>NC_044986.1:28706902-31226484 GCF_008728515.1 Papio anubis | reverse complement strand
GACAATGTAAAATATCTTTATAGAGAAATCCAGGACTGAGTATATATTCTCCATATGCATTTGTAAACCTCCCGTAATGATTCACCTTGCCATTTCCATGTGTCTAGTCCATAGTATCATTTCACCTACATTATCTGGCTTGCATACTGATCACAGCCTTGTGAGATAAGCAGGCAAGTATGACTATATGCATTTTTTTTCTGAAGTAGAATGTGAGTCTCACAGAGGTTAGGTAACTTGCCTAAAATTACATGGCTCATTAATGGGGGTGCTGGGACTTGAACTTGGGTCTTCTAACACCTAGATGGCATTATTCTTGTAATATTCATTTTTTAATTTACTCATTCATCCATCAGACATGTGTTGATCACCTTCTGATTAGATGTCAGGCTATATATGGAGCCATCAGGAACAACGGAAGGTTTTCTCTCTCTTTTTTTTTTTTTTTTCTTTTTTTTGAGACAGAGTCTCGAGTACGGTGGCTATCTCAGCTCACTGCAAACTCTGCCTCCCGGGTTCACGCCATTCTCCTACCTCAGCCTCCCGAGTAGCTGGGATTACAGGCGCCCGCCACCACACCCAGCTAATTTTTTGTATTTTTTAGTAGAGACGGAGTTTCACCGTGTTAGCTAGGATGGTCTCGATCTCCTGACCTCGTGATCTGCCCGCCTCGGTCTCCCAAAGTGCTGGAATTACAGGTGTAAGCCACTGCGCCCGGCTGAACCACTGAAGGTTTTTAAGCAGGAAAGCAGAACTGTTTTTTGGATGAGCAAAGAGAAAATGGTGGTTTTCCAAGTACAGTCTGAGACAATGTATAGGACCAGAATCTCTGCAGCTGAGGCTCAGGGATCTGGTAATCAGCCAGGTACAGGAACTCTTTTCTGATTGCAATGCAGTGAAGAGCAGGAGCAGTATTCAGAGAAGGAGGCAGTGCAACCAGGTAACGTGATCAGGTGAGAGGTGATGAGGTACAGAGACAAAGGGATGCACTTTTGAGTCACTTAGATGGCACTGATAGGACTTTCATTACACCCTCCCATAGACAGTGGCTCAGGTTCAGGAAGTAGAGCTGGGGTTCCTACCTGGATCCTCTGGCTCTAGAGCTTTACTGCACGTAGCCATTTATACCCACATTTTGATTTCAATTACTTTGTATCTATGTTTCTTAGAACTTTTTGCAAATCTCCACCTTATCTGAAACTGTCCTCAAGCCTTGTATTTCTCCTTCGCTTTCACAAAACCTAGGAAAGAAATAAGGGACAGTCAAGTAAAACTGTAAAAGTTTTAGAACATTTATTTCTTTGGGGCTGGTTACACAGGCGAAAAAGAAGTAGATTTGGTTAGGGAAAGAAAGCAGCAGGCCTTGGGGAGATACAGTGGCTCTCCCCCTCCCTAAACCCTAAGAGGCCTCCAGGAAACCTGAAGACAATAATTCCAGAAGCCCAGAGGGTGACCCCATTTCCTCTCTCCATGGTTATTACTGTCAGTCTGGAGCAGTTCAGGAATTCAGGAAACTATAAAGAAACCACAGCAGCCTCCACAACCCAAACATCAACATCAACAACCTCAACAATAAAATTTATTAAAATTCATCTCCTTCCACCCACTCACAACCGCAGACTCGAAGCTAGGAGGTGGAAGGGACTACAGGAGAAGCTCTGCGTTGCCCAGGTTAGTATTTCCTCATCACAGGCCTGGGTTTCCCAGGATCTCAGGGAGCCTCCATTTCTGGGTGAGAGCATCAAAGCCGAAGGACACCTTCCCTCTCTCCTCACTGCTAAGCAGGTTAAGATTAAAGCAAACCGAGGCAAAGGCCACAGTTGACAGTGCCAAGGTAAGACTGGCCTGTCCGGGTACACACACAAGGCCGCACAGGATTAGGGGGACGTGTTAAGGGAGAAAAGGCTGGGGAAGTGAGCGGGCGATGGCCTACGACGGGACTTGGGGCGGGGCGTGCGAAACGCCTGGCAGGCGGGCCCATGAGGATGACCAATCAGAATGCGGACTGTGTCCCAGGGGCGGAGCAGAGGCGTATCTTGGTCGAGATTGGATAGCGGCGCGGCGCAGGGAGGGGGCCGCGCGCAGTCCGGGCCGGCAGCTTTGCAAGTCCTGGTTATATATCGCGGTGGCTGCGTCCGGGAGAGCTGGCTGCGCCGCCGCGCACGTGCCTAGGTCCGACGCCCTCCTCGCTTTGCCCAGGCGTTCCTTCTGTCCCGGCTCTGTTCCGTCTCGCCCCGAGGTTCACTCCATCCTTGGAGCCCCCAGCCTTTCGCCCAGCGCCTCCAAGCTTTGGACCTCGACGTCTGCAAAACTAGATGGTCACAGCCATGAATGTCTCACATCAAGTAAATCAGCTGTTCCAGCCCTGCAACTTCGAGCTGTTCAAGGACATGAGGCCCTTTTTCGAGGAGTATTGGTGAGACTTGGGAAGAGGGAAAGGCCATGCTAGGGCCCTGGGGCCAGGGTGCAAGGGGGTGGCATTGAATGCCCGCAATGATTTTCTTACAGAACAGAGTTACGGGACTCCCTCGTACTGATTTCACACTACCTTTGTCCGAGGTGCAGGTAGTATGTGGCACCTCAAAGACATTAGAGCTGAAAGCAAGCAAGCAGAAATAAGAGGATGAGGGAGAACGTGGAAACATACAGAAGCCAAAGACAGCGTGTAGTGAGAACTGGTCTTGGAGGTCACCGTGAGGTTGATCTGAAGCCTTACTAGATGACTTCCACGTCCCCTATGGCTGTGTGTGTAAGCGTGTGTGCACAGTGCAGGGCCCGGGGACAGCCTACCCTTTCCAATTATCCCATCGTTCCCCAGGTGCTCCACCGTTCCTGCTGCGGAGAAGGAGGCAAAGTCAGAGAGCTCTTCCAAGCTTTCCCCTGGAAGAGCTCTCTGGCTTTGCCCTAAAGCTCCCCAGAAGTTTTGGGGTCTGACTTTGTGCTCCAACCAATTTGCCATGCCCCAACCAGGGAGAAGCTATTGCCACATTCTTATTACACCACAGCCCTGGGCTGCTTCTAGGCACCCCAACCAGGGAGAAGCTATTGCCACACTCTTTTTACACCACAGCCCTGGACTGCTTCTCGGCGTGGGCCAGACAGCTGTCACCCACCTCTAACCCCACTGAGAGAGCAATAATCACAGAAACCTTGGACATAGCCCCTGCCCTGTGCTAGGTACTTTGTATACATTAGTACTCCCAGGAGAGATGTAGTATTCCCCCTTTACAAATTAGGAAGCCAAGGCTCAGAGAGTTAAGTTGTTTTTTCCAATGTCACACAGCTAGTAAGTGGCAGAACTGGGACTCCAACCCAGAGCACTCACCTGGAGAGATGAGTGGGCATTTCTGTAATCAGCACCCACCCATGAGCCCATCCCCTCTGCCTTCTGCTTGCCAGGGCAACCTCATTCCCCATAGCCCTGATCTACCTGCTTCTCATCCCTGTGGGGCAGAACTACATGAAGGAACGCAAGGGCTTCAACCTGCAGGGGCCCCTCATCCTCTGGTCCTTCTGCCTTGCAATCTTCAGGTAAGACCCCATCTCACTCCTTGCCTCTTCTCTAGACGTTAGACCTCCATTCTATGCCTTAAAGCTTTCCCGATTGCATCAACCTCCATCCTGTCCCCAAGTTGCCCTGTAACACTCTCCCCATCTCATTCTCAGCTTTAGTTCCCCTCCCAGCCTTCACCCTCTTCTATTATATTATCCTGTTTTCCTTCTTTTTTAGACCCCTACCTGGTGGTCTCTGCTTTTTCCCTCTTGCCTTCATAGTCTGTACTTGTAAAACATTTCTCCAGTCTCTAATGCTCTCACCTCCTAACACCCTCTCTCAGGACCCTCCAATAACTTCCCCATATTTTCTCCCCCAAACTCCTTCAGTCTTCCCCTATCCCTCCACACATCTTCTCCTAGGCTCCTAACCCCTCCCAAGAACCCCATTCTTTAACTCAACTTTCAGTCCCATCCCCTTGCATTCCCTGATCTTTCTCCAGCCCTCATCTCCTCTAGGCTATTGGTTGGATCTACCAGATTGGCCTCAGGCTCTCAGGAGCTTTGACCCAGCCCCGTGGACAGGTGGGGAGGTGGTAGAGCTTGGAACACAGTAACCTAGCCAAGCCGAGGGAAGGGTGGATTGGTGCCTGGGGATGACACTTATACCATCTTCCTTTGTCCCATTTCAGTATCCTGGGGGCAGTGAGGATGTGGGGCATTATGGGAACTGTGATACTTACCGGGGGCCTAAAGCAAACCGTGTGCTTTGTCAACTTCGTTGGTAATTCTACAGTCAGATTCTGGTCCTGGGTCTTTCTTCTCAGCAAGGTCATAGAACTCGGTGAGTGGCAAGGCTTTGTCTCTCTGGTGCCTTGTGAACTGCATCCCTCCACAGGGCCCTCCTTTCACCCATACCCTTGAGAGTCCCTTTCCTACCCCTAGGTCCCAATAATACCTCTCACCCAAGCCCCTCTATAGATTCTCTGCCACAAAGACCCCCTTCCCTCCCCTGAGAATTTATCCTGTGTCCCTACACCCAGCGCAGAGGGTGGTCCCAGCACTGGGTGGTGTGCCAACTATGATTCTCCATCTCCCAGGAGACACAGCCTTCATCATCCTGCGTAAGCGGCCACTCATCTTTATTCACTGGTACCACCACAGCACAGTGCTGGTGTACACAAGCTTTGGATACAAGAACAAAGTGCCTGCAGGAGGCTGGTTCGTCACCATGAACTTCGGTGTGCATGCCTTCATGTACACCTACTACACTCTGAAGGCTGCCAACGTGAAGCCCCCCAAGATGCTGCCCATGCTCATCACCAGCCTGCAGATCCTGCAGATGTTTGTAGGAGCCATCGTCAGCATCCTTGCGTACATCTGGAGGCAGGAAGAGGGATGCCACACCACGATGGAACACTTATTCTGGTCCTTCATCTTGTATATGACCTATTTCATCCTCTTTGCCCACTTCTTCCGCCAGACCTACATCAAGCCCAAGGTCAAAGCCAAGACCAAGAGCCAGTGAAGGGTTGGAGAGAACAGTGAAGCTCCAGTCTCTCTCTTCTCCAGGGCACCAAGAGGCTGGGCTTAGTTTTGGGAGAATGATTAGGTTGCCTTACCTGCATGGTTTCCCCAGAGGATGTGTGCCCCACGGTGGCTGGAATTTTTGAGACAAGAAGGGTGACCCTGGGATGGGGGTGTGGTCTGTTACTTTGATGTTTCTGTTTTTAATGTGAAGGCCAAGAAGGCCCTGGGATGGGGGTGGGGCGGAGGAGGGTCCCAAGAGCTGAGTTGTTTAACTTCTATCCAGAAATCTTTCTTCTTCTTGTTCTATTTTTTTAATTAAATATTTCAACAAAATTTTGAGAGTTTGGGGATTTGGGGGGAAAGAGCGCTGCTACCAAGGGGATGATCGGCAGGTGGGACGCCTGAGGGTGTGTGGAAGGGTGAGAGGCACACACACAGACACTGAAAGAATCCTAGGCCTGGTAGGCACTTAATAAATGTTGTTACAGACCAGAATTTTATTGCTGTTAGAGGACCAAGCCCCTCATAGGAACAGTGAGAAACAGGCTCAGAAAGGCGGAGTAACTTTATCTAAAGTCATAGGCTCCCTGAATAGCAGAGCTGACACCTACAAGCATTGGAGACCAGATCTACCAGCTAGCCTCCCTGAGACCACGAGGTGGCGCCGCAGCACCGGCTGTGGCCGATGCCAGCCCGGTAGCTGGTTTCCCACGTCCCCAGCACTCACGCACCTCTTTGCTTCAAGAATCCCGGGCTGCCCCGACCTGGAGTGGGGGCAGGTGGTGAGTGGGACTGAATCCCTGGAAGCCTGGACCCTCACTTCGTTCCTGTACATCCAGCTCGCCTGTAGACAGTGGGGGAGGATGAAGGGAAGAGGACTCAACCGCAACTCTGAATCATCACGCCTTCGACAGTCCGCGCACGTTTATTTCATTTATCTTTGAAAACGAGGGAGGGGAAGCCTGGAGAAGGCGGGATGGGCCAAGGGTGAGTTGGCCCCCGGGAAGCTGGTCCCTGTTCCTGGCTTTAGTCCCAGGGGCGCGGTCTGTGTATAGGGCCCAGTCCACCCCTCAGGGCTGGGAGGGGAAGGCCCTCTCCTGAGCCGGCGCCCCCCAGCTGACCAAACACCCCTTTTAGACCCTGGGGCGGGAGCAAGCCAGTCAAAACGACCCTAGTCCGAGGAGGCTGTGAATCGTCGCCCCCGCCCTCGGGGATGATCTACGGGCGGGGCCGCTCATACGGGCCTTTCCACGGCGTACTGGCAAGGACTGAGGTTGGCTGCCGGGGGCGGCCCGTGCACGGCGGGGTAACTGAAGGAAGCGTGCTGTTTGGCTTTGAGCCGCAGGCTAGCCAGGCTCGAGTTACACGGGTCCCGATAGACGTAGGGGGAGGAGGCGGCAGCCGCGGCGGCGGCGGCGGCCGAGGCGTAAGGGCAGGACACGGCCCCGGAGGACACGGCGGCCGGAGCCAGCCCGGGGGGGCCCCCGCCCAGGCCCTGCAGGGCCCCAGGCCCTGGCACGGTGCCCGGGGCAGCCGCGGCGGAGGGCACCATGGAGGCGGCGATGGAGCTGGGTGGCGAGAAGACGGGCTGCGAAGCCAGAGGCCCCACGTTGACCGAGTTGAAGGCGAATGGGAAGGTCTTGGCGGCGAGCGGCGGGGCAAGCGCCTTGGGCGGCCAGTTGCCGTACGAGTAGCCGGGGTACACCTCCTCGTAGGGCGGCACAAGCCCCCCGAGCGGCGCCGCGAAGCTGCCCTTGCACAGCTCGGCCTGCTGGCTGCGCTCGCGCTTCCGCCATTTGGCGCGCCGGTTCTTGAACCACACCTGCGGGCACGGGAGAAAGGCGGTCAGGGCTCGGGGCCAAGTCCCAGCGGCTGGAGGGCGGGCCACCCCGACGAGGCTACCAGCCGGGGCCCTGCGGTCAATAAACGAGATGAGGTGGCTGGAGACGGGGTGGGAGGGAAGGAGTGCACGGAGTCCGGGGTCGGAGAACAGAAGGCGCGGGCGGTAGGACCGAGTCATCGGCGCCAGGGTCTGGGGGGACAGCAGGATGAGGTCTAGTAGAGGTGGATAGGGGAAAGAGAGACGGTGGCAGGGCCGAAGAAGCGCGCGGTCCGGGTAGTAGGGAGCAGTGGGAGCAGAGGCTGGAGGTTGGCGGGCAAGAGGCCGCATGGGGCTGCAGCCGGGAGCCAGGGTCCGGGGTCCGGGGGAGGGGAAGGTGGGGTGGAACCGCTGGCCGCCGGGTCGCAGGCTGAGTGCGGAGGGCCAGCGCGGGTGCGAGTCGCGGGTCTGGAGAGCATACCCGCACGCGGGCCTCGGTGAGGTTGGTCCACACGGCGATCTCCTCGCGCGTGCTCATGTCGGGGTAGCGGTTCCTCTGGAAGGTCGCCTCCAGCTCCTGCAGCTGCTGGCTGGTGAAATGCGTGCGCTGCCGCCGCTGCTTCTTCTTCAGCGTGCCGTCCTCGGGGGAGCCGCCGGGCAGCGAAGCCGAGGCCTTCTCTGAGTCTGGGGGGCCAGGGTGGGGGCAGGTCACAGGGCGCCCAAGCCTGCGCGGATTCTCGGGCTCCGGGACCTCCTAAGCCACCCGCTGGCTCCCACCTGAGCTGCGCAGCCGGGGTCCCACCCGCACTGGGGATGAAGCTGTTATCTCCTGCACTCCCGGAAGGGGGCGCGCTTACCGCTGTGCTCCTGGCCCTTGCAGCCGTGCTCTGGGAGCTGGGGGTGCGGAGTGCCCGCGTCTGACAGCGACAGGGCAGGGCTCCGGGCCTCTGCCTCGCTGAGCAGGCCGAACTCCATGGAGGGAGGTCTCTGGAGGTGAGAGAAGACAGAGACCAGGGTAACGGGGGTAAAATCTCCGGCTTAGCTGGGTCCCAGCAGCGTTTCCCCGTAAATTCCCTGCCACCTTTCTCAGCCCCAGCCATAAAGCTGGGGCTGCGTGGGGCTCCTTAGGATAGAATGGGGAAATAGCAGCCTAAGGGCACAGAGGTGCATGCTGACAGGTTCTCTGCATAGATATATAAACTAGACTTTGTTTTGTTTACTGCTGGGAACTAGAACTGTGCCAGGTATACAGTTGGGGTTCAATATTTATTGAATTAATAAAAATGTAGACTACAGGCCGGGCGCGGTGGCTCACACCTGTAATCCCAGCACTTTGGGAGGCCAAGGCGGGTGGATCACCTGAAGTCAGGAGTTCGAGACCAGCCTGGCCAGCATGGCGAAACCCCGTGCCTACTAAAAATACAAATTTGCTGGGCAGGGTGGCACGCACTTGTAATCTCAGCTACTCAGGAGGCTGAGGCAGGAGAATCGCTTCAACCTGGGAGGTGGAGGTTGCAGTGAACCGAGATGGCGCTACTGCACTCCAGCCTGGGTGACAGAACATAACACTGTCTCAAAAAACAATAACAAAGAAATCTACACTATAGCACACTACATACCCTATACTACATCTGCAAAAACTTAAAATCCTTCTCACCTGAATGCTCAGTATCCCCCTATACTCATACATGGTCCTCAGCCAATCATGCCTGAGACAGACCAGATGTCTGTTATCCATTCTCCTTGGGACAGATTGTATTTTGAACCAGACCTGATATTTCTCCCTTAAGAATAATGGCTGCTGGCCGGGCGTAGTGGCTCAAGCCTGTAATCCCAGCACTTTGGGAGGCCGAGGCGGGCGGATCATGAGGTCAGGAGATCAAGACCATCCTGGCTAACACGGTGAAACCCCGTCTCTACTAAAAATACAAAAAACTAGCCGGGCGAGGTGGCGGGTGCCTGTAGTCCCAGCTACTCGGGAGGCTGAGGCAGGAGAATGGCGTGAACCCGGGAGGCGGAGCTTGCAGTGAGCTGAGATCGTGCCACAGCACTAGAATAACGGCTGCTATCATTTATGTGTACTTACTGTGAGCCTTTACCTCATTCTGTCTCCCCTCACAAGAATACGTCAAGTATGATCATCCTTTTTCTGCTGAGGAAACTGAGACTTGAAGGAACTTGATGAGGCTCACAGAGCTTGTAAACAGTGGGATTGAGATCTGAACTAGGTCTGTGAGACTCCTAATGCTTTTTCTTTGTTTGCTTTTTATTTTTCTTTTATTATTATTTTATTTTTCTGATTCAGTCAACTCAGAACGCTTGTTTTCTCACACTGTGCTCTTTGGGGCCTTCCCTTGAGGTTCCCTCAGGGACTCAGCTACAGTTCTAACGTGGCCTTGCTTGGGTCTGCTTCAGCTAGGGCAGCTCTGCTTTGGTCTGTTTCGTTTATGAATTCTTTCTTTTTTTTCTTTTTTTTTGAAATGGAGTCTCGCTTTGTCACCCAGGCTGGAGTGCAGTGGCATAATCTCGGCTCACTGCAACCTCCACCTCCAGGGTTCAAGCTATTCTCCTGCCTCAGCCTCCCGAGTAGCTGGGACTACAGGCACATGCCACCACTCCTGGCTAATTTTTGTATTTTTAGTAGAGATGGGGTTTCACCATGTTGGCCAGACTGGTCTCGAACTCCTGATCTCAGGTGATCCACCTGCCTTGGCCTCCCAAAGTGCTGGAATTAGGCGTGAGCCACCACGCCCAGCCTGTTTTGTTTATTATTTCTGAAGAGGTTTCATTTGAAAGAAGGTAACAAGATCAAACACAAGTGTGAAAACCACTTGTGCTTGTGTGCTTGGGTTGGGCCTGGTGTCCTGCCTGCACTGATATACACTGTATCCCACCAGTGATTGCTCCACCCATGGATGGCCTCTACCAAGCCTGCTCCAGGCTGTAGGCAGGAGCTTCATAAGACCACCTTCCTACTCATAACTTCCTATCCCAAAACCTAGCTTCACATTGCCCAGGAGCCTCCCTGGGTCCCTCTCCAAGTTTCCCCCGCAGAGTCCCCTTTTCTGCCTGCTCTCCCAGGACCCCTCTGCTGGGAGGAAGGGAAATGGGCAATACTGGGGCTCAAGACTCTGGGTGCCTTTTGGTTGGAGGAGAACAGAGGAGGCTAGGGACAGAGGGAAGGGGTAGAGAGCTGAGTGAGAGGGGCCTCTCTGCCTCTGTCACCCCTTCCCCATTAACAGGGGCTTAATGCAGGCTACACGGGGTGGCATTAATGTAGTGGATTAGTCTAGATTGAGATGTGTGTCACTTGGCTGCTCTGGATTTATTAGGAGCCTTTCTCAGGGAGGTGCAGATGGGCAGCAGCCTGTATTTACACATGGTAACGCCCCCTTCAACCAGCTCAGAGTTCACAGCTGTGCCCCCACTCCCCACCCCACCTCTCAAGCCAGGTTGGAAGTGGAACCAAGGTCAAGGCAGGAGGTTGAGAAAGAGTCCCTGCTCTTTCTACAGGCAGAGGGGTCTAGATCTTGGACCTTTTACTGGATGTGAAGAGACAGGGCTGGAGGGAACCCAGGACAGGAGAAAAGTCAGGCCAGAACTGGAGGTGTGCTCAGCTTACTTCCCCTTCCAGGTCAGGTCAGGGGGTTTGGAGCTGGAAAACTTTGGCCAACAATGCTCTGATGGAAGGGAGATGTCCCTGAGAAAGAACTATGGTAGCCTTGACTGGGAAGATGAGGGAGGAAGGGTTAGAACTGAGAGCTGGAAAAAGGGGTGCTCTGAAGTCTCCCCTTACTTCATACCCAAGATGCCCTTGAAATGCAAATCATCCCCCCTGACTTTTCCAGAGGCCATGGAAGCAACACGAAGCTGGCAAAAAACCCAGAGAGGGGTTTACCTGTGGGAAAAGCAGTCCCACCCTTGCCACCTAGCCTTCCAGTCAGCTTTGGCTCCAGACTTGCAGTTTTCCAAATTACCCTGTCCCCGGCATTCCATACCTGCATCTTGCTTTCACTCTATTTCAGCAGAGGGAGGCAGGGTAAGAAGGGATATGGGCGAGGAAAAGACGAGGCCAGAAAGCCGAGTTCAGGCTGCGTGTTCCCAGAGACAGATGGACACATGTGCAGACACACACAGGCCCCCACTCAGACATAATAAGCACTTGGACTTGGAGCTAGGGGCACACAAACACACACTCTCCCACACATGCGCTGCCACATCCAGGCAGACAGACACGTACCGTCACACAGTCTCCTTTCTGTGACAGGGACAGCTGCCGGGGCTGTTTTGGAGCTAGCCATCATTACCCTCCCCCCACCCCCCCACTGCCTCCCTGGCCCCTCTGAACCTCAGCTCTCAGTCCCAGGAGCTAAGGACTCTGTGTGGGGGAGGAGCAGGCCAAGGGGCCAGGGGAGTGTGCTGCACTGGATGCTGCTGAGTGAGGAGAAGGCATGAGCACGCTGGAGCTAGAGGATGGGGTGGGGAGGAGGGGCAGAAAGTGCCCAGGCCCCTCTCGGGAAAGTCATCTGGTATAGCCCAAAGAAATTAGGTTTGGAGTCAACAGATCTAGGTTCACGGTCCTGGCTCTACAACTTACTAGCTGTGTGTCCTTGGCAAGTAACTTTACCTCTCTGGGCATATTTTTTCATCTCCGAAAGGAAGTTCATGATCCCTTCCCTACTTGCCTTCAGTATTGTTAGAAGGTTTAGATAAAAACATAAACATGTAAATATGAGTAGGGATAAAAACTCTACCTGAGTAGTTTTTTTCCCCCTCACTCATTAAACAAATGCTATTTAGCACATTCTATGAGCTGGGCATTGAGTTAGGCCCTGAGGGTGGAGTAGTGACTAAGATCTCATCCCTGTGTCTGCCCTTCCTCGAGTGGGTCATCTCCCCAGACTCTGTATCCTGCAGTGAACTGTTTCCCTAGTGAATGAAGGTGAGTACACTGCATTGCTGAGAGATAGGCAGCACATGCTGTGAACACTTGGTCCTGAGCATAGACGACCCAGTCAACAAGGCAACAGCAAAATGGGCAGAGTACTCTGGGAGCCACTTTGGGGATGAGGGACTGGTAAAGGAAAGAATGAAGCCTTTAGGCTCTTGCATGGGCTAGTAACAGCAGAGAGAGGAGCCATAGCTGAGAAGGGACCTGACTGTGAAACTGAAGAGAGAAGGAAAGAGCAGTAAAGCCAGGCAGGCAATAAGAGAGATGGAAGGGTGGGGGCATAGACCTCTAGCCGACTCACGTCCGGGTGGGCTGGTCAGGCAAAGGCTGGGGGCGCCAAGCTGTTGTCTGAGCTGGAGACAGGCTGGCTGAAGATTAAGCTCCCCCAAACTGCTGGAGGTCAGGAAGCTAGGGAGTTGGGACTGAGGCCAGGGACTTCGCCTCACTCAGTGGATAGGGAAGAACAAGCAGTAGGTCTGGAAGCTGCAGGATTAGTTGATGCTAGTAAAAAATGCCCAGGCAGGGACAGAGAGAGTCAGGAGATAACAGTGATAGTGAGTCCAGCTCTGGGAGGGGGCTGCTGGCCCCACCCCTAGCCTTTTTGCCACACCCTGCTAGGGATGTGTGGCCCAGTCCCACTGGTGTCAGGCAGGCCCAGGGAGTACAGAGGGCCTACAGATATGCTCTGATTCTGCAGTACAGGCTGGAATTAGAGGAAGCCTGGTCATGGACTGCAACAAGAATGAAATATCCAGGATATATGAAAGTGGAGAGCAGATCTCAGGCCAAGGAGGCCACAGTGGGGAGGTCATGGTTTCCAAGAGACACAACCCCATGGCAATAAGTCAGCTGTCATGTGGACCCACTTAAGTCCTGAAGCCAGAGGGGTAGACCAGGGACATAGTGAGAGCCCACAATCAGTTGCACTAATAATGCTTGAGGCTGGAGGCATAACCTGGAACTCAAATAGGAGAAAACCTTTCTCTTTCAGGGGCTAAATGGAGAGGAGATGAGAGGAGCTGGAGTTATGATGTTTTCATCTTATAAATGTGAAACAGAAGTGAGGCCCTTAAGTGGACATGGCCGCATGTTCATTTGGGACGCTGAGCACCCAGACTATATGGTCTGCTGAACTGCAGTGTGCAAATGCGAGCAAATTGAGACACATTTGCAGCAAAGATTTGAAGCATTCAAGTTATCAAGGGACAAATCGGGGATCAGAGAAATGATTCTACAGTCTTCCTGCTCTTCCTTGCTTCCTTCCTGGGGATCCCAAGAACAGTAAGGCACATACCCTAACTTGTAGGAGTCTGCAGTGTAGGCAGGCAAACGGAGCACAGGATGGAAAGATGGAATGCATGGGTCTGACTGACTGGGAGATCAGAGAGAGGGAAACCCATGGAAGGTGGTACCGAGTGTTGGGGGCTCAGAGAATATAGGCACGCACTGAATTGGGAGTTGAAGAAGCAGAGAAGGGGTATGGCATTCTAAATAATCAACAGTGTTGGGAATAAGCTGGCAGGCTGGGAGGGCAGTGGTGAGCCTAGGTTAGTCAGAGTCTCAGTGTAGGCCACGGGAGATTTGCAGAGAGAAACAAGTCAAACTGAGGGGGGCCTCCAATCGGGGACAAGGGTTAGTGATTCAGATTTGACAAAGTCTAGGCTAGAGTATGTCCAGCTTTTTCATCAAAACCCCTAAGATTCACACTGAGCAACAGCCCTGAATAAAGAAAAAAACCCCTAAGACCAGTCAAAAACAAATCTACTAGAAAACTAGAGGCATGACCTGAAACAGCTGCCACTAGTGTGAAATTGTTTGGAGTTTGCCAGCTTTATGTTTAAAATGCAAGCAAATTTTTCATTCTATTCCATACTTTAGTCATGGAATATAAAATATTTTAATATAAAAATAAATCTTATTTTAATATAAAAATAAACCTCCCAATCTTCAAGTGATATCACCCACCAGGAAGATGGGCCCTATTTAGACTGTGTGTCATGCCTCTCCCACTCCTTACTGCCCTCCTCCCACCCCACCCCCCTATGAGAAGCAATGCACCAAAGAGTGGGGGTCACTGGAGGCTTGTAGCCAGGGGTGTGACAAAAAACAGCATCTTTGTGGCCTTTATTTGACCATGGTGAGCAGAATGGGTTGGGCAGGGAAGAAATAGGAAAGGAGAAACTATTAACTGAAAGATGCAAAAAAGGCCGTGGGGCAGGACAATGGGAAAGGAGAGATAGAGTTTTGAAAGTTACTCCTCTCTGTCTTCCCCCAACTCTTACCCAACTGATGATCTTTTCCTTTTCCTCCCTCTCATTCTTTTCATGAGTCCCTGGCAGTGGCCATGGACACCCTAGACACCCCAAAGCTCAGGACCTAATGGATCCTTCATGTTAGTCTAGGAGGCATCATTTAGTGTGAATGGAGAAGAAAAGTGTCCACTGGCCCCATCCTTCTGTCACCACGAGTCAGCTTTAGCCTGCTGCGTTTGCCCTCCCTTCCTGAACCCGAGTCTGGGCCAATGTTCCATCTCTGAGCAGAAGGCAGGCAGAGATATTTGGCCTGGTAGGCAGGCTAAGCATTTGGGGAGCTCCCCAGAGTTCTTGGACAGGGACGGGGTAGTGGCCAGCATCTGAAGCCTGCAATAGCGTGGCCCATCTATCATTAAGATCCCTCCTATGGCTGCATCAGGAAGGTGGTTAGGCTGCTCTAAGGCTGAGCCCCACTTTTCCAAACAAAGATTCTGCAGTTTGGGCATAATAATAGTGCTTCTTATTTCTATGGTGCTCCTTCATTTGCAGAGGGCTTTCACAGACATGATTTCATTTAACTTGCACAACTGCCCTGCATGGCAGGAGTGCCTATCCCCATTACACCTCTAAGAAGGCAGAATGCAAGGTTACACAGTTTGAAGAAATTCAAACCACCTAGTTCTGCTCTTTCCATGCCTCACTCCCTCTACCCTGCAGCCATTTGTGACTCTCACATGTGCTGATCCTTCCAAGCCCTGAAGGATTCCATTTCTACTTCCTGCCTCTACCATCTCTCTGGAAATGAGCTCTGGAAGTATGCTGCCCACTGTGTGCCAAAGAACATTTTTCTATTCATCCTGAGCTTGCATCACTGCAGTTCTAAAAGGCCCCCTCATCTCCAGTTTCAAGATTTGGGGAGCAAGCAATTCTTCTGCATATCTAGGCTTTTTATTATGCTGTAGATTTCCATCTTGTCTCACCTTCCAGAGGACTAAACTTTGACATTTGCTCTCGCCAGCAACCCCTGGCTCCCCATTCTGCCAGCCATTCTCTGACCCTACTCTAGGCCCATGACATTCTTCCTAAGAGTCAGTGACCAGGCATGCATTCAGCTACATGGCTTTATGCAAGGTTGGGAAACGGTTCTGTTTTTTGTTTCCAGTCATCTTCATTATGATACCATCTCTTTGGCCTTTTTGACAAAAGCCAACTTTGAGCTAAAGTGTTCAGGGAGCCATCTGTAATGCTTCCCCTATTCCTTTCCTGACACAGAGCCCTTCATTTCACCTATAATTTCAGTGATTTTTATGGGAGCACAAGCCCCTGAAAAGTGTATCAGAATGTGATAGGGATAATTGTGGTGTGTCTTTATATTGCTCAAAATAGAGCAAATGAAAAAAAAAAAAAAAAACGTTGAGAATCCTAGCCAGTAATAAGCAAACTTTAGAACTGAGAAATGGACATGGGAGTGTGGGGAATACCTAGTGTATGTCACTCATAGGTGAAGGGTGAGAAAGCTTGAAACCGCTGTTTAGATTGCTCATTGCTAAATACAGTGGCCTTGCGCTTGTCCTTGTGAAAACTCAGTCCCCACCTGGGCTATCTTGCTCACTTACATGGACTCATTCTCCCTGCTCTGTCCTCTTCAGCATAATTGAGCTCTGGTTAGAATTGGGGTCAGGGTGGGCCGGGCGCAGTGGCTCACGCCTGTAATCCCAGCACTTTGGGAGGCCGAGGCGGGTGGATCAGGAGGTCAGCAGATTGAGACCATCCTGGCTAACACGGTGAAACCCCGTCTCTACTAAAAATACAAAAAATTAGCCGGGCGTGGTGGCGGGCGCCTGTAGTCCCAGCTACTCGGAGGCTGAGGCAGGAGAATGGCCTGAACCCGGGAGGCGGAGCTTGCAGTGAGCAGAGATCGCGCCACTGAACTCCAGCCTCGGCGACAAAGCGAGACTCCGTCTCAAAAAAAAAAAAAAAAAAAAGAATTGGGGTCAGGGTGGATGGTCACTGTAGGGGCCCAGCGGAGTCAGGGCTGTATCTCAGCTGCAGGGAAAGTAAACCCGGCTGTTAGGTAGGGCCAAGACATCCTTCCCAACCAGACTCAGAGGGCGAGATAGTCCCCTGTTGGACTCCAGAGTCTGGATTCCATGAGCCTCCTTCCCACCTCTGCTCAGCCACTAGGGTGGTGCTGGGACTGGTAGGGCTGAGGAAGCAAAAGGGAAACAGGACCACAGGGTTTGCTTTGCTAATGGGGCTGTAGTTTTCTCTTCTGGCCTGGGCTCCTGCCCACTGTAGGGAAGGAGCCATTGGTCGGCTGATACTCCAGCAAGGAGTCTGGGGGGTGTCTGGTTAATTGTATTGGAATTAGGAGGCAACTGAGGCTGCCAGGGGTTTGTGCCCAGCTCCTTCTTGTTTTCTCATTGCCTTTTGTCACCTATTCCTTCCTTTCCTGTGGTTTTGTTTTTTGTTTTTTTTTTTTTTTTGCTTGTTTTTGTTTTTGTTTTGAGATAGAGTCTAGCTCTGTCGCCCAGGCTGGAGTGCAGTGGCGCGATCTCGGTTCACTGCAAGCTCCGCCTCCCGGGTTCACACCATTCTCCTGCCTCAGCCTCCCGAGTAGCTGGGACTACAGGCGCCTGCCACCACACCCGGCTAATTTTTTGTATTTGAAGTAGAAACAGGGTTTCACCGTGTTAGCCTGGATGGTCCTTTCCTGGTCTTGATTCCCACTAGCAGGCTCCTCACTGGCCTTCTGTCCTCAAATTTGGATTCTGGAAGTACAGAGTGATGCTCTGATCTATTCTGAATTGAAGGGGGCATGTGTCCCAGCCCACCTCACCCCAAGTCCAGGCTGCAGTCTTTACTCTCGCTCCCTGCTCGCAGCTTCGCAGCCCGAAGGAGCTGAAACAAGTTGGCAAAGTGTGAGCTGGGATTTGAGGTGACCCACCGCAGCCGACCCCATCGCACACGCAGCAGCTGGGCAGGTGCTGCTGGGTAGATGGACATGCCACCTAGCCAGGGACATTCTGTCCGCCACTGCCCGACACAACGCCCGCTCCGGAGAGACCCACTTCGCTACCCTGGGCATTCTGTCCACTCCGAGCCCCATGCGCCGCGGACATTCTGTCCGATTCTGAGGCGGCCTCAAGTCAGGACCCAGCTGGGCTCAGACACCCCAAGCCAGATCCACCGTACCCGCCGCCTGGTCACTCTGATCTGCACAGCGGCCATCTGACTCAGTCGCGGCCGGGCTCTCACAACACGGCTCCTATTCCAACTGCGGAGCAGCTGGGAAGAAAAGCGTGTGTGACCAGGCGCACCCCGGCTCCCAGCCCCTGGAGTCTGAGCCTGGGCCGAAGGGCGTCGGGCGCCGCCAACTGCCCCTACACTGGGGGCCGCCGCCGGCTCCCCAGCTGGCCAGGGCCTCTGCAACCCCTTTCGCTCCCTGACCGCCTGCCCCGTGCCCTGGGATTCCAGGGCGCTTTCTGGTAATGGTTTCCAGACTCCCTACTCCCTGCCTCGCGAAGCCCCTATCCTGGCTTCAAGTCTCCGGCTTCGTTCCGGATCCTCTGAGTCTCCCCCTTCCCTATCCCCTGGTTCTTACCCTGAGTTTCCCTTTTCCCAAGTCCTGGCCCCAGGTCTGCAGTCCGCCCTCCCTGTTCTCGACCTGTTCCCCAGGCACCAGAGTTCAGCTGCCCCAGGTCCCGTTTTAGGGATTCCAAGGTCCAGCAATAGCTCCTCGGCCCCATGAGCCCCTGTCCTTAGAATGGTCAAACACTCACAGTGCGTCCCGCAACAGGCAGGCAGACTCCCAGCAGCGGCGGCGGCGGCGGCGGCGATCTAGAGGGCAGGCAGGGGCCAGGGGCCGGGCACCCGGCCGGAGTGGGGGCCGCCCCCCTGCTCCCGGGCCGCCTCTCCGCTCCGGCTCTCTCGGACTCGAGGAAGGAGTGAGCCTCACCGCGTACTGCCACCCCCAGCCGGCGCCCATTCACTTTATGGCAGACCAGGGCGCCCCCAGCCCGCCGCGGCGAGCCGCGCGCGTCAGGCCCCGCCCCTTTCCAGCTGCGCTGCCGGGGCTCCGCCCTTTCCAGCTGTGGATCTCCAAGCCCCGCCTATGAGGGAGGGGTCTGGCCGGCGAGACGCCAAGAACCCCGCCCTCTGGCCAATCAGAAGCGCTCCTCAGCAACTGGGCCGCGCCCCTCCCCACGTGGCAGAGAGCGCGCTCCGGCTAGGACGCTTAGGCAGAGCCAAGCGGGAGAGAGTAGAGTGGTCCGGTAGTCCTGGGTAAAAGGGATCTACTGGCAGCGAAGTGGGGCTGGGCCGCTACCCGGAGCAAAGTGGATCGGCGCCAGCTGGGAAGGCGCACGGGGCCGCCGGGTCTCAGCGCTCAGACTTCTCGGCCGCTCAAGTTTCGCCGATTTTCTCCACTTGTCGCTGTCCGTCTCTCCTCTCCCTTTTGTCTCTGTTCCAATCCTCCTACGTCTCGCCTTTCTTTCCTCTTCTTTCTCCTCAGCCGCTTCGCTCCTGCTGTTTACCATTCTCCTTCCTCCTCTGCCACTTTAAAAGACTCATTTCCCTTTCTCTCTGCTCCTCTTTTTCCTCGTATCTTTCTTCCTCTTCATTTCCCCCTTCTTCTCCAAGGAAGGTGACTTCGTGGAGACAGCAGGGTTTGGAATGAGACAAACCAAAGTGGTATTCCAACGCCGCCACGAACTGCACCATCACTGAGTGAACTTGGACAAATAACTATCATTTCCCTCCCCAGGCAAAACAATTAAGAGGAGGTTCCTGCTGGATCTCAGGGCTTGGGCTGGGCACTCCAAAGGCATGGACCGATTGCCTTTCAGTCTGTACCCTTGTCTTGCTTGGGCTGTGCTCTCCCTCCTTCAGCAGGGCTGGTTTCCCGCTGGTGGTACCACGTTAAGTACTGTGGGCAAGGTGTAGCCGTGGTGCCTGCTGGTTAGGAATTTGCAAGGGACAGGACAGATGACCAAGTAACAGATGACCAAGACTCCTAGCAGACTGTGATTTCGGCTCTCCCTTACTTAGGCCTCAATTTCCAGGAAACAGGCTCCTCTTCTTTCAGTTAGGCTGTGTTGCTTGGATGCTCCTGAGAGCCTCAGCCCAGTCACACAATATGCCCCTAAGGCAAATCTGAACAGTCATGTCTTTACTGTTCAGTGACTCCTATTGCCCTTAGGATAAAGGTGAAGCTCCCTACTCTGGCATACAAGACCTTTTGGACCCTGTCTTCATCTCCAATTTCCTAGTAGTTTCCTGCACACCTTTGGCCCTTCCTGTGAAAGTAACTCATCTTTGCATTGTCAATTCCTACTCCTCCAATGTTCCACTCAGGCCTTGTTTTCTCTGGGAAGCCTTTTCTGAACTCTCAGGTTAGCCTCTTGCTCCCGTGACCCTCTGTGTATACCCTCTATTACACCACCCCCCATATTGAAGGGATCAGCTTATGTGTTGTCTGCTGTGAGAATAAAATTTAGGATGGTAAGGACCATGTCTATTATTCCCAGGTATAATGTAGAATCTCAATAAATATGTCACACTGAAATCTATGAGGAAGATGTTCTGCCTGGTAAGATGATGATTAGTGGTTAGGAGGGACTAGGGAATTGTCTTCTCTCTCCTCCCCATCTCTATTGCACAATCACATACTTTTAGAATGATGAATTTCTGGAGGTAGGTAGAAGTAGATATTGGCGAGCAGGAAGTTTTGGCCCACTTAGAGGATTTTCCAATTGGCTTTCCAGGACCTCTCAATCTGAGACAGGCCCAGGACACCAACTCTCAGTTTTCAAATGAAGAAGAAAATGGCTCTGAGGTAATGTGGAGAGAAATGCTATGATGGTATATCCTCTTTCCCTGACTCTCTTTAGGTGATAGAGGCTAAATCCTCAGCTGGACCCACTGACCAGAAGCCCAATGTGCAGGTGTAGGGAGTTATTAAGGGGTTCTTCAGGTCTGATGTCTGATGGGTGTTTTACACTACAGCATCGTGGCCAGGCATGGTAGCTCATGCCTGTAATCTCAACACTTTGGAAGGCCAAGGCGGGCAGATCACCTGAGGTCAGGAGTTCGAGACCAGCCTGTCCGACATGGTGAAACCCCGTCTCTACTAAAAATACAAAAATTAGCTGGGTGTGATGGCAGATGCCTGTACTCCCAGCTACTTGGGAGGCTGAGGCAGGAGAATTACTTGAACCCAGGAGGTGGAGGTTGCAGTGAGCCAAGATCATACCACTGCACTCCATCCTGGATGACAGAGCAAGACTCTGTCTCAAAACAAACAAACAAAAAACAAACAAACAAAAACTAGAGCATCGTAGCACATGGATGGTCTTTGGATGTCTGGTTTTGAGACTACATTCCTATGTGGTTAGTTATGGAGCTTCCCTGGACTTGGGTCATCCATAATTGGGAGGAAGTATGGAGAGAATTTTTTTTTTTTTTTCACTGCTTCCCAGCAGCTTCTCCAGGTCTGCAGGGACACTGGGTCTCTAGTGTCCCAAATAGGCTGGAAATTTCATGATTCAGTCTGCTAGAGAAAACCCATCCTCTTGTCCTCTTCCCACATATTCTCACTTTCAGGTAATACGGGTAATTCTACATAGCTTAGTGACCTCTATCATCTCTTGCAAGGGGAGGAGGCAGCTGGGAGCAAGACAGTGAAAACAGGTGGGCATCCAACCCTCAGGCCCCTTAGCGTTTCTAAGGCAAACAAGACTTCTGTTTCCTATCACTGATGAGGTGGGCTAAGCTGTGTATTTAGCCTGGTGGATAAGGCCTGTCCAAGGCTTGGTATGAAAGGCAGACCAGGAGTCAAAGCCCGATATACTAAGGCATAAGAGGTGACAAAAGGCGATGAAAAGAGTTGGCCTGGGGGTGAGGAGACCCAGGGGTTCGTCTCTCTGCTCTGCTATTTACTAGTTATGTGAACATGGGCCCAGCCTTCCACTCCGGGGCTGTTTCCTATAATGTAAAATGAAGAGACTTAAATTAGATATCCAGGGCTTCTGCTACGTCCCATTTTCTCTATTTCTGGATGTTGGGGATGGTGCAGAAGACGCTGAAACAGAGCTGGGACGTGACAGACACAACTGTGAGAAGCCACAACAGGGAAGGTGGACGAGAGGGCGAGGAGAGCAGGGTGTGGAATAAATCGCTGGACTTTAGAATGAAGGGCGCCCAGAGCTGCCTCGAAAAGGAGTGATTCCTCAAGGGGCATGGTCTTGGCCCAGATAACTTTGGTAATACGTGGACAGGGGAATAGGGATGCCCGCTCAAGTTCTCAAAACGGACCCCGCCCCTTTCCAGCCAATTGTAGCCTTCCTCCCCATAACGCCCAGCAGCCACTGCCAAACCGCGCACTGCAACCGAACTCTACCTAACTCCACCTCTCTAGCCGCCTAGCACAGTTCCTCATTTTTTATTGGTTTTCTAAACTGTCACTCAGAGAGTACTCGTATGCGTTGGTTGTCCCCTAACCTACCCTTTCTTTCCCTAGTAATCTCGCCTCTTGCGGCACTACCCGCCTCCTGAAGCCAATTTCCTTTATTCGATTGGATAGTCGGAATGCTACTTTTCATGGAGCAAAGCTATGATTGGCTGCATGCGGCAAGGCTCGCGCAGTTACCAGGCAGCGGGCTAGACTGAGGCTAGTTACCACGTCAGTGAGCTGACAGGGAAGGTAGCCGGCTCCGCTGCCCGTCCCGGCCGACTCATCCTGGCGGACTGTGCAGTCCCACCCTGACTTCGGCCATAATTTCCAGGAAACAGGCTCCTTCTCTTCTCCCATCTGCTACCAGAGCTGGGAGAGCTGCTCGGAGACGCCTCCAGGGTGCGGGCTGGACATGAGCAGCGGCTGCCGGTCCTGGGACTAGGCCCCGCCATTTTGGATCCGCTGACAGGTCAGCGAAGTCTCTTCCTAGAGTTCCGGTGTGGTGAAGGCCGCCCTGACTTCGCAATAGGGAATTAGGAGGAAGGGCCCTTAAATTGGGCGAGCCAGGGTGGGCTAAGGACGCAGCGAACAGGAATAAGACGAGGGAAGGGTTGTTGTGGGAGGGAACAGGAAGGTAGCAGGGGCAAAGGTCAGGCCCCTGCCGCAGGAGGGGCGATTTCTGCCCTCATTACTGATCCTTTGCAGGTGCCCAAATCTATTTTCCCAGGCTTGACCTAGTCTTTAGCTTCTCTTTTCCAGCGCTTTCTGCATCCTAAAGAGCCCAGTACTCAAAAGCTGAAAGGAAACCTAAGAAGCATTGTGTCTACTTTTATGGGTTTTCAGACTGTAGATATGAAAGTCTCTCTCTAGATTCTGTACAGCGTCTACTTCTTTGTGACTGCCTCACTAATACAAAGGAACTGCTTCATTTATACTGAATGATGAACTAGTGCACCCTAGAATCAGGTTGTCACCAGACGGACGTGTGGAAGGCTTGAGGTTATAGCACAGGGAACTGGGCTATGAGAAGGCTTTCCTCTTACAGGACAGCTCAACTGCCAGTCTGGATCTGTATATAAACACTAGACCTATCTTCTGGGCCTATTTATTCCTTTATACAATCTTTCACAGACATTCTTTTCTGGTGTATGTTTTTGTTGACATTTCTCTCCCAGATCTTCTCTTCACCAAGGAGATGAGGCTTAATCATAAGGAAACCACTCTGTTATGACGTATTTGACTGAGAGCAGAGAGATGTTTGAGTAATGGCAAAGTTTGGTATTGTTGGCCTATTATTTTTAGTGGGCAAAAAGAGTCATGAGAGATTTTCAGCCAGTTGTAGGGTCAGAGCCCCAGAGTGAGTGATGGAACATAACCCTAGAGAGTGTAGTTTATGGCACTGTGATGACCTTTGATAAACTGCTGTGTTGTAAAGCTGTAAAAGTCCACCAAGGGTAAAGAATGCTTTTAGAAATAAGGAATAGTGTAGATGGTGTTTTTTTTTTGTTTTTTGTTTTTTGTTTTTTTTTTTTGAGATGGAGTCTCGCTGTGTGGCCCGGGCTGGAGTGCAGTGGCCGGATCTCAGCTCACTGCAAGCTCCGCCTCCCGGGTTCACGCCATTCTCCTGCCTCAGCCTCCCGAGTAGCTGGGACTACAGGCGCCGCCACCTCGCCCGGCTAGTTTTTTGTTTTTAGTAGAGACAGGGTTTCACCGTGTTAGCCAGGATGGTCTCGATCTCCTGACCTCGTGATCCGCCCGTCTCGGCCTCCCAAAGTGCTGGGATTACAGGCTTGAGCCACCGCGCCCGGCTAGATGGTGTTTTTAAATGCACAATGTGGAAACTTGTATGCCTTTAATTCAGGTATACAAGACACTCTAGGCCCTGTGGAGGATACAAATGGAAAGGTCTGCTTTGGGATTGCTCAGTTAATGCACTTCTTAAAAGTAGTAGCGTATATGTGCAGTGACCTAGCTAGAGCAAGTAGTAGGTTAAGAGCAGGATCAACCTAATGCCTTTTGGTATGTAGTGGGCACTCAATAAATGTTATCTCTATCTGGGATTAGTTTCAATATGTGATCAGAACTTGTGGCCTGCTTTTGGTCCTGGCAGTCAGGAACACTTTGCACTTTTGCATGATGAGGTAGTAACAAGGAGGATCAAAACGTCATAGTGTTAGAAGAGAAAACTATTTAGGATCTTGGAATGACAGCTCAATTTTTCCTACCTTTGTCCTTATTAAATTGAAATTTCATAATTTCCCTTTACCCTTCCTACCTTTGTCCTTATGAAATTGAAATTTTTGTATGTGTTGGGAGAAGGGGGATGGCATTATTTATGCTTCACGTGTGTTGATTTAGAATTAGTGGGATGGAAATGGTACAGGAAACTATTTGCATTTTAACTTGCTGATCTAAGTGTAGAATTCCTCCCCTCTCCCCGCCCCCAAAAAAGTAGTTGAACGCAGCAAATGAAATGACATAGCTCAGGGGGTACCCAGGTTTGATGATCCTGCCTTGCTCACTTGGGCCATTGCCCTGTTGAGTTGATATGCTTTGCATAACAGGCAATCTAGTCTCTGGGTAGGCAGTGTGATCAATCCAGGATCCAGTCATCCCCAGTTGAGCCTGAGGGTGACTGTAGAGGCATCAAAACGTTTTCTCTTTCTCTCTCTCTCTCTCTTTTTATAATCCTAAATGTCATTTCTAGATAGGAATAATTTTCTAGATAGGAATAATTCCCACTCCTACCCACAAATCAGAAAATTCATCCTTCAAATACAAGTTCTAAACTTGTATTTGAGCTTCTTTTTAATGGTGTTTATAGATAGTGTGTTCCAGTCTTGACAGTGATGCTCATTGGCACAGTGGGAACTCAGGTTATAGACATATCTCCTCAGTAGCCGGGCACCAATCCCAGTTTCAGCTCAGAGTTCTCAAAGTTCCACTACTATTTTATTTCCCTGTGTTCCAGAAGTCAGGATGACTGCCACTTTTACATAATAACCTCATTGATAGGGTACTTAGACTGGCTACTGTGGGCAGCTAGAGAGGAAGAAGACACAGCTCTTGCTTTTGAGGAGACTCTATTTATAGAGTACTCACTGCAAGGATCACCCTAATCTTTGTATGACACTTCTCATTGGTTGATCACACTCTATATCCCTGTGGCTCTGTGTGATTGATTAGAATGATTCTGTTGTTGGGTTAATGGTGGGATTGAATTTAAGGGTGTATGTTTTTGTTAACATTGTATCCTCAGGCTGGAAGAGCTATGTAAATATAATGGGCTACTGTTTAGCTGTTACTCTTTTTTTTAATATTTCAGTATGTTCAACTGCAGTTGTTTAACTAAATGAAAATATAATAAAGCAATGTGCTGATTTGGAACCCCAGTAATAATAGAAGTGATCATAGAAGTGATTATTTGTTCTAGTAGTAGTGGAAATTATCATAGTAGATGCAATAGTCGTATGGAAGTATGATGGCAAAGTAATGGTTTGCCAGTCATACAAACCAGGGGCTACAAGCTCACATGCCTAAATGCCAGGCAGGTAATGTAAATGAGTGAATTGAGTCCCATGGGAATGTATTAGGATTAGTGGGGACTCTGGTGTACTGGAGAACCCATGCCTTTATTTTTTTTTTATCTTTCATTTTAATTTCTTTTTATTGAGACAGGGTCTTGCTCTGTCACCCTGGCTGGAGTGCAGAGGAGCAATCACAGCTCACTGCAGCCTTGACCTCTGGGGCTCAAGTGATCTTGCCACCTCAGCCTCCCAAGTAGCTGGTACTACAGATGTGTGCCATCATGCCCAGCTAATTTTTAAATATTTTGTAGAGACAAGGTCTCACAATGTTGCTCAGGCTGGTTTCAAACTCCTAGACTCAAGCAATCCTACCACCTTGGCCTCCCAAAGTGCTGGGATTATAGGAATGAACCACCATGCTCAACCCATTCCCTTATTTAAAAGAGCCAACTGTTCCTTCTTCAACAGATTGTTACTGTTTTAGAATGCGAGCACAGAATGACCACCCTATTTTTCAGGAGAAACTGGAAATTTAAATCATTGTGTTTTCTAATTGCTGGAAACTAGTTAAAAATATTTTTGTTTGTTTGTTTTTTTTCTTGAGACAGAGTCCCGCTCTGTCACCCAGGCTGGAGTGCAGTGGCCGGATCTTGGCTCACTGCAAGCTCCGCCTCCCGGGTTCATGCCATTCTCCTGCCTCAGCCTCCCGAGTAGCTGGGACTACAGGCGTCCGCCACCTCGCCCGGCTAGTTTTTTTGTATTTTTGTAGTAGAGACGGGGTTTCACAGTGTTAGCCAGGATAGTCTCGATCTCCTGACCTCGTGATCCGCCCATCTCGGCCTCCCAAAGTGCTGGGATTACAGGCTTGAGCCACCGCGCCCAGCCTTAAAAATATTTTTAAGCCTTTTTCAGGCCAAACAAAATATGTCTGTGGACTGGATTCTGCCCAATGGCTACTGGATGATGACCCTCAATAAACAAAATGGGCAGGCCTTATGAGACTTAATCACTGCAGTTCTCTATGCATAATCACATAGACTTTTTCTTTGTCCTGCTCTGCCAGCTGTCACCTTTATACCTTGGGTGCCCTGAGTGGCTAAAAGATGGAGTGAGATAGAGAAACTTTGTTTCATTTTTCATCTCTAAGCTGGCAGAAGGGACAGCTTTGGACATATTAGTAGCTTCCTTATAAATTATTCTTGAGATACTCTCAGAATCTCCACAGTGGGAGGAGATGGCATGCCAGAGCTGAGGTACACTGTTCACCTGATTATCAGGTCTGGGAGGATTTTCCAGTGATGCCTTGTCAGGGCACCAGCTTTTTTCCCAGTTTAACCTTCTTTTACTTCCACCCTTTGAGTAAATTTCTTGAGCTCAGTAAGTTGTTTCCTAGTTTAGTAACTTTGGTTATTCTCAGTAAAGCACATAACTATGGTGTGTTCCTAGGCCATCTCTGGAAATGTTAAAAGATCTGCATCTTTAGTGTTTCTCTGGCTTTTTTAATTTTTTAGATGGAGTCTTGCTCTGTCGCCCAGGCTAGAGTGCAGTGGCGTGATCTCGGCTCACTGTAACCTCCGCCTCCCGGGTTCAAGCAATTCTCCTGCCTTAGCCTCCTGAGTAGTTGGGACTACAGGTGTGCGCCACCACACCCGGCTAATTTTTGTGTTTTTAGTAGAGATGGGGTTTCACCATATTGGCCAGGCTGGTCTTGAACTCTTGACCTCGTGATCCGCCCGCCTTGGCCTCCAAAAGTGCTGGGTTTACAGGCGTGAGCCACCGCGCCCTGCCTTCTCTGGCTTTTAAACAGATTGAGTGAACATAAACCTTAGAAGGGCCTATTGCTGGTCCTTCAGCTCCCTACTACCATCTACCTTTTCAGAAGATCTATCGGTTTTCTTGATTTGTGCAGCTCTGTATTAGACACAAAGGCATCATGAAAAAGAAAAACAAACTTGCGCTTTTGCCTCTGGATAATTTATTTGCTAGTTGGATAAGAACAATTTTTTTTGAGACAGAGTCTCTCTCTGCCACCCAAGCTGGAATGCAGTGATGTGAGATCTCGGCTCACTGCAACCTTTGCCTCTCAGGCTGAAGTGATCCTCCCATCTCAGCCTCCTGAGTAGCTGGGACTATAGGCGCTTGCCACCAAGTCTGCCTGATTTTTGTATTTTTTGTAGAGACAGGGTTTTACCATGTTGCCCAGAGTGCAGTGGTGTCATCATAGCTCATTGCAGCCTTGATTTTTTGGGCTCAAGTGATCCTCCTGCTTTAGCCTCCCTAATAGCTCGGACTTCAGGCACGTACCACTATGTCCCACTACTTTTTATTTTTATTTTTTAAATTTATGTTGCCTAGGCTGGTCTCTGACTCCTAAGCTCAAGCATTCCTCCTGCTTTGGCCTCCTACAGTGCTGGGATTACCGATGAGAACTACTGCACCTGGCCAAGGAAAATGTTTAAAAGTGATTAAGAGGCCAGGCGCGGTAGCTCATGCCTGTAATCCCAGCACTTTGGGAAGTCAAGGCAGGCAGATCACCTGAGGTCAGGAATTCAAGGCCAGCTTGGCCAACATTGTGAAACCCTGTTTTTACTAAAAATATAAAAATTAGCTAGGTGTGGTGGTGGGCGCCTGTAATCCCAGCTACTCGGGAGGCTGAGGCAGGAGAATCACTTGAACCCTGGAGGTGGAGGTTGCAATGAGCCAAGATCATGCCGCTGTACTCCAGCCTGGATGACAAGAGCAAAACTCCGTCTCAAAACAAAAAAACAAAAACCAAACCAAACAAAAAAACCATAAAAGCAATTAAAAAAAAAAACAACTTAAACACTAGTGTACTAAAAACAGCTATTTAGAGCCAAAGAAAATAAGACATATATGAATAATTGACAGTTATATTAAAAATTATATATTTCACAAAAATATGAATGTGCAAATAACACTTGAGGAGATGTCAGGAAGATAGATGTGAAGAAAGAAGCATTATGATTTAGCTGGTAGGTAAATGTGGGTTCTTTTTACCTGTATGGAAGGTTTGTGACTTCTGGTAGAGAAGCAAATACAGAACACCAAAAAAAGGTTTGCCAGTGTGGCTCAGAGTCATTGTCTTCTACAAAGTCATTTTTCTCGTGAGGTGGATGTGTGCTGTACCACTCTTGAAGAGTTAATCTTGATGTAGTTAATTCATTTGTTCATCCAGTATTTATTGATCATTTTTCTTACTATGTGTCAGGCTTTGGAGATAAAAAGGTAAATAAATCATGGTCTTTCCCCCTGAGATAGAGCCTGATAGTCCCATGGTGGAGATATACTAAATAAATAATTATAAATTGGTATGAGATGTGTTTATTTTTATTTTCTTTTTTTTTTTTTTTTTTTTTTTTTTTTTTTTTTTTTTTTTTTTTTTTGATACGGAGTCTCGCTCTGTCACCCAGGCTGGAGTGCAGTGGCCGGATCTCAGCTCACTGCAAGCTCCGCCTCCCGGGTTCACGCCATTCTCCTGCCTCAGCCTCCCGAGTAGCTGGGACTACAGGCGCCCGCCGCCACGCCCGGCTAAGTTTTTGTATTTTTAGTAGAGACGGGGTTTCACCGTGTTAGCCAGGGTGGTCTCGATCTCCTGACCTCGTGATCCGCCCATCTCGGCCTCCCAAAGTGCTGGGATTACAGGCTTGAGCCACCGCGCCCGGCGCTATTTTTATTTTCATTTATTTATTTGAGTCAGAGTCTCGCTCTGTCACCCAGGCTGGAGTGCAGTGGCACAGTCATAGCTCAGGGCAACCTGGAACTCGTCGGCTCAGGTGATCCTCCTGCCTTAGCCTCCCAAGTAGCTGGGACAACAGGTGTGCGCCACCACACCTGGCCAGTTTTTCTTTATGTTTTGTAGATGCAGAGTCTCGCCATGTTGCCTAGGCTGGTCTTGAACTTCTAGGCTCAACTGATGCTCCTGCCTTGGCCTCCCAAAGTGCTGGGATCACAGACATCAGCCACTGTGCCTGGCCAAGATATGTTTAAATAGAGATAGGTACAAAGTGCTGTGGGTGGCCGGGTGTGGTGGCTCATACCTGTAATCCCAGCACTTTGAGAGACTGAGGCAGGCAGATCACTTGAGGTCAGGAATTTGAGACCAGGAGTTTGAGACCAGCCTGGCCAACATGGCCCAACTCTACTGAAAATACTAAAAAAGTGGAAAAAAGGGCTGGACTTAGTGGCTTACGCCTGTAATCCCAGCACTTTGGGAGGCCGAGGCAGGCAGATCACCTGAGGCTGGGAGTTTGAGACCAGCCTGACTAACATGGAGAAACCTCGTCTCTACTAAAAATATAAAATCGGCCGAGCATGGTGGTGCATGAATGTAATCCCAGCTACTCAGGAGGTTGAGGCAGGAGAATCGCTTGAACGTGGGAGGCGGAGGTTACAGTGAGCTGAGACTGTGCCATTGGACTCCAGCCTGGGCAACAAGGGGGAAACGCTGTTTAAAAAAAAAAAAAAAAAAAAAAAAAGTGGAAAATAAATAAATAAATAAATAAAGTGGTTGTAAGCTTGTTCTTAGAACCACTGTGATATTCTGACTCCCTCATTGACTTTTGGATGGAATGAGTAAGGGTTTATCAGGTGGACAAGAGTGAGAAAAAACATTCAGAATAAGGCCGGGCGCGGTGGCTCAAGCCTGTAATCCCAGCACTTTGGGAGGCCGAGACGGGCGGATCACGAGGTCAGGAGATCGAGACCATCCTGGCTAACACGGTGAAACCCCGTCTCTACTAAAAATACAAAAAACTAGCCGGGCGAGGTGGCGGGCGCTTGTAGTCCCAGCTACTCGGGAGGCTGAGGCGGGAGAATGGCACAAACCCGGGAGGCGGAGCTTGCAGTGAGCTGAGATCCGGCCACTGCACTCCAGCCCGGGCTACAGAGCAAAGACTCCGTCTCAAAAAAAAAAAAAAAAACATTCAGAATAGAAAGGGAACTTCATATGCAAAGGCAAAGAGGCAGCAAAGACCATGACTTTAAAAAGTAGGAATGACGGGGCACGGTGGCTCACACCTATAATCCCAGCATTTTGGCAGTCTGAGGCAGGCAGATTGCTTTGAGCTCTGGAGTTTGAGACCAGCCTGGGCAACATGGCAAAATGTTGTCTCTACAAAAAATACAAAAAAATTAGCCAGGCTTGGTAGCTTGTGCCTGTATTTCTAGCTACTTGGGAGGCTGAGGTAGGAGGATCACTTGAGCCTGGGAAGCAGATGTTGCAGTGAGCCAAGATTGTACCACTGCACTCCAGCCTGGGCGACAGAATGAGACCCTGTCTCAAAAAAAAAAAACCCAAAAAATAAAAAACAAAAGAACTTTTTAGGGTCTTTTATTTTATTATTTTTTGAGCTGGTGTCTTGCTCTGCTGCCCAGGCTGTAGTGGTGCAATCTTGGCTTACTCCACTTCCTGGATTCAAGCAATCCTCCTGCCTCAGCCTCCTGAATAGCTGGGATTACAGGCCCCTGCCATCATGCCCAGCTAATTTTTGTATTTTTAGTAGAGTGGGGATTTCACCATGCTGTCCAGGCTGGTCTCAAACTCCTGACCTCAGTTGATCTGCCCGCCTTAGCCTCCCAAAGTGCTGGGATTACAGGCATGAGCCACTGCCCCCAGCCGAGGGTCTATTTTATACAAAGAATATGTGTAGCATATATGGGGCACCAGTGGCTGCCACCCAGCTTGAAAAACAACATTACCAAAACTGAGGCTGCATGTATGCCCTTCCCTGTTAGTTCCCTGACACTCCCTGCCCCTTGCCACTATTCTCAGTTTTTTTTGTGAGCTTCTCTGGGGTATAGTCCTAGAAGTGGAATTGCTGTAATACAGGATATGAAGTGCTTTAGCTTTGTAAGATAATGCCGAATTGTTATACAAATTCATATTAATTTAGATACATAACAGCCATTTGGTCTGCATTTTTTTACCAATTTAAAAAGAATTGTTTTTTTTTTTTGGAGACAGGGTCTTACTCTGTTGCCCAGGCTGGAGTACAGTAGTGTGATCATGGCTCACTGCAGCCTTGACCTCCTAGGCTCAAGTGATCACTTCAGCCTCGCAAGTAGCTGGGACTACAGGCACGTGCCACCATGCCCTACTAATTTTTAAATTTTTTGTAGAGATGGAGTTTTGCCATGTTGCCCAGGCTGTTCTCAAACTCCTGGGCTCAAGTGATTCTCCTGCATCGGCCTCCTGAAATGCTGGATTACAGGCGTGAGCACCTGGCCTTTTAAGTATTATCAGATTTAAAGTGTTTTGCTATTTCAGGAATATAAAGTGGTATATCATTATAATCTTATTTTGTAATTTTCCTGATTATTAATGAAGCTAATAATCTTTTCATGTATTTATTTGCTGTTTATGTTTCCTATTCTATGAAACGCCTATGCATGTCTGTTACCAATTTTGGGGAGGGGTTATATGTGTAGTTCTTGTAGTTTTGCAGCAGTTATTGTATGCTCTGTATATTATTCCTTTATTAGTTTTATGTGCTACAAATATTTTCTTCTGGTTTGTGCCTTATCTTTTCCCTCTTTTTTATGGTATCTTTTGAACAGACATTTTAAATTTTAACATTGTTGAATTCACCGATTTTTTAAAGAGGTTTTACTTTTTGTTTCCTGTTTAGGTACTTCTCCCTTATGCTGAGTTTATTAAAATACTGTCCTGTAGCTAGGTGCTGTGGCGCACACCTGTTGTCTCAGCTATCCAGGAGGCTGACGTGGAAGGATTGCTTGAGCGTAGGAGTTTGAGTCCAGGTTCGGCAACATAGCAAGACCCTATCTCTAAAAAAAAAAAATCAAAAAGAAAATATTCTCATATATTAGCTTCTAAGAGATTTCAAGTTTTGCTTTTCATATTTAAATAATCTGAGATATATTTTTGGTATTCCATTAAATAAGAATCCAATTTATTGTTTCTTTTTCTTCTGCTTTTGTTTGGATATAGACAGAGTTGCCAAGTGATACAGTGACTCCTCTTTGGATCCTGTTGAGGTAACTGGGATGCCACAGAGCACTGGGGGAATGTTCTAGACCCAGCTTTAAATGGACAGTGCTTTCAAGGGTACATGTTACTCAGAGTCTCTGGACCAGTGGCTTCTCTGGCTAAGGGTATTAGTTGGTATTTATTTAGTTGTTCCCTCTCTTATTTATTTTTTTCTATTAATTTTTCATTTGTGTGGGTACATAATGGATGTATTTCTCTTGTTATCTCTGACACAAGATAAATCTTAAGTTTGTTTCTACTATACTTTTATGAGGTTTCTGCAGGCCTTTATGACCTTGTGACAAGGGATTTCTCGGCCATTGGCTACCAGACAGCAAGTGGTTCATCAGTTTCCCATCTGAAGCTGAAGGGCACAACTGTTTGGAGATTCCCTGAGTGAGGAGACATACACTCAGAGACCTAGAAGGAGATTAGGCAGCTCAGCATAATACTTGAAAATAATTCCTCTTCATTCCCTAGATGTTTCTTTTTTTTATGAGACAGAGTCTCACTCTGTTGCCCAGGCTGGAATGCAGTGGTGTGATCTCGGCTCACTGCAACCTCTGCCTCCTGGGTTCAAGTGATTCTTCTGCCTCAGCCTCCCAAGCAGCTGGGATTACAGGTGCGTGTCACCATACCTGGCTAATTTTTGTATTTTTAGTTGAGGCAGGGTTTCACCATGTTGGCCAGGCTGGTCTTGAACTCCCAACCTCAGGTGATCTGCCCACCTCAGCCTCCCAAAGTGCTGGGATTATAGGTGTGAGCCACTGCGCCCAGCCCTGGATGTTTCTTTTTTACAATGATTTTTTGCTTAGACCTTTGCTATCTTAGAAAGTGGTTAGTTCTTTCCTAAAGAGCTTATTCATTTTTAGTAAATCCGTTGATTAAAATTTAAAAGTAGTTAATAGGTAATATATGTTTGTGACACAAAATTCAAAAGGTAAAAAAGAATATACAGAGAAAAGTTAGTCTTCCTTTCACTCCTCCACCACTCAGTTCCCTAGTCATCTGGTTTCTTTCCCTGGAGGCAGCAACCTCTTAGCAGTTTCTTACAAGTCCTTCCAGAGACCTAGAGCATATTCATCTTGCCTACATGATTTAAGGAAGGGGAAATACGAGGAGAGATTTAATATTTTCTCTTCTGATTCTTTAAATCATTTTTGAATTTATCTTTCCTTTATTTCTAAGTTCTCCTCCTCCTCCTCCTCATAAGAGAGGATGGTTGTACATTCATATCATTGAACCTTCTCAGAAGAGAACATTGTTGTATTCCTAGAGCATGTGGAAAGCAGATAGTCTTCTGAGACTAACCTAGTTCTTTAAATTGTCATTAATATAAATCTTGTGTTGGATTCCCTTGTGGACTGGGGACGTGTTGTGGGCATGGACACATTATTATTATTATTATTTTATTTTATTTTTTTATTTTTTTGAGATGGAGTCTCACTCTGTCGCCCAGGCTGGAGTACAGTGGTGCAATCTCGGCTCACTGCAAACTCTGCCTCCCGGGTTCATGCCATTCTCCTGCCTCAGCCTCCTGAGTAGCTGGGACTACAGGCGCCCCCCACCATGCCCGGTTAATTTTTTTGTATTTTTAGTAGAGATGGGGTTTCACTGTGTTAGTCAGGATGGTCTCGATCTTCTGACCTTGTGATCCGCCCACCTCAGCCTTACAAAGTGTTGGGATTACAGGCGTGAGCCACCGCGTCTGGCCTATTATTATTTTTTTAAGACAGAGTCTCGCTCTGTTGCCCAGGCTGGAGTGCAGTGGCACAAACGCACTCTCGATCTACTGCAGCCTCGATCTGTCGGCCTCAAGCAATCCTCCCACCTCAGCCTCCCTACCAGCTGGGACTACTGGTGTGCACCACCACACCTGGCTAATTTTTGTATTTTTTGTAGAGACAGGGTTCGCCATGTTGCCGAGGCTGGTCCCGAACTCCTGGGCTCAAACAATCTGCCCACCTCAGCCTTCCACAGTGTTGGGGTTTAAAGGTGTGAGCTACTGCGCCTGGCCCCTGGACAAAATTTGTACCAGTTTCTTTTTTCTTTATCATGGTGGTTTTCATGCTTTTCACTTTCTGGGGGGCCTCATGTTACGCAAAATATGCAGATTGAGCTATTTGCTGAGTACATTTCTTTCTCTATATCTCTGGCTGTGTCTCAGTTTTCATATCTATTCCACTAAACTGTATAAATGCCTCAAGGGCAGAAATTGTATACCTCTTATCATTATTAATGTTTAATTATATTGATAGTACGGTAATACTTTCTTTTTGTAAAAAAAGAGAAAGTATTTTTTTTCTTTTTTTGAGATGGAGTCTGGCTCCATTGCCCAGGCTGGAGTACAGTGGTGTAATCTCAGCTCGCTTTAACCTCTGCCTCCCAGGTTCAAGCAATTCTTCTGCCTCAGCCACCCAAGTAAACTGGGATTACAGGCGCTCTCCACCACGCCTGGCCAGTTTTTGTGTTTTGAATGGAGATGGGTTTCACTATGTTGACCAGGCTGGTCTGGAGCTCAGGTGATTTACCCGCCTTGGCACTCCTGAAGTGCTGGGATTACAGGTGCGAGCCACAGTGCCTGACCTTTTTGTAAAAGATTGAAACATTACAGATCCATCCTGGGCAACAAAGTGAGACCCCATCTCTACAAAAAAATACAAAAATTAGTTGGGTGTGGTGGTGTGCGCCTGAAGTCCCTGCTACTCAGGAGGCTAAGGCAGGAGGATTACTTGAACCCAAGAGTTCAGGTCTGCAGTGAGGCATGACAGTGCCACAGGACTCCAACCTGGGTGACAGAGTGAGACCCTGTCTCAAAAAAACCCCAAAAGACAAAAACATTACAGATAGGGCTCAAGTATCCTCTGATTGCACCCTGATTTCGTAGCACCTTCTTTAGGGATAGTTATGGTTATAAGTTCGGGTATATTAGCACAGACCTTTTATTTTGTATTTACGTATCATATTAATGCTTTCTTGCTGTAAGTTAATATGAGTTTTCAGAACTTTTCAAAGGTCTTGTGACTGTCACTGTCCAGTTTTCTGGAACTGACTGGGCCAGTTGGATGCAGTCACTTATTTATATTTTATATTTATATTTATATATTTTTAGAGATAGTGTCTTGCTCTATGACGCAGGCTGGAGTGCAGTTGCGGGATCGTAGCTCTCTGCAGCCTCGAACTCCTGAGCTCAAGTGATCCTCCTGCCTCAGCCTCCTCAGTAACTAGGACTACAGGTGTGTGCCACCATGTCTAGCTAATTTTTTACTTTTGTTTTTTTGGTAGAGACTGGGTCTCACTGTTTGCCCAGGCTGGTCTCAACTCCTGGGCTCAACTGATTCTCCTGCCTTGGATACCCAAAGTGCTGGGATTGCATGTGTGAGCCACTTCACCTGGCCTGGATGCAGCCTTTAGGCTGATATTGCAATTGTGGTTCTAAACCAACGCTATGCTTCCAACAACCTTTATTCTCTTCTTTAACTTGAATCTTCACTGTTACTTTATTGAGTAGATAAAAAAGAACAAAGGGAAGGCTATGTATTTAGGGGAGAGCGAGAGAGAGTGTCTTGTTATGTTGCCCAGGCTGGTCTCAAATTCCTGTACTCAAGCAATCCTCCCGCCTTGTCCTCCCGAAGTGCTAGGATTATAGGCATGAGCCACCACGTTTGGCCAGAAATACTGTTTTTAACAAGCTGACATTATAGTTGTATCTGTGTACTTAAAGGCATCATAGAACTTTGGGAACAATTGACTTTGAAGAATTTAACATGCTTCCTGAGGATTGTTGAGGTGCGTTTGAAAAGTTTTCTGGATTGACTTCCTTTGAGTTGTATCTTGAACTACCTTGAACTTCTAAAGACCCCCTAGGAGAGCCAGATAGTTGGATTCATAACATAAGATGGACTTCATCTCATTTTAGTATTACAGATTTTTTTTTTTTGAAATGGAGTTTCACTCTTGTTGCCCAGGCTGGAGTGCAATGGTGTGATCTTGGCTCATCACAACTTCTGCCTCCCGGGTTCAAGCAATTCTCCTACCTCAGCCTCCCGAGTAACTGAGATTACAGGCATGCATCACCATGCTTGGCTAATTTTTTGTGTTTTTAGTGGAGGGGGGGTTTCTCCATGTTGGTCAGGCTGACCTTGAACTCCCAACCTCAGGTGATCCACCTGCCTCGGCCTCCCAAAGTGCTGGGATTACAGGCCTGAGCCACCGCACCTGGCTAACAGATTTTATGAGTATAGAAAATGTTGGTACTGGCTAGGCGCCTGTACTGGCCCACGCCTGTAATCCAAGCACTTTGGGAGGCCCAGCCGGGCAAATTACCTGAGGTCTGGAGTTCGAGACCAGCCTGACTAACATGGAGAAACCCCGTCTCTACTGAAAAAAATACAAAATTAGCTGGATATGGTGGCGCATGCCTGTAATCCCAGCTACTCGGGAGGCTGAGGCAGGAGAATTGCTTGAACCTGGGAGGCTGAGGCAGGAGAATTGCTTGAACCTGGGAGGCAGAGGTTGTGGTAAGCTGAGATCGTGCCATTGAACTCCAGCCTGGGCAACAAGAGTGAAACTCCGCCTCAAAAAAAACAAAAACAAAAAAAGAAAGAAAATCTTAGTACTGAAAAGTTAAGTCACAATTCTAACCTTATCAGGTACCGATTTTTAAGCTTGGGTATGCTTTGGGTAACCAAATATTAACCAGACTATTATCCTAACTGTTTTGGTAGGTTTGCCAAGATGGTGGATAAGAATATTTACATCATTCAAGGGGAGATTAACATTGTGGTTGGGGCCATCAAACGAAATGCCCGATGGAGCACCCATACACCACTGGTAAGTAGGAAATGGATAAATAGCCTGGTCACCAAGTTTTTGTAGGGGATCTGTTGGCGTGGTTAAAGGAGTAATCAAATTCCTAGTAATGAGAGTAGTAGGAATTCAGAGTTGTTCTTGATATCTTGTTTTTTGTATACCAACTAGCATCAGATATATAGGCTGTCTTTTTTTTCCTCTGGGACCCAAAAGATGACACCATTCTACTTCTAAATATTTTTGTAAACAGCTTAAGCTAGTCCTGTGCCTGGGACCTCTTTAGTATGCCTAAAAGTGTCAGAAAGATTCCTTATTTTCTAATTCTTTAGGACTATAATTAGCTATCAAATTTATTTAAATCCGGGTAGTTACTGATACATAGAACATGACTTAGTGATGGTACTCCTTCTTGGGGGTTCATTAAACTTCCATGTATAGAGTAGGCCATATCTTACCAATCAGATGAGTAAGAAACTTACCTGTTATACAGTTGGCTTTCTTTGTTATATATGTTTGAGGATTTTTTTTGTAGAATTGTGTAAAACAATTTTTGGCACAGTTGTAAAAACAAGTTTAGAAATTGCCATCTTGGGAGTTTATATGAACATAACTGGTAAGTGCATTTGGAAATTTCTCAAGTTCTTTCATAAAAATATATTGATTTAGAGGTGAGAATGGCATCAGGAGTATCTTTGAAATGAATATGTATGATGACATAATGGTTGAAATGAATATGTATGATGACATAATGGGTATGAAAAAGGAGAGAAGACAGAATAATACACATAGAAAGGACCTGGCAATCTGTAGTAGCTTGAGTGCTATGGTGATGATATAGATTAGCACTTAAGGATTCACTATTTTGGATAAGCCCAGAGTATCTCTACGAAATAAGAGATTAGGGAACAGAAAGATATGAACTATGGCTAATTTTCTTTTCCTCAGAAGGAAGACTTACAGGATTTTCTGATTGGATTCAGAGAAAGAGCCCTTGATCTGTCCTTTATTTTCCTTTTCCTCTTTTGGCCCAATAATGACTTACTTTTAATCTATGTGTCCTACAGGATGAAGAACGGGATCCTCTGCTGCATAGTTTCGGTCATCTAAAGGAGGTTTTAAACAATATAACAGGTAAGTCTCCATATGTATGTGAATTACTAATTTTGGTAAAAAAATGTGTGTTTGATTTATTGAAAGGATGGACAAACTTTTTTTATAAAGGACTTTGTAGTAAATAATTTAGTCTCTGTGGGCCATGCACAACTGCACAACTACTTAATTCTGCCTTTGTAACTCAAAAGCAGCCGTAGATAATACATAAATGAATGAGCAATATATTTTTTCTTTTTTGTTTATTTTATAGAGACAGGGTCTTGCTATGTTGCCCAGGCTGGTTTCAAATGCCTGAGCTCAAGCAATCCTCCTGTCTTGGCCTCTCAAAGTGTTGGGATTCCAGGCTTAAGCCACTGTGCCTGGCCTATATTTTCTTTTTTTTTTTTTTTTCTGAGGAAGAGCCTCACTCTATTGCCCAGGCTGGAGTGCAGTGTGGTTAACGCCTGGTTTAGAGCTCTTTGCTCTATATTGCTTCTGTACATGTGACTAGAGGATAATATACACATTAAATGCCTTATATTTGTGTGTGTGTGTTTATTTTGCATATATACATATACACACACACACACACACTGGCAGGGAAGGAGGAAAGTGTCAAAACCAAGGGGATGTAGATACAGGCTGAAAGGGAAAGCTTCAGAGCTATGTTCCTTTATTGGCCATAAAGGGCTTCTGCAGTGTATAACCCTGGAGTGCTTTTTGCTAGTGACATATGTCAGGCTGTAATTGGATGGTGTTTCGGCTTCTGCAAATTAAACAAACAATAAATAAGAAAATTTCTTCTTTTCATTAGAAATATGGGAGAATATTTGGAGAAAAATTTTTTTTACTTTCCTAAACATGGGCTAAAGTTGAGATGGAGTCTCGCTCTGTCGCCCAGGCTGTAGTGCAGTGGCACAGTCTCGGCTCACTGCAAGCTCTGTCTCCTGGGTTCACGCCATTCTCCTACCTCAGCCTCCTGAGTAGCTGGGACTACAGGTGCCCGCCACCTCGCCTGGCAGATTTTATGTATTTTTAGTAGAGACGGGGTTTCACCATGTTAGCCAGGATGGTCTCGATCATCTGACCTTGTGATCCACCCGCCTCAGCCTCCTAAAGTGCTGGGATTACAGGTGTGAGCCACCGCACCTGGCCCTTTTTTTTTTTTTTTTTTGAAACAGTGTGTCTCTCTGTTGCCCAGGCTGGAGTGCAGTGGTGTGATCTCGGCTCACTGCAACCTCCATCTCCTAGATTCAAGCAATTTTCGTGCCGCAGCCTCCCAAGTATCTGGGATTACAGACATGCACCACCACACCTGGCTGATTTTTGTGTTTTTACTAGAGACGGAGTTTCACCATGTTGGCCAGGCTGGTCTCAGACTCTTGACCTCAGATGATCCACTTGCCTTGGCGTCCTAAGTGCTGGGAGTACAGACGTGAGCCACCGCGTCCAGCCCTATATTTTCTTTTTGTGAAGTGGTGCCATCTCGGCTCACTGCAACTTCTGCCTCTTGGGTTCAAGCAAATCTTCTGCCTCAGCCTCCTAACGGATTATAGGCATGTACCACCATGCCTGGCTAATTTTTGTATTTTTAGTAGAGATCATGTTTCACCGTGTTGGCCAGGCTGGTCTCGAACTTCTGACCTCAAGTGATCCTCCCACCTTGGCCTCCCAACCGTATTTTCTTCAAAGGAGCAAATTACACTCAATTGAAACAGCTTTGGAAATGTTAGCCAACAAGGATCAAGTGTAGAGGAGGCAATTGTTAACTAGTTAGCAGGGCAAATGCTGCTACTAGGTGACATGTTCTTATTTTATGGCCTGTACTGACTGGTACTTGACTGCTTTAGAATGTTGGCTACTTGCACAGATTTTTTAAAAAAATTTTACAGATAAAGCTTACATATCCCAATTAGAAAGGAAATATAATGAATGGAGATTTATAGTTCTTTTTGTTTGGTTTTGAATTCAGAGTACTATCTTCTTTTTTTTTTTTTTGAGACAGAGTCTCGCTCTGTCGCCCAGGCTAGAGTGCAGTGGCCGGATCTCAGCTCACTGCAAGCTCCGCCTCCCGGGTTTACGCCATTCTCCTGCCTCAGCCTCTCGAGTAGCCGGGACTACAGGTGCCCGCCACCGCGCCCGGCTAGTTTTTTGTATTTTTTAGTAGAGACAGGGTTTCACCATGTTAGCCAGGATGGTCTCGATCTCCTGACCTCGTGATCCGCCCGTCTCGGCCTCCCAAAGTGCTGGGATTACAGGCTTGAGCCACCGCGCCCGGCCCAGAGTACTATCTTCTTAAGAGATATTAAGAGGATCAAACAAGTTAATATAATTGGAAACACTTGATAAACATCTTATACACAGTGAAGGATTGTTGTTATAAGTGGCTGGCAATACCCTAAAATGACTGAGATCACCCTGGAGTAGCCTTGTAGGCCTTTTGGGCACTCTGCAAACCTTGAGGAGCTGAGGTGGTGCTGCTATCCTCACAGAGCCACATTTCCTGCCTGCCATCAAATCCAGATCCCATGCTTCTTTTCTTCATGCTAACATGTCCCAAGATTTTACCTCAGAGACCATACCTGTGGTGAGTGATGCAGTCTAGGAATTGTAGACTATTTAAGAGCTATTGAAGTTGAGTCTGCCGCCTGATTTTCTTATGTCCTTGGGTTAGAAATCCAGCCAGATTATCTGCTCTTGGAACTAGAGTGTGTTCAAGAGCCAGTTCTCTCATTGGTAGCAGGAACATCTCTGGGTGTTGCTAAGCTTTTCCCTAGAGTGAGAAGGAAGGTAGTAGTGTTTTCCAAGGCCAACAGCTGTGGCATATATTGAAATGGTGCCTGCCAAAGTTGCTACATTGTTCTTGGTTTTTAGCATATTACCTGCCTGAGAAAATGACAGAGTAGACCTAAAATAGAGCATTTCATGGTCTTCCTATTGCTTCTGACCCCACACACAGTGCTGGCTCCCAGGAGCAGGTTTATGGGTCAGCTGTCCCTGTGGTCCTGGATTGTACAATCCATGACTAATTTCTTGTTTCTTTTACGGAAACAAACAGATTTTTCTGATTGGCAGTGTCAGGAGGACTGCTTTCCTGGAAGCTTATTAATGGTAGGAGGCTGGGAAAGGGTTTTGAACTTGGAGAGAAAACTGAAGGAAATGTGCTTGTGTTATATGACCAGTTAAGGTGTACCACTTAGATTGGAGGAGGGATGGCAGGAATTCTAGGACTTCTACCCAGTTTCTCATGAACCTGACTTGGATGTGGTTCTTTTTTGCAAAGGCTTTCTGTTTGCATTTTTCTAGGCTTTCTGCTGGCTTGGTTGGTAAGACTATCACTGTTGGAAATGGGTGGTTCATTGGACATTGTCAGTAAACCAAAGTGATTTTTTTTCTTTGCTTGTAGAAAGAATCTTTAAAGTATAGGCCGGGCGCGGTGGCTCAAGCCTGTAATCCTAGCACTTTGGGAGGCTGAGATGGGTGGATCACGAGGTCAGGAGATCGAGACCATCCTGGCTAACGTGGTGAAACCCCGTCTCTACTAAAAAATACAAAAAACTAGCCAGGCAAGGTGGGGGGTGCCTGTAGTCCCAGCTACTCAGGAGGCTGAGGCAGGAGAATGGCATAAACCTGGGAGGTGGAGCTTGCAGTGAGCTGAGATCCGGCCACTGCACTCTAGCCTGGGCGACAGAGCGAGACTCCGTCTCAAAAAAAAAAAAAAAGTGTGTAAGCACTACCTACACTACTCTTCCAGGAATATCATCTGATTATTGTGAAGGAAATAAGTCCTTTTCTCCAGTAAGGTTGGCTAAGTCCATACTAGTTATTCTTACAGATGTATGTCATTGGACCACATTTACAGTCAGTAGTTGCCCAAACTGTATAATGACTACAAGGTCTATAGCATTTAGAGTAATAAGATATTCTAATAATACCAAATTTGGAAAGAGGATTGCTCTTGGAAGAAAAAGGGTGTCCAAGAGCAAAGTTTGCATACTGTTACTTTGGATAAAGCCTTAGCTTACCACCAGTGAGAGAGACTTGACTGCTCGCCCTCATTTGGTCTTGAAGTCCTCTCAGGACTCCTTTTAGATTATTCTGAAGGAGTTAAAACAGATGTGTGGTTACCAGGGGCTGGGAGGGGTATGGAGAGTGACTGCTAATGGCTACAGGGTTTCTTTTTGGGGTGATGAAAATGTTCTAGATTTAGATAGTAGTGATGGTTGCACAACTTTGTGAATATACAAGAAATCACTGAGTTGTATACTTGAAAAGGGTAATTTTATAGTATGTGAATCATATCTCAGTTTATAAAGGAGGAAAATGTAGGCTGCAGAAGTTGTGAATTTGCCAGTTTTTTCTCAGGTCTCAGAGCTGTGGAGGGAAGTCTCTGTGGTCACTGCTGTGCTTTGGACCCATTACCCAGCAAAGGCAGCATAAGGCTCTGTTCAGCTTCTGGCCCAGTTTGTCCTTTTATGTCTCTCTCATTAACTCAAGGAAGCACATGGCTTTTATATTTAAATTTATTCAAACTGTAATCTTTGACATTTGAGTTAGCTTTTAGTACAGTTTTGCATTTATAGTAATATATATTATGTATTTTCTCTATCCCCAAAGAATCCGTTTTAATCTTTTCCGGATGCAAATTTCAGGCTGTCTTGTCCCATCTCCCCTCTCTTGCTCTCTTTCCCCTCCCCCCACGGAGTGTGTTTGATCAGGTGTGGCAGGAATATCCACTGTCAAGCTGCGCCCTTTATATTAGTCAATATTATCCTTCTCCCCCCTCCCTGTCTGTCTGCCCCTTTGGGCTTTCCCAGTTGATTTATAATTTTGGAATTCTCATCGGAGTCTGTAATACAGTTTGTTCATTATTTAACCAAAACCTGTTTAATGAGCAGAGAGAGGCAATGTAAATGTTAGGCATGTTGCAGTGATGTACCTTTGTGCTTCTCAAAGCGGGTGGGTAGTTAACTCTGTGCTGCCTGCAGGACTGGGGTGTCCTGGCCTTAGGGGCAGAAGGGCCACTGCCTCTCTCTTACATCTGACCAAGCCCTGCCATGGGTTTAGATTCCAAAGACACATTTCCTTTTATCCTTCTAGGAATCTTTTTGGGCTCTTGCATGTGGGAGTTATCTCAGTCTCGCAGCTAGACCTTGTGGTAGGATCTGTGGCATGGGATGGGGCATGGAAGGGAAAGTGACATATCAGGATACTTGATATTGCTCTTAGTTTTAGATCTGACAAGATTAGACAGTTTATAGGAATGCTTGTAGCCCATATGGTCTGTGGTCTTTGATCTCTTTGTTCCCAGACTAGATAAGTCCTTGCAAGCCTTAGTTCCCTTTATCCAGTATAGCTTTATGGAAAGGGCTATAGTCAGTTTTGAATTGTGGTGTTTGGTTGTGGTCATTACCTCCAGATATAGTCCATCTTTGTCCTTGGTCTTTAAACTTAGATCATTACAAAGAGATTCTTTTCCAGGAAATTTTTGGTTTAAAGCAGGAGAGGAACAGTCTAAAAGTATCACAACCAGGCTAGGTGCAGTGACTCACATCTGTAATCTAGCACTTTGGGTGGCCAAGACAGCAGGATTGCTTGAGGCTGGGAGTTCAAGACCAGCCTGGGCAACATACCAAGATTCCCCCCATCTCTACAAAAATAAAAATAAAAAAAATTAGTTGGGCATGGTGGCGCACAACTGTAGTTCCAGCTACTTAGGCTGAGGTGGGAGGATCACTTGAGCCCAGGAGTTCAGGGTTACGGTGAGCCATGATTGCACCACTGTACTCCAGCCTGAGTGACAGAGTAAGACCCTATTTCAGTGAGTGAATGAATGAATGAATGAATGAATGAAAGTAAGTACCACAACCAAAATCTTCTCTTATGGGATCATCTTTTAATGACTTACTTTAAAGCCTCCAGGGTCAGAGCTTGAGGAGGACTTCTTAGGGTGTGCATGTGTCTATGTGCGTATGGGGGTGTGTGGTGAGGAGTTTGCCTTTAGAGATTTAGTCCCAGGTCTTTTTAGCTCTGAGGACCTAATGTCCAGTTTTGGTTATCAGGACTGGGGGTTCTCAGTGTAAGACTAAGGTGGTCTTGAGGCCCAGTATAGGTACCTGTATTAACTGTAACATTGTTCTAGTTTCTCAGACCTTTTCTTTTGGGGATTCCCCAAGATTTGAATTCCTTCAGGGCCTAGCTTATTGAGTTGCTTCTAACCGATATTTATTGACTATGTGGTATTTTTCTTAGGTACTTAGGAAGTGAGTCTATAATGGTAAACAATCAGTCAGACTTCCTGCCCTCATAGCCACTGGTTTGACAGGACTAATGACTCTGGCTGATCATTCCAAAGCTGACGTTTTGTAGCCTCTACTTTATGCTGTATGGTCCCTGTCAGGCATGGAATGGATGACCGTGAATGAGAGCAATCTGCTGCCATCTTTTCTTATTCTTGCTCTTTCCTTAAGAAACAAGCCAAAGAAATAAGCAAAAACAATAGCTTGTAGCTTATTATTTGCTTGTTTGGCTTTCGCATGTAAAGCTGTTATGGCCAGAGTTTAGCTATCCCCAAAGACATTGGTGGGTTGCATAGCATAATTCTGGGGGATAGGATATTTTTTTTACAGAGCTTACTGGGACAGCAAGTTACGGTGTGTTTGAGTTTTAAGAGGGAGAAGCAGGTGCCAGGAGAAAGTGGATGTGTCAGGAGTTTATTCAAATATAGTTTATCCTGGACAAACACACCTGTAGGGTACTGTCTGTCTCCAGCTTTGTGAATTCAGAGTCTGAGCTAGGACGTTTGAGTCCATCTAACCTCCAGAGGTTTGCAGAGAACATTTAAACAGAGTCTGGAAGCCAACCTGGGAGGAATTATGACTTAACACCTGTCTGGCCTGGGTCTCTTAGCAGTAGCCCCTTAGGTAGAAAAGACACTGTTTGAGAATGCCTGATACCTCAAGTTTAATCTGTTTCATTTGGAAAATGGGGAGGTGTAGAGAAAAGAGATTTTAGCAGTCATTGTCAGGAAAAAGACTGAATAAGAGTATATTATATGGGCCAGGCATGGTGGCTCACACTTGTAATCCCAGCACTTTGGGAGGCTGAGGCAAGTGGATGACTTGAGATCAGGAGTTCAAGATGAGCCTGGCCAACATGGTGAAACCCTGTCTCTACTAAAAATACAAAAATTAGCTAGGTGCAGTGGTGCACGCCGGTAGTCCCAGCTACTCAGGAGGCTGAAGCAGGAGAATTGCTTGAACCCAGGAGGTGGAGATTGCTGTGAGCTGAGATCGTGCCATTGCACTCCAGCCTGGGTGGCAGATCAAGACTCCATCTCAACAACAACAACAACAACAACAACAAAAGCGAGTATATTATATGAAAAAAATTTGCTGGAGTCCTATTGATTAAATGCATACTTTTATTTTTTCCTACAGGGTCTATAGTTTAGGGAGTAAGTAATGTATCATTATTAATCAGCATGAGAAGAAAGTTGAATGAGTCATTAACTTTTGTCCCACTTGGAATTGAGCTTGTGAATTGTTCAAAGCCTACGTAGAAACTAAAAGAACCAAACATGATAAAATTTGGCAGACAAATTTTGTGAAGGGCTGAGTGTTAGGAAAGGCAATGGGCACACTTAAAAGTATCCATTTCCTGTGCCCTGTTTTACTTTCTTGGTTTATAATAAAATATAAAACTGTAATTGAGTAATGCATTAGAATGTAACTTGAATTTGAGTCAGACTGACTTTGGCACCTTAGAATCTCAGTAACTTGAGTGGCCACAGACTTGTAGACATTTCGGCACAGTTAGAGTAAATAAAGGTACTGTGATTCTTTTTTTCCCCAGGGACTATTCATATTAATAGGGTGGCTCCAAGAGGCCTATATTTTGATGACTTGACTTTGCCATTTCTTTTTACTGGGGCCTTCCCCAAATGATTTATGAATGCTCTTCACTTGACACTTCTAAACCAAGAAGTTCTTCCAAACATTTGTTTGTACTCAAGGTTAGAAAATGAAGACTCTTGAGAAGAAACAGCTCGGCATAGTCTGGCTTCTCATGGGTTCAGCTCTCTCTTTTTCTCTTCCTCATACCCGGGCACACTTAGCCATCAGAACTAGTTTGCTGGCTGGTGGGAGGGCACATTTTCTACTGCATGTATCAGAAAAGGAGTTGCAAAAAAAAGAGGAAAGAGCACTCTTAATAGTTTAGCTCTCAAAAATAGAGAAACCTAATTTCTTTGTAGCAAAGATTAGGGGGCAGTGTAACAGTGTGGTTTGTGGTGCGTATCAAAGTTGCTGGTGGTGGTATTGCCTTTGTCCTCTTTAGCACAGCTACCTCTTGAGGCCTGAAACTTCTGAGTATATACCCAACTTACCATGACAGCAGTCAGATGAGTAAAAAGAGAGAAAGCCAGCTGCTGTTTTTTTTTCGAACAAGGAGGCAGGCAGAGTCCCTTCCTGCTTTTCCACCTATTCAAACTCAGGACAAGTGCCAGAAGGGTTTCAGAAGAAGCCAAATGCTTGAAATTCAATGTGTTGTTTTGATCAGGAGAGATAGTGAAGAGTTTGTCTCAGCCTTGCCCCTCTCTGACTTCCTCTCTATGTTCATAGATACTTAGTTGATACCCCAGTTTTTGAAGTGATAGTAGATATGTTTCTGGAAAGGGTGAGTACATTTGTCTTTTCTCTCCTGGCATCAGTTAGTTGGCTATAGAGCAGATTTTGGAGATAAGATCATTTCAGCTCAGATCACTTCATTAAGAAAGGGTGATAGATGGAGAGCAATGACTACTTTAGGCTCTCAGTTTTACTCTAGGAAACCAGGAGATAATTTGCACCTCACCAGTTTAGGGGCCTTTATTCCTTTCCTTTATCCTTTGAAGATCCTAAAGAACTTAGATGGACAAGCACTTCTGGCTCTCTGTTGGCTGAATTCTCATGACATGTCTCTTCTGTAACATCAGCATTCTGTTACCACTGTTACCACTGTAGGTTGAGTTGTGAAGGGCTGCCACATGTGCACAGATCACAACTGACCTTTCCTTGTTCCACGCTTATTGAGCAATTACTTGCCCATTTGTGGAACTCACATTATTGTCTTGCATTTCTGGCCCAGTGTGAAGTGGGGGCATCCAGGAAGTGGCCTAATGGACTGTACATCAGAGGGCAATAAATTGGCATATGATTTGGTGGAAAGGCAGGGCCAGATGTAGTGTGGGAGCTAAGGTTTTTCTGCATTCAGCCATGCAGCTTGCTTCCAGGTGTCCTGGAAAGCAGCTTGGGAACTAGAGGGTAAGGGTAGTTGAGGACATTCATTGAGGAAGAAAAGGATCAAAAGCACTTCAGTTTTATCTGGGATTGGCCCTGAATTGAAAAAAAATCCTCTAAAAGTAGAGGGACAAATGAAATTTCCCTGACACCGACAGGGACTTTTCCACTGATTATTTTTTGTTTTCAAGTAAAGTGAGTTATTGTAAGAAAAAAAATCTAAAACTTGAGAGACCCTTGACAAGAGGATGTAGAATGAGAAAGCCTCATTCCAAATGAGATTTTGCATTTAAGAAAACTGGTACCAAATTGATTAAATGAAGTGAGAGCTGATATGGTATTACAGTTGCCCTGGGCTAGAGTGATGTTTTTCAGACTGTAGGTTGCTTTCCATTAGTGAATTATAGCACTGTAATGGGTTGCATGGCATTCTCTCCATTTTTTTTTGAGATGGCTGTCACCCCGGCTAGAGTGCAGTGGCGTGATCTCGGCTCACTGCCAGCTCTGCCTCCCTTCTGGGTTCATGCCATTCTCCTGCCTCAGCCTCCTGAGTAGCTGGGACTACAGGTGCCCACCACCACGCCTGGCTAATTTTTTGTATTTTTAGTAGAGATGGGGTTTCACCATGTTAGCCAGGATGGTCTCAATCTCCTGACCTCATGATCCGCCCGACTTGGCCTCCCAAAGTGCTGGGATTACAGGAGTGAGCCACCGTGCCTGGCCCTTTTTTTTTTTTTTTTTTTTTTTTTGAGATAGAGTCTAGCTCTGTCACCCAGGCTGGAGTGTAGTGGCGCAATCTTGGCTCACTGCAGCCTCCGCCTCCTGGGTTCAAGCGATTCTCCTGTCTCAGCCTCCCAAGTAGCTGGGATTACAGCTGTATGCCATCGTGCCCAGCCAATTTTTTGTATTCTTTGTAGAGATGGAGTCTTGCCATGTTGCCCAGGCCTGTCTTGAACTCCTGGGCTCGAGTGATCCACCTACCTCAGCCTCCCAAAGTATAGGGATTACAGGTGTGGGCCATTGCGCCCGACCTTATTTCATATTATATCACCACAGGAAGCACATCCTGTCAGGTTGTCCTGCAATTACTAATTTTTTTTTTTAGTCGGAGTCTTGCTCTGTCACCCAAGCTGGAGTGCAATGGTGTGATCTCAACTCACTGCAACCTCCGTCTCCCAGGGTCAAGTGATTCTCCTGCCTCAGCCTCCCCGCTAGCTGGGATTACAGGCACCTACCACTGCACATGGCTAATTTTTGTATTTTTAGTAGAGGCGGAGTTTCACCATGTTGGCCAGGCTGGTTTGGAACTCCTGACCTCAGGTGATCCGCCTGCCTTGGCCTCCCAAAGATTAGAGGCATGAGCCACTGCACCCAGCCGCAATTGTTGATTTTAACAGTTTTGTTACTCGCTTCTGATGGTGACTTCCATATCTCCTCATTTTGAAATATGTTAATTTTTCTTTTTGTACTTTTAAGTAATCTTTGAAGTAATATTTTTGCACCTTGTAAATATCCTGTCCTCTAATAACCTTTTACTTAATGGTCATCCACTGATTACTATTTGACTGAATCTTTTATTTTACTGGTCACAGAATGATTTTTCTAATTCTGTCATTTTTTTCTACATTTATTAGCTAGCATTCTCTGTAAAGAGCTTCTTTCCCTCATCAACTGGAGGATGAACCAGTTTCTTCTAAAAAGGCAGGGTAAATGCTTAATTCATTCCCTTTAATTGTCAGTTTTCAGATTCAGAAGTGAGTATTGATAATGATCACTAGTGGTGGCAAATGTGGGTCTGCCTCCTCCTAGGGGCTTGTGAGTATTATTCAGTGTTTTACAGTTAATTACAAATATGTTATTTTTCCATTGTTATTTTTGGTGCTCACATTGTTTCAAGTTTGGCCAGTGAGTGTCCCCTTCAAACTGGTTCCTTTGTCTTTTGACATGACATCTTTGAACACTTCTTTGCTTTCTGGTACAATTAACCAGCACTAAAGGGGAAAACAGAATAGAATAGAAATTGTCAGTGTATCTGGCCAGGCATGGTGGCTCATGTCTGTAATCCTAGCACTTTGGGAGTCTGAGGTGAGCAGATCACGAGGTCAGGAGTTTAAGACCAGCCTGGCCAAGATGGTGAAACCCTGCTTCTACTAAAAATACGAAACTTAACCAGGCATGGTGGCACGCACCAACTACTCAGGAGGCTGAGGCAGGAGAATTGCTTGAACCTGGGAGGCAGAGGTTGCAGTGAGCTGAGGTTGCGCCACAGCACTGCCGCCTGGGCGACAGAGCAAGACTCCACCTCAAAAAAATTTAAAAATAAATAAATAAATAAAATAAAAAAGGAAATTATCAGTGTATCATACTTAAGAAGGATAAATATTGTTTTTTGCAACTTGTTTCAGTTAGAAACCTGTATTTTCTGGGTTGCAGCATAAGCTGTATCTTTTTCTGTCCATCATGGTCAAAAAAGTTTGAAAGCCCTGGTAGAAAGTTTGTGATTTACTCCTGTTCTAGCACTGGTCTGAATTTGTCTGTCTGCAATGTTATTTCATGGGCAAGGAGTCAAGGAGGGTATTGAGTCCGGGTTCCCTTCTCACCATTTTCTTGACGTTCTGTGAAGGACTCTGTGAGGCACCTTAGCCCCCTTGACTTTTGGAAATGAGTGGATTCTTCATCCCTATCAATTTTGATTTCAGTAAGACAGTTCTATTTAGATGGTTGTTTCTGAATAAATCAGCTTTTGCTAGGCAGCGATTAGTTTGAGCCTATTTGAGTCATTTTAATCCTGGAAAATATTAGAGCAAGTATTCTTCCCCCAAGGAAATAAGAATTGTGGAAGTAATTATGACTGATGAGTCACTTTGCACCTTATCCCTTTTATGTGATGCTATACAGATTGTTTAGACAAATCATGTTAGATGTGGCCACCCTTTTGAATCATTTCGGTGGGCTGAGGGAATCATTTGTCCTTGAAAGACTCCAAAAGAGCATCTTCTCTGGGAACTTTCCTGTTAGTGGAAGTTCAACAAATATTTCTTGATTACTTACTATGTGCCAGAAACGGAACTAGGTTCTAGGGACCTAGTTTTCAAGGAGACTGACACAGTTCCTGTTCTCATAGTTTATGGTCTAGTGGGCTGGTGATTTGAGAAGCTCTGGAATTTGAGCAGACAACTGGGCACTAGTTTGAAGTCTGCCAGTTTCCACATGTGACCTCAGGAAGTTGTTGTGTGCTTTGGTTTGCTGAAAGAGGTTCTAGGATGGTCAAAAGAATAGCATTGGTGTTGTCCACATTGTCTGACCCACCCCCACCTTCTGCCCTAGCCCTGCCTGCCTGGCAGTGACCCTGGAAATTCTGTGCATGGCAGCTTCATTAGCTGCTTTTAGGGCCTTGAATGTCTTATAATTGATTAGTCTGTTAAAAAAAATTTATTTCACCTATAATGTGTTCTGTGATATGATTAGTCTCTTTATGTTGGCCTTTGATTAATCAGTCTGTGCAGCACAGAACTGAACTGACCACAGTTGTACCATAGGATACGTTATCAATGGCTGATTGTTTTTTCTTTTTTTTTTCTTTTTTTTTTTTTGAGACAGAGTCTTGCTCTCTCGCCCAGGCTGGAGTGCAGTGGCGCAATCTCGGCTCACTGCAAGCTCCACCTCCCGAGTTCATGCCATTCTCCTGCCTCGGCTTCCCAAGTAACTGGGACTACAGATGCACGCTGCCACACACAGCTAATTTTTTGTAGTTTTAGTAGAGACGGGGTTTCACCGTGTTAACCAGGATGGTCTTGATCTCCTGACCTTGTGATCCGCCCGCCTCGTCCTCCCAAAGTGCTGGGATTACAGACGTGAGCCACCACGCCCGGCCGCTGATTGTTTTTTCTAATAAAATTCAGCTTTGCATTTTAGTCCTCTTTGGCTTGGGCTTCTGACACAGTTTTTAGGATATTGAAGTCTAGAGGTGCAAAACAAATTTTTTTTTTTTTTTTTTTTTGAGAGGGAGTCTCACTCTGTTGCCTAGGCTAAGGTGCGGTGGCACGATCTTTGCTCACTGCAACCTCCGCCTCCTGGTCTCAAGTAATTATCCTGCCTCAGCCTCCCAAGTAGCTGGGATTACAGGCGCCCACCACCATGCCCAGCTAATTTTTTTATTTTTAGTAGAGACGGGGTTTCACCGTGTTGGCCAGGCTGGTCTTGAACTCCCGACCTCAGGTGATCTGCTCACCTTGGCCTCCCAAAGTGCTGGGATTACAGGCATGATTCACCGTGCTGGGACTTTTTTTTTTTTGGAGACAGAATCTTGCTCTGTTGCCCAGGCTGGAGTGCAGTGGTGAGACCTCCTGGCCTCAAGTGATCCACCGGCCTCAGCCTTCCAAAGTGCTGGGATTACAGGCATGAGCCACTGCGCCCAGCCAAAACCAGATTTTAGTAGCTGTTTACCTTAAGGTGCTAGGAGAATGAGGAAAGCTCTTTTCTCCAGCCAGGGTCTAATAGTCCTAGTTCACAAATAACAGAAGTGTTTTTTAGTAGCAGCCTACTACCTTTAGCCCGAGGGTCTCATGTGAGGAAAGTAGTACCAAAACCCTTGTAACTTTGGACAGGATTTAGCTTCATAATTGATAGAACATTTCATCATATATTTGTTTTTTGAATCTCAGAGAAAGCACCTAGAAGTAGCCCTTGGGAGCACTGGGACCTCAGAAAGACTGTCCCCTTGTTCCTAGGATTTTTAAGGGTAGAAAGAGGTGGTGAGGCAGTGAAGCAGTTACAGTGGTTAAGAACTTTCTAAAAGAGAAAGTTGGAGTGGATGTTGGAGTACAAATGTAGTCCACAAAAAGACCTGTGACCTATCATTTGCTTGAATGGCTTATCGTGTTCTGAATTTAAAGAGCAGTTCTTTCTCCTTTGCCTCTTTTTTTCTGGGATGAATCTATATCCAAGTTACATTATTTAATACCTACTATAGCTAAATGCTTTTTGTGACCAGAATCTGTTGACTCTGACAGGGTGCTGGTTCCCTCTGGCCTGGGAAAAGAAGTTCTTGGTTCAGCCCACCTGGACAGAAGCACTGTAGGAAAAATAGTCAAAGGAGAATGGACTTCAGTTCTCAGAATCCAAATAGGTCTCATTAATCCTTCCAAGTGAGCCAAGACTACATCTTAATCAGTTTCATTTCAGGGGTTTTAAAGAATGTTTCTGGGCTGGGCATGGTGGCTCACGCCTATAATCCCAGCACTTTGGGAGGCCGAGGCAGGTGGATCACTTGAGGTCAGGAGTTCTAGACCAGCCTGGCCAACATGGTGAAACCTCGCCTCTGCTAAAAATACAAAAATTAGCCGGGCATGGGTGCGAGCACCTGTAATCCCAGCTACCAGGGAGGCTGAGGCAGGAGAATTGCTTGAACCCAGGAGGCGGAGGTTGCAGTGAGCTGAGATCGCACCACGGTACTCCAGCCTCGGCAACAGAGGGAGATGTGCATGTAGTGAAGGTAGAGAATGGGAAGTATTTGGGTTGGTAGTAGTCTAACAAAAGCTCCAAAGGGAAGGAAAAAGTTGGCTACCAGAGGTTTTACTTCTATTTAGAATGTGAGTTCATCCCATTTCCCTTTTACCTAATTGGTATCAGGACTTTTAATCGAATGAACAGATGGTGAATTTTCTTGAATTTTTATTTTGAAATAATTTCAAACTTAAAAAAAGGTGCAGGAATAATACAGAGGTCTCCCATATGTCCTTTTGCTACTTACACACACACACACACACACACACACACACAAGTATAGACATAAAATTATTTTTTGACTGGGCACAGTGACTCACATATATAATTCCAGCACTTTGGAAGGCCAGGATGAGAGGATCACTTGAGCTCAGGAATTTGAGATTAGCCTGGGCAACCATAGGTAGACTCTATCTCTACAAAAAATTAAAAAAACAGGTGTAGTGGTGTGTGCCTGTGGTTCCAGCTACTTGGGAGGTTGAGGTAAGAGGTTCACTTAAATCTGGGAGGTCAAGGCTGCAGTGAGCTGTGATCATGCCACTGCATTCCACCGTGGGTGACAGAGTTAGACCCTGTCTCAAAAAAAGAAAAATACATAAATAAATAAATTTTTCTAAATCATTTGAGAGTAGGTTGTATACATCGTGACTTTTTTTTTTTTTTTGAGACAGTCTCGCTCTGTCACCCAAGCTGGAGTGCAATGGCATGATCTCGGCTCACCTCGCCTCCTGGGTTCAACCCATTCTCCCTGCCTCAGCCTCCTGAGTAGTTGGGATTACAGGTACCTGCCACCACGCCTGGATAATTTTTGTGTTTTTAGTAGAGACAGGGTTTCGCCATGATGGCCAGGCTGGTCTCGAACTCATGACCGCAGGTGATCCACCCACCTCGGCCTCCCAAAGTGCTGGGATTACAGGCGTGAGCCACCATGTCCGGCCTATCATGATCTTTTATCTCTTAATACTTCAGTGCATATTTCCTAAGAACAAGGGCATTCTCTTACTAATTTAAGTACAATTATCAAATTCAAGAAATTTAACATTGATACAATAATTTACTGTTCATATTCCAATTTTGTCAATAAACTTTTATTTTTTGTTTTTTTTCCCCTTCAGCCAAGGATCACAAATTACATTTAGTCTCTTTAGTTTCTTAGTTTCTTTAGTCTCCTTTAATCTGGGACAGTTCTTTAGCTTCTCTTTATGCTTCATGACATTAGCATTAAAAAAAATTTTTTTTTTAAATTTTTCAGCCACTGGTTTGTGCCTGTAATTCTAGCACTTTGGGAGGCCAAGCAGAAGGGTTGCTTGAGGCCAGGAGTTTGAGACCAGCTTTGGCAACATAGTGAGAACTCATTGCTTCAAAAAATAAAAAAAATTAGCTGGGTATGGTGGTGTGTGCCTGTAGTCAGGAGGCTGAGGTGGGAGGATTGCTTGAGCCCAGGAGTTCGAGGCAGCGGTGAGCTATGATCATGCCATTGCACTTCAGCCTGGGTGATTAAGAAAACAAACAAACAAAAATTAAACAAAAACACTTTTTTTTTTAGAGTTATGGAGTTATCTGTAACTCCATAACTGTTCACAGAGTCTGGTGGTGGGATCGTAGCTTACTGCAGCCTGGAACTCCTGGCCTCAACTGGTCCTTCTGCCTTGGTCTTCCAAAGTGATGGAATTACAGGCATGAGCCACCACCGTCAGCTGACATTGACATTTTTTATAACTACAGACCAGTTCATGTCTGTGTTGTTTCTTTTTAAAAAATTGATCCATAATAATTATACTTATTTATTGGTTACATGTGGTATTTTGATACATGCGTACAATGTGTAATGATCACATCAAAGTATTTAGGATATCCATCACCTCAAACATTTGTCATTTCTTTGTGTTGGGAACATTTCAAATCTTCTCTTATAGCTATTTGGAAATATACAGCAAATTATTGTTAACTATAATCACCCTAATTTATTTATTTATTTCAAGAATATTTCTCGGCCGGGCGCGGTGGCTCAAGCCTGTAATCCCAGCACTTTGGGAGGCCGAGACGGGCGGATCACGAGGTCAGGAGATCGAGACCATCCTGGCTGACACGGTGAAACCCCGTCTCTACTAAAAAAATACAAAAAACTAGCCGGGCGAGGTGGCCGGCGCCTGTAGTCCCAGCTACTCGGGAGGCTGAGGCAGGAGAATGGCGTGAACCCGGGAGGCGGAGCTTGCAGTGAGCTGAGATCCGGCCACTGCACTCCAGCCTGGGCGATAGAGCGAGACTCCGTCTCAAAAAAAAAAAAAAAAAAAAAAAAAAGAATATTTCTCATTTTGGGTTTGTCTGATGTTTTCTCATGATTAGATTCAGGTGGTGTGTGTCTATCGTGAATCTGTAATACATACCACTACTGATACAGTGTCCTTCTCAGGGCATGACAACTGCAGTTGCTGTTCATTGGTGATACTAGTTTTGATCATCTGGTCAAATATTAATCTGATTTATTTACTATATAGATGTTATTTCCCCTTGCAACTAATAAGCAGTCTGTAGGGAAACACTTGAAGATCATACTCTTCTTTAAACTTTCCCCCTAATACCTAACATACATTGATAATTCTTGCCTGAACCAATTCATGGTGAAATTTGAGTGGTTGCTTAAAATACTTGTTCTTAGGTGGACATAAACTGTCTTTCTAGCTTGCTTCTGTTTGTTTCTCTTCCTATAAGAAACACAATTGCATACCCTAAAGATCTATATTTTTAATGTCTAAATCTAATAACTAAAAAGAGTTGAAAATTGGAAAAAGCTTTGGCTCAATGAGGCTTGACTTGGAGCTTGGTAATTTCCTAGAATGTGGCCACATCACCCAGTGGATTTTGTTCTCCACTCAACCAACAGCATAAGTGCTTTTTCTCTAAGCTGGACTGACAACAGCCATGTGAAGTGGATTTTTTCTTTAAATTTACTCCCTCTTTTAATAAGTGGGATTTGCTATGAATTCATCATTATATTTAGCTTTTGTTCTCAAATCTATTTTAATAGCATGATTCACCTTATTAAGAACTTCTACTTAAGCTTTAACAAAATCCATAAAGTTTGGAAATGCCCATTGTCCAGGAGCTTTAAGAGAGAAAAGGTTAGGAGAAACGTTTTCCTATTCTCCTTTTCTATCATATTTTTCTTTCCTTCCCTCTTATTTTTCTGCATTTTTCCTTGTGCCTTTCCTTTCATTCCTTTGAAGCATGATTAGGATGCATGACTGAGCCTCCAAAAGCAGAGAGAAAAAGAAGTATTGTGTCTTGAGAATCAGGTTTTTTACTGTTATTACTGCGGAGAATAGACTAATGATATGATAATTATGACCATTGCTAATGAATGCCTTATCAGCTATCAGTTGTGTTTCTTTGAGGGAACCTTGCCCTCAAAAAAAGTGGCTTATGCCTGTAATGACCAGCACTTTGGGAGGGTGAGGCGAGAGGATTGCTTGAGCTGAGGAGTTTGAAACCAGCCTGAGTAACTCTCATCTCTACTAATTTTTTTTTTTTTTTTTAATTAGCCAGACATGGTGGCACATACCAGTAGTCCCAGCTACTTGAGAGACTGAGGCAGGAGGATCTCTTGAACCCCAGAAATCAAGGCTGCAGTAAGTAATAATGGCACTACTGCATTCTAGCCTGGGTGACAGAGGAGTCCCTGTCTTAAAAAAAAAAAAAAAGAGAAAGAAATAAGTAGAGACAAAAGGAAACAACTAGAGAATCAGAAAGAGGAAAGGGGCAGAAGTAAAGAACTTGGGGATGGGGAAGCAAGGGTAGGGGAGAAGCACCTAGAATACAGAACTACTAAAATAGGAAAATGGGAGTCAGCTCTAACATTTACCTTTACCCAGTCCAGTGTGTGGGTTTTCGCCTTTCAGTAGAATACACTATGAGATAGGATGAGATGGGGTGAATGAAATTGTCCCATCCTTGACTCCTTGCATCTGTCTACCTAGAACTGAAGGTTTTACCCTGTAATGTGACTTGATAGCCTGATCCTAGTGGGTTGGGTTGGAAGAGGCTATTAAGTGATGTTTTTTGGATTGCTAGCATTAACAGAGTTATTTTTAACCTCCCGTTTCAATCTCTTCATTGTTCAGGTTCCACCGCTGGCTACCATGAGAGCAGTCAAAATTAGCAACTATATAAAATGAAGTACCTCTTGTCTCCCCAGTCACTTCCAAAATAAACAGGGAGTAATACTGTCCATATTTTGTCTCACTTTACTCTGAAGGCTAGCAATAGAGGAAGCATGGATTAGTGTGTAGTGATTTCTAGGCTCTGTCCTCTGGACAGATTCCCCTCTGAGTGCTCCAGTTGAGTGACAGGACCATGTGGCAGGAGGGCAGCTGGAAGTATATCATCGGCAGATTTGGGTTGGGTAAATATAGCAGGAGCAGGATGTCAGTGTGGGAGATGGATTGTTCTGGGAAAGGAAGTGTTGTCTTTCGTCTGAGAAACAATTTCCTGCACTTCTGGGACTTTTGCTTTCTTCTTTTTCTTTTTTTTCCAGGGCAGAGCAGGAGTTGGCAGGGGATGGGTACACTTGCTGAATTCTATCTCTGGATGTCTGCATGTTTCTACATTTGAAGTTGGGAATAGTAGAGATCAGATATTTCAGCCAGTTAGGAAATTGACCTAATAAATTATCATACCCATGCCTTATATTTCGCTTTTTGAAGTTTTAAATTAAAGCAGCTGTCTGCTTAGAGCCTCTTTTTAAAAAGTTACTGTTGTTTTAGTGAAATAGACAGGTTGAGAGGCAAAAATAATTACATGAAGAGAATCAACTCTATTGCAAGTTAGACATGAGGCACCAGCTGGCAGGAAACAGCTGGGATATTTCTGGGGGCTAGACTCTTCCACACCAGGACTTAACTCTTCAAGTGATCTCTGTTATCTGAGCTACTTAAGATAGCTACCTACCTACCAAAAATCTGCATAAAAAACTAAATCTACTAAATTATATGATATTTTACAATTGACTAAACTTTATAATTTATAAAGTGGTTTTTCATTCTAGCCTTTCAATTTTATAATCTATAAAGCACCTAAATTATAATCTATAAATTATATTTATATAAATTATCATATTATAACTTAGACTCTAAAATATGTAATCTATAATAGATTATCTCTATAAACATATTTATAGGAAAGTTGTAAAGGAGTTCCCATCTATCCAATGTCCAGTTTCCCCTATATTAACATCTTACATTAATATGCCACATTTGTCACAATTAATGAACAAATATTGATTCATCATTATTAAAGTCCATACTTTATTCAGATTTCATTAGGTTTTTACTTAATGACCTTTTTCTGTTCAAAGATTCCATCTAGGATACCACATTACATTTAGTCATCACATCTCGTTACGTTCCAGTTGGCTGTAACAGTTTGCCTGTATTCTTTTCAAGTTTCACAAAAACTCACAAAATAGACTGTGCCTTTATTAATATCCCCTTTTACAGATAAAACTCAGGTTCCAGAAAAATTAAGTAATATTTTCAAGGTTACACAGTAAAAACTTCTTTTAAAGTGTGATTATGATTTGGAAAAAGGCGATGAGGTTATTTATTTGCTTTTCGTGTGAATAAGGGCAGACTTATAGCTAACCTTCAGGTGGGCCATTTACTGAAGAGGAACAAGAGATAGAGGTGAATCTAGCTTGTTCCTGGACTCTTTCTTCTGTCTTGCTGGAGACACATTAACATTATTATTTTAATCACAATTATTTGGGAAAACCCCTTTCTCTTTGATTCTGCTCTGTCTACCAAAGGAACTGATGGCAGAAATCCTGAGTTAGCCTTGTTTCCTGGCAACAGACTTCAGGCTGCTTACTGGTCCCTGTTGTTGGATACCAGGTTCAGTAGGAAGGTCTGCTGAGAGTATAGCATGAACACTAACCCAACCAGCCTATTTCCAGCACATGTGGCGGTAACTATCTGGTATTAGGGACAAGAGTTTTTAAATTCCAGTGTCTAATTGGGTAGGCTGAAGTTCTGAGATTAGGAGGTTCTGAGATCTCCTTGAAGTTAGGAGATTAACAGAACTGTAGTGCTAAGAGATAGTAGAAAAATTTAAAAATTCAATAAGACATGGCACTTACTGACTCTGAATGCTCTGTCCAGAGGGATGAGTAAAGGGGAGAGGTGAGAGGAGGTAAAGTAGCATGTTACTAATGATCCTAAATACTATTAAAAGATTATCACAAGGTGGTGGAAACTATCGAGGTACAAACCATCAGATCTTAAGGGAAGGAGTCACTCATCTTGCCCAGAGAAGTAGTAGTGAAGATTGTACCTGGATCCTAAAAGGTAACTTTTAAAGTACTTCAACTTAAGCTGACAGAGGGTAAGCAGTTTATTGATACCCTTAACAACCACTTGTTAGTAGAGCCATTTTAATTAATGGGAAAGGGGATCATTCTCTGTTTATGCTTTTATTATGTGTAGCTATGAGCATAGAAGCTGGTTTGGGACCCTCTGGTGACTGTTGCCCTCTTTGGTAAACTCTTGAGGCCAGGAAGGGCCTGGCTTTATCTCCAAAAGGAAGCTGTGGAAATAGCAATGAGCAAAACAATGAGAAAGAGCTTTAGAAAATTTGCGAATATTGTGTATCTTAATGGCATGATGGAGTGGGATTAGGACAGGGGAGAAAGTATAAACCACCAGTTACAGGAGTCTTTAAGGGCTTGGGTGACTGAGGCCTTCTGCTAGGAGGCTGGGAGGTTGTTGATGACTGCAAATATGTAACAGTACTGAATACTAGAGGATAGACCTCGTACTCTGAAAATGCTTTTGCCTCAACAATTTGAAAGAGAAATATGAAAGACAAAGTGACAATATGAAGAATGATTATTCAAAGTGCTTCTACCAGTAAATCTTGTCTGTTGGCAAGTTTTAACCTGTAGGTAGGGGAAAAACGTGGGAGGATCTCTTATTCAGAATGCAAAACAGGAGACAGTGAAGTACCTGTGTTTCCAAAGAACTCTGAATTGAGCTGTGGTAGAAGAGGAGGAAATTGCTTACTGTGGTCTTGTATAATGTGAAATCTTTGTAAAGTCTCAATAGATTTAAGTCTCCAAGGATAGGAGACTTTGTAGCAGCTAAAGAAGCTTAGGTTCAGTGAGCCTCCAATGGAAATACAGACAGAGATGCCCACTGACATTTCTGCAACCAGTTTTGGTGAGTGGAAAGCAACCAGGTATGTTTCACTTTTGCAAGAATCCCAAGTGACCCTTTGTACTATGGACTGAGGTGCCTGCTTGTCTCTACAAAAACTATAGAGGAGACATGACAGGCTTTTAACTGGTAATTGTTCATGGTTTCTTGGAAGGGAAGCTCATATCCTATTAAAGCACTTTAAAAAAATAAAGTCAAATTAGAGATACGAGGATCTTTTTTTTTTTTTTTTTTTTTTTGAGATGGAGTCTTGCTCTGTTGCCCAGGCTGGGGTGCAGTGGCCGGATCTCAGCTCACTGCAAGCTCCGCCTCCTGGATTTATGCCATTCTCCTGCCTCAGCCTCCCGAGTAGCTGGGACTACAGGCGCCTGCCACCTCGCCCGGCTAGTTTTTTGTATTTTTTAGTAGAGACGGGGTTTCACCGTGTTAGCCAGGATGGTCTCGGAGATACGAAGATCTTTACTTGCATTTTCAAGAACTTTTTAAAAAAATTGAAGTGAAATGCATATAACATAAAATTAACCATTTTAAAGTGAACAATATAGTGGCATTTAGTACAATCACAGTGTATTCTATCTAATTCCAAAACATTTTCATCACCCTAAAAGGAAATCCTGTACCCATTAAGCAGTTGCTCCACACTTTCCCTTCCCCTCCAGCCCCTGGTAACCATCCATCTGCATTCTGTCTCTGTAAATTTACCTATTCTGAATGTTTCATATAAATGGAATCATATAATATGTGACCTTTTATGTCTGGCTTCTTTCTCTTAGCATAATGTTTTTGAGGGTCATCCATGCTGTAGCATGAATCAGCACTTCATTTCTTTTCTTTTTTTTTTTTTTTTTTTTTTTTTTGAGACAGAGTCTCGCTCTGTCACCCAGGCTGGAGTGCAGTGGCTGGATCTCAGCTCACTGCAAGCTCCGCCTCCCAGGTTTACGCCATTCTCCTGCCTCAGCCTCCTGAGTAGCTGGGACTACAGGCACCTGCCACCTTGCCCGGCTAGTTTTTTGTATTTTTTTTTAATAGAGACGGGGCTTCACCGTGTTCGCCAGGATGGTCTCGATCTCCTGACCTCGTGATCCGCCCGTCTCGGCCTCCCAAAGTGCTGGGATTACAGGCTTGAGCCACCGCGCCCCGCCAGCACTTCATTTCTTTTTAGGACTGAATAATATTCCACTGTGTGTGTATACCACAACTTGTTCATCCATTCATTCATTGATGGACCTTTGGACCATTTCTGCCTTTTGGAAATTATGAATAGTGCTGCTAGGGACATGTGTGTACATGTATTTGAGTACTTGATTTCAATTCCTTTGGATATATACCCTGGATTGGAATTGCTGGGTTATATGATAATTCTATGTTTAACTTTTTGAGTATCTGCCAAATATGTTTCTTTTTTTTTTTTTTTTTTTTTTGAGACGGAGTCTCGCTGTGTCGCCCAGGCTGGAGTGCAGTGGCGCGATCTCGGCTCACTGCAAGCTCCGCCTCCTGGGTTCACGCCATTCTCCCGCCTCAGCCTCCGAGTAGCTGGGACTACAGGCGCCCGCCACCTCGCCCGGCTATTTTTTTGTATTTTTAGTAGAGACGGGGTTTCACCATGTTAGCCAGGATGGTCTCGATCTCCTGACCTCGTGATCCACCCGCCTTGGCCTCCCAAAGTGCTGGGATTACAGGCTTGAGCCACCGCGCCCGGCCTCTTTTTTTTTTTTTTTTTGAGACGGAGTCTCACTCTGTCGCCCAGGCTGGAGTGCAGTGGCCGGATCTCAGCTCATTGCAAGCTCCGCCTCCCGGGTTTACGCCATTCTCCTGCCTCAGCCTCCCGAGTAGCTGGGACTACAAGCGCCCGCCACCTCGCCCAGCTAGTTTTTTGTATTTTTTAGTAGTGACGGGGTTTCACTGGGTTAACCAGGATGGTCTCCATCTCCTGACCTCGTGATCCGCCCGTCTCGGCCTCCCAAAGTGCTGGGATTACAGGCTTGAGCTACTGGGTCCGGCCTCTTTTTTTTTTTTTGGAGACGGAGTCTCGCTCTGTTGCCCAGGCTAGAGTGCAGTGGCGTGATCTCAGCTCACTGCAACCCCTGACTCCCGGGTTCACGCCATTCTCCTGCCTCAGCCTCCCAAGTAGCTGGGACTACAGGCGCCTGCCACCACGCCCGGCTAATTCTTTGTATTTTTAGTGGAGACGGGATTTCACCGTGTTAGCCAGGATGGCCTTGATTTCCTGACCTAGTGATCCGCCCACCTCGGCCTCCCAAAGTGCTGGGATTATAGGCATGAGCCACCGTGTCCGGCCATGCCAAACAGTTTTCTGTAGCAGCTGAACCATATGACATGAGGGTTCCAGTTTTTCCACATCCTTACCAACACTTGTTATTCGTGTTTGTTTGTTTTACTATAGCTTCAAAAGCTTTTGAAACTGGATAACTGGATGGCTCTTCTGGGCCAAATAAGGTTTTGAGGTTTTAGCTTTTATACTAAAGGATTACTTTCTTCCAAAATTTGCAATAAACAGCCATCACAGTTTTTACAGATTTTACAGGTTGCCTAGACAGGGTTGAATTCTGACTTGCCAAAAGAAGAGTGACAGTTACACTCTGGGTCTTGGAAGTAGATGGTGGTATTTCTGGTTTCATTGGCCATCAGAATCCTGGACCAGGCAATAGACTATACAGTCAGCTCAGTTTGCTTACAGATTACCAGCTCATCTTCCGGCTTACAGAATAACCTTCTGGGGAGGGAGTTAACTCTAATTCCTGATCAATGACTGGCTCTTTTTAAGGTGCTATATAAACTGAGTTTGGATGTTACTTCACCACTACTTATAATGATATTATATACAGATATTAAAACTCTAATGTTCCCATCTCCTTACTGTGTGGCTGGGTGGTTTCTTATTTTGATGTCTTCTACATCAAACTATTGAGTTCCTAAGCATTCTCTTCTTACCCCTCTCTTTTTTAGTCTCTCAATTTCTACTTCTTGCATCTATATAGTTTGTGATTTGTCTAATAGTAGTCATTGTGATTAAGTTTTCATTTGTTTTTCTTTTGTGAAAATTATTTTCTTCTTGTGAAAGGTGAAAATTATTTTCTTCTTGTGAAAGGTGAAAATTAGTTTCTTCTTGTGAAAGGTGAAAATTAGTTTCTTCTTGTGAAAGGAGAAAACTGGTGCAGAAATCTAGGACACTGGAACTTCCAGCTCTCTCAGTTTTTTCTAGAATTGTAGCTTTCCTTCCTTTTTTTCTTGACTGTTTTCTCCAGTTTATATGGTGACAGGTAGGTTTTTCTAACTTTTAGAAAAAAAAATTGTTTTGCTATTTAATGTGTTTGCTGTATTTCCTTGAAATATTGTAAATCAGAATACATTTTAGTGTTTATTGCTGCCATTGGTTGCTTTAAAAAAAGAGGTTGAACCTGTTTTCAAAGTAAACAGAAAATTGTAGCCTCTGCTTACTTTCCACCTTTCCTCACCACAATACCCAGTGGTGTTGGGTTTGCAAATTCATCCTAACCATTTGATCAAAGTCAGGCTTTGAACAAGGCTTTATAGTGAGGTGTGGTGAATGACAGGTATGTCTGGATTTGGCCTTGAGAGATTTGGGGATGTAAAAGCATGAGGGTTTTTTTTTTTTTCTTTCTGTCTCTTCTCCTAATGTACTGTCGTCTATAATAGGTTGAGTTGTAACATTCATTAAACCACTCCTCGCATTCCCTGTTTTCAAAGCTTATCAGGATAACTTTGATTTAGTTATTTGGAACCAAAAAGGCAGTTTGTGGAGCCTGGTCTGGAGCTGTGTAGCAGTAATATATCAGAGATCAGACTTAGGTCCCAGTGGGATTATTCCTCGGGATTTATTTGCCTGGAAGTATACACAGGAGCCAAATGGTATGTATGGAAAGCTTTGCTGGAATGCAAATTGGACACATTTTGTTGGGACCTGCAGGGGATTTTCACTGCTTCATAATTTTTCAAAGGTTTGTTATACATCAGACAGCCACTGCCTCTTCTTTAAATCTTTAAATCCCCCCTCTTTTTCCTGTTGTAAAGGTCAGATTTTTTTTGACAACTGTGTGCAGGAACAAGATTTGCTAAATCCCTTCATTTTTATTCATACAAATATCGGAATTCAGTGAGCATCAGTTATTCCAGCATTTAGAGGTGAGGAAAACTCAGGGAGAATCTTGTGAATCTCAGCTTTGTGCTAGGCATATATCTCTGGGGATAAATTTGCTGCCTCAACTTTAACCCCTTGGCTGCTCTGATGTGAGACAACACCCTTACAATGGCTGCCTTTTATGTGAAACCTACCCTTCACTAACCCCCATTTATGGCTGTAGGATATGTAATATAATTACTGGGAGGGGACTGTGTTGGACTCTTCTGATGGGGCCTTTTTGGCTGTGACAAGCCTTAGATTAGTGTCGGAAGAGAAGGACAATTCATTCCCTCCATTGGAGCCCCTTCTTTAGGCGTATTTAGCTTTTAATTGTATCATAAGCAATAACCACTTTTAATTTGCAGATGATTCTTTCTCAACCAATAGATGAAATCATGATATCAAATGGTACATTTCCCCATCAAACTTGCTTAGTTTGTTGTTATATTATTATGTTATCTATTGCTGGGTAACAAATTACCCGAACAAATTACCTCTCCTACCCATCTATTGCTGGGTAGCAAATTACTCCCCAAAATGTGGCAGCTTAAATTAAAAAAATAATAATAAAATATTTCACACAGTTTATTTTCTTTTCTTTTTTCTTTTTTTTTAAGATGAGGTCTCACTGTGTTGCCCAGGCTACTCTCAAACTCCGGGGTTCAAGTGATCCTCCCACCTTGGCCTCCCAAAGTGCTGGGATTACAGGCATGAGCCACTGCACCTGGCCTATTTCACACAGTTTCTAAGGGTCAGGAATCTGGGAGCTGCTTAGCTAGTGGTTCTGGCTTAGGGTCTCTCGAGATGTCAGCCAGGGCAGCAGTCATTTGAAGGGCTGGGCTGGAAGATGCATTTCCAAGTTCATTCATGTGGTTGTTGGCCAGAGGCCTCAGTTCTCACAATGTGGGCCTCTCAATAGGACTGCTCACAGCATGGAAACTAGCTTCTCCATAAGTGAATGATCCGAGAGAGAGAGAGCAGAAGCCACATTTCCTTTTCTGACCCAACCTCAGAAGTAAACCTCAGGAGTAACCATCACTCCTGCTATATTATATTAGTCACACAGACCAACCTAGATACATAAAGATGTAATCACTGGGGACATCACTGAGCGTCATCTTCGAGGCTGGCCTTGCAGGAAGTTAAATGGAAATTTTTAGATCTTCACTGGGACTGAAAGATTTATTTTTTTTAATCTGAAAAATTCTGTTTTCCCCAGTCAGCCCTGTTTCCCTGTCTTCTCTCAAACCTTTATGTCTCTGAAATTGTCCAATATGTATATGGCAAATATGTATGTGAATACTGCTTTAACATGTTACTCTCTTTCTCTTCCATTGTTATCTCAGCCATAAGCGCTAGTAAAAACTTTCCATTTTTCTAAAGCAAGCCAGTAAGCATGATCAGTCTACCTCCTCTACCCCTGTTCTGCTGGGACATCCATGGCAGCTGGTCAAAGGAGCCTTCTGCTCATGAGAGCACTTCAGCTGGATTCAGATAATCCTTTGTGGTTCCCCCACCTATTTACCACCGATCCTCTAAAATTTGGTGCAAATGAACTAGACTGACTAGAGTTACAGTGTTAACATGTTTTTGTTTGTTTGTTTGTTTGTTTTAATACTTTAAGTTCTAGGGTACATGTGTACAACGTGCAGGTTTGTTACATGTGTATACATGTGCCATGTTAGTGTGCTGCACTCATTTACATTAGGTATATCTCCTAATGCTATCCCTCCCTCCTTCCGCCTCCCCACAATACGCCCCAGTGTGTGATGTTCCCCTTCCTGTGTCCAAGTGATCTCATTGTTCAGTTCCCACCTATGAGTGAGAACATGCGGTGTCTGGTTTTCTGTTCTTGCGATAGTTTGCTGAGAATGATGGTTTCCAGCTGCATCCATGTCCCTACAAAGGACACGAACTCATCTTTTTTTATGGCTGCATAGTATTCCATGGTGTATATGTGCCACATTTTCTTAATCCAGTCTGTCACTGATGGACATTTGGGTTGATTCCAAGTCTTTGCTATTGTGAATAGTGCTGCAATAAACATACGTGTGCATGTGTCTTTATAGCAGCATGATTTATAATCCTTTGGGTATATACCCAGTAATGGGATGGCTGGGTCAAATGGTATTTCTAGTTCTAGATCCGTGAGGAATCACCGCACTGTTTTCCACAATGGTTGAACTAGTTTACAGTCCCACCAACAGTGTAAAGGTGTTCCTATTTCTCCACATCCTCTCTAGCACCTGTTGTTTCCTGACTTTTTAATGATTGCCATTCTAACTGGTGTGAGATGGTATCTCATTGTGGTTTTGATTTGCATTTCTCTGATGGCGAGTGATGATGAGCATTTTTTCATGTCCATGTTTTTTTCAGACTGAGATACATAATGATATGAGCTCTTTTTGGATTCTATCCAGGATCTCCAAAATGAAATAAAGACCTAATGCTTGGGAGTGATTTAAAAACGAAATTACTTGTTTGTCACTAAATAGATTCATCTGGTCCTTTGTATACCAGTCAGATAAGAGTCTTAGGAGTTGGCTGCGTGTGGTGGCTCAAGCCTATAATTGCAGTATTTTGGGACGCTGAGGTGGGCGGATTACTTGTGGCCAGGAGTTCTAGACCAGCCTGGATAACACAGTGAAACCCCAACTCAACAGAAAATAGAAAAAAATTATCTAGGTGTGGTGACGCATGCTTGTAATCCCAGCTACTTGGAAGGCTGAGGCATGAGAATCACTTGAACCCAGGAAACGGAAGTTATAGTGAGCCAAGATCATGCCACTGCACTCCAGTCTGGGTGACAGAGTGAGACTCTGTCTCAGAAAGAGTAAAAAAAAAAAAAGCCTTAGGAGTTATATACTATTCTTCACCTTTCTAGTACAAGCAAGTCGATAGCCACAGTGATGAGGAATGCACAGGTAGACCCTAAAGCTAACCAGGGACACTGTCCTGCCTCTGTGTTTGGTAATCATTTCAGCTATGCAGTTTCATTGATGTCTTTCCCTCCTTGGTACATACCTTACTCTATACCTGATAATAGAAATCCTTGTGAGAATATACTTACTGAGCTCTTGGTGACAGAAGGTGGGTAGAAGTGTGGGGCAGGGAACAGGGGTGAGGTTGTTAAAATGGAGAATCAGTTTACTTTTTCAAAAATTCTGGAAGCCAGACATGGTGGCATGTGCCTGTAATCCCAGCTACGTGGGAGGCTAAGGCAAGAGGATCATTTGAGCCCAGGTGTTTGAGACCCTGTCTCAAAACAAACAAAAATTCCAGAGCATCTTTGGCTTCCTAGGAAATATCCTAAGGCTGTAAATAAACCCTGGCCTCATATTCCAGGTCTAGGCAGGAGGATTGCTTGAGCACAGGAGTTCAAGACCAGCCTGGGCAACATAATGGGACCCCGTCTGTACAAAAAAAAATTTAAATTAGCTGGGCATGGTGGCAAGTGCCTGTAGTCCCAGCTACTCAGGAGGCTGTGACAGGAGGATTGCTTGAGCCCAGGAGGTCAAGACTTCAAGTGAGCCATAATCATGCCACTTTCCAGCCTGGGCAACAGAGTGAGACACAAAATGACAAAAACACAAAAATTACTATTTACCTTCTCTAACCCTTACCATTATGTAAACATAATTTAATAGTTTAATCAGTATGCCATATTATTTTTTATTCCTTTTATTCATTTAGTATCTTTTTTTTTGAGACAGAATCTTGCTCTGTTGCCCCTGCTGGAGTGCAGTGGTGTGATCTCGGCTCACTGCAAGCTCAGCCTCCCTGAGTAGCTGGGACTACAGGTGTGTGCCACCACTCCTGGCTAATTTTTATATATTAATATTTTGTAGAGATGGGGTTTTGCCATGTTGCCCAGGCTAGTCTCGAACTCCTGGGCTAAAGCAGTCCACCCACCTGAGCTTCCCAAAGTGTTGGGATTACAGCCATGAGCCACCACACCTAGCCTGCTTTTCTTTTAAATTATTTTCTTGAAGTAATAGTCCCATTAGTAGAGTGGATTTTGTAGCTATGCTGCATCCTATATGGAGTTTTTTAACTTCTCTTTAATTTTGCTAATTGACAAGATGATGCTTTTATAATTTGTTTCACATTTCTTTAATTACTAACATTTTCTCAAGTGTTTTACTGTTTGGGGTTTTTCCTATTAAATTATCTGTTCTTATCTCTTGGCCACTTATTGGACAGAAGTTGGATAGGAACCTTTTGGATTTGTATTACATGTATCAGGTTCTTTCATATCTGGATAGTGTGTTTTTTATTGCCAAGTCTCTTTTTTTTCCCATTTCTATGAACTATTCACCGCTTGTTTGTTTGTTTTAAATAATACCCAGACTGGTCTGAGACTATGGGCTATTTCAAACCTAGGTAGTAGTGGTATTTTTTATCCTTAACAGAGAAGTGCATATGTATCAACTAGTTTATTTGCATTTGAACTGTAGAAATGAGAGGTCCTGGCTGAACTTTTGGCATGGGAGTATACATGGGAGCAGTGTGTGTGGAGAGCAGGCTATCCATGATAGAAGGAGGGGAGTTGAGGACAAGGCTGACACCAGGCCTATAAATACCCTAAGGTTTAGCTTTGTACTTTGAAATAGGAATTAGGTCACTTTTATTGTCTTCTCCATACTTTTTACTGGTTGGCCATGGAGAAAAGGCATTAGGACTTTTAGAGGAAGTGTTACTGTTTCCAGCTCTCAGAAAAGTGGAAAGTGCTGATACTGGTCAGCTCTTCTTCTTGTTTTCTCATTTCTGTTAGACTGAGGTGACCAAATGGAAAGTGTGGGAGTAGAGACTTGATATTCGGCTTCCTAAGTAAAAAGTGGATTTCTGAATGGTGAAAGGCCTTGCCTGTATCCCTTTGCCATGGCACCATGCCTTGGACAGATGGACGGGGAGCTCGTTACCCAGCATCTGTTATTGTCCTTACCATTGACAAAGGTTCTCTTACCTTTATCATAGGCTGCTGTGTCCAGTCATTCTAACTGGGCTCTCTGCGGAGGGACCCAGACCCCTAGAAATTTTTTTTTTTATTTTTTGAGATGGAGTCTCGCTCTGTCACCCAGGCTGGAGTGCAGTGGCGCAATCTCACCTCACCACAAGCTCTACCTCCTGGGCTCATGCCATTCTCCTGCCTCAGCCTCCCGAGTAGCTGGGACTACAGGCGCCCGCCACCACGCCCGGCTAATTTTTTGTATTTTTACTAGAGACAGGGTTTCACTATGTTAGCCAGGATGGTCTCGATTTCCTGACCTCGTGATCCACCCACCTCGGCCTCCCAAAGTGTTGGGATTACAGGAATGAGCCCCCATGCCCAGCCCCTAGAACTTTTTCTAAGGTCCTTGTTTCTAGTATTCTTTTTGGCCTCTCCATTTTCTTCTCTAAAATAAGAAAATTCTGGAATCTCTGGGACAAACAGAAAAGAAAAAATAATTTAAATAATAAAAAAATAAGAAAATTGGACCAAACAATCTCTTAAATATGATGTATGTATGTACTTGTTAATTAAAGACAGGGCCTTGCTCTGACGCCCAGGCTGGAGTGAGTGGCACAATCATGCAATACTTCACCAGAGCCTTGAACTCCTGGGTTCAAGCAGTCCTCAGCCTCTCCAGTAGCTGGGGCTACAGATGTGTGCCACCATTCTCGGCGACTTTATTTTTTCATATTTTTAGAGATGGGGGTCTCGCTGTGTAGCCCAGTCTGGCCTTGAACTCCTGCCTCAAGTGTTTTCTCACCTTGGTCTCCCAAAGTGCTGAGATTGCAGGCATGAGCCACTATGCCTGCCTCAAATGATCTCTGAAGTCCCCAAAGTCCTAAGATTTTTTGGAGTTTGATGTCTTCCCACATAAGTTTGGAAATACTTTCAGAGGGATTCTATTCCATATGAATGTTATTGCAATTTTAATGAAAATTTTGATGTAGCAATATTACATATTTTAAAGAGGTAAATATAACACAGTCTTCTGTGCATTTTGAGATAGTCTAACTGTATAATTTTCCTTTGTCTTTCTGTTGTCCAGTTGTCAGTTTTCAGATAAACTCTGCTTCAAACTTGCTATGTAAGCTTCTATTAGACATTTAGTTTCAAATTACTGTTTCCAAAATCTTTGTATTTCTTTAAATTTTCAGTCATTCTTAAAAATAGATTAATATTGCATGAATGTCAAGAGAACCTCTTGTATTTTCATTAAAAAATTTTAATCATTAAACTGTACTACAGTGTCTCTATATTAATTTATCTGAAGATGCATCAGTGTACAGTCGTATGCTGCATAACAACATTTCAGTCAACAGTGGGATCCCATGCATGATAGTGGGGCCATCAGATTATAATGAAGGTAAAAAATTCCTATCACTTAGTGATGTTGTAGGCATCATAATGTCATAGAACAATGTATCACTCGTGTGTTTGTGGTGATGCTGTTGTAAACAAACCTGTGCTGCCAGTCGTATAAAACCATAGCACATAAATTATGTACAGTATATAATACTTGATAATAAATGACCATTACTGGTTTATATATTTAATATGTATCATTGTTTTAGAATGTACTCTTTCTACTTATCAAGAAAAAGAGTTAACTGTAAAATAGCTTTAGGCAGGTCTTTCAGGAGGTATTCCAGATAGCATTATTGTCATAGGAGATGACAGCTTCATAGGTGTTATTGCCCTGAAGACCTTCCAGTGGGACAAGCTGTGGAGGTGGAAACCAGTGATATTGATGATCCTGACGCTTTCTAGGCCTAGGCCAGTGTGAGTGTTTGTGGCTTAGTTTTTAACAAAAAAAGTTTAAAAAGTAAAAAATAAAAAATTTAAAAACAGAATAAACATCATATAATAAAGATACAAGAAAATACTTTGTACAGCTGTAGTGTTTTTTTTTGTTTTTTTTTTTTGAGACGGAGTCTCACTCTGTCGCTCAGGCTGGAGTGCAGTGGCGTGATCTCAGCTCACTGTAAGCTCCACCTCCTGGATTCACGCCATTCTCTTGCCTCAGCCTCCCAAGTAGCTGGGACTACAGGCGCCTGCCACCACGCCAGGCTAATTTTTTGTATATTTAGTAGAGACAGGGTTTCACCGTGTTAGCCAGGATGGTCTCAATCTCCTGACCTCGTGATCCACCCATCTCGGCCTCCCAAAGTGCTGGGATTACCGTCATAAGCCACCGTGCTCGGCTGTAGTATGTGTGTGTTAAGATAAGTATTATTATAAAAGTCCAAAAGCTTAAAAAAATTTAAAAGTTATAAAGTAAATTATGGTAAGCTAAGGTTAATTAATGAAGAAAGAAAAATCTTTTTTCAAAATAAATTTGGTGTAGCCTAAGTGTAGTGTTTATAAAGTTTGCAGCAGCATACAGCAATGTCCTAGGCCTTCACATTCACTCACTATTCACTCATTGACTTATCCAGAGCAACTTCCAGTCCTGCAGGCTCCATTCATTGTAAGTACCCTGCACAGGTTTGCCATTTTCTATCTTTTTTTCGTTTTGTTTTTTGTTTTTTGAGACCGAGTCTTGCTCCGTTGTCCAGGCTGGACTGCAGTGGCGCAATCTTGGCTCACTGCAACCTCTGCCTCCCGCGTTCAAGCGATTCTCCTGCCTCAGCCTCCCGAGTAGTTGGGACTACAGGCGCCTGTCACCACGCCTGGCTAATTTTTTGTATTTTCAGTAGAAACGGGGTTAACCAGGATGATCTCAGTCTCCTGACCATCTGCCCACCTCAGCCTCCCAAAGTGCTGGGATTACAGGCGTGAGCCACTGTTCCTGGCCCATTTTGTATCTTTTATACAGTATTTTTACTGTACTTTTTCTGTGTTTAGATATACAAATCCTTACCATTGTGTTAAAATTGCTTACAGTGTATAGTATTCAGTACTGTAACAGGCTGTACAGTTTTGTAGCCTAGAAGCAATAGGCTATACCATATAGCCTAGATATGTAATAGGCTATACCATGTAGGTTTGTGTAAGCATACTCTATGATTTTTGCACAACAATGAAATCACCTAAGAATGTATTTCTAGCCAGACACGGTGGCTCACGCCTGTAATCCCAGCACTTTGGGAGGCCGAGGCAGGCGGATCACAAGGTCAGGAGATCGAGACCATGGTGAAACCCCGTCTCTACTAAAAATACAAAAACTTAGCCGGGCGTGGTGGCAGGCGCCTGTAGTCCCAGCAACTCAGGAGGCTGAGGCAGGAGAATGGCATGAACCCGGGAGGCGGAGCTTGCAGTGAGGCGAGGTTGCACCACTGGCGCCAGTGCACTCCAGCCTGGCGGACAGAGCAAGACTCCGTCTCAAAAAAAAAAAAAAAAAAAAAGAATGCATTTCTTAGAATGTGTCTCTGTCCTTAAGCAATGAATGAATATTAGTTAAGCCTGTGAGGTAGGCCTGAGGATGTGGAATAGCAGACACCAATATATCCTAATCCTAAGAGGGAACTTCTTTCATCTCTTTTAGTAGATTCTTTTGGAATTTACTTCCATATTTCTAATTAACAAGTGTGTATTGCTGCTTCTTAGTTTTTTGGATTAAAGGATAGAGCTCTACTCATTTGTTTTGTTTCTCTGTCAATATTTACAGGAGTGAAGTTATCTTAGAACTGGAAGAGACTTCAGATCCTCCAGAGAACCAAACTCAAAAAATGTCAAGGGCTTGGCAGATAACTTAAATGAAAAGAGTAGGGAGTAGTATGGACTGTGGCAGACTAGAATTCTATGCCATCTAAGGACATTCAGTTTTAACTCTGTACATATCAAACAGTTGCAATATATGGACCTTGTTTGGATAGCAATTTATACAACAAACTATCTTTAAAAGTTTATGGCAGTTATAGAAGTTGAATAATTGCAAATTGAGCACTAACTAAAATTTTTATATTAAAGCAATATTACTCTTTTAGAGGTGATGATAATATTAAGGTTAAAGATGTATGAAATGATATGATAGGCAAGATTTGCTTCAAAACAATATGGGAATAGAAGGGAATAATGAAAAAGCAAGATAAGCCCTTAGTTGCTAATTATTGAGGCTGAGTTTGGGGTATGTAGGAGTTTGTTAGTCTATTTACATAATTTACATTTAAATAATTTTGAAAATTTTCATAAGTGTTTTTTTAGAAGACTTATGTGGGTAAAACCTTGTCTCCTGTGAAGAGGAATATTAGAATGAGGAGAAAAGGAATCCAGATTAAGCAAGAATAGAGGTAGTTCTGTTAGCTGTACTGATTAAGGGTTGTCACCAGAACCTTACTAGTATATTCCATTGAATACATATGTATTTGTTATTATACATATTTATTTGTTTGGCATATTCTGTTAAGTTTATTTGTATACTCAAATAAATACTTATGTCTTAAGTAGTGAACAATAACATTCATTCCAAAATGTGGTTTCACTTACTCTCAATAAACTCATTTATTGCTGTTAAAAAAAAATAAAACACAACGTAATACTAAGCAAAATACATCTATGGACCAGCCCAAATTTGTAAGCTGGCCTTCAGTTTGTGATTTCTGAGTCTATTCTCACCAGCTTGTTTTATAGAAGAAACTGAAACATAAACCAAGGTTACATATTTTATCAGGGGGAAAGCTAGAATTCAGGTCTCCTGATTCCTCATTCATTGCTGCTGCTTATGAAAAAAACTGCCCAACTGACTTAAATAAGAAAGGGTTATGGTTTTGCCTGGCAATTATCTCCTGTTTCCTAACCTTGACTATTTGTTTTTAGAATATAGGCTTAAGATTTGTCTTTTCTTTTTGTAAGATGGTAGGGATAAGAGATTCAGCCTTAAAGTTCTGGTAGAAATCCAGGTCTAAGGATAGTTATATTTCTTTGAATAATAAAGAATTGTAGGCCGGACGCGGTGGCTCACGCCTGTAATCCCAGCGCTTTGGGAGACCGAGGCGGGTGGATCATGAGGTCAGGAGTTCAAGACCAGCCTGGCCAAGATGGTGAAACTCCGTCTCTACTAAAAAGACAAAATTAGCCAGGCCTGGTGGCGTGAGCCTGTAATCCCAGCTACTCAGGAGGCTGAGGCAGAGAACTGCTTGAACCTAGGCGGTGGAGGTTGCAGTGAGCTGAGATCACGCCACTGCACTCCAGCCTGGGCAACAGAGCGAGACTCGTCTCAAAAAAAGGAAAAAGAATTGTAGGCCGTGCACAGTGGCTCACACCTGTAATTCCAGCACTTTGGGCAACCAAGGCGGGCAGATCACTTGAGGCTAGAAGTTCGAGATCAGCCTGGCCAACTTAGTGAAATCCCGTCTCTGCTAAAAATACAAAAATTAGCTGAACCTGGTGGCACGTGCCTATAATCCCAGCCCCTTGGGAGGCTAAGGCACAAGAATTGTTTGAACCCGGGAGGCAGAGGTCACAGTGAGCCTACATTGCACTATTGTACTCCAGCCTGAGCAACAGAGCGAGACTATCTCAAAAAAAAAAAAAAAAAAAAGGTAATTGTAGCATTTAGGCAAGTTATAAGCATAAAACTTAAGATGAGGCAGGACTGGAAAAATGAACCTCTTGGTTCTGTTTGGTCCCCAAGTGACATTTCACTGTCACTAAAAATTGCTGCTTTTTGTGGGCTTTACATTTATTTTTAAAATTTAAATCTTTTCTCTAAGTCCAGAGCACTAAACAAGCAGCATAGATGTACAGACCTGCCAGCTATTGGGGATGTGTTGCTAAGTAGCTGTGATAGAGCCTTTGTAAGATGCTTTGCTATAGAGTTATTACTAGATTTTGCTCCCAGGTCAAATTGGGAAATAAGGATTCGAGCAGTCTTGTTTTATGTATGTTTGGTTAGCATGCTTAATTTAAAAGCCCAATAAACCTGAGCTGACTTTTGAAAAACCATTTCTGTACTAGCAAAGATTCACTTAGCAAACATCAGTTGAGGAGAGATTTCTAGAAAGCACCAGAAGAAATTAGAATGACTCTTGTAGATAGATTTGAATAGTCTTTCTACTATTCCAGCTTGTTCTCTTCTTTTTTACCTTCTTACACTACTCTTGTTTGTTTATATAGTTTTCCACTCAGACCAAACGGAAGCAGAAGGGAAAGAAATGATCTTACCGAATTCCTTTGGACATAGAATTTGAGTCCTTTTGGACCTTTTCATAACCCCTTTGAAGCATACTCTGTTTTCCTAAAGAACTTGAAAATTTTATAGACCAGTCACTCATCAAGTAGTGCAAAACTCAGGCCTTTTATATGATTTTTTTCCTTTCATAGGTAAAAAGTTGTTAGAACAAATACTTACCGCTTTGAAATTGATGCAGGTACCTGGAATGAAAGAGTTGAAACTAGTAGTTTTGTTTTTTGGTTTTGGTTTTGGTTTTTTTGAGACAGAGTCTAGCTCTGTCGCCCAGGCTGGAGTGCAGTGGTGTAATCTCAGCTCACTGCAACCTCCGCCTCCCGGGTTCAAGCGATTCTCCTGCCTCAGCCTCCCAAGTAGCTGGTATTACAGGTGCCCACCATCACGCCCAGCTAATTTTTGTGTTTTTAGTAGAGACGGGGTTTCACTGTGTTAGCCAGGCTAGTCTTGAACTAGTGATCCCCCCGCCTCAGTCTCCCAAAGTGCTGGGATTACAAGCATGAACCACCATGCCTGGCCGAAACTAATAGTTTTAAAAATGTTTTCTAGATGTTGACTAGTAAAGGCTTTGCTGTTATCTATACCTAGGTAATGTTCTAGACTAGATGACAAGTCGAGTCCACACCTGCGTGTTGATTTTGACTTTAAAAAATTAAATAGAAAGTTAAAGCTATTGGCTAAAATTAATTGTGAGTTTATCTCTGTAGATCCAGTCACACAATTTAGCATCATGTCACAATATTGGTTCTACTTTTAGAAAAGTGTGTCTTTTAGCTAGAATATGTGTTCTTTGTAGTCAGGGACCATGCCTTCTAAATGTTTCAGAGATTAATAAATACTCACTTGTATATTTAGTCAGCATTTTGACCTCCCTTTATTGTCTCTATTCAATATAGGTGGTAATAATAGTCTGTATCAGGAACTTTGTATGTATCATCTCATTTAGTTCCCCCAAGGATATTTCAAGGTAATATTATCCCCATTGTGTAGAAGAGGAAACAGAGGTTCCAAAAAGTGAAGAACCTGTGTAAGGTCACATACTTAGTAAGTCACAGAACTCGGACTGTAAACCTAGGCTTGTTTCACTGATTATACCTCCTACTCTTACCTCTACATCAAGATCCCTTGAGAGCTTTGGAATTGTCGCTAGGAGTCTTGACTATTCTCATCCTCATTTTTGGTAAATATGAAACTCATTTGTTCTGTTGTTCGAGAAAAGCTCTTAATGTTTAAATCAGGATCATAGACTGCTATCCGCCTCTTCTAAGAGCTTAGATTAATAGGGGCAGTATAACATAGTGGTTAAGAGTGTATATAGGTTCTAAAAAGCCATGCAGACTGGCTTTGAATACTGCCCTCACCTTGATGACCTTGGGCAGGTTGCATAACCTTGCTGCACTTCAAGTGCCTTATCTGTAAAATGAGGATGATATGGAATACTGCTCAGCAATAAGAAAGAACTAATGATACATTTAATAACCTGAGTGGATTTCAAAGTCATTCTGCTGAGTGAATGATTATTCCAGTTACATAGCATTCTGGAAAAGGCAAAACTGTGGCGACCAGGAACAAGCATGATTGCCAGGGGTTGGAGGTGGGGAGAGGGTGTGACTACCATGGGGTAGTATGAGGTGATTTTGGAGGAGATGAAACTGTTCTGTATCCTCATTGTGGTAGTGGTTACATAAGTCAGTACATGTGTTAAAACTCATAGATAATACACTTCCCTAAGGAATCCATTTACTATACATTAATTTTTTAAAAAATAAATGTAAAAAGGGCTGGGCGCAGTAGCTCATGCCTGTAATCCCAGCACTTTGGGATGCAGAGGCAGGTGGATCACCTGAGGTCGGGAGTTTGAGACCAGCCTGACCAACATGGAGAAACCCCGTCTCTACTAAAAATACAAAATTAACAGGGCATAGTGGCTCATGCCTGTAATCCCAGCTACTTGGGAGGCTGAGACAGGAGAATCGCTTGAACCCAGGAGGCAGAGGGGTTGCAGTGAGCCAAGATCGCACTGTTGCACTCCAGCCTGGGCAACAAAAGCGAAACTCCGTCCAAAAAAAATAAAAATTTAAAAAAATGTAAAAAATGGGGCGGTAACAAAACCCACACATACCTATGTACTACCTACTATATAGTACATAATGACTAAATGATTTTTATTATTATTTTATCACTATTATTAAAAGTATATTAAATATGGTGACATTCATTTAAAGTAAGAGTAAACTCTTACACCGTCTGCATGGGGGTTATGGTCAGTAAACATGAGAAAAATGAGTAACTGTGAGTCAGGTGGAGTATGTTTTCACGTGATTTGGCAAGGGATCTGAGGTTTTCTGGACGGTGGAGAAGAATTAGGCCTAGTATTTCTGGAGTATCTTGCAACTGGCTTCTTGTCTGGCTGCATATACAGTTCCCTTAATAGTATTCTTCAACAAAATAGTTTTGGTCTTGGAAGCAGCAGCTCCTTTCATTGGCTTCAGATTAGATCTGAAATTTGGACTGAGCAAACTGGTCAACGAAGGAACTGGAAGTGGTTCTCATACTTGGAAGATGGTAGCTGTTCCATATAACAGCTGTGGCTTTCAGAGCCATTTCTTCCTGCCAGCCACAGTTTCTGGATTAGACAGTGGTAGCAGTAGGGCAAGCATTATTCAAGAGCTAAAAAAAAAAAAAAGTTAAGGTCGCAGTGGCATTGTAGTTACACTAGCAGTGAAAAAGAGGTTCTAAAGTGAAACCATGACCTTTCCATCAAGTGGGGTGGTGGTTTTGTATAGGAACTCACAACCTGAATCAAAACAAGTTAAATAAATGGTAAAAAAGGATTCTGACCTTAGAATGCCTGCTGTGTTAGTTGGCACTTACTGGTCTGTATATTCATTTTTATCTAATGACACCAGAATTCAAGAAGCAGGGGGGAAAGGGGAATGTTTGTGGTTCCTGGTACAGGGCATTGGTTTGGCAGTGACTTAACTTTTTCTAATTTCTTTACAGCAGTGACACTAAATTTCAAGCAAAGCTCTGCCATTCAGTTTGCTTTTTTTATAGCTTGTTGTATTGTACATATGTGACTAAGTTATTGATTGCTGTGAGGAACATCACTGTTTTGTGGCTTTCAGGAGACAATGCCAAATTGACTAGCTTATTGTTTTATTTTGGTTTTGTGTTTTAGTTCTCATTAATTATGCTAAGAGTAATTTGTTAGGACAGTGGTTTAAAATATATAAGAGGGGCCGGGCGCGGTGGCTCAAGCCTGTAATCCCGGCACTTTGGGAGGCTGAGACGGGCGGATCACGAGGTCAGGAGATTGAGACCATCCTGGCTAACACGGTGAAACCCCGTCTCTACTAAAAAAATACAAAAACCTAGCCAGGCGAGGTGGCGGGCACCTGTAGTCCCAGCTACTTGGGAGGCTGAGGCAGGAGAATGGCGTAAACCTGGGAGGCGGAGCTTGCAGTGAGCTGAGATCCAGCCACTGCACTCCAGCCTGTGCGACAGAGTGAGACTCCGTCTCAAAAATAAAAAATAAAAAATAAAATATATAAGAGGATCAGTATTTTCAAAAATCATCATACAGTACATGGTTACACAACTCTGAATATACTAAAACACATTGAATTGTATACTTTAAAGGGGTGAATTGTATCTCAATGAAGGGGCGAGTTATATCTCAATAAAGCTGTTACCAACAAAACAAAAATGCCATACCAAAAAAAAAAAAAAATCATCATACTGATCTGTGACCTTCCAATGGAAGGAATTAAACTAAACTTTTCAAAATGGGACTATTGGCACTTAGGCAAGGTCCTAAGATTATTCCAAAATTATGGATTTAGAGTATTTAATGACTTTTCTGAAGAGTTCTTAGAATTCATCTACTAACCAAATAACCATTCATGTAGTTGTGATGTAGTGATTGTCAATTTTTACAAGGGAGGAGGATAAGGATCATCACTAAGACTAAAACAATGATTCTGAACTGGGTGATTTTGCCCCCCAGAGGGAATCTGGCAATATCTGGAGACATTTTTGATTGTCATAGCTCAGGCATGCTACTGGTATCTAGTGGATCAAAGCCAGGAGGGATGCTGCTAAACATCCTACAATGCGTAGGACAGACCCCATGATGAAGAATTATGTGGCCCAAACTGTCATTAGTGCCAAGGTTGAGAAACTCTGGTACAAAATATACATCTATGTTTCAAGAGTTTTCGCTTTTACATTTAGATCTTTGATCCATTTTGAGCTTTTTTTTTTTTTTTTTTTTTGAGACAGAGTCTCACTCTGTTGCCCAGGCTGGAGTGCAGTGGTGCAATCTCAGCTCACTACAACCTCCGCCTCCTGGGTTCAAGTGATTCTCCTGCCTCTACCTCCCAAGTAGCTGGGATTACAGATGCATGCCACCATACTTGGCTAAATTTTGTATTTTAGGTAGAGATGGGGTTTCACCATGTTGGTTGGCCAGGCTGGTCTCGAACTCTTGACCTCAAGTGATCCACACGCCTTGGCCTCCCAAAGTGCTGGGATTACAGGCATGAGCCACCATGACCAGCCTTAATTTTTGTATATGATATGAGGTAGGGGTCCAGTTCATTGTTTTTACATGTGGATATCTAGTTGTCCCAGCAATGTTTGTTGAAAAGGCTATTCCCCATTGCATGGTCTTGGCACCCTTGTCAAAATCAATTGATCATAAATGGCCCTAGTATAAAATGGCTAATGTCTGTACAGATTTCTCCTAGAAAAAGCCTTACGCAGCCTCCCTGAGGTCTTACAAAATCTTGATGACTTTCTACTGCTATGGCTGCCTAAAAAATAATTCAGGTTGTTTCCATATGAATACTGCTACACCTGAGTGAGAACAGGTTAAGGATTATGGTGTCTCTAAGCCTTCTCCTGTCATATATTCAGGCAGCTCACACCACACAGCTTCAGTTCTCCAGGCTAAGACATGGCATTAAAATTGTGAAGGACTCCAAAAATCTAATCCGATTTTCTACCAAGTACTCTAAATTATCTCAAATATTGTTGCTGTTTTATGATAAATCTCAATATGCAAAGCAGGTACCCTCTCGGTACTTACTTTTTCAAAAATTTCCTTAGCTATTCTTATCTGAATGTTTTATATACATTATTTTGTTTAATTGTCAAGCCGAGGAGGTAGGGTTGGGCTATTTTCTTTGTCATTTTGCAGATGCAGAAACTGAGACTTAGAGAAGTTTATTTGCTGTGGTCATACCAGGACTGGAATTTGAATCTAATTTTTTTGTTTTACTCCAAAGGCATTGCCTTTAGAGAGCACATCATAAATTATATGTGAAGTCTCCATCTTCACATATAATTAAGTTCTTCTAATAGGAATAAAATAACTGCAAAAATATATCCAAACAGGAAAATGGTACATAAGATTTAAGTTTAAGCCAATATATACTTAAGGTGAAAGTCTAAACTATATTTAAGATTCATTGGCCTTTTATAATCTGTATTTTGACTTAGAAAGGGGATGTGAACCATTCTTTGAATACTTATTTGCTTTATAGCTAAAGAGGTCCTCACTGTCATGGGCCGCATCCTATAGAATTTTGAAAACAACATTACAACATGCAAAGATCTTGAATGCGGTATGTGGTTCTGCTTGCAGCATCTAAGAAAGATATATATTTTTTAAATCTGAGAAAATTTCAGAGTGGTAAAATAAAATACTTTCCAGTCTTGAAATATTAGGATTTAGGAACATAATCTTCAAGGTGAAATTAGGTAAAAGGGGCCGGGCACGGTGGCTCATGCCTGTAATCCTAGCACTTTGGGAGGCCAGGGTAGGTGGATCACTGAGGTCAGAAGTTAAAGATCAGCCTGGCCAACATGGTGAAACCCCATCTCTACTAAAAATACAAAAAAAATCAGCTGGGTACGGTGGCACGTGCCAGTAATCCTAGCTACTTGGGAGGCTGAGGCAGGAGAATTGCTTGAACCTGGGAGGTGGAGGTTGCAGTGAGCCGAGATTGTGCCATTGCACTCCAGCCTGAGCGATAGAGTGAGACTTCATCTCAAAAAAAAAAAAAAAAAGGAAAAAAGAAAAAGGAAAGAAATTAGGTAAAAGGAAAAGTTCTTCTTTATGTAGTAGTTAGTAAATTTTTAAAATTTTGTGCACGCCTGTAGTGCCAGCTACTCGGAAGCCTGAGACAGGAGGATTACTTCAGCTCAGGAGTTCAAGACCAGTCTGGGCAACATAGCAAGACCCCCATCTCTTTAAAAAAAAAAAAAAAGAATAAAAAATTAGCTGGATGTGGTGGTTCATTCCAAAATAAAAATTTTATGTAAAACATTGGTTCAAGAAGGATTGAGATCAGGCATTCTGATCTGGGATCCAGGAATGGGCTTCAGGAGATTAATGAACCTCCTGAAATTATATGCAGATTTGTGTGTGTGTACATGTGTGTGTGTGTATGTGTGTGTGTACTTGGTCATCTCAGTGAAATAATATTAAGAGGTACGACTGTACTTCTAAGTCTAGGCAAATCTTTCTCCTAGCTATAGAAATAGGAGTCCTGGCTAGGCGCAGTGGCTCATCCCTGTGATCCCAGCACTTTGGGAGGCCCAGGCAGGCAGATCACCTGAGGTCAGGAGTTCAAGACTAACCTGGCCAACATAGTGAAACCCCATAGTGAAAAATACAAAGATTAGCTGGGCGTGGTGGCACGTGCCTGTAATCCCAGCTACTTGGGAGGCTGAGGCAGGAGAATCACTTGAACCCAGGAGGCGGAGGTTGCAGTGAGCCAAGATCGTGCCACTGCCCTCCAGCCCAGGCGACAGAGCAAGACTCCATCTCCAAAAAAAAGAAAAAAAAATTGGAGTCCTTTGGCTGGGTGTGGTGGCTCACGCCTGTAATCCCAGCACTTTGGGAGGCCAAGGCAAGTGGATCACGAGGTCAGGAGATCAAGATCATCCTGGCTAACATGATGAAACCCCATCTCTACTAAAAATACAAAAAATTAGCTGGACGTGGTGGCAGGCACCTGTAGTCCCAGCTACTCGGGAGGCTGAGGCAGGAGAATGGCATGAACCCAGGAGGCGGAGCTTGCAGTGAGCCAAGATCACGCCACTGCACTCCGGTCTGGGCAACAGAGGGAGACTCAGTCTCAAAAAAAAAAAAGGAGTCCTTTCACTGTGTTTCTTTTGAGACGGAGTTCTGCTCTTGTGCCCAGGCTGGAGTGCAATGGTGCAAGACTCTGTCTCCAAAAAAAAAAAAAAAAGAAAGAAATTTGAGTCCTTTCATTGTGTTTCTCTCCTAAAGAGTCATTTCAATAAATTTGTATTGAATGTCTTTTGTATGCCAGATACTTGTGGGTGCTTTGTATAATACAAACATAATCACTTTAAATGAGTGGAGGTACTGTTCTGGACAGGTGAAGGGTAAAATGAGAGCATCCCTCTCAACATGATGGAGATAGGATGATAGGTTTGGGGGAGAGCAAGGATCTCCAGTGGGAGAGAATGATGAATAGGTAGGTTGGATTCATGCTGTGGATGCCTTTAAATACCAAATGAACAGGGTTACTATATATATACAGTTCAAAGATACGTAAGAAGAAGTCTAAAGACTTGAGATACAGACTTATAGACTGGGCTTTGTCATAATTAGGTGTGTTACCTTTAGGTAAGTGATTTTACCTCTCTTGACCTCAGCTGCATTGCATACACACACACATAAACACAAATGAGATGGGAAATGAGCTGGGTGTCTGTTTCCTTACAGCTCTAAATTCTGTTATTCCCCTTAATTCAGTTTTAATAGTAGTGGGAAATCATTCATTGAAGGTTTCTGAGCATGGGAGTTCTCGTCAACAGAATTACTGCTGTTTCACTGCTTGGTTGCTCTATTTATTAATGCTCTTTCTTCCACCCTTATGTGATTGCTCTGGGAGGGACTGTCTCTTTATTTGTTTTTTGTTTTTTTGAGATGGAGTTCTGCTCTTGTCGCCCAGACTTGAGTGCAATGGCGCAATCTTGGATCACTGCAACCTCTGCCTCCCAGGTTCAAGCGATTCTCCAGCCTCAGCCTCCCGAGTAGCTGGGATTACAAGCACCTGCCACCACACCCGGCTAATTTTTGTATTTTTAGGAGAGATGGGGTTTTGCCATGTTGGCCAGGTTGGTCTCGACTCCTGACTGCAGGTGATCTGCCCACCTGGGCCTCCCAAAGTGCTGGGATTACAGGCATGACCCACCGCACCCAGCCGGGGCTGTCTCTTTAGATAGTTACTGATGTGGCCAAGGAATTGGCCATTATTAGTAGTTTATATTATTGAGAACATGGGGATGGCCAGGTATCTATTCTTGAATTAGATCTGAAGCTGGTCTTGTTTCCTCATGTTATCAGTCACTGACCTGTGAACTGGACCATGTGTCCAGAGTGTGGGCAGCAGGTAAGTGCTGACATTTTGATGGCCATATCATATTTCAGGGATCTATGAGAAGGTCTGTAATGACCATGGAAAGCCAGCCAAGAATCTCCTTGCCATAGACAAATGGGAGAAGTTACTAAATTTAGCTGACATTAAGCTGTAAATTATTTGAAAGGTGGAAAAGGATTCTATTCAGAGACTATCTAGAATTTCCATTTACTAATCAGGCCTTGTGCTGTAGAGGCTTTCGTCCCAGAAAAAGTATTGCTTTCTCTCTTCCTCTTTCCCCACACTTTTGTTCCTGTTATAGTGGGAGGATGATTTTCAGCTCTTATTGCAACATGGACTTCAGTGCATGCTGCTATTAGATGCCAAGAGCCTCAGGATGATAAAATCAGAGGATTCTGATTCTGATTCTGGTATTTAAAAATTAGAATATGAGCTTAGTTTGAATTTTTTAACTAGAGAATGATAGAGCTATATATGAAATACAGTAAACTTTTGCTTTTTGAAAGGAATTGTTGTGGTGATATTCACAAATCACCAACCTTGGCAAAAAAAAAAAAAAAAAAAGGTTCTTGTGAGAACCAGTATAACTCAATAAGAAAAAAGCAGATTTCCCAATAGGAAAATGGGAGAAAGACTTGAACAGACATTCACAGTAGAGGAAACCTAAATAATCAGTAAACATAAGAAAAGGTGTTCAACTTCATTAGTCATCAGGGAACTTCAAAACCACAATAGAATACTGCTACACATAGAGCAGAATGGTAAAAATGAAAAAGACACACAATATCAAGTGATAGCAAGGATGTGGAGTAACTCAGACTTTCATACCCTAAGGGCAAATAGGGTAAATTGGAAAGCTGGCTGCATCTACAAGAGCTGATTTGCCAGCAGTTACATTTCTAGGGATATGCCCAGCAGGTAATCATATATATGTTCATCGAAAGATGTTTATGAGAATGTTTATAGCAGTTATGTTCATAGAAGCCAAAAAAAAAGGAAACTGCCCAAATCTCTATCAGAAATAAAATGGATGAGTAAAATGTGGTGTATTCTCATAGTGGAATACTATACATAAATGAGAATTAGTGAACTACAATATCTTACAACACAGATGAATTTCTCCAACATAATATTGAGTGAAGGAAGCCAAACCAAAGGAGCTTCTACTTCATGATGCCATTTATATAAAGTTCAGGCAGAGAAAATGGGTGGTTTAAGAGTAATGATTATCTTTGGAGGGATTGCAACTGGAAGAAGTCATGATTGGGATTTCTGGGTCCTAATAGTGCTCTGTGTCTTGATCTGGGTGCCGACTACATGAGTGGTTAAGTTTGCAAAATTCATTGAGTTATGCACTTAATGGTGTTATGTACTTTTTTAAAAAGGAGGAGGGAGGGCTTAAATTTGCATAACTGAGTAATCAGCTAGGCCCAGTCACTAGGTGAACAACTTACTGCTACCAATCAGCCTTAGAGCAGGAATCAAATTCATGTCTCAGAAAAGTTATTAATTACAGCTTGTCTTGGGACTTCCTGCAGAGTCACTCTTGAATAGCTGAGATAGTAAATGTTAAATTTGTGGATGCAAGGGTGTAAATTATTTTAGTCATCAGCTCTAATAAGATGGCCTTTGGGGAAATGAGTGTAAAATCATGAAAATGAAATGGCAAGAAGGAGGTCTACTATTTCCCCTGTAATACTGATTTTTACCCTTTCAGGGTCAGTCCCCAGAGGTTGTAAATGTGAAGCTTGTTCTTTTTCTTTAGTAAGCTGAGTTTGTGGCTTTTTAAAGCTTTGCCTCACTGTTCTCATTTGTAAGTGAGGTATTGCATGTTCACCTCCCATAACTGATGAGGAGATTCTTGTGCACTATATTTGTTGAGATAAGGCTGGTTTGGGGTTTTGTTTTCATTTTTGTTTTTTAGAATATTTGGTCTTCCTAGTTATGATTTTTGTGTAGATTTACACAAAATCCACATTGTGTGGATTTGGGGTTTACACATAACTAGGGAGGTTGATCAGTTTGTGGCCTGTACACCAAGACTGTTCTTTATCACCCCCAAGCCACATTTGAGCAGGGAATGAGGAAGGGGTTGATTTTTCTATTTATTAGAGGTGACATGAGCAGTGGGGCAGCGGCAAAGAGGCCATGTTGCTCTTGTTTATGGATCTGGAATTTAATTCATTATTAGTTGTAGAATGAAAGGTAAAATTTTGTTTACTGTTCTCCTGAATTTTCTCCCCATTCTAGATCTGTTGGCATAAAATTTTAACCAGAAGCTAATTTAGTGATGCTGAGTTAGTCCTAGAAATTACTTTCAATTCTAGTGTTAATATAGTCTGTGTTTCTAAGTTATAGAAAAATCTCATTTTTTGGTTCTTGGTTTTCATGTGCATAATTTAGGGAAAATACAACCAACTGTATTTTAAACATATATAGGCCTCATCTTTTCTGTTGGGCTTGAAGAGTTGTGCTGGGTATTGTGGCGCTGGAAAGAAGCCATGTGGATAGTTATGGGATTTAGGTGGATTTGTAGTTGGTAGAATTGGTGAATTGGAAAAGTGATAGGGTACATGTGTTTCTCATTCAAAGCAAGTCTATTCTTACTGTTTGATGTTAGAGTAAAAAGTGTCAGTAGCTGAAAAACACAGAAGAATCTTGACAGAGTGGGAAAAGTTGTGCCTCATGTTGTGTTGATCAAAAGGAGGTTATATTTTCAAACTAGCTTCCTAAGATGAAATTGAAGCTGTACATATGCCCTGCTTATCCTTGTTTGTCCTGATTTTGGTTTTTCAGATTATTCCTATTAAACATGATATGCTGTATTAGCACTGAATATTTTAGGTCTGCTATGCCTGTATTGGTTGAGATTCCAGTTAATTTGTATTAGATCTCTGTTAGGCCATTTCTACTGCTGGCATTCCCTAGAATACAGGCCTGCACGCACATTTGTTTTCCAATGAGTATAAGCACTAGGGGTTTTTCTTGGCACTAAGAAAACCTTGCAGCAGCGTTAACCTAGGAGAGATTTGGGGTTTACATGTAACTATGGGAGGTTGATCAGTTTGTGGCCTGTACACCAAGACTGTTCTTTATCACCCCCAAGCCACATTTGAGCAGGGAATGAGGAAGGGGTTGATTTTTCTATTTATTAGAGGTGACATGAGCAGTGGGGCAGCGGCAAAGAGGCCATGTTGCTCTTGCTAAATATACATCCCTGACAGTTGGATAATAGGTTCCAGGAAGTTCAGTGGAAAATTAAAACAAAGCAACATTTATAGCTGATTGAACTTGAAAAGCCATTTTGGTGTTGAATGGCAAATATGTGGACTTCAGCATTCCTGGAGCCTGATGCATCCCGCTGGATGGCCCTGTTCCTGTGTACATGATGGCCTGGGGACTCAGCAATGTTCAGGGTACTCTCCATTAGAGGGTGCTTTGAGGAAACGAAGTTTGCTGCCACTTACAGAAGTCCCCTTCCCATAGAGTGATATAACACAAGTACCCCATGTCCAGGGAGCATCTTTCTTCTGATGGCTTGAGGGCTTATTTATTAAAAGGACAGGAGGAATGTCTGGCAAGAAACAGAGGAGCTCCTAAGTACTGTAAATACTCCTAGTCACTCTGCATTGGGGCTGCAAGTTTAAGCAGATTGCTGTGGTGTAAACACATGATAACACTTCTGCTTAATTTCCTTAGTTGTTCTGGGGCTACCACTGGTGTGAGCCTTAAGAAAGGCTAACACAGCTGTGAAGAAAGGGCTTTAGAGTCTATATGTGGAGTGATTAATTTTCTTAGAACTAAGAGAGAAGCTGCAGGGGATAGGAAGGGAAAGTGAGGTAATGGTACAGGAAATATAAGTGAAGAGAGAATTGAGCCACTTGCAAGTATCAAGAAAAGTTGCTACACATTCCCATCTTTTTCTCCAGGATGATCTTACGCTATTGCTTCTATGTGTTTGTCTTTTGAGAAGCAAGGCCAGGGTGTCTGATGAGAACTTACGAACCTTGGTTTGGTAAGGGTGATGAGAAAACCTCTGTCATTTGACCCTATCAGTCCCTTGGTGACTTCATCCAAACCAGCTTGGCTGTCAGGAAAACATGAATTGTGGCTATGGGCCTAATTTCTTCTGTTCCCACACAAGTGAACTGCCTTTGCTAGCTGTAGAATCAACTATTCCTGTGCCCCATGAATTTCCCCAGAGTTGAGCTACTCCAGTGGAACTGAGGGTTTATTGGTTCCTTACCATCTCAGGGCATTTCCCCGGCAATTAAGAGTTTTTCATCCCTTGCGTCTTAACTGAAAAACAGAGACCTAGCCGTAACAATTCCCTCAACTCCTCCTTTAATGAAAAGCTTGAGTGGGCCCCACTTTTAAATATCTCTTCTGTAAGTATGGTGCACTGTTCACAAACTTAGAAAGTGTTAAATCTTGCCAGGCGTGGTGGCTCACGCCTGTAATCCCAGCACTTTGGGAGGCCGAGGCGGGAGGATCACCTGAGGTCAGGAGTTCGAGACCAGCCTGACCAATGTGGAGAAACCCTGTCTCTACTAAAAATACAAAATTAGTTAGGTGTGGTGGCGCATGCCTGTAATCCCAGCTACTCGGGAGGCTGAGGCAGGAGAATCGCTTTGAACCCGGGAGGTGGAGGTTGCAGTGAGCTGAGATCTCACCATTGCACTCCAACCTGGGCAACAAGAGCAAAACTCTGTCTCAAAAAGAAAACGTTAAAAATCTCTCTCTGCCCTACTCTGCTGTGGGGTTGAGGGGTAATCCATGTAATGGGTCTCTTCTCTTTTGCTTAGCTGTAGCCAGGCAGCTCTATGTGTAGGTTGGTTGGCAAGCATTTATAAACTTTGGACAACCTGGCACCCAGCCCTTGGTTCACTTATTTTATTGCTACTAAAGTTTAGTTTCAATTCAATAATCTTTGTTGGTAGGACCTAACTATTCTAGTTAGCAGTTCCATCCATTGCAAGGGAATGCTGACAGCTGACCTGCTGTTGTCTATGCAGGTTAAAAGATCTTAGTTGGAGTAAACCTATACTTTTGGTGTTCCCAGACTATGAAACTGCTGCAGGTAGAAACAACTGTTTTGGTTTCTCCAGCAGATACAGCTTTGCGCATGAGACACTGCTCCTGGTGTTTGCCTCAGGTACCTGTAAAGTCACTGAGGAAGAAGCAGGTCTCTCCAGTGAATTGAGTTTAATAGTGGCCTGTTGCTTTCTCTGTCTGTGTCTCATACTGGCAGCATGAGTTTCCTTTCTGAGCCAGTTAAATCTGAACTAGTTAAATTTCCTTGTCCTGTGGAAATCTGAGACTTGACTAGGCTCATCTTGATGGTCTCCAAATGGTGAAATTGGGGCTAAGGTGTGTGGAAATGCTAGTTCCTGTGGTATCTTATAAATACAGTACTTTCTAGTGAGTGCTCACTTGGGCAGGGCCAAGAAAGTAGTTCTGAATGGGAACTCCAGAGGCCTAATCCAGATATAGCATATTATAGGTGCTAATGAAGAGGAATTGTGCTGCTGAGCAAAGGAAAGCTTTTGTGACTTGAAAGCATGTTCTGTGTATCATGGAGGCTGGGTTATTTTCCCAGTTTTAGGCAAGTGGCACTAACTCCAAGTTTCATGTTCTTCTGAGTACACATGAGTCGATACTGCAGTCGGTATACTTCTTTTCCTGAAATAAGAAAGTGATTTACGAGGTGTGGGCCCTTACGTGAAAGAAAACAAAACCAGCCTGTAAAACTCCTGTGCCATCTCAGTGGTGTGGGTTACAGGAGGAGAAGATGGAGAGGGCTAGCTGGCCCTCCCTTGCTGGGGCTCAGCTGCCCCAAATACTTGTGATATTGCAGGTTATTTATGAGCTCGTCTGGACTGGGATTGACTGCCCCACACCCTGGTAGGTGAAGATTTGCAGGCAGAATGTAGAAGCCCTCATTAATCTTCCTGGTCTTGTTGAGGATTTCTTGCCGGCCTGAGCTCCTGTTGGAGAATGAACTGGCTTTTCCACTGAACTGCAATGGCTCAGATTAATATTAATCCCCTTAATGCTGCAGTTCATGATATAGTCATTAGGTGACTTGGAACTAATCCTGTCCACCTAACTAGTGTGATTTATTAAATACACATGGAGATCGAGTCTGAATACGGCTAGGCAGAATCAGCAGCAAATAAATACCTCTGTGTATCTGTATTAATGCTGGTTGATTGGGACACAATTGCAGGCTGGGCTGGGGAGAAACAAGGGCAAAAGGAGGCTGAGCTCTCTTAATCAACAGTATTTGCCCACCTCTACCCTTTAATTTAGATGGCAGAAACTATTAAACTCTTGGTAACAGTTTTAGGAGCAGTGATGAGAGCGTATGTCAGGAACAGGGATTATAAGTAATCCAGTTCTGTGCATGTAAAGTCAAAGAAGAGAAAAAAGGAAACCATATATGCATTTGAAAAAATTTAAAGACATAGGCTCAAACTAAGGAAGAAGAAATTCTTTAAACATATCTTTTTTTTTTTTTTTTTGGATTCAAGGTTATGCTCTTTTGCCCAGGCTGGAGTCAGTGGTGTGAACGTGGCTTACTGCAGCCTCAACCTCCTGAGCTCAAGTGATCCTCCTGCCTCAGCCTCCCAACTGGTGGGACCATAGGTGCACACCACCACACCTGGCTAATTTTTAAATTTTTTTGTAGAGACAGGGGTCTTCCTATGTTACCCAGGCTGGTCTTGAACTCCTGGGCTCAAGCAATCCTCCCGCCTAGGCCTCCTAAAGTGCTAGGATTATAGGTATGAGCCACTGCACCCAGCAACCTGTCAATTATTTGAATGACTTTTCCTCCTATACTTTCTTCCTTTAAGTTTTAAGAGTAACTGTTCAAATGGAACTTTCTCTATGACTTAACTTCCTTAGCTTCCTTTAAATTCTTAATCAGTAGACACCCTAGGCCAGGCACTGATCTCACTGTTCTATTACTTCTCCTGGCTTCAAGGCTTGAATTTTTCTTTTTGAAATGGGTAAGGAGATGGAGTAGCCATGCCGGCCATGTAACAGTTCTCTTCTCTGATATCCTTGCCCAAGTTAGCAGAAGCATAATTTCTTTAGTAAATAATTGAGGTTTATCGTTTCCCTTTCTCAAACCTCCTTTTCTTCCCCTTTGCTCTTTCAGCAGAGATGGCATTAATATAAAAAACATCTACCTAGCTGGCTTCATTTAATCAGGCAAGTCTGACATTTGTGAAACCTCTCATTAACATTTTCCCCAAAGAGCACAAAATGGCCTCCCCTCCAAATACAGCCACCTCGAAGTTTAGGCTGCTTTCCATCACCGTTGGCAGGCTGTTCTCAGAGATGTTACTTCTCTAAACTCACACTCATGGCCAGCAGCCACTGGTCACATATGGGGGGACCTTCTGTTCAGATGCTGCCCTATTCCTTGTAAACATTGCTTATTACCAGTTTTCCTGGAAATGACAAGAAATCTTTGGTAGGAACACTGGAGTATAGGTTTCTTCAGTACTTGCGTAGGACCTTTCTCCACCAATTCAGAAACATCAGTTGAAGACTACTATGTTCATGGTCCTCTACTTCAGGGGTCCCCAACCCCCTGGCCACAGACCCATTAGGAACTGGGCCGTACAGCAGGAGGTAAGTGGTGGGTGAGCAAGCATTACTGCCTGAGCTCTGCCTTCTGTCAGTTAAGCTGCAGCATTAGATTATCATAGGAGCGTGAACCCTATTGTGAGCTGCACACGTGAGGGATCTAGGTTGCATGCTCCTTATAAGAATCTAACTAACACTGTAGAACATCGGTTCCCCAACCTTTTCAGCACCAGGGACTGGTTTCATGGAAGACAATTTTTCCACAGACAGTGGGGCTGGGGGGCGAGGGAAGTGTTTTGGGATGAAACTGTTCGACCTCAGATCATCAGGCATTAGGTTCCCTTAAGGAGCACCAACCTAGATCCCTCGCATCCCTCACATGCGCAGTTCACAATAGGGTTTGTGCTCCTATAAGAATCCGGTGCCATCGCTAATCTGACAGGAGGCAGAGTTTAGGTGGTAATGCTCGCTGGCCCGCTGCTCACCTACTTCTGTGTGGCCTGGTTCCTAATGGGCCACCGACTGGTAGTGGTCCATGACCTGGGGGTTGGGGACCCCTGCTGTAAGTAACAGAAAAGCAAAGAAGCCTTGTCCCTTTCTGCTTTCCAGGAGCTTGCAGACTACAATTTAGCAATTCCATAAACCAGAATATGCTATACTAAAACAACAGAACTCTATAGAAGTTCTAAGAAGGAAGAAATTAATTCTGATAGCAGACTATATAATACTAATACTAGTAATAGTACTAATACAGTACTATTAGTACTATATCCTCTTACCAATTCGTATCAGGATGAGGACGGTAGTCTCTGTCATTTACCTTTCTGTTTTTCTTCCCTCCACTTTTTTTTTTTTTTTTTTTGAGACGGAGTCTTACTCTGTCACCCAAGCTGTAGTGCAGTGGTACAATCTCAGCTCACTGCAACCTCTGCCTCCCGGATTCAAGCGATTCTCCTGCCTCAGCCTCCCATGTAGCTGGGTTTACAAGTGTGTACCACCACACCTGGCTAATTTTTGTATTTTTGGTAGAGATGGGATTTCACCGTCTTGGCCAGGCTGGTCTTGAACTTGTGACCTCAAATGATCCACCCGCCTCAGCCTCCCAAAGTGCTAGGATTTACAGGCATGAGCCACTGTGCCCGGCCTTCCCTCTACTTTTTGACCTCTCTAGTTTTTGACTGAGTACAGTTTAAGTAAGGACATGGATTGTTTATACTTCTTGGTAATTTCAGTAGTCCTCTTCCTCTTACCTGTTCTCCATCTCATCACAATATTAGTGGCTATTCAATAAGCATTAGGAACAGAACCACCATTTAGGTCTTCAGTGAGTCACAGATATAAAACTGTGCCACAGTTAATGAGTAGAATATTTGGCATGCCTGACAATCAGAAATCATAGTCATTGAATTTCTGAGCCATATAGCCATTTCCAGTCCTATCCTTTTAGATAGATAGACAGATAGGTCAACTAATAAATTAAGATCTAGAAAATTTGAAGTTTGGCCATGGTCATAAAAGCTAGTGTAGTCTGTAGTCTGTAAGCAAGATTTTGGATTATTCTTCTTTGTATATCCAATGGCTAGCATAGTGCCAGGCCCACAGAAGGTACAAAATAATATTAATTGAAGGAGAGGACAAGGGATTTGAATCCAGGAAGGCCAGTATTGTTTCAGTAATCCTATAAATGCTATTTTTAATGATTATTTTAAATTCCCTAATAATGGGAGATTATGCTAAACAATCATTCTTAACTATTCATGAACAACAAAGCAGTGCTCATATTAAGTTTTGGGAAGTGAGGTGTTTTTTTGGTTTTGTTGTTTTTTTTGGGGGAGCCGAGTCTTGCTCTGTCGCCCAGGCGGCTGAGTGCGGTGGCTGGATCTGGCTCACTGCCAAGCTCCGCCTCGGGTTTAGGCCATTCTGCCTCAGCTCCCGGTAGCTGGGACTACAAGGCATGCGCCACCTCACCCGACTAGTTTTTGTATTTTTTAGTAGAGACAGGGTTTCACCGTGTTAGCCAGGATGGTCTCGATCTCCTGACCTGGTGATCCAGCGTCTCGGCCTCCCAAAGTGCTGGGATTACAGGCTTGAGCCACCACGGCTGGCCGGGAAGTGAGTTTTACTAAAACTTAGTAATAATAGTCTTCAGACTCTGTGATTTAGGCTGCCCAGTGTCCCCTTTTTTTTTCTAACTAGCTTTTTAAAAATAACATTTAGTAGTAATATAAGCCAGGCACAGTGGCATGTGTCAGTAGTCCCAGCTGCTCGAGGCTGAGGTGGGAGAATCGCTTGAGCCCAGGAGTCCAAGTCCTAGCCTGGGCGACATAGTGAGACCCTGTATCTAAAAAAAAAATAATAACCCATGTCTACATAGACTATTATATAAATTTAGGAAGATACAAAAAAGTTTAAAGATGCTGAGCCTGGTGGCTCACGCCTGTAATCCCAGCAGTTTGGGAGGCCAAGGCAGGTGGATCACCTGAGGTCAAGAGTTCGAGACCAACCTGGCCAACATGGAGAAACCCCATCTTTACTAAAAATACAAAATTAGCCAGGCGTGCCGGCGCATACCTGTAATCCTAGCTACTTGAGAGGCTAAGGCAGGAGAATCACTTGAACCCAGGAGGCAGAGGTTGCCATGGCCAAAATCATGCCATTGCACTCCAGCCTGGGCGACAAGAGCAAAACTCCATCTTTAAAAAAATAAAAAAGTTTAAAGAGATGGAAACAAAAACCTCCATAGTCCAGTCACCTAGAGATAACTATTATTTTATCTTTTTTTTTTTTTTTTTTTGAGACGGTCTGTCACCGCGCGCCAGGCTGGGTGCAGTGGCGGATCTCCAGCTCACTGCAAGCTCCATACTCGGGTTCCGCATCATTCTCCTGCCTCAGCCTCCCAGTAGTTGGACCCTGGCGCTCCCGCCCACCAGCGCCCGACTGTTACACTGTATTTTTTAGTAGAAACGAGGGTTTCACCCGTCGTCGCCAGGATGGTCTCGTCTCGACCTCATGATCCGCTCCGATCTCGGCCTCCCAAAGTGCTGGGATTACAGGCTTGAGCCAGCCAGCCTTTTTTTTTTTTTTTTTTTTTTTTTTTGAGACAGGGGTCTTGCTCTGTCACCCAGGCTGCAGTGCAGGCGCGATCTCCGCTCACGCAAAAGCTCCACCTCCTGGGTTCCGCCATTCTCCTGCCTTAGCCTCTCAAGTAGCTGGACAGCACCAGCACCGCATGACTAACTTTTGTATTTTTAGTAGAGGCGGGGTTTCACCGTGTTAGCCAGGATGGTCTCGATCTCCTGACCTCGTGATCTGCCCACCTCGGCCTCCCAAAGTGCTGGGATTACAGGCGTGAGCCACTGTGTCTGGCCTATTTTATCTTTTTTTAGTGCACGCAAACACAGTATCACCCTTAGCAAAATAGAAATCATATTCTATACATTCTTGCCTCTTTCTTCTTTTATCATGTTATGGGCATTGTCCCACATCATTACATATTAGAAAATAAGATCTAATGATATTATTCATTGTATGAATGTTACAGAATTTAAGGAGCTTCCTGTTGTTGGTTATTTATTTTCAGATAGTGTCTCACTTTATTGCCTATGCTAGAAGGCAGTGGCGTGGCTCACTGCACCCTCAACCTTCTGAGCTCAAGTGATTCTCCTGCCTTAGCCCCCCAAGTAGCTGGGACTACAGGTGTGCATCATCACACCCAGCTAATTTTTGTATTTTTTTGTAGAGATGGGGTTTTGCCATGTTGACGAGGCTGGCCTTGAACTCCTGGGCTCAAGCGATCCACCTACCTCAGCCTCCCAAAGTGCTGGGATTACAGGCATGAGCCACTGCACCCAGTGGTTATTTAGATTATTCCCATTTTTCAATATTATAAGCAATGTAGTATAAAAATCTTGGTATGTAATTTTTTGCTTATCACTCTTAAGGATTCTTATAATAAATTCCTTCTATTATTTTTATTTCTTTTTAGGTAATACATGTACATAGTTTTAAAAAGTCAAATTGTGCTGCAAAGTCCAACATCCCCCACTTTCAAGTTTCCTCTCCCTAAACTCTTTTAGCTGTTTATTCAGTTGTTTTCTTTTCTATTTCTTTTTTTTGAGGTGGAGTCTCGCTCTATTGCCCAGGCTGGAGTGCAGTGACATGATCTTGGGTCACTGCAACCTCCGCCTCCCAAGTTCAAGCAATTTTCCTGCCTCTGCCTCCTGAGTAGCTGGGATTACAGGTGCCTGCCACCACACCCAGCTAATTTTTATATTTTTAGTAGAGACAGAGTTTCACCATGTTGGCCAAGCTGGTCTCGAACTCCTGACCTCAGGTGATCTGCCTGCTTCTGCCTCCCAAAGTGCTGGGATTACAGGCATGAACCACTGCGCCTGGCCAATTTCTTTCTTGATTTACTGTCTCATGTTGGTTTTTTATTTTTTTTTTTAAGTCATCTAGTAGCTTCCAGGAAAGGACACCTGGGATGTATGGTTGTTTTAGACATTGTTTATCTGAAGCTATCTTTTTATTCTATACTGGCACTAATTGAAGGTTTTACCAGGTATAGAATTCTAGTTTGAAAATAATTTTCCTTTAAAACTTGATGGCTCTGCTGCTTTTTCTTCGCATTTCCAGTGTTGATCTTGAGTAGTCTGATGCCATATTGAATCTCAGTCCTTTATATTTAAACTGGAGTTTTTATAATTTCTTTATCCCCATTATTCTGAAACACTTGGTGTGGGTCTCTTTTTGTTATTCTGCTAGATTCTTAGTAAGGGTCCTTTCGATCTGCAAAATTATATCATTTGATTTTAGAAGATGAGCTTATATTAGTTCCTCAATAATTTCTCCCTTCTCCATTTTTTCTGTTTTCTCAATTAGTCCCATTTTCTGTTCCATGTCTCACCTTCTACCTGGTGCCTCCTTCCAGAGCTTGTTTCTTATTGGTACTTCCTTCTAAAGGGACTTGCTATTCAGCCTTTTCTGCTCTGCTTATATTTCCTTTTCTTCCGCTAAGATTCTGTTAATGAATCTATGCTTGATCTTAGCCAAAAGGCTGAGAAGCAGTCTGTTAATGAATCTCAGTTTTCTTTTCACCTCAAGGTCATTTTATTCTACTTATCATATATTTTAATTTTTGTATTTAATTCTTTTTTTTTTTTTTTTTTGAGATGGAGTCTGGCTCTGCTGCCCAGACTGGAGTGCAGTGGTAAAGTCTTGGCTTACTACAACCTCCACCTCCTGGGTTCAAGTGATTCTCAAGCGTCAGCCTCCCAAGTAGTTGGGATTACAGGTGCGCACCACCACACCCGGCTAGTTTTTGTATTTTTAGTAGAGATGGGGTTTCACCATGTTGGCCAAGCTGGTCTCAAACTCTTGACCTCAAGTGATCCACCCACCTTGGCCTCCCACGGTGCTGGGATTACAGGCATGAGCCACCGTGTCCAGCCTATATTTAATTCTTAAACACTCTGAGCACCTTGTACTTCTCCTTCATAACACTTATAATTAGTGTTAAAATCATAACTTACAATTAGTCACAATTATAATTAGTTAATTGTGTGATCCCTTGCCTAATGTCTTTCCCACTACACAGGAAACTCCATGAGGACAAAGATTGTGTTGTGTTGTTCACCATCATATATCTATTATCTAGCCTGGTGACTGGCACAAAGTACTCATAAATATTTAATAAGTGTATTAGTTAGCATCTTTCTTTAATCAATATAATTTATTCTATCAAGTGGACTGAAATAGGAATTTAACTTTTCTCATCTAACATCCCATTTATTGAATACTCTTTATCATATATCATATCCTACATATTGTCCTACCTATTCTTTTGCCAATAGTATACTTATTTATTTGTTATAGGATTATAAGACATTTTAAAATGATACTGCAGACTTCCTGAAATTAGTTTCTTGTTTGTTTTTGTTTTGAGACAGTCTTGCTCTACTACCCAGGCTGGAGTGTAATGGCACGATCTCAGCTCACTGCAACCTCCGCCTCCTGGGCTCAGCCAATACTCTTGTCTCAGCCTCCCAAGTAACTGAGGCCACAGGGGTGTGCCACCACACCTGGCTAATTTTTTGTAGAGACGGGGTTTCGCCCCATTGCCCAAGCTGGCCTTCAACTCCTCAACTCAAGTAATCTGCCCACCTTGGCCTCCTAAAGTGCCAGGATTACAGATGTGAGTGAGCCACTGCACCCAGCCTGTTTGTTTTTGAGACAGGGTCTTGCTCTGTCACCCAGGCTGGAGTACAGTGGTGCAGTCACAGCTCACTGCAGCCTCAACCTCCTGGGCTCAAGCAATCCTCCCAGCTCAGCTTCCAGAGTAGCTAGGACTACAGGCCTGCAACACCACGCCCAGGTAATTTTTTGTATTTTTTGTAGAGACAGGGTTTCACCATGTTGGCCAAGCTGGTCTTGAACTCCTGGGCTTAAATAATCCACCCACCTTGGCTTCCCAGAGTGCTGGCATTGGCCTCATTAGTTGTTTGAAAAAATATTCTGGCTATCCTCATCTGGTTCTTCTTTCACATGAAGTACAGAGTCACTTATTCAAGTTCTTTTTGAAAGTCCCATTGGGGTTTTGATTGAAAAACATAAATTAATGTGGAGAGAATTGACATCTTTATAATATATTTGACCTCCCTAACCAGGAACATGTTATGGCTTCTCCATTTAGTCAAGACTTCTCTGGTGGCCTTGATAAAGTTTGTAGATTCTTCTTTCCCCAGTTTATGTCCATTTCTTGTTAGATTTATTCCTAAATATGTGTATGTTCAATTGCTAAAGGAAATGGGATTTCTCCCCACTATAAATTCCTTTTATCTCACCTAAAACTGGGTAAGTTTTCCTGTATTCCTACAATATAGTTTACATTACATGCCCATGACAAAATACTAGTGTTAGTGGTTCTCATTACATGTGGTGGCTCATGCCTGTAATTCTGGCACTTTGGGAGGCTGAGGCAGGAGGATCTCTTGAATCCAGGAGTTTGAGACCAACCTGGGCAACATAGTGGGACCTCATCTCTAAAAAAAAAAAAAAGCTGGGCATGGTGGTGCATGCCTGTAGGCCCAGCTTCCCAAGTTAGCCTCACTTTTAATAAGAGCCAGCTATTTCAATGAGAATCGCTTGAACCCAGGAAGCAGAGGTTGCAGTGAGCCGAGATCACACCACTGTAGTCCAGCCTGGGTGACAGAGCAAGACTGTGTCTCAAAGTAATAATAAGAAGAAGAAGAAGAAGGGGGGAGGGGGAGGGGGAGAAGGAGAAGAAGAAGGAGAAGAAGAAGGAGAAGAAGAAGAACCAGCCATTTCAATGATCTATTACTACGTAACAAACCACTTCCAAACTTTGTGACTTAAAACAACAACCATTTTATTATATCTCACAATTTTGTGGTTGTCCAGGGCCCAGCTGAACGCCTCTTCCCAATCTCTCCTGTGGTTGCAGTCAGCTGCAGCTGTGGTTTGGATGTCTGGCACCATGTGGCTTCCTTTGACATGATACCTCAGTCTCCAGGGCTTTTCTTCATGACCTTGCTCTCCTGCAGGGTAGCTTAGACTGTGTACATGGCAGTTTAGATCTCCAAAATTGAAAAAAGAAAAGAATAAGCTTCAAAGCCTTTTCATTGCCTGGGCACGGAAGTCCCAGATTGTCATTTTCTCTGCATTCCATATGTCAAAGCAGTCACAGACGAGATTCAAGGGGAGCAGACACAAGCTCTACCTCTTGATTGAAGGAGGAACATGTGAGGGGTGGCATTGTAAGGGACTGCCTTTAGAGATTAACTGCCATAATGGCATTTGTTCGTTGGTCCTTGTCTTCTTCCTTTTCTTCTTTTATTCCAGGTAGCTACCCTAGACGTTAGTGTAGACTAAGTTCTTATAAGTATGTTTGCACTTTTTTTTTTTGGTCCTTTTTGTGGAGAACAGGTCCTCGCTATATTGCCCAACTCCTGGGCTCAAGCTATCCTCCCATCTCTGCCTCCCTAAAAGCTGGGATTACAGGCGTGAGCCACCACGCCCAGTCATAGGCATGTTTAATCCAGTCAAATTTCAGTACCAAATAACTATCATCATCATAAACGGGAATCTGGTTGAAGGGGGTAGCAAGGGAAGCCTTTCTTTTAATGTTTCCATCTTCACGTTTGTTTTCCTGGATGAGGTTTAACTCTTATGGACAGAAATACAGAGTTCACTTGAGCATGAAATACCAGACAAGGAGACAGGTGTAAATTGGCCCTGTTCTCCTGAATCCTGCCTGCCTACTTTCCAGGAAGGCCAACCTCCCCCTGTTTTTTCCCAGCATAAGTCCAACTCCTTCCCTCATTATGGTTTGTCATAAGAACTCTGTCTTATACTGGTGCAAGTAGAAAAAAAGAGAGTATTATTCCTTTTCTTTTTTTCACATAATACTTCTTCCTACCCTGGGTTTGCTAACCTCTGGCTTGAATACGCACCACGCAAAGATGTATAGTCTTCCTCCTTTCCTATCCCTCCCCTTAATCTGAAGGAAAGCAGCAGGTGATAGAATGCATAAAAGATGGGGGCAGGGCTGGAGTCTTTTCTCACACACTATGGATGTTGCTCAACAGAATGGGTGTGAAATTTAGTCAGAGCCACAGCATGTGTTTCAATTTTCCAGGGAATTTCCTCTTCCTAACTGTAGGTTTAACCCTTTCTTCTGTGTAGTGAATGCCAGAGGCTACCCAAAAAATATGAAATGAGTTATTTGTAAGAAGGAGAAAATGCCAGGCTTTTACCAGGCTCCTTTGAGATCTAGGATCTCCAGCTTATTTCTTGCTAAATGATTGTGGAAAAAGACATAGACTTTGGAGTTGCATAGACCTGGCTTCATATCCCATCTCTCTCTACCATTGAGTGGTCTTGGCAGTTACTTGATCTTTTTTTTTTTTTTTTTTTTTTTTTTTGAGATGGAGTTTCACTCTGTCACCCAGACTGGAGTGCAGTGGCACAATCTTGACTCACTGCAACCTCCACCTCCCAGGTTCAAGCGATTCTCCTGCCTCAGCCTCCTGAGTAGCTGGGATTACAGGTGCCCGCGAGCACGCCTGGCTCATTTTTGTATTTTTTTTTTTTTTTGAGACGGAGTCTTGCTCTGTCGCCCAGGCTGGAGTGCAGTGGCGCGATCTCTGCTCACTGCAAGCTCCGCCTCCCGGGTTCATGCCATTCTCCTGCCTCAGCCTCCCCAGTAGCTGGTACTACAGGCACCCACCACCACACCAGGCTAATTTTTTTGTGTTTTTTAGTGGAGACGGGGTTTCACTGTGTTAGCCAGAATGGTCTCGATTTCCTGACCTCGTGATCCACCCACCTCGGCCTCCCAAAGTGTTGGGATTACAGGCGTGAGCCACCGCGCCCGGCCTAATTTTTGTATTTTTTTTAGTAAAGACAGGGTTTCGGGCTGGGCACGGTGGCTCACGCCTGTAATCCCAGCACTTTGGGAGGCCGAGGTGGGCGGATCACAAGGTCAGGAGATGGAGACCATCCTGGCTATCACGGTGAAACGCCGTCTTCACTAAAAATACAAAAAATTTGCCAGTCATGGTGGTGGGCACCTGTGGTCCCAGCTACTTGGGAGGCTGAGGCAGGAGAATGGCGTGATCCCGGGAGGCAGAGCTTGCAGTAAGCTGAGATCGCGCCACTGCACTCCAGCCTGGGTGACAGAGCAAGACTCCATCTTAAAAAAAAAAAAAAAAAAGACAGGGTTTCACCATGTTGGCCAGGCTGGTCTCAAACTCTTGACCTCAAGTGATCTGTCTGCCTCTGCCTCCCAAAGTGCTGGAATTACAGGCGTGAGCCACTGCACCTGGCTGATCTTTTTGAATCTCCATTTTTTCATCTGCAAAATAATATAAAAACTTGCCTTACAGTATTCTTGTGAGAATTACATGAGCTGATGGGTACAAGGTGCCTAGTACAATGCATACCCTCTCCACAGTATGCACTCAGCATATGATTATTTTCTTCTCCAGTCTTCACCTCTGGATTCTGAGGCTATCTACTCTTCTTTTGTGCCATGCCATGTTGGGTGTTTGCCATAGTATCAGCTTTTCACTAAAATTTGTTGCTTTTCTCTCTGAATCTAATTCCCTAAGTGCGTTAGGGGGAGGAGCTATTTCACATGATATGCAGAATCCCTCTTGGGGTCCTCATTAAGCTAAAGAACGAGTCTCTGTAAGAATGCTGAGAAGGGCTGGGCACGGTGGCTCACGCCTGTAATCCCAGCACTTTGGGAAGCCGAGGTGGGCGGATCACCTGAGGTCAGGAGTTCAAGACCAGCCTGGCCAACAGGAGTCAAGACCAGCCTGGCCAACAATGGTGAAACCCCGTCTCTACTAAAAATGCAAAAATTAGCTGGGCGTGGTGGTGGTCGCCTGTAATGCCAGCTCCTTGGGAGGCTGAGGCAGGAGAATTGCTTGAACCCAGGAGACAGAGGTTGCAGTGAGCTGAGATTGTACCACTGCACTCCAGCCTGGGTGACAGAACAAGACTCTGTCTCAAAAAAAAAAAAAATTGCTGAGAAGGACTTACAGAGCTTTCCTTTCCCATCTCATACTGGAAGCCATATGAATTTATAAGAGTTCCTTTTTTTTTTTTTTTTTTTAAAGACACAGTCTCACTCTTTCACCCAGGCTGGAGTGTAGTGCCACAGTCTCGGCTCGCTGCACCCTCCACCTCCCAGGTTCAAGCGATTCTCGTGCCTCAACCTCCAGAGTAGGTGGGATTACAGGCACATGCCACCACACCTGGCTAATTTTTGTATTTTTAGTAGAGATGGGATTTCGTCATGTTGGCAAGGCTGGTCTTGAACTCCTGACCTCAAGTGATCCACCTGTCTTGGCCTCCCAAAGTGCTGGGATTATAGGTGTGAGCCACCGTGCCTGGCCTGCACTTTATAAGAGTTCTAAAATCATACAGTGTTAGAGCTAAAATGAAGTATAGAGGTCACGTAGTCTATTTTATAGGGAAAGAACTGTGGCTCAGAAAAGGTCATGTCGTGCAGGGCCTCATAACGGAGTAGTGAGAGCTCTGGAACTAAAGGTCTCCCTTACTTGTCTATTACTATGGTTATAATTTAATTTTTTTTGAAGACTATCTGAGTTCCAAGTGGTCAGGGCCTATTATGCAAGTTTACGCTAAGTATATAAACTTGCTTCTAAATTGTAATGCTGATCATACTTTTAGCAATGGGGAAGTAAACACTGTTGAAGACATTTCAATACCATTCCCTTTGGGAGTAACAGGGCTTCATTGAGAATATTATAAGCTACCACCTGAAAACCTCATTTTTCTACAAAGGTTGCCCAAGGGGTACTGAGGTAGCAGTTCAGCTGGCTGTTGAGTCTCTTCTCCCAGACTGGTGAATTGGGAAGCAAACTTGTTTCTTCTTTCTTCATTCTCCCAAATAATACCAAGTAGGGGAAACTCACCCCAAGCCCCCGTCTGGCTTTCCTTTTTTTTTAAATTTACAGTATAATTAACATACAATAAAATATGCAGATGTTAGATGTTCGGTTGCTAAGTTTTGATAATTGTATAAACCATGTAACCAGCATGAATAAAGAACACACAGAACATTTCATCTCCCCAGAAATATCCCCTGTGCCTCTTTGAGTCCCCCAACCCCACACGTATGTACAAAACCATTTTCTATCACTATGGATTAGTTTTGTTTTTGGATTTTATATAAATGAAATCACACGGGATATACTCTTTCACAGCTACCTTCTTTTAGCTTAGCATGTTTTTGGAATTTATCCATGTTGCATGTATCAGTAGTTTTTTCTGTTTTGCTTTTCCAAGTGGTAGTCAATTGTGTGGATATATAAGGAGAAAAGGTCGAGGTTGGTGAAGGGCTTTCATCTGGCACGTAGCCTGACTACCCTTTGCTCAAGAGCATTTGGGCCACCAGAGGCCCCCCTCCTTAAGACGAAGATGTTCACTTACCTGCTTTAAATGTACCAGGCCACAGCATATACACTATTATGTAGCTATGTCTTGTAAAAGTCTCTAATCGGCATCCATTAGATGAGTCGAATTCTGCTGGCCAAGCCTTAGCCTATCAGGGGGCTGGCACCAAATATGGAGGCTGGAGTAGGGTTTCAAACACCTGTTTCAGCTTTTTAAGCGTCCAATTCAGGCCACTGTGCTCTGGCAGCATCATGATGTAGCTTCTTCTCTCTTGCCAAATCCTCAACTTAAAGAACCTAGGCCCTTAGGGGAGGAAAATATAGAGCTGGTGGAGAGGGGAGGGGTGTGCAGCAACATTGAAGAACTGTTTCTTTTAAAGTTAAACACATGTCTACCCTGTGGCTGAGCACTTTCGCTCTTAGGTATTTAGTCAAGAGAAACAAACACATTCGCAAAAAGACTTGTGTAGGAAAGTGTACAGTAGTAATAGTGAAAAACTAGAAACAACTCAAATATCCTTCAGTAAGAGAATGGATAAATTCTTTGGGAGTGGAGGACTTACAGAGGATTCTCTTGTGGACCTCCTCTCTTTCTAGGAATCATTCTTGTTTCTATCCTTATTTCTTTCTGGATTTTTCTGAATTTGGTTATGTTTTAAATGCCATATAATGGAATACTCATTATTTGTAAGTTGATTGAGCATAAAGTATTTTATTATAAAGTGGTCATCCATCACAAGGAGGCATGTGGCTGTAAAAAACATTAACTCTGTACTCTGGGCTGGAATGCAACTTTACCAGAATAATGGAGCTTTTGTATTAAGTGCGCAGTTGGGATAAAACGAGAGATAGACAGACAGACAGTGTTGGGGAAACAGGTGTTGGCTGGGCCCAGCTTCTGTCCCATGTTTTGTGAAGTTGTTTTCCAACCCTTTCAGGATTGCTCCTCCAGATTTAGCTGTCTTAAAGGTTCTATCAGCACCTTTTGAGCAAATAAGGTGTGACTTTTCAGGGTACTGCTACTTCCATAAACTTTATCTGTTTACTCTCCAGCTCACAGACATGTCTAGAGACAGCAGTGGCAAGTGATTAGTGTACTTGTCCTATCTCCATCTATTTTTGATGCCTTTGTTTCCCCATCAGTAAAATGGGAACTATCCCTTATCATAAAGTTCTTGAGCCTTTTAGCATGAGGGTGGCTGAAACAGCATAAAGACTTCTTAATCTAGCTGGGCACAGTGGCTCATGCCTATAATCCCAGCACTTTGGGAGGCCAAGGCAGGAGGATCACTTGAGTCCAGGAGTTCAAAACCAGCCTGGGAAATATAGCAAGACCTCATCTCTACAAAGAAAAATTGTTTTTAATTAGCCAAGCGTGGTGACGTACGCCTGTAGTCCTAGCTACTTGGAAGGCTGAGGTGGAAGGATCACTTGAGAAGTTGCAGTGAGCCAAGATTGTGCCACTGCACTCCAGCCAGGGTGACAGAGTGAAACCCTCTCTCAAAAAAATAAAAATAAAAAGACCCCTTAGTCTTGGTGTCACTAAGAATTTATGATATGCTGCTGTACTAACTATTTCCAGCTCTTGGGAAAACATTAACTCTGTACTCTGAGAGTGCAGTAAGTGAGAATGAATGAGTTAGGTCCTATACACTGAAAGGATAGGGAAAGGTTACTTAGCAGTCCTGTAATTGCAACTGGGGATTGTCTGATTCTTCTCCAGGAGGTTTGACTATTATCTCTTCAGGCTTTTTCATCATCTGCAAACTTTGCTAATGTCAGTTCAGAATTTAGTTCTTTTTAATTTCCTCTTTGTCTCTTTCAGGGCTGGTAGAAAAGACCTGACAGTGATAATTGATAATAAACCTATAATGCTGCTATTGAACAATGAAATTTTTTACTAGACTCTGAAGGGAATTTGGATTGAAAAAGTTGCTCCAAGTGTAATGACTGCATAAAGCTGGGGTGAATTGTTCTGTTGTCAAGTATACCAACAGAAGTTTTTAATTTCTCCTGGGCTTTCAAATTGCCTGCTTAAGTCGGGGCATGGTCTTATACAGTGCATGCAGAAAACAACAAGGCAGAGTGAAGGGCCACAGTAGCTCTGGTTTGTCTGTATGTTATAACTGAATTGCTTTCCTTTCAATATGTGCCAATTTCCTCTAGAAAGAAGAGAACTAGTATTTAGGGTTGATATGCATCAAACTTGTGCTTTCAGTAAGACAGATGGATCAGTCTGTCCTTGGGCCTCTGAAATATGATTGAGACCAGTCCCTGTGGGCCTCATTTATGCCTGCCAGCCTTGTTAAAGGGGCCTCACTCTCCCTCTTTGGATTAGGAGGGAACCTAGGTAAACCTGACAATTTGTATGGCAGTACTACAATCAATAACTAACAATGTTTAGTCACTGGTTAGAAGAAGGAGAGGTGCGGAAGAAACTTCAATTCTAGGATGGTTGAGTTTTAAAATTTTTTGCTTTGTTTTGTTTTGTTTTTGAGACGGAGTCTTGCTCTGTCGCACAGGCTGGAGTGCAGTGGCACAATCTCGGCTCACTGCAAGCTCCACCTCCCAGGTTCACGCCATTCTCCTGCCTCAGCCTCCTGAGTAGCTGAGACTACAGGCGCCCACCACCACGCCCGGCTAATTTTGTGTATTTTTAGTAGAGACAGGGTTTCACTGTGTTAGCCAGGATGGTCTCAATCTCCTGACCTTGTGATCCACCTGCCTTGGACTCCCAAAGTTCTGGGATTCCAGGCGTGAGCCACCACGCCCAGCCAAGTTTTACATTTTTGTCATCCAAGTCATGCAGTTAATGTATCTAGTAGTAAACTTATACAATAGGCCAGGCAGAGTGGCTTATGCCTGTAATCCCAGCACTTTGGGAGGTTGAGGCAGAAGGATCATTTGAGGCCAGGAGTTCAAGACCAGCCTGGGCAACATAGCAAGACCCCACATCTACAAAAATTTAAAAAATTAGCTGGGCGTGGTGGCACATGCTGGTAGTCTTAGCCACTCAGGAGTCTGAGGCGGAAGGATTGCTTTCGAGCCTAGGAGTCTGAGTTTGCAGCTAGCTGTACTTGTACCATTGTACTCCAGCCTGAGCAACAGAGCAAGACTCTGTCTCAAAAAGACAAACAAAAAGCTCCCTGTACCATAGCATGGTATAATATTGAAGAGTATAACACAGTGGCTTTGGAGTCACAATAGACATGGATTCAAATTTTATCTCTTCCACTTACTGTGTGACCTTGGGGAGGTCACTTAACCTCTTAGAGCCTTTGTGTCCTTATCTGTAAAGTGAGGACAGTAACACTATTTCCCTGAGTTATTGGGAGGATAAAATAAAATTATATATGGTAATTATGTTTAATAAAATAATGTAGCTGGCCGGGCATGGTGGCTCACACCTATAATCCCAGCACTTTGGGAGGCTAAGGCAGGCAGATCACCTCAGGTTAGGAGTTCAAGACCAGCCTGGCCAACACGGCGGAACACCATCTCTACTAAAAATACAAAAATTAGCCAGTGTGGTGGCATGCGCCTGTAATCCCAGCTACACTCAGGAGGCTGAGGCAGGAGAATCACTTGAACTCGGGAGGCGGAGGTTGCAGTGAGCTGAAATCACGCCATTGTACTCCAGCCTGGGCAACAAGAGCGAAACTCCACCTCAAAAAAATAAATAAATAAAAATAATATAATGTAGCTGTTGCTGATGTCTGAGGCAAATTAAGGAGGTTGTTCTGGCAATGAAATGTTATTCTTGTAAGGGTGGTAGATAGCAGCTCCTAGCAGTAAGTTAACCTGGCTATTTAGCAGGAATGCCCAAGGTAGGAAACTCATTCCTCTTCTAATCAGGATTCATACATCATATTGGACAAAAGCATACAATAAACTATTTTCCCATGTGTATGCTGCCTTTTAGTGCCTATCTTATCTTTTGAAAGTGGAGGCTAAGAAAAAATCTGACCCTCAGGCAGACCAGAATAGCCTTACTCAGCAAGGAGACAATGACAAAAATGATGATTTCAGGAGCAGAGATTTACTGAAAGCAGCCTGCTCTGGGATACACATGCTGTTAGGGATTTTGACCCTGAAAAAATATATCCTCTTCCTATCCTCTCTCTAAGGAGAGGTCGAGCTGCTGTAGGAATGGAAACGGGGGCAAGGCCCTGACAAAGGTGTTCAAGCCAGAGAGCATATATAGATGGCAAAAATAGTTTTCTGTCTTGGTCATCTTGAACCTTTTTGCACCAGATATCTAGGGAGGAAGAGTTCTTATATAATCTCTGGGTTAGGTTGGGGCCTCATGAACATGACATTCCACAAAGTACTTATCAGTGGCAGTTTAGGAGAAAACAAAAAATTATGATTTCGAATCCCTGGGGTTTTCAGGCTTTAAATGTAACCTCAAGGTGTATACATTCAGGAATTCCTCGTGTTTAATCAAAGTTAAGGTTTGGGGTTTTGATTCATGAAAAAACAGATTGGGGCTGGGCACGGTGTTTCAAGCCTGTAGTCCCATCGCTTTGAGGGCCAATGTGGGTGGATTGCTTGAGCCCAGGAATTCAAGACCAGCCTGGGCGAGAGAGAGAGAGAGAGAGAGAGAGAGAGAGAGAGAGAGAGAGAGAAGAAAAACAGGTTGGGTTGGCCTTTGAGGGATTGATCAGCCAGAAAAGTGAACACTTTCCAAAGGGTTTGTTTTTGTTGTTGTTGTCTTTTGAGACAGGGCCTCACTGTCACCCAGACTGGAATGCAGTGGTGCCATCACTGCTCACTCCAGCCATGACATCCCTGGGCTCAAGTGATCTACCCCCTACATCAGCCTCCTTGGTAGTTGGGACTACAGGCGCATGCCACCACACCTGGCTAATTTTTTTGGTTTTTTTTTTTTTGTTTTGAGACAGAGTCCCTCTCTGTCGCCCAGGCTGGAGTGCAATCTTGGCTCACTGCAACCTCTGCCTCCCGGGTTCAAGCGATTCTCCTGCCTCAGCCTCCCGAATAGCTGGGATTACAGGTGTCTGCCATCACACCCAGCTAATTTTTGTATTTTTAGTAGAGACAGGGTTTTGCCATGTTGGCCAGGCTGGTTTCCAACTCCTGACCTCAGGTAATCTACCCTCCTCGGCCTCCCAAAGTGCTGGGATTACAGGCGTGAGCCATTACACCCAGCTTTCCCATATACTTTAAATCATCTCTAGATTACTTGTAATGCCTAACTCAATATAAATACTATGTAAATAGTTATAGCATATTTAGGGAATAATGACAAGGGAAAAAAATTGTAGATGTTCAGTACAGATGCAACCATCCACTTATTTTTTTCTGAATATTTTTGGTCTGTGGTTGATCGTGATCGTGTACACTGATGTTGGATCCACAGACACAGAGGGTCAACCATAATTTACCTTTTTTTTTTTTGAGACAGGGTCTTGCTCTGTCGCCCAGACTGGACTACACATGATACGATCTCGGCTCACTGCAACCTCTGCCTTCCCGGCTCAAGCGGTTCTCATGCCTCAGCTAACAGAGTAGCTGGGATTACAGGTGCGCACCACCATGCCCAACTGATTTTTGTATTTTTTGTAGAGACAGTGTTTCACTATGTTGTCCAGGCTGATATCTAACTGCTGACCTCAAATGATCTGCCCGCCTTTGCTTACCAAAGTGCTGGGATGACAAGCGTGAGCCACTAAGCCCAGCCTAATTTGCCTTTTTTCGTGTAAGTGGTTGGTACCATTGTCTTCTACTGCTGGCCCTAAGTGGACCTATGGATCCTCCTTTTACCTGCATGCAGCAATGATTAAGCCAAAATCATACTTTGTATCTTAAAAATCGTAATGTCAGAGTTAATAGCCCCCTAAGTCTAGAAGCATCCTGAGAAGCTAAGAATTTGTTTGATAAAAAGAAGCAGATCTGAGAAACTGTTGTGTGATAGCTGAGAAAAGAGCCACTGTCAAGAGCTTAGACAAACAAACAGGCCTTGCCTTTCCTCCAGGCTAGACTCTCTGCATTCGTGTGCATTTACCCCCAAATGGTACTTTGCATTTAGAATCATAAGTTTTAGGGACCTAAGGGGGCCTTAAAGAATCTAGTTAAATTACTATCACCACCAGCACCTTCCCCAGGAAATCCCAATGGATGAGGAAACTGTGGCCCAGAGAAATGAGGTGTTTTTGCCCAAGGTCACACAGTTAATGACAGAACCAGAACTGGGCCTAGTGCATTTCTTTATTTTGTATCTCCTGTTGTATAGGGCAGGGCTGCAAAGGCCTGTCTGGGTTTTACCCTTAAGTCCAGGCTAGGAATTACGGCTATGGGACCTGCCCGTTGACAGTGTTCTCTGGAATCTGTTCCTGAAATGAAGCCTAAATTCCCACCTGTCCATTCATAGGTCTGGAAAACTTTGAAGCTGATAAACAAAGGTATGGGAGGTGTGGCAGTTATTCCAGAGTCTTCTGGCTTTGCCAAAGGTTAGCTTTGATCATTCTTTGGACCACTACCCCTCCCTTTTTTTTTTTTTTTTTTTTTTAAATTTTTGAAACAGGGTTCCACTCTGTTGCTCAGGGTGGAGTGCAATGGTATGATCAGGACTCACCTCAGCTTCCCTAGTAGCCAGGACCACAGGTGCACACCACCATGCCTGGCTAATTTTTTCATATTTTGTACAGATTAAGTCTCACTATGTTGCCCAGGCTGGTCTTGAACTGCTGGGCTCAAGTGATTCTCCGACCTCTGCCTCCCAAAGTGCTGGGATTAGAGGTGCAAGCCACCACACCTGGCCTGGACCACTACTCTTGATGTCCTCTAGTGACCAAAAAGAACACAGTTTCTTCCTACTGAGCTTACCGTACATCAGAAATTTTTGTAGATCACTATCAATCTTGACTTTTGCAAGAAATATATTCCTGGGGTATACAGTGTAGTCAGAAAAGTAGCATATGAGACCTAACACTTTCTCCTAAAATGGAATGTACAGATATAGACAGAAAAGCCTAAAACCAAAAAGCTTTTATCATCTGTCTCTGGATACAGAAATGTTAGAGGGGTAAATGAACTAATTTCTTTTTTTATCATGCTATGATTTATTAGTCTGTTATACATGATCCATCTTGTGAATGGTGGCATTCTGTCTCCAGGAACGTGGGCCAATATTTGCAGGGTAAAGAACAAGCATGGGAGCAGGCTGGTGACCCTCTAGAAAGCAAGAAGAGAGAAGTAGACTCTGAGGGCAAAAAGGTCGAGACAGGCATTTCTGAAGCCAAATGGTGTTGAAATAACATACCGCAGGCCTTTTTCCTTGTCAGCGTAATCCAATTGAGAATGCCCAACTGCCCCTGATAAAAGTCACTCAGGAGTGAAGAGCTTCGCTACCAGGGAAAGCAGCTTATGTGTGCATTTCGGCTCAGGAATGTGCCAGCCCAATGCTGGCCAAATGAGAAAAGGCTGCTGTGGCCTAGAGAACACAGCCTCCTGGGAGGATGGTGGCTGTTCCCTTGTCACTTAGGAGAGTGTTCTGTTTTGTCCAAGGGCAGCGCTTGAGGCCACATGTTGAGGCCTTTGACACAGATTATCAGAGATGGTAGCAGCTCTGATATGAGAAGAGAAAATAATGTCAAGATTCAGCCGGGGGCAGTGGTTCACGCCTGTAATCCCAGCACTTTGGGAGGCCGAGGCGGGCAGATCACGAGGTCAGGAGATGGAGACCATCCTGTCTAACACAGTGAAACCCCATCTCTACTAATAATACAGAAAATTAGCTGGGTGTGGTGGCAGGCATCTGTAGTCCCAGCTACTCGGGAGGCTGTGACAGGAGAATGGCTTGAACCAGAGAGGCGGAGGTTGCAGTGAGCCGAAATTGTGCCATTGTGCTCCAGGCTGGGCGACAGAGCGAGACTTCGTCTCAAAAAAAAAAAAAAAAGTCAAGATTCACCCCCGTTTTGGACAGGTCACCTCATCATTTGAGAAGACAAGAGAAATGGGAGACATCTGCAGATTCTCAGATAGACATTGGGCCAAATTGACACTTCTGTTTTAATGTCATAATTGGGGAGTGAAGCACCCTACCCAGTCGTATTGAGTACAGTATGAGCAGAACACCACCAAGACATCTCCAAAGGGCTTCACTTTGCTTTGGGTTGAAGTGACTCATGAGCCTCTCCAGAAATAATTTAATAATTCTTGTAATTTGTCACTGACTGTCCAGAAATTGGACCTGGATTTGATTCTAGAAGGATCCCAAGTGTTTTCTCTAATGGGGGATTAGATTTCCCCTCCTTGTACCCTTTTTCCCCCAGATGACTGGTTCATCTTAGAACATGGACCAGTCACCTTCAGAGCACCCCTCTACCTAATCTGCACTCTGTGTTTACTGGACTGTTTGTGCCTTGAGGTTGACAGCCTTCCAGGGCGGGAATTTTGGCTGCTTGGCTGGGGTGTCAGATGTCTCCTTGGTTGTGAAATTATTCAGCCTGCTTACTATGAGCAGAATCATGGCACTTTTCTCCTGAAGAACTCAGGCAGTTCTCACTCTTCTGGAGAAGATCCAGACAATTGAATCTCAATCCCCAGACAGGCTGAACTGTGAGATAGGACACCAGAAACCTTTCTGTTCTAGCCTCGTAGGAAGCAGTAAAGTTGGGTGGCTACGAGCAGAGCTTTTAGAGTCGGATGGACCTGAATTTGATTCCCATTTCCACTACTAGCTAGCTGTATGATCTTAGCTGGTGGGGACATCTCCTTATCCTTTCTAAGCCTCGTTTTCATCTTCAAAATGGGGTTAATTATGAAGAGTGAAGGTATGTAAAGTGCATAGCACATGGCATGGCACAGGTAATAAATGTTAGCTGCTGCTGTTACTGTTAACTCTTCTAAAGTGAGGATGAGTACTTTAATAATTCATTTTAAAAAGGAAGCCTGTTCTTTCTCTGATACCTCGGAGAAAGCTGAAGCCCTCAGAAATTAAAAGTGCTATCCCAAATTGTACGGTAAATAACAACTACCTGTTATGTCAGTATTTATTCTCAACTTATATTCCTTTTATGGTTTAGGATTCAAAGGTAGAATTTTTTTATATATATTTACTTTTAAGAAATGAACTGGTGGCCGGGCGCAATGTCTCACGCCTGTAATCCCAGCACTTTGGGAGGCCAAGGCGGGCGGATCACGAGGTCAGGAGATCAAAACCATCCTGGCCAACATGGTGAAACCCCATCTCTACTAAAAATACAAAAATTAGCTGGGTGTGGTGGCGTGTGCCTGTAGTCCCAGCTACTCGGGAGGCTGAGCCAGGAGAATTGCTTGAACCTGGGAGGTGGAGGTTGCAGTGAGCCAAGATTGTGCCACTGCACTGCACTCCAGCCTGGTGATAGAGCGAGACTTCATCTCAAAAGTAAAAAAGAAATGAACCGGTATACAATATAGAAAACACTGGACTGCTGTGACTCTAGAGCTAAAAACTAGAACAATATCTTAGTTATATTTATTATACACTTTATTCCATGCATTGTACCAAGTGTTTTACATGCATCAAATGAGATAATATGTGTAAATTGCTTAATACCATGCCTAGCGCATAGTATATGCTCAATGAATGTTTGTTGCTATTATTTATTTTAAATGTAATTTATTTAAATTCTCTAATACCCATTTACAAGTAATACAATTAGAGACCCAGAACACTTAAGTAATTAAAGTCACATAGCTATTAAGTTGCAGAACTGGGATTTGAATCGTCCATGAAAGCCCATGATTCTACCTAGTACCCTCAGCGTCTAGTCCTGATTCCAATACTAAGTGGCCTTGTACAAATTACTTAACTTCCCTAAATCTCAGTTACCTCATTATAAGTTATTTTCAGGCCCTGTTGTAGCTATAATATCCTAGGATTTGGAGGATTTTCCTGAATGATCAGTCAAAAAGTATGACTTGTTTTTCTAGGGTACTGTTTAATCTCTGAGTAACTTCCCTAGAAAACTGATGCAGTCTATAAACTGCTGCTTAGTACACAAAGAGATATATACAGAGGTTGAAAGTATTAGCTGGGCGCGGTGGCTCAAGCCTGTAATCCCAGCACTTTGGGAGGCTGAGACGGGCGGATCACGAGGTCAGGAGATCGAGACCATCCTGGCTGACATGGTGAAACCCCGTCTCTACTAAAAAATACAAAAAAAAACAAAAAACAAACAAAAAAAACTAGCCGGGCGAGGTGGCGGGCGCCTGTAGTCCCAGCTACTCAGGAGGCTGAGGCAGGAGAATGGCGTAAACCCGGGAGGCGGAGCTTGCAGTGAGCCGAGATCCGGCCACTGCACTCCAGCCTGGGTGACAGAGACTCCGTCTCAAAAAAAAAAAAGTATTTAAAATTTTTTATAACAATGTGACAGTAGTTACATGTATGTTGATTCTAACAATAAAAAGTTGGACTTCATGTTTTTTAAATTTTTCTAGTAATTCACTCTATTTTATAAAACTATGGGTCTGCAGTGGATTGACATAAAGGAAAAAAAAAACTGACTCTTCACCACAGATAGTTTGACAAGCATTATTCTAGACGACCATCTGAACATCTCACCAGGATTATAAATTCAAATTTGTTTGTTTTTAAATTACATGTTTACGAAAAGGTACCTCTTAAATTAGAAATACCCTTACTAATGGCTGGACATAGTGGTTCATGCCTGTAATCACAGCACTTTGGGAGGCTGAGGCAGGTGGACCACCTGAGGTCAGGAGTGGAGTTTGAGACCAACCTGGCCAACATGAAGAAACCCCGTCTCTACTAAAAATATAAAAATTAGCTGGGCATGGTGGTACACGGCTGTAATCCCAACTACCTGGGAGGCTGAGGCAGGAGAATCGCTTGAACCCGGGAGGCAGAGGTTGCAGTGAGCCAAGATCACACCACTGCACTCCAGCCTGGGTGACAGAGCAAGACTCTGTCTCAGAAAAAGAAAAAGGAAAAAAAAAAGAAATAATCCTTACTAGTGATGCCCTGCTAGGAGTTCAACTTTCCCCTAACCCCATGTGCTGCAGAGCTGCTCCTATTAAAGCTTCTCTTATGCTCCTGGCAATCATCATTTTGAACCTAGAGAGCAAAACTCTTGTTCTCCCTAGACAAAACTCTTTGAGGAAAGTTAACTTTATATATCATGATTCTCTTTTTGGGAAGAGGTAGGGAAGTGACATGATAATGAAAGTTCCTGGTGGGCTCATTAAAAAGTTTAGCCCTTCTAGTTTTTCATCAGTAGGTTTCTATAAAGCACTGACTTACAAAATGAAAGTGCTGGAATGAACATATCTTAGCAGTCATAGATTCTAATAATCTTTTTTTTTTTTTTTTTTAAACAGAGTCTCCCTCTGGTCACCCAGGCTGGAGTGCAGTGGTACAATCTCAGCTCATTGTAGCCTCCGCCTCCCAGGTTCAAGCAGTTCTCATGCCTCAGCCTCCAAAGTAGCTGAGATTACAGGCAAATGCCACCACACCAGGCTAATTTTTTTTGTATTTTAGTAGAGACATGGTTTCACTCTGTTGGCCAGGCTGGTCTCGAACTCCTGACCTCAAGTGATCCACTTGCCTTGGCCTCCCAAAGTGCTGGGATTACAGGTGTGAGCCACTGCACCCAGCTGATTTCAACTATCTAATTTGACAGATGAAGGTCTTGGGTATCATATGTCTGGCTATTGATAGGAGTGAGACTACTGATCCCTAGTCCATTGACTAAATTGTATGCTGTGTGAGGGTTACACACAGAGCCTTGGCCGGGTGCGGTGGCTTATGCCTGTAATCCCAGCACTTTGGGAGGCCAAGGCAGGCGGATCACCTGAGGTCGGGAGTTTTGAGACCAGCCTGACAAACATGGAGAAACCCGGTCTCTACTAAAAATACAAAATTAGCTGGGCATGGTGGTGCTCATCAATACAGTGATGAGAGAAACCAAGAAGATCTGAACAATGGAGAGACATACTATGTTCATGAATTGGTAGGCACAACATAGCAAAGATATTGTGTCTCCCCAAATTGATCTATAGACTCAATGCAAATCCTTTCAAACTTCCAACAAAGCAAGTTTATCTTAAATTGAAATGCAAAGGCAAAGGAATTGAAACACAGAATGATATTGGAAAAAAAAACAAAGTTGGAGGAATCACACCACTGTTATTAAGACTTAGTATAAGCCGGGTGCAGTGGCTCACGCCTGTAATCCCAACACTTTGGGAGGCCGAGGCGAGTGGATCACCTGAGGTCAGGAGTTCGAGACCAGCCTGGCCAACATGATGAAATCCCGTCTCTACTAAAAATAGAAAAATTAGTCAGGCAAGGTGGTGCGTGCCTGTAATCCCAGCTACTCGGGAGGCCGAGGCATGCGAATTGCTTGAACCCGGGAGGTGGAGGTTGCAGTGAGCCAAGATCATGCCACTGCCCTCCAGCCTGGGCGACAGAGTGAGACTCTGTTTCAAAAAAAGACTTAGTATATATTGGCCGAGCACAGTGGCTCACGCCTGTAATGCCAGCACTTTGGGAGGCCGAGCAGGTGGATCACAAGGTCAAGAGATTGAGACCATCCTGGCCAACATGGTGAAACCCCATTGTTACTAAAAATACAAAAATTGGCCGGGTGCAGTGGCTCATGCCTGTAATCCCAGCACTTTGGGAGGCCAAGGTGGGCGGATCACAAGGTCAGGAGATCGAGACCATCTTGGCTAACACGGTGAAACCCTGTCTCTACTGAAAATATAAAAAATTAGCCAGGTGTGGTGGTGGGCACCTGTAGTCCCAGCTACTCGGGAGGCTGAGGCAGGAGAATCGCTTGAACCCAGGAGGCGAGATTGCAGTAAGCCAAGATCGAGCCACGCACTCCAGCCTGGGCAACAGAGCAAGACTCCATCTCAGAAAAAAAAAAAAAAAAGACTTAGTATATAGTTATAATAATTAACACAGTGTGCTGTTGTCACACTTAAACACATAGATCAGTGAAACAGAACAGAGAACCCAGAAGAGACTCACACAAATATGGCAAATTTAATTTTAATTTTAATTTTTTGGAACAGGGTCTCACTCTGCACCCCAGGCTGGAGTGCAGTGGTATGATCACAGCTCACTGCAGCCTCAAGCTCCCAGGCTCAAGCAATCCTCCTACCTCAGTCTCCTGAGTAGCTGGGACTACAGGCACGTGCCATCATGCCTGGTTAATTTTTTTTTTTTTTTTTTTGAGACAGGATCTCATTTTGTCACCAAGGCTGGAGTGCAGTGGCACGATCTCAGCTCACTACAACCTCTTACCTCCTGGGTTCAAGATACTCTTTCACCTTAGCCTCCCCAGTAGCTGGGTCTTACAGGTGTGTGCCACCATGCCCCACTAATTTTTGTATTTTTTGGTAGAGATGGGGGTTTCACCATGTTTGCCAGTCTGGTCTTGAACTCCTGACCTCAGGTGATCCACCCACCTCAGCCTCCCAAAGTGCTGGGATTATAGGCATGAACCACTGCTCCTGGTCCATGCCTGTTTTTTTTGTTTGTTTGTTTTTAATTTTCTTTTTTTTTTTTTTTTGAGACAGAGTCTTGCTCTGTCACCCAGGCTGGAGTGCAGTGGTGCGATCTCGGCTCACTGTAAGCTCCACCTCCCGGGTTCACACCATTCTTCTGCCTCAGCCTCCCGAGTAGCTGGGGCTACAGGCGCCCACCACCACGCCTGGCTAATTTTTTGTATTTTTAGTAGAGACGGGGTTTCACCATGTTAGCCAGGATGGTCTCGATCTCCTGACCTCATGATCCGCCTGCCTCCGTGTCCCAAAGTGCTGGGATTACAGGCGTGAGCCACCGCACCCGCCTTTTTTTAAAAACTATTTTCTATAGAGACGGTCTCACTGTATTCCCCAGGCTGGTCTTGAACTCCTAGACTCAAGGGATACACCCACCTCAGCCGTCCAAAGTGCTGGGACCAGTGCCCAGCCTGGTCAATTTATTTCTGACAGAGGTGCAAAGACAACTTAATGAGACTTGTTGGAAACGGTAGGAAATTCTTAGGCAAGGAAAAAATGAGCCTCAATCTAAACCTCACACCTTATACAAAAATTAACTCAAAATAGATCGTAGGTGGAAAACATAAATCTGTAAACATTTTAGGAGAAAATGAGGGGGGCGGAAATCTTTGTGACTTGCAATTAGGCAGAGTCAATTTAGACATTAAACCAAAACACAATCCATAAAATATTAGTAAATTGGACTTCATCAAGAGTAAAAATGTCTGTTCTATGAAAGATGTTAAGGGAATGAAAAAAATAAGCTTAAGACTGGGAGAAAATACTTACAAATAATTGTATCACTACTGAAGGACTTGAATTCAGAATAAAGAAGTCTCCAAACTCAATAGTAAGAAAACAATTCAGTTTAATAATGGATAAAAGACTTGATCAGTCATGTCACCCAAAAGGATATACAGATGGCAAATAAACACATGAAAAGGTGTTCAACATAATTAGTCATTAGAGAAATGCAAATTTAAACCACATGGAGATACTATTACCTACAAACTTGAATCGCTTAAGTAAAAACACTGAAATACCAAGTACTGAAGAGGATGTGGAGAAACTAGAATTCCTATTGCTAGTGGGAATACAAAGTGATAAAATTACATTGGAAAAGAGTTTGACAGTAAAGCTAAACACACCTTTGCCCTTTGACCCAGGAATCCTACCCCTGGGTACTTACCCTAAAGAAGTGGAAACCTGTGTTCACACAAACACTGGTACACGAATGTTTATAGCAGCTCCATTCAAAATTGCCCCAAACTGGAGATCCCACACGTCCTTCAACCAGTGAACGGATAAAGAAACTGTGGTACATACGGGTAATGAATACTACTCAGCAGTAAATAGAAACAAGCTACTGATATATGTAATATATATCAATATATATGCAATATATCAATATTTCCAGCCTGCAATAGCTTGGGAAAATTTCAAAGGCATCATGTTGAATGAAGGAAGCCAATCTGAAAATTGGCTGTAAAATTGTATGCTGTATAAATCATTCATTTAAAGAAAAGAATTAATTTTACCAAATTAACAAAAAGAGACTGAATGCACATCACTCTAGAAGTGTGGACCCCAGATGTAAAACTGCCCTATTCTTTCACCATGAAGGAAGACATGAAGCAAGTATATAGTTGTAGCAACTAAATGAAATCACAGAAAATCTGTACCTGTCCCAATTCACAAAGAATTTTTTCCTCTAGACTTTTATATGTCAAATATACCACATGACCACTTTTAAGATAACAGACCAAATTGTACATAATTTATGTGCCTAAAGCAGCAAGACTAGATTACTTTACATTTTTTGTGTGCTTTTTTTTTTTTTTTTTAAGACGGAGTCTTGCTCTGTCACCCAGGCTGGAGTGCAATGGCGCAAGCTCAGCTCACTGCAAACTCCATCTACTGGGTTCACACCATTCTCCTGCCTTAGCCTCCCAAGTAGCTGGGACTACAGGCGCCTGCCACCACACCCAGCTAATTTTTTTGTATTTTTAGTAGAGACGGGGTTTCACCGTGTTAGCCAGGATGGTCTCGATCTCCTGACCTCATGATCCTCCCGCCTCGGCCTCCCAAAGTGCTGGGATTACAGGTGTGAGCCACTGCGCCCGGCCCTTTTATGTGCTTTTTTCAAGTATGTTATGTATTTCAGTTTTTCCAAATATTTTAAATTCCTTCTATCTCAACCCCACCACCATCACCACTACACACACACACACACACACACACACGTTCTTCTCTAGGTTTTTTCTGTAAATTTTACATCTCTAGGTGGGGGTAGTGGGGGAAGAGAAGCAGGTTTTTTACAGCTGATGTGATCACTGTACAGACAAGCTTGGAAAATGCTACCCAATCTGCCAATTAATTAAAGCATTAATCTGAGGAGCAGCCGGGCCCAGGGAATGTTTACCCAGGGAGGAGGGGGGGTGATAGGAATTGAGTAGGCAGCTCCCTATATTTGCATGAAAATGAAAGTGCTTAGGAAACCCTGCTTTTGTCTCTAAAGGTGGGACAGCCTAGATCACATCCCTAAACATTTTTGGTCTCTTTAGGAAACCTTTTAGGGAGCTGGTCTCTAAAAGATGAAAGCACAGCACAATCTAGAAAAACAAATTTAAATGCTGGGCAGAGTAGGGTAGAACAAGTACAGTGTAGTATTCTTTGACCTGGAATGGAATCTTCTAAATTCAGGTGTAAAATTTCATCTATTCAGGTAGAATAGATGAAGGGGTTTTCCAAGTTTTGGAACCATATAGGCTGGTTCAAATCCCAGCTCTGCATATTAGTTGTATGATTTGGGACCAAGCATGTATTTGATCTGAGCCTTTTCTCATCTGTGAAATAAAGATTATCAATTGCCCCTTCATCTCAGAGCAGTTAGTTCTCTGCTTACTCTAGGAAGGAAACAGGCTGGAGAGTGGTTACGAACTTCCAAGATTACAGACTGCCTCCACGACTGAGAGACTGCCCAGCCTTTTGTTCTTGTTAAACTTATTTTTCAGCAAGGGACTATAAACTTCAAAGTTTCCTCTCACCCTCCTGGAATATGCTGCACTCTTTCTCTAAGAGAAGTGGCCCTGACCATAACAGCAAAGGACATAAAGACAGGAATCCACCTTTGGACCTAAGGGTCACATTGGCTCTACCCAACATGACGTTACCTATTTATATCATGGGAGAGTGGTGAAATGGGCGTGGAAAATTGACTCACAATATTTGATGATATTGAAGAATTATTGTTAATTTTTTTAAATTGTGATAAAATACATATAATGCAAATTTTACCATTTTAACCATTTGTTAACTCTTTAAGCACAATATTATGGGCCAGGCACGGTGGCTCACACCTGTAATCCTAGCTCTTTGGGAGGCCAAGGCGGGCACATTGCTTGAGCTCAGGAGTTCGAGACCAACCTGGGCAACATGGCATAACCCCATCTCTACTAAAAATACAAAATTAGTGGCTCACGCCTGTAATCCCACCACTTTGGGAGGCTGAGGCGGGCGGATCACAAGGTCAGGAGATTGAGACCATCCTGGCTAACATGGTGAAATACCGTCTCTACTAAAAATATAAAAAATTAGCTGGGCGTGGTGGTGGGCGCCTGTAGTCCCAGCTGCTTGGGAGGCTGAGGCAGGAGAATGGCGTGAACCCAGGAGGTGGAGCTTGCAGTGAGCCGAGATCACGCCACTGCACTCCCGCCTGGACAACAGAGCGAGACTCCGTTTAAGAAAAAAAAAAGGCTGGGCGCGGTGGCTCACACCTGTAATCCCAGTGCTTTGGGAGGCCGAGGCGGGCGGATCACAAGGTCAGGAGATCAAGACCATCCTGGCTAACACGGTGAAACCCCGTTTCTACTAAAAAATACAAAAAATTAGCCGGGCGTGGTGGCGGGCGCTTGTAGTCCCAGCTGCTTGGGAGGCTGAGGCAGGAGAATGGCGTGAACCCGGAAGGCAGAGCGTGCCGTGAGCCAAGATCGAGCCACTGCACTCCAGCCTGGGTGACAGAGCAAGACTCCATCCCCCCCCCCAAAAAAAAAGAAAAAATTATCTGGGTGTGGTGACAGACGCCTGTAGTCCCAGCTACTAAGGAGGCTGAGGGACTTGAGCCCTGGACGTGGAGGTTTGCAGTGAGCTGAGATCATGCCACTGCACTCCAGAGCAGGACTCTGTCTCACCCAAAAAAAAAAAAAAAAAAAAAAGATAATATTGTGGTTTGTTCTTTTTTTAAGATTCCTAATCTTTTAGATCTACATACTGAAAATGTTACAGATAAAATGATACAGTGTCTGGGATTTGATTCAAGGTAATCCAGAGGGAAGAAGATTGACCCAGCAACAAGGACCTCTAGCCTCATGGCACAAACAAGAACCTTTTTCCAGGGTTTTGCTTCTCTTAGATGGTACCTCTTCATTTTTGTTTATTTTCTTGCAGAACTCTCAGAGATTGAGCCCAATGTATTCCTTCGTCCTTTTCTGGAAGTGATTCGCTCTGAAGATACCACTGGCCCTATCACTGGACTGGCACTCACCTCTGTCAACAAGTTCCTGTCCTATGCACTCATAGGTAAGAGCTCAGGCTTTGTTGCATGATCACAGCACTTCATTTACCACCTTTCCTGGGGTGCCTAGGCCTTAGGCAATGAGCTGGTGATAGTGGGAAATTTTTTCCAGTCATTTCTTTTCTTGTAGAAGATAAATAGGATTGTTACTGGTTATTCATCATGCTAGCTGACTCACGTTGTACAGGGTGGGAAGGGCAGGAGAAGAAGTTTCCTCGGTACTCTGGCTTCTCTATGCTTTCAAAGAGTTAAGGGTATGGTACCTTACTCTTGGAAGTTTGGTTAGGTTTGTTTGTTTGTTTGTTTATTTATTTATTTTTTGAGACAGAGTCTCACTCTGTCGCCCAGGCTGGAGTGCAGTGGCATGATCTCGGCTCACTGCAAGCTTCGCCTTCCGGGTTCACGCCATTCTCCTGCCTCAGCCTCCCGAGTAGCTGGGACTACAGGTGCCCGCCACCACGCCCGGCTAATTTTTTGTATTTTTAGTAGAGATGGGGTTTCACCGTGTTAGCCAGAATGGTCTCGATCTCCTGACCTCGTGATCCGCCCGCCTTGGCCTCCCAAAGTGCTGGGATTACAGGCCTGAGCCACCGCACACGGCCTAGATAGGTTTATTTTTAAAGTTATTTTTTCAGACATAATGCATGTACATTATAACAAGACAGACAATAAAGAGATATTGAAAAGAAAAGTTAATTGTCCTTCCTGTATCTTTCTTAATGTTCCTCCTCCTCCTTTAGGGAAATAGTGTTAACAGCCTGGTTTGAATCTTTATGTTTTTCTATGTCTTTATAAATGAAGTACCATCCCTTTTTAAAATGAAATAAAGCCGAGTGTGGTGGCTCACGCCTGTAAGCCTAGCACTTTGGGATGCTGAGGCGGGTGGATCATGAGGTCAGGAGTTTGAGACCAGCTTGACCAACATGGTGAAACTCTGTCTCTACTAAAAATACAAAAATTAGCCGGGTGCAATGGCGGGCTTCTGTAATCCCAGCTACTTGGGAGGCTAAGGCAAGTGAATCGCTTGAACCCGGGAGGCGGAGTTTGCAGTGAGCAGAGATCGCACCACTGTACTCTAACCTGAGCGACAGAGCGAGACTCTGTCTCAAAAAAAAAAGAGAGAATAGAATAAAATGAAATAAAAATAGGATTATATGCTGCGTATTTTCTTTTTTCATTTAGTAATATTAACTTGCTCGGGCACAGTGGCACATGTCTGTAATCCCAGCACTTTGGGAGGCTGAGGTGGGCGGATCACGAGGTCAGGAGTTCGAGACCAGCCTGACTAACATGGTGAAACCCTATCTCTACTAAAACTACAAAAATTAGCCAGGCGTGGTGGTGCATGCCTGTAATCCCAGCTATTCGGGAGGCTGAAGCAGGAGAATCACTTGGACCCGGAAGGCAGAGGTTGCAGTGAGCTGAGATCACACCATTGCGCTCCAGCCTGGGTGACAGAGCGAGACTCCATCTCAAAAAAAAAAAAAAAAACCCTCTATAGTATTAACTTAAATGTACATGATATAACTATTCATCTGATTTATTCTTTTATATTGTAGAAAATATATATAAAACTTGCCATTCCCATCAGTTTCAGCTTACAATTAATTGGCATTAATTACATTCACAATGTTGTGCAGCCATCACCACCATCTGTTTCCCAAACGTTTTTATTACCCCAAATAGAAACTTAACATAATGGGGAGTTAACGTTAACCAATAATTCCCCATTTCTCTCTCCCCTCGCCCCTTGTATGATTTTTTTTAGTAACTCTATAATTTTCATAGTGTAATATAGATATAACACAATTCATGTGCTCATTCTTAATATTTAAGATTGTTTCCTAGTGAAGTCATAAATAATGCTAATATAAGCACCCTTGATCACATGTCCTTATTAATAATTTTTTTTTTTTTTTGAGATGGGGTTTCACCATATTGTGCCACCACGCCAGCTAATTTTTGTATTTTTAGTAGAGACGGGGTTTCACCATATTGGCCAGGTTGGTCTCGAACTCCTGACCTCGTGATCCACCCGCCTCGGCCTCCCAAAGTGCTGGGATTACAGGCATGAGCCACAGTGCCCGGCCCCTTATTACTAATTTTACTCTTGTATGAAAGATTTCTGAACTTGGGATTTCTGGATTAAAGACCATGTGCATATTACATTTTTATAGCTATTACCAGTTTGCTTCCCCAAAAGGTTATATCGTTTACACTTCCACCAGCAGTGACTGAGAATTTCTACTTCCTTACCCTGTCATCAGCACTGAATATTATCAGTTTTATTTGTGCCAGCTTGGTAGGTAAAAAGTGGTATTTTCTTTTTATTTTTTGAGACAGGGTCTTGCTCTGTCACCCGTGCTGGAGTGCAGTGGCACAATCACGGCTCACTGCAGCCTTGACCATTGGGCTCAGGTGATCCTCCCACCTCCGCCTCCTAAGTAGCTGGGACTATAGGCACACGCCACCACACTCAGCTAGTTTTTGTAGTTTTAGTAGAAATGGAGTTTCTCCATGTTGCCCAGGCTGGTCTTGAGCTCCTGAGCTCAAGAAATCCATCACCGTGGCCTCCCAAATTGCTGGGATTACAGACATGAGCCATTGTACCCAGCCTCTTGTTGTTTTTATTTCCTGGAGGCTGAACATTTGAATTTCCTGTCTTCACTTCTTTTTTAAATTGAGTTGTGTTTGTTTTTCATGTCAATGTGTACGAGTTCTTTGTATGGTATGAATATTAACCCATTGCCTATCATAGCATTACAAATATTTGCTTCTAATCTAGGCCAAATATTTCCCCTAATCTATAGTTTATCTCTAAATTTGTTCATGGTGTCTTTCTTTGGATTTCTTTTTTAATTGGTCTTGACACTCAATTCGGGAATTCATTTCCCTGATTGGCAGCCCATGTACAAGGATGAAGAACATAGAAAACAGGCAGCTGTCTTTGTTTCTTAAGTAGGGAGACAAAATATAAGGCTCAGGCTTTAGCTAGCCAGAAAAGAAAATAGTCTTCAGTTCAGGGCAAGAAAACCCTTTATCTATTCTAGAAATGTTGGATTTGCTTAGCTGATACATTCAGGATCCTGAGCCGGAATCCTGGGTACCAGCTAGCTTCTGAACAGGTGCCTCAGCCTCTCTGACATCCTAGTCCCAGCTTCATACTTTTCCTAAACAAAATCAGGCCCAGCCACTTCCAGCCTTGCCCTGAGCACCACCTGCAGGTCATCTCTCTTCACAGCCTCCCGTGACTGCCGCTGCTGTGCCTTTTCTCTCTGCTGTCTTGTTGGTGTTACTCTCTCCCCTTCCTGGAATTGGCAGACGGGCTGGTCATTGGAGACCTCAGGCCAGCTGGTCATTGGAGTTTCCTGTGGTGGGAAAGGAGAATGCTGGAGGTGGTGATTGCAGTGGGCATGAAAAAAAGAGCAGGAAGGAGTGTATGAAAGCCAAAAAAGCAAAGGAGATGGGATTGGCAGATTTCCCTGAAGTTGGTTCCAGAGTAGCCAGAAGAGGAGGACATTTTAAAGAAGGGTTAGCCGGGCGCGGTGGCTCAAGCCTGTAATCCCAGCACTTTGGGAGGCTGAGACAGGCGGATCACGAGGTCAGGAGATCGAGACCATCCTGGCTAACACGGTGAAACCCTGTCTCTACTAAAAAATACAAAAACCTAGCCGGGCGAGGTGGCAGGCGCCTGTAGTCCCAGCTACTTGGGAGGCTAAGGCAGGAGAATGGCTTAAACCCAGGAGGCGGAGCTTGCAGTGAGCTGAGATCCAGCCACTGCACTCCAGCCTGGGTGACAGAGCAAGACTCCGTCTCAAAAAAAAAAAAAAAAAAAAAAAAAAAAAAAAAGAAGGGTTTAGGCTGCTCTTCTAGAAGAAAACTCCTACCTCTTGCTCCTGTGATCCAAGGTTTCAGGGATTATTTTAGATCCTCTTTCAAGGACTGGCCTTTTGTTTGGCCCCATACGGCTGCCAGACCAGAATTTTTGTGCCACTGATTTCATGGGTTGCTAGCAAGCCTTGCCTATGGTTCTTGTCAAAGAGCTGTCACTCTAGTCTGCCTTTTTATTTTTTATGGGTTTTTGTTGAGACAGAGTTCACTCTGTTGCCCAGGTTGGAGTGCAGTGGTGCGATCATGGCTTACTGTTGCCTTGACCTCTGGGGCTCAAGTGACCCTTCTACCTCAGCCTCCTCAGTAGCTAGGACTACAGACAAGTTTGGGTTCTCAGCCATCCCCTGAGCTTTAGACTCAGGAACTCCCTGATTTCAGGTACCAAGAAAGAGAAAATGGGCTGGGCACAGTGGCCCACACCTGTAATCCCAATACTTTGGGAGGCCAGGGTGGGTGGATCACCTGAGGTCAGGAGTTCAAGACCAGCCTGGCCAACATGGTGAAACCCTGTCCCTACTAAAAATACCAAAATTGCTGGGTGGTGGTGGGCACTTGTAATCCCAGCTACTCGGGAGGCTGAGGCAGGAGAATTGCTTGAATCCAGGAGGCAGAGGTTGCAGTGATCCGAGATCACGCCACTGGACTCCATCTAGCCTGGGTGACAGAGTGAGACTCTGTCTCAATAAAAAAAAAAAAGAGAGAAAGAAAATAACAATAATATCTTATAATTCCTGTGACTAAAATTAGGAGGTGTTCCTGCATTATGCCGTGCTACCTCTGGAGCAACTTTCTCTGTCACTTGCAAAGCTTTTTCATATGCCTGCCCTTTCCCCCTACTTAGGCTTCCCTTTTAGAACTAAACAGCCCTGGAAAGGATCCTTCAGAGCAGACCTAGGGCAGGAGCTAGGCAAGACCCTTGATGGTGACAACTTATTTGGCTATTTCTCGTGGCTATTTAATACATGAATGAAATGGGAGCTGAGTTCCCTGCTTGATAGTATTTGTGTTCATTTCCAGCATGGTGCTGGTTGTCCGACCTCTAGCTTCTCCCCTCTTATTCTGTACAGCTGAAATCCTCCCTCCTGCCTGCCCCCTAGCTAGTCAACCTCCAGTCCTGTTTAGTTTATCTTTTTTCTCTCCTAATGCCTGTTAAGCTGGAAACAGGATTCTTGCTCATCATCATATTTTAAATAAGAATGAAACTAAAAGAAGAGGTCTTTGGGCTGGGCATCACGCCTGTAATCCCAGTACTTTGGGAGGCCGAGGCTGGCGGATCACCTGAGGTCGGGAGTTCGAGACCAGCCTGACCAACATGGAGAAACCCCGTCTCTACTAAAAATACAAAATTAGCCAGGCGTGGTGGTGCATGCCTATAATCCCAGCTACTCGGGAAGCCTGAGGCAGGAGAATCGCTTGACCCAGGAGACGGAGGTTGCAGTGAGCCAAGATTGCGCCATAGCACTCCAGCCTGCCAACAAGAGCGAAACTCCGTCTCAAAAAAAGGTCTTTGATCTGCTGTCACGTGGCACCTGGATATGAGTACTGGCAGCAGTGAGTGTTCATTTCCTCCTCCTGCTCTCCTAATTCAGTTGCGCCTGAACACAAAACTCCAAAAGCAACCAGAGAGAGAAGCTGTGTTGAAAGATGAAAGGAGAAAAGGCCACAACCTTGGCATTCAAAGCTTTGACCCTACTTAGTTCTTGTTCTGAGTCAAAAACTCTTATTTCCAGGCTCCTCCTCTATGAAATTAGTAGATTTATACTAGTGATTCCCAGAGTATGGTCCCCTGCTCGGCAGTGTTTAACTTCAACTGGGGTCTTGTTAGAAACACAAATTCTCAGGCCCCACTCTGGGCATACAAAATCAAAACTTCTTGGTGTGGGCCCAGCAATTGAGAACCACAGTTTTACCCAGTAGATTTTGTGTTGAGGAGCTTGTTAAAAACCAGTTATGGGGCCGGGCGCAGTGGCTCACACCTGTAATCCCAGCACTTTGGGAGACCTAGGTGGGTGGATCACCTGAGGTCATGAGTTCGAGACCAGCCTGGCCAACATGGCAAAACCCCATCTCTACTAAAAGTACAAAAAAATTAGCTGGGTGTGGTGACGGGCACCTGTAACACCAGCTACTCGAGAGGCTAAGGCAGGAAAATCGCTTGAACCCAAGAGGCAGAGGTTGCAGTGAGCTGAGATCACGTCATTGCACTCCAACCTGGTAAACAAAGCGAGACTCTGTCTCAAAAAAAAAAAAAAATTCAGTTGTGGGCAATTCTCATGTAGCTCAAGGAGTCGTGGGTTAGGGAACTAGAGAGGAAAAATTGTCTCTCAAAGCTAGACGGGCTGCCTTACCTTTTATCTCTCTCCTCTCCACATCACTTAATCTTTCCTTTTTTGCTGGAGCAGATCCCACCCATGAGGGCACAGCAGAGGGCATGGAGAACATGGCAGATGCTGTCACCCATGCTCGTTTTGTGGGCACAGATCCTGCTAGTGATGAAGTTGTCCTGATGAAAATCCTTCAGGTAAGGGAGAGGGAAATAGCAATTAGGCTAATGGCCAGGGGCTGGTGCCGCGGACTCTACTTACTCTGCCCACAGCATGAAGCTGTGTTTTGACTTCACTGGGGCTTAGGGGAGCTACTTTGTTTCCAAACAAACAGCTGGGGTACCCAAAGTAAAAGCTTTTTCCAAGGAAAATCAGTAAAAGCTTTATATGAAGTGATATCAAATACCAGAAGCCTTAAATACACTTGTACCTCTGGCAGACTGTATTTGTGCCGTCCATCTCTTGGGCTCACGGGCTAGGGCTGGAATGAGTTCTGAAATATGTCAGGGTCATAAAAAGTGAAGAAACAATTCCCAGGACGAGCTCCTTGGAGACCTCTCTACCAAGCTGAGGTGAGGTCAGCATTCTTGCTAACCACTCTCTCTTACCCTTGAGTACCTCTCAGTACCTTGTTTATCACAGTATTTCCTTTTTCTTCCTGATAGGTTCTACGGACTCTGCTGCTAACCCCAGTGGGTGCCCACCTAACCAATGAATCTGTGTGTGAGATTATGCAGTCTTGCTTCCGGATCTGCTTTGAAATGAGGCTCAGTGGTAAGTGCTTGGATATTAGCCCCTTCACCATTCCTGGGGCCAGTGTCTGAGTATGAATACAGGAGGCTGTCTTCCCAGAGAGTTGGAAAATTCAGTACTTCTCCATCATCTATCTCATGCAATCATAAGGGTCTAGAAGAAATCTCTGTACTTGGATATTGTGAAGCTAGAGTAGAGACCTCAGCCCATTATGCCAGGGCAGGATTTGGGATGGATCCCAGATTGACTTAGCCCAGGCACCAAATCACCCTCTCTTGGGGTTTGTGGGATTGACACCAACCTACAAACCCCCCAGAACACATCTATCCCTCCCCTTTTTTCCCTGACTCAGTAGTGCCACCTAGTGGGCCAGTAAAGTTATGGCTGCCAGGCTGAGCTGGAGCTGGTTTTAATAAGTTTGGCATAATCCTTGGTAAACAGGGTTTGGAGGGGAGTCTGCTCTGAGAACCCTCTTGATAATAGCACAGCAAGTAATGACACCTGTGTTATTTGTTTTTGCCTGTGCAGAGTTATTGAGAAAATCCGCAGAGCACACTCTCGTAGACATGGTGCAGCTGCTCTTCACAAGGTAAACCTGCTGCTGTTTGCTTCAGCCCGGCTGCCCAGGCCTCTTGAGTCTGCCTGCTTCCACACAGCCACATCAGGGACCTGGCCAACCCCACAGCCACATCAGAGGCCACTGGGATTATGGATTGGGGGTAGTTCTCTATGCCCAGGGTTACTGAGCAAGGGAGGAGGAGGAAGGAGCTGATTTCGCCTCAGGTGGAGGCAGAGGGTTATTTAGTATAGGCCAGCAGACCTCATTATGCTTCCCAAATTTGTGTTTGTTTCTGTGCAGGTAGCAGCTGGGAAAGGGAACCCAGAGAGGAAGCCAAACTCAAGGGATCCTGATTTCTGTGGGAGAGGGCCAAGGTTAGGGTGACCAGCAATTGTGATTTGCCCGGGACTGTCCTGATTTCAGCACTAAAAGTTCTGCATCCTGGCAAACCCTTCTCAGTCCCAGGCAAACCAAGATGGTTGGTTACCCTTAGGTAAGGCCCTTAGCCTAGGGCCTAGGAGGCCTTTTATACTAGGCCTGTTTCCTGCACCTCCTTTCAAAAGACTCACAGAAGAGCTGAGGCAATGGCTTCAAACCTTCCTCTGGGATTTCTTTTTGCTCTCAGATCTATAGATAATAATCCTTATTATCTACAGACTAGACTGCCCTTGGACCCTGCTGCAAAGAATTTTTTACTCCTCAGGCTCAAATTTACTGGTTTCAAAACTTCAACCTGCCTGTTAATTCTTCCCTTTTGCCTGCTCTCCTAGGGTTTTGATAGACTGCCCTCCCCCCATCTCTTGGCAGCAGTATTTGCCAAGTGAATATAAGCAGGAAGGAATCAGTCTTAGGATAAAAAGAGCCTCCACACTCCAAGGGCACTTACCTTGCTCTCACGACTACCTCCTTTTGTCCATGTCACACATCCCCCGATTCCTGTGGCTCTTTGATGAAGCTCTGAAAAGGGTGAAATTAGTCTGCTTCTCTTTTGTAGCCTTTTCTAAGACACAGGGCATGCTCTGGCTCAGAGCACCTTTGGTTTGTGGCTGGCATGGAGGGGGACATTTGTCATTATCCCTAATGACAGTTGATGGATTCTCTATCTTATAGGTTACCTCAGTTTAAAGAAGAACCCAAGAACTATGTGGGGACCAACATGAAGAAGGTATGATGTGAGAGCTGATCTGCTGTCCCTCATCCAAACCATAATCTCCCAACTTCAGTGCCTTGGGGTAACCTTGCTTTGCAAAGATATGCTTTGCTTGGAATCTAGAAGTAGCTCTCACTCCTTTAGTGAGAAATATATTATCTCTCAGATATATCCCTTCCCCAGCTTTTCCACTCTGGCCTATCTTTGAACCACCATGTCAGCTGGTGAGCCAGTTCTTCATGGAGACTGCATGGTACCCATCAGTCTTGGCTAAAAATGTCTGTTGACAAAGATGAAAGTCCTGCATCCCCTCAAGATTTAGCCTTATCCGCAGGTAGAAGGCCTAGAAAGGCTGTGTCCCAAATCCTACCTCAGTGCTGAATTAGACTGGGCTCTTGATTGTGCTAGTCTGTATTGAAGAAATTAGTCAAGCTTGACTCCAGACATTTAAGAACCGAAGGGTTCTTAAACTGCTAGGAGAAGAATGGTGGTCAAAAGAATGGCTTCTTTCTATCTTGAACTGAAGCCCTGGACTTCACAGGCCTTTGATGAGGATTCTGCTTGCAGCCCTAAGAGGTCTTACCTATGGAAATGACCCTTAGTTGTGTGGTGCATGCACCTGACCTTCTCCTCTCCCCTGCTATCCATCCCCATTCCTGCCCTGTGCCCTGTTGGTGTGTGTCTGAGTTTATTTCACTCTGTTTAAATCGTGCGTTTGCCTGTCTTTCGCAGATATCTCCATGTCTCCTCAACAAACTGGAGCTAAGTAGTGGGGAGCAGACCAAAGCCCTGAACCAGTTAGAGAGGGTACTACTCTTTAAGAACCTCAAGGTCTCTCTCCCTCTCTCTCCCTTCCCTTTTTTATTTCTTTAAATGTTTATTTTGTATATGTAACACCTGGGTCCCATTTCCATTGTATAGAGCACAATTTACCCTTCCCTAGTAACACAGCACGGCTTTGGAAGAATTGCACGTGATTGTAGCTTTGCAGTGTTGGGAATTCTCCTGGGCATCTGGTTGCCTGGAGACAGGAGAAGGAAGACTTGAACATCACATAGTTAGCCTAGAAAGCCTGGGGTCTGCTGTTACCTTGTGGGGAGGCTTAAGATCTACCATTTCTAGGGAAACTATGAGGGACCTTCAAGACCCTTCCCCCTTCTCCTTCTCCTTGTCTCAGAGCTGGCATAAAGAGCTTAAGCACAGTCCTCAGCTGTATCTGGATACCTGGACTGGGTTTGGAGGGAAAGGGTAGTCCATCGAGTTGGGATCTGTTTTTTTTTTTTTCTTGGTTACCATTAAAGAGGTCATTCCAAGGATTAGAACTCTAGATTGATGGAAAGAAGCCAGGTGCCAGGATAGCCCAGGACACTGGGAATACTTTGGGATCTGTAAAGATCCCTCTGTCCTCTAAAAGTCAAGGTGTAGGGTAGCTTAGGGAGGGATCCAAGCTAAAGATTACCCTGATCTGCATATACCTGCCTTAGGAAGAAAGGAGAGAGAAGGAGGTGTGGACTATCTGGGCTATCCATCACAAGAGTGTGCATGCTGAAGGTGTGGTTGTGGACATACAGGTCATTGAAAATAAAAAACTCTGTGTATGTACACCTAGCTAGATAGTCCATTGGCCCGTGTTCTCTTTGAATGCGTTGTGTCATTTCATTTGTGTGCTTGCATAGTCTCAAGCTGCAGCTCTCATTAGTGGCTATCCAGCATGTTACCATGATTATTAACCTGGGACCTGCTCCTTTTTTGTAAAGCTTACACTGTCCTTTGGAATACAGAGTCATACAGTTAAGGTGGTATAGAGTTCCATGAATACCTACTGCCCACCCCACACCTTCAGACCTTAGGAAAAGGAGAACAACTATACCTTACGAGGGGTGAGGCGTTTGTGAGAACTGGCAGCCTCTTGGCCCCTACTCCAGCCAGGAGGCTGAGAACACTAAAACACTCATTGAAATAATCAGGTTGGAGCAAGCTTTGCAGAAGATAGAGAAGGATGTGAAAAACTGATCCTCATATGGGGAGGAATCTCAATGACTGACTGGCTTCTCAGTGAAAGTAGGACTGCCTGGAGTCCCTGAAATGTGGCAGCCTCCTGGAGAGAAAGGCTCCCTCATAAAAGTAGATCCAGTTCTTAGTTCTTTTGGGAGCTCAATGATAACTGCCAATAGAGCCAGGAGGTCCCTCATTGATCTCTTGGCCTCTTGTCCTTTTGCATATTTGGCGGGCTCTTTTCCCATAACGTTTTTTACTATGAACTTGATCCAGTTGAGCTCCAGTGGTTCCTGGGGAGAGGATTCTTTTGCTTCCTGCTTAGCTATAGTGCTCAGTATGCCTGAAGCTCAGTTCTAGGCATATGACTGCAGGCATTTTGGAGATGGATTATCTAGAAGTATAAATCCAATATGAGGCTGTTGCTATGTTACTAAGAGCTGGGGGAAGGAAGGGCTCAGCTCTTCAGCCTCTTTATTGGAAGGAGCTATGGGTAGGAATGGAAGAAGTATGTGTTTTCTAAGCAAGGAATCAAAGATTACCCAGGTTCTGAGAGCTTGGGGGAGCTTAAGGAATGGAGTCTATCCCTAACAAAAGGAATTGAACAGGCCATGGATAATAGGATATATTTAGCCTTTAGGAAGAGGCAGAGAGAAAAAGTGCTTCTACTCTCTTTAGAGTCATTCTAATGGTTTCTGGAATAGCGTTGCCATTGCCATTGTCGGAATGGTCCAATCCAGGAATGGTCTATCAGTCTAGGAATAATTTAGAATGACTCTGTAGAGGGACTGAGTTCACACCCAACTGAGAAAACATCGGGACTTAAAAAGCAAAATAGGGCCGGGCACGGTGACTCACGCCTGTAATCCCAGCACTTTGGGAGGCCGAGGCGGGTGGATCACGAGGTCAGGAGATCAAGACCATCCTGGCTAATACGGTGAAACCCCGGCTCTACTAGAAATACAAAAAAAATTAGCCAGGCTTGGTGGCAGGTGCCTGTAGTCCCAGCTACTCGGGAGGCTGAGGCAGGAGGATGGTGTGAACCCGGGAGGTGGAGCTTGCAGTGAGCCGAGATTGCACCACTGCACTCCAGCCAGGACCACAGAGCGAGACTCCATCTCAAAACAATAACAACAACAACAAAAAATGGGCCTAAACAAAGTAACTTTGAACTTAGAATGGAGGAAATACATAAAAACACAGATCCTAGGGAGTAGTCAACAGGTGACAGAGATTGTCCCTTGCCACTAAAAAGAAGCTATAGGAAGAACAGAAATACAGCAAGAGGGTAGTGGAACAGAACAAGGAGTCAAGGAATCAGTGGCCTTACCATCTGACAACATAAAACTGCATCTGGAAAGACCAATAGTGAGAGGGACAGGTGGTCTCATTGATACAACAAATTGGGAGCAGCAGAGAGCACAGCAGCAGCATTACATGACCTTCTATGCTGAACTCCACAAATAAACTGGGAGGCCATTCCTTCCTTAACTCGAAGGAATGAGCTTTTGACCAGTCTGATACAGAAATTCCAGAGAGTAAGAGGTATGTTCGCTGGGTGCGGTGGCTCACACCTGTAATCCCAGCACTTTGGGAGGCCGGGGCAGGCAGATCACCTAAGGTCAGGAGTTAGAGACCAGCCTGGCCAACATGGTGAAACCCTGTCTCTACTGAAAATACAAAAATTATCCAGGCGTGGTGGCCCACACCTGTAATCCCATTTACTCGGGAGGCTGAGGCAGAAGAATCACTTGAACCCAGGAGGCAGAGGTTGCAGTGAGCTGAGATTGTGCCACTGCACTCCAGCCTGGGTGACAAAGTTAGACTCCGTCTCAAAAAAATATATATATATATATGTTTATGGTTTAGGCCCAGTTCATAAGCAATAAGAAAGCTAGGACAGGAAGGAATAGGCTCTCATAGTTGGATAAAACTACAAGTAGGAGACTGCTTTACAAGCTAGTTGAGGAGGAAAGCCGGGAGACCATGCACCTGTAGATGTGAGTGTCGGGGCAAAGGAGACCCTGCCCTTACACTTTCTGCAAGAGGGTCATGCATCATCCATAGGATTCAGGATTTCTTGCTTAATGTAATACTCAGGACCCAGAGAAGCAGAATGATAAATGTGAGGGCTGGCCCTACCAATGACCAGCCCAGAAACAGAATGTCACCTTTTACATGGAGACTGCCATGCCAACCTATGAAGTAGTAAATGTAGAAGCCAAGTTAGAAGAGTGGGAATGTGAACTGATGGTCTAGAGTCTTACTTTAGCACAGATATTTCTATATCTAGAAAACAAGATATAGCTTGTTTTCTAGAGATCAGTAGGACTAAATGAAGGGAGATTAATAGGGATAGTGTCTTAGTTTGAATACCAGTGCTAATGGGGTATGATATTCCCAGCTGAAAATGAGAGCAGGAGGCATGAGTGATTCATCCAAGTGGAAGAAACAGAAGAGATCCCCTCGGCCCCCACGCCATATGACCAAAGTCACACCAGGTTCAGAGCTGCCCACTCCCAATGGAACCACCTTATCATCTAACCTCACTGGTGAGTGCCCTGGACTGCTTCCTCTCATTAGAGAGAAGAAGAGCTCCTTTCTGTCTTAGGGATTTTGAAATTGAAGACCAAGCAACTGAGGGGCTTTGGTTTTGGTGCTGAGAACAAAAAGGGAAACTCCAGGTCAAATCAGACTGTGACCATTCAGCAACTCTGCAGCGACTTAAGGTTGTTCTCTGACAACTTTAGAGACCAATATATGCAAAGATAAGCATGTAATCTGGGAAACAAGAGACCCTAGTACCATGGAGGGTTTGTTTTGCCCACAGCCTCTTTCTTCTCCTACAAGCATCACGTACTTTTCTTGGCAGGCGGCATGCCCTTCATTGATGTGCCCACTCCCATCTCCTCTGCAAGTTCAGAAGCTGCCTCAGCAGTGGTCAGCCCCTCTACAGACAGTGGCCTGGAATTCTCCTCCCAAACCACTTCCAAGGAAGACCTTACTGATCTAGAGCAACCTGGCTCTCCAGAGTACAGCACAGCTACAGAGCCTGGGAGCAGTGAGCTAGGTGTTCCCGAGCAATCTGACCTCCAGGTATGACTTGGATTTTTAAATTTCCCTCTTCAATATTCCAGTGTGGGAACTGGCTTGATCCTTTGGATCCTTTATGCAGGACTTGGCTCAAAAGAAGCTTGGGGTAGCTTCAAAAGAAGCTCTGATCTTTCCTGCTTCTCAGAATTGGTTGTGCTGCCTAGAAAACCCACAGCATAACTCACTGTGAGAGGTGGCTCATGAGATTTATCAAGTTATACATACAGGTAGTACTTGACAAAAGGGAAGGAGCTGGCCATAGCTTTTTCTGGAAGGTAATGATCGAAATTCTAAGCCTGTGAGAGCCTCTGTGTCTCTAGGGTTCTAGTTACTATAGGTCAATGAAGCCTCAGGAGATGTTTTTCTGAGTCCTTCATCATACTCCTGCCTGAGCCATCTTGCAGTGATTCATAAACCACTGAGCTGGCCCTACATCTGTAGCCCATTAGAGACAGCTTGGAAGACAGGTCCTTCAGGGGATTAAGTTCCAAGTTGCCCTTGCCTCATCCTTCTTCCCATATCTCCCTGCTACTGGTCATAGCAGGAAGGGACCCATGTGGAAAAGTCCCAGTCAGCATCTGTGGAGTCCATCCCTGAAGTGTTAGAGGAGTGCACATCCCCTGCTGACCACTCTGACTCTGCCTCTGTCCATGACATGGATTACGTCAATCCCCGAGGCGTGCGCTTTACACAGTCCTCCCAGAAAGAAGGTGGGTACTCTGGCAGGCTCTGCCAGTTCACCTCCCCCATCCTACCTACTAAGCTGCTTGAGCCTAGACCATCTTAGACCAAGATACTGGACTACTGCCTGTTGCTCCAAGTTCTAGGCTATTTTCTAGTCAGGAAATGGAGTGAAGCCATAAGACTGTTGGCATGGATGGAGCCCTTTCCTAACTTATACTATAGGAAGGAAGTTTGAGGGGCGATAGAAAGCAAGAAGGAAGAATAAAAAGTTTAGGACTTTTAACAGAAAGGTAGGATCATCAATTCTGATTTCCTTCAGAAGTAGACTAGTTCCCTCACCTCCCCAGGGGGAAAAAAAATCCTTTTCCTTTTTTTTTTTTTTTTTCTCCTGTTGCCCAGGCTGGAGTGCTGCAGTGGCACAATCACAGCTCACTGTAACCTCAACTTCCTGGGTTCAAGCAATCCTCCCACCTCAGCCTCCCAAGTATTTGAGACTACAGGCATGTACCACTGCGCTTGGCTCCTTTTAAAAAATCTTTTGTAGAGATGAGGTCTCTCTATGTTGCCTGGGCTGGTCTCAAACTCGTGGCCTCAAACAATCCTCCCATCTTAGCCTACCAAAGCACTAGGATTACAGGCATGAGCCATCATGCCTAGCCCTTTTCCTCAAAGAGAATCACTTTTTTTTTTTTTTTTGAGACGGAGTCTCGCTCTGTCGCCCAGGCTGGAGTGCAGTGGCCGGATCTCAGCTCACTGCAAGCTCCGCCTCCCGGGTTTACGCCATTCTCCGGCCTCAGCCTCCCGAGGAGCTGGGACTACAGGCGCCCGCCATCACGCCCGGCTAGTTTTTTGTATTTTTTCAGTAGAGACGGGATTTTGCCATGTTAGCCAGGATGGTCTCGATCTCCTGACCTCGTGATCCGCCCGTCTCGGCCTCCCAAAGTGCTGGGATTACAGGCTTGAGCCACCGCGCCCGGCCGAGAATCACTTACCTTAAATTGCCTTGTGTAATGCAGAGCAGGCTAGGCAAAGCCAGCGGACTAGTTGTTTTATAGCAGTCTCACTCTCCTCCTGGCCTTCCCCAGGCACAGCTTTGGTCCCCTATGGTCTTCCCTGCATCCGCGAGCTCTTCCGATTCCTCATCTCCCTCACCAATCCACACGACCGCCATAACTCAGAGGTTATGATTCACATGGGACTGCATTTGCTGACAGTGGCCCTTGAGTCAGCCCCTGTAGCCCAGTGCCAGACCCTCCTGGGCCTCATCAAGGATGAGATGTGCCGTCATTTATTCCAGGTAAGACAAGATTGCTAGAGAGTCTCAGAGCCTCTTTCAAGGGCCAGGGGAACACAGGGAGATCTGGCTGATTACGCAAAGAGTATAGGACCTAGGAAAGCATCTCCCTCCCAGTTGGCCTGTAGTTTTAGTAAGAGGGTTTCAGTAGTTCCCCAGGGACTCTGGCAGCCAGAGAGAAATATAGGAATGGCTAGATGTAGAGTTCCCTGGAAACACTGGACCTCAGTGACACCTTCACTCAGTTTGCCTCTCCTGCCTCTCTTGGTTGAGCCATAGTCAGCTTCAGAAACCTCACAGCCGGGCTGGGCACAGTGGCTCACATCTGTAATCCCAGCACTTTGGAAGCAAAGGCAGGGGGATCACGAGGTCAGGAGATCGAGACCAGCCTGACCAAAGTGGTAAAACCCAGTGTCTACTAAAAATACCAAATTAGCTGGGCGTGGTGACGTGTGCCTGTAATCCCAGCTACTCGGGAGACTGAGGAAGGAGAATATCTTGAACCCAGGAGGCAGAGGTTGCAGTGAGCTAAGATCACGCCACCGCACTCCAGCGTGGGCGACAGAGTGAAACTCTGCCTCAAAAACAAAACAAAACAACGAAACTCATGGCCTACCCTACTCTGATCTCCAGCTACTCAGCATAGAGCGACTGAACCTTTATGCTGCTTCCCTGCGAGTATGCTTCCTACTGTTTGAGAGCATGCGGGAACACCTCAAGTTCCAAATGGAGGTGAGTTTCTTGACGTGGGAAGAAAAGAGGAAAAAAAACAGGGAAATATATAGCATCTTCAGTGGGGCCAGCTCTATCATGCTACAGAGGTAGGATTTAGGGACTTCCTATAGGAGAGTGCTTTTAGCCTCCGGAAGGTTCAATCAGCTGGCCTCTTGCGGAAAAGTTAAAAGGAGACTAAAGGAAACTGGCTGACCCCAAATATGAGAACTGCCAGGTAACCTCACCATGAGTGGGAACAGCTCTTCTGCCCAGCAGTTACTCTGCAACACAAGCAGGTAAGTCAAGCCAGCATTGTCACTAAATTGCTAAAAGGAACTCTAAATAGGACCAGGTCATGTTCACATAGAGAGCACAAAAGGGCAAGAGGCAACTTTTCTGGAACCAGGTATGTGGTAGAGAGCCAGGCCTTATCCCCCAACATGGAGGCCAAAGAAGAGATATATTTAGGGGATGGAATACCTTTGGGTGTCTCTTAATACATGCCTCTCGGCCAGGCTTCTGCATCCTGTTTAATGTTTTTCCTGTCTAATTTTTTCTCTTCCTATCTTGAATCCTTTCCCCACCCAAATGGCAATTACTGGGTTATTGCCAGATGTACATCAAAAAGCTTATGGAGATCATCACTGTGGAGAACCCCAAGATGCCTTACGAGATGAAGGAGATGGCACTGGAGGCCATTGTGCAGCTCTGGCGCATCCCCAGCTTTGTCACAGAGCTCTACATCAACTATGATTGTGACTACTACTGTTCCAACCTCTTTGAGGACCTCACAAAGCTGCTGTCCAAGGTGCTGAACACTATTAACTGGCCTCTAAAAAAAGGCATTATAAAGGAAATCTCCCTGGTGGTAGTGAGGATGCTACATACAGAGAGGGGAACACTTGAGAGCTGGGAAACCGAAAGAAGAAAGGTGTTTTCTAAAGGCAATGTACAAGTTAGAAGAGGTTTTGGAAATTTTTAGAAAATGATCAAAGTGTAAAGTGTTCTCCTAACTATGAGTCTAATGGATCTGTTTACCTTCCAGAATGCCTTCCCTGTGTCTGGTCAACTCTATACAACACACCTACTATCTCTTGATGCCCTATTGACAGTGATTGACAGCACCGAGGCCCACTGCCAGGCCAAAGTCCTCAACAGCATCACCCAGCAAGAGAAGAAGGAGACAGCCAGACCAAGCTGTGAGATAGTAGATGGCACCCGAGAAGCTAGCAATAGTGAGAAGCATTTTTTTCTTTGATGAACCCAGGGTTCTATGCTTATCCCTTCTCTACTGTGAGTCCTTTCTCCTATCCTTAGATCACTTCCCCTGGGATGCTCCCAATTCTGTTTCTGGGCTTTGGCGGTTTAAATCACAGGCCAGTCAGGCAGATTAGCAGAACTCATAGCCTTCTCCCTTTTTCCTTCTCCCCACTTTAGTTTTTTACAGAACTATTTTTCTTTATGACAAGAGAACAGATATTAAAGAATATAGGATTTCTGGCCGGGCGTGGTGGCTCAAGCCTGTAATCCCAGCACTTTGGGAGGCGAGGCGAGTGGGATCACAGGAACCAGGAGGTAAGACATCCTGGCTAACACAGTGAAACCAAATTATAAAAATACAAAAAACTGGCCCGAGTGGTGGCCTGTAGTCCCAGCTACTCGGGAGGCTGAGGCAGGAGAATGGGCGTAAACCTGGGAGGAAGTGAGGCTTGCAGTAGAGCTGAGACCCGGCGTGCACTCCAGCCCTGGGGCGACAGAATGAGACTCTGTCTCAAAAAAAAAGAATATAGGATTTCTGTCTCTGAAAGCTCCAGGCCCCACCGTCCCTCATCCCCAATATCTGCCTCCACTCTAATTAGTCTTCTCTAGCTCCCCCCTTGAAATTTGAGGTTGCAGAAGATCAGGGAAAATGACTGGGTAATCTCTTCATTAAATTAGAGAATCTAATCCTTGGCTGGGACAGGGACTACTTGTTTTGGCTTGGGTTTGTCCTGGTCGGGGCTGGCGCCCTGTGCGGGAACCATGCAGGTCCTCTGGGCTTTGGATTTGACCTCTCCTGCAGCTCTGCTTGGCTTCATACCCTGTAAGTCTTCACGTATCTTCTTCTCTCTTACCAGCTGAGAGAGCAGCCAGCGATGGGAAAGCTGTAGGCATGGCCTCAGACATCCCAGGCCTGCATCTGCCAGGTGGAGGGCGGCTGCCACCAGAACATGGGAAACCAGGATGCAGTGATCTGGAGGAAGCTGGTGACTCTGGGGGTGGGTACTGGGTGTCCATGACCCTAAGCTCCTCACCTGGAGGGCCTGGTGGAGAGCAGAGGGAGGGAGCAGACACCTAGGATAGTAACTAAGCAAGCCTTGATAGCTCGCCTTGCCTTCAGACTCAGAGAGAGGGAAGCAAACATATGGACCCTTAGTTGATAGGACTTCCAGGGAAGTGGAAGACTGGTGGGGACAAGATTTCTGAGGCTCCTCCTTGAAACTAGGGAGTATATTGGTGACCTTCCAAAAGTCCCTATCTGGGTAAAAAAAGGTCTTACAGATTTTTCCCCTCTCTTCTTCCTACTCCTAGCTGACAAAAAGTTTGCCCGGAAGCCACCTCGATTTTCCTGTCTCCTGCCAGATCCACGGGAACTAATTGAAATTAAAAACAAAAAGAAGGTACATACATATATTCCCCAGCCTCTGTCCACCTCTTTCTGGGTGTCCATTGTTGTAGGGTTTCCATCTCAGGGTGAAGATGAAGGAGAGTCTAGCACCTCATTGTACAGCTTCCTGAGGCCAGTCTTTGGGCTTGTTGGGACTTCAGCAACTCCCATTTGAAGCCCTTCCCTTACTCCTAAGCTATGTAGTTGAGCATACCCTGTGTATGCCCCTGGGCAAATGCTATACCAATTGAGAACCAAGTGTCACTAGTGGCAGTGACAGGAGCCTTGAGAGTTGGTGTCCTGTGGGTCATTGAAGGTTACTGGTCATCTCCAGCCCTAGCATAATGGTTGGCAATAAAGGGGAATTGATATTTATTCTGGTGTTTTAGTAAGGTTCGAATAGCAATGTTCAAATCACTGTTTGTACTTTGGGTTTTTTTTTTTTTTTTTTTTTTCCAGACGGAGTCTCTGTTGTCTAGGCTGGAGTGCAGTGGTGCGATCTCAGCTCACTGCAGCTTCCACCTCCCAGGTTCAAGCAATTCTTCTGCCTCAGCCTCCCAAGTAGCTAGGACTACAAGTGCGTGCCACCCTGCCCAGCTAATTTTTTGTATTTTTAATAGAGACAGGGTTTCACCATATTAGCCAGGATGGTCTCCATCTCCTGACCTCGTGATCCACCTGCCTCGGCCTCCCAAAGTGCTGGGATTACAGGCGTGAGCCACCGCACCTGGCCTGTACTTTGCATTTCTTAACACAAAGAAAACCTAACCCTTTCTGGCCAGGCACGGTGGCTCGCGCCTGTAATCCCAGCACTTTGGGAGATCGAGGCAGGCGGATCACCTGAGGTCAGGAGTTTGAGACCAGCCTGGCCAACATGGTGAAACCCCATCTCTACTAAAAATACAAAAATTAGCCGGGCATGGTGGTGCAAGCCTGTAATCCCAGCTACTTGGGAGACTGAGGCAGGAGAATCAGTTGAACCTGGAAGGCGGAGGTTACAGTGAGCTGAGATCACGCCACTGCACTCCAGCCTGGGCAACAGAGTGAAACTCCATCTCGGAAAAAGGAAAAAAAACCTAACCCTTTCTTTATTGCCAGCTTAAATGACTTTGGTTCATGTGTGCCCTTGAGTGCATGGCCGTGACTGGACATACATAAAGATGAGTTGCCTCCATGGTTAGTCCACTTTGTCCTTCAAACCCACGGCATTAAGCTAGGCAACCAAAGAAGCCAAGCCAGGCTAAAAACAAGAGGCTGGCTGTCAACAAATGTAAGGGATGGATATAAAACTGGAGAGAAGAATTACCTAGTTTCTTTCTTCTGCTTTTTCCCCTATCCTAAGTTAGAGGAGAGGAACTGTTTTATGTTTCTTGAGCACTCAGGAAAGGAGTAAAAAAGCTCGTAAGCCAATTCACTTAGACATGAAGATGGGGGAAAGCTAAGGCCGCTATGATCTAGCCTTAGTTCTGTAGTCACGAAGAACAACATCCTAGGAGCTTTTTAGCTGACCAACTGTGGGTGGGCTATGGTGGACTCCAGGCTGGCCTTGTCTAATTTAGAGGCAAAGTAGCTTCTGTAGCTCTAGTTTTTCTCACGCAGCTGCTAATCACTGGCACAGAGCAGTTCAATCAGAAACCAAAGAAGGGGATTCAGTTTCTGCAAGAAAAAGGCCTCCTCACCATCCCAATGGACAACACAGAGGTTGCTCAGTGGCTCCGAGAGAACCCTCGGTTGGACAAGAAAATGATTGGAGAGTTTGTGAGTGACCGCAAAAACATTGACCTGTTGGAGAGCTTTGTGAGGTGAGGAAGCTGTAAGAAATGTGGGATATAGCCAGGTACGGTGGCTCACGCCTGTAATCCTGACACTTTGGAAGGCTAAGGCAGGCAGATCACTCGAGCTCAGGAGTTGAAGACCAGCCTGGGCAACATGGTGAAACCCTGTCTCTACAAAAAATACAAAAATTAGCTGGGCATGGTGGCACACGCCTGTAGTCCCAGCTGTTCAGGAGGCTGAGGCAGGAAGATCACTTGAGTCTGGGAGTTCCAGGCTGCAGTGAGCTGTGATCATGCCACTGCACTCCAGTCTGGGTGATAGAGTGAGACCTTGGCTCAAAAAAAAAAAGGGTGGGACAAGGTTAGTGATTGAATTAAAGGGACAGAACATCCGTACCTCAAAGCAGTCTCCATAAATTTCTTCTGGAGACCCTGGCCAATGTTCTTCCTCTTCCCATCATTTATATCTGTTGGACCTGAAAGGGACTCCAACGAGATAGTTTGGGGAGCCCTTCCATTCTGCATGGAGTCCATTGCAAAGGGGTAGAGCAGGGTTCCAGGGGGTGAGGGTTCTAGGCAAGAGCCTGTGGATGTGAAAAGTATTAAGGCTAGGGGTTGTGTTAAGGATGAACAGGAAATACTGCCCCTTTGCTAGATACCTCAGCCTCCTCTCTTCGAGTAAGAGTAGGTTAGGAGGACAGTGACTAAAAGAGCCTGACATGTGCAGCTTACACATTTTCAGCCTCTTCTTCCTTTCTTTCCCTATAGTACCTTCAGTTTTCAGGGTCTGCGACTGGACGAAGCTCTCCGCCTCTACCTGGAAGCCTTCCGTTTGCCTGGGGAAGCACCAGTCATCCAGAGGTTGCTGGAGGCATTCACGGAGCGTTGGATGGTGAGTTTGAGTGTCAGGGGCTGAGCCCAGGATCCGAGGTCAGTTTGACTGAGGGCTGAAGAATCCAGCTGCTATCTCTTTCAGCTGCTTTTTTTTTTTTTTTTTTTTGGAGACAGAGTCTTGCTCTGTCACCCAGGCTGGAGTGTAGTAGTGCAGTCTTAGCTCACTGCAGTCTCTTTTTTTTTGGAGACAGAATCTTGCTCTGTTACCCAGGCTGGAGTGTGGTAGCATAGTCTCAGCTCACTGCAACCTCTGCCCCCCGGGTTCAAGCAGTTCTCCTGCCTCAGCCTCCCGAGTAGCTGGGATTTCAGGCACCTGCCACCAAACCTGGCTAATTTCTGTATTTTTAGTAGAGATGGGGTTTTGCCATGTTAGTCAGACTGGTCTCGAACTCCTGACCTCGTGTGATCCGCCCACCTTGGCCTCCCAGAGTACTGGGATTACAGGCATAAACCACCACACCCAGCCTGCTGTCTCTTAAAAAAGGCAGAGAGCAAAATTAGTGACCTTTCCACGAGGAGATCAGCTTCTGTTAAGGAGTTGGCAAGAGGCTGGCTACTTTCTGGACAGTACCTCCCCTTTGCACTAGCACTGACCAGTGGGTTGGTAGTGAGGGTTTAATTGGCCAGAGAAGGGCATTGACACAGGCGGGATCTTTGCTTTTTCAGAATTGTAATGGCTCCCCATTTGCCAATAGCGATGCCTGCTTTTCCCTGGCCTATGCTGTCATCATGCTTAATACTGACCAGCACAACCACAATGTTCGTAAACAGAATGCACCCATGACCCTGGAGGTAAGCTTGGGTCCCAGTCAAGGCAAAGAAGACCCAGCACAGCTTTGGAGGTAGCAGGAATGACATAGGATTTCCAGTGGGCATGATGGATGGGGTTCTGTTCAAGGAATCAGGAAGGGCTGGCCAACCTAGAAAAGGGACTGGGGTGGGGAAGTGGGTTTTTTCACTTACTTTTTCCTGAGTCCTATTTACTAAAAACCCAGTAGTCCCTTGAGTGGGGCTTCAGTATTGACACGGGAAAAAACTTACTGGCCTGTCTCTAGGAGTTTCGCAAAAATCTAAAAGGTGTGAATGGAGGCAAGGACTTTGAGCAAGACATCCTGGAGGACATGTACCATGCCATCAAGTGAGTATACATAGAGAATAGTGCAGTATCTCTGTTAAGAAGAAGCACGTTTCTTCCCTTCCCAGTTTTTACAGTCATGTCAGACTACAGTGACTCACGTGCCCTGGATTTAGCCTCAGGACTTAGTTGGACAGCCCCCTCTCTGCCAATTTGTTTCTTCCTTAAAGAAGCCTGAATGGTACTGGGACTCTAGTACTCTAAGCCAGGGTCCAAAATGCTGCTTTTAAGTAGGATATCATGGCCCCATTTTCTGAACTTTAAACAGGTACATTTTCCTCTCTAGCTTACAAGATGCATTTTCTGGCTGGTAAAGAACCCAAGATGGGCACTGGAGTGTTAGGCCCAGGTTACAGGTCAGAAATGGGCCAGTTAGTTCTTTACTGTAAATCAGAAAAGATAGAATTGTTCATTTTGTGACACCCAGTAAGAATGTGTGATCTTACTACAGAACTGAAGGCCTCACTTCCAGATAGGGCTTTGAGATTATGGGACACTTCCTTTCTTTCTCCCTGCTTCCACTGGTGGGTGGAAAGCAGACCACTGAGCTGCAGTTCTGATGACCTCTCATCAGTGGAGAGTGCTAGTATGGATGAACTCCTAGTCTTGGTTTGGAACCAGTCAGGTTCAAAGCAGTGCAACTGCTCCTTCCTTTACCTCCTGACAGGAATGAGGAAATTGTAATGCCTGAGGAGCAGACGGGCTTGGTTCGGGAGAACTATGTGTGGAATGTGCTGCTTCATCGAGGTGCCACCCCTGAGGGCATATTCCTGCGTGTGCCTACTGCCAGCTATGATCTTGACCTCTTCACCATGACCTGGGGCCCCACTATTGCTGCTCTCTCTTATGTCTTTGACAAAAGCCTTGAGGAGACAATCATCCAGAAAGCCATCTCAGGCTTCAGGTAGCCCAGCTTTGGCCTTGGTCTTCACCTCCCCCAGGCTCATCTCTGTGAGCTAACATGGTTTTCTCCATGCCTCTCTGACTCCTACTCTTCATTAGAATGGGGTTCCCCCTGAGTTTTTGGAGGGAGGCTGAAGCTTGGGTAAGCTCAGTCTTAAACAGAAACAAGATTAAAAGGTTTCTTCCTGGGACTGACTGGGGAAGAGCCCCATGCAAGCTCAGGGACTTGGAAGGGCTGCTTGGCCTTCCAGTGACTCTGTTTCTGGGATGGGGGTAACGTTACAGGAAGTGCGCCATGATCTCCGCCCACTATGGCCTCAGCGATGTGTTTGACAATCTCATCATCTCTCTATGCAAATTCACAGCTCTCAGCAGTGAGGTGAGCAGGTGCAGGAACTGTGTACTTGGAGCTCCAAAGGAGGACCTCTCTTTTAGCCATGGATCTACCCTTATCAACAGACCTGGTTGCCCTCAGCATCTTCCCTCACTGCCCCTACTTGAATATACCAGAGCTTAGGCCATTTCTGGCTTGCACACTCTGGGATAAAACTAGTGTTACTTCATGTAATGGGGATGGGAAAGGAAATATAGGAGTGGGGAAGGCCTTAACTAGGTTTACCCACTCCCACCAGTATTATGGGGGATTGAAGCAGAGCCAACAAAAGGACCCTGAGGGAACCATCATAGGCAGAGACCTAAGAGATTTTCCTTTCTAGACATTAGCTCGGCCTTAAGTCTCTTCTCATCCTCTTTTCCAGTCTATTGAGAATCTGCCCAGTGTATTTGGAAGCAACCCTAAAGCCCATATTGCAGCCAAGACAGTATTCCATTTGGCCCATCGTCATGGTGACATCCTGCGGGAGGGCTGGAAGAATATCATGGAGGCCATGCTGCAGCTCTTCCGAGCCCAACTACTGCCCAAGGCTATGGTAGAGGTAATTCTTAGTAGGAGACTAGTCAGCAATAACAAGGCAAGAGCTGCAACATTGTATGCTATCTGTATGTAGAAGTAAGTAGTTGAGAGTAATGCTGGGCCTGATCTGCCGCAGCTCACCAGGAATGCCTCAAACGTAAGAACACAGATCTTAGGGGATAGCTGTAAAAGAAGGCCAGTAGATGCCATTGCCAATCACCAATTGGAACAATAATATAGGGGCAGAAGCCTACAGGAGGAAATCCAGAGTACTTTGGTGGGTGGAGGCAGGGGCAAAATACAAAGGACATATAGAAAGAAATTATTTTGACTTACTTTTCCAGGTAGAAGATTTTGTGGATCCCAATGGCAAGATCTCTCTACAGCGGGAAGAGACACCATCAAACCGGTAAGAGCAGACCAGAGGCTCAGGGGCTTGGGGAGGGAGAGTCAGAACTTTGGGGCTCACCAGGCCATATGCCCTTTTTCTACAGAGGAGAGTCAACAGTGCTGAGCTTTGTGAGCTGGCTAACACTGAGTGGGCCTGAGCAGTCTAGTGTGCGGGGCCCATCCACTGAAAACCAAGAGGCCAAGAGAGTGGCCTTAGAGTGTATAAAGGTAACTGCCCATCCACCCCTGGTGAGAAAGCCTAGACACTTTCCTATTAGACAGATGCTACCCAGTGAACTGAAGAATAAATCATCCAGATTTGTAACCAGGGCTGACTCTGCCCTCTCTCCCTGGCTCTTGGGGACATTCTGTTCCCTTCAGCCCTTGTCAAAGACCCCCTCTCTCTTTTGCCCTCTCTAGCAATGTGACCCAGAAAAAATGATCACAGAAAGCAAGTTCCTCCAGCTGGAGTCACTACAGGAGCTCATGAAGGTAAAGGATGAAGAAAGGAAGCATGGAACAACTGGCTGAATCTGGGAGGAGTGATAGGGACAGTATTATTTCTGTCAGGACAGGGCCAGTGATTGGCTTGTTTTCCATGCCTACTTTTCTGCTGCTGTTCCCCTTCAGGCTCTGGTCTCAGTGACACCAGATGAAGAGACATATGATGAGGAAGATGCTGCTTTCTGCCTAGAGATGCTACTAAGGATTGTGTTGGAGAACAGGTAAGATGAGTGTAGTCTTTAGGCAGACCCCAAGCTAAGCTTGTGCCAAAGGGATGAAAGCCATCTGGCTGAGTGGGCTCTGGGGAACTGTAGGCAGCAGGGGAAAAGCTTACTCATCATTCCTGTCTACTTAGGGTGTAATATCAATGAGTCCTGAAAGGCCTAGGGGACCTAATGCCCAGTGGCCTCTCTGGCTGAGACTATCTTCATTCCTTTATATCTACGCAGGGATCGTGTGGGCTGTGTGTGGCAGACTGTTCGAGACCATCTATACCACCTCTGTGTTCAGGCACAAGATTTCTGCTTCCTCGTGGAGCGGGCAGTGGTGGGGTTGCTACGCCTGGCCATTCGGCTGCTCCGGAGAGAAGAGATCAGTGGTCAGGTAAGCAGAATGCATCTTGGAGAGTGGGCAGGTATGTGGCCACAGTTGTCAGTTATGAATATAGCCTGAGACAGAGAGTACATTTAGTGCCCCATAGCATGAGCCCAGTGACCAACCACAGGGCTGGTGCAATCTAGCAGGGGGCATTGTGAGTGAGCCTGAAATGGCCTCAGGCATGGAGCCTGTGCTCTGCACCTCAGCCTCCTAAGAATCTGCTTTGTAGGACTGGCCTGCTATTGCCTTATAATAGTCCCAGCTCTGTACCTGGTTTCCTGTCATGCTTATGACCCACCTGAGATCTCTTTGCTTAACTATAAAAAACAACAAGCATAGAACTAATAAGTGGGTTCAGCAAGGTCACAGGATGTGATATCAATACACAAAAAGTAATTATATCTCTACATGCTAACAGTGAACAATATGGAAACTGAAATTTAAAATACAATACCATTTACAAGTGTTCCAAATAAAGTGAAGTAATATATAGCTGACAAAACATGTATAAGATTTGTATGATGAAAACTACAAAACTACAAAATAAGTTGAAGAAGATGTAAATAATTGAAGAGGCATACTATGTTCGTAGATTGGAAGGCTCAGCATAGTAAAGTTGTCACTTCTCCCCAAATTGTTCAACATAACTCCTATAAAAATCCCAGAAAGGTTCTTGTAGACATAGGTAAGCTTATTCTAAAATTTAGATGGAAAGGCACAAGCTCTAGAATAGCTAGAAAGAATAAAGTGGAAAGAATCATTTTCTCTGGGCCGGGTGCAGTGCTTCATGCCTGTAATCTCAGCACTGTGGGAGGCCAAGGCAGGCAGATCACTTGAGGTCAGGAGTTCGAGACCAGCCTGGCTAATGTGGTGAAACCCCATCTCTACTAAAAACACAAAAATTAGCGGGGTGTGGTGGTACACACCTGTAATCCCAGCAACTTGGGAGGCTGAGGCAGGAGAATCACTTGAACTCTGGAGGCGGAGGTTGCAGTGAGCTGAGATCACACCACTGCACTCCAGCTGGGCGACAGAGCAAGATTCTGTCTCAAAAAAAAAAAAAAAAAAAAGAATCACTCTGGTATTGAGACTTACTGTCCACTTTGGGAGGCCAAGGCGGGTGGATCACAAGGTCAGGAGATCAAGACCAGCCTGACCAACATGGTGAAACCCCATCTCTACTAAAACTACAAAAATTAGCTGGGCATGGTGATGCAAGCCTGTAATCCCAGCTACTCGGGAGGCTGAGGCAGGAGAATCGCTTTTACCTGGGAGACGGAAGTTGCAGTGAACTGAGATTGTGCCACTACACTCCAGCCCGGGCGACAGAGTGAGACTGCATCTCAAAAAGAAAAAAAAAAGACTTACTGTCGCCTGGACGCGGTGGCTCACGCCTGTAATCCCAACACTTTGGGAGGCCAAGCCAGGCGATCACCTGAGGTTGGGAGTTCGAGACCAGCCTGGCCAACATGGAGAAACCCCGTCTCTACAAAAAATACAAAATTAGCCAGGCATGGTTGGGCATGCCTGTAATCCCAGCTACTCAGGAGGCTGAGGCAGGAGAATCGTTTGAACCCAGGAGGCAGAGGTTGTAGTAAGCCAAGATCACGCCATTGCACTCCAGCCTGGGCAACAAGAGTGAAACTCTGTCTCAAAAAAGAAAAAAAGGCTTCCTGTATAGCTACCATAGTCAAGATGATGTGGTGTCGATGGAGGGACAGACACGTAGATCAATGGAAGAGAGTAGAGAGCCCAGAAATAAGCTCAACACAAATATGTTCAGTGGATTTTTTGACCAAGATGTAAAAACAATTCAGTGGAGGAGGAACAGCCTGTTCAATAAGTGGTGGAGTGATTGAAATCCATAGGAGGAAAAAGCAAATGAACCTTGACCTAAAACTCATACCTTACAGGTAAATTAACTCCAGTGGATCATAGATTTAAATATAAAGCTATTAAAACTTCAGAAACAGGAGAAAATCTTCAGGATCCAGAGTTAAGCAAATAATTTTTAGCACGTTTGGCAATCCCGTGGATCTGTCTCCTGCCTCAACACTGTCTGGATGGAACAGATCCAGCGGGGCACTCTCTTTCAAAAAAAATAATAATTTTTAGACTTGACATTAAAAGCACAATCTAGAAAAGGAAAAATTGATAAGTTGGACTACATTAATATTTTTTAAAGTTTTGTTCTATGAAAGCCTATGTGAAGAGGATGAAAAGACAAGCTATAGACGAGGAGCAAATATTTGCAAATCACATATTTGAAGAAAGGTATCTATAATATAGAAACTCTCAAAACACAACAGTGAAAAACCAATCAAATTATTAATAGAAAATGGACAAAACATAGGAACAGATGTTTCGCCAAAGAAGACATACAGAGGGCAAATAGGCACATGAAATGAAGATAGCATCATTAACCATCAGAGTACTACAAACTAAAACCACAATGAGCCTGGGCGCAGTGGCTCCTGCCTATAATCCCAGCACTTTGGGAGGCTGAGGTGGGTGGATCACCTGAAGTAAGGAGTTTGAGACCAGCCTGGCCAACATGGTGAAACCATGTCTCTACCAATAAATACAAAAATTAGCTGGGCATGGTCATGCACTCCTGTAGTCCCACCTACTGAGGAGGCTGAGGTGGGAGGATCACTCGAACCCAGGAGGCAGAGGTTGCAGTGAGCTGAGATCATTCATGCCACTGCACTCCAGCCTGAGTGACAGAGCAAGACTCCATCTGAAAAAAATAAAACCACAATGAGACATCACTACCCACTTTTCAGAATGGCTGAAATAAAAAGTAGTGACATTACCAAATGCTGAAAGGCTGTGGAGAAATTGGAACATTCAAAAATTGCTGCGTGGGAATGTAAAATGGTACAGCTACTCTGCTGGCAGTTTCTTATAAAATGAAACATGTAATTACCATACAACCCAGCAATGGTACCCTTGGGCATTTTTCCCAGAAAAGTGAAATTTTACTTTCTCATAAAAACCTGTACATGAATGTTTATAGAAGCTTTAGTTGTAATAGCCAAAAACTGGAATCGGCCCAGATGACTTTCAATAGGTGAATAAACTGTGGTACATACATACCATGGAATACTATTCAGTGATTTAAAGCAACAGACATCTCCTGGGAACTATGCTGAGTGAAAGAAGAGCCAATCTAAAAAGGTTATAGAATATATAATTCCACTTATATAACATTTTTGAAATGACAGAACTTTAGAATTTGAAGACAGGCCAGGTGCAGTGGCTCACACTTGTAATCCCAGCACTTTCGAAAACTGAGGCTGGTGAATCACTTGAGGTCATGAGTTCGAGACCAGCCTAGCCAACATCTCTACTAAAAATACAAAAATTAGCCAGGTGTGGTGGCTCGCACCAGTAATCCCATCTACTTGAGAGGCTGAGGCAGGAGAATCATTTGAACACGAGAAGCAGAGGTTGCAGTGAGCCAAGATCCTGCCTGCACTCTAGCCTGGGTGACAGAGTTAAGACTCCATCTCAAAAAAAAAAAAAAAAGAATTTGAATACAGATTGCTAAGGGTTAGGGATGGGGACAGGAAGGAAGAGGAGGTGGGTATAGTTATAAAAGGGCAACATGAGTTGGCCATGGTGGTGCATGCCTGTAGTTCCAGCTACTCAGGAAGCTGACACAGGAGGATCACTTGTGCCTGGGAGTTTGAGGCTGCTGTGAGCTATGATCATACCACTGCACTCCAGCCTGGGTGACAGAGCAAAACCTGTCTATAAAAAAAGAAAAAGGCAACATGAGGGATACTGTTGTGGTGGAACTGTTCAGTATGTTGTTTTGTAGTGGAGACATAAACCTACACAGGTAATAAAATTGTAGAGAAATTAATACACACAAAAATGCAAGTAAAACAGGAAATCTGAGTAAGATCAGATAGTATCTTGATTATGATATACTATAGTTTTACATAATGTTACCATTGGGATAAACTGGGCAAAGTGTGTAAGGGACCTTTTTGTATTATTTCTTTACAACTGCATATTAACCTATAATTTTCTCAATAAAAATTTCTATTTGAGGCTGGGTACAGTGGCTCATGCCTATAATCCCAGCACTTCAGGAAGCCAAGACAGGAAGATCACTTGAGCCTGGGAGTTCAAGGCCAGCCTGGGCAACATAGCGAGAACCCATCTCTCCAAAAAGGAAAAAAAAATTAGCCAGGTGTGGTCACACGCACCTGTAGTCCCAGCTACTCTAGAGACTGAGGCAGGAGGATCACTTGAGCCCAGGAGTTTCAGGTTGCAGTGAGGTGTGATTGTGCTACTGTGCTCTAGCCTGGGAGACAGACCAAGACCCTGTCTCAAATAATATAATTAATGTATTTCTATTTGACAAAAAGAAAAGACCAGAGCAGTATCCTAAATTGGGTCCTAGCCAAACTGTCTTCACTGACCTAAGGAGACTGATGGGGAAGAAAACTAGACAGAAAGCTGTGTGCCCACTCCCCACTTCCTACCCTAACCCCACTCCAGGTACTGCTCTCCCTGCGCATTTTGCTACTGATGAAGCCCAGTGTGCTATCCCGAGTCAGCCACCAGGTTGCGTATGGGCTCCATGAACTCCTGAAGACCAATGCAGCCAACATTCACTCAGGTGATGACTGGGCCACACTCTTCACGCTGCTGGAGTGCATCGGCTCAGGTGTGAAGCCTCCAGCTACTCTGCAGGCCACAGCCAGGGCAGATGCACCTGATGCTGGTAAGCCCTTTCCCAGGGAGACTCAGGCTGGCAGATAAACAGTTACACCCCAGGAGTTGGGACAGGAAAACAAAACACAGGTTACTACGTTCAGCAGATTAAACAGCCCTGGCTTCTGCCATTGCTTCCAGAGCTTCCAGTGCCTGCTGGCCAGTACCCATAAGTTAAATAGCATGAGGGCAAATAAGCAATGCAGACGGCTATGAAGCCAGGCTTTCTACTGTCCTGAGGAGTTGTCCCGAGGACTGTTTCCCAGTTTCTGTTTCTGAGCTGTCCTGAGGACTGTTTTCCCAGAATTCTGAGCAGACTTTATATCACTAAATCGATACATCACTAAATCCCAGAAACTGGGAAAACAGTCCTCAGGACAGTAGAAAGCCTGGCTTCACAGCCTTCTGCATTGCCTATTTGTCCTTGCCACCACTCCCTAGAGTGGTGCTATAGCTGCCACTAGATGCCATCAGGAGCCCAGATTAGCCTGCCACCTTATTTGGTCAACAGAGAAGCTGTTCTGGCCATCTTTTGGCCCTTTGGTGACAGAAATTAAAGTAAACCATGCCAGAGAGAGGGGAGGCCAGGCCTCAGCATCTTTTTTCTGAGAGCCTGATTTTTCCCTCATCCCAGTGCCCCATCCCCACCCTGACTCTGCCCTTCTTCCTGCCTACTGTAGGGGCCCAGTCAGACAGTGAGCTCCCATCCTACCATCAAAATGATGTGAGCCTGGATCGAGGGTACACTTCTGACTCAGAGGTCTACACTGACCATGCCAGGCCAGGCAAGATACACCGATCAGCCACAGATGCCGATGTGGTCAACAGTGGTTGGTTAGTGGTGAGTGATGATATGGGCAGCAATTGAGTCTCCCCTGCTTGACCTGTGGGAAGAATTCCTGGTCCTCTGCAAGGACATTCACATAGGGGCCAAGCCTGGGTCCCCAGCTCCTCTGTGTACTTTACAGGTCGGGAAGGATGACATTGATAACTCCAAGCCAGGGCCCAGCCGCCCAGGCCCTTCACCCCTGATCAATCAATACAGCCTAACAGTGGGACTGGATTTGGGGCCACACGACACTAAGTCTCTGCTTAAGTGTGTGGAATCGCTGTCCTTCATTGTCCGTGATGCTGCCCACATCACACCTGACAACTTTGAGCTCTGTGTCAAGACTCTCCGGATCTTTGTGGAGGCCAGTCTGAATGGCGGTGGGTCAGCTGATGAGGGGGCAGCTGGGGAGTAGCCATGCTATTATGCAGGGGAGAGGCCGAGAGGGGAGAAAAGGCAGGATATCTATGCCTATATAGACATGGAAATGTGACCTGAGTCTGGCTCTGCTCAGGATGCAAGTCCCAGGAGAAACGTGGCAAGAGTCACAAATATGACAGCAAAGGGAACCGCTTCAAGAAGAAATCCAAAGAGGGATCAATGCTTCGTCGGCCTCGAACCTCCAGCCAACATGCCTCTCGGGGCGGGCAGAGTGATGATGATGAGGATGAAGGCGTGCCTGCCAGCTACCATACGGTGTCTTTACAGGTCAGTCAGGACGTAAGTATGGCACCCTTTACTTCCTCTCCTCCCCTGCACCTGATACTGGGAGACTGGGGCGGCCAGGGAAAGACAGGGCTGAGGGGAAGGGCCCATGTGTGCCAGCCCAGGCCCTAGGTCACCATCTTAACAATATTCCCTTACCTAAAACCTTACCTGTAAGTCTTTATTTGCTTAAATTTATTTATTTGTTTTTATTTTATTTTATTTTATTTATTTTTTATTTATTTTATTTTATTAATTTTATGATGGAGTCTCGCTCTATCACCCAGGCTGGAGTGCAGTGGTGTGATCTTGGCTCACTGCAACCTCTGCCTCCCAGGTTCAAGCGATTCTCCTGCCTCAGCCTCCTGAGTAGCTGGGACTATAGGCACGTGCCACCATGCCTGGCTAATTTTTTGTATTTTTAATAGAAATGGGGTTTCACCATGTTAGCCAGTATGGTCTTGATCTCCTGACCTCGTGATCCACCTGCCACGCCCTCCCAAAGTGCTGGGATTACAGGTGTGAGCCACCGCACCTGGCCTTTAAATTTATTTTTAAACTAAGGTTTACTTATTTTTTAAGTAGGTTCAAAATATACAAAAGGGTAAACTGATAAAAGTTTCCAATCCATTCTTGTCCCCAGCTGCTGAGTTCCCCTCACTAGAAGCAACCACTGTCACCAGTTTCTTGTCTATCCTTCCAGAGTTACCCTGTATCTATTCAAAGGCATATAAAATTAATTCTGTGAGCAGAGTATATATCACTAAATTGATGGAGAACCAATTGCCTTAAATAGAATAACCATAAAAACATGACAAAAGTGGCTGGGCACAGTGGCTCACACCTGTAATCCCAGCACTTTGGGAGGATGAGGTGGGCGGATCACAAGGTCAGGAGATCAACACCATCCTGTCTAACACGGTGAAACCCCGTATCTACTAAAAATACAAAAAATTAACCGGGCGTGGTGGCGGGCACCTGTAGTCCCAGCTACTCGGGAGGCCGAGGCAGGAGAATGGCATGAACCCGGGAGGCAGAGCTTTCAGTGAGCCAAGATTGCGCCACTGCACTCCAGCCTGGGCGACAGAGCAAGACTCTGTCTCAAGAAAAGAAAAGAAAAGAAAAATGATAAAAGTGAAAATGTATTAAATCTGGCCAGACACTATTGCCCATCAAAGCCTCTGAGCCTGAGGTTTTCTGTTTTAAAAATGAAATTAACAGCCAGGTACAGTGGGTCACACCTATAATTCCAGCACTTTGGGAGGCTGAGGCAGGAGGATCAGTTGAGGTCAGGAGTTCAAGACCAGCCTGGGAAAAATTGTGAGACCCTGTCTCTACAAAAATTAAAATGCAAAAATTATCTGGCATGGTGGCACACATTGTAGTCTCAGCTACTGGGGAGGCTGAGTAGGTGGGAGGATTTCTTGAGCCTAGGAGATCCAGGAGGCAGTGAACCATGACGGTGCCATGCACTCCAGCCTTGCACAGAGCAAGACCCTGTCTCAAAACATAAGAAATAAAATTGGGCCGGGCATGGTATAATCATACCTATAATCCCAAAACTTTGGGAGGACTATTGCTTGAGCCCAGGAGTTCAAGATCATCCTGGGCAACATGGCAAAACCCCATCTCTACAAAAATACAAAAAATGAGCTGGCCGTGGCAGCGCACAGCTGTAGTTCCAGCTACTGACAAGGCTGAGGTGGGAGGATCACCTGAGCCCGGGGGTTTGAGGCTGCAGTGAGCCGTGATTGTGCTACTGCACTCCAGCCTGGGTGACAGAGTGAGACCCTGCCTCAAAACATAAAATTAAATTAACAACATGAGGCTGTCTCTGTCATCAGCAGGTGTGAAATACAATTGAAAAGACAGTATCTTTCTCACTGTGAATCAGGATTGTGAAATACTCAGTCCACACACCTCCTAAGTCTTTCTCTCTCATGAGAAATTTCTGACTTGGAGAGTCCTTTGCAAGGACTGGAACAACCAGGAAGTCAAGTCAAGGGAAAGAATAGCAAGTGGGTGAGGTATGGCATGATTGGTGCTAGGGCCACCTTGAGGACTCAGTCAGGGACAGTGAGTGGGAAGGGGGAAAGGCATCCACCAGACCTAACCCCACTCATGTCCTGCCCCCTCCTGTGATCCTAGTTGCTAGACCTGATGCACACCCTGCACACGCGGGCAGCCTCTATCTACAGCTCATGGGCGGAGGAGCAACGCCACCTGCAGACAGATGGCCAGAAGATCGAAGCTGATTCTCGCACCCTCTGGGCCCACTGCTGGTGCCCTTTACTGCAGGGTAAACCAGGAGGGGCAGAGGTAGGGAGTTTGGGGAGCATCAGGATCAAGATGCCTGAAGGATCCTGACCCTGCTCTTGCTCTCAGGTATTGCCTGCCTGTGCTGCGATGCCCGGCGCCAGGTACGGATGCAGGCACTGACCTATCTGCAGCGAGCACTACTTGTACATGATCTGCAAAAGCTAGATGCCCTGGAATGGGAGTCCTGTTTTAACAAGGTGGGACTTCCTACTGGTCTTAAGATAAAGTTCAGATCCTAAGAAAAGGAAAGCCAGGCAGCCTGAAGAGCCCCTAATGTGAGTCTTCAGCCTGCATCATACCTTCCCTTCTGTTCTGTGCCCATCCAGTTCCTGGCTTCCTTGGGGCAAGGCTGCCTAGCTGACCCTCGTAGGGAGACATTGCACATTTACCCCCACCAGGTGCTGTTTCCTCTACTTACCAAGCTCTTGGAGAACATCAGCCCTGCAGATGTGGGCGGGATGGAGGAGACCCGGATGAGGGCTTCCACACTGCTCTCTAAGGTACTGCTCACCACCCTACACCCACCCTCTCTCCCATACCTGCCTTTTCGCAAGGAGGGAAACCAGGGCTTCTGGCAGGACCTAAGATTCATTGTAGGTGCTCACAACCCCCCAGCTATGGACACTAGGCCGGACCTGGGGACCCGAGAGGATTCTGAATCTTAGATCAGAGATTCCTCTATCTCTGATCTAAGATTCTCAGCCTCAGAGAGGGGTCCAGAGGCTCCTACAGTCCCCTCAGCTGAAGGGGGCTGGTGGGCCGTAGGTCTTCCTGCAGCACCTGTCTCCACTGCTGTCGCTCTCTACCTTTGCGGCCCTCTGGCTCACCATCTTGGACTTCATGGACAAGTACATGCACGCAGGCTCCAGCGACTTACTGGTATGTTCCACCTCAGCTCGGCTGCCTGCCTCCTGTCCCACCTGCTGGAAGGACTTGCCCTTTCCCCCTTGGTAGCTACCTCCCTTTACCATACTCTCCCATGCCCTCTTTCCTATTCTCATGGTCCCACTGCCACCTGCAGTCAGAGGCGATCCCTGAGTCTCTGAAGAACATGCTTCTGGTGATGGACACAGCGGAGATTTTCCACAGTGCAGATGCACGGGGAGGTGGCCCCTCAGCCCTCTGGGAGATCACCTGGGAGCGCATTGACTGTTTTCTGCCTCACCTACGAGATGAACTCTTCAAGCAGACCGTCATCCAGGGTAGGGGGCTCAGCCCAGCTTTATCAAAAAGAGTCCCCTGCCTGGGCGCAATAGCTCACACCTGTAATCCCAGCACTTTGGGAGGCCGAGGTGGGTGGATTACCTGAGGGCAGGAATTCGAGACCAGCCTGACCAACATAGTGAAACCCCATGTCTATGAAAAATACAAAAATTAGCCAGGTGTGATGGTGGGTGCCTGTAGTCCCAGCTACTCAGGAAGCTGAAACAGGAGAATCGCTTGGACCCGGGAAGTGGAGGTTTCAGTGAGCCGAGATCACAGCCTGAGCGACAGAACGAGATTCTGTTTCAAAAAAACCAGAGAGTCCCCAAAGCTGAATTTATTGTCTGTGCCCTGGGTGGGTAGAAAGGCTATTGGGTAGCTAGGGCTCTGCTGGAAAGAAAGCACTAAGAAGTGCCATTTCGATTCTCTACCATCTCCAGACCCCATGCCCATGGAGCCTCATGGCCCAAAGCCTCTCGCCTCAGCCCACCTGACTTCTGCTGCTGGTGATACCAGGACACCTGGACATCCACCTCCCCCAGAGATTCCATCTGAGCTGGGGGCCTGTGGTGAGTCTCTCTGGGCTAGCCTGATAGGCACTGAGTAGCAAGCAGAGGGGCCTAAGAGGAGGCCCAAGGGGGCATGGGAATGCTGCTGAGCAGGGGCTGTGAGCCGAGGGAAGGAGGCCACTAGAGAGTCCTGTTGCCGCTCTTCCCATGACAAATGGCAGGACCATAAGCTATGAGAACTATGCAGTCTTCAGGCTTGGGAAGAGAAAGCTGGATCAGGGACTTGGAATGAATTTTCAGAGGTTTCCTTTCAGAGATTCGAGTAGAGAGTAACCTGAAGGCCAGGTGCAGTGGCTCATACCTGTAATCCCAGCACTTTGGGAGGCTGAGGAGGGCAGATCACCTGAGGTCAGGAGTTTGAAACCAGCCTGGCCAACATGGTGAAACCCCGCCTGTACCAAAAAAAATACAAAACTTAGCTGGGCGTGGTGGTGCACACCTATAATCCCAGCTACTGGGGAGGCTGAGGTGGAGGGATCGCTTGAACCCGGGAGGCAGAGGTTGCAGTGAGCTGAGATCGTGCCACTGCACTCCAGCCTGGGTGACAGAGTGAGACCCTGTTGCACCAAAAAAAAAAAAACCAAAAAGTAGCCTTGCAAAGGTGGTAGAAGGTAGATATAAGGTAGCTGAACATTGAAATGAGTTTTGAGGGGAGACTCCCAACTTTTTAGGCTGGTGGAGGGCGGGGCGTGTTGTTTACAGGAACAAGGAGGAACAAAGATTCTATAAGCAGCCAACTGGGCAATGTGAGAGTTGTCTTGTGCCAATAAGGGAATCTGACTGTAGCCACCTTGCTTTCCCTACAGACTTTGAGAAGCCCGAGGGCCCCCGAGCCGCCAGCAGCAGCTCCCCAGGATCACCAGTAGCCTCAAGCCCCAGCAGGCTGAGCCCCACCCCTGATGGGCCTCCACCTCTGGCTCAGCCCCCACTGATCCTGCAGCCCCTGGCCTCCCCACTGCAGGTGGGCGTGCCACCCATGACTCTGCCCATCATCCTCAACCCTGCGCTCATCGAGGCCACCTCACCAGTGCCCCTCCTGGCCACACCCCGCCCCACAGATCCCATACCCACCTCTGAGGTCAACTAAGGCAGGTCACTCAGAGATCAGGACCAGTGCTTCCCACCAGGCTTTCCTTGACCCCACTTCTGGCTGTCCTGCGGGCCACAGGCTCTTCAGGCCAAGTCAGAGCTGCTGTTGCTGCCACTTGGATGGGGACCTGAAAAAGAGAACGTTGATAGCCCCAGCTAAGACCCCCAATCAGCTGTGGGACCTTTTTCCTCCTCTGTGCTCCATTCCTGGAGGTTCAGCCTGGGAGTGCACTCAGCTGTCATCTGCAGCCTCTGCCTCCAGCCTGGCAGCTCTGGGAGAGGCATCCGTGTGCCAGCCCTGCAGTGCCTGCCCACAGTCAGGCATTGAGAACTAAGCCCAACCACTCTGCACTTTGTTTTCCACTCCCATTAGCCCTGGGCCACCTCCTCCAGTTCTTCCTCTTTTACTAATTAGTTGGTCAGTTTGGAGAGTTGACTGGCACCATGGAGGGTAGGCAGGTAGGGGCTGGGTGGGGGACTGCCCACAGGAGCATGTACATATGGAAAAACAGAACAACAATGGACTTTTTATGATATAATAAATGTCTTAGTACCAGCATCATTGTCTCTCCCTCCGGTTTCCTTCTTGAGCTTGTGGGTCAGGGCACCATGTTATCGGGTGTGCAGGGCTTGGGCTTGGTGTGAGCAGAGGCTGAGCCTACCTACCACCACCACCCCCTCCCCAACCCCGCTAGATGCTAGGCCTGGGGTCAGGATTCCTTCACCACTGCTGACCCCTGCCCTGCCACAGGGTGCACCCTTGTCATCACAGGTGTGCCCCGGGGCTTGGGCAGTGGCTCGGACAATTGTCATCTTCCCTAACTGTTCCAAGGGAGACACGAGACAACCTGTCCTGGGTGATAGGGAAGAGGAGTGAGGGCTGAGCTGTAGTTATTCGTAAGTCTTCTCTCAGACACGTCTCACTATCCAAGAGCGCAAAACAGCCCTTGGGGTTTCAGATGAGCCCAAGAGTTCGAGGCTGCAGTGAGCTATGATTGTGCCACTGTACTTGAGCCCCCCCCGTCATCCAGGCTGGAATACAGTGGCACAATCATAGCTCACTGCAGCCTCAAACTCAGGTTCAAGCAATCCTCTCACATCAGCCTCCCAAGTATCTGAGACTAAGGTGCGCACCCCTACACTTGGCTAGTTTTTTGTGTATTTTTTGTAAAGACGGAGTCTCACCATGTTGCCCAGACTGGTCTTAAACTCCTGGGCTGAAATGATCTTCCTGCCTCGGCCTCCCAAAGTGCTGGGATTACAGGCGTGAGCCACTGCACCCAGCCCTGGGAAGGATATCTTGCCCACAGCTGCAGTCATGGGTTTGGAGCCCAGGGCATTCATTTTGACCCCAAACTGAAGAGGGGTAACTTTTCCCGGCCCCACAAACCTCAGACCTCACTCACTGCAGCATGATTACAGGATCCCCTCCCCTCCTTTCCCTTGGATCAGGGTAATACAGGTGGGCGTGTGTATGGGCAGGCTGTGTGGCTCCTGCAGGGTGGAGGTGCTATGGGTGTGTGATACTGTGAAATAGATATTTGGTCTTCACCCTGTTTCCTGGCATAACTCTTAAAATCCTTAAAATCTCCAAAGTGATGTCCTTTGATATATGATTGACTGACAGCTGGCAGTCCCTATGTAGCTTCTGGATGGGGGCTGGTCACCAAAGCAGAATTAAAGGGTTGGAACTTTCAGCCTCAGCCCCCAACCTCCAGGGAGGGAAGAGGTACTGAAGGTTAAGTTGATCACCAGTGTCCAGTGGTTTAATCAACCGTGCCTATGTAATGAAGCTTCCCTAAAAACCCAAAAGGGCAGGGTTTGGAGAGCTTCCAGATAGCTGAACATGTGGAGGCTTACAGGAAGGTAAACAAGAGCGCATCCTGTGCCCAGAGGGTGGCGCACCACAGCTCCATGTGGACATCACTCCCAGGCTCTGGACCCTTTCAGACCTCACCCTATGTATGTCTTCATGGCTGGTTATTTGTATCCTTTATAATATTCCCTGTAGTAAACTGGTAAGTGTGTTTCCTTGAGTTCTGTGAGCTGCTCTAGCAAACTAGTTGAACCCAAACGCAAGAAGGGGGTCATGTGCAGCGCAATTTATAGCTGGTCAGTAAGAAATACAGGAAAAACCACTTGGGACTTAACAATTGGCATCAGAAGTGGAGGCAATGACTGGGCACCATGGCACATGCCTGTAATCCCAGCACTTTCAGAGGCGAGGCAGAAGGATCCCTTGAGGCCAAGGGTTCAAAACCAGCCTGTGCAACATAGCGAGACCCTGTCTCTATTTAAAAAAAAAAAAAAAGGCATTTTTTTAAAGAAGTAGAGTACAGTCTTGGGGAATGAGCCCTCAACCTATGAGACCTGGCACTATTTCCAATTAGATAGCGTCAGAATTGAATTGGAGGCCACCCAGCTGGTGTCCACTATAGAGCTGATTGCTTGCCTGGTGTGTGGGGGTTTTCCCACACACACACGTTTGGTCACAGAAGTCTTCTGTGTTGATTGTTTTTGAGTGAGAAAATAGAAACACTTTGAATGTGTTTTCCCCTCCCATGGTGGGAAACAAAATTCTGGTTAGTAAGCTTTCCCAAGTGAAGCATCCACATCATCTTGGCTTCCTCCTCCACAATGGTGCCTTCCCTTCCCTGGGGCACAGAGAACAGTGTGGCCCTGTTGTACTTCCAGCTGGCCTCCATTACGGAGAGTTAAGGGCAGCACTCACCCCCTGCACTGGGGCCCAGCTGGCGGTATGATTCTCCAGCACCAGGCTTCCCTTTGCTCAGCACATCCACATGACTGGGCATTTGGACCTGTGCAGCGCCTCCCTCAGTGTAGAAAAAGGCACCTCAGAAGTGGGAATAACCTGATGTGGAAAAATACTGATATGAAACCGGAAGCTCTTAGGCTAATTTCTCCCTCTTCCTTCTTCCTCAAGTCCAGGCCATGCCTGATTTGCATGCTAACCAGAAGCCTTGCCCAACCCTGCCCCTGGGAAAATTAGGAGGGGCAGAGAGTCCTGTGTGTGTGCAGAAAAGCCTGCAACTACAGCCAGCTAGATGCTGGGGCATTTGGCTTCAACTATGGTGTCTCTGTTCTCCCATCTGAGCCCCACAAGCTCTGCCTTTAGAAGCTTCCATGTGTTTCCCTATGGGAGAAATAGTGTTGACTGCTGCAAATAAGTCTGAAGGCCACCCTATGAACAAAGAAATAGGACAGCTCTAATGTCCCTTATAAAACCTATCTCAAAAATTAGGAAAGAAGTGGGAACAGGAGTGGAGCAGGGTGCAGTGGCTCACGCCTGTAATCCTAGCACTTTGGGAGGCTGAGGCAGGAGGACTGCTTGCCCAGGAGTTCAAGACCATGCACCTGTGGCCACGCTACTCGGGAGGCTGAGGCAGGAGGACTGCTTGAGCCTGGGAGGTCAAGGCTGCAGTGAGCTATGATGGTGCCACTGTACTCCAGCCTGGCAACCGAGCAAGACTCTGTCTCAGAGGAAAAAAAAAAAAAAAAAAAAAGGCTGGAGCAATTGCAAACTGGCCCACTCCCTGCTGGGAAGCAAAGAAAAACATTTGCTGGAAGTTGCATTCTGTTATTAAAAAGTAGCTGAGGCCAGGTGTGGTGGCTCACACCTGTAATCTCAGTACTTTGGGAGGCTGGGGCAGGAGGATCACTTGAGGCCAGGAGTTTGAGATCAGCCTGGGCAACATAGTGAGACCCCGTCTCTATTTTTTAAAAGATTTCAAAAATATATTTAAAAAACAGAAGACCAGCTGATATGCATGATTTGTATTGTGGACAATATTGTCTCTCAGAAAGCAAAGGAAGCTGCAAGAGGAACTAATAAGTAAGCCTTAATTCTGACCAACAAAGAAGAATGGCTTGGTGATGTGGAAGTAACCAAATCTTGGGGGAAAGTAATAGCATAGTCTAGAGGGAAATGCTGGTCTTAATGGACATCTCCCACCAGAAATCCAGGATGACAGATAAAGTCAGGAGGAAAGGTAGAGACGGTTCCATGACTTAAGACCCTAACATAGAGAACTGGCATTGCTAGAGCACCTATATGTGTCAGTATTGAGTGCCTTGCTCAAACATTTTATTTTTATTTAATGTGAGGAGGGGGATTTTGTGTTTTTTGGGCTTTGTTTTGTTTTTTTTTTCTGAGACAGAGTCTCACTCTGTCACTCAGGCTAGAGTGCAGTGGTGCAATCTTGACTCACTGCAACCCCTGCCTCTTGGGTTCAAGCAATTTTTGTGCTTCAGCCTCCCAAGAAGCTGGGATTACAGGCATGCACCACCACAACTGGCTAATGTTTTTGTTTATTTGTTTTTAGACGGAGTCTCATTCTGTCACCAGGCTGGAGTGCAGTGGCATGATCTCAGCTCACTGCAACCTCCGCCTCCGGGTTCAAGCAATTTTCCTGCCTCAGCCTCCTGAGTAGCTGGGATTACAGGCGCATGCTATCATGCCGGACTAATTTTTGTATTTTTAGTAGAGACGTGGTTTCACCATGTTGATCAGGCTGGTCTCGAACTCCTGACCTCATGATCTGCCCGCCTCGGCCTCCCAAAGTGCTAGGATTACAGGCGTGAGCCACCGCACCTAGCACCTGGCTGATGTTTTGTACTTTTAGTAGAGATGGGGTTTCACCATGTTGGCCGGGCTGGTCTCAAACTCCTGGAACTCAGGTAACCCACCCACCTTGGCCTCCCAAAGTGCTGGGATTACAGGTGTGAGCCACTGCACCCGGCTGTTTTTGTTTTGTTATTTGAGACAGGATCTCCCCCTGTTGCCCAGGCTGGAGTGTAGTGGCACAATCACAGCTCACTGCCGCCTTGACCTCCCAGGCTCAAGTGATCCTCCCACCTCAACCTTCAAACAACATTTTAGAGGCATTTTCTGCACTTACAGATGAGGCTATGTACAGGTTCAGAGGCCAAGTCATGGAATTTAGGGAGCTGGGAATCAAACCCAAGTCAGTGTCACTCTAAACCTCATGTTCTTTGATATGACACTTCTTCCATTCAGAAGTAGTGATGGTGAGGCCAGGTGCAGTGGCTCACACATGTAATCCCAGCACTTTGGGAGGCCGAGGTGGGCGGATCACAAGGTAAGGAGATTGAGACCATGCTGGCTAACACGGTGAAACCTATCTCTACTAAAAATACAAAAAAAAAATTAGCCAGGCATGGTGGCACACGCCTGTAGTCCCAGCTACTCGGGAGGCTGAGGCAGGAGAATCACTTGAACCTAGGAGGCGGAGTTGCAGTGAGCCAAGATTGTGCCACTGCACTCCAGCCTGGATGACAGTGTGAGCTTCTGTCTCAAAAAAAAAAAAAAAAAATTAGCCAGGCGTGGTGGTGGGCACCTGTAATCTCATCTACTCGGGAGGCTGAGGCAGAAGAATCGCTTGAACCTGGGAGGCACAGGTTTCAGTGAGCCAAGATGGCACCACCGCACTCCAGCCTGGGCAAGAGTGCGAGACTGTGTCTCAAAAATAATAAATAAATAAATAAATGTAGTGGTGGTGGTGTAGTAACCCTCCAAAGCTAAACACATTTTCTATAGCTTCTCATGTGAAATAAAAGGCTAAGCACCTGAGGAAACAGGTTATTACCTAGTGAGCTCAGAGTTTAGTAAAGTTTATAAAAACTGGAAACAGATGCCCACGACCAAGAAAAATATGTGAATTTTCTACGCACATAATGATATGAGAAAGAACAAAACATAGAATGAGCTACAATGGGCATTCCTCCCCACCCCACCACCAAATAGAAAAAAATACTAGGAACAACAAAAGTTGTGGTTATTGGAGCCATGGGTATTTACCTTTGTTGAGGGCTCACTGGTTGGAAGACAAGTGGCTGTGAATGAGCAGAGCCACTCAGCCCCAGGGCTCCCATTGAGAAGGAGCCTGTAATCCTAGCTACTCAGGAGGGTGAGGCAGGAGAATCGCTTGAACCCGGGAGGCAGAGGTTGCAGTGAGCTGAGATTGTGCCACTGCACTCTAGCCTGGGCAACAGAGCGAGACTGTCTCAAAAAAAAAAAAAAAAAAAATAGACCGGGCACGGTGGCTCACGCCTGTAATCCCAGCATTTTGGGAGGCCGAGGCGGGCAGATCACAAGTTCAGGAGTTCAAGACCAGCCTAACCAACATGGTGAAACCCCTTCTCTACTAAAAATACAAAAATTAGCTGGGTGTGTTGGTGGGCGCCTGTAATCCCAGCTACTCTGGAGGCTGAGGCAGGAGAATCACTTGAAACTGGAAAGTGGAGGTTGCAGTGAGCCGAGATCAGGCCACCACGCTCTAGCCTGGGCAACAGAGTGAGAATCTGTCTCAAAAAATAATAATAATTTTAAAAAATAAGTAAAAGGAAAAATTATTGATACCCCCTATAAATCTGCTCCTCTCTGTGTGCCCCACATCACTAAAGGACAATTCCATTCTTTTTTATGCCAAAACCCCCTCTTTTCTCACATCCTACATCTAATCCTCAGCAAGTCTTGTTACTTCTATCTTTAAATCTATCTAGAATTACGATTACTTCCCACCACGTTTATCATCCACTAGCACCCAAGCCTCAGCCACTGTCTGTTGGACTACTAGTCTCCCTCCTTCCTTATAGGTCCTTGCATTCGATGGTCTTTACATAGCAGCTAAATGGATCCTTATTTGTTTGTTTGAGACGGTCTCGCTCTGTTGCCCAGGCCGGAGTACAGTGGTGCAATTTAGGCTCACTGCAATCTTCACCTCCTGGGCTCATGCAATTCTCTGACCTCAGACTCCTGAGTAGCTGGGAATACAGATGCATGCCACCACACCCAGCTAATCTTTGCATTTTTTGTAGAGAAGGGATTTTACCATGTTACCCAGGCTGGTCTCAAACTCATGGGCTCAAGCAATCCACCTGCCTCGGCCTCTCAAAGTGCTGGGATTACAGGCATGCAGCCCAAATGGATCCTTTTAAGACACGTTATACCCCAGCCTGGACAACACAGCAAGACCCTGTCTCAAAAAAAAAAAAATCTAAAAGCTAAAAAAACTAGGCTGGGCAATGGACCTCACATTGAGAGGTCAATGTGGGCAGATCACTTGAGCGCAGGAGTTTGAGACCAGCCTGGGCAACATGGTGAAACTCGTCTCTACAAAAAAATGCAAAAATTAGCTGGGCCTGGTGGCAGGTACCTGTAGTCCTAGCTACTCAGGAGGCTAAGGTGGGATGATCGCTCGAGCCCAGGAGTTTGAGGTCGCAGTGAGCTATGACCACACCACTGCACACCACTTTGAGTAACAGAGTGAGAGCCTCTCGGCCGGGCGCGGTGGCTCACACCTGTAATCCCAGCACTTTGGGAGGCCGAGGCGGGCGGATCACAAGGTCAGGAGATCGAGACCATGGTGAAACCCCGTCTCTACTAAAAATAGAAAAAATTAGCCGGGCACAGTGGCGGGCGCCTGTAGTCCCAGCTACTCGGGAGGCTGAGGCAGGAGAATGGCGTGAACCCGGGAGGCGGAGCTTGCAGTGAGCCGAGATTGCGCCACTGCACTCCAGCCTGGGCGACAGAGCAAGACTCCGTATCAAAAAACAAACAAACAAACAAACAGAGTGAGAGCCTCTCTCAAAAAAAAAAAAAAAAGATACATTATGCAATTTTCACTCCACTGCTCAGAACTCTCTCACAGCTTTCCATCTTGATCAGAACAAAATCCAAAGTTATTACTTTATTCCACCTACTAACCTTCTTGGGGTTCCTCAAATATGCCAAACACTTGTATCAGAGCTTGGCCCTACTGTTCCCTCCACCTGGAACGCTCTTTCTCCAGATATTCCCCATGACTCACTCCCTTACTTTTTCAAGTCATTGTTTAATTGTTACTTCATCAGAGAGTCCTGCTTTGACTGATACCTAGAAAATCCTTGGCCGGGCGCGGTGGCTCAAGCCTGTAATCCCAGCACTTTGGGAGGCCGAGACGGACGGATCACAAGGTCAGGAGATCGAGACCATCCTGGCTAACACGGTGAAACCCCGTCTCTACTAAAAAATGCAAAAAAACTAGCCGGGGGGGTTGGCGGGCGCCTGTAGTCCCAGCTACTCGGGAGGCTGAGGTAGGAGAATGGCGTAAACCTGGGAGGCGGAGCTTGCAGTGAGCTGAGATCCGGCCACTGCACCCCAGCCTGGGCGACAGAGCAAGACTCCGTCTCAAAAAAAAAAAAAAAGAAAAAAAGAAAATCCTTGTCACTGTCTAATCCCTTACCTACTTAATTTTTCTCTGTAACACTTATTACCAACTGATATATATCTGTTGGAGTTTTGTCTGCAAGCAGCGGTGTTTAATGGAGTGGGCTCTCACTATTTATTGGTAAATGAATGGAATAAATTTGGGGTGCATCCGCTCTGGGCTAGGCATTGTGCTAGGGCTGGGTGTAGAAACAGATGATCATTAGGATGAAAATTAGTGAAACATGCAATGAAGAAGTTTTTTTTTTTTTTTTTTTTGAGATGGTGTCTCACTCTGTTTTCCAGGCTGGAGCACAGTGGCGTAATCTCAGCTCACTGCAACCTCCGCCTCCCAGATTCAAATGATTCTCCTGCCTCAGCCTCCCTAGTAGCTGGGACTACAGTTGCCCACCACCACATCCAGCTAATTTTTATACTTTTAGTAGGGACAGGGTTTCACCATGTTGGCCAGGCTGGTCTCGAACTCCTGACCTCAAGTGATCCACCCACCTTGGCCTCCCAAAGTGCTGAGATTATAGGTGTGAGTCACTGTGCCCAGCCTAACAAAGAGGGTTCTTAAGCCCAGATAGATGAGGCTGTAGCAAATGACAAGCTATTTTGAGTTAGTTTAAAATCTCCAGGCTAACATGCATTAGGAATTGATGAATCTGACAGAGGGGCACACGGGAGCTCATTATACTATTCTCTCCACTCTTCTTTTTTTGAGACGGCGTTTGTCTGTCACCCAGCCTGGATGGAGCGCGGTGGCACGAACATGGCTCACAGCAGCCTCAACTTCCTGGGCTTGAGCAATCCTCCCACCTCAGCCTTCCAAGTAGCTAGGACTACAGGCACTCACCATCACATCTAGCTAACTTAAGTAGAGATGAGGTCTCCCTATGTTGCCAGGGTGATCTCAAACTCCTGAGCTCAAGTGATCCGCCTGCCTCAGCCTCCCAAAGTGAAAATCTTTGTATGTTTGAAATGTTCGCTAATAAAGGTCTTCTTTTTTTAATCTTTAGATAAATTACAGCTTAGACTCTTGTAACTAAAATAGCTCAACCCTTAGGGGTGCTTTTAGAGATGTTGTGGGGACTCGAAGAATCCATGCCAATTTTGGTGGCAATTTGTGAGCACTTTGAAAGGATAGACGTGATCAGTGGTAACCAGCACGGGTTTACTAAGTTAGAGTATACCAAGCTGAATTTTCTCCATTTTAAATTTTATTTTTAAATTTTTATTTATTTATTTAGAGACCTAGTTATGAGACTGGCTAAGTTTTATATTTTTTGAGACGGGGTTTCACCATGTTGCCAAGGCTGGTCTCGAACTCCTGGGCTCAAATGATCCACAAGCCTTGGCTTCCCAAAGTGCTGAGATTACAGGTGTGGGCCACCATGTCTGGCCTTAGTCCATTTTAAATAGGGTTAGGAATCTGACTTACCGGAGAAATGTAGTAGACAACATATCTGGATTTCAGCAAATTGTTTGGCAGAATCTTACGATATTTGTTTGAGAGGCCCACAGTAAGGTGGAAAGGGCTGCTTTGTTTTATATAAATTTAGGGGAAAGAGCTTCATCCTGGAGTCAACAGATTGGGTTTGAATCCTGGCTCTGCCCCTTCCTAGCTGTGTGTTTGGTTACTCCACCTCTCTGAGCCTTGATTTCTTCATCAGTAAAGGTAATATTCACCTCCTAGGGTTGTTGGGAGGGAGAATGAGAACTTCTAAAGTACTCGAACCTAGTGCCTGGGACACTATATTTGCAGGCAAGATGAAGGAGGGTGGGGAAGTAATAGGAAACAGACAGCCCAGATCGAGAGCCATAATAGTCTCTCTTTACTTAGTGCCAGTGCAGGCCTGTGATTCTGTTCTTAAAAACGTCTGGGGCAAGCTGCAGGAAAGATCCCAGATAGCCTATGTTCTACCATAAGCCTAAGGGAGGAGGACTCCAGGCATGGAGATTACTCATGGCACCTGCTAAGGAGAAACGCTACTGACCAGAGAGAGGTCCACTCATGTACTCGATACTTGGTGAATTCCTGTCCTGACCTCACTGCCTCTAGAAGTGTTCAGGTGGAAACTGGAAGGTCTATAAGAGGCAATTTGGCAGGACACAGTGGCTCACGTCTGTAATCCAAGCATTTTGGAAGGCCAAAGTAGGAGGACCACTTAAGCCCAGGAGTTTAAGACCAGCCTAGGCAACGTAGTGAGATCCATCTCCACTAAAAATTTAAAAATTTGCCAGGTGTGGTGGTGTGCACCTGTAGTCCCAGCTACTCAGGAGAGTGAGAGAATCAGTGCACCCCGGAGTTCGAGGTTGCAGTGAGCCATGATCCCGCCACTGTACTCCAGGCCTGGGTGACAGAGACACTGTCTCAAAAACATAAATAAATAAAATAGGCCGTGTGCGGTGGCTCACGACTGTAATCCCAACGTTTCGGAAGGCGGAGGCCAGCGGATCACCTGAGGACAGGAGTTCGAGACCAGCCTGACCAACATGGTAAAACCCCAACTCTACTAAAAATACATAAATTAGGCGGGCTTGGTGGTGGGCACTGTAATCCCAGATACTCGGGAGGCTGCGGCAGGAGAATGGTTTGAATCCAAGAGGCGGAGGTTGCAGTAAGCCAAAAGCGCCTCACTGCATTCCAGTCTGAGACTAAAAAAAAGAGGCGATTTCCCACATCGGTGGAAATTTGAGCTGTTTAAACTCTGGATGCCTTTTTCAGTTCTAATATTCCAGATCTCCATGGTGGATAAACACTTAATTTCCCTTCTCCTGCGCAGAGCTCCTGAGTCCTGGCCCGCTGGGAACCTATCACTTCTATAAAAGTCCGAGGTCCGGACTGTCTCTCCCGGAACCCTGAGGCTGATGAGACAGAGCGAGACAGGGGCCTGGGCCAAATGGAATCTCCTCGCGGCCTCATGAAGGCCGCCAGAGGGCGCCCGGGACCGACCGCAAAAGCAACTTCCTTCCTCTTCCGCTAACTTCCCGGCAGCCCGCCGCTCAGGGTGGGGGCCCCGAGGGCTGGGGCCGTCGGCTTCCCCCTGGGGTTCCCCCGCTTCGGAGAAAGTCAAGCATTAGGCGCAGCCAAAGCCGAGCTGCAGCGGAAGCTCCCGGCCCAAGGTGGCGCTGGGTCAGCGGGTACCTTCTCGGCAGTCCCCTAGCCGGCCGAACTAGTGGCCTGTCGCGCCTGGTGGCCGGTCGCCCCGCTCCCTGCCCTGAGTGAGCCTGTCCCCTCACAGGGGCGCGCCCGAGTCGCTCCGGGTTGGCTGTGCCAGTCCAGAGTTAAACTTTCAGCCAATGAAAAAGGGCGCGAGGCGTGACGCACGGAAACGTCATGGGAATTCCCCCCTCCGGGGGGCCGAGAAGGGGCTTTCCCGGCCCCAAGCCCTGCTGGCCTGCGAGGTGTCGCGACGCCACCGGTCCCAGGTGGGTCGGGCGCGGAGAGAAGCCGCAACCAGAGCCGCCGCCACGGTGAGTGGCTGGATTCAGACCCCTGGGTGGCCGGGACAAGAGAAGAGCGGGAGGAGGGCCTTTAGCGGACAGCGCCGGGGGCTGGAGAGCAGCAGCGGCACACATCCGGAAAGGGCACGCAGGCAACGACACTCAGATCCACGTCGACATCCTTGTACAAAGACACACGGACCCGTACGTACACCTGTACCTGTGCTGGCGCACACACGGCAGCTTCCGTGCAGTCGCACTCGCACACACATGCACACGGAGACGTGCCCACCGGTGCACTGGTGCCTGCACCCACACCCTTCACGCACAAACTCAAGATACGCTCACTTGTGTCTATACATCAAGACAGGCGCTGACACACACCCACACTGAGAAGCTCGGGACTCACCTGTCTACACACATGCTCGCTTGCACACTCATGTTGACGCCATGGACACACAACATGCACCCAAGCACTAGAGCCGAAACACACTTGTGGAGCTGTGATGGAGACCCACGCTTGTATTGGGTGGGGAGCGTGCAGAGGTCTCCCTGTCGCCTGCGTGCCCAGAGCCGGTGCGGTGTGGGACCAGCTGCTGTTGCGAGGTTTGGGAAAGAGAAAAGAGGAGCCGGAGGAGAAGACACTTTTCCCGCGGCCCCAGAATCGTGTTCTCGGGGCAGAACCCCGGGGCCTCCCACAGGAAAGAGCCCCCGCCTACAGGCTGTTCGAAGGGGAGGCCGTCAGACAGCAGGAATGTCCCCCCAAAAGCCCCCGGGGTTTATCAGCCGTGGCCTCCCTCCTGGCAGAAATTCCCAAGGTTGCTCCAGACCGGGGGAGGGGAGCGGGAGGCGGACTTGGCCCCAGACTGCCAACCTCCCCACGGCCGTGAGGGACCCTCCTGTTCCCTGCCCTGGAGGGAGGAGGGGGCTTAACCCCCACCGCGGCTCCCCGGATTCTCCTCTCCCTCTACCCGCTGAAAAGCAGCGGGAACCCGCAGACGGGTGAGGACCTCCCGCCCCTCCCGTCGTGAGGGCGGGGCCACTGGCGTCATTTCCAGGCCCGCCCCCTCCGGCCCCGCCTCCCCTTGGTATTTTCGGGACTTTCCTAAGCTGCTCTAACTTTCCTGCCCCTTCCCCGGCCAAGCCCAACTCCGGATCTCGCTCTCCACCGGATCTCACCCGCCACACCCGGACGGGCGGCTGGAGGAGGTCGGACCGTCCCCCAAATCTGGGCCCCCATCTCCCGCCCACCCCCATTTAGATCTGACCCCCTCCCCCACGCCACTCCTCCCAACTTTAGGCGGGCGCCTAAAATTCTGGGAAGCAGAACCTGGCCGGAGCCACTAGACAGAGCCGGGCCTAGCCCAGAGACATGGAGAGTTGCTACAACCCAGTGAGTCACGCTGCCTGCCCCTGACCCGGCCGGCCGCCCCCCGTGTCTGTCCACCTGTCTGCCCGAGCCCCCTCTGCTGCCATACACCTGCATGCTCGCAGATGCTCTCAGCCTACCAGTCTGTCCATCTGTCTACAACTCTGCCTCCAAAAGGAGCTTTCTCTTGGGCCTGAGGAGGAGGGGGAGTGACCACTGAGGACTTGGAGATGGGAGGTGGGGCCGTGGGGGGGGCCCTGAGAGTTGGATGCCACCCCCAGTCTGTCTCCAAACCAGGGTCTGGATGGCATTATTGAATATGATGATTTCAAATTGAACTCCTCCATTATGGAACCCAAGGAGCCAGCCCCAGAGACAGGTCAGTAAGTTCACTAACCTCCTCTAGTCCTAAAGGTAGGGGGAGGGAGAGCATGTGCCTTCTGCCTGGGGGAAGGGCTGGGAGATAGTGGCTCAGCAAGGTCTCCCTGTCCCCAGCTGATGGCCCCTACCTGGTGATCGTGGAACAGCCTAAGCAGGTGAGTAAGCAAAAGGGAGGGTATGGAATGGCTTCAGCTTTGGGGACAAATGGGGTAGTGGTAGCTGGCAGGCCATGGAGGAGCCATTGCCCAAGGAGGCCACAGGGGATTGGATGGTCACTGCTGCTGATCAGAGTGCTGTAGTTGTGGTTCAGAGCAGATACTACCAGGCACTGTGGTCACTGCTGGCCGGGGTGGTCTTCCCTGATCACAATGCTACTCTGCCCTTGGACCTTCAGAGAGGCTTCCGATTTCGATATGGCTGTGAAGGCCCCTCCCACGGAGGACTGCCCGGTGCCTCCAGTGAGAAGGGCCGAAAGACCTATCCCACTGTCAAGGTGAGCCAGGATGGTGCTGGAGGGTTGGCTAAGTGGACAGCACGCCCAAGGCACTGACAGTCCCTGCCTCTCCTAGATTTGTAACTACGAGGGACCAGCCAAGATCGAGGTAGACCTGGTAACACACAGTGACCCACCTCGTGCTCATGCCCACAGTCTGGTGGGCAAGCAATGCTCGGAGCTGGGGATCTGCGCCGTTTCTGTGGGGCCCAAGGACATGACTGCCCAGTAGGTGCCCTCTACCCTGGCCCCCACTGATATGCCCCTCACTCTCTGCCAGTCCTAAGCCCCAGCCCACCTCCATGAGCTTAGCATCTGACCAAGGGGAGAGAGGTAGGTTGGCCCCAAACCCAAGGGCCCAAGTAGAAACTCCAGTGGCTTCCCTGAGGAAGTAGGGCTGAGCTGAGCCCTGACAATGGGAAAGGCACCTCAGGAAGAAAGAACTGCACGGCCAGAGGCCTCCGATTCTCCCATCTCCTCAGATTTAACAACCTGGGTGTCCTGCACGTGACTAAGAAGAACATGATGGGAACTATGATACAAAAACTTCAGAGGCAGCGGCTCCGCTCTAGGCCCCAGGGCCTTACGGGTATGGGTGCGGTGGGGGGAGGGTCATGGGAGGTGCTCAAGGAAGGAGCAGGGAGGGAGAAGCCCAGGGGTCACACATGTACCCACTGCCCAGAGGCCGAGCAGCGGGAGCTGGAGCAGGAGGCCAAAGAACTGAAGAAGGTGATGGATCTGAGTATAGTGCGGCTGCGCTTCTCTGCCTTCCTTAGAGCCAGTGATGGCTCCTTCTCCCTGCCCCTGAAGCCAGTCATTTCCCAGCCCATCCATGACAGCAGTGAGTATCCTGACTACCTGGGGTGCCAGGCCTGGTGGCAGAGGTGGCACGAGGGGTGACCTTAAGCTGTGGAGTCAAACAGGCCCGGGTTTCAGAACCTGGCCCTGCCACATAGATGCTGAGTGATCCTGAGCAAGTCATTTCCTCCCCCTGAAGCTTCTATCTTTAGTAAATGCGAATATTGGGTGGTTCCTGCAGCTCCAGGGGTTGCTAAGATAAGGAATACAGAGCACCCAGCTCCTTAAATGTGGCCATGGCTATTGCATCATCTCAGCTAATCCATATCCCACCCCATAGAGTCTCCGGGGGCATCAAACCTGAAGATTTCTCGAATGGACAAGACAGCAGGCTCTGTGCGGGGTGGTGATGAAGTTTATCTGCTTTGTGACAAGGTGCAGAAAGGTGAGACTGGAGCCCAGGCTGGGCGCCAAGGACATCAAATATAAGACTGGGGCCAGGGAAGCTCTAGGATAAATGGCCCCGGAGATTCCACCGGGAGCTGCGGCCAAGCTTCCGTTTTCCTTGTAGATGACATTGAGGTTCGGTTCTATGAGGATGATGAGAATGGATGGCAGGCCTTTGGGGACTTCTCTCCCACAGATGTGCATAAACAGGTATCCAGGGCTAGGGCCCAGGCTGGGGGCTAAATTAGGCTAAGGACTCACTGACACCCTGTGTCTCCCTGTACCCCCCAGTATGCCATTGTGTTCCGGACACCCCCCTATCACAAGATGAAGATTGAGCGGCCCGTAACAGTGTTCCTGCAACTGAAACGCAAGCGAGGAGGGGACGTGTCTGATTCCAAACAGTTCACCTATTACCCTCTGGTGGAAGGTGGAGCTGGGCTGAGGACCCCAGGGGGATGGTGGGGGGCCAGGCTGGGCTAGAAGGTCCCAAGAGCTAGATGTGGGGATGCATGAGCCAAGTCAGGAGTGTGGAGGGTCTGAGGAGGTGCTTCCTAGGAGCCAGTCTGAGGGCTCTTCTGGGAAGGGCCCCTGAGGCATGACACAATAATTGGGCTCAATCTCATTTTCCTCTGCCCCCAGACAAGGAAGAGGTGCAGCGGAAGCGGAGGAAGGCCTTGCCCACCTTCTCCCAGCCCTTCGGGGGTGGCTCCCACATGGGTGGAGGCTCTGGAGGTGCAGCGGGGGGCTATGGAGGAGCTGGAGGAGGTGAGGGGGTGCTGATGGAGGGAGGGGTAAAGGCAAGAGAAGCTGTGGAGGAAAAAACCAGGGAGAGGCCAGGCGTGGTGGCTCACGCCTGTAATCCCAGTACTTTGGGAGGCCAAGGCAAGCGGATTACCTGAGATCAGGAGTTCGAGACCAGCCTGGCCAACAGGGTGAAACCTCATCTGTACTAAAAATACAAAAATTAGCTGGGCATGGTGGCAGGCGCCTGTAATCCCAGCTACTCGGGAAGCTGAGGCTGGAGAATCGCTTGAACCCGGGAAACAGAGGTTGCAGTGAGCCGAGATCGCACCACTGCACTCCAGGCTGGGCAGTAAGAGCAAAACTCCATCTCAAAAAAACAAAAACAAAAACAAAACTGGGAGCGTCCTGGCTGGTGCCCGCTTCCCACAGCCCTGCCTGTACCCACAGGTGGCAGCCTCGGTTTCTTCCCCTCCTCCCTGGCCTACAGCCCCTACCAGTCCGGCGCGGGCCCCATGGGCTGCTACCCGGGAGGCGGGGGCGGGGCGCAGATGGCCGCCTCGGTGCCCGGCAGGGACTCCGGAGAGGAAGCCGCGGAGCCGAGCGCCCCCTCCAGGACCCCCCAGTGCGAGCCGCAGGCCCCTGAGATGCTGCAGCGAGGTATGGCGTCCAGGGCACGGACGGTCGGGGCGCTGGGGCTGAGGACCCAGCTCTGACCCACGCCCTCTGTCGCCCCCAGCCCGAGAGTACAACGCGCGACTGTTCTGCCTGGCGCAGCGCAGCGCCCGGGCCCTACTCGACTACGGCGTCACCGCGGACGCGCGCGCGCTGCTGGCGGGACAGCGCCACCTGCTGACGGCGCAGGACGAGAACGGAGACACGTAGGCAACAGAGGGCCTGGCGGACGCGGCGCGGGGTGGGGTGGGGGCAGGAAAGGGACCGGCACAGAGCCGGGCTCTGCAGTTTTCGGACACACCAGGCTTCAAGTCCGGCCTCTCTGTTCACCAGCTCTGTTCAAGATGCTTGGTCTCTCCAAATTTCAGTTTTGTCGACCGTGCAAGGGGTACAGTTATAGCACTTACCTACCTCAAAAGGTGCTAGGAAACGTTAAGTGCAGGCACAGCGATGCCCTGGGCCACGTGCTGGGTTCCACGGGCCCCAGCGAGGGAGTCTATGAGGGCGGTGGGGCTTTGAGAGCGAAGGATGCTCTGAGTGGCTGGGCCAGACTCTCGCTCCCCAACCCCCAGACCGCTGCACCTGGCCATCATCCATGGGCAGACCAGTGTCATTGAGCAGATAGCCTATGTCATCCACCACGCCCAGGACCTCGGCGTCGTCAACCTCACCAACCACCTGCACCAGGTGCGGGGGCGCCTGCTGGGGAGGTGGGAGGGGTTGGAAGGCAGGTGGGTCTCGGGTCTGGCTCACCCTGCTTTCATCCCTAGACGCCCCTGCACCTGGCGGTGATCACCAGGCAGACGAGTGTGGTGAGCTTTCTGCTGCGGGTGGGTGCAGACCCAGCTCTGCTGGATCGGCATGGAGACTCAGCCATGCATCTGGCGCTGCGGGCAGGCGCTGGTGCCCCTGAGCTGCTGCGTGCACTGCTTCAGAGTGGAGCTCCTGCTGTGCCCCAGCTGTTGCATATGCCTGACTTTGAGGGTGAGCTCCCCATCTCACCTGACTAGGGGGCAGGTGGGGACCAGGGAGGGTGTCTGACCAGTGTGCAGAATGGACTATGAGGTGTCAAGGTTGAATGGTCAGGGCTGGCCCAAGGACCGCCTTAAGGGTCATAGCTGCAGGTTGAGTATCCTGCATCCTTAGGATTGTATCCAGTACACCTGGCGGTCCGAGCCCGAAGCCCTGAGTGCCTGGATCTGCTGGTGGACAGTGGGGCTGAAGTGGAGGCCACAGAACGGCAAGGGGGGCGAACAGCCTTGCATCTAGCCACCGAGATGGAGGAACTGGGGTTGGTCACCCATCTGGTCACCAAGGTGGGACTGAGGATTGTGGAAGGAGTGGGACCAAGGGTGGTGGAGGGGCCAAAGATGGTGAAGCGGGGGCTGGCTAGGGGGACCATGCTGTGGTGTCAACCCTTGCCTCTCGCACCCCCAGCTCCGGGCCAACGTGAATGCTCGCACCTTTGCGGGAAACACACCCCTGCACCTGGCAGCTGGACTGGGGTACCCGACCCTCACCCGCCTCCTTCTGAAGGCTGGTCAGTCTCACCCTCAGGGGCACTTGAACAGGGTGAGGGGAAGGGAAAGAGGTGCCTCCCGGTCCTCCCACTTTGCAGTCCTTAATGTGGGCCCCCACCAAACCTCCCCATGACGGCCTCCCTCTCCCAGGTGCTGACATCCATGCTGAAAACGAGGAGCCCCTGTGCCCGCTGCCTTCACCCCCTACCTCTGATAGCGACTCGGACACTGAAGGGCCTGAGAAGGACACCCGAAGCAGCTTCCGGGGCCACACGCCTCTTGACCTCACTTGCAGCACCAAGGTGAGGCCAGCCTGGAACTAGAAGCGCTCTGAGTGACGGGGTCCAGAGTATCTGGACTTAAAGACACGGGCTTAAGGACGAGGTGGGAGGTAGTCAGAGCGGCGGCTGTCTCCCCAGGTGAAGACCTTGCTGATAAATGCCGCTCAGAATACCATGGAGCCACCCCTGACCCCGCCCAGCCCTGCAGGTGAGGAGCATCAAGCATCCCCAGCCCAATTCCTCAAACAGAAATTCTTCTCCTTCAGGACCCTCTGAAAGAGGCCTCCCTTTCTCTACCCTCAGCCCCATCCATCACCCCTCGTGGTCCTGTCTGTCGCTTACCTTGGGAGAAAGGCAGTGTTCAGGTGTCCATGTCCCCACCCAACTCTGGAGGTAAATGACATGTCTATGTGTCCCCCTCAGGGCCGGGACTGTCACTTGGTGATACAGCTCTGCAGAACCTGGAGCAGCTGCTAGACGGGCCAGAAGCCCAGGGCAGCTGGGCAGAGCTGGCAGAGCGTCTGGGGCTGCGCAGCCTGGTGGACACGTACCGACAGACGGCCTCGCCCAGCGGCAGCCTCCTGCGCAGTTATGAGGTGGGTTGGCCTTCGCCCTGCCCCCTCCCCATCCTCCTTTCCCGATCTGAGTCCAGGTGCCTCCTTGGCCCCAGGGCTTCCGAGCATACACCCTAACATGACTCAGACCTCATCCCGCTGTTTTTTTTCAGCTGGCTGGCGGAGACATGGCAGGTCTGCTGGAGGCCCTGTCTGATATGGGCCTAGAGGAGGGAGTGAGGCTGCTGAGGGGTCCAGAGACCCGAGACAAGCTGCCCAGCACAGGTAAAGGGGCATCCCTGGAAGGGGGATCTGGGCTTGGAGGGTGGGAGGCCTGAGTCCTTGACTATCCCATTCCTGTCCCCATTTACCCCCAGCAGAGGTGAAGGAAGACAGTGCATACGGGAGCCAGTCAGTGGAGCAGGAGGCAGAGAAGCTGGGCCCACCCCCTGAGCCGCCAGGAGGGCTCTGCCACGGGCACCCCCAGCCTCAGGTGCACTGACTTGCTGCCCGCCACCACCCCCCTTCCTGCACCCCCTGTACAGTGTCCCCACCTATTTCAAATCTTATTTAACACCCCACACCCACCCTCAGTTGGGACAAATAAAGGATTCTCATGGGAAGGGGAGGACCCCTCCTTCCCAACTTATGGCAGCCCCTGATGTGACTCTTGTCCCTGGAACCAGCTACCCATCCTGCCCACACGCCAGGCATGGTGAGAAGAGAAGGATGAGGCCCAGCCAGCAAGTCCAGAGCAATTTTAATGGGGGTGGAGGCTGTACAAAGGGCAAGGCCCACTGAAGCGGGGAAAGCCAGGTCGTGCTGCCCCCGGCCCAGGTATGGGGCCTTGGCATGGACGCCCTTCCTCCACCTCCAGCAAGAGAGAGGGTGAGCCCTTGGGGAGGAAGGAGGGGAAACCAGCTCAGCCCCAAATCCTGGTCTCTGTCCAAGCCAGGCCCCAGGACAGAGGGGGGACTGCTGGTGTCAGGGTGGGGTGGTCTCAGCAGAAAGCAGAAATGGCATCAGGCCTCTCCCACACAAAAAAAAAGCATCAAAAGTTCAGGGGCGCTAGCCCCTCCCACCCCCGCCCACCCTGTACGAAAAAGTGCAAAACATTATCACAAAAAGGGGCTCTCGGACGTGCCCCTAGCCTAGGCTCCTGAGGCCCAGGCCCCAGCCCTGCCCTGCCCCGGACACCGCGTCCGGCGCGGTCGGGCCCTAGACCGGGAGGCCCTCGTGGGTGGCCCGAGGCCGGCCCGGGCTCAGGCAGGGCCATGTCATCCTGCAGGTGCCCAGCAGGCACCCCCCACCCCAAACCTCATCTCAGGGCTTCCGCCGCCCACTGCCTGCCCCTGGCCGAGGCTCTGAGCTCTGACGCTGAGCCCGGGGCTGGCTGGAGGGTTTGGACTGCAGGGAGGGACTGGAGTGAGAAGGAGGGAGTCCGTCCTCTGTGCTCCCGGCCTGGGCTAGTGCTGCCTCCACTGCATCCAGCTCCTCGCTGCCTGCCTTCAGCTTGACCCGAAGCAGCGCTGCATAGGTGCTATAGCGGGATTTCTGAGGCAGAGGGGCAGGAGCTGTGAGAGCCTGTTCTCTGCCTTCTGCCCACCCCCCCATCTGGACCAGGGAGGGCTGCCAGCAGGGCAGGAGATGGCAGGTGCCCGGCCAGGACTGTGGGATGGTCCCATGCAGGCTGGTACCCTCTCTGGGCTCTCCTGGGACCATCATCTGTAACCTAATGTGTCTTGAGCCTTTACTAGAGCTGGGGAAATGGCACGCTTGACATACGCCTCACCTCGAAACCCCAGTGGGTGTCAAATGTTATCCTTCTTGCACAGAGGAGGAAACTGAGGCTTAGATTAAGCAACCTGCCCAAGGACCTCCAGCTGGTTCCACTCTTAGAGTTCATGCCCTTCACCCTAGTGTGGGCCTGCGTGTGTGGACAGAGGCGCAGGCAGGGAGGCTCACCTCAAACTCCAGGTAGGCCTCCTTCTGCCGCTGCTCTTCAGCCTCCTTGCCCCGGCCCTTCTTGCCCAGCTGGGCGGCTCGGTGCTCCCGCAGCTCACTTGCCATGGCCTTCAGCTTGGCCTCGTGGGTCCGCACCTGTTCCTCCTAGTGGCCAGGGGGAGGCATGGCCATGGTCACTCTGCCCTATATAGTGCCTCTGTGCAGATTTTTAAAAAGATGCCCCTTCCTTTGGACAAACAAACACTATGTTTGGGTTCCCAGCTGGCAAGTGGGACCCAGTGGGGGCTGGATTTCAGCCCCTGCTCACCCCTGTGGCCAGCATCCTGGTGCAGGGGACATCTCCACGATCATACACAGCAGCCTTGAGTGCAGTGGGCCTGAGCCTAACCCCCTCCATCCCACTGGCACCAGGTGGACAGAGCTGGGGCTACCTGGGAGAGGCGGGTGGCAGCGCTGGGCAGGAGAGGGCGGCTGAACTTCTTTTGGGAGCTAACAGCAGCTGGGAAGGGGGGCGCAGAGAACATAGCGGCTACTACATTGATGCGCGTTATCCAGGACTGCATCTGCTCCAGGCTCCTGGGGAGAAATCACAGCCCCTTGGGACCTGGGCCCAGGGTTTCTGTCCCAGGATGCCAGTCCTGGCTCAAGTGTGGCCTGAGAAGGAATGAAATCCAGAGACAGGGAGGGGAGCAGGATGGGAGGTGGGGGAAGGGGTCCAGGATGGGCAGGAGGAGGGCACTCACGGGGCCTGGAAGAGGAAGACCCGCCAGTCAGCTGTGCGCAGGTAGAAGACATGGGGCCTCTTGCTGTAGTCACTGGCACGAGTGGCCAGGGCATGGTGGATGCTGATGGCATTCTTGAGCTCCGTCTCTGAAAGGGCCTTCCCAGGCTTGTACTCCTCCTGCAGGGGTGCCCATCTTATCCTGGCCCCAAAAGCAGCCTGGCCCAGCCCCACCTATTCCCACCCATCCATCACCCACCAGCCAACTCAGTCCCGGCCCCAGCCCCCTGGCCTGGCCCCACACCTTCTGCAGGTAGAGGATCATGCCCTTGAGGATCCCGTGGAAGCTCTTCCAGCCCCGCTTGCCCCGAGGTGCTGCAGAGAGAAAAGACAGGTCAGGGGACCCTGGAACAGGCCCACTCCCATCCATCCCCCAGACGCCACCCCCGCGCCACTCAGCCACGTACTCTTCCTGCAGTCAGGGTCTGCGTGCACCTTTCGCACCAGGGCCCCGTGCTTGTAGACAGCAGCCCCAGGCTCGGGAGTCAGGTCCAGGAAAGGGCTGGAGCCGCTGCCACTGCCCCCGCTGATCCGCTTGATGACCTTGGGGTTGGGGTCGGCCAACTCAGACAGAGAGCGTCTCAGCTCCTCCTCGTCTCTGCAGGTGTGATCACCTCAGAGGGGGCTGGCCGTGGAGCCGTGACCCCCGCTTCAGTTCTGGCCTCTGCCTGCCCTGGAAAAGCTCCCCCAGTGTTTGTGGCTTGGGGGGCTCAACCTGAGGGTCCTGTCATGTCTCCAGCCTCAGATCACACCTCCCCAATGTGTGGTTCTGCCCCCTCAGAGCAGGGCACTTCCCTCAGAGTTCCCCAGCCTCGAGCTACCACTGTCCCTTCCTCCTATCAAGTAGGGCCAGCACTATCCTCTCCATTGCTGCACACCCGCAGCCCTCACACCCTTCTCCACCAGGACATCCCCAGGTCTGCCTCTGCTAGCTCAACCACATCCAGCCCCGGGCTTTGCTCATGGCTTGTGGCTAAATGGTAGCAGATGGAAGAAGTAGCTTCCTAGTGCCACCCCCACCCCAACCCCATACATCCTGGTCTACAGGCTCAGTCAAAGAAAAAATCGGATTCTATCTTGTCACTCCCTTGCTCAAGAACCTGCAGTAGCTCCCTGTTGCCTCTCATATGGAGCCTATACTGCATCTCCCCCAACACTGTTTTTCTCCATCCCAGCCAGGCCTGCCTTCATTGGTTCCCCACCCCATACTCATTTCAGCCACCACACCTTTGCCTCCCAAATTCCAACTTCCCCTTTCCTCTTCCCAAATGCTGCCCCAACTTCATGGCCCCAGTCTCAACCCTCCAAAAGCCTTCCCCAATCACCCCCTGTACCCTAATCCTGAGCTGTGCCTCCCCTGAGATCTCCAGTGACTGGGAACTCCCAGCTAACTGGGCAGTGAGGTAATCTCAGTGGATAAAAGCAAATGTGAGTGATCTATGAACTGTGAAAATAAGACCTCTACCCTCAGACTGGGGACCCCAAGGCCCAAACTGGATTTCTTCCCTCAGACTAGGCTCTTCCAAGACATACTTATGAGTCTCTATGTTTCTGTTTTCTTTTCTTTTTTTTCTTTTTTTTTTTTTTGAGACAGAGTCTCGCTCTGTCACCCAGGCTGGAGTGCTATGGCGCAATCTCGGCTCACTGCAAGTTCTGCCTCCCGGGTTCACGCCATTCTCCTGCCTCAGCCTCCAGAGTAGCTGGGACTACAGGTGCCCGCCACCATGCCCGGCTAATTTTTTTGTATTTTTAGTAGAGACGGGGTTTCACCGTGTTAGCCAGGATGGTGTCGATCTCCTGACCTCGTGATCCTCCAGCTTCGGCCTCCCAAAGTGCTGGGATTACAGGCGTGAGCCACCGCGCCCGACCTTTTTTTTTTTTTTTTTTTTTTTGAGACGGAGTCTTGCTCTGTTGCCCAGGCTGGAGTGCAGTGGTGCAATCTCGGCTCACTACAAGCTCCGCCTCCCGGGTTCACACCATTCTCCTGCCTCAGCCTCCTGAGTAACTGGGACTACAGGTGCCCGCCACCACGCCCGGCTAATTTTTTGTGTTTGCAGTAGAGACAGGGTTTCATCATGTTAGCTAGGATGGTCTCAATCTCCTGACCTCGTGATCCACCCGCCTTGGCCTCCCAAAGTGCTAGGATTACAGGCATGAGCCACCGCGCACGGCTGAGTCTCTATGTTTCTATTGGAGGCTGCCAAGAACAGACAGCATGGTTACTTGTTTTGTTCTGTGACATCTGGGCTCCCTAGGACCTGAGAGGGCCTCTTGTGCTGCTGGTCAAGGCCCTGCTTCCAGAGGCTTCTGCTTTTCCACTAGGGTTGCCAGGGGACCTCCCTTTGATGTTTCAGCACCTCTCTTCCCACCCCAACCCACTTGTCATAACAACCCAGCTAGAGACAAGATACAGAACCCCAAATTCAGGCAGACATCTCCAAAGAAGGAAGTGAGGCAGCCTCACTGCCTCTCATGGCCTCTCACTCTCCTCCCCTGCCCCACCCAGGGCCCACCCCAGCTCTCTCAGCCTCCCCAGGCAGCCCCTTCCCCATGCCCCATCTTAGCCCCACCACGCAGCCCCGGGACTCACATGGCCCACTGCAGCTTCTCATTCTTGATGGAGCTGTACAAGGCCTGGGGGGTGGGGGAAACAAATTAGGGGGTTGTGGGTCAGTACCCCAGTGTCAGAGCTTAGAGCCTTCCCCTCTCACTTGGGAGATGAGCCAGAACTAAGGGCAAAGGGCAGCAGGATATAATGACCAAGAACACAGACTCCAGAATGGAGACCCAGGCCCGGCTCCACCACCTGAGCTGCATGACTTTGGGCAAGTATCCATGGAGAGGAACAAACGTAGTAACATGTGGGCACAGGCAGTTAGCACAGGGCATCCCGGCACAAGGCTGACGCACAGTAAATGGTTGTTGCTATTATTATCTTTATTGTTGTTAAGGGGCTGTCCTGCTCAGATCCTGGGCTGGAGAAGCACAGCCCTGGAGGGAATGGGGAAAAGCAGCCCAAGAAATTCCCCTTCCCCCAACCATGCGCTCTGGCCTGTTTCCACAGGATGAGCCCACACATAGCATATGGGGAAACTGCGACCCCAGGATAGAGGACTCGCCCTCTCAGCACCTTTCTTCACTAATAGAGAGCACACTATCATGGCTCCCAACACCAAGACAAGCTGAGGCCTCCCCCTAACCCTGACAGCCCCAACAAGCCAAATGCCAGGGTGGTCCAGCGCCCTGCCCATGTGCACACTTTCTCACCAGAGAGCAAACACTCATCTAAAAAGCAGTGGTTTTAGCTTCCAATTCCTGCATAGCCCAAACTCTGTGTGCTGTGAACCAGCCACTTCCCCTCTATCCAGCTGGCCTGGGGACATTTGGGGGTTCCGGGGTGGTCAGAAGAGAGAACAGGCTCCAGGAGTGGCATGGGGTCCCCTCTTCTCTGGAGTGGCCTGGAACATGGGTCCACGCCAGCGCCTCCAACTGTGGGGGTACTTCCGTCAGCCTGTCCGTGAGTGGGTGTGTCCCCAGCATGTGCATGTTGGGCTAAGTGTGTGGCGTGTGATGCTGCCTGCATGTGAGCTGGGTGCAGTGGTGACGTTGGCAACTTCCCTGTGATGGGACACAGCCTCCCCTTCACTCCTCCCAACAAACCAGTCTCTGACTCTCTCACTGCCCACGGCCATGCCCAGCCACACGGCAAACCAGGCATCCCAACTGGGCACACACTGTTCACACCCTTGTCTGGGGATGGGTGTACCCCACAGCCTCCAACCCCCGCTCCACCGCCCCCAGCACAACCAAGGCAAATCAACACATAGACCTTCCAGCACACACCCAGTCAAAACCCAGCATGGCTCAGACCCTTAATCCTCACTCACCAACTCTCTGGCCAGAAAGCGGAAGCGTCCACCAAGATCCAACCTGCAATCCTTGCCTCCAGCCTTCTAGTTCACCCCTGCCCTGTCTCAGGACCCCTTCGGCGCACCACCACACCTCCTTCCAGGGCCCCGAACCCCATCGGTGGGCCGCAAGTCATATTCAATCTAGAAAACCCTCTTCGGTTTGTGAGGCCCACCTTGGTCCCAGGGTCTGTGCCCTCCCTGCCCCCCAGCCCGTGCCCACCTCTGGCTGCCCCTGACCTCTGTCCCTACCAGCCTACCAGGCTCTGCCCTCGGTTCGCGCCGCCCTCGGTGCCTCCCTCAAGCCGCCCCCTCAGTCGCCCCCCAGCCTGGCGTGGGCCGCGGCCCCAACGCCCTCACCGCCTTTTTCTTCTTGCGGCTCTGCAGGCGGCTGACCACCAGGTCGGTGTAGAGCACCGGCTTGAGGCTGCGCGAGCGCTGCGGCCAGCCGTAGCACAGGGTCTCCGCGCCGCGGTGGGTGCGCCCGTAGCGCACGGAGCACAGCGAGCGCGAGCGCAGCCGCCCGGCGCTGCTGTGGATGCTGTTGACGCCGATCATGCTGGCCCGGCCGGCGCGCCGAGGCCCCCGGCCATGCCCCCGCCCGCCCTCGGCCCCCGGGCCGCCCGGACGGCCCGCGGACCGCTCCCCCGACAGCCAGCGCGAGCGGCGCGGCCCGGCCCGAGCCGGCCCGGCTCTCAGGGACGCACGGAGTGCGCGGCGGTGGCGGCGCTGTCTGCTCTGCGGCTGGGCTACAGCGGGAGGGGGGCACCGACGGGAAGGGGAGGGCGAGGGCGGGGGGCGGGGATCGCATGAAATGGAGGCGCCGGATCGCGAAGGGGGCCCTCCCCGCGCGGCCACTGGGAGGAGCCTGGGGAGGCCAGCGTGGGTGGCAGCTCCGGGGAGGCTGGGAGCGCCGCTATGCCTGGGGCTGTGACGCTGGGCGGACCCAGCAGGGTCTGGAACTCCCTTCTGGCTCGTCTGGGTTGGGGTGGTGGGAGGCGAGAGGTCGGACCGCTTCCCTGCGGCCCTTTTCCACTGAGCCAAGAGGGGCCCCGAGGGAGGACCAAGGCAGGGAAGGAGCAGCCCCGACTTCATGCAGCTCACCCGCAGATACCCCCCATATATAGATCCCAAGTCACGTAACACACCTCGATTCTGACGTACACCCCAACAAACCAGACGCACCAGTTCACGGTCACCCCAACTCGCAGACACTACCCATTCAAATGGACACTTCAAAACTTACAATCTTTAGCTCACAAACATACACCCCCTACTCAGAGGCATATGGCATACCTCAGACACGGCCAATTCGAAGATGTACACCCCACCACACATAAACATCCAGCCTACACCCCAACTCAGACACACACTCTAAATCGTAAGCCCTAAAACACAAACACACCAAGCCATACAAACCCTTGATTCACGACGCCCGGGCACACAGATGCAACTCAACTCAAGCATACACCCCAGCTCACCATGGACTTTCCCTCTCGGATACACCCCAAACTCAGAAGCCCAGCACCCCAAGCTCACAGACACGCCCTGGGACACTCCTGTGCTGTTACATGTATGTCGTGGCGCAGAGACACCTTTGTCCAAGCCTGGGGGTTTCTTCAAGTGAGTCCAGGCCTCCCTGGATAAACTACCACCACATCAGGGAGAAGAGTGAACCCATTGGACGAGCCGTTCCCTTCTCCCACCGGCACCAGCCCCTACGTATCTGACCCCTCAGTTGTGGGTCATGGAGCTGGCGCCTGGGAACGGGGCCTGCTCACAGGGAGCCAGAAAGCAGTTTCTAGCTCCAGCTTTGCGCTAACTCGCTGCCAGACCTTGGAAAAGCTTAGTCCATCTCAGTCCCCTCTCCCTCTGGGTCCCTGCAGCGCAGCAGCACCAGGAGGGTCTTTTTGGCTGTCCACGCGGCGGGGGAGCAGTGTGGAGTGTACCCCCACCCAATCCCGGCCCCGTGCAGGGACCCCCGCAACTCCCGCCTTCCACCCCAGCACACACTGGAGGAGGGGAACTGATGAAGGCAAATGCAGGGGCCTGGGCCGCCTGCTGGCGTGTTTTCCAGAACCGGGTCCCCTCCCCCGCCGCGCGCAGCCGCGACCGCACGCATGTGCGCCATGTTCCGGGAGAGCCTGCGCGTGGGGCCGGGGGAGGGGGTGGTCCCCAGGCTGAGTCACGAGAGCCCAGGCTCCCGCGGCAGTAGCGGGGGCGGCAAGCCCCAGCCCTGCCCTCCCTTGGACTCCGGACTCTGTCGCCGACTGGGTCCTCCATCCTTCCCCTCCAGCAACTTCTACCCTGCCCCGCCCCCCACCTTGAGCAGCTCCCTAGGGAAGTCGCCGCCGTCATTGAGGCCCTCCAGGTTCCCGATGAAGTCCCCGCAGGTCATGCGCTTCCCGATGTTCTAAGGGAGGCAACAGAAGCCTGTGAGTTTGGAGGGCCCTTGGCCTCCCAGGTCCTGAATGTCTGGCCAGGGGTTTGTTTTCTGGCTCCTGCCCGCCCGGCCCCCACTCACGTGGCCGTGGAGATCGGTGTTGAGCAGCATGAGCGCACAGGTCAGAGTGTGGGCGCCGTCTAGGGGAGAGCTGACTTTCAGCCTTGGCTGCCTCCCAGGGACCCTTCCCACAGCCATATTCCCCAACCTCCCAGTTCATCTCCACCTGCTTTGGCCGGCAACCTCCTACCTCCTGAACCCCATTAGTGAACCCTCCCTACAAAGAGCTCCTCTTCCAACAGATCCCTCAGCAAGGACCTAGCCCTCTTCTCAGGATCCGTCCCTGGCTCCCTCAGGTACTGAGGGCTGCCCACTAGTTGCCCCAACGTTCCCTTGCCTCTAAGCCTGGACCACAAGAAAGTGAACCACAGCACAGTCCTGTAGACCAGGGCAGTCAAACAGAAACCCCACTCCAGCCAAGCACTGGCCTGCACAGGCATGCAAACTCCTGCCTCTTCACAGCACACTCAACCCTAGCAATATGCCTGCCCACATGTATAGTTCCACATACATGCAGCCATGACAGCACTGTCTGCACACATGCAAGTTCACATGCCTACACATATGTATATCTATTCCCTGCTGTACACACACTCATGCTCTTGTACACACACACAGGGCCCAGCCCATTTTGCCTCTGTGGCCAGCTAAGAACCCCCCTGCTCTCGGAACTCCTCACCCTCTGAGGACAGGGCTTCAGGATTGCACTGGAAGTATCGCTGGGAGAAGTGGGCCAGCACGCGCTCTCGTTCCTGGGTCTCACCCATTAAGGCCAGCTCCTTCAGAAACACCCTGGGGAAGGGGCAAGAGAGGGTTGCCTAGCAACCAGGAGTTTCTGGCCTCTGTCTCTGGGGTGACAGGTGGCTTTGAGAGTAGAGCAGCTGGGGTGGGAAGGGGAGGAGAGAAAGGGGATGAGGGTGCGCACCCTGACCATTCACCCATCACCCCTACCCAAGGTCCCTTTACCAGGCAGCTCTGGACCTTGGTCATGCCCAGCCAGCTTGGGAAGGGTGAGGTCAGGACAGCTTGTGGGGGACAGAGGGGCTCAGAGGAGGCATCCTGGAGCCCTAACATGAAGCCTGGAGAGTGGGGGCTGTCCTCCAAAGGGTCAACACCCACCTGAGAGCTTGGTCCAGAGTCATGCCCGTGAAGACAAAGAACTTGAGGTACTCCCCAGCCACCAGTTTGCTGAAGTCATTGCTGTGGGCAGGATAGAGAGACAGGTAGGGTCTCAAGGGGAAGCGCAGGGGGTCAGGTGGGGATTACCCAATGACCTGGGGACATTAGATGGAGAGCTGCCTTCAGGATGCACTCCCTCTGCCCCCATCCTCAGTCCCAGCCTAGTGGCTTTACTTCTTGCCAAGGTGCCGGGCCACATCAGCCTTCCTGAAGCCGTCTAGTCGGTATAGTCTCTTGGCCAGGCGCTGTGCAGCCTCCAGGTCTGCTTTCTGCCCATTGGACAAGGTGTCTGTGCTTCCCAGGGCCAGCCGCTCTGTGCTGTCCAGCTCTGAGTCTGAGTCGGACACCAGCTGGCTCAGGGGTGGTTCGCTGCCGGGATAGAACACCAGCTCAGGCTGGGGCAGGGTCCTTAGGAGCCATCCAGACCCTCCTTCTGCCTCCAGGTGCAGAAGGTGGAGAAGGGGAGGGAGTGGAGGGACATGGGAAAGCATTCTTCTTTTTCCCTGGGAAGGAGATTAGATTCTCTCCATCAGCCTACTCTATCATTACCACCTCTCTGTGGAAGTCCTGCCTTAAATCTAACCCACATCCATCTTGCTGCTGTGGGAGTTCTGGTTGCTTCCCCAAGCTCCCAGGGGCCTACATTTGCTATTAGATGTAGATTATCTGTTCCCACCTTGGCCCTACACAGAAAATAGTCCTTTGTCTCTTAGACTATGGACAAAGGTGGAATAGATGGGCTACTACGGAGGAACTGTGGAGGGTCAGGGAAAGATTTGAGGGCAGCAGGGATACTGGTCCGAAGGCTTTCCCCCTCCTGCCTTTTAGGGAGAGGAGCCTGTCCTTGGTGCTCCCCCTCTACCCACACAGAAGCAGGCTCTGGAGTTAGGGGGTTAAGGGTCAGGGTGCGCACCCTCATTCCCTTTCTCTCCTCCCCTTCCCACCCCAGCTGCTCTACTCGCAAAGCCACCTGTCACCCTAGAGACAGAGGCCGGAAACTCCTGGTTGCTAGGCAACCCTGTCTCCCTGGCCACCCCCTCCTGTTGCCATGGCTTCCATGACTGAGAGGGTAGCTGGCAGAGGGGAGAGCAGAAAGGTTAGACTGTGAAAGGACTTCCTGGAGCTGGACGAGAGATGCCTGATTGGGCAGGGGCGACATGGGAGGGAGGCAGTGGGAGAGGCTGGTGGCTGCATCTTTGGTGAAGCTTCCAGGCTGGGTGGGGGTAAGGTCACAAGAATTCTGAGCAGGCTAAAGACTCTGCCAAGGGAAGAAAGAGCCCTCCAGGAGAGCAAGAAGGGTATTCTCCAGGGATCCTTCAATGCTGAATCATGCTTTCTCAAGCCACTGGACTTGAGACCAAGAGAGGCGCTGTGAGGGACTCCCCCTCACAGCTAATGGCAGTAGTCCTCCAAATGGGAAAACAGGATCTGCATCCCCTAACCACCCCTACTCAGGGGTCAGGAATATAAACTAATCCTCACACTCAGGATCTGTCCCTTACAGCAGCTGTTTCTGGAGCCCTGGGGGCCTCAAGTCTGAGGGACAAAAGGAATTACTTACCTCCCAAGGGGTGCTGCACCCAGCCCAAGGCTGTCCTCTGAGTGGCAGGGACTAGGGGGCTCCCTCCCTGGGGCCAGCTTGGCTCTGGCCTCTGCCTCCTCCTCCTCCCCTCTCTGTGTCCAAGGACCATCAGCAGCAGAGCTGGTACCAGAATCCGGTTCAAGAGGGGCAAGTGGGGCGGGAGCTGGTGGGTCAGGCCGGGGGGCAGGGGGTTGGAGAGGCAGCTCAAAGGTGAAGAAGGGGCTCTGGGTTGGGCCAGGTGAAGCCAAGGCCTCCAGCGAGGCGAGGCTGGTATAGGAGGTGCCTTTGGCCCGGTGTGACTCCAGGATGGCTTCAAACACACAACTGAAAGAGTCAGGCCCATCAGCCGAGGGGCTGGTCCCAGGTAGAAAGGGCACAGGTGACTTGAGAGGCATCCGGCTCCCTGGCCTGCAGGGGCAGGGAGAATCTCTGATTAGGGGCCCAGATTACAGGGCTCGGGCAGAATTTCACTGAACTCTCACACTGACTCTGCTTAGGGGATTATCATCTCCTTTTCACTGGCTCCTGCCCACTAACAAAAAAGAGCCTCCAGGGTAGGGGACCAAGCTATTCAGTGCCCCCTGAGGCACACCAGCCCTACCAGTCCCCAGCACCCAGTCCCCTCCCTCCCTGCTAATCTCCCTTTCTCCTCATTTTCCCTGATCCGCTTCCCTCCTGCCATCCCATTTCTATTTCTGGCAACATCTTAGGAGAAGATGAGGCTCCAAGCGACACTGGGGTGTGAGACGGAAAGGAATGTCCCCACACTCCCCACTCTCCCACCAGGATCCGGACTCATGCTCCTGTGATCCTGGGCTTGACTGCGGCCTTTGGCCTCTCACCCTGCCCCCTGTTCTGCTTGAACCCCTGGCCTCTTTGCTTCCCACATCCCCAGTGTTCTGCCAAGCCTCAGGCCACCATGCCCACACCCATCTCTATCCCAAGCCCTTTGAGCCCCGCTCTGCCTGTATGCCAATGGGAAGCCACTTCCTTCTCCCACTCCCCCACTCACCGGGCCCCGTCAGAGGCCTCAAACACCTCGTCATCCACATCTTCTTCCCCGCCTGCCTCATCCTCGTCCTCATCCTCATTGCCACTGCCGAGGCTGGGATGAGGGTCAGGGCGTAGGCCGGGCCGTGGGGCAGGTGGGTGGGCAGTGCCTGGTGGACCCTCAGAGCTGGGCTGACTTTCAATGGCCGAGTCAGCCTCCTCCCGCTCAGCCAGCACCTCATCGATGTCAGTCTCGCGGTAGCACCTCAGGGGCACCGTGTCCAGGTCTGTCTCTGAGTACTTGGCCGCTTGCCCCACAGCCACCCCAGAGCCCTGCCTTGAGCCCACCCCAGGTGGAGATGGGGGGGCCTGCTCTGGGGGCTTAGCACCTGTAGTGTGCATAGGCATCCAGGTCAGGAGGTTATCCATGTCAGCTCCCTGTCCTAATTCTGCTGTAGGAGCTCTGCCCACTGCCTCATATTGGCAGGAAGTTCTCTCACTGTCTAGCCACCATTCCTCCTGCTACAAACTTAGCTTGTTCCTGGTGCCAGTGGAGCTCATTTAAAATCAAGTTCTTGTCAAATGGCTTTGAGGAACTGGGGGAAGACCAGTCTTTTTCTTTCTCTCTTTCTCTCTCTCTCTCTTTCTTTCTTTTTTGAGACAGGGTCTCACTGTGTCACGCTGAAGTGCAGTGGTGCAATTATAACTCACTGCAGCCTTGATCGCCTGGACTCAAGGGATCCTCCCAACCCAGCGTCCCCAGTAGTTGGGACTATAAGTGCACACCACTACATCCAGCTAATTAAATTTTTTGTAGAGACTCGCTATGTTGCCCAGGCTGGTCTTGAATTGCTGGCTTTGAGCAATCCTCCTGCCTTGGCCTCCCAAAATGCTGGGGCCACTGAGCCCTGCTGAGCCTCTTTTCTACTCCATGGAATGCCCCTCAATATCCTGCCGTCCCCTCCCTCCATTACTCAGCTTCCTCCAGGTGTCCCACCCAGTCCCTATCCTCCAGCCTCCCATCATAGCGCAGATGGAAAGATTGAGGCCTGGGGAGACATTGGCTGACTCAAGAGCCAATTCCAAGGATTAGGGGAAGTTTGAAGGAGGGCTCCCTACTGAGTCTCAGCTGCTGTGGGGAAGGACCTGCCCTGTTCTCTCTGCCTCAGTCCCAGGCCTTACCTGAGCTGGGGGGGTCCAAGGAGCCATAGAAGAATTCCCATTTGGCTCGAGCGATTCTCTGGGCATGAGAGGAAACTTCCCGGGGGGAGGACCAGGTATCCCCCTGAGCCAAGGAGGGAGACACAGGCACCCAGAGATAAAACCAGACATACAAGGACACAAGAATATGGGACAGAAACAGAAATTAAAACATGCAGGGACAGAGATGGAGGTGCAGAGACACAGAGACAAACACAGAGGGCAAGAGAGAGGCAGATTTAGGACAGATTAAAGGATTCAGAGTGAACAGCAGACAAGCCCATGTCTGACAGGAGGTTAAGCCTTGCCCCTACACTGGGGGCCCCGGGAGCCCAGGGGAAGTTGCATACCTGGTTCAGGAATCCAGTGTCAGCAGGTCCTCTGAAGAGTGTGGCCAGGCGCTCAGGGGGGCCCCCAAGCCCATTGGGGAGAGAGGAGTAAAGGCCATCTGCTCCAACCTGGGGTGGGGCTGGCGGCCCATGTACAAGGTTCCGGCTGCCAGGTAGGGCGGAGCCTCCTCTGGCGGGGAGTGGGTCTGATGTGGATGCTTCCAGCCGTAACTTCCGGTTGGAGCCAGGCCCAAGGGCTGGGGTGGGCCTGGGAGGAGAAACCCCCCCCAGATCCCAGCTCCGACTCAAGCCCCCGGGAGCAGGTAGCCCATTCAGTGGCCTCACACTGGCCTTCTCCACAAAGCGGAAGATGACCACAGAGCTCTGGGCCCCGGGTGGGGGCTGCCCAGTGGGTGAAGAGGGTGCCCAGGGTGAGGGAGCAACACGGGGTGAGGGGGGGCCACGCAGAGGTGTACAGGGTGCTGTCACACGTCCCAGTTCCCGGCCTCGAGGACCTGGACCTGCCACTCGCCGTAGCAAGGAGCCTGTGCTGCCATACATGCTGGCTGGGGGGCTCTGGGGCACTGGGCCTTCGGGGAGCCAGCGGCGTGGGCATCGTGGTGGGGAGATGGCACAGTCGCCTTCCGAGCAGAAGCGCATGGCACCCTGGGCCATGCTGGGGCCGGGGGTCAGGCTGGGGGGGCAGGGATGGCGAGGCCAGGCGGGGAGTAAGGGGGCTGCATGCTCTTCAGACAGGCCTGTAAAAGAGGAAGGGGAGCATGGGGTGAACTGCCAAGGAGTTAGATGGACAGGACAGCAGAGATAGGGAAGGGAAGGTTGGCTGGGACCTCTGAGTACCAGGGGCCTAGCTCATCCTGGTAATATGGGATCACTGATCCCACGCCTGGGGGCTACTTCCATAGAGGCCTGAGGAGAAAAGAGTCATACACCCGGTGGGCCCCTGGCTCCTTTCCTTCTGCCTGGGGCCCTGAGCATCACCCTGGGAGGACAGAGGAAGCAACTTCAGAAGTTGAGTGAGCCCGGAGTTCTTATGGCACTTTGGAGCTACTTCTGGAATGGGGGAAGTTGGTACTCCACCCTTTGGAGAAGGGGTGTCAGCCAGCTGTCACCATCATACCGCCCTGTGACCCCTATAGTCTTTCTTATGGAGGCTTCTCACTCAGGGAAGGGAAACTCAGGCCTCCTGGAAGGAGAGGGAAGAAGAAAAGGGGTTATATAGGGCTGCTGAAGGGCTGAGAGGCACAGCATGGAAGTGGGGAGAAAGGCCTGAGCAGAGGGTCCTACCCCCAATATATACATACTGAATGGGAAAGGGACATTCTTCTTCTTCTTCTTCTTCTTCTTTTTTTTTTTTTTTTTTCGAGATAGAGTTTCACCCCTGTGACCAGGCTGGAGTGGAATGGTGCTATCTCGGCTCACTGCAACCTCTGCCTCCCAGGTTCAAGTGATTCTCTTGCCTCAGACTCCCGAATAGCTGGGATTACAGGCACCCACCACTACGCCTGGCTAATTTTTGTATTTTTAGTAGAGACAGAGTTTCACCATGTTGTCCAGGCTGGTTTTGAACTCCTGACCTCAGGAGATCCACCTGCCTCCGCCTCCCAAAGTGCTGGGATTATAGGCGTGAGCCACCGCACCCGGCCAGGGACATTCTTTCCTTCATACAGGTACAGACAGGCACACACATACACAGACACACATGCACACACACACATACATAAGGACAAATATGTCAGTACACAGTTAAACACATTCATAGGCAACACCCTCTGGCACACACAGACACAGACACACACACACTGCTCAAAGACACACCCTCATGCACTCTCATAGTCATAACAAATATGTGTGTAATGAAAAGGCACATGCTTGTTTTACACACACACCATCATCAAACAGGAAGACACAAAGAGGTACCCAAATATATACACAGGCTGTCATTCTCCAGTGCACACAGAGGTCCAGGTGTATCAGACACTCACAGAGACCTACTGCTCACAGTCACATACACATACAGATGTACACATACAGATGTACACACTCAAGCAGGGACACACACCCTCCCCTCCCCCCCACCTACTAGGGTCTCTTGAGGGGAATCTGCATCATATTCCTCTCCTCTCCCTCTCTCCCCAGGGGTAAGACAGATCCCATCCGGGAGAGACCAGAACCAGGTAAAGGGGCCTCTGGTGGCAATGCAGGGGAGGGGCAGAGGTCAGGAGTAGCAACCCTGCCAGGCAGGTTCTGGAAGCTCAGCGGGGTCCCAGCGCATACCCGGCGCAGCCCCAACTCAATGCCACCTCAGTACTCACCGCTGCTCGCCCAGAGCTGGGACCGAGGAGAGACAGAGGAGAGGCTGGGCCCAGCTGAGCTGTGAAGGCAGCGCAGCTCCCGTTTGCTCCAGGCCCGCCCGCCTCTCAGTCCCTCCCCCTACCCCCTACGCGCCGCTCAGGCAACGCTAATCCCCCCCAACCCCCGCCCTCTCCCAGGGCCCGGAGCCCCGGAGGCTGCCAGCCCCCTTGGTCGCTAGGTCCCCGCTGGGCTCTCCCGCCAACCTAAGACCCGCCCCAGACAAGGAGGAGGGCGCATGGAACCCCTGGTTCTATTCCCCAGACCCTGACGTGCCCCACCCCACTTGTGTCCACGTCTGTCTCGCCCACCGCCCCTTGAGCCACACGTAAGGCCCGGCTGCACACGCGTGTCCCGCTCCAGACCCCACGCGTGTCCCTAGGAGGCTGCCACATGACCTGTTACATGCCACACGCGCTCCCGCCCCCACGAGCACGCGGCCGCGCCAAGCACACGGTATGGGTGTAGACTGGACCCGCCCCCTAAATCCAGGAGACCATCAACTATGGAAAGGAGATCTAGGGAACACCGTCTTGAACCCGCCAGGGGTTTTGAGTCTCGGACCGAGGAGACCCAACCGTGACCACCCCCCCAGGATGCAGCAGGGGGATGTTAAATCAGATTTCAGGAAGAACTTCCTTGCTGCCTGAGTTAGGTGTCGTCACGCCTGCCCAGGGGTAAGAGATGACCTAGGGACTGGAAGACGTGGGCGACAGGCAACCCTTGTGCCCTTGGCCAGGGTAGAAGGGGACCCTGCTATTTTAAGAAAGAGCCGCTCGAGTTACTATGGCAACTACTCTCTTTGGGAGGGCCAGGGAGGGCAGATGGTGACCTCGGAAGGAAGAAGGGGTCTGTTCGGGCAGTCAGGGGTCGCGAGGACGTGCGAGGCGGGGGCGCGCGGGGCTCACCGCGGGGAGGGGCGGCGCGGACTCCGCGTGGTGCTGAAGGGGACAGCGCCAGATTTGTCGCACTGCGCAGGCGCAGAGGCGCGAACAAAGAGGGGAGGGGGACGAGGCGCGCGGCCGGAGGTGGTGCGCGCTCACGTGGCTCTATCTTTGCAGGGGTCAGTCCTCCCAGCTACCCCCTCCCTAAGCAGGCTGAGGAAGAAGAGGTAGCAAGCCCTCACCTAACTTGACCCCTTTTTTGTCCTTCCGCGCCACTGGCTTCTCCCTTCTCGCTGCCTTGCGGGGTGGGGAAACGTGGAAGGAATTCTGGGAAAACCAGATGTCTGGGTTCTCTATTCCCGTCTGGCTTCATTCTGGACAAGGCGCTTCCTCTCCGGGGCCTCGGTTTCCCCATCTTTAAAATGGAGAGATAGCATAGACCTGCCCACCTTTCAGAGGTGCCCGAAGCCCTGACGAGATAACAGATGAGAAGTGGTTTTCATTGTGATGAGCCAGCTGAAGCGGTTGCACCGAAGGAACGCCAGACCGTCAGCGGTGCAGCGGCCCTCGCGTCCTTCACATCCCCCCATACTCATCCCGTGGATGATGGGGGAAGGCACTACCCCTGGGGTCCCCCGGAGCGGATCCTGGGACTGGGACGTGGGGACGCGGTGAGAGGCAGTCTTGAAGCCGAGTCCAGAGGTCTGGGGCGTCACTGCCCCAGGGCGGACCCAGCCTCAGACCCTACAACTAAACCCAAGGCCAGCCGAGAAGCACTACTTCTGGCGGGCTGAGCTGAGCTCTCCTTCTTCTCAGGACTCTGGACCTTTGGAGGAAATGAAAGGGACCCAGTTGGACATATAGTCTTTATTTGCGCCCCCTACGTCTCTCTTCCCCCGGCAGAAACGCGGCCCAAACTGTTACGAAGTGGAAGAGGCTGGATAGCTCTTCACAATTAATCAGGAATGGGAGGTTTGAGCAGGTTTACTTGATGAGGGAAAAATTGTAGCCTCGCCCATTCATTCATTATTTCAACAATTACTTATTGAACACCTGTTACGTGGCAGACAGTAAGAGCCTGGATAGTTTCTCTCCGTTTTTCAAAGTCGCTAAACGCGACCAGAGGGCAGAGGCGAGGCCGGTAACCTAGGAGTCCTGGCTCCGCCCCCTCCGCGTTTGGCCTTGCCTGCTCCTTCCATCATCACTTCACTCAGAGGCGGCTACTGGCCCAAGAGGACGACAGAAGCCAGTCTCTGATGCCCACCGCATTCTCCAGCTTCGGGCCTCAAGCTCTGTAGCTGAGAAGGCGAGGCCTAATGTTACACCACCGGTCTGTTCCGCCTGTGTTTCGGGGTCTACCCGAAAAACTTTCAGATTGGATCCTCGGTGACACGGCACTCGATTGAATAGGTCTATCTCTACAGCCCAAGGAGGCGGGTTTGGCACGGCCACTCCAAGGCCAAAGCGAGGAAATCTTACTGCGCACGCGCAATATACAGCCGATGGAGCCACCGATGGAGCCGTCCGGAGGGGAGCAAGAGCCCGGGGCCGTCAGGTACCGAGTACCGGAGGGGCCGAGAGAGGGAAGACGAACCTGCGGGAGGGTATCCGAGCCGGGGCTGGGTCTGGGGGCCACTCTTGGGAGCTGGGGCGCAGGAGCATAACGGAGGTGGACTCGCAGGTAATAGTGGCCTCGGGACGCCGGTGCCAACGCCCCTTTACTCGCAGGCTCCTGGACCTGCCCTGGGAAGATGTGCTGCTCCCACACGTCCTGAACCGGGTCCCGCTGTGCCAGCTGCTCCGGCTGCAGCGCGTTAGCCGGGCCTTCCGGGCGCTGGTGCAGCTTCACCTGGCCGGGCTGCGTCGCTTCGATGCAGCGCAGGTGAGCCGGGGGCTGAAGCCCCGCCCCTGCCTGGGTACCGCCCCGCCTCTAGCCCAGCCCCCAGCCCCGCAGTATACCCTTCTGGACCCCCTTGGGCCGCCGGGGCTGCCCGGGGAGGGATCCACGCAGCAGGGAGTACTCCCAAAGGGCAAGTACTGGGTAGCGACTCAGAGGGAGAGTGAGGTCTCTCCTGGGAGAGCAGGAGGCTACCAGAAAAGAACTCAGGGGCGCATAGGCGGCTGAGGAGTGCGGGACGGACTGAGAGTTGGGGTGCCTCCCCGCCCGCAGGTGGGTCTGCAGATCCCGCGGGCCGCATTGGCCCGGCTGCTGCGGGACGCCGAGGGGCTGCAGGAGCTGGCGCTGGCGCCGTGTCACGAATGGTTGTCAGACGAGGACCTGGTGCCGGTGCTGGCGCGTAATCCGCAGCTGCGGAGTGTGGCGCTGGGCGGTTGCGGGCAACTGAGTCGTCGGGCGCTTGGGGCGCTGGCCGAGGGCTGCCCACGCCTGCAGCGCCTGTCGCTCGCGCACTGTGACTGGGTGGACGGGCTGGCGCTGCGCGGCCTCGCTGACCGCTGCCCGGCCCTGGAGGAGCTGGATCTCACCGCCTGCCGCCAGCTCAAGGACGAGGCCATCGTGTACCTGGCGCAGAGGCGCGGCGCTGGCCTCCGCAGCCTCTCTCTGGCCGTCAACGCCAACGTGGGGGACGCCGCGGTTCAAGAGTTGGCTCGGAACTGCCCAGAACTCCAGCACCTTGACCTCACCGGCTGCCTCCGCGTCGGAAGCGACGGTGTCAGGTGCCTGGGCCTGATGGGGCGGGAGGAGGGCAGTCACTTAGCCTCTGCTGGTATGGGGCGGGCTGTAGTTGTTAAAAGCTCGGACTGAGGCTTCTGAATCTTCCTGCAAACCACAGCACCCCCATTCTGAACAGAAAGGGCCTCTAGGGTTGCCTAGGCCAGAGAGCCCATAGTTTAAAAACTTTTTTGAACCAATATTTACACATTGGGAGATTTCACATAGAAAGTCGACTTCTGGCTTTTCTTCAACAAGCGGGAAACCTTGCAATCCTAGGTGGAGCTGAGGGCCGAGTTCCCCCCCTTAAATGAGACGGGAAGTCTCCAGCTCACTGGAAGCCAATCCAGGTGCCTCCCTTGTGTAGGGACGGAAAAAGTATGCCCCTGCCCCGAGCTGGAGGGAGACTGGGATTTTGCCAGAGCCAGTCCGAGGCTGAGTGAGCCCGGGCTCCCACCTTACCCCACCAAGGGTGTGGTGGCTTCATGCCCCTAGCCTCACCCTGCTCCTCCCTCAGGACATTGGCCGAGTACTGCCCCGCGCTGCGCTCGCTGCGGGTGCGGCACTGCCACCATGTGGCGGAGTCCAGCCTGAGCCGCTTGCGGAAGCGCGGCGTGGACATCGACGTGGAGCCGCCGCTGCACCAGGCCCTGGTGCTGCTGCAGGATATGGCTGGCTTCGCACCTTTTGTCAACCTGCAGGTCTGACGCGCCTGCCAATCGGAGCACAGCTGGACTGTGTGGCTGGGGCCTGACACTGAGCTGTAGGGAACCTGAACTGTGGGGACCTCTGGTGAGAGGCCAGTGCCCTGCCCCACCCTGGAGCTTCAAATAAAGAGCTTTTTACCCCCTCTTGCCTGGTGCTGCCCTGTTGAAGATAGGGGATTCGAAGTTGGGGAGGAAAAGTCAGACAGGCATAGTATCCCAGTCTTGAGGCAGAAATGACCAGAATGCACTCACACCTTCCTTGGGCCACCTTTACTGTGCCCATGGAGGCAGCTCCGAGAGTAGGTTAACACTATGGAGCAAAGAAATAGAGAAGGGGGACAGGAGTTAGGGGGCCCCTGTGTAGGGGTATAGGGCTCCTGCATCCCTCTGGGATCTGAGCCTAGAAGGCTCGGGCAGAGTCCGGCGAGTGCCTCAATGGAAGCGGTACTTTCTGGCCGGCTTGAGGTTGATGTATGTGGCTTTCATCTCCTCGGCCTCAGGGTTCCGCACGTCTTTGAATCGCTCCCCTTTGGTGCTCACTACCTGGTTGTCGATGTATCGGATCAGCTTCTTGGGGGCCTGTCAGGCAATCAGGCAGTGAGTGGCAGAAGCCAGGAGCCAGTCCCACCCATTCCACATCCCCAGTAACCCTTAACTCTCTCACCTCCTTGGGAGCCATGGGCCGGTGAACCTTCTGATCCTCTGCGCTATCCACCATCATATACCTGTCAAAAACTGGCTGGGTGAAGCTCCTGTCACCCTGGGAAGACCCTCTAGGGCCCAGCCCAGCCCAGGCCAGCTCAGACTCACTTCTGCAGGATGAAGGACTTCAGCTCATCCTTTTGGGGGCCTCTGAGGCGTCTGGGCAGGTCCTGCAGAGAGGGGAGGCCTGGTCTAGGCCCAAGGGCACCAGCAGGGGAAACAGATGGGGATAGGCAGGGGTTGGGGCTTAACTCCAAGGTGGAATGTAGCTGAGGCTACATGGTAGAGGGTGCTGGGAGAAGATACCTGGTTGGGGCCCTCCCAGGCTGCAGGCCCCTCTTCCTTCCCCTCTACCAGCATCTGCACAGCTTCTTCCAAGTCCCCCCGAGCTTTGGCCAGCACCCACTGGGCCTGCTCCACTGAACAGGTAGGGAACACCTCCAGGAGTACATCCACCCCTGGCAGAAGCTCCTCCTCAGCTCCAGTTGCCTAAGGGTACAAACATTAACAAGAGGCAATACTTCCCCCTTTCCAGCCCCCTGGGTCCCTCATCAGTACCCTTCTCTACCAGTACCTCATCTTGGGTGTCCGCAGCAGCAGCAGCAGCAGCAGCAGCAGCAGCAGACCTAGTCTCTTCTTTGAGCATTTCGGGCCGCTGCAGGGGCTCTGGGGAGATAGGCACCTGACCTTGGACACCAGAGCTCTGTGGTTGCAGGTTCTCTTAAATAGGCAAAGAGAACATCAGGTTTGCCAAGGCTCTGGGGAGCAGGGAGTTGGGGGGAGGGGTAGCGGGGTTATGAATCACCCAGGTGCCTAGAGCTCCAGACTCACCTTTGTTCCTGGCATCGCTCAGCTGCCCTGAGAGCTTCTGCATCATGTCCCCTATTGTGCCCCTGAAAAGATGAGGGTAGTGAGAGGATGACTCTGCCCACCCCATAATCAGCCAGCCCCTTCCTCCTCCTGGCCCCAGCCAAAACCTACCTGGGGATGTGGGCGAAGCCAGGCACATAGGCCTCCATCATCTCAGTGAAGGCCTCCATATCGAAGTTCTCCTCTGATGGGCCCGAGGGGCCCAGGTCCTCCAGGACCCCAAGCACATAGGAGAAGATGACCTCATCCAAGCCACTGCAGGAAGGGAACAGGACAAGCCCTGGGTAGGATACTGGATGCCTCCAGCACCCCCACCTGTCCTGAGACTCCAGCCCTCAGCTTCATGAGGTCTATAAGCTAGACCTTCATCCTTGAGGCCAGAGAGTATAACCCCCTCCCTCAGAGCTATGGTTTCCCATCTGCCCAACAAAGGTGACAGGGACAGGATGAGAAGTAAGGCCTTCAGCAAATCCTAATCAGCCCTCCTGCCATCTTTCCATCGGCCAGGACCTATAGTACTGCCTGGCAGCTCCAGCTCTGGGCACTGACATGAACCTTCTCGGGGAGCCGTCTCTACCTGAGGTCGGCCTCCGGGAGGTGCGTCTGGACAAAGGCAAGGAGCGCTGCACTGACGATCCTCTCCAGCTCCATGCTCTCTCTTCTGAAGGGACACAGACAGACAGGATGGCCAGGCCCTCTTCTGCCTTCCCCTACCCACTGGGCCCGGGGGCAGTGGCTCCTCCCTCCGGGCCTGCCATGGAGCCATCTGTTGATGCTGCCCTCTATTCCCCGAAGCAGAACCATGCCCCCTCCTCCGCCCATCTCACCTCCTCCAGCCTGAGACAGGACAGGGCACTGTGTCTGGAGACAGCCTCTAGAGGAGGTGCCCCCCACCTCTCCCCATCCCCCTACCCCATTCCCCAGCATCAGTCCCAGACCTTCTGGCAAGGTCTTGGGGTCACATGCCTCCTGGCTCAGGAATCCCATCACTGAGGGAGCCCCTTGGCTCCCAAGTCCAACCACAAGGGGCCCCATTGTCCAGCCCCTCAAGGAGCAGCCTCAGGACCAAGCACAGCCCTTCCCCCACCCAGAACAGGCCACCCACCCTCTGCACAAAGGGGCTTTTCTGGCTCTGGGGCCCAGATAGAAGGGGAAGCCTTTCATGGATTCTCTCCTCTCACCCAGTCCCTGCCCTTCCCGCAGCTTGGGGCTATCTGCAGAGCACTTTCCATCCTCCTCCCCAAGGCCTGTGGAGCCCACAGATCTGGCCCTTTCCCAACTCTCCAGCCTCCCCAGTCCCTCCTCGCTGGCTCGCTCCCGCCCCACCTTGCTGTCCCTCAGACTTGCTGAGCTTCCTTCTGTTTGTGTCCTGCAGGACCTCCATGGCTCGTCCAGTCACTCCTCAGGGCTCCGCTCAAATGTTACCTCCTCAGAGAGCCCTTCCCTGTCTAACCTACGGCAAATAAGTCTTCTCCATGCTCCTTAACCCTACATAGCACTTACTACCGTTAACAATATTTTGTGCTTATTTGCCTATTGTCTGTCTGCCCCCATAAAATGGAAGCTCCAAAGCAAGGTGGGGATGAGGGGGACACTGTCTTATTCATGAGTGTAACCCTAGCACCTAGTCAAATGCCCACACTGGCTAGGTGCTGAATACATACTTGTTGACATGCTCCATTCCCATCTACATGCTTTTGACTCCCAAAAGTCTGTTTGGGAGTCAGGAGCATGTGGGTGGTAATGAATGGCTCCAGACCCATAGGTCCAAATGGCAGCTCATCGTCTCACTCAGAAAGTTCAGAGGCACCACCAGTTCCACACACCTCACACTCATGATAGACTACCGATCTGCACACATCCCCCCTCCAAACACACATCTGCTTCATCAGCTGACACCACTCAGCTGCCAAAGCTGAAACCTGGGGATTACCCTTGATTTTGCCTTCTTTCACCCCTACCAGTCAATCACCAAGTCTGTCAATTCTACTTCCTTCTTTCCTTCTCCGCATGCTATCCACTTCTCCCTATCTTGAGTCTGGCTTCTGCTCCAAAATCTCCACCAAAATTTTTTCTTTTTCTTTTTCTTTTTTGAGACAGGGTCTGGCTCTGTCACCCAGGCTGGAGTACAGTGGCATGATCTCGGCTCACTGCAACCTCCATCTCCCTGGCTCAAGCCATCCTCCTGCCTTAGCTTCCGGAGTAGCTGGGACTACAGGGGTACACCACCTACTATTTTTTGTTGTTGTTGTTGTTTGTTTTAGTAGAGATGCAGTTTTGCCATGTTTTGAGTCCAGGGTTCAAGACCCAGGCTGGTCTCGAACTCCTGGACTTAAAGTCCAGCCTTGGCCTCCCAAAGTGCTGGGATTACAGCCATGAGTCACCCCGTGCCCGGCCTCAAAATTTAGACTGAGGTTGTCAGTTACTTTTTCCAGGTTTTGGTCTAATTAGGTTGAACCATATGAGCTTACCAATTTTGTCTGGTTTTGATCTACAAAAAAAGAGGGGGCAATTTCTCATGGTTTCACCTATTTGCCCTTTCAGCAGCTCCAACTTTGGTTTCTGAGACACCATTCTTTCCTGGTTTCCTTCTACCTCTCTGGCCATTTCGTGGAAGGCCCTTTCTCTGTCCCCTTCTCTGCTGCCCTCTAAATGTGGGAGTTCCTCACATGCAAAGCTGCCGCTTCTTCTCACTGCAGCACTCTCTCTCTCTGGAAGATCTCATCTGGGCCCACATCTTTAAGTACCAATGCCATGTCTATTCCCAAATGTCTAGTCCTCTAGTCCAGTCTCCTCTGAGCCACAGGCTTGGACATCTACCTCCCTAACACTGCCACATGTGTTTTACAGGCATCTCACGCTTAGCGTGTCCCAGACGTTCTCTCAAATGCTTTACTCCTCCAAGGCCATTCTCAGTAAATGCATGTCCAGGCACTGGGCTGTTCCTGCCACAAATATGGGAATTATCCTTGACACCATCCTACCCCTTGCTTTCCCTCATCCAATCAGTCACCAAGCCCTAATCATTATCTCTTGCCACATCTATTTCTCTCCATCTCTACTCCCACTCTTCTCCATTTTTTGCCTGCAAGGGCTTCCTAACCCTTCTCCCCACTCCATCTTTCCCCCAACAACCTATTCTCCACACCACAGCTGTGTGATCTTTACAAAAAATCATATCTTTTTCTGCTTAAAATCTATCAATGCCTTCCTGCTACCCTTCAGGGAAGTCCAGAATCTTTTCATGGCTTTCCACTGCAGGCCTTACCTTGTCTGTATCTCTCTCCAGCTTCACCATGCATCATATCTTTCTGGATCATTTCCCTCCCTCCACCCTGGCTTTTTTTTTTTTTCTGAGACAGAGTCTCGCTCTGTCGCCCAGGCTGGAGTGCGGTGGCGCAATCTCGGCTCACTGCAAGTTTCGCCTCCCGGGTTCACGCCATTCTCCTGCCTCAGCCTCCCGAGTAGCTGGGACTACAGGCGCCCGACACCACGCCCGGCTAATTTTTTGTATTTTTAGTAGAGACGGGGTTTCACCATGTTAGCCAGGATGGTCTCCATCTTCTGACCTTGTGATCCACCCGCCTCGGCCTCCCAAAGTGCTGGGATTACAGGTGTGAGCCACCGCGCCAGGCCGCTTTTTTTGTTTGTTTGTTTGTTTGTCTTGTTTTGTTTTTGAGACAATGCCTCACCCTGTCGCCCAGGCTGGAGTGCAGTAGCGCCATCTTGGCTCACTGTAACCTCTACCGCCTGGGTTCAAGAGATTCTCCTGCCTCAGCCTCCCGAGTAACTGGGATTACAGACATGTGCCACCACACCTGGCTAATTTTTTAGCCAGGTATTTCTAGTATTTCTAGTAGAGACAGTGTTTCACCATGTTGACCAGGTAGGTCTCAAACTCCTGACCTGAGGTGATCCACCCGCCTTGGCCTCTCAAAGTGTTGGGATTACAGGTGTGACAAAGCACCTGGCCCCACCCGGGCTTTCTTTCAGTTTGCCTCAAGCTCTTTCATGGCAAGGTAGTGTGCCTTCTGAGCCTTCTGCCCCATCATCTGAGCGAGACGATGAGCTGCCACTTGGACCTATGGGTCTGGAGCCATTCATTACCACCCACACGCTCCTGACTCCCAAACAGACTTTTGGGAGTCAAAAGCATGTAGATGGGAATGGAACATGTCAACAAGTATGTATGGAGCACCTATCCAGTGTGCGCATTTTTCTAGGTGCTAGGGCTACACAAACTATTTCTTCTGCCTGGGTATCCTTCTGCCTCCACCTCTTCACTTATTGTCACTCTGTCTGATCTTTTGGGTCTCATTTCAAAATTCCCTTCCTTGGCTGGACACGGTACCTCACACCTGTAATTCCAGCACTTTGGGAGGCTGAGGCAGGAGGATCGTTTGAGCTCAGGAGTTTAAGACCCGCCTGGGCAACACAGCAAGACTCCATCTCTCTTTTTGGGGAAAAATATTTTTAGGCTGGGCACAGTGGCTCATGCCTCTAATCCCAGCACTTTGCGAGGCCGAGTGGGTCAGATCATGAGGTCAGGAGATCAAGACCATCTTGGCTAACACAGTGAAACCCCGTCTCTACTAAAAATACAAAAATTAGCCAGGCGTGGTGGCATGCGCCTATAGTCCCAGCTACTCGGGAGACTGAGGCAGGAGAATGGGGTGAACCTGGGGGGCGGAGGTTGCAGTGAGCTGAGATGGCGCCACTGCACTCCAGCCTGGACAACAGAGCAAGACTTCGTCCCCCAACACCCCCCCCAAAAAAAAATGAAAAAAATTTTTTTTTTTTTGAGACAGAGTCTCCCTCTGTTACCCAGGCTGGAGTGCGGTGGCCGGATCTCAGCTCACTGCAAGCTCCGCCTCCCGGGTTTACGCCATTCTCCTACCTCAGCCTCCTGAGTAGCTGGGACTATAGGCGCCCGCCACTGCGCCCGGCTAGTTTTTTTTTTTGTATTTTTTTAGTAGAGACAGAGTTTCACTGTGTTAGCCAGGATGGTCTCGATCTGACCTTGTGATCCGCCCGTCTCGGCCTCCCAAAGTGCTGGGATTACAGGCTTGAGCCACCGCGCCCAGCCTGTAAGAAAAATATTTTTAAATAAAAATAATTCCCTTCCTCAAGGGACACTACCCCTGACCTAGAACTGGTTTGGTCCCTGCCATATTACACTCTCTATGCAGGCTATGTTTTCTGACTAGCAGCACCTTTCACAGCCATAATTATTATTTGGACAACGTTTAATGTTTCTTCCAGTTGTCTTATGAAGCAGGGACTACACACTGGGCTGACATTCACCAATGTATACTCAGCATCTCTCATGAAGTGAGCACTCAATAAACAGTTACACCTCAATTTACCTATGAAGAAATGAAGTTCAGTGTGTTTAATGACTTGCCCAGAGTCACCTGGCTTGACTGCAGTAGACAGATTTAAATCCAGGTCACCTAGTTCAGCATCTATTCTAGGGGCTACTCTGGGGAAGGGAGGATATCAAGACTTTCAAGTTGGGACAGGGCTATCTTCTATGCTCACAGTTGCCTGGTCCCCTGAGTGGTAACAGAGTTGCTCATAGCACAGGGGTTACTTTGGAAAGCAGGACTCCCAGCCTACAAGGGGGATGCATGCCACCTGCTCCAGAGCCCTCATGGGCCCTGAGGAAGAGCAGAATGGCTCAGCCCAGGCATACTAGATCCCATCATGCAGCTCCCTCAGGGTAAAGCCACCTCAAGGGACCTACCTCCTCGACCTGGGTTACATCACCCTTGAATCCTGGGCTGTCAGTTGCATGGTAGCCTCTGCTGGGACAAAGGCCCATGGCTGCTGCATGAAAGCCCAGTTTCTTTCTTTCTTTTTTTTTTTCTGAGATGGAGTCTTTCTCTGTCACCCAGGCTGGAGTGCAATGGCGTGATCTCAGGTTCACGCCATTCTCCTGCCTTAGCCTCCCGAGTAGCTGGGACTACAGGCGCCAGCTAATTTTTTGTATTTTTAGTAGAGATGGGGTTTCACTGTGTTAGCCAGGATGGTCTCGATCTCCTGACCTTGTGATCCGCCCGCCTCTGCCTCCCAAAGTGCTGGGATTACAGGCATGAGCCACCGCGCCCAGCTTCATTTTTTTTTTTTTTTTGAGACGCAGTTTCGCTCTTGTTGCCCAGGCTGGAGTACAATGGTGTGAACCTGGGAGGTTCAAGCAATTCTCCTGCCTCAGCCTCCTGAGTAGCTGGGATTACAGGCGCCCACCACAAGGCCCAGCTAATTTTTTGTATTTTTAGTAGAGATGGGTTTTCACCATGTTGGTCAGGCTAGTCTTGAACTCCTGACCTCAGGAGATCTTCCCACCTCAGCCTCCGAAAGTGCTGGGATTACAGGCGTGAGCTACCACACCCAGCTGAAAGCCCAGTTTCTTTTTTTTCTTTCCTTTTTTTTTTTTTTTTTTTTTTTTGAGACAGAGAGGTTCACTCTTGTTGCCCAGACTAGAGTGCAATGGCGTGATCTCTGCTCACCGCAACCTACGCCTCCTGGGTTCAAGTGATTTTCCTGCCTCAGCCTCCTGAGTAGCTGGGATTACTGGCATGCACCACCATGCTTGGCTAATTTTGTATTTTTAGTAGAGACGGGGTTTCTCCATGTTGGTCAGGCTGGTCTCAAACTCCCGACCTCCGGTGATCTGCCCGCCTCGGCCTCCCAAAGTGCTGGGATTACAGGTATGAGCCACCAGGCCCGGCCTGAAAGCCCAGTTTCTAGGGAAGAAGCTTCTCAGGGATGTGTCTCATGCTTCTGGGTTTTTAGCCAAGGCCTGGGGGCCAGGGAATTTTTAGGAAACTCTTCCCTGTCTCCAAATAAAAAGACTTGCTCCCCTAAGCTTTTCTCTAGTTTGTCTTCCAAGGGAACATCCTCCCTCCCTCCTCCTGTTCTTGGTCCACCCAAACTTCACCCAGGCTTCTAAGCTCTTTTACCCTTCCCCATTCCCACTAGCCTTCCTCAGCACATCCTTCCTACTCAGGGGTTCCTATAATACTTCTCCCAGCATAGTCCCTGCATTGGGGAAGACCTGGTCTGCCAGACTGGTTTCCTAATTAGCACCTAAGCAGCCAGCCTTCTCCAGGGTAAGAACATGATTTCCATGAGACATTTCAAATTCCAGATGTAGCCCACAGAATCCCATTACTTCTAGGGGGCCCCAAATTAGGGATCATAGGTTGATGGTGTCTACTAAATGTGACTGTCATCCTGTCATGAGTCCTGCCTAAATGCCTCTGATGATGGTAATATTAGCATTTATTGCCTCTGCTTACTAGGCATTGTCCTAAGCACTTTTACATGTATTAACTTACCTAATCCTTACAATAACTCTAAACGTAGATATGTTTTATTTTATTTTATTTGTTTGTTTGTTTTGTTTATTTGAGACGGAGTCTCGCTCTGCCATCCAGGCTGGAGTGCAGTGGCGTGATCTCGTCTCACTGCAACCTCCACCTCCCTGGTTAAGCAATGCCCCTGCCTCAGCCTCCCGAGTAGCTGGGATTACAGTCCCATGCCACCATGCCTGGCTAATTTTTTTGGTATTTTTTAGTAGAGACGGGGTTTCACCATGTTGGCCAGACTGGTCTCGACCCCCTGACCTCAGGCAATCCGCCCACCTCGGCCTCCCAAAGTGCTGGGATTACAGGCATGAGCCACCGCGCCTGGCAGTATTATCCCCATTTTACCCGAAAGAAAATGAAGGCACTGTGAGGTTAAGTAACTTGCCCAAGGTCACAGGGCAAGTTAATGGCAGATTTACACCCAGGCTGTCTGGCTGCAGAACCCTCACTGTTAACCACCGCACTACCGCATCTCTCACGATGCAAACTGTGTGGCCCCATCCTATATTCAGAACTTCCTCTCCTGCCTCACTGGCTATATTGCTTATTTCAGAATCTTTGCTCACACCATTCTCCCAGCTCAGAGCATCTTTGCCTCTGCCTCTCCAAATCTCATTCTGCAGGACTCACTTCCTTTCTGCAGCCAACCCTAACTGCCCCATCTTCACTGCTCCCAGCTGACCTGGGAGCTTCCCAAGAGAAGCACAGGCCTGGACCCTCCAGATGCTAGGTAGAGACACAGTGGACAAATTTAAGTGAGACTGGGGTAAGAAGTACTATGGTACTCCCTTGGGGTGGGGAGGTGCTTAAAGTGGAGGGAGAGCAGGCCATGTGGGAGGAGGAATCCTGGGAGCTAGTGTGAAAGGAGTCCTAGCGAACTTCTCAGGGAGGCACCAAGGGGTCTAGCATGGAGGTCTTCAATGCTTCTCCCAGCCCCTGTGAAGCCCGGTTCTTGAGGCCCTGGACCCATAACGCAGGCCCCAGAGGATATAATTGTCCCCTGATTCCCGAGTCAGACCTTAGAGGCATCAAGGACATTGAGGAGAACAAGGGATCCCTACATCCAAAGTCAGGCGGGAACACAAACAGGGAGGGCGAGCACAGGAAGTGGGACCGCGATGACGGACGACCCCTGAAGCAGCAGCTCCCTAAACCCGCTAGCGGGACACCCGTAAGCGTCCAGAATAGTGCGCCTGAGGGCACGGGGATGCGGCTGTGGCCTTGCAGGACACATGACGAGGCAGGCCTGAGGTAACTGGTTGTTCCTTGATACAGGCCACGGCGAGAATCAGAGATGGGGGTCCGGTGGGCCCCGGGGGGGTACCGTGGGGGAACACACTGGACGGGTACCCTGGGTCAGCGCTCTCCGCGACTCTCCTAGCCCTGGGCCGGGGGCCGGAGGGGAAATCACCTGCTCCGTCGGGCGCCGCCGGCGACTTGTCCCGCGCGGTGCAGCTCTCATCCCCCAGCCCCACCAACGAGATCAAAGGCGGGGCCCAGAGCGGTTCCCTTCCAGAGGCGCCGTGGCGGCCATGTTTGAGAAGGGCATATTGCCCACAACAGGGCGGAGCTTCTGATCTAATTCTCAAGCGTCCCAGGGCTATCGACGGGCTCCCGCGGCGGCCAGTTTTGTTGCGCGTAAGGAGGCGTTAGAAGTGAAGGTCTTGAGAGGGGGTGGAGTCGAAGTGGGTAGGACTGCATCCCCGCTTTGTTCCTTCTCATCCATCAGAGACCTTTCTCTTTCTTCCTCTTTCTCCTCTCTCTCTCCCTTTCTTCTTTTTCTTCTTCTTCTTTCTTCTTCTTCTTTTTCTTCTTCTTTCTTCTTTTTTTCTTCTTTCTTCCTCTTTTTCTTTCTTCTTCTTTCCTCTTTTTCTTTCTCCTTTCTTCTTTCTTTCTTCTTTCTTCTTCTTCTTCTTTCTTCTTTCCCCTTTCTTCTTCTTTCTCCTTTCTTCTTCTTCGGAGGGAGCCTCGCACTGTCGCCCGGGCTGGAGTGCAGTGGTGGGATGTCGCTCACTGTAACCTCCGCCTCCCAGGTTCAAGAGATTCTCCTGCCTCAGCCTCCCTAGTAGCTGGGATTACAGCCAGGCTGGTCTCGAACTCCTGACCTTGTGATTCGCCTGCCTCGCCCTCCCAAAGTGCTGAGGATTACAGGCATGAGCCACCCTGCCTGGCCTCTTTTCTTTTTTTCTTTGTTTTCCTTTCTTTCCTTCTCTTTCCTTTCCTTCCTTCCTTCTCGTTCTTTTTTTTTTTTTTTTTCTTGCTGTTACAGCCCCGGGCTGGAGTGCAGGTTCATGAGCGCGAACATGGCTCATTGCAGCCTCGACCTCCTGGGTTCAAGTGATCCTCCCATCTCAGCCTCCGGAGTAGCTGGAACCACAAGAGCATGCCACTACACCCAGCTAATTTTTTTTTTTTTTTTTTTTTTAAGAAACGGAGTTTTTGCCACGTGGCCCAGGCAAGTCTCTTAGGTGCTGACTTCCCCACCCTGTCTGTACCTTTTGCATTCCCTTAACAGCAGTGTCTCCCCCAGATTGGGGTGGGCTACAGGTCTGGGTCTTCGGAGGGTGGAGTCTGGGATTTTGGACGTGGTCTGGGGGAGGTTGGGTGGTAGCAGGTGCCAGGGTGAGGATCCATCTGAGCCCTGGTCATGAACAGCCTGTAGACCATGCCTATCCCTGGGGCCTTCATCCCAATGTTGGCAGGGCTGCTTGTCTAGAACAGGACAGCTGAACTCCAGGGCCCAACAAGACCTCAGCTTCCTCTTTCTGTTCCTGCTGCCACAGATTCCCGGTGCTGCCCTGTAGGGAAGCCCCACAGCCCTCCCCTCTTGGGAACCCTGAAATGGGTCATGAGGGGAAGATTCCCATTCAAGGATAAGCTTTCCCATCTCCCATCAGCAGGAATGAGCCCTTTTTAGTGCTAGTTCCCTTGTAGGGTGCTGGGGACCTGGAAGCTGTCCCTGCTCTCAGGGAGCTCACAATCCAAGAGAGAAGTCCCATCTTTCCTCTCCCCTAGGGATTGAGGCAGTGCCCAGATACTATGCTGCAGTGGCTCAGACCTGTAATTCTAGCACTTTGCAAGTCTGAGGTGGGAGGATCGCTTGAGCCCAGGAATTTGAGACCAGCCTTGAAGACGCGAAACCTTGTCTCTACAAAAAAAAATTTTAAAATAAAAAATTATCTGGGCCTGGTCATGCATGCCAGTAGTCCCGGCTACTCCAGAGGCTGAGGTGGGAGGATCATTTGAGCCCCAGAGGTCAAGGCTTCAGTAAGCCATGATCTGCACTCCAGCCTGAGTGACAAAGCAAAACCCTGTCTCAAAAAAAAAAAAAAAAAAAAAAAAAAAAGAAGAAGAAGAAGAAGAAGAAGAAACTATGGAGAAAACGGGATGACTGCTTATTGCTTTCTCTTCCACCTCTGGTCCTCACAACAGTCTCTTTCCTCTTCTGGCCTCAGAGACAGCAAGATGCTCGCTGCCTGGGGGAGGTAGCAGGGAAAGGAGGGGCACATTCGGCGTCGCTTTGCCCATAAAAACACTGCCACTCCAGCCTGGTGATACTAGGGTTAATGAGTTGTGGGGTGACAGCGACTTTGAACTCTGGCCGGGCAGGCCCCTAGGAAGGGGGTGATGGGCAGCCCACAGCCCCAGGCCTCTGCCTGTCCTCCAGAGACCAGCCATCCCTTTCCTCCCCCGTCCCCTTTCCTGCTTCCCTCTGTCTGTTGCACAATACTGATGACTCTTCTCTCCCTACCACCCTCCATTCCCGGAACTTTCAAGTTTCCTCAGTAGAGCTGCCCTGAGTTCTGGCCCAAGACCCCTGCAAGCCATCTCTGACTGTGTGTCTTCCCCTCTCCCCTATCCCCTGTTTGTTGGATGGCAGCTGTGTGTGACCAGGTATCAGAAAGAACTTCCTGAGCTTTCACAGCAGGAGGATGGAAAACACTTCTTAGGGGGAGTCTCTCCTTTCCCAACTCAAATTCTGGGGAGTCCCAGCTCTGTGCAGCAGGAGTCAAGTTCTAGGGGGCCGAGGACACAAGGTGGGCTGAGGAGAGAGACCCCCACAGACACAAGGACACACACATACTGTAAGGTAGGGGCTCCTGGGATCCCTGCCCTGAGGGCTTCTGAAACTAGCTGGACCTTCAGCCCCTGATTTTCTTTCCCCTCAGGTCTCAGTCTCTCCCTCCTCAAAATGGGAACAGATTCCCCACTGCCCTTTGGGTGCTGCTTGAAGCCACACAGAGCTAAAGGAGGCAGAGGGATGCCTCTTCCCCGCCATTCCTTCCAGTGAATTTTGCAGCTGGTGTTTGGGTGCCTGGATCGCCTTAACTGGTGGGAAAAGCTAGAAACCTACGCTGAAGCTTCCCCTAGCACATCATTCCCCATCATCCTGCTTCAAAATGAGAAACTGGACTTGAATTTGTCATAAAGGGCAGATTTTTCAGGCAGAGTAGAGAGAGAACCCAGCGGGCTGGTCTCAAGGGGTGTGAAGAACCCAGTTAGAGACCAAGGTGAGGAAGGGGAGGCTTCAAAGAATGGCGGGGGCGGGGTCCCGCTCTGGCTTGAGGTTAGAAAGGGCTCTCTGGGCAGGGTTCCTGGCCCTCCCACACCTTCCTCCTTTCTCAGAAGAGCCAGCATGAGGCGGGGGCGGGAGGCGGCTGGGGAGGCGGGGGGGGGGGGGGGGCGGAGGCCTTATTTAAGGAGCACCGGCTGAGAACATCGTTGCAGATCCAGCCCCAGGAGCCAAAGAGAGGAGATTTCGTGGGTAAGTGGCGGTCCCTTTCTCTGGATTCCAGCAGGGGTGGGGATGGGGTGCCCCTGAGGCGCAGGCTTGGCTTTCCCTCTCTGGGATAGGCGGCAGCTTTGCCATGTGAGTGAGGGGAGCACCCAGCCCTCAGCTGAACTCTCCAGAAAATGAAAATGTGCTTCAGGGAACTCTTTCTCCTCTACTCCTCTATCCCAGGTACTTTAAACCTTTATTCAGGGTTTTGGGGAGATTTCTGGGGAGCTAGGACTCCTGGGCTAGGCTTCTATCTTGGGGATCTGTATCTTGGGGACTCCCTTTAGCTCAGAAAGCCCCTTGGTTTGCAGAGAGATGCCCTTCTCAGTGTGCGTGTTCTGGCTCTTTCCCCAGCCCCTCACCCCTGCAGCCCCACATCAGGCCCCACCAGGAACACATCTGGGCAGGAAGCCACAGGACTGAGTATGCAGTACCGAGGCCTGGGGATGAATCCCTGCCATGGCCCTGAGCCCCCTCCCCTCATAACCTACTCCAATTCCTGTTGGAATTTATGGAACTCCTGTCCATTTCCTTAGCTGTGGGCCCCCATTTTCAGCTCCAAGCTCAGACCCTCCCTGGAATAGGAGATCTCTTGCTATCACAGGTTCCTTATGTGGAGCAGGCACATACCACCATGCCCGATCTGGGCCTCAACTTACTCATCCTGGGAACGGAAGACAATTCACAGAAGAAAACATGCAAGGGCAGCGTCTAGGCTGAAAGAACTTTGGCCACCTGGCACTGAGAACTGAATTCCATAGGCTGTGAGCTCTAGCAGATGCCCTATGGACTCAGTTCTGGTGCCCGGCAGTGCTACACCATCAATTCCAAGGCCGTGGAGCAGCTGATGGTTCAGGTTCCCCAACTTCCCAGCCCGGTGTTTCTGCAGGCCCACATCTTGCCCACTGGCCAAACCTTTAAATAACTTTGACCCGGGCTACTATTATGCTCAAAGACATCAGGGGCTCTCCCAAATATCTTTACGCTGCCAGAAAGTCTTCTATAGTATGGCCTTCACTTAACTTTCACACCTGATCTTTCATCGCCTCCTGCTCATAACCTGCCACCAGTGAACTCCTGCTGCTCCGGCTCCATACTTCTCACGCTGGTCCCTCCTCAGTGTTTCTGGGGACACCTCTTGCCCGTCACTGTCTGTTGGAATCCTAGTCATTCTTCAAAACCTCTCTCAGATGCCTCTTCTTTTTTCCTTTTTTATTTTTTTGAGATGGAGTCTCGTTCTGTGGCGCAGGCTGCTGGAGTGCAGTGGTGCAATATCGGCTCACTGCAACCTCCACCTCCCAGGTTTAAGTGATTCTCCTGCCTCAGCCTCCCCGAGTAGCTGAGATTACAGGCATGTGCCAACACCCTGTCTCTACAAAAAATTAAAAACAAGGCTGGGCACGGTGGCTCACGCCTGTAATCCCTGTACTTTGGGAGGCCAAGGCGGGCCTGACTTGAGGTCAGGAGTTTGAGACCAGCCCGACCAACATGGTGAAACCCCGTCACTATTAAAAATACAAAAATTGGCTGGGTGCAGTGGCTTACGCCTGTAATCCCAACACTTTGGGAAGCCAAGGCAGGTGGATTACCTGAAGTCGGGAGTTCAAGACCAGCCTGGCCAGCATAGCAAAACCCAGTCTACTAAAAATACAAAAATTAGCCAGGCATGGTGGTGTGGGCCTGTAATCTCAGCTACTGGGGAGGCTGAGGCAGGAGAATTGCTTGAACCTGGGAGGTGGAGGTTGCAGTGAGCCGAGATTGCACCTCCGCACTCCAGCCTGGGTGACAGAGACACTGTCTCAAAAAAATAGGCTGAACTCAGTGGCTCACGCCTGAATCCCCGCACCTTGAGAAGCCGAGGTGGGCAGATCACTTGAGATCAGGAGTTCAAGACCAGCCTGGCCAACACGGTGAAACCCCATGTCTACTGAAAATACAAAAATTAGCTGGGCATGGTAGTGGGCACCTGTAATCCCACCTATTCAGGAGGCTGAGGTGGAAGAATTGCTTGAATCCAGGAGATGGAGGTTGCAGCGAGCTGAGATGGCACCACTGCACTCCAGCCTGGGCGACAGAGTGAGACTCTGTCTCAATAAAATAAATAAATAACAAATTAGCTGGGCACAGTGGTACACACCTGTGATCCCAGCAACTCAGGAGTCTGAGGTGGGAGGATCACTTATGCCCAGGAGGTCGAGGCTGCAGAGCTATATCAAATCACTGCAGTCTAGCCTGGGCAACAGAGCAAGACCCAGTCTCTAAAAAAAAAAAAAAAAAAAAGAGCCGGGCATGGTGGCTCACACCTCTAATCCCAGCACTTTGGGAGGCCGCGGTGGGCAGATCACCTGAGGTCGGGAATTCGAGACCAGCCTGACCAACATGGAGAAACCCCATCTCTACTAAAAATACAAAAAATTAGCCAGGCGTGGTGGCTCATGCCTGTGATCCCAGCTACTCGGGAGGCTGAGGCAGGAGAATTGTTTGAATCTGGGAGGCAGAGGTTGCGGTAAGCCGAGATCACACCATTGCACACTGGCCTAGGCAATAAGAACGAAACTCCGTCTCAAGAAAAAAAAAATACTATATATGTATGTCACTATGTCACTGACATTATTTATTTATTTAGAGAGATTTATAGAGTTTTGCTATGTTGCCCAGGCTTGGCCTCCTTGACTCAAGGAGTTCTCCTGCCTCAGCCTCACAGTAGCTGGAGTAGATGCGAGCACCACAGTGCTTGGTCTCTATTATCTTTACAATGAAAGATAAGAAAGGGCTGGGCATCAGCACTTTAAGAGGCTGAGGTGGGCGGATCACGAGGTCAGGAGATGGAGACCATCCTGGCTAACACGGTGAAACCCCGTCTCTACTAAAAATACAAAAAATTAGCCGGGCATGGTGGCGGGCACCCATGGTCCTAGCTACTTGGGAGGCTGACAGGAGAATGGCGTGAACCCGGGAGGCAGAGCTTGCAGTAAGCCGAGATTGCGCCCTTGCACTCCAGCCTGGGCAACAGAGCTAGACTCTGTATCAAAAAAAAAAAAAAAAAAAAAAAAGAGAAAGAAAGAAAGAAAGAAAGAAAAAGAAAGGGCTGGTTACGATCTTATCCCCATGGCTGAGCATAATCTATAGTTCTTATTCAAATCTTGCTACTTGTCCCAGTAATGTCCTTCGTAACAGGTTTTATTTTGGTTCAGGATCCAATCCAGGATTATGCATTGCATTTAGTTTTCATGCCTTTTTAGCCTCCTTTGAATCTGAGACATTTTCTGAAGTTCACATAGTCTTTTTTTTGAGACAGGGCCTCACTTTGTCACTCAGGCTGGAGTGCAGTGGCATGATCACAGCTCACTGCTGCCTGTACCTGCCAGGCTCAAGCAATCCTCCCACCTCAGCCTCACAAGTAGTTGGGACCACAGGTGCACACCACCATGCCCGGCTAATTTTTGTATTGTTTGTAGAGATGAAGTTTTTCTATGTTTCCTAGGCTGTCCTCAAACTCTGGGGTTCAAGCGATCCACCCATGTAGGCCTCCTAAAGTGATAAAATTACAGGTTTGAGCCACTGCGCTGGGCTGGTGTCCATAGTCATTTATGACATTGCCATTTTTGAACAATACAGACAAGTGGGATCATCTCGCTTAGGTTTATCTGAGGTTTCCTCATGACTGCATTACTGCTGAACTGATGTTGTGTTGTTTAACATAGAAAGCTTATGATGTTGACTTGTCCCCTTTAATGATAATGTCAACTTGTTTCATCCTGCTGAACCCACAGTTGGAATCACCCCAAAAGCCTTAGCAGGGGAGTTTCCTCATGGGAGTGCCCCAAACCTTTTCCAGATGGGGCCAGTTGGGATTCCAAAGAAAGTAGCACTTAGCATTAAATAAACACCAGGGTGATCAGTCCAAAGCATTTATTTATTTATTTAGACAGGGTCCTGCTCGCTCTGTTGCCCAGGATGGAGTGCAGTGACATAATCATAGTTCACTGCAACCTCAATCTCTTGGGCTCAAGCAATCCTCCCACCTCAGTCTCCCAAGTAGCTGGGACTACAGGGGCACACCCCCACGCCCAGCTAATTTTTTTTTTTTTTTTTTAAGTAGAGATTGGTCTTGCTATGTTGCCCAGGCTGGTCTCGAACTACTGACCGCATGCCATCCTCCTACCCCAGCCTCCCAAAGAGCTAGGATCACAGATGGGAGCTGCCATGGTCAGCCAGTCCAAAGCGTTTATTAGGGAACTTTACATATGGAGTGCTACAGCAATCCTCACGACAGACAGCAAGAGAAAAGGGGTGATCCTCCTAGGTATATCCAAGCAGGGCTGGGGCTTGTTTCTTTCAGTGTTTTGGCAACAACCTAGATACTTTTATCAGTGCCAGGAAATGTTCAAGACCCCAGTGTGGGTTCAAGCCTTCAGGATAAAACATGTTGGGTCACAGAGGGGTGAAAAGGACTCTGTGATCTTTGGGTTCAAGACACAGAAATAGGGGACAGACACTGGGGGACCCTAAGCTTTGATAACTTAGTTAAGGTGGTATATACCAGTTTTCCCTATTATACGACTAGCTTACTCTTTTTTGCTTTGTAACTAATAAATATCTTATTGGAACATATTTTGAAACTAAACTAAATATCCTGTTTTTATTCAAATTTGTACTCATTAGTTTTATAATCCATGAGTAACCTGAATCAACTTAGTATCACCTGAATCAATATTTGGAACATATTTTATAACTTTCACTCCTTAGGGCTTTTGCACCCACCATACCCTCTGCCTGGCTTCACTCTCACCCTTCTCTGCATGGCTAACTTTGCATTCTTTAGATCTCAGTTTAAATGTCACCTCCTCAAAGAGGCCATCCCTAATTATCTTATTCTAAAGTAAGTTCTGACACTTAATTATTAAATAAAAAATAAAAATAGAACAGGCATGATGGCTTACACCTGTAATCCCACCACTTTGGGAGACCGAGGCAGGTGGATCACCTGAGGTCAGCAGTTTGAGACCAACCTGGCCAACATGGTGAAACCCTGTCTCTACTAAAAATAACAAAAATTAGCTGGGCATGGTGGCACACACCTATAATCTCAGCTACTTGGGAGGCTGTGGCAGGAGAATCGCTTGAACCCGGGAGGTGGAGGTTGCAGTGAACTGAGATTGCCCCACTGCACTCCCGCCTGGATGACGGAGCGAGACTCTGTCTCAAAAAATAAAATAAAATAAAATAAAAATAAAAATAAAGGCCAGGCCCAGTGGCTCACACCTGTAATCCCAGCACTTTGGGAGGCCAAGGTGGGCAGATCACGAGGTCAGGAGAGTGAGACCATCCTGGCTAACAACGGTGAAAACCCGTCTCTACTAAAAATACAAAAACAAAATTAGCCGGGCGTGGTGGCGGGCGCCACCTACTTGGTCCCAGCTACTTGGGAGGCTGAGGCTGGAGAATGGTGTGAACCCGGAAGGCAGAGCTTGCAGTGAGCTGAGATGGCGCCACCGCAGTCCAGCCTGGGCGACAGAGGGAGACTCCATAAATAAATAAATAAATAAATAAATAAATAAAATAAAATGTGACAGGCAAAACAGTGCAACTCTTCTTATATAATTAATACTATGTGTGGCCAGGCGTGGTGGCTCACGCCTGTAATCCCAGCACTTTGGGAAGGTGAGGCAGGTGGATCACTTGAGGTTAGCAGTTCAAGACCAGCCTGACCAACATGGTGAAACCCCATCTCCACTAAAAATACAAAAAAATTAGCCAGGCATGGTGGCGTGTGCCTCTAATCCCAGCTACTTAGGAGGCTGAAGCAGGAGAATTGCTTGGACCCAGGAGGCAGAGGTTGCAGTGAGCTGAGATCGCGCCACTGCACTCCAGCAGCCTGGGTGACAAGAGTGAAACTCTGTCTAAAATAGATATAACACATATAAAATACATTTTGTGTGTAGAAAAATAGTAGATCGGACCTCAATGATCATTAAGGGGTGCGGGAAATCAGAAAAGACTGTAACTTCCTGTATCACATATTTCTGTATTGCAAACTATGTTTAAAACAAACACTGGCCAGGCATGGTGGCTCATGCCTGTAATCCCAGCACTTTGGGAGGCCGAGGCAGGCAGATCACAAGGTCAGGAGTTCAAGACCAGCCTGGCCAAGATGGTGAAACCCTGTCTATACTAAAAATACAAAAAAATTGGCTGGGCGTGGTGGCACGCGCCTGTAATCCCAGCTACTTGGGAGGCTGAGGCAGGAGAATCGCTTGAACCGGGAGGTGGAGGTTGCAGTGAGCTGCGATCATGCCACTGCACTGCAGCCTGGGCGACAGAGTGAGACTCTGTTTCCAAAAAAAAAGAAAGAAAAAAAAAAGACACAAAGCAAATTTGACTCTGAGCTCCTTGGAAACCAGGACCAAAAGAAAAGTATGAGCAGTAATGAGATCCTTAGTGCTTAATAGATAAAAGCAAACCACTGATCAGGAGAAACACCTTTTCCAAGGGCTGAGGTTTGAGAGAATTTCTCCAAGAAGTTCATAAATACAGCAGTGCCCAATCAGCTGGCCTACAGCTTCAATAACTCACCTGTGTATACCCAGGTAACTATCGGTCAGCTACAAATGGAAGTTCAGTAAAAGAAATTCCACAAGGGACCAAATTTCTACAGCTGGGCCTCAGATCTGGCTAGATCCTAGTTAAAATTGGCTATGTGGCCTAACACTCCAGCAAACTCCTAGAATAATGCAAGTCTCAGCCTATTAAGAATTAATGATTATTAGCAAGAATTGGGAGACAAGAAGAGACATTCATCTTAACTTCCAATTAGGCTGGGTTACTTACTTTTATGCCTCTTTTACTGATGAAGAAACTGAGCGAGAGCCTTAAGTTACACAGGTGGAAAATGTCAGAGCCAGCCCTAAACCCAGGTCTTAGACATCCGTTCCCTAGTCATGCCTACCACACTTCAAAAATAGAGCTTATGCCCTCAGCATCTCGGTGGGTGGTGGGCCAAAGGACTACGGAGTTAGAAGGTGCTGGCGTGCACACTTGGAGGCAGATGGTGAAGAGGGGAGTTGGGCCCAGCGATCAGGCACATGCTTTCTCCAGAGGTCCAGTTCAACTTCATGCCCCTCCACCCTACCTTCTTGTACCCCAGGGTGGGTGGTGAGACTCCCATTAAACAGATAAACAGATGGAGAAACACCACCCCAAAACATAACAATGATCTCGCAGTGTATACTTGACTTCGCTCATTTATTCACTTTTTTTTTTTTTTTTTTTTTGAGACAGGGTTTCAGTCACCCAGGCTGGAGTGCAGTGGCGCGTTCACGGCTTCTTGCAGCCTCCCGGGCTCAGGTAATCCTCTCATCTCCGCCTCCCGAGTAGGTGGGACTACAGGCGCGTGCCACCACACCCGGCTAATTTTTGTATTTTTTTGTAGAGACAGGGTTTCGCCATGATGCCCAGGCTGGTCTCCAATTCCTGGGCTCAAGCGATCCGCCCACCTCGGCCTTCCACAGTGCTGGGATTCCAGGCGTGAGCCACCGCGCCCGGCCTATTTACTTTTCTACTAAGCTGGGGATCACCGTCGCCCCTCGGCTTGGCAAGAAGGGCGGGGGTAGGGGAGCGGTGGGAAAGGAGGGTGGGCTTTGACTCTGATAAGAGGGAAAAGAGGAAGGGAAAGTTGGGGCTTACTGCAGCGCAGGCTCCTTAGGAGAAGGTGGGGAGGAGGAAGAAGAGAGGTCCAGGCCCTTCTTCCATCCCACGTCCTCCACTTCCCAAGGTGCAAGAGGGAAAGAGGTACAGAACACCCAGAGGTGTCCTTGATTCCGTCCTGCCTGTGCCCTTCCCCCACAGTCCAGCAATAAGCCGAGAGAAACAAGTGCAGGAAGCGGGCAGGCAATCATGTGAAAGGCCAAAAAGACAGGTGAGCGGCGCGCCAGCCTCCCGCGCGCAGGTGAGGGCTCCTTTCTGCCTGTCGGGGGAGGCAGACACAGGGAAGAGCCGCGCGCGCGTGCACGCGGGCCGGTGGCAAGGCCTTGCAGCGCCTTCAGCTCAGGCCCTTGCTCTTCCTGGGGCGGCCGCGCTCCGCGGCTTCCTGGGCTGGGCCTCTGTTGCCGCTGTCGCCGCTGTCGCCGCTGTCGGGCCGCCGCCGCACACGCCACTCCACGCGGCGGTCGCGCTCGCTCACGCGCGGCGTCGCCCGCAACAGGAACTGGCCGCGGCGCTGGGTGACGCGCACGTCGGCGCGGGGGTAGGTGCCGTACGCGCGCCGCAGCTCCCGGCGCACGAAGTCCGGAAGCTGTAGGGGCTGGCCCTGCGCGCGTTCCACGCGTCCCCAGCGTAGCTCGGCTTGCAGGCTCCCGCCTTCAGGCCACGGTTCCCAGCTCTCGGCCGTTGGCGCGGGCGCCTGCAGCGACAGTCCTGAGATGCCGGCGGCGGGGCAGGGCCGGCGCGGGGCCGCGGGGTAGGCCGGAGGGCAGGCCCACCAGGGCGGCGCGGCCTCGGGTGGCGCGGCGGGGCAGTAGAAACGATGGTATTCCCGAGGGGCCGCCCACTCGCCCGCGTGCAGGCTCCTTGGCCGGCTGCGGAAGCTGTGGGCCTGGATTGGGGGCAGTAGCAGAGGGGCGGCCAGGTAGGTGCAGGTGAGCGGCCGCGGCGGCGGCCAGACGCCCTGCCTGGGCGGCAGCCAGCTGTACGCGTACATAGTCGGCCCCCCAGGCGGCTGCTGTTCTTACTGGGGGCTCCTCCGGATCCAGACCTGCGGCAGAGGGAGGGGTGTGCGGACAGATTTTCTACTTAACCACCTCCTGTCCCTGTGGCCCGGTTCCGCAGGACGCCGGTTCATGGGTTTGGGGGAACTCATCCCGAATCGGACATTCAGCTCCCCACCTCGCCTCTTGTCCCAAGGTCGGGCAGAGCCCCACGCTCCCGGCAGACAATAAGGAGCCTTTTCAAGCCCTCGGCCCGAATGCTCTTCCCAGTGACTCCCCACTCACTTGTCTCCTTCAGCCTTGGGGAGCCAGCGGGATCCAGAGCGGGGCTCCTCTCCGCACTTTGTAGCTGAGTTGCTCTGCTCCATGCCCTGCCTCAGCCACTCCTCCTGGTTACCAGGCGAAAGCAAACACCTTGAGCTGGCCAGGAGCCACCAGCGTCTGTCTACACCTGGGTGAACCGTACTGGTACTGGTCGTAGTGGCCCCAACCTAGAGGCAGAGGCCTGAGGTCAAGGATGCCCTCCCTACAGTATCACTGATGGCTTTCTACAACCTCCTAGCACCTGCAGGTGGATTGGGTTACCCTCACATTTGAGTGAAACTCCTGCACACCAGACACTGAATCAAGTTGTCTGGGAGCATCTAACTGCAAGTTATGTCAGCTCGGGGAAGGGGGTGCTGATATTATCTCTGCTTTCCATAGCAAAAAAGCTGCTTGCCTCAGAGTTGGTGTCCAGTGTATTCAGTGAGTGGAGCTTATGTAGGTTAAATAACTCATCCCAACTCACACAGCTGGCTATAGTAAGGGCAAAATTCAACCCCGAGTCTCAAGACTCATGCTCACAATGCTGGTCTTATTGCCCACCTATGCTGGGGCTTCTGGCAGACTGCCTCAAAGTCCTCCCACTCTAGAATGTTAGATAGGCACTTGGTTTTGTTTGTTTGTTTGTTTGTTTTTTAGATGGGGTCTTGCTCTGTTGCCTAGGCTGGAGTGCAGTGGCGTGATCTCAGCTCACTGCAGCCACCGTCTACCAGGTTCAAGCGATTCTACCACCTCAGCCTCCCAATCCCAAGTAGCTGGGATTACAAGTGCACCACCACCCCCCGCTAATTTTTGTATTTTTAGTAGAGTCAGGTTTTCACCATGTTGGCCAGGCTGGTCCTGAACTGACCTCAAGTAATCCACCCTCCTTGGCCTCCCAAAGTGCTGGGATTACGGGTGTGAGCCATCATGCCCGGCTACTTTAAATTATTTTCTTTCTTTTTCTTTTTTTTTTTTTTTTTTGAGACAGAATTTTGCTCTGTCGCCCAGGCTGGAGTGCAGTGGCACGATCTTGGCTCACTGCAAACTCCGCCTCCCAGGTTCAAGCGATTCTTCTGCCTCAGCCTCCCAAGTAGCTGGGACTACATGTGTGCGCCACAACACCTGGCTAAGTTTTGTATTTTTTAGTAGAGATGGGGTTTCACCATATTGGCCAGGCTGGTCTTGAACTCCCAACTCCGTGATCCGCCCACCTTGGCCTCCCAAAGTTTTGGGATTACAGGCATAAGCTGTTGCACCCGGCCTACTTTAAATTCTTAATAGCTATATGAAGTGCATAGTGATGTCATTCTCTCTTAGTAGATAAGGAACCAGAGGCTCAGAGAAGTTCGGCCACTGTCCCAGGTTCCTACAGCCTGTAAGTACCACGGTGGCATTTGAACCCAGTCCAACTGATGTCAAAGCCCAGAAGCCATTTTAATGAAGCCAAGAAGATTGCTTCATCCAGATGGGGTGAGCCCTGTCTGAGTTCCGGTCCCTTCTGGTGTGGGTCACAACCCCTGCACCTCTTCCTTTTCCAGTAGGGAGAGTGGTAGTTATGAATGATTAAAACTGAAACCCTCTGCCAGCTGCAGGGCTGCCATGTTGCCACACTTTCTTTCCCCATCTCCTGTTGACTGAAGCAGCATCAGCAGCAGCCCTGACAGAAAGGTTCTTCTGGGTTCTCAGTATCCCTCAAAACTCAGCTACCCTCTGGTGGTGGCCACCCTTTGGTGACTCACCCTGGTGATGTCACGCTATTTGTGACTGAGCCACTGCTCCAAGTCTTAATTTGGGCCAGTCCTTTTGAGAGCAGGTGCTGGAGCTGGGCAGTGGATGGAAAAAGGGGGCCTAGTTAGGGTTTCATTTGGACTCTAACACTGTCATAGAACCCCAAATTCAGGCTGGTGAACCTGATGCACAGCTAAGGCCAAGCAGTGGGAGACAGAGAAAGGTTTATTTGATTTGGCCAGTCAGAAGGCGGGAGAGCAAATCTCTCAAATCCCTCTTAACAGAAAGAAGCAGCAGGGTGGCTTACACCTGTAATCCTAGCACTTTTGGAGGATGAGGCAGGCAGATTGCTTGAGCTCAGGAGTTTGAGATCAGCCTGGGCAACATGGTGAAACCCTGGCTCTACAAAAAAAAATAAATAAATAAAATAAAGCAGGAATGGCATGTGCCTGTAGTTCCAGTTACTTGGGGCGCTGAGGCAGAAGGATCGCTTGAACCCAGGAGATCAAGCCTGCAGTGAGCTGTGTTCACACCATTGCACGCCAGCCTGGGTGACAGACTGAGCGCCTGTCTCAAAAAGCAGCAGGGAGTTTTTATGCGACTAAGGAGTGACGGAGGTGGCATTTCAGGGAACCCAGGGTAAATGTGTTTCTTCAGTCTCAGATAACCCTTTGAGCCACCAGACTTGTCGACATCAGCAATTGGTCACAATGTCCTTCAAGGCATTCATTCCTTCTGCAATTTTTTTTTTTTTTTTTTGAGACGGAGTTTTGCTCTTTTTGCCCAGGCTGGAGTGCAATGGTGGGATTTCGGCTCACTGCAACTTCCGCTTCCTGGGTTCAAGACATTCTCTTACCTCAGCCTCCCAAGTAGCTGGGATTACAGGCATGCACCACCATGGCCGGCTAATTTTTTGTATTTTTAGTAGAGACAGGGTTTCACCATATTGGTCAGCTGGTCTTGAACTCCCGACCTTGGGTGATTCACCCGCCTCGGCCTCCCAAAGTGCTGGGATTACAGGTGTGAGCCACTGCGCCCGGCCTGCAATTTTTTTTCATGACCCCGAAGTTATCTCCTCCTGCTTGACCAAGAAACAGCACATCAGCAGTTTATATTGTGGGAACAAGGAATATTGGGCAAAAAGTGAGTGGTTAGCATGTGCAAGCAAGCATGGGCCTGATCAGAATTTTTTTTTTTCTTTTTGACAAGCTCTCATTCTGTCACCCAGGCTGGAGTGCAGTGGCATGACCAGGGCTCACCGCAACCTTGACTGGGCTCAAGTGATCCTCCTACCTCAGCCTCCTGAGTAACTGGGATCATAGGTGTGCACCACCACACTTGACTAATTTTTGTAGAGGTGAAATCCCACTATGTTACGCAGGCTGGTCTTGAACTCCTGGGCTCAGGTGATCATCCTGCCTTGGCCTTCCAAAGTACTGGAATTACAAGTTTGAGCCACCATGCCTGGCCTGTGATCAGAATTCTCATTTTTTTAGTCACTAAAAATGCTGGGGGGCACTCCACTCTCCGTTATGTGATTAGTTCACATTGCGTGCCTGTATCAAAATATAGGTACCCCACAAATATATACAAAAAACTTTACTTTTTTTTTTCTTTTCTTTTCTTTTCTTTTTTTTTTTTTTCTGAGACGGAGTCTCGCTCTGTCACCCAGGCTGGAGTGCAGTGGCTGGATCTCAGCTCACTGCAAGCTCCGCCTCCCGGGTTCACGCCATTCTCCTGCCTCAGCCTCCTGAGTAGCTGGAACTACAGGCGCCCGCCACCTCACCCGGCTAGATTTTTGTATTTTTTAGTAGAGACGGGGTTTCACCGTGTTAGCCAGGATGGTCTCGATCTCCTGACCTCATGATCCGCCCGTCTTGGCCTCCCAAAGTGCTGGGATTACAGGCTTGAGCCACCACGCCCGGCCTTTTTTTTTCTTTTAAATGGAGTCTCGCTCTGTTGTCAGGCTGAAGGGCAGTGGCGCGATCTCGGCTCACTGCAACCTCCGTCTCCAGGGTTCAAGCGATTCTCCTGCCTCAGCCCCCCCGAGTAGCTGGGATTACAGGCGCGCGCCACCACGCCTGGCTAATTTTTGTATTTTTATTAGAGACAGGGTTTCACCATGTCGGCCATGCTGGTCTCGAACTCTTGACCTCAGGTGATCCACCCGCCTCGGCCTCCCAGTATTGGGATTACAGGCGTGAGCCACAGCGCCTGGCAAAATTTTAAGTATTGATTGCTCAGGAAAAAAAATTAAAATGCTGGGGTGCTGAAATCTCAAGGGCCCCATTACAACACTCCTTAGGAGCCTCGCCCTCTATCTGCTCTAAGGACTGGTCCCAGCATGAGAGAATTTAAAAGACATCCCCCCACAAAGATGTTCATAATGTCACCCTGGAAACCTGTGAATATGTTATATTACGTGACAAGGGAGAATTTAGATTGCAGATGGCAGTAAGATTGCTAATGAGCTGACCTTAAGATAAGGAGATGATCCTGGGTTATCTGGGTGGACCCAATGTAATCAAAAGGGTCCTTAACTGTGGAATAGTGAGGTGGCAGAATCAGAGTCAGAGTGATACAGTGAGTGAAAGACTTGATCAGCCATCACTGGCTTTGAATACAGAAGAGGGTCATGAGCCAGGGAATGCGGGCAGCCTCTGGAAGCTGAAAAACAAGAAAGTGGATTCTCCCCTGGAACCTCCAGAAGGAATGTGGTCCTGCCAAGCCCTTGCCAGTGAGCCATTTCAGACTTCTGACCTCCAGGACCGTAAGAAAATAAACTTGTCTTGTTTTCAGCCACCAAGTTTGTCGTGATTTGTTACAGCATCAGTAGGAAACTAATACCTCTCCCTGCTCCTGTTTATAACTTTGTCTCTGTCCTAAAATCCCAGCACCCTGGAGTGTTCACGGCTATCCATGGACTGACCACACCCCAGCCTGGAGTTTAGTAGTGGGCCCATGGCACTGGCCAGGTTTTCCATCTCTTCTGGGTGGAGAGTGGGGCGCAAGCAAGACTAAGCTCAAGTGGAGCCTGGGAAGGAAGTTTTCAGGCAAAATGAGAAAAATAATGGCCAAACTGTGAGTTTCTCAGCATTTGTTCACCCTGATTCCAGTACCAACCCCCAGTATTTTGGAGTCCCACACCTTATCTATTCTCAGTAAAGTAGTTCTGGTGGAGTTGAGTCTATTCTATCCTTAGGTTTGGGTGATTTAGGGCTAAACCTTTCAGCACAGCCATCCATCTGGCCATAGTGATTGACTTGGGCTAGCCCTTGACGTGATATGGGCCAGTGCAAGGCAAGCCTAGGACTTTATTTTCTTGTTGGGTGGAGGGAATTTTTTGCTTTTCCCAGGACAGAAATCAGAAAGGGTCCTGGACTTAAGTTACACAGGCCAGTAAATTCCTTCTTTATTTAAGCTAGTTCAAATTGTCTATTGCTTGCACTAATGATACACCCCAGGGTATTTCCTACCCCCATTGCTCCCCAGCACTTTGTTATGAAAAAAAATTTTTTTTGCGACAAGAGTCTCACTCTGTCACCCAGGCTGGAGAGCAGTGGTGTGGTCATGGCATACTGCAGCCTCAACCTCCTGGGCTCAAGCAATCCTCCCACCTCAGCCTCCTGAATAATTGGAACTACAGGTATGCCTCACCACATTCCACAGATTTTTAAAATTTTTATTTTGTTTTATTATTATTATTGGAGGCAGAGTCTCGCTCTGTTGCCCAGGCTGGAGTGCAATGGTGCGATCTGGGCTCACTGCAACTTCTGCCTCCTGGGTTCAAGCAATTCTCCTGCCTCAGCCTCCTGAGTAGCGGGGTAAATTACAGGCACCCGCCACCACACCCAGCTAATGTTTTTTGTATTTTTAGTAGAGATGGGGTTTCACCATGTTGGCCAGGCTGGCCTTAAACTCCTGACCTCAGGTGATCCACCCACCTCAGCCTCCCAAAGTGCTGAGATTACAGGTGTGAGTCACTGTGCCTGGTCCTCCCTCACCACACTGGGCCGATTTTTTTATTTTTTTATTATTTTATTTTATTTTATTTTATTTATTTATTTATTTTAGACGGAGTCTTGCTTTGTGCCCCAGGCTGGAGTGCAGTGGCGCGATCTCGGCTCACTGCAAGCTCCGCCTTCCGGGTTCACGCCATTTTCCTGCCTCAGCCTCCTGAGTAGCTGGGACTACAGGTGCCCGCCACCACGCCCGGCTAATTTTCTTGTATTTTTAGTAGAGACGGGGTTTCACCGTGTTAGCCAGGATGGTGTCGATTTCCTGACCTCGTGATCCGCCCGTCTTGGCCTCCCAAAGTGCTGGGATTACAGGCTTGAGCCACCGCGCCCAGCCCTATTTTTTTATTTTTTATTTTTGAGACGGAGTCTTGCTCTGTCACCAAGCTGGAGTGCAGTGGCGTGATCTCGGCTCACTGCAACCCCCCGGGTTCAAGCGATTCCCCTGCCTCAGCCTCCCGAGTAGCTGGGACTACAGGCATGCACCACCATGCCTGGCTAATTTTTTGTATTTTAGTAGAGACGGGGTTTCACCATGTTGGCCAGGATGGTCTTGATCTCCTGACCTTGTGATCTGCCCGCCTTGGTATCCCAAAGTGCTGGGATTACAGTTGTGAGCCACTGTGCCCGGCCGGTTTTTTTTTATTTTTTTAAATTTTCTGTAGAGATGGAGTCTCACTCTGTTGCTCAGGCTGGTCTCCAACTCCTGGGCTCAAGCAATCCTCCTGCCTCAGACTCCCAAGGTGCTGGGATTACAGGTGTGAGCCACTGCATCTGGCCATGAAAAATTTCAGTATATAGCAACCTGAGAAGCTTTTGCTCAGGGAACCTTGTGATCAGAAGCTCACTTGAGGGCAAAATGGAGGACAGATTAGAGAGCGAGGGGGTAGAAGCCAGTCATGGAGGAGGTTCTTATGTTAGCTTAGGAAAGCTGAGAACCAAACAGGAGCAAGGGATGGAAAAGAGAGATGCGAGTAGAATTCACCTGGGCTTGATCCAAGATGGTTGTTTTGATGAAGCGCGTAGGATGGAGGGTGGATGCACACGTTTCTGGCTTGGCCACCTGGATGGGCAGTTAAGGCAGTCCTGGAGGTAGAAAACGCTGGAGGGAGATTGGAAGTTTAAGGAATGGTGAATTCGAGTGGGCCATGCTGGACATTCTGTTCAGGCTTGACATGGGAGGTGTGGAAGTAGTCATGAAGAAAAAGGTAGTAGGTGAAATTACCGTAACAACTGCCACCCTGGGCTTGTCTCCATCTGGTCCCTATCACACTATTGACATTGTGGCTGCCAGCTTATTTGGACCCCACTCAACACCTCTTTCAGGTAGCTATCTTGTTTTTTCATTTTTTATTTTTTGAGACAGAGTCTTGCTGTGTCGACAGGCTGGAGTGCAGTGGCGCGATCTCAGCTCACTGCAACCTCTGCCTCCTGGGTTCAAGCGATTCTCCTGCCTCAGCCTCCTGAGCAGCTGGGATAGCAGGCACCCACCACCGCGCCAGGCTAATTTTTTTTGGTATTTTTTAGTAGAGACGGGGTTTCACCACATTGGCCAGGCTAGTTTTGAACTCCTGACCTCAGGTGATCCGCCCACCTTGGCCTCCCAAAGTTCTGGGATTACAGGCATGAGCCACTGCGCCCAGCCAGCAATCTTGTTTTTGAAGTCCCCTTTACCTCACAGCCTGTGGCCTGGCATGGATTAAAAGTTTGAGTGAATATATGAGTATAAAAGATGGAAACTTGGGACACCCTCCCTTTTCCTTTAGAGGCCCTGGGAGAAAGTGCCATAGTGAAGGGGACTGAAGAGGAATTATTATGTAGGAAGAGAACATGGCAGAAACTAGATCAGAAAGGTGGGAAGTGAAGGGAGGAGAGAATTTCAAAGACAGTGCATAATCTATCTGTCACATGGTCCAGGGACTCCAGTATGGCTCAAGGAGTTAGGGAGGTGATATGACCTCTAGTTCATCGCATGTCCCCTCCTCCTAGTTAGCTCTGTGATTGGCAACCATAAAGAGAAATCAGAGAGAATTACAAGGCCCTGTCCTGGTGCTGACATAAAAGGTAACTGGCTATGTTGTCTTTATAATCAGAGGGTTGAGGGGCCTCAGAGTGTAACTGTGTGGCATTAAGTGCAACATGAGGGACCAAAGGTCTTTTCTTTCTTTCTTTTTTTTTTTTTTTGAGCCAGAGTCTCACTCTGTTGCTAGGCTGGAGTGCAGTGATTGATTTGGAGTGAGCGATCTCGGCTCACTGCACATTCTGATTCCCTGGTTCAAACAGTTCTCCTCCCTCAGCCTCCCAAGTAGCTGGGATTACAGGCACACGCCACCACGCCCAGCTAATTTTTGTATTTTAGTTGAGACACGGTTTCACTATGTTGGCCAGGATGGTCTCTATCTCCTGACTTCGTGATCGGACCACCTCAGCCTCCCAAAGTGCTAGGATTACAGGCATGAGCCACTGCTGCCCGGCCGTGAGGGACCAAAGGTCTTTTCTCCTGGGTCACATTCAGCCCTGGCCCCTGCCAGCCCTCTCCATTTCCATTTCCCCACTGGACACCCAGGGAGGGCTAAGTAAAGACTCGGGTTTGCTTTGAAATAAAGGCACGTGCTAGCCAAAGATAGAAAGGTGGGGAGACTCCTTTAGCAAATGTATGGAGATCCCAGTGTGCTGGACTCCAGGCTGAATGCTGGGTTTTCTGTTCTCACAGCCAGGAAAGCACAGATGGAGGTAAGAGGTGAGGAGAGGGGCAAAATGATCACCTGTCTTCTACTCATGAGGCCTTCTGGATCAGGAGGGGTTTCAGCAATTGTCTAAGTCTAGAAGAGAGATGGGTGTATGTGTGTGTGTGTGTGTCTATGTGTGGCTTGGGGTGACATGGGAAGTGTGAAGGTATCTGAAAGAGATTGGGAAGGAGGGAAATGAGACAGGTTAGAGGGAAATGGATTCTGGGGGCAAGGTTCATGGCGTCCCTGGGGCTCCCCAGGAACTGGTTGAATAGGCTCTAGCCCCTGGACACTAGACCATTTGTCCAGGCTCTAGCCCCTGGACACTACATTGGACCATTTGCTGTGGTTGTTAGGAGGAGGAGGACAATATTCCTGTTGCAGGGAGTTAGCTGACAACCATCAATGAAGGTCATAAGGATGAGCAGTTCACAAAGCTCCTACACCCTTGTTTCTCATTTAATGCCTGAAAAATCCCTGTAAAGCATAAAACAGGCTCACAAAAGGAGGGCCCCAGCCAGGTGCAGTGACTCACGCTTATCATTCCAGCACTTTGGGAGGCTGAAGTGGGAGGGTCCCTTGAGTCCAGGAATTCAAGACCACCCTGGGTAACATAGTGAGACTCCGTCTCTACAGATAATTTTAGAAATTAGCCAGGCATGGTGGAGTGAGCTGGTGGTCCCAGCAACTTGGGAGGCTGAGGTGAGAGGATCATCTGAGCCAGGGAGGTGGAGGTTGCAGTAAGCTGAGATCACGCCACCACTGCACTCTAGCCTGAGCAACAGAGCAAGACCCTGTTTCAAATAATAATAATAATAATAATAATAATAATAATAATAGCAATAAAGGAGTCCCTTAGCAAGGAAGTGGTGGAGCTAGGGGATGAGTTCCAGGTCCCCCAGAAGCCAAAGGCCATAGGCTCTTTGCCCTGTGTCCCAAGGTAGTGGAACCAGGCAGAGCTGGAATGTGTGCTGTTTGTTTGCCCAAAAACCTATCCAGGCTTACAGGCCAGTTGGGAGAAGACATAAAACATCCTCCACAGCCTACATTGAGCAAAACAAAACTTGATTTTGAGGAATTGTGCAGGTATGGGAAGAGGAAAGACTCCCATGTGGAGTCAGGATAGCTGAGTTCCACCTCGACTGGGCCCTTGCTGTTTGCATGTCATTGAATCTCTCTGAACCGCAGTTTCCTCACGTATAAAATGGGGATAAAAGCGCCTACCTCCTGGGAATGATGTGAGGACTCAACAAGAGAATGCACGTGTTGTTCTGAATGTAGTACAGGGCACATAGCAAGCACTCAGTACTTTTTATGTTATATTACCATTATTAATACAAGGAGGTTGGGCTGCGTCGTTGCTCATTCAGGCCCTGGTGCTGTTCCCCACCTTCAGGTCTGGCTCCTGTGGCTAGAGCCCTGGTGCCCACAGCTCAACCTGGACCTTTCCACCCTTGAAGGGCTCATGAAGGAGCTGCCACCTCCAAGTCGGCTGCAGCTGTGCATCCGCTCAGACCACAAGACTCCATGGAGATGCTGAACTCTCTTTGTTCTCCCAACAAGTACTAGGCAAGGAGGGAAGGAAGGTGAGCGCTTAGAAAAAAACGTGTTGGTTTGCACTGAAATTACATTAAGCTATCGTGGAGGTAAAGGAGAGGGGTTGAGCCGGTCAAGAATCCAGGCAACCTGACCCTATTTGCTAGTATCTCCTTTTGATCGCTAAGGGCAAGCGCCCGTGACAAACATGGCGGCGGCAGCTTCAGGTGCGGTCACCTGCCGGAGCTGCGGTCCCGGGGCCGCGCGGAGCCAATCGCTGGGCGGGGGCGGAGGGAGAGGCTGGGGAAGCCCTAGAAGCGCGCGCAGGCGCACTGGCTTGCACCTGGCTCCCGCCAGCCGTAGGATTAGGCTTCGCCGGCTACGATTGCGGTGAGAAGCTGGCCAGAGGCCGGGGCTCGCGGGCGGGAGCGGGCTGGGCTGGGGCCGATCTGGCACAAACTACAGGCCCGAGGGGGAGGGGAATGCTTTGCGCTCTGGGAGTCATGGGGGCTATCTGCGGGGGTCTTTGGGGTGATCATATTGTGGATTGGAAGAGTTCTGTGGTCCGGGAGGAAGAAGCGGGCTTCAAGGGGGCAAGGGTGGAATCCTCGCAGAAGGGCTCTCCGGGGGTCTGGAGGAAAGGGATGCAGTGGGTCAGATAGCTCCCTGGCGGTCTGGGATCGAGGGATGCACTGGTCAGGCTGGGATCCGTTCTATTAGCATAAAGGCATTTAACCCTAGTGGCACTTGGGGAGCTTAAAAAAAACACCGATGCTGGGCCCGCCCTGAGAGATTCCGATTTAACTGCGCTGGGTGAGGCCTGGGCCTCGGTATTATTGCACAGCTCCTCAGGTGATTTTAATGTGCAGGGGGTGGAGAGCAGCCCTACACGTGTTTCAGCACCAGCTATTGAGTGAAGAGCTCCTGGGCTGATCCCAAACTTCTCAGTAGCTTGGGAGGGGTGGGTGGTCCTGAGGTGAAGCTGTCGCTTCTTCAAGGACCTGTGGGGGAGGGGGAGGGAGAAGGTCCCCATCTCAACAAGTTGAAAACTCATTTCCAGCCGGAGGAGGAGGATGGGCCCCCCACCCCCCAACCCTGGTGCTAGACCCTGCTGTGGGGAGACTGGGCAGGAAGACATGACCCCGATAGTGAAACAGGAAACACAGCAGACAATTCAGAGGTCAGCTGCCTGTTGACAAAAGGGCACATATTATACCTTTAATGCTCATTTGTTCATTTGGTATTTCTGAGGACAGGCAGAGAATGGAATTGTTTTCACTGCTTCACAGATGTAGGAATAGACTAAGATAGTAAGTTAAAGATAATGTTCACACCTTACCCAGGGCTCCTGACTCCGAATTATGCCTATTTGTAGCTTTTCCCTCTGCACTAATACCTCTTGTACAGTCTGATGCCCCTCACTCCAGGGGCCCAGTTCGGCATTCTTGGTTCCCTCCACTAAATTCATCAGCCTCCCCCACCCACCATAGGTTGATTCAGAAATCAGGGAGATGCTGCTGCTTCCATCCCTTTCCAGTCTTTACCTCCCAGGGGCCTGACAGGGTGAAGGAGAAGAGTTTTGATGCCTGCCAGAGGGCTCCTTCCAAACAGATCTGATCCTGTCACTTCCCCACTCCCAGCGCCCCACCTGTTGTCCTCAGCATAGAATCTTGTACAAGGTTTACAAAACCTTTCATGATATGGCCCCTTTCTCCCTTGCTGCTCTGAGCTCTCTTCCCAGATTGTTTCTGTGTCTCTTAGCACAGCGCTGTGCACCCGGCGAAAGCTTAATAAATGTTTCTCTGTCATGATCACTATTCTTTGTACCTGTTGCCTTGCTTTAGTATCTTACTCAGAGAGGCACATCAAGCTTCCCAGGCTGCCCCTTCTCTCTGACTCCCACAGTTAAGCAGAACACAGAGCTAGGGGCACAGTGGGGTCTGAGGATGACAGTTTTCCTATGACTGCTGCTGCTGTTGCCTAGGGCTGAGGATGTTCATACTGACCTTTTCGGGGCCAGTCGACCCAGCAGGGATTGACTGAGCACGCTGAGGGAGCCTGGTGCAGGCAAAGGGCAGGGATCAAGGGTGGGACTAACCCAGGCCTGCTTTATTTTTTATTTTTATTTTTAATTTTTTTTAGAGACAGTCTCCTTCTGTCGTCCTGGCTGGAGTGCAGTGGCGCTATCTCGCTCACTGCAAGCTCCGCCTCCTGGGGTCACGCCATTCTCCTGCCTCAGCCTTGCAAGTAGCTGGGACTATAGGCGCCCGCCACCATGCCTGGCAAATTTTTGTATTTTTAGTAGAGACAGGGTTTCACCATGTTAGCCAGGATGGTCTCGATCTCCTGACCTCGTGATCCACCCGTGTCAGCCTCTCAAAGTGCTGAGATTACAGGCGTGAGCCACCACGCCCGGCATCAGCCCTGCTTTTAAGAAGCCTGTGGGCTGGAGGAGGGGAAGGGAGGTATCTGGATGCCTGATAAAGGGGAAATTGGGAGAGAACACTTGATTGGGTGTGCTTGAGAAAGCCATGACACTGGATGAGCGGGATTTGATAAGATGGGGGCAGGGTGTGGGGGGATGATGAAGTGAGAATGCTGTTGTTTTAGTCAAAACCTGTTTTGAATCTTGACTCCGGCACCTACTAGCTCTGTGACTTGGGCCTGTTATTGAATCTTCAGAGCCTTGGTTTCTTCATGGACAAAGCGTGAATGCAGATAGTAACAGAGCTGTAGGGGGTCTGATGATGGATGTAAAACCCAAGCATACCCTGTATGGCTGAGGAATAGTATATAGTTATCCTAGGGTATCTTAGGTGGCAGGAACAGCATGAAAAAAAGTGTGGAGGTGGCATTTAAAAAGGAATTTGATGGATGGCAGACAAGAGGGACTAGGATATTCCACGTGGCAAAAGGCATAAAGTTTGGGTGCTGGAAAGACAATTTCAATCATGGATTTGGCAGAAAGGTCAATGATTTTTATTTTTGATTGATGTTGCCCCAGCCGGTCTCTAACTCCTGGCCCCAAGTGATCCTTCTGCCTTGGCCTTCCAAAGTGCTAAAATTATAGGCATAAGCCACCACGCTCCACCTAGTGACTGATCTTTAAAGATCATGAAACCACACGGTGGCTCACTCCTGTAACCCCAGCACTTCAGGAAGCCAAGGCGGGAGGATCACTTGAGGTCAGGAGTTCAAGACCAGCCTGGCCAACGTGGCGAAACCCTGTCTGTACAAAAAATACAAAAATTAGTCAGGCATGGTGGCGCACGCCTGTGATCCCAACTACTTGGGAGGCTGAGGCAGGAAAATTTCTTGAACCTGGGTGGCGGAGGTTGCAGTGAGTCAAGAATCCACCACTGTACTCTAGCCTGGGCAACAGAGTGAGACCCTGTCTCAAAAAAATAAAAAATAAAAATAAATAAATAAATATCATGAAACCAAACTTCAGAGAAATGGAAAGAAAATGGTTACTGTAGGCCAGGTGCAGTGGCTCACGCCTGTAATCCCAGCACTTTGGGAGGCTGAGGCGGGCGGATCACGAGGTCATGAGTTGAAGACCAGCTTGATGATCAACATGGTGAAACCCCGTCTCTACTAAAAATACAAAAATTAGCTGGGCGTGGTGGCACATGCCTGTAATCCCAGCTGCTCAGGAGACTGAAGCAGGAGAATTGCTTGAACCTGGGAGGCAGAGGTTGCAGTGAGCTGAGATTGCGCCACCGCACTTCAGCCTGGGCAATGGAGGGAGACTCTGTCTCAAAAAAAAAAAGAAAGAAAAAAGAAAATGGCTACTGTGGGCCGGGCACAGTAGTGGCTCACACCTGTAATCCCGACACTTTGGGAGGCCGAGGCAGGCAGATCACTTGAGGTCAGGAGTTCGAGACCAGCCTGGCCAATATGGTGAAACCCCATCTCTACAAAAAATACAAAAATTAGACTGGGCGTGGTGGCTCATGCCTGTAATCCCAGTACTTTGGGAGGCCGAGGCGGGCGGATCACGAGGTCAGGAGTTCTAAACCAGCCTGACCAATATGGTGAAACCCCATCTCTACTAAATATACAAAAAAAATTATGGCCGGGCGCAGTGGCTCACGCCTATAATCCCAACACTTTGGGAGGCCGAGGCAGATGAATCATGAGGTCAGGAGATTGAGACCATCCTGGCTAACACTGTGAAACCCTGTCTCTACTAAAAATACAAAAAATAAGCCAGGTGCGGTGGCAGGCGCCTGTAAGTCCCTGCTACTCGGGAGGCTGAGGCAGGAGAATGGTGTGAACCCGGGAGGTGGAGCTTGCAGTGAGCCGAGATCGCGCCACTGCACTCCAGCCCGGGTGATAGAGTGAGACTCTGTCTCAAAAAAAGAAAAAAAAAAAAAAAAAAGATTTTGCCGAGTGTGGTCATGTGCGCCTGTAATCCCCGCTACTCAGGAGGCTGAGGCAGGAGCATGGCTTGAACCCAGGAGGCGGAAGTTGCAGTGAGCCTAGATCGTGCCACTGCACTCCAGCTTGGGCGACAGAGGAAGACTCCATCTCTACAAAAAAATTAAAAAATAAAAAATAAAAAATTAGCCGGGTGTGGTGGTGGGCGCCTGTAATCCCAGCTACTCAGGAGACTGAGGAAGGAGAATTGCTTGAACCTGGGAGGCGGAGGTTGCAGTGAGCTGAGATTGCGCCACTGCACTCCAGCCTGGGCGACAGAGCGAGACTCCATCTTAAAAAAAAAAAAAAAATAGCTGTTGTGTGTTGAGGGTCTTCCATGTAGCAGGCACTTGGCTTTATATTCCTTTTGCATTTCAGCCCCCAGCCATCTAAGAGGTTGATATTAATATCCCCACTTTGTGGGCGAGGAGCCTGAGGCTCAGGGAGAGGGAGTGACTGGCTCAAGGCCACCAGCTGGGACCATGAGGATGGGTCTTGGAAGGTGCTAGGAAGGTGGGTGGAGTTGGTTGCAGGTTACAAGATTTCTCACCAGCTTATGCAAGGCTGGTGTGGGCTCCAAGCTGTTCTTCCCTGGGAGAGGTGGGGTTGCTGTTCTCTGCTGGGTGGATTGAGGGTGGGGAGGGCAAGTGGGGGAAGGCTGTTTCCTGATGGAGGAGTGGAATCTGGAAGATAAACCCCCAAAAGAGTAACCCTGGCCAGGCCTGGTGGCTCTCGCCTGTAACCCAGCACTTTGAGGCCAAGGCGGGCGGATCACCAGGTCAGGAGACCGAGACCATCCCGGCTAACACGGTGAAACCCCATCTCTAAGAAAAATACAAAAAATTAGCCGGGCGTGGTGGCGGGCACCTGTAGTCCCAGCTACTCGGGAGGCTGAGGCAGGAGAATGGCATGAACCCAGGAGGTGGAGCGTGCAGTGAGACAAGATGGCACCACTGCACTCTGGCGTGGGCAACAAAGCAAGACTCCATCTCAAAAAAAAAAAAGAAAAAGAAAAGGATAGGCATTATTACCCCATTTTATAGATGAGGAAACTCCAGCCCAGAAGGGTTGAATTGCCTGAGGTTACACTCTTAGTAGGAAGTACAGTTGGGATTTGAACCCAGGCCCTGCTGATGGCAAAAGTCATACCTGTTCCATCTCATTAACCTTCTTCTACCCAGTGTGGGTGCAGGGAGGTGGCTGGGGGAGGCTGGGGACCTTGTGTGCAGGGCTCACCTTCACCAGCAACAAGGACAGATCACTGGGCATCTGGGTAGGGATGGGGAGGCTTCACTCCCTTTTGACAAAGGCAGGAGAGTTCTGAAAGCCCTGGAGGAACTGGAGTAAGTGACCCAGCTAAGGATGGTAACAGAGGTGGACATCATGCTTTACAGCCCCAGGCACCTTCAGAGGGCATCTCATTTAATGCCACCTCATCCCTGTGTGGCGGGCGTGGGGCCTCTCCATTTTACAGAAGGGCTGAGAGGTTGGATAGTGATAAATCTCTAAAGCTTTAGTGCTCACCATTTTAAAAGTTTTATTTTTATTTATTTATTTTTGAGGGAGAGTTTCGCTCTGTCACCCAGGCTTGAGTGCGATCTGGGCTCACTGTAACCTCCACCTCCAGGGTTCAAACAATTCTCCTGCCTCAGCTCCCGAGTAGCTGGGACTACAGGTGTCTGCCACCACACCGGCTAATTTTTGTATTTTTAGTAGAGACGGGGTTTTGCCCTGCTGGCCAGGCTGGTCTCAAATTCCTGGCCTCAAGTGATCTGCCCACGTTGGCCTCCCAAAGTGCTGGGATTACAAGTGTGAGCCACTGTGCCTAGCCCCGTATGACTTTTTTCCATATGTTACTCAGAAAAGCAGTGTCGAGGGAATGTAGGGTGATGGATGTGTTCATTATCTTGTTTGTGGTGATGATTTCACAGGTACATGCATATGGTATAACTTATCAGCCTGCATGCTTTGAAAACTGTGCAGTTTAGTGTTTGTCAGTTAGACCTGAATAAAGCTTTGAGGAAAAAAAGAAATGCATTTTCTTCAGGGGGCTCAAGGGCCTCAGGGAAAGGCCATCCTCCTGCCTTGGGACAAGATAGGATCACTGTGGCCCACGGGGGTAGTGGTGGGGACTTGCAGGCTTAGAGTGCTTCTTTCTTTTTTTTTTAAATTTCTTTTTGAGACTGAGTTTCGCTCTTGGTGCTGAGGCTAGAGTGCTCGCCTCCCAGGTTCAAGCAATTCTCCTGCCTCAGCCTCCCTAGTAGCTGGGATTACAGGCATGTGCCACCACGCCCGGCTAATTTTTTGTATTTTTAGTAGAGACGGGGTTTCACCGTGTTAGCCAGGCTGGTGTGTTAGCCAGGCTGGTCTTGAACTCCTGACCTCAGGTGATCCGCCCACCTTGGCCTCCCAAAGTGCCGGGATTACAGGCATGAGCCACTGCACCCGGCTGGGTGTCAGGGTTTTTATAAGCACCGGATGGGGGCGTGGTGGGCCAGGGTGGTCTTGGGAAATGCAACATTTGGGCAGGAAAAAAAAAAGCCTGTCCTCACCTAGGTCAGGCCCAGGGGTGGAGCCCTAGCTAGGGACCATGCCCTCCTCTACCCAGCACTTCCCTTCCCCACTTCCGTATCATTTAAAGGGACTACGTCCTTCTGTTTCCGGCACTTCCCTTCCCATCTTCCGTATCAATACCAACAGTGAGTGCTTTCTGTGAGTTACATCAGTTAATCCTTATGATTTGCAAAATAGGCATAACAATCTCCTTTTACCTTTTAGAGAAGAGGAGGCTAAGGCCTGGGTTGGGTAACTGCCTGACATTTTACTGTAAATGCATTGTGTGCCCAAGCTCAGGGTTGTCCCGTCTAGACCATTAAAGTCACACAGTGCGATCTAAGAAGACACTGAGCATTCAGCCCTGGCACGTGACCTGGCTCAGCACTCGCTGGGTGTCTGCCGTCTCTTCCCACAGTCTCTCTGTTTCCTCGAGTCACTCCCAGATTAGTGGTATCTAGCTCAGCACTGTTTCCGTTGTACTTCATTCATAATTCCCAGCACTGTTGTCAGTACAAACTCTCCTGTTGAAAATGAGTTTTTAAATTATTCAGAGGTCTGGGGTTAAGAGCAGAGCTGGCATTGATCCCTGTTCCTCACTGGTTCCTTCTTTCCCAGGGACGAGGATGACAAGACTGCCGGTGGCCATGAGCCCTCCCCGGTGCTCCTGGGGTTAAGGCTGGGGCTGCAGCCATGGGGCTGGATCGGCCCCAGGCCTGGTTGCTGGGTCTGCCCACAGCTGCGGTCTATGGCTCCCTGGCTCTCTTCACCACCATCCTGCACAATGTCTTCCTGCTCTACTATGTAGACACCTTTGTATCAGTGTACAAGATCAACAAAATGGCCTTCTGGGTCGGAGAGGTAAGGCCAGCGCTGGGTGGCCAACATGGAGGAGGGTGTAGGGTGGAGACTAGAGGCTGTCCAGGCTGCCGGGTAGATTGCAGGCGCCAGCTCCCACCCAGTCAGAGGCATGGGCAGTCCAGGTTGTTCACCAAGACTCAGCAAGAAAAGCTGTGGAGGCCTTGATGACTCCTCCTCGATGGGAACTAGATCAGCTTTCCTGGCCACTGTCTTACATAGTTGCTGTTCTGTGTATTCATATATATAATATGTTCACATACATGAATTTATCAGCTGCATACATTTACCAGCTGGGCTCTGGATGGGTGCGAGTTTGAGGGGGGCAGTGGTTTGACTGGCAGAGTAGGTTTTTTGTTTTGTTTTGTTTTGTTTTTGAGATGGAGTATCACTCTTGTCGCACAGGCTAGAGTGCAGTGGCGCAATCTCAGCTCACTGCAACCTCTGCCTTCCTGGTTCAAGTGATTCTCCTGTCTCAACCTCCCAAGTAGCTGGGATTACAAGCGCCTGCCACCATGCCCAGCTAATTTTTGTATTTTTAGTAGAGACGAGGTTTCGCCATGTTGGCCAGGCTGGTCTCGAACTCCTGACCTCAGGTGATCCATCCACCTCGGCCTGCCGAAGTGCTGGGATTACAGGCGTGAGCCACCGCACCTGGCCAGAGTGGGTTTTAGCAGAGGAACTGACACGAGCAAAGGTTTGCGGGTAGGAAAGCTGGGGCCATCTTTGAGGGGTGGTGAGCAGGTTGGGGTGGGAGGAGCCCTGGAGAGGAGGCTGCCTAGAGCCCACCTGCCTGTCTCCCCTCTGCCTGCAGACGGTGTTTCTCCTCTGGAACAGCCTCAATGACCCCCTCTTCGGCTGGCTCAGTGACCGGCAGTTCCTCAGCTCCCAGCACCGGTTGGTGTATTGGGAACAGCTCGTAATTGGTTCAGTCCCACCCTACTGCTACCCAGGAGGGAGGACCACTGTCTGTGTTTGGGGTGGAGAAGGAAGGGGAGACTATTTCAGTGTTGCCCATGCCCCTTCCCTTCCTGGGGTCTAGGGTGCTCTGTTTGGGTTGGAGTGGTGGCCTTGGACGCACCCTTGCCTGGCTTGGCAGGTAAAGAGATCTACCCTGGCTTGGCTTGGCTGGCCCCTCTGGACTGTGGACTGCAAACACCCTCTGCTGCTTCTAGAAGATTCCTTTGCCCCATCCCTTCTTGATCCCATCATCACTCCCAACCTTGAGAAGTGGGCATCCCATACCCTTTGGCCATCAGCCCAACAGGCTAATAATGGGGTGGAAATTGGGGCAGAGGATGGTGTACCCACTGCTGAGTTGTGCTTCCTAAATTGCAGACTGGGGACTTGGGGGACAGTGGGACCACCCTGTTGTGAGTCCCACACCCTGGGCCTCCATCCCTCCCCCGGAGCCTGGGCAAGGGGAACTTCGGCCTGCCAAGGCTTACAGGGCATCTCCCAACAACCCTCCTTTCCCCAGCAGGTCAGGCGCTGGGCTCTCCTCAAGAGCCGTGGTGCTGGCCCGGGTGCGGGCCCTGGGCTGGCATGGGCCGCTGCTGGCGCTGTCATTCCTGGCATTCTGGGTGCCCTGGGCCCCAGCTGGCCTGCAGTTCTTGCTGTGCCTGTGCCTCTATGATGGCTTCCTGACGCTCGTGGACCTGCACCACCACGCCTTGCTGGCCGACCTGGCACTCTCAGCCCACGACCGCACCCACCTCAACTTCTACTGCTCCCTCTTCAGCGCAGCCGGCTCCCTCTCTGTCTTTGCCTCCTATGCCTTTTGGAACAAGGAGGATTTCTCCTCCTTCCGCGCTTTCTGTGTGACACTGGCTGTCAGCTCTGGGCTGGGCTTTCTGGGGGCCACACGGCTGCTGAGGCGGCGGGTTGAGGCCGCCCGAAGGGACCCAGGGTGCTCAGGCCTGGCTGTGGATTGCGGGTGAGTGGCCAGCCCTGGTTCTTCAGGTCCTCACCAGCAACCTTCTAAGTCTGATTTTGGTGCTGTGTCCTTGGCTTATGGGGGCTGCCCTGGGATGTGTTGGGGGATAACTCTGGCCAGCCCCAGGCAGTTCTCCACTCCCTTCTGCCCCACAGCCTGTGTGGAGAGGAGCTGCTTGTGGGCAGTGAGGAGGCAGACAGCATCACCTTGGGCCAATATCTCCGGCAGCTGGCACGCCATCGGAACTTCCTGTGGTTTGTGAGCATGGACCTGGTGCAGGTATGGGGGAGCAGCTCCAGGCACCTCTACAGCTGGCCTGGACTTCACTCAAGGGGACAGACTCTTCAAGAGCTGGGAACTCGGCCAGGCACAGTGGCTTATGCCTGTAGTCCCAGCAGTTTGGGAGGCTGAGGCAGGTGGATCACTTGAGGACAGGAGTTCGAGACCAACCTGGCTAACATGGCGAAACCCCATAAAAATACAAAAATTAGCTGGGCATGGTGTAATTCCAGCTATTTGGGAGGCTGAGGCAGGAGAATCACTTGAACCCAGAAGGCGGAGGTTGCAGTGAGCTGAGAGGGCACCACTGCCCTCCAGCCTGGGTAACAGAGTGAGACTCCTTCTCAAAAAAAAAAGAGCTGGGAACTGAGTTCTGGGCCACCCAGGAGGTCTGCTGGGCAATTTGATGGCAGGAATGCAGGTTGAGTAGTCAGGAGGCCTGGATTCTAGCGCCCTCTGAGTTTTTCCCTCCCTGTGTGATCTTAGGCAGGTCTCAGGCTCTCTGGGGAGCTCTGTCCTCTCCTGTAAAGTGAGGATATGAGACAGAGATGCCCCCTTTGGGGACCCTTTAACCATTTTTTTAAGACACCCAGCACTGCCAGGTGCAGTGGCTCGCGCCTGTAATCCCAGCACTTTGGGACGCCAAGGTGGAAAGACCGCTTGAGCCCGGAGTTCGAGGCTGCAGTGAGTTATAATTGCACCACTGCACTCCAGCCTGAGGGAGTTCGAGGCTGCAGTGAGTTATAATGGCACCACTGCACTCCAGCCTGGGGGAGTTCGAGGCTGCAGTGAGTTATAATTGCACCACTGCACTCCAGCCTGGGCGGCAGAGCAAAGCCCCATCTCTAAAAAAAAGAAGAGCCAAATGCTGTACCTAAAACATGTAGTATATAAACCAGCTGAACTTAGAAATAAACTGTTTTCATGTCATGAAATTTGTTTCACTGATGTGTTTTCTTTTTTTTTTTTCTTCTCACTTTGTGGCCCAGGCTGGAGTATAGTGGCGTGATCTGGGTTCAAATGATTCTCCCACCTCAGCCTCCCGGGTAGATGGGATTACAGGCATGCAATAAAACACCCGACTAATTTTTTGTATTTTTTGTAGAGATGGGGTTTTGCCATGTTGGCGAGGCTGGTCTCAAACTCCTGGCCTTAAGTGATCCACCTGCCTTGGCCTCCCAAAGTGCTAAGGTGCTAGGATTACAAGTGTGAGCCCCCGTGCCCAGCCTCCCTAATGTGTTTTCAATTAAAAAGAAAAAGCTTTTAATTGCTCAGATACTATTTTGCCATGGCTTCTAACTTTTTAGCAAAGTTAGGTACCACCAGGAATGTGGTTTTAGGTTGTGTTCTGGCATGTTCTGTGTTTAGGGACATGGGGAAAAAGGCCTGCTCTTACTCTTGCTGCTCTGAGGATGGGGTGTGGGGGGGTTGGCAGATGTGTGCTCCCCTGTTGACTTCCGGCCTTGTCAGCTCCCCTCCCACCTGGAAGCCTCCTCACCATCGCTGTCGGGTTGCAGGTCTTCCACTGCCACTTCAACAGCAACTTCTTCCCTCTCTTCCTGGAGCATCTGTTGTCTGACCATATCTCCCTTTCCACGGGCTCCATCCTATTGGGTGAGTGGGGGCCTTCTGTGCTTCATGCAGGCTGGAAGGAGAGAGACTTTATTTTTAGTAGAGACGGGGTTTCACTGTATTAGTCAGGATGGTCTCCATCTCCCGACCCTGTGATCCACCTGCCTCGGCCTCCCAGAGTACTGGGATTACAGGTGTGAGCCACTGCACCCAGCCAGGACAATCTTTTTAAGACACCAAGCGCTGCCGGGTACAGTGGGCATGGGGGGCAGGGTGTGCTGGGGGTTGGGGGGGGCAGAGGCTGCGCTGGTGTCAGTCCTCTTGGAGATGGTGGCACCCTGAGGGGGTGCAGTGACTGGTTAACACAGAGGAATATCATCTGATGGGCTGGGTATGAGTCTTGACTCTGTGCTCATCTGGTGGGCAGCCTCGGGTATGTTAGTTCATCTTTTTGTGCCTCTCTTTCTCATCTGTAAAGTGGGGATGATAATAGTACTCACCTTAAGGGGCTGTAAGGATGAACTAAGACAGTGACGCTCTTAGCACAGAGCCCAGTGCATTGCTAGTGTACAGGAATGCAGTTGGCCGTGAAGCTGGTGGCACTCACTGGCACTGCAGCAGTGCCCTTGACAAGGTGGCGCCCCGTCTCCCTCCCCAGGCCTCTCCTATGTCGCTCCCCATCTCAACAACCTCTACTTCCTGTCCCTGTGCCGGCGCTGGGGTGTCTACGCGGTGGTGCGGGGACTCTTTCTGCTCAAGCTGGGCCTTAGCCTGCTCATGTTGTTGGCTGGCCCGGACCACCTCAGCCTGCTGTGCCTCTTCATTGCCAGGTATGCCCCTGCCCATGCTCCCCCCAACACCTCCGTCCCATGCCTTCATTCCTGCCTACTCTTTCCCTCTACCGCAGCAACCGCGTCTTCACTGAGGGCACCTGTAAGCTGCTGACCTTGGTGGTCACCGACCTGGTAGATGAGGACCTGGTGCTGAACCACCGCAAGCAGGCAGCCTCGGCACTCCTCTTTGGCATGGTTGCCCTGGTGACCAAGCCAGGCCAGACATTTGCCCCGCTGCTGGGCACCTGGCTGCTCTGTTTCTACACAGGTGAGGGCATGGCGACAGGCAAGGGCTCTTAAGGCTCCAGGGGGCACAGCTTACCTGGCACACTGGCAAGCCTGGGCTCTGGGTCCAGTGAGGGAAGGTGGCAACTGGCGTCCCCCCAACATGGCTAGAGTCGTTGGGTCACAGATTCCGCCATGCTTTCTTAGTGCATTCATTTATTCATTCATTCAACAAATATGTACGGAATCCCCTCTCTGCAGGCCCTGCTCTGGGTGCCAGGGAGCTAACCATGAATAAGATAGACAAGGTCTTTGCCACCACGGAGCTTGTATTCTAGTCAGGTGTGGGGTGGGGTTGGCAGTAAACAGCCAAATAAGATATTATCAGGCAGTGACAGTGTTACAGTGAAATTAGGGTGATGTGAGATGGCGTGACTCAGAAGCTATGTAGTGTCATCAGGGAAGGGCTCTCTGAGAAGGTGCCCCTCAGGATGTGAGCTGAATGGCAAGGATTTGTCTAGAAAAGGTCTCAGTGAATCGCAAGCAGAGGTAACAGCAGGTGCAAAGGCCCAGGGTGTCAGGGGTGATTAGGAGATGTGGCTGGAAAAGTGAAGAGGGCTTTGTTGACCAGGGCAGTATTGGAAGCAAGCTGTTGGGAGCGTTATTGATTGATTGATTGATTGATTGTGATAGGGTCTCCCTGTCACCCAGGCTGGAGTGCAGTGGCACAATCTTGGCTCACTACAGCCTCGACCTCCCAGGTTCAAGTGAGCCTGCTACCTCAGCCTCCCAAGTAGTTGGGACCACAGGCGTATGCCACCATGCCGGCTAACTTTTTGTATTTTATGTAGAGATGGGGTTTTGCCAGGTTGCCCAGGCTGGTCTCAAACTCCTGAGCTCAGGTGATCCACCCACCTCGGTCTCCCAAAGTGCTTAGATTACAGGCTTGAGTCACCACTCCTGGCCAGGGAGGGTTTTAAACAGGGAAGTGACGTGGTGTGATTTGACTTTTTAACAAAATTCACTCTGGGCTGGGTGAGGTGGCTCATACCTGTAATCCCAGCACTTTGGGAGGCTGAGGTGGGAGGGAGATCACCTGAGGTCAGGAGTTTGAGACCAGTTTGGTCAACGTATAGTGAAACCCCCGTCTCTACTAAAAAATACAAAAATTAGCTGGGTGTGGTGCATGCCTGTAGTCCCAGCTATTTGGGAAGCTGAGGCAGGAGGATCACTTGAACCTGGGAGGCAGGAGGATTGCTTGAACCTGGGAGGCAGATGTTGCAGTGAGCAGAGATCGTGCCACTGCACTCCAGCTTGGGAGACAGAGCGAGACTCCATCTCTCAAAAAAAAAAAAAAGAAAAAAAAAGTTCACTCTGGCTGCCGTATGGACAGCAGATCATAGGGAGGCCAGAATGGGGACAGCAGGGAGATCTTTGGGAGACTGTGGCAGAGGCCATGGAGACTTGGGTCAGGGTGGTGGCAAGTGGGATACGTTTTGGACTTGGGGGGAGATGAAGGATTGAGTGTTGGGGGAGTGATGGCGTGAAACGAACCAGGGAACTGAGGAGGACTTTGAGGTTTTAGGCCTGAGTTATTGGGTAGATGGTGGTGCCCGTCACTGAGATGGGAAGCGTAGGAGAGGAGCGGATTGGAAGGACTCAGGAGTTGTAGTCTGCACATGTCCATGTGGTGTCTGAGATGTCACACCATGGACTTGGAGGGCACCAAGGCTTGGAGGGCAATGGGCTGACCATAGTCTTTCTGTGCTCTCTTGTCCTAGGTCATGACCTCTTCCAGCAGTCCCTGATAACCCCGGTGGGGAGTGCCCATCCTTGGCCAGAGCCCCCAGCCCCAGCCCCTGCACAGGCCCCGATGCTCCGCCAGGGCTGCTTCTACCTGCTGGTGCTGGTACCCATCACCTGTGCTCTGCTGCAGCTCTTCACCTGGTCCCAGTTCACGCTGCACGGGAGACGCCTACACATGGTCAAGGCCCAGCGCCAGAACCTGTCACAGGCCCAAACCCTGGATGTTAAGATGGTGTGAGAGCTGTGGCAAGGCCACCCCACTGAGGACGCTGCCGGCAGCCTGGGGGAGGAGCCAGTTTTTTTTTTTTTTTTTAAGGATTTCATAGCTGTTTTGTTTTTGTTTTTGTTTTTGGAGATGTTCCCTCAAAAAATTGATCTGTTGCCCAGGCTGGAGTGCAGTGTTGCAATCTGGGCTCACTGAAACCTCTACCACCCAGGTTCAAGCGATTCTCCTGCCTCAGCCTCCCGAGTAGCTGGGATTACAGGAGCGTGCCACCACGCCTGGCTACTTTTTGTAATTTTAGTAGAGACAGGGTTTCATCACGTTGGCCAGGCTAGTCTCGAACCCCTGACCTCAGGTGATCAGCCTGTCTCGGCCTCCCAAAGTGCTGGGATTACACGCGTGAACCACTGTGGCCGACCTAATTTTTGTATTATTTAGTAGAGACGAGGTTTCACCACGTTGGCCAGGCTGGTCTCGAACTCCTGACCTCAAGTGATCTGCCTGCTTTGGTCTCCCAAAGTGCTGGGAATATAGGCGTGAGCCATCGCACCCGGCCGGGAGCCAGTTTTACCAGCATTCTGCTCCACCACCTTCCTCCAGTGCAGCCTGGAAGACATGGCAGCGGGGAGCTCTCACTGCAGTCAAAGTCTCTGCTTAGCTGTCTGGCTCAGCTTGGGCAAGGGCTGGGCCGTATGTGCTCAGGGATGTGCTTCTCTTGTGGAGCAGGACAGAAGAGGACCAAGAAGGGAGGGGGCTGCCCTGTGATGCACACGGGCCTGCCATGGGGCGTAGGATCCTGTCCCGCTGCCTGGCTGGAGCTGGCCGCTGTGGTGGACTCAGGAACCACTTTTGATACTGCAACTCCTCTCTTTTTCCCAGTCAGGGAAAGCTGACTCCAAGTCTCACCTCCCCCTCAGTCCACCCTTCTAGTAGTTTCTCTCAGAGGGTTCTCTGCTTCAGCTGTGCTTGAAGTGGCATGCCTCCTCTGCTGCAGGGCTCCCCTACCCCCACACGGCCTCTAAAGATGTTTATTTCCTTACAGACTGATTAAAGTCAGCCATTCTTTTTCCTCAAGTCTGTGCTGTGTGAGTGAATGGTGGGTTGCTGAGGTTGAGAACCAGGATTCCTTACTGACTAGAAAAAGCCCCCAAGAGCATTTTTCTGAATAAGAGTGATAGGCAGGCCAGGCGCAGTGGCTCATGCCTGTGATCTCAGCACTTTGGGAGGCCGAGGTGGGTGGATCACCTAAGGTCAGGAGTTTGAGACCACCCTGAGCCAACATGGCGAAACCTCATCTCTACTAAAAATACAAAAATTAGCCGGGTGTGGTGGTGCACACCTGTAATCCCAGCTACTCAGGAGGCTGGGGCAGGAGAATCGCTTGAACCCGGGAGGAGGTTGCATTGATTGTGCCACTGCATGCACTCCAACCTGGGCGACAGAGCAAGACTCCATCTCAAAAAGAAAAAAAAAAAGGTGGGTTACCAAGGTGCCAGGGAGAAAAACATAGATTGGTAACTGCATAGGCACTGGGGCCCAAAATGACCATCAGGCCTCAATGCATTTCCCATGTATCACTGTTGGACGTGGTAGTCAAAGAGAGAGGAGCCTCTTTTAGGCCTGAGGTTCTCAGCCTTGGGGTCACCTGGGGAACTTAAAAAATACATCTGAATTCTATTCCTTGGGATTCTGACTTAATGGGTCTGGGGTATGGCCTGGGCAGTAGGATTTTGAACATCTCTGTAGGTGATTTTATCATGCAGCTGGCGCTGAAAACCATGGCTCTCAGCCACCATTTCTCAACCTTGGCACTAGAGATATTTGGGGCCAGATAGTTCTCTGTTGTAGACGTTTAGCACCTCCCACCCCACCCCCCACACACACCAGTTGTGACAAACAAATATATCTCTAGGCATTGCCAGATGTGTCCTAGGAGGCAAAGTTGGTTCCAATTGGGAACCACTGCTCTAGGCCTATGGTTTTTTACAGGCTGCATGGTAATTAAAAATGTAGGCTGTAGGTTCTATGGCCTGGGTTTACATTCTAGATTAAGATAGGCCAGCGCCGGGCATGGTGGCTCACACCTGTAATCTCAGCACTTTGGGAGGCCGAGGCAGGCAGATCACCTGAGGTCAGAAGTTTGAGACCAGCCTGGCCAACATGGTGAAACCCCATCTCTATTAAAAATACGAAAATTAGCTGGACACAGTGGCAGGCACCTGTAATCCCAGCTACTTGGGATGCTGAGGCAGGAGAACTGCTTGAACCCAGGAGGCGGAGGTTGCAGTGAGTGGAGATTGAGATCGTGCCACAGCACTCTAGACTGGGTGACAACGTAAGACTTCATCTCAAGAAGAAGAAAAAAAAAAAAAAGGCAGAGCTTTGGGAAATTGCTTAATCTTTCCGTGGCTTCAAATCCTTATCTGTAAAATGGATAATAAAAGCACATATACTTTGTAAGGTTATTGGGAAGATTAAATAAGTTATCATTTGCCAAAGACCTGGCAATTTTCCTCCCAAGTGCAGGTTTTAAATGGAGAAGTGATTAATCAGGATATCTGAGCATGGGTCTTGGAAACTGCATTGTAATAAGCTCCCGGCCTTTTTTTTTCTTTTTTTTTTTTAGACAGAGTCTTACTCTGTCACCCAGGCTGGAGCGCAGTGGTGCAATCTTGGCTCACTGCAACCTCCACCGCCCGGGTTCAAGTGATTCTCCTGCCTCAGCCTCCTGAGTAGTGCCCAGCTAATTTTTGTAGTTTTTAGTAAAGACAGGGTTTCACCATCTTAGCCAGGCTGGTCTTGAACTCCTGACCTCGTGATCCACCTGCCTTGGCCTCCCAAAGTGCTGGGATTACGGCGTGGTGTGAGCCACCATGCCGGGCCAAGTCCCTGGCCTTCTTATTCATGTGACAGTTTTGAGAATCTTTGATTTCAGGGATGTTGAGAGCCACTCCTGTCATCTGGAGTTGAGTCTCACCCATGGGCTAGAGTGTACACACGAGTGGGACCTTCTGTTTTTGAACTTAGGCTGTGGTGTGATCACCCTTTGCTCCGCATCCAACTGACAGGCTGGGACTTGGGCTATGTTCTGGACAAGGCTGGCTGGTGCAACGATGCCCTCTAGAGGATGGATCAGGCCCAGTCACCACCTCAGATTCAGGGCCTGCTACTCTTCGTCTTCCCACTTGGCCCTGGTGACAAACAGATACAGGCCCAGCTGATGTGTCTATCGGAACGACTTTATTTCAGTACACTGGGCCCCACCAGGCAATGTAGTTTGTGCGAGGCTGTGCGAGGGACAGGCTTGGGCTAAGAGAAGGGAGGTGAGTTGGTTAAGCGCACTGCAGTCCGCGGGGCGCTACATTGCTTTCATACATACCTGCTGCTGCGGCCCACACCTGGCAGGGGCCTTTGGTCGTAGGATGGTGTGGGGGAGAATACTGTGTGAAGTCTGGGATTGGGATGGGTCTTGGTGTCACAGGTGAGGGTGCCGGTGAAGACAGGCTGGCACCAACTTTGCACCATCTAGGCTGAAGGCCTTTGGACCACTTCTAGGGGTCAGGCCTGGCTCCATTAGCTCCTGGCACTCTGGTCTGGCCCTCTCCCTCAACCAAGCAGGTCCACGGTCAAGAATGGCACAAGATCAGCCCAGAGGGGGCCTTCCCACCTCTACAACCTAGTCCCCTGGTCAGCTACAGTGGCAAAAGGCAACTTGGTAAATTGCAGCTTTCTCCAGTCTTAAGGGCACTGGCTCTCCAACACCCCTCCCTTGCTTAGGGGCCTCTGCCAAAGAAAAATTTTACCTCCTGTTTCAGAAAATCTAACCAGTAACCAGCCTGTTGATTCCAGGGCAGTGAGCAAGAGGAAAAGGGAGAAAGAGCCTGGTGGGAGTGTCTTTGAATGTAGCTTCCAATCTCAAATGGTCCTGCAACCTGTGGACACTGTCAGCTCACCATCAGCTGGGAGAGGTGGGACCCTGGAGGCTAAGCTTAGGTGCTGTAAACATTAGTGTAGCAAGGCAGGAGGCAGCGAGCTCCCTCTCTCCAGCCCCTAACTGAACAAACACTTCAATAAATAAAACTGTTTGAAGATGGCATTGCAACAAGAACGGATGGAAAGCGAGGACCTGGAACCAGCAGGTGCCTTAAACTCTCCCAAGGTCCCCAAAAGGGAACTGGGCTGGGAACATAAACTCTGCAGCCATTCAGAGGGAGGACTGCTCCTGCCCTCCTCCAGTGGCCGGTGTGGTCCTGTTCCCTGGTGAACACAAGGGCCTCCTGCTCTCTCCTAGATCCAGTCTCCGTAATAGCTCTTGGGGTGCTTTTCTAGCCTCCCAAACCAAAATGGCAACAAAACCAGACAGAACTCAACCCCAGCCCCAGTCCTCAGTGTGCAGTCAGGAGGCATCGATAGTGGAGTGACCAGCAAGGGGAGGCAGCAGCTGCCTGGGGCCTCAGGGCACCCTGGGGGTGGGTGTGAGGGTGGGGCCAGCCCAGCCAAGGATGGGCAGCAGCAAGGTCTCCCAGGGGATGGGTTACCTCCCTCTGTCTCCCTGTGGTAGTAAACGGAGTCCCCCACAGCCAGCCAGAGGCCACCTGAGGAGGGAGCACAGCCTTTGCCAGCACTCTTCCCTGTCAGGAGCCAGTTAGCGGTCAACCCCAGGCCTCGGGCTGTCACCATCGCGCGTAGTTCATCGTCCTTTCTGGGCCTAGGGTCCCTGGGCCACACGGCACTCGCATGTGCGCACACACTCATATCCACACACGCACTCACACACACAGGCAGTTCCTCGCAAACACTCCGACTCAAGAAAGCGAGTTTTAAAGTGGAGTTAACTTCAGAGAGAGGTGAAGATGATGTCCCAACATTAGAAGGTTTTTCTGTGGATGGATCGGGCACCGTCTTCCTCATATTCCTTCTTGGAGACCCACATCTTCTTAAAGGTGTCCAGGGAGGCAAGGATGGAGCCCCTGGAGGGAGGAAACCCAGAGGAACCGTGTGAGAGAGAAGTGGGTGTGTGTGGAGCCTACCAGTCCCCTGGGGCCAAACCGAATGAGGCTTTTCTTTAGACGGATGGGGTGCTGAGGGGTTATCGGTGCCATCACTTCCTGTTCCGTTCTTACTCCCAGAAGAGCTACTCACCCAATCCACGTGGAATACAGTCTCTCCTGAGGTGCAGATATCTGCAAAGGTGGGGGGAAAGAGAAATCTGAGACTTCCAGTCCTCCCACTCCCTTTCCCTACAACGCTTCTCCTTCTGCCCATGGCGGGGGATACATTTCACACAAGCCTGAAGCTCTGGCCTCTCTGGAGGGCACTGTGGCCAGCCTCCCACTCATCTGGGGAAGCAGGTTTCCAGTCCCCACAGGTCCCAGGGAAGCTGGGGCTATTGGGCAGCCAGGGAGAAGCAGACTCCATGGCAGGAACTTACTCCTTTCTTTAGGATCCCTACTCTCCTCAGACAGCCAACCCCCTTCACCTGTCACTAAGGTGTCAGACTGTGTGACAGGGGAGCCACCTGGGCAGGCAGCACAGCAACATTAAGTCAGTCTCCTCTAAAGATTATAGTTTCCCTGAAAGATCATGCAGGGGGCCCTCTACCTAGTACCCTGCCTCATCTGGGTATTAGAACTGCCTTCCTTTGGCGTGAAGAGGGAGAATGAGAACTCAGCCTCCCTGTGGCAGACCTATACCTCAGGGTCAGTGTACAGGCTGGAAACCTGGTGCTGCCTGTAGAGCCATGGCTGCCTGAAGAGCTTGGGCAAAGCTAGAGGGAAGCTACACCAGGTGGGACTCTGTCCATGGAAGCCCAGTTCCACCCAGGCCAGGCCCCACCATGCTCCTACCCTGATCTTCACATCTTTTGGAGCTAGTTTCTTCACTTCACTCAGTAGCCTGTCACCAAAACCTGAACAGGCAAAGAGGAGAACTTCAAGTTAATTCTCGGGTGCCTGGAGCCAGCAGGAGCCGAACACTTCCAGGGCAAGGGCTCCAAGAGAAAAGACCAACCTTTGAACAGGGTAGAGCCTCCTGAGAGGACGATGTTGGAGAAAAGCGTGCGTCGCAGGTCCATGTCTGACTTCTGGATGGCGAACACCAGGACCTCGTGGATGCCTTCACTCTCCTCTCCAATTAAATCTGGCCTGAAGAGCAGCTCAGGGGCCCGGAATCGGGAAGGACCAATCTGCAGGTAGGAGGACCAGCTGAAGATGTTGGAGCTGGGACCAAGGTCCCTTTGGGAGTGGGAATGGAAGAGGCCCCTCTGCACATCACTTAGTAACTAGGTGGCTATGAAGGCCAGGCTCAAGACAGACTCTACATGTTAAGAGCTTAAAGGAACAAAGATAGGGCTCCTGGAAACTAGTGAGGGGAGGCTCCTATATTTCATTCTTGCTCTGGCATTTTCCAGCCAAGAGGTCTTTGGCATCAATTCATGGATTTATTTACTCATGGAAACGTCTTCCTAGCAATGGGGGTTCAAAGGAGTGGTAACTCACCCTACACTGCGCCCAGGTGTGGTGAAGGATGGCACTAACCATCCCACTTCCTAATCTCATACTGATGTGGGACAATCCCTTAGCAGCTTCCTCCCCTCTAGCGGGAGGGAGCAAGGTTCCTGCTGCCTCCTCTGCAGGAGACAGGGCCATTCATGCTCAGGAGCTCTGCTGCTACAGACAGAGGGTGTAAAGCTGGGGTGTCCAATCTTTTGGCTTCCCTGGGCCACAATGGAAGAAGAATTGTCTTGGGTCACACATAAAATACACTAACACTAATGATAGCTGCTGAGCTAAAAAAAAAAATTGCAAAAAAAAAAAAATCTCATAATGTTTTAAGAAAGTTTACCAATTTGTGTTGGGCCTTACTGCAAGCCATCCTGGGACACATGCAGCCCATGGGCCAGGGGCTGGACAAACTTGGTGTAAAGGGACTGGCCTGCCAGACTCCAGACCTTCATGGGAAATTCTGTTTGGGCCTAGAGCTTCTGTGGACCTAAGGGGACCGAAGAAAGAAGGGAGGCCACCTACCTCAATGGTGCTGCCATCAGGCAGGTAGTACTGAGCCTTCTCTGTCTCTAGCGTCTCATCCTTCTGGGGGTTTATGGATAGGTAGCAGGCTCTCTGCAGAACCAAGCAAGACAGTCAGGCTGGCAGGAAACCTGGTGCACACCCGGTCAAAGGCCCAGGGGAGGAATGTGCTGCTGCACAAACCTGTCTACACACTGTGACAGGGGCCCCAGTGGTCACTATAGCTGCTGCCCAGAAGCAGGGGCAGGGAGGTCTCTGTTGGCCTTCACTGGGTGGCATTTAGCATACGAGTTCTTATCTGCTCCACCTTCCTGGTGGGCAAGCTTGGAAACTTGGCCTCTGGATCCTAGGTCTGAGACCACAACCTAAGTTCAGACCAGGCCCCGGCATCTTTCTCCTTCTACCACTCATATGGTTCTGGTCCTCCTCAGCTCAGAGGTTTCCCTATAGCCACAGGTGGCAGGAGGGTTCTTTTTACTTACAAAGACAAATGTTTTAAATGTATTATGACTTCTTCAAGGATGTTAAAAAATAAAAATAAAAAAACCAGGACTGGGCACGGTAGCTCATGCCTGTAATTTCAGTACTTTGGGAGGCTGAGGCGGGCAGATCACTTGTGGTCAGGAGTTTGAGACCAGCCTGATCAACATGGTGAAACCTCGTCTCTGCTAAAAATACAAAAATTAGTGGGGTGTGGTGGCAGGCACCTGTAATCCCAGTCACTCGGGAGGCTGAGGCAGGAGAATTGCTTGAACCTGGGAGGCGGAGGTTACAGTGAGCCAAGATTGCACTATTGCACTGCAGCCTGGGTGACAGAGTGAGACTCCATCTCAGAAACAAAACAAAACGAAACAAAACAAAACCCTATGTAATTTGCATATAAGGTACAAAAAACATGCTGAGCCTCTATGTAGCCATCACCCAATTGAAGAAATGGAAGCAGCTCTCTTTCCCCCAATAAGATGGCAGCACACCAGGAAGGCGAATCTGTCAGTGTGAAGTGGGAGAGACCTGGCTGGAAAGAACAGGGCCTCACCAGGGACCCTCAGGTAGGTGCTTCGCCTGGCTTTACTGGCAGGTGACCAAGGTCTTGGATGCTATGCTCCCAACCCCCACTCCATCCCTAGGCCCAGGGGGCAGCACTTACTTCTTTTATGGCCTTGACAATCTCAAACTCAGAGGATGAGTGGAAGTCGTAGCCCTCCTTACGCAGGTAGAGGCGCAGGAAGCGAGAGACGTCCCGGCCCGCGATGTCGATGCGCATGATGGAGTGGGGCATGGCAAAGCCCTCATAGATGGGCACAGCATGGGTGACACCATCCCCAGAATCCAGCACCACCCCTGTAGTCCTGCCTGTGGCATAACTGAAGCAAAGGGGCAAATCATCACTCAGCACTGCCTCCTCACGCTGGGAAGAAATACACTTCTTTTTAGAGTTCAATGTCAGCTAAACTAAAGCGTGGGCCTGCCTCTCTCCAGGGGCTGTAGAATGGACTGGGTACTAAGGAAGCCCGGGTGTTGGAGCAAGCCATGAAATACCTGAACGGAAGGAGCTGAGCTTCTCCAAGTTCCCTCCCCGCACCCAGAAGAGCAGGCCTTCCTGTCTGAGATGGCCTGGCCTTCAGCTGCTTCAGAGACCCAGCCTAGGGCCAGTTTTAACTCTCTAGACAAAAGGCAAAAACCCTCAAATGCCAACAGGGGCCAGGCAGGAAAAGTAAGAGTAAAGAAAAATAAGAATATTTTTCACTTCCATAAAAAATGAAGGCAGGAGAAGACGCTGCCTTACTGGTTTGAGAGCCCGGGGACCTTTGTCAGCCTCCCTCCAAAAAAAGGCAAGTGAGGCAACTGACCCCCTGCTCAGGGTGGGGAGGCCAACAGAGCATGGGCGTGCTGTGGGGAGGGTGGGTTTGCCAGCCCCATCTCAAGTGGCAGCCGCTCTTCAGCTCTAGCTGATTTTTGCCCTGTGGGAATGTGTGCCTGGCATTCCCAGATCTTCCCATTGTTTCAGAGAAGCCAAAAATTTGGATTTTGATGGGACAGCTCTTGATTTTTAAATGCTGGCTCACGATTTGTTAATGGGGTCAAATAAATCCCATGTGTAGGTCACTCATGGATTATCTCTGCGGTAGACCTCATCCTAGTATGAGGTGGGGTAGGAGTGTGACAGGAGCCATGGGGGATGGGAACAAGGACTGTGGTGGCATTCGGATCATGGTTGTCTCAGCAGCCTGGCAAAGCAGCCGGCCACAGTAAGTACTGAATAATAAGTGGACACATTACAGGGGCCTCCGGGAAGAGCTGCTGCAGCATGTGGCTGCCTCGGCAGGCCCAGCCAAGGCCTTGGGGACCAAACCCACTAGGAGTCCTAACACTGGCATATGGTTAATAGCAGCCACATGTCCTTCTTTGCTTTCAACTACGAAGCCTAAGTGCTCAGTTTCAGCAAAAGCCTCTCTCTCTTTCCTACCATCTTTAACCTTTCCCTCGCAGAGGGGGCTCAAGTTACTCTGAACCATCCCAGAGGGGAGTCAGCCTCAGCTGTGCCAAAGGACTGCTTTCCCCGCAGGGGCCGGGCTAGCCAGCTGCTACTCACAGGCTGAGTACAGCTTGCATGGAGATGAAAAGAGCGGGCACATTGAAGGTCTCGAAGAAAACTTCGGCAGCTCGTTCCCGGTTTTTGCGTGGGTTTAAAGGCGCCTCAGTCAGGAGCACAGGATGCTGGTGAAAGGAGCCCGGGAGACAATGAGGCCAAGGACAGATTTCCATCTTCATTAGTCTTGGGGGAGAAGACCCTGCCTTGCTGTTTTGAGAGCCTGGGGACTTCTGTCAGCCTCCCTCCAAAAAAAGGCAAGCTGTGCCTGTCACCTATCCCTACCCAAGTAGGTTTCTCAACTTTTCAAGTTAATGCCCCCTTTAAAATTTCATTCTGTCCTCAGCTGTGCCCCCCAACTCCCCTCTTTGTCCTCCAAGATTGTTATACAGGCCCCTGTGTCTACTGCATATCTCCAACTGTCAAGAAGATTTTGTGAAACTCTAAATTCCTGCCGCAGACCAGTACCAGTCTGTGACCTGTTAGGAACCAGGCCGCACAGCAGGAGGTGAGTGGCAGGTAAGTGAGCACTGCTGTCTGAGCTCCACCTCCTGTCAGGTCATCAGAGGCACTAGATTCTCATAGGAGTATGAACCCTACTGTGAACTGCGCATGTGAGGGATCTAGGTTGGGCACTCCTTATGAGAATCGAATGCCTGATTATCAGAGGTGGAACAGTTTCATCCCAAAACCATCTGGCCACCCCAAACCCCCACCCCCATGGAAAAATTGTCTTCCAAGAAACTAGTCCCTGGTGCCAAAAAGGTTGGGGACCACTGCTTTAAAAAAACTGTCTGAAAACAGCCAGGCACGGTGGCTCACGTCTGTAATCCCAGCACTTTGGGAGGCCGAGGCGGGCAGATCATCTGAGGTCGGGAGTTCGAGAGAGACCAGCTTGACCAACATGGAGAAACCCCGTCTCTACTAAAAATACAAAATTAGCCAGGCATGGTGGTGCATGCCTGTAATCCCAGCTACTCAGGAAGGCTGAGGCAGGAGAATCGCTTGAACCCAGGAGGCGGATGTTGCGGTGAGCCAAGACCACACCATTGTACTCTAGCCTGGGTAACAAGAGTGAAACTCCGTCTCAAAAAAGCAAGCAAACAAACAAACAAACAAAAAACAAAACTGAAAACATCCCACCTGCACCTGGAAATTGATACACCTAGTCTGCACCTCTCTGCATTTTTTTTTTTTTTTGAGACAGGGTCTCACTCTGTAACCAGGCTGGGAGTTCAGTGGTGCGATCTTGGCTTACTATAAACTCAGCACCCCCAGGATCAAGCAGTCCTCCCACCTCAGCATTCCAAGGACTACAGGCATGCATGATTACACCCGGCTATTATTTTTTCGTATTTTTAGTACAGATGGTGTTTCGCCATGCTGCCCAAGTTTGTCTCGAACTCCTGAGCTCAAGAGATCCACCCAAAGTGCTGGGATTATAGGCGTGAGCCACAGCGACCGGCCTCCCTTTGCATTTTTGAATGGAGAGTTACTTCCTCACAAGTTAACAAGCACAGGCTGTACACAGTGGCTCACGCCTGTAATCCCAGCATTTTGAGAGGTGGAGGCAGACAGATTGCCCGAACCCAGGAGTTCGAGACCAGCCTGGGCAACATGGCAAAACCTTGTCTCTACAAAAAATACAAAATTGGCCAGGTGCCATGGCTTATGCTGTAATCCCAGCTACTTGGGCGGCTGAAGCAGGAGAATCATTTGAATCCGGGAGGCGGAGGTTGCAGTGAGCCTAGATCACGCCGTTGTACTCCAGCCTGGGCAACAAGAGCAAAACCCCACCACACACACACACACACACAAATTAGCTGGGCATGGTGCGGGGGGTGGGGCTGAGATGGGAGGATTACTTGAGCCCAGGAAGTCAAGGCTACAGTGAGCTATTGCACTCCAGTCTGGGCAAAAGAAGTTAATGAGCACAGGCTCTGAATTCTAAAAGACATAGGTTTGAATCCCATCTCTACCCTTTGTTCACTAGGTGACCTTGGAAATACAGCTTGGCTCTTCTGAATTTGTTCCCTTGTTTGTAAAATGAGATACTACTACCTATATCTCATAGGAATGGTGTTAAGATTAAATCTGGCCGGGCACGGTGGCTCACGCCTGTAATCCCAGTACTTTGGGAGGCCGAGGCGGGCAGATCACGAGGTCAGGAGATCGAGACCATCCTGGCGAACATGGTGAAGCCCCCTCTCTACTAAAAATACAAAAAATTAGCCAGGTGAGGTGGCGGGCGCCTGTAGTCCCAGCTTCTCAGGAGGCTGAGGCAGGAGAATGGTGTGAACCTGGGAGGTGACGGAGCTTGCAGTGAGCGGAGATCGTGCCACTGCACTCCAGCCTGGGAGACAGAGCAAGACTCTGTCTCAAAAAAAAAAAAAGAAAAAAGAAAAAAGATTAAATCTGAATATGCCTGAAAAGCAAATGGCTCCAGTACTCTTGGCAGTGATCATCATCCTCCTCATCATCTCTAAGGGTAGGAGTTTCATACAGCTTTGTATACCCTACAGGAGTGCCCCACACACAGGATCCTCACCTCCTCTGAGAAAGTCTGCAGCTGGTCCTTAGAATAGACATATTGCCAGATGCGTTCCATGTCGTTCCAGTCCTTGACGATGCCATGCTCCATGGGATAGCGGATTGAGAGCAGCCCTCGGTGCTCCTGGGAAAAGAGAACAGGACTTGCAGCTGCAGTCAGGCTCTGCCCAGGACGCTGCTCTCCCAAGACTGAGCAGTGCAAGCTGAATCCCTCGCAAAGAAGCCTTAGCTTCCTGAGCTCCCACCCTGCTGTCCTTGCCCAGGGCTAAGGGTAGGCACTCATTCTCCAGGTCTATATACTGTTTGCTGCAAACTGCCCTCATTCCCGAGAAGCCGGCAAAGCAGGGGGCTTCTGCATTTCCATGGCCCCTCAGGTGCCTCTAGGGCAAGTGGCAGAAGGCACCTTCCTCAGTGCCTGGTTCCAGGACACAATCTCCTGGCTCCCACCTCTGGGCCTCAGTACTTGAAGCCAAGGATGGCAACAGCGATTCTGCTGTTCTGCTATGAGAGGCTGCATGAGGGCTCTGCCAAAGCTGTATGAATTAACTCATCCCTAGGGTACCCCAGCCAGGATCTCCCCACTGAATATTGTTTGTGAAAAAAATAACTAACAATTTGATCACTGACAAGGCAGTGACAGAATGCAGAAGACAACAGCCCTGTTTTCTAGACTGGTCTCAGTGTTTCCCAAAGTGAGGTCCCTGGTATTTCTTCTCCAAGACCACAGGCTATTCCTGGGAAAAATAAACCACTAGACCTAGGATGAGAGAATCAAAAGGGAGATTTTCAGAGAAAGTTGCCCCTTTTACTTCTGGTTGTGTCCAAATGTTGGGACACGTTCCATGTGGTGAATAATGAAGGTCCTCTGCTGGCTTGAGGCTTGTTCTGTAGGCCTGGGAATTACCTCGGCTTTGGGACCAATGAAGATGTCGCCTTCAAGGGCTCCTGCCATGACACGAACATGCTTGGGTCGGCCCACACTAGGAAAGATAGTGAAGAGGACCATCATTTTTCATTTCATGACAGAATACAGGAAGGATGTATAGATGTACACACACACTCAAATTCTACTGAGATTATCTTCCAGGAGTGAGGTCACAGTTGATTTTGATTTTCTTCTTTATACTTTTCTGTATTTTCCACAATTTCTAAAATGAATATGTATTATATTATTTATATATTATTTCATATTTTATTATATTTATTATAAATTATGAAAACACATTTTTAGAGTATTCAATACCTTTAGTTCTTTTCTTTCTCCAGTGTATGTACAGACCAAGAAAGATGAGGAAATGAGAATTTCTAAAGGAGTGATTAACTCAAAACATTTTAGTGTCCTTAGTCCCCTTCCCAGGATCTCTATGTAAAACTGTGATGCTGGGCTGGGCTCGGTTGCTCACACCTATAATCCCAGCACTTTGGGAGGCCAAGGCAGGTGGATCATTTGAGGTCAAGAGTTTGAGACCGGCCGGGTGTGGTGGCTCACGCCTGTAATCCAGCACTTTGGGAGGCCGAGGCAGGCGGATCATGAGGTCAGGAGATCGAGACCATCCTGGCTAACACGGTGAAACCCTGTCTCAACTAAAAATACAAAAAATTAGCAGGGTGCAGTGGCGGGAGTCGGTTGAGGCAGAAGAATGGTGTGAACCCGGGAGTCGGAGCTTGCAGTGAGCCAAGATTGTGCCACTGCACTTCAGCCTGGGCGACAGAGTGAGACTCTATCTCCAAAAAAAAAAAAAAGAGTTTGAGACCAGCCTGGGCAACATTAGCTGGGAGTGATGGCACATGCCTGTAATCCCAGCTACTTGGGAGGCTGAGGCACGAGAATCACTTGAACCTACAAGGCAGAAGTTGCAGTGAGCCGAGATCGCGCCACTGCACTCCAGCCTGGGCTACAGAATGAGACTCTGTCTCAAAAAACAAAAAAAAACTGTGATGCTTCAGATCGGACAGATAGCCTCTTCTTTTCCCTCCCCCTTTAAGCCCTTCCTGTAAGCCTCTGTGTTCTTCTCCTGCCTGCAGTCTCTCTCCCTTAGGAGGAAAGTTCTGAGAAACTCCTCATTAAGATGGTAGAAGGGCTGTAATCCCAGCACTTTGGGAGGCTGAGGTAGGCAGATCACAAGGTCAGGAGATTAAGACCATCCTGGCTAACACGGTGAAATCCCATCTCTACTAAAAATACAAAAAAATTAGCCAGGCATGGTGGCGGGCACCTGCAGTCCCAGCTACTCAGGAGGCTGGGGCAGGAGAACGGCGTGAACCCAGGAGGCGGAGCTTGCAGTGAGCCGAGATTGTGCCACTGCACTCCAGCCTGGGCAACAGAGCGAGACTCCATCTCAAAAAAAAGATGGTAGATGGGTTAAATGTTAATCCCCAGCCTGGGTGATAGGAGAATTTTAAAAGGAGGGCTCCACCAAGAGGCAATCATCCAAAGCAATGAGTTACCAATGATAAAATTTTTTAGCAACAGATAAAATTGGATTTTTAAAAAGAGGCCTCTGATCTGTGCCTCTCAAATTGTACCATGTAGACAACTGTTTTCCTTTATTGACTCCAAACCCAGCTCCTGTCCCTTATAAGGCTGGACCTATAACAAAGCTGATGAACCTCCAAAACGTCTAAGCTACAGAATGACTTACTAGTTTGGAAAGCAGTATTTGGGGATCTGATCACCAGCAAAACCAGCTTTAATCACACCGGATCCCTGAGGAAAGAGGAGAGAGAATGAGGAGTCAGAACTATCACAAATAAAAGAGGAAAAATACATTATATGGTGCCATTTTTATTTAAGAAAAGAAAGTGGCCAGGCACAGTGGTTCACAGTTGTAATCTCAACACTTTGGGAGGCAGAGGTAGGCGGATCACTTGAGGTCAGGAGTTTGAGACCAGCCTAGCCACCGTGGTGAAACCCTGTCCCTAGTAAAAATACAAAAATTAGCCGGGTGTGTTGGCATGCACCTGTAGTTCCAGCTACTTGGGAGGCTCAGGTGGGAGAATCGCTTGAACCTGGGAGGCAGAGGTTCCAGTGAGCCAAGATTGTGCCACTGCACTCCAGCCTGGGTGACAGAGTGAGACTCTGTCTCACAGGGAAAAAAAAAACCCAAAAAACAAAAAACCTAATATTTGTATATAATATATACATTTATTTGAACCTAGAAAAAAGTGAATGCACACCAAAAAAAGGGAAGTAGAAATAGGATAGCGAGGAGGATTCTCACTGTATACTAAACCATATTGTGTGATTTTTCTGTAGTCTCTGACTTTTCTACATTGAACATGTTTTGCTTTGGGAATTAAAAATACTAGTAATAAAGGGAAGAAAAAGATAGAAAACCTGGGGAAAGAAGAAAGTACCTAGAAGCATCAAAGGAGCCAAGTTCAGGAACTTAAGGTGGGAAAAGCACGTGACTCCTTGTTACACCACCGAGGGGCGCTTTTAACCTACATTCCTGGCTCAGGCCTGAACTCTCCCAGCTTCCAGGGCCTCTGTGACAGACACCACCATGAGCACTGTCATGCTTGAATCGGACTCCCATGAAACACGTGCTGTTTGGTTCTTATTGCAGGGGCACAGCACTATGCTTTGGGAGATTTTTGTTGTTGTTTTGTTTGTAACTATGCTTTCCTTTTACTCCTTGGTCTCCTGATAGTAAAGAAAAGTGAAGACCTAAAGCCTCGTCTGAGAATAGAAGAGAACCACAGTCCTGCTGCTCCAATACTTGGTATGTTGAGTGAGCTGTCCAGAAAAGAATCTAAATTCTCCCAGCATCTCAGGTACCACCCAGGGCCCAATCAATGTAAACATTGACTATAGACACAGAGACCAACCCTGTGCAGGACAGATGTCAAGGCTTAACATTGCTTGTAGATACACCCTGTCCTCTTCCGTGTTTTTTTTTTTTTTTTGAGACAGAGTCTTGGTCTGTCACCCAGGCTGGAGTGCGGTGGCACAATCTCGGCTCACTGCAACCTCTGCCGGCTGGGTTCAAGCGTTTCTCCTGCCTCAGCCTCCTGAATAGCTGGGATTACAGGTGCATGCCACCATGCCCGGCTAATTTTTGTATTTTTAGTGGAGACGGGGTTTCACCATGTTGGTCAGGCTGGTCTCGAACTCCTGACCTTGTGATCCTCCTGCCTCGGCCTCCCAAAGTGCTGGGATTACAGGCATGCCACCACACCTGGCCTCCTCTTCTTTTTTTTTTTTTTTTTTTTTTTTTTTTTGAGACGGAGTCTCGCTCTGTCGCCCAGGCTGGAGTGCAGTGGCCGGATCTCAGCTCACTGCAAGCTCCGCCTCCCGGGTTTACGCCATTCTCCTGCCTCAGCCTCCCGAGTAGCTGGGACTACAGGCGCCCGCCACTGCGCCCGGCTAGTTTTTTGTATTTTTTTTTAGTAGAGACAGGGTTTCACCGTGTTAGCCAGGATGGTCTCGATCTCCTGACCTTGTGATCCGCCCGTCTCGGCCTCCCAAAGTGCTGGGATTACAGGCTTGAGCCACCGCGCCCGGCCTGGCCTCCTCTTCTTAACTCTTCTACCACCACACCTGATATTCTCGCCTTTCTAACCCAACATGGTTTGCAGCTGCACCTGTAGCTGGGGCAAGCCTTTTCCTGCTGCCTGTTGACCACTCTCCTGGGGTGGAGTGTGGTATTTCCTGACCCCACTCTGCAAGCATTGAACATACCAGGAGACGCTAAGTAGCCAAGGTTATCTGCACCAAAGGCTTCCCAGCAACATGCCTGCTTCCCTCCTTGTTTCTCTTATTCCCGCTCTTCTGCAGGAAGAGGGGGAATGAGACTGGCCATCTGGTGCCTGCCTCTGGCAAGACAGAGGTTGGTGAAGGAAGCAAGTGGTTAAAGGAAGCCGGGCATGGTGGCTCACGCCTGTAATCCCAGCACTGTGGGAGGCCGAAGTGGGGCAGATCACATGAGGCCAGGGAGTTCAAGACCAGCCTGGACAACGTGGTGAAACACTGTCTCTACTACAAATACAAAAATTAGCCGGGTGTGGTGCTACACGTCTGTAATCGCAGCTACTCAGGGAGGCTGAGGCAGGAGAATCACTTGAACCCCGGGAGGTGGAGGTTGCAGTGAGCCAAGATCGCACCACTGCATTCCAGCCAGGGAGACAGAGTGAGACTCCATCTCAAAAAAAAAAAAAAAAGAAAAAGAAAAAAAGAAGTGGTTGAAGGGCAGAGAAAGTGCTATGAGAGGAGAGCAGGGCAGCCAGTACTCTAAGGGAGCAGGAACCTTTGCCAACAGAAGAGAGTGAAAACAGAAGACAATGTGCAAACTCATTGGTCTGGGCAGTACAACAAGGAGCCTGGAAAAGGTGCAGCTGTCAAGTGAGCTGAAAGACTGGGAAGGAGGGGGAACTTGCCTACAAACCCAAGGGCTCTGAGAGCAAGGCACGGACAAGCAAGAAGGGAACTCCTAGAACTTGTTTGCTCAGGCTTCCAATGATTGCTCACTGCCTTCATCTGGGTGTGGTGATGCCAACAGACTAATTGGGTCTCCTGGCAGAGGTTAAAAACAAGAGAGGATGAGATCTGTCCTTCAGACCCTGGATATTTTTAAGAGATGATTTTCCTGGGTATTTGATTTTTAGTTTACTAGCAAAAGGACTAGAGTCTGGGTAAATAGGCAGATTATGAAGTCAGATTCATTTTTTCTTCTCTGTCCTTCCTAGCAGAGTATAAAAGGCCCAGTTCAAATATCACCGCCTTCCTCCTGAAGAAAAATCCCCAATTGGAATGAATCTTCCTATTATTTTACAGCAAATTGCCATTACCTGCACCATGAGGTGGCATGCACTTCATTCTGCTTTCTATTACAATGTAAGGTTTCCACTTTCGTCTCTTTTCAGTCGAAGTTCCTTAAGAGTAAAGTACATTTCGGCAGTATCTGGCATTTGCTGGGTACTCAACGGATGCTGGCTGAGTAAAATTAAAATCAAGTGCAAATGACTGGCAGATAGAACCTAAAGTATGGAACCTGAATGACCAGCTGAAATGACAGAAGCCCCAGGCAGAGGTGGTTCAGGAAAGGGGAAAGCAGCACTGGGAGTGATGCACAAGGTGGAACCAGACCCAGCATGTCCTTGCAGCCCCAAACCAGGCCTGCCAGGTCAGTCATAGGGTGAAGAATCAGTGGAGAATGAGGAGCAGCTGAGCTGCCTCGATTCCGCTCAAGCCATACAAATTCTGCTAAAGAGCATACAAAAGGGTTATGTCCATTTCTTTAAGAGTATTTACAACTAGGAACTGTGTACCTGGCAAATAAGCTGCCATTGTCTTTGTTATTCACTCTGGCAAGGCCAAATGAACATGCCTGGTAGAGGCTTCTTGAGTAGTCTCAGCTGGGTGTGGTGACTCATGCCTATAATCCAAGCACTTAGGAAGGCTGAGGCGAGCAGATCACTTTGAGGTCAGGAGTTTGAGAGCAGCCTGGCCAAAATGGAGAAACCCCATCACTACAAAAAATACCAAAAGGCCAGGCATGGTGATTTTGCCTAGGAAGATTGCCTGAGCCCGTGAGGTCAAGACCAGCCTGCACAACATGGCGAAACCCTGTCTCTACAAAAAATACAAAAATTAGCTGGGCATGGTGGTTACATGCCTGTGGTCCCAGCTACTCAGGAGGCTGAGGTCGGAGGATCACTTGAGTCTGGGAGGTCAAGGCTGCAGCAAGCTGTAATTGCACTGCTGCACTCCAGCCTGGATGACAGAGTAAGACCCCGTCTCAAAACAAACCAACCAACCAACCAAACAAAAAGTATGGCTGGGTACAGTGGCCCACGTCTGTCACCCCATCACTTTGGAAGGCAGATGAGGGAGGGTTGCTTGAGGCCAAGAGTTCGAGAGACCAGCCTGGGCAACATGGCAAAACCCCGTCTCTACAAAATATTTATTTTAATTTAATTTAATTTTTTGTTTTGAGATGGAGTCTGGCTCTGTCACCCAGGCTAGACTGCAGTGGCATAATCTCGGCTCACTGCAACCTCCGCCTCCTGGATTCAAGCGATTCTCCTGTCTCAGCCTCCCGAGTAGCTGGGATTACAGGAATGCACCCCCAAGCGCGGCTAAGTTTTGTATTTTCAGTGTAGACAGGGTTTCACCATGTTGGCCAGGCTGGTCTCGAACTCCTGATCTCAAGTGATCCACCCGCCTTGGCCTCCCAAAGTTCTAGGATTACAGGCATGTGCCACCATACCTGGCCTACAAAATATTTAAAAATTACTCGGGCGTGGTGGTGCGGGTCCATGGTCCCTGCTACTTGGGAGACTGAGCCCAAGAAGTCAAGGTTGCAGTGAGCCATGATCTCACCACTGCACTCCAGACTGGGTGATAGCATGAGCCTCTGCCTCAAAAAATATATATAAAAAAATTAAAATAAGGCCAGGCGCAGTGGCTCACACCTGTAATCCCAGCACTTTGGAAGGCCGAGGCGGGTGGATCACGAGGTCAGGAAACTGAGACCATTCTGGCTAACACAGTGAAACCCCATCTCCACTAAAAAACAAAAAATTAGCCAGTCAAGGTGGTGGGCGCCTGTAGTCCCAGCTACTCGGGAGGCTGAGGCAGGAGAATGGCGTGAACCCAGGAGGCAGAGCTTGCAGTGAGCCAAGATTGCGCCACTGCACTCCAGCCTGGGCGACAGTGCGAGACTCCCTCTGGAAAAATTAGCTGGGCATGGTGGCATGTGCCTGTAGTCCCAGCTACTCAGAGGCTGAGGCAGGAGAATCTCTTGAACCCACGTGGGGGAGGTTGTAGTGAGCCGAGATTGTACCACTGCAATTTAGCCTGGGTGACAGAGAGAACCTCCGTCTCAAAAAATAAAATAAAAATAATAAAAATAAAATAATAAATACAATTTATTTATTTATTTATTTTGAGACAGAGTCTCTCTCTGTCGCCCAGGCTGGAGTGCAGTGGAGTGATCTTGGCTCACTGCAAGCTCTGCCTCCCCAGTTCATGCCATTCTCCTGCCTCAGCCTTCCGAGTAGCTGGGACTGCAGGCGCCCACCACCACGCCTGGCTAATTTTTTTCATATTTTTAGTAGAGACGGGGTTTCACCGTGTTAGCCAGGATGGTCTCGATCTCCTGACTTCGATAAATACACAAATTTTTAAAAATCAGACTATCTGGCAACACTAGGTCCATATTCCTGCATGGGGACAATTGGATAGAAATGAGAAGCAGTTAACACTTTGGTCAGGCAATGCTCAATTCAATGCACCTTTCAGATTTCCCAGTCTGGAAGAGGTGCCTTTCAGGCTATTCTCTCTCTTCTCTTTTGAGTATATTTCCATTCCTGCTTGGCCTCTGCAGGCATTGAGTTTGAGATCCCTATTCTAGGCATTTCCAGCCACTAACTGGTGACATTTCTTCTTCCACATAGTATCTGATTTCTTTTTTACCCTCAGGGGACTTAGCTCAGTGTGAAACACATCCTTGGCTTGCAAAATACATGTAATTGAACAGTGAAAATATCTTTATAAGTCACCTCTTTTTCACCTTTTCTGTCAAGCTAGGGATGGATTCCTGCTGAAGCTGTACAACCAACAACCTGAATATCACAGTGCAAGTGACAGTGTTAGATAAATACATTGACTTCATTTCCTCAGCTAATTCTAGTGTCCCTAAAAACTTAAGTCAATCAGCATTAGTAGGATCAGAAAAGATGATGACAAATTATAAAAAAAAAATTTCTTTTGAGACAATTAGTGAAATCTGAACATTGACTAGATAACTAATAAGATTAAGGGGTTCCTGTTAATCTAATTAGGCATGATAATAGTATATTGATTATGTTTTTAAATGAGTGTGGGGCTGGGCATGGTGGCTCACGCCTATAATCCCAGCACTTTGGGAGGCTGAGGCGGGTGGATCCTTTGAGGCCAGGAGTTCAAGACCAGCCTGGCCAACATGGCAAAACCCCGTCTCTACTAAAAATTCAAAAATTAGCTGGGCATGATGGTGCGTGCTACTCAGCTACTCAGAAGGCTGAAGCAGGAGAATAGCTTGAGCCTGGGAGGTGGAGTTGTGGTGAGCATCACTGCACTCTAGCCTGGGTGACACAGTGACTTCATCTCAGAAAAAAAAAAAAAAAGAATGTGGGAGAGGGAAATGGGCAGGAATGTAGTTGAAAAGATTGGCCAAGAGTTTGATAACTGTTACAGCTAGGTGATGGGATATATGGATGTTCCTTACACTATTCCTTCTCCTTTTGTATGTCTGAAATTGCTATAATAAAAAGAGGTAACAGTAAGATGATAGCACTTAAGTAAACTTTCAAAACACAAACAGCACACTCCCCTGCCTAACTTAAATGCATATGTACATAAAATCATGGATGGATCTAGGCATGGTGGCTTGCTCCTCCTGTACTCCCAGCTACTTGGGAGGCTGAGGCAGGAGGTTTGCTTGAGCTCAGGAGTTTGAGGCTGCAGTGAGCTAGGACTGCAGCACTGCACTCTAGCCTTGGTGATAGAGTGAGACCTCATTTCTAGAAAAAAATTTTCTCCTGACTTATCTTCCTGAGTATAAAAGGAGGACAATTTTATGATGATGGTTGTTTTGGGGGTTATTTGTAAAATAGAGAGAAAGGATAGGGTTGCCAGGCACAGTGGCTTATGCCTGTAATCCCAGCACTTTGGGAAGCTGAGGTGGGAGGACTGCTTCAGCCCAGGAGTTCTAGATCATCCTGGGCAACATAGGGAGACCCCATTTCTACAAATTAAAAAAAAAAAAAAAAAAAGGCCAAGCAGGTGGTACATGGCTGTAGTCCCAGCTACTTGGGAGGCTGAGGTGGGAGGATTGCTTAAGTTTGGCAAGTTGAGGCTGCAGTGAGCTTTGATTGTGCCACTGAACTCCAACCTGCGCAACAGAGTGAGACCTTGTCTCAAAAAAAAAAAAAAAAGATAGGGTTGTGGAAGTGTACAAAGAGTCTTCAATTATATCTGTAATGTTTTATTTCCTTAAAACATGAAGGTGGATGGGAACACTAAAGCAAAAAAAATACTGAAGGAAATACGGCAGCATGTCAATATTTATTAAATCTGGGTAGTAAACACATGCTACCTGGGTGCTTGTTATATACCACACAGAATTTTTCTGTATCTTTAAAGTGTCTCTCTGTTCTTTTTTTTGTCTTTTTTTTTTTAAGGGGGCTGAAGCAGCACAACATCCAAAGCAAAACAAACAAATGCTTAGCTTATTGTTGAACTTCTGAAAATCCTGCATTTAGGTCCATATAGTCACAAAGACAGTTTTAAGTTTGACAAGAATGTTGATCCATTTTAGGTTTAGGCAAAACTGTAAACTTAGAGGTTGTTTGTTTTTTAAAATAGGCTGGAGTGAGGTGCACGAGCTCACTGCAGCCTCAAACTCCTGGGCTCAAGGGATCCTCCCATCTCAGCCTCCTACAAGGGCATGCCATCAAGCAAGCCTGGCTAATTTTTTTTTTTTTTTTAAGTAGAGATGAAGTCTGACTGTGTTGCCCAGGCTGGTCTCCAATTCCTGGGCTCAAACGATCTTCCAGCCTTGGCTTTCCAAAATGCTGGAATTACAGGAGTGAGCCACCACATTTGGCCTGGATCTTAGCAAAGATTTGAGTTTCAGAATAAACATGGTATTCTGATCAAAGTGTAGTCCTCAAAATGTGGCCTAGGAGCTGCTCTTATCTTACCCTATTCTCTATGGTATGTCTTTGGGAAGAAATAACTTATATTTAGGTTTAAAAAATACCTATCATCGGCCGGGCGTGGTGGCTCAAGCCTGTAATCCCAGAACTTTGGGAGGCTGAGACGGGCGGATCACGAGGTCAGGAAATCGAGACCATCCTGGCTAACACGGTGAAACCCCGTCTCTACTAAAAAATACAAAAAACTAGCCGGGCGAGGTGGTGGGCGCCTGTAGTCCCAGTTACTCAGGAGGCTGAGGCAGGAGAATGGCGTGAACCCGGGAGGCGGAGCTTGCAGTGAGCGGAGATCCGGCCACTGCACTCGAGCCTGGGTGCACTCCCAGGCTGGCGAGACTCCGTCTCAAACAAACAAACAAACAAACAAAAAAAAAACCTATCATCATAAAGCTTCTTGGGTGATTTTAAAAAAATACCTATCACTTTATTGTTGTCATTAAAGCACACACCTACCTGCTCCTCCATTTTCCTCATTAAATTCTGATGCAATGACTTGATGCCAGAGTAAGATGAAAGGAGTGGTCACAATTGTCTTATGATTGGGAAAGGCTGTGAACCTAATGGGGTTCTTTCCCTGCTTTCTCTCTCCTGCATTCTTTTGATTACACTCTTCTTAGCTCATAAATAAAGTGTAGCAACATGTTAAGCTTTGGAGTTAACATGGCTAGTGACACATTATTATTATATATAATAAGTTGTCTCAGATATTTCAAATAATGTGTCCTATACATCTACCATCTTGAAAATAATAAAAACAAAATGACCCCTGAAAATGTCAAATAGCAAGAACTACCTGAGACCCCAAATCTAAAAATGTGGCAGATATTCAGCAAATACTAATAGGAAAATGACTTAAGTTTCTCCTACTTCACCTTTTGGCAGAATTATTGGCATAATAAACGACATGTTTTCCCAGAGGGGAAAAAAAAAAAAGACAAGTCAATTCTTTAGATCTTGAAACTAAAAATGCATCACTGCTGTAATGCATTTCCAAACATACTACCAGGAAAGAGAAAGAAAAAAACTAAGAAGCATTAGTGTAAGTGATATTAAAGAAAATGGTTGGAGATGGAACTCCTGCCTAGTAATTCAGGAAGCAAAGGAGCTGGTGGGATGGACAGGTTGTTCCTTCTGCATTGCTGATGAAAACAGGAAATTGAATTTCTATATATTTTTCCTTTTTACAGCTAAGAAAAAGGCAGAAGAAGCACAAAGAGCCTGGCTAAAGACAGAAATCATAGTGCTCTCTGAAAATCAACATCAAGAACAAAAAGTCCTACTCAATTATCTGCAGTAACTAACTAGAGAAAACTCCCCATCTTTTCTTTATTTAGGAATATCTTTGTTACTTTGATAGAGATATTAAGTCATTCATCCAATCACCCATCAATTCAATGAAAAAACATTTATTGAGCACACAGAGGTGCCAGACCCTAGGTACTGTGTGTGTATGGAGAGAAGTGGGTGAAGTGAGACTAAAGAAATATCATCTTTCTTAAATTTTTTCTTTTCCAACACCACTAAACCTGTGGGGGAATATCATCCTTTTCCACAAGGATTTAATAGTCTAGCGAGGGAGACAAAAAAAATCCTCTAAAAAATTAGGTATCTGGGTTGGGTGCGGTGGCTCATGCCTGTAATCCCAGCACTTTGGGAGGCCGAGGCGGGTGGATCATTTGAGGTCAGGAGTTTGGGACAAGTCTGGCCAACATGGTGAAACCCCGTCTCTACTAAAAATACAAAAATTAGCCAGCCGTGGTGGTGCACATCTGTAATCCCAGCTACTTGGGAGTCTAAGCTGGAGAATCTCTTGAAACGGGAGGCGGAGGATGCAGTGAGCTGAGATCGCATCATTGCACTCCAACCTGGGTAACAAAGCGAGATCCTGTTCCCTCCACCCACCCCGCCACACCAAAAAAAGAGGTGTCTCTGCCAGGCACAGTGGCTCAGGCCTGTAATCCCAGCACTTTGGGAGGCCAAGGTGGGAGAATCTCAACAGCCCAGGAATTTGAGACCAGCCTGGCCAACATGGTGAAACCCTTCCTACAAAAAATACAAAAATTAGCCAGGGGTGGTGGCGCGTGCCTGCAGCCCCAGATACTCGGGAGGCTGAAGCGGGAGGATCACTTCAGCCCAGGAGGTTGAGGCTGCAGTGAGCTGTGATCGCACCACTGCATTTCAGAGTCAGCAACAGAGCGAGACCCTGTCTCCAAAAAAAGAGGGAAAGAAAGAAAGAAGAGAGAGAGAGAGAGAAAGAAAGAAAGAAAGAAAGAAAGAAAGAAAGAAAGAAAGAAAGAAAGAGGTGTCTCATTGAGCTCAATCCTGACCCTTTCCAGGAGGAATAATAACAAAATAATAAAAACAAAATACCCCTGAAGAGAAGGAAAATTTAACGAAAATAACAAAAATATCTTGGAAAAAGCGAGCAACTTGGAACTGGATCTGTCTGATGACTGGCTCAATTCCTAAGCTGGATGGTTTGAAATCTGTTATTTAACATCCTTGCATACACTGGGGATAGTAATTCCTATCTACCTAACAGAGCTGAAGCTTAAACGAGAACACTGTAATATGCCTAAGGTCCCAAGAGCTGAATCAACAAAGAGAATCTGACAGTCAGCTTACGACAGAGGGAACGGATAGTTTCACTGCAATGGAGGGACCTACAGGGGCACAGAAAGGTATCAATCTGTGGGATCAAAGCTTTGAATCGAAGGCAGAAATGCAGTCGTTTTACAATTTTCTCCTTTCCCCCCAAAATAAGAGCAGTATTTAGATTCTTTCTATTGGTCACTATTGATGCTTCTGCATGGTGGTGCTGGCAAAAGGGATGACGGATAAAGTACTGGATTTAGGGCACCTCTGCTATGTGACCTTGGTCTCACGTTACGTCTTTGCGCTTCAGTTTTCTCATCGGTAACACGAGGATCAAAGTTCCTTTTAAACTATGCGTCCAGTTTTTGTGAGGATCCAACTCGAATGTATGTGAAAACGCCCTGAAAGCGCTACAGCGCCAGGCAAATATTAAGTTTGGTAATTTTTTTCCCCTAAGAACTAGGCGTTCCGAAGAGGAAGACAACCTCTCTGCTTGCTTTGTCACTCTCCTTTCTTCTCGACCTTTATCAACTTTGTAATTTATAATCACAGTAATAGCTGACATCCTACAGTAGTTTCTGGCACCAGATTCTCGGGCCCCACCCAGATCCACACTACCAAGCTTCCCCGCCTGCTGAGACCGAAGGAAAACTTAGCCGTTCTCCACCCGCGGGCGGGCCCTCGCCTTTAGGCCCCACCACCCAGAGTTCCGGAAGCCAATCCCCACAGCCCTGGAGCACTGCCCCGCCCCTTCAAGAGGGGAAACAATATGGCGGCCAGGAAGAACGGCAGGGGCGCGAGCCAATCACCGCAGAGGCCTAGCCTCATCCGGCAAGGCCCAGAGGCGGGATCACTGGCCAAGATGGACAGCCAGAGCAGCCAATAGGGCGATCGGAAAAGGGTGAGAGGGCGGGCAACAGGCTCTCACACAGCGGTTAAGGCCCCTAGAGCCAAGGGCCCAAGGACCGGCTTGGACTATCTCTTTCCTCTATCCACTCCAGAGTTCTCCATCCCACTTTTGCTGGCTGGCCGCCTTGCCTTCGGCCTATATGATAAGGGGAGGAAGGAGGCGGCGGTGGCTGAACGCGCCTGACAGGCCGGGCCAGTGACAAAGAGCCGGCGGCTCAGGCTGAACCCCGGGAAGCGATCCTTTCTAGGAGGAGAGCCCAAGTCCCCTTACAAATGGGAAAGACGCAACTCACGTTGTCGATCACGACAGGCTGGTTGGCGATCACATCGTAGGACTCCATGGCAGAGGAATCTCTCCTTCTGGGGAAGGAACTGCCTAGCCGGGTCCGCCGCTAGCGCCACTGACACGCATGCGCAGTCTAGTCGCCGGCTCAGGGAGGCGAGGGAGCTGCCCTACCTCCCCTCTGAAAAACTACAATCCCCAGCATGCTTTGCGCCTGGGTTAGCGCTCTAGGTTGCTTTGTTGCCCGCCTAATTTAAGACTGGGAGTCGTATTTCCAATGCACAGTACCCTGGGATTTGTGGTCTCCCTAGATTAAACAGCCAGAGACACAGGTTGATGGTCATGTTGCATGCCTGGATCTGTAGTCCCTTTGAAGGAGTTCGCAGTGCATACTGAGGTGTATAGTCTTCTTGAGTACTTGTCTGTAGTTCGGTTTGGATTGGTCGTAATTCATGGATGTTTGGATTTTGCAGATCAGTCCTGCCACTCCCCACAACGTTCCCTTAGACAATATAAGGTTCTCATGCTTTTATTTGGGTCTATAAGACTAATAAACATCTCCTAGCACCTCACACTCTAACGAAAAGGAAATGTTAACACACGTACGCGACAGGACATATTCCTACAACATAGGAAAACAATTTAAATTGCATAAAATTAGCTTTAAGGAAAAAACCTGTACATTGTTGTTGCTTTTTGGGTTTTCTTTTTTTCTGCATAGGTGTAAACTTTATAACAGGCTAACATTGATCCGAGGATTGGCAATTGGAACTACTGGTATAGGTAATCTTTTGGTCATTAAAACATCATCTAAGGGTTTCAGGAACTGCTCTAGTATCTCTTTAATTTTCATGAGGAGCTAGAATTGGCATTGACGGTTGAGAAAGTGGAGGTGAAGAGAGGTTATGTGTCACTGCTTTCAAATGAGCCCAGTGCATTTTTTTCTTTGGATTATGTTCTTCCCCAGCCCCCTTCAAATTGCAGGAACCTTTTTGTCAATAGCCCTAGAAAATATTAGATTTATTATAATCTATTAATATTAACGCCCCATGGATTAATGAATCAATCCATTGTCAGATTTATGTTTAAATCCTAGTTAGCAGCGCGTCAGCAAAACAGTAACAAATCCTTTGTTGGCGCACTTCTTGGTGCTTTCGTGGGACCCTAGCACCTCAGAGGGTGCTCAGCATCTCTAAACTTGGGTTCCTCCTAACACTAGGGGGAGACCAAGAGCCTTGGGACACTCCCAACACAGGGAGGGGGGAGGGGCCTACTGTCAAGTCACGCCGTCTCTGCCTGTGACTAGCACAGACACTAGCCAATGGGTGCTCGGATAGGGCGCGCCGGCGCCCCGCCTTCCTGAGCGCCCCGCCGCCCCGAGGCACCCTCTGGCAGACTCCGCGGCGGCGACAGCCTGGGCGGACAGTGCGCCGTGCGCAGGCGCGGAGCTGGACCTCGCTGCAGCCCCCATCGCCTCGGGGAGTCTCACCCACCGAGTCCGCCCGCTGGCCCGTCAGTGCTCTCCCCCTCGTTTGCCCTCTCCAGTTCTCCCAGTGTCTGCCCTACGCGCCCCGATGGCGGAGCTGCGGCCTAGCGGCGCCCCCGGCCCCACCGCACCCCCGGCCCCTGGCCCGACTGCCCCTCCAGCCTTCGCTTCGCTCTTTCCCCCGGGACTGCACGCCATCTACGGAGAGTGCCGCCGCCTTTACCCTGACCAGCCGAACCCGCTCCAGGTTACCGCTATCGTCAAGTACTGGTATGCTCTGGGCCGCGGGGAGACGGACAGGCGCGGGCTGGGAAGGGTTAAAGCGCCGAGGGCGAAGTAATTTGTGGGAGGCTGGGAGGAGGGGTAGAGAACGGTTAAAGCACTTGGAAGGAGGGCTTCCTGCTGCGAGGGAAGGAGTTAAGGCTCAAGTTGGGAATGGGGACAAAGGAGTTAATGGAGCCTGTGGGTAGTGAAGGGTTAACCGGGTTTAGGAGAATAGAGGACTAGGGTTGTGTGTAGGAGCAGAGAGGGGAACGGCATGAGCGAGGGAACTAAACGTGGTGAAAAGAGGGGGCGCCTATAGGGGGTCATTAGTGGGCGAGGGGAAGCCAAGCGGGGGCGGCAGAAGTGGGATGGGAGAGGCGAGGCGGAGCCTGGGGAGCATTTGAGAGGGTTTTGGAGGAGCGAGGCCGGAGAAGCTCAGAGGGCAAGAGACTGCATAGGATGGCAGGCGGGGGGCGGTTCGGGGGGCCCGGGGCTCTCCTGTTGGAGGTAGGAGGGCCAAAGATGAGGGCCTGGTGCTTGTGGAGAGATGAGGAGGAGGTCTCCTTTTAATACCTTCCCGATGAGCTCAGACGTCGTATCAGGGTAAAGCTTTTGCTTTTGAAGTTTGACGGAGCAGCTCTTCCTGATAAACTTCTTGCTTACTCTGCACTGTTCTCTTTCTCCGTGCAGAGCTTCCTCCTAGCTCTGCAGCGGCTTTGCTTTAGGACATTAGGTAGAGAGAACCATGGTTTGGTTTAGGATTGAAAGGGACCACAGCTTCCCACCTCCATTTGGAAATAAATGATGGAGACCCTGGGACTCCAGCAGGGAGGAATTGTGCAGTGGGACATAAAGAGGAGCTTCTTGACCATGGCCTGCAGTTTCTCCGGGGAGCTGAGAGTAACCCTCAAGTAGCTTTAGGGTAGGAATGGTCTTTTCTAATTTCCCATTCCTGTTTGCAACCTGTTTCTTCCTGCAGCATTTGGGCAAAACAGATGTTCTGGGGACTCTGGAAAAGAACCTGTCCTCATGGTCTTGCTGGACCAAAAACAGATACTGGTTGAAACTGTCCAGGACTACATTCATGCAGGCATTGTGTTAGATGATCTTCAGTGAGTCCTGAAAGATGTTCGGCAGCTGCTTGGGGTGTAGCCAAAGGGTAGACCTGAAGGGGCAAGTGGACATCTTTGCTGGTTACCTCTCCTTTTAGAACTGAGTCTCCCTCTTGGTGAAAACCTGTTACTTCCCCTGGACATGGATTTCAGTAGGCTGTGCAGGGCTGAGGCCAGCTGCCTGCGTCAACGGGAGGATGCCAAGAGGCCAACAGCGTGGAGGGCCTGGGGACCAGCCACCTGCTGTCTAGGAAGGGTTGTAGGGAACAGCCTCCTCTGTTGGAGTAGCCAGGAGGAGGTAGAACTGGTGTCACAGTCCTCTCTGGCTGGCAAACAGTTCTCTGGTTGAGAGGAGTTGTTGAAGAGTGCTTCTGAGTGGAAAGCAGCTCTTGCTAGCTTAATGACCCATTCTCATTGTGCCTTTATATTTAACTATGTGTTGTGATGAACTTGTTGTCATGTGTCATGAGAAAGGTAGGCCTGGGCTGGGCACGGTGGCTCATGCCTATATTCCCACCACTTTGGGAGGCCTTGAGGATCCTTTGAGGCCAGGAGTTCGAGACCAGTGTAGGCAACATAGCCAGACCTTGTCTCTGTTATTTGAAAAACAAAAAAGGAAGTGGGCCTGGCTCTGCCATGCTGTTTGTTCAGGCCTCATTTGAGTGTGAGGAGAAATCCCTACACAGATTCAGGCAACTATTTTTATGTCACACAAGTAGCCATAAAGGATAGAATTGCATGTTAAAGGTATGATAGTGTTTGCAAAGGACTAAGGGCAATTTTTTTTTCCCTTCCTGCTGCAAGCTTGTTAACAGCCGTATCTTCAGAGATGGGCCAACATGTGCTAATGAAGAAAAGGGATTGTACAGCACTTTGTGAAAGCCTTGCCTAGATGCAGAAAAATATAAAGAGAAACAGCACAGTGACTGGTACTTTCTCTTTTTTTTTTGAGACAGAGTTTTGTTCTGTCACCCAGGCTGGAATGCAGTAGCATGATCTTGGCTCACTGCAACCTCTGTCTCCTGGTTTCAAGCGATTCTCATGCCTCAGCCTCCCAAGTAGCTGGTATTACAGGCGCACACCACCATGCCCAGCTAATTTTTGTATTTTTAGTACAGGCAGGGTTTCACCATATTGGCCAGGCTGGTCTCAAACTCCTGACCTTGAGTGATCCACCCACCTCGGCCTCCCAAAGTGCTGGGATTACAGGCGTGAGTCAGTGCGCCCAGCCATCAGTGACTGGTACTTTCTAAGATGCGGAGGGGTTTGCAAAAATAAGATCCTGAAATTCATTTATATTCCTCACATTTGGGATCCCACGAGGTTTCTAGCAGGATGACTGACCCAGACTGTCTGGGTCTGTCTGTGGCCCACGGTAGCTTGGGATTCATTTTGCAATAGCAGGGTGGCTCTGTGGCTAGTGATCCCTGAGTAGTGGGGACTACTAACTGAAAGCTTTCTAACTGAAAGCTGAGACTTTGGTGAGCAAGGATCAAAGCAGAGAGTCAGAACCTGTACTCATGGCCCACTTCAGTCCTGCAACTGCCCTGCCGAGAGAAGTTGGGTGTTGAAGGAATTAAGTTGAGGGATGCCCTGGGACCTTGGATAACATCATTTGCTAAGTGTAAAATATGATTTTTTCCCACATACTCATCTGGCCTCTGGGTAGTAGAACAGAATACTCTGCTTGGGGACAGGGTTAATTTTGTCTGACTCTTGGTAGTTCCTTGCAGTTGTAGTTTTAAGGTTAAGCTTCTCTCCTTGATGTGACACCTTATGGGAGACCTGGTGAGAAAGAGGGCTTCAGGGATGCTGCAGATGGAGCAGAGAATGGTGAACGCAGTTTTGCGGCTCGGTGCAGGATGGACCTAGGCTGTAGCAGGGCAGGTTTAGAAATTTACAGCAGGAAGCTGGAGCAGGTTTGGGGCCTGTAGTGTCTCCCATCTGCTCTGGAGTTCTGTAGCTCTAATGGGGTCTTTCCAGGGATCTCTACTCTTTTCTTTCTTCCTTTGCCCCACAAACTTTTCTAAATCCAACCGGTTGTAGTAGTCAAATGATTTGTTGAAATCAGAGTTAAGGCAGACATGGAGAGTTGTCCATCTTCCTCAGTTGAGATGCTAAGCTATTTGTAGCAACTTTCTTAGAAGTTCTATAAATAACTTAGCATTTCCTAGCAGAGAATAGGGATTTCTACAAAGGCAAATAATGTCCTGGTAAAAGAGGATGAAACAAGACCTACTGGTTTTAAATAGTGTTTAAATTGCCTGGTGTTGGCAACATTGACTGGGATCACTTGTAACGTGTCTTTTATTTGGTTGGTAGCTTTCCGCCAGCATGCTATCCTGGTTGAAAAGTGTACTCCGTTGATGTCCCAGGGGCAGGTGAAGCTTTTGCAGTCTATGGAGTGGTCAGATGTTTGTGGCAGCTCAAGTGCTGTGTTTGTGGGCTAAATGCAGACTTCCTTCCACTGGTTTCTATTTGGTCTATTTCTCTAGCTACCAAAATTTCTTATCCATTCTAAAGGATAACAGGATTTTTTTTTTTTTTTTTTTTTTTTTTTTTTTTTTGACGCAGTCTCTCTCTGTCGCCCAGGCTGGAGTGCAGTGGCATGATCTCGGCTCCCTGAAACCTCTGCCTCTGGTGTTCAAGCGATTCTCCTGCCTCAGCCTCCCAAATAGCTGGGATTACAGGCACCTGCCACCACGCCCGGCTAATTTTTTGTATCTTTAGTAGAGATGGGGTTTCACCATATTGGCCAGGCTGGTCTCAAACTGGTCTCAAACTCCTGACCTCAAGTGATCCACCCACTTCGGCCTCCCAAAGTGCAGAGATTACAGGTGTGAGCCACCATGCCCAGCCAAAACAGGATTTTTTTTTTTAAAGCACTAATTACTAAAGGGAACTCTTATTGTATTATATTCTAGGAGTGAGATAATAACTGAATCTCTTCTGCAGCTCCTTCTCAGTTGAATGGTGGGGGAAATTTAATGTGGTCCTGAGAGGCCCCAAATCATTTACCGTCCCAGCTCTACCTTTGAGGTGGCAGTCTCTCCTGGGATCATTTTCTGGGTGCAGATGCTCACAGGGCGCAGTTTGACTCCTGCTGCAGTTCTCTGTGCAGAACTGAGTTAAGCCTAAGTTTGGCCTTTGTCACTTGCAGTGATAAGAGACCAGCTTTGGTCTATGTGGTGCAGGCTGGTGTCTGCACGGACTAGAGGCTTCGGGTTTGTTTAGAACAAACTGTAATTAACAAGGGCACAATATAGTCTTTCAGGAATTAGCTGTCTAAGAGGCTGGAGTGGAGCAGAGCCTCTGCTTCCAGGAACAATGCCCATTGGGGATGCTCGGGATGGTCTTTCAACAGAGGCCAATTGATTGACTGATACACCTCTTGCCTTGAAGCTTGCATGTATACAAGCACCACAGAAGAGAGATAATCCCTGCTAGTCTCACTTGGGATCAGTAATTTGAAACAGGAGAAAGCAAAATGGGCAACCACCCAGTCTGTTTTATGTCTAAAAGAGGTCTAGTCTTTCAGGGGTAGGAGAAGGGAGCTTCTTATGCTTGCAGAGTTGGGCAGCCTTAGCTGTCCATCTCTTGGTCTCATCCTGAAGAGATGTGGCCTCTCTTTAGTTACCTTTCACACAGGTTCCTCCAGGATGGGGCCTTTAGGTTTACAAAGTAGAGCGCGTTAGCTTGACATTGTCTGATTTCCAGGCTCACACTGACACCCCTGTGTTTTGTTTTTTGCAGGTTGGGTGGCCCAGACCCCTTGGACTATGTTAGCATGTACAGGAATGTGGGGAGCCCTTCTGCTAACATCCCTGAGCACTGGCACTACATCAGCTTCGGCCTGAGTGATCTCTATGGCGACAACAGAGTCCATGAGTGAGTGTGTGCCACCTGTTCTTTATCCAGAGCCTTATTCCTGAGGTTTTCCTGAGCAGGGGTGACAATGTCATAGTGCTGTGAGCTTGGTACTTGTCAGTGGAACCTCTGCATTTCTGCCCTCTGACTATGTCTGCTCATGCCAAGGTGGTCATTGTTAACACCTGATTCCTGCTTACCTGGTTCAGGAAAGTCTTGATGAGCAGGAGTTCCCAAATCAGGTGTTTCTAAGCTTGCCCTGGAGTTTGGGCTTATAGGACGGGAAGGGTAGCATGGTTATGACTCAGAACTTGGGTAGATGCTTCTGTGTCTACTTCCTTTTATTCCCCTATCTTATTATGAAACATTGTAAACATAAAGCAAAGTTGAAAGGATTTTATAGTGAACACTCATATACCCACAACCCAGATTCTACTGTTGACTTTATACTTGCTTTATCACAAATCTGGCCCTCTCTCATCCCTTTATCTATCTTACCTACTTCCTTTTAACCTGTATTTATTTTTTTTATCCTCGTCTGCTTCCATTTGTTGCCCTGTATGCTTTTTTTTTTTTTTTTCGGAGATAAGTCTCACTCTGTCATCCAGGCTGGAGTGCAGTGGTATGATCGTGGCTCACTGCAGCCTTGACCTTCCTAGGCTCGGGTAATCCTCCAACCTCAGCCTCCCGAGTAGCTGGGATGACAGGCAAGTACCACCATGTCCAGCTAATTTTTGTAATTTTTTTGTAGAGACAGGGTTTCACCATGTTGCCCAGACTGGTCTCAAGCTCCTGGGCTCAAGCAGTTCTTCCACTTCGGCCTCCCAAAGTGTTGGAATTATGGGTGTGAGCCACTGTGCCCAACTCAGAGTTCATACTCTTAATGAATGTATTCTCTTGCCTTTTGAGCAGTTATATCATGTACCCCAATAAGCTACCATCTATATTTAAAAAAATTTTTTTTTTGGCTGGGCACAGTGGCTCATGCCTATAATCCCAGCACTTTGGGAGGCTGAGGCAGGTGGCTCACTTAAGATCAAGAGTTCGAGACCAGCCTGGCCAACATGGTGAAACCCCATCTCTATTAAACATACAAAAAATTAGCCAGGCATGGTGGTATGTGTCTGTAATCCCAACTACCCCGGAGGCTGAGGCACAAGAATCACTTGAACCTGGGAGGCAGAGGTTGCAGTGAGCTGGGATTGTGCCACTGCACTCCAGCCTGGGCAACAGAGTGAAACTGTGTCTTAAAAAAATAATAATAAGGCTGGGCGTGGTGGCTGACACCTGTAATCATAGCACTTTGGCAGGCCGAGGCAGGCGAGTCACCTGAGGTCGGGAGTTCAAGACCAGCCTGACCAACATAGATAAACCCTGTCTCTACTAAAAATACAAAATTAACCAGGTGTGGTGGCACATGCCTGTAATCCCAGCTACTAGAGAGGCTGAGGCAGGAGAATTGCTTGAACCTGGGAGGTAGAGGTTGCAGTGAGCCGAGATTGCACCATTGTACTCCAGCCTGGGCAACAAGAGTGAAAATCCATCTCAAAAAATTATAATAATAATAAATAAATAAAAAAAATAAAATAAAAAATAAAGTTTTTTTCTGTTTATATTCTTTTGATGGACAGTTTCTTTAATTTAAATGTAATCGCTCTCTCTTTTTTTTTTTTTTGAGATGGAGTCTCACTCTGTCGCCCAGGCTGGAGTGCAGTGGCCGGATCTCAGCTCACTGCAAGCTCCGCCTCCCGGGTTTACGCCATTCTCCTGCCTCAGCCTCCCGAGTAGCTGGGACTACAGGCGCCCGCCACCGCGCTCGGCTAGTTTTTTGCATTTTTTTTTTAGTAGAGACGGGGTTTCACCGTGTTAGCCAGGATGGTCTCGATCTCCTGACCTCGTGATCCGCCCGCCTCGGCCTCCCAAAGTGCTGGGATTACAGGCGTGAGCCACTGCGCCCGGCCTAAAGTAATCTTTCTATGTTCGTATTCTGTCAATTAAAAATAAAATAAGTGTAGTTTTCCCTCCCCCTCATTAGCTTGGTTAATCAAGAGCTGATTTTATTTGTATTGTCATATCCTCTTCTGGTTTTTGCCTTTTGTACTTTCTTGCCCCTTGTACCATGTCTGTTCTATCTTGGTGGTGGCTGCTTAACCTGGGCAGGTTGAAAGAGTAGCAGGACTCCTCCTGTCCTGCCTTTTAGCATAGAGACCAATTCTGGAGATGATGATAGTATCATGAAGAAGATGATGATAGCCTTTTTCCCCTTTGTTTAGTACTTACTATCTTCCATGTCATTGTGTTAAATGCTTTACAATCTTATCAGGTTCTCATTATTTCTATTTTATAGATAAGAAAAGTGAGTCTCTTGAGGGGTTAAATGAATTGCTCAAAGTTACAGATCTAGGGGTAAAAGAGCTGTGATTGAATTGGGCTGTTTGAGTACAAAATTTGAGCTTTTTGGTTTTGTTTTTTGAAACAGGGTCACGCTCCGTCACCCAGGCAGGAGTGTAGTGGCACAATCATGGCTCAGGGCAGCCTCAACCTCCTGGGCTCAAGCAATTTTCCCACCTCAACCTCCCAAGGAGCTGGGACTACAGGCATACACTACCACACCTGGCTAAGTTTTCAAATTTTCTGTAGAGTTAAGGTTTTACTATGTTGCCCAGGCTGGTCTCAGATGCCTGGGCTAAAGTGATCCTCCTGCCTCAGCCTCCCAAAGTGTTGGGATTACAGGCGTGAACCACTGCATTCAGCCTCAGAGTTTGAGCTTTTAACCACTGGGCTATTCCACCTCTCTGAACACCGGCCTAACCCAACTTCCTCATCTCTCTTGTTAAACTCAGAGGCCCAGGTTTCATCTCCTCACTGGTCACGTGTTGGTAACAATGTCTGCAGCTGCCTTTACAGCCTTCCAAATGGATTCATTGCAGTGTCAGCAGAAGGCTTTGGGAACAGGGAATTAATCTTGCCTGAATGGGGACCCAGCATTACAGTATTAATAATGGAGATAGAATAGCAAACAGATGTGGGGAGTAAAGGGACTATGCTGGACCTTAATTTATATTTTTAATAAGAACCTGCAGAGAGTATTTAGTGCAGCTAGCCTGTACTTTTTTGTTGACAGATTTATTTTGGTTAAAAGAATACCATTTCCTATGTGGCTTAAGGATTCTTCCAGTCTACCTGCTAGGTATAGGCCCAAGGCCCAAAATAACATGAAGAATGTGATTGAGCAAGCCTCATATTTCAGAAGGGGCAACCTCTTAATTTGAAATAGGACCTTATTCCTTATTGTTTTTTTCTGGTTTAATACTACCCTCTTACAAGTGTTTCATTTCTATATGGTACAGCACTTTGTATTCATATGTCATTTATGACAAGAGTGAAACCTCTATTTGGGTTTTCTTTTTTTTTTTGAGATGGAGACTTACTCATCGCCCAGGCTGGAGTGCAGTGATGCGATCTTGGCTCACTGCAAGCTCTGCCTCCCAGGTGCACGCCATTCTCCTGTCTCAGCCTCCTGAGTAGCTGGGACTACAGGCGCCCGCCACCGCGCCCGGCTAATTTTTTGTATTTTTAGCGGAGACGGGGTTTCATCGTGTTAGCCAGGAAGGTCTCTATCTCCTGACCTCGTGATCCGCCCACCTCGGCCTCCCAAAGTGCTGGGATTACAGGCGTGAGCCACCGCGCCCAGCCTCTATTTGGGTTTTCATGTCACCAATCAAGCCTAGTATTTTCCAGTATTACATCCTGGCACTAGAAGGATATGGAAGGAATGTTCTCAGATATTTACCCAGTTCTGGTCTATGTTGCAAAAGTCAAGAGTACCTCTATAGGCTGGGCATGGTGCCTCACTCCTATAGTCCTAGCACTTTGGGAGGTCGAGGCAGGAGGATCGCTTGAGCCCAGGAAGTTCAACACCAGCCTGGGCAACATAGTGAGACCGCCCCATCTCTACAGAAAATACAGAAATTAGCCAGACATGGTGGTGTGCATCTGTAGCCTTAGCTACTTGGGGGGCCGAGGTGGGAGGATCACTGGAGCCTGGGAGTTCGAGGCTGCAGTGAGCCATGATTGCGCTACTGCACTCCAGTTCAGCTGACAGTGCGGGACCTTATCTCAAAAAGTAAATAAAGACAAATAATAAAACAGAAATAGATACCTTTATAATTGGTCTTGTACTGGGATGACTGGTTTCTTTTTGATCCTGTTAAGTTTTTTGAAGAAAAATGTGATTTTCCACACATTTCATAATGGTGGGACCTCTTTAAAATGACTTAATGAATCCTCGTTTAAATTAGTACTCAAAGCTGAAGTCAGAAAGACAAGTGTTGTGCCATCCAGCTTAAGTGCTAAGAGGTGCTAGGTGGGAATGATGGCAAATGGATCTCTGGCAGCAATTCTTCTTCCACTGTCTGTGTCTTCTCTTCAGCAAGAAAGGAGCAAAAGCATTGGTTCATTTTTTCAGCACACATTCATCAAGCACCTACTTTGTATCAGACATAGAACATCATAATAGATGTCTTCGGGATAAAATAGCAAGACATAATTCTTGTCTGAAGGAGCTCATGTTCTAGAGGGGAGATAAACACAAAAAGATTGTTATCGTATTGAGTAATAAATGCTACAGTCCATGGGTGTAAAATATGATCTGGAAGCAGAGCAGAGGGAGTAACTTCTAATCAGGCTGCTGAATTGCTAGAGGCTGCAGGGAGGAGGTAAAGTTTGAGAGGAACCCTGTAGGAAGGGACCTGGGTAGGAAGCAGCCTGACACTATACGATACCAACAGCGCTTTTAGGAGTGAGAGGGACTTGAAAAACCTTCTAGCTCAGTATTTCGAAATCTTCTGGTGCCACATTCATAATTGTCACCACTTGTAGTATTATTTATTTCATGTTCTTTTTAAGTTATCCTCTCCTTTTTAAAACTGATATACATTTATTTTTATTTTTATTTTTGAGACGATTTGCCTCTGTTGCCCAGGCTGGAGGGCAGTGGCAAGGTCACGGCTCACTGCAGCCTCAATCACCCTGGCTCAAGTGATCCTCTTACCTCAGCCTCCCAGGTAGCTGGGACCACAGGCATGCAGCACCACACCTGGCTAATTTTTTGTTGTTGTTGTTGACACGAGGTCTCGCTATGTTGCCCCGGCTGGTCTGGAACTACTGGACTCAAGCAGTCCTCCCTCCTTGGCCTCTCAAAGTGCTGGGATTATAGGCAAGAGCCACTGCTCCTGGCAACAGCGTTTATTAAATGCCTGCTGTGTACCTCCTCCTATTATGATCTTTCCTTCTCCTTACAACCTGTTGAGGATAGCGACAGGCAGAAGTGAGGGGTCCTCTGCATTTCTTCTTGCTCCTGGCAGGCATGCTTCAGGGGTAGGAGGGGATGCCCACCCTGGTAACCCTAAAAGGGATGAAGAGTACAATGACTTAATAAGCCTTGGGATGGCCATTTTCATTCAAGTTCTTTCCTTATTCACATTCACTAAAGGAAACCAGGCAATAAAGCACTTGTTTCGATCAAAAGATTCTTAAGCCATTTCTGAAGTTGGAGAGATAGAACAAATTCCAGGTCCAGGCAGCCACAGGAGAGAACAGAGTGCTTCTCTAGGAACCTCAAGGCTGTTCCCAACTGACCTGAGTAGAGAGACTGTCCTTTGGGACTCTTCCCTGGGACTTGGGAGGTGTCAGGCAGCTGAGCCTCAGCTGCCAAGTGCTGTCAGAGCTTGCAGGTCTGACCTTCCCCTTTATGGCCAGGCAGCTGTGGACTGGAATGTGGGGGGATCTATGTGGCTGTAGAAGTGGTTTCAGCATCACTCTCTGTGAGGATTTCTGGCTGCCCCTGATACCACCAACAGCTCTGGCTGGACAGAGCCTACCAGGGCCCTAACCGAGGCTGGAAGGCTGGGTAGTTGGAGAGTGCATTTGAGAACTCAGGCAGACTTCCCTGGTGGGATTTTTCTCAGGGCAGGTCATCTGCTGTACATGTTGGGCTGGTTCCAAAGACAGCCTTCGTGTGGAGTTAGCCCAAAAGCATAGGTCGTGCCCATGCCTCACCACCATGGGAGATCTAGGCTCTGTCCCACAAATGCGACTTCTTGGTGTTCATGTCCAGTGGAGTTTGGAGCAGTTCTGCACCCCCCTTGGGGGCTGGAACTGCCGCTGACTGGCTTTCTGGGGCTGCCTCCACCTGGTTGGTGGAGAGCCTCCCTTTCCCTCGTGTTCTTACCTGGGCTCTGCACCCGCATGAGTTATTTATTAAAACACTGGATACAGATTAACTTTTCCACTTGTTTAGTGTGGCCTCGGTCTCCTGCAGTTGAGAAATGCTAATTTTTCCTCCTCAAAGCTTAGTTTGCAGGAACTTTTTTTTTTGTTGAGATGGAGGCTTGCTCTGTCACCCAGGCTGGAGTGCGATGGTGTGATCTCAGCTCACTGCAACCTCCACCTCCCAGGTTCAAGCGATTTGCCTGCCTCAGGCTCCCAAGTAGCTGGGACTACAGGTGCGTGCCACCACGCCTGGCTAATTTTTGCATTTTTAGTAGAGACGGGGTTTCACCATGTTGGCTGGGCTGGTCTCGAACTCCTGACCTCAGGTGATCCACCCACCTGAGCCTCCCAAAGTACTGGGATTACAGGCGTGAGCCATCCTGCCTGGCCTGCAGGAGCTTTTTAACATGTCGCTTCCAAGAGAGGTCCTTTCTTTGCCATACACATCTGTACTGGGAGCTTGGTCCCTCCTCTGGTTGGACCTTTGCTCTCCTCCTAGAGCTCTCATGAGGCTGGCAACCAGAATGCCTCCCTAAGCCACTGGGCCCAGCCCTGGCTAAGTTTAGCAGGCTAGAAGAAGTGTTCTGCAGGCTCATTGGGGGGCACACCTCCCTGAAGCCTGGTCCCTCTGCCTTTCCTCTCAGGGATGTTCAGTGTCAGGATGACTATTTGCATGAGATGGTAGAGTTCCCTGCCAAGAACAGGGGATCAGGACCACCAAGCAAGAGTGAGGCTCCCTTGGTCTTGGCCCAGTATGGCAGGGCCCAACAGGGACTCTCTAGAACCCTTTCTGAGGCCAAAGCTGTCACTTAGTGTTGGAGTTCAGGCCCCAAATCTCTGAATCTGTGAATTTTTAAAGTTGAGGAGAATTTCTTTTCTTTTTCTTTCTTTCTTTTTTTCTTTTCTTTTTTTTTTTTTTGAGATAGAGTCTTCCTTTGTTGCCCAGCCTGGAGTGCAGTGACACGACCTCAACTCACTACAGTCTCTGCTGGGATTATAGGTGTGTGCCACCATGCCCAGCCAATTTTTTATTTTTACTAGAGTTGGGATTTTTACTATGTTAGCCAGGCTGGTCTCAAACTCCTGACCTCAGGTGATCTACCCGTCTCAGCCTCCCAAAGTGCTGGGATTTCTTTTCTTTTGTAGCTACAGGAAGACCTGTGTTGTGGGGGTTCCCAGCAGATGCCTGTGGGTGCATGGCTTCGTCCTTTATTAAGCATTTCATTTACAGCATGGATTGTTTCTTCCTTCATGGGGTAAGGGTTACAAATTCTCCAATTCAGAGAGTCCCTCAACAGTTGGGAAAAAATTTGTCCAGCTGACCCAGTTAAACTCACTTTTTATTTTTTTATTTTTTTTTATTGAGACGGAGGCTTGCTCTGTTGCCCAGGTTGGAGTAGAGTGGCACAATCTTGGCTCACTGCAAGCTCCGCCTCCCAGGTTCGTGCCATTCTCCTGCCTCAGCCTCCCGAGTAGCTGGGACTATAGGTGCCTGCCACTATGCCCGGCTAATTTTTTGTATTTTTAGTGGAGACATTGTTTCACCATGTTAGCCAGGATGGTCTCGATCTCCTGACCTCGTGATCCGACGGAGTCTCACTCTGTTGCCAGGCTGGAGTGCAGTGGCATGATCTCAGCTCACTGCAACCTCCACCTCCCAGGTTCAACCAGTTCTCCTGCCTCAGCCTTGCAAGTAGCTGGGACTACAGGCGCGTGCCACCACGCCCAGCTAATTTTTATATTTTTAGTAGAGATGCAGTTTCACCATGGTGGCCAGGATGGTCTCGATCTCTTGACCTAATGCTGGGATTATAGGTGTGAGCCTCTGTGGTGGCCTAAACTCACTTTTAAAAAGCCTATAGCTGGGCACAGTGGCTCACACCTGTAATCTCAGCATTTTGGGAGGCTGATCACCTGAGGTCAGGAGTTCCAGACCAGCCTGGCCAACATGGCGAAACCTGTCTCTACTAAAAATACAAAAATTAGCTGGGCGTGGTAGCTGGCATCTGTAATTCCAGCTACTGGGGAGGCTGAGACAGGAGAATCGCTTGAACCCGGGAGGCAGAGGTTGGAGTGAGCCGCGACTGCACCATTGCAATCGCAATGCAATATTGCCTGGGCAATAAGAGTGAAACTCTATCACAAAAAATAAAAATTAGCTGGGCGTGGTGGCATACACCTGTAATCCGAGCCACTTGGGAGGCTGAGGCAGGAGAATCGCTTGGACCCGGGAGGCAGAGATTGCAGTGAGCCAAGATCTCACCACTGCACTCCAGCCTGGGTTAAGGAGTGAGATGCTGTCCCGTCCCTGCAAAAAAAACCAAAAAAACTGAGTGGTGTGGTATTGTGACTACCAGGCCAGAGTGGTGCCAGGTAGGTCAGTGCTGGGAAAGTTCCTTCTCTTCCTCAAGAGACTTAGAAGCCTTTATGGGTTTGATGCAATCTGGTCTCTCAGTCCCAGGATTTTCCCCTGTTCAGCCCACCCTTTTGGGCTCTCCTCTTCCAGGCTGTGCGGTTTTCTATTTCGAATGCTATTCCCCATACCTTTCATGTCCTGGGTCTGGGTTTGCTAGCCTGTCTCTTATCCACCTTTCTGATTCAGGGGTCCCAACTCTGGCCTTTGGCCCTTGACTCCTGAATTCATTCATGTATCTTGCCTCTGAGGTATTCAATGTAGCTCCATTTCTTGTTTCAATAGTTCAGTTCTGATGTTGTTTCTGAGATGTGTCTGGTGGGATCTTATCCTTTATGATCTCAGCCCTGAGGAATGGTATCCTCACCCATCCAACTAACTTTGCAGCTTGCTGTCCTGCCTACCAAGCTCTCAACACAGAGGACCAGGCTGTGCAGCACATCCACCAGTAGAGCTATGTTGAGACCCCTGTACAGGCAGAACATTGGACAAGATGATGTGTTTGAGCGTGGAGACAATGAAGAATCTGACCGAGTGCCTGCCCTTAAAAATGCAGCATGTGCTTGGTAGGAGATGGTGAGGTCCCTGAGAAAGAAGACGGCAGTGAGGATTGGGACTGGGAGCAGTTTCCTGTCTCCCTGTGACTTTGAGGCTCTCTCCCCTCACCCTGTTATCTGGTTCCAAGAAACTTTAAACATATAATAATAATTACAAACAATTATAGCCCTTACTTTGTATAAGGCACTGTTCTAAGTGCTTTATATAAACTCCTTTAATCCTCAGAACAACTCTATGGTGTAGGAGTTATTATCCTTATTTTACACATAAGGAAACTGAGATGCAGGAATGTTAAGGAATTCATCCGCCCAGCCAGTGAATGCTGGAGCTGGGATATAAACCCAGGCAGTCTGGATCCAGTAGTCACCACCTCTTTATTCTACCTCCTGCAGAGAGCTGGAGAATTCTATTCAAAATTATGTTGCTAAATTCAAAGTTATCTTGGATTAATGGAATGAAATGACCATGACTGAGTAGAGTTAACCAGAAAGTGCTTTGTTGGGGGGAAATGTTGAGCTAGATGTGGAAGCTATCTATCTGCCTGCCTATCTATCTATCTATCTATCTATCTATCTATCTATCTATCTATCTATCTATCTTTGACACAGGGCCTGGCTCTCTTCGCCCAGGCTGGAGTGCAGTGGTGCCATCTTGGCTCACTGCGACCTCTGCTTCCCAGGCTCAAGTCATCCTTCCACCTCAGCCTCCTGAGTAGGTGGTACTACAGGCGCGCACCACCATGCCTGGCTAATTTTTATATTTTTTGTAGAGATTGGGTTTTGCCATGTTGCCCAGGCTGGTCTCAAACTCATGAGATCAAGTCATCCCAAAGTGCTTGGATTATAAGTGTGAGTCACTGTGCCCGACCTGGAAGCAGCTTTTAAAGAAAGAGTCCTTCAGGATAATGGCAGGAGGGTAAAACGGGACAGTAGGTGACAGGTGTCATCTCTCAAGTCAAGACTTTGCCACCCAGGCTGGGCGTGGTGGCTAACTCCTGTAATCCCAACACTTTGGGAGGCTGAGGCAGGCAGATCACCTGAGGTCGTAAGATCGGCCTGGCCAACATGGTGAAACCCTGTCTCTACTAAAAAAACACGAAAATTAGCCAGGCGTGGTGGCGGGTGCCTGTAATCTCAGCTACTCAGGAGGCCGAGGCAGGAGAATTGCTTGAATCCAGGAGGCGGAGGTTGCAGTGAACGAGATCATGCCATTGCACTCCAGCTTGGACAACAAGAGAGAAGCTCTGTCTCAAAAAAAAAAAAAAAAAAGACTTCTGCAACCTTATTGTAGTCATTTACAGTAAGTTGCCAGGAAAGTCTGCAACTTTTAAAAACATAAAAATTTCTGGCTTAGGTGACAAGTTCCCATGGTCATGCTGCTGCTTCTGTGGTCAGGGATGTGCCCAGCATCTCAGTAGTCCTTATATCAATGCAGATAGTCATTTAAAATTTTAAAAATTCCTTTAATGATTTATTTTTAATCAACAGACTTTATCTTTTTGTGGGTTTTTCTTTGAGCTGGAGTCTCGCCCTTTTCGCTCAGGCTGGAGTGCAGTGGTACAATCTCAGCTCACTGCAACCTCCGTTTCTTGGGTTCAAGTGATTCTCCTACCTCAGCCTCCCGAGTAGCTGGGATTACAGGTGCCCGCCACCACGCCCAGCTATTTTTGTATTTTTAGTAGAGAGGGGGTTTTGCCATGTTGGCCAGGCCAGTCTTGAACTCTTAACCTCAGGTGATCTGCCCACCTCGGCCTCCCAAAGTGTTGGGATTGCAGATATGAGCCACTGCGACCGGCCGACTTTATGTGTTAGAGCAGTATTAGGCTTACAGAAAATTGAGCCAATAGTACAGAGTTCCTATCTATCCCCCTCTCTCTTTACTTATAGTTTCCCCTATTATTAACACCTTGCATTAGCGTGGTATATTTGTTATCTTTGAGGAACCAATATTGATACTTACTACTACCTTAAGTCCATAGTTTACCTTAGGGTTCACTCTTTGTGTTGTACAGTTCTTTTTTTTTTTTTTTGTTTTGAGGCGGAGTTTCGCACTTGTTGCCCAGGCTGGAGCACAATGGTGCGATGTCAGCTCATTGCAACCTCCATCTTCTGGGTTCAAGTGATTCTCCTGCCTCAGCCTCCTGAGTAGCTGGGACTACAGGCGCCTGCCACCATGCCCAGCTAATTTTTTTGTATTTTTAGTAGAGATGGGGTTCTACCATGTTGGCCAGGCCGGTCCCAAACTCCTGACCTCAAGTGACCCGCCTCTCTCGGCCTCCAGAAGTGCTGGGATTACAGGTGTGAGTCACCACGCCTTGCCAGTTCTTGGGTTTTGGCAAATGCATGTCATGTATACACCATCACAGCATCATACAAACTAGTTTCACTGCTCTAAAAATCCTTTGTGCTCCACCTGTTCATTCCTCCCTCCCCCTAAACCCCTGGCAACCACTGTTTGGTTTTTTTACTATCTCTGTAGTTTTTGCCTTTTCCAAAAGGTCATAGAGTTGGAATCAAATAGTATGTAACCTTTGCAGACTAGCTTCTTTCACTGAGTAATATGCAGTTAAAGTTCCGCTGTGCCTTTTGGTGGCTTGATAGCACCTTTCCTTTTATCACTTGATAATATTCCATTGTTTGTTACGTACCACAGTTTATTCTTTCACCTTTTGAAAAACATCTTGATTGCTTCCAGTATTTTTTGGCGATTTTTAATTAAGCTGCTATAAACATTTATATGCAGGTTTTTGTGTGGACATACGTTTTCAACTCATTTGGGTAAATACCACGGAATGTAATTGCTAGATCATATGTTAAGACTATGTTTAGCTTTATGAGAAGCTGCCAAACCATTTTCCATAGTGGCTGTTTCATTTTTCATTCCCACAAGCAATGAATGAGAATTCCTATTGCTCCATGTTCTCACCAGCATTTGTTATTGTCTGTTTTTTGGATTTTAGCCATTCCAATAGGTGTGGAGTGGTATCTAATTGTTTTAATTTGCTGTTCTCTCATGACATATGCTGTCAAACATCTTTTCATATGCTTGTCTGCCATCTGTGTATCTTCTTTGGTGACATATCTTTGTTTTTCTTCCTAACCTCCAGCCACTCCCCATTCTACCCTTACCCATACATACTTTTTTCTCACATCATGGGTTCAGACCATGGGGCTAATTATGCTTTCTGGCATAGTTTCCTTTTGGTCACTTCTCAAGCCATTAAATGTATTAGATCCCGAGTAGGTGCTGGGCCTACCTCCCAATTCCTAAGTCACTGTCAGGGCTAAGTCCCACTCATGGGACTGGCTCATGAGTTCTCTACCTTATATTCTCCAATGATGGTGTCTTCCATAAAGTGTAGCTGGTACTGAGATCTGCCACCTCAATCCCAAGGTTTGAGATTGATTCTGTCCTCCAGTACAGACTATAGAAAGACTGATATGCAGACTTGTCCATTCCATACCCTATTGGGCTTAACCTTGCCTTTGATGAGAAATGCGTATACCATGCTCCTTTGAAGCCCCAACCAGATCTCAAACTCTCATAGTTAAACCAGCATCAAGAAGACAACGTCTAAAACTTTCCTGGCCCGACCTTTTGCTGTTAAATTCATTATTGTTATCCAACATCTTAGTTGTAAATTTGCTTTTTTTCACTTATAAAGACAGTTGAACCATTTTACTAAAAATGTTGGGAATTAGAAATGTGAGAAAACAATTACTCATAATCCTATCACCTTTAGTTATACAATTCTATGTCTATTCTTATGATGATTTCTGTAAATAACTCCTAGGGAGTGATGCTGTCCCAGTTGTGTGCAGGGTTTTGCTTTCCATGCATCTCATCTTCTTAGTGAGGACTTAACATCTTCTGAGGCTTCCCTGCTGCCTACTTAATGCTGTTGTCTGAATTCAGCTTGCCCACTGTTGCTAGGGTTTCTACATTCTGAAAACAGCACATTTCCTTGGGAAGATGGCTCTTATCCACTGCCATGTTACATTAACGATATTCCTGTTTTTCCTCCTTGACATCTCACAGCAGTGAAGAGTGGTTTAGGTAGTATATGTACTAACTGTGCTGTTTGCCTACTTCTCAGAGCACAGCTTTACTATCACACATGGTGGTAGCTGTCCTGAGGGGTTGTGTTGTTCCAGTTGTTGCCTTTATTGTTATTTTCCCCTTAAAACAGTCAGGATTTGGTGATCAATGTCACCTGGAGATAAATACCACGAGCTTCGCCCTTTCTTGGGTGCATGAGTACAGAGGACTGAGATTGGCTTACAGAGTGTCCCAGGGTCCTCGTACTCGAGGGACACAGAAGGTTCACAGGCATAAGCACAAATGCCCAGAGCTCCTTTTCAGGTAATTGCCTGAAACAAATGGGCTACCATTTAGGGCTTATGAGAGACCTTCTGTCACACAGGAAGTCAAATAACTTAATAATACTATATGTTTGCAGCAGGACTAGATCTAGAGATCTAGAGAAGGGGTGGCCCACTGTCCTTTCCTAGCACTGGGTTGTAGGTAAACACACACACTTAGTTCCCATCTATTGTTGATCGCTGGCCCTCTTTTTCTTTGGAAGGCCAGACATTCATCTGCTATGTAGATTGTCATCGTTGGGACACAGTTCTGGACATGAGGCTTGTAGTAACAAGCAACATAAACCTGGTTCTGGTCCTCATTGGGTTGAAGGGTCCTTAAGCTGGAAGACATTGTGGGGAGGTGGGCCTGATACAGCTTCAGAGCCTTAGGTTATCACCTGGTGCCTCTTTGTCTCCTCTTCTGCAGTCCATGGCTTGAGGCCCAGTGGAGGGCCCTTGGCAAGAAGGAGTCCTGAGGCTCAGAAATGTGACCGGGCCTGAGTTTGAGGCTGAGACAGTTATCCATTCGTCAGTGAGATATAGCTTCACAGCAGCTTCTCAGAGAGGTATGGTTCACTGGACTCCAGGCCTGCAGCATGTTAGTAAAAGATAGTAGCCCTCAGAGATCCCTTTCCTTCCTACTCCTATGTTACTCAGGCTTTTAGAGTCCCTGGTCATAGAATCAGCTTAGCCACAGGAAGGCCAATCTAGTACTTTTTCTAGTACTAACCCTCATGTGATACCTGGGACCTCTTGGAGCCCTGCCTCCGACCACCAGTTTCCCTTACTCTGACCTCAAGCCTTTCAACATGATGTCAGGCTGCCCAGGGCCATGGCTATGGGGAGGAGTAACTGCTAGAGAATGGGGCTTGGCCCAGGCTCCCAGTCCCAGGGGATCGAGCTGGCTGGCTGTGCTTTTGGCCTGTGATGGATTTGACTCTTCAAGGCTTCTGACAAAGCTTGGTTGGTTAGAGGAAAAATGTAATGAAAACCTACAGGCAACACCATGGCTTGCCTTAACCCTCTCGTCTTCCTGGTCTAACTTTTCCCATATATCAGGTTGCAGACATGCTGGATTCCCACCCTCCTTGAGCCAAGCTGGCAATTTCTCATTCCTGTAACCAGTGGTCTTTCGTAGATAAAAGGCCCAAAAGGAAGACGGTCGCTGAGCAGGGAGCCTTCAGAATTAGACCTTCTTCAGCCAGGGCTAGTGGGCAGTCATCTCATGAATCATGCTCAGAACCATCCAGTGGCTTCCTGTCTCGCTTGAGTAAAGGCCAAAGGCCATCACCTTTAAGATCCTCTGTACTCTCTTCAGTTGGCCTTATCTCTGGCTGCTCTGCTCTTCCTACTCTGCCCCCCTTGCTTTTCCTCTGAAGTGCCAGGCATTCGTCTACCTCAGGGCCTTTGCACTTAGTCTCCCTATGTCTGCAAAGTTCTGCCTGCAGATAACTTCATACCTTATCTCACCTCCTCAGACCCTACCTCAAATATCTCCTCTAAATCAGGCCTTCCCTGACCTCCTTATTTAAAAAGGAAATCCTGCACCCTCCCCCCACAAAGCAGTATCCCCCTTTCCTGCCTAATTCTTCTTTTTAAAAATTTATATGTTTGTATAGTCAGGGTCTCACTATGTTACCCAGGCTGGTCTCGGACTCCTGGACTGAAGCGATCCTTCCATCTTGCCTCCTAAAGTGCTGAGATTACAGACATGAACCACTGCACCCAGCCTAATTCTTCTTTTTCATTTTTTTTTCTTTTTCTTTTTCTTTTTTTTTTTTTTAAAGACGGAGTCTCGCTCTGTTGCCCAGGCTGGAGTGCAGTGGCCAGATCTTCGCTCACTGCAAGCTCCACCGCCTGGGTTTACGCCATTCTCCTGCCTCAGCCTCCTGAGTAGCTGGGACTACAGGCGCCCGCCACCTTGCCCAGCTAGTTTTTTTGTATTTTTTTAGTAGAAATGGGGTTTCACCGTGTTAGCCAGGATGGTCTCGATCTCCTGACCTCGTGATCCGCCCGTCTCGGCCTCCCAAAGTGCTGGGATTACAGGCTTGAGCCACCGCGCCCAGCTCTTTTTTTTTTTTTTTTTTTGAGATGAAGTCTAGCTCTGTGGCCCAGGCTGGAGTGCAGTGGTGCAATCTCGGCTCACTGTAACCTCTGCCTCCCGGGCTCAAGCGATTCTCCTGCCTTAGCCTCCCAAGTAACTGGGACTACAGGCAGGTGCCACCACACCTGGCTAATTTTTGTATTTTTTGTGGATACGGGGTTTCACCACGTTGGCCAGGCTGGTCTCAAACTCAAGTGATCTGCCTGCCTCCGCCTCCCAAATTGCTGGGATTACAGGCGTGAGCCACTGTGCCCAGCCTATTTCTTCTTTAAAACACTTATCACTTCTGCAATGTCTATTATGCTTCAAGAAATTTTTTTTTAAATCACCATCTAACCTGTTTTACTTACTTACTTATTTGTCTTGTTTATTGTCTGTTCCCCCTCCTTCCCACTAGAACATAAGCTCCCTGAAGATAGGGGTGGAAATCTGCTTTATCCATTAATGTTTCTCCAGTACATCAGCAAATATTTGTTGAACAAATGAATAAAATGGAGGAAGCTCTTGCTTTGGGGTTTTTCCGACTGTTGGAAAAATATTCTCACCACTGGAAACAGAGAATTCTCCTGGCCCAGCACCAAGCCCGAGCTTTTAGCTTGTTCAAGAGCACCTCTTCAGTTTGGACCCTTATTCCCATGGGAGAGGAGACATTCCAAGGGCATTTTCATAGGAGTCAGAGCCTTTCTGTGGGAGGAGGAATGTGATTTTGGAAAAATTGTCTGAACCTTGCTTTGTTTTATTTATTTTTATTTTTTATTTTTGAGACGGAGTCTTGCTGTGTCGCTCAGGCTGGAGTGCAGTGGTGTAATCTCGGCTCACTGCAGCCTCTACTTCCTGGGTTCAAGCGATCCTCCTGCCTCAGCCTCCCAAGTAGCTGGGATTACAGGGCACGCCACCACGCTTGGCTAATTTTTGTATTTTTAGTAGAGACGGGGTTTTGCCATGTTGGCCAGGCTGGCCTCAAACTCCCGGCCTTAGGTGATCCGCCTGCATCGGCCTCCCAAAGTGCTGAGATTATAAGCATGAGCCGCTGTATCTGGCCTGAACCTTGCTTTATAAGGTGAGGGAGTACCCCCATCCCAGCAACTGGCACAGTGCTTAGTATGTGGCAAGCACTTAATTTATTTTCTTTGTTTGTTTTGAGATGGACCCTTGCTCTGTTGCCCAGGTTGGAGTGTAGTGGCGTGATCTTGCGATCTCGGTTCACTGCAACCTCCGCCTCCTAGGTTCCAGCGATTCTCCTGCCTCAGTCTCCTGAGTAGCTGGGATTATAGGCGCGCACCACCATGCCCAACTAGTTTTTTGTATTTTTAGTAGAGATGGGGTTTTGCCATGTTGGCCAGGCTGGTCTCGAACTCCTGACCTCAGGTGATCCACCCGCCTCAGTGTCCCACAGTGCTGGGATTACATGCATGAGCCACTGCGCCTGGCCTGTTTTCGTACATTTTTAGAGCACATTACCTAAATATCTGGTGCTCTCTTAGTGCTGGGAATACCATGGAAAGCAAAGCAGGCAAGGTTTCTGCTCTCATGAATCTTATATTCTTACTGGAGAAACATGTAAAAATGTTATGTAGTTTTAGATAGTACAAGTGCTGTGTTGAAAATAAAGCAGGGTCCCAGCTACTCAGGTGGCTGAGGTGGGAGGATAACTTGAGCTCAGGAGTTCTGGGCTATTACGCACTATGCCAGTCAGGTCCCGCACTAAGTCAGCATCAATATGATGACCTCCCAGGAGCGCAGGACTACCGGGTTGCTTGAGGAGGGGTGAACTGGCCCAGTAGGTCAAAACTCCTGTGCTGATCAGTAGTGGGATTGTGCCTGTGAATAGCCACTGCACTCCAGCCTGGGCAACATGTGGAGACCCTGTCTCATAAAAAAAATGAAAATAAAGCAGAGCTCCAAGTGTGGTGACATCATGCCTCTAATCCCAGCACTTTGGGGAGACCACGGTGGGTGGATCACTTGAGCCAGGAGTTCGAGACCAACCTGGGCAATGTGGTAAAACCCCATCTCTACAAAAAATACAAAATTAGTCAGGCATGGTGGTGCGTGCCTGTAGTCCCAGCTACTCAGGAGGCTGAGGTGGGAGGATCGCTTGAGCCCAGGAGGCAGAGGCTGCAGTGAGCCGAGATCGTGCCACTGCACTCCAGCCTAGGTGACAGAGTGAGACCCTGTCTTAAAAAAATAAATAAAATAAAATAAAATAAAAAAAGCAGGGGTGGTACTCGGGAACTTACATAGGTAGAAGTAGAGGTTGAGGTGGGTAGGGAGGATACTGTTAGTAATCAGTAATGGCTTCCTTGAAGATTTGAACTGAGACCTCAAAGACAGGTGGCAGCAAGGGCTGTCACATTGTACAACTCTAGGGCCACTGTTCACATTATTCTGTGCAATTGGTGCTCCCTGGAGTTGTACAATGCTGGGAGTCCTGGTGAAGGTCCTAGGCAGTGAAACAGCTAGTATAAAGGCCCTGAGGGCAGCAGGGACCTTGAGGTGTTTAAGGAAAAGAAAGGCCAGTACGTCTGGGGCTTGGTGAGAGAGGAGAACAGTGGAACAAGATGAGGTTGCAGAGTTTGAAGGCAATGTAAAGAATGTGACATTCAGTAAATTATTTGTTGACTAATGAGGAAAGAAAAAGCATGATATGATGGAGGCTGGAGTGGGGTTTTAGGAAGCATTCCAGTGTGGGACCTCAGCTCTAGTATGAAGACAGGAGAACTGAGTTGAGTGACGGTTTTATTTCCCCAAAAAGGAAATAGTAGCAAAAATGGCTCAAAGGAAATGCCATTAAGATATATATATGTATATTTATAGTACATCATGACATTCAAAGCCATGAAGATATTTGAATCTACTTTGGTAGTGACTAAGAGGGAGGCACATTGCTTTTTATTTATAGTACATCATGACATTCAAAGCCATGAAGATATTTGAATCTACTTTGGTAGTGACTAAGAGGGAGGCACATTGCTTTTTAATACCGTCTTACCTTGTTGAATGTCTCGCCTTGATTATCTCTTTGGGTGGCAGTGGGAATATTATTACCATTTAGCATTGCTCAGCCATGACATGATGTATTCATGTACAGAACACACAAAAAGTACAGTCCTTGCCCTTGGGGAACTGAAATGCCAAAAAGATTTATTTCTTCCCATTGCCCTGTTTCAGGTTTCTTGATCTTCTGGGATGGCTGGGTTCCCAGAGTTCTGGAGGAGAGTGTGGGTGGACAAAAGGCCCTTGGGCAGATGCCTTGCCTCTTGGATCAGTAAGAAGTCCCCATGCTGCACACTTAGGCACAGAGGGCACCTCGCTTCCCAGATCAGATTGTGATCTTGTCGCCACTGGCCTAGCCTGTCTTTTTTTATTTTTAAGAAGACCTTTGTAAAAGTGTTGCTTTAAGCCAAAGCCAAGAGTGGGAGCTACCATACTGATGCCAAGAAACCCAAGCACTAGGCTTCTTCCTTGGCCCAGAATTCCTGTAGTGCTCCAGCTAGCTTAGGATTCCCCTGGGGACTGGCTGACCTTTGAGTTTGGGGGTGGTTGGGAGTAGATGGAAGAAGGTGCAACAGATGTCTAGCAGGGGATGGTTGACTGTGAGCTTTTACCGCCCTGCAAGAAAGGGTCTGCTGCCCTTGGCTTGGAATTTCTAAAATTCAGTATCTTAGCTGGTACAGTGGCTCACGCCTGTAATCCTAACACTTTGGGAGGCCGAGGTAGGAGAACTGCTTGAGCCCAGGAGTTCAAGACCAGCCTGGGCAACATAGTGCGGCCTCATCTCTACAAATAATAAAAAACAATTAGCCAGGCATGGTGGCATGTGTCTGTAGTCTCAACTACTTGGGAGGCTGAGGTGGGAGGATTACTTGAGCCCAGGAGATCAAGGCTGTAGTGAGCTGTGATCACGGTACTACACTCTAGCCTAGGCAACAGAGTGAGACCCTGTCTCAAAAAATAAATAAAAATAAAATTCAGTGTCTTATTCCAGGAAACCCTTTGCTCACTGAAAGCCCAGGACAGAGTTAAGCTGCCTGAAGTGTTGGGAGCCGGAAAAGTTTGTTTGGCTGGATTCTCAGCTGAATCAGGGCCGGGAGCCACTGTTTTTGAACTTGAGGAATGCTGTGGGAACATGGTCTTTGGCTCCCAGCAAGACATCTCAGGAACCGTCTACTTGAGTGAGGCAAATGCATTCCATGAATCTGGTTGGATGTTGTATAGCGCAAAGAAAGCACCTTTAACCCAGAGTTGCAACTCAAAGGTGGCTGCTGCACTGTAGCCTTATTGGACTCCCACCTCAGAGTGAGAGTGCAGTCTTGGCTGATGTGGTTTTTTTCCTTTCTTTTTTTTTTTTTAAGATTATACAAAATTGATTAAATATAACTAGAGATTTATGTTTTCTTTTTTTTCTATTATTTTATTTTGTTTTTATAACTGGAGATTTAAAAAAAGCTTAGCTATATCAGAATATTACCATATAAACATATTTCAAAAGTTATTTTTACAAAGTTTTACTACGTACAGTAGTATTTGTGTTGTCACTCAACACCATTTTGAAATGTCTAATAAAGTACCAGTAATTGTGAATTATAAATAAAAAATCTCTGCAGTTGTTTATTTAGTAGTTGTTGACTAAATTCTGTTGTAATGACTGTGACTCAAAGCATCACACAAAGGAACTCTCAGGTCTGGTTAGAAGGTTCTGGGAGGGACCCAAGGTCAGGAAATTGGGCAAAGCTGAAAGACTCGGGCAGCTTTTGAAGGACTGGGCTGATTAAGACCCAGAGCCCAGAAGTTGGGGAAGCTGGAGGCATCTGCTGATACTTTAAAGGATAAACGATGAGCAGAGTTTGCTTTGAGTGAGTACTATGAAAAGCAAAGTTGCAGCCGGGTGCAGTGGCTCGTGCCTATAATCGCAGCACTTTGGGAGGCCTGGGCAGGTGGATCGCGAGGTTAGGAGTTCGAGACCAGCCTGGCCAACATGGAAGGCTGAGGGAGCAGTGAGCCATGATTATGCCACTGCACTCCAGCCTGGGCAGCAGAGTGAGACTTTATCTCTACTAAAACCCCATCTCTACTAAAAATACAAATATTAGCTGGGAGGCCGAGGTGGACAGATCATGAGGTCAAGAGATCAAGACCATCCTGGCCAATGTGGTGAAACCCCATCTCTACTAAAAATACAAAAATTAGCTGGGCATGATGGCGGGCACCTATAGTCCCAGCTACTCGGGAGGCTGAGGCAGGAGAATCGCTTGAACCCGGAGGCAGAGGTTGCAGTGAGCCGAGATCATGCCACCACACTCCAACCTGGCGACAGAGTGAGACTCCGTCTCAAAAAAAAAAAAAAAAGGAAAGGAAAGTTGCACACTAGCTGCCGTGGAAGAGCACTTGCTAGGTGGCAGACACTGTGCTGTCCCACCAAAGCCTCCCACCCTGTGAGATAAGTGTTCTTTTCCCAGTTTTGCAGATGAGGAGCCTGGTGCACATGGAAGTTAACTTGCTCACCAGTCAGCTAGAGAAAGTGGAGCTGGGATTTGATCGGCTCAGTTGACTTCCACAGCCTGTATTCTCGTCCACTTCGCTGGGCTCCTCTCTGGCATCTTATTGGGATGCTGGAGTAGTACGTTAATAATTTCATGCAGTTTCCACCCAAGTCCACCCAGAGACCTCCAAAGGGTCCAAGGATCGTGAGACTAAGAACGTTTGACACCTGCCTTCCTCACTTCCCAATTTCCCTGTCTCTCAGCCAGGCTCACCACTCTGCCTAAGTCCTTCAGCCCATAACCTTGGGCTGGCATTTAGTTTCTCTTTACCCTTGTCCACTATTTTAAATCTTTTTTTTTTTTTTAATGGAGACAGGGACTCACTCTGTTGCCCAGCCTGAGTGCAGTGGCACAATCATAGCTCACTGCAGCCTCAAACTCCTGGGCTCAAGTGGTCCTCATGCCTCAGCCTCTTGAATAGCTAGGACTTCAGGTTTGTGCCACCATGCTTGGTTAACTTTTAAATTTTTTATAGATATGGGGGTCTCACTATGTTGCCCAGGCTGGTCTTGAACTCCTGGGCTCAAGCAATCCTTCTGCCTCGGCCTCCCAAAGTGCTGGGATTACAGGTGTGAGCCGCTGTGTCTGGCCTTCTGTGACTCTTAATCCCAAGGCAATAACCCAAATATGGGAAGGAAACGAGGTAATACGCACAAAAATATTTTCCAAGGCATAACTTTGGAAGCAACTTTATGTCCAACAAGAAAGCAGTGGTCAAATAAAGGACTATATGTGGTTTTCCTGGTTTCGTAATAAATGATAATAGTAATTATCAAGAAAATTGTGGTTTCTTGGCTGGGCGTGGTGGTTCATACCTGTATTCCCAGCTCTTTGGGAGGCTGAGTCAGGAGGATTGCTTGAGCCTAGAAGTTTGAGACCAGCCCAGGAAACATAGCAATACCCTATCTCTACCCAAAAAAAAAATTATTTAATCAGGTGTAGTGGTGCACACATGTAGTCCCAGCTACTCAGGAGACTGAGGCAGGAGGATCACTTGAGCCTGGAAAGCTGAGGCAGCAGTGAGTCATGATCATGCCACTGCACTCCAGCCTGGGCAACAGAGTGGGACTTTATCTCTAAAAGAATAAAAAATAAAAACAGTAATTTCTTAATTGTGTAAACTGACGGATCAAAAATTGGAGAGCCTTAGAGTCTTAACCAAAGGGCAGGCACCCCCAGAATCAATGTCAGAAACTCAAAATTGCAGGGCTGGTTCAGGCTCATTACTCCCATCGCCCAGCCTTTGTAGTCCCAGCTGGCTTTGCTGGACAGGTCACCTTTCTTGTTGAGCTGATATCCATTCCTTTGTTCAGCTGCTTTCACTAAGCACTCCTGTGCCAGTCAGTGGGGGTACACAAAGGGTAAATCCTTTCCTGATGGGAGAGATAGGCAGCTGAAATACAGCAAGGAGAGTCCTGTGATGGAGATTTGCACAGCGGTAAGGAAGAAGTGATGAGAGCCCTCTCTTGGTCAAAGTAGGATATTGGAGGAAGGTGTATTTATAAAGGACTAGCACCATAGGTTATAGTGATGTAACCCAGGGCTAGTGGTTGGCCTGGCTGCCACTCTCCTAAGGCTGAAGGGACCAGAGGAGGGAGTGTTATCCAGGAACCTAGAGGAGAAAGTTGTGTTGAGTGTTCTTGAGAGTGACTGTTAGCAGTGACTGTCAATCAAGGGACATAGCACCTTGGGCAATCCCAAAGGGAGGGAACTCCAGCCTTGCTCTCCTCCCTTCTGCTGATTTCCTGTCAGAACTTTTTTTTTTTTTTTGAGATGGAGTCTTGCTCTGTTGCCCAGGCTGGAGTGCAGTGTCATAGTGGCATGATCTTGACTCACTGCAGCCTCTGCCCCCCGAGTTCAAGCGACTCTCCTGCCTCAGCCTCCTGAGTAGCTGGGATTACAGGCACGTGCTACTATGCTCAACTTTTTTTTTTGTATTTTTGGTAGAAACAGGGTTTCACCATGTTGGCCAGGCTGGTCTGGAACTCCTGACCCTCTAGTGATTCTCCCACCTCAGCCTCTCAAAGTGCTGGGATCGCAGGCGTGAGCCACCATGCTCCTGTCAGAACTTTCACTGGATGAACCCAGTTAGATGCCAGAGGGCCTAGGAACCCCACACAGGCCAGCTCTCCAGGGCAGAGAGCAGGGTAGACATACTGGTTTTCTGTTGCTGCAAATCAGCAGCTTACAACAACACACATTTGTTCTCTCACATCTCCTTTGCACCAGGAGTCCAGGAATTGCTCATCTGAGTGCCATACTTAGGTCCTCCCAAGGCTGCAGCCAGAGTGTCACGCGGGCTGCATCCTCATCTGGGGCTCCAGTGGGGAAGGATCTGCTTCCTAGCTCCCTCAGGTTGTGTTGGCAGAATTCCTTTCCGTGGAGCTGTCTGGGATCTGTCTTGCACAGTGGGGAATGGAAGGGCAAACAGAAGATACTCGGAGAAGGTGACACCTGAGCCTTCCTGAAGATGAGCAGAGGGCAAAGAAGAGAACACCTGTGCAGAGTTTCAGAGGCAAGGGAGTCATCAGTGTGTCCACAGATCTGCCAGTCCATTCATTTGGCCTAGAGTATAAGGCAGAGGAGGTGCAGGACCTGGTTCACGGTGGCCTTGTGAGTCTTACTGAGAAGTCTGCACTTTATCCTGCAGATTGGGGATAGGGATGGGCTTTGGAGGATTTTTAAGCAGGAGAAAGGTGTATCATTTCCATTTTGGGAACAACACTGAACAGCAGGAGGCAGGAGATCAGTGAGGAAGAGGTTGTTGGTCACCCGAGTGAAGTATGCAGAAGGCTAACCCATGGTGTGGCAGTTGAGATGGAGAGAAGAGACAGATTGAGGGCCACTGAGACGGGAGGGGGCAGAGTTTCCAGAACTCACTGACTGTCTGACCAGCTGCACATGGGGGAGAGGGAGGACTGGAGGATAACTCTTGGGATTCTGGCCTGGTGGATTTTTTAGTTCCTATTGCTGCCATAAAAAATTACCACTAAATTAGTGTCTTAGAACAATGTACACTTATTATGTTATAATTCTGGAGGTCAGAAGTCTAACATCGTCTCACTGGGTCAAAATTAAGGTACCAGGCTGGGTGTGGTGGCTCACACTTGTAACCCCAGCACTTTGGGAGGTTGAGGCAAGAGGACGGCTTGAGCCCAGGAGTTCGGGACCAGCCTGGGCAACATGGTGGAACCCCATCTCCACACACACACACACACACACACACACACACACACACAAATTAGCCAAGTGTGGTGGCCTGTGCTTGTGGTCCCAGCTATTTGGGAGGTTGAGGTGAGAGGATCCCGTGAGCCCAAGAGGCTGAGGCAACAGTGAGCCATGATTATGCCACTGCACTGCAGCCTGGGCAACAGAGCAAGACCCGTCTTAAAAAAAAAAAATCAAAGTGCCTCAGGGAGATTTCATTTCCTTGCTGTTTCCAGCTTCTAGAGGCCATGTGCATTCCTTAGCTCACGGCCACTCCTTCCATCTTCAAAGTGAGCAACAACAGACAAGTTCTCATCTCACATCTCTCTGATCTTTTACCTGTCTCTTTCATTAAGGATTCATGGATTAGATTGAGCCCACCCAGATAATTCACTGTAAGATCATCTCCATCTCAAGATCCCTAACTGAATTACATTTGCAAAGTCTCTTTTGCCATTTAAAGTAGCATATCACAAGTTCCAGGGATTCCAGTGTGGGCATTAGGGAACATTTATTCAGGCTACCACAGTGGTGCTCTTCTTCAAGTTGGATAAAGATGGAGAAAGACCAGGTTTGGTAAGATACTGAGTTTGGATTTGTGTAGACTGAACTAGAAGTATCTAGGTCTGGTTCTTTGTTTGGGGATAGGTTTGGGAATCCTCAACAGAGGCGTGGTGGCTGAAGCACTTTCATGAGGTTGCTGAAGGAGACTGTGTGGTGAAGAGATGGCAGAAACTGAGTCCTGGTGAAAGTGGAACTTTGTCCCTCTTTCTCCACCTAGGAAGTCCCCTAGGGGACAGGCGGAGGCCACGCAAGGGGAAGTGCTCACATTCTGCTTTCCTAGTGAAGAGGTTTCCAATGATGGCCTCCCTTTGCCAGGCTGTCGTTCATTCTTTGCATAGGTGTAAGGGGCAGAGCAGTGGCTAGTCCTGGGGCATCGTGGGGGTTGGGCCAGCACTGAGGGTCTTAGAGCAGATTGACAGGAAACCGTACGAATAGTAAAGGCAGCTGGCGCTCCAAGCCTGTGCTGGAGTTTGGGTGAGTGGTCCTTGGACTTGCTTGGCGTTGCCCTGGGATACAGAGAGATTGTAGAGAAGCTGCAGGCAGTCTCTGTGTAGAGCCCTAGAGCAACTGGAGGTCTGCAGTTTAGGTTTCTCTATAGTCTCTGGGTTCAGCTGGGCCTAAGGCTAGGCTTGTTCCTACGCCTGTTAGAGACATGCATGGGAGATGTGTGTGTGTGTGTGTGTGCGCGCGCACTTAGAGGGAGGCCACCGAAGGAAAAGGTCTGTGGGTCTGTACCTCCCATGCCCACCTCCACCCCTACCCCCTGCCCAGGATCTAGGTCCATTCTTCTGGAGAGAACAGCTAGCCCATTGAGGCGAGAACTCAGCCTGATTCCCAAGGAAAAGGGCTGGTTGGAAAGGAGGACCAACCCCAGGATAAAGGATGGGTCTGCGCAGTTCTCCATCCAGCCTGGGACCAGGAGGAAGGGGAAGAGGTAGGGGGAAAGAAGGAGACAACAGGGCCGGGCACAGTGGTTCACGCCTGTAATCCTAACACTTTGGGAGGCTGAGGTGGGCGGGTCATGAGGTCTGGAGTTCGAGACCATCCTGGCCAACATGGAGAAACCTTGTCTCTACTAAAAATACAAAAAATGAGCCGGGCATGGTGGCACATGCCTGTAGTTCCAGCTACTCGGGAGGCTGAGGCAGGAGAATCGCTTGAACCCGGGAGGCAGAGGTTGCAGTGCGCCCAAATCGCACCACTGCACTCCAGCCTGGTGACACAGCGAGACTCTGTCTCAAAAAAAAAAAAAAAAAAAAAAAGAGAGAGATAACAAGAGTTTTTGTAGGGGAAGAAGTGACATCATCCCTGGTTCTGGAGTTGGACTGGGCTGGCCTTCTATGCCATGTGTTTCCAGAGGCATATGGTCCCCTCTTCTGACACCATCACTGGGCTTGAGACTGAGCCATAATGCCTAACCCTGATACCTTTGCAGGGTCAGTAGCCATTGTGACTGGCCTGGCATTCCTTGCTTCAAAGACCAATGGAAGCATCCAGGCCACTCCCAGAGGAAGGGGCCTGACCTTGGGCCTCTCTTGCCATGTCCTTGGCATATCCATATGAACACTTAGCAACAGACTATGCGAAGCCTTGCACCCTAGACCTGCAGATACAGTAGTGGCCAAGATACAACCCTGCCCTTGTGGGGTGTATAGTCTAGGCTGGAGATGAAGATGTTGATGATGATTTTAAGACAGAGTCTTGGCCGGGCGCGGTGGCTCAAGCCTGTAATCCCAGCACTTTGGGAGGCCGAGGCGGGCGGATCACGAGGTCAGGAGATCGAGACCATCCTGGCTAACATGGTGAAACCCCGTCTCTACTAAAAATACAAAAAACTAGCCGGGCGTGGTGGCGGGCGCCTGTAGTCCCAGCTACTCGGAGGCTGAGGCAGGAGAATGGCCTGAACCTGGGAGGCGGAGCTTGCAGTGAGCCGAGATCGCGCCACTGCACTCCAGCCTGGGTGACACAGCGCGAGACTCCGTCTCAAAAAAAAAAAAAAAAAAGACAGAGTCTTGCTCTGTCTCGCTTAAGCTGGAGTGCAGTGGCACCATCTCAACTCACTAGAGCCTCTTGTTTCCTGGGTTCAAGCGATTCTCCTGTCTCAGCCTCCTGAGTAACTGGGACTACAGGTGCCCGCCAACACATCCGGCTAATTTTGTATTTTTAGTGGAGACAGGGTTTCACCAGGTTGGCCAGGCTGGTCTCAAACTCCTGACCTCAGGTGATCCACCCGCCTCGGCCTCCCAAAGTGCTGGGATTACAGGCATGAGCCACTGTGCCCAGCCTGCATTTTCTTTTTCCCATATATGTTTTACTCATATTTTAAATTGTGTATATACATAAACATTTTGAACCATACTTTATGTTGAATTTTGTTTTGTGTTTTTCATAACCATTTATTTGTGGCATAATGTACATAATTTATCTTTCTCTTAAATTATTATTTTTTTTTGAGATGGAGTCTCACTCTGTTGCCCAGGCTAGAGTGCAGTGGCGTGATCTCAGCTCACGGCAACCTCTGCCTCCTGGGCTCAACTGATCCTCCAGACTCAGCCATCAGAGTAGCTGAGACTACAGGCATGTGCCACCACGCCCAGCTAATTTTTGTATTTTTCGTAGAGAGAGGGTTTCTCTGTGTTGGCCAGTCTGGTCTTGAATTCCTGACCTCAAGTGATCTGCCTGCCTTGGTCTCCCAAAGTGCTGGAATTATAGGCATGAGCCACTGTGCCCAACCTACATAATTTAAATTTACCTTTTTTTTTTTTTTTTTGAGTCAAGGTCTTGCTGTCACTTAGGCTGGAGTGCAGTGGTGCAGCCACAACTTACTGCAGCCTGGACCTCCCAGGCTCAGTGATCCTACTGCCTCAGACTCCCGAGTAGCTGGGACCACAGGTGCACACCACCATGCCCAGCTAATTTTTAAATTGCTTGTAGAGACGGGATGTCCTTATGTTGCCCAGGCTGGTCTCAAACTCCTGGACTCAGGCAATCCTCCCACCTTGGCCTCCTATAGTGCTGGAATTATAGGCATGATCCCCTGCACTCAGCCCAAAATTTACCATTTTAACCATTTTTAGATTTACAGTTCAGTGGAATTAAGTACATTTATGTTGTTGTGCAGCCATAACCATCTTCCACTTCCAGAAACACACTGTATCCCTTAAACAGTAACTCCCACTTCTCACTTCCTCCAGCCCCTGGCAACCACCATCTTATTTCTGTCTCTATCAATGTGACTGCTCTGGGTACTTCATATAAGTGAATCATATATTTGTCCCTTTGTGCCTGCCTTATTTCACTTAGCATAATGTCTTCAGGGTTCATCCATGTTGTAGCATATGTCAGAATTTTCTTCCTTTTTAAAGGCTAATATTCCATTATATGTATATACCAATTTGGCTTGTCCATCCATTTCTTGACCGACTCTTGGGTTGCTTCTACCTTTCGACTATTGCTAATAATGCTACTATGAACATCAGTGTACAAATTTCTGTTCAAGACCCTGCTTTCAGTTCTTTTGGATATATACCTGGAAGTAGAATTGCTGGATCATGTGGCAATTTTATGTTTAATTTTTGAGGAACCGCCATACTGTTTCCCATAGCAGCTGTATCATCCTACATTTCTACCAGCAATGTACAAGGGTCCCAATTTCAGGACCATTTTGAAAGGAGTTTATTTTTATGCTATAGTGAATACTAGGTGAACAGAAAACATTAGAGGCTATAGAGTGGGGTTCTAATGTAAAGTTCCTGTTCCTCTTTACCAGTTAGAGGTGGAGAGAGAACCCCTTGCCTCTCAAAGGTTAGTCCTCCTGCTTTCAGAACCATTGTTTTTAGTGACTTGTAATGTCCTACCACGTGGGTAATGTGCTAGAAGTCATAATACCGCTACTTGTAGAACAGTTAGATTGTTTCTAGATTTTTTATTCTTATAAATACTACTGAACATACTTATGCAAGAGGCTTTTTTTTTTTTTCTTTCCCCCAAATGTAAGATTATTCTCTTAGGTAAATTGGCAGAACTGGAAACTGCTACTGTAAGTAACCGCTGACACTAAGATCTGCTGTGTTCCAGGTGCTGTTCTAAGTGTTTTCTATATTATATGTTAATTCATTTTAGTAGCTACCATATGGAAGCTACTAATATCTTCATTTTTGAAAAAAGACTTTTTTAGAGCAGTTTTAGGTTCTCAGCAAAATTGAGCAGAAAGTACAGAGAGCTGCTACACACCCTCTGCTTACCACACGCATGCATGCACACACACGTGCATGCAGCCTCTCCTACTGTCAACATCCTTCCCCAGATTGGTACATTTGTTACAGTCAGTGAACCTACTTGACACATCATCATCACCCAAAGTTCATAGTTCACATTAGAAGTGAGAAGGGGAAGTAAACTCTTCTTATCTACATTTTACAGATGAAGAAACTGAGGCACAGAGAGCCTAAGTGATTTGCCAAGGGTCACACAGCCAGGAAGGGTGGCAGAGCCAGGATTTGGGCATAGGCAGCTTGGCTGCAGAGACTGTGCTCTGGCATTGCTGACGTTTTGGTGGGTCTTGATGCATTGTTGGTGCTTTTTAAGTGTGGCAGTGTTTTGCTTTGTGTGGGTCAGACAGTGGGCACTTCAGGATTGGTTGACCAACTGTCCCCATTTGCCTGGGCTTTTCCTGGTATGTGGGGCTTTCAGTTCTAAAGCCAGAAAAGTCCTGGGCAAACAAGACAAGTTGGTCACCCTACTTCAGCGACTCCAGTCTTTTTTAGTAACTTAATTGTCACGTCTCTTAGATGCCTTCAAATGGTTCCTCAGTCTCTCTGTTTTTCATGACCTTTTGAAGAGTACAGGTCAGTTATTTTATAGAATGTCCTTCAATTTGGATTTGTCTGATGTTTCCTCATGCGTAGGATCAGTGTATGTATTTCTCCATAGGAATATCACAGACATGTTGTGCCCTTCTCAGTGATCGTATCAGGAGGCACTTGATGTTGATTTGTCTAATTACTGTTGATGATGTCTAATTACTTTGATTGCTTGGTTAAGGTGGTGTCTGCTAGGTTTCTCTTCTGTATAGTTACTGCTTTTCCATTAATAATTAATAAGTAACTTGTGGGAAGGCATTTTGAGGCTATGTCAGTATCTTGTTTCTCATCAGATTTTTTACCCACTATTTTTACCACCCATTGATGATTCTTGCCTGAATTATTATTACAATAGTTGTCAAATGGTGACTTCTCATTTGATAATTGCTTCAACATTTATTCATTGGTATTGAGATTTTACTGTAAGGAAGAGTTTTCTCCATATTTACTTATTTATTCATTTATTTATATCAATGTATTAGGGCTCTCTAGGAAAAACAGTTGGAGATTCACATCTACATATCTATATCTGTATTATCTATACACATAATATAGATACAAATGTATAAAGAGACTTAGGAGAAAGAATTGGCTTATGTAGTTACAGAGGCTGGCAAGTCCAAAATCTTTAGAGCCAGTGTCACTAGGTCCATCATAGTCAGTGTGGACTCATAGGTTTTTATTTTAATTAATAGATTATAATTTGTTAGAATGCTTTAATTTGATGCTCAGATTGTCATTGATTTGGCCAGTGAGAACCTTGAGTTTGGCTTCTGTCTAGTTTTGGCATGTTCCTATCATTCTCTGAACCACTTCCTTACTTTCTGGCACAGTAGGAAGTTCCAGAATCATTTTGTACTTTGCCAGCCCCGAAATCAGCCATTTATCCAGGAAGCCCTGGTTTTATTTAGCAGAGAATGGTATATAGAAGCCATAATCTGGGGGCTAGGTATTATCATTGTTCTTGGAGTGTCTTTGCTCCCAGTGGTGAGAACTAGGAAACATACACACACATATACACACACCACTCTATTTCTATATTGGTTTCTCTATTAAATACCATGAATTCATACTGATACCTCCAGTTCTAAAACTATACCTATGGGGGCCTGGTGCAGTGGCTCACACCTGTGCAGAGGCCCAAGTGGGTGGATCACCTGAGGTCAGTAGTTCAAGACCAGCCTGGCCAACATGGTGAAACCCCGTCTCTACCAAAAATACAAAAATTACCCAGGTATGTTGGTATGCACCTGTAGTCCCAGCTGCTTGGGAGGCTGAGGCAGGAGAATCACTTGAACCTGGGAGGCAGAGGTTGCAGTGAACCGAGATAGCAGCACTGCACCCCAGCCTGGGTGACAGAGCAAGATTCTGTCTCAAAAAATAATAACTAACTTACTGAATAAATATTATACCTATAGGGTTCATTCTTACCTGCCTTTAAAAATATATATCAGGCCAGGCACCTATATGGCTCATACCTATAATCCTAGCGCTCTGGGAGGCCAGGGTGGGTAGATCACTTGAGGTCAGGAGCTCGAGACCAGCCTGGCCAACATGGTGAAACCCCGTCTCTACTAAAAATACAAAAATTAGCTGGGCATAATGGTGTGCGCCTGTAATCCCAGCTAGTCAGGAGACTGAGGCAGGAGAATCTCTTGAACCCTGGAGGTGAAGGTTGCAGTGATCTGCGATCGCGCCATTGCTCTCCAGCCTGGGTGACAGAGCAAGATTCCATTTCAAAAGAAAAAAAGTTACTTGGGTTATATCTTTTTTTCCACCTTTCAGTGTGGTTATATGGTTGATTTGAAATACTGTTAGGTTCATTAACTTCTGTTTGTATTATATTTTAGCATTTTTCTCCCTCCTCATTGATTCTGTTTCATTTATTTTGAGTATGTGAAAGCATTATCATGGATCCAAAACCAAAAGTGAGAACTATACAAAAAGGTATATTCAAAGAAATGTTACCCATCCCCGCACCCTGCAGTACTTTCTACCACCTTCCCACCTACTGCATGTGATAATCCATCTCATTCATTTTTGATTTATCCTTCCCATATGGCTTTCTACAGAAATGAGTAGGTAATGCATATTTTCCTATCTTCTTTCCTTCCTTTCTTTTTTTTTTTTTTTGAGATGGAGTCTTGCTCTGTCACTCAGGCTAGAGTGCAGTGGTGCAATCTCAGCTCACTGCAACCTCCACCTCCTGGGTTCAAGCGATTCCCCTGCCTCGGCCTCCCTAGTAGCTGGAACTACAGGCATGCGTCATCATGCCCGACAAATTTTTGTATTTTTAATAGAGATGGGGTTTCACCATGTTGGCCAAGCTGGTCTCCAACTCCTGACCTCAGGTGATCCGCCTGCCTCGGCCTCCCAAAGTGCTGGGATTACAGGCATGAGCCACCGTGCCCGGCCTTTTTTTTTTTTTTTTTTTTTTTTGAGACAGTTTTGCTCTTGGTGCCCAAGCTGGAGTGCAGTGGTGCGATCTTAGCTCACCGCAACCTCCGCCTCCTGGGTTCAAACAATTTTTGTAGTTTTTTTTTTCTTTTTCTTTTTTGAGACGGAGTTTCGTTCTTGTTGCCTAGGCTGCAGGGCAGTGATGGCGCCATCTTGGCTCACCACAACCTCCACCTCCCAGGTTCAAACAATTCTCCTGCCTCAGCCTCCCAAGTAGCTGAGATTACAGGCATGCACCACCACGCCCAACTAATTTTGTATTTTTGGTAGAGACGGGGTTTCTCCATGTTGCTCAGGCTGGACCTGAACTCCCGACCTCAAGTGATCCACCCACCTTGGCTTTTTTTTTTTTTTTTGACGGAGTCTCTCTCTGTTGCCCGGGCTGGAGTGCAGGGGCGTTATCTCGGCTCACTGCCACCTCTGCCTCCCGGATTCAAGCAATTCTCCTGCCTCAGCCTCCTGAGTAGCTGGGATTACAGGTGCACGCCACCGCTCCTGGCTAATTTTTGTATTTTTAGTAGAGACAGGCTTTCTCCATATTGGTCAGGTGGGTCTCGAACTCCTGACCTCATGATCCTCCCACCTCGGCCTCCCAAAGTGCTGGGATTACAGGCATGAGCCACTGCGCCCGGCCTGTATTTTTTTTTTTTTTTAAGTAGAGATGGGGTTTCATCATGTTGGCCAGGCTGGTCTCGAACTCCTGACCTCAGGTGATCACCTGCCTTGGCCTCCCAAAGTTCTGGGATTACAGATGTGAGCCACCATGCCTGGCTCCTATCTTCCTTTCTTTCTTCCTTAAAAACATACTATAATATCCTTTTGCTCTTTTTTTTTTTTTTGAAACTGAGTCTCACTCTGTCACCCAGGCTGGAGTGTGGTGGCATAATCACAGCTCACTGAACCTTCTATTTCCTGGATTCAAGCGATCCTCCCCTTAGCCTCATGAGTAGCTGGGACTACAGGCACATGCCACCATGCCCAGCTAATTTTTGTATTTTTTACAAAATTAAAAAATTAGCTGTAAAAAATTAGCTGTAAAACAACATACAAAATTGTATTTTTTACAACAAGGCTTCGCCATGTTGCCCAGCCTGGTGTCGAATTCCTGGGCTCAAGCAATCTGCCTGCTTTGGCCTCCCAAAGTGCTGGAATTACAGGCATGAACTACCGTGCCCAGCCTCTTTTGCTTTTTTCGCCTAACAGTGTTCATACCAATTTGTAGAGTTCTTCATTCTTTCTTACAGCAGCATACTAGCCTTTGAGCCATTCTCCTATGAATGGGCATTTAGGTGGTTTCCAGTATTTTGCAATTACAAATTCTTTGAAGTGGGATTGCTGGATCCAAAGGCATAAACCTATATGTAGTTTTATTTGGTATTGCCTAATTCCCTTGCATAAAAGTTGTACTAATTTATATCCATACCAGCAACATATGAGAGTGCCTCTTCCCCTACAACCTCAGCAACACAATATGATGTCATACTTACTAATTTTTGCCCATCTGATAGGTGAGAATGGTATCTCATTGTTTTCATTTGCATTTCTTTTATTATGTGTGAGGTCAAACATCTTGTCTTATGCTTAAGGGATATCTACATCTATATCTAGTTTGTGAATTTTTTCTATCAGGTTTTTGAGTTTTTTCCAAATTAAAAATTAAATGAATAAAACATTTATTGATATAATTAATGTAGCATACAGTTCATCCATTTAAAGTGTACACTTTTGTGGTTTTTTGCATATTAATGGTTATGTAACCTTCACTACAATCTAATTTTAGAACTTTTTCATTACCCTGAAAAGAAACTCCATCCATATTCATTAGCAGTCACGCCCCATTTGTCCCCACTACCCCAGTCCTAAGCAACCATTAATCCACTTTCCCCATAGATTTGTCCATTCTGGACATTTGATATAAGTGTAATTTATATTATGTATTACAAATTATATTATTTTTCCTGTAACATAAATAAAATCATACAACATATGGTCTTTTGTGACTGGCTTTCTTCACTTAATGTAAGTGATGTAATGCTTATAGTGTTCCAAGTACTGTTTCTAAATGTTTAATCCCCATAACAACTCTATGAAATAGTTACTGTTATTATCCCCATTTTATAGATGAGGAAACTGAGGCACAGAGAGGTTAAATAGCTTGCCTCTGGTCACACAGCATTAAGAAGATGGGCTTAATTAGGCAAAAATAGATTAATTAGGCACACACTTGTAATTTCAGCTACTCGGGAGGCTGAGGTGAGGGGATCTCTTGAACCCAGGAGGTCGTGGCCGCAATGAGCCCTGATTGTGCCGCTATACTCCAGCCTGGGCAACAGAGTGAGATCCTGTCTCACAAAAAAAAAAAGGAGATGAGCTTTGGAGTTATACAGACTTCAAGTTCTAGCTCTATCACTTGCTCTGTGATTTATGGACTATTACGTAAACTGCATCAGTGTTTCTCATTTGTTTGTTAAATGAGTATAGCAATGGCCGAGTCCTAGAGTTATAGAGAGTTAAATGATATGACATCAGGTGTACCTGAGATGCCAGCTTTTTAAAAATAAATCATATACCATGAAATTCACCCTTTTAAAGTGTGTAATTCGGTGGTTTTTAAGTATATTTATAAGGTTACACAACCATTACATTATCTAATTCCAGAACATTTCCGTCTCCCAGGCCAGGCGCGGTGGCTCACACCTATAATCCCAGCACTTTGGGAGGCCGAGGCAGGCAGATCACTTGAGGTCAGGAGTTTGAGACCAACCTGGCTAACATGATGAAACCCCGTTTCTAGTAAAAATACAAAGATTAACGGCGTGGTGGCACGAGCCTGTAGTCCCAACTACTTGGGAGGCTGAGGCGGGAGAATCACTTGAACCCGGGAGGCAGAGGTTGCAGTGAGCCAAGATTGTGCCACTGTGCTCCAGCCTGGGCAATGGAGTGAGACTCTGTTTCCAAAAGAAAAGAATTTCCATCATCCCAAAAAGAAATTCTGTACCCGTCAGCAGTCACTCCTCATTCCCTCCTCACACTAGTTTCTGGCAACCACCAACCTATTTTCTATCTCTATAGATTTGTCTATTATGGACATTTCATAAAAATAGAATCATACAATAGGTAGTCTTTTGTATCTGGCTTCTTTCACTGAGCATGATGTTTTCAAGGTCATCCATGTTATAGCGTATCCATACTTCATAGCTTTTTATTGCCAAGTTATATTGTACAGATATACCATATTTTGTTTATCCATTCCTCAACTGATGGACATTTGGGTTGTTTCTACTTTTTGCTACTATGAATAATGCTACTATGAACATTGGTGTATACAGTTTCGTGTTAACACATTTTTCTTTTTTTTTTTAGACAGGGTCTTACTCTGTCACCCAGGCTGGAGTGCAGTGGCACCATCAAGGCTCACTGCTGCCTTGACCTCCCTGGGCTCATGTGATTTTCTCACTGCCTCAGCACCCCCACCCCGAGTAGCTGGGACTACAGGTGTGAGCCATCATGCCTGGCTAATTTTTTTTTTTTTTTTTTTTGTAGAGACGGGGTTTGGCCATGTTGCCTAGGGTGCCCTCAAACTCTTTGGCTCAAATGGTCCATCCACCTCGGCCCCACAAAGTGCTGGAATTACAGGCATGAGCCACTGCATCCAGCCAGGTTTTCAGTTCTCTTGGGCATATACTTAGGAGTGGAACTGCTGGATCGTATGGTGACTCTGTTTAACTTTTTAAGGAACTGCCAAACTCTTTTTCCAAAGTCGCTCCATCATTTTATATTCCCCCTAATGATGTGCAAGTATTCCTATTTCTCCACATCCTCTCTGACACTTATTATCTGTCTCTTAGTTATGCTAGAGGGTGTGGAGCGGCGGTAGCTCACTGTGGTTTTGATTTGCGTTTCCTTAGTAATAAATAATGGGCTGGGCACAGTGGCTCACGCCTGTAATCCCAGCACTTTGGGAGGTAGAAGTGGGCACATCACCTGAGGTCAGAAGTTCGAGACCAGCCAGGGCAACATAATCAAACCGTGTCTCTACTAAAAATACAAAAATTAGCTGGGTGTGGTGGCACAAATCTGTAATCCCAGCTACTTGGGAGGCTGAGGCAGGAGAATCACTTGAGCCTGGGAGGCAGAGGCTGCAGTGAGCTGTAATCGCACCACTGTACTCCAGCCTGGGAGACACAGTGAGACTCTGTCTCACAGATAAATAAATAAATAATGGTGATGAGTATGAGATGCTGACTTTTAGGTCAGCTCTTTCTGCTCCCCAAGCTGGGTTTCCTCCAGAAAGTCTCTCCTCGGTTTCTGTTCCTCTCTCCTGACTAGACTCAGCAGTCATTTTGGGCTCTTGGATGCTGATTGATACCCTCTTAGTGAGGTACTCTCGGGGAGACCTTTGGGTGAGTTCTGATGGTTAGGCTGTTGTGTGTCTAGGATTCAAGGCATGTGTTCGTATCTTCAGGTTTGATGTTATTCTTGAGGCCGGCACAGCCATCAGGCAGACTTGCCAAACTGCTGGGACAAAGCCAGCCTTCCCCCTAGACATCCCCGTGAACAGGATCCAGGGTTCTTGAGCAGGAAACAGTCTTGAGAGTCTTATCCTTCCTTTTGCAATAAGACAGTTAGAACCCTTTACCCCTACTCTGCCAGACTGGGGAGAATCTTTGTTTTCTTTTTTCTTTTTTTTTAGTTTCTGTAAGAAGAAATTCTACTGGCCCCATTTACCACCAGCTAGTATTTTAGTAGACGTCTGTGTTAGAAAAATGCTTTGCTCTGACCCAGATCCCACCTTCTGCAGCACATGCCAATTTCCCCTTATGCTTTCCTTTCTTGGAAGATGTGAGAGACAGCCGCTCCCTAGGAGGGGCTTCATTCTCTGTTCAGACAAAACCACTTTGGCTAGAGAAGCCCTCATGTGAGGAAGTCCAGACCAAGCCAGGCCCCTCCAGGAGACTTTAAAGATGGAATGACCTTGTCACTTGGCGATTGCTTGGGCAGCCTGCTTTGAAAAAGAGAACTTCTGACAGGCTTCGGGTCGTGTGTTTATCCTGAGGCCGGGCCATTCCAAACTCATGTTTCAGAGTTTAGAGTTTGCGTCCAGCTAGCCCGTGGGTGGTAATCAAATGCAGGTGGAGACCATCTGGCCGGGCCTGTCCCTCCCACCCAGCCAAGTGAGGGCTGGCCTGCCCACCACAGAGCTGGCCCAGAAAGCACCCCGCGTGGAGGCAGATGGTGGACACATGCATGTGCACGCATGCACACCTCTAGGTGCGTGTGCACACGGACCCTCCTTAGTGAAGTGGTGCTGTGTGGATGCATCTGATCCAGTGATTTCTTTCTCTGCCTTTGAGGGTTCTTCCCATTATGCAGCCGAAGAGGAACAAGTTTCTTTTAGTCTGTTTCTCAAGTTTTTGTGGTTAGAAATCATGTACTTTTCTTGGCCCAAGATGAAAGCCCTGGAGTAATAGTCTCATACATTTTACAGAGCTGCCTCTAATTGGTGGCTGCTTAAAATCTTCCCTTTGCCCTACTGACCCATCTCCCTTTACAGAGTTTTAACTCCAGTCAATCTTGCATTACCCCAGGTTTTCACACCCCTCCCAAACCTGCAGCTCCAGGGAGGTAGCTCTCCCAACTTCAGTTTGGTAACTGTTCCCCAGCCTCCCTGCACTGAACTGACCCCAAACAGGGTAATTCAGCGAGGAAATAAAATAGCTTACATTGTGTTGTCCAAGCATCTTCTGCTGGCCTGGTCTCCAAAATTGCACGTGTGTACCCTCAAAATGGATTCTGTTTCCCACATCGCTAGAGATACCTGGGGAAAATGCAAACCGTGGATACTTCTTTTAAATATAGTTGGGCCAGGTGCTGTGGCTCTTGCCTGTGTTCCTAACACTTCGGGAGGCCGAGGCAGGAGGATTGCTTGAGCCTGGGAGTTCAAGGAGTAGCCTAGGCAATGTGTTGAGACCTGTCTCTACAAAAGTTTTCAAAATTAGCTGGTCATGTTGGTGCACACCTGTGGTTCCAGCTACTTGGGAGGTTGAGGTAGGAGGATCGCCTGAGCCCGGGAGGTCAAGGCTACGGTGAGCCACGTTCACACCACTGTATAGAGCACTGTATCTTGCTCTATAGAGTGTCTCAAAAATAAAAAAAGAAGGAAATAAGCTGGGCATGGTGGCTTATATCTGTAATCCCTCTGGCGGAGGCCAGAGGATTGCTTGAGCCCAGGAATTCGAAACCAATCTGGGCAACATAGGGAGACCTTATCTCTACTAAAAAAAAAGAAAAAAAAAATGAGCCAGGTGCCATGGTGTGCCATCTACTCGGGAGGCTGAGACAAGAGGATCACTTGAGTCCCCAGGAGTTCACAGCTGCGGTGAGCTGAAGATCACACCACTGCAGTTGCACTGCAGCCTGAGTAACAGAGTGAGACCCTGTCTCAAAAAATAGATAGATGATAGATAGATAGATAGATAGATAGATAGATAGATACATACATACATACATACATACATACATACATAGGGCTTGCTCATGATAATTTCTAATGATACCTTTTCAGTCCATTACAGAACTTAGCTTCTCAGAGGTGATCTTTCCCTGCAAAGTGCAGGAGGGCTCGGTTCACCCAGGCACAGAAAACTAGGACAGATGTCAGCTTCTGAGACTTGGGAATCTCTTTCTATCCCATCTCCTGGCCTTGCCTCTCAGCGGTGATGATGATGATGAAGGAAAGATGCCACGTGGATTCTAGGTTTGCGCATTGACTGCATCATCAGCCCTTGAGAATTCTCACCTCTGATTGCCTGTTCCAGGAGCTTGGTTGGCTGTCATCTTAGTTTATGGTTTGTGTTTGTATGCTGACGAGTTTACATGTGTATAATCATTGTGGCTTGTGTTTGTACAAGATATAATTACTGAAAATTATATCATGAATATTTTAATTTTAACCTTCCCATGCTAGCAAGCCTTATGTAGCTCTCCCTGGATGTTTCCTTTACCTGAGGAGGTGTGGCACCCCGCCAGCCAGGCCCAGGTCTCTGATCCACATCATTGCCCTCTGAGACTTGGGGCTCCTGAGTGTTTCCTGCAAACAGGGAGGCAGGGATTCCTGCCTTCTCTCATTGTCACTTTAATGAGTTATGGCCATAGAAGCAGTCATCCTCATTATTCTGGGTCACTGAGGGATGGGAAGGGAGGGCAACCCATACATCTCTAGGGTTCCAGCAACTGAAGAGTACATGTGGAGTGCCAGGCTTTAGGAAGAGCTCGTGCTAATTGAGGAGTATGTGTTGGGTGCTGAATTTCAGGAATAATACGGGCCCACCCAGTATTTGGAATCTGCCTTGGGACCTGTCCACAAATGCTGAGTTTGGAGGCCAGCCAGTGCCACCCAAGGTTGTACCCTTGTGGGGCAGAGTGGAGGTGGGAGTGGAGAAAGGATCTCATCCTCACGGAGTGTATTAGTCCATTCTCACACTGATATAAAGACATACCTGAGATTGGGTAATTTATAAAGAAAATAGGTTTAATTGACTCACAGTTCCACATGGCTGGGAAGACCTCAGGAAACTTACAATCTTGGTGGAAGGGGAAGAGGGTGGCAGGCACAAGAGAGTGGGCAAGAGCAGGGAAAACTGCCTTAGAAACCCATCAGATCTTGTGAGAACACTATCACAAGAACACTGTGGGAGAAACCACCCCCATGATCCAATCATCTCCCACCTGATTCCTCCCTTGACACGTGGAGACTATGGGGATTACAATTCAAGATGAGATTTGGGTGGGGACACAGAGCCAAACCATACCACAGAGCATATAGCCTTGTGGCTCACAGGACATATATCTTTAGCAAACAAAGTAGATGTCTATTAACAGCCTGAAGGAATGAGGAGCATGAACAAGGGAGATTTTCAGCAGTGTTGCCTCAATCATCTAGGAAGGAATGTTCCACAGCCACAAAATTTGGCACTCATAATTCAGAGTGCCAGCAGTAGAATTTGGCCAGGCCAAGGTCACATCCACATACCCATAGCTGGCAGGAGGACGAGGCAAGAGTTCTGGTTCCCTATGGGCTTCTCGGGTTCCCTCCCAACAAGGCTCACATCGTGGGATACTCCTCTGAATGGAGGGTTTGGATACTGAGGCCACCATAAGAAGGGGGAGGACTTTAGACTTTCAAGAGAGTGTTTTTCCTAAGGTAATTGAGCTTAAAACACTTGATTTTTATGTCTTTCAGGTTTACAGGAACAGATGGACCTAGTGGTTTTGGCTTTGAGTTGACCTTTCGTCTGAAGAGAGAAACTGGAGAGTCTGCCCCACCAACATGGCCCGCAGAGTTAATGCAGGGCTTGGCGCGATACGTGTTCCAGTCAGGTAGGAGGCCAGGCTGGCTGCTGTGCTGGTCCTTTTGCCATGAGCCTGGTTGGCTTTGAGTACTAGCAGGTATATTTTCATGTTTGTGGAGTGGCCTTTCCTGGGAGTACTATGCCCCAATTCTGCCATGAGGGTGGCTTGTTTTGCCTGGTGTTTCCTGGTTGGAAAGCCAACTGGGCCGTGGCAGAGAGGGGTACTCTCCTGTGCCCTCCAGCAGCAAGTTCTTTGTTATGTTGTGCCACCCTGTGCCCTTGTCATGTTTCATGGAGGGTTTCTTTCATGTCATCTGATATGATATGTTTCTGTGTGGCTAATTGCTCAGAAGCATTTCCCATCTGACCTCAGATTTTGTTTCTTTGTTTTTGTAAGTAGCCTTCAAATGAAAGCCGAGATATTTTTTTCCCAACTCTTTTGCTCTTGAACTATCACAGACAAAGTGCAGAGCAAGCCATGGTCTCTCAAAGCATGGTTCTTATACCACCTGGCTCTGAACTACCTGGAGAGCTTGTTGCAAACACATATTCCTAGGCCCCATTGCAGATGTCTGACTCAGAATCTTTGGGAGTGATGTTCCTTGGTGCTTCTGGTAGAGACTAAATTTGGAGAACCATAGATCTGGTAGCTTCTCTAGTTACAGTGACTTTTTTTTTTTTTTGAGATGGGGTTTTGCTCTTGTTGCCCAGGCTGGAGTGCAATGGCACAGTCTCGGCTCACTGCAACCTATGCCTCCCAGGTTCAAGCAATTCTCCTGCCTCAGCTTCCTGTGTAGCTGGGATTATAGGCATGTGCCACCACGCCTGGCTATTTTTTTTTTCTTTTAGTAGAGATGGGATTTCTCCATGTTGGTCAGGCTGGTATCGAACTCCTGACCTCCGGTGATCCGCCCACCTCGGCCTTCCAAAGTGCTGGGATTACAGGCATGGGCCACTGCCAGGCCAGGGACTTCTTTTTTCAAACCTTGAGTAGGTTATACATTTGGGGTACAATAGACCTGTCTAGGTTGAACCCCTCTGCCCACATTTCACACCTGTGGGAGCCAGTTGTTGGCACAGGAGGCAGATCCATAACTACCACCTACCATTGTATGCCCTGTGGAACAGTCTCCTCATGGAGGCTACAATGGGTCTTCTCTAAGCAGGAGTTCCTAAATCTGGCTGCCCATCAACCCCTCAGAGGAGCTTGTCAACACACTGATTTCCAAACCTTCCTGTGAGACTCCAGTTGAGTTTGCCAGAAGTGGGACTAAGGCAGGCCGGGCACAGTGACTCACGCCTGTAATCCCAGCACTTTAGGAGGCCAAGGCAGTTGGATCACTTGAGGTCAGGAGTTCGAGACCAGCCTGGCCAACATGGTGAAACCCCATCTCTACCGAAAATACAAAAATTAGCCGGGCATGGTGGTGGGCACCTGTAATCCCAGCTACTCGGGAGGCTGAGGCAGGAGAATTGCTTGAACTCGGGAGGCAGAGGTTGCTGTGAGCCAAAATTGTGCCACTGCACTCCAGCCTGGGCAACAGAGCAAGATTCCATATCAAAAAAAAAAATTAATAATCACAGTAGTTGTGAAATAGAACAACACTAATAATGGAACAAATTATTATTATGTGCCTTTTTGTTTTTTTGAGATGGAGTGTCGCTTTCTCCCCCAGGCTGGAGTGTCGCTCTCTCCCCCAGGCTGGAGTGCAGCAGCGTGATCTCGGCTCACTGCAAGCTCCGCCTTCTGGGTTCAGGCTATTCTCCTGCCTCAGCCTCCCAAGTAGCTGGGACTACAGGCACCTGCCACCACGCCTGGCTAACTTTTTGTATATTTTAGTAGAGATGGAGTTTCACCTCGTTAACCAGGACGGTCTCGATCTCCTGACCTCACGATCCGCCCGCCTTGGCCTCCCAAAGTGCTGGGATTACAGACGTGAACCACTGCGCCCGGCTTTATTATGTACCTTCTTATGTGTTGCAGTGTGAGGTATATAACATCAACTATGTAGCATTTTCCCAAAAATGTTTAACCTGAATCAAATTATAAACAGATAAATCCAGATTGTGAGACACTTTAAAGACAAATGCCTATATTCTTCAAAAATGTCAGTGCTCTAATCCCAGCATTTTGAGGGGGTGAAGCAGGAGGATCGCTTGAGCTCAAGAGTTTGAGACCAGCCTGGGCAATGAAGCAAGATCCCGTAAATTAAAGATTAGCCAGGTGTGGTGGCATGCCTATAGTCCCAGCTACTTGGGAAGCTGAGGTAGGAGGACCACTTGAGCCCAGGAGGTTGAGGCTGCAGTGAACCATGATTGTGCCACCACATTCCAGGCTGGGCGTCACAGTGAGACCCTACCTAAAAAAATTTTTAAAAAAGGCCTGGCGCGGTGGCTCACACCTGTAATCCCAGCACTTTGGGAGGCCAAGGCGGGCGGATCACGAGGTCAGGAGATCGAGACCATCCTGGCTAACACGGTGAAACCCCGTCTCCACTAAAAATGCAAAAAATTAGCCAGGTGTGGTGGCGGGCGCCTGTAGTCCCAGCTACTCAGGCTGAGGCAGGAGAATGGCGTGAACCCAGGAGGCGGAGCTTGCAGTGAGCCGAGATCGCGCCACTGCACTCCAGCCTGGGCGACTGAGCGAGACTCCGTCTCAAAAAAAAAAAAAAAATACACACACACACCAATGCTATAAAAAGGCAAGGGGCAGGGGCTATTCTACATTAAAGGAAACATGGCAGTTTAAATGCACTGTTGATCTTTGATTAGATCCTAAATTGGAAAAAAAAAAAAAAAGGTCATTTTTTTAAAGACAATTGGAAAAATATGAATATACACTGTGTATTAGTTAATAGTATTGTACGCAAAATTCCCTGGATGTGATTATGGTGTTATGGTTATACAGGATAACGTCCCTGTTGCTAGGAGATAAAGGCTAAAGTATTAATGGATAAAAGGACCTGATGTCTTTAACTTAATTGTCAAATGATTCAAATGATTTAACTTAATTGTCAAAAAATAGAACATCTGTGTGTGAAGAGAAGCTAAAGCAAATGTGGCGAAATGTTAACAACTTGTGAAGCTAGGTGAATGGTATTTGGGTATTTATTGTATCGTTCTTTTAACTTTTCTGTAGGATTGTAAATTTTCAAAATAAAATAAAAGTTGTGACTGTTAAGTATACATTGACTAATATGTGCTCTGCAGGCCCCTTCTGTTCCTAATGGCCCCATTTATGGTGGTTATAATGTGCTTGCTGTAGTTTGTGTCTGCAGATCACTTTAAGCACGTCAGAAGGGAACAGGGTGACTACACTCCTAAAAGTGTTCTGTTTTCCAGATTTTCTGTAACATGATTGTATTATTTAAATAACAGGTAAAACAAATCTTTTTAAAATTTTTTTTAGAACATGGCAGGAGATAATAGTAAATTGTTTAAATAATGGGAAAATGATAAAGAAAAGTAAATGGTAACTGATTTAAGATAGGAGACCGGCCGGGCACGGTAGCTCACGGCTGTAATCCCAGCACTTTGGGAGGCCGAGACGGGCGGATCACGAGGTCAGGAGATCAAGACCATCCTGGTTAACATGGTGAAACCCCGTCTCTACTAAAAATACAAAAAAATTAGCCGGGCGTGGTAGCGGGCGCCTGTAGTCCCAGCTACTCAGGAGGCTGAAGCAGGAGAATGGCGTCAACCCGGGAGGCGGAGCTTGCAGTGAGCCGAGATTGCGCCACTGCACTCCAGAATGGCGACAGAAAGAGACTCCGTCTCAAAAAAAAGATAGGAGACCATGGCTGTGGGCCTAAATGGTGATGGGAATAACTAACATTTAGACTTGTGCTCTGTGTGCCACTTCAAGTGACCATTGAATATGTGGACATGCTGTGTGAGGTTAGTGACTGTGATATACCAGCTTTTCAGCTGCAGAAAGCAGGACAACACAGGTTGAGCTGCATGTTCAAGGTCACACATCTAGTGGGTACAAAGGCAAATTTTAACCCAGGCAGTGTAGCTCTGAATGGCAGCTCTTGGCCAGACACGGTGGCTCATGCCTGTAATTCCAGCACTTTAGGAGGCCAAGGTGGGAGGTTGGCTTAAGCCCAGGAGTTCAAGACCAGCCTAGGCAACATAAGGATATTCTGTCTCTACAAAAAATTTTAAAAATTTGGCCGGGCACAGTGGCTCATGCCTGTAATCCCAGCACTTTGGGAGGCCAAGGTGCGCGGATCATGAGGTCAAGAGATCGAGGCCAGCCTGGCCAACATGGTGAAACCCTATCTCTACTAAAAATTCAAAAAGTAGCTGGGCGTGGTGGCACATGCCTGTAGTCCCAACTACTCGGGAGGCTGAGGCAGAAGAGTCACTTGAACGTGGGAAGCAGAGGTTGCAGTGAGCCGAGATCACGCCACTGCAGTCCAGCCTGGCAACAGAGAGAGAGACTCCATCTCAAAAAAAAAAAAAAAAAAGGCCGGGTGTGGTGACTCAAGCCTGTAATCCCAGCACTTTGGGAGGCCGAGATGGGCGGATCACGAGGTCAGGAGATTGAGACCATCCTGGCTAACACGGTGAAACCCCGTCTCTACTAAAAAAAATACAAAAAACTAGCCGGGCGTGGTGGCGGGTGCCTGTAGTCCCAGCTACTCAGGAGGTTGAGGCAGGAGAATGGCGTAAACCCGGGAGGCGGAGCTTGCAGTGAGCCGAGATCCCACCACTGCACTCCAGCCTGGGTGACAGAGCGAGACTCCGTCTCAAAAAAAAAAAAAAAAAAAAAAAAAATTAGCCATTGTAGTGACGCGTGCTTGTGGTCCCAGCTACTTAGGAGGCTGCAGTGGGAGGATTGCACGTAAGCCTGGAAGGTACAGGCAGCAGTGAACGATGATTGCACCATTGCAGTCCAGCCTGGATGACAGAGTGAAACGCTGTCTCAGAAAAAAAACAAAAAACAAAAACAGGCCAGGCGCAGTGGCTCACGCCTGTAGTCCCAGCACTTTGGGAGGCCAAGGCGGTTGGATCACGTGAGGTCAGGAGTTCGAGAGCAGCCTGACCAACATGGTGAAACCTCGTCTCTATTAAACATACAAAAAGTAGCTGGACATGGTGGTGGGCACCTGTAATCCCAGCTACACGGGAGGCTGAGGCAGGAGAATCACTTGAACCTGGGAGGCAGAGGTTGCAGTGAGCTGAGATCACGCCATTGCACTCCAGCCTGGACAACAAGAGCAAAACTCCATCTCAAAACAAAACAAAGCAAGAAAAGTACACATAACTGTACAGCTTGATGAGTTTTCACAAACCACGTACACCCATGTAACCAGTACCTAAATTGAGAAACAGACCAGTTCTCTAGAAACCTCACTCATGTCTCCTTTTGGTCAATACTCTTATGCTCTCCTGACTTCCAGCAATATCGTTCTTTTCTTTTCTTTTGTTTGATTTCACTGCATAGTTAGGTCCTTAGCACTGTGTGCCTGAACTCATTGCTAATAGCTTAAGTAGATCCCTGTCCCCACTCCTCTCGCCTGAACTGTTCTCCATCTGCCTGTGACTGCCAGATCAAGGTAGCAGCATGGTGTGGTGGTTTAAGAGTGTGGCCTCCTGACCCAGACAGCCTGCATTCATATTGGCTCTGCCAGTTACTGCCTCCTTGGGCTACATATACATCCATTTGCTCAGCTATAAAGCAGGGATAATAGTAACCTCATGAAGTTATCAAGAAGTGAGTTAATATCTGTAAAACACTTAGAATGTGCCTGGTACACAGTAAGTACTATATGTTTTACCTGCAATCATTATCATTATTCAGTCTTTAAAAACTTTATGGATCAAGATGGGTACCTTGGTCTTTTTTTGTTTGTTTGTTTCTCAATGACAGTAAAGACCCTACTTAATAGCAAAACTGTATTAGGAAATGTCTTGCTTGCCCTGAATCAGATGTGCAGCCTCAGCTGACATGATGACACTTGGAGGCATTATCTTACTCACACGGAAAATCAGTAATATTGGTACAAATAAAATTACTTCGTTTTGTACATCATATTATATAGCTGAAAACATTCAGTTCAGGTGTGGCTCCTTGGTTTTTTGTAGTTGATTTATGTAGTTGTCTGTGAAGTCTTATGCAAATCAAACCCTATTCTAAGTCCAGTAGAGCCCATGCAGTTTAGTGGGACCTTGTAGTAAATCCCTTAATAAGGTGAAGAATCTTTTTATAGTGTGAGTAATTGCCCCTTATTATAAATATTTTGTAAGATTGAGTGTAGGTCTATCAGGTTTTCTCAGAGCAGATCACTCAGCTGCTGCTGCAGAGCACCTCCTTTATGACTCGTAGGCATTACTCTACCCCTGTGTGGTTACATGCTACAAGAGTTACATGTATACATACTGTACAGAACGTGTGTTGTTTATGTTTGATGTGTACACAGATATACCTGCCTACGTACATAGCGCTGTAATTCTGTTTGATGGTCTTGCCTCACTTGTGCTGTCCACCTTAAACTTAGTGAGTTTATGGGGAGCACTCCACCCACCCATTTGCATGTGAGAACATGCTTAGCCGTGTAATCAAGCAAGTGGACTGTTTAGACCTGCTTTTCCAGATCTAAGTAACATCCACAGCCTTACAACCCAGCCTTGGAAATAGCATCAAGGCAGTGGGAGGCGAATGAAAGGGGAATGATGAGGCTCTGGTGGGTGTGGGGGCGGGGATGGAGATGCCCACACCCAGCCATGGAGGTGTAAGAGGCAGCCTTGGAAGCCTCCTCTGAAGCATGACTCAGATGGCTTCTATAACAGCGCTGACCTGCTGGCAGACAGCTACCCTCTGGTAGGTTTGCGCAGAGGTGGAAGCTGAGCTGGAGAGAAAAGGAAGTAGAAATGGGAGAGATCTGAGAATGAAGAGCACCCAGAGGCAGTGAAGGCTTCCAGATGTGGCTCTATAGATATAGATAGATTAGGGTGATTTAGTTAGGATTCTTCTAGTTATAAGAAAATGGGCCAGGCACGGCGGCTCACGCCTGTAATCCCAGCACTTTGGGAGGCCGAAGCAGGCAGATCACGAGGTCAGGAGTTTGAGACCAGCCTGACCAACATGGAGAAACCCTGTCTCTACTAAAAATACAAAAATTAGCCAGGAGTGGTGGCGCGCACCTGTAATCCCAGCTACTCAGGAGGCTGAGTCAGGAGAATGGAGAATCACTTGAACCCAGGAGGCGGAGGTTGCACTACTGCATTCCAGCTTGAGCAACAGAGCGAGACTCTGTCTCAAAACAAATAAACAAACAAACAAAAAATTAGCTGGGTGTGGTGGTATGCACTTGTGGTCTCAGCTACTTGAGAGACTGAGTTGGGATGATCATTTGAGCTCAGGAGGTGAAAGCTGCAGTTAGCTGTGATCATGCCACTGCACTCAGCCAGCGTGGGTGATAGAGCAAGTCCCTGCCTAAAAAAAAAAAAAAAGAAAAGAAAATGGCAGAAACCCAACTCAAACTACGTTAAACAATGAGAGGGCCAGGCGTGGTGGCTCACACCTGTAATCCCAATACTTTGGGAGGCTGAGGCAGTGAGGCAGACAGATTGCTTGAGCCCAGGAGTTTGAGACCAGCCTGGGCAACATGGCGAAACCAAACAAGCGTAGAGTAAAAAAACTGAAAAATTAGCCAGGCATGGTGTCATGCATCTGTAGTCCCAGCTATTCGGGAGGCTGAGGTAGGAGGATTACTTGAGCCAGGCAGGTCGAGGCTGCAGTGAGCCATGATCGCACAACTGCACTCCACCCTGGACGACAGAGCAAGACCCTGTCTCAAAAAGGAGCGAAAAAAAAAAAAAAAAAAAACCGTAACAGACTTTATTGGCTCAGGTGACTGGTACAACAAGGGTTTCAGGTGTGGCTTGATCTGTATGTTCAAACGGGGTCCTCTGGGCTATGATGATAGCTATGACTCTGTATGTTGATCTTGTTCTGCAGACTCTCCCCATGTGCCACCATTGGGGAGGTGAGCACCGTCATTCCTAGTTTCAGTTTCTCTCAGTTTGTAGTCCCAGCAGGCACAGGGCTTTGTGCTTTTAACTTTGGTGTTTTTTGTTTTTTCTTTACCGATTTTTTTTTTTTTTTTTTTTTTTTGAGACAGTCTTGTTCTGTTGCCCAGGCATGACACAGTCCCGGCTCACTGCACCTCCACCTCCCGAGTTCAAGCAGTTCTCCTGCCTCAGCCTCCCAAGTAGCTGGGACCACAGGTGTGCACCAACATGCCTGGCTAATTTTTGTATTTTTAGTAGAGATACAGGGTTTCACCATGTTGGCCAGGCTGGTCTCGAACTCCTGACTTCAGGTGATCCACTCACCATGGCCTCCCAAAGTGTTGGGATTACAGGTGTGAGCCCCCATAACTGGCCTGTCTTTTTATTGATTTTTTGAGACAGGGTTCCTGCTTTGTCACCCAGGCTAGAGGCTAGAGTACGGTGGCACCTTTTTAGTTCACTGCAGCCTCAAATTTCTGGGCTCAAGTGATCTTCCCATTTCAGCCTCCTGAGTAGCTACGACTATAGATGCACACCACCACACTCAGCTAATTTTTAAATTTTTGTAGAGACAGGGTCTCGCTGTTGCCCAGGTTTTGGTCTTAAACTCCTGGGCTCAAGTGCTCTACCCACTTTGGTCACCCAAAGTGCTAGGATTACACATGTGAGCCACTGCGCCCAGCCAAGGCTTTAAACTTTGGACATTTCTACATCAATTCTGGGGTAGGACACAGATTAGTTCTGTCTGGGCCATGTGACCACCTTGGTTGGTGGCAGTGGTCCAGATGGACCACCAGGACTTAAGTTGAAAGTCTTCCCTTTGCTCTTCACTTCCAAGCACATGGAGTGGGAGGGAAGTCCTCTAAAGCAAAGGCTAACCACCAGCAGAATAGCACGGCTTTGCATAGGCAAAATCAGTTGCTGCCACAGAACTGTAGGGACATCTCTTATCTCAGTAATCATGGTGTGCAGTTAACACTCGGAAGTCAGATTATTAGAGGAGGTGTCGATGGAGCGGGCACCTTCTGTTCTGTCTTGTATGTGTTGGGATGGTTTTGACTACAAGTAATAGAACACCCTGACTAGAGTGGCCTAACAATAAGGGAACTTACCTTACATAGCAAGCCATCTGGAGGAGGGGCAGTTCCAGGGTTGACTGGCATCTGTTCAGCGATATTGTCAAGGACCTGAGTTGCTCTTAACTTCTCTGCCTTCCTTAACACTTGGCTTGTCTTTTTAAACTGGTTTCCTCATATTCCAGAGATGGCTGCCATAATCCTAGCATCCTGATCACCCTTGACAGAGTCTACAGGCAGTAAGAGAGACATTTCTGTTTTGTGTCCTTTAAAGATGAACCAAAACCTCCACAGAACCGCCCTCGTTGGTATCCCCTTTGCATCTCATTGGCTAGTGTTAGGTCAAGGATGATATTGGCTGGGAATGGGCCTGGCTCCCAGAAGGGAATGGCCAGGAAAAGGAGAAAAACAAAATTGGGGTTCTGTTAGTAAGGAGGGGAATGCCCATCGGGTGGGCAAAACACTCCCACCTAAGAAGCCCCAGCCCTGCCTTTAATCAGAGGAACCTTGCATATTGGTCAGGACACTCGGCCTGGGAAGAGAATGTTCCAGTCATGAGGACAAGATGGCTGTCATTTCACCTGCTATGGCAGATTTACAAACAAATCTAGCCTGTGGCAGGAGTCGTTTGGAAAGTTTTGTAATAAATGTATCAGTAGCTTCACCAGTAGACACTTCCATGTCTGTCTGTCCTACTTTGCAGCCAGTTTTTCTTACTTCCCTGTTCCCCTTTCATTTTACGATCAGCTTATTCTTCTCAGATTGCCAGTGACTATTCTCCTGCCCCCCATCCTCTGGGTTTTGTTAGAAAGAAACCATTCCCCAACTCAACAGGGCTTGATTTCTGAACTGTGCTTTAGAATTCTGCTGGAGAGGCTGTCTGCTCTCAGTTCTACCATTGGTAGGCCTTAACCACAAATTCCAAGGCAATTTCATTTGCGTTTTTAGGAAAAACATATCTCCCCAACCTTGTAACTGACACTGGAAATTGAAGTGCCTTCGCTTGCTGCTGTTTAATGGCAACCTCATGACATGTGCTCTGTTGGCTCGATTTGTGAGTCCATCGAGTTGGCTCGATTTGTGAGTGGCTTGATTGCTGAGTACTGGGATGGCACTGCATGAGTGGGGATCTCTCCCAGGCCATCAGAGCTCATGGCTGATCCAACCCTGTGGTACTGACAGACTCTAACGCTAACAGAGATTTTTGTTTTCACATTTTCTTTCCTTTCCCCTGTTTATAAAAGAAATACTTGCTCATTATAAAATTGAAACTTAGAAATCTAAAATGTGACACAGAAGGTGAAAGTCCTTCATAATTCATTCCCTCACAGAGAAAACTTTGGTGTTCCTCTTTCCAGGTTTTGTTTGCCATGCATATGTCTGGACAGAATTTGCAATATTTTGACCAGGCGCAGTGGCTCACACCTGTAATCCCAGCACTTTGGGAGGCTGAGATGGGTGGATCACTTGAGGTCAGGAGTTCGAGACCAACCTGGCCAACATGATGAAACCCCATCTGTAGTAAAAAATACAAAAATTAGCCGGGTATGGTGGCGCATGCCTGTAGTCCCAGCTACTTGGGAGGCTGAGGCACAAGAATTGCTTGATCTGGGAGGCGGAGGTTGCAGTGAGCTGGGAGCACGCCACTGCACTCCAGCATGGGTGATATAGAACAAGACTCAGTCTCAAAGAAAAGAACTTGCAGTATTTTGTAAAAATGAACTATGCTTTTCATACTGTTTTTCACCTTGCTTTTTAAATTTACTATCATTTGGACATCTTTCCATGTCAGGATGTTCTTTTTAACGCGACTCTTTTTTAATGCCTACATATACTGTACTTTATTTAACTAGTCTTCTATTGTTAGACATTTGGGTCATTTCTAATTTTTTCCTTTCACAAAGCTGCAGTGAGCATCCTCATCTATGTCCATCTTTGTGTTCTTACCAAAGTATTTCTTCAGGATAAATTCCTTTAAGTGGGATCACTTAGCCGGGTGTGGAGAAATTAACCTTTACATGTTAATAACCATTGCTAAAGGATTTTTAAAGTGAGGAGGAATTAGATGAATGAATATGTTATTAAAATAATACTGTTGGGACCATCCAGTAAATGTTATCGTTATTTTCAACAAACAATAGAAGGATCATTATATAAAAGTGGTTGTTTTTGTTTGTGTGTTTTGTTTGAGACAGAGTCTCGCTCTGTCGCCCAGGCTGGAGTGCAGTGGTGTGTTCTTGGCTCACTGCAAGCTCCACCTCTCAGGTTCAAGTGATTCTCCTGCCTCAGCCTCTTGAGTAGCTGGGATTACAGGCGTGAGCCACCGCACCGAGCCTAGGGTTTTTTTTTTTTTTTTTTTTGAGACCGAGTCTGGCTCTGTGGCCCAGGCTGGAGTGCAGTGACGCGATCTCAGCTCACTGCAAGCTCCAGCTCCTGGGTTCACGCCATTCTCCTGCCTCAGCCTCCCGAGTAGCTGGGACTACAGGCGCCTGCCACCACGCCCGGCTAATTTTTTGTATTTTTAGTAGAGATAGGGTTTCACCTTGTTAGCCAGGATGGTCTCGGCCTCCCAAAGTGCTGGGATTACAGGCTTGAGCCACCGCGCCCGGCCTGAGCCTAGTGTTTTTATAGCAACAAAATACTTTACTGAGTCCTTGAGAATAGGTCTCCCTTCTTAGGTTCCTTGGCCAGAGAGATTGGTTCATTCACACTATGTGGCAGACATTTGGGGTTAGGAAAGATCAGCAAGCCTTTTTTTTTTTAAGATGGGATCTCACTCTGTTGCTCAGACCGGAGTCCAGTGTTGTGATCACAGCTCACTGTAGCCTTGACCTGCTAAGCTCAGTTGATCCTCCTACCTCAGCTTCCCAAGTAGCTGGGACTACAGGTGCATGCCACCACACCCAGCTAATTGTTATATTTTTTGTGGAGGCAGGATTTCGCCAGGTGGCCCAGGCTGTTCTTGAACTCCTGAGCTCAAGTGATCTGCCTGTGTTGGCCTCCCAAAGTGGAGAGATTATAGGTGTGACCCATTGCGCCCGGCTAGCAAACCTTATACAGTGTGTTACACAGTTTAGAGTTCCAGGAATCCATCCATCATGCTCTTCCTGTCTCTGAAGTTGGAAGTGCTGAGGGACACAGCCTGCCTCTGTAAGTCAGAGAGACTTTTCCGGATATTGACAGCAAGTCATGTTTTACATAAGGAACCTCAATGCACTGTAGAGTTTTCCTGGGGTTTTCCTCCTCTTGCCTTCCCAAAAGTTAACAGATGTGATTCAGTCTTTTCCTGTTGAGGCCCTTTTTTAAAACTTGCTTTTCTATGCCGGGCGTGGTGGCTCACACCTGTAATCCCAGCACTTTGGGAGGCCAGGGCGGGTGGATCACGAGGTCAAGAGATTGAGACCATCCTGGCCAACATGGTGAAACCCCGTCTCTACTAAAAATATAAAAATTAGGTGGGTGTGGTGGCGTGCACCTGAGTCCCAGCTGTCAGGAGGCTGAGGCAGGAGAATTGCTTGAACCTGGGAGGCAGAGGTTGCAGTGAGCCAAGATTGCGCCACTACACTCCAGCCTGGGCAACAGAGCGAGACTCCATCTCACACACACACACACACACACACACACAACAACAACAAAAAAAACTTGCTTTTCTATAGTTAAAAGTAAGTAAATGAAACAGTAGGTATTGGCTGGGTGTGGTGGCTCACGCCTATAATCCCGGCACTTTGGGAGGCTGAAGCAGGTGGATCACTTGAGGCCAGGAGTTCAAGACCAGGCTGGGCAACATGGTGAAACCTCATCTCTACTGAAAATACAAAAATTAGCTGAGCATGATGGCGCATATCTGTAATCCCAGCTACTCGGGAGGCTGAGGCATGAGAATTGCTTGAACGTAGGAGGCGGAGGTTGCAGTGAGCTGAGATTGCACCATTGCACTTTAGCCTGGGCGACAGAGTGAGACTCCATCTCAAAAAAACAAAACAGTAGATATTGAGCACCAGACTGTCTTAGGTACTTAGCTTCTCTCATTTAACCTGTGCAGTGGGTAGCCTGGTGAGGAACATACTGGTTGATATTGCCCCTTTTCAGATGAGGTGATAGGGAGGTGATGGACCCTGGAGAACTTCCTACAGCTGCTGAGTGGCAAGAGCAAGCCTTCAGGGACAGCCTAACCAGCCTGCTCTGCGTGCTCCAGCCTCTCAGCCACCAAGGGTCCATTTTAGATGAAGAGAGAGGATTTGGGGAAAATGAACTTTTTCATCAGTTATATTTATTTTATTTAAGTGCCTGCTACATACCAGAGGCTCTGTCAAATGCTAGGTAAGCTATGTGGAACAAACTTTCCACTGCCTTTAGCTCGTAGAGACAGGCATTGAAAAAATAAGCAAATAAATATTTGATTCCTTAAGATCACCAAAAGGGAAAAATGAGGAACTGAAAGAAGGCTTATGTAGCTGGAGGGAGGTGAGGGAGAGGCGAGGGCTCAGGAAAAGCTGGAGGCCTGGCAGGGATAGGAAACTGCTGGGCTTGAGGCAAGTAATGGTGCATTTGCCTCAATAGAGTCTTGATTCTAAAGGTAATGGAAAGCTATGAAAGCATGTTAAGGGCTGGGTGTGGTGGCTTATACGTGTACTCCCAGATACTGGGGAGGCCTAGTGCGGAGGATAGATTGAATCCAGGAAGTTGAGGCTACAGTGAGCCAGGATCATGCCACTGCACTCCAGCCTAGGCAACAGAGCAAGACCCTGCCTCAAAAAACGAAAAAAGAAAAAATGAAAGCATGTTAAGGAGGAAGGTGAAAGGGTCAGTTTGGGGAGTGAAGTCCTTTTTTTTCCTTAAATTAAGATGTACTTGGATTTGAAGTATTTGAGACTCTAGCTGCATTTTGACAGTGACTCTTACATGGAAGGGACAGGGGCTGCTGCAGCAGTTGGAGCGCAGGGTCCCTCAGGGTCATGGATACTTCTCAGCTCTGCCATTCCAGTCCCTGGGTCTTAAACTCAGCAGAATCCTGCCTCAAGCCTGCTGTATCCTGAGGCTCTTCAGCCTAAGAAAGGGACTCTCTGTCTTGGGGGTGTTAGCAGCCTCGGCATTGCTGTGCTCAGCAGCACACCACAGGGCTCTCTTCTCAGATCCAAGAGGGAGATCAGGCTTTGCCTCCTCTTCCCTGCCCTGCAGATGAGTGAAGGAAGTCAGGAAGGTTGAGTGAGGAGCTCAGAGTGCTTCCCCAGGTAAGATGTTACTAGGCTGCAGGCAGCTTCTCATCTACAGCTCATCTGACTTTCTTCTTTCATGTCCCAAATGTATGTGGTCTTAATATATTTTCCTCAGGTAAAGCTTTCTGGAAAGAGGTGCTCCATCATCACCAATGAGAGCTGTCAAGCTGTCTCTCTCTTTTTTGGAGACAGAGTCTCACTCTGTCACCCAAGCTGGAGTGCAGTGGTGCAATCTCGGCTTACTGCAGCCTCCACCTCCTAGGTTCATACTGTTCTCATGCCTCAGATTCCTGAGTAGCTGGGATTACAGGCGTGCACCACCACACTCGGCTAATTTTTGTATTTTCAGTAGAGATGGGGTTTTGCCATGTTGGCCATGCTGGTCTCCACCTCTTGGGGTCAGTGATCCACCTGCCTTGGCCTCCCAAAGTACTGGGGTTACAAGCATTAGCCATTGCGCCCAGCCTCAAGCTCTCGTTTCCTGGTTTTGCTAAGCTGCCTGTTGCCCCAGTCAGCTAACTAAAGCCAAATGGAGCTGCCTGGTTATATTCATACCATTTTTCTCCCTCATGCTCTTTTTAATTTTCCTCACATTTTCTTTGCCTCAACCTGATTCATCCTCTTTTCTGGTTGCTGTAGATCTGTGAAATATTTTCATTTTTATCTGTTAGTAATACTGACCAACTATAAGACAAAAAAATCCCTGATTTCTCTGCACTTTCCCAAGATTTTAGATTAATAGTTGAAAGATTGTGTTCCTGCTGCACTGAAGAAAAAAGGTCAGTCCCTCAGAAATGAGTTTGTGCCCTAAAATTTAAGTGATTTAGCCAATATATAAATCTGGGTATTTTTAGGGAAAACTTAAGCCCTGAAAGCAGAGGTTGGCAGGTACATCCTGCAGGCCAAATCCTGATAACCAACTGTTTTTATAAGTAAAATTATATTGGAACATAGCCATACCCATCATGGATTACCTGGGCTTCTTTTGTGCCATAGCAGTGGAGTTGAGTAGTTGTAACAAGAATGATATGGCCCTCAAAGCCTGAAATATTTTATCTCTGGCCGTTCACTGCAAAAGTCAGCCAACAACTGACTTAGAGAATGTTTTCCACTTCTGAATAACAACTCAGGTGGAGAGGTAGCCATCTCTGTGAGATTTCAGAGGCCCTGAGAAATGAGTTGCCTTAGCTGGGTCCTGTGCTCTGGCCTATGGTAGAGGAATCAATTACAGTACGTAGAGAGTTTGTTGGGGTTGGGGGGTATGCATCTCCTGCTGTGTTGCTGAAGGATTTTCTTTAGCAAATTCCTTTAGCTTCCATGGGTCTGTATCCATTGGAGAACTACATTAAATGCCTTGAAACTCTTAGCAGAAAGTCTATTTATTGTTTTTGAGACAGAGTCTCGCTCTGTCGCCCAGGCTGGAGTGCAGTGGCACGATCTCGGCTCACTGCAATTCTCCTACCTCAGCCTCCTGAGTAGCTGGGACTACAGGTACCCACCACCAAGCCCGGCTAAATTTTTTTTGTATTTTTAGTAGAGACAGGGATTCACCGTGTTAGCCAGGATGGTCTCAATCTCCTGACCTCGTCATCCGCCTGCCTTGGCCTCCCAAAGTGCTGGGATTACAGGTCTGAGCCACCACGCCTGGCCGAAAAAGTCTGTTTGATGCAGGTATTCAGCTAGGATAATTCACCCTCAGAATAGGTCTGTCATCTCTGGACCCCTGTGGAGTTTTAATTGGTTGACTCTTTCAGCCGAATGTGGCCCTTTTGTCGCTGGCACCTGCAATTCAGGGATGCTTTCTGCAGGGGGCAGTGAAGCCCACTGGCAAGCAGAGAGATCTGCTGGAGAGTTAGGACAGTAGACCTAGCATCTCTGCAGGAGGTAAAGCACTTTGATGACTGGAAACTGCTCATGATAGAGTGTTCAGTGAAGAGGGCTGGAGAAGAATGTGGCTAAGAGCAGGAATCCAAATGGCAGCTTGCCTGGGTTCAAATCCTAGTTGGGCCATGTGGGACCAAAATTGGACCAGTTACTTCATCTGTGAAACACAGGTAATAGTAATGTCTACTTCATAATATAGGTAGTGTTCCTAATGCAGAGCCTGGCATTATACATAGAAACAATCAATATTATTTATGGCTGGGTGTAGTGGCTCACGCCTGTAACCCCGGTACTTTGGGAGGCTGAGACGGGTGGATCACCTGAGGTCAGGAGTTTGAGACCAGCTTGAAACCCTGTCTCTATTAAAAGTACAAAAATTAGGTTGGGTGCAGTGGCTCACGCCTATAATCCCAGCACTTTGGGAGGCCAGGGTGGGTGGCTCACAGGGTCAGGAGTTCAAGACCAGCCTGGCCAACATAGTGAAACCCCATCTCTACTAAAAAATACAAAAAATAACCCAGGCATGGTGGCGGCACCTGTAGTCCCAGCTACTCAGGAGGCTGAGGCAGGAGGATCACTTGAACCTGGAAGGCGGAGGTTGCAGTGAGCCGAGATTGTGCCACTGCACTCCAGCCTGGGTGACAGAGCAACTCCGTCTCAAAAAAGAAAAAAAAAAAAAAAAAAAATTATGTTGTTATTTAAAGAGGCATATTGCAAAAGAAAAGGAAACAGGCTTCCTTCCTTCCTTCCTCCCTTCCTCCCTTCCTCCCTCCCTTCCTCCCTCCCTTCCTTCCTTCCTCTTTCTTTCTGACAGAGTCTCGCTCTGTCGCCCAGGCTGGAGTGCAGTGGCGTGATCTCGGCACACTGCAACCTCTGCCTCCTGGGTTCATGCAATTCTCCTGCCTCAGCCTCCCTAGTAACTGGGATTAAAGGCGCTCGCCACCACCCCCGGCTAATTTTTTGTATTTTTAGTAGAGACAGGGTTTCTCCGTGTTAGCCAGGATGGTCTCGATCTCTTGACCTTGTGATCCATCTGCCTCAGCCTCCCAAAGTGCTGGGATTACAGGTGTGAGCCACCGCGCCTGGCCAAAACCTGTCAAGAAAAAAAAAAAGGCCAGGGCAGTGGCTCATGCCTGTAATCCCAGCACTTTGGGAGGCCGAGGTGGATGGGTCACTTGAGGTCAGGAGTTCGAGACCAGCCTGGCCAACATGGTGAAACCCTGTCACTACTAAAAATACAAAAATTAGCTACGCGTGGTGGCAGGCACCTGTAATCCCAGCCACTCAGGAGGCTGATGTAGGAGAATTGCTTGAACTCGGGAGGCACAGGTTGCAGTGAGCCGAGATGGCATGGGCAACAGAGCAAGACTCCATCTCAAAAAAAAAAAAAATTCAGTCATAGTTACCTTTTTTTTTCTTTTCTGATAATAAAACCCATGCTCTATGCAAAAAAAAAATTCAAAATGGCAAGAAAGTACAAAAAGGAAAATATCAATGACATATAACTCCATCACCCTAAGATGGCCTTTGGTGAATATTTTCACATGTGTCTGCCAGTGATCTATGTGGGCATGTACATATTGTTAACAGAATTGGACTCCAACTGTATAAAGTTGCAATCTGTTTTTTTCTTTTTCTTTCTTTCTTTCTTTTTTGAGACAGGGTCTCACTCTGTCACCCAGGCTGGAGTGTAGTGGCACAATCTTGGTTCATGCAAACTCTGACTCCCCAGATGGGGGTCAGGTGATCCTCTAACATCAGCTTCCCAAGTAGTTAGGAAGGACTACAGATGCACACTACCGTGCCTGGCTAAGTTTTGTAATTTTTGTAGAGATAGGGTTTTGCCATGTTGCCAAGACTGGTCTTGAACTCCTGGGCTCAAGCAATCGACCCAAATTTGGCCCAGCCAAATTTTTCTTTTCTTTCTTTTTTCTTTTCTTTTCTTTTTTCTTTTTCTTGAGACAGGATCTGGTTCTGTTACCCAGGCTGGAGTGTAGTGGTGCAATCACAGCTCACTGCAGCCTCCACCTCCTTGGGCTTAGGTGATCCTCCCACCTCGGCCTCCTATTTGGGGCTACAGGTGCACACCACCATGCCTGGCTAATTTTTCCATTTTTTGTAGAGCTGGGGTTTCCCCATGTTGCTCAGGCTGGTCTCGAACTCCTGGACTCAAGCCGTCTGCCTGCCTCAGCCTCCCACATTTCTGGGATTACAGGCTTGAGCCACCATGCCTGGCCACATGAGTGAACTTTTTTTTTTTTTTTGAGACGGAGTCTCCCTCTGTTGCCCAGGCTGGAGTGCAGTGACCGGATCTCGGCTCACTGCAAGCTCCGCCTCCCGGGTTTACGCCATTCTCCTGCCTCAGCCTCCCGAGTAGCTGGGACTACAGGCGCCTGCCACCTCACCCAGCTAGTTTTTTGTATTTTTTAGTAGAGACGGGGTTTCACCGTGTTAGTCAGGATGGTCTCGATCTCCTGACCTTGTGATCCGCCCGTCGCGGCCTCCCAAAGTGCTAGGATTACAGGCTTGAGCCACCGCGCCCCGCCATGACTGAATTTTTAAAAGAACTTCTCAGAGACTGGGGACAGTGAGTCCTGAGAAGCAATCTAGGCCACAAGTGCAGGTGTGGTCAGGTTACCACTTGAAGGTATGCTCTCTGGTACTGAGGAGAATGTGTTTATTGGAACAGCTTTGGATGAGATACAGTGATCTGCTTTCTCACTCAGTTTCTTCATAGCTCTCAGTGGAAAATGAATGGTGCCCCTAAGCCAGACACAGTACTGCTTGGGCTTCCCTGGGAGTGGGTCTCCACCACCAAGCCTGTCTTCTTGCCTTGCTGGGCAGACATGAGGACAAGCTTGTTGTTTGGGTTCTTTCCAGGACTGAAGGACCAGGGGAACAGAATGGCCCTGCCTCAAGAGTTCTGATGAGGTTCAAGCAGCATTTCTGACTCCTCACAGAGCCCTCTCTCTGGACAGATGACAGTTGGAGCTTGAGCCAGGGGAGGAAGAGGAAAGGGAGGGAATTCAAGTGCTTTTAAAGAGGAATTGCAGCACACCCAGGCAGTGGATTGTTGTTTTGCTGGCATGCAGCAGGTAGACCCTGAAACAGCACTGGGAGTCCTTCTCTGCCTTGTCCTGCTTGGCCCAGTGGAAGCTGCATACCTGGGGCACTGTGCCGGGCAGGGAACGCATCTCCGGGAGAGGCTGCAGCCCGGTATCTCCTAGCCCCAGGCCTAGCTCCAGCAGCCTGTGTTTGACTTTGAAGATTTAGGGAGAACAGGACACTGTCAACCTCCTGAGCCAGCTGGGCATGTCTAGGGCCTCCTGTATTGAGTACCGTGGTGACCTGAACACAGGAAAACCTTTGTCCTTTGCTTCTCTTCACTGGGCTACTCACATCACGCGTTCATTGTCTTCTGTCCTTGCCTGGTACACTTTTATTCCCCCAAACAAATATAACGTTATTGTTTTCCTAATTACAAAAAGGACATTAAAAAATTCCAGGCAACACTGAAAACATGTAGAAACCATGTCGCACAACAGAACAATGGGCAGAGTGGAGTTTCATTTTTACTTAAAAAAAAGAAAAAAGTTTGACTTTGATTATACATGCTCAAAAGAAAGTCTTAAAGATTGTATATCAGGCCGGGCGCGGTGGCTGAAGCCTGTAATCCCAGCACTTTGGGAGGCCGAGACAGGGGGATCACGAGGCCGGGAGATCGAGACCATCCTGGCTAACACGGTGAAACCTCGTCTCTACTAAGAAATACAAAAAAACTAGCTGGGTGAGGTGGCAGGTGCCTGTAGTCCCAGCTACTCGGGAGGCTGAGGCAGGAGAATGGCATGAACCCGGGAGGCGGAGCTTGCAGTGAGCTGAGATCCGGCCACTGCACTCCAGCCTGGGCGACAGAGCGAGACTCCGTCACCAAAAAAAAAAAAAAAAATAGAGGCTCAGGCCAGGGGCAGTGGCTCACTCCTGTAATCCCAGCGCTTTAGGAGGCCAAGACGGGCGGATTACAGGATCACGGGAGCTTGAGACCAGCCTGACCGACAACACGGTGAAACCCCGTCTCTACTAAAAAATACAAAAAACTAGCCGGGCGAGATGGTGGGCGCCTGTAGTCCCAGCTACTCGGGAGGCTGAGGCAGGAGAATGGCGTAAACCCGGGAGGCGGAGCTTGCAGTGAGCTGAGATCCGGCCACTGCACTCCAGCCTGGGCGACAGAGCGAGACTCCGTCTCAAAAAAAAAAAAAGATTATATATCAGATGTTCACAGCAAATGTTAATAGCTGAGAAATGGGACTGATGGGAAGAGATTTTCATGTTTTACTTTATACATTTCTTTGTTGACTTTCTTATAATAAGCCTATGTTACTTTGTAACTTAAATAAATATATGTTGAAAACAGAAATAAACATGCTTCTGAGACGGCCATTTTTATTTGGTTATCATCCTTCTAGATATGTCTCTATACATAAAATAGGCATTTTTACTAAGTACTGTATATATTAACATACTTTCTTCACACAGCATCATGTCATAGAAGTCTTTCTAGCTAAGTAACTATAGCTCAGCTGGGCACAGTGACTCATGCCTGTAATCCCAGCATTTTGGGAGGCCAAGGCAGGCGGATCACCTGAGGACAGGAGTTTGAGACCAGCCTGGCCAACGTGGTGAAACCCTGTCTCTACTAAAAATACAAAAATTAGCTGGGTGAGTTGGCGAGCGCCTGTAATCCCAACTACTCGGAAGACTGAGGCAGGAGAATCACTTGAACCCAGGAGGCGGAGGTTGCAGTGAGCCAAGATTGCACCATTGCACTCCAGCCTGGGCGAGAAGAGCGAAACTGTCTCAAAAAATATATATATATATATATGTGTGTGTGTGTGTGTGTGTGTGTGTGTGTCTCCATAGCAGTGCTTGTAATTGTTGTATGGCATTTCATTGTATGCTACTAACATAACAGGCCCCTCTAGGATAAATAGAGCCCTCTGGATGAACTTGCAGATAGTTTCCAGTTTTCCCTGTTTTAAACAACACTATAAGGTTGTTGTCCATATATGAACATCTTAGCAACTGCAGCCAGTTATCTCAGGATCAATTTCTAAAGTGGGATTGTGGTCACAAGGTCCACAGATTTTACAGTTTGGCACATATGCCCAGCTGTCCTCCTTGAAGGTGATTCCACTAGGCAGGATGGCCCCTGCCACGGCCGCCACTGTGTTCTCACCTGTAGTCATGGCCATTTGGCAGTACAGGCATTGAAGAAGCACTGTGTAGTCTTTCAATCCGTAAAATAAGACACAGTACTCTTCCCACTTTTGGTAGCTTTAAGGCAGGCCATATTCCAACATTAAGGAAGTTCTTTGAGGCTGGAGGCCCACAGGCTACTCAGACTCTGTGGCTCTCGGAAAGCCCTGCAGTACCTGAGTTCACCCTCACAACTCAGTCCCTTCTCTCCAAGCAGGAAGAAATGTGCTGGAAGAGTCTGGCCTGAACACCAAAAGAGTTCACTAATGATTTATTGCTACCTCTTCCTATAATCAAATCACCCAAAATCAGTTATCTGTAACCCCCTTCCTGTGTCTGATTGGTAGGGAAACTTTGAAATTTGGGCAGGTACATAGACAGCTGAGGAGCTGGTCTTTACACAGATACTCAGAGGTAAGTGCCTGCCTCATGGCCTGTCTCTGACCCAACAGCCCCTTTTGGGTGCCACGTTCAACGAGGGACTTAAACCAATCACAGTGTGTCCAGAGAATGGTGGCTTTCAAACTGGCAAAACCTTTCAAAACTGTCCATCTATGAGGAATGGCTGTGAAAGTGAGGTAACTGAAAACATTCTAGTTGGAAGACGAAAAGATTGAGATGGAATATGTAGGGAGTCGAACTATGACCTACAACAGGAATTTAAAAATAGTTGAGGTCTTACCATATGGAAAAGGGATTTGACTTTTTGTTACTCAGAATAGAGAGCTAGAAAGCTGTTAACTCTTCATTGGGATGTAGAAGAATTTCCTAATGTGGATAGGCACTGGGAGGCAGTAAACTCACCATCCCTGAAGTTTTTCTAGTAGTCTGGGCAGTTGCTGGCCCAGGCGCTTGTAGAGGGGATTTAAGCGCTGGGTGTGGAATTGGTGATTTGGGAATCTAGACTGCCAAACCCAGAGACCATTTATTTGCCTACTTACTTACTTACTTATTTATTTATTGAGACGGAGTCTTGCTCTGTCACCCAGGCTGGAGTGCAGTGGCGCAATCTCGACTCACTGCAACCTCCGTCTCCCAGGTTCAAGCGATTCTCTTGCCTCAGCCTCCTGAGTAGCTGGGACTACAGGCACATGCCACCACACCAGGCTAATTTTTGTATTTTTTAGTAGAGACAGCGTTTCACCATGTTGACCAGGCTAGTCTCAAACTCCTGACTTCGTGATCCGCCTGCCTCAGCCTCCCAAAGGAGACCATTTATTAATGCTGAGTTTTTTTTTTTTGTTTGTTTGTTTGTTTGTTTTCTAATTGGTATTTTTGTGACCCCTTCTTCTGTGCTCCAGTCTGGTTTCTTGCAAACAAGTCCTTCCTCCTTCGTCTTCTCGATGCTTCCCAGGTGCTCCACGTCTGACCCAGCTGGGTGATTTCTGAGAACATCCATAAGTACTATAGCTGTGCTTCTTGGTGTAAACTAAGGCAGGAAGAAGGGAGTTGGTTTCCTAAGCTGAAAATTAGAATCATGGCTCCTCTAAGAAATCATCTGCTCTTCTATGTGGATGGATTCTATGTCTGTGTCTCAGTTCTACTGGATCCTTCTGTCTTCATTCCTTTTTGTGTAAATAGTGGCCATGTTTTCCAGTGGTCAGATCTTTCAAATGAATAGCAACTGCTTAATTTGTACAGTATTTTCAGTACACAAGGCAATTTTTACATATTTTGTTTTCTTAGATTCTTTAAAAAAAAAAAACCCTTCAAGGTATACATTAGATCATCACATCATGTTTTGGTAGGTGAAAAAATAGATGCAGAGAAGTTAAGTGGCTTCTTCAAGGTTACACAGTAAGAAAATTGTATCAGAGAATAAAGCTAAGAGAAGAGACTCTTAACTATAGGATCTGATTTTGTCTTGAACAGGAGGGTATACATAATACATTTTGGGTGACTGTTTGTACCCATGACTTGGTAGAAGAAAAATAGTTAGTGCTAATAAGTAACGCTTTCACCTTACACTAAGATGGCCAGTGACTGAGCTAGGAGAAGTTAGTGTTTCATTAATTTATCTTTTGTTGGGTTGCTGGGGATAAGGCCAACCAAAATTCTCTCTGGGTTAAAAGTTGATGTTTAAGCAGGCCGGGCACGGTGGCTTACGCCTGTCATCCCAGCACTTTGGGAGGCTGAGGTGGGCGGATCACTTGAGGCCAGGATTTCAAGACCAGCCGGGGCAACATGCCAAAACCCGGTCTCTATTTAAAACAACAACAACAACAACAACAACAAACAAAACGAGCCAACCAACCAACAAACAAAAAAGTAGCCAGGCATGGTGGTGCACACCTGTAATTCTAGCTATTTGGGGACTGAGGCAGGAGAATCATTTGAACCTGGGAGACAGAGGTTGCAGTGAGCCAAGATTACCCCACTGCACTCTAGCCTGGGTGACAGAGCGAGACTCTGTTTCAAAAAAACAAAACAAAACAAAACAAAAAAATTAATGGCTTAAAACCCAGTTTCTGTGTGTCTAGAGTTTGGGTACAGCTTATCTCTAGGTCCTCTACTCAGGGCCTTGCAAGGCTACAATTAAGGTATTTACCAGGCTGCATTCTTTTATTTTCTTTTTTTCCACGTTCATATTACAGGCTGCATTCTTATTTGAGGCTCCCCTGGGGAAGAATATGCCTCCAAGTTCCCTCAGGTTGTTGACAGAATTCCTTTCCTTGCAACTTTAGGATTCAAGGCAGCTTGCTGCTTCAAAGCAGCAATGGAGGAAGCGTCTGACCTTTGTGTAGGGGCACAATTCCCTTTTAAAGGGCTTTTACCTGTTTCAGTCAAGTCCACCCAGGAGAATCTCCTTTTTTTTTTTTTTTTTTTTGTGATGGAGTTTCATTCTTGTTGCCCAGGCTGGAGTGCAGTGGCATGATCTTGGCTCATTGCATCCTCTGCCTCCCAGGTTCAAGCCATTCTCCTGCCTCAACCTCCCGAGTAGCTAGGATTACAGGCACCAGCCACCATGCCCAGATAATTTTTTGTTTGTTTGTTTTTAGTAGAGACAAGGTTTCACATGTTGATCAGGCTGGTCTTGAACTCCTGACCTCAGGTGATCCATCCGCCTCGGCCTCCCAAAGTGCTGGGATTACAGGTGTGAGCCGCGACTGGCCTCTCCCTGTTTTCTTTGTTTGTTTGTTTTGTTTTGTTTTGTTTTTGAGACAGAGTCTCACCCCAGTGCCCAGGCTGGAGTGCAGTGGCGCCATCTTGGCTCACTGCAACCTCTGCCACCCGGGTTCAAGCAATTCTCCTGCCTCAACCTCCTGAGTAGCTGGGATTACAGGCACCAGCCACCATGCCCAGATAATTTTTTGTTTGTTTGTTTTTAGTAGAGACAAGGTTTCACATGTTGATCAGGCTGGTCTTGAACTCCTGACCTCAGGTGATCCATCCGCCTCGGCCTCCCAAAGTGCTGGGATTACAGGTGTGAGCCGCGACTGGCCTCTCCCTGTTTTCTTTGTTTGTTTGTTTTGTTTTGTTTTGTTTTTGAGACAGAGTCTCACCCCAGTGCCCAGGCTGGAGTGCAGTGGCGCCATCTTGGCTCACTGCAACCTCTCCTGCCTCAACCTCCTGAGTAGCTGGGATAACAGGCGCCTGCCACCGCACCCAGCTACTTTTTGTGTTTTTAGTACAGATGGGGTTTCACTATCTTGGTCAGGCTGGTCTTGAACTCCTGACCTCCTGATCCACCCTCCTTGGCCTCCCAAAGTGCTGGGATTACAGATGTAAGCCACCACGCCCAGCCTTTTTTTTTTTTTTTTTTTTAATGGTGAAAAGATATTACATATATTTAGAATTAGCCAGCTGGACTCAGTTTAGATGATCCCAGTTTTGTTGGCAACATCCAAAGCATCGTAATCAGGAGCCAGCTGGACATACGCCTTCTTCTCTCCATCAGGCTGAATCAGGGTGTTGACCTTGGCCACATCAGGGTCATAGAGCTTCTTCACAGCCTGTTTGATCTGGTGCTTGTTGGCTTTAACATCCACAATGAACACAAGTGTGTTGTTGTCTTCTCTCTTCCTCATGGCAGACTCAGTGGTCAGTGGAAACTTGATGATAGCATACTGGTCAAGCTTGTTCTCTGGGGAGTGGCCTTCTGAGGGTACTTGGGCTGCCTTCGGAATCGCAGTGTCTTGGGACACTGGAAGGTAGGTGATGTGCAGATCTTCTCTTTTTTTGTGACTGTGGACACCTTTCAACACTGCCTTCTTGGCCTTCAAAGCCTTTGCTTTGGCTTCAGCTTTAGGAGAAGCAGGAGCTTCCTTCTTTGCTTTCGGCGCCATCTTGTGAAAAAGGCCCCCCTTTTAATTAACACAAAATCATTTACTTTGGCCTCACAGCCATTAGAATGGCTAATACCAAAAAAAACAGAAAATAGTATGTTAGCAAGCATGTGAAGAAATTGGCACCCTTGTACACTGTTGATAGGAATGTAAAATGGTGCAGCTGCTGTGGAAAATGGTCTAGTGGTTCTTCAGAAAGTTCAAAATGGAATTACTGTATGATCCAGCAATCTCACCTCTGGGTATGTATCCAAAAGAATTGAAAGCAGGGACTTGAACAGATATTTGTGTACCAGTTTTCATAGCATCCAAAAAGTGGAAGTAACTCAAGTGTCCATCAAAAGATGAATGGGTAAACAAAGTATGGTATATACATGTAATGGAATATTACTCAGCCTTAATAAAAGGAAGGAAATTCTGCCACATGCTACATGCTACAACATGGATGAACCCAGAAGACATTATGGCAAGTGAAATAAGCCAGACACAAAACAAATATTGTATGATTCCACTTATATAAGGTACTTAGAGTAGTTAGGTTCATAGAGACAGAAGGCAGAATTGTGGTTTCCAGGGATTGGATGCAGTGGAATGGGGCGTTATTGTTTACTGGGTATAGAGTTTCAGTTGGGGAAGATAAAAAAAAAGTCCTGGAAATGGAAGATTGTTATGGTTGCACAACAATATGAATGTACTTAATGCCACTTAAAAATGGTTAAAATGGCGAATTTTATGTTGATGTATTTTACTACAACTAAAACTGAAAAAAAAATTAATAAAGTGATTTGGGACATTAATTTACATCTTTAAAATATCTTTACTTTTGCCATATTCTTTTAGCAAGAAGCATGTTATAGGTCTTGCCCACACTTAGGGGAGAGTATTAGACAGGGCTTGAGTACCAAGGGGATGGGGACCATGGGGTCACCTTAGAGTCTGCCTGCCACATTTCCTAAAACTCAGAAGCAAAATAAAACAAGTGAAATTCACCGCATACCAAATCGGTGCCATAACAATACACAGATACCTTTTTTTTTTTTTTTTTGAGATGGAGTCTCGCTCTGTCGCCCAGGCTGGAGTGCAGTGGCGCGATCTCCGCTCACTGCAAGCTCCACCGCCTCCCAGGTTCACGCCATTCTCCTGCCTCAGCCTCCCAAGAAGCTGGGACTACAGGTGCCCACCACCATGCCCGGCTAATTTTTTTTTGTATTTTTAGTAGAGATAGGGTTTCACTGTGTTTGCCAGGATGGTCTCAATCTCCTGACCTTGTGATCCGCCCACCTCGGCCTCCCAAAGTGCTGAGATTACAGGCGTGAGCCACTGCGCCCGGCCAACAATACACAGATATCTTAAAATACAGTAAGTTGGCTGTATATCCCTAATATATACACAAAGATAGAAAAAACTGTTTTAGTAATCATGTTGTTAATAAAAATATTGATATTATTCTGAAACTAGTATATGGATATTGTAGGATAAAGCAAATAAGTGATTATGTTAGAAAGCAAGATGTTCAGCGTAAGATTAGAAAGATACAAATATATGGCTAGGCGTTGTGGCTCACATCTGTAGTGCCAACTATTTGAGAGGCTAAGACAGGAAGATTGCTTGAGCCCAGGAGTTTGAGCTATGATTGTGCCACTACACTGTAGCCTGCGTGACACAATGAGACTTTGTCTCTAAAACAATAATAAAGTAAATAAAAGATACAAATATAAAATCAAATAAGTTAAAATGTTATATTCTTAAATTTGGAATCTAATTAGCAAGATGAACAAAAGATGTTTTCTCTTTCTTTAAAAAAAAAAGTATTTTATCTTTGTCACTAAAAAAGCCTTGAAACAGGCTGGGCACAGTGGCTCACAGCTGTAATCCCAGCATTTTGGGAGGTCGAGGCGGGCAGATCATGAGGTCAGGAGTTCAAGACCAGCCAGGCCAATATGGTGAAACCCTGTCTGTACTAAAAATACAAAAAATTAGCCGGTCGTAGTGGCATGCGCCTCTAGTCCTAGCTACTCAGGAGGCTGAGGCAGGGGAATTGCTTGAACCCGGGAGGCGGAGGTTGCAGTGAGCTGAGATCACGCCACTGCACTCCAGCCTGGGCAACAAAGCAAGACTCTGTCTCAAAAAAAAAAAAAAAAAAATTAGGCTTGGTGGTGCACCTGTAGTCTTAGCTACTTGGGAAGCTGGGGTGGAAGGTTTGCTTGAGCCCAGGTGGTTGAGGCTGCAGTGAGCAATAATGGTGCTACCACACTCCAGCCTGGGAAACAGAGCAAGACCCTTGTGTCAAATTTTTTAAAAAAGTAGCCTGGTTGAAAATGCCAGTGGTGCCATTTTAGTTGCCAGCCAAGGATGGCTCCTAATGTTCTAGTCCATTTTCTGCTGCTTATAACAGAATATCTGAAACTGGTAATTTATGAAGAAAAGGAATTTATTTCTTACAGTTATGGAGGCTGAGAAATCCAAGGTTAAAGGGCCCCATTTGATGAGGGCCTTCTTGCTGTTGAGGAGTCCCTACAGAATCCCAGGGACATCACATGGCAAGGGGGCTGAACTTGCTAGCTCAAGTCTCTCTTCTTATAAACCCACCAGTTTCCACCCCCATTGCCCACCTCTGTGATAATCTATTAACTTATTAATCTATATATGAGGGGAGGGCCCTCATGACCCAGTCACCTCTTAAAGGCCACACCTCTCGATACTGCCAGGTTGAAGATTGAGTTTCAACATGCCTTTTGAGCAAGGCAGACATTCAAATCATACCACCTAGCTTCCTGGCATGTCCAGATTAGTGCCACTGCATTTGGAGTGATGCCACAGTAGTCAGTGTGACGGCTGCTGGTGCCACAGAGCAGAGGGGTCAAGGAGGAGGATCATCTTTCCAACATTAAGTATATAGATAATACATAAATAAATTTCAGATTTTTTTTTTTTTTTTGGCAACAGGATCTCTGTTGGCCAGGCTGGAGTGTAGTGGTGTGATCTTGGCTCACTGCAGCCTCAACCTCCCGGGCTCAAGTGATCCTCCCACCTTAGCCTCCAAGTGGCTGGGTCTACAGGCACATGCCACCACACCCCGCTAATTTTTCTGTGTTTTTTGGTAGAGATGGGGTCTTGCTATGTGGCCCAGGCTGGTCTCGAAGTTCTGGACTGGAATGATCCACCCACCTCAACCTGCCAAAGTGCTGGGATTACAGGCATGAGGTACTGTGCCCGACCTCAGATGTTAAAAACTTAGACTATACAGATAAAGTCAAAGTTCTATATGACCATCCCACCCAATCTCAGGGCCCTTGCTAAAGGAACCCTCTTTATCCATTTGGTGTGAGTCCTTGCAGCTTGCCAGATTTTTTTCTATGTATTCACCTTCTTCTCGGTACCTATGAAATGATTTGGCTTTCTATGGGTTTTTTTTCTTTCTTTCTTTTTTTTTTTTTTGGACTTTCTGGAAAATGTTTTTTTTTTTTTCTTTCTTTTTTTATTATTATTATACTTTAAGTTCTAGGGTACATGTGCACAATGTGCAGGTTTGTTATATATGTATACATGTGCCATGTTGGTGTGCTGCACCCATTAACTTGTCATTTACATTAGGTATATCTCCTAATGCTATCCCTCCCCCATCACCCCTCCCCACAATAGGCCCCTGTGTGTGATGTTCCCCCTTCCTGTGTCCAAGTGATCTCATTGTTCAATTCCCACCTATGAATGAGAACATGCAGGGTTTGGTTTTCTGTTCTTGCGATAGTTTGCTGAGAATGATGGTTTCCAGCTGCATCCATGTCCCTACAAAGGACATGAACTCATCCTTTTTTATGGCTGCATAGTATTTAATGTAAATGAAACTGTACTGCCCTTCACAGTTGGGTTTTTCAGCTGACAGTATGTCTTGAAGATCTTTATTTAATTTTTTTTACTGTTGCCTGTGATTCTATTGTATGAATAAACCATAATTTAACTATTCCCCTGGTGATGCACCTTTAGGTTGTTGCCATTTTTCCAATATTACAAACAGTGCACAGAAGATGCAGTGACCATCCTTATTCATTCCTCCTTGTGACATGTTTTGCTCTAGGGTAGATATTTATAAGTAGAATGATTGGGTCAAAGAGAAGGTACCTTTTATATTAATAGATTCTGCCATTTGGTGACCATACTAGTTTATAGGTCCCTGGCAACTAAATATTTTGTTTTGTTTTGCGGTGACAGGGTCTTGTTCTGTTGCCCAGGCTGGAGTGCAATGATACAATTATAGCTCACTGTAACCTCGAACACTTTGGCTCAAATGATCCTCCAGCATCAGTCTGCCAAGTAGCTGTGGGACTGCAAGTGTGTGCCACCATGCCTGGCTAATGTTTAAAATTTTTTTGTAGAGACAGGGTCTCACTGTGTTGCCCAGGCTGGTCTTGAACTCCTGGTCTGAGGTGACCTTTCTGCCTCAGCCTCCCAAAGCTGGGAGTTTGCAGGTGTGAATCACTGCACCCAGTCTAAATGGGTTTTCATTCTAGATGTAACTGGTCTCTTCAGGAAGAAGATGGGAGGAGTAGAAGCATGTGCTGGATTTTTTTTTTTTTTTTTTTTTTTTGAGATGGAGTCTCGCCTTGTTGCCCAGTCTGGAGTGCAGTGGCACGATCTTGGCTCACTGCAACCTCCGCCTCCCAGGTTCAAACGATTCTCCTGCCTCAGCCTCCTGAGTAACTGGGCTTATAGGCACCCACCACCACGCACAGCTAATTTTTGTGTTTTTAGTGGAGACAGGGTTTCACCATGTTGGCCAGGCTGGTCTTGGATTTTAAAGCTTCAAAAGATTTCCTGGGATTTTTTTTTTCTTTTTTCTTTTTTCTGGAAATGGGGTCTCACGTCTTACTCTGTCACCCAGGAGTACAGTGGTGTGATCATGGGTCACTGCAACCTCCATCTCCCAGGGCTTCAGTGATCCTCCCACTTCAGCCTCCCAGGTAGCTGGGACCACAGGCATATGCCACCACACCTGGCTAAATGTTGTATTTTTTGCAGAGACAAGGGTTTTGCCATGTTGCCAAGGATGGTGTCAGACTCCTGTGCTCAAGTGATCCACCTACCTCAGCCTCCCAAAGTGCTAGGATTACAGGCATGAGCCACTGCACCCAGCTCTCCTGGCATTCTTTGGTTGAAACGTATATAGGACTATGAGTTTAAAACCTCCTTAGTCCCTTTGGCTTTAAGAACAAAGAGGCCGATGGCTCACGCCTGTAATCCCAATACTTTGGGAGGCCAAGGCAGGCGGATCACAAGGTCAGGAGATCGAGACCATCCTGGCTAACATGGTGAAACCCCGTCTGTACTAAAAATAAAATAAAAAAAAATTAGCTGGGCATGGTGGCGGGCGCCTGTAGTCCTAGCTACTCAGGAGGCTGAGGCAGGAGAATGGTGTGAACCCAGGAGGCGGAGCTCACAGCGAGCAGAGATCACGCCACTGCACTCCAGCCTGGGCGACAGCAAGACTCCGTCTCAAAAAAAAAAAAATACAAATAAAAAAATAAATAAAGCACGATGTAATTCCAGCACTTTGGGAGGCCGAGGTGGGAGGATCACTTGAGGTTAGGAGTTGGAGACCAGCCTGGTCAGCATGGTGAAACCCCATCTCTATTAAAAATACAAAAATTAGTCGGGGTGCAGTGACTCACACCTGTAATCCCAGCACTTAGGGAGGCCGAGGCGGGTGGATCACGAGGTCAGGAGATCGAGACCATCCTGGCCAACATGGTGAAACCCTGTCTACTAAAAGTATAAACATTAGCTGGGCATGGTGGCACGTGCCTATAGTCCCAGGTACTCAGTAGGCTGAGGCAGGAGAACCGCTTGAACCCATGAGGCAGAGGTTGCCGTGAGCTGAGATCATGTCACTGCACTCCAGCCTGGAGACAGAGCAAGACTCCGTCTCAAAAAAAAAAAAAAAAAGAAAGAAAGAAAAATTAGCTGGACATGGTGGTGCATGCTTGTAATCCCAGCTGCTCGGGAGGCTGAGGCATGAGACTTGCCTGAACCTGGGAGGTAGAGGTTGCAGTGAGCTGAGATGGCACCGATGCCCTCTAGTTTGGGCGACAGAGCGAGACTCTGTCTCAAAGGAAAAAAAAAAAAGAAGAGGCTTGGGCTCTGCCTTGTGTGTAGGTGGCAGGCCCTCGTGCTGGTGAAGGAGAGAGGAACAAGAGCAGGTCTTGCCCAGTTACAAGCCTGTGGGCAGAATATTCTGCCTTCTCATGCTGACAGGTGTCTAAACAGATGGAGCTGCTTAAAAAGAAAAGTTGAAAGCATCTGCTAGATTAGGACTCCAGGCTCTCTCTAAGGGCTAAGCAAGGACCTGTGTTCTTTACAGGTGGGCATAGCATATATGGGTGAGTAAATGAGGTTTGACTAGTGACAGCTACAAGCTGTGGCCAGATGAACCCTCCTGAGCTCTGTGGGCAATCAGGGTCCTCACCCTCACTGTGGGGAGAATGAGGCTGTCTGCTGTGTGCCCTGCCCATGTGAGCACAGGGTGTGTCAGGTCCACAGTCTATCTCTAGTGAAGCCGCATCAGTCTAGTTCTGAAAGTTTGCAGCCCCCTAGACTTGCTTTGGGGTGAGAGTCTGCAGGGCCTCTGGCAGCCCGCCAGCCTCCCACCTCTCCTGCTGTGACCTGTATTCCAGTTTACTGAGTATCTCTGCTTATAAAGGGATTTTCCTTACACTTCACTGTTTGCCTTTATGATTGCGGCTTTGAGGGAGAGGAAGGAAACTGAAGAGCAGGAGGTTCTGGAGAAAATGCATAGGGAAGCAGTTTTGAGTCTCCTTTGGCTAGCTGTGCAATTCCTTTGATTCCAGGCAAAACCTGGAAGGAATAGCCTTTACATTTCCTTTCAGTTTTGCAAGAGCAAATATGTCTTCTCTCAGTCTTCTTTATTTAATCAAGTGGGACTGCGTATTCATTTCCCGTCTCCATGTCTTGCAACCACGTTTAGCCAAATTAATATCAGACAGAGCTAGCTGAGGGAAGCTCTCAAACCAAACACTCAAATGAATTTTTCAAGTGATAAAACTGCATCCAGAACTTTGAAAAGGTAGGTGGGGCGGGGGGGTAGGGGTTAATTCTTGTTTCTACCACATGACCAGATTTGGAAACTCTACAACTGGTCACCATCTGCACCATTTGACCAGTTATGAAGAATTTTACCTTCTAGCCCCAAGAGCTCCTCAACCACAGGTGGTACAGAGAATCTGTTTTGGGTCTTCTCCCTTGCCCCCACCCCCCCCCCCCCCACACACCCCCCGCACAGTTTGTTTGCTTTGTTGTTTTTTCTTTCTTAAAGAGTTTCTGTCTTGCCCTTTCTTTGGAGTTTGATTGGAAGCCCTGCAGAGGAGTTGTTGAACAGTCAGCCATGTTCCTGGGATTATCCTTCCTTAGGAGCATCTGTCTGCTGTGTGGGGAGAAAGGCAGGGGTGCCAAATTCTATTGGTTTGTAACAAATTGTAGCTTCTGAGCTGGGGAGTATCCCATCTTTTCCTCTCCTTGCAGGAGGTCCACTGTTAAAGGGGAATTACCCAGGACATGTTTTATTTTTTTGCTGCTAGGCCGTTTATACATCATTGCATTCAACTTCTGTCCCAGTTCCTAGTGTGGGCCTTGTCTCCAGACTCTGATGCAAGGTTTCTGTCCTAGTTCCTAGTGTGGGTCCTGCGTCACAACTCTGCTGTAAGGTTCTTTGGCTTTGGCTTCGGCTTCGGGAGGGGGCGTGGAGCCAGGTAGGCAGGGAAGTGGAGGGAGGTGCTCACTCTCAGCTTTATTTGGATTCCTGGAGGACGAGAGTTGCTGTTACCAGGAAAAGTCAGTGTTGATCAGACAAGAAGAGGATCTGCTGCCTTCCTTTGGTGGGTGGGTGTTGTTAGGTTGTGGGAGAATTTGCCTGGAGGAGGCTCTGTGTCTTCGTGAGGGCAGTGCCTTCTGTACAGTGCCTGGAGTTACTCCTCCCTAAAATGAGGGTAGCATTGTGCAGGTGTGCTAAGGGCTCCAGAAATGTCATTTGTGGTTGTGCTACACCCCGTGGCCTAAAACTCAGTAGGCGCCTCATTTCTGGCAATAGACTAGACACACATATCCCTATTCTCCTACTTTCTGGTCTAGAAATTAGGCTTGGGCTGGGCGTGGTGGCTCACACTTGTAATCCCGGCACTTGGGGAGGCCAAGGCAGGTGGATCACTTGAGGTCAGGAGTTCAAGACTAGCCTGGCCAACATGGCAAAACCCCATCTCTACTAAATACAAAAATTAGCTGGGTGTGGTGGCGTGCACCTGTGGTCCCAGCTACTTGGGAGGCTGAGGCACGAGAATCAGTTGAACCCAGGAGGTGGAGGTTGCAGTGAGCTGAGATTGTGTCATTGTACTCCAGCCTGGGCAACAGAGAGAGACTGTGTCTCAAAAAAAAAAAAAAAAGAAGGAGAAGGGGAAGAAGAAGAAGAAAAAAAGAAAAAAAGAAGAATAAATTAGGCATGGGTTTTAGAAATTAGGATGAGCTTACGGAGAGATCCAGTGGGGGCAGCGGGCAGACTGAGTGGCCCCCATTAGGAGCACGTGGGCTGGGCAGAAGCCAACAGGACTAACTTTGAACTTTACTTCCTTCACTGCCTCAGCCAGAGATGTTTCGTTCAGCAAAACCTCCAGATTTTCTCCTCCTCTCACTGGGGAGTCATGAAGCTCCCAGGCCTGTGTGCACCTGTAGTTCTGCCCCCATAAATGTATTTCTGCTCATGGGCTTTCTGTTGACTTGAGAAGGAACTGTTTTCCAATCTCAGAGGAAGCCTCCTCTGGGCCCAGCTCCGTCGCGCAGCCCACCATGGCCGCAGCAGTAGCAGCTTGAGCCTTCTCAGGAAGGAGGGCGGGTTAGTCAGTTGCCAGAGTCTCCCCACAGGTCTCAGCTTCATCCTGGGACTTCCAGATATGGAGCGTAGGCTAACTGAACCTTTCCTCCTCAGCAGTCAGTGTCACTGGGGACGTGTCTGGCACATCTGACATTTTGGGAAAGAACTGCTAAGCCCCCCTAGGACCAGCTCTCAGTGTTCACAGAAGACACTTAAGCCCTGGTTATCAGAATGATTTGTGAACACCAAAAATGCAAGAGGAGTGGAGATTTTTTCTTGAGAGACTATGATGGCTGTGCCTTTGTCAAATGTTTGACCTCCAACTTGACAGACCTGAGTCTGCCAGCCCGCTTTGGGTCACCTCCCATTTTCCTGCTCTCTCAAAAACACCTCTTGCAGACCAGCCACTCCTGTGTCACCTGGCATAGTCCGGCTGCATTTCCTGCCCTTTTCTCTGTCCCTGGAAAGCATGGAATCATCTCAGAGCACGCAGAAAAGCACCTGGAGAAAAGGGGCATTTGGCTTCACGGTGCCAAGCTTCACGCTCCTAGGCTCCCAAAGGGAACATGAGCCTCCTCTCCACAGACCAAGCATGTTCATTCTGACCCTGGGGTGGGGCTTTAGTTTCCAGGCTATTATGTAGAATATCACGGGGGCCTGTACTTTTGCACAGAAGGGAGGCAGGCGGGCACTGTCTAGAGTTAGGATGAATTAAGAACTCTTGGAGAATGTATTTGTAAGAACTCAAGGAATGCATTTGCTTCTGTGTTTCAAAGGCAGCACTAACTATTTTACAAACAATAGCTGTTTTCTTCTGCAACCCCTCTCCCTAGATTTTGCTAACTTATTATATCCGGGACAGTCCAACTTCAAACCACCATGACTGAAGCTGGATGTCGGGGAGGTGGGGGTGGGGTGATGGCCAATTGGAGGAGCCAGTTAGATTCTGTGCGCCTGTTCAGCATCTTCCACGTTTTCAGAGTTCTTGCCCAGGAGTTGTTTGTTAATGGTGAATGAGACGTGGAGGAATGAAATCTTTCTCCCAAGTGAGCAAGGTGTAGAACTGTAACTAGCATTTTTAGCGGGGGAGGGGAGAGACTCCTTTTGCTACCCTGGAGTGGTATTTCCCTTCCAGTGAATTTGCCAAACAGCATAGAAGTCTGGAGTAGCCGAGGGAGGTTTCTCCTGGTACTTGGGGGCAAAGCTCCAAGGAGGGAAGGGAATAGAAAGTGTCCACCCAGCCCTTACCTGGAACGGCATTCTTTCAGACACCGGGTGGGGGAGCCTCTGCTGTGTAGTTGGGAGGTCTCTGGGATTTTCACCGTGACTTTTCAATGAGGCTACCTTGGGGAGCAAGAGAGAGGAAGCCAGCTCCTGTAACCACTGTTCTGAACAGCTGGGCCTCTAACTGAGGCATTATTAGCATTTGAAAACCCCTCTGAAGGGGCCAAGAGCTTCCCAGGGTGGGCGCTGGGGCCTGAGTGCTGAGACCCCACAGTGGCTCCAACAGAATGGGGCTGAGCATCCAGGGCATAAAGACCAGACCGGACTCAAGAATGAACCCATTGTGGCTTTGTCCCAGGCTTGAAAACTGTGACCAAGGCTCTTTCATTGTGTTAAGAAAGACCATTTCTTGGCCACAGAAGAGCTCATAAGTCTAGTTCCTTCATCAAGCAGAGCTGCGGAAGACCTGCCCCTCGCTAGAAGTTTCTGTTAGTGTCCTGCTCTCCAAGCATTTCTGATGGAAGTTGCACTTTCTGCTCCCCGCTTTAACTCAGGAGTACCTTTGGCCAAAGCCCGATCACACATGCTCAGGGTGGAACGTGTTGATCCTAGAGCAGCAGGTGGGCCTGACTCCCTTTTCTTGCCTTAGAGTCTCCCTCTCGCAGCTGCCTAAATTAAGCCCCTTCCCAAGTTATTAAGCCTGCACAAAGTGCTTTTTGGTCATTCTGGTTCAAACAGTTTGGATTTGCACAATATTTTAAAATCATGTTAATTCTGGTTAAAAGATCAAAGGTCATGACTCCAAATCTTTCCAGCCTTTTCCCTGTTTCCAGCCTTTTCCCTGTTTCCAGCCTAAATAAATCCCCACCCAGTTTGGGGTATGTTTCTACAGACTAGACATCAGATAGGGATGCAAAGCTCCAGGGAACTGGCCCATCTGTTTCTTAAACGAGGAGCAATGGTGCCACCTACTGGGCACTTGCTGGTAGCTACAAGCTTTGTGGCCAGTCCTGTTTTCTGGTGACAGGTGAGAGTATCTGTACTGTATTCTAGTACACGAGTAATAACATACCGCAGTAGAAAGCATACTGAGTAGGCACACTATTTCCTGCTAACAGGCTTGTATATTGTGTTTGGGCAAGTTGTGCAGGGTCACAACTAGTTAGGGATGGAGGCAAATAGAAACGGCCTTCCCAACTCCAAAGTTCACCACTAAGCCAGGGTTTGCCAAAACCAGCAGGCGATTTCAGCTGGTAACTGCACAAGAGTAGTAACTGGTAGCATAAATAGTGAAGCCACTTTTCTCTCTTTGGTTCTTTTTTCTTTTCTTTTTTTTTTTAAGATGGGGTCTTACTATGTTGCTCAGGCTGGTTTCAAACTCCTCGGCTCAAGCGATCCTCTCGCTGGGCCTCCCAAAATGCTACGATTACAGGCATGAGCCACCATGCCTGGCCCAGTTTGTTCTCTCTCAGTCTTGGTGATTTTGTCTCAGCTGTATATGACTCTTTAAACCTTGAACAGCTCTTTGACCCTTGTTTATTTCAGTTTTTAAACAATGTTAGGTAGGCAACAATATCAGCTAGAAATTGACAGTTTGTTATCATATTATCCAAAAGTTACCACTTGAGGTAAGCAACACTAATTTTCCATTTATTTTCCTTATCTAGTATAGTGATATGAAGTTACCTTTTCAGAGTAAGTTTCTTTAGGAAAAAAAAAAAAAAAAGACAAGTCAATTTTAGGGGGAAAAATACAGGTAGATAATGGTACAGATGGTACACAGATACAACAAACATCCTGATGGGTGTTGTGGATGACCCCAAAGTTTGGGAAGTGTTGGGCCATGCCCATCATCACTGACGTACTATGAGACGTTGGTCAATCTCAAGCATCCTTTTCTCATTTGTAGAAAAGAATATGTTAGTAGATGATTGTTCAGGTCATGTAGACACATACAGTGCTGTGATGTCTCAGCATCATGGGTCAGGTTTCTCCCAGGCCAGGCTGCTGTGCCTGGGGTGGTGGAAACAAGAAATTTAGAGGCTTGGCCTTGCTTCCCCTACTTTGCCTGTGCCTCAAGATTCCTTCCTTTTGCCTGCTATATCCTTTCTTTTTTAATAACAGATTTATTGACATACGATTCACATACCATGTAATTCACAGTTGTGAAACCATCACCATGAAAAAAGAACCTCATATTGATCACTCCCTATTCCTTCTAACCATCACAGCTGTAGACAACCACTAATCTACTATCTGCTTCCATAGATTTGCCTATTCTGGACATTCCATGTGGATGGAATCATATAAGGTCTTTTATGACTGGCTTTTTTCACTTAGCATAATGTCTTTAAGGTTCATGTTGTAGTATATATTAGTATTTTATTCCTTTTTATTGCCAGATAATACTTATAATTGCTATCTTTTTTATTTTAAACATTCTAGTGGGTATGAAGTGGTGGTGTCTCATTGTGGGTTTTTTGTTTTGTTTTGTTTTCTTTTGTTTTTTGAGACAGGGTCTCACTCTGTCATCCAGGCTAGAATACTATGGTGCAACCAAAGCTTACTGTAGCCTCCACATCTCGGGCTCAAACAATCCTCCAACTTCAACCTCCTGAGTAGCTAGGACTACAGGCATGGGCCACCAGACCCAGCTAATTTTTTTGTTTGTTTGTTTGTTTGTTTTTTGAGATGGAGTCTCGCTCTGTCGCCCAGGCTGGAGTGCAGTGGCACAATCTCGGCTCACTGCCAGCTCCACCTCTCATGCCATTCTCCTGCCTCAGCCTCCTGAGTAGCTGGGACTACAGGCTCATGCCACCACGCCTGGCTAATTTTTGTATTTTTAGTAGAGACAGGGTTTCACCGTGTTAGCCAGAATGGTCTCGATCTCCTGACCTCGTGATCCGTCTGCCTTGACCTCCCAAAGTGCTGGGATTACAGGCGTGAGCCACTGCACCCAGCCTTGTTTGTATTTTTTTAGAGATGGGGTTTTGCCATGGCTGCCCAGGCTGGTCTCAAACTCCTGGCCTCAAGCGATCCTCTCACCTTGGCCTCCCAAAGTGTTGGGAGGCCACTGCACTGGCCTCATGGTGGTTTTGATTTGCATTCCCCTGATGGTTAATGACATTGAGGATCTTTTTATGTGCTTATTAGCTATTTGTATATCTTTTTTTCTTTTTCTTTTTTTTTTTTGTTTCTGACGGAGTCTCACTCTGTTACACAGGCTGGAGGGAAATGGCACGATCTTGGCTCACTGCAACCTCTGCCTTCTGGGTTCAAGCAATTCGCCTCCCTCAGCCTCCCTGTAGCTGGGATTACAGGCTCATGCCACCATGCCTGACTAATTTTTGTATTTTTAGTAGAGACAGGGTTTCACCATTTTGGCCAGGTTGGTCTTGAACTCCTGACTTTAGGTGATCCGCCCGCCTTGACCTCCCAATGTGCTGGAATTATAGGCATGAGCCACCATGCCCAGCTAGCTATTTGTATATCTTCTTTGGAGAAATATATTCCGATCCTTTGCTTATTTTTAAATTGAATTATTTATCTTTTATTACTGAGTTGTAAGAACTCTTTATATGTTCTGGATGCAAAATACTTAATATATGCTGGATACTTATTAGATATGATTTGCAAATATTTTCTCTCATTCTGTGGGTTTTTTCTTTTTAAAATTGTGATTAAATATGTGTAACATAAAATTTATCATTTTAACATTTCTAAGTGTACAGTTCTGTGACATTATTAAGTATATTCACATTGTTTTGCAGACATTACCACCATCCATTTCTAGAACTTTTTCATCTTCCCCAACTTAAACTCTGTACGCACTAAGCAATAACTCCCCATTCGCTTCTCCCCTAGCTTCTGTCTCTATAAATTTGCCTACTCTAGGTACTTCATGTAAGTGAAATCATTTAGTATTTGTCCTTTTGTGTATATTTATTTCACTTAGTATAATATTATCAAGATTCATCCATGCTGTAGCATTTGCCAGAATTTCCCTTTTTTATGGCTGAATCGTATTCCATTTTGTGTAAATACTGCATTTTGTTAATCCATTCATCTCTTGATGGACATTTGGGTTGTTTCTACCTTCTGGCAATTGTGAATAATGCTGCTGTGAAGATAGGTATACAAATATCTGTTTGAGACCCTCCTTTCAGTTATTTTGGCTATATACCCAGATGTGAACTTGCTAGATCATATGGTGATTCTGTGTTTAAATTTTTTTGCAGAACCGCTGTACTGTTTTGCACAGTGGCTAGTCCATTTTTTTTTTTTTTGAGACGGAGTCTCGCTCTGTAGCCCAGGCTGGAGTGCTGTGGCCGGATCTCAGCTCACTGCAAGCTCCGCCTCCCGGGTTTACGCCATTCTCCTGCCTCAGCCTCCCGAGTAGCTGGGACTACAGGCGCCCGCCACCTCGCCCGGCTAGTTTTTTGTATTTTTCAGTAGAGACGGGGTTTCACCGTGTTAGCCAGGATGGTCTCGATCTCCTGACCTCGTGATCCGCCCGTCTCGGCCTCCCAAAGTGCTGGGATTACAGGCTTGAGCCACCGCGCCCGGCCGGCTAGTCCATTTTATATTCCACCAGCAGTGCACAAGGATTCCAGATTCTTTGCATCCTCACCAACAGTTGTACACTTCTTATTTTCTCTTTTGTTGTTGTTGTTGTTGTTGTTGTTTGGTTTTTTTTGTTTGTTTCTGTTTTTTTGAGATGGAATCTCGCTCTGTCGCCCAGGTTGTAGTGCAGTGGCGTGATCTCGGCTCACTGCAAGCTCTGCCTCCTGGGTTCACACCATTCTCCTGCCTCAGGCTCCCGAGTAGCTGGGACTACAGGCACCGGCCACCACACCCGGCTAATTTTTTGTATATTTTTTGGTAGAGACGGGGTTTCACCGTGTTAGCCAGGAGGGTCTCCTGATCTCATGATCTGCCCACCTCAGCCTCCCAAAGTGCCGGGATTACAGGTGTGAGCCACCATGCCCAGCCCTATTCTGGGTGTCTTGCATTTCCACGTGAAGTTTTGAATCCATTTGTGAATTACTGCAAAGAGGATACCTGTCATTTTCTTTTTTTTTTTTTTGTAATGATAAAAGTTTAATTCACCAAAAAGATACAACAATGATAAATACAGGCATATCTCATTTTGTTGCACTTCACAAATACTGAGTTTTCTTTACAAATTGAAGGTTTGTAGCAACCCTGCATATAGCAATTCTATTGGTACCATTTATCCAACAGCATGTGCTCACTTCATGTCTCTGTGTCACATTTTGGTAATTCTCTATTTCTTTTTTATTATTATTATACTTTAAGTTCTAGGGTACATGTGCACAACGTGCAGGTTTGTTACATATGTATACTTGTGCCATGTTGGTGTGCTGCACCCATCAACTCGTCATTTACATCAGGTATAACTCCCAATGCCATCCCTCCCCCCCCCCCCCCCCATACCTGTCATTTTCATAGGGATTGCACTGTACCTGTAGATCGAGTTGGGGATACTGCCATCTCAGCAACACTTAGTCTTCTGATCCATGAATGTTGGATATTTTTCTGTTTATGTAGGTCTTCTCGAATTTCTTTCAATGACGTTTTGTAGTTTTCAGAGTATAAGTTTTCATTTCCTTTGTTAAATGAAGCATTGCATTATATTTGATGTTATTGTGAAATAATTGTTTTTCTTTCATTTTTTATTTATTTATTTTTATTTTTATTTTATTTATTTATTTTTTTGAGACGGAGTCTTGCTCTGTGGCCCAGGCTGGAGTGCAGTGGCTGGATCTCAGCTCACTGCAAGCTCCACCTCCCGGGTTTACGCCATTCTCCTGCCTCAGCCTCCCAAGTAGCTGGGACTACAGGCGCCCGCCACTTCGCCCCGGCTAGTTTTTTTGTATTTTTTGTAGAGACGGGGTTTCACCGGTTTAGCCAGGATGGTCTCGATCTCCTGACCTCGTGATCCGCCCGTCTCGGCCTCCCAAAGTGCTGGGATTACAGGCTTGAGCCACCGCGCCTGGCCTTTCTTTCATTTTTTATTTTGTTTTGTTTTTTTTTTTATTTTTTTGATACACAGTCTCTCTCTGTTGCCCAGGCTGGAGTGCAGTGGTGTGATCATAGTTTACTGCAGCCTTGAACTCCTGGGCTCAAGCCATCCTCATGCTCCAGCCTCCCAGATAGCTACAGCTACAGGTGTGCACTACCATGCCTGGCTAATTTGTGTATGTATGTATGGAGATGGGGGATTCTTGCTATGTTGCTTAGGCTGGTCTCTAACTGCCAGGCTCAAGCAATCCTCCCACCTCAGCCTCTGAAAGTGCTGGGATTAGAGGCACAAGCCACCATGCATGGCCTTAGGTTTATTTTTGGATTGTTCCTTGCTAGTATATACAAATACAAATGATTTTTGCATATTGCTTTGTACCCTACAACCTTGCTGAACTTGTTTAATAGTTCTAGTAATTTTTAGTACATTCCTTAAGGTTTTCTATATTACAATATCATGCTATCCATGAATAGAGGCAGTTTTACTTCTTCCTTTCCAATCTGGATGTATTTTGTTTCTTCTTCTTCTTTTTTTTTTTTTTTTTTTTTTTGAGATGGTGTCTCACTCTGTTACCCAGGCTGGAGTGCAGTGGTGTGATCTTGGCTCACTGCAGCCTCTGCCTCCCAGGTTCAAGCAATTCTCCTGCATTAGCCTCCTGAGTAGCTGGGACTACAGGAGCACGCCACCACGCCTGGCTAATTTTTGTATTTTTAAGAGTCAGGGTTTCACCATATTGGTCAAACTGGTCTTAAACTCTTGACCTCAGGTGATCTACATGCCTCGACCTCCCAAAGTGCTGGGATTAGAAGTGTGAGCCACCGCACCTGGACTTTTTTTTTTTTGTTTATTTTTCTTGCCTAATTGTCCTGGCTTGCACTCTAATACAATGTTGAACAGAAGTGGCGAGAGTAGTGGCGAGAGTAACCATCTCTGTTGTGTTCCTGATTGTAGAGGGAATTAGTTCAGTTACTTACCATTAATCAAGTATGATGTTACCTGTGGGGTTTTTTGTTAATGCTCTTTATCAAGATGAGGAAGTTGCATCTATTCCAAATCTGAGTATTTTTATTATGAAAAGGATCTTGTCAAATGCTTTTTCTGTCTGTTGACATGATCATGGAGTGGTTTTTTTTTATAACTTCCATTACATGGATTTTCTTGTGTATAACTAGCCTTGCATTTCTGGGATAAATTCTACTTGGTCATTGTGTGTAACCGACCTTTTTTTTTTTTGAGACAGAGTACAGAGTCTCACACTGTTGCCCAGACTGGAGTGCAGTGGTGTGATCTCCACTCACTGCAACCTCCACCCTGGGTTCAAGCAATTCTCCTGCCTCAGCCTCCCAAGTAGCTGGGATTACAGGTGCCTTCTACCACGTCCTGCTAATTTTTTGTATTTTTAGTAGAAACGGGGTTTCACTGTCTTGGCCAGGCTGGTCTTGAACTCCTGACCTCGTGATCCGCCTGCCTTGGCCTCTCAAAGTGCTGGGATTACAGACATGAGCCACCACGCCCAGCCTGTATAACCCTTTTTATATGTTGCTGGATTCTGTTTGCTGGTATTTTGTTTAGGATTTTTGTTTGTATATGCATAAAGTATATTGGTCTATAGGTTTTTTTTCCTTGTCTTAAACCTTTAAACCTTTGCTTTTCATATCAGAGTAATATTGGTTTCATAGAATGAATTAGAAAGTATTTCTTCTTTTATTTTTTGGAAGAGTTTGTGAAAAGTCGCTATTAATTCTTTTCTAAATGTTTGGCAGAATTTACCAGTGGAGTCATCTGATGGGCCTGGATTGTTTATATGTGTGTATGTTGTTGTTGGGGGGTTAATTACTTATTCAGTCCTTTTACCTGTTGCATTGTTTCTTTTTCTTTTCTTTTCTTTTCTTTTTTTTTTTTTGAGACAGAGTCTCACTCTGTTGCCCAGGCTGGAGTCCAGTGGCGTGATCTCGGCTCACTGCAAGCTCCACCTCCCAGGTTCACGCCATTCTCCTGCCTCAGCCTCCCGAGTAGCTGGGACTACAGGCACCTACCACCACGCCCAGCTAATTTTTTGTATTTTTAGTAGACACAGGGTTTCACCATATTAGCCAGGATAGTCTTGATCTCCTGACCTCGTGATCCTCCTGCCTCGGCCTCCCAAAGTGCTGGGATTACAGGTGTGAGCCACCGCGCCCAGCCTGCATTGTTTCTTACTTGTAGAACATGAAGGCTGCTTGCAGAAACACACTTACATAAAAGGAGAGGGATTCTGGGAAGAGTGGGCCTAGCAGGAATTTGGTAATTTAGGGGTTTCTAGTTGGCTGTACCTGGAGCCGTGCCTTCTCCTCTCCTCTGTATTATTACATCTCAGAGGAAGCAGTCTTCCTTCTCCTGCCTGAATGAACACCACTGAGGTTAGGACCAATAACTGGAGCCATATCCTGGATGGAAAAGATGGGTGTGTGTATGTGTGTATGTGTGTGTTCTGCCTTACCTCAAATATTGATAAAAAGTGAAGGAAGGTACCTCAACTGTTGAGATTCCCAGATCATGAATGACAGACCACAGTGAACTCTGGAACAGCCATTTAAAGAATGAGATAGCTCTCCATGTGCTGAAAAGAAGTGATCTCGGCCGGGTGTGGTGGCTAATGCTTGTAATGCCAGCAATTTGGGAGGCCGAGGAGGGCGGATCATGAGGTCAGGAGATCGAGACCGTCCTGGCTAACACGGTGAAACCCCATCTTTACTAAAAATACAAAAAATTAGCCTGGCATGGTGGTGCTTGCCAGTAATCCCAGCTACTTGGGAGGCTGAGGCAGGAGAATCGCTTGAACTCAGGAGGCGGAGGTTGCAGTGAGCCGAGATCACGCCACTGTACTCCAGCCTGGCAACAGAGCGAGATGCCGTCTCAAAAAAAAAAAAGTGATCTCGTGCACACTTCAGCAGCACATATACTAAAATTGGAACGATACAGAGGGGATTAGCATGACCCCTGCGCAAGGATGACATGCAAATTTGTGAAGTGTTCCGTATTAAAAAAAAAAAAAGAAGTGCTCTCTAAGATATATAATTAAGTGAAATCTGCAGAATAGTGTGCTTCCATTTGTGTAAGAACAAAACATGCAAGGGAGCCTGTGGATGCATAGGCTGGTCATACATGGCACCTTGGCACCCATGATGAGAGTCAGAGCTAGTGAGAGACTTAGTACCCTGTGGGGTTGTTTTCCCTTGTGGTTATGTGGCCTTCAACAAAACTCTTTCTAAAGTAATGTGCCTGCTTGAAGTGCAATGGTGAGCCTGTGTGTGAGGAGGCTGTGCCCTTGGCAGCAACAGCTACCCTTGGCAGAATCTGAACATCTCAGAGACATGGCCTGAGGATCGTCATGAGTTGTCTCTGCCACAGTGCGGGAGGCACTATCTAGACCTCCATTTACTTGAAGCCTAGTGTTCCTCAGGAATTCCTGCATCTACCTGTGGAAACTGGTGATAGATCTCAAAGGCCCTCCAAGGTTGGATGTTTCCTTCTGAGCGCCGTTTCAGCAACACAGAAATCTCGGTCTGTTTCTCCAAGGTGAAGGGCTTTCGTTGCCCTGTTGCCTCCCTGTGGACTTCTGGCCAGGTGGCCCCACAAAAAAGCACCTTATTCTTTCTTGGCAGATCCAATCATGGCTCCTGCCTCCCACCATGAGTCGGGATATTGGGGAAATGAAGCAGATGCCAGAAGTCTTTCGGGTTTCCCAAGCCAAAAGAGCTTTCACACTAATAGCCTGTCCTTTTCCATTTAAGTCTGACAGAATTGGCAAGCAGGAACAATTTAGGTTTTTGGAAATATCCACAAGCTCTTTGCTTCCATCCGGAGTGAATGCTTCTCTTCCTTCACAGGGGCTACCCTAAGAGGCTGGGAAGCCTCCCAGCCTGTGCTAGTGAGATCCCAGCCCAGATTCCAGGCCTGGATCTGAGGCCTTGAACACTGAGGATCCTTGTGTCTCTCCCACAGAGAACACCTTCTGCAGTGGGGACCATGTGTCCTGGCACAGCCCTTTGGATAACAGTGAGTCAAGAATTCAGCACATGCTGCTGACAGAGGACCCACAGATGCAGCCCGTGCAGACACCCTTTGGGGTAGTTACCTTCCTCCAGGTGAGGCACAGGTTGAACGCTGGTTCAAGCCTTCCTGTAGGAAGAGTCCTGGGAGGATAGGGAGGCTTGAGGAAGGGGAGTGAAGGGAGTGGGAGGTTTCCTTTGGCCTCCTCCTGATTTCTGTTTCCTCTGATGGTTTGTCAGGTAGATTCAGATGGTCTGATTTAACCTGCTGAGATGGGAGAAGGGGGAAGGGGAAGGCGCCATTTGGGTGGGAGAGAATGGCTGTAGCTGAGAGGGAGGAATGGGGGTGGCAGGTATTCTGTGAACAGTGAAGACCCAGTCTCAGGAACAGGACTTTCTAGCAGGAAGCCAGCTCTGGGTCATCTTTGCTGTTTCCCAGAAGCTGTGGTAACCTGCCCAGCTTTGACCAGTGTTTGTTTTTGGTCACGATGAAGTCTATGTGAAGGTTCCACTGATTCCTTTGATATTTACACAAAGGCCTATCCCCTAATAAGGAAGGGAGGAGTTTCTCTGCAAGCTGCTAGGACCTATTGGTGGTGGTTCCAAGCCTGATAGGTCTCAAAGTCTCTTGTTTACATTCCCCATGATACCAGACTGGGTAGGAATGGCTCCCTGAACCTCCCCAACTTCCAGAGACATGGCCTGAGGACACATCTTGAGTTGCTCAGGCCTTGGTTTTCTCCTTTGCAGCCAAGAGCTAGACTTGGTGTCATCCAGACACAGCAAGGGCAAGGGTCAGGCCTCAGGGCCCACCAGTGGACCCAGCCATTTACCAGCCAGGCAGCCACTCCCTCCTAAGGGAACCATCCCATCTTGGCTGCACCAGCTCCTAAGCACAGATCCTGCCTGTGGTCTCCCAACTGGAGGTGACTCAGAGAGCCTGAGTAACTGACCTTCGTGGGGTGGGGAGCTGCCATTAACACACAGTGGCTTTCTATCCTGGGCCTCAGATCGTTGGCGTCTGCACTGAAGAGCTACACTCAGCCCAGCAGTGGAACGGGCAGGGCATCCTGGAGCTGCTGCGGACAGTACCTGTGTGAGTACCCATGCAAGGTGGGAGCCCGGCTCCCTGGGCCTGGGGATGGGAGTCCCTCCACCACCCTCCATGTGGGGCTCCCTCTTGCATTGTTATTTCAGGCCCTGGTTTTTCACATCAGGGCTTCCTGACAACTCACTCCCTGACAGTCCCTGACCACAAACTATTCCCCTGTGTCCTAGGCCTGGGGCAGCAAACAGGGCAGGCTGTAGGCCCAGCCCATCAGCCCCAGATCCTCAGTTACCATTGTATCCCCTTTCCTTGTCCACAGTGCTGGCGGCCCCTGGCTGATAACTGACATGCGGAGAGGAGAGACCATATTTGAGATTGATCCACACCTGCAAGTATGTCTTGAGTGAGGAAAACCTTTCTAGTAACCTGTGCCTAGGCCTCTTCCAAATAACACTGGCTTTCATCCTGGGAAAATGGAGGAGCTTTATGTGTGAGTGAGTAGATATTTGGCATCATTTGGAACTTGTCCCCTGAATTCTGCGGAGCACATAGGGAACAGAGATTTCAGCCCAGGAAAGCTAGTCCTCAGACATACGTATTTTGGCATTTTAAAAGGATATTTTTATTGTATGTAAATTACATATTGGCTTAAAAAATTAGATCGCCAGCAATAAAAGATAAGTGTAGTGGATATTGCTTGTTTGCCCAGTATTCATTCTCTTGCCTCCCAGACTTTCTTTTAGGGAGCCACCATGGCCACCACGGCCCTGTACCAGACAGTGGTGTAGGTGATACTGACTCCATGGCCCAGCTTCAGGAGTGAGTGCTGATTGGTCTAATGGTCCCATCCCCGTTTTCGCCACATTTTCTATCTTGGACAGTCATTCGCAGAGCTCCTAGCCTGGAAAAGTTGGCACCTTAGACATACAGGCTGGCAGCTGCCCACTCCCTGTGGCCCACCTGGACAGTGTTTCAGTGTCATCTTTGCTGTTTTAGAAGCATTCCTTTGGCATGCAGGTAAATTTAGAAAGCCACAAGAACGTAACTGCCTTTTTTTTTTTTTTTTTTTTTTTTTTGGTGGGGGCGGAGTTTCACTCTTGTCACTCAGCCTGGAGTGCAATGGCGCAATCTCAGCTTACTGCAACCTCTGCCTCCTGGGTTCAAGCAATTGTCCTGCCTCAGCCTCCCGAGTAGCTGAGATTACAGGCGCCTGCCACCACACCCAGCTAATTTTTGTATTTTTAATGGAGACAGCATTTCACCATGTTGGTCAGGCTGGTCTCGAACTCCTGGCCTCAGATGATCCGCCTGCCTCGGCCTCCCAAAGTGCTGGGATTACAGGTGTGAGCCACCACGCCCGGCCTATAACTGCCTTTCTTATGGGCTTCTCCTGAAGCAGAAGCCACAGACAGCTAATAATGTTACCTGCCACATGTCTGGTTCCTTCTACTCCCCTGACCAAATTCAGGTCATTGCCATCTCTAAGCCTCTCATGCTTCTGTAAAAAATCTGGTAAGCCACAGGCAGTTGCCGCGAGTTCCATGTGTTAGAGAAAGAGAGAGGTGGCAGCTGGACATGTAGCCAGCAGCCCCTGAGTTCTTCACTGTAGATTTGTGAGTTCTTGGGCATAAATCCTATTCATTCACAGATGATGCTCCTCTGTTTTCCTAGTGCCTTTAACACTGAACATTTCAAACTGCTGCCACGATCCTCTATTCTCTCTACTTTAAACTTGGTTTCCTTGTATCTTCTGCATATGCGAGAACCAGGAACCAGGAAGGCTATGCTTCCCTAAGCCCTTGTTCTGTAGCCACACTGGGATCCAGCATGGGGCACTGTGGGCCATTGTTTGGACCCTATCATAAGTGCCAAGTACTAAGAAAGAACCTGGTCCTTTGCACTAGAAGGGTAAACAGCTGTCCTTCCATGCCAAGAGCTATTCTCCTTCCTAGTCTGCAGGCTCCCCTGAGAGCAGCCCACAGGACCCAAGGTCCCACAGGGAGAAAGGACAGCTTTCCTTCCTGGTGGCTCTGTGTACCAAGTGTGAACTCCTCTGTATTCACTGTGCCTTTCAGGAGCCTGCTTGCTATCAGTCCATTTAGAGCTGGCGTATATTCCTGTGATCCAAGCTCTAGACTAACCAGCTGTGTGCCCAAACAAGTCCCTCACCTTTCTGCGTCTTAACATTTTCTTTTTACTTATAAAGTAAATGGCCCAGACAAGTTAAGCCAAGAATTGTCTGTCTGCAACTCTTTAACTAAGTGAGGGACCCCAGGGCAGCCAGTGGAGAGGAAAAAGCTCAGACTATCCCCTGAGCACACCAGAGTATACACACTCCCCGCCCGGAGTACACAGAGCGCTTCCCTGCTTAGCCTCTTCCTGCTCGGAACCCACAGCTTTGCCCAGGCCACCATTAGCACTTGAAAGGAGGAGATGACTGATGGGAAGGAGGCATCTGGGGCACAGCCACTTGCTGACTGGTCCCGGGAAATAAGGACAGTACCTGTACTTCTCCCAGATGGGGCTCCTGGGCTGATCGGCAGGCCAGTGTGGCACCCGTAGAGGCAGGAAGCACAGATTCTTGTTGAGGTGCTCAGTCACAAGCTTGATTTGGCCCACATGGGCATAGATGACTTTTAGTTCAAGGTCCAGCATCAATGAAGGGTGTTTTACCAGAAAATCCAGGGATGTTTTGAGTACAACTCTTCCTTGAGGCCATTTGGAGAGTGTTTGGACCCAGCAATACCAAGGCCTGTAGAAAGGTAGGGTCTCGATGGGGAGAGAAGGGTGTCTGCAGATAGTCACTGCACTCCAGGCCCCCATCTCAGTCTAAGAAATGGGAGGGAATCTCCATCCAGAGTCCTTTGCCAAACAAGGGAACCCATGCATCTAGGGGAAGTCCAGCCTTCTGCTCTCCTGTGGCTCTTCCCTGTGTGACCACACCCTCTAGCTGTTAGAAGGGGAAACTGCAGGTGCTGCCTGTCGCCTGTGGCAGGCTTCCACCTTGTCTTCTATAGCAGTCACTGAGAGGTTCTGCCTGAAGATCGGGAGGAGAGGAAGGATCACGCCTCTCCTCAGAGAAGTAGGCTCTCTCATGGCCACATCAGCTCCACCAGCCAGCCTGGCAGAGACAGGTTTGGGGCTCTGACACAGGTAGAGGCCATTGTACTGGAAGGCTGATGGTAGAAGAGATGCTTCCCTTGGGATCTGCATTCCTCCCGGCTTCCCCTAATCCCTGGTTCCCCTGGAGGAGTCCAAGAGCTGGTAGAGACCATCATGCATTGGTAACCAGGGCAGAACAAGGTCAGAGATCCTGCTCTTCCAGCATTTGTCCCATGCTCAGTACCACAAGGGCTCAGTAAATACTGTAAGAGTGGTGGCTGGAAGAGTGGTCACCTTGGGCCACCAGTTCTCTGAAAGAACTCTGGCTCTTTGGTTCTTTTCAAGCAGGAGAGAGTTGACAAAGGCATCGAGACAGATGGCTCCAACCTGAGTGGTGTCAGTGCCAAGTGTGCCTGGGACGACCTGAGCCGGCCTCCCGAGGATGACGAGGACAGCCGGAGCATCTGCATCGGCACACAGCCCCGGCGACTCTCTGGCAAAGGTGGGAGCCAACACCCAGCCTTCCCCCAGCCTTCCTCCTTCCTTTTCCCCAGGGCCTGGTTTCCAGGCTCTCTAGGATGGGTCTCTAACAAAAACAACCCATTCAATAGTTTATTTCCTGGCATGATTTAAACAGCAAGTGAAGTCTTCCAGCAGGGTGGAATTAAGGGAGCTTTATTGGCCCATTTCTAGTTGTGTTTCCTGTGTGTATTTCAAATGCATCACCAGCAGGCACCATTGTGTTTTAGATTTGTCCCTTGCAATCTGAGGTCATGGAGGTGAGTGGAAGCCTTAGAACAGTTACAGGAAAAGTCCATAGTCCACCCAAGTGCAAGAGAAAAGTGTCGGCCACCCACGGAATTGACACAGGGCCCAGCTCTGGCCTGAAGGCCATGCCAGATCCAAGGATCACTCTGGCCTTGGGCCCTCCCAGGCCTTCAACAAGAGAGGCCTGAGTGTGAGGCCAGCTTGCAAATTGCCCACCTCCTGTCATACAGATACAGGGTTAGGGCTGTGGGCAGGGCCTCTGGACCCACTGCATTCCGGATGGGGTATTTGGGAAGGAGGATGTGGCTGTCCTGTTGGAATCTCCCTATGCTGATCTTGGCTACAGAAACAGTTGTGGTTTTTAGTAGAGGGCGTCCCCAACTAACTGCAAAGGAAAAGCAGCCACTTACATATACATGTGTTGACAGCTTCTTTGTCTACTTCCTTTCTTCATTCTTCCATCTTTTCTTTTTTTGAAGAATAAGATGTCTACAGCCCTGAATAAAATCCTTACATATATGATAACACTTACAAAAGGTTTTTGTTCGTTCTGTAAAGGACAAACTTAAACCCCTAGTGCAAATATTTGAGCCCTTTTTTTTTTTCTTTGAAACAGGGGTCTCTGTTGCCCAGGCTGGAGTACAGTGGCTTGATCTTGGCTCACTGCAACCTTCGCTTCCCAGGCTGAAGTGATTCTCCAGCCTCAGCATCCCAAGTAGCTGGGACTACAGGCATGAGCCACCAACGCCCAGCTAACTTTTGTATTTTTTGTAGTCAGGGCTTCGCCATGTTGCCCATGCTGGTCTTAAACTCCTGAGCTCAAAACAATCCACCCGCCTCAGCCTCCCAAAGTGCTGGGATTACAGATGTGAGCCACCTCACCCAGCCGAGCCCTTTCTTTCCTTCCTGTTTGTTTTAATGGCATGCCAAGTCTGTTGGAGGCTCAAAGACAGGGTATACAGTTATTGGAATCATTTGGTTGCTTTTGACAACCAAATGAGGTTGATTTAAAGAGGGAGTCATAGTCTTGTCTAAAATTTCAGTCATTATTGGCTATTTTTAAAAATTATAAATTAATCCATCCTACTGTAACAAGTCAGATCGTTAGAAAAGTTAGTAATCATCTCCTTTCCACTCTAAGACCACTCTTTGAGCAACTAACTTTAATTTGCTTTTTTGTATCTGTTTACAGTTTGCAGAGATAAATTTGGATCCAAATCTCAGTACAGGGGACCAGACTAGTAAGCTTCATCCCAAAGACCAGCAAAGCACCTTACAAAGAAATAATCCCACCAAGGGAACTCTTTCACTTCCTGGCCCTTGCCTCTCCATGGAGAGGCAGAGTTTCCTGGGATAGACCAAGGTGGAGGGATGATCTCGTCTCACTGACTTGAATGCAAGGGGAAGGGGTGGCAAGACCAGATGCTAGTTGACCACCCAGAACCCAGAAAGGTGTGTGAGTGGCACCTGCCCATTCATGGCAGGGCACTTGCAGCCTTCACTCACATCCATTTCAGTGGGCAGAATCCCCAGTAATCAGTCACTGTGTGGAGCCACGTTAAGGGTAAACCTCGGGCCTGTGACACAGGAAGGAAAACGATGGTGGAGAGTGCTTTTCTGAACTCTAGAGGCTGCCCCTGGATTCTACAAGAATGGCACTCTTCCAACCTAGAGCTTCTTAAGAGCACGGTTGTCCCCTCGCAATCTGTACTCACTCAGCACTCACATCTGGATGCCTAGTGTGGGCTCAGGACTGGCCAATGTGGTAGTTTTTCTTAGCACCTCTGCTGAGCCAAGTTTTAAGAGCAGGGTAAGAGTTGCTGGGAGCCCACTGGGCCACCGGGCAACTTAGTGGTGTTGTTGCAGACACAGAGCAGATCCGGGAGACCTTGAGGAGAGGACTCGAGATCAACAGCAAACCTGTCCTTCCGCCAATCAACCCTCAGCGGCAGAATGGCCTCGCCCACGACCGGGCCCCGTAAGTTCCCCAGTGTCCATGGACTGGAACAAGAGGATGATTTTGTCCTGAAGGGCCTGTCCCTGTGGATTGCATGAGAGAGAACAATGCACATAGCCCTTGCTGGATGGGCCCAGGATCTCTAGGCTTAAGGGCAGGCATGGTCTGGGGCACACAGATCTATCTGTGGGTCATAGGAGAGGGCCTCAGAGGGGACCCAGCAGACCGTGAATATAAACATCAGTAAATATTTACATGAGCCGTGTGAACAGACAGGAGGCCAGGTTGGGGCGAAATCTGACTTGGGGCCTCCCAGCCTTGTGGGAGCCCATTGTGCTGAGCACAGTTCCCTCCTTATCTCGGTCTCGGCCAGAGTTGCCCTTCCTTCCTTCCTGGAGCCTGGTCTCCGGCTGATAGCTGCAACCCTGGGGGCCTCCCTCTCTGGCCAGCCCCATGCTGGATGCCTGCGGCTGAGGCCCTTCTTCCTGCCTCTCTTCCCTGGGGCCCAGGGAAGGGAAAGGAAGTCTTTTGCAGGCCTCTGCTGCTTGTCCAGGGGCCCCTGTAGCCCTCGGGAGAGACTGTGGCCACCCCAGAGGTCAGATCCGCTTCCTGCCAACCTCTCTTCCTCTGATAGAGGGGATGAGTGATGGGCAGGGCTGGAACTGGGCACCCTCCTCTGCCCTTAGTCCCAGGGCAGCTCTAGGGAATAGCTGCTGGCAGGAGATACTAGGGGGCTGGCAGCCCAAAGCAGGAACCTTGCCTGCCAGGGAGGAAATTGCTGTGCCTTGGGCTGAAAGGGAGGTCAGTCATCCTGCAAGACCAGGGTGATCTAGCCTTCTTCTACGAAGTCTTTATTACACATTTGCTGTCTGACAAGCTTGGGCCCAGGTGGCCATCTTGGGTGCACAGGCTCTTCCTTTGGGAGAACATGAGTGAAACAATTACCTTTTAATAGTGTGTGTCTGGCTGTCGATGTGATTTGTTGGAAATGGCTGCTTCTCTGGATTCTAGCTTTAGTTGCTGATCATGGTTCCCAGAAATAGTAACACTTCAGTGCGCTACAAAAAAGACAGGTCCACAGGATCTGGGGTAGTTAGGGAGGGCATCTTGGAGGAGGAAGAACATGGCATTGACCTTCAGGACGCCTTAGAATTTTAATAAGCAGGGGAAGGAACTCAAGAGGATATAGCACAGGGGAGGCCTGGCTGGTTAAAGTTCAGGCTGCCTCCTGAGACCTGACTGGACTAGAGTTACTCTGGGAACAGGGCTGTGCTGAGACTTGAGCTCTTTGGCAAAAGCCTGGAGAAGCCTCTACCGCCACCTCAGAGCAGCTTTTAACTCCGGCCTGTGGGTTTCTCCAGCCAGCTGCCCTGAAGTAGCTGGCTCGAGGCATCCCGATCATCCCCTGGCAGCAGCAGATGGCCACACCAAGGTCATATGACATATGGAAGCTCTCTACCTGTGAGTCTGGACCCTGTCCCAGGTCTACACTCCTTCCCATTCCCTGAGCTTGGCTTCTCGCTTTGGGCCTCCTTGGCACTGTTGGGAGGCCAAAGGTACTGGAAGGCCTATAACATGGAGATAGTCTCAGTCCAGATGGCTCTCTGCCTCTGGAAGCCTGGGGTTTCTAGGCAGGAGGGCACAAGCTCCTGCAGAGATACAACCTTCTTGCCCCTCTTGTGTATCTGGAACAGGCCTGAGATCTCACTCTCTGGCTTGGGAGCACTTCCAGCTACTGCACCCCTGGACATTGCAAGGGGGCACAAGGCTCTGGCCTCCTAGATATACACATAAGCCCAGACTCAGCCGACACCCTAACTGGGCAGTAGGGTATTGGTTCTGGTCCAGGGGGTCTCTGTAGACATAAGGCAGAGAGGTTGTGGCTTCTACCCTTTGGCTTGAGTTGGCTGAGATACAGAGAGATGGGTGGGAAAAGATTTGAGGTGCCGGGTTTGTCTCCCCTTCCTGAAGGTTTAGTGCCCAGTCAGGTCTCTGAAGCACCAGGATCTGCAGTCTGGGGGGATTAGAATGTTTCCTCTGAAGCTGTCAGTGCTGGTTACCAATTTGTTAGCAATTGGTTGAGAAATGGTTTCTCCTCCTCCTTTGCCAAGAACATTCTCCAACACACCCCTCAAGCCTGTCAGACTCAAGCTTCCTGTTATCTCAGGATCGATGATGATGGACTCAGTTCAGTTCAGTGAGCGTGATGTTAATATCTGTGCTGCCCACTCTGGGACCTGACCCCATTTCAGATACACCACATGGATTGCAACTGAGAAAGCTGACCCAAAATGTGCTGGCACCACTGTTTGCTCCGCTCCCTGTGCGGGGGCAGCCAGCGTGGGCCATATTTTGTCTGCTGGTCTGATTTCCCCTTAGTCAGGACTTCTGGGCCAGGAAACTCTTATGCATGGGTCTTCCTGGGTTTGTCTGTGGTCTGAGGAAGATACAGAGCTAGATCAGAGGCTCAGAGCAGCTGATCAAGCCTGGGCATTAGCAGCTGGGTGCCGGCCTACTTGGGGGCATCAAGCACTTGCTCTTTTCACACTTCAGCAGCAGCTAAAACATTATTAGTGCTTATTCTGTGCTAGGTAATGTGCCAGTTACTATCTGCTGCCATTCATTTATCTCATCCTCATAGCCATCCTGTGGTCGATAATCTTACATATCCCCCTTTAATGGATGAGGCACAGAGAGGCTAATAAGTATCTTGTCCAAGGTTAGAAAGGGGTTGCGCTTACTTACAGCCATCTATCAGCCATTAAAATGATGTAATCTTCCTTACCCTATTCTCAGGGACCCCATGGGGGACACATCAGACTGTGTTTCCAAGAAAATAATGACCCTTACTGGTAGAATTCATCTAACTAGTTGCAGCATGAATCGGGACCTCTCACATGGCACCAAGGACAAAGCCAAAGCCTCATGTTAGAAGCCTATTGGGCTTATTTAACTAAACTGTAGGGGAGTTAAATAACTCCTAGGAGATGCCATGAGCCTCGGTGATTCCAAATCCCAGAAATAACAAGCTATGTCATAATTGGCTCATTTATACCAAAATTATTTTGTGACACAAGGCCTTATTTTCTTCATGTACAGAAACTAAAACAACCCTGTCTCTGGCCCCTCTACCACCTCAGGGCAAGGGGATTTCTTTCCATTTCGAGGGTCTATTTCTTCCTTTCCAGAAAGGCAGGCCCCCTGGGTAACCTGCTCCTCTCCTACTCTTCATTGCCAGCCCTCCTCCCACTGCCTTCCCAGAAGGAGAGTCCTTGGCCCTCTTCAGGGCTTCTTCAGCATTTCACAACCCTTGCATTCCAGCCATGAAATTTGTATCTGGCTTTTCCCAAGATGATCAGTTGAGAAAAGCCTCCTTCAGCTTGCTGGCGCCTCCCTTCCCACTGCCTGCTCGGGTGAGTTTGGGAAGGATGGGAAGCAGCTCCTTTGTGCCGCATGAGGACAGCCTGGCTTAAAGACTGTGCCTGCCAACATCTGTAGGGATTTGAGGAGGGAAAAGTTCCTGGGCATCCTCTCTGAGGTCACCTGGTCAGCGTGAACTACGGAGTCTGGTCTCTCTACAGTGCACAGTGTGGTCAGGTGAATTGTGTGTAGAGGTTTTCTTGTCTTTCTGTCTTTTTTTTTTTTTTTTTTTTTTGGACACAGGATCTCCTTCTGTCACACAGGCTGGAATGTGGTGGCAAGATCATAGCTCACTGCAGCCTTGAGCTCCTGGCCTCAAGTGATCCTCTTCCCACCTTGGCCTCCCAAAATGCTGGGACTACAGGCATGAGCCGCCATACCTGGCCTGTATTTCTCTAAACTGTTGCTCAGATGCTGGGAACCTGCATCAGTATTCTAGGACCACCTCCTCCCTCAGCAAGTGACTTACCACCTGAGGCTGGGGACCCTTAGGGAGCACTCTGAGTTGTGCCCTCCCAGAGGGGGACAGGGCACATGCATGTGTGCACACTTATGTTAGAGGGGAAAAGTTCCTGACTCTGGGAGAAGCACTTTGTAGTTGAGGCACCTCTAAAAAGCGAACTCACCATCACTGCTGAGATTCTCAGTCTTCTAGAATCACACCAGCAACTTTCAAGACCTGTAAAAAAATTTTTTTTGCCTTAATTTCCTGGGCAATTAAGATTCTGTACCACGAATTCCTCTGCTGTAACATTCTCATTTGCAACACCTCCCCAACATACACACACACACATATACATAGATTTCTCCGCGCTCTTATGAGTGTCTCTGCACCTGTCTGTTTAGCCTTTGATTGGGGTGACTTTGCTGCCTCTAATTCCCATCTTGAATACCTTGTAACCTGGTCAGGGAGTCATCCTTTCGAGAAAATTGTGTTTTGTTTTGCTCAGCCTATGAGGTCCATGAAGATTAATTAGAAGAAGAAAATATCTCGTTTGCATCCAACCTACCAGTGAATTGGGGTGAAGGAAGGTGAGTTTCCATCTGGGGGAAACAGCTGGGCTGTGGCTGGTGCCGCTCGCACGAAGGGCAGTATTGGGTAACCCTGCTTCAAGGGGTCTCTCCTGGCAGCGCAGTGGCCAGCCTGGAGCCCTCTCTGTCACGTTGGCTTCCCTCACACTCCCACACTGGGGAAGTACAGTTGTTTGCACTGGAAAGAAAGCCCAGAAATAAACAGCCCTTCTCTTAGGGCCCCAGCCAGACTCTGCAGGGCTGATGAGAGGAACAGCCTAGGCCTCTCTGCTCCCTGCTTCCTGGACAGCAGGCTCCTTTTTGCCTCCCTCACAGTGATCCGTGTTGTCATGCCAAGTACCTTTACAGGACTTTCTCAGAAATACACATTTGAAAGGGCAGAGCAAGGGGCTCCACAGCAAGTCTGGCATGGGTAAATTTCTGTTTTAACTCCGTTCTTTGCTCCACTTCCCCAAAGAGATGAAGCCACGGCCATTGTTAACACCCCAACTTCAGAATTCCTCACTGGTGCTTGAATTCTCAGTCCAAACGCTGCACCCCCCTCCCTCGAGTTGCACAATCAGGAGTATTTTTATCACCCATCCTTGATCCTCGGTGTCACCCAACACTTCAGCAGTGAGTCACTTCTCCAGGGAGGGGAAAAGGAAGGCTCAAAGGTAAGAGCTAGAGAAAGGAAATGACTCAGTGTCTCAGAAAAAGGAAAGCTGGGGTTCTGGGTAGAGCAAGCTCATTCAGGAGAGTAGGGGTACTAATCTCCCACCCAAGTTAGAGGGCAGGGCTGGGGATGGCGGCCCCTCATGCCCAGAGGAGTTAATAGTTGACTAGGAAATCCCCTAACCTTGATGCAGATTTTACTCACCCTGACTTCTTTAGCCATACTCTGTCACACCATTTCATGATCAGATTTTACCTTTGGGATATTCCCAATGAAAATATTGCGCCCTTTTTTTTTTTTTTTTTTTTTTTTGAGACGAGGCGAAATCTTACTCTGTTGCTTAGACTGGAGTGCAGTGGCACAGTCTCAGCTTACTGCAACCACTGCCTTCCGTGTTCAAGCGATTCTCCTGCCTCAGCCTCCTGAGTAGCTGGGATTATAAGCACACACCACCATGCCCAGCTAATTTTTGTATTTTTAGTACAGATGGATTTTCACCATGTTGGTCAGGCTGGTCTCGAACTCCTGACCTCGTGATCCGCCCGCCTCGGCCTCCCAAAGTGCTGGAATTACAGGCATGAGCCACTGTGCCCTGCCAAATATTGCATTTTTAAACTGAGTGTGGTGGCTCATACCTGTAATCCCAGCACTCTGGGAGGCTGAGGCAGAAAATCTCTAGAGTCCAGGAGTTCGAGACCAGCCTGGGCAACATGGCGAAACCCCATCTCTACAAAAAATACAAAAAATTACTCAGGTGTGGTGGCACATGCCTGTAGTCCCAGCTACTCAGGAGGCTGAGGTGGGAGGATCACCTGGACCTGGGAGGTTGAGGCTGCAGTGAACCGTGATCACACCACTGCACTCCATCCTGAGACCCTGTCTCAAAACAAAAAAAGAAAATACTGTATTTTGACATTTGGTTATTGGTGTTTACTATTCACCTTTTATGGCCTTTTACTCTTATATTGTCCTTATGAGAAAATTTGTCAGAATTACCAGGTTATACAGCCTTGTGCTTAACAAGAACTTTAGAGGTGAGCTGGTCCCCTCTCCCTCCATCCCACACCCACACCCTTTTCCAGTTCTGCCTTAAAGGGAGACCTGCAGGTGGTTGTTTCTCTGGAAAGTTCAGAGCTTTCGTCAGCAATCGGAGAGCAAAAGGAAGAATCTCCCAGGCAAGGGGCAGAAGCTAGAGGTTGGGCTGGGCTCAGCAGGCCAAATCCACTTCACTTGTGAATAGTTGCCAAGCTTGATGCCCTGGTTCCTCTTCCTGGGCGTCCCCAGGGAGAAGGCTCCAAGTCGTGTGGCCACTGCAGACGTCATGACTCATAGGACTGGGATTGTGGCTAAAAGGAGTCTCAATGGTTCAGCTCCTCTCCTTTCCACCCCTGCTGCCACTGACTGAATGGGACCAATACCTTTTAGGCGAATGTGGAAAAAGTAAGACTTTTCCATTCAGAGAGACCAGGGTGGAGGGGAACCATGGTTGAGACTCTGTTGGTCTGTCATGTGTAGGTAGGGTGATCAGGGCATGTACTATCAACTGTACAGTACTAGAAATCAGGAATCTACCTTGACACTGGAAGGAGAGGGTTTATTAGGATCTGTAAAAAGTCACCTCATGCAGTGAGAAATACAAATATAGAATGCATTATATAGACAGGTGGTAAAGACGAAATAGGTCAATTTAGATCAATTGCACCTCTAAACCAGCCCATAAACCACCCCTTGGTGTGGTGCTCTCAATATAGAAGGAATCCTGGGCTAGTCCTTGTGGCTGAGTGGGCAGTTTTTATTGTACATCACCTTGTGCCAGGCCTTGCGTTGTGGGATGCCCTTGTTCCTGTCTTGTGACTTAGAACACTGAGACTTAACGAGGTTATAGAACTTATCTAGCATCAGACTGCAGGGATTAAGTGTCAGCCAGGATTTGAACCTTGGGTGGTGTGACTCTAGATCTGAGCCTCTTCACTGAGTATTGCCTGTAAAAGAGGATAAAGGTGGAGGGATACATGCCAGTTCACCAGAAAACGTAACTGGAAACAGGGTCTTTGACACCTGCATGCCAGCGCACGGAGGAAAGGTGGTATTGTAGTTTGCCTGGAAACCCCTGAAGGTGGCAGTTCGGGAGAGACCGTTTAACTGAGAGAGGGATACTAAAAAATAAAGTGAAATCAGCTAGAGGATACACTCCATCCGAATAAGTGAGGAAGACATATGGGGGTAGGAAATGGATCCAACATGAGAAAGAGGCAAGGAGAATCCAGGGTGAAAGGGAGAATGATCCCAGATGACAACAGTATAGCAGGAATGGAAGGCAGCCAACTCAGGTGGGAGCAGGTTGGAAGGATCCTCTGAAGAAATGTCTCCAAGAAAATAAAATTGATAAATACTTGGTGTATTTGAATGGCTTGGGAGGAAGATGTGTGGACCATTGGTAAGAGTATTTTTTTTTTTTTTTTTTTTTTTTTTGAGACGGGGTCTGACTCTGTCACCTTGGTTGGCATGCAGTAGTGTGATCTCAACCTCTGCCTCCTGAGCTCAAGCGATCTTCCCTCCTCAGCCTCCTGAGTAGCTGGGACCACAAGCACACGCCACCATGCCCGGTTAATTTTTTGTACTTTTGGTAGAGATGGGGTTTTACTGCATTGCCCAGGCTGGCCTTGAACTCTCTGAGCTCAGGTGATTTTCCCACCCGGCCTCCCAAAGTGCTAGGATTATGGGCGTGAGCCACCACGCCCAGCCAGTAATAGTAATTCTGATTTAATTGGTGATAAGCACATAGAAAACTAAGAGAGGTATTAAATCCAAGGAAAATAGAAAATTATGACAAAAGGAAAAGTATATTAATATAATACATGGCTCAGCTGTAAACAGCATTGACATAGTCAAATAATTTAAACACTTAATACCAGTCCACACAAACTGACGGTGCAGTTATCCTGGAAAAGTGGGAAGATGTATGGAAGAGAGCTAAAAGCTCATCTTCCATGGTGGGGAGTCAGTAGGTAAAGCCTGAAAAGGAAATACCAGGCCGGGCGCAGTGACTCATGCCTGTAATCCCAGCACTTTGAGAGGCTGAGGCTTGCAGATCACTTGAGGTCAGGAGTTTGAGACCAGCCTGGCCAACATGGTGAAACCCCGTCTCTACTAAAATACAAAAATTAGCTGGGCACGGTCACGCGCCTGTAATCCCAGCTACTCAGGAGGCTGAGGCAGGAGAATCGCTTAAATCCAGGAGGTGGAGGTTGCATGAGCCAAGATCTCGCCACTGTACTCCAGCCTAGGTGACAGAGCAAGACTCCGTCTCAAACAAAAAAAAAAAAAAGAAAAGAAAAAGAAAAGGAAACACCAGGAATTAAAAATAAAGTATATTTAAAATATCAAGGATGGGAGGCTGAGGTCAGGAGCTCAAGACCAGCCTGGCCAACATGGTAAAACCCCATCTCTACAAAAATACAAAAAATTAGCCAGGCATGATGGTAGGTGCCTATAATCCCAGCTATTTGGGAGGCTGAGGTGGGAGAATCGCTTGAACCCAGGAGGTGGAGGGTGCAGTGAGCCAAGATGGCGCCATTGCACTCCAGCCTGGGCAACAGAGTGAGACTCCGTCTGAAAAAAAAAAAATTAAGGAAATATGAAAGAATCATCTACAGAGGTGACAGTTGTCTCTGAGGAGGGGAGCATGGGAAGACAGTGACTATTGTAACGACCCTCATGAAACCCTTTGACCCTTTAAACGCTAAAAAAGAAAAAAGAAAAAGGTATTGAATGAGCTGTTATAGTTTACTCTGCCCAGTGAAAAGAAAGGATGATGTATGCCAGGTAAAAAGCACACAGTTAGTGCCAAGGCAAGCCCAGGGGAACTTCAGCTTCCCTAGCCTCAGGCTGAGAGTTGAGGGTGAGCCGTGGAGAATCATCTGACAGCCCCCTGGAAAGCGTCTGTCTCGGGGCACAGAAGATAATCAGGGGGAACTCGGCTGTGGACCCAATTCTGACCAGCAGGGAGTGTGAGCCCTGTGAGAAAGCAGCTTGGGCAGGCAGAGGTCAGGAGGGAAAACCCTGGGCCAGTAGTCCCCAGAGGAGGTCCCCGCAACATTTTAGGGGATTTTCTTGGGTGTTCAGTGAAAAGAGGGTTCTCTGGCTACAGTTGGAAAATGCTGGTTTACACAAAATGAAACCAGTACATTTTCCCTCTATCGTCCTCCTCAGAGTCCAAAATGCCAACATTTTGTGAATCTCTGATCTGAGATGGGGCATATTCCATCTACCCTTTGCCGTACCTGTTTTTCTAGAGGCTTCTCTTAAAATTCCATCAAATACCCTTTGGGAAGTCCTGCCCTGTCTTCCAGGAAGGCAGTTCTTTTAAGAATTCAAGGAAAAGGCAGTTCTTTTAAGAATTCAAGGAAAAGATAGATGTGTCTTCATAGTCCTGAAACCCTGGAAGAAAAGACCACTCAAAAGAGATGGGAGTTTCTTAAGGAGAAATTATAATTACTCTTTTGCTGGTATCAAGGAGAACTGGGGTTTTGTCTCAGCTCTTTACTCATTGTTTGATCTTGGGCTAGTTATTTAAGTCTCTGAGTTTCAGTGTCTTTATCTGTAAAATGGGGAAAATAATGCCTCTTTATAGAGTTGTGATGGAAATGAAAGGAAGCAAACTATACAAAGGATTTAGCATGGGACCCAGTACCATAGTCTGTGCTCAATAAAAGATGTCTCTTATTATTGTGAATAGTCCCCTGAAAACCAAAAAGAGGTCTAATACCTCCAGGGACCAGTATAAGTCTGTAGAGAATACTTCACACAACTCAATTTGGAAGAATTTGAACAAATGCTAGAAGGAGAGAGATGTTATGTCAGCATAGACTTTAAAGAACAGGGTCAAGAAAAGCTGAAACTCAAGAACTGAGTCTTGCAAAAAAAGTGCAATGAGCAGCAAAAAGGACTTTATTTTTGTACTTCTCTTTGGAGTAAGAAGAAGAAAACCTAGACCTAATTGTTTGGACAGAGTATCGTTTATCAGTGGCAGAGAGAAAGCAAAATTTACTCAAGTTCTGTTATGGTTCCATATTGAAACAAATGGTTTTATCAGACCAGGAAGGGTCCCACAGGCATTGACAAGAGAGTTGAATCTATTATTTCAGCTCTCCTGGCTCACATGTATTGTGCCTCCAGAACACCAGGAGAATTGGCAGGCAAGAGTCGTGAAGCTGGTGTCAGCAATCTTTGAGGGAATGGGAGAGAGGTGTTGGCAGACTGGAAGTACTCAGAAGTTGCAAGATGCAAAAAGCATCTTGCACTCTCTAGACTAGTGAGCGTGGTGTCACTCTCAGCGAAAATTCTGAACTAGATTATTCAGCAAGTAGGCTGTGAACACTCCAAGGGAAAGAGCGAGTCCTGAGAGTCAGAAAGAGCCAGGCTTGCCAGACCATCCTCATTGCCTTTTTATTTATTTATTTTTAATTTTTTCCAAAGACCCCTAAGTAGACTCAACATTGTCATTGCCTAAAAAGAAATGCTTACCCGGCTGGGCGCAGTGGTTCACACCTGTAATCCCAGCACTTTGGGAGGCCGAGGCGGGCGGATCACTTGAGGTCAGGAGTTCGAGACCAGCCTGGCCAATATGGTAAAATCCTGTCTCTACTAAAAATACAAAAATTAGCAGGGTGTGGTGGTGGGTGCCTGTAACCCTAGCTGCTTGGGAGGCTGAGGCAGGAGAATTGCTTGAACCTGGGAGGCAGAGGTTGCAGTGAGCCGAGATCGCACCATTGCACTCCAGCCTGGGCGTCACAGCGAGACTCTGTCTCAAAAAAAAAAAAAAAAGAAAGAAAGAAAAAAGAAATGCTTACCTGCCCAAGCAGATAAAGGAAGTACTGCAGACCATATATAGGCGGGGTTTAGCAAGACGTTTTGAGAACATTCTGACAGCATTATAGGCAAGACAGAAATGTCCGGAGAACATCCAGGAGGGTGAGGGCTGTGGTGATGGGAAGGTTGGGTTGATTATAACTGGTTGGATGGGCATACCCAAAGAGTAATGATGTCAGTCCATCAGCCTGTCTGCCTAGCCCTTTCCTGTTTACTTTTTAATCAAAGCCTGGGATGAGAACATCAATGACGAATTTATCAGTTTTGTCAGTGATCTGAAGTCAGGAAGGAATGCCAATATGAAGAATGCCAGAGTCAGGTTTCAGAAATACCCGAACTGCCGGAACACTAGCCAGATAGTGCAGAGTTCTTCTGCTCCTAGCTCCATGTAATCAGCCGGACATACTAGTTGGGGGACATACTAGACAGGGGATGTACTAGATGGGGGAGAACGGGTCCCAGGGCAGCCCATGGGAAGCCCGAGGAAGATTTCATTGACAGGAGTGCAGTGTGAGTTGGTAGTATGAGGAGGTTACAAATAATAGATAATTCGATGACAGTTTTAATAGAAATAAAATGTCCCAAACAAGAGAGATCATAGTCCCTCTGTGATCTGCACTGGTGAGGTCACATACTATGTTTACTGCCACACACGACACTTCACTTCTGGATGGGACACTCACACTGACAGGTTAGAATGAGCCCAGGGGAGGTGACTTGAATGGATGGAGAATTTCAGAATCTTATCAAGAATCTAGTTAAAAGTTAGGGCCACAGATAGTAGAAAAAGAAACTTGGTGGGAAGTGAGAGCAGCCTCAGGGGTTGGAAAGGCTGTTATGGGAAGATGGATTCAGCTCACTCTGGGCAGCTTGAAGAACAGCGGTTTGAGAATCGCAGGAAGGCGGTTGTGCTCTGTAGAAGGAAGAGAGCCCTGGCATCACCTCCCTCCGTAGAGCAAAGGCCTCAGTGTTTTTTTGCACTATGATTGGGCCTTTCCAGAGCACCAGTGGTTGACCAAAGCCTGTAGGGTCCTCTCAAGGAGTCAGGAGCACTTTCAAGCCCCATCTCAGAAGTACTCTCTCCCAAGCTCTGGGCAAGAACCTTTGTTTAGCAGGGAACTGGCCTGGCCAGAGGCAGTTGGATTCTGGGCCCAGGATAAAGGCAAACAAGTTTTCGTTAAGCCATTGACATTTTTACAGGAGGAGCAGATAGACTTTTAGAGGCAGCCAGCTAACGTCAACACATTAATACACTTGTCAGATGTATTATGAGCACCTACTACATCCCAGGCACTATTAGATGCCTCATCTGAGTCATCCCATTTAGTCATAATGACCTATTGTTATTTATTCTTGTTAAGAGGATACCAAAGCTCAGAGAGAAGTTAAGCCCAATGTCACATAAAACTGGAACCCAGAACTTAAGCTGTTAGCCACTCTGCCTCCTGGAGCACAGCCTTGGCCCTGTGCCTCTGGCAGTCACCAGCGGGTATGAGCTGTGCCTCCCTGTGAGCCCCTCTCCCTTCCAGCCCCCAAAGCCATGCCTTCCCCTCCACTGGGAACTCAGGGAGAAAACAGCCCAGCTGAAAAACTAGGCCATGCTGCCGAGCACACTACTCATTTTTTTATGACTAAGATGAAGCTGACAACCATGCAAAACATTGCAAACCTGTGTCGGCTGCAGATTTAATACCTAACCCAGCCCACACAAATAATTCATGCTTCTGCATCAATGTCCAGAAGAAACAAATCAGCAAAAAGCTGGGTTCTTTTGTGTGTGTGTGTGTGTGTGCGCGTGCACATGTGTGTGTGTCTGTGTATGTGTTGTGTGTAGCAGCCACGTTTCCATCAAAGCAGCATGCCGGAAATACCCAAGCTCCAGGACTGCAGATCTAGCATTTTGCAATTTTTTTTTTCTCTTAAAAGATTAAAGTATGGTTTCAAATGATGGAAGGTTGGTGGGAGGTGTAAATGTGGGCACTTGTCACATTAATTCTTCAGATGATTAAGTTCTTTTCCATTTCTTTAAAGCTGTTTGCAGTTGGGTTTGATGTCCTGGTTCTGGGTGAGTGTGTTGTGGCAGTTACCAAGGTGACTTTAGCTGACTTTCAACAATTTATTTTTCCCTCCAGCTTGAGACGTCTGTAGCCCTGTATGCTGTTGATTGTTTTCTGCAAGCCCCCACCCCACCTCCCATTGCTATTCATCAGCATTTTTGCCTGCACCATAGAGGCTGGGATCCTCTAGCAGGCCCCGCCTGGACAAGCTAGGCCTCAGCCCCTTTCAGGAGGACGGTAGTGTGTTTGGAGACAGGAACCGGTGGTAAGAGATGGCACAGGGGAGTGATTGTGAGAGTCACCCCCTGGTTCTTTTGCTTAAACTCACTCTGAGCCCTTTGGCTTGTCACCTCACCTCTGTGAGCCTCAGTTACCTCCACTGTGAAAGAAGGCTTGACAGCGCAGCCTACTTTGTGCTTGCTGGGAGGAATCAGCGAGTGAACCTATGGCCTTAGCAGAGGGTTGGCACAGAGTAAGGGCACAGGAAACATGGCTCAGGAAACACTGCTTCCTGAGTTCTGCTCTTGTTTGGGCCCTGAGGGCACCCTGTGTCTCCACTGAGTCCTCACCTGTTGCTGCTGCCTCCCTCTGAAGGAAGGGAGGTGCAGTGGCCCTGGTGGAAGGGAAAGAGAGTTGGTCGGAAGTCTGAGGCTTCGATCAGAAGTCTGACGCACGGTGAGCGGGGACGCGTCACCCGCTCTCTTTTGTAAAGGAAAGAGGTAGATTAAACAACCTCAGAGTTTCCTTCCAGTCCTGAATACTGTGACCCTCTTGGCCATAGCATTTGTCTCCTTCACAGATCTTGTGCAAGGGTGAAGCCAGGGGAAAAGGCAGTTTTAGAGCTGGCTTTAGGAAGGCAGAGGAAGGGACCGCTTTGTGAAGGAACAGTCAGATCCGGGGGTGAGTCCTCACAAAGACAAGGCCAGCAGGCAGGCACGGCCCGTGACCTCAGGGGCATGTCTAACCCACTGCTGCTGCAGGGCCGTCCTCTGTCTTTTGCCTGTGGACCCTATACCTTCCCCTGAGGAGGTGCCCTGCCTGTCAGGGTGCCACCCTGGCTGCAGGCCCCAGCACCTAGCCCCGCAGCGTGTAAGGAGGTTGGGCCTGCCTCTCAGTGGCTGTCCAGCTGTCATCCTGGGTGGCTTCTGCCTGCCACTTGAATGATAAATAACTGGAGCTTCTCACCCAGTTTTTGATGGACACTTGGGGAATTGTTCTGAGATTCACAGCCCAAACCAGGATCCGGCCTTTTGAATAGAATCAGTGGGTAACTCTTATTTCTGGCTGAGGCAGATTTGAGAGGTTGTCAGTGGGGGCAGCTGAATTTGAAAGAGCAAATCTTAGAATGCAAAGGGACCCTGTGACCCAGCCGTGGGCCTCACTGTTGGTGGGAAGCAAGCAGGAGGGAGTGTGAGGCAGCAGTGACAGCTCACCATGCCAAGGCCACAGTCAGGAGGAATCTGGTACAGGCTCCTGGGGCCTTAAAGCCCAGCAGGGCGGGAGCCCGGTTCTGCTTTCCAGCCAATCCCACTGGTCTGACTCCTAAGAGCCCAGCTTGTACTCAGCAGCACAGATTGTATCACCCTCTGGTTAGATGAAGGGTGTGAATGTCCCTGCAGCTCCTGGCTGTTGGCGGAATGTACATCCTCAGAGCCTTCAGGGTCAGCTGGACAGAAACTCTTGGAGCTGCGCATCTCATGGTGCTCAGAGTTAGGGCTCGGAGGCTCCAGGGCAGGAGAGGAAGGGCTCCCAGAAGCTCCTGCTGATCACAGGAAAAGACAAGGCACTGTGCCATATACTTTAATACAGAATGTTGGGGTCGGGCACAGTGGCTCACGCCTATAATCCCAGCACTTTGGGAGGCCGAGGCGGGCGGATCACCTGAGGTCAGGAGTTCAAAACCAGCCTTGCCAGCGTGGTGAAACCCTGTCTGTACTAAAAATACAAAAAAATTAGCCGGACATGATGGCAGGTCCCTATAATCCCAGCTACTTGGAAGACTGTGGCAGGAGAATCGCTTGAACCTGGGAGGCAGAGGTTACTGTGAGCCAAGATCGTGCCACTGCACTCCAGCCTGGGTGACACAGTGAGACTCCATCTCAAAAAAAAGACTGGGTGCTGTGCCTCACACCTATAATCCCAGCACTTTGGGAGGCCAAGACGGGTGGATCACCAGAGGTCAGGAGTTCGAGACCAGCCTGGCCAACATGGTGAAACCCCATCTCCACTAAAAAGACAAAAATTAGCCGGGCATGGTGGCGGATGCCTATGATCCCAGCTAAGGCCGGGGAATTGCTTGAACCCAAGAGGCAGAGGTTGCAATGAGCCGAGATTGCGCCGCTGCGCTGCAGCCTGGGTAACAGAGCAAGACACCATCGCAAAAAAAAATAGAATGTTGGCCAAAGATGCAGGCTTTATAGAACCAGACCTACCTGAGACCGGATCTCAACTCTGCCCACTCCCTGGCTGTGCAACCTGTGCAAACTACCTAGCCTCCCTGATCCCCAGTCCCTCCTCTTTAAAAAAAAGAGAGAATGGTGGCAGCCATTTCTTGGGGGCATTGTGAGGAGCAGCCAGTCAGTGAGAAGTGCTTGATGCAGTGGCTGGTGCTCGCCAGGCATATACAGAATGGTGGCTGTCAGCATCATTATCATCAGTCACCATTATTGTCTTTATTACTCAGGAGCCCAGCTGGAGACTCCCATCTTGCTCCTCCCTGAGCTTTTCACCTTGTGCTGAACTTTTTCCTGTGCTTGCTTCACAGGAGCCGCAAAGACAGCCTGGAAAGTGACAGCTCCACAGCCATCATTCCCCATGAGTTGATTCGCACGCGGCAGCTCGAGAGCGTACATCTGAAATTCAACCAGGAGTCCGGAGCCCTCATTCCTCTCTGCCTAAGGTGAGCGAAGACAGCCCTGCCACACAGTTTACCCCACAGCACCCAGGTCAGCCTCCAGGAGGCACTTCAGAGCCTCCCCAGCCCCCTCCACCAGCAGGCGTCCTCCAGGGCCTCCAAGGAGCCACCAGGCCTGTCTCCCTGGTGAGGGTGAGGTACCTGTCAGCAGCCTACACACCTAAGCAGGCTGGGGCTCAGGGAGGGAGGAGAGCTACCCCACTTGGGGCCTGTTTAGGAGCCTGGGGACTGTGAACCAGCCAGTCGTCCCCATGTCACTGGGCCATGGGGTGTTCTCCTTGCCCAACCCTCTGGCTGGCCTAGGTGGTGAGAAGTCTGCCATCCTTCCTAGAGAAGGGCTCTCTTGTCTGCATCTCGTATCGAGCCCAGAGCAGCGCAGTCCCCAATGGGCCCAGCATTGTGGCCAGAGAGCCCCATTGGTCTCTGATTGCTTGCTTGACAGACCTTCCTCATTCGCAAGTTCTGGAGTCAGAATCCACAGGGAATAGGTGCTAAAGAACTCTCCTTTATCCAGAGAAGTGTTCCTCAGCCCTGTTCCCCTTAGGAAGACTCTGTGACCCAGGGAGTCTCAGGTGCCCCCAGCCACCCACAAGCCCAGAGCAGGGATGGCAGGGTCCCCAGTAGCACTGGTTTGTCAGGGCGGAGTTGGGTGGGTTGGGCTCTATTTTCTCCTGCTTGCTGCTTTTCTCATGCAAAACACTCAGTTCTAAAACCTAGTGGCCAGCCCAGCAAACTCCTTGAGGGACCAGGAAGCCCAGCTGTGTCCCTTCTGCTTCTGTCCACAGTGCCAAAAGCCCAGCCCAATGGCCAGAACTCAGCTCTATGCTCAGGGCTGCTGCACGGCTGCATCTGCTACAGCTGGCTACCCCGCAGCCCTGGGGCTCCACCCACACTTTGAGCAGCAGAGGCACCAAGAGTACGTCTAAACTCACAGAACAGTGACAGGGAGGAAGATATGGCACAGTAGGGACCCTCCCCACTGTCCCCAGCACCTGGGAGTGAGTTTGAAGGGTAACCAGCCTTGGCCAGCCACCCTGGGCAGCGGACAGATAGCAAGTGGCCAGAATGAACAGGACCTGGCGGGGTCTACCGCCATCCCACCACTACATCCTCCCTAGCCACTTCTCTGGCCAAGGCCCAGGGCCTTTCAACTGGTGAAGGGTTAATTGCAGGCAGCCTGAGAAGGCACAGGGCAGGTTCCACTTCCTTTGCTGATGGGCGGCTCTGCCCATTAGCTGCCCCTGCCTGCCACTCCCCCAGGTGTATTTCCAGACTAGGGATTAACAGTAACTTTTGTGGCTCCCTGAGTGACCCCACTTGGCTTCAACTTGCTTGCTTGCTTTTTTTTTGAAGATGTGCTATGGCCTTTGGGCCAGCCACTTAAATGTTATGGGAAAGCCCAGGAGCAGGTGGAAGATTCTGCCCTGGACACTGAAGTGTCCCACTGTGGAGGCACTATCCCATCGTCCCAGGGAAACTTGTCTAGACACTACCTCACCTCCGTCCCCCAAGGAGGGATGTGACCCCCTCTTACCTCTGGGCGTGACCTCAGCAATTGCTACCTTCCCTCTCTGGCCTCAGTTTTCCTAAGGGAGACAAGCTTGAATCTCTGCAGGATCTCTGCAGGGCTTTTGAACTCAGTGTTTTCTGCTAGCTTTGAGCACTTTGGAAGGATAACCTTAGATAATTTGTGAGAGGGGCTTCTCTTTGAAGGTGCTGAAATGAGCGTATTTAGATACAGTCCCCTATTGATGGACAGGTAGGGAGCCAGGAGAGCATGTACCTGGCCCGCAGACCATAGTCCCCACTGTCCCAGAGCTTTGGCCAGGCCTGCTGTGCTTGGAACTATTTCTAGGCCCAGCTCCTCACTGTCTCCATGTTCCCATTCCCAGGGGCAGGCTCCTGCATGGACGGCACTTTACATATAAAAGTATTACAGGTGACATGGCCATCACATTTGTCTCCACGGGAGTGGAAGGCGCCTTTGCCACCGAGGAACATCCTTACGCGGCTCATGGACCCTGGTTACAAGTGAGAAGGCCCTTTTTCTTCTCCCTCCTACCTTTCATAGACTCTTCCTTGCCCACCCCTCCTCTTCTCCCTTGGCAGCTCTTGGTGGCACCCCTTCCTGGGAGGCTGGTCATGAGCGCCTCTTGGATTCAGGGCCTGGGGCCTGTGTGTAGATGTGGAGTATAGATGCTGCTACCCACTCCAGCAGCTCTAGGAGCACTTCCTGACCTTCTCCTCCGTCACCTGAGACACAAGTGTTAACTTTCCAGGCCCTGGCTCTTGGTAATTCTGTTTCCCATGGAAATCCAGGTTGGAGGGATGTAAGACTTGCTGTACCCTGGGTAAACCAAGGTACAAGAACGCGAGGATGAAGCAAGATGGGAGGATGTGTGGAGGCCACTCTCCAATGGCTACATGGAAATCCCACCAGAATTCAGACAGTGGCATGTGTGCCTGGACCAGGGACTGGGCAGGCCTCAGTGGGGAGAGCCTCCCTTTCCCAGCCCACCCCTGATCTGACGGCCCTCCCATTCCTCCTGAGTTTGTGTGACCAGAGATCGGCTGGCTGGTCCACAGCACTTTGTCCTTCCTTTGCTCTTCTGGCTGGAGCGAGCTTCAGAGCTGATGCCAAGCAGGGTACTGGGGCCTCAGAGCCATAGGCCTCCTTCCAGCCCCCACCCTGTCCCGGGTCTCTAATGGGTGCTCAGCCTGCTCCACCACACTCCCGATTATCTTGGAGGGACAGCATCCTTTTTTGGCATTTGTTTGTTTGTTGGGGGTGGGGAGAGGATTGAACGCTTTACCTCACCTCACTCACGAGTATCGAGAAAGGGAACCTGACCCTAAACCTAAAGGTGGCCATACCTGGTTTGTGATGTATTGGAGAGGCATGTGGCATTACAGTAGAGGGGAAGAGAATGATGCTGGGTTTGTGGGTTTCACCCAGTCTGGGGAGTCTGTGAAGCATATGTACTCAATACAGACACATTTTTTGTCCCTGCATGTCTACAGAATTTCTCCTCCTTCAGGCCAGCCCCCTCTTCTCCCCCCACCACCAAAATACTAACCCTTAATTAAAACAAACAGCAAACAAAGGACACCAACCACACTCCCCAGACTAAGCCGAGATAGAAATGGAAGCTAGTGCTTTAGGGATATTGTGTTCCATAAATTATCTTGCCTTTTTCCACTGTTGTTATTATATCGTTTCATAACAAAATTACTTTGAACCATAAAGTTATAAATACATTTTAAAAGTCCCACTTGGTAACATTAGATTTCTGTCCATGTGGTGTTGGTAGTTACTGTAACAAAAGCTGTGAAGTGTAATATTTGAAATTAGCCCAGCACAAGTGGAAAGGGCCTCCCCTAATTCCCTACCCCCAGCCATGTCCTGGGCTGCTGCCTCTGCCCCTGTGGAAAACAGGGAAGGAGCAGGCCTGTCTCCTGGGCGGAGCTGCTGAGGAGGCTGGAGGTAAGGACAAGCCCCTGAGAGTTCACAGGTCATCATTCGCAAGTGTCCTCAGGTAGCGTGTGTGTGTGTGTGTGTGTGTGTGTGTGTGTGTGTGTGTGTGTGTGTAAGGTTCAAGCACGTTTTCCTGGGACAGTCGGGACTGGGGCCTCCCCGAACTGCAGAATACATTCCACCCAGTTATGTTTCACATCCTCAGCTCTGAACCTATCCTCGGAGCTCTGCCCTCCCCTCCTGGAATGTCTTTCTGCCCTCCAATTTTCAGCAGCTCAGGAACCTTGGCCCCAACAGGACTGGGCAGATGTCCTATTGCCCCTCAGTCCTCTGAATGCCCTTTGGACCCAACCCCAATTGCCCAAGCCCCTGACCCCCTAGCTTCTGGGGTTCCCACTCCCAGTGCCACAACCCCCTCACCTCCCTGGCAGCCCCTCAGCGAGCCTGAGGCCCAGCACCCGCTGGCTCCCCAGCACATGGTCCCCTCCCATGGGCTGTTGCCCAGGGAACCGGGGCGCGGTGGGAACGAGCTGCTGGCCTCGGCATGTTTCAATAAAGTTGCTGTGCTGGGAGCTGCTCAATCAAAGGCCTGTGTTATGGGCTCATTAGTGTGGTCCACCACGGGGCCGGCTCACAGGAGAGCTCCTGGGAAGGCTGGCGGAGGCCCCACACCCCAAGCACCCACCCTTGATCACCGAGGGGTTTCTCAGGCCCTTTCCAAGGAGCCCTGGGAAACCCTCTGACCCTGCCCCCAGCTGGATTCTCAGCGGTGGAGCCAACACCCACACCAGCCCTCCTCCCCCTGCCAGGCAGTCAGCACTTTCTGCCTCTGACTGCCAGCCAGCCGCCCCTGTTAGGGTCTTGCCACTGTGGTCACAGGCAGCTCCCTTGCTTGTGGGAACCTGGACTTGTAATTACTTGTGGGCCTCTAGGTCTCCCTCTGGGGCTGGCTGTCTCCGTGGGAGTCTGCAGGACCTCCTAGAGGCCTGGGGTTAGACTTGCAGTCGCCAGTGAGGGCCACTCCCCTCGGCCAAGGAGGGCCATAGGCTCCTCAGGAGGGGACCCCAGCACAGAGAGGCCCACCTTTGCTCCCTGCAAGCGTCTCTTGCTCACGCCCCCAGGGTTCCAAGGTGTCTTCTGGGCCTTGTGTGCCCAGGCCTGTTGGAGGCAGAGGAGTAGGAAGGAGCGAAATCCAATAGACCTAGGACATGAAGAGACCCAGTCTTCTGTTCTCTTAACTGCTGCCGGAACTCTGCCATTGGTCCCAGCTGCAACGGAGGGGCTAGGATGACTTTGTTACAGCAGCCTTGGAAGCCCTCACTCCCAGCCTTGGCACCTTGTTCTGGCCACCAGCCCAGGCCTGTTATCTCTTGGGAGGAAGCATGGCAGAGACACCCTGCAGGGGGAAGAGTAACAAAGAGAGGCCGAGAGGAAAAGGTAGAAGGTTTGGGAACCCGAGCCCCTTTTCGGAGCCTGTGGAATGGCCCCAGAGAGGCCTCCACACCCACCTGCTCCCTCACCTTCCCCCATCTGTCCAGACCCAGGAGAGTCAGGGCCCCAGCATGTGACAAAGCAGGGCTGTCTGCAGACCAGGTGGAGCACAGTGGACACTCCCTGCTTTATGGAGGATCTGGGGGTGCAGGAGGCCAGCACCAGTTCCACAGGCTTTCACTTTCCAGGGAACAGCACCTTGACTCCGTCTGCCCTGCCATTTGCTGTTTTCATCCTTGCTGAGACTGTAAAGCTTATCAGCCAACTCCAGGGCTGTAAGGGAGGCTTTTCAGACCCTGGGAGGGGGCCTGCCAAAGTCTGCTCCTGCACCTCCTTCCCCCCAGCATTCCTTACCCTGGTGGCTTTAACAAGCCTCTTTCCCTTGAGCCTGTCAACACTGGACTGTTAGTCTTCTGAGCGGGAGCCCGGCCCAGAGCTGAGTCGTTCATCCGTCCCCAGCCAGGGTTGATCTGAAGGGGGATAAGTCTTAGCCCCAGCGGTCACATAGAGGTCACATCACCAAATATGAGAATATTGTTGTAGGCCCCACAATGCTTTCTCAGCTGTGTGGTGTCTGACAGCTCACCCAGGTGGCGCCTCCAGTCCCAGGCATTCTCTGCCAGCCCTGATGGGAAGCCCCAGGCGTGGGAGAAGACGCCCAGCAGCTGTTCCAAGTGGGCTCTGCTGCTCCAGGCCAGGCTTAGGAAGGTGCTGCCGAGCTCTCCTCTAGACAAGCCCTGCCTTCTGCCACCCATTTGGATGTTGTGTAGAAGATGACTTGGGAATCCCCAGCCCATGCCCTGGGCACCTCCTCTTTGGTGCCTCTACTGTTCCTCCTTCCATGGGTGAACCCAGCCATACTTATTCTCCCTGGAGACCTTTGCTTGGACTGCCCCAGAGACCTTGTTGTCCAGGGGAACACCCATTAAGATTTAGAGCCCAGCAATGCTCGTGGGGAGGTACCCTTCCTTGTAGGAAAGGACTGTGATGCCCCACTGTGTCCCTGGCATCCCACAGCCAAAGCAGGAGTCTGAGCCTGCTTCTGCCACCAGAGCCAACTTTTCACTGCCCACTAAGAACGGGAAATGAGCGAGACCTGTGCCCACACTGCAGCCCGCTACCTGCTGCACCACACGCCTCTGCCTCTGACCTGGGAGGAGGGTGTTCTCCAGGCTGTTTTCTGGCTTTTGTCTGGCCTGTGGAGTAGCGGTGGGAGGGAAGGGACGCAGACAGGACTGCTTCCCCGTCCCTGCCTCCTCCACTGCCATCGTGGGTGCCAGAGCAGCTCCTTGGCAGGCTCTTCCACTGTAAACAACACATTTCCTTCCCTGAGAGGAGGAAAGGGAGGGAAAAGAAAGCCAAACTTGTCGGGAAGCAAGAACAACGTGTCAACATGAAGAACAAACAAGGCCCTGGACAAAGTGTGGATTGTCATACCAAGGGGAAGGAGTGGGCATTGTCAGCCACTCTTTGCAGACTCAGAAATATCATTGACCACAGACATCTGAATCGGCGTCAGATCTGCAGCAGCTGGGCCCCTGCCTGCAGCGCAGCCTGGCTTGCCCAGGGCAGGCACTGACACAAGATCACTTTTTGGGTTCCTTTCTGGAACTTGCTGGGACTTGGGGAATTGGGAGGTTGTTGACAATCCTCCTTCATCATCACCCAGCCAAGCTGGTTAAGGCAGCTGGTGTGAGCCCACTGGAGTAGCTGCTGGCCTAGATTCCAAGCCCCCCTGCCTGGCCAAAGGTGGGAACTGGGGGTAACCGGATCCATTGCTCCCCTCGCAGCTCAGCCAGTTTGATGGTAGTGGAGCTATAGCCACCAACTCACCCATACTGGTTAAGCCTGTGCCCAAACCCTCTTTCCCAGCAGCCCCCCACCATGATCTCCTGCGGCACCACTTAAAAATACAAGTGCCGGTCAGGCGCCATGTCTCACACCTGATATCCCAGTACTTTGGGAGGCCAAGACGGGTGGATCACAAGGTCAGGAGAATGAGACCATCCTGGCTAACACGGTGAAACCCCGTCCCTACTAAAAATACAAAAAAAATTAGCCAAGCGTGGTGGTGGGCGCCTGTAGTCCCAGCTACTCAGGAGGCTGAGGCAGGAGAATGGTGTGAACCCGGGAGGCGGAGCTTGCAGTGATTCAAGATCACGCTACTGCACTCTAGCCTGGGTGACAGAGTGAGACTCCGTCTCAGGAAAAAAAAAAAAAAAAAAAATTTAGCTGGGCGTGGTGGCACATGCCTGTAATCCCAGCTACTCAAGAGACTGAGGCAAGAGAATTGCTTGAACCCGGGAGGCAGAGGTTGCGGTGAGCTGAGATCACGCCATTGCACTCCAACCTGGGAAACGAGCAAAACTCCGTCTCAAAAAAATAAATAAATAAATATGCAAGGGCCTTGACCTTGACCCAGAGTATTCTGATTCAGGAGATGTGAATGGGGCCTAGCATCCCCTTATTTTCAGAAGCTTCCCAGGGGAGTGTGCTGCTCAGATTGATCGGGGGCCTTCCTCTCTTACTAGAGGGTCTCCTCCCTCTGAGGGCTGTTTGTGTACAAACATAAGTGTTTTCTGCCTGGCTCTTGGTAAACGCAAATATCAGTGAGTGCTGTTATCAATATTATTTCTACTGCTACTTTCTGGGCTAGTGAACTGGCAAGATGTATGTATTCACTAGGCTGGCCTGGGAATTTGCCCCACTGCACTCACTTGGGAACCATCTCTGGGCATGGTTTACCCTCCTTTTTAGTTGGCCAGTCTGATTTTTTAGCAGTATCTGTGACTCTCACGTTTCTAGCCCTCTTAAGTTGAGCAGGTGGCCAGGAAATGTGTGGCTGGTGGAGGTTGGGACTGCTGATTTTCCAGGTCATTGGTAAAAACCAAAGCTTCCTTCATTTCCATCATCAGAAGACAGAGAAGTCATCCCCATCTATATAGGCTTCTATAGTTGGGGTGTCTTCCCAGACAGGAAAAGAGCATCCTCTACCACCATGAGGTCAGATAGCTGTTCCTCTAAAGTCCAGAGCCTTGAGCCAGGTGCGGTGGCTCATGCCTGTAATCCCAGCACTTTGGGAGGCCAAGGTGGATGGATCATTTGTGGTCAGGAGTTCAAGACCGGCCTGGCCAACATGGCGAAACTCCGTCTCTACTGAAAATATAAAATTTAGCCAGACATGGTGATGGTCACCTGTAATCCCAGCTACTCGGGAGGCTGAAGCAGGAGAATCGCTTGAACCTGGGAGGCGGAGGTTGCAGTGAGCCAAGATGGTGCCACTGCCCTCCAGCCTGGGTGACAGAGCAAGAGATTTCGTCTAAAAAGTAAAAGTCCAGAGACTTGACTCCTCTGGGTACCTACCCTTGGGCAAAGTGGGGATGATAGTCACCTCCCTAGCAGAACTGCCACAAGGATTCAATGAAATGACACTGATCAAGCTCTTAGCACGGCGCCTGGCACCTGGTGGAGGTACTGCTTCTGCTATTGGCCATTTTTACTGTCATTTTTATCATCACCATTCCCATTATTATTTGTGACAGAGCCAAGCATCTCTGTAGGGACCCAGTGAGCCTCAGGAGTGCCAAGCCCCAGAACTGCACAGGCTTTTCCCACAGTTGCATCACAAGGGCGAGTCTGTTACTCGGGAGAGCTCCCAGGAGCTGCTCCATCTTAGCTGTCTATCTCCAGTGTCCTGTTGATACGATCTGTTAACATTCTCAGCTCCAGGTCTGAAATATACAAAGAACAGAGCCTGTTTGTTCAATCCAACCTTCTAAGGTTTAACTCCCAAAGGAAATTAAATTAGGTGCCTGGAGCTGTGACAGTCTGTCGTGTTTCTTTGCAGAGAATGTCACCCTTAATATCATGCAGATCTCATGTATAATTTTTCCCCTTTAATTATTTTAAAATAACGTGAAGTTTCCAGCAGGAACCAGCAAATCACCAAAAGCAAAAATAGAGGAGCAACTAGGGTTTGTCCTCATTTTTGATCTGGCCATCCCCTCCCTGAACCGAGTCCAAAATAAGTCCATACACAGATGGTGCCGCGCATGGTGGTTGCTCTACTAAAAGCCACCATAACTCACCCTCTCCCTAGCACCAGTTCCAGACCTTTGTCAGAGGAACCAGCTTAGAAGTGAACTGAATGTTGGTGGCATTACGTTTCCTTGAAGAATAACTCTGGCATCTCACTGGGTGACCACAGCCCCTGTGAACCGTTGCCCCTCTTCCTGTCCTCCCTCCACCCCATCTCACCCCCAGCACTTGTTATAGTCCCATATCTATTTGCTGATCTGACAGAAGGTCCCTCCCTCCAAGTTATTTGTGAGTTAGAAATTAGCCCAGCCCAGACTGGAGCCATTGTAATATAATTGGGTTTTAGGTATGCTTGTGTTTGTGCTAGCATTTGCAGAGATGGCAACGAGCCCCGGAAATGCCAAAAATATGAATGTAACTTTTGTACTACTTGAGCAGACTGGTGATAACTGGTGGGGAAACTGAACTTTTGGGGAGGACACCCCTGGGATAAGAGAGTAGGAGGAGCAGGGGCTTAGGCTGTGAGAGGGAGTATGTGTATGACTGGAGTCTGAGCAGAGTCGGCCAGTCCCACTTTGGGGAATTAGGAAGAACTATAGGGGTGCACCTCCCCGAACTTTGCCAACTTTGCCTCTCCTGCTGTGTCTTGTCTCTGTCCTCGGTCGGGGCCCTAGCTCCTAGAACAGAGTTTGGTGAGGAGATGTGGACCAGTGGTCAGAGCTATTTTGTTCCTGCTATGGGCTTGGAGCCTGGGAAGGCTGGGTCTTTTGTCTCCCTGCCAACCAAGAGAGAGTTCTTGTCCCCGTGGGAAATGGACTGCCTTCATGCCTGTGTCCCTGGAAGGATGAATAGATGAGTCAGTGTCCTGGGGGTGAGAGTTCAGCATTCGGGAGCAGTACTCCAGGCACTAACTTGAGAGTCCAGACATGACCAGTATATGGTCTTAACCACTGACAAGCCGTGTGACACTGAGCAAATTACATAACCTGCCTTTGCCTCAGTTTCCTCACTTCCTCAGGAGACAGGGAGTGAGCAGTTAGCATGCCCGGTATGATGGCGGCTTTTCTGCTCACTTGGGGGTAGTGTTCTTATTTCTCACTGCCTCCTCCACCCCCATCCACTTCTTGCTTTGGAGACCTCTATCCTGCGAGCTCCTGAGCCGTCCTGTGTGCTCACCTTCCTTGTTACCTCACAGTGTGGAAACTTTTGTTCTTGGCAACTGACAATTCCCAGGGGAAACCTGGTGGGTATTTTTTCAAGTTCTCAATTCTCCTCCTCACAGAGAGGGTTTCCCCTCAGAGGAGCCCCTCACCTGGATCTTCACCCCGTTATCTTTCTTCCTTTGTGCCCTGCCTGGGTGCCCAAGGTGTACAGGAGGAGACAGAGTTGTGGCCTGGGGGTACAGAAGGCTCTGCAGTGGAGGGAGGCTGGGAGGCCCTGGGGACCAGGACAGGGAGGGGGAGGGGTGAAGGATGGGGTCAGAGTTGGAAGAGGAAAGGCATCCTCACCCAGGGCATGGTAGGGTGCAGACCTGGGATCAACTTGGCCTGGCTCTGCATAGCAGCCTGACCAGAGTAGGGGGTGGGGGAAAATGGCCCAGCAGATTGAGGAAGGCCTGGTTTTAAAGGCCCTGAGAGCCCTTGGACGTTGGTATTGGCTGTGAAAACTTCTTCAGCGATGAAGGTGGTGGTTGTGCCAGCCAAATAGTGGGGCCAGACTCAGCATCAAAGCGAGAGGCAATGAGGTGTCAGACTAGAACAGCAACGTGGAACACTGGGAGGTGACCTAGAGAAGAGGAATCTCAAAGAAGGCTGGAGGAACTTAGTGGCTGATCGAGCCCACCAGGGCAGGGGCTTGGGAGCTTCCAGTCTGGGAGGATCTAGCTACTGTGAATGGGAATGGAAGTTGGGAGTCCCTTTGTCATCTGTAAAATGAGAGATGTTGGTCCACAATCTCCAGATTCTCCAACTCAGACAATCTTGGATGTACCTTCCAGGGCACTTCCAGATTCCACACAGGGCTTGTATTCCAAATCCAAACAGATTCCTTTTGTCCTGCCATGGTGAGGGGGCAGAGGGGGATATGAGAGCCTGACTGGGCAGCAGCTTTAATTTAATTTTTTTTCCTTTTGATTTTTCTTTTTTATTCCTTTTTTTTCCCTGAGATTCCTTTTTACCAGCCTCACCAGTCTTCATTTCCCTTCTGGGAGCAGCATTCCCAGCCCTCCCAATGTCCTCCCTCCTCTCCCCATTGTCCCCCCCTTTCCTTCTATGCCCCAGTCTGATATTGCAGGGAGGTAAGGGTGTGGGGCAAAATGACAGTTGGGGACAGGCCTCAAACACTTCCCTCTGTCCCTTGCACAGATCACAGTGAGCTCGTCTCTCCTCCATGGTCAGAAGAGAGGTATAAAGCTTGGTGGTTGGCAAAAAGATCATACATTAAAAAAAATAATAATAAAAGCCTGCCTTGTGCCTTCACAGATTCTGTTGACCGAAGAGTTTGTAGAGAAAATGTTGGAGGATTTAGAAGATTTGACTTCTCCAGAGGAAGTAAGCTTGTTTGACCTTCCCTGACAACGGGTCCCATCTCTGGGACCGTGTGTGTGTGCTTGCGTGTGCGCGTCTGTGCATGCATGTGTGTGTGTACGTGTGTGCGTGTGTGCTTGCATGTATCTGTGTGGCTGCATCTGTGGGCTCCTCCCCAAGGTGCAGGGATAGGCTGGAGAGGAGAATGTAGATTTCTTTTCTGTTTCTATGCACTCTCACCATCCCCTGCCCTACCCCCAGCCCTTGTAAGGACACCCAGCAAATCGTCTGAATTGCCAGCTCCTGAGAGCCTCATTGAAGAGGAAGCCAGGGCCTTCAGGCTAGTATGAGTTCTCCCCAGCCCCTGCTGTTCCCTGGCAGGTTCTGAACAGAACACCCATGTCTGTTGCCAGAGAACATTCCACTGGGGAGTTCTGGTGGGCAGCAAGGGACTCCTGCCCTCGCCTTGGGCCACCCAGGAGCCACTCTCTCTTCTTCCTTCTCCAGCCATGAGCTGTCCCCTCTTAGTCTCCCTCTTCCAGCCCTGGCACAGAGCCGGAGGAGCTGGCAGGCCAGCTGTGGCTATGCCTTCTCTAGCTACTCCTCTGGGGTAGAGGAATGGAGTCCATAATCCCCTTTGTTTTTTCTCCCTTGTTCCCGGCATCCTCATTTGTGGGGACTTACCTCATCCTGGAAAGTCCCTTCCCCTCCCCCTGCTCCTGCCCCCAGCACCCCAGCGGGATGGGAGCCTTCCTGGCCTCAGTGCCCCATGGGTTAGTGAACATTAGCAGGCTGGCTGGGCCTCCGGAGAGCTCTCCTGGGCCCTGCCCTGCCTGTGGCAGAGACAGACCCTTCCCTTGCCCGGTCTGCCGGGAAATGTGCTTGGGGGAGAACTCCTTTGCCTCCCAGGGGCCAGGCTTTCTACCCAGAGGGAGGCCAGGCAGGAGCTAGGTTCCAGCCAGGGTTGGAGCTTCCAGATTCCAGGGCTCCCCGGGCTGTACCAGCTAGGACACAGTCCTCTGGTGTTCGGGAAGCTGAGGGGAGTGCACAGGGCAGGACTGTCCAGTCCAGGTCTCCAGGTGGACAGGAACTCCCCAGAGCCAGGGTCACCCCAGTAGAGCAGTGTCTCCTCTGTCCTCTGGGATGCAGCTTGAGAAATTTGTTCATTTATATATTCTAAAGCCATCAAGCACCCAGTCCGTGCCAGCCAATCAACCTCCACAAGTCTCTGGTCCCTGAGTCCCAGCTCCCCATTCAGTCAGACCAGAGCCAGCTGCCCAGAAGCGCTTCCGGAGAGGCCTTGTCGCACTGGGATGGCACTGTGCCAGGCTGCTGCTTTGAGCTTGGGGGCAGGAGGGGGACAGTCCAGGCAAGAGGAACAGAAGCCAGGGGGAGCAGAGGAAAGTAGGTCACTAAAAATGACTTTCTTCTTTTTTTCCTTTTCGGTCCAGAGGCTGTCCCCACACCCTGCCTCACTTGCCACTTTGGTCCTGGCAGAGACAGTCCCCCAGCAGAGGGAGCGAAGAGGGAGGCAGCCAGGAAGGGTTGGGCTTGTCTGCCTTCAGCCCCAACCCCAGGCAAGCTGAGAACACTGTTCTCTCCTTTCCACCCTGCCCTGACTTCTGGCCTAGCCAAGTTAGAAAGACAGACCCTGGGCTGGGCGCAGTGGCTCATGTCTGTAATCCCAGCACTTTGGGAGGCCGAAGCAGGTGGATCACCTGAGGTCGGGAGTTCGAGACCAGCCTTACCAACATGGAGAAACCCCGTCTCTACTAATAATACAATAGTTAGCCGGGCGTGGTGGCACATGCCTGTAATCCCAGCTACTTGGGAGGCTGAGGCACGAGAATCACTTGAACCAGGGAAGCAAAAGTTGCGGTGGGCTGAGATCGCGCCATTGCACTCCAGCCTGGGCAACAAGAGCGAAACTCCGTCTTAAAAGAAAAAAGACCTTGTGTCTAAGTTCCAGCATCAGTCCCAGGCAGTGAGCATTTATTGAGCACCAGCTGTGTACCAGACCGTATGCAAAATCCTACAGTAAAGAGGGAATAAGAGGCATCAGCCTCTTTCCCTTCCCCTACCAGAAGCTCCCAGGTGAACGAGAGAAACACAACTGTAGGCAAATCAGTGATTCCTGGGGTAGGGTGGGAAACATTTGGCTCTCCTTGGCCACCACTGGGAGCACTCTGAGGCTGGTAACCCTGGGAAGCGGTGCGAATGAACACGGGGAACAGGGTGGGGATTGGCCCCTCTTGAGGCTGCACCAGACCCAAGGAATCGCCTCAAGCCACACTTGTCCCACTCTTCTGCTCCCACCAAGGCTGCAAGTGTGTTTCTGACTTTGGGGCTGAACTGGGGTCTCCTTCCCTTGGGAGCCTTTGGCCAAGGCTACAGAGGACAGGTTCCAGGGTTCTTCCTGCACTAGCCTCGGAAAAAGAGGCCATGGCAGTGACAGAGTTCAGGCCACTTCCCCACAGCCTCCAGACCCTCCCCCAGCCCCCCATCCTCCAGCCCCAGGGCCTCAGGGAGCAGATTCCTTACATGCCTGTGGCCAGAGGCAGAACCAAGGAAGTGAGCAAGAGGGAGGTCAGCTTAGTGGAGAAAGGAGGAGAAAACGCCCTCCTCCAACCTGGCTCATTATTAGCAGGCCGTGGGGAAAGAAGGGGTCACCAACTCCAGCCGTTTGAGCCCAGCCTCCCACCTGGGACAGGCCTGGGCAGTCTCTAGAAAGAGCACAGTGGATTCTGCTAACCACTCACACTCCTGGTCTGTGCTTGCTCCCTCCACAGTTCAAACTTCCCAAAGAGTACAGCTGGCCTGAAAAGAAGCTGAAGGTCTCCATCCTGCCTGACGTGGTGTTCGACAGTCCGCTACACTAGCCTGGGCTGGGCCCTGCAGGGGCCAGCGGGGAGCCCAGCTGCTCCCCAGTGACTTCCAGTGTAACAGTTGCATCAATGAGATCCCCACAAATAAAAGGACAAGTGTGAGGAAGACTGCGCAGCACCACCCTGCAGCCCAGTGGGGTGCCGTGCACAGGCCACAGGCCCCCCACCTCACCTCCAGCTCAGGGGCCGCACCCCCCAGCTGCCTAAGCCCTGTGACTCATCAGGCCAGTGAGTGGGCAAATGCGGACCCTCCCTGCCTGCAGCCTGCACAGATTCTGGTTTGAGGTTTGACTCTGGACCCTGGCTGTGCCCCTAGGTGGAGACAGGCCTCATTCTCACCTACCCCCTGCCGCACAGCCCAGCAGGAGGGAGGCGGACAGCCAGGTGCAGAGTGCGTGGAGGCAATTCCTAGCTCAGCCCTGGAAGCCTTTGCTACTCAAGCTCCTCTGGCCACGGAACAATTCCTCTGATCATGTTTGGTTTTCTTCTTCTTCATCCCTATTTTATTTTGTAGAAACCGGATGGTATTTTATTGCTCTGCAAAGATGTCCAGAAGCCATGTATATAATGTTTTTTAAACAGAACTTGATTCCCCATCGAACTTTCGTATTCTCTGACAGAGGCCTGGGGCTGTCTCTCTCCTTGGGCTGCCACCAGAGAAGGTGCTTGGTGTTCGCCTGACAGCCCAGAGCCCTGGAGGAGCCGGCTGCACAGAGAGACTTTTCTTCCCAGCTGGGCCTGGTGGAGCCCAGGGCAGGGGGAGAGGAGAGACACTCCCTTGTGCAGCTCTTTGAGTCTGGTTTAGCCAGAGAGGGGTGCTACTGTTTTCCAAGTGAATGGGTCTCAAAGACTCGGTGACCCCAGCCTCATCTTCTAGGCCTTTTCCACCCAACCAGGCCTACCTGTGAGAGGGTGAGGTTCAGCACGTCACACACCATCCCCACTGTCACTCAGGGCCTGGGTTTCCAGCTCTGTAATCAGTCCTGTCCCATTTCCTCAGTCCCTGGGCCTCCCAGCCTTCAGGCTGCAGGGCTGGCTTACTAAAACTGAAAAATCCACCTCTCAACATCTCTTTCACTCTGGTTCTGCTAACACTGCTCTCTGCCGCCCTCCCATCCTCCCTGTATCCATTCATGCCCTATCTTTCATTCTCCACTCCTCATCCCGTCTCCTTTCTGGCATCCTGGCCTCTCATGGTCTTCAGCCCCTCACCCCCAGTACTGCAGATCTCAGTCTGCCTTCCAGAAGCCAGCCTATCTCTAGCCCATGGTTTTGGACTTCCTCTCGGGTTATCTCCCACTCCTGACCTGGAACCAGCAAGCCCCTTTCCTGCCTTCTTACCCCCACTTCTAGGGACAGGACTGCTGTAATACTTCAAGATCACTCTTTACACCTCTTCAAAGCAAAGTCATGACCATGCAGGGCTCCTCATTGCTCCCATCTGCCTCACTGCACATGCAGGCACCACCAGGGATGCCACAGGAATGCCCACAGGGTGCAGGACTCCACTGATGAGAGATCCAGTTAAAGAGCTGCCCCCAGGGGTATGAGGACACGAGCTGGGTTCTCCAGGGAGCAAGAGTTGAACCTCCATGGAGCCACTAGGCCTGGCCTCTTCTACACATCCCCAGGGCTATCTGGTTAACTCCATCAAGCTCAGAGTTGCAAGGCACATCAGCCTGGAGTATTTGGGAGAGACTGGCTCCAGGTCCCCACCAGCCAAGATGCAAGCCACTCAGGACCTGATGTCAGCAGCTGTGCCTCTACTGCCCTGAGGACTTCCCAGAGGGAGCCCTACTGGCCATCCCCCACCACAGCAGCCCTGCCCGTGAAGCTCTTGTCTTCTGACATTTCATAGGCAGAGAGGTGCCATCAGTTCGCCTCCATTCCTTGCCACGGTGACCAGCCTCTCCCTCAACTCTCTCTTGCTGGGGACCTGCCTGAGGGCTCCCTGCTGCAGTTTGCCCTGCTTCCATCTGCTGGGTGCCTCCATCGTTGGTTGGGTGGGGATGGGTCATTTTCTGAGCTAAGCTTTGTCATTAGTTTGTGAAGCACCTGGTCAGCAACTTGCCCCAGGCCTGGAGGGTCTTTGCGGACTGAAGGTAGACACCAGCCAGCATGGTGGCCCTGTTCTAGGGGAGCAGGGTAAGGCAGGAAGAAGTGGGTGAGCTCCGAGATGATGAGCACATGAAGCCTGTGGCCCCTTCGTACCCCCAATATGTCAGGAGCCTCACGCTCATCCAAGATCCTGCAGGGGCCAGGATCCATCTTACTGGCTCTGAGGCAGGACAGGGCATCACGCATCTCTGACCAGGCCTCCTTTCCCATGGGCATTGGTGCCTCCCAGAGGTTTCTCAGGCTGCTGGCTGGTGAGAGATGACCTTAAAGAAGATCAAGCCAAGCTGACCGTGGACCCTGCCCAGCACAGCTGCTGGCACAGGATGCTTGGTGAATGTCCCCTTTCCCTCCCTGCAGCTCTGTGGGAACCCCTGACCTTGTAGTGGGTGGAGGAGGTAAGGGGCCTCCCTCCCTAAATCTGCCTCTTCTGCAAGCTACTTGGAGACTTGCCTAGTCCTACCCACCCCTGCAGGTCCTGAGAAGGGCCTTTCCCTTTGCTGTTTGCCTGCTATATAAGGCAGGATCCTGTGGCTCCGCTGGCTCAGTGTAGGCTGCAGGAGGACCGCAGACTCGGCTGCAATTCTGAGGGGGGTTTGGGAGGCTTGTGCGAGGTCTCAGGCCTGTCTGGGGAGCTGGTGCCTCTTCCTGCCTGTATCTTTCTCTTCCAAGGGCAGTGCTCCAAGGCAGGGACTGGAGACGCCGAGGGGAGAGTCTAAAAGGGCTAGAGCATTTTTAAAAATAGACACAGGGTCTTGGGACTGGGGTTTCAGATTCAGTTGCAAGCAGGGAGAAAACCTGAAGGTTGGTGCCCCTATGGGGCTGACCAGTAGAGAATTTCCTTTACTGTATTTTTGTATCTGGTCTTCCCTCTCTGGCTTCTAGGACATCCGTGCCAGGTGAGGTGCCTGGGGTCCTGTTACAAGTCAGGAGCCCTGTAGAGAGACCCCTCCTTTTGTACAAGTACCTGAATGCTGCAACCAGCAGATTTTTGTAAAATTTTATATTAGTTTTTAATGTCAGTGGCGACTCGGTTCCTGGGGCTGCAGCCAGCCTGGGACTTTTGTAAGAATTTTTGGGTGACTCACTTAGATATCGTTTCCTTCTTGCCCCCTCTTCCTCTCTGTAATCTAAGTGCATTAAACATCTTTGCAGAAGTGCCTGGGTTGTGTGCTCATTTCAGGCTGCCGGGAGTAGTGGAGCAGGAAACCCGGGGCCCTGGCAGAGGGAGTGGGTTGTACTTAGCCACTTAGAAGCCAGGATGGAGGGAGGCCCCCAGGATTGTTGTCGAGAGTGGAGGAGGTGCCAGGGAGTTGGGATCACACAGCTGGTGGCTCTTCAGTCATGAAGAAATGACTTTGCAGGGACAGGCTCTCCCTCACTGGTCCTGAATTCCTCTAAGGTCAAGAGGGTAGGAGCGAGGAGCAGTCTGGGGAGATGAGGCGGTGGGAAAAGGCCCTCTCCCTGCCACTTCATCCCTCTTCTACCCTCCTCTCACCAAAAACCCCTTTTGCCTTAGGAAGAGGGGCCCAGACAGGTGAGGAGGGCAGGCCCTCCTCATCTCCTTCGGAGTCCTTGCCCCGGCTTCCAGCTCCTCTCACATGACATCTAAATTCTACCTCCTAATCCAGTGCCCAGGGGCAGGATCCAGATAGAAGGTCAATTCAGAACCGGCGACACCCACTGGGTGACACAGAGGCCAGCCCACCCGCCGTAGCAACTCCACTGGGCCTGGCAGCGGAGGGAGGTATCGGGTATATCTTCCTTTCCTGGACTGCTCAGCTCCTGCCTCTCCAGGGCTGGGGGGCAGCAAAACAGCCCAACGCCCAGTGTGGGGAGGCATTGCACTGGGGGAGAAGGCACTAGCCTGGCATTCAGGATGAAGGCTGCACCCAGAGTTCTTGGAATCTGTGACCACCCGGGCCCTCACATATTCATTCCCTTCTGGTTTTCTATCCTGGACAGTGGCAGGGGATTTGGGTGGGGCTGGGGCGGAGGTCCTAGGACATCATAAGCAAGGGAGAGGGGATGTTAGCTCCTATGAGGGGGCTCTTATATCCTGTCCCTTCTGTGAGACCTAGCCATGTGGGGGGCCTTTGCTGAGAGGTCCACATTCCTTCCCCTGCAGCCTCTTACTGAACTCTCGAATGGAGCAATGCAGCAGGTCCTGTCTGGGGCCCTCATGCCCTTTCCCTTTTCTGCCTGGAGACTGGGGGCTGGGGGAGGTATCCTCATCTGACTTTAGCCTACAAGGACACAGTATCAGGGTGAAGTTCTTGCCCCAGAGAATGCAGAATAGCAAGATCCTCTGCTTAGGTGGTTCTGCAGGACACCAGGCTGAGGCTGTTTCTGGAAAGAGAAGGACTCCTGGGCCTAGGGCAGAGACCCCAGCCCTAGAATTAAGGAGGAGAGAGATCTACCATGCCATCTGTAATATCTCCTCCAGAAAGTCCTGTGCATTTCTCCCAGGCATCTGCTTTGCCTCATCTGGGGTGCTGGGGGCCCTGGGGAGGGAGTCCCACAGGCATCAGCGGGGCCGGGAAGCCTGAGAGATTTGCCAAACTGGCCTAACCAGAAGAAGAATGCAAGCTACAAGTGACTCAACCCAGCCAGGCAGGCACTGAGGTGGCGGCAGGCTGCAAGGGGGTAGGTGGTGGCGAGGCCAGGGTGGGGTGATTTGCTGCGCAGGAGAAGGGGGAAGCCTGCAGGGGCAGGTCTGGATGTGGTCTGAGAGGGGCAGCCATCTCCAGGCCCCTTCCAGGGGACATGGTGGGACTGACCCATCCCTCCTTTCCTCCTTATTGCCAAGAAGTCTGGGAGGTGAGGGCAGCATGGGGGAAGAAGCAACTGACTGCTGGTGGGTGTCCATGGCTTGAATGAGCATAGCTCTCCAAGTAACTTGTAGGACGAGGGAGACTTTGAGGGGGTTATCATGAGAGTAGTGGTCTTACTGGGGCCAGAGAACTGGTCTTACTGGGGCAGAGACCCTCTTCCTTGATTTTCCAATTTCACCCATCCCACCCCATACATTTCAGTACCATGAGAGCACTGCAAGGACGGAGAATGGAGCTTTTGGGTCTCAACCTTTACAGGACAGATGAAGGCCAACCATGCATTGTCGAGCCTCTACAGTAACACGGTGGGAACGAACTAGAAAACATTCTGTTGTTCTTTTTTTCTTTTTTTTTTTTTTTTTTTTTGAGACGGAGTCTCGCTCTGTCGCCCAGGCTGGAGTGCAGTGACTGCATCTCAGCTCACTGCAAGCTTCGCCTCCCGGGTTTACGCCATTCTCCTGCCTCAGCCTCCCGAGTAGCTGGGACTACAGGCGCCCGCCACCTCGCCCAGCTAGTTTTTTGTATTTTTTTTTTTTTAGTAGAGACGGGGTTTCACCGTGTTAGCCAGGATGGTCTCGATCTGCTGACCTCATGATCCGCCCGTCTTGGCCTCCCAAAGTGCTGGGATTACAGGCTTGAGCCACCGCGCCCGGCCCATTCTGTTGTTCTTTGAACAAGTGTGTGCCAGGCACTCTGTTATATACTGAGATGCCAGACTCAGGCCCTGCCTTAAGAGGCTTGGAGTGCAGTGAGGGGAAATAGACAAGGAAACACATACTTATGAGGAAGAACCATCAAAGAGGAAGGCAGTAAGCTGCTTCCTGTCCCACCCCAGCTTCACCACTTATCAGGGTAACTTCAGCCAGGTGCCTAACCCAATCTGGGGAGATTCAAAAAAAGACTCCCTGAAGAAGTGACATCTAAGTTAAAACCTAAAGGATGCTTAAGGATGAGTTGAGCAAAACAAGAGGAAACTTTACTTTCATAAGCTCTCCAGGCAGTCAAAACAACAAGGGTAGAAGCCTTAAAACTCTGCTTGGGCACTAGAGTGCAATTTGGAGTATATGGTTTAAGGCATCAAGCTTTCATTTTAGGACCATCTCCTCGTCTGCTGGATGGAGAATGTTTTGAAAGGGGGTAAGAATGAAGGAAAAGTGACCAATGATGCTTGCATTAGGGTAGAAGCATCTGCCTAGATGGAGAGAATGGGATTCATTTATTGATTTGACAAATATTTATTAGGCATCTACAATGTGCTAGGTCCCGTTCTACGCACAGTGCTAAAGGAGGTATTAGCATTAAAGAAAATACCTCCGGCCGGGCGCGGTGGCTCAAGCCTGTAATCCCAGCACTTTGGGAGGCCGAGACGGGCGGATCACGAGGTCAGGAGATCGAGACCATCCTGGCTAACACAGTGAAACCCCGTCTCTACTAAAAATACAAAAACTTAGCCGGGCGAGGTGGCGGGCGCCTGTAGTCTCAGCTTCTAGGGAGGCTGAGGCAGGAGAATGGCGCAAACTCTGGAGTAGGCGGGAAGCAGTGAGCTGAGATCTGTCATTTCTGCACCCAGCCTTGGGTGACAGAGCAGACTGCTCAAAGAAAAATACCTCCCAGACAGATCTTACTTTTCTTTTTGAGACACAGTCTCACTCCCCATCACCCAGGCTGGAGGTGGTGGTGCTGCATTCAGGGGCTCACTGCAACCTCCCAGGCTGGAGTACAGTGGTGTGATCTTGGCTCACTCTAACCTCCGCCTCTCAGGTTCAAAAGATTATCCTGCCTCAGCTTCCCAAGTAGCTGGGACTACAGGCACGTGCCACCATGCCCAGCTAATGTTTTATTTTTTTATTTATTTATTTATTTATTTTTTTGAGACGGAGTCTCGCGCTGTCGCCCGGGCTGGAGTGCGGTGGCCGGATCTCAGCTCACTGCAAGCTCCGCCTCCCGGGTTCACGCCATTCTCCTGCCTCAGCCTCCCAAGTAGCTGGGACTATAGGCGCCCGCCACCTCGCCCGGCTAGTTTTTTGTATTTTTTAGTAGAGACGGGATTTCACTGTGTTAGCCAAGATGGTCTCGATCTCCTGACCTCATGATCCGCCCGTCTCGGCCTCCCAAAGTGCTGGGATTACAGGCTTGAGCCACCGCGCCCGGCCTAATGTTTTATTTTTAGTAGAGACAGGGTTTCACCATCTTGGACAGGCTGGTCTCGAACTGCTGACCTCAGGTGATTCACCTGCCTTGGCCTCCCAAAGTGCTGGGATGACAGGCATAAGCCACGCGCCCAGCCTCACAGATCTTACATTTTAATGATGGGCGACAGATAATAATTTCTTTCTCTTTTCTTTTTTTTCTTTTTTTTTTTTTTTTTGCGCTGGAGATTTGCTCTTGTTGCCTAGGCTGGAGTGCAGTGGCGAGATCTCGGCTTACTGCAAGCTCCGCCTCCCAGGTTCAAGCAATTCTCCCACCTCAGCCTCCCAAGTAGCTGGGATTACAGGCGCCTGCCACTACGCCTGGCTAATTTTTGTACTTTTAGTAGAGACGGGGTTTCACCATGTTGGCCAAGCTGGTCTTGAACTCCTGACCTCAGGTGATCCACCCGCCTTGGACACCCAAAGTGCTGGGATTACAGGCGTGAGCCACTGTGCCCGGCCAGATAATAATTTTCTTTTCTTTTCTTTTTTCTTTTCTTTTCTTTCCTTCTTTCCTCCTTCCTTCTTTCTTTCTTTTTTTTTTTTTCTTGAGATAGAGTCTCGCTCTGTCACCAGGCTGGAGTGCAGTGGTGCTACCTGGGCTCACTGCAAGCTCCGCCTCCCGGGTTCATGCCATTCTCCTGCCTCAGCCTCCCAAGTAGCTGGAACTACAAGCGCCCACCACCACGCCCGGCTGTTTTTTGTATTTTTTTAGTGGAGACGGGGGTTTCACTGTGTTAGCCAGGATGGTCTTGATCTCCTGACCTCGTGATCTGCCTGCCTGGGCCTCCCAATGTGCTGGGATTACAGGCGTGAGCCACCGCGCCCAGCCCAGATAATAATTTTCAAAAGGAGGAAATATCGTACATAGAGACCCATGCTATGGAGAAACAGAGGAGGAGGGAAAGTGGGGCTGGAGGGAGGGATGCATTTTAAATAGAGAGGTCAGGGAAGGCCTCACAGCATAGGTGACATTTGAACAAAGGATAAGGATCTCAATTACTGGAAGAAGTGTGCCACAGGGCTATCTGGGGGAAGATGGGCCAGGGACACTGAAGAGCATCTGCAAAGGGTGAGGGAGTTAAGGAGAAACATACCGGGTGTCTTTGAGGGCACCAGGGAAGCCAGTGTGGGTGCAACAGAGTGGGAGAAGAGAAGGCTAGAAAATTATACAGAGGCCAGACCGTGTAGGACCTCGGAGGGAATTCTAAAACTTTCACTTTTATTCTGGTTGGATTGAGAAGGCATTGGAAGATTTTGAGCAGAGGAGTGACATTTTCTGATATATAGATATATTTGTGTATATATATATATATATATGTGTGTGTGTATATACATACACACACACACACACATATATATACATATTTTTTTTTTCGAGATGGAGTTTCCCCTCTTGTTGCCCAGGCTGGAGTGCAATGGCACGATCTTGCCTCACCGCAATCTCTGCCTGCCGGATTCAAGCAATTCTCCTGCCTCAGCCTCCTGAATAGCTGGGACTGCAGGCATGCACCACCGTGCCCAGCTAATTGTTTGTATTTTTAGTAGAGACAGCATTTCACCATGCTGGCCAGGCTGGTCTTGAACTCCTGACCTCAGGTGATCCACCCGCCTCGGCCTCCCAAAGTGCTGGGATTATAGGCATGAGCCACCATGCCCGGCCATTGTGACTTATATTTTTAAAAAACTGGCTGGGGCCTGGTGTGGTGGCTCACACCTATAATCCCCGCACTCTCAGAGTCCAAGGTAGGCAGATCACTTGAGGCCAGGAGTTCGAAAACAGCCTAGCCAACATGGCAAAACCCAGTCTCTACTAAAGATACAGCTGGGTGTGGTGGTGCACATTGTAATCCAGCTACTTGGGAGGCTGAGGCAGGAGAATCACTTGAATCCAGGAGACAGAGGTTACAATGAGCCAAGATCGTGCCACTTTTTTAAAAAAGATTACCCCGGCTACTACATTGAGAATTGACTCCAGGAGTTAAGGGCAGAAGCACGGAAACCAGTTACGATACACTGAAATAATCTAGGCAAGAGATTATGGTGAAGTAATGGAGAGGTTAAGAAGTAGTCAAGATTTGCTGGCTCGACACAGTGGCTCACACCTGTAATCCCAGCACGTTGGGAGGCCAAGGCACGTGGATCACTTGAGCTCAGTAGCTCAAGACCAGCCTGGGCAACATAGCAAGACTCCATCTCTACAAAAAGTACAAAAATTGGCTGGGTGTGGTGGCACACACCTGTAGTGCCAGCTACTCTGGAGGCTGAGGCAGGAAGATCACTTGAGGTCAGGAGGCAGACATTGCAGTGAGCAATGATTGCACCATTGCACTCCAGCCTGGGCACTACAGAGAGACCCTGTCTCAAAAAAAAAAAAAAAGATCTGCTGAAGGGTTGGTTCACTGAAAAGCAGAATACAGCAGCAGGAACAGGTTTAAGAGGGAGCAGAAATTTGTATCCTTTTGAACATGTTGAGTTTGAGATGTTTGTTCTAACTCCACATGAGGATGTCATGTGAGCAACAGATATACAAGTGGATGATCTGAGAGATTTAAGAGAAGGATCTATAGGACCCAATATCTGATTGAATGGATGAGGGGTCAGGGAGGGCAGTAAGGGACAGACAGCTGTCAAGGTTGTCTACTTCATCCTCAGCTTGGTAATTAGTTGTTTAAGTCCAGGTGCGGTGGCTCACGTCTGTAATCCCAGCACTTTGGGAGGCCGAGGCAGGCAGATCACCTGAGGTGAGGAGTTCGACATTAGCCTGGCTAACATGGGCAAGACCCTGTCTCTACTAAATATACAAAAATTAGCTCTGCGTGGTGGTGCGCACCTGTATTCCCAGCTACTCAGGAGGCTGCGGCAGAAGAATCGCTTGAACTTGGGAGGCAGAGGTTGCAGTGCACCACTAGCACTCCAGTCTGGGTGACAGAGCAAGACTGTCTCAAAAAACAAAAACAAAAACAAAAAAAATATCAAGTTGTTGATAGGTCCACCGACTGAGATGGGGAATGCAGGAGGATGAACAGGCTGGAATGTGAAGATAATGAGTTTGGCTTCCAATACATTGAATTCAAGGTGCCTGTGGGACATCTGTGCAGACAGCATAGTGAGTTATACAGATCTGCAACCAGGAGGTGAGGATTTAGCCTGGAGATACTGACTGGGGAGTTATCAGCATGTAGATGGTCATAAAGCTCAGAAGTAAATGAGATAGGTCCAGGGTGTAGTAGATTGGTAAGAGAAGAGGATGGAAAGCAGAACTCTGAAGACTGCCAACATTTATGAGATGGAAATTGGAGACATCTATGATTAGAAGATAAGAAGAAAACAAGAAGCATATGATAGCTTTTTTCTTTTTTTTTTTTGAGATGGAGTCTCGCTCTGTCACCCAGGATGGAGTGCAGTGGCGCGATCTTGGCTCACTGCAAGCTCCGCCTCCCAGGTTCACGCCCTTCTCCTGCCTCAGCCTCCTGAGTAGCTGGGACTACAGGCGCCCGCCACCGCGCCTGGCTAATTTTTTTTGTATTTTTAGTAGAGACGGAGTTTCATCGTGTTAGCCAGGATGGTCTCAAACTCCTGACCTCGTGATCCGCCCACCTCGGCCTCCCAAAGTGCTGGGATTACAGGCATGAGCCACCGTGCCCGGCCAAGAAGCAAATACGTTACAAGTTAAGGGGAGTGTTCAAAAAAGACAGTATGTGAGGAATTGTTTAGATTGCTTATACTGGAGGTCACTGGCAAGGAGGCCAGAAAGGGACCTCCAACTGCTTCTAAGCTAGACCTTCTTTCTTCGCACCATCCTTACAGCATGGAATTGAGGATTAGGACTTAGAAGCCACTTTCTCCTTGTTCATTCATTCATTCATTCATTCATTCACATATTCACTTGCTGTGCATACAACCCCCCATGTGAAGAGATGCAAAGCGCTACAGACAGGCTCTGTCTTCAGAGGATCAGGGACCCAGGGGTCATATAGAACTGGATTTCAATCTCAGTTCTACCATTTAGAACATAATCTTTGATGACTCCAAAATCCCTATCTCCAGGACAAACATCCCCACTGGGTCTGTATACACAATTGTCTCCTCAACATTTCCATTGGGATATGAGCCAACTCAACTTAGAAAGTCCCTTTACTCACCAGTCTGGGCAACATGGTGAAACCCTGACTCTAGAAAAAAATACAGAAATTTAGCTGGGCTGTGTTGTGTGCTTGTAGTCCTAGCTACTCAGGATGCTGAGGAGGCAGGATCACCTGAGCCTGGGAAGTTGAGGCTGCAGTGAGCCATGATTGCACCACTGCACTCAAGCCAGGGCAACAGAGTGAAACTCTGTCTCAAAAAAAAAAAAAAAAAAAAAGGAAAAGAAAGAGAAAATAGAAAAGAAAAGAAAATAGCCTTATTCAAATAATCTAATCCTGTTCAATTTTCCCCTTTTTAGTAAATGGTGCTACCATCAGCCTTTTGTTGAGATCCAAATCCGAGGAATAATTTTTAAAACATTTTTGGAGGAAAGAAGGGAAAAATATAATATATAGAGAGTATAAATATTATAGTATAGCCGGGCATGGAGGCTCACTCCTGTAATGATAGCACTGTGGGAGGCCGAGGCGGGTGGATTATCTGAGGTCAGGAGTTTGAGACCAGCCTTACCAATATGGTGAAACCTTGTCTCTATTAAAAATACGAAATTAGCCAAGCGTGGTGTCACGTGCCTGTAATCCCAGCTACTCAGGAGGCTGGGCAGGAAAATCACCTGAACCCTGGAGGCGGAGGTTGTGGTGAGCTGAGATAGTGCCATTGCACTCCAGCCCGGGCAACAAGAGCGAAACCCCATCTCAAAAAAAAAAAAAATTAGCTGGGCGTGGTGGCAGGCACCTGTAATCCCAGCTACTTGGGAGGCTGAGGCGGAATTGTTTGAACCCAGGAGGAGGAGGTTGCAGTGAGCCGAGATCGCACCATTGCACTCCAGTCTGGGTGACAAGAATGAAACTCGTCTCAAAAAACAATAATTATAGTATATATAATATATGGCATATTATACTATATATAATTTATGCTATAGTATATACAATATGTGGCATATTATAGTATATATGGTATCGTATATATAATATATGGTATACTATAGTATATATAATATATGGTATAGTATATATAATATATACTATAAATACATATAATACATATAGTATATTTATACTATACTTATCACCATATACAGTATATCCGATACTAGAGATAATATATACTATATATAACAGTATACTATACTTATATAGTATACTTATATAGTATCTTATACTATACTTACATAGCACACTTATAATAAGTGTACTATTATATAATATATAATAGATATATAAGGAAGGCCCTGTGTGTTCTGGCCCTTACCTTTCTTCCTGGACACATTGCCTTCTTTCTGTCCTGGAACCTGCCTGTTCTATTGCTTTTGCATTTGTTTTTTTCTTCTGACTGGATCGCTCTTCCCCCAGGTTTCACCTATCTGACTCTTCGTGTGCATTCTGGTCCCAACTCAAATGTCACTTTTTCAGAAAGCCTTTGTGTGAGCCTGTTATTCTCTATCACGAAAATTGTTCTACGTATATTTAAATTAAATTTTTTTGCACGTTTTTCAGGCAATTCCCAGGGCCTAGAAAAATCTTTTGTTGAAGATTTATTGACTGACCATTGGCCTTGGCAGATTTCTGCAGTGCTTTAAGCCATGGTTTCCTTATTAATAGAGGAATAAATGCCTATCTTGCTAGGTAGTTTAAAGCGCCGGGGATGAAGGTAAAAGTATTAAGGACGTCGGGAAATCTCCCCACACTGAACCTTTGCATTTTCCTACTCACTTCCACTGGACTGCTGAGCAAACCGACAAAGGCTCCTTTCCCTCTGGGTAAAGAGCTACGGGACTCTTCACTTCAGGCCCGGAAAGAGGTGGTCCCACTACGCCGTGGCATTATCGCTTTTGTTGTTGTTGTTGTTGTTTGAGACGGAGTCTCGCTCTGTCGCCCAGGCTGGAGTGCAGTGGTGCGATGTCGGCTCACTGCCAGCTCCGCCTCCCGCGTTCACGCCATTCTCCTGCCTCAGCCTCCCGAGTAGCTGGGACTACAGGCGCCCACCACCACGCCAGGCTAATTTTTTTGTATTTTTAGTGTAGATGGGGTTTCACCCTGTTAGCTAAGATGATCTCGATCTCCTGACCTCGTGATCCGCCCGCCTCGGCCTCCCAAAGTGCTGGGATTACAAGCGTGAGCCACCTCGCCCGGCTATCGCTTTTTTAACAAGCGCGGAAAACCCCCTCCCATCCCAATGTTTAATGTACCGAAGTTTGTGAGAGTCACGTGAGACTCTCGGGTCTGCCCCGCCTCAGAGAGGTGGAGCCTCAGCTTGTCGACCAATAGCAGGAGCAGTCTCCAGAACAGCCCCAACGCGACAGGGAAAGGGGGAGGAGCCGGGCGCCCGGCAGCTGTAACAGCACTTCCGGAAAGCACGCCCCGCCTCTCCCCCGGCCCCGGGCCCGTTTCTTTAGCCAGTGCCGGGTGGGCAGAACCTGCGGGTGCTGATTAAAGGCGCCGCCTGCCGCTTTCTCTTCGCCCCCCCGCCGCGACTCTCCGCCCCCTTCCCGAGTAGCGGGACTGGCCTTGATGTAGGGACACCACCCCCCCGTCTCCTTCCGCCCCAGCCCGGGAGCTCGGCTCGCTGCAGCCCCCAGCTCTCTCGCTTCCCCACCCTGCCTGCCCCGCTCTGCTCCGAACCCATTGTATACGGCCGGCTGCGGACTCCCAGGCCGGGCCGTGGCGGGGGCGCTGGGACCCCCGAGTGCCCCTCCAGCTGGTCCCGTGGGCCGCGGCTTCTCAGCCGTCCGCCTTCCTCGCGGCGGCGGCGGCGAGGGCGCCCTTTCCTCCTGGCGCAGGCGACGGGGACGCACCCCCACCCCGCGGCGCCCCTTCCCGTGGGGAGAGCCGGGCTCGAGCAAGTCGAGGCAGGAAAGGGCCGCCGCGGACTGCCCGGCCAGCCGATCGTTTTTATTATCGAGATTATTATTAAAAGGGGGCGGGGACCCCAGGACGCGGGGGAGGGGCTGGATACGCAGGTATTTTTATTAAACAGATTATTCCTGAAATAATAATAATAAGCGCAAGATGGCTGAAGGTGGCTGTGATGAGAGTGTTGGGGTTGGGATTTTTTCTTCCTCTTTTTTCTTTTTTGATCTGACGATAAAGCTCTGAGGCGACAGCCGCTGCGGAGACCTTGCCCGAAGCGCCCTCCCCTCTCTTGAGAAGCAGCGGGCAGACAGACGGACCTCGGACCGAGCAACGGGCGCGGGCCCGCCCCGGACGCGTCGCCTGGGCAGCAGCCGGGGACCGCGGGCGCTTGCCTTTCTGCCGACTTCTTCCAATTCTCATCTTTTTTTTATTTTTTGGACAGGACCGGGGTGGGTGGAGCAGAGGTGGAGAGAAATCAGGACTTCGCGTTTTCTCCCCTCTCTCCTAATTTGTTGGAGGCCGCCAGCCCTCCCCGTGGAAAAAAAAAATCTCACCAAAAAAAAAAAAAAAGAAAAAGGAGCTAGAGGACGCCGCGGGCCCCTCAGCGAGTGCGCCCAGACCCCGGCCGCCGCCGCGGAGCCCAAGATGGCTGGGCACTGAGGGAGGTGGCTCGGCCTGGCCCCGCCGCCGCAGGCTGGCTCCGACCGCAGCCCCGAGCCTTCCAGGCCCGAGCAGAGGCCGAGAAGAAAAGAAAGGGGGGGGGGGGGGGGCCGGGGGGGCGAAGGGGGAGGGCCGGGGGAGGGGAGGGGAGGGCCGGGAGCCGAGCCTCCTGTTCATTAGCAGTTGAGAAAAATTCCTTTCTAGTTTGATCAATCCTTGTTTTCCTCAGCAGAGCCCGGGCGCCCGCCCAGCGCGGAGACAGGCGCGCGGGGTCTCTTCGCGGCGGGGGCTCCGGGCCTCGGGGGAGCGCAGAAGTAGCCGCCCGGGGGTCAGGCCCGAGCGCCGCCGGGGCTTCTCCCTCCCTCCCTCGCCGGTTGCCTTTTTTTCCACTTCTCTCCCTCCCCCTTCCGTTTCTATTTGTGAAGGGTGGAGGAAGGCAGAGGCGGGCTGGTGTCTCTGGCCGGGGACTGGAATTTCATCTGAATGACTGCCCCTGCGCGCACGCAGCGCCCCGGAGTCGGCCCGCCCGCGCCCCGCAGCCCGCGCCCGGCCAGCCAGCCGGGGGACGCCCGCACCGTGGCCCAGGGACCGCCGGCCCGCCCCTCCCGCCCCGTCCGGATCTAGCAGCCCTCGGTGCGGCCACCCTAGCTTCCTGGCCCCGCGGACCCCAGACCCCGGCCCTCGCGAGGGAGGCGCGGCGCCGACGAGCCAGGCAGGAGCCGCAGCTGCTGCCGCCGCCGGAGGAAGTGTGCTGCTCCCAGGCTCCGTCTACTGCGGGGCGCGCCCCAATGTCAGCCGCGGGGCCGAGCGCAGGCCGCGGGCCGCCACTGCCCTAGCCGCGCCGACGGGGAGGCGGCCTCTTATATGGAATTTGGACCCCGGAGCTCCCCTCCAGGGCTGGAGCCCCGGTCGCGGCCCTGGCGCAGTCCGCCGCCTCCCGCTAGGCGCTCGGGAGGAGGAGGAGACGCAGCCGGCTGCGCGCGCGGCGTGAGGACCGCGGCTCCCTCCTCCGGGGGGCGGGCACGCGGAAGGCGCTGCTGACTGAGCGACCGTCGGGGCCGGCTGGGGCCGGAGCTCGGGGCTCGGTGGGCCTACAGCGGCTCTGGACGGACCCCCGGGGCTGGGGAGTCGGGGAGGCCTGCCCCGGCCCCCCTGCCCGCGGCCGCCATGGCGGAGAATTGGAAGAACTGCTTCGAGGAGGAGCTCATCTGTCCCATCTGCCTGCACGTCTTCGTGGAGCCAGTGCAGCTGCCGTGCAAACACAACTTCTGCCGGGGCTGCATCGGCGAGGCGTGGGCTAAGGACAGCGGCCTCGTGCGCTGCCCAGAGTGCAACCAGGCCTACAACCAGAAGCCGGGCCTGGAGAAGAACCTGAAGCTCACCAACATCGTGGAGAAGTTCAACGCCCTGCACGTGGAGAAGCCGCCGGCGGCGCTGCACTGCGTGTTCTGCCGCCGCGGCCCCCCGCTGCCCGCCCAGAAGGTCTGCCTGCGCTGCGAGGCGCCCTGCTGCCAGTCCCACGTGCAGACGCACCTGCAGCAGCCCTCCACCGCCCGCGGGCACCTCCTGGTGGAGGCGGACGACGTGCGGGCCTGGAGCTGCCCGCAGCACAACGCCTACCGCCTCTACCACTGCGAGGCCGAGCAGGTGGCCGTGTGCCAGTACTGCTGCTACTACAGCGGCGCGCATCAGGGACACTCGGTGTGCGACGTGGAGATCCGAAGGAATGAAATCCGGGCAAGTACCCTACACGCGCGCGCGCGCGCGCGCACACACAGACACACACAGTCCCTTCCTCCCTCCCTCCCGCCCGGGGACCACCCATCCCGACAGGCTGACTCTTGTGACATCAGGCCAGTAACCCCTGGCCAAACTCTTCTCTGAAAGTTTGGGGACAGGGTCCTGGGAAGAAGGGCCCCGGGTCGCTACTTGGTACATTCTCGCACCTGTGCTCACAGGGTCCGTTTTCTGAGTGCTTTATGGGATTGGGGTGTGGGACCGTCAGGGGTAGAGTCTGGGTGTTGCTTTTCTGTGGTGCGCAGCTCCCTCCCCCAGCCTTGTTGCTGTAGGCCCTACGGGAAGTCACCGAGGCAGTGACCCCGGTCCTGCCTCTCCAGCTGCTGTTTATGTAATGAGTGTCCCGGTGCCGCTGCTGTGGCTGACATGATCCATGATGCTGGCATACCAATGAGGAAGTAAACAAAAGCAGCCATGTTAGTTTTCAGCGCTATTGGAAACACATTGGGGGGGTGGGGGGAGCTTCCGGAGGGAGAGCAGAACTCCGGCCATCTCTCTGGACAGGGCCTGGGCAGCCAGCGAGGCCCGGACAGCGGCTCCGCTATTTGGATTCCTCCCGAGAGCCGGCTCTCCCTGTGTGAGAATCGCTGCCCTTGCCTGTGTGTCGCACGGGCCGCATGAACAAACCTTCAAGTATGTGTCTTCATCATCCTGGCCCTCTCGCCTAGCCCAACCCTCTCGCCGCCCTCCCACATTTGGGGAGGGGAAGTGGAAGACGGAAAAAGAATCCTGTGGGTTTAAGGTTGAGCCGCCTTGAAATCTGGTTTCAGGCAGCTGGCTCCCCTGGGCTGCCGGCTGGGTGATTACAGAACCGCGTTCCCTCCCATTGTATACACCCTGCGGCCGCGGCCAATGTCAAACCGCCTCCCCCCTCAGGCCTCTGGGCCTAGTTTTGGAGCTGGACTGAGGCAATACTTCCGTCCCCTTCAGTGGAGGGGGCTCCTCCTAGGTCCCTCCCCAGTCCTCTGGCTTTCAGGGTTGAGTCATACCGAAAGGAAGGGGTTGGTCTGACACCGAGGAGTCCTCTCTGAAGCCCCACCTTGGGGCCTGGGACCTGGGGCCTGAGGCCTGGGTGTGATATCTGGGGGCTAGGCTGTGCTCTGGTGGGACTGGGAGTGTCTCTGGGTGGGGATCCCTGGAGGTTAGTGGAGGCCAGTGGGGAGGCTGGGTATGAGGAAGCTCTGTTCAGGGCATGATTGGAGATGGGGCTGTTTCCTGTGTGGGGGGACCAGTCAGAATGAGTCACTGTTTAGCAATTAAAAAACATACACATACGACCAACAAAAGGCAGGAGGGCCACCACAGGCTGGGGCGGGGACAGCAAATACGATTTACTGTATAATTAGTTTCCAATCGGATGGACTAGCCCTGGGTTTGTGTGCCAGGATAGGCCTCTGGTTTCTTAAAGGAAGTGTGTCCTCCACCCGCTGTGTCCTCCACCCCAGTTCAGGGCAGGCACAGCCCACACTTTCCCCAGTATTGGGAAGCTGCTGCTATTAATAAAGATGGAAGGGCTGGGGGAGGAGGCCAGGAAAAGTGCAGAGGCAGGAGAAAGGAGGGCTGTCCAGTTCTGTCCTGGGATTGGCAGTGGAAAATGAGAGGAGGGGAAAGGAGATGTGGCTGAAAGGAACAGGGGAGGGGCAGTAACCTGGGCGATGTGCAGATGCCTGCTCGCACCCACAGTGCTGCTGTAGCTGGTCTGAGTGCTAGGGATGTCTTTAATTGGGGTGGGAGAGAAAACATAATTACACCTGACTTGGTGTAGGAGGATAGCTTTAGGTGTCTGTATTTTTGAGTGTCTTTGAGACTGTGTGCTTCGCCCTCCAATGCACCTGTCTCCCATCTCTACAGTTTGGGGCGCAGGCAGGGGTGGGTGGGTGGCATGTGCATGCAGAGTATTCCCTGGGGTACCCCCCAGTAGGCCCCTCATCTCCAGACTCGTGGATTGGATGGAAGCAGGCACTGAACTTTGTCGACAACTCCACAGGGTGTGTGTACGTGTGTGTGCGTGCGCGTGCGTGTGTGTGCGCGTGCACGTGCTTTCTTGTGCCTGGTGTGGGCAGGCTCAGAAGTAGTGGGTTGCATCAGGGCCAGATGTGCAATTCTGTGCGTTCAGCAGCTGTGCCCTGCAGTGGCAGCCTGAGCCCCATCTTTCTCCAGGTTCCTCCTCCTGAGGCCCCTGATTCTTTCTGGTGCCCCAGGCCACTGGGGTTGGAAACCCTTCAGTAGCCCAGTGTCACTCAACTGTGAGTTTGACTTATTGAATATGGAGAAATAGGGGCCCTGCCTGCCCTCCCAGGAGGGAGAGGAGGGGGTGAGCCATAGGAACCTGAATGGAAGAACCCTCTGCACTCTCTGTAGGCCAAACAGGGGCAGTGGGTGGAGCTCTTTTCCTTGGCCCCTTTTCCCTGGCTGGAGGGAGTCTGCCTTAAACGGCCTTTGCTGGTATTGTGGGCGAGGGCCACAGAATTCCCCAGGATACAGGGGCAGAAGCACAGAGACCTGGCACTTGCGTTAAAATCTAGGCTCTGCTTCTTGTGCATCCTCTTCTGCCCTCCCAGGGGGATTGCTGACATGCCTGTCAATTGGCTAGAAATAGGAAACCCAGATTAATCCCTCCCTGGTGGCCTCACCATCACATACTCACAGCATCCACAGGTGTACATGGGCCATGGCTTAGAGCAGGGACCCAGCAGGAGGGCGAGCAGGGCCTCCATCCATCCTGGGGGACTACAAGGGGGACTCTCAGAATCAGGCCCAAGCGGGTTGTTGCCCTAATCTTCCCTTGGGAAGCCAGTGTGTCAGCCACATTGCCCTGAGGCCTGAATACTCACTGGATGGTCCTGAGACCATTCTCTAGGATGTGCCTAGATCCTAAATGTGCTCTCCCATGAGGTTGTGGGGAAGCTAAGGACCCAAGATTTGAACATCCAGGTGGGCTCAGTCCTGGCAATCCTGAGTGGTCAGACCCCTCCTGGACCCCAGGTTCAGGAGTTCATCTAAAGCAATGAGGGACTGGTGGGAGCTGGGGGGGGTGTCCTTATCTCATGACCCCCCACGACATGGAAAGAAGACCCAAGTGCAGGCCCGGTTGCATGTGTGAGGGGCCTGCAGGTATGTGGTGCGTGTGTGTCTATGCAGGTGTATCTGCTTGAGTCTTGTGCAGTTATAGTTGTGTCTCTGCATCGTCCCTGGCGTCCCAGAGCAAGGCTGAACATGTTGCTAGGACCCTGTTCCTTGCATTCTCAGAGGTTCAGAGTCAAGAAGAGGTGTTCTCTGGGGGAGGAGATCCCACTGCTTGGGCCAGTGTGGGATCTGCCCCTGCTTGGAGTGAGGGGATCCTGCGCACATTGCCGGTGGCTGGAGGGGTCACCCTGAGACCCTGGAGGGAATCCTGGGTTTCCTCTCCATTTGTCTGTCTCTGAGTACGCAGTAAGAGTGAGGGCTGGCTCTACTGGGGCTGGTGCTGAGGCTGGGGCTGCAGCCTGACTCCAGCAGTGCAGACCTCACTGCTCCATCTCCCCACAGCAGACCATACTCCTGCAGGGGTGTGTGTGTTTGTGTGCACACATGTGTGTGTGTGGTGTGAGATCATGTGGCCCCTTCTCTGGCCACCCCGAGTCTTCGTGGAAGGAGGCCCTGGCTTGGCCTTCCTCCGTTGCCCCTGAAACAGAGCCTCAGGCAGAGGCCGAGCTGCCCACCCCCATCCCAGGATCCTGCTGACACGGCCGGGCACCTGTCATGCACACAATATTGACTACTCTGACTCCTGCAGCCCTGGGTGGCCGCACGTCCGTGTCTGTCTGCAGGTGTGTGTGTGTGCATGTGTAGCCAGCACATCTGGGTCGTGTATCTTGGATGTGACTGATTTTTTTGTATCTCACATGGGTGTCTCTGAGAAGGCGCAGCGTGCCTGACTTCAGTCTCTAGTTGCACGGCCGTGTCTGCCTACCAGGCCTGCTGAGTGCCTGTGAGTCGAAGTTGAGTGTGCCTTCCTGACAGTTGGCAGTACTACTGTGCTGCTCTGTGAGTGCCTGCTCAGGTGATCCTTGCTTGGTGGCTGTGAGTTTGTCAGGGGTCCTGGGACGTCCCCCTGTGGTGGGGGTGTCGGGGAAAGGAGGGAAAGATGGGCTTCCCTTTGGAGTGAGCCTGTGGCGGGTATTGGAGGTAGGAGCCGAATGGGTCCTGTGCTGTTGTATTGGGCACAGTCTGGCGAGGCGGAGCAAGCCCGGCTTGGGCCCCTGCCCCGGGCTGAGCAGGCTGGCCTGGCTGGCCTCCTCCCTGGCTCTGGGAAAGCCTTCCTTCCCGGCTGGCCTGGCATTCAAAGCCAGACAAAGGGGGGCTTTCTCTCTCGCCTCTTTGTTCTGCTGCCCCAGAGCGCTGCTCTCTGCATGGCAAAAGCTAATTCCACTCTGCAGCTGGGAAGACCTCTCTGGGGTCTGCCGGGCTCGCATCTGAGGCGCTGCCTCTCTCCTTGCCCTGGTGTCTGCCCTGGAGCCCCTTCCCTCTGCGGCCTGTGGTTTCCCCAGCCTGGGGTTCACATGATAGCCCAAGGCAGAGGCTTGAGGCATGGAAAGGGGGTTTAGGACAGGCAGAAGCTTTTCTGAGGAAAGGGGAGAGTGCTATGGGCCCAGAGACCCAGGGAGAGATGGGGACAGGGACCAGGGGGAGGAGTAGGGGAGGGTTAGGATGGGGTGGCTCTGAGGAGGGGGCTGGAGCCAGAGCTGGAGCTGGCCGGAGAGTCACTGGGCAGGGACCTGAGCAGGAAGAGGCTGCCCAACCCCCTCTTCTTGCCCCTCCCTGCTCTGCCTCTCCCACCACCACAGGGGCTTTTGGAGCCAGCGCTGGTCTTGTCTGAAAACCTAGAGACTGCCTCTTTCCCGGTCCCTGGGGCCCTGTTTCCTCCTGACCTTGTTTCTCTTCAAGGTTGACTTGAGGGTTTTATTATTATTATTTATTAACTTTTATACAGACTAGAGTCCCCAAGCCTCACCTGTCTGCCCAGTCTAGTCTGGCATCAAAAATGGCAGCTGGTGTGGCCAGTCAGGCTCCAGAGGGACATGAGGCTTTCCTGGGGCAGGACTGTAGGGGCTCAGGGTTCCCTGCTCCAGGCTGGGAGGGGAGTCAGAGGGAGCAACGGTAAAGCTGAGGAGTGGTGGCCCAGGTGGTGGAGGGTGGGAATGGTGGCTCCTGATTCTTCATGCTTTTGTCCTCACAGGCTCCGGGCAGACCACCGAAGGCCTGAGGCCCGATAGGCAGGGCTGGGGGTGTGAAGGTCCTCCCTGGGCCCCACCTAGTCCCCGTCTCCCTGGAGGCCTGGGGCCTCCAGACCTTCTAGCCCTGGCCACGTTCCACTTTGCTCTGCTCTGCTCCTGCGTGCTCCAGTGTGCGCAGTCCAGGCCACGCACCCTGGGGGGTGGGTGTGGGGGTGCGGTGGCGTGTGTAAGGTGCCCCCAGCCCCATCTGCCTGCGCGGAGAGTACTTGCTCTGAATTGAGCTGAGAAATCCGGTCCAATCTCAGCTATGGGTTTTTCTCAGGTGGGAAATGGGGCATTGGCTCTTAGCCATTCCCTGGGGAGGCAGGTGGGGGTTGGGATGGAAAGGAGGCTGCTGGTGGTGGGGGGGTCCGGGTCTTCCTTCCTCTGCTCCCTGTCTTCCAGCATCTTCCAGTGTCCTGGCATCCTGATTTGCTCATTTGGTGAACTGGGGTGGGGTCGTGAAGGGGACAGCAGGCGGGTATTTCCCATCTTCCTTCCAATTTCCCAGGCTTGAGGCGGCAGCAGCTCCCACTGTTCTCCCAGGCGCTGTCTGTAGCAGGAACTGGCCCTGAGGTAGAGCAGGCCAGGCCAGTGCAACCCCCCAACTCCTCCCTGACTGGCACCCCCTGGCCAGCCTCCTTCCCCTTCCTGCTCTCACTCCAACCCCTGCAGCAGAGACAGGAGCCCAGTGGCCTCTGCAGCAGGAGGGGGAAATGAAACCCTCCCACCTGCTAGGGACTGTGGCCACGCCTCTGTGTGGCCTGGGCTGGTGTCCCACCCAGAGTGCCCAGGACAGAGAAGCTCGGGAAGACTCTGCTGGCTCCCAGGGTAGAAGTGCTGCCAGGGAAAACTGAGGAAAGCCCGGAAGAAGAGGGAAGGGGCTGAGCCCCACCCCCCCAGGACTGGACAGGAAGGCCCTCTCTCTGCTGTGCCCTGAGGGGTCACTCCCTGGGCATCGGCAAGGGATGGGGCAAAGGGGCACCCACCAGCCTGCGGGGTGGGTGTGGACAGCTCCGCTCCTGTCCTTAAGCTGCGCTGGGACCTTGGAGCTGCCTCTTTCCTACCCCTCCCCTGGGACTCACTTGGGTCCGCCCTGAACCAGCTCCTGGTGAGTTTGGTCGTGGAGAAGCAGCCATGCAGGAAGCCCATGGTGCGAGATGTGTGGGGCCAGCAGGGCCTTTCAGATGTCCTGAGCACTGGATGGCGGGAGTGACCTGGACTCTGAGGAGTACCTGAGGGGGACCTTGTCCTCCTGAGGGTAGGCATGGGGCAGCCAGCAGGCAAGAATTTGAGGGCCTCGGCCGGGCGCAGTGGCTCAAGCCTGTAATCCCAGCACGTTGGGAGGCCGAGACGGGCGGATCACGAGGTCAGGAGATCGAGACCATCCTGGCTAACATGGTGAAACCCCGTCTCTATTAAGAAATACAAAAAACTAGCCGGGCGAGGTGGCGGGCGCCTGTAGTCCCAGCTACTCGGGAGGCTGAGGCCGGAGAATGGCGTGAACCCGGGAGGCAGAGCTTGCAGTGAGCTGAGATCCGGCCACTGCACTCCAGCCTGGGCGACAGAGCGAGACTCCGTCTCAAAAAAAAAAAAAAAAAAAAAAAAAAAGAATTTGAGGGCCAATTGTTCCAGGGGAGGTCAGCGGGCCTGATGTTCCTGGAGTGTCCTGGCCTCCTCGCCATCGTGCCAGGCCTCTCGCCATTGTCTGGGGTCTCCAAGGAGGTCCAACCTTCCCTGTGAGAGGGTTGGGTCAAGTGCGTTTGCACCTGTGGCTGTGCCCGCCAGCATACCTGAGGCGGGCTCGGGGCTCAGGTGGCAAGGTATTCTTATGTGCATGTGCAGCTTTGTGCCGGGCGCCCCTGCGCCTGCCCGCCCATGCTGTGTGTGCTGTCAGGCTCTGACCCCTTGGGCTGGCAGCAGATTCCTGTGCCTCTTGGCACTTCTGGGGGCAGAGCAAGGTCTCCCGGGTCTGTTTCTTTTAGAAGTCCTGTCCTGGGTCACTGAAAGGTTAAGTTGTGTGTGGGCCCCTTGCACCCAGCTTATGAGGTGAAAGCCTCACCCCCACACTTCCTCCTGCTCCCAGGGTTCTGGTTATTTCGAGAGTAGCCTCCAACACAAAATGGGGTCTGGCTGAAGTCTCTGGTGGGCCTTGGTTTGCCCCTACATAAAATGGGCTGGTGGGATGAGGAAGGGATTGATGGCAGCTTGTCTTCGGGGGGGCCAGCTGGGTGTGACTAGGGTGGGAGTCATGGCGTTGAACTGGAGGGCTACTCTCAGGCCCCCACAGAAGAAGAAAGAGAAGCACTCCTTGCGGCGTGACAGTTACTGTGAATGTCTGTGGTTACACAGAGCTGCTTTGCGAATTTTATTTTGTGTGTGGAACCTGCGGGCTTATTGAGTGAATTTGTTATGCATCTCAAGCCGCCCAGGCCTTTGTGTGGCCTGTCTCTGAAGGGAAGTGGAGAAAGACAGCAGCAAATCCCCGTTCTTAAGAGGCTCTGTGTCTTGTAGGCAGATGAGACCATGGTTTGTGAGGCAATTAGAAGACTCCAGAATAGTGCTGTCTAATAGAACTTCTGCATGATGGTAACATTTTGTAACTTTAGTATCTGAGACTAGTGATACATAGGTACTGGCCACTTGAAATGGGGCTGGTGCATAAGGAACTGATATTTAACTTTTTTTTTTTTTTTTTTGAGACAGACTTTCGCTCTTGTTGCCCAGGCTGGAGTGCAATGGTGCGATCTTGGCTCACTACAACCTTCGCCTCCCAGGTTCTTCTGCCTCAGCCTCCTGAGTAGTTGGGATTACAGGCATGCACCACCCCGCCCAGCTGATTTTGTATTTTTAGTAGATACTGGGTTTCTCCATGTTAGTCAAGCTGGTCTCAAACTCCTGACCTCAGGTGATCCGCCCGCCTTGGCCTCCCAAAGTGCTGGGATTACAGGCATGAGCCACAGTGCCCGACCTTATTTTTTATTTTTTGTTAACTTGGATTTAAATAGCCACATATGACTAGTGGCTACCATATTGGACAGCACAACCTGAGAGGGAGGGCAGAGTGGGACAGCCCCACCCCGTAGCCAGGACCGGGAGGGACCTGCACAGCCTCAGAGCGGGGGTCATGGAAGGTTTCCTAGAGGAGTAGGGATTTAAGTTGGGCCTTGAAGGATAGACAGGGGAGGGAGGAGGCACTGTGGGCTGCAGAAGAATGTACTTAGAGCTGCAGGGAGTTTCCATGTGCGGAGTGTTGGGGACAGGATACCAGCCCAGAGTCTTCATTGCCATGCTAAAGTAGTTGATAGCAGGGAGTCACAGAGTTTTTGAGCAGGGGAGAGAGCCTGTCTGAAGAGGCATATCTGGTGGGAGGAGGGCAGGAGAGATGAAGTGGCTGGCAGGGAAGGGGTTGTGGGGACAGGAGATTATGAGCTGAGAAGGGCAGCTTGGTCCAGTACCTTCCAGCAGCCTGGCCTGAGGTCTTAGGAGACCCCAAATCTCCTTTCTGCCTGGGTCCCACTGAGGGGCTGAGGGAGCTAGCCAGGACTCCAGAGTCCTAACTCTTGGTCTTAAGAACAAGGGAGGGGGTGGCAGGCTTGATGCCCCTTAATGTAAGGCGAATATAAAGTGAGATCTCTGGACTGGGACAGAGGCTCATGTGGCTTTCGAAGGGAATTTGACCCCCTGCATCTTAGGGTACTTATCTCTTAGATGACGCTCCCCAGGGAGAGGCAGCACAGACTGGGTAAGAGTGGACCCTGCTGCCAGATCACCTGGGTTTGTGCCCAAGCTCTGCTATTTACAAGCTGCATGACCATGGACAAATTACTTAACCTCTCTAGGCCTCAGTTTCCTCTTCTGTGAAATGAGAATAATGATAGTACTTACCTTATGACATTACTGAGATGATTAGATAAATCTGTACAGGAAAAGTGCTTAGAACAGAGGTTGGTGTAGCCTTGCCTCGAAAGCTCAGGGTTTAAATATGCATGGGGGCTGGGCATGGTGGCTCACGCCCATAATCCCTGCACTTTGGGAGGCCAAGGTGGGCAGATCATTTGAGGTCATTAGTTTGAGATGAGCCTGCTCAACATGGTGAAACCCCGTCTCTACTAAAACTACAAAAAAATTAGCTGGGCGTTGTGGCGCACGCCTGTAATCCCAGCTACTTGGGAGGCTAAGGCAGGAGAATCACTTGAACCCGGGAGGCAGATGTTACAGTGAGCCAAGATTGCACCACTGCACTCCAGCCTGGGCAACAGAATGAGACTCCATCTAAAAAAATAATAAATAAATAAATATGCATGGGAAGCTATTCTGGGGAGAGCTGGTAATAGGCCCCTGGGATTGGAGGGGGCCAGAGGGGCTGGGTGGCAGAGGCTTGGTGCCGTCGGGTCGAAGGATCCATAGGATGCATGTGTTGTGTAGAGGGAAGCATGGGTCAGGGTTGGAGCCACAGCCCCTCTGATACCCCCATCCAACTGTCCCTGCAGAAGATGCTCATGAAGCAGCAGGACCGGCTGGAGGAGCGAGAGCAGGACATTGAGGACCAGCTGTACAAACTCGAGTCAGACAAGCGCCTGGTGGAGGTAGCTAAGCCCAAGGCGATGCTGAGGGATGGGGGTGGCTTGAGTGCAGGGCTTTGGGTGAGTTCCTTACTAAGGATTGACTGTGTGGCTCTACGCCAGAACCACTCCATCAGTCATTCAGTGAACTGTCCGTGGATACCCACTGGTGCCAAGGGATGCTGGCCCAGAGCCCTGTGCTACCAGTGGGGAACTGGCAGGTCAGACCTTGCCCCTGGGAGCCTGGGGCAGCCTGGTAACTTGGAGTTCTAGGATGTGAGATGGGTAAGAGGGGGAAACCAAAGGTCTCCAGTGCTCACCTGCCTGCCCACTCCTACCCCCTGTACTCACAGGAGAAAGTGAGCCAACTGAAGGAGGAAGTTCGGCTGCAGTACGAGAAACTGCACCAACTGCTGGACGAGGATCTGCGGCAGACAGTGGAGGTCCTGGACAAGGCCCAGGCCAAGTTCTGCAGCGAGAACGCAGCGCAGGCGCTGCATCTCGGGGAGCGCATGCAGGAGGCCAAGAAGCTGCTGGGCTCCCTGCAGTTGCTCTTTGATAAGACGGAGGATGTCAGCTTCATGAAGGTGAGCTGGGCCCAGGACCAGGCTGTTGGCACCCAGAGGGCCATTTCCAAATTGAGATCTGCAGTTTCCCCGACCTGTAGCTCACATGCCCTTGCCTTTGGAGCCAGCGTGCATGGGTTCAAATCCACCTGCCTGCTCTTTCTAGCACTGTGACCTTGGGCAAGTCATAGGTACATCCCGGGCCTTGTTCCCTCACCTGCAAAGTAGTGTTGATGATACAGGGCTACTATTCTTTATCCACAATTCCATATTTATAAACATCTCTGAAAACTAACAGAAACAAGTTTTGGCATCTAATTTAACAGCAAAAATTGACCTGAACTGATGTTAGGCAATTTGTGGTCTTTATCTCACTTGGTAGGAAAATTCAAACATTTTGCTGCAGAAATGTTGATGTATTCGATTGTTGTGTCTTGCTGGGGATGATATGTAATATATGATACAGGCACTGTATATTCCTTCTAAAATCAAAAAAATTTCCAAATTCCAAAACACATCTGGCCCCAAAGACTTGAGCTAAAACAGTGTGGGCCTGCAGAGCCCTTCTTCTTGGGTAGCTATCTGAATGAAGTTATAGATGCACAGAAAGCACTTAACAATGCCTGGGTCATGTGGCAAGAGCTCAGTAAATGTTAGCTCTTCTTCCGCAAATGGCCACCCCAACCCCTGCCACTTTCTGTCCAGAATGAGAGGATCCACCTGGCCTGGGGGAGACTCTCGGGGGGCAGCTTTTGTCTTCCCCTCTCCCCGGGCTCTCCCTGGGCTGCCTTTTCCACTGACTTGACCCTTTTCTTTCCCCCAACAGAACACCAAGTCTGTGAAAATCTTGATGGACAGGTGAGCTGGTGGCCCCAGCCCTCCCAGGGGCACATCCTAGGGAGGGCAGGGGGACCAGGCCCATGGCGGGGAGGTAGGGCGGGCTCACCGGTGATGCCTCCTCACAGCAGATGCCCCGTCCACTGCCCCCAGGACCCAGACCTGCACGGGCAGCAGCCTTTCCCCCCCTAAGATCGGCCACCTGAACTCCAAGCTCTTCCTGAACGAGGTGGCCAAGAAGGAGAAGCAGCTGCGGAAAATGCTAGAAGGTGAGGGTGGGGTGTTCCGCCGAAGGGAGACAGGGCCCTTTGGGGAGGGGTTCAGCGCCAGAACTTTCCCTCCAAGAGGCAGTGTGGCCCAGTCTGGGAGACCTGTCCTCATATCCTGGCTTTGCCACTTGTAGCTGTGGGACAGTGGGTAAGCAACATGACCTCCCCAGCCTCCATTTCTTCAGCTTAAAGTGGGGATATAACTATTCTCTACCTCCTAATTGTAGAGGAGCAAGCATCACCTGAGATGTAACATTCTCGAGCCTCTAGGTGTCAATGGTCCCCAGGTCCAACCCGGGGAGAGGAGGCCTAGGTTGTTTGGGGCGGGAGCTTTGGCGACTTTTGCCCCAACTCTCCACAGGCCCCTTCAGCACACCGGTGCCCTTCCTGCAGAGTGTCCCCCTGTACCCTTGTGGCGTGAGCAGCTCTGGGGCGGAAAAGCGCAAGCACTCAACGGCCTTCCCAGAGGCCAGTTTCCTAGAGACGTCGTCGGGCCCTGTGGGCGGCCAGTACGGGGCGGCGGGCACAGCCAGCGGTGAGGGCCAGTCTGGGCAGCCCCTGGGGCCCTGCAGCTCCACGCAGCACTTGGTGGCCCTGCCGGGCGGCGCCCAACCAGTGCACTCAAGCCCCGTGTTCCCCCCATCGCAGTATCCCAATGGCTCCGCCGCCCAGCAGCCCATGCTCCCCCAGTATGGCGGCCGCAAGATTCTCGTCTGTTCTGTGGACAACTGTTACTGTTCTTCCGTGGCCAACCATGGCGGCCACCAGCCCTACCCCCGCTCCGGCCACTTTCCCTGGACAGTGCCCTCGCAGGAGTACTCACACCCGCTCCCGCCCACACCCTCCGTCCCCCAGTCCCTTCCCAGCCTGGCGGTCAGAGACTGGCTTGACGCCTCCCAGCAGCCCGGCCACCAGGATTTCTACAGGGTGTATGGGCAGCCGTCCACCAAACACTACGTGACGAGCTAACGCCACGCAGGCGGCGGGGCGCTGGGGAATCTTCCTCCCCGGCCCCCGGGCTCGGGAGTTACGCATCCAGAGACCTGCCCTTCTACCTTCCTCGCCTCCCCTCTTCCTCATTCCATTGCCCCAGGTCTTTTCCTTTTGGATTTGGTTTTGGTTTTGGCTTTGTTTCTGATTTTTTTTATTATGAATCTCCTGGACGCACAGGTGACAGTGGGAGCTGGCCTGGGCTGGGACCGCAGGTGGCCCTGGAGATGGGAAAGTGTCTGTGTCAAGGCGCTGAGCTCTCTTCTGTCTCTCCTTTTTTCCTCTACTCCTTCCCCTTCACACCCCCGTGGCTGGAAGGAGCCTTAGCTTCCCTGAAAGCTTGGGGGTCCCACCCTTCTTACCCTGCCCGGGAGGAACGCCCAGGGTTTGTTTCTCCTCTTGTTTTCCTTTTGGGCAGTTTGATCACTGATCGAGTAAGGAATGACCTTTAGATTGTGGGACTTTTGTTTTTGTTTTTTATTTTTTTAAACCAAGAATGATTTCTCCTGCTTCCTTCTCCTCACCATCTTCCCAGACGGAGTTCAAAGGCCACTTCTCAAGCAGCTTTTGGCACCTTCAGCCTCAGAGTGGAATCTTTTAAAGACAGGAACCCTATGTCCAGGAAAGGGGAAAAGGAACTTTGCCAATGATAGTGACCACATTAAAAGCAAATAATAATAATATTAATAATAATAAAGAGAAATAAAAGAAATAATAAAATAAAATAAATAGCACAGCCCTTGTTGAGGTCAGCAGGGAGGAGGGGCTGCCCGGAGTTGGGTCCTTGCCTGGATTTTGACACAGCAACTTCCTGTAGTGAGCACTTTGTATGAATCGTGGACTTCCTGTTCTCAAGGCGCAGGTATTTATTCTGTAATCTGTCTAGAGCACACACCAAAATCCAACCTTCTAATAAACATGATGGCGCAGTCCCACTCCCTGCCTCGCCTGTTCCCCTGTCCCCCCCGAGGCCTGGGATCAGTGTGGGGAGGGGCCCCTGCCCTCCTTGCCTTGATTTTGCCCCCCGGGTCCAGCTGGTTCCAGGCCTGTGAATGTCAGTTCGTCAGGCACTGACTCCGTCTGCTCTTGGCCTTGGGTTCATTTGACAAATATTTGCCCAGGGCCTCCCAGGCCCAGCCCCATGCCACCTGGGCCCTGGCATCTCTTTGAGGCTCTGCCAGGGTGCTCTTAGCTGAGGACAAAGGAGAAACACCTTTCTATGGGTCTTGTGAAGTTTACCTCCTTCAGGCCACAAATATTTGAGTGCACACTATGTGCCAGGCACTGTGCAGGGCTGCGGGCATAGAGACAGAATGTCATCTAGCTAGGCCATGGCCCCCATAGGGAGAGGGGACCACTCGGGTCCATACTTCCTTTGGACTTGGGGCTTTGGCCTTGGGAGGGGTGGAGGTGAGGTGGCAAGATGAAAAAGACATCTTGTCCCCATCCACTTCGGCAGAGCTCCAAGTCTCAAGCATGTCTTGGGAGCTTGTTAAAAGGGCTGATTTCTTGCTATGGCTCACGCCTGTAATCCTGACACTGTGGGAGGCCAAGGCAGGCAAATTGCTTGAACTCAGGGGTTTGAGACCAGCCTGGGCAACATGTCGAAACCCTGTTTCTACAAAAAATACAAAAATTAGTTGGGCTTGGTGGCGCACACCACACCTGTGGTCCCAGCTACTCTGGGACTGAGGTGGGAGAACTGCTTGAGCCTGGGAGGCAGAGGTTGCAGTAGGCCTAGATCAAGTCACTGCATTCCAGCCTGCGCAACAAAGCAACAGAGCAAGACCCTGTCTCAAAAAAAAAAAAAAAGAGAGAGAGGTAGGGGCGCTGATTCCTGAGGCCCAGCTTAGACTCATTGGGAATCTCTGAGAGCCCAGGAATTTGCATTTTTAATTCTATTCTGACACATCCTGGGGTTGGAGAAGTGCTGCCATCGGGGTGGCCAGGGTCCTCCCTGCTGCTTATCACAGAGGCCACTGTGGGGAGAGTAAGCTGGGACACCCCAAGGCCCTTCTCTGGAGAGGGACCTCATCATCAAAAGGCTCCAGTTGTAGACATGCTCTGCACGGAGCTGTAAGTCCACAGCCCATGTACTTCTATACTCTGCTGGGTGACTAGCTGTCTTTCCTCTTGTTTGAGCAGAATCAGGGCCTGAATGCCAGCTACCCCAGGAAACCCAGGACAAGGCAGAGAGCCATGTAAAGTCCCATGCTTGCCAGGCACAGTGGCTCAGGCTTGTAATCCCAACACTTTGGGAGGCCGAGGCGGGCGGATCACCTGAGCTCGGGAGTTCGAGACCAGCCTGGTCAACGTGAAATTTCATCTCTACTAAAAATACAAAAATTAGCCAGCATGGTGGTGGGCGCCTGTAATCCCAGCTACTCAGGAGGCTGAGGCAGGAGAATCACTTGAACCCGGGAGGCAGAGGTTGCAGTGAGCCGAGATCGTGCCACTGCACTCCAGCCTGGGTGACAGAGCCAGACTCCATCTCAAAAAAAAAATATGTCCCATGCCAGTGGTCCAAGCCTCACTGACCCCTAGCCACCCCTCCCCTCAGAAAAATAAAGGGTTGCCAAGCACGTTGGCTCACGCCTGTAATCCCAGCACTTTGAGAGACCAAGGTGGATGGATCACTTGAGTCCAGGAGTTCAAAACCAGCCTGGGTCACATGGTGAAACCCAAAAAATTAGCCAAGCGTGGTGCTGTGGGCCTGTGGTCCTAGCTACTCTGGAGACTGAAGTGGGAGGATTGCTTGATTGAGGCTGGGAGGTGGAGGTTGCAGTGAGCTGAGATCTTGCCACTGCACTCCAGCCTGGGCAACAGAGCAAGATCCTGTCTCAAAGGGGAAAAAATAAAGAAAGAAAAATAAAGACTTTGGGGCTGGCCAGACCAAACCATAGTCATAGTCTTGCTAACTGCCTCCGCCTTCCTGCCCTGTGCGAGTAGAGGATGACTCGGGTGGAATGGTGGACCCTTGCTTCATCGTTCCCTTCCCCAGTGTGGCAGGGAGCCAGGAGCTTTATGACAACAGCTGGCCTCCCCCTTCCCTCCCTGTGCACCTGTTTGGGGCTAAAGGGAGTGGGGAGATGGCTGGAGCACAGTGCCCCTCCAGCCCAGGGTGCAGGATGCCTGGGGACAGGTGGCAGTGGACAGTCACTTCACTCCACTGACATCTGCTTCTGTCTCACCGTCCCTTTCTCCAGTTCCCAGGAACCCTGGGACGTCCCCCATGCCAACAGTTGGGAGCCAAGACAGAAAGCTGCCCAATTTCTTTCCCACTTGGCCTAGTTTTGTTTTGACTGAGGGGAGAGGCCCTTTCTCCAGGTGCGTCAGTCCACTGAGATCTGATATCTGGAGGGGACATTCTGGTGGGAATGGGATGGGCTCGAGCCCCTCCACGTCCCAGCTTTGAAGCCCACCCCAGACAAACACACGCTCACGCACACATCTATAGGTGAAGCAGCAGCTGCCCAGAGTTGGCTTGGGGGGATCTCTAGGCAGCCAGGGAAGCAGGGAGACACTAACCCACCCAGCTGTCCCCAGCCATCCAGCTGTCCCTGGCTTTGTAGGAGCAGCTGTCACCCAGCCCCCAAAAGGGTCAGGGGCAGAGGAGGCCCAGCAAGAGCTGGGGCTGCCCCAGGGAACAGGCTCACTCAGAAGTCATCGGAGGGGCCTTCTCTGCCCTGAACTGGTGGCCCCTTGGAGAGCTGGCTGCAGCCACAGGTGCCCCAGCACACGGCCCTCCCCTCCTGCCTTCCCCCAGAGGCCATCACGCCTCCCCTTTCCGGGAAGGGTTGGGGATCCAACCACGTCTCCCCACCCCACAGACCTGTGGCCCAGATGTGCTGAGACTGCAGGGAGGCCACCGCGAGGGAGGGGGCGGGGGTGGTTTCCTCTGCCGCCTGCCAGCCCCAGCTCTTTCATGTTGCCGCCCTCCCCATCCCAGCCCGGAGCCCAGCAGCTGGGCCAGTCCTGCCCCCTCCCTCGGCCTCGCTCCCAGCTGTCTTTGGGGTGGGGCAGGGCAGCTGGGGAACAGCTGCAAGGCGGGAGCCTGGGGGGTAATGGGTGCCCCCTGCAACTGCCGGAAACGGTCTCTGGGCCAAGAAGGGAGTCTGAAGGTGGGGGTGGGGAGGGCGAGGCCTGGGGGATGATCAGCTCCACCCCCTCTCCCAGCGCATCTGGCCAAGAGACCCCAGCTCAAAGCACCCTCCCAGCCTTAAAGGGCACCCTGGGGTGGGAGGCAGGAGACAAGGGTGGGTGCCCTGACCCACTGAGTCAGCACCCCAGGGCCTCCTTCTCCAAGCTGAGACCCCCACATTCTAACCTCACCTCAGGGTTCTTACAGGCCCTGCTCACACTCTCCCACTCATCCTGTCATTGTCACCTTGGCCTTCCTAAGGCACCCTCATCTTCTCCCATCCGAGGGTGGGGGAGAACCAATTCAATTTGCAACTTCAGGACCCAGGACCCATCTAGCCGCCTGGGGAGTTCCCTACCCCACCTCTGCAGCCTATAAATTCTGTGGGGGAGGCGGCCCTGGAGAGAGGATCAGAGGCATGTCCTTCCCTAACCTCCCACTCCAGCCTACTAAGAAATGGGAGCAGGGCTGACCCTACGAAAGTGTGGGGGGGGTGAAGGAGCTGGAGTTGTGATCCCTAGGTATCCCCAGACAGACATCACCACACTACAGCTCCTCTTCTAAGGTGATCCCAGCACTTTGGGAGGCTGAGGCATGAGGATCCCTTAAAGAGACCAGCATGAGCAATATAGGGAGATCCTGTCTCTACAAAAAATTAAAATATTAGGCTGGGCGCAGTGGCTCATGCCTGTAATCCCAACACTTTGGGAGGCCAAGGCAGGCAGATCACTTGAGGTCAGGAGTTCGAGACCAGCCTGGCCAACATGGTGAAAGCCCCACTCTACTAAAAATAAAAAAAAAATTATCTGGGCCGGTCATGGTGGCTCACTCCTGTAATCCCAGCACTTTGGGAGGCCGAGGTGGGTGGATCACAAGGTCAGGAGATCGAGACCATGTTGGCCAACATGGTGAAACCCCGTCTCTACTAAAATACAAAAAATTAGCCGGGCATTGTGGCGCGTGCCTATAATCCCAGCTACTTGGGAGGCTGAGGCAGGGGAATCGCTTGAACCTAGGAGGTGGAGGTTGCAGTGAGCTGAGATCGCACCACTGTACTCCAGCCTGGGGACAGAGCAAGACTCCATCTCAAAAAAAAAAAAAATTATCTAGGTGTGGTGGCAGGCGCCTGTAATCCCAGCTCCTGGGGAGCCTGAGGCAGGAGAATTGCTTGAACTGGGGAGGTGGAGGTTGCAGTGAGCGAAGATCGCGCCATTGCACTCCAACCAGGGTGACAGTGCGAGACTCCATAACAAAAAAAAAAAAAAAAAAAAAGCCAGGCGTGGTGGCTCATGCCTGTAATTCCAGCACTTTGGGAGGCTGAGGCGGGCAGATCACGAGGTCAGGAGATTGAGACCATCCTGGCTAGCACAGTGAAATCTCGTCTCTACTAAAAATGCAAAAAATTAGCTGGGCATGGTGGTGGGCACCTATAGTCCCAGCTACTTGGGAGGCAGAGGCAGTAGAGTGGCGTGAACCCAGGAGGCGGAGCTTACAGTGAGCCGAGATCGCGCCACTGCACTCCAGTCTGTGCGACAGAGATTCCTGTCTCAAACAAACAAAGAAAAACACACACACACAAACAAAAAATTAAAAATTTAACCTGACTTGCTGGCATGTGCCTGTGGTCCCAGCTACTCAGGAGGCTGAGGCAAGAGGATCACTTGATTGCTGGAGGATCCCTTGAGCCTGGGAGGTCAAGGCTGAAGCACCACTGAACTCCAGCCTGGGTGACAGAGCGAGACCCTGTCTCAAGTAAATATAATAAAATAAAGTAAAGTAAAGTAAAATAAAATAAAAGCCTGGCATGGTGTCTAATGCCTGTAATCCCAGCACTTTGTGAGGCTGAGGTGGGCTGATCGCCTGAGGTCAGGAGTTCGAACCAGCCTGGCCAACATGGTGAACCCCTGTCTCTAATAAAAATACAAAAATTAGCAGGGCGTGGTGATGGGTGCCTGTAATCCCAGCTACTCGGGAGACTGAGGCAGGAGAATTGTTTGAACCTGGGAGGTGGAGGTTGCAGTGAGCCGAGATTGTGCCACTGCACTCCAGCCTGGGTGACAGAGCAAGACTGCGACTCAAAAAAATAAATAAATAAAATAGCCTCCCTGCATGTTTTTGGAAAATTCTTCCTTGGAGAAGCTTTAGAAACAGTGGTCTCCAGAACCCAGATTCTAGTACTGGTTCTAGAATCCTCTGAATCCTGTTTCTTTTTGTTAAGAGGGCAAGGAATGAAATTGAGAGCACTCTTAGATTGTCGCTGTCTTTTTTTTTTTTTTTTTTTTGTGGAGATGGAGTCTTGCTCTGTCTCCCAGGCTGGAGTGCAGTGACGCAATCTTGGCTCACTGCAAGCTCCGCCTCCCAGGTTCATGCCATTCTCCTGCCTCAGCCTCCTGAGTAGCTGGGACTACAGGCGCCCGCCACCACGCCCGGCTAACTTTTTTGTAGTTTTTGTAGAGACGGGGTTTCACCATGTTAACCAAGATGATCTCAATCTCCTGACCTCGTGATCGGCCCACCTCAGCCTCCCAAAGTGCTGGGATTACAGGCGTGAGCCACTGCACCCGGCCCTAGATTGCCTCTGTTTTATACTCTGTGCAGAAGAGCTGGGGCAGGGCCTGGGGTTTGGGCTTTTCCAGGGCTAAGATTCCAGAATCTTCTTTGGAGGCTGGGAGGAATGGGAAATACTTCACAGTATGGGGCAGAGTCTGCTAGGGTTGGGGGGGATCTGCCTGGACCAGGAAGGGGCTGGTCCCGAGAACATGAGCTTCTTCCTTCAGTTTCTGTCGTTCTTTCCCAACTCTCTCTCCTTCCACCTGAATCCCAAAGTCTGTCTTCCCTTCCAGGATAGCATGTGTTCCAACTCTGCTGGAATTCCTGCACAGCCCACAACCTCAGGATGTCACTGTCACAGTGAAAGTCCTTCCACATAACCAATAGAAAGCTGATGATGGATAGAGCTCTGGTCTCTACTATATCTATTCTCTCTCTCTTTTTTTTTTTTTTTTTTTTTTTTGGAGACAGTCTTGCTCTGTCATCCAGGCTGGAGTGCAGTGGCCTGGACTTATCCCAGAGCTCTGCACTAGGGGGGTCTTCGAATGTTTCCTTCACGAGAGACCAGTTTTCTTTCATTGTTGTGTGGTTAATGCCTCTCAACTGTAGCAAACTGGGATATTTATGACTTCTCCTTGCACCAGATATTCAATAATTGGCTCTTTCTTGAGGGAGAACCCATCTGCTCTGTGATATAGAATTTTTATTATTATTATTTACACTGAGGCAAGCAGGGGGTGTGATATGTGAGGTGGTATGCAGCTTGTAGCATGGGGGCTTAGAGATGGCACAGAATGGCCGGGCGCACTGGCTCATGCCTGTAATTCCAGCACTTTGGGAGGCTGAGGCCGGTGTATCACCCGAGGTCGGGAGTTCAAGACCAGCCTGGCCAACATGGTGAAACCTCGTCTCTATTAAAACTACAAAAATTAGCCAGGAGTGGTGGCAGGCGCCTGTAATCCCAGCTACTCAAGAGGCTGAGGCAGGAGAATCATCACTTGAACCTGGGAGGTGGAGGTTGCAGTGAGCTGAGATCACACCACTGCACTCCAGCCTGGGTGACAAGAGTGAGACTTTTGTCTCAAAAAAAAGAAATGGCACAGAATTCCATCTCAGAAGTAGAATGCGGTGAGGGGTGTTCCAAGAACTGAGTGTAAGGGTGGTGTGAACTTCTGGTCCACCTGGAAAAAAAACAGCAGTGAATCATTTGACATCTAAATGTCCTGGGCTGGGCGTGGTGGCTCACGTCTGTGATCCCAGCACTTTGGGAGGCTGAGGCAGGCGGATCACCTGAGGTCGGGAGTTCGAGACCAGCCTGGCCAATATGGTGAAACCCCATCTCTACTAAAAATACAAAAATTAACTGGGCGTGGTAGTGGGCATCTGTAATCCCAGTTACTCAGGAGGCTGGGGCAGGAGAATCGCTTGAACCCGGGAGGCAGACGTTGCAGTGAGCCAAGATCGCATCATTGTACTCCAGCTTGCACGACAAGAGTGAAACTCCATCTCAAAAAAATACATAAATAGGGCCAGGCTCGGTGGCTCACGCCTGTAATCCCAGCACGTTGGGAGGCCAAGGCGGGCGGATTACGAGGTCAGGAGATCGAGACCATCCTGGTTAACACGGTGAAACCCCGTCTCTACTAAAAAATACAAAAAATTAGCCGGGCGTGGTGGCGGGCACCTGTAGTCCCGACTACTTGGGAGGCTGAGGCAGGAGTATGGTGTGAACCTGGGAGGCAGAGCTTGCAGTGAGTTGAGGTAGCGCCACTGCACTCCAGCCTGGGTGACAGAGCGAGACTCCGTAAAAAAAAAAAAAAAAAAACCCATAAATAAAAATAAATGTCCTGGCTGCCTGGTTGTGAATTGGATGTTGCCATCAGACACTATCCATGTGGACGCCTGCTGCAGGGCACTGAGCTGGGAGGGGACATGAATGCAAATGGGCAGCTTGTGGCCTAAGAGGGACTTACCAGCCACACCAAATGCCAGTCCCGCCCGCTGCAGCTCCCCAGTCTCCACCCAGCACACCATATACTGGAAGTCAGTCCGCCCACAGCCTGTGTGCTTCCATGCCCCACTGGCTTCAGACTTGCTGACCCCTCTACCTGGGCTGACTCTCTAGCCTCAAAGTCTCACCTCTGTGCAGCCCTCCTGGCCCCGCCCCCTCTGCAGAGAGTGGCTAAGGGGTAATGAGACGATGTATGTGAGTGCCAGGTCTGGTGCTGGCATAGGCGACTTTCAGGCCACCGCAGCTATCACAATGTTTATGTTCCTTTGGGCCAGCCATACTCCCATGCACTTCGCTCCCTTACTTTGGATTTTAACTAATTGTGGTTCACAGGTTAGGTTGCAAGCTGCCTGGCTTAATGTCCAACTAGCCTGTGAATGCCTGGAGGACGTGAATGTGAATCAACTCTGATTTTTTTTTTTTTTTCAGAGCCTAGCACAGTGCCTGTATGTTTGTTTAATTCATTCATTCATCCATTAAGTCATTATCGAGCTCCTTCTTGTGCCAGGCATTCCTTCAATGTCAGGGATATAGCAGTGAACAAAACAAACTCTGCCCTCTTGGAGCTGATCGTCTGTGGGGAAAAGCTAGACAATCAGCCCTAAAGAAGTCACCATGAGAGGCCGGGCATGGTGTCTCACGCCTGTGATCCTAGCACTTTGAGAGGCCAACGCGGGCGGATTGCCTGAGCTCAGGAGTTTAAGACCAGCCTGGGCAACACGGTGAAACCCTGTCTCTACTAAAAATACAAAAAAATTAGCTAGGCATGGTGGCACATGCCTGTAGTCCCAGCTACTCGGGATGCTGAGGCAGGAGAATTGCTTGAACCCAGGAGGTGGAGGTTGCAGTAAGCTGAGATCACACCACTGCACTCCAGCCTGGGTGACAGAGTGAGACTCCATTTCCAAAAAAAAAAAAAAAGTCACCATGAGGCCGGGCACAGTGGCTCACACCTATAATCCCAGCACTTTGGGAGGCCAAGGTGGGCAGATCACCTGAGGTCAGGAGTTCAAGACCAGACTGGTCAACATGGCAAAACTCCGTCTCTACTAAAAATACAAAAATAGCTGGGCATGGTGATGCATGCCTGTAGTCCCAGCTACTTGGGAGGCTGAGGCAAGAGAATCACTTGAACCCAGGAGGCAGAGGTTACAGTGAGCCGAGATTGTGCCACTGCACTCTGGCCCGGGCGACAGAGCAAGACTCTGTCTCCAAAAAAAAAATAAGGCTGGGCGCAGTGGCTACACATCTTAAAGTGTAATCCCAGCACTTTGAGAGGCTAAGGCGGGCAGATCACGAGGTCAGGAGATCGAGACCATCCTGCTAACACAGTGAAACCCCATCTCTACTAAAAATACAAAAAATTAGCCGCGTGTGGTGGCGGGCGCCTGTAGTCCCAGCTACTTGGGAGGCTGAGGCAGGAGAATAGTGTGAACACAGGAGGCGGATCTTGCAGTGAGCAGAGATCACGACACTGTACTCCAGCCTGGGTGACAGAGCGAGACTCCATCTCAAAAAAAAAAAAAGCCTGTAATCCCAGCAGATCACCTGCGGTCAGGAGTTCGAGACCAGCCTAAACAACATGGTGAAACCCTGTCTTTACTAAAATACAAAATTAGCCGGGCATGGTGGTGCATGCCTGTAGTCCCAACTACCTGGGAGGCTGAGGCAGGAGAACTGCTTGAACCTGGGAGGCGGAGGTTGCAGTGAGCTGAGATCGTGCCACTGAACTCCAGTTTGGGCAGAAGAGCAAAACTCCGTCTCCGAAAAAACAGAAAAGAAAAAGAAACTGAGGCATGGAATGTTCCTTCTATGTGCTAGGTATGTGAAACTCCATCTCAAAAAAAAAAAAAAAAAGCAAACAAAAAAAAAAACAAGTCACCATGAGTTGGTGATAAGTACAGTCCAGGAAGGCAAAGCAGGATGGGGACACGGGGGATGCCAGGAGGGGAGGGGGTGTGGAAGTGTTTATAGGGAGGACCGGGCAAAGTCTGGTTGAGGAGATGGGAAACCTCAAGAATGTTGGGGGGCAAGATCTGGGGGATACTTGGAGCAAGAGTGTTTCTGGCAGAGAGAACCAGCACAGAGGCCTCCGGCAGAAAATGTTGTTTCAGGAACAGTCAGGGGGCGAGGGCAGCTGGAAAGAGTTGGGGGTGGGAGAGAGCAGCGAGTGATGAGGTCAGACAGGCAGTGAGGGGACAGGGCTCAGGCCATGGGAGGGGTTTTGCTTCTGCTCAGGAGATATTTGCTGGATGAAGAGTTTCACAGGGAGAGGGTTAGAGGGTACCCGACTGTCCTCTTAGGGAGGTAGGACTTGAAGCATGCCCTAAAGGAAGGGAAAACTCAAAAGAGGGGGCAGACAGCCCAGGGAGGAGGTCGCTGTGAACACAGGTGGGAAAATGAAATTGTGGGGATTATGCTTGGGGGAGTAGTGAGCAGAGATTTGGGCACAAAAGCTGTGTGGAGTCCATGGCTGATAAGTCCATTAAAAAGGTTTGGGGTCAGATCAGCAGGGCCTTGAATAACAGGGTAAATGGTTTGGCTTGAGGGACCCACAGCAGCAGGGCCTCTGAAGGCATCTGAGCAGGGGACTGCATTTTAATAATGGAACTAACCCCTCGAAGGAGGAGCAGGCAGGGGAGTCCAGACCAGGCTGGGAGGCAGTGGGAGGGCCAAGGGAGAGACAGGTGGGGTTCAGGGTACACCCTCAACCCAGTCTAAGGAGCGGGAAGGCGGGTGGCTGGGTGTCCAGGTCCTGCTGCTCAGCTAAGGGATGGAAGCCTGGATTAAGCCTTCCCCTTCCCTGCCAGCTAGCCATGGGCCCCCGAGTCAGCAGAAAATCCCGGCTCCAGGGAGGAGGCGGCGTGGAGCCAGAAGCTGCTGAGGGAGCACTGGCAGCAAGATGCCATTGTACATCCGCAATCAAGATGCTTCAGAGGAAATCAAAGCACCAACTGGGGAAATGATGTGTGCACTCTCTTTCTCTCAAACACACATACAAACTTCTGCCTCCAAAATGGGTCAAGTGAAGGCTGTGGGCGTGGGTTGGGGAGGGAGGGCTGGGAGAAGTGAGGGCCTGGGAGCCCGGGAGCAGGCTGGGCCCTGGTGCCCACTCACCCTCCTGGCATAGGGGATGGCAGCAGCTGCAGGGTGGGGCGGGATGTGAGGATAAATATACACCTCCCATGCATATGGATCATGCTCACAGCTGCCCTCCTTGCTTAGTGTTCATTAGGACCAACTGTTTCAGGAGCAGTGGCAGGCGGGTGGGAGAGGGTGAGGTACCCATTCACAGACTGGGGGTAGGGGGGCTGCCTGCAGCTGTGCAGATGCCTCCCCCACTGCCTGGATCAGCATCTCAGCCCCTGAATGCCCCTTCCTCCCGCTTTCTCTTCTCCCGACCTGCTGCTATGCCAGATCTGGAGGTCTCAGGGTGGGAAAGGGGCCTGGGGCATGAGTGAGGATGAAATCCAGGCTGCATCCCCATAGGAGCTGGGGAGAGTGAGGGGAGAGTTGGGCTGGATTGGATCCCTTGGTCCAGGATGGGCTGTTGTTTACAAACCAAAGCTTCTTATCCCCTTCTTCCTAGAAGCCATCTGTAGCATTCCAGCAGGAAAACGGCTTTGGCACTGTCCTCTGGAGGCTCAAGGGAAGCCCCATTCCTATGTGACAGCCCTAGACCAGGCTTGCTCTGTGCCTCCAAAGGGAATCCAAGGGAGCTGAGGTTGGTGGACCGGCATCATTCTGCAGGATTCTGACGTCCTGGCAGCAAGGAGGGCTAGGGAAGGAGAATGCTGGCCTCCAACCCGGGAGCAGGTGCTCCAGGTGGGCCTGGGCCTGGGCTCGGGGAGAGTGCTGAAATGCAGGCCCAGGGAGGGGTCTGGCTGGTGTCACAGGCAGGGCCAAATGTAGCTATATAGCTTGTGCCCTACCCAAGGGAACTGGCCGAGGGGTCTGCAGCTGGTGCCACGCCTTGTACTCTGGTGTGGGGCATCATCTCCCACATGGGTCAGTGGTGGTCTGGGTGACAAGCCTCTCTAGTGTTAGGAATATGGCCAAGAGGAACTGCCTGTGGACAGAGCCCGTGTGTCTCCTATGGTCAGCTCTTTCTCCTCCTGCTCCAGCGGTCTGAGGGGGCTCCTAGGGCTGCACCTCCAGGGGGCTGGCACAAGGGCTTCTGAGCCCTGGGTGGGAGTGGAGGCAGCTGATCTCAGGCCAGAGCCCCAACGGCAACAGCCTCCCCAGGCCCTTTTCTTGGTTGTAAGGGTGGGGCTGGGCACTTCCTGCCCCCTCTACTGGTGGCATCCAGAGCAGCAGCTGACTCTGGGACCCCAGGGCAGGGTCTTCTGGATCCTGAAAACAGGGTGAGTGGCAAAGAGCGAGGGCCACCTCTAGCCTACCTCCCTGGGGTGGCATCATGGAATAAAATGGGCTTTCAGCAAGTGTGCTGGCAGGAATCGCAGTCAAGCCATTTCCTAGCTGTGTGACTCTGGGCAAGTGACTTAACCTTTGTGAGCCTTGGTTTCGTCATCTGGGAACTAGGGACAGTAAACGGCTATCTGGTAGGGCTAATCAAAGGATGAGACCCACTAATGACTCAAAGGAGAAGCAGTTGGCTTAGCTAAATGGGATTCCGCCTGCAACCCTGTACCTCTCAGCTTCAGGTATCCAAGCAAATTCTCCCTGCCCCCTCCTGGACGCAGCTTGCTCTCTGTAGTTCTGTCATTAATATTTCATTTCTTTAGCAAAGGCTTTTTGTCCCTGGGACACTGCTATTCACTCTGGAGGAGAAACCGCTCCGTGCAGAAGGATTCCTTAGCTCCTTTTCTGACAGCAGAGCATTACGAGCCAAAAGCAAACAGGTATTGTGGTATGAATCTGGGGCCCAGCAGTGAAACAAGCCTGGGTGCAAATCCTGACTCTGCCCAGTTCTTCCTGTGGGATCATGGGTGAGTGATTCGAATTCTATGAGCCCCATCCCCATACTGTGAATGACAATATCTACAGTTAACAGTGTCTTTGCGAGGATTAAATAAGATAACTGTGAAGTACCTGGTGCAAGTGGCTACCTCCTTAACTCTTTTCCCCTGGTCTGACACTGCGGGGGCCTGGTTGTTTGCTGCACTTCCACGCCTGTGTGTGGCTGGTTCTGGACACACACACACACACTCACACACACACACCAGTGCTGGACCAGCAGAATGACTGCAGGGAGCCAGGGCGCTCTTTCTTTCCTTCCTGCCCCTGCTCCTGGTGGCTGCAGCTTCTCTGTGTTCTGCAGTGTTGGAAAAGGAAATTACAGAACAGATTGCAATTAAGGGGGATGAGGGGGAGACAGGGACAGAGGCCCTGAGATGCAGCTTGACTGAGCGCTAAACTGTGTTTGCACCTGGAGCCAATCAGGAGCCTCTGATAAGAGCCTTTCCCACTTACAAATCTAATAGCAGGAGGTGTGGTTGGGGTGGCCCTGGGAGTCCCGAAGGGAGGGGGCTGCTGGCCTTGAAAGTCACAGAGCCACATGGGAGGGAAGGTGGGAGGCAGAGGTCTTGGGGGCCTGGGAAGGTCTGGACTCCAGACTTTCTGCCAGCTGTTATATTTGCTACCATTGATTTAGCACCTACTACTCACTGTACGGACATCTCATCTCATCCTCTTGACAACTGCACAACATGATTATTGCCTAATTTTGAAGATAAGAAACTGAGGGCCAGGCACTGTGGCTCACACTTTATAATTCCAGCACTTTGGGAGGCCAAGGCACGTGGATCACCTGAGGTCAGGAGTTCAAGACCAGCCTAGTCAACATGGTGAAACCCTGTCTCTACTAAAAATACAAAAATTAGCTGGGGATGGTGGCACATGCCTATAATCCCAGCTATTCGGGAGGCTGAGGCAGGAGAATCGCTTGAACCTGGGAGGTGGAGGTTGCAGTGAGCCGAGATTGTGCCACTGAACTCGTTTGGGCAGAAGAGCAAAACTCTGTCTCCAAAAAAACAGAAAAGAAAAAGAAACTGAGGCATGGAATGTTCCTTCTATGTGCTAGGTATTGTCCTAGATCTAGGCACTTTGTTTACATGAGATCTCTTTTAAATCTCCCTATGCTGGCCTAGTCAACATCAAAATGCTGGGATTACAGGCGTAAGCCACGTGCCCAGCTACGCTTTTTAATTGTACTGCACTGTCCCTTTTTTGGGCAGGGAGTGCTGGGAAGGGTTTTGCCAGATTTATCAAAACAAAACCAAAAAGCTAGGATGACCAGTTAAATTTTAATTTAAAATAATGCATTTTTTGAGTGTTATACTGATGTCCCAAATATTGCATGGGATATACTTGAATTAAAAATTATTCATTGTTTATCTGAAATTCAAGTTTAACTGAATGTTCTGTAATGTATCTGGCAACCCTAATTCTTCTTTCTCCTGCTTCCAGCTACCAGCTAGTTCTGCCCACAGCTTGCTCTTTAAAGGCTGGGCGCGGTGGCCCACGCCTGTAATCCCAGCACTTTGGGAGGCCGAGGCGGGCAGATCACGAGGTCAGGAGATCGAGACGATCCTGGTTAACATGATGAAACTCCATCTCTAGTAAAAATACAAAAAAACCCCAAAAGTTAACCGGTGTGGTGGCGGGCGCCTGTAGTCCCAGCTACTAGTGAGGCTGAGGCGGAAGAATGGCATGAACCCGGGAGGCGGAGCTTGCAGTGAGCTGAGATTGTGCCACTGCACTGCAGGCTGGGCGACAGAGTGAGACTCTGTCTAAAAAAAAAAAAAAAAAATTAGCTAGACATGGTGGTACATGCCTCTAGTCCCAGCTACTTGGGAGGCTGGGTTGGGAGGATGGCTTGAGTCCAGGAGGTTGAGGCTGCAGTGAGTTGTGACTGTGCCACTGCACTCCAGCCTGGGTGACAGAGTGAAATCTGTCTCAAAAACACAAAACATACACACACGCACAAATGGTGAGGCCCTGTGGGACCAGCTGTGCTGCTGTGTCTCTAGCCTGATGAAGGGACAATGAACTCTTCTGCTCCAGAGGGCAGAGCCCGGGACAGCTGCCAACTCTGCACCTTCCATGTAACACTGGGCAGGTCTGTTCCCTCTCGGAACCCTCTGTAAATGGAAGATCCAGTATCAGGTACTATGTAACTGCAAGTCTCCCTGCAGGCCCTAACTTTGCTAATTATTTCTTCTCCCTTTTTCCTGTCTGTCGGGCTGGACCTGGCCAAGGATGAAACCCAGTCTATGGTTGTGCTGTGTGAGCAGAGGACATGCAACACCTGGGGCAGGGAACCCAGGGAAGCAGTGCTTGTCAGAGGCTGAGGGGAGGAGGCTGGGCAGAAGGAGCACTCAGAGGCTGGGGGTTGAGGCTGCTGGGAAATGAGCCACTGACAGATTTTTTTTTTTTTTTGCGATGGAGTTTTGCTCTTGTTGCCGAAGCTGGAGTGCAATGGTGCGACCTCCGCTCACTGCAACCTCCAACTCCTGGGTTCAAACAATTCTTCTGCCTCAGCCTCCCAAGCAGCTGGGATTACAGATGCAAGCCACCACGCCCGGCTAATTTTGTATTTTTAGTAGAGACAGGGTTTCACCATGTTGGTCAGGCTGGTCTTGAACTCCTGACTTCAGGAGATCTACCTACCTTAGCCTCTGAAAGTGCTGGGATTACAGGCGTGATCCGGCCCTGCCATTGACTGTTTTTATTCTCCAGAGGCGGCAGCTTGCTGAGCATTCAGACCCAGGCTCCCAGCCCCACCTGCACTGAAAGGCTCTGTGATTTCAGGCAAGTTCCTGAACTGGGGCAAGTGCCTCAATTTCCTCCGCTGCAAAGGGGAACTAATGCTTACCATGATGTATCTAAAGTGCTCGGCACGTAGGAGGGGCTTAATGAAGGGCTATTATTGCTATTGTTGGTATCCTATTTTATACATATATCCTTCTGGAAAAAACCTCTTGAAGAAAGCTAACCCCTGAAAGGACAAACACATTTCAGGCCCTCTCTGAGCTTCGGCAAAGAACACAACACATTCCAGGCTGCCTTCGTTCCAGCTAAATTTTATTTGTCGGATTTTTGACAGACGTCTAAATTATACATTGAGTTTTCCACATGACCAAACACCACGTCTCTTCCTTTGATTATCATTTTCAAAAGGGATTATAAAAAAAGAACCTTTTGATGGATCAGACTGAACCCTGAAACCACATGGAGTGCAGAGCTAAAAATAAAAGGAAGTAAGAACTGGTCCCCGAGAAGGAAAGGAAAGGGAAATCAAAGCAAACTCGGACGGGAATGGAGAGACGAGTCCTGGTGAGGGTGACATGGTGTCACCCTCCGGGCCAGGCCGGATAAGGAGCGGCCAACAGTGAGGGTGGGGCGCAGAGTGGCACAAAAATAGCCACTACTTTAGTCCAGAGGGGAATAAAGAAATTTGTCAAAAGCCAGGAGAGAGAAGTGGAGACGGAGGGAGGGAGGAAGGAAGGGGGCAGGACCGTGTCCTCCCAGCAGCCGTGGGAGCTTCGGACTCCTTTAACCCTGGCACATTTCTAACCGCCGGCATAATCGCTGACTTTCAGCTGTGCACCGACATGTTCCCCAGCTCAGCCCACATCAATGACACCCTTGTTTCCATAGTAACCAAGGGAGAGTGAAGGGGAAAGGGTGTGTTGCACTGGGTGCAGGGAATCCAGCCAAAAGCAGCCACACGGGGTAGGTCGGGAGGAGGGGAGGACTCCAGTTTTTCCCACAACTGGCTTGAGCACATATCAGGAGCGCACCCCCAGGCCTCGCCCGCCCTCCGGCCTCCAGCCCTCTCCCCCGCACATTCAGATGCAATTGTGTGCAGGGCAAAAGTCTCACTAAGACTCACTGGGGACGGGAGGAGGAGAAAAAGGGTCTCCCCTTTCCAGCTTCAAATTCTGTCTTCTGGTCAGGGGGCAGGAGTGGGCAGGGAAGAGGCAAGAGGGCTTTAAAAAGCATTTTGTTTTTAAATGGGAGCTTTCAAACTTTGCCTTTTTCAGGCTTCTCTCATCTACCCCAGAGCCCCAGGAGGGTTCAAAAGGGCTCAAAGGGAAGATGAAAGCGTGTGACATCTGCAGCGTCTCTGTGTCTCTGCAGCTGAGGAGCAAATCGGAACATTTACAGAGGCCGTTATCAGAGGAGTGGCTTCTGCCTGCTAGCAGAGGCCTTGGGAGGGCTCTTTAAAACAGTCCCCTAAGTTGGTGGTAAAAGGACAAAAATATTTTACAGACCCTCCACCGCCAGAGTCAAAGTTCCATAGTGCAGTGTTCCAAAATTGCAGACCTCCAAGCAGGCATTTTGCCCCTCAGATAACTTGTCCCTGATGAAGTATTTTTCAGAAAAAACAATTTTCAAGTGCTAGAGCCACATTTGCAGCCTGGTAGAAGGGGGATTTCTGACTTCTTATAATTCTGTGTTGCCTCTGTTCAAAGTAGGAGAGGAGCTTGGGTGAGCCAGAGAAGCCAGTGGAGGAGGTTGCAGAGAGCAGCTAGCTCTGCGGTTTAAAAAAAACCCTCACTTTCTTTTGTTTTGCAAGTCCTTACAGGTCTGTCCACAGCAACTCCAGGGCACCTTTTCACGGCTGGCTTTGTTAATGACTTTCACGCCAGACCGCTTTTGAAGCTGGCTATGCCTCAGTCTCTGCTGCATACTCTTAGCCAGAAAAAGCTGGGTACCGAGGGCCAGGGGCTGCAGTGGCCCCTTCAGTCTGCTCACATGCCCTGATGGGCTTGGGAAGGGCCACCTCCCAGGATGAGAAGGCAGCTGGCCCCCAGGGACCCACCAGTCACTGGACAGTCTCTTATTCATTCTCTGAAAACCCCTGAGCTCAGGCACCAGAACAGAGTTTAATTCAGCAGCCGGGCAATGCTCTGGCCTGTTTCCCCATGTTTGAAGCGGAGGATTTCTGAGGCTCAGGGAAACGAGCTCGTTTTGCAATGAGGGGCAGGAGAAATGTTCTGCTATTCCTCTCCAATCAATCAACAGAGGACAGACATTCTGCTGCAGAGAGGCAGAGGAGCCCAGCAGCTGGGGTGACTCTGGCTTCCCTGGACACGACCCCTGCAGTCACACGTACACCCATGTCCTTCCCAGCAGCAAACCCTCTCCACCCCTAGGAGCATCCCACACCACCAAGTTGCCAGCACTGTAAAAATTGATCTCTCTAAAAATCGATCTGCCTGGCTTTTCTCAGTGGAGCACGTTCATGGTAAAGCTGCATTTATTTCTAAAATCTGATAGCAGCAGCCTATTGTGATCGTTTAAACACAGAATTCTTTGAGCTTTAGAAATCCCATCTATAGGATGGCCACAGAGAAGCCAGCTAATCTCAGAGTCGGCTGCTCACTGCTCCACTGAGCTGGAGAAAGCCTGTTTACGCTAGCCTGAGCCCTCGATGTGAGAGCTTTTTAAGGACCTTGTAATTTTTCTGGAATTAAACCTCCCACCTCTCCTTACATTCCAGATGTCATTACAGTCAAAAGTCATAAGAATTTGCTTCTCTGTGTGGCTGGCTGGGGCGGGGGCAGGGGCAGGGGTGGGTGGGATGGGGTATGTTTCTGTAGTGACTTGTCTGCAAGAAAGGTTTTTTTTTTTTCTTTTTTTTTCTGTCCAAAGAGTGAGGATTACATACGTAGTCTCTGACCTGCGAGACGATGGGATAGTTTAATTATCTGCCTTTTCTCCCCCCACCCCCACCCAGCAGCTTCCTGCCGGACAGACTGAAGCCTGGCTGGGCTGGTGATGGTAAAAATCACTGACAGCAGCAGCAAACACTGTCTGTGGTTTCAAAACCATGGAGGGAATGCAAGGGACGGGTCAGTAAATAAATGAACTCAGCAAAGCTGCTTCTTCCTCTTTTTCTTTTTTTTTTTTTTTTTCGAGAGGGAAAAAAAGCCCACTGGAATTGTCTAAACTGCAATGCAATCTCTTGCTCATTTAAAAGATCTCATTTTCTAATCATGTGCTTTGAGACATTTAATACTATTTCAATTATGCAGAGGAAATAATATAATTCCTTTATTTGAAAAATGATACTGAACCTCAGAGATCAGTTAAATCTACTGCTGGAATGGGGATTCTTTCTAAACTGTGTTGTTCCCTCTCTTCAAACAGCTGTAGCTGTACACAGATGGAAAAACATTTGGTCAGAAAGCAGCAAATTAGTGTTTTTCAGGACCGAATTCGGCTCCCGCAGCTCCTGCGTCTCCATTCGTCTAGATTTTATTTCTTCTTTGCATTGACATTTTTGCAGACCCAGTTCATGCCATCCTTTGAGGGAAATGGGCAGAGAAAGGCAGTGTTAGTTGTAAGAAAAGTGCCACACGCTCCAGCCTGGAGGGGTGGGCGGGTGGGGGGGTCCCAGGCCCTCCCTCCCAGACTGCCAGCTTTAAGGAGTTTGCTTGGTTCAGGGGCCCACCTCGGTGACCAAGGACAGTGACCCCCCAGGAGGAGGAGGAGGAGGGAGGTCTCTGAGAGCACAAGAGGGAGATGGGAGGGGGAATGCCCAGCGCCTGAACTTGAGATGGGTCCTCAGGAACTCCCTCTGAAAAAATAAACACATCTGCTTGCATCCAAAGCCTGACTGAGGAGCTATCAGGAACGATTCCAGCCATTTTTGGCTTTTTCTAAAAGCTGACCTTTGCTAGGGCATTAAATTCAATAAGCCACCCTTCTGGTGCCCCAGTGTGTTTACAGTGTGACAGTGTACACTTGGGTTAAATTAAATTTCTTTTTGGAAAAACAAACCCAGTGCAGTGAGTGTTGAGAGTCACACACCAGGGCGATGTGCATTTACTTCTCTTCCTGCAGCACTTCAGATAGGTTTAAAAGGGTCTGGCCCGCTTCTTATAGCTTTAAGCACCAGCATCCAGAGGGACTGGGGAGAAGGTTCCCTTAAAGGCACAATGACCTTGAAAGCGCCCTCTCTTAGAAGGCTGCAGAGGGACCCAGGTAAAAACCACACAATGCCTACAGCCACCCGGCAGGCGGCACAATTCCTATGGATGCCAGGCCTGTCAGAGGTGAACTCCTTCCCAACCCCCTTTGGAGCTAGCCCTGGACACTGCCCTTCCCTAGAGTCTCCCCAACCTTCAAGAGCGTGTAGAGTTTCCTCAGAAGCCCAGAACAAAATCCAAGGCAGCTGCTGGCACGAGTCCTTCCCCTTGCATCCGTAACAGAGGCTCACAGAGGTCCCAGCTACATCTGCATACATCAGCCATACTGGACACGCCACCGAGTCCCACATTTCCTGTGGCTATGGATCTAGCTGCTGAACCTGAACAGCTGAGACAGCTTACAGTAATAAATATCAGCTGACACCCTTGGCCATTCGGAACATTAATCCCATAAACAATACATCACTGCAAAACCACCAGCAGGCATCCTCTCCCCCAGCGCATCTGACCGTCACCTGAATTTACAGTGATTACAACTCCGCCAGTTGCTATCAGTGCACTTGGGCAGCAGAACCAGATAATCTGACGGCTGTCCCAGAGCCGACCTCTGACCTTTGCCAAGATGAGGCCGCGGTGCAGAAAGCCCGAAGGTGGACAGCACCTGGCGGCAGCAGGGGGAAGGGCAGAGGAATGCTGAGGTGGGAGAAAGGGGGAATCCAAACGCATCTCTAATTACAACGGGGTCAGCTACTAACTCTGAGAAGCTAAGGGCAATTTTAAGACCATTTTATGAAAAGGATTAATTTAAAGAGAAGCATGTTTAATTTTAGTAGCTAATTGGTTTCCAGGAAAAAAAAAGATCACCTGCCAAGAGACAAAAAGATTTTACAAATAAAAGAGGGATGAATAAGATACGCATCTTCTCTCGCCTGGGAAGCTGAATAGATCGGCACTTACACGGCACTTTCCACCTTCAGGGGCTTGCACAAGCACTCCAAGGTGGGCACCTCTCCTCTATGGAGGCTCGCAATCAAACCATCTTCTCAGAGAAATCAAGGACAGTGTGCCCACACTATGTGAACAGCGCTTTGCCTTTTTCTTGCTTTATGGCTGATTAAGGAGAGATTATTGCATGTAACTGAACATGAATGCAGGCAAAGAGATAGGAAAAATATTTACTCAGCTGCAGGAGCCCAAAGCAGAAGGTGGAGGGTGCGGGGTGGTTTTATACCGGGTCTCTGTTATGGAGGCAAAGGAGGGTTCAAACGGCAGAGCCCTGCTGAGGGGCAGTGTCTGGTGTCTCCAGATGCCTGTGAGGACCAGCCGTGGTGAAGTCCTTCCAGCCACTGTCCTGCCAACAGAGGGCGCGTGGAGGCCAGTCCCTGCCAGCTGACCCCCAGCCTGGGCCCCTGCGGCTGCCGCTGCCGCTGCAACCCTGAGTGTGGGAAGCACAGGGAGTGTAAACAGAGGCCCCTCTAATCTGAAGCGGCTAGGGCTTGGGGAGTGGCATCTTTCTTGTGCTAGCCAGAAGAGAACTGGGCTGGAAGTGGGAGGGGAGGGAAGGGGAGGCATTGGCCAACAGTGGTACCTCCTCAATCACGTGGCCATGGATCTAGCTGGGGCAAGCTTTGTCAGTCACACTGGGGCAAGCTTTGTCAAGCTGCCTCCTGGAAAGGAAAGGCAATGGTGGTGCCCAAGCTCGCCCAGGGGAGGCTCCCATCAGACTTGCTGGAGGTTATATTCCCAGAACCTAACATGATGTCTAGCCCACAGCCCACTTAATTCACATCTTTTAAGTCAATCCTTGTAGAAGCCTGTGAAGTAGGTACTAGTGTTATTTCTCTATCACAGCTGAGGAGATGAAGGCACAGGACAGAGCAGGGCAAGGGCAAGCTGTGGTGCCCAGCATGGTGCTCCAAAGCTGCTTACCAGTTCGTGGGTACCTGCCAGGTGAAGGGCTCTGCCCCAAGCTTAGAGAGGAGCTGGGAAGCACCCTGAAGACAGGAAAGGGAGGAATTCTAGTTTTATCCTCCTCATGACTTCCGCTGAATGCAGGGGCCTGAGACTGGAGTAGCCCCAGCCAAGCCTCCCTGCAGCTGATAGTGCCAGAGGCTGCTATGGGCCATTCAGTTCTCAAGATTCCTGGGCTGTGGGTATGTGTGTGTGCAGAGGCCTGGCTATCTACCTGGCTGCACAATCCTCACATATTAACCATCCACCCAGACCACCACCTCCAGTGGAAATGCTACATTTAGGGACAACATACTTGCAAGAGGAGGAACCTTCTGCTTCTCATGTTTAAATAAATGTTCCACACTACTCTTGCTTTCATCTGGCAAGGAAGGTTTTTTTTTTTGTTTTTTTTGAGACGGAGTCTTGCTCTGTCGCCCAGGCTGGAGTGCAGTGGCATGATCTCAGCTCACTGCAAGCTCTGCCTCCCGGGTTCATGCCATTCTGCCTCAGCCTCCTGAATAGCTGGGACTACAGGCGCCCACCACCATGCCTGACTAATTTATTTGTAATTTTAGTAGAGACAGGGTTTCACCGTGTTAGCCAGGATTGTCTCAATCTCCTGACCTCATGATCTGCCCACCGTGGTCTCCCAAAGTGCTGGGATTACAAGCGTGAGTCACGGTGCCCAGCTTTTTTTTTTTTTTTTAAACAGACAACTGAGAAAAGGTGATCATTTACTTGAAGTAGGTTACTGCTCTGCTTCTAAAGAAGGAAGTGAACTCATAGGTTTGTTTAATGGTTGAACTTTTTTTTTTTTTTTTTTTTTTGAGACGGAGTCTAGTTCTGTCGCCCAGGCTGGAGTGCAGTGGCGCGATCTCGGCTCACTGCAAGCTCCACCTCCCGGGTTCACGCCATTCTCCTGGCTCAGCCTCCCGAGTAGCTGGGACTATAGGCGCCCACCACCGTGCCCAGCTAATTTTTTGTATTTTTAGTAGAGACGGGGTTTCACTGTGATCTCGATCTCCTGACCTCGTGATCCGCCTACCTCGGCCTCCCAAAGTGCTGGGATTACAGGCGTGAGCCACCGCGCCCGGCTAATGGTTGAACTTTTATTGTTAAAAACTGGTTTGACCAATTTTCTGCACATTTGATCTTCATTATGGGGATGACAATCTTACGGTATGAATAGTCCTCCCTTCCTTCCTTCCCCGGACCCTCCCCTGACCAATCTTGCTGAAACTGAATTTGAATTGATTACCTTCAGTTCAATAACAGAGACTAAAGAGAGACATGGAATTTCAAATACTGAGCTTTGTTTGGCCTCCTAGAGAGGAAATAGTTTCCAATGTCACAATATTATTCTCTCCTATAACCACTGGGAGAAACAGCAGGCCGCCCCTAAGCATACGGGGGAAACTCACTCCCAGAGCTCTGCATCCCAGAAGTTAAGGTGTACTGCTTCTTTCCAAGGGAAGAGTGGTCTCTGACTACGCTGCTCTCTTTAATTTGATCTCTGTACATTGCATCCATCACCGCTCAGTAGTTGGAAGGAAGCGGTGGCAGCCATGGCTGGGTGGGCCTGGTTTTTAGAGCCATGCTGGTTACGTGGTCACAGCAGTAATTGCTTTAAGATGACGAGGTGCTCAGATCCTTGCTGAGCAATGCAGCCTACCCCATTGTGCCATCAGGCCCCCACGGTCAAGGAGCAGTTGGATGCTGCGTACATCAAATATGGCTCGCTGTTTTTTTTTCTGGTGACAAAGGGTATTGCACCAGAGAGGTAGCGAAATCGAATGTCCTGAGACTGCTTTCTTAGTCTCCAGGAAGGTTTGAAAATTTAAAAATAAACCTGAGGTCTGACTCACAGGTAATAAGCAGTTCCATATATACCTGGAGTCAATAACAACTGATGCCAGGCCTAGAAAAAAGTGGTAAATGTCGTTTTTCAAAATATTGGGGCCAGGCGTGGTGGCTCACACCTGTAATCCCAGCACTTTGGGAGGCCGAGGCAGGCGGATCACCTGAGGTCAGGAGTTCGAGACCAGCCTGGCCAACATGGTGAAAACTCGTTGCTACTAAAAAAAAAAATACAAAAAATTAGCCAGGCGTGGTGGCGGGTGTCTGTAATCCCAGCTACTCAGGAGGCTGAGGCAGGAGAATCGCTTGAACCCAGAGCCAAGGTTGTGCCATTGCACTTTAGCCTGGGCAAGAAGAGCAAAACTCCATCTCAAAAAAAAAAAAAAAAAAAAATTAAAATTCTGTGGCATATTAGGGAGAAGTCCTCCAAATCAAGGAAAATGAAGCAAGACCAAGAAATGGGAGAGTGAGCATTTAGTGTTCCTCCGGAGGCTGACTCGGGGATGGATTACAGCTCGGCACTCGGACTACTCATGGCCCCTTCTGTGGACACAAGGCAGCTGAAAGCCTATGTGACCTGCTCATGGCTCCTGTCTTCAGGAGGAGGAGAGGGACGTCGGGCAGACATTACAAGAAAAGGTGAGCATGAGGGGGTGGCCTGGAGAGCAACACCCAGGGCACGATCTGCTGGCTCAAGGCTATGGGAGGAGGCAAGTCTCTGTGGTGACCATGGCCAGAGGTCAGGTTAAAACTTCGGATTGGCCGGGCACGGTGGCTCAAGCCTGTAATCCCAGCACTTTGGGAGGCCGAGACGGGCGGATCACAAGGTCAGCAGATCGAGACCATCCTGGCTAACCCGGTGAAACCCCGTCTCTACTAAAAAATACAAAAAAATAGCCGGGCGAGATGGCGGGCACCTGTAGTCCCAGCTACACGGGAGGCTGAGGCAGGAGAATGGCGTGAACCCGGGAGGCGGAGCTTGCTGTGAGCTGAGGTTCGGCCACTGCACTCCAGCCTGGGCAACAGAGCGAGACTCCGTCTCAAAAAAAAAAAAAAAACTTCGGATCTCTGCTTTAAGAGGAAATTCAAAGCCAGTATCATTTTAATTACACACCACACACACACATGCACACTCGCAGTATTTTAGAGAGAAACTGTCTTCAAATGCCTGAAACTATAACAGCAGGAAGAGCTGTGGTTTGGGGTTCAAATTCAGGTCTGCGGGTGGAGGAGGGATGGATTTCTCGATACCTTTCTCTGGCTCTAAGCCAGATCCTTTGTTCACTATTTTCTAGACACCAAAGGGGGAAAAAAAAAGACTGAGAGTCCCAGTGCGAATATTTCATCCTAGGAGGGGCCCTGGCAACTTGGGCCTGACCTCGAGGGCGCAGAGTGACACTTCCTCCATGTTGATAATGGAGTCTAGCTGAGGAAGGTTTGGGTTCTCCCTCCCAGATATGTTTCAGTTTCTCCTCTTTCCGCTGTCATCCACTTGACATAACTAGGTCTCTCCTCATCACTCCCCTGGACAGTGGGCCTCCTGGCAGGGCAGAGTTTCTGAGATTGAGGATCTCCTTCCACTTCTCGTGCCCTTTACCTACTCTCTGCTCCTGATGGTCTCCCACGAAAACCTGCTTTAATTATACGATGGGCTGGCTTCGCAGTCAGCGCCAATCAGGAAAAGAAACCCCGGGTCCATCCTCTCTCAGAAGTCAGTTTCCACACCTGAAGCAGGGGCTGGTGAACAACACGTGGTATTTCCCACCCCTGTAACGGCTTCGTATGTGCTGCCTTCAGGACACCAGGTGGAATGGGACCCTGAAACCCATCCCAGGAATCACTAACTTTCTTTTCTTTTTTTCTTTTTTTTTTTTTTTCTGAGGTGGAGTCTCGCTCTGTCGCCCAGGCTAGAGTGCAGTGACGCGATCTCGGCTCACTGCAAGCTCCGCCTCCTGGGTTCACGCCATTCTCCTGCCTCAGCCTCCTGAGTAGCTGGGAATACAGGTGCCTGCCACCTCACTCGGCTAATTTTTCTGTATTTTTAGTAGAGACGGGGTTTCACCGTGTTAGCCAGGATGGTCTCGATCTCCTGACCTCGTGATCCGCTCGCCTCGGCCTCCCAAAGTGTTGGGATTACAGGCATGAGCCGCCGCGCCCAGCCAGAATCACTAACTTTCATAGTCCCAAATCATGTGTTTAAGCTACTCCACTAATGAGAAGTGATGTACCTGCCCTACTTCATCCACAGAGGGGCGTGGCTCGCCATCTAGCAGCTCCGTGCCTGTTTCCCTAACTCGCCCCCGTGAGGCTATTATTTAGCAGTACAAGACAGGTCTCTCAAATATGTTTTGATTAAACACGTACAATGTATGTGTCTGCCTTTAAACACTTGAAACTGCAACAGAAATTCCAGGTCTTTTTGGTTATTTTTAAACCTTTGTATATTTTCTTTCAGAGTCGTTAGAATCAGATGTCACCTGATTTGCCTATTTAGAGCCTAATCATTTGGGCCAGCTTTTGGGGAGGTGGGGTGGGGTGGGATGAGGAGGAAAAAAAATAGGAATTTAGGGCATTTCAGTAATTATTGCACAGTTTTCATGTTTGAAAGTGAACCTCAAACCATTAGATCTTAATGATATTTTTCTAGTAAAGTCTTTCAATTTTAGAATATTTTTAGCCCTAATAAATAAAAATCACTAAAGGTCTGTACTTCAACTAAGCAATGCTGGAAAGGAATTCCACTTAAGTGACTCTTTTTAAGGCAAAAACCAGGAAGCTGGTGTGTGGACAAGAGCTTGGGTCGGAGGCACCACCTAAGGGAGGCATATGGTCAACCAGGGGCTCACAATGAGAAGTATTTCCGCAGCCAAACTTCACGACCTTTCTCTGGTCCCCAAAGGTTACCACGAAAGGACAATAGACAGCAGATTCCCTTCTTAATTAACATTTTTATTAAATAACCCATTTCAAATAATGGTTAAATTCTCTAAATTTATATCATTCTATTAACCATACTCTAATCTCATTAACCTTGAAATCCCAGTCTTAACTACCCAATTCTATACACCATGGTACTATCTACTAAACTAATTAAGTGACCTTCAAACTATTTCTCCTCCATACAAAAATCATTTTTTATTTTTTACTCATAGTTTTTTGTTGGCTCTCTCTTGATATCATTTCCTGTGAACTTGGTTGCTGAAGGCCCCAATCTGGGAAGAACTTTCTTATCAAAATCAAATCATATATAATAATCTCACATTACTCACTCAAACTGGTTTATTTTGCAGCATTCCCCTGCCTGTCCCCAACTCCACCCTCTAACTGCCTAGTAGCTTGCTGCCTCTTTTGTGGCCTAAAAATCCTGTGAAGGGCACTGAGTGTCTACAGTGGTTACACAGCCAGGAGCATGGAGCTCTATCCTTTAATCTCCACCTGATGGGAGTTGGGGGAGGTCGGGGGGTTGGGAAGAAAATGACAGGAGCTCCCTCTCTACCTCCAGGCTTCTCTGAAGCAGTGTCCTTGACTTTAAATGCCATAGCTCTAAATACTGATTCGATTACTCTAGTCTTCCTTTTTCACATCCCTAAGGCTGGCGGAAGATATAAGAGCCTTACTGTTAATTCTTGCTTTGCTTTTTCTTCAACACTCTGGTCAAGCAAAAGAAAGATTCCAGAGTTGTACTCGCACTTTCTTACAAGTATGCACACAAACTGTATTGCTTTTCTTCAGCCCCACCTTCATAATAGCCCCCAACCTCAAGATGCTCTCAGCTTTCTAAATTTGTGTTCTAAACCCTTCAGACAGGCTCATGCTGAAGTGGTTTGCAGAAACACAAGAAAATTACTATCTTTTCATGGGTCTCATCTTCATCAACATAACCTTAGGCCTTATGACTTCCATCCTGTGTGCAATCAGAGTAAAACATGTTAGACAAATTTTGATTGTTTATTTTTATTTATTTATTTATTTTGAGACACAGTCATGCTGTCGCCCAGGCTGGAGTGCAGTAGTGCGATCTTGATCTCGGCTCACTGCAACCTCCATCTCCCAGGTTCAAGCGATTCTCCTGCCTCAGCCTCCCGACTAACTGGGATTACAGGTGTGCACCACCATGCCCAGCTGATTTTTTTTGTATTTTTAGTAGAGACACGGTTTTGTCATGTTGGCCAGGCTGGTCTTGAACCCCTGACCTCAGGTGATCCACCCACTTCGGCCTCCCAAAGTGCTGGGATTACAGGCATGAGCCACCGCACTCAGCCTTGATGTTTTAAAAAGCAGCCAGGGCTGGGCAGGGTGGCTCATGCCTGTAATCCCAGCACTTTGGGAGGCTGAGGCAGGCAGATCACTTGGGGTCAGGAATTCAAGACCAGCCTGGCCAACATGGCGAAATCCTGTTTTTACTAAAAATATAAAAAATTAGGTGGGTGTGGTGGTGCATGCCTGTAATCCCAGCTACTTGCAAGGCTGAGGCAGGAGAATTGCTTGAAGCCGGGAGGAGGACGTTGCAGTGAGCCGAGATTGCGCCACCGCACTCCAACCTGGGCAATAAGAATGAAACTCTGTCTCAAAAAAAAAAAAAAAAAAAAAAAAAAAAAAAATTAGGGGGAGCCTGCTTTTCCGGTACACAGTTCCTCAGTACAAAGCAGGGGCTTTCTGTCAGCAGAAGCCTCTCAGTGGGAAAACAACCTGAAGTAGCAGGAAACAGACACCAACCCTAGGGCCGGGAGAGATAACCAACAGAAGAAACAAAAACACTTCTAGGATGACTAGGACGTGTATGATTATTGGTGGCTATCACCTTGGAAGGACAGGCAGTTAGCATCCGTAATATTAGACACAACACAAAGTCCCAATCCAATCAATCATCAAAGAATCCTAGAGTTAGAGACAATCCTCAGCCTTCTGTTCTCACATCGCTCCCAATGGGGAAGCTTGCTGCACATGTGGGGTGGCTTACCTAGGGCGCTCTTGGAGCACCTCATGATTTCTGATTGGTTGCTAAGCAGAAAAGAACCAAATTCCTCCATGCCCCTCCTGTCTTGGAATGGTTCATCTGCCCATCAAGATCAGCGCAACCAATGAGACAGACCACCTCGGTTAGTGTCATGTTGCCAGGTGGCCAAGGCTTCCTGTAATCTTACCTGAACGCCCTCTCCTGTGAGAGCTGAGCAAGACTGGATCTGCCAGACTCGGTCGCGGATGGTATGCAGGTTCAGTCCTTCTGCAATTTCAGAGGCAGGAGCTGCTGTGAGCAAATCCTGCTTATTAGCAAAGATGAGCACTGGCACACAACTTAGTTTTTCTTCCTCCAATAATTCCGCTAGTTCCTGGATTTTGAGAAGGGAGAGGGAGGGAAGGTTAAAATCTATAAATCTATGATATATAACCATATACTACCTTTTTCTCTTTTTCCTTTTTTTTTTTTTTTTTTTTTTGAGACAGAGTCTTGCTTTGTCACCCAGGCTGGAGTGCAGTGGCATGATCTCAGCTCACTGCAACCTTCGCCTCCCAGGTTCAAGTGATTCTCCTGCCTCAGCCTCCTGAGTAGCTGGGACTACAGGCATGTACCACCACACCCAGTTAACTTTTGTATTTTTAGTAGAGACAGGGTTTTGCCATGTTGGGCAGGCTGGTCTAGGACTGCACACCTCAGGTGATCCACCCACCTCGGCCTCCCAAAGTGCTGGGATTACAGGTGTGAGCCACCAAACCCGGCCAACCATGTACTTCTAATCAGAAAAAACATAACAGTTAAGCTGATCAGCTAGCAACTTTCAAGAGTAGTGACTCTCAAACTTTTTTCTTTCTTTTCTATTTTTTTTTTTTTTTTTGAGACAGGGTCTTGCTCTGTCGCCCAGGCTGGAGTGCAGTGGCGCAATCCAGACTCACTGCAACCTTCCACCTCCTGGGTTCAAGCAATTCTCATGCCTCAGCCTCCTGAGTAGCTGGGATTGCAGGTGCACACCACCATGCCCAGCTAATTTCTGTATTTTTGGTAGAGATGGGGTTTCACCATGCTGGTCAGGCTGGTTTTGAACTCCTGGCCTCAAGTGATCTGCCTGCCTTGGCCTCCCAAAGTGCTGGGATTACAGGTGTGAGCCACCGTGCCCAGTCTGATTATCAAACTTGAACCTGTATAAGATTCCCCTGGCAGATTCCTGGGCCCAATCCAGAGATGCTGACTTTGGAAAGTCTAAGCTAGGGCTCAGGAATCTACATTTTTAACAAACTCCTGAAGTGATTCTGTTATAGATGATCTACAGACCAAATTTTTTTGAGACAATATCTCACTCTGTCACCCAGGCTGGAGTGTAGTGGCGCGATCACAGCTTACTGCAGGCTCAGCCTCCTGGGCTCAAGTGATGCTTTCTTTTTTTTGAGACGGAGTCTCTTTCCACGCCTGCTGGAGTGCAGTGGCCAGATTCAGCTCACTGCAAGCTCCACCTCCTGGGTTTACGCCATTCTTCCTGCCTCAGCCTCCTCGGCAGCTGGGACTACAGGCTCGCCCACCTCGCCCGGGCTAAGTTTTGTATTTTTTAGTAGAGACTGGGTTTCAGTGTCAGCCAGGATGGTCTCGATCTCCTGACCTCGATCCGCCTCCCTCGCTCCTCGCCTCCCAGTGCTGGGATTACAGGCTTGAGCCACCGCCACCGCCTCAAGTGATGCTTTCTTTCAACTTAGCCTCCTGGATCAGCTAGCTGACCTATGGTGATCGGCCACCATGCCCAGCTAATTAAAAACATTTTTTTTTGGCCGGGCGCAGTGGTCACCCATGTAATCACAGCATTTTGGGAGGCTGAGGTGGGCGGATCACCTGAGGTCAGGAGTTCGAGACTGGGGTCTGACCAATATGGTGAAACCCTGTCTCTACTAAAATTCAGGCCGGGCGCTGTGGCTCAAGCCTGTAATCCCAGCACCTTGGGGAGGCCGAGACCATGGATCACTTCAGGTCAGGAGATCGAGACCATCCTGTCAACCCGTGAAACCCTGTCTCTACTAAAAAAATACAAAAAACTAGCCGGCTGCAGGTGGCTGTATGCCTGTAGTCCCCAGCTACTCGGGAGGCTGAGGCAGGAGGAACGGGCGAACCCGGGAGGCGGGAGCTTGCAGTGAGCTGGAGATCCGCCACTGTACTCCAGCCTGGGCGACAGAGCGCAGACCCGCCTCAAAAAAAAAAAAAAAAAAAAAAAAAAAAAAAAAATTCACAAAAATTAGCCACACATGGTGGCTGGGCACCCGGTCCCAACTACTCAGGAGGCTGAGACAGGGATAATTGCTTGAACCCAGGAGGCGCTTCTGCAGTGAGCCAAGATCACACTGCACTCCAGTCTGGGTGACAGAGTGAGACTCTCTCTGGAAAAAAAAATTTTTTGTAGAGACAGGGTTTTGATATATTGGCCATGCTGGTCTTGAACTCCTTGGCTCAAGGGATCCCTCCCGCCAGCCTAACAACAGAGAATTATAGCCATAAACCAACACACCTGGCTCATAGAACACATTTTGAGAAACATCATTCAAGGCAGAAGACAAGAAGTGGCTTGAGATTCAAAACTTCTACCCAAAGTGGATTACCTGCAAATAACTTTCAATGCGTGTGTGTGTGTGTATGAAATTTAAACTGAAAATGACAATTACTTTAGCGAGCACTTGTTTCATCAATCTCTATCTCTAAACATGCATGCACATGCTTCACATTTCATCAAACCTACATCCTAAAATAACTTTATTGGTCCATCTGGCAAGGTCCCTGATATTTAGGTTATAGGTTGGGGTCTAAATTATATGTGATTCTGTTTACAAAAACTATAGAGAGTTGTATATGTACTTAAATGATAGGCCCATCTTTTCTCTCATTAAATTCACATTTTAGCTACTTAAAACACGGGCTTTCAAAGAGAACTGTAACGGATCAAGAGGCAGATGATCACATAGGACCTCCACCTCCAAGCTCAAGATTTCAATAAAGAGTGATAACCCAGAAATCATCAGGGTATGGAAGGTGGTGAGTTGTTTCCAGAAGTCTGGAGGGTTCTCAACCCAATTTCAAAAAAAAGGACATAAACATGAGAACTGCTACCTTTGAAGCCACCTGTGGTCATATTTAGGATACAGGCCAAGGACTCTGCAATGAGAACTTTTAAAAACTTTTTTTTTTGAGATGGAGTCTCACTCTGTCACCCAGGCTGGAGTGCAGTGGCACAATCTCGGCTCACTGCAACCTCCGCCTCCTGGGTTCAAGCAATTATCCTGCCTCAGCCTCCAGAGTAGCTGGGACTACAGGCACACGCCACCACACCCGGCTAATTTTTTGTATTTTTAGTAGAGACAGGGTTTCACCATGTTAGCCAGGATGGTTTTGATCTCCTGACCTCAGGTGATCCACCTGCCTCGGCCTGCCAAAGTGCTGGGATTACAGGCATGATCCACTGGCCTTAAAAAACATTTGAAAATTAATTTAAAAGTTGAACTTTTTTTTTTTTTTGAGACAGTTTTGCTCTTGTTGCCAGACTCTTGGTGCAATCTTGGCTTACTGGAACTTCTGTCTCCTGGGTTCAAGTGATTCTCCTGCCTCAGCTTCCCGAGTAGCTGGGATTACAGGCACGCACCACCACACCTGGCTTATTTTTTGTAGAGACGGGGTATTACCATATTGGCCAGGCTGGTCTCAAACTTCTGACCTCAGGTGATCCACCTGCTTCAGCCTCCCAAAGTGCTGGGATTACAGGTGTGAACCATTGTGCTGACCTTTTTTCTTTTCTTTTTCTTTCTTTCTTTTTTTTTTTTTTTTGAGACAGGGTCTCACTCTGTTGCCCAGGCTGGAGTGCAGTGTCTTGATCACAACTCACTGCAGCCTTGAGCTCCTAGGCTCAAGCCATCCTCCTACCTCAGCCACCCAAGTAGCTGGAACTACAGGTACATGCCACCATACCCAGCTAATTTCACTCCTTTTTTGTAGAGATGGGGTTTCTCCATGTTGTCCAGGCTGTTGCAATGAGATCTAAGCACGCTTCTTCAAATCAGTCCACTCCACCCCTTGCCTCTCCTATCAGCAAACCCACCCTGGGTAAAATGTCCTTCACTTCTCTATGTAAAATTGGGTACACAAATCACATCATGTAATCATGTTGACATGCGCCCTGCATTTGAAGCCGTATTTGGGTCCAAGGTACACCTCATCTCCTGGCTTAAAAAATAAAAGCAGCTTAGTTTTGGCTTGTGCATTTCTTCCTGTCCTTTCAAATTTGTCAAAGTTACCCCTGAATCAATTAAGTAAGTATTGAAAAATGTAAATAAAAATGAGAAGTGAATTGTTCCTTTGGGTTCATTTTCACATGGCCTGGGAAAAAACCTGAAGAGCCTTTGGGCATAGTGCTAAGTTCCACTCGTCTGTATCTCGTATATTCAATTTGATTAAAGTTAAAAAGCTTTAATTAAAAAACTGTTTAGGCTGGGCGTGGAGGCTCACGCCTGTAATCCCAGCACTTTGGGAGGCTGAGGTGGGTGGATCATCTGAGGTCAAGAGTTCAAGACCAGCCTGGTCAACATGGAGAAACCCTGTCTCTACTAAAAATACAAAAAAATTAGCCGGGTGTGGTGGCGCACGGCTGTAATCCCAGCTATGTGGGAGGCTGAGGCAGGAGAATCACTTGAACCTGTGAGGTGGAGGTTGCAGTGAGCCGAGATTGTGCCACTGCACTCCAGCCTGGGTAACAAGAGTGAAACTCCATCTTGGGAAAACAAAAAAACTGTTTAAAGAACTCTCAACTAATTTCAGACAACTGGTATTTTTGCCAGCTTGCTAGAATAACTGTCTTGTTTCAACTGTAAAGGTTAACAGACAAAACAAAACAAAAACTTCCCTCACTCTCACACATTTACAAGGTTGATTAATGAATACCCAGTTATTTGGGAACTATCTCAACAGAATAATTAGTATTTAAAAAATATACTAGGCTGGGTGTGGTGGCTCACGCCTGTAATCCCAGCACTTTGGGAGGCCAAGGTGGGAAGATCACCTGAGGTCGGGAGTTCGAGACCAGCCTGACCAACATGGTGAAACCCTGTCTCTACTAAAAATACAAAATTAGCGGGGCGTGGTGGCGCATGCTAATCCCAGGTACTTGGGAGGCTGAGGCAGGAGAATTGCTTGAACCTGGGAGGTGGAGATTGGGGTGAGCTGAGATCATGCCATTGCACTCCAGCCTGGGAAATAAGAGCAAAAAACTCCGTCTCAAAAAAAAAAAAAAAAAAAAAAAAAAAAAAATATATATATATATATATTAGACCTTTGATACAAAACAAAAGAATTATTTACCTGACCCGTCTCTTCAAATCTTTTTCTGTCTGCACTGTCGATTACATATATCTATAAAGGAAAAGAAGAAGGTTATTTCAGTGAGCAGAGATGGAAAAGACAGGGCAATTTCTGCAAAAGGAGCAGGTGATCCCCAATCAGCATATTCCAATTAGCACAACATACAGTAATTCACTGGCGATTCTCATCTCATTTATGAAGGCCAAACAAACAAATACACAAATTAAATAAATAGGGGTGCCCAGAAAGTACCTTCAGCAATGCTCCAAAGTCTAGGAATTTAGGAAAACCAAGTGGGATAAAATAGCTACATTTAATGGGCACTTGATGTTATCAGTAAACATTACTAGGTCTACTCTATTAACCCTCATTACAACTTTACAATATAGATTTCACTGTTTTCCCTTTTTTTTGAGATGGAGTCTTGCTCTGTCACCCAGGCCGGAGTGCAGTGGTGCGATCTCAGCTCTGGATTCACACCATTCTCCTGCCTTAGCCGCCCCAGCAGCTGGGACTACAGGCGCCCGCCGCCACGCCTGGCCAATTTTTTTGTATTTTTAGTAGAGACAGGGTTTCACTGTGTTAGCCAGGATGGTCTCGATCTCCTGACTTCATGATCCACTCGCCTTGGCCTCCCAAACTGCTGGGATTACAGGAGTGAGCTACCACGCCCAGCCTTTTTTTTTTTTTTTTTTTGAGACAGAGTCTCGCTCTGTCACCCAGGCTGGAGTGCAGTGGCGCGATCTCGGCTCACTGAAAGCGCCGCCTCCCGGGTTCACGCCATTGTCCATTCTCCTGCCTCAGCCTCCCAAGTAGCTGGGACTACAGGCGCCCGCCACCACGCCTGGCTAATTTTTTGTATTTTTAGTAGAGTCAGGGTTTCACCATGTTAGCCAGGATGGTCTTAATCTCCTGACTTCATGATCCGCCTGCCTCGGCTTCCCAAAGTGCTGGGATTACAGGTGTAAGCCACTGCGCCTGGCCTATTTTCCCATTTTATTCGTAAATAAACATAAGCAGAAAGTCAAGTAATTTTCCCAAATTACATCTGGTACTTGAGAAAATTGGGATTCAAACTCAAGCACGTAAGTCCATAGCTGCTCTTAACCTGTCTGCTATACTGCTTCCCAGATTGTCAGAATGGAAGGGATGGTGTTTTGAGGCATTTATAATCCTATATTCCTCAAATCTCAAAGTACCATCTGCAGCATTAACTATATGCTGACTTCAGGGGCTGATGACAAAGGAGACACAGCTGGGTCAAGATCAAATACTGGAAATAGTAAGGGCACAGTCTTTGCCAGAAGCAAGAAAAGTCTTGAGATTCATCATAAACTACAAATCCCACGATTTCTCTCCATCCCTCAATTTTAGTTATTGCATGAATAACATCCTACAGCAATAAGGGAAATAAGGTAACACACACACACACACACACACACACACACTCACACAAGAAAGAAAGAAAAAAAGAAAGAAAGAGAAAGAAAGAAAGAAAGATCACCTATAGTTATACCACCCAAACACATTAACTATTTTAATTTCCTATGGAAAGCTCCCTTTTAATCCTCCTTCATATGAAAACTAAAAAAGAAACAGAGATATAATTTTGTAGGTACTTTTCATTAAATGATGTATTAATGTTTTCTCACTTGCTAATCTAAAAATTATCAATCTTTCAAACTTTCTTTAAAGAATTTAAAATTGCTATTAGCCTAATGGTATAATGGAAACATTCTCTTTTAAAATAGCATATCCAACTAAAAACACAATCTTCAGTTCTCACCATTACATACGTTAAATTATGTAAGTTACAAGCATTTTTTTTTTTTTTAATTTTATTTTATTTTATTTGTTTTTTGAGACGGAGTCTCACTGTGTCTCCCAGGCTAGAGTGCAGTGGCGCGATCTTGGCTCACTGCAAGCTCCGCCCCCCGGGTTCACGCCATTCTCCCGCCTCAGCCTCCCAAGTAGCTGGGACTAAAGGCGCCCGCTACCGCGCCCGGCTAGTTTTTTGTATTTTTAGTAGAGACGGGGTTTCACCATGTTAGCCAGGATAGTCTCGATCTCCTGACCTTGTGATCCACCCGCCTCGGCCTCCCAAAGTGCTGGGATTACAGGCTTGAGCCACCACGCCCGGCCGTTACAAGCATTTTTTTTTTACTCAAAGTCAAATTCTGTGCTACACTGAAAATCTGCTCTTTAGAAAAAAAAAAAAAAACCACACAATTAAAATTCCACCGCTTAATGCTCTCTATTTAGAGTCACAAATGCTAAATATTATACCAGAAACCAATTTCAGCCATTTCCCTCAAGAATACTCTATGTTTTGGCCAGGCGCGGTGGCTCATGCCTGTAATCCCAGCACTTTGGGAGGCCAAGGAGGGCAGATCACCTGAGGTCAAGAGTTTGAGACCAGTCTGACCAACATGGAGAAACCCTGTGTCTACTAAAAATCAAAAATTAGCTGGGTGTGGTGGCATATGCCTATAATCTCAGCTACTTGGGAGGCTGAGGCAGGAGAACCGCTTGAACCTGGGAGGCAGAGGTTGTGGTGAGCTGAGATTGCGCCACTGTACTCCAGCCTGGGCAACAAGAGTGAAACTCTGTCTCAAAAAAAAAAGAAAAAAAAAAGAATACTCTATGTTTCTACTTGGAGAATCATACGAGGAGAGAGGATGAATATGTTTGGTTTCAATATTTTTGTATGGCATTTTAATTATTGCTCATTATTATTATTGTACTCTGATTCGATGTCAATACATGCACTAATGAGTTCTGCACACCACACACACACCCAACATTCTATGTGTCTGATAAGTCACTCTGCAGAATATGGTGCTTGCTTAGTTTTCCACCAGTGAGGCTCACCTTCTAGAAGTAGCAGGCAGAGTATAAACACAGATGAAGAAAGAAGAAATGCAATGGGAGAGTGAACTTCAAAATAAAAGACCTCATTCAAATTGTTTTATAGTCTATAGTAGCCTAGAATGATTTTCACTCAAGCAATAGTCCAAGAAGATGTGAGGGAAGACCAGGCACAGTGGCTCATGCCTGTAAACCCAGCACTTTGGGAGGCTGAGGTGGGTGGATCACCTGAGGTCAGGAGTTCAAGACCAGCCCGGCCAACATGGAGAAACCCTGTCTCTACTAAAAATACAAAAATTAGCTGGACATGGTGGTGTGCACCTGTAATCCCAGCTACTCGGGAGGCTGAGGCGAGAGAATCGCTTGAACCCAGAAGGTGGAGGCTGCGGTGAGCCGAGCTCACGCCACTGCACTCCAGCTTGGGCGACAGAGTGAGACTCCGTCTCAAAAAATACACATATAGGCCAGGCGCAGTGGCTCACGCCGGTAATCCCAACACTTTGGGAGGCTGAGGCGGGCGAATCAGAAGGTCAGGAGATCGAGACCATACTGGCTAACACAGTGAAAACCCATCTCTACTAAAAATACAAAAAATTAGCTGGCGCATGCGCTACTCAGGAGGCTGAGGCAGGAGAATCGCTTGAACCTGGGAGGGAGAGGTTGCAGGGAGCCAAGATCGCACCACCGCGCTCCAGCCTGGGTGACAGAGCGAGACTCCGTCTCAAATTAAAAAACAAAAAACAAAAAACATATATTTATGTGAGGGAGGAAAGAAAGATCAGCTAGGAGTGTCTGGAGCTCAGAGGGCTGCTTGGTGGCTATGTTCAGGTCATCTGGCAAGAAAAGAATGACAAAGCAGGAGAGAGGTGTGCTGGGGGCAAAGGCTATGAATAAAGGTGAGGGTAGGAAGGAAGAGGCTGAGACAAGGCTGATAATATGGTTAAAGATAGTGGGTGCAGTGGCTCATGCCTGTAATCCCAACACTTTGGGAGGCCAAGGTAGAAGGATCGCTTGAACCCAGGAGTTTGAAACCAGCCTGGGCAACATAGTGAGACCCATCTCTGAAAACAAACAAAATTAGCAAGATGCAGTAGCATGTACCTTGTAGTCTCTGTTATGCAGGAGGCTGAGGCAGGAGGATCCCTTAAGCCCAGGAGATTGAGAGAGTGAGCTATGATCACGCCATTGCACTCCCCTGGGCCACAAAGTGAAACCCCGTCTCTCTCTCTTTTTTTTTTATGAGATGGAGTTTCGCTTTTGTTGCCCAGGCTGGAGTGCAATGGTGCAATCTTGGCTCACCCCAACCTCCGCCTCCTGGGGTCAAACCGCAGCTCTTAAAACAAAAAACAAAAAACAAAAAACAAACAAACAAAAAAAACCCCAGACGGCTGATATGAAGAAACAGACAGTTGGGAGAGGATGGTGAGAAATGGAAAGATCATTTTAATAGTAGACAAGAAAGATGACCAAATACCAGAGAATCCAGAGGCTGAAGGTCAATGAGAAGAAAGCTTAAATTGTACTCATAATTATTTGGTATTTATTGCTTTGACACGAAATTTCACTGCAAGCATTTCCATTACAAGATTAGAAAGGAGGATTTTCCTAAATTATACACCAATTTTTCCTATCATTTGGCATTTTCTCAAGTAACTTTTAAAAAATGTGAAAATTACTACACAATCATTCTAGGAGTCAATCTATAAAGGAAGCATCCCATTTATTAAGAGCCAAATGAAAAAGTCATAGGCACAAACAAATCTCTGGTGATCCCACAAGTGTGTTTTTCTGCAGCATTATACTTTTTTTTTTTTTTTTTTTTGAGAAAGAGTCTTGCTCTGTCGTCCAGGCTGGAGTATAATGGGGCGATCTTGGCTCACTGCAACCTCCGCCTCCTGGGTTCAAGCAATTCTCTTGCCTCAGTCTCCTGAGTAGCTGGGACTATAGGTCCATGCCATCAAACCTGGCTAATTTTTGTATTTTTAGTAGAGACGGGGTTTCACCATGTTGGCCAGGCTGGTCTTGAACTCCTATCCTCAAGTGGTCTGCCCACCTCTGCCTCCCAAAATGCTGGGATTACAACCATGACCTACGGCGCCCGGCCCTGCAGTGGTATACTCTCATCCTGATTGTCGCCTCCCCAGCTCCTCCCAATGTCTCCATGCAATGTCTGTTTCCTTCTGGACAACAGCTAAAGATAAGGATTACCTTTACTTTTTCAAAAAAATAGCATAGCTATTGGTTAACTCAGTCATGTAAAAAATGTAAAAAGGCATTTTTTTGAGACAGAGTTTTGCTCTTGTTGCACAGGCTGGAGTGCAATGGCGTGATCTCAGCTCACTGCAACCTCCGCCTCCTGAGTTCAAGCAATTCTCCTGCCTCAGCCTCTGGAGTTGCTGGGATTACAAGCATGCTCCACCACGCCCAGCTAATTTTGTATTTTTAGTAGAGATGGGGTTTTGCCATGCTGGTCAGGCTGGTCTCAAACTCCTAACCTCAGGGGATCCGCCCATCTTAGCCTCCCAAAGTGCTAGGATTACAGGCATCAGCCATCGTGCCCGGCCAAAAAAAAAAGATTTTGAAAGCTCCAAACAAATTAATAGTCAATTAAAAATTTTTCTGGTCTTTTGCCAGAAAGTATCAGGGAAAGTTAAACATTTATTATGCTCCTGACTCACCTTTAAACAGTATAGACCTTCACAAGTAAGTCATGAAAGCTACTCAAAAGTCAAGTCATATAATCCATGGCATGATGCTTGAGGCAAAGCCAATTCACATCATTTTTTGGCAACTGTTTTGAAATGCTTATTTGGTTATGGGAGGAAGAACTACAGAAAAAGATTTTGTCTTGATAGAAGTTCAGCCAACTCCAGATCACCAGAGAGGGCTCGCCCAGCGTGTGGACGGAGGGCTGTTTGTTCCTCCTCTTGCTTCTGCTCCTCCCAGCTCCGGCTGCCACCTTTTGTCCATTTTATTGCTCCTAACATTTCTCCACCAGATGTAGACAGCAACAAGAAGGTGTGACATTAACCAGTGTGGCTTTTTGATAGCTTGAGTGAAAGTCTATGGAAGGCTCGAAATGATCAGGTGTCTGGATAAACTTGTGGTTTTCAATTAGATGTGCTTCCTCTAGCTTCAGTAGTATAGATAAGTAAGTGTGAGAAATTTGGAAATGATACAAGAGATAGTTATCTTCTTTTAGGGTGTTTGAGATCTCGATGTCCTACACTTTAGATATGGAAATAATTAAAGTTACTTTATTTTATTTACTTATTATTTATTATTATTATTTTTTGAGACAGAGTCTTGCTCTATCACCCAGGCTGGAGTGCAGTGGCGCGATCCCGGCTCACTGCAACCTCTGCCTCCCAGGTTCAAGCAATTCTCCTGCTCCAGCCTCCCAAATAGCTGGGATTATAGGCGCCTGCCACTACGCCCAGCTAATTTTTGTATTTTTAGTAGAGACGACGTTTCACCATGTTGGCCAGGCTGGTCTTGAATTCCTGATCTCAACTGATCCACCTGCCTCAGCCTCCCAAAGTGCTGGGATTACAGGCATGAGCCACTGTGGCTGGCCTACTTTGTTTAAATTATATTACATTTAAACACAAAGCTGGTATTAATAATACAGTAAATGATTAGTAGTAACATGAATATACCTTGAAAATACATTTATTTTATCTATCAAAAGGCTGTTATTATTTCTGGGTCTAAAGAGAAATGGAAGCTACCCTATCCCCTCCCTTCCATCACACTTCAAGTTTTATTTCTTAGTCACTACCCTCAAATTAATAAAGCTGATGTCAGATGTTCTCAATGTCATCTTCCCTAAGAATAATTCTGGTACTTCTAGGAGTTGCCCTTAGTATTTCAAACCTTTTTTTAAATTTTTTTTTTTTTTGAGATGGGGTCTTGTATGTTACCCAGGCTGGTCTCAAACTCCTGGGCTCAAGGGATCCTCCCACCTCAGCCTCTTCAGTAGTTGAGATTATAGGTGTGCACCACCAGACACAGTTTTGAGAACCATTTAATTTAATACTCCAAAGCAAGGGTAGGCAAACTTTTTATGAAAGGCCAGCAGTCAATATTTTAGCCTCTGTGGCCCATACAATCTCTTTCACAGTTCTTGAACGCTCCTGTTATCGTCAGAAAGCAACCACAGAAAATCTGTAAACAAATGCATGCGGCTATGTTCCAAGTAACTTCATGGACACTGAAATGTGAATTTCATATAATTTTCACATGTTGTGAAACATTATTCTTTTGGCATTTCTTCCCCCCAACCACTTAGAAATGTAAAAACCACTCCTAGCTTGAAGGCTATACAAAAACTGGAGGCAGCCTGGATCAATTTGTCGACCTGCTCTAAAGCAAGATTTGATTATGGTACTCTAGAGAAAATGGGAAAGAATGAACCAGGCAACTCTTGTGTCAAGCCTCAAGCCTGCTCTTCTAGGCAGTGGAGTCTAGCATAATAAGTCTTTTTCAACCAACAATGGAAGACTATTAAACACAGACAAATGTAACCCATCCACCACTGCCACTCTAAGCGGCTACAAAACTGGCAGACATGGCTGTGAGTCACAAGGCCTTAGAATCTAACCCCAGGGACTCAGCTGCTCCCCCAAACCTGTTTAATCTCAAACAGCACTGGAAAATAATGAAAGGTTGACCCTCAATTCAAAATATTATCTTGTACTAGTGCCTAGTACAAGGATGTGCTGGAGGAAGCTTTTCTAGGGTTGTTGTGAACCGATTTTTGCTGGATTGTACGTTAATTCCCGGGTACTCTCAGTTCATGTGAATGTGGAATCCAGGGTTACGTTATATTACAACGACCTTGCAGTCTACCCTCAAGCTATTAGAGCTTATGATTTAAAATTACCCTTACCTGGAGACCAGAAGGTTTCTGAGACCTCCTTATGGAGACTTACAATCATTAATGTCCTTATATACTTCTCTTCCTTGGGTATTTCTTTCAAGATACCTTAATCCAGCAGATGAACAGATAGGAATGTAATTTCTCTCAGCCACCTGCTTTTTCCTCACTCTTGATTGAAAGAGGAAAAGGGAGTCTATAGTTTTTGAAACATGTATACACTTTTTTTTTTTTTTTTTTTGAGATGGAGTCTCGCTCTGTCGCCTAGGCTGGAGTGCAGTGGTGTGATCTCGGCTCACTGCAACCTCTGCCTCCTGGGCTCAAGCGATACTCCTGTCTCACTGTCTCAGCTTCCTGAGGAGTTGGGATTACAGGCATGCGCCACCACCTCTGGCTAATTTTTATATTTTTAGCAGAGATGGGGTTTCGCCATGATGGCCAGGCTGGTCTCGAACTCCTGACCTCCGGTGATCCACCCACCTCAGCCTCCCAAAGTGCTGGGATTACAGGTGTGAGCCCTCCATGTCTTTTCTTTTCTTTTTTTTTTTGAGATGGAGTCTCGCTCCGTCGCCCAGGCTGGAGTACAGTGGCACGATCTCAGCTCACTGCAAGTTCCACCTCCAGGGTTCATGCCATTCTCCTGCCCCAGCCTCCCGAGTAGCTGGGACTACAGGTGCCCGCCACCTCACCTGGCTAATTTTTTGTATTTTTTAGTAGAGACGGGGTTTCACCATGTTAGCCAGGATGGTCTCGATCTCCTGACCTCGTGATCTGCCCACCTCGGCCTCCCAAAGTGCTGGGATTACAGGTGTGAGCCACTGCACCCGGCCCTCCGTGTCTTTTCAAGACTTGATAGCTTATACCTTTTTATCACTGAATAATATTCTACTATATGGGTTTATCTATTAACCTACTGAAGGACATCTTGGTTGCTTCCAGGTTTTGGCAATTAGGAATAAAGCTGCCATAAACATTCCTATGCAGGATTTTGTGTGGAATATCAATTTCCAACTAACTGGGTATATATCTTGAAGTACTTCTGGACTGTATGCTAAAACTATGTTTAGCTTTGTAAGATACTACCAACTGTCTTCCAAAGTGGCTGTACCATTTTGCATTTCCACCAGCAATGAAGAGGAGTTCCTGTTGCTCTACATACGTATCGGCATTCGGTATTGTCAGTTTGTTTAATTTTAGTCAGTCTAGTAGGTATTAATATGTAGTACTGGCCGGGCGCGGTGGCTCACGCCTGTAATCCCAGCACTTTGGGAGGCCGAGGCGGGCGGATCACAAGGTCAGGAGATCGAGACCACAGTGAAACCCCGTCTCTACTAAAAATACAAAAAATTAGCCGGGCGCGGTGGTGGGCGCCTGTAGTCCCAGCTACTCAGGAGGCTGAGGCAGGAGAATGGCGTGAACCCGGGAGGCGGAGCTTGCAGTGAGCCGAGATCGCGCCACTGCACTCCAGCCTGGGCCACAGCGCGAGACTCCGACTCAAAAAAAAAAAAAAAAAAAAAAATATGTAGTACTATATTAATGCTGTTTTAATTTGTAAATCCATAATGACATATAATACTGAACATTTTTTATATGCTTATCTGCCTTCTTTGATGAGGTGCCTGTTCAGATCTTTTGCCCATTTGTAAAACTAAGTTGTTTGCTTATTCTTGAGTTTTTTAGTTATTTGTATATTTTAAATACAACTACTTTAACATACATGTGTTTTGCAAATATTTTCTCCCAGTCTGTGGTTTGTCTTTTTATTCTCTTAGCAGTTTCTTTTTTTTTTTTTTGAGACGGAGTCTCGCGCTGTGTCACCCAGGCTGGAGTGCAGTGGCGCGATCTCGGCTCACTGCAAGCTCCGCCTCCCAGGTTCAGGCCATTCTCCTGCCTCAGCCTCCGAGTAGCTGGGACTACAGGCGCCCGCCACCACGCCCGGCTAGTTTTTTGTATTTTTAGTAGAGACGGGGTTTCACCATGTTAGCCAGGATGGTCTCGATCTCCTGACCTCGTGATCCGCCCGCCTCGGCCTCCCAAAGTGCTGGGATTACAGGCTTGAGCCACCGCGCCCGGCCAGCAGTTTCTTTTGCAGAGTAGAAGTTTTATTTTATTTATTTTTTTGAGATAGAGTCTCACTCTGTTACCCAGACTGGAGTACACTGGCATGATCACGGTTCACTACAGCCTCAACTTCCCGAGCTCAAGTGATCCTTCCAACTCAGTCTCCCGAGTAGCTGGGACTACAGGTCCACATCACCATGCCTGGCTAATTTTTTTTTTTATTTTTTGTAGAGACAGGGTCACAGTATATTGTGCAGGCTGGTCTTGAACTCCTGGACTCAAAGCATCCTCCCACCTCGGCCTCCCAAAGGGCTGAGATTACAGGCATGAGCCACTACACCCAGCTTCCAGAAGTTTTAAATTCATTTAAGTCCAATTTATTTCTTTCATGGATTATGCTTTTTGTGTATCTAAAACCTCATCACCAAACTCAAGGTCACCTAGATGTTCTTCTATGTTATCTTCTAGGAGTTTTATAGTGTTTGGATTTTACATTTAGGTTTAAGATCCATTTTGTCAAGGGCCTCAGGTAGAAGGAAAAAAAATCCATTTTAACATTTTAAGTTAAGGGGTAAGGATGGGTCTAGATTTTTTTTTTTTTTTTTTTTGCATGTCGATGTCCCATTATTCCAGCACCACTTGCTGAAAAGATTATCCTTCCTCCCTTGAATTGTCATGTTCTTTTGTCAAAGAGAGTGGGCCATATTCATGTAAGCCTATTTTGGGGCTTTCTATTCTGTTCTGTTGATCAATTTGTCTACTCTTTCTCTGAGGCATGCTGTCTTTTTTTTTTTTTTTTTGAGACGTAGTTTCACACTTGTTGCCCAGGCTGGAGTGCAATGGTGCAATCTTGGCTCACCGCAATCTCCGCCTCCTGGGTTCAAGCGATTCTCCTGTCTTAGTCTCCCGAGCAGCTGGGATTACAGGTGCCTGCCACCACACCTGGCTAGTTTTTGTATTTTTAATATAGATGGGGTTTCACCCCATTGGCCAGACTGCTCTTGAACTCCTGACCTCAGGTGATCCGCCTGCCTCAGCCTGCCAACGTGTTGGGATTGCGGGCATGAGCCACTGTGCCCGGCCTATGCTGTCTTGTTTACTTGCTTTACAGTGAATTTTGAAGTCAGGTAGTGCCAGTTCTCTAACTTGTTCCTTTTCAGTACTATACTAGCCATCTAAATCTTTTGCTTTTCCATATAAACATCAGAATCAGTTTGTCAATATCCCCAAAGTAACTTGCTGTGATTTTGACTGGGATTGTATTAAATCTATAAATCAAGTTGGGTATAACTGACATCTTAATAACACTGAGTTTTCCTATCCATGAGCATGGACCATCTCTTTATTTACCTAGATCTTCTTTATAAGTTTTGCAGGTTTCCTCAAACAGGTCCTGAATGTATTTTGTTAGATTTATGCCTAAGCATTTCATTTTGGGGGTGCTAAATAGTATTTTGCTATTAATTTCAAATTTCAATTGTTCACTGCTGATAAAAAGGAAAGCAACTGACTTGAACATATTCATCTTATATCCTGCAGCCTTGGTGTAATCACTTATTAGTTCTAAGTGTTTCCTTGCTGATTTAAAAGATTTTTTTTTAAATTTTTGAGATGGAGTTTCACCCTTGTTGCCCTAGCTGGAATGCAACGGCACAATCTTGGCTCACCGCAGCCTCCACCTCCTGGGTTCAAGCGATTCTCCCACCTCAGCCTCCCAAGTAGCTAGGATTACAGGCATGTGCCACCACACCCAGCTAATTTTGTATTTTTAGTAGAGATGGGGTTTCTCCGTGTTGGTCAGGCTGGTCTCGGACTCCTGACCTTAGGTGATCCGCCCGCCTTGGCCTCACAAAGTGCTGGGATTACAGGCATGAGCCACTGCACCCGGCCTGATTTAAAAGATTATTTATTTTTATTTTTTTTTGTTTTTTTCTGATTTAAAAGAATATCATCTTATCTTACCTTATCTTATCTCAACCTATTCTTATCTTATCTCATCTTATCTTATCTTAGAGAGAGTCTCACTCTTGTTGCCCAGGCTGGATGACCACCATGCCCAGCCTTATTTTAGTTTTTTTAATTGAGACAGAGTCTCACTCTGTCACCCAGGCTAGAGTGCGCGATCTCGGCTCACTGCAAGGTCCGCCTCCTGGGTTCACGCCATTCTCTGGCCTCAGCCTCCTGAGTAGCTGGGACAACAGGCGCCCACCACCACGCCCGGCTAATTTTTTGTATTTTTAGTAGAGACAGAGTTTCACTGTGTTAGCCAGGATGATCTCCTGACTTCATGATCCGCCCACCTCGGCCTCCCAAAGTACTGGGATTACAGGCGTGAGCCACCCCGCCGGGCCAACAGTTTTTTAAAATGCAAAAATTCCTGTCCTTATGGAGCTTACCTTCCAGTGTGAGAGAAAGGTAATAAATAAAAATATGTCTGATGGCAACAGGTACAAATAATTTGCTGATAGATCAGATGCGGGGAGTGAGAGGAGAGGGAGCCAAGAATGACTGCATTGTTTCTGGAGGAATGGGACTACCATTTACTGAGAAGACTGTGGGAAGAGTAGGGTTGAGTAGGATGAAAACAGGAATTTGGTTTTAGACACGTTGAGGCTGAGGCCTTACCAGCCCCTGAAGTAGAGATGTCAAATAGGCAGCTGGCTTATATAGTCATGTGTTGCTTAATGACAGGGACATGTTCTGAGAAATGCATTATTAGGCAATTCTGACATGGTGCCAACATCATACAGTGTACTTACACACACCTAGATGGTCTACTACACACCTAGGCTGTATGGCATAGCCTATTGCCCCAGGCTACAAACCTGTACACCAAGTTACTGTACTGAATACTGCAGGCAACTATAAAACAATGGTAAGTGTTTATGTACCTAAACACATACAAGGTAATGTGTTATGACAGCTATGTCACTAGGTAATAGAAAATTTTCAGCTCTTTTTTTTTTTTTTTTTTTTTTTTGAGAAAGAGAGTCTTGCTGTGTCATCCAGGCTGGAGTGCAGTGGCAAAATATTGGCTCACTACAAGCTCTGCCTCCCAGGTTCAAGCAATTCTCTGCCTCAGTCTCCCGAGTAACTGGGATTATAGGCGTCCACCACTACACCCAGCTAATTTTCGTATTTTTAGTCGAGACGTGGTTTCACCATCTTGGCCAGGCTAGTCTTGAACTCCTGACCTCCTGATCCACCCGCCTTGGCCTCCAAAAGTGCTGGGATTACAGGCGTGAACCACTGAGCCCGGCAGCTCTATTATAATCTTAAGGGACCACTATCATTTATGAGGTCAGTCACTGACCCAAGTGTCATTATGTGGCACATGACTGTATATGAAACTCAAGTTCAGGGGAGAATTCCAGGCTAGAGATGATGGTTTGAGATTCATAAGTATCTAAGTGGTCGTTAAATCCTTCAAATTAGACGAGGTCACCTAAGCAGTAACTCAGAGAAGAAAAACACAAGGACTCTGGGGCTCTCAAACATTTGGAGGTTGGGAGATTTAAAAAAATAGCAATGGAGATTTAGGAGAAGTAGCCAGTGAGGAGAAAAACCAAGATAGAATGGTGTCTTGGAAGCCAAGTAAAGACAATGTTTCAAAGACAGCATTACCAGTGTTAAATGGGCTGATAGGTCAAGTGAGATGAGTACTGAAAACTGAGCCCTATTTTTAGCAATGTGGAATTATCAGTGAGCCTGAATAGAAGGCTCAAGAGTAACTGGGAGGAGATAAAGCAAAGACAGAGAGCATAGGAAACTCTTTCAAGAAGTTCTGCTATAAAGGGAGGCTGAGGAATGGGACAGTATTGGAGGGGGATGTATGGTCAGGAGGAGTTTTCTGGGGCTTATTTTTTCTTTATTAAGCAAGAAAAGCTACAAGATATGTTTATGTTGATGGGAATGATCCAGAAGAGAGAGACACTTAAGAAACAACAGCAGAGGGTGAAGCTGTTTTGAGATGCAAGATGATTTCTTTTTTTTCTTTTCTTGAGACAGAGTATCACTCTGTCTTCCAGGCTGGAGTGGGGTGGCCCGATCTCGATCTGGGTTCACTGCAACCTCTGCCTCCTGGGCTCAAGCGATCCTCCCACCTCAGCCTCCCCAAAGTGCTGGGATTACAGGCATGAGCCACCACACCTGGTCTAGATGATTTCTACTAGTAATAAATACATAGATATGGCTGCTATTATTGCAGTTTATTGCCTTGCATCATAACTGATGTAAACGCAAACTTTTGGTTAGAGGTTAGTAAAAGTGACATGCAATTCTTCTCCCATCTAAGTTCATGAGTTCCCCTAGTTTTAGGGTATGATTATGAGAGTATGTGGCTGAGGTAGAGAAGATGACAAGATCATTGGAGGAGGGAACTGAGAGGCTGGAGTTTTGTGGAAATCATGTATGTGGACAGTGAAATCTCCAAGAATTCTGAAACAGTAGTGGTCCTAAAGGAAATGACAGTGAGCTGGGAGCTAAAATCTTGGCCTCCAGCCGAATGAATGTTCCCTGCATCAAGGTATTCCCAATTATGAGGCAGCTTCTTCTACTTCTGGACAACTAATTATAGGAAACTTCTTCTTTATTCTGAATTACATTCTACCACCTAATATTCCCCATCTTGCTCTTGGCTCAGCCCTCTAGAACTATTCAATCCCTCTAACTTAAGATAATTCTTGAAGCTGCCTGGACAGTTCCCAGTGTTCTCTTTTCTAGGAAGAACACTGTCAGGTCTTTCAACCACTCCTTATACATCATGGTTTCCAGTATTTTCACTATTTTGGTTGCTCTCTTTGTGATACACTTGATTCATTGTCTTCCTAGGGGTGACAGTCAGTGGCATGATCTTCTGACTTCCCTTCTGCTATTCAAATCACTATGGCAATTAATAAACACTTTATTTTGCCAAGACGGGTGTGGGTACAACATTGTTACTGAGGGACAGCAAAACATCTTATACAAGTTACACAAAGACGTTTTCCCTTTATAATCTGCAGCCTTCTGCTATCCCTGCTAAATTCACAGTGATTAATGTTATGGTGGTGGAATTACTGACAAGAAAGAATGTTACAGTGTCCATGTTTCTAATACATGGCAGAAAATACTATGAATTAGTGCATCAGAAGGAGTACTTACAAGAATATCAGTATTTTCAAAATAATTCCTCCAGTATGGTCTGATTTTCCTCTGTCCACCAATGTCCCATACATTCAGTTTAAAACCTTGTGATTGTACACTTTTGATGTTGAAACCCTGAAACAGAAGCAAAAACATCAAGTTTTATTAAACTTTGGGATCATAATTCTGACAAAGTTACATTTAATAACTATGTATTTTTTTATTAATTCTAAAGTACTCTGCCATATGTGATACTGGTAATGCTGAAAATGGTTTGGTGTGACAGAGAATAAAGAAACATATTTATACATGCTTATCTCATCCAGGTTGTGGAGTCAGTGTTAATAATGTCAGGCTAACACAATGTTTTTCTACAATGAACATATATACATATATAATTGCTGAGGATAACTCCAAAGGAGAATAGCTCTAATTAATCAACACACATCACATGCCCATGAAGCTTCAGGACAGTAAAATTTAACAGGACATTTCACGCAACTAACAACAACAACAAAAAAGCTGAATCTGAAGACTCAGCAGAAAAGAACACAAGCTAAATTTAAAGAGGCAAAAGCTACAAATCTAGAGGATTAGATTCTTCAAGAGCAGCTCAAAATAAATTTCCTATAGGGATTAATCAGGAAAAAGAGCAGAACTGAGGATGCTATGGGGGAGGCTGGGTTTATAACTCGAATATATCAGCCCGGTAGGGAGGTGGAGCCCTCAGTTACAGACACTGATGGAAACAAACAAGTGGTCACTTAAAATTGTGCTTTCAGGCCAGGCGCGGTGGCTCATGCCTGTAATCCCAGCACTCTGGGAGGCCAAGGCGGGTGGATCAGGAGGTCAGGAGTTCAAGACCAGCCTCACCAATATGGTGAAACCCCGTCTCTACTAAAATACAAAAATTAGCCAGGCACGTGCCTGGAGTCCCAGCTACTCAGGAGGCTGAGGCAGGAGAATCAGTTGAACCCAGGAGGCAGAGGTTGCAGTGAGCTGAGATCATGCCACTGCACTCTGGCCTGGGTGACAGAACGAGACTCCATCTCAAAAAAAAAAAGTGCTTTCATAGGCAACTCTGATGAACTTGAACTTGAAAAGGAAGTCTTCATTTTTTTTTTTTGAGACAAAGTCTTGCTCTGTTGCCCAGGCTGGAGTGCAGTGGCGTGGCCTTGGCTCACTGCAACCTCCGCCTCCCAAGTTGAAGTGATTCTCCTGCCTCAGCCTCTCGAGTAGCTGGAATTACAGGCGCCTGCCACCATGTCCGGCTAATTTAATGTATTTTTAGTAGAGACAGGATTTCACCATATTGGTCAGGCTGGTCTCAAACTCCTGACCTCGTGATCCGCCCACCTTGGCCTTCCAAAGCACTGGGATTACAGGCATGTGCCACTGCGCCTGGCTGGAAGTCTTTTTTTTTTTTTTTTTCAGACTTTCGCTCTTGTTGCCCAGGCTGGAGTGCAATGGTGTGATCTCAGCTCACTGCAACCTCTGCCTCCCGGATTCAAGCGATTATCCTGCCTCAGCCTCCCGAGTAGCTGGGATTACAGGCATGCACCACCACGCCTGGCTAACTTTGTATTTTTAGTAGAGACAGGGTTTCTCCATGTTGGTCAGGCTGGTCTTGAACTCCCGACCTCAGGTGATCTGCCTGCCTCAGCCTCTCAAAGTGCTGGGATTACAAGTGTGAGCCACTGCACCTGGCTGGAAGCCTTCATTTTTAAGACAGTTACTTGAGGTGAAACTTTGAGGAAGGTGAGCAAATCAGGGACAGGCAGAATTGCCAGCTGGGGGTCAGTGTGGAAGGAAACAAATTAACAAGCCCTTTGGGGTTCCCAGAGAATGTATGTCATGAACAAGAATTTTTTTTTAAAGTCTTCTTGCAAAAATTACATAGGGAAACCAGGATTTGAAAAACCCAATCAGGGCCAGGCTCGGTGGCTCACACCTGTAATCTCAGCACTTTGGGAGGCCAAGGCGGGTGGATCACGAGGTCAGGAGATCGAGAACATCCTGGCTAACTTGGTGAAACCCCATCTCTACTAAAAATACAAAAAATTAGCCGGGTGTGGTGGTGGGCACGCCTGTGGTCCCAGCTACTCGGGAGGCCGAGGCAGCAGAATGGTGTGAACCTGGGAGGCAGAGCTTGCAGTGAGTCCACTGCAAGATTGTGCCACTGTACTCCAGCCTAGGCAACAGAGCGAGACTCTGTCTCAAAAAAAAAAAAAAAAAAAAAGAAAAACCCAATCAACAGCTTGCTACCACAGAAGAGACATTTCAGCCATAGATACGTTTGGGGATGCCTCCACAAACATTTGTTTCATGTGGTAGCCTGTCAACACTGCTGCCTGGCACAGAAGGAGAAGGCACAGTGCAATAGGACAGGAACACTGCCACCCAATTTCCACTGAGGATACACAGTCTCTGGAGGATAACTGGGGATCCTGCTGACTCTCGCTTCTCTAATACGCCAATGACTGAATACATTAGAAGTTCAAGAATTCTAAAGGGAAATAGTGTAAGCTTATTGAAAAAAGTTTCATTGTGGCTCACTGGCAAAACTACTTTAGTATATTTTAAAATTTCATACTCAACAATGATATTAAATGTCAAACTCAGTAATACTGAATCCTTTCTGGAATAAAGCAGAAAATAAATAACAGTAAATCTTGGAATACAATAACAGTAAATCTTGGAATTTGACCATATGTATCAATGGGCTTAAACGTCTATAAGTAATGAGACCCAACAAATCTAGGAAGTTATTCTGAGGAAACAATAATAATGAATGGGCACAAACATTTAGAGATGTATATTACATAAGCATTTACATACATAATAACAGAAAGATGTTCATGATCTATTATTAAGTAAACAAGAAGGGACAGGTTCAGTGGCTCACACCCATAATCCCAATTTTGGGAGGTTGAGGTGGGAGGACTGCTTGAGCCCAGGAGTTCAAGGTCTGCCTGGGCAATGTAGTGAGACCCCATCTCTACCAAAAAAAAAAAATTAGCTGGGTGTGGTGGCACATGCCTGCAGTCCTAACTACTCAGGATCCTGAGGTGGGAGGATTGCTTGATACCAAGAATTGAGGCTGCAGTGAGCTATGGATGGCGCCACTGTACTCCAGCCTGGCCGACAGAGTGAAACCCCGTCTCTAAAAAAATCTATATCTAGATATAGATGATACAAACTAGTATGTCCTCTATGAGCCATTTTTATTTTTTATTTTAAATATACCCATCATATATATGCATAGAAAAAAACTTGATACATTCCTAAATGTGAACAGTGGTATGTCTGACTGGGCATTATATATAGGTGACTTCTAGTTTCTCAATTTCATTTATTTATACTTCCTAAATTTACTACAATAAGCACTTATTACTTTTTCAAATATAAAACAAAAAACATAATAAAAGTTTGTTTCTAAATAATACGAAATGTTGATGCAATATAATATCAGAGTCACCTATAACACATCCAACAAAGCCTGAAGTTTAGAATGAGAACTTTGGGTTCCTAACTTTATTTCTGTGTTTGCAGCGTGGAAGTCTTCATGTTAGTGTTCTTGAGAGATACAGTTTATTGCTAATACTAAAAAAAAAAAACAAAAAAACAAAAAAAACAAAAGAAAACCCACAAGCAAGGCACACAAAACCTAGTGCTTCTTTTTCCGGCAGAAATCTTGACACACTAATATGTGTTTTCAGTCCTTCTAGGCTAGACTACTGTAATTTGCTCCTCCTCAGGCTATACATTAAATTTGTTCAGAAGCTGTAAAATTGTTCATTTGGTAGCAGTTGAAATGACTTTTCCACAAAGAGTTGTGAATCAGTAAGACTCATAGGCCATGAAGTATGCATGCACGCCAGCACAGCCATTCAAACCTGACACCAGGGTCTTATCACAGTACAGTGATGGAAAATAACTCTGGTTTTGCTAAAACCTCTAACCTTTAATGCTCAAACACTTTAAAGTGACTAAGACCAACAAGTTCTCCCTGTTGGCTTAGCCAAAGGTCAGGCATTCTCAGGATTTCCTACAGGGAATGAGTTCTAAGAAACCCACTACAGTTTTTCCAATCAGGACTTATCTTCTTTTTTTTTTTTTTTGAGACGGAGTCGCACTCTGTCGCCAGGCTGGAGTGCAATGGCACAATCTCGGCTCACTGCAATCTCCGCCTCCCGGGTTCAAGCCATTCTCCTGCCTTAGTCTCCTGACTACAGGCGCCCGCCACCACACCCAGCTAATTTTTGTATTTTTAGTAGAGACGGGGTTTCACTATGTTGGCCAGGATGGTCTCCATGTCCTGACTTCATGATCTGCCCGCCTTGGCCTCCCAAAGTCCAAAGTTCTGGGATTACAGGTGTGAACCATGGCGCCTAGGACTCGTCTTTTTTTTTTTTTTTGGAGACGAGGTCTCGCTCTGTCGCCCAGGCTGGAGTGCAGTGGTGCGATCTTGGCTCACTGCAACCTCGGCCTCCCAGGTTCAAGTGATTCTCCTGCCTCAGCCTCCCGAGTAGCTGGGACTACAGGCGCCCACCACCATGCCTGGCTAATTGTTTTGTATTTTTAGTAGAGACAGGGTTTCACCGTGTTAGCCAGGATGGTCTTGATCTCCTGACCTCGTGATCTGCCCGCCTCGGCCTCCCAAAGTGCTGGGATTACAGGCATGAGCCACCCACGCCCGGCCCAGGACTCATCTTTAAACCTCCACGCTGTGAGCACCATCATTTCCTTATCCTTTATGCTTTGCTTGCTTGCCCTTTTCAGGAAAAAGGAAGGTTGATGAGACTGGATTTAAAAAGGCAGGTAATTGGCCGGGCAAGGTAGCTCATGCCTGTAATCCTAGCACTTTGGGAGGCCAAGGCGGGCGGATTGCCTGAGCTCAGGAGTTTGATACCAGCCTGGGCAACAATGGCGAAACCAGGTATCTACTAAAATACAAAAAATTAGCCGGGCGTGGTGGTGTGCACCTGTATTCCCAGCTACTCAGGAGAATCGCCTGAACCCAGGAGGCAGAGGTTGCAGTGAGCTGAGCTTGCGCCACTGCACTCCAGCCTGGGAAACAGAGCGAGACTCTGTCTCCCCCAAAAAAAAAAAAGAGAAAAAAAAAAAAGCAGGTAATTTTTTTTTTGTTTTAAAAATTGATACATATTTGTATTTATTAAGTCTGAAAAGTACACGGTAAAATTTTTTCTTTTTTTTTGAGACGGAGTCTCGCTATTCGCCCAGGCTGGAGTGTAGTGGCGTGATCTCGGCTCACTGCAAGCTCCACTTCCCGGGTTCACGCCATTCTCCTGCCTCAGCCTCCCGAGTAGCAGGGACTACAGGTGCCCGCCACCAGGCCCGGCTAATTTTTTGTATTTTTAGTAGAGACGGGGTTTCACCGTGTTAGCCAGGATGGTCTCGATCTCCTGACCTTGTGATCCACCCGCCTCGGCCTCCCAAAGTGCTGGGATTACAGGCGTGAGCCACCGCGCCCGGCCAGTACACAGTAAAATATTAACCATGGTCTTTCTCAGAGTTTTCTCCTTTATACTTTTTCTGTTTTCTACATGCACTACGTTCATAATCAGAGAAGATAAAGCTATTTTTAAAAAAGAGGTTGCAGTGAGCCAAGATTGCGCTACTACACTCCAGCCTGTGAGACAGAGTGAGACTCTGTCTCAAAAAATAAATAATTTAAAGAAATAAAATAAAAATAAAAAGAATATAGGTACTCACTTAGATCTGCTGGATTTGTCTATATACACACAAATACACACACGTGTATATATGTATACATATATTTTAAATTGTAAGATAACATGTACAATATGCAGCGGCTGAGGACATGTGTGGGTGGGGAAGGAGGGGCACATCTGGAAGACGGGTGCATGTGCTGAAAGGTGATGTGTGGAGGCTGAAGCCCAGCGGGGTGCAGATGCTGCAGTGCGGTAGCCTGATGAAGTGGGCACTGTGAAGTGTGTCCGTGTACATATTTTAACATTATAACATAAAATGTACCATTTTAACCATTTTAAAGTGTACAGTTCCATGGCATTAAATACATTCACACTGTGGGTCATTATCCACAGAACTCTTTTCATCTTGCAAAACTGACTCACTGTACCCGTTAAACAGTAACTCCCCATTCCCCCTCCCCAGCTCCAGTAACCACCATTCTGCATCTGTCTCTATGAATCTGACTACTCTAAATACCACATGAGAATGGAATCTCTTACATATTTTTGAAATCTGGTTATCTTCAGATTGCATAGACTTTTCTCAGAGACAAAATTTGGAAGTGGACAAAACAGTATTTCCCATTTTGTCTTTCACATTGCTATTATCGTCTTTCTGTGTCACACGGCATCTGGAGCCAAGGTAGTGCTCACCTGTGTAGGTGTGATGTGGCTGATATCTTCAGATGCTAGCTGCTTCAGAAGAGTGGTCTTGCCAGCATTATCCAAGCCCAGGAGAAGTATTCTCATCTCCTGGTCTGGTGCACTTTTCAACTTGCGCAAAATTGAGAGCAAGCCCTTGAACAACCACAAAGGAGACAGATTACTCTGGAAGCACTGACTTTGATATTACTGGATATCAGAATAACTTCTCCTTGAAAAAAGTTCTTGGTTATAGAGAGCTTATGTTATTATTTTTCACTCTAATACCACTTATTCCATTTGCTTCCTCTTTCCAAGTTTCAGTAGAAGTGCTATAGTAAATTCAGCAACTTAATAAGTAGCATGGCTTATTTCTGCTCCTCCTATCAATCTAGCTTAGCAGTCACCCCAAATCTCCTTGGAGTGTGAACTCTACCCCATCTGCGTTCCCAAAGCCCTTTATATATACTTAGAACAGAACACACATCATATCAAACTAGGCAACTGATGTTTGTATTTTTCTCCTTTACTAAAGTTTCTTGTGGTAAGAGCTACACTTGTCCCACAATGGCTGGCATTTATTAAACAGACACTAGATAACACTTATGGAATTAAATAGAATGACACACCCAAGTTAACACAAGATTTTAAGGTGTTATACAAAAATATATAAAAAGGCTATAAAAAATTACGGTTGGGCTCTCTGTTAACGATTTTATCTATTTCATCATTTCGTATTGCATGCCTGTATCAAAACATCTCGTGCACCCTACAAATAGGTAACACCATGGACCCACAAAAATTAAATGGAAAAAATTTTTAAAAAAGATTTTATCACCAGGCGCGGTGGCTAACGTCTGCAATCCCAGCACTTTGGGAGGCTGAGGTGGGCGGATCACAAGGTCAGGAGATCGAGACCATCTTGGCTAACATGGTGAAACCCCATCTCTACTAAAAATATAAAACATTAGTTAGGCGTGGTGGCAAGTGCCTTGTAGTCCTAGCTACTTGAAAGGCTGAGGCAGGAGAATCGCTTGAACCTGGGAGGCAGAGGTTGCAGTGAGTTGAGATAGCGCCACTGCACTCCAGCCTGAGCGACAGAGCAAGACTCCGTCTCGGGAAAAAAAAAAAAAAAAAAAAAAAAAGATTTTATCTATTTCAGCTAAAATGTTAGCTGAAATAGATAAATGCTCTACTTCATTAAAAATGTTCTACTATCACCTTTCACAAGACCCTACAGGATAGGTGCATGGTATAGATTACCTGTGTTTTTTAAGATTAAAAATTTGGTACAACAGAGAAGTTAGGAAATCATAAAAGGCATCCATGAAACCAAAAAAACAAAACAAAGCCAAATTTAACCAAGGATTTTTTTTACTGTTAATCTAATATTTGTTTCTTGTTTTCATTTATTATTATTATTTTTAGACAGAGTCTTTTAAAGAAATAACTTTTAAAGAAATAACTAAAGAAATAACTTTTAAAGAAATAACTAAAAATACTGTTTGTTTTTTTTCCAGGCAGAGACTTTCTACACACTAATTACATTTTAAATTAAAGAATTAAGAGAAAAACAAGTCCAGGCACAGTGGTTCACACCTGTAATACCAGTGCCTCTGTCTTTTTTTTTTTTTGGAGACAGAGTCTCCCTGTCTCCAGGCCGGAGTGCAGTGGCGCGATCTCCGCTCACTGCAAGCTCCGCCTCCTGTGTTCACGCCATTCTCCTGCCTCAGCCTCCCAAGTAGCTGGGACCACAGGCGCCCACCATCACGCCCGGCTACTTTTTTGTATTTTTAGTACAGACGGGGTTTCACCGTGTTAGCCAGGATGGTCTTGATCTCCTGACCTCGTGATTCGCCCGCCCTGGCCTCCCAAAGTGTTGGGATTACAGGTGTGAGCCACCGCACCCGGCCATGCCTGGCTTTTTTTTTTTTTTTTTTTTGAGGAGTCTTGTTCTGTCGCCCAGGCTGGAGTGCAGTGGCCCGGTTTCGGCTCACTGCAACCTCCGCCTCCCGGGTTCACACCATTCTCCTGCCTCAGCCTCCCGAGTAGCTGGGACTAAAGGCGCCTGCCACCGCGCCCGGCTAATTTTTTGTGTTTTTGGTAGAGATGGGGTTTCACCATGTTAGCCAGGATAGTCTCGATCTCCTGACCTTGTGATCTGCCTGCCTCGGTCTCCCAAAGTGCTAGGATTATAGGCGTGAGACACTGCACCCGGCCTGGATAATTTTTATATTTTTAGTAGAGATGGGGTTTCGCCACGTTAGCCAGGCTGGTCTCGAACTCCTGGCCTCCAGTGATACACCCACCTTGGCCTCCCAAAGTGCAATAGGCATGAGCCACCTCTCCTGGCCATTATTCATTATTTTTTTATGGATAGAAATATAAAGCATGTTGCTGGGCGTGGTGGCTCACGCATGTAATCCCAGCACTTTGGAAGGCCAAAGCAGGAGGGCTACTTGAGCCCAGGAGTTCAAGACCAGCCCTGGCAACATAGTGAGACCCTGTCCTTACAAAAAATAAAAAACAAATAAGCTAGGCATGGTAGCGCATGCCTGTGGTCCCAGCTACTCAGGAAGCTGAGGTGAGAGAATTGCTTGAGCCTGGGAGGTCAAGATTGCAGTGAGCTGTATTTTGCACTCCAGTCTGGGTAACAGAGTGAGACTCTGTCTCAAAAAAAAAAAAAAAAAAAAAAAAAAGAAATAAATTATGTTGATTTTTCGTTAAGAACATAAGAACATCTTTACAGGAAAGTTATTTGTTCTGTGCTATAGCTGATAATTTTGTTCTAACAACACATGGCTAGAACAAGAGTCAAAGAATCCCAGAGTGTAAAGGGCATATAATTTAATCTCCCAGCCCAAGAAGAAATTCCTTCAAACTGAGTCTTAGAATTATGTAAAACGGTTATATTTGTTACTCACATTGTACCAGGCAATAATTCAAACCAGTTTGTTCACTAAGATCAAACAATACTTCTGAGAAATAATTCTCAACAATTGCATCTTTGGACAATCATATGCAAATACGCATAATTATTAAGAATTCCTTTCTGCCTCAGAGACTCTTTGTTTACCACTTTAGTACTGTGTTTGTACTGACTTGCTAAGGACCACATTAACCTCTCTATGCCTCAATTTTTTCCAGCAGTAAAATGGAAGGTTTAGTCTAAGCTAGACAAATTCTGTGCCAAAAGATTTGGGGGAGAGAGATTGAATAGATTTGAAACAAACAAAAGTCTGGCTTTTTAAAAGGCCAGACTTTTTTTCCTTTTTCTTTTTTTTGGGGGGACAGGGTCTTCCTCTGTCGCCTAGGCTGGAGTGTAGCGGCGTGAACACGGCTCACTGCAGCTTCGACTTCCTGGGCTCAAGCGATCCTCCCACCTCAGCCTCTCCAGTAGCTGGGACTACTGGCTCACACCACCCCGCCCCGCTAAGTTTGTATTTTTTGTAGAGATGGGGTTTTGCCATGTTGCCCAGGCTGGTCTCAAACTCCTAAACTCAGGCGATCCACCCAAAGGCAAGACTTTTTTTGCTGTTTTTATCTCATCTGGTCTTGAATATTTTGACAGCATTCCTTCTTTTTTTTTTTTTTTTTTTTTGAGACGGAGTCTCACTCAGCCGCCCAGGTTGGAGTGCAGTGGCGTGATCTCGGCTCACTGCAAGCTCCGCCTCCCGGGTTCACACCATTCTCCTGCCGCAGCCTCCCGAGTAGCTGGGACTACAGGCGCCCGCCACCTCGCCCGGCTAGTTTTTTTGTATTTTTTAGTAGAGACGAGGTTTCACCGTGTCAGCCAGGATGGTCTCGATCTCCTGACCTCGTGATCCGCCCGTCTCGGCCTCCCAAAGTGCTGGGATTACAGGCTTGAGCCACCGCGCCCGGCCCAGCATTCCTTCTTAAAACTATATTTATAAGAAGTCTCCCTGGTTTTTATTAGCTATATTGCAGTCACTCATTTATAATATCACCTTTCAGAAAAGTAAAAATTAAAATTCTGAGATCCTTAGGGGACTGGTGACATAAAAAGGTTAAGAAGAGGAAAACTCATTTTACTATTCATCCTGAGTTCCTGATTGTAAGTGAAAAGAAGGGGTCTCATTACCTCTTAAAATAAATTCTAAAACATCTGGAATTTATCAAATTAGTACATATAGGCAAAGTTCTTCTCATGCATTTTCTGCTTAGTGCAGAAATTATGAAGGAAGATCTGTTTCCTATTTTAAAAAAAAATTTTTTTTTGGCTGTGTGTAGTGGCTCACACCTGTAATCCCAGCACTTTGGGAGGCTGAGGCAGGTGGATCACCTGAGGTCAGGAGTTCGAGACCAGCCTGGCCAACATGGTGAAATCCTGTATCTACTAAAAATACAAAATTAGCCAGATGTGGTGACACATGCCTGTAATCCCAGCTACTTGGGAAGCTGAAGCAGGAGAACTGCTTAAACCTGGGAGGTAGAGGTTGCAGTGAGCCAAGATTGTGTCTCTGCACTCCAGCCTGGGCAACAAAAGCAAAACTCCATCTCAAAACAAAAACAAAAAACAAAACCATATATACATATATATGTATGTTGGTTTTGTTTGTTTGTTTTTTTGAGAAAAGGTCTCACGCCTGATGCCTAGGCTGGAGTACAGTGGCGAAATCATGATTCACTACAGCTTCAACCTCCCAGGCTCAGGTGATCCTCCCACCTCAGCCTTCGGAGTAGCTGGGACTATAGATGTGTGCAACCACACCCAGCTAATTTTTTGTATTTTTAGTAGAGATAAGGTTTCACTATGTTGCCCAAGCTAGTCTCAAACTCCTGGCTTTAGGCAATCTGCCCGTGACGGCCTCCCAAAGTGCTGGAATTACAAGAGTGAGCCACTGCGCCCGGCCTATAAAATATTTTCAAAGTTTAAAATTAATGTTTTAGGTTTTTCCTCATGTGTCTCTTTTAAAGAAATCACTAAAAATGCTGTTTTTTTTTTTTTTTTTTTTTTTTTTTCAGGCAGAGGCTTTCTACACACTAATTACATTTGAAATTAAAGAATTAAGAGAAAAACAAGGCCAGGCACAGTGGTTCACATCCATAATACTAGTGCTTTGGGAGGCCGAGGCAGGAGGATAGCTCGAGGCCAGGAATTCAAGATCAGCCTGGGCAACAAACACTAGACACATATCCCTACCAAAAAAAAAAAATTATCCAGGTGTGGTGGTATGCACCTGTGGTTCCAGCTACTCAGGAGGCTGAGACAGAAGGATGGCTTGAGCCTAAGATTGAGGCTCCAGTGAGCTATGGTCGGGCCACTGCAGTATGGGCTGGGTGACAGTGCAAGACCTTGTCTAAAAAAAAAAAAAAAAAAAAAAAGAAGAGAGAAACATAATGTTTAGTCACCTTAAAAGGAGAGGAGCAAAGCACAGATAAGAAAGAAAAAGAAATCATTCTAACTATAAGGGTGAGCACAGTGGCTCACGCCTGTAATCCTAGCATTTCTGGAGGTCGAGGCAGGCGGATCATTTGAGGCCAGGAGTTTGAGACCAACCTGGCCAACATGGTGAAACCCACCTCTACTAAAAATACAAAAAATTGGCTGGGCATGGTGGCGGGCACCTATATTCCCAGCTACTTGGGAGGCTGAGGCAGGAGAATAGCTTGAACCTGAGAGGTGGAGGTTGCAGTGAGCTGAGATCACGCCAGTGTACTCCAGCCTGGGCCACAGAGCTAGACTGTCTCAAAAAAAAAAAAAAAAAAAAAAAATTCTACCTATAGATAAACTTTATTAACCTAATGGTGTAGAATACAGTGCTTCTACATTTCTAATGAGTAACTTTCCTTATTAGGAAATAATAACTTCAGATGCTTCACCTTTAAGTGAAATTACAGAGAAATGGAAAGTTCAGCTAATGTTTTCTTCCAGCAAAACAATAAATGGCATTTCAAGCATGGTATAGGGAAGACAAGTACAAATATAATACAGCATCATATTAATCCAACTACTGAGGACAGGGGATCACAGGATTATCAGGGTTTGCTAAATAGGGAAGAGGATATTTATAGAGATCAGGGTTCTGCCTGAAAGGTACAAAGTAAGCTGATTTAAGAGGCTGGATGAAAGAGACCAGAATAAGTCTATTCTGTGCATCTATATTTATATGCCCATATTTTATTTTAACTGTCAAATGAAGGGAGACAGCGATTAGAAGTTAAATTTATTATGGGGCTGAGTTTTGCAGTATAAATACAATGAAATTAATTTTTAAAGTGCATTTTTTGGCCAAAATATCCATTCACGCAATTATCATTAAACACCCATAATGTGCCCCAAGTACAACAGTGAGCAAAACACGCATGATGTCTATGTAGGATTTATATTCCTGTGACATTAAATAAAGCGATTTAAGAAACATGAACTTCAGTTAAAAGTATATTGTGTGTTACCAGCATGTGTGTATACAAGTTATCTGCACCCTGGTGGGCAGAAGTGGTTTGACTCAACCACAAAACATTTAAACAAACTTTTCTACAGTCAAATCATGAATAGATGTGCTATGGACTACAGACGTTTTATCTGCCTTGAAATCAGCTTAACCTATTGGCAGAGGCATGGTGCACTGACCTAAAACAATATAAACTAGGTCATTCAAAGAAACCAGAGTGGTGGAGGGGGAAGGAATGTGTTGGTATATAGAAAATATATGTGGTTGTGAGGAGCAGCTAAAATGTAAATTCTGAAATTACGAAGCCAACCGTCAAGTACATACAGTCCCCATAACTAACTTAAATATAACTGACTTCTGTTTGTTTTTATGTCTTTCAACTAAACTCCTATCAGCTTAAAGCTCAAAATTGAGAACTTCATCCAAACTGTGTCTTCTTTCTCATCACCCTCTCCTAAATAAATACAAACAATGTTTCCTGAGGAAAAAAGTCTGGGCATCTCCTCAGGAAGAGTGGGTTCCCACTTCACCAGAGTGCTAATGAAACGATTATGGGCTTTTACACAGACTTGTATTCAGCTTCTGTGTGTGTGTGTGTGTATACACACATATATATATCTATATATATCTGTGTATCTATATGTGTATATGTGTGTGTGTGTATATATATATAAAACACTGAACACAGTTTCAACTAGAAAATAGGAACAGGCTGGGTGCGGTGGCTCACGCCTATAATCCCAGCACTTTGGGAGGCCAAGGCAGGCAGATAATGAGGTCAGGAGATCAAGACCATCCTGGCTAACACGGTGAAACCCTGTCTCTACTAAAAAAAAAAAAAGAAAAACAAAAAGAAAATTAGCCGGGCGTGGTGGGGGCGCTTGTAGTCCCAGCTGCTGTGGATGCTGAGGCAGGAGAATGGCGTGAACCTGGGAGGTGGAGCTTGCAGTAAGCCAAGATCGCACTACTGTACTCCAGCCTGGGTGACAGAGTAAGACTCCGTCTCAAAGAAAAAAAAAGAAAATAGGAACAATACTTATTGTTATATCTTGTATCTCTTATATCTCAAGAGATGATGCTATGAGGATGAAATAAGGTCATGTATGTAAAGCATGACACATAGCAGCCACTCAAAACACCACCCCCGTGTTTTTTGTTTTTTAAATAATTTTTCACTGGCCATTTTCTAACTAGAAAACATAAATAACTGTTGGGAACAATCTTCAAATGTTGAACATGCTTGAGAACGACCACAAGCTCCATATATGTAGAAAGTGCTCCATAAATACTGAACGAAGGAGTCATATGTTAAATAACAGTCGATAGTTATATGCTAAAATTACTGTCATTTTAGTAATTCATCAAGAACCTGGCATTGTAAAGCAGGCATAAAATAGCTGACTAAATGCTCAGAGAAACCCATATTTGGGTTTTTGCCACAGTTACCCAAATTTGAAAAAAAATATGTATTTGTCACAGCTGACGTTTGAAATAAAAACCAAAAAAACCTTGGGGTTCACTTTTCAGTTGTACAGTTAGCCCTGGGGGCTCATGGGATACCAGATGAGACACACTTAAGTCACACCACTGACTAAATTGTGTTTCACTTCAAGTTTTAAGAATAGCTCACACTTTTAGAGATACAAAAAAAATGTATTTGGGAAACCAGATAAAGAATCCAGAATAATTTGTCCTAATTTCTTATTGTTCATCTTAGGAAAAAGGAAAAAAGAAAAACAAAATCTGTTTTCATCATTGATCACAACAGTTGTATACAACAGTGTTGTATATACACTGTCAATTTGTTGTATAAAGTGCCAATTTGCACCTGGAAACATGGGCAGTGGTTAATTTACTGTGGTCTCTAATTATAAATTAAACAATCATGGAATTACACAGTCCACTTAATTGATAAAACAAACTGGGAAAAGTTAGCCAACTCTCATGCACTTCTCATCTATAATGACGAATCTTAACTCTGTTGGTTCGGCATGCCCTTTTCATTTCAATTCTAACTATTTTCTGGGTAAATATTTATGTTTGTACTCATTTGTTGAAAAAAACTTAGCCTTTAAACGGACAGCTCACGTATAAATGATTAAGAAAAAGAAACAGTTGTAAAAATCTGTTTAGCCTGAGGTTAAGAAAAAAAACTGCAAGTGTAGCAAGTGTGAAATGTGATTGGCAACTTCAAATAACCCTACTTCTTTAACAATCTGACAATGTAAAACCAATTGAGATTTTTTTCCTATCTAAAGCTACTCACTGGATAATCTGACCAAACATACATCTATTTCTTTTTCTTCCTGGGCATCTAGCTTTATTTTATTTTATTTTTTTACTTCTTAAATTGACAGAAATGGCTCAACATTTCTAAAAGTGAAGAAAGGAACTAGGAAGAGAGGTGGAGCAGTAACTATAAGTTTGATGACAGGCTCTTTGCAGCCAACTAACCTGCTTTAAGTGGTTCAAAATCAATTTTTCTTTGATAGCTCTAAAATTACTCAATTCCATTTTAACTCCCTCCAACTAACTGTACAGACATCAACAAGAAACAGAGTGTCAACGGTCATATCTGTCACAATCATAATTTAGAATTTGGGAAAGCTTTAATTAGGGCTGACAGAGAAAAGGCTTGCCCCAGATTGAAGCTTGATCTCCATTTTTAACATCTCGTTCTTTTCAGTTTGGAGACCCCAAGCTAGGATTGAGATCTTTTGGTCCTGGTGTGGTCACATGCAAGAGGAGATTGCAAAAGGTTTCGAAGGAAATTCCAGAGACCGGGCAGCTAATATGCTTCCATCAACATGGATTAAGTATTGAATGAAAAATCGGTCATCACCAACAACCAGGTCTTGCACAACTCTCAGCAAATAACTAAATAATTCGGGACTGAGGAAGCGCACCCGCCACGCAGACACCAAGACGGCGTAAAATCCACCAGGCATCCCTTCCAAGCGGCTCCCCTTTGTGTCCTGGGACTTACTCCCCTACCCCGCGGGGCCCAGACAGCGCAAGAAGGAGGGGTAGGCTACCATCTCCCCTGCTACCGCCAGGGCGACCTCAGAACCAGCGGGGCCGGCCTTCTCTCCGCTTCTGGCCGGGCTCCAGACGAACCCCACTTTACTGCAGCGCCGGGAGACCGATTGCCCGGGAAGTCTAAGCCTGCGAGCGAAAGCTGCTCTCTGCAGCTCCTGGGATCCGCCCTCACCCCTGTCCCCAGAGTAATGATGGAGCCTGAGCTCCGCACCCTGCCAGCCGCGCACTCTGCCAGCCCCTTCCCCAAGCCTCGGACCCGCCGCAAGCCCCGCCTTCCTCTCCAGGCCCAGGCCTTCCTCCAGGGCCCACCCTCGGGGCTCCCCGCCGACCCCCGAAATCAGTGCAGAACCCAGATAGCAGGCTGAGCGACGTCCCATTCCCTCCTTGGCTTTAAGCGCAGTGCTCCGCCCTGGGCCTGGGGACGGGAGGGGGGTAACTGGCCGACTCCAAGGGGGCCCAGGTCCCCATACTCACCATCCTCCCGCCGAGTCCCTCCTCCTCCTCCTCCTCCTCCTCCTGCCTCCCCCGTTACCAAGGGCAACTGCTGCGGCGCCGCCCCCGACGTCCCTCGCACGCACAGCGGAGGAGTGGAGCAGCAGTACGGGGCGGGGTGCAGCGCCGCTTTCCCCAGAGTGCGCAAGCGCGCCAAGGCGCCCGCCCACTGCGAGGGCGGGCTACGGGAGCTGCAGAGGCGGCCGCCGGCTAGCTAGGACCTGGGAGTGGAGAAAGGCTGCCCACGTGGCTGGCGGGAGCCTCCAGGCCTGGGATTGGTCGAAAAGGAGGGGCGTGGGCGGGCATGGGGGCGGTTCCCCCGCCCAGGTCTCTCCCCAGGCCAGGTTTCTAAGGCGGACTGTAACTGGTGACATTTGTCCCGGGACCAGGTAAGGGGCCTTGGGACGAGGGCGCTCACCCTGTCTACCTCCAATCCCCACATCTCGGGAGGGAGCTGAGATTTCTGTCCTGACTGTCCAGGCGGGGCTGCAGCGCGGGCTAGACTTCCGCCTGCAGAAGCCACGTGGCGCGAGGAGTGTGCCCTGGGGCTGCAGATGGGCCCCTCTGCTCTGATCCCCATTGCCTGCGAGTGCCAGGCCGAGGGGCTGGGGCGTTACGAGCCGTCCGGGATAGGGGAGTACCGATGGGGGGAGACCGTCTGTCGGAGGGCAAGAAGCAGCCTGGGGCTGGCCCTGAGCCCTGAGGTGAGCTGAAGCACAGGTGAAAGGCGTTTTGGGGATTGGCCCAGTTTTTGTTTTGAGACAGGTTGTCGCTCCGTCGCCCGGGCCGGAGTGCGGTGTCGCGATCTCGGCTCACTGCAGCCTTCGCCTCGCGGGCTTAAAAGCGATTCTCCCGCCTCAGACTCCCGAGTAGCTGGGATTGCAGGTGGGCGCCACCACGCCTGGCTAATTTTTTGTATTTTGTTTTTGTAGAGACGGGGTTTCGCCATGTTGCCCAGGCTGCGCTCGAACTCCTGAGGTCAAGCGATCCGCCCGCCTAGGCCTCCCAAAGTGCTGGGACTACAGGTGTCCCAAAGTGGTGAGCCACCGTGCCCAGCCTCTGGCCGGTTTTGCTAAGCTGCTTTGGACCGGACCGTGCACCATCTGTAGTCCTGGAGGAGGCAACAATGAGCCTGCATTTTCAGCCAAGGAAGAGCAAGAAGGGTACTGGGGTGGGTTGGGAAGTGCTACCTCCCACCCCTTTCCTGATGCAGAGGACTATAAGAAGAGTTTGCACAAACGTGTTAGGCCCTGTTCTAGACGCTGGAGACACAGCAGTGGACAAAATCAGCCCGTATGGAAATTACATCCTTCCTAATGAAATACGTTTCATACCAAATTTCATTTCATTTTCACAACCCCTATAAATTGGTAATTGCGGCCAGGCGCAGTGGCTCATGCCTTTAATCCCAGCACTTTGAGAGGCTGAAGGGGAGGATGGCTTGAGCCCAGGAGTTGGAGACCAGCCCGGGCAACACAGTAGGACCCTGCCTCTACAAAAAAAAATTTTTTTTTTTTTACTTAGCCAGAGGTTCTGTGGCGCACTTGTAGTCCTAGCTACTCAGGAGGTTGAGGCTGGAGGATTACTTGAGCCCAGGAGCTATTATCACACCACTGTACTCCAGCCTGGGTGACAGAGCAAGACCCTGCCTCAAAAAAAAAACTGAAAACAAAAACCAACATCTGCTGTTTGCATACCTGCTTCAGATCCTTAGAGAGAAAAGCAGTTCAGAGCCTTGACTAAGGAGGTGATGAATGGAGGTGATGATATAGGGACACAAACCCCTATAATCTACTCATCCGTAGACTGTTAGCCCTTTTATGAAAAAGGCAAGGCAGGTCGCTCTTTCTAAGTTGTCTGGTTTCTAAAAGCCCACTTGCCTTGGAGTCAGATGAGTATCCATAAGCCTATACCTGGGCCTGCTCCTGTAATTATTACTCTCATTTTCCAGCTTGCTCTAGGCAGCCTTGACCCTAATCCTTGCCTGTCTCAGTGGTCTTTGTGTCTGACCTTCTGGGGTCTTTGGCTACCTTGATCTTCCTCTGATGTAAGTACCAGCGATATGCTTCGTTTTTCTCCCTACCTGGGGCTACAAACAGGAATCTTGTGCACTTCTGCTTTTAAGAGGATACCTCAGAAGGAATTTGGAAGCTTGTTTTCTGATCTCTGATACCATTTGTCAGAGAAAATCTCTCTCTGGGAAGGATGAGCATTATGTCAGCATTATGTAGTAGTCTATTTCTTTTTTTTCTCTTTTTTCCCTCTCTTTCTTTCCTTTTTTTTTTTTTTGAGGTGGAGTTTTGCTCTTATTGTCCAGGCTGGAGTGCAATGGCGCGATCTTGGCTCACCACAATCTCCACCTCCTGGGTTCAAGCGATTCTCCTGCCTCAGCCTCCCAAGTAGCTGGGATTACAGGCATGTACCACCAGGCCTGGCTAATTTTGTATTTTTAATAGAGATGGGGTTTCTCCATGTTGGTCAGGCTGGTCTTGAACTCTCGACCTCAGGTGATCTGCCCGCCTTGGCCTCTCAAAGTGTTGGGATTACAGGTGTGAGCCACTGTGCCAGGCCTCTTTCCTTCTTTTTTAAGGAGTTGGCAAGTAGGCTATAGTGGATAGAGGACCTTGGGGAAGTAAGTAAGGCCTTAGCTGTTGTCCAATCTTTGAGGACTGGATCTGTTGATTGTTGGTGTTTATATCTGCTGCAAGTACTTAGTGCAGGGCCAAGTGTACCAAAAATGCCCACCGTGGTGGCCCAATCCGTGTGCACTTTCTAGGCTTCAGTTTCCTTTCTGTAAACTGAGATCTTAGATCACTTGTCTTCAAGCTGTGACATTCTGTTTTTTTTGGAGACGGAGTCTTGCTTTGTCACCCAGGCTGGAGTGCAGTGGTGTGATCTCTGGTCACTGCAACCTCTGCCTCCCAGGTTCAAGTGATTCTCCTGCCTCAGTCTCCCTAGTAGCTAGGATTACAGGTGCCTGCCACCATGCCTGGCTAATTTTTTGTATTTTTAGTAGAGATGGAGTTTCACCGGGTTAGCCAGGATGGTCTTGATCTGACCTCATGATCCACCTGCCTTGGCCTCCCAAAATGCTAGGATTACAGGCGTGAGCCACTGCGCCGGGCCTCAAGCTGTGACATTCTCTAATCCTAGGAGGGAGATACCATTAAATCACTGGTCTGATTTTGACTCCTACCTTGTTCCTAGTAGTGTAACCATAATCCTTCAGAAGTGGGGCTACCCTGGACATGATGATGACCTTTTTAGGGAAGACTAGATGTGGCTTGTGTGGGAGGAGGGACAGTAACTATGGAAGAAAATTTAGAGACCGGTATGACTCAGCTCAGGCAAGGTAGACAATTTGCAACTTCATGAAAGAAAGCCTGCTCTTGCCGGGCACGATGGCTCACGCCTGTAATTCCAGCACTTTGGGAGGCCGAGGCGGGCGGATCACCTGAGGTCAGGAGTTTGAGACCAGCCTGACCAACATGGAGAAACCCTGTTTCTACTAAAAATCCAAAATTAGCCGGGTATGGTGGTACATGCCTGTAATCCCAGCTATTAGGGAGGCTGAGGCAGGAGATTCGCTTGAACCTGGGAGGTGGAGGTTGCAGTGAGCCGAGATTGTGCCATTGCATTCTAGCCTGGGCAACAAGAGTGAAACTCCATCTCAAAAAAAAAAAAAAAAAAAAGCCTGCTCTTAGTTCTGTAACCTAGGCAGGTTCTGAGTTTGACTTAAGAGAGGTGGTATCCTTGATGCCAACAGACCCAAGAAGTTGGAATACATTTCAGGTAAGCAGTGAATATTCTTCGAGGGCACGTGAAAGATGTAGCAGGAAACATCACAGACATGATCCCTATGCTCGTGAGCCTTACAGTCTGTCAGGGGAGGCAGACTTTACACGAATCACAGTCAATGACAAGAAGGTGACAATCACAAATGCCCAGCATGCTGCAAAGGACAGGATGCTGTAGGAGTATATATCACAGAAGGACTTGAGTTTGTCCTGAAGGAGTCGGGGAACAGTGCCCATTGGGGTACAGTGGGTGTGTGGCAGAAATGTTCCAGACAGATCGTTTAGGTTTTTTTTTTTTTTTTCCGGCTTTATGTTTTATTTAAGACAGGGACTCTGCAGTTTCTATCCTGACTTTAGTTAAGAAGGCAAAGGCTCTTGTGTAAGTAGCAAATGTTTAGTTTACCCCTTGATGATAGTCCCTCCATTCTGAGAAGCAGAGGACTTTTCAATGTTGCGTTAAGGGGAACAGAGATGTCAGAGAAGGTCTGGCGCTGTGTGTACGCGTGTGCTGAGGGGCAGGCATAGCATTTTGCTCAGTCAGGCTGTCTCCAGTGTGCGTGAGCCTGGGGCTCTGTAAGCCAAGGCAGCATGTGGTCAGCCAGCCAAGCTGACTCCTTTTAGGTTCATGTAGAGCCTGGGAAAGTGAACTCTTTCCCCTCCTCCCATTCCTGCTTCAGTTGGGACTGAGAGAAATGCCTTTGGTCTTTGAACCAGCCTGCAGGAGGCCAGGTGGCAGGGGAGAGGGGAAGTCTGAGTTTTGGCAGTGGACTCTTTCTGTCTGCCTTCTGACTTCTCTGGAGATTGCTGCTTCAGAGAAGCATCAGGGCCAGGCTAGGGCGCTGTGGATACTCCATGTTGAGCCTCTCCTCTTGTCCCTGGTCCTTCCTCTTAGGAAAAGGTGTACCCCAGCATATCAGCTTCCTGATGTCTCTTCCGCCTTAACGAAAAAAATCTAAAAATTGACCACCACTCTTCCTTCCCCAACTCGGTCCCTCCTGCCTCTTTTCTTGAACTGGAACTCCTGGCCTCCCAAAGTGCTGGGATTACAGGCCTGTCTGTGCCTGTCTCCACCTCCTTTCTCTCTTCTTTCTGGTGGTTCTTCCCATCTTTGGGGGCTTCCTTTTCTCAGCTTCTTTTTTTTTTGAGACAGGGTCTTGCCCTGTTGCCAAGATGGAGTGCAGTGGTACCATCTTGGCTCACTGCAACCTCCACCTCCCAGATTGAAGTGATTCTCCTGCCTCAGCCTCCCAAGTAGCTGGGATTACAGGCACCTGCCACCATGCCCGACCAGTTTTTTGTATTTTTAGTAGAGGCGGGGGTTTCACCATGTTGGCCAGGCTAGTCTCGAACTCCTGACCTCGTGATCCACCTGCCTCGGCCTTCCAGAGCGCTGGGATTACAGGCGTGAGCCACCATGCCTGGCCTCGGCTTCTTTTTTTTTTTTTTTTTTGAGACAAAGTCTCACTCTGTCGCCCAGGCTGGAGTGCAGTGGCACAATCTCAGCTCACTGCAACCTCCGCCTCCTGGGTTCAAGTGATTCTCGTGCCTCAGCTTCTTGAATAACTAGAATTGCAGGTGCCTGCCACCATGCCCAGCTAATTTTTGTATTTTTTTTAGTAGAGATAAGGTTTCACCATGTTGGCCAGGCTGGTCTCAAACTCCTGACCTCAGGTGATCCACCCACCTCGGCCTCCCAAAGTGCTGGGATTACAGGTGTGAGCCACCAACCATGCCTGACCTCAGCTTCTTAAATGTTCTGATTTTTCAGGGTTTGTCCTCAGCTCTCTCTTCTTCCCATTCTGTGTGTGTTCTCACTGGAAAACTTTATCGTAAATCACCTCGATGCTGCTGACTCCGTTTTTTCCTTCTAGCTCTGACCTCTGTTTTCTTTCAAGCCTGAATACCCAGGGGCTGATGAACTTCTTATTCAGCAAATACTTGAATATTGTGCTAGGCACTGGGGTGACAGTGGTAAGCAAAATGAACATACCACCTCACTTTACAGGTGAATTATTTAACTTAGTTAAGGTGTTATTTCTAAGAAAAAGACAAAATGACCTAGTAGTAGAAGCTATAGAAGTAAATCTGAAAATTATTTGTACAAAAAAAAAAAAAAAAAGGACAAATAGGTACTATTCAGTGAAGAGAGGAAACACTGGCTTTTGAGTATGGTGTTTGGAAAGGACCTGAGACAGGATGCAGCCTATTGCATTTGAGAAAATCCTGGCCAGGCTTGGTGCCTCACACTTGTAATCCCAGCACTTGGGGAGGCCGAGGCGGGTGGTGGATCACGAGGCCAGGATATCGAGACCATCCTGGCTAACATAGTGAAACCCTGTCTCTGCTAAAAATACAAATCGTTAGCTGGCTGTGGTGAGGTAGGAGAATCGCTTGAACTCAGGAGGTGGAGGTTGCAGTGAGCCGAGATCGCACCACTGCACTCCAGCCTGCAGCCTCAGTGACAGAGCAGGACTCCATCTCAAAAAAAAAAAAAAAAAAATCCCATGGCAGGACTGGGGGTGGTGGCTCACTCCTGTAATCCCAGCACTTTGGGAGGCCAAGGCAGGCAGATCCCTTGAGCTCAGGAGTTGAGACCAGCCCGGGCAACATAGGGAGACCCTGTCTCTACAAAAAATACAACATTAGCCGGGAATGGTGGCACATGCCTGTGATCCCAGGTACTTGGGAGGCTAAGGTCAGAGGATCTTTTGAGCCCAGGAGGTGGAGGCTGGGGTAGTGAGCCATGATCATACCACTGTACTCCCTGCCGGGCAACAGAGCAAGACCCTGTCTCAAAAAAAAAAAAAAAAAAAATAGGCCGGACGTGGTGGCTCACGCCTGTAATCCCAGCACTTTGGGAGGCCGAGGCAGGCGGATCACGAGGTCAGCAGATCGAGACCATCATGGCTAACAGAGTGAAACCCCGTCTCTACTAAACATACAAAAAAATTAGCCAGGCGTGGCAGCGTGCGCCTGCGTGCGCCTGTAGTCCCAGCTGCTGGGAAGGCTAAGGCAGGAGAATAGTGTGAACCCAGGAGGCGGAGCTTGCTGTGAGCCACGATCTCGCCACTGCACTCCAGTCTGGGCGACAGAGCAAGACTCCGTCTTAAAAATAATAATAATAATAATAAATAATCCCATGGCATTTGAAACTCAACATGGAGAAATCAAGCTTACTATTAATATTTTGTCCCTCAAAGCCAATTTTTCTGTGCTCTCTCGGTTAGCACCTATCACCCAAGTCAGAAACCCTGGATATCACTCTGGATATTTGTCCTGTGTCAACTCGAATAAGCTAAACAAGACTCCCCGGATTCCCTCTCTGGTATATTCCAGTTATAGTGGCTACCCAGGAGCACACATGCACCATCTTCCAGCTCTTCAGACGAACAGTAATCTGGGTGCTGCTGTGAGGGGATTTTGCAGATGTAATTAAATTCCTCAATTGTTTGGCTTTAAGTTAATCAAAAGGGAGATTATCCTGGGTGGCCTGACCTAATCAGGTGGAAGCCCTTTAAAGGAGGGCTAGACCACCCCTGAACCCCCTCTGAGGTTCTGGACTCTGAGCCATTACCCACGTTGCTCCCTCTCCCCCGGGGATGGTCTGTTGCTGGCTGCCTGCCCTGCTGACTTCAGGATTGCCTACCCAACAGCCACAGTTATGTGAGCCAATTAGCTAATTCCTTGTGATAAATCAATTTCTATATTTTATCAATATTATATTATGTCAGCTTTATATATATTTAGGCCAGGAGTGGTGGTGCATGCCTGTAATCCCAGCACTTAGGGAGGATGAGATGGGAGGATTCCTTGAGCCCAGGAGTTTGAGATTAGAGTGAGCTATAATTGCACCACTCCACTCCACCCTGGGCAACAGGCTGAGACCCTGCCTAAAAAGAGAAAAAAAAATTATAAAGTTTATATAGATAGATCAATATATATTTATAATATATAAAGTTATATATTTATATATAATTTTGTATAGCTATATGAATTATTTATGTTTATTATGTTTACATATTATATTTAAATAATTCATATCTCTATATAAATAAATTTATATATTATAAATATATGTTGATACATCTATAAATTTTTAAAAATCATATTTATATAGATATATAATTTATATATTGATGTAGATATAGAAATTATTTATATATTTATAAAATATATATTATAGCATACAAATATATTTTAGAAATACATAAAATATGTATATGTGTGTGTCATAGGCCAGGTGCAGTGCCACGCACTTGTAATCCTGGCACTTTGGGAGGCCAAAGCAGGCAGATTGCTTGAGCTCAGGAGTTAGAGGAACCCCATGTTGCCCCATGTTATGTTTTGGTATCTACCTATCTGTCTGTCTGTCTGTAATCTACTGATTCTGCTTCTCTGGTTGAACCCTGACTGATACAGTGTTCCTTTTATACCTATTGCTTAGCAGATCCTAAGATTCCGCTTCTTTGAAAGATTCTCTCCTGTTCATCTCTCCTTTGAGTGCACCTGGGTTCATCTGAGCCCTATGTCTTCTTGCCTGGATTATTGGGGTTCCCTTCCAGCTGGTCTTCCTGCATCCCGTGAAGTCTGGGCACACCCTGTTTATTCTTACGACTACCCAGTTTGTTCTTGGTAAACTACATATCTGATCTTGTCACTCTTCTTAAAATCTTTCAATGACTTCCTGAAGTTTTCAGGCAAAAATTTAAAAGCCGCTGGGCGCGGTGGCTCAAGCCTGCAATCCCAGCACTTGGGGAGGCCGAGACGGGCGGATCACGAGGTCAGGAGGTCAAGACCATCCTGGCTAACACGGTGAAACCCCATCTCTACTAAAAAATACAAAAAAAACTAGCCGGGCGAGGTGGCGGGCGCCTGTAGTCCCAGCTACTCGGGAGGCTGAGGCAGGAGAATGGCATAAACCCGGGAGATGGAGCTTGCAGTGAGCTGAGATCTGGCCACTGCACTCCAGCCTGGGCGACAGAGCGAGACTCAGTCTCAAAAAAAAAAAAAAAAAAAAAAAATTAAAAGCCTCAGCTTTTTTTTATGACTCCGTTTTCTCTCCTCTCTTAGTGTATCAATTATACTTCTTTTGAAAACCTTTTTAGCAGTTGCCCAGGAGTTTGCAATATATATTTATGACTAATCCAAATCCACTTTCAAGTAACACTATACCACTGCATGGAACGTGCAAGTACCTTGGAATGGAGTCCTCCCAATTCTCCCTTCCCGTCCTTGCTATTACTGCTGTCATGGATTTCTCTGATCCATAAACTACAATCACCAAAAAATTGTTGCTACTATTATTTTAAACAAATATATCTGTTTGTTAACTGTTAACAATTCAGAATAAGAGAAATAAACATTTTTACTTATTTTTGTTTGTTTGTTAATGTTTTTTCTAAGACAGGGTCTCACGCTGTCATGCAGGCTGGAGTGCAGTGTCACGATCACAGTTCACTGCAGACTTAGCCTTAGCCTCCCAGGCTCAAGCAATCCCCCCATCTCAGCCTCCCAAGTAGCTGGGACCACAGGCACATGCCACCACGGCTGGCTATGTTTTTTTCTTTTTTCTTTTTGTAGAGACAGAGTCTCACTATGTTGCCCAGACTGGTCTCAAACTCCTGGGCTCAAGTGATGCTCTTGCCTTGGCCTGCCAGAGTGCTGGGATTATAGGTGTGAACCATTGCCCATGACCAGAAGAACTTCTTCTAATATCTTGTAAGTCAGGTCTGCCAGTGACAAATTTCCTGTTTTGTTTGTCCAAGAAAGCCCTTTTTTTTTTTTTTTTGAGACAGAGTCTTACTCTATCACCCAGGCTGGAGTGCAGTGGCTCGATCTTGGCTCACTGCAACCTCCGCCTCCTGGACTTAAGCATTCCTCTCACATCAGCCTCCCCAGTAGCTGGGACTGCAGGTGTGCACCACAACACCTGGCCAATTTTTCTAGTTTTTGGTAGGAAAAAAAATACAAAATGAGGTTTCACCATGTTGGCCAGGCTGGTCTCAAACTTTTGAACCTCAGGTGGTCCACCTTCCTTGGCCTCCCAAAGTGCTGAGATTACAGATGTGAGCCACCATGCCTTGCCGACTAGAATTTTTTTTTTTTTTGGACAGAGTCTCACTCTGTCACCCAGGCTTGAGTGCAGTGGCATGATCTTGGCTCACTGCAACCTCTGCTGCCCAGGTTCAAGTGATTCTCCTGCCTCAGCCTCCTGAGTAGCTGAGATTACAGGCACCTGCCATCACGCCTGGCTAATTTTTATATTTTTAGTAGAGATGGGGTTTCACCATATTGGTCAGGCTGGTCTTGAACTCCCAACCTCAGGTGATCCACCCGCCTTGGCCTCCCGAAGTGCTGGGATTATAGGCATAAGCCACCGCGCCCGGCCCCGACTAGAAATTTTTTTTTTTTTTTTTTTTTTGAGACGGTATCACCCAGGCTGGAGTGCAGTGGCCGGATCTCAGCTCACTGCAAGCTGCCTCCCGGGTTCACGCCATTCTCCTGCCTCAGCTTCCCGAGTAGTGGGACTACAGGCGCCCGCCACCTCGCCTGGCTAGTTTTTTGTATTTTTGGTAGAGACGGGGTTTCACCGTGTTAGCCAGGATGGTCTCGATCTCCTGATCTCGTGATCCGCCCGTCTCGGCCTCCCAAAGTGCTGGGATTACAGGCTTGAGCCACCGCGCCCGGCCTTAGAAATGTTTTAAGGGATATAAAGCAGTTAGTACTTGAGATGGTTCTTCTGTAAGATATGGAGATAGGTGGAAATGGGTAACGACCAACAGGATCAGATGGTATGCACCCCCAAATAGTAATTCCAATGATCTATGAAGACGAACATTCCCACACCATCCCTCACCACGGACTCAGTGTTTCTCAATGCGAGACAGAATTCATGTGTGGAGGATCTGAGTCCAAGCCCTTCTATTGTGTAATTGCATTAGTATTATTTGTTTTTTGTTTTTTGTTTAACATTTACTTTAGATTCAAGGGTACATGTGTAGGTTTGTTACATAGGTTAACTTGTATCACTGGGGTTGTACAGATTATTTCATCACCCAGGTACTAAGTTTAGTACCCATTAGTTATTTATTCTGATCCTCTCCCTCCTCCCACCCTCCACCCGCAAGTGAATCCCAGTGGGGTCTGTTGCTCCCCTTTTTGTGTCCATGTGTTCTCATCATTTAGCTCCTACTTATGAGAACATGTGATATTTGGTTTTCTGCTCCTGCATTAGTTTGCTGAGGATAATGGCCTCCATGTTCATGTCCCTGCAAAGGACGTGATCTCGTTCTTTTTTGTGGCTGCATAGTATTCCATGGTGTACATATACCACATTTTCTTTATCCAATCTGCCATGGATGGGCCTTTAGCATTTCGACAATTTCTGTTGACACATGTTCAAGCTCACTGATTCTTTCCCTGGCCATGTCCAGTCTACCGATGAGTCTATCCAAGACTTTCTTCATATTTATTACAGTATTTTTGATTTCCAGCATTTCCTTTTGATTCTTTCTTGTTTCCATCACTGCTTACATTATTTGTCTGTTGTCCACTTTTCCCTTCAGAGTCCTTAGAATATTAACCATAGTTTTATTTAAATAATTAATAATTTTATTTATTATTTATTTATTTATTTTAACCATAGTTATTTTAAATTCCTGGTCTGATAAGTCTAAAATCTCATATCTAAATCTGGTTCTGATGCTTGGCCTGTTTCTTCAAACTGTTTTTTTTTTTTTCTTTTTAGTATGCCTTGTAATTTTTCACTGAAAGCTGGACATGATGTACCCTGTGAAAGGAACTGAGGGGTGAGGTTTTGTTTATCTAGGTTATGTTTACTGTTTGCTGTAGCTATAGGTATAAAAGGCTAAATTTTCTTCTGGTGTCCTTGTTCTTGTCTCCCCTACTGTCTATGGGTCTCTAGAGACTTCTTAAATAGTGCCTAAGACGTGTTACTCTTTTTGTTATCATCCTTGTAATGATACAGGAGCCCTGCTGGTGCAGCGGTGACGTGAGGGAGTGGAGGGATCTACAGTCCTGTGATGAGGTCTCAGTCTTCTGGTGAGTCTGTTTCCTGAACCTTCAAAAGAGATTCTCAGTCTCCCCTTGTCCTCTTTAGGTGAGGCAGGAAGGCAAGAGGTGGCTGGAGTTCTCCTTCCCTGAGTCAGTTAAGTTCTGGTAAAACCCAAGATGGTTAGGCTCTGGTAAAATAGTTTCCCTCAAGGGTAGACTTTGTTAAGAAGAATGAAAGGGCTGGGCATGATAGTACATGCCTGTAGTCCCAGCTACTTGGGAAGCTGAGGTTGGAGGATTGCTTGAGCCCAGGAGTTCGAGGCTGCAGTGAGCTATAATCATGCCTGTCAATTACCATTCACTCCAGCCTGGATAAAATAATGAGACTCTGTCTCTAAATAATAAAAGAGGCCAGATGCGGCAGCTTACACCTGTAATCCCAGCACTTTGAGAGGCTGAGGCAGAAGGATTGCTTGAACCTAGGAGTTTGAAACCAGCCTGGGCAACATAGTGAGGTGCCATCTCTACAAAAAATATAAAAATTAGCCAGGCATGGTGGTGTGTGCCTGTAGTCCCAGTTACTCAGGAGGCTGAGGCAGGAGGATCCCTGAACCTGGGAGGTAATAGTTGCATTGAACCATGATCATACCACTGCACTCCAGCCTGGGTGACAGAATGAGATCCTGTCTCAAAAAAAAAGTAAAATTAAATTAAAAAAAAAAAAGAACAAACGGCTTTGGAGTTTTTGTTTTGTTTTGTTTTGTTTTGCTTTTCCCGCCCGAGAAGGAGTCTTGCTCTGTCACCCAGGCTCAGGCTGGAGAGCAGTGGCATGATCTCAGCTCACTATAACCTCCATCTCCTGGGTTCAAGCAATTCTCCTGCCTCAGCCTCCTGAGTAGCTGGGATTACAGGCGCCTGGCACTGCACCCGGCTCATTTTTGTATTTTTAGTAGAGATCAGGTTTCACCATGTTGGCCAGGCTGGTCTCAAACTCCTGTCCTCATGATCCCCTCACCTCGGCCTCCCAAAGTACTGGGATTACAGGCCTGAGCCACCGCACCGAGCTGGCTGTTTTTCAAAATGACTACTTTTCCCATCTCCCTGCCAGAAGCACCCCGGGGTATTATACTGTTTAATGGGTGGGCTTTTGTTCCCAGAGCTCCCCAAGCACAGGCACTGTATTGTCCCCTTTTGCAGTCCCTCCTGCAGTATGGTTAAGCACAGAGCTGACCACCAGCAGGCCCTCAGGAAACACGTGTTGGTGCCCAGTTGCTCAATCTGATGACCATTCACTGGGGCCCTCCCAAGCCGAGTCAGACGATGCCCAGTAGCTGGCGAGAGCAGACCATCTGCAACAGTGGGAGGTGCTCAGGCCCTCTGCGGTGGGCTTTGATTTAGGGGACAGTCCTCTTCTTCCTCTGTCCCTTAGGTCCACAGTTTTATGTGTGAACAAGATGGAGGCTGACCTGACTGGCTTTAACATCGATGCCCCCCGTTGGGACCAGCGCACCTTCCTGGGGAGAGTGAAGCACTTCCTAAACATCACGGACCCCCGCACTGTCTTCGTATCTGAGCAGGAGTTGGACTGGGCCAAGATGATGGTGGAGAAGAGCAGGTGAGTGGTTGGGGAAAGGGCTGGAAGTAGTAGGGTAACATTGATGGGGTCCTCTTGGGTGGAGGTGGAAACTGAAGATGAAGGAATAGACAGAACTCTTAGGGCTGGGGGCTGGGAGAAGCGAGAGTAGGGAGACTGGGAGATGTTGATCAGGCAGGATGGTGACTGCCTGCTGTCCTTGGGTGGCAGGATGGGGGTTGTGCCCCCAGGCACCCAAGTGGAGCAGCTGCTGTATGCCAAGAAGCTATATGACTCGGCCTTCCACCCCGACACTGGGGAGAAGATGAATGTCATCGGGCGCATGTCTTTCCAGCTCCCTGGCGGCATGATCATCACGGGCTTCATGCTCCAGTTCTACAGGTGGGACTTGGGGGCAGGGCCGTGGGAGGTACAGCTGCCTGGATCTGCTGGTCAGGGAGCCATACTGTGATAATAATAATAGTTCTCTTGATTGGTCACTTACCAGATACCAGGCACTATGCTACATTCTTTGCACGTATTGCTTCATTTAACCCTCTCAACAACCCTACACTATAGGTACTATTGTTTCCATTTTATAGATGAAGAACTAGAGTTCTACAGAGGCTGAAGAACTTGTCCAAGTTTAAACGGGCAGTAAATACGGGTGCCTGGATTTTAACTGAGGCAGTCCTATGTAGAACCCTCAACAAATAAGTTACCCCAATTCCTTCTTTAAAAAGTACTTTTTCCACATTGATTTTAATTATGTAACAACCAAACAAAACAATAGGTAGTCCCTTTCTTGGCTTGGCTGAGGAGAGAATAGACCGCCTCTGTAGCTGCTGGATGTGCGACTCTTCTTCCCACCTCTTCCTTCCTCCCCTGCGTCCCCTACCCCATGCATTGATTGGTTCAGCTATTGAGCTGGGCTTTGGGCCAGGTGTTGGGAATGTAAAGGCTTCAGTAACCCCCCCATCAAGGAGCTCCCAGTTTTGTTGAGGACACCAAGAAGTAAACAGTTACAGTACAGCTTGGTAAGTGGTAGGTTGGGGGAAGAACATGGGGTTGTGGAAGCAGGAGCATGGAATGACTTACTCTGTCTCAGGAGGGGCAGGGAAGGGTTGGGAAGGTTCCAAGGAGGAAGTGATCTCTCTCAACAGAGCAGGGTTCGGCCACGTATGAAAGGAGGAGGGGGAGATATTTGAGGCAGAGGGGTCAGCCTGCACAAAAACCCAGGTGCATAAAACAGTATGGGAACAAGCAAGGCATGATGGCTCATGCCTGTAATCTCAGCCCTTTGGGAAGCCGAGGTGGGTGGATCACCTGAGGTCAAGAGTTCGAGACCAGCCTGGCCAATATGGTGAAACCCCATCTCCACTAAAAATACAAAAATTAGCCAGGCGTGGTGGTGTGTGCCTGTAGTTCCAGCTACTTGGGAGGCTGAGACAGGAGAATTGCTTGAACCTGGGAGGCAGAGGTTGCAGTGAGCTGAGATCGCACCACTGCACTCCAGCCTGGGTAACAGAGCGAGACTCCGTCTCAAAAAAATAAAAAATAGGCCGGGCGCGGTGGCTCAAGCCTGTAATCCCAGCACTTTAGGAGGCCGAGACGGGCGGATCACGAGGTCAGGAGATCGAGACCATCCTGGCTAACATGGTGAAACCCCATCTATACTAAAAAAATACAAAAAACTAGCTGGGCGAGGTGGCGGGTGCCTGTAGTCCCAGCTACTCGGGAGGCTGAGGCAGGAGAATGGCGTAAACCCAGGAGGCTTGCAGTGAGCTGAGATCTGGCCACTGCACTCCAGCCTGGGCGACAGAGCGAGACTACGTCTCAAAAAAAAAAAAAAAACTAAATAAATAAAAAATAAAAACCTAGTATGAGAACAGTGTGGGGACCTGCAGATCACGTGCTTTGACTGGCGTGCCCTCAGGACTCCCTGCCATCTGACTTCTCTCTGCCTCTCCTGGCCTTCCTCACTGGTAGGACGATGCCGGCGGTGATCTTCTGGCAGTGGGTGAACCAGTCCTTCAATGCCTTAGTCAACTACACCAACAGGAATGCGGCTTCCCCCATATCAGTCAGGTAGGAGACCTGAGCCCCAGGCTGTCCTCGTGCCTCCCACGAACAGCTTTTCTAAAGAGTTCTGGGCTGGCAGTCCTTCCTGGGCAGCGCCTGCACCGAGCAGGTGACCAAGTTACCATTTCCCAGGGTTTGGAAGTATTTTCTCAAGCTGAGTAGGAGTGGATCTTCTTCCTAGACCAATTCCAAATGTGTTTATTCATTCATTCTCTAAATATTTCTTCTTGAGTGTGTATTATGTGCTGGGGATGTGCATGGTTCTACATTCTGGGATACATTGTTAAGATGTGTGGTTGGGCCAGGCACGGTGGTTCACACCTGTAATCCCAGCACTTTGGGAGGCCGAGGCAGGCGGATTGCCTAAGATCAGTCTCAAAACAAACAAACAAACAAAAAACACCCAGAAAACCAGGGTTGCAAGGCAGAGAACAGCAGAACTGTGTCTGTGTAGTTAGGCCACTTAGAGCAATCCCTTCTGTGGAGACGACATTTCAACTGTGTCCTGAAGGTTGAGGGTTGAACGACCCAAGAGCCCAGGGAGCCCCTCGCCGCATAAGGAGCAGCCATATGCAGAGGCTCTGAGGCAGGAAGGAACTTGGTGTGTTCACAGTACTGAAAGAAGGCCAAGGGGGCTGGGGCTCTGTGAGCGAGGGGGAGAGGGTCACAGATAAGGCTGGGGACAGATCCTGTGCGGTTTTCAGGCATGAAGCCTCACCAGCCGACTTTCTCCCTCAAGCCCGTGGTTTGGCCCTCAGCTGGCAGGCGCCCCACTCCCAAGCATCTCTCTCCTCCCCCAGGCAGATGACCCTTTCCTACTTCACAGCCACAACCACTGCTGTGGCCACGGCTGTGGGCATGAACATGTTGACAAAGGTATGGTCTGGGGCTGCTGCAGCATGGTGGCCACGCGGGGGCAGCAGAGTCCTAGGGAAAACAGCCTTCCCCCAGGGACAGTTCCCCAGGCTGGGTGAGCTGGGAATAGCCAGAGCCCTGCTAGCCAAGTGATGAGAAATACACCAGGGCTGTCCCCAGGTTGGTTCTTCTTGAGCCTTTGAGGGAGTTTGGGGTTCCCAGAGTGGGTGTCTGGATGTGTGGCAGTAGCAAGGCCTAATTTTCTTTTTTGTATTCTAGTTGTTCAGCCCCCTCCCCTCGCATCTTCCAGTGCATCTCAACAACTCCTACTATTCCCTTCCTCCAACAGAAAGCGCCGCCCTTGGTGGGCCGCTGGGTGCCCTTTGCCGCTGTGGCTGCGGCTAACTGTGTCAATATCCCCATGATGCGACAGCAGTGAGTATAGGCCCCCTTTTCTCCCTACAAACCACAAGATTAGCAGAAAAGGGGCAAGAAACCAAAGCAGTGGGTGGCTTCTGGGGACTGCGGTGGGCATGGGGAGGGCTGCTGGGCTGAGCCTCTGAAGGGCCCTGGGATTGGCTGCTCCCCTGGTGATGGCCCCGTGAGTGGTGGGTGACCGGGTTAGGCTGTGTGTTTGAGTCCCGTGGGAGTCCTCTCCTGGGTGATGTGGGATGGGAACGACAGGGTGGACCTGTGGAGTTTTACACTGGATTATGTCCTTTTGGACCTGTGTTAAAATTGTGAACTCCTCCTACTTCCCAAGCCCTGGGGATGGCATACAGAATGAAAAGTATCAGGCTGAGGCGTCTAAAGATAGCACAGAACCCACAAGCTTTGAAAGAAGCCAGAGGAGTAGACAGAAATTTTCCAGGCACCCAACTCTAAACTTTTCAGGAGAAAAGGTAAAGGAGAAACTTACTAAGTCTCACAGTTCTTATTTCTTGACTAGAGAAATCTCTGTTATGAGGTTTTAATGATGTAATTATATAAAGCACTCAAAATAGCACCTGGAACATAACAGATGCTATGTAAGCGTTCACTGTTATTTCTACCATTGTCATCATTATCAATATCTACAAGCCACATTTTCTTGGGACTACCGACAAATGGAAAATGTTCACACTAGCCTTTGTAGAAGGAGTGCTACCAGAATAGTTGTGCACACATGCTGCTCTTCTTATCTTTCCTTCCCCATCCAGTGAACCTTTCCTAACAGGAGAATGAGTCCCTGCCACCTACCGGGGCTTGGGTTGAGTGCTGTCAAGAACTGGCCTGAGAAGAATAGCTGGGGTGAGCTGGGTGCGGTGGCTCATGCCTATAATCCCAGCACTTTGGGAGGCTGAGGTGGGAGGATCACCTGAGGCCAGGAGTTTGAGACCAACCTGGCCAACATGGCAAAACCCCATCTCTACTAAAAATACAAAAATTAGGGCCGGGCACAGTGGCTCTCGCCTGTAATCCCAGCACTTTGGGAGGCCGAGGTGGGCGGATCACGAGGTCAGGAGATCAAGACCATTCTGGCTAACACAGTGAAATCCCGTCTCTACTAAAAAAACAAAAAATTAGCCGGGTGTGGTGGCGGGCGCCTGTAGTCCCAGCTACTCGGGAGGCTGAGGCAGGAGAGTGGTGTGAACCCAGGAGGCAGAGCTTGCAGTGAGCTGAGATTGTGCCACTGCACTCCAGCCTGGGCAATAGAGTGAGACTCCATCACAAAAAAAAAAAAAAGAAAAAAATTAGCCGGGCATGGTGGTGCACGCCTGTAATCCTAGCTACTGGGGAGGTTGAGGCAGGAGAATCACTTGAACCCAGGAGGTGGAGGTTGCAGTGAGCCAATATCACGCCACTGCACTCCAGCCTGGGTGACAGAGCACGATTGTCTCAAAAAAAAAAAAAAAAGAATAGCTAGCGTAATCCTTACCAGGTCCTGTAAAGTGGCGCCAGGATGATCCCCATTTTGCAGATAAGCAAAACTGAGGCTTTGGGAGGGTTAAAGACTGCTCAAGGTCACACACATACGCTGCAGTTTCAGGACTCAACCCAGACAGTCCGGGCCCAGGGCCAGCGCTCTCAGCCACTGCCCTAGATCGCTCCTAAGATACTGCTCATTGGAGTGCAGAAGGAAGGTCAAAGGCCCAGGCTACAGGAGGTGGCTTTCTGGAGCTTAAGCGGCCTGGCCTTGGTCCCCTGGCATGTCACGTGGCTGGCAGGCTTCCATCACCCCTTTCCGAAGTCCAGTAACTCCTGTCTGTGTTTAGGGAGCTCATCCAGGGAATCTGCGTGAAGGACAGGAATGAAAATGAGATTGGTCATTCCCGGGTGAGTAGAGGCCTCCCTTTGGGGTGGGAGGAGGAAATTCCCTTTCATACCCTGTCCCCTCCTTAGTGGTCACAGTGGGCACCATTATAGAATTGAGAAGGCTTCTCTGACTTCATCCTCACTCCCTGTCAAATTTTCCCCATGTTTCTGTGTTCAGAACAGGCCCCTTCTGTCCTTTCTCCATCATTTCTGGTCCATAAAAACCTAGCTAGGGGTGAGGGGATGAAGTGAGGTCACTTAGCACTTGGAGGGTCCTTCTCTTCCCCTTTACCATCTCAGACTTGGCCATGTTGCTGACCCAGCCCCCTGGTGCAACCCATGTACACTGGATACATCATTTCTGACAACTTACTATTTTCTGCCCTCAGAGAGCTGCGGCCATAGGCATCACCCAAGTAGTTATTTCTCGGATCACCATGTCAGCTCCTGGGATGAGTAAGATGGGGAAGCCCTTCCATCCTGGGGAACCCTGTGACACAGGGTGGAGGTCTCAGCCACACTCAGGTTTTGGGTGGGAGGTAGGGCCCACCCTCTACAGCTGTGCTTCTCAAACTGCTTTGCTTGATTGCTGCAAGCCTAGAAGAACCATACTAATCCCTAGAACATCAGTTCATCCAAGGTTTGGGGTAGAAAGTTATTTTCATTTTATTAATATTTGTCAAGCATTTGTGTTTAATGTGTAGACAGTGTGGGGTGCTAGGAAGAGTGGTAGAGAAAATAAATTCCCTGCTTTGGTTTGCTTCCAGCAGGGGGCGTATTGCAAAATTTGTTTGCATGAGCTTACAAATGCATTTTTGAGTTTTGACAAGGAGGCTTTGGACCTAGCAGCACATATTCTCCTGTTATCGCAAGCGTGCAGATTGAGAAGCCTGGGAAGCACTGTTGTGCCGGGACTTTGGGGAGAGAGGTTGGGGGTGGCCATGCCTACTTACTCTTCTGTTCTGCCTCATGGTGAAGTATTTTCTGGAGCTTCTGTTGAAGGAGAGGGAATCACTTGGTTCCTAGTCTGACTTAAGAGGAAGTCCTAGGGAAAGCCTCCCAGCCCTCCCCTCAGCTTCTCCCCTGGTCTCTTCCAGTCTTGCTGCCAGTCATCATGGAAAGGCTTGAGAAACTGCACTTCATGCAGGTATGTAGGGTTTGCCTTGGCATTTTCCCTGCCCAGAGTGCCTCCAGTCACATCTGTCCCTGGGGATGCCTGACATCTCACTCAAGCCCACACCAGTCTCCACTGGCCTCTTGTTTAGACATCATGGCCAGTTTCCTGACCTGGTCTGCAGAGAACAAGGCCTTCTTTGAGGGCCAGGGGGTCCTTGCCTGTGGGTTTTTCTACCTGGCTGATCCATGGCAGAGCAGGGATGGGGTTCACCTTATGGCATAGAAGTACCATGTGGATCTGTCTTTTATCTGTTTTTATACAGAAAGTCAAGGTCCTGCACGCCCCATTGCAGGTCATGCTGTGTGGGTACTTGTAAGTATCATGTTTTGATGGTTTGGGTTCTGTGTGGCTGGAGCACTCGAGATGTGTCATCTTGTCTAGCCTGTGTTGGAGAACGTGTACTCCTTTACCTGACTTTAAAAGTGGTCAAGCTCAGAATACTTATGGTCCATCTGGAAAGCTCTTGCCCCATCTTTTGTGAGGGCTTCAGGCTGGCTAGACTTTACGCACATGTCCATGTAGGAAGTCCAGTGCTGAGGTGCCCTCCCATCCGAGGGTCTCTCCTTTGACCTTAAGTCTGGAGCAGGTTTTTTTTGTTTTTTGCGTTTTTTTTGAGATGGAGTCTCACTCTGTCTCCCAGGCTGGAGTGCAATGGCACAGTCTCAGTTCGCTGCAACCTCCACGTCCCAGGTTCAAGCAATTCTCCTGCCTCAGCCTCCTGAGTAGCTGGGATTACAGGCATGCACCACCACGCCTTGCGAATTTTTGTATTTCATCATGGTGGCCAGGCTGGTCTCAAACTCCTGACTTCAAGTGATCCACCTACCTTGGCCTCCCAAAGTGCTGGGATTATAGGCATGAGCCACTGTGCCTGGCTGTCTGGAGCAATTTTACAGAAGAGATAAGAATGAGGAGACATAGCTTTGGCTGGGACCGTCACGTGTCCCAGACTCACACAGCAGGGAAATGCTACCAGTCACGTCAATGTTCTTGGGTATCTGCCATTAACTGGAGAAGTCCTAGCATTCACCATGCATTTCAGGGCCATGGGACTAATGACAGCAATACTAACAGCTAACGTTGACTGCATATTTTCTCTGTGTCCCCACTGAACCCAATGCTTCACACCTATAATTTCACTTAATTTTCCCAACCTTAGAAATCTACGTATTATTATCATCTCCTTTTACAAATCAAGAAACTGAGACTTAGAGTAAGAAACTTGCCCAAGGGTATATAGCTGGTAACTCCTGGAGCTGAGATTTGATCAACAGTCTAACATTATGCTTTGCCAACTTCTGCTAATTGAGTAGTGACCATGGGCTGGGTGCTTTACATACATATCTCATTGAATCCTCACAGTAGCCCTGCAAAGTAGGCACTGCAAAGTGGGCTGCAGTAGCCCCAAAAAGTAGGTTGTCCTCCCTCTGTGCCTCTGAGGTAACTTGCCCAAGATGGCACAGCTAGTAAGTGGTAAAACTGGGATACCAACCCAGGTCTGTCAGAGTCCTGCATCCTGTAAGACCTTGCCTCCCAAACCCTGGTCCACGCCAGCATCATTGGCATCCTCTGATAACTTGTTAAAAGTAAAGACTCTGCAGCCCTTCCCCAGACCCCCTCAGTTGGGACCTGCATTTTAATAAGCCCCTGAAGTTATATGCTCAGTGAAGCTGGAGAAACTGCCTTTCACTGTGCTCTGACAGCCTAGGTGTTCAACTAATAAAGAAGCAGGTCTCAGAATCCACAGATTCACTTCTTCCCCTCCATAGGGCCCCTCCCCCTCCTGGTCGCTCCTCCCACTACAAGTCAATCTTCCCCCTCCAAGTTGCTCCTCTCGCTCCTCATCGCTCCTCCCCTCCATGTCCTTCCTCCCTCTCCATGTTGCTTCACCCCATCCAGTCCAAGTCGTTCTTCCCACTCCAAGTAATTCCTTCCCTCCAAGTTGCTCCTCCCCCTCCAAGTCGCTCTTCACCCTCCAAGTCATTCCTCCCTCTCCAAGTCACTCCTCACTCTCCATGCTGTTCCTCCAAGTTGCTCCTCTCCCTCCATGTTGCTCCTCCCCCTCCATGTCCCTCCTCTCCCTCCATGTCCCTCCTCTCCCTTCATGCGGCTCCTCCCCTCCTTGTCGCTCCTCCCCCTCCATGCCAGCAGTGCCTGGGCTCCTTTGGCCCACCGCTCACAGTCCCTGTTTACTTCATTGTCTTCTTCCTCTGCCTGAACAATGCAGTAAAGGGTGGGAATGAGTGATGGGGGTTGGGAGGGTACTGGTTTCATCCCCCTGCCAGAATGAGTATCCTCGCACTGCGGGAACAGGAGAAGGGTTGGAGGGAAAGAATATGGGGCCAGCTGGGAAGGCAGGCCAGGTGCCTGGGCATTGCTCCTTTCCCTTCGGGATAGGGGATGGGCGGGCCTGTGGGGAGATGTCCCCTGATGCTTTGGTTTCTCCTTTCTTGCAGCCTCATCTTCATGGTGCCAGTGGCGTGTGGGCTCTTCCCACAGAAATGGTATCTGCTGTTCATTCCTTACTTGGTTTAACTGACCGCCCTGCCAGTGTGCTCCCTGATCTGCCTGCTGTTCAGAAGGAGACAGGGAAGGGGCAGGAAGGGCAGCACCTGTCTGAGGACAGGTGTCCATCAGCCTAAAGGCTGGGCCTCTTAACCCTGGTGAATTTTGGTAAACCAAAACAGATCTGCGAGGGGCGGGAGAAGCCAGGGGCAGGAATAAGGTTGCTCCCTCCCAGTGGAGCAAGGACTACCTTGGAGAGAAAGTCGGGGAGCAACAGGAGACTTTCTCTCCCTGCCGGCTGGGTTATTAGGAAGCTCTCCTCTGGCTGGATCTGGTTTTTCACTTTTTTTTTTTTTTTTTTTTTTTTTTGAGATGGAGTTTCACTCTTATTGTCCAGGCTGGAGTGCAGTGACACTATCTTGGCTCACCACAGCCTCTGCCTCCCGGTTCAAGTGATTCTCCTGCCTCAGCCTCCGGAGTAGCTGGGATTACAGGTGCCTGCCACCATGCCTAGCTCATTTTCTATTTTTTTTTTTTTTTTTTTTTGAGATGGAGTCTTACTCTGTCGCCAGGCTGGAGTGCAGTGGTGTGATCTTGGCTCACTGCAACCTCTGACTCCCTGAACGATTCTCCTGCCTCAGCCTCACGAGTAGCTGGGATTACAGGCATGCGCCACCACGCCCCGCTAATTTTTGTGTTTTTAGTAGAAACGGGGTTTCACTATGTTGGCCAGGATGGTCTCAATCTCCTCACCTTGTGATCCGCCCGCCTCCGTCTCCCAAAGTGCTGGCATTATGTGTGTGCGCCACTGCACCTGGCTTCGTTTTGTATTTTTAGTAGAGACGAGGTTTCACCATGTTGGCCATGGTTGCTCTTGAAATCCTGACCTCAGGTGATCCGCCCGCCTCAGCCTCCGAAAGTGCTGGGATTACAGGCATGAGCCACCGTTCCCCACTGGTCTTTAACACTGAATAAGGGGGCCAGTCGTGGCGGCTCACGCCTATAATCCCAGCACTTTGGGAGGCCGAGTTGGGTGGATTTCGAGACCAGCGTGACCAACATGGAGAAACCCCATTTCTACCAAAAATACCAAATTAGCCGGGCGTGGTGGTGCATGCCTGTAATCCCAGCTTCTTGGGAGGCTGAGGCAGGAGAATTGCTTGAACCTGAGAAGTGGAGGTTGCAGTGAGCCAAGATTGCACACCAGCCTGGGCAACAAGAGCGAAACTCTATCTCAATAAATAAATAAATAAAGGGACAAGCAGAGGACTGAAAACCAAAATCCCTCTATTTCCTTTGTGTGTCCAAGAAGGAGGAAGCAGGGAGAATGGATGATGGAAAAGGGAAGGGATACATCAGACTGTGGGGCGGTGGGTGACTGGCCCCAGGAGACAAGCGTAGCTTGAATATATACCCAGACGATTCCAGTCTCCCCTTCCTAGTATTCTAGTTCAATACTAGTTCCATGGTCATCTGCTAGACATCTCTTGTGTCCCAAGCACTGTGTTTGTAATCTTGTGGAGAAGATGGAAGTTGAAACGAAGAACCATAGCCCAAGGAGGATGAAGTCAGGCCTGAGTAATGGTAAAGCAACATTGTGGTATACAAAGGCCAATAATAATCCTAGTTGGAAAAATCAGGAGGGCTTCTTGGAGGTGATATTTGAGTTGGGCTTCATCTGAGGGTAACTTACTGCTTGTCCCCGGTGGCATGCTCATAATCCTCTTCTGCTCTCTTTTCAGTGAATTGCCCATTTCCTATCTGGAACCAGAGCTCCAAGACACCATCAAGGCCAAGTATGGAGAACTTGAGCCTTACGTCTACTTCAATAAGGGTCTCTAAATGCCCCACCTCAGCAAGGACCAGTCTATTCCCATATTCACCAGCTCCTTCTTAGCTACATGCACACTTGTGTCCTCCTTCCTCTTTGCCAACAAGGCCCGAAAGCCAGGATAGATTGGGGGGTGGGACAATGAATGCCTCATGCTTACACCCTAGTACTGGTTGATTGGACCTCAGGGGAAAAAAGTGAAAAAGGGTAGCAAAGGCCAATGTCTTCTAGCTGCTTCCTCCTTAACCCCTGTCCCCTGGAAACCAGAAGCTGAGGCCCTCTCAGGGAGGAGACACCAAGCAAATCATTTGGAAAAGTTAGGAAACCTTTAGGATTCTGGTTCCAGCCAGGATTGAGGAAAAGACCTTGGATCAAAAGGAAGCTCCTGTATCTCTTCTTCACTTCTCCTCTCCCGAGCAATGGAACCTTTTAATCATGTAATTCTAGCCGAACTCAGGAAAAAGAAGGGGGAAAGGACTCTGTCCCCTTGGGGCTCATCTCCACCCTTCCCCATCCTCCTCCTCGTTGGCCCCTGGACAGACAGCTTTTTTTTTTTTTCCCCCAAGATGGAGTCTTGCTCTGTCCAGGATGGAGTGTAGTGGCACGATCTCAGCTCACTGCAACCTCTGCCTCCTGGGTTCAAGCGATTTTCCTGCCTCAACCTCTCAAGTAGCTGGGATTACAGGGCACCCGCCACCACGCCCGGCTAATTTTTGTATTTTAGTAGAGATGGGGTTTCACCATGTTGGCCAGGCTGGTCTCGAACTCCTGACCTCAGGTGATCCGCCCGCCTCGGCCTCCCAAAGTGCTGGGATTACAGGCATGAGCCACTGCACCCAGCCCGTACCGCTTTTTTGGGAATGCTGCTAACCTTGAAATGATCAGACACCTAGGAGTTATTAGTGCTAAAAAGGGGACCGTGCAAGGCAGCAGAGTTACATGGTTCTTCGAATCATGTCTGAATCTATTCTTGGAATCTTCTGTATAATAAGGGAAGTTCTCTTTCCCCACTGCCACATATGTCTGTTTTAAAAGATAAGTCCACTAACTGTGTGTAAAAATGATATATGTAGGCATTAACCATACACTTTAATGGGTATAATTTCCTGCCTGCTTCCCTTCCTCAGCCCAGTAGGTTAAACAGCAAAGAAAGACTGGTGTGTACTGAATAGGAAAGGGAAGTTTTATTTGGAACCTTCTGAGAGGAAATCAACCAGGACCAAAAAGCCTTAAAGGACACAGAGCAAAGCACAGCCACTTCCCTTCCCCAGCTTGGCTGCCCTAGGTGATTTCTCAAGCTCCTTGGGGGACTGTTGTTTCTCATCTGGAATCAATGTGTATATGAGTTTTGTCTGGTAGGATTGCTCTCTCTGTCCAAATGATATCACTGTGAACTGAATAAATTTGTTGAAAGAGCACATAGGCACACACACGCACACAAACTGTAAACTAAGTTAATAAAGCCTGAATGGAAAGCTGGATCTGGCCTTACTTTGGCCTTGGCATGTTAGAGGGTATCACAACTATCATATAAAGGGAACTCGTCTGATGCCTGGAAGCTGTTATTTCCCTTATTAAAGGGGAAATCCACCTGTCTCCACAGGAAGCTCCAGAGATCTCCCAGAATGGGAACTGTGTTGCCCTAGAGCAAGAGTTGGCAAGCCATGGCCCAAGGGGCCAAATCCACCTGCCACCTGTTTTTCTGCAACTGGGAGCTAAGCAGATTGGACCTCAGGGGAAAAAAGTGAAAAAAACATGGTGAAACCCCATCTCTACTAAAAATACAAAAAATTGGCCTGGCGTGGTGGTGCACACCTGTAATCCCAGCTACTCGGGGCTGAGACTGGAGAATCACTTGAACCCGGGAGGCGGAAGTCGCGGTGAGCCGAGATTGCGCCACTGCACTCCAACCTGGGCGACAGAGTGAGACTCCTTCTCGAGAAAAGAAAACACGTATCAGAATCAGCTCGCAGAGTTGTTAAAGCACAGATTGCAGGGTCCGTTGCTGATTCCTAATTCTGTCACTCTGGGTTGGAGCCTGAGAATGCGCATTTCTGGTCATCGCCGGTGATGCTGAATCTGTTGGTCTCAGCACCATACGTGGAGGAGCACTGCTCTAAGCAGAAAGGGCCTCCTCCCCGAGGCCAAGGAATTGACTGCAGCTTGACACATACCATAAACTTAGTCCTTCTAAAGTATACAATTCAGTGGTTTTTAATGTAGTCACAAAGTTGTACAACCATCACCACTATGTATTTGAGACAAGATCTCGCTCTGTTACCTGGGTTGGAGTGCAGTGGTGCAATCACTACTCACTGCAGCCTCAACATCCTGGGCTCAGGTGATCCTCCTGTCTCAGCCTCTGGGGTAGCTGGGACTACAGGCTAATATGATTTTTTTGATGGGGTCTCACTGTGTTGCCAGGCTGGTCTTGAACTCATGGCCTCAAGCGATCCTCCCACCTCAGCCTTCCAAAGTGTTGGAATTACACACATGAACCACTGCATCTGGCCTCAGAACATTTTTCTTGGCCCCAAAAGAAACCCCATACCCATTAGCAGTCACTCCACATTCTCCCTACCTGCCAGCACCTCACAATTCACTTCCTGTCTTTAGAGATTTGCATATTCTGAACATTTCATATAAGTGGAGTAATGCAATATGTGGCCCTCTGTGTCTGGCTTCTTAGGATAATGTTTTCAAGGTTCATCCATGTTGTAGCGTATGCAATTTGATTTTAGCTGGTATTTGAACAGAAAAGTCTGTCTTTGAGCTAGCTTCCTTAGGACAGGAGACCTGACTTTATTTCCAAAAGCAAATAGGAAAAGAGAAACATTATCAGAGCCAGTCAAGCTTGGAAACAACTCCTGACTGATGTTCTTTCAGAACCTACAATGTTTCCCATTCCTTCTCAGCTCCTCAAGCCTCTTGGATTTCCTGTTCTTTTATAGACAACTGCTCTTTTGGAAATGTCTAGAAGGTATGTGGTGGCTATAATGTTCAGGGACATTCTAAAAAGTGGTCACTCAAATTGCATCTCAGTCTCATTTTGTAACATCTCCCTTCTTTGAGTTGGCTGCTGTGGGATGTTGAACAAGAGGCAGTTAAGGTTACTAAAAGGCCTTGGTGTGGGAAGTGCTAATCCAGACTGTCCTATCCAATAGCTCAGCTTGAGCTTTCAGGTAAAAGCAGAAAAGGAAGTTGCGGCAAAATCCTTGGTGTTTGCCAAATTGAATTGGGATTTCTTATTTATTGAGAGAAAGAGGGTATCACTCTCTTGCCCAGGCTGGAGTGTAGTGGCATGATCATGACTCACTGCTGCCTCAACCTCCTGAGTAGCTTCTTTTTCCTGAGTTCGGCTTGAATTGCATGGGTAAAAGGTTCCATTGCTCAGGAGAGAAGGAGGAAATGAAGAAGAGGTATAGAAGCTTCCTTTTGATCCAAGATCTTTTCCTCAATCCTGGCTAGAACCAGAATCCTAAAGGTTTCCTGACTACAGGTGCATGCCACCATGCCCAGCTAATTTTTAAGTTTTTTGTAGACAGAGGGCCTCACTATGTTTCCCAGGTTGGTCTTGAACCCCTGACCTCAAGCAATCCTCACACCTTGGCCTCCCAAAGTATTGGGATTACAGGCGTGAGCCACTGCACCCCACTTGGGGTTTCTTAGTGATGATGAAACCTAGCCTTTATATGGAAGACTTACAACTTTTTGAGGCCAGGATTGAGAAACCTTGTGCCATGAAAATAATTTGGTCCTTGTCTAGTACTCAATTTTTACTTCTTCTCTAAGAAGCTTGACTTGTGGGATGGATAAGTTTCTAAGAAATGAGAGATTGGCAAAAATACTTGTCACTTTTTGCAGTACTTGGCAAAGCAGGATCAAGATAGACCCAGAACTACGGACTTTCTTAAGCTGAGGCAAAACTGACTTAACTCTTACCTGTTTCCCATTTTTCCAACACTTAAGCCAAGAACAACTCCCTCTGGGTTCAGATGGGGGCTAGACTGGGCCAGGCTGTAAAACATTTTGACAGGTTTTTTTTTTTTTTTTTTTTTTTTTAAGACGGAGTCTCGCTCTGTCACCCAGGCTGGAGTACAGTGGCCGGATCTCAGCTCACTGCAAGCTCCGCCTCCCGGGTTCACGCCATTCTCCTGCCTCAGCCTCCCGAGAAGCTGGGACTACAGGCGCCCGCCACCTCGCCCGGCTAGTTTTTTTTGTATTTTTAGTAGAGACGGGGTTTCACCGTGTTAGCCAGGATGGTCTCGATCTCCTGACCTCGTGATCCGCCCGTCTCGGCCTCCCAAAGTGCTGGGATTACAGGCTTGAGCCACCGCGCCCGGCTTTGACAGGTTTTTGAGAGGAAATTGACTGCTACAGTCAACTGTGTTATTTGCCATGGGTCTTCCTTTGTCCATTTATTTTACCAACTTTTTTTTTTTTTGCTTTTTTTTGAGACAGAGTCTCACTCTGTCACCCAGGCTGGAGTGCAGTGGCACAATCTTGACTCACTGCAACCTTTGCCTCCCGGGTTCAAGCAATTCTTCTGCTTCTGCCTCCTGAGTAGCTGGGGCTACAGGTGTGCACCACCACGCCTGGCTAATTTTTTGTGTTTTTAGTAGAGATGGGGTTTCACCATGTTGGCCAGGCTCGAGCTCCTGACCTCGGGATCCGCCTACCTCAGCCTCCCAAAGTGCTGGGATTACAGGCATGAGCCACCACACCTGGACTTTTTTTTTTTTTTTTTTTTTTTTTGGAGACAGAGTCTCACTCTGTTGCCCAGGCTGGAGTACAGTGGGACAATCAAGGCTCACTGCAGGCTCAACCTCCCTAGCTCTGGTGATTGTCCCACCTCAGCCTCCCAAGTAGCTGGGACTTCAAGTGCGTAACACCATGCTTGGCTAATTCAGCTAATTTAATTTTTTTATTTTTGTAGAGACAGGGTCTTGCCATGTTGCCCAGGCTGGTTTCAAACTCCTCAGCTCAAGGGATTCATCTGCCTCAGCCTCCCAAAGGGCTAGGATTATAAGCATGAGCCACCACGCCTGGCTATTTTACTAACATTGATCAAGCTCCTGGTTGAGCCTTGTACAGAATATTATAGGCTTTAAAAGAAGAAGAAAGACCTGATATGCTATACAAAAAGCTGCATATCGGGCAGGCAGATGTGTTACGAGAATCCAGAAGCAGCAGCAAGGAGTGGGGGCTAGGAGTTTGTAAGCAAGGAACTGTATCTGTAATATGTAAATGAAGTTATTGGGCATCTCTTCAGTGGTCAGTGTGAGTGGAATGTGTGGGAAAATGTAGTGGTGAGAGGTGACATAAAGAGTAGACAGGGACGAAGTCACAGAGAGGACCGTGTTGGGAAGTTTGGACCTTTTATTCTGTAGGTAGATGAAGTATTTAGAAGAGGAGGCCGTGATATAATAATATTTGGTTTAATGTGGTACGGTTGTGGTATGTGGCAGAAATTTGAGAGGGAAGAATTGGCAACTTGCAGGGCAGCAGGGAAGCCATTTGTATTTAGCTAGAAGAACATGGATTGAAGCAATGGATGGTGGATTTCAGAGCAATTTGTGAGGCAGAACCAGAATTTCGTCCGTCGAACTTGGGGTGACGAAGCACTATGCCTCAGATAAAGGTACTATCTTCTAGGGAATTTAAACGGACCTAAGTTGCTATTTGGGCAGTTGAGACCAAGAGAGGCATCCTGGTTATAGTGCTGTGCTGCAAGACAAAAGACATTAAAAGATTTTTACATTGCAATTGTTTTCCTTTTCAGGAGCGCCTGGTTACCTTTCAGGAATAATTTATTTTCCAGCACCGTTAAGAACCACTATACCTCTTTTTCTTTTTTTTGCTGTGGAAAACTGGAAAACTAGTACTTCCGCCACACTCAAGATGGCTACATCAGTAATAGCCTTTTCCATCCACCTGTGTGGCCTCGCCCCTTTATGTAGCTACTTCCGCCACTCTCTGCGGGTTGGAACGCATTTTACACCTCCTCGCAGCTTTCAAGATGGCCCAGCTTCCTCCTACTTTTTATTGGCTGGATCGCTTCGTCTTCAAGAGAAGGCGGGACTTATGTTTGATCGGCAGCTACATTGATCAATGGGCAAAGGGCAAAGGCCAATGAGGAGCTGGAAATGGAGAGTCTCCCGCGTGTCTGGGAGGGTGTTTTGTGCGGGGCGGAGTGGAGCCGAGCCGGAAGCGGGAGGGGAGAGTCAAACAGGAAAAGAAGGGAAGAAGGAAGAAGAGGGTAGAGGAGGAGAGGGAGGAGGAGGAGGAGGAGGGAGGTGGCGGCGCCGTGGCGGAGGAGCAGGAGCAGGAGGGGGATGGAGAGGAGAAGGTTCCTGGGTGGCATGGCGCTCCTGCTCCTCCAGGCGCTGCCCAGCCCCCTGTCAGCCAGGGCTGAACCTCCGCAGGTAAGGGGGAGGGGGCGTCTGGGCCATGCTGGGTCCTGGAGGTCGTCGAGGCCTGGCTGGAGGGGTCTGAAGGAGTGTTGTTGCCAAGAGTTGAGGGGTCCCGAGAGGGGCGTCTATGCCTGGCGTGGACAGGATCTAAAGGGGCGTCGGTGTTTAGCTGAGGGACACCTGTGACAGTTTTGGTGTCAAGGAGGTGGCAGAGGCATGATGCCAAGCGAGTGAGGGGTGTTTGAGACGGCAGGTTGGTTAGGCGGGCTGGGGTGACTGTGGCTGGATAGCGGTGCCAAGCTGGGGATGTGGGCCTTATTCGTGTCCCTCTGTGGAGCAGGTGTCCCAGGCAGCAATGCAGTATGTACGTCTGTCTGTGTAGGGGTACACAGGCTATTGAGTTGGCCTATGAAGGAGGGGATCCTGAGAGAATATTTCTTTCAGGATGAACTGGGGAAAGTTCCGAGGGCATCTTAGTCTCTTTAAAAAAAAAAAAAAAAATTATTATGTTCCTGGGAGAGACTTGGCCCCATTTTTAAATCTGTAAGCCATGGCGCCCTTGGTTGGAGGCAGGACTCTCAGAAGGCAGGTGGGATGAAACAGAGTGGAACCCCTCAGGAGGAGGAGCACTCTTTGAGCTGTAACAAGCTCTTGCTGTTAGGCTGGCTGGCCTGGGAGAGCAAGGCACGGATTCTGATCTGAGCCAGCTCAGGGCTTTTGACCACAGGGTGGTTCTGATGCCAATGTGGGCAGCAAATGGAGCACCCCAGCTTTTCTTGCTGGGTGGCTTGCTCTTTATCCAGGCAGAGAAGCTTGCATGTGCTGATTCCAGCTCCAGCTGGCATTTCGAAACCCTAACCAGAGCGTTACTCCTGGTGCCAAGTTGGGTGGGGTGCAGTGGGGGCAATCACCCCTCCTTCTTTGCATTTGGCAAAGCTTTATTATTCTTTTTTCTTCACTTTCTGTTCTTTTCCCCGTTTTTTTCAGAAAGGCATACATCGACACATAGCATAATGGCAAAGTCTATACAACTTAGCGCTTGAACTTCTGTTGTGAACAAGAGCAGAAACTGAGTGCCAGCAAAAATACTTACCTTTTCCCTAGGAGTTTTAGGACTGCCTTTTCACAAATACATCTTGTTTTGCCCATTATCCTCTATTTTAAAATACTGATTAAAAAATAAGTTGAAATTCACATGACAAAAAACATTTTAAAGTGAACAATTCAGTGGTATTTAGTACACTTACAATGTTGTGCAACTACCACCTCTATCTAGTTCCAAAACATTTTCATCACCCCAGCAGAAAACCTCGTCCCTACTAAGCAGTTACTCTGTGTCTCCCTCTTCCCCCAGCCCCTGGCAACCACCAGTCTGCTTTCAGTCTCTATGGATTTATCTATTCTGGATATTTTATATAAATGGGATCCTACAATATGTGGTCTTTGTGCCTGGCTTCTTTCACTTAGCGTTATGTTTTCAAGGCCTATTCACATCGTAGCATGTACTAGTACTTCATTCCTGTTTATGACCAAGTAACTTTCCGTTGTCTGTATACCACAATTTATTTATGCATTGAAGCACCTAATTTTTCTTTAGGATATGTTTGTGTATACTAGAAATACCATGTGAAAGGAATGGAGCTCATTTTCTAGCCCAGCGTATTCCCTTTTCCAGGGTTGGGACCCTTCTGTTTTAGCCTTTGTTGGAGTTGTTTTTCCAGTGAAAATCATAAACTGGAAGGAGAAATACATTTTCTTTGTTTACTAGAAAAGTTATAGTCCTCAGACAACAAAATATAGAATATAGTAAACACAGAATTTACTTTTCCTTTGCGCGTGTCTGTTTCTATAAGTATCTTGAAAAGGCTGTCCCCAATAACCAATAAATGACATCGGTAGAGGGTTGGTTTAGGAATGTCAGAGCCTTTGGAGATGGGCTGGTCAAAGATAGGAACTAGATCCACTTTTTCAGCAAGGGGAATGATGGAAAGTGGAGGTTCCTACTAGGTCATGGAGCCTGGGAGGTGTTGTGAAGATGTGGAAGGGGATTGTTAATATTGTATCCTAATTGCAGTTTGCAAACCACAGGCTGCTTTCTTGTATCTCTGGCACTTCTAATACTTAATTTTGGGGACAGGTGTCTTTTGTACTTTGTTGCATTTGGATGAATGCTAGCACTGACCAACAGCTGTTACGTGGTTACAATTCCTGCAGAGGAGGGAAAGTTTTTGTAATGAGCGGTGGCCCTCTTCCTAATCAGCGCCCACATACCCTCACTCCTGACACTCCCCATACACTCCCACCCCTCACCTTATACCCTGTGTCTTTCTGTCCGGGACTACTAGATATCTATAGTGAGATTTCTGTTTTGAATTTTAACCTTCGGAATGCAAGTTGCTATATAATTATTAACTCTGAATCCACCACAATTTAGTCAATGTATTTTTTGGGTTTTTTTTTTGGTCTGGGGGGAAAGGGTTGCTTGTACAAATCAGTAAGGAAAAAAAATCCCAAGGCCGTTTTGGCACAGTGCTACTTCAAGTACCCACTGTCCTTAATTCAACAGTGAAGTCCAGCTAACTTTGAATTCAGGAGGACTTACTTGTACTCATTCTGTGTCGAATAATGATATCTGTACCTTATTGCATTTCTCCCACAAAATTGATCTACTTAAAATCTTTTTTTTTTTTTTTTTTTTTTACATACACATTTACTATCATAAATAAATGATATTGGGCAACTTGCTTTCCCTGTTACCAGTTCTGCATTGAAACAGCCATTTCTTGTTATGCAGGCAGGCCCTGGAAAGTTCATCATCTAGTTCATTCTGTGGTTAGGAACTTAGACTTAATTCTCCTATAGGTTATGACATTACAGCTCACAGACGTGAATGCTTAAATCTATAAAGAATGAAAAAGGACGGGCGTAGTGGCTCACTCCTGTAATCCCAGCACTTTGGGAGGCCGAGGCAGGCAGATCACAAGGTCAAGAGATCAAGACCATCCCGGCCAACATGGTGAAACCCCGTCTCTACTAAAAATATAAAAATTAGCCAGGCATGGTGGTGTGCGCCTGTAGTCCCAGCTACTCGGGAGGCTGAGGCAGAAGAATCTCTTGAATCTGGGAGGTGGAGGTTGTGGTGAGCCAAGGTCATGCTGCTGTACTCTAGCCTGGTGACAGAGTAACACTCCATCTCAAAAAATAAAAAATAATGAGAAAACAATAGAGGCTCCAACAGCCTTGGTATTTGCTTCCTGCAGTTAGATTATGATTGAGATACATAGAGTTTCTTTTGGTTGTTTAGATTTAACCAGAATGTTTGTTTTTGTCATTGTTGTTTTTGTTTTGTTTTTGAGACAGGATCTCACTCTGTTGCCCAGTCTGGAGTGCAGTGGTGTGATGTGATCTTGGATCACTGCAGTCTCGACCTCCCAGGCTTAAGTGAGCCTCCCACCTCAGCCTCCTGAGTAACTGGGACTACAGGTGCATGCCACCACACCCTGCTAATTTTTGTGTTTTTCTGTAGAGATGGGGTTTCGCCATGTTGCCCAGGCTGGTCGTGAACTCCTGGGCTCAAGCGATCTGTCCATCTCAGCCTCCCAGAGTGTTGGGATTACAGGTGTGAGCCACTGTGCCCGGCCTAAACAGAATATTTGACTATGTTATTTAAAATAATGTTTTGGGCCGGGCGCGGTGGCTCACGCCTGTAATCTTTGCACTTTGGGAGGCTGAGGCGGGCGGATCACGAGGTCAGGAGGTCAAGACCATCCTGGCTAACACGGTGAAACCCTGTCTCCACTAAAAATACAAAAAAATTAGCTGGGCGCAGTGGTGGGCGCCTGTAGTCCCAGCTACTCGGGAGGCTGAGGCAGGAAAATGGCGTGCACCCGGGAGGCGGAGCTTGCAGTGAGCTGAGATTGCGCAACTCCACTCCAGCCTCGGGGACAGAGTGAGACTCTGCCTCAAAAAAAAAAAAAATAAATAAATAAAATAAATAAATAAAATAATGTTTTGGTAGAAATGTCTTTTTTCATAGGGTAACTCAGCCAGTGGTTTAGGGACACATCTCTAGAGATGCAGTCCTTACCTTTCCTTTCCTTTGCCAAGCTTAAAACTTCGAGCTGGATGGGGGCCCCAGTTCCTGCTATTTTTTCCCACCTAACCCTCAATGGTATACCCTTTGGTTCCCACCTCACCTTACTCACCCCCATTGCCCAGTTTTCAGTCTGGAAGCCCTATTTCATTCTTCTTTCTTTTCTTTCCTTTCTTTTCTTTTCTTTTTTAGATGGAGTCTCGCCCTATCACCCAGGCTGGAGTACAGTGGTGTGATGTGTGCTCACTGCAAGCTCCACCTCTCAGGTTCATGCCATTCTCCTGCCTCAGCCTCCCGAGTAGCTGAGACTACAGGTGCCCGCCACCACGCCTGGCTAATTTTTTTTGTAATTTTAGTAGAGACGGGGTTTCACCGTATTAGCCAGGATGGTCTCGATCTCCTGACCTCGTGATCTGCCCGCCTCGGCCTCCCAAAGTGCAGTGATTACAGGCGTGAGCCACCGCGCCTGGCTCCATTTTCCTTTCTTTCAAATGGTATGTCAGTGCCATCGCCATCATTCCTTCTTGTACGGTAGTAGGATGCGAGACTTCCAGATTCTAATCCCTTTTACCTCACCTTCTTAGTGCATTTGATATACCAAAGTGTAAAATCAGCACCTTGAGTTTCTGTAAACTCTTTCAGTAGAATTCAGTAGGCATGAAAGAATGGACATTTACTGAAATGTCTACTCTTTGCAGCAGGCTATTATTGCTGGGCTCTGGGAACCATCAAATAAGTATGGAATCCCTGTTCCCCAGTAGCTGGTAATCTTGTGGCAAGAACAGATAACACACACGGTGAATCGTAATCCAGAGGTTTTGCTGAAATGCAAGTACAAACAAAGGACTGTCAGAGCAACTGATTCTGCTAGGGCAAGAGGAAGATGGGGTGCTAGGAAGAACTTCATTAAGGAAAAAGCATTTGTTCAGGACTTTAAAGGTTGATAAGAATGAGTAGAATATCTATGAACCAGGAAAGGGAAAAATGGATTCCAGTGTGGAAGAATGAAAATGGAGAGTGTGTTTGGAGGTAGCATGTACTCTGTGGCAGAAGCTTTGTGTGTGTATGTGTGGAGGAGTGTGGAACTGGGGGAGGCTGGAAAGGGAGGCTGTTGTCACATGGTCAGGAGGCCTTTCATCCATTCATCTAAGGCTGTACCATCCAGTAGAACTTTCTGTGATGCTGGAAATGATCTCTCTCTGTGCCATCCATTTCAGTAGCCACTTAGCCAGGTGGCTGCTGAGCATTTGAAATGTGGCTAGGATAACTGAATTTTGAAGCATATTTAATATTTATTTGTTTATTTACATATTTTTATTTTTTAGAGACAGGATCTTGCTCTGTTGCCCATAGAGTTTCTGTAGCTGGAATGTAGTGGTGTAGTCATAGCTCACTGCAGCTTTGAACCACTGGGCTCAAGCGATCCTTCCACCTCAGCCTCCCAAGGAGCTAGGACTGTAGGTGCGTGCCACCACACCTAGCCCTATATTTAATTTTTTTTCTTCTCTCTTTTATTTTATATATATATATATATATATATGTATTTAAAATAGAGATGGGAGTCTCACCATGTTGCCCAGGTTAGTCTAAAACTCCTTGGGCTCAAGTGATCCACATTGGCCTCTCAAAGTGTTTGGATTACAGGCGTGAGCCACCACACCTAGCCTAAGTTTTTTAGTTAAAAATTTTTTTAAAGAGAGGAAGTCTCACTGTATTGCCCAGGCTGGTCTTGAACTCCTTGGCTCAAGCGATTTTCCTTCCTCAGCTTCCCAAAGTGCTGGGATTGTAGGCATGAGCCATATGCCCGGCCCTCCATATTTAATTTTTTTTCTTTTCTTTTTTTTTTTTGAGATGGAGTTTCATTCTTGTTTCCCAGGCTGGAGTGCAACGGTGCAGTCTTGGCTTACTGCAACCTTTGGCTCCTGGGTTCAAGGGATTCTCGTGCCTCAGCCTCCCAAGTAGCTGGGATTACAGGCACTGCCAACACGCCTGGGTAATTTTTTTCATACTTTTTTGTAGATACGGGGTTTCACCATGTTGGCCAGGCTGGTCTTGAACTCCTGACCTCAGGCGATCGGCCCGCCTTGGCATCCCAAAGTGCTGGGATTACAGGCATGAGCCACTGTGCCTGGCCGCCCATATTTAATTTTTATATCAACTTTATGGAGATATAATCAGGTCAGACGCAGTGGTTCACACCTGTAATCCCAGCACTTTGGGAGGCTGAGGCGGGTGGATCATTTGAGGTCAGGAGTTCGAGACCAGCATGGCCAACATGGTGAAACCCCATCTCTACTAAAAATACAAAAATTCTTGTGCACCTGTAATCCCAGCTACTCAGGAGGCTGAGGCAGGAGAATCGCTTGAGCCCCGTAGGTGGAGGTTGCAGCAAGCCTAGATCGCGCCACTGCACTCCAGTCTGGGCAATAGAATGAGAGACCCTATCTCAAAAAAAGAAAAAAGAAAAGAAACTTTATTGAGATAATTTACATGCCAAAAAATTCACCCTTTTAAAAGTATACATAAATTGGTGTTTCAGTATAGTCACAGAATTTGTGACTATCAGTGCTAATTTTAGCATATTTTCTTTATTTTTATTTTTATTTTTCTTTCGAGATGGAGTCTTGCTCTGTCGCCCAGGCTGGAGTGCAGTGGGGCGATCTCCAGGGTTCAAGCGATTCTCCTGCCTCAGCCTCCTGAGTAACTGGGACTACAGGCGCCCACCACCACGTCCAGCTAATTTTTTGTATTTTTAGTAGAGACGGGGTTTCACTGTGTTAGCCAGGATGGTCTCAATCTCCCGACCTTGTGATCCGCTGGCCTCAGCCTCCCAAAGTGCTGGGATTACAGCCGGAAGCCACCACACCCCACCCAATTTTAACATATTTTCTTTAGCCCAGAAAGAAACCCCATAGCCGTTAGCAGTCACTTCCCTTTCCAGCCCCTTTTGTTCTATCCCTTAGTGACTAGCGATCTACTTTCCATTCCTATGGATTTGCCTATTCTGGACATTTCATATACAGGGAATGGTACCCTATGTGGTCTTTCGTGGCTTATTTCACTTACCACAAGGTTTTCTTTTCTTTTTTTTGAGAAAGAGTCTCACTCTGTTGCCCAGGCTGGAGTGCAGTGGCGTGGTCTTGGCTCACTGCAACCTCTGCCTCTCAGGTTCATGTGATTCTCCTGTCTCAGCCTCCTGAGTAGCTGGGACTACAGGCATGCACCATCATGCCCGGCTAATTTTTGTATTTTTCAGTAGAGACTGGGTTTTGCCATGTTGGCCAGGCTGTTCTCAAACTCCTGACCTCAGGTGATCTGCCCGACTTGGCCTCCCAAAGTGCTGGGATTACAGGGGTGTGCCACTGTGCCCAATTAAGGTTTTCTTTTTTTCTTTTTCTTTTCTTTTTTTTTGGTTGAGACAGGATCTCCCTCTGTTGCCCAGGCTGAAGTGCAGTGGTGCAATCTCGGTTTACTGCAATCTCCACCTCAAGCAAACCCCCTATCTCAGCCTTCCTAGTAGCTGGAACTACAGGTGCACACCCACACCCAGCTACTTTTTGTATTTTTTGTAGAGATGGAGTTTATCATGCTGACCAGGCTGGTCTTGAACTCCTGGGCTCAAGCGATCTGCTCACTTTGGCCTCTTAAAGTGCTGGGATTACAAGTGTGAGCCACCACACCCAGCCAATGTGATATTTACTTATAATAATTTAAACTAAATAGCTGTATGTAGATAATGACTATATATTGGGGGATATGATCTAACAGCTTTCCAGAGTAGGGGTTTGGTACAGTCAAACATAGTGGTCATGTCATGGGCTCTGGGGTCAGACCACCTGAGTTCCAAACTTTATACTATCCTTGAGCAAGTTACATAACCTTTTTGTGCCTCAGCTTCCTCATCTATAAAATGGGAATTGTACTAGTGTGGGGTTGTCATGAGGTGAAAAGACATAATATATGTAAAGCTCTTGGAATATACTCAGTGATTATTAAGTATAGTAATAATGATCACCATCATTGCTATTTGCATTCCTCAGAGTGTATTATGGTTTGTAAGTTAGTATCAACTCCCCAGACTAACTTCAGGAACTGAGATCTGGAGATTTTGCAGGTGACTTTCTTGATTCTGTTCTATGTCTGAATTTAGGTTTGGGGAGAATTTTGTCCTTCCAGAGGACATTAGTCACTGTCACAGCTTGGGAGTGCCACTGGCATCTAGTGGGTGGAGGCCAGGGATGCAGCTTAGCATCCTGGAATGCTCGGGACAGCCCCCCACGGCAGAGACTTTTCCAGCCCAAAATGTCAGTGGTGCCGAGGTGGAGAAATCCTGGCTTAGTGGGACCTGCTGTGGCCTTACCAGGTCCTGTTCATTATCGCAGAGCTTGGGGTCAGCCTTCTTGCAAGAACAACATAGCATTGTGAAGTGTAGGAAATTACCTTGGACAGCAGGTTTTCGGTGGGACGGTTTGAAGCTTTGATATGCCGAATCTCACTGCCTTTCAGGTTTGTTGATGTATGTGATCAGTCAGCTCTGTCTTGTCAGCGAACATCAAACATTTTGAAAAAAACACATTTTTTTGGTCTGTGATTCAGTAAGCAGGTGAGCCTCCCTTATTTACCCCATCTTGAACTTTCTTTCCTCTTGCTTTGATCTGCTATGTGGTTTTATTTTAAGAACATGATTTGCTTTGGTCCCAGTGAAAACCTGCTGGTCAATTACTTTATTTGCTCAGTGTCCTCCACAGTCCTGCAACCAATCAGAACTGAGTCATGTTCTTAGAACTTTTTCCTTTCCCCATTCCAAGTCCTGGCTCTACTCTGATTTTCGGCCTCAGGAACGTTGGTTTGCTCTCACACACGTTTAGCCTGTGGAAATCATTAGGTGTTCTCAGGGTCTGCCACAAGAGAAGCTAAGTGTCCTGGACCTCAGGATGGCTGTGTCTCAAGGAGAGTCCTCTTTTCAGGCCCCTAGGAGGCAGCTCATCTGTGGATGTTTGAGCCGGCGGGTCTTTGTGGATGCTGTGGGTATCTTGCATGGCTTTGGATTCAAAACTTCACCTGTCTTTTGAATGCCTGTCCACCCATACCCTTGAGAGGACCTCTTCCCTTCCTGCCGTCAGCTATTAGGGCTAACACTTGGGAGATCATCAGGTTCCAGGTGGTAGAATGGCTTGGGTTGGTTCCTTGTTCCTACTACCCCAGACATGGACATCACTGGGGCCGCTGATCCCACTGTAACTGCATAGCCAGTAAGAGCAGCCACCGAGTGATGGATTCTCCTGCTTCCGCCTCCCAAGGAGCTAGGACTACAGGCACACGCTGCAGCAACAGAGGTGGTGGCCTGTCTCCTTGGTGGCATACAGTAGACAGGCTGAGGTCTCCCTTTTGAACCATCCTTTTCAGTTCCACTAGGTGGAGCAAAGTCTGGCCTGAAAACTGCATGCTATGTGGAAACCACAAACAAACAAACACAAGTAAATCCAGAACATTGCAACCTGGGAGGTCAAGAAAGGGGAAACAAATCCCATCCTATTGAATTTTAAGGCGTGTTGATACAATTCTGAGCTTTCCTGATGTGGGGATTAAGTAGGTCATCCTCTCAGACTTGCAGATCGCCTGTCTTGCATGGTCTGGGTTTTTGGGATATGCTTGCTTACTCAGTTACATTCCCATAGCTCTGGTTTATTTACTTTTGGTTTTCTCCTTTCCACACTTTCTTCTGTGGGAAATCAGAGGAGTTGTTTATCTTCTGCTCCTGGTACTGTTGTTCTCACAGTGCCAAAGCTAAGTTTTGATTCAAGATCTCAGGTGTTTAGAATAATTTAACTTAAACATTTTTGGAAGAGGTAAAAATAAATGTAAGATGTTACAAGACTGTTTGTGGCTTGGAAGGGTGGGTCCTAGAGTGGAGAGTTACGAAAACATGTCTGTTTTGATTTTTAAATATCTAGCAAGACAAATGTTACACTGTAACACTTTTATTACACATCCTTTCAGATCAGAGGCATGCATTCATGGAGAAAATATTCGTATTTTTCAGAATTCTACATGTTGCTTTTTGGTTTGCCATTTCCTAATTTATTTTCCTCATTTAAAATCCCACCTGGCAGTTTCATCAAACACAGAAACAACAAGCAAAAAAACCACAACTTAGTTTATTGATCAGATTTAAATATTTTTCTCTCTTAGTGGTTCATTTGGGAGAAGAAATTACTATTTGGCTTTCTACACCAGGATGTTGGAATATTGAATATTGTAGCTCTTTGGAACTTGAATACAGAATTGAATAGTGTGAGTTCATCCTGCTTACTCCTTTCTTTTTCCTTGGATAATTTGTCTTTAAGTTTTGCAAATCCATTTGCTACATTTGGGAGGGGGTGAGGAGCATAAAACCCACCCCAGTGTGATCTGGCACAATGGCTGACTTTCCATTTTTCTTCCTTAGAGCTGATTGCTGCTTTTCTTTGAGCTTTAAGCCTTTTTTTTTTTTTTTTTTTGAGATGAAGTCTTGCTCTGTCATCCAAGCTGGAGTGCAGCGGTGTGATCTCAGCTCACTGCAACCTCCGACTCCCAGGTTCAAGCGATTCTCCTGCCTCAGCCTCCCTAGTAGCTGGGACTACAGGCACATGCCACCATGCCTGGCTAATTTTTATAGTTTTAGTAGAGATGGGGTTTCACTGTGTTGGCCAGGCTGGTCTCGAACTCCTGACGTAACCTGCCTGCCTCGCCTCCCAAAGTGCTGGTGCTGGGATTACAGGCATGAGACATCGCGCCAGGCCCCTTTTTAATTTTTTTTAATTTTTTTATTTTTAGAGATAGGGTCTTGCTATGCTGCCCAGGCTGGAGTACAGTGGCACAATCATAGCTCACTGCAGCTTCGAACTCCTGGGCTCAAGCGATTCTCCTGCCTCTGCCTCCCAAGTAGCTAGGACTATAGGCACACACTACAGTGTCCAGCTAATTTTGTTTTATTTGTTTATTTATTTATTTATTTATTGAGACAGAGTCTTGCTCTGTCACCCAGCTTTAAAATACCTTTCACCTTTTTTTTAAGAGATGAAATCTGTCTCTGTCACCCAGGCTGGAGTGCAGTGGCACGACTTTGGCTCAGTGGAACCTCCACCTCCTAGTTCAAGCCATTCTCCTGCCAACCTCCCCAGTAGTTGGGATTACATGCATGCACCACCATGCCCACCTAATTTTTGTATTTTTACTAGAGATGGGGTTTCACCATATTGGCCAGGCTGGTCTTGAACTCCTGACCTCATGATCCACCCGCCTTAGCCTCCAAAAGTGCTGGGATTACAGGCATGAGCCACCGCTCCTGGCCTTGTTTTATTTTTCGTAGAGGTAGGATCTTGCTATGTTGCCCAGGCTGGAGTACAGTGGTAATTCACAGGCATAGTCATAGTGCACGGCAGCTTTGAATCCCTGGCCTCAAGTGTTCCTTCTGCCTTAGCCTCCTGAGTAGCTAGGACTATTACTTTTTTTTTTTTGAGATGGAGTTTTGCTCTGTTGCCCAGGCTGGAGTGCAGTGGCACGATCTTGGCTCACTGCAACCTCCACCTCCTGGGTACAAGCAATTCTCCTGCCTCAGCTCACTGAGTAGCTGGGATTACAGGCACACACTACTACGCCTGGCTAATTTTTGTATTTTTATTAAAGATCAAGATTTCACCATGTTGGCCAGGCTGGTCTCAAACTCCTGATCTCGAGTGATCTGCCTGTCTTGGCCTCCCAGAGTGCTGGGATTACAGGCGTGAGCCACTGTGCCCAGTCTACATTCTTTTTTAATTACACAAAAACAACACATGCTCATAACAGTGTTAAATAATAGAAAGATTAAAAAATGTTGGCCGGGCCTGGTGGCTCACGCCTGTAATCGCAGCACTTTGGAAGGCTGAGGCAGGTCGATCACGAGGTCAGGAGATCAAGACCATCCTGGCTAACATGGTGAAACCCCGTCTCTACTAAAAATACAAAAAATTAGCCAGGCATGGTGGTGGGCACCTGTGGTCCCAGCTACTCGGGAGGCTGAGGCAGGAGAATGGCTTGAAGCCAGAAGGCGGAGCTTTCACCAAGCCGAAATTGCACCATTGTCTTCCAGCCTGGGTGGCAGAGTGAGACTCTGTCTCAAAAAAATATATATATATATTGTTTAGAGTAGAAAGTGAAAGTTTGTGGTTTGGTATGCATTTTTGGTGGTTTTTCTGCTTATGCTGCATATTCATAGATATATTAATATTCATACATAAACTTTATGTATATATACAGACATATATATATACACACACACACATACACACACCCACACATATATACAACCATAAAATTGTTTGGTACAGGTAGGGTTCTTTATTTGTTTTAAAAACAAAAATGTGGGCCGGGCGTGGTGGCTCAAGCCTGTAATCCCAGCACTTTGGGAGACTGAGGTGGGCAGATCACTTGAGCCCAGGAGTTGGAGACCAGCCTGGGCAACAGAGCGAGACTCTGTATCTTTGAGACAGAGTCTCGCTCTGTTGCCCAGGCTGGAGTGCAGTGGCACAGTCTCAACACAGTGCGGTTTCTGCCTCCTGGGTTCAAACAATTCTCAGACCTCAGCCCCATGAGTAGCTGGGATTACCAACGTTTGCCACCATACGTCGCTAATTTTTTTGTATTTTTAGTAGAGACAAGGTTTTGCCATGTTGGTCAGGCTGGTCTCAAACTCCTGGCCTCAATGATCCATCCCCTTTAGCCTCCCAAAGTGCTGGGATTAAGACGTGAGCCACCACGCCCAGTCCAATTTTTAAATTTTTTGTAGAGACAGGGTCTTGCTATGTTGCCCAGGCTGGTCTTGAATTCCTGGCCTCAAGTGCTCTTACCTCAGCATCCCAAGTAGCTGGGATTACAGGCACAAGTCACCGCACCCAGCGATACTATTATTCTTGTTTGCACGTCATTGTGCTCTCCTGCGAGAAGAGTGATGGGCTCACCACCAATGCAGATGGGCGCTATTTGTCAAGTATAGGAGTCGTCACCCATCTTGACCACAGGGCTAGACCACATGTAGCTCTGTCTGCTGTCGTACACAGTACTGTGCTGCATTGAGGGGGATCCTTGACTCGTGTCCCCAACCTCCATTTGGCATTTCCTGTTCTGAGGGGAAGATAGTTTCTGAGTCTTTTTTTTTCTTTTCTTTGATACAAAGTTTCCCTGTGTCACCCAGGCTGGGGTGCAGTGGCACGATCATAGTTCATGGCAGCCTGACCTCCTGAGTTCTAGCGATCCTCCCACCTCAGCCTCCTGAGTAGCTGGGACGATAGGTGTGCACCATTATGCCCAGCTAATATTTGTATTTTTAGTACAGACTGGGTTTCACCATGTTGGCCAAGCTGGTCTTGAACTCCTGACCTCCAGTGATCCTCCTGCCTCGGCCTCCCAAAGTGCTGGGATTATAGCATGAGCCACTGTACCTGCCCCCACCTTTTTTTTTTTGAGACAATCTCACTCTGTCACCCAGGCTGGAGTACAATGGCATGATCTCGGCTCACTGCAACCTCTGCCTCCCAGGTTCAGGCGATTGCCCTGCCTCAGCCTCCCGAGTAGCTGGGACTACAGGTGCCTACTACCACGCCTGGCTAATTTTTTATTTTTAGTAGAGACGGGGGTTCCCCCATGTTGGCCAGACTGGTCTCGAACTCCTGACCTCATGTGATCTGCCCGTCTTGGCTTCCCGAAGTGCTGGGATTACAGGTGTAAGCCACCACGCCCAGCCCCCCCCTTTTTTTTTTAATAACAGTTTTATTAAGATCTAATTCACAGACCTTAACATTCACCATTTTCAAGGGTATGATTAAGTGGTTTTTAGTATATCCACAAGGTGTGCCACAGTCACCACTATCTTAATTTCAGAATATTTTCATCATTCCAAAAAGAAGCGTTATAGCCATTAGCATTCATTCCCCTTATTTTCCTTCCTCCAGCCCCTGGCAACCACTAATGTACTTCCTGTTTCTATGGATTTGTCTATTCTGGACATTTCATATGAATGGAACCATACACCATGTGGTCTTTTATGACTGGTTTTCTTAAAACTTAGCATGTTTTCAAAGTTCATCCATGTTGTAGCATGTATCAATACTTCATACATTTTTACGGTCAATTAATGAAGGGTCCAGCCCTATGGGGTTTAGCGGGTGCTCTCCCCATGTGCGGAGACGAGAGATTGTAATAAATAAAAAAAGAGAAAGAGATAAAGAGAAAGCAACTGGGCCTGGGGAACCACTACCATCAAGATGTGGAGACCGGTGGTGGCCCTGGCTGGGCTCGCTGATATTCATTGCATACAAGACAAGGGGCAGTGTAAGGAGGGTGAATCTTCTAAGTGATTGACAAGGTGAAGCAAGTCACGTGATTACAAAATAGGGGACCCTTCCCCTTTAGGTAGCCGAAGCAGAGAGAGGAGGCAGCATACGTCAACGTTTTCTTCTCTGCACTTATAAGAAAGATCAAAGACTTTAAGACTTTAACTATTTCTTCTACCGCTATCAACTACGAACTTCAAAGAGGAACCAGGAGTACGGGAGGAGCATGAAAGTGGACAAGGAGCGTGACCATTGAAGCACAGCACCACAGGGAGGGGTTTAGGCCTCCGGATGACTGCGGGCAGGCGTGGATAATATCCAGCCTTCCACAAGAAGCTGGTGGAGCAGAGTGTTCCCTGACTTCCAAGGAAAGGAGACTCCCTTTCGTGGTCTGCTAAGTAACGGGTGCCTTCACAGACACTGGCGTTACTGCTTGCCCAGGGAGCCCTCAAGAGGCCCTTATGTGGGCGTGACAGAAGACTCACCTCTTGCCTTCTAGGTCACTTCTCACAATGTCCCTTCAGCACCTGACCCTATACCCGCCGGTTATTCCTAGGTTGTATTAGTAATACAACAAAGAGTAACATTAAAAGCTAATGATTAATAATGTTTATAATAATGATTGATAATTGTCCATGATCATCTCTATATCTAATTTGTATTATGACTATTCTTATTCTAACTATTTTCTTTATTATACTGAAACAGTTTGTGCCTTCAGTCTCTTGCCTTGGCACCTAGGTACTCTTTCGCCTACAAATTAATACTCCATTTTATAGATAGACTCTTTTATTTATTCATCAGTTGATGAACATTTGAGCTGTTTCCACTTTGGGACTATTATGAATAATGCTGCTGTGAACGTCGGTGTACAAGTTTTTTTTTTGGTTTTAGAGATGGGGGTCTTACTATATTGCCCAGACTGGGGAGTAAGCTATTCACAGGCAAGATCATAGCTCACTGCAGCCTTGAACTCCTGGGCTCAAGTGAATCCTCCTGCCTCAGCCTCCTGAGTAGCTGCAACTACAGGCATATGCCACTCTGCCTGGCTTGATGTACAGGTTTTTATGTGGACTTGTTTTTAATTATCTTGGGTGTATACCTAGGAGTAGAATTGCTGGGTTATTTGGTAATGCTGTGTTTAACTTTTTGAGAGACTGCCAGACTTCTCTGAAGCAGCTGCACCATTTTATACCCCCAACAGCAATGTATGAGAGTTCCAATTTCTCCAACACTTGTTATTGTCTGTCTTTTTAATTATAGCCATGCTAGTGGGTGTGAAGTAGTTTCTCATTGTGATTTTGATTTGCATTTCCCTAATGACTAGTAATGTCGATTTTTTTTTTCCTGTTCTTATTGGCCATTTGTGTATCATCCTTGGAGAATTCAATCCTTTGTTCATTTACCCTTATCTGACTCAGGGGCCAGAGGTCTTCCCAGTGAGTGATGCCCAGGGTGAGGTTTTCTTTTAAACTGGGCTCTGTCAGGGCTCCGGCATTTCCAGACTTGGCTATGTTCCTGCCTAGTCTTATGACCCTGGGCCACTTAACCTCTCTGAGCCTGCCTGCTTGCTCTGCTTTGCTTTGCTTTGCTTTGCTTTGCTTTTCTTTTCTTTTCTTTTCTTTTCTTTTCTTTTCTTTTCTTTTCTTTCTTTCTTTCTCTCTTTCTCTCTCTCTCTCTCTCTTTCTCTCTCTTTTTCTCTCTGTCTCTTTCTTTCTCTTTCTTTCTTTTTTTTTGAGATGGAGTTTTGCTCTTGTTGCGCAGGCTGGAGTGCAATGGCACGATCTCGGCTCACCGCAACCTCTGCCTCCCGGGTTCAAGCGATTCTCCTGCCTCAGCCTCCCGAGTAGCTGGGATTACAAGCATGTGCCACCTGATTTTTGTATTTTTAGTAGAGACGGGGTTTCTCTATGTTGGTCAGGCTAGTCTCGAACTGCTGACCTCAGGTGATCACCCGCCTCAGTCTCCCAAAGTGCTGGAATTACAGGCATGAGCCACCGCGCCCAGCTGAGCCTTCCTTATTTCTATCAGCATTGCCCAGAGACTGCTCTGAGGCCAGCCATTCCTTGATAAGAGACCTATGTGGTCAGAGAAGTCTCCCCTCTCATTTGGGGAGTCTTAATGCGTATGCTTACAGTTCAGCTTCTGAACAGTCACACAGTTAGGACATCTATATGAAACCTTTATCCAATATATAAATTGCAAATGTTTTCTCCCGTTCTGTTTTGCCCTCTTTTTTTTTTTTTTTTTTTTTGAGACGGAGTCTCACTCTGTTGCCCAGGTTGGAGTGCAGTGGTGTGATCTTGGCTACTGCAGCCTCCACCTCCTGGATTCCAGTGATTCTCCTGCCTCAGCCTCTCAAATAGCTGGGATTACAGGCACCTACCACCATGCCGAGCTAATTTTTGAATTTTTAGTAGAAATGGGGTTTTCCTATGTTGGCCAGGCTGGTCTGGAACTCGTGACCTCAGGTGATCTGCCTGCCTCGGCCTCCCAAAGTGCTGGGATTACAGGCGTGAGCCACTAAGCCCAGCCTTAACTTTTTTTATGTTTAATTTTTTCTTTTTTTGAGATGGAGTTTCACTCTTGTTACCCAGGCTGGAGTGCAATGGCACAATCTTGGCTCATTGCAGTCTCCACCTCCTGGGTTCAAGTGAGTCTCCTGCCTCAGCCTCCCGAGTAGCTGGGGTTACAGGCACCTACCACCATGCCTGGCTAATTTTTTGTGTTTTTTTTTTTTTTTTTTTTTGAGACGGTGTCTCGCTCTGCCGCCCTGGCTGGAGTGCAGTGGCCGGATCTCAGCTCACTGCAAGCTCCGCCTCCCGGGTTCACGCCATTCTCCTGCCTCAGCCTCCCGAGTAGTTGGGACTACAGGCGCCGCCACCGCGCCCGGCTAGTTTTTTGTATTTTTTAGTAGAGACGGGGTTTCACCGTGTTAACCAGGATGGTCTCGATCTCCTGACCTCGTGATCCGCCCGTCTCGGCCTCCCAAAGTGCTGGGATTACAGGCTTGAGCCACCGCGCCCGGCCAATTTTTTGTGTTTTTAGTAGAGACAGGGTTTCACTGTGTTAGCCAGGATGGTCTTGATCTCCTGATCTTGTGATCTGCCCGCCTCAGCCTAATTTTTTGTATTTTTAGTAGAGATGGGGTTTCACCATGTTGGCCAGGCTGGTCTCGAATTCCTGACCTCAGGTGATCCACCCACCTCGGCTTCCCAAAGTGCTGGAATTATAGGTGTGAGCCACTGCACCCACCTTTAATGTTTAATTTTTTAGGAACAGTGTCTTGCTGTTGCCCAGGCTGGAGTGCAGTGGTGTGATCACAGCTCACTGCAGCCTTGACCTCCTGAGCTCAAGCAATCCCCTACCTTAACCTCTCCAGTAGCTGGAACTACAAGTGTGTGCCACCACATCTAGCTAATTTTTAAAACATGTTTTTTTATAGAGACGGGGTCTTCCTATGTTGCTTATGTTGGTCGAGAACTCATGGCCTCAAGCATTCTTCCCACCTCAGCTTCCCAAAGTGCTAGGATTACAGACAGGAGCCACTACAGCTGGCCATCTTTTAGAGATCACACCACTCCAGCCAGGGTGACCCTGTCTCAAAAAATGAAGAAGTAAAAATAAATAAAAAATGAGTCTCTAAAAGATAACAATGTTTCTCAACATTAATGTCATCCCATAGCATCCCTAGAAAACTTGACAATAATTCCTTAATGTTGTAGGATAGGATCTTGCACTTGAGAATTTAAAAAAGATCTAAGAATAAAAATATTGTTACAAAATTCAGCTAATTATGACAGTTCTTCAGTTTTCTTAATTAGCCCTCAGTATGTTCCTCTACTTGAAAAAATGTTACTCCCAACAGTACCCTCAATCCCATGAGAATCAAAAGTACTCTTTCAATCCCAGCATTCTCAGTGTTACTTGACCAGGTCTAGTAGTGGTGTTTTAATGATAACCTTTTTTCCACCCTGCAAAACTTGGTCTTTCATTTTTTTTTTTACACACACATCTGTTTCCAACCTTTGCTTAGTGTATAAAGTGAAAGATTAACTTATGACTTTTGCCCTCAATTTCTAGTGAAGAGAGAATTTTGGGGAAAATCCTCTTATCTGAGATTGCATAAATGTTCAGAGAAACATGGAAAAATGAAGAGACCCTGCCAGCGTATCTTCTCTTCTTCCAGCTTTTCGGGAGTGCAAGCTGTGGGTCCCTATCCTGTGTTTGGCTGACTATGCCTACCCTTACAGTACAGTACTGGGGGTTTCAGAGCAGGTGAGCAACGCTGCTGAGGGAGAAATGGAACGTAGAATTTAGAGACTGAGGCTGGGTGCAGTGGCTCATGCTTGTAATCCCAGTACTTTGGGTGGCCAAGGTGGAAGGATCACTTGAGGCCAGGAGTTTGAGACCAGCCTGGGCAAGGTGGTCAAACCCTGTCTCTACAAAAATACAAAAATTAGCTGGGTGGTGTGGCTCATGCCTGTTGTCCTAGCTACTTGGGAAGCTGAGGTGGGAGGATCACTTGAGACCAGGATGCAGAGGCTGCAGTGAGCTGAGATCGCACCACTGCACTCCAGCCTGGGTGACAGAGTGAAACTTTGTCTCAAAAAAAAAAAAAAAAAGAATTTGGAGACTGAAAGACACTGGAGAGATAAGGATACTGTGAACAGATGTTCAGTTAGAGAGTCTGTGCTACTCAAAATGTAGGAGATTTGGGGTTGAGCAGACTCCTGTGTGACTCTTCCGAGGCTTAACCGTAAGCTTATACATTGTGACTCTACAAACGAGATGGTAGACTTTGATTGCATGGGCCTCTTATCACAGAAATGGCTGGCCTGGGAGGGGTCTCTGTGCAATGCTGATAGAAGTAAGGAAGGCTCAGAGAGGTTAAGTAATTAGCCCAGAGTCATGAGACTAGGTGCTAACATGGCCAGGTCTGGAATGCCAGAGACCTGGAACAATTTAGTTTAAAGGAAAGTCTCCCCCTGGGCATCCTTCACTGGAGTCTCATGGGAAGACCTCTGTCCCTTCAGTTAAAACCCTTAGTCTAATCCAAGGTCACTTTACATTTTCAGACCTCCAGTATATACATCTGGGAAGCAGGGATAGCAATATCCTGTTACCAGCTGTATACCAGCTGATAGAAGGAGCAGCTAAAATGGATGGGCAGGTTGTTTATCAACCTTGAATTCTGATTTTATTGAATTATTTCTCTGTATTTTATTTTCCTTTTTTTTTTTTTTTTTGAGACAGAGTCTCGCTCTGTCATCCAGGCTGGAGTGTAGTGGCACAATCTTGACTCACTGTAACCTCCGCCTCCTGGGTTCCAGTAATTCTCGTGCCTCAGCCTCCCAGGTAGCTGGGACTATAGGTGCACACCACCACACCCAGCTAATTTTTGTATCTTTGGTAAAGACGTGGTTTCACCATGTTGGCGAGGCCAGGTGCAAACTCCTGACCTCAGGTGATCCGCCTGCCTCGGCCTCCCAAAATGCTAAGATTACAGGTGTGAGCCACCGCGCCTGGCTTTCTCTGTATTTTCTTGAAGTTTGCTGAGTTATCTGCAAGAAGAAGGAGGATGACTTATCGTGCCTCTCACTGGCGAGCTCCACCTTTTCTGTACTTTTGAGCACAGTGCAAGGCCTTGGAAAAGCTTTGTTTCTTGAGTTTCTCAAAGGAGAAGAACATTAGTGTTTCTGGGAGGGCCAATGGCTGTGCTGTGATGGGGCATGGATGCTTTCTCAGAGGTACTTTCCCCCAAGCTTTAGGCATGTCTGACCATTTCTTCTGCCTTGTTCTAGTGCTTTCCTCATGATTTAGACTCTGGATGAAGGTGTTTTTGAAGTAGGTTTACTTACTGCTGTCATCCTGTGTCACCTCACTCTCTGTGGCCTGGAAGTGCAGGGTTTCAGGCCTGGCTGTGGGTGGGCGTTATATGACAAAGGGCTCAGCGTCCCTTGCATCTGGTATGATGCCCTCTCTGGTTTCACCACCTTTAGTCATCATTTTACTTGGGGTGTGGACATATTTGTTCCAGGAACTTCCCCACCCTCTACAACTTATTGGAGGGATAAATTGTCCTAATGTTTTCTTCTGGTGTTTTTAACCATGAAATCTTAGACCTGGAGTAGATTTGGTTACCAAATAGCCTAAGGAGGGAGGACATAATATTTGATTTATGTAAGATCCAGGAAATAAGGGAAGGCACAATGCCATGAGCTGTGCTTCCAGCTAGACCTTATTAAGTTTCACAATCCTTTATGCAAAAGAGACAACTTCCAGGTGTTGCTAATGGAGGTATCTCGTGACCTAGAGACAAAACCAGGAGCAGCTTCCTTCTATTTCTCCAAATCCAAAAATGATTGCTAGGGAGTTAGACCATGGCCCAGCTCTGCTTTGAGAAAGGGAATTTTGCTTTTGAGATGATTGAAGTGCTTTAGATTCCTCAGCTTAGAAATGAGAGACGTACAGATAATGAGACACACGGAGGCTTTGCTGCATCAAACTTCATGAGCTTGGAGAACATGCAGGTGCTCTCCTGACCTCTTAGCTGTTTGTCAGGTTTCTATGACCAGGCAGGTGTTACCAGTACTAATGTTTAGGGATTCAGCTATATTTTAACTTCATTTTTATGATCCTTTTTTTTTCCAGACAGGATCTTGCTCTGTCACTCAGGCTGGAGTGCAGTGGTGTGACCACAGCTCACTGCAGCCTCAACCTCCCTGGACACTCAATTGATCCTCCTACCTCACCCTCCCCAGCAACCGGCACTGCAGTCATATAGCACCACACCCAGCTAATTTTTGTATTTTTTTTTGTGGAGATGGAGTTTTGCCATGTTGCCAGACTGGTCTCGAACTCCTGGACTCAAGTGATCCACCCTCCTTGGCCTCCCAAAGTGCTGGCATTACAGGCATGTGCCACCACACCCAGCCAGGATCCTCTCTTTAGTCACGTCTTTATCTCTTCATTCGTGTAACAATCTTTTCTTGAGGGCCTGCTTTGTGTAAGGCATTGTGCTTGGTACCATGAGGGATATGGAAGTGAATGTTTCACATCTTACCCCTAAGTTGCTTACTTTAGAGGAGAAGGTAAGGCCGAGAAGAAATAACTAAAACATAAAGTGTGAAATGGCTTTGTTGAGTTTATGAGTCGCATATAAGAAGTGAGTGGATTTTCCTGTAAAAGCACAACCAAGATGATTTCTTTCTGGACAGTGAGAATGCCTAGAGCACCCAGAACTGCTTCTAAGGACTCAGAGAGTTGAGCTGCCTGTCATAAAATGACCTTGCTGTTAGCCTTTTTCTTGGGTCAGCCATCATTGTACCCACATTCCCACTTAATGTAGACCATGTCTCTATCTCACCCAAAGTTTAAATAACAGTGAAAGATGAAATCAGATTGGTGGAGACCTGGAAGCCTAATTTTCCTAATGGATTCTCTTTCCAAATTACATCTGGCCGAGGTGGGAGGATCACTTGAACCTAGGAGTTCGAGACCAGCTTTGGCAACGTAGGAAGACCCTGCCTCTATAAAAATTTTTAAAAATTAGCCAGGGCCAGGTGTGGGATTACACCTGTAATCCCAGCACTTTGGGAGGCTGAGGCAGGCAGATCACCTGAGGTCGGGAGTTTGAGACCAGCCTGGCCAACATGGAAAAACCCCATCGCTACTAAAAATACAAAAATTAGCTGGGCATGGTAGCGCATGCCTGTAATCTCAGCTACTCGGGAAGCTGAGGTAGGAGAATCGCTTGAACCCAGGAGGCAGAGGTTGCGGTGAGCCGAGATCGCGCCATTGCATTCCAGCCTGGGCAACAAGAGCAAAACCCTGTCTCAAAAAAAAACAAAAACAAAAAACAAAACAAAAAAAAACTAGTCAGGCATTGTGGTAAATGCCTGTAGTCTCAGCTACTTGGGAGGCTGAGGTGGGAGGATTGCTTGTGTCTGCGAGGTCTGAGGCTACAGTGAGCCATGATCGCACCACTGCACTCCAGCTTGGGTGACAGAGCGAGATCCTGTCTCAAAAACAAAGAGCAAGCCTGGCCAACGTGGTAAAACCATGTCTCTATTGAAAATACAAAAATTAGCTGGGCATGGTGGCATAAGCCTGTAGTCCCAGCTACTTGGGAGGCTGAGGCAGGAGAATTACTTGAACCCAGGAGGCAGAGGTTGCAGTGAGCCGAGATTGCGCCTCTGCATTTCAGCTTGAGCAGCAGAGCGAGACTCTGTCTCAAAAAAAAAAAAAGCAAAAAACAAATTACATCTGAGTGTGTTTCATGTAGTTGGTGTGATCTACGTCCCTCCTTTTGTTCTTATTCTAATCTTCGGTTTGGAGAGCAATTTGTGAGGAGGCATGAAATGTATCTGGAGACAGCTATGAACTGTAGCCTGCTGATTTTCATGTAATTCTTGGCTACTTGCCGGTATGGCTGGGGTTAAACTGTTTCCAGGGTAGGAAAAACAGGAACCTAGCATTTTGGTATGAAAACAAACAAGGCTGCTTTGTACTTGATGAAGCTCAAGTTGCAGATCCAGTGAGAGCCCATTAACTATTGGTGATGGCCCACTGACAGTGGTGAGTTTCAGAGACCCCAGCACATTCTGGAAATAGCAGCGAATGGTTGTGCAGCCTACGAAAGTAATAAATATTTCTGCAGTGATTGTCAACAACAAAATGATTTTCTTGTTTGGGGGGCAGGGAGGCAAGAGGCAGAAACCTTAGGAAGCTGTTGCACACCAGTTTCAGCTTCTGCTACTTTTATTTCTCTCCATTTAAAGCTGGGTGCAGTAGCATGAGCCTGTGGTCCCAGTTACTCAGGAGACTGAGGTGGCAGGTTCACTTGAGCCCAGGATTTTGAGGCTGCAGTATATTATAATGGCCCCTGTAAACAGCCACTGCACACCAGCCTGGGCAACATAATGAGACCCTGTCTCTCAAAAAAATAAATAAAAGACTGAGGCTGCTCCAATGACATGGGGTGGAGTCAGGAACCTAGGACTCTTTCTGGCCCACTTTAGAGAACAGGATTCTGTGAGGTTGAGGTCAATGACTGAGAAAGCCCTAAAGTTCTCATCTGTGTCTTTCTTCTACCTCCTCCAACCTTTGCAATAAAACGAAATCAAATCCCAGATTTACCATATTTTAGTAGTAAATATAAAACAAGCAAAACAAGGGTCTAAAATACTCCACTAAAATAGAAATTCCTATATTTGATATTCATGCTGCTACTCTAATCATCAGAAAGAAAAAATGTGCTGGTCAAAGGTACTCATTACATGTGTACTTATGTAGGGCCTTGACATTCTACCTCCAACTAATCTTTGCGTCATCTTTTTCTGCCTTTGGACATATGCCCCATGCGTCCTTGTTTCCATGCTTTTATTCATGATCTGCTCTGCATAGCGCGCTCATTTTATTCACCAAAACCCTACCTATTATTTTAGTATCCGTCTCTTTGGGGTGTTGTAGTTTGTTTTTGTTTTTGTTTTTTAAGACAAATTCTTGCCTGTTGTCCAGGCTGACATGTATTGGCATGATCTTGGCTTACTGCAACCTCTGCCTCCTGGGTTCAAGTGATTCATTCTCCTGCCTCAGCCTCCCAAGTACCTGAGATTATAGGCATGCGCCACCATGCCCGTCTAATTTTTGTATTTTTAGTAGAGACTGGTTTTGCCATGTTTGCCAGCTGGTCTTGAACTCCTGACCTCAGATGTTCCACCCACCTTGGCCTCCCAAAGTGCTTGAGCCATCGTGCCTGGCATTGGTTTGTTTTTTAAGAGATAAGGTCTCACTCTGTTTCCTAGGCTAGGGTGCAGTGGTACAATCACAGCTCACTACAGCCTCAACCTCTTGGGCTCAAGTGATCCTCCTGCCTCAGCCTACTGAGTAGCTGAACCTACAAGGCATGCGCCACCATGCCTGGCTAATTTCTTAACTTTTTGTAGAAACGGGGTCTCACTATATTGTTCAGGCTGGTCTTGAACTCTTGGCCTCAAGTGATCGTCCCACATCAGCCTCCTGAAGTGTTGGGGAACTACTGTGTCCAGCTCTTGATAAAATTTTCTTTGAAAACAAAAACCTTCTTTGGCCATTCTGTCCCTCAACAGCATCCCTTCTTTGTTTTCTTTTTTCTTTTTTTGCTGGAAGCTCAGAGGATCATCCAGCATCTCTTCTTTGAGCTCTTATGTCGCTGTGTTTGTCCCCCACCTCACCATGTTTATCATAGAGGACATATGTTTGTTTCTATGTAGCTAACTAAATAAATCCTCCAGGGCAAGACTGATTCATCCAATAGTACATCTTTGTTATCCCCACAGCACATCCTGGGTGGACTGGATGCAACTGTAAATATCAGGTCACAAGTAGGGGGGAAGTGACAATTAATATCAAAATCCTATCTCCATGTGTGTCCAAGCCTTTTTTTTTTTTTTTTTGAGACGAGGTGTTGCTCTGTCGCCCACGCTGGAATGCAGTGGTGCGATCTCGGTTCACTGCAAGCTCCGCCTCCCGGGTTCATGCCATTCTCCTGCCTCAGCCTCTCGAATAGCTGGGACTACAGGCACCTGCCACCATGCCTGGCTGATTTTTTGTATTTTTTAGTAGAGACACGCGTTTCACCGTGTTAACCAGGATGGTCTGGATCTCCTGACCTTGTGATCTGCCCGCCTCGTCCTCCCAAAGTGCTGGGATTACAGGCGTGAGCCACCGCCCCCAGCCGTCCAAGCCATTTTGGAGTCATACAGACCTGGTTGAGATTCTGGCTCCACTGCCTATTAGGTGTGTGTCCTTGAACGAATTACCTAACGTCACTGTAAAATATGAGATGTCACCATCTGTTGGAATCTTCCCTCTCTGAAATATGTGATTTGATATTTAGTAGAGGATTACATACTGCAGTTAAGAACCATTTACCCAGCTCTCTTTCCTGAAAGACTCAGTAGTAGGAAAGCACTTATGGGTTTTTGTGGATACCTTGTGGAAGAGATAAGCTCTGTGACTTGTAGAACAGAGCCTTGTCCTGCCCAGAAGCAGGAGAGGTGTGTGTTTTCTTGCCTGGGCAGGCCTGCTACATGCCTGCCTTTGTCCAGCCCCAGGACATAGATAAAGCTAGTGTTCTTGGTTTCTAGCAGTTAAGCAACCTTTAGTGTTTCTGCTTGGCAGAGTTCTGGGTTTGGGATTTATCCCCTTGCATTCCCCAAAATAATTACTTCAGGATCCTTTTGTTAATGCCCAGCCTCACACCCATGACAAGAAGATGTCTCAGTTTAACTTTTATTGTGACACTCATGTTGGTTTGAGGTTTAAGTTAGTATTTATTTCTTCCTTTCTTGAGTCAGAACTCTAAGGCATTTAAATGGGTGCGTGCCCAAACCAGAGAAAGATAAGAAAGATCTCTTATCTTAGACATTCTGTGTCTGCCCAGCAGCCTCTGCTCAAAGCTCCTGGAAACAAAATGGCCTTACGCCTGGAGATGATCTCCTACCCTAGAAGCCTGGTAGTTACTGTCCTGTTCTGACAAACTCTCTTTCTTCAGATCCCTTGATTGTGAAATAAGACACCCCTAGACCTTCAGCTGTAGTTGCCATCACCCTCAGTTGACCAGATGACATGGGTGCGGGAGCAGCTTACCAGGTTCCCAAGAGCCATGACCTGGGAAGGTCTCCAGCCTATTCCTTGTGTGTGGATCTGTTGTGCATTGGGAACAGATGAGAATGTTAGGGCTTTCCCAGTCATTGACCTCATAGAACCTTGCTCTCCAAAGTGGGTCAGAGGGACCCTAGGACCCTGACTTCACACTCCAGAATGCCACCATCATATACGGTGTGCACGGCAGTCTCATAAACAGGGTTCCAGAGCACTGACCAGGGACCTGCCTGTCTGCTTAACATTCTCCTGACCCTCAGTTCTGATTTTTGCTGTTTTTTTTTTTTTTTCCCTTGTTTGTAACTTCTTATATTCTAATATCTGATGCCTGCGTGATCATAAAGGAAACAGCCTGTGGAGCCAGAGTCTTCACTCAAATCCTTGCTGTCTCACAGCCAGCTGTGTGACCTTGGGCAAGTTACATAAACCCCATATGCCTCCATTTCTGCAGCTGAGTAATAGGGATAGTAATAGCCACATCATAGGGTTGTTGTGGCTTTGAGATGTTGGTTAGATAGAGTTCTTAGCATGGAGTCTGGCTCATGGTCAGGGCTGAACAAATGATTATCTCTCCCCTACCCCACCCCAGAATTTAAAGATTATACATATAAAGACTGCCTACAGAAATGTTGCCAAAACATACTTAAACAAATTTACTACAGTAAAAGAATGAATTCAGGTAGCTGTGAGCATATATGTTGTTGCAGTATGTCTTAATTTAATCCGGTAGGGCACAGTGGTTCATGCCTGTGATGTCAGCATTTGAGGATGCTGAGGTGGGAGGATTGCTTGAGGCCAGGAATTCGAGACCAGCTTGGGCAACAGAGCCAGACTTCCTATTTAAAATAAAATTTTAGGGAGGCTCAGTGGCTCAGTCCTGTTGTCCTGGCTCATAAGGAGTGGGGGCCAAGTGTTTGAGACCAGCCTGGGCAACATAGGAAGCCCTCATCTATGTATCAACAAAAAAAACATTTAAATAAAAATTTAAAAAGTTAATCTGAGGCCAGGCATGGTGGCTCATGCCTGTAATCCTAGCACTTTGGGAGGCTGAGGTGGATGGATCACTTGAGGTCAGGAGTTCGAGACCAGCCTGGCCAACATGGTGAAACCCCATCTCTACTAAAAAGATGAAAATTAGCTGGGAGTGGTGACATACACCTGTAGTCCCAGCTACTTGGGAGTCTGAGGCAGGGGGATCACTTGAACCTGGGAGGCAGAGGTTGCAGTGAGCCAAGATCGTGCTACCACACTCCAGCCTGGGTGACAGAACGAGACTCTGTCTCAAGGAAAAAAAAAAAAGTTAATCGGAATCCAAAGGGTAATATTTTCAGCAGTACTATCTCTGGGGATTCTCTGAACTGCGGAGGAGGAAACTGCCTCAGTAGAAGGATATCCCAGATGCTGCTTGGGGCCATAAGTAGTTGTTAACCTGCAACTTTTTTTTTTTTTTTTTTGAGATGAAGTCTCGCTCTGTCACCCAGGCTGCAGTGCAGTGGCACAATCTCAACTCACTGCAAGCTCTGACTCCTGGGTTCATGCCATTCTCCTGCTTCAGCCTCGTCCTCAGCCTCCTGAGTAGCTGGGACTACAGGTGCCTGCCACCACGCCCAGCTAATTTTTTGTATTTTTAGTAGAGAAGGGGTTTCACCGTATTAACCAGGATGGTCTTGATATCCAGACCTCATGATCCGCCCGCCTCGGCCTCCCAAAGTGCTGGGATTACAAGCGTGAGCTACCGTGCCCGGCCTTTTTTTTTTTTTTTTTTTTAATTTGAGACAGTCTTGCCCTGTCGCCCAGGCTGGAGTGCAGTGGCATGATCTCAGCTCACTGCAGCCTCCATCTCCCGGGTTCAAGTGATTCTCCTGCCTCAGCCTCCCTAGTACTAGGACTACAGGTGTGTGTCACTGTTTTTAGTAGAGATGGGGTTTCCCCATGTCAGGCTGGTCTTGATCTCCAGACCTCGTGATCCGCCTGCCTCGGCCTCCCAAAGTACTGGGATTACAAGCATGAGCCACTGTGCCCGGCCCCCCACCTTTTTTTTTTTTTTGAGACAGAGTCTCATTCTGTCGCTCAGGCTGAAGTGCAGTGGTGCAATCTTGGCTCACTGCAACCTCTCCCTCCTGCGCTCAAATGCCCCTCCCACCTCAGCCTCCCAAGTAGCTGAGACAACAGGCATGTGCCACCATGCCCAGCTAATTTTTGTATTTTTTGTAGAGATGGGGTTTTGCCATGTTGCCCAAGCTGGTTTTGAACTCCTGGGCTCAAGCAATCTGCTCACCTCAGCCTCCCAAAGTACTAGGATTACAGGCGTGAGCCACAGTGCCCAGCCAACCTGCAACGTTTTGACAACATAATCCTGCTTAATTCTAATTTAGTATGACTTCCTTTTTTTTTTTTTTTTAAGTTGGTGAATTCAACATTGAATTTAATTCTGCATTGGCAGGCGGATGACTAAAGTCATTCGAAGAAGGATTTACCCTACCTTTGGCTCATCATGTATGAGACTGGATCACGTACATAGAAGAACCCATTTTTTCAGGCTAACTGAAATTGTTAATGATCATCTTGCTTTTCAAATGGCAAAGCTGACTACTTTGTCACTAGGTTGTAGTAATATTTGTATAACATGGCAGAAAGTGAACTCACTTTCCTGGGAATGCCTGAATTTGCCAACTCAACCTCTTTTTCTCCTCACCCCTCAGATCTCAGTGCTTAGTGAATGTTAGTGAGGGGCTGTAGGCAAGAAGTTGATTAGTAAGAAAGAAGCTGTTGTCAGCAGTCACTTTTTTAGAATATATTGTACTAGGTGTAATGCCTTGGGTTAAATGCTGCCTTGCACACAGGAATTTATAATCTGTGAGAAGATAAAAATAGACAAATGCTGATTAGAAACACTGTCTTGGGTAGCATCATAAAAGGATGATTCATTAGGAAATCAGGAAGTCTATAATGCAATTTTGATCATTTAGGTTGTATTTTTACGAGGTTTTTTTTTTTGGATTTCTAGTAATTTTGTCGCAATTCCACTTCTTCTGAGATCATCACTGATGAATATTATTTAGAATTATGGGGCCAAGCTTAGTGGCTCATGCCTGTAATCTCAACACTTTGAAAGGCTAAGGCAGGAGGATCACTTGAGGACAAGAGTTCAAGCCTGGACAACATAGTGAGACCCTGTCTCTACAAAAAATAAAAATAAAAATATGTTAGCTGAGTGTGGTGGCGTGTGCCTATAGTCCCAGCTTTTCGAGAGGGTGAGGCAGGATGATCACTTGAGCCTAGGGTGACAGAACAAAACCTTACCTCTTAAAACAAACAAACAAAAATGGAAGGAAGAAAAATATGGAACACTTTATAGCCCATTAGAGCAAGGTTTCTTGTGTGTTTTGGTCATAGTGGCATCCCCAGTGCCTGAAACAATGCCTGGCACACTGTAGGTATTCAGTGAGCATGGAGTGAGTGAATGAATGGTACACTTATGCCATGGCACTCTTTCTGGAGAATTGCAGGTGCCAGTCTGTCTTGTTAGATCAGTGCAAATTACATTGCCCATGAGGTGATGAGGATGCTCTTTCCATCAGTTTGATTGCCAAAGTTAATGCTGTGTATGTTTTGTGGTTCTCAGTGGTTGCCAGGGAACCGAGGAAGTGAAAGGAAGGGGTTGAAAGCGGCCTCATTGCTCTTCCCTGGGCGGCTGTGCCTTGATGTCCAGCCTCGTCTGTCTGGCAATTTGACCTGGTTGTGAGAGTGGCAAAAAGGCCTGGGATAGACTGACCGTATCTTGAGAATATGTATGTGCTAAAGAATGGCTTCCCAGTCCCTAAACCCCGGCAGCAGCAGGAGCCACTTCTTTTACACATCAGCCACCTTTTCCTCTAGCAGTGAGGCTGTGATCCATTCTTTTCGTGAGTCTCGAGGAAATGGCTCAGCCAGTTTGGCACATTCATTTTCTTGTCAGGAAAGTCAATGTGACCTTGACCGTCAGTGGGGACCTGCAGTAAACACGTTGTGTGTCTGACTGGATTCTAATGATCAAACAGTACTTTTGGCACCTCACTGTGCTGTACGTGTCATGTGCTGCTAATTTATTGTCCTAGGTTGGGGGTTATAGATAGTAATTTGCAAGAATCATTTCTGACTTTCATGGATGATGCCCAGCACAGTGCCACTACCATGGAGGCCTTGGATAAGTATCATGAAAGAAAATTGTTGCAGAAAATGAAAGAAAAGATGAAATATACTTGCTTTGAGTCCTGGACAGTGTAATTAATTTGTAGCCGAGGAAGTTAGTGAAAAGTAATTTTTTTTAATCCCAGCACTTTAGGAGGCTGAAGTGGGCAGATCACTTGAGTCCAGGAGTTCAAGACCAGCCTGGGCAACATGGTGAAACCCCATCTCTACACAAAAAAAAATGAGCTGCACATGGTGGCACGTGCCTGTAGTACCAGCTAGGGAGGATCGCTTGAGCCCGGAAGGCAGAGGTTGCAGTGAGCCAAGATCATCACGCCACTGTACTCCAGCCTGCGTAACAGAGTGAAGACCCTATCTCAAAAAAAAAAAAAAAAAAAGTAACTTTGGATTTATAAAGCTCCTCTGAAGATTGTTCTCCTTGAGTCATTTCTGGAAATCCAAACCCAAACATGGACCTTTTGTACTGTGCGAGTGTTGTGTTTGGTAGAGGATTCAGGCCCAGGGAGAACTGCTGTGACCTGCTGTTTCAGGGAGGGTAGCCAAAAGGGATTTGGCTTACACCACCGACTAGGGAAAGTCAGAGCAGGACACCATCCCCAGGGCCCTTGCTTGTGCAAAGCTTGCGTTAGAGAACTCTTTTCTCCCTGAACTGAACTTAGTGAAGAAAACATGACAAACCTAAGGCGGTGAACTTTTCCGAACCAAGAGTTGGTTTAAATATAGATGATCTGCCTTTCTGGCAACTTGGAGGCTGCGGTGGGACTTGTTGTACCTTTTATAAGACAAGTGAGGAAAGATGTTGGCACCTGTACTTGTGTAGTTTGTTTATGAAATATAAACTCTCCGGTGGAAGCGAGGACTTGAAAGGGCAGCGTCCAAGGTAGCGTGTCCTACCTTAGCTGGGGAAAAGGTGCTTCTCCAAGCCCCCACTGTGAATTGCCTCATTCCCTAGAGAAAGTTGGGACAGCCAGGCTTCCTATCCTATTATGTATTGAGACGGACTCTGGCAGGGGTGGGGGTGGAAAAGTTTCTGTGAAACTGACAGACACTGGACTGGATTTTCTTTCCCAGGGAGGAGAAACAATACTTTAGGAGCTACAAAGTCAGTCCTTATTCAGAGCAGTGTTCCTCTTTTCAATTTTAGAGACTTGATTTATGTACCCCCGAGCCTACTTAGAGCCAAGGGGATGCAGCAGCCTGCTCCCATCTGCAACCCCCACCATCCTCCCACAGTGGGCTCTGGCTCTAGGTGGGTCCAGGGCTGGGCATTGCGGGTCTGCAGCACATCCTCCTCAGTATTCCAGCGCAGCTGTCTGAAGTTTTTTCTGCTGCGCCTGAACTGATGTCATTTCCCACTTGGCAGACAGCTTCGGCTTTGCTGCGTCTGAGATATGTCACGAGAAGGTGGGGGTGGGCCAGAACCAGGCGGGGGGAGTAGCGAGGAGAGCAGGAGACAGTGTGCCTGCTCGGTCCCAGGACTCTGTTTACTTTGCTTTGCTAAGGAAGGCTGGTGAACCAGGACCACCGCGCACACAGGCCCATCAGGGGCAATGCTCATTCCAAGACCTTAACTTTTAAGAGCCCTTTGTTCCAACGTTAGTGTGGACGATGCTCTTGCAGGATGCCTTTCCTTTTGGGTCTTAGACAGGTAATTGGTTCCGCATGGATCGGGTTTGGAAGGGAAGAAGGGGTGGGAGCTTGTTTATTGTACTACTGCTTTGGGTGGAGGGAATATTTTAGCAAATACCTCTCCGTTAGACCAGGCCAGCTCCCACACAGAACTTTCCAGTCTCCCTTCTTGTTTGCTAGCTGCTCCTTACTTTCAGAGCCACCGTATTCTTAACCCTCTACGTCCCCGAGGTTTCTCTAGGGCTGTCCAGTTCTGATTTTCCATCAGACACTGTAAAACTGCTTTGGAAACTTCACGGAGAAACAGCTGAAGAGTGGGGCTGGGGAAGGGGAGAGGCAGAGTGTGATTCTTGCTGCAAACCCCTTTTATTCCTTCTCCATTTTGATTTGGCTAGTTAGTGGAGATTTCCTCACAGTCCTCTGGTTCTGAAGGGACTCTGCGCTGGGGGTGGGTCGAGGGCTCCGTTCTTCTTCTAAAGGAAAGGCTTTCTTCCTTTCAAGCATGTGCCTGGGGCTGTGCGGCTGAGGGACGTCCAGGACACCTCAGGGGAAGGGGTGTGGAATTGACCCCATTTTGGCCTTACCGACCGATTTTTCAAACAAACCCCTGTGGCAGAGACTTGATTGCTTGGTGAGCCGCCCTTTGAAGTGGGGACACTGCATTCATTCCAGCCGGTAAAGCAGTGTGGAATGAGAGAACAGTAGCAAGCCACCAACTGCTGTCTGCTGAGAACACAGCTGTTGCCAACTATTTGTTCCAGGGCTTCTGAGAGTCGGACACCCCCACCCCCTCTTCGTCTGAGAGGCATGTCTGTATCGGAATGTGTAACTGTAACCAGCAGCTGCTGGCTGTAAGGGGTGGGGAGGGAGCACACACCCTCTGCTGCCCGTTCCTGGGTGAGGAAAAGCCACAGATGAGCTCACAGCAGAAGCCCTAGAGGGGAGCTGCTAGGGTCCACTGGTTGCCCTCACTCTGAGAAAAGTGCTAGATGGGCAACTCTCCTTTGAGTTGCCTACAGTTCTGTTCAAAGGAAGCTCCTCTGAAAAGCCCCAAACCTTCCATTACAGCTCTTGTTATCTTCAGAGTGTTGCATTAACACAGCTGATGGGCAGAGTGGTGACCACTCTGAACATCCCTTCTGGCCCCACGAGAAAGGCTGTCCTTTTTTTTTTTTTTTTTTTTTTTGAGGTGGAGTCTCACCCTGTTCACTCTGTTGCCCAGGCTGGAGTGTAGTGGCATTAGCTCACTGTAACTTCTGTCTCCTGGGTTCAAGCGATTCTCCTGCCTCAGCCTCCTGAGTGGCTGGGATTACAGGCATGTGCCACTATGCCCAGCTAAGTTTTGTATTTTTAGTAGAGACAGGGTTTCGCCATGTTGGCCTGACTGGTCTCGAACTCCTGACCTCAGGTGATCCGGCCGCCTAGGCCTCCTGAAGTGCTAGGATTACAGGCATGAGCCACTGTGCCTGGCCAGAAAGGCTGTCCTTTTAACCTATGGGCAGAGTGAGCCCTGGAGAGGATTTCGAGCAGTGTTGGAAATAGGATGAAGCTGGACGAAACGTCTCATGCTGTGTCAGCAGGCTGAGAGGGCGAAAACTGCCTAACAGGGTAGAAAGAGTGGGCTGGGAGCTGGAAAGACCTGCATTCATATCCCAGCTTCCCTGGGGTCTTGGGCAGGCCCTTAACTGCTCTGAACCTCATCTGTGAGGTTGCACGGGGATTCCACGAAAGAATGTATGTGAAATGTTTGCACCTTGGCTGGTAGAGAGTAGACATAACTCTTATTTTGATCTACTAATTCCCAAAGGATGCACCACTGCAGGGGTGCAGGAAATGAGAAGCAAAGGGACTGATACCTTGACAGGAGTCAGTTGTGCTGGGCGGGAGCCCATAGCGAGGGGAGTGAGCTCTTGCATCTGTAGTCAGTGACTGCCATTGTGCAGTGACGTACAGCTGGGAGGCCACCTCTTACTCTACCAAGATCCTGTTAATCTTATATACTGAGGTGGCAAGAGGGCGAGGGCTTGTGTCCAGTTACTTGGACATGTAGTGAGAGAATGAAGCAGTGGGTAGCATTTGATTAAACTCTTCAAAGAGAGTGAAGGGTTGGGATGGTGGTTGTGGGGAGCATCTGAGAGGATCAACAGCAGGTGAACCTTTAGCTCTTGTGTCTGAACAGTTGCCTGGTGGCAGGCAGAATTTAGAAGACCTCTGAAGGCCTTTCCTGCCCTGGGCTTCTGTGACTCAAACCTTGCCTGTGCAATCTTGGAGTAGTTACATATATTGTATATTTCTAGTATTTTGTGTCAGACAGTGTAACTATGTTCTTTATTGGAGCCATGTAGAAACCAGCCTTCTAAAGATCACTTGGTGATAATTCTAAGAAAAAATGACACATAATGCACGCACACACACACACAGAAAATTAATCTTTATCATACATATGTATGTACTTTGATTTATTTTTTCCCCTTAATCCATATGATTATTTTTTCCCCGTAATCCTGTGTCTTATGTGGTAGGATTATTCTGTTTGTACAGAGGTGCATGCTGAGGCTTAGAGAAGTTAAGCCATTTGCCCAGCATTGCTCAGTTGTCTAGAGAAAGGGTAATTGAAGATTTTTGTTGCTGTTTTTTAACTTGAGTCTTTCCCAAATCCTGGGTTTTTCTCACTACCTAGACTGTGCGGCTTGATGTCTGAGAATAGAGTATGATTAATGCATTGTTCTCCTTGGGGCATGTTTCTTTCTAGCCTGCCTAGGTAGGAGATAAGATGCTGCTTACCCCTTAATCCCAGCTATTCAGGAGGCTGAGGCAGGAGAATCGCTTAAACCTGGAAGGCGGAGGTTGCAGTGAGCTGAGAGGCCCCGCCATTGCACTCCAGCCTGGGTGGCAAGAGCGAGAATCCGTCTCAAAAAAAAAAAAAAAAAATCATTCTTGTTGAGTCTCGTTCTTGTCTCCCAGGCTGGAGTGCAGTGGCACGATCTCGGTTCACTGCAACCTCCACCTCCCCGATTCAAGCCATTCTCCTGCCTCAGCCTCCCAGGTAGCTGGGACTACAGGCATGTGCCACCACGCCTGGCTAATTTTTTTGGTATTTTTAGTAGAGATGGGGTTTCACCATGCCTGGCCAGGTTGGTCTCAAACTCCTGACCTCAAGTGGTCCGCTTGCCTCAGCCTCCCAAAATGCTGGGATAATAGACGTAAGCCACCAAGCCTGGCCAAAAAAAAATGTAGATTCTTTATGTCTGGGCCAGGGCCCTGAAATATGCATTTCTGTGAAGTTCCCCAGGTGTTTCTGACCCAGGTTGTTTCTGGTCACACTTTGAGAGACTGTCCTCCAGAGTTGGGCGGCATGGAAGTAATTACAAGCCAGTGTGCTGAGACGACAACAGAGGAACGCCCAGGGACTGGGAGAGCACAGCGTGGGGGCACGTACCTGAATCAGGCTAGGGGAGGCTTTCCTGAGAAGCTGATATCTGATCTGACTCTTGAAGGATGAGTAGGAGAGTTTACCAGACATATGAGTTGGGGAAAGAGCATTCCGGACAGATCAGGTTGGGAGAGTTGTTTTTGTTTTCTCCTGCAGATGACAAGGGAAACTGTCATTCATCTGTTGAGTCTTGGCATTGAATTTGCCTGAGGCAAGATAAGGACCTTAGTTCACCAGGTATGGGTGTCTTTTATGGATACCAAGAAGGAGGAAGACCTCAGGGCCCTTCTGTCTAATAATGAGCATGGCATGATTTCAGTGTCTGTAAAGGGCAGATAAACTGTAGGATGTATTAGTCCTTTCATGCAAGGGACAGTCAGACAGGTCACAGAAGCTACAGTGTTGACCAAAAAAATGCTCTTTTTGTGCTTAGATGAGCCAAAGCTCAGAGGAAGATAGTCACCTGCTGAACTTTTTGGGTATGGTACTATATACCAAATTTTAGATATAACACACAATTGGGCATGCTATCCCTTTATTTATTTATTTATTTATTTATTTATTTATTTATTTATTTATTTTGAGATGGAGTCTCGCTCTGTCGCCCAGGCTGGAGTGCAGTGGCGCGATCTCGGCTCACTGCAAGCTCCGCCTCCCGGGTTCACGCCATTCTTCTGCCTCAGCCTCCTGAGTAGCTGGGACTACAGGCGCCCGCCACCACTCCCGGCTGATTTTTTTTGTATTTTTGGTAGAGACGGGGTTTCACCGTGTTAGCCAGGATAGTCTCGATCTCCTGACCTCGTGATCTGCCTGCCTTGGCCTCCCAAAGTGCTGGGATTACAGGCATGAGCCACCACGCCCGGCTGCTATCCCTTTATTGTCTGACAAGATGAGAAAATAGGTTTTCTGATTAAGAGAAGTTCCATTATGTGTACCTAACAAAGGGATTACTAATTTTCGGAGAACAGTATTGCAACAGAATGTTCTTAGTCATGATTTGAATGACTTCTATTTCATGTTTATCCAGAAGGTATTGATTGGGTAAGGCCGATGCGTTTCTTAGGAGCAACACTCAGCAGCTGAAAAGTACTGTGCACCTGTTCTACCCAAAGCATATTGTGGATACAAAGAGATATAAACTCCATCCCTGCCCTCAAGGGATTTACAGTCAGGTAGGGAAAGTAGAATAAATGCACAGGTAATGAGGACATTCTGCAGGTGGTGGCAAATGACATAAGAAAAGAATAGAATGCCGCAGTTCAGAGGTGTGAAGAGGCAACCCTTCTGGAGGTGGCCTTTCCCACAGTCCAGTCCAGTAGTATCAGTCGTTGCACTGTAGGTGCTAGGTGTGTGGAAGGACCAGTGGGTGGTAAGTTCTAGTTGATGGAATGCAGGCTAGATCCATTGAGACACTAATTTTACATCTTGCATCTTGGAGTATTGCCTTTCTCAGTAGGAAAGACCCATTGTTCTCCCAGTTGTCCACACCAATGACATGGGATGGTCCCTGATACTGGGAATGAATAATATCCATCAAAACCCTCTAAGGGTCCCTTGCCCGGGTTGGAATTTGTCATGGAAAGAGCACAGGGGGCAACTCCTGGCCCAAGGGGCTGTGTGTGTTTTTGAAAGGGTGAGCTGGTCCCTGGGCTGATGCTGAATGTGACAAGGCAACTAGATTGTTGCATGGTACTTACTCCCTGGGCATAGGAAGTGGCTTTAGAGTCTCACAAGGAGAGCACTGGAAAGGCTATGTGATAGCCAGCTAAAGCTGCAGGGTGGGAGCCATGACTGCAGAGAGGGAAGGAGGGGAATTGCCGGCTTCCAATTTAACCCCTCAACTGCTGAATGTTAGCCAGCATTGACTTGGGGTATTTATTATTTCACCACAGTGGCCACCCATGAGGGAGGAGGTCTTATCTCCTTTTTGCTGTAAGGAAACTGAAACCCAGGGGGAAGTGATCTGTTCCAGAACCCAGGGCTAATGTGTGGCAGGAGGGGCCTGGAGTGCAGGTCTTCTTGGTGTCTGTCTGCCCCCTGCCCATTGTTCTGGCTTGGTACCCATATCCACAGTCTGCTGCAGGCCTCCTCCTCCCTGCCTGTTCTGTGCACAGCAGAGGACTGAATGTTGACTACCAGTTGCTGTTCCCCTCGGGCACCATCTGTTTCTACCAGGTTGAGGACAAATTAAGCAAGATCTTGCTTGGAAGGGAACTAGTTGTATATAGCAGCAAACACCAAGGTGACACTTGTTTGTGCTACCAAAAGTTGAAGCCAGAATCCTTATCTAAACTGATTTGTAAAAGTCTTGTGACAACTCCACAGAACACCTCATTTCTGTACTGTCACCAAAGGTGAGAAAGGTGGTGCTTCCGCAAGCCCTTTCAGGTTAATTTTTTTTGTGTGGGTAGGGGGAGGGATGGAGTCTGGCTCTCACTCTGTCGCCCAGACAGGAGTGCAGTGGTGCGATCTTGGCCCACTGCAACCTCCACCTCCCGAGTTCAAGGAATTCTCGTGCCTCAGCCTCCCAAGTAGCTGGTAGCACCTGCCACCACACTCGGCTAATTTTTGCATTTTTGGGAAAGATGGAGTTTTACCATGTTGGCCAGGTTGGTCTCGAACTCCTGACTTCAGGTGATGCACCTGCCTTGGCCTCCCAAAGTGCTGGGATTACAGATGTGAGCAACTGTGCCTGGCCTCAGGTTAATTTTTGAACCCTCAACCATTTCTGTTGAAAGAAGCTGCTTTTTATTTTTTTTAAGGAATGTGGCTTGTTTTTCATTACATCTCTGTTATCAGAGCAAAGAGAAAGCAGTGTACTGGACAGTAACTTAGTGGAAAAGAGGCTGTGGCTGCTGATTTTGAAACATTATCCAGGATGGAGCCAAAGAAAACAGTCACTTCCTCCAGTGACAGCCCATGAGTTTGACCCGCCCCCTCCCACCCCTTTTCCTTGAAGAGGTAAATTTTAGTCCAGGAAAACAGAATACGTTAGGGCTATTTAAAAAAATGCTTTGAAATTCCTTCTTCTGCCCTAATTCCTTAGCACCAGTAAGATACTAGTTTCTTACCTCTTCTTTCCTAGGGTTTCTTGACTCTTATTTCTTGCTAATTTGCAGCAACAGTGGGTTGAAAGAGCCCTGAGAATGGTAACAGAGGGGCACAGATACAGGGGCCTGAGCCATATCTGTGCCCCCCTGTAACCATTGTTTCTCTGGGCAGGGCTCATCTGAACTTGAACCCCAGACCTCACAAGAGGCTTCTATTGCTGGTTGCTGGAAATGGTGATAAAATCCTGCGAGGGGAGGGGCAGTGCAGAGAAGGAGACTTGGCTTTGGGTATGGCTGGAGTGTGACACACTGACTTCTTTTCCTGAAAGTGGCTCAGGGTTTGCCGGGACTGTATTGCACATAAGACTTTGGTTTCCTCGGGCATTGCATCAAGGAGGCCAGAGTATTATTTATTATTGCTTGGTTTTCTTGCTTAACACACAAGACTTAAGGATCTCCCAACTGTGACGCATGGTCTCGATGTGGTTTCAAATACCGTCCAATTGATCTTGTGGTTTCCATCGAGGGTTTGAAATCCCTTGTTACCCACCAGGCAGGCAGTGGTGTGAATACCTGTGATTTCCCACCTCTCTGGGTGTGGTTCTGGAGTGCCGTAGGGAGGTTAGGACAGGCTGGGGCGGACCGCCAGCACAAATAGAACCTAGTCATTCCTGCGTCTCTCTGTAAGGTTCCAGATTCATGAGCCAGGCTCAGCTTGTGCTGGGTTACTGTAAACCAGGATGAGAGCGCCACGGCCAGAGAGCCACGGTTCAGTCTTGCACTGGTCATGTGAAAATCACACACCCACAGCCTTGCCTTAGGCTTTGGAGGACCCCTTCATGCTGCTGCTTGTATCGTGTAGCTAAGAGGCACGAGGGACGACTAGCTCCTATGGTTACTTGACTCAGCGGTCACCAGGTTCAGGACTTTGTGAAGGGTTTTTGGCCAGGATAGGTATGCTTGTGAGACTGACATCAGCCCTGCTCACGGGGAATTTATTTATTTATTTATTTATTTATTTATTTTATTTTATTTTTTTTTGAGACGGAGTCTCGCTCTGTCGCCCAGGCTGGAGTGCAGTGGCCGGATCTCAGCTCACTGCAAGCTCCGCCTCCCGGGTTGCGCCATTCTCCTGCCTCAGCCTCCCGAGTAGCTGGGACCACAGGCGCCCGCCACCTCGCCCGGCTAGTTTTTTTTTTTTGTATTTTTTAGTAGAGACGGGGTTTCACTGTGTTAGCCAGGATGGTCTCGATCTCCTGACCTCGTGATCCGCCCGTCTCGGCCTCCCAAAGTGCTGGGATTACAGGCTTGAGCCACCGCGCCCGGCCCCACGGGGAATTTAGAGTGGGGTGGTGGCAGGGAGTCTGTGAAGCAGTCAGGGAACAAGACTAGCTAAAACACAGTTCTGCACAAAATATTGTGGGCAGTTTGGCTAAAACAGGGGTTCTAAACTAGGGACAGTTTTGCCCTTCCCCCGTAGAGGACATTTGGCAGTGTTCGGACATTGTTAGCTGTCACAGTGAGAGGAGTGGGAAGTTGCTACTGGCATACCTAGTTAACAGAGGCGAGGGATGTTGCTAAACATCCTACAATGTACAGTTCAGTCTTGTACAACAAATAATTACCTGATTCCAAATGTCGGTAGAGCTAAGGTGGAGAAACCTTGGGGTAGAAATCAGACTCATAGTAGTCCATTTTGCTTGGGAAACAGGAGTCACAGGGCTGAGGGAAGAAGTACCATATTGTTTTAATAAAGGGGAAATGGGTAGACCTTTCCTGCTGCTTTCTAAGCAATGTGTGTTCATTATCTGCCCAGAAATTTAGAATTTTGACATTGGTTGTCCCACTAATCACCAGGTACTCTGTCTTATCAATGACAGGTACAGAGTCATTTTTTGTGGGCCAGTAGATATGACCAAGCCCATCTGAAATATGGATATGACCAAGCCCATGTGAAAAGTCGGATGGAACTGACGTTTCATCTCTTACTCAAATAACCTGGATTACCACCCCCGAGGAGGACAGGATCTCAGTAGTACCCAAATGACTTTATACATACAACTTAAGGAACAATTAGGCATAGTTATTTTAGTAGTAGCCCATATTTGAAGCCAGGTACCTGTTGCTGTGGGTATAAGAAATTAGCTGGGGCCGGGCGCGGTGGCTCAAGCCTGTAATCCCAGCACTTTGGGAGGCCGAGACGGGCGGATCACGAGGTCAGGAGATCGAGACCATCCTGGCTAACACAGTGAAACCCCGTCTCTACTAAAAATACAAAAACTTAGCCGGGCGAGGTGGCGGGCGCCTGTAGTCCCAGCTACTCAGGAGGCTGAGGCAGGAGAATGGCGTAAACCCGGGAGGCGGAGCTTGCAGTGAGCTGAGATCCGGCCACTGCACTCCAGCCTGGGTGACAGAGCAAGACTCCGTCTCAAAAAAAAAAAAAAAAAAAAAAAAAAAAAGAAATTAGCTGGATATGGTGCTGTGCACCTAAGGTCCCAGCTACTTGGGAGGCTGAGGCGGAATGTTTATTGTAATCTATCATTAGTAACATACTGACGTCCACCCGGTCCCCGTTTTCTAAATCACCGAAGTCTATTTTAATCTTCAAGTCCAAGCTCTTAGAGTTCTAAAAGTTCTTGTTTCTTTAAAGTTTTTCTGTCTTTTGGAGACACAGCCTCTGGATTCTGAAGATCCTTTTATCCTGTGCCTGTTTGCAGTGAGACCCTTGTAAATGTGACTCCTTGTCAGAGTTAGAAGTAAACAGTTCCCTTGAGCAGTGCTGAACTTTTTGCTGGCAATACATCTCTGGTGCTGGTCCCAAGACAGACAACCACACAAGGCAAGTCCCATTACGATCTTTGCTCCCAGCAGGGTCTGCTGCAGTGAGGTGGAACTGCTGAGGGAAAAAAAAAGGGTGTTAAATTTAGAATTATGCTTATAATGAGGAATGAGATGTGGCATATGCCTTTCTCAAATGAAACTGGCAAATCTCTTCTTAAGCACATCAGCAACAAATTAACTTGTACCTTCAATATTTCAGATCCTTTTGAAAACTATACTTCTTTCTTCTTTCGAGGCGAGGAAGTGGATGTTCTATTTGACTAAGAGCTATTTTCAAGATACAGTAAAGACTGTTGAGCTGGAGCCCAGTTACAGAAAGGATAAGGAATCAAAATCAGAAGATCAGGGTTTTGACAGTCCCGATTCTGTCATATTCAATCTTAGGTCTAAGTGTCATTCATTTCTTTATAAGATAGGGGGGCAGTAGCACCTCTTCAGAGACCCTTGCAGTTCTTTTTTTTTTTTTTCTTTTGAGACAGAGTCTCACTGTGTCACCCAGGCTGGAGCACAGTGGCATGATCATAACTTACCGCAGCCTCCACTTCCCAGGCTCAAGTGATCATCCCACCTCAGCCTCCCCAGTAGCTGGGACCTTAAGTGCATGGCACCACACTCAGCTAATTTCTTATATTTTGAAGAGACAATCTTGCCATGTTGCCTAGGCTGGTCTGGCAACTCCTGGGCTCAAGCAGTCCTCCTACCTCTACCTCCCAAAGTGCTGGGATTACAGGCATGAGCCACTGCACCTAGCCCCATGCATTTCTTTTGTTTGTTTGTTTGTTTGAGACAGAGTGTTGCTCTGTCGCCCAAGCTGTAGTGCAGTGGCACGATCTCAGCTCACTATAACCTCCACCTCCCGGGTTCAAGCAATTCTTCTGCCTCAGCCTCCTGAGTAGCTGGGATTACAGGTGCCCGCCACCACCTGGCTAATTTTTATATTTTCAGTAGAGACAGGGTTTCACAATGTTGGTCAGGCTGGTTTCGAACTCCTGACCTTGTGATCCACCTGCCTCAGCCTCCGAAAGTGCTGAGATTACAGCCATGAGCCACCACACCTGGCCCCCTTGCAGTTCTCTAAGTTGTTCAGGGGAACTGTTTACTTCTACCTTGGACAAAGGGTCACATTAAAAAGGGTCTCACTGCAGAGTGTCTTGCAGGCAACTGGCTGGCAGGCTCAAATGAGAGGCTGACTTTTAAAAGATATTTGAAGAGCTCAAGAGGGCAGGGTGCGGTGGCTCACACGTGTAATCCCAGCACTTTGGGGGGCCAAGGTGGGTAGATCACCTGTGGTCAGGAGTTTGAGATCAGCCTGGCCAACATGGCGAAACCCTGCCTCTACCAAAAACACAAAAATTAGCTGGGCATGGTGGCATGCGCCTGTAGTCTCAGCTACTCAGGAGGCTGAGGCATGATAATTGCTTGAACCCAGGAGGTGGAGGTTGCAGTGAGCTGAGACCACACCACTGTACTCCAGCCTACAGTGGGAGTCAGAGTGAGACTGTCTCAAAAAAAAAAAAAAGTTCGAGAGCTCTATGTAAATGTATATTAATTTTTTTTTTTTTTTTTTGAGACGGAGTCTCGCTCTGTCGCCCAGGCTGGAGTGCAGTGGCCAGATCTCAGCTCACTGCAAGCTCCACCTCCCGGGTTCACACCATTCTGCTGCCTCAGCCTCCCGAGTAGCTGCGACTACAGGCGCCCACCACCTCGCCTGGCTAGTTTTTTGTATTTTTTAGTAGAGACGGGGTTTCACCGTGTTAGCCAGGATGGTCTCGATCTCCTGACCGCGTGATCCACCCATCTCAGCCTCCCAAAGTGCTGGGATTACAGGCTTGAGCCACCGCGCCCGGCCTGTGTATTTTAATTATATACACGTATTTACATGTTTGTGCATCTTCCCTGCTTGAAATGATTACCCCGAGGCTTTGCCACATTACAGATCATTAAATAAAGAACACATTCTATTGATTAGATTGTACTTATGAAGGAACAAGATGAACTTGAATATGTCAGGAAGCTTTGTAGCAACAAGAATTGAAATAAACTTAAAAAAGTTTGTTAGGTTTGTTAGGTTTTTTAAACCTAACAGCTTAGTTATTACAAAGTACCCTCCAAGGCAAATTTCATATCTTATCTGTCATTTTTGTGCCTGTCAGCATCTAGCATGAAAGTTTAGGGTAACCCTAAGCATTAAATTCCTTCCACTAAATTTTGGGTTTTAGGTCCTGGACATTTTTCCCAGCTGTATGATCACTCTGAACCTGTTTCCTATAAAAAGGTAATGTAGGTAAAAACACCTAGGTCAGTGGTTGATATACACAGTCACTGGGCAGAACTGGTTGTCTTCCCCATGCTGTTGTGGTAGGAGATTTTTCTAGATTATCCACAGGTGTTCCCATCATGCAGTGGAGAAGGGCCCCTCTTCTTTATCCAGGTTCCTATTTGACATGTATTTAATTAAGATGCTGCTTGAGCCATAGTGTAGAGAATTCAGATGTCTGCTGCTTGTATTTAGGTGTCTTTAGCCTGCCTTAACTTCAAGGTTACTACTAAACTTTAGAGCAGGAAGTGACAGTCAGGTGCCCGCAGGGGCCAGCCAGTGGCGTGACTGAGTCAAGCAAATGGGATTATTGGGCAGTAGGGATGGGGCAGGGGATGGGACTGCGTAGACTGGAGAAGCTGGAGCCCACATACATCTCTGCCCAGCCTCTTACGGCCCTTTGTGAATGTGGTTCTTGATTTTTCTAAAGAAACTGGAAATCCGGATTTTTGTATGAATTTCTCTCATTTTAAAATGTTGACCGTCAGTTCCACTTTTTGTTTTTTTTTCTGAGACATGGTCTCACTCTGTTGCCCAGGCTGGAGTGCAGTTAACAGCTCACTGCAACCTTGAATTCCTGGGCTCAAGTGATCCTCCTGCTTCAACCTCCCAAGTAGCTAAGACTACAGGTGCCTGCCATCATACCTGGCTAGTATTTTTCATTTTTAATAGAGACGAGGTCATGCTTTGTTGCCCAGGCTGGTCTCAAACTCCTGGGCTTAAGCAGTCCTCCCACTTCAGCCTCCAAAAGTGCTGGGATTATAGGCCTGACCCACTGCACCCAGCCCACTTTTTTGTTGTTGTTGTTGGGGACAGAGTCTCACTCTGTTGCCTAGGCTGGAGTGCAATGGCACGATCTCAGGTCACTGCAACCTCCGCCTCCAGGTTCAAGTGATTCTTCCGCCTCAGCCTCCCAAGTAGCTGGTATTACAGGCACCTGCCATCATGCCCGGCTAATTTTTGTATTTTTGTAGAGATGGGGTTTCACCATGGTGGCCAGGCTGATCTTGAACTCCTGACCTCAGGTAATCTGCCTGCCACGGCCTCCCAAAGTGCTGGGATTACGGGCGTGAGCCACTGTACCAGGCCCCAGCCCACTTTTTTTTTTTTTTTTTTTTTTTTTGAGACAGAGTTTCGATCTTGTTGCCCACCCCTGCTGGAGTGCAATGGCGTGATCTCGGCTCACTGCAACCTCCGCCTCCAGGGTTTAAGCGATTCTCCTGCCTCAGCCTCCCGAGTAGCTGGGACTACAGGCATTCGCCACCACACCTGGCTAATTTTGTATTTTTGGTAAAGACACGGTTTCTCCATGTTGGTCATGCTGGTCTCGAGCTCCCGATTTCAGGTGATCCACCTGGCTTAGCCTCCCAAAGTGCTGGGATTATAGGCGTGAGCCACCACGCCCAGCTGACCCAGCCCACTTTTTAAAAGTTGAAAAACAACGGTGCCATGTAGGCATAAAACTCATTAGTGGGCCCACTGGGGCTTCAGGGCCACTAGTGCAATCTCCACTTTTAAGAGGGAAGAGGCAGTGATACAACTGTGGGAAGAAAAGGACCTACTTCATCGCACCAACTGTGAGTGGATGACAGTAGGCTAAACTGCCCCCCTGCTCTGCCTGAGTGCCACCTGCTACTCACCTGCGCCGCTGCATGCTACCTGCTGTTTCAGCCCTCAGCTGTCTGCACCAGCCCTTGCTAAAGAAGCCATGCTTCTCAATGGACGTACTCTAGCAGAAGAGGCCAGGGATGAGGGATTCCTGGGGACTGCTTTTCCTTCCGAGTGTCCAGGGGTGAAAGAGTGGTCCATGAACCAGGGTCCTGTTCTTCTGTAGCCTGCCAGACACCACAGGCCTGCATGCCCCGGGACATTGACAAGTAGACCTTAATAAAACCGTGGGATATGTTGCAACTTCCGATTTTTGCTCTGGGATTTTCCTACCAGGGTCAAGTAGCTTTTTCTGAATTTGTTATTCAGGTTCCTAATGCAACACAGGAAATGGATTTTAATTTTTTTTGCTAGCTGCTCTGTTTGGGGGCTGTTTAATGAGGATGTAGTTGCAGTGTAGCTTTGGCAGTAAGTACTGGTGTGGATGGGAGCGTAGCTAACATGTCAGTTCTTTTTAAAATATGTATGTATGATCTATTATATGTTTTAGTGGAATGAGGCATAGACAGTATAAATAATGTGCCTTGATTCTATGTAGGTACTCTTGTGGGTAACTGTGTTGGGACACGTTTGGGATTCTAGAAAAAGAATATGAGTCTATTTCATGTTTAGAGAGCAGGAACTGTTTATTGTATGTTCTTTTCAGATCCAGGGCAGTGGTTCTCAAGCTTGAAAATACATAAACATAACCAGGGGAGTGTGTTTTAAAAGGTGGATTTTCAGTCCCTGCCCCCAGAGGGTCTCAGTCTATCTACATTCTTGACAACTACTTCAGATGATTTGGGGCCCATGGACCACACTTTTGGGAAACACATCCCTATTTTGTTGCATTTGTTGTCTAAGCATGTTCATTGTTATTTGGGGGCAAATTCACTTATTTGTAAGATGCCCTTATTGTCCTGATTCACTGTGTTGCCCTTCCTCAGATTCTTGGCTACAGTTAGTCTTTGGGAGGCCCCAGACCAAATTGTTACAGGATGCCCTGTGGGTTGAAGTCAATGGACCCCTGTTGTCCCCACTACTATCCCTGGGACTCCCCTTTGGGGACCGTGACACTGTGGGCTCATCTTGAAGCTGCAGCCACCTCTTTTGATTCCAGGCTTTTCTCACATTGGTCACGAGCTCCAGTCTTTGGCTTTACTCTTTAGGGTACTCTATAGCTAAAGGATGGGGGACTGGGTCCTCTTGAGCCCAGGGAGCTGGAGTCCAGAGCCCTTAAGGAGTAAACCACACTATCAGATCTGAGAGATGAGGCTGAACCTTATCAGACAAGATTTACTGGGTTGGTTAGGGGAACCTGCCCATGTAGCCCAGGCTATTTGTTCTTTTGGAAAACTACTGAATTCAGCCAAACAGCATAAAAATCCATTCCTAGTGTCCCATTGCATGTAAGACAAAGTCTTGGTTAACTTCTTAGTAATAGCTTGTCCTTTATGGGGAAGGATGGAATTGAGCTCTTTTAGCCAAAGCTTATGGAATAATTATCAGGTATGGTATATACTAGAAAGGATACGAAAGTAGTACATGACAACCCTACCATCAAAGAAAGGGAGATTAGGCTGGGCACAGTGGCTCCCGCCTGAAATCCCAGCACTATTGGAGGCTGAGGCAGGAGAATCGCTTGAGCCCAGAGTTTGAGACCAGCCTGAGCAACATAGTGAGATCCTGTCTCTACAAACAATAAAAAAATTAGCTGGGTGTGGTGGCATGTGCCTGTGGTCCTAGCTACTTGGGAGGCTGAGGTGGGAGGATTACTTGAGCCTGGGAAGTTGAGGCTGCAGTGAGCTATGATCGTGCCACTGCACTGTAGCCTTGGTGACAGAGTGAGACCCTGTCTCAAGAGAGGAGAAAAAAAAAGGGAGACTAGGCTAACACACTAACACATAGGAAGCAATAGGCCAGGACTCCTGCTGCATCATCCCCCTTCATGAGCTTACTTTCTTCATCCTCAGCCCTTCGGTATTCTCCTTCCACCCAATTTGAAAACGTGTGCCCTTGAACAATTATATTTATTTCCCTCAACTCTTTAAACAGTCGGAGAAAACCAATAGTGGCCAGGTGCGGTGGCTCACGCCTGTAATCCCAGCACTTTGGGAGGCCAAGGTGGGTGGATCACCTGAGGTCAGGAGTTCGAGACCAGCCTGGCCAATATGGTGAAACCCTGTCTCTATTAATAATACAAAAAATTAACCGGGTGTGGTGGTGCACGCCTGACGTACCAGCTACTCAGAAGGCTGAGGCAGGAGAATCACTGGAACCTGGGAGGTGGAGGTTGCAGTGAGCCGAGATCTTGCCACTGCACTCCAGCCTGGGCGACAGAGCGAGACCCTGTCTCAGAAAAAAAAAACAAAAAACAAAAACAAAAAACCAATACTATTAGGGAGAATGTGATCTTAACTTTCTTTTTCTTTTTCTTTTTCTTTTTTTTTCCTTGAGACGGAGTCTCGCTCTATCGCCCAGGCTGGAGTGCAGTGGCGCGATCTCGGCTCACTGCAAGCTCTACCTCCCGGGTTCACGCCATTCTTCTGCCTCAGCCTCCTGAGTAGCTGGGACTACAGGTGCCTGCCACTACGCCCGGCTAATTTTTTTTGTATTTTTAGTAGAGACGGGGTTTCACCGTGTTGGCCAGGATGGTCTCGATCTCCTGACCTCGTGATCCGCCCGTCTCAGCCTCCCAAAGTGCTGGGATTACAGGCGTGAGCCAACGCGGCTGGCCAAAAATATTTTTATATTTATTCAAGTCTCCACCATAGCCTAAGGGAGGGACTAGCCAAAACCAACAGCGAATTTACAAACTGTGGTACTTTGGAGATTATTTTATTTTATTATTTATTTTTTACTGAGACAGAGTCTGGCTCTCTTGCTCAGGCTGGAGTGCAGTGGCACAATCTCGTTTTACCGCAGCCTCCGCCGCCTGGGTTCAAGTGATTCTTGTGCCTCAGCCTCCTGAGTAGCTGGGACTACAGGTGCACACCACCACGCCTGGCTAATTTTTAAATATTTTTAATAGAGATGGTTTTTGCCATGTTGGCCAGGCTGGTCTGAAACTCCTAACCTCAGGTGATCCGCCTGCCTCGGCCTCCCAAAGTGCTGGGATTACCGGCATGAGCCACTGCGCCCAGCCTGGAGATTATTTTAATTGTTATACAAAGCCTATGAGGTCTGACCTCAGCTGAATTCTTAGCTCTTCTTTCACACTGCTTTCCCTGAGATCACTGTAGTCAGCTACACGAGTCTTCTTTCTCTTCCTTGAGCACACCAAGTTCGTTTCTGCTCTGGTGTTTTTGCATGGATTTGATATTTCCTCTTCCTGGAACACTGTTCTCACAGGTCTGGTTAAGCTGGCTCCTTACACTGTTCTCACAGGTCTGGTTAAGCTGGCTCCTTACACTGTTCTCACAGGTCTGGTTAAGCTGGCTGTTTTTCAGCAGTCAGGGCTCGACTCAGATGTCACCTACTCAGAGTGGCCTTTCCTGACCACCCTATCTAAAACTCTTTGTCTCATTATCCTGTTTTATTATCCTCATGGAGCTTATTACTGCTAGTGAAATTCTAATTTTGCTTGTTAATTGTCAGTCTTCCCAACTGGAACATATTTAAAAATCTTTTTGCCTTTGTTATTCTGCAGTTTCATACAATGTACCTAGGTGTGGGCTTCTTATCTGGAAATTTTGTATCTTTTTTTTTTTTTTTCTGAAACAGGGTCTCGCTCTGTTGCCCAGGCTGGAGTGCAGTGGCATGATCTCGGCTCACTGCAACCTCCGCCTTCCAGGTTCAAGCGATTTTCCTGCCTCAGCCTCCCAAGTAGCTGGGACTATAGGCGCGTGCCACTACACCCAGCTAATTGTATTTTTAGTAGAGACGGAGTTTCACTGTGTTAGCCAGGATGGTCTCGATCTCCTGACCTCGTGATCTGCCTGCCTCGGCCTCCCAAAGTGCTGGAATTACAGGCATGAGCCACTGCGCCTGGCCGAAATTTTGTATCTTTAATCAGTCTTATATAGAAAATTTTTGGTTATCCCTTTAAATATTTCCTCACCTCCATTCTTTTCTTCCCAAGCTTCTTTCTCATTTTTCATTTCCATGTTTTCTCTTGTAGAAGCACTTTGATGGTTAATTTTCTCAGATCTATTCTCTAGTTTATCAATTTCCTCTTTAACTTGGTCTCCTCTCTTTGTGACCCATCTGTTGAGTTTTTTATTTCAATAACTATTTTTCTACAAGTTTTATCTGCCTGTTACTATCTCTTGTTTGGTAATGTTCTTTTCTTGTGTTTTTAATTGTTTCTTTTTGGCTTTAATCATTTGAAATATGCTTGTATCTTAGGGAGTTTTTTTTCAGGGGGTCTTATCCTGCTATTTGTTGAATTTGTCTTGTTTGTAATGGATTAGTTTTGTGTGTATATATATATGTGTGTGTGTATATATATGTTTTTTTTTGAGATGAGTCTTGCTCTGTCGCCCAGGCTGGAGTGCCGTGGCCGGATCTCAGCTCACTGCAAGCTCCGCCTCCCGGGTTCCCGCCATTCTCCTGCCTCAGCCTCCCGAGTAGCTGGGACCACAGGCGCTGCCACCTCGCCCGGCTAGTTTTTTGTATTTTTTAGTAGAGACGGGGTTTCACCGTGTTCGCCAGGATGGTCTCGATCTCCTGACCTCGTGATCCGCCCGTCTCGGCCTCCCAAAGTGCTGGGATTACAGGCTTGAGCCACCGCGCCCGGCCAATTTATTTTATTTTTATTAATTTTTTTTTGAGACAGTCTCTCATTGTCACCCAGGCTGGAGTGCAATGGCACAATCTCGGCTCACTGCAACCTCTGCCTCCCGGGTTCAAGCAATTCTCCTGCCTCAGCCTCCGGAGTAGCTGGGATTACAGGCGCCCGCCACCATGCCTGGCTAATTTTTTTGTATTTTTATTAGAGACAGGGTTTCATTATGTTGGCCAGGCTGGTCTCGAACTCCTGACCTTATGATCTGCCCGCCTCAACCACCCAAAGTGCTGGGATTACAGGCATGAGCCACCGCGCCCGGCCAACAGAACTTTATTTGTAGGAATCCTTTGTGCCGTGGCTAAGGGTAGATCTCTTCAGAGTTCTGTATTTCCGCCAGATGTTGCAGGGTTATTGCCAGCCTGGAACGACTTTTTGTGTTAAATTTTTGGCTTGGGGATCTTCAGACCATGTAGTAGTACAATTCAAATCTGAAATAATCTGTGATCACACATTATTAGAGGAGATGCTGTTTTCCTCCCACTTTAGGGCTTTTTATTGTCACTATGTGCCAGTGGGCTAATGTTTTTTCTAATCTGTTCTCCCCCTCTGAGGGCCCCAGCTTTGTATTGGTTCTCAGTTCCAATTGCCTGTTTTAGGTGGGCCCAAGATCAACAAACTACCCCACTTTCTAGGTCAACTGGAAAGGCCTGATCTCATTTACTACTGTGGTCTCTAGTTCCCGCTATCATTTTTGGTCCCGGGTGATCCTCCTTGCTTTCTTGCGAGTTCAGCTTTATAATTAGAAGGGATTGTTGTATAGCCAGGGTTTTATAGCAGAAGAATTTTTAGTTACCTACCCAGCTATATTGCCAGAAGCAGAAGCTGTCCTCTCCCACCCCCCGAATATCTTGTTCATTGCTATAGCTGTAGCATCCCGCATAGTGCCTGGCACATGGTTGGGGGAAGGGGGTCAATACGTATGTGTTGAATGATTTGGAGAACTGAACATTTCCATTAGGAATTAGTTCTTGGCCAGGCATGGTGGCTCACACCTGTAATCCCAGCACTTTGGGAGGCTGAGGTGGGAGGATCCCTTGAGCCCAGGAGTTCAAGACCAGCCTGGGCAACGTAAGGAGACCGTCTCTATTTAAACAAACAAACAAAAAAAGATTTAGTTCTTCCTGCAGGGAAAGCCAGAGGTGATGCTCCAAATTAATTCATATCCAGCAGCCAAGATATTTGGTGTCCTGTGCTTTAGCGTCCCAGGAAGGACTTCAATTTTCTTATTTTTCACTCTTAAACTTTAAAATGTTTTCCTAAGGACATGACGCTGTTGCCATTAAGCCAGTTGCTAGCAGAGTTTTCCAGACCCATAAAGTGGCAGATTAAAACCATGCCTGGGGAAACATTACTGCCCAGTGTGTCTTTTTATGCTGGCACTTAGAAAGTTTTTACGCTGATTAAATTGACCTTTACAGTGGCTCAGCTAAGAATAGCAACTGTAAGATGTGGAAACTGTTGAGGAAAATGTTGTTAGTCCCACAGTTTATACTGCCACCAAAGAGAGGACATAATTTTTTGCATATGTGCAAAAGGCATACTGTTTATCCTTTCCATCGTAAAAATGTTTTTTCCAGTTTGATGTTGGTCTTGCTTGTCTCTTCTTTGTGACTTTGTTTTCTGTTTGGTAACCATGTGTGCCTTCTCTCTCAGAGCTGGTCACTGTGGCACTGGGGCTGAAGGCACATACCTGTAACAGATGGGGCTCCTAGTAGTCACTACCAGGGTCACTCCCGAGGTGAAAGGCCTCAGCGTAAGAGCATTCATTATGCACCAAAGTTCCTTTTTGACAAGTTGTACATTTCTAGCTTTCTGGAGTTTTGTTTTAGCCGGGGAGTTTTGTGCAAATGAAAACATTGCCAGGAAGATGACATCTTTAAAATGCAAGTATGATCTTGTCACCTCCCTGTATAGAGTGGTCCACACCTACCTAACTTCCCTATCTACTTCTTCTACCATCTCCTTCTAGCTAAAGGCCTTTGCTTGTAGCATTTTCTTTGCCTGTGATGTTCTTCTCTGTCCTCTTCCTAGTTTCTTTCTTTTTTTTTCTTCTCTCTTTTTTTTTTTTGAAATGGACTTTCACTCTCGTTGCCCAGACTGCAGTGCAATGGCACTATCGCAGCTCACCGCAACCTCCGCCTCCCAGGTTCAAGTGATTCTCCTGCCTCAGGCTCCCAAGTAGCTGGGATTACAGGCATGTGGCACCACACCCGGCTAATTTTTGTATCTTTAGTAGAGACGGGGTTTCTCCATGTTGGTCAGGCTGGTCTCAAACTCCCGACCTCAGGTGATTCGCCCGCCTTGGCTTCCCAAATTTCTGGAATTACAGATGTGAGCCACTGCGCCCACTAGTTACTACTTTCTAACCATACTGTCAATCTCAGTTCAAGCTCACCTTCCTCCCAGAAGCTGTTCTGGACTTCCTTGACGAGTTCCTAGGTCTTATCTTTTACGCACTGTCACCTAATCTGTACTTTTCCTTCCTAACATTTATTGTAGTCACAATTTTATCTGCGTAATTATTTTACCATCTTTCATTAGACTGCAAGTTTTGTGAGGATGACCTAAACAATATAATAATGTGTAATGTGCTTTGAAGATGCTTGGAAGAAAAGCATAAGCTAGGTGTGGTGGCTCATGCCTGTAATCGCCGCACTTTGGGAGGCCAAGGTGGGATGATTGCTTAAGACCAGGAGTTCGAGATCAGCCTGAGCAACATAGCGAGGCCCTGCCTCTACCAAAAAAGTAAAAATAAAAAAGCCAGATGTGGTGGCACATGCCTGTAGTCCTAGCTACTCGGGAGGCTGAGGCAGGAGGATCACGTGAGCCCAGGAGTTTGAGGCCACAGTGAGCTACAGTCGTGCCACTGCACTCTAGCCTGGACAACAGAGCAAGACCTTGTCTCCAATAAATACATAAATTGTAAAAGCATAGGATAATCATAAAGCGTGCTGAGAATTTTTTATATTTGACCTTTCCGTTGCATTCTTTCCAGTTCCTTTTTCTTTTCTTCTTCATGTGTCTGGAGCAGCCCACATTGCCACAGAGAACTTGGCTGTTCTGAAACAATTCTGAGTGAAGGCAAAGTACTGTTTGGATGGTCTTTCATGCCCAGCAATAGTGGCTCACAGAATAATGTTGATAGTAGGAGCTCAGAGAAGTTAGGTAGCCCAAGGTCACACGGTTAATAGCCCTACTGTAAGAGCTGGGCTTTGAATCCAGATCCAGCTAACTTTTTTTTTTTTTTTTTTTTTGAGACAGGGTCTGACTCTGTCACCCAGGCTAATGTGCAGTGGTGTAATCATGGCTCACTGCAGCCTCAACCTTCTGGACTCAAGCAGTCCTCCCACCTCAACCTCCCAAGTAGCTGGGACTACAGGTGTGCAACATCACACCCAGCTAATTTTGTTATTTTTGGTTGAGACGGGGTTTTGCCATGTTGTCCAGGCTAGTCTCAAACTCCTAGGCTCCAATAATCTGCCCACCTTGGCCTCCCAAAGTGCTGAAATTATAGGCATGACCCACCACACCTGGCACCAGCGAATTCTTAACTACTTAGGCTTTGTGTAGATCTTGAGCCACCTGGAGGTGTTTGAGTCCTAGGTGTGCAATGATTAGGCTCCTCATATAAGGAGGGGTGGAAGAGCACAGGCAGCATTTCCACACCACTGTTCTTTGCTGTGGGTTTGCATGAGAGGAGACATAGATTTCATGATATCTTGCATTGGCTTGAGGCTGCTAGGTCAGAGTGGACAGGGGATGTGGAGGATAATAAAACCTTAAAGTTGAAGGAGACAACTTTAAGTTGTCTTTTTTTTTTTTTTTTTGAGACGGAGTCTCGCTCTGTCGCCCAGGCTAGAGTGCAGTGGCCGGATCTCAGCTCACTGCAAGCTCCACCTCCCGGGTTTACGCCATTCTCCTGCCTCAGCCTCCCAAGTAGCTGGGACTACAGGCGCCCGCCACCTCGCCTGGCTAGTTTTTTTGTATTTTTTTAGTAGAGACAGGGTTTCACCGTGTTAGCCAGGATGGTCTCGATCTCCTGACCTCGTGATCCGCCCATCTCGGCCTCCCAAAGTGCTGGGATTACAGGCGTGAGCCACCACGCCTGGCCTTAAGTTGTCTTTAAGGCGTGGTGGCTCACGCCTATAATCCCAGCAACTTGGGAGGCTGAGGCAGGAGAATCACTTGAACCCAGGAGGCGGAGGTTGCAGTGTGTCAAAATCATGCCACTGCACACCAGCCTGGGCGACAGAGACTCCATCCTTCCCCACCCCCAAAAAAAAATTTAAGGAGACATTAGCGGTGGTCTTAACCAGACCTAGGGCCATTGAGTAACTTGCCCAAAGTTCATTTCTGTGTAGTGATAGAGCTGGGGTCTACAAAAATTAGACGGATGTGGTGGCGTGCACATGTAGTCCCAGCTACTCAGGAGGCTGAGGCAGGAGGATCAGATCAGTTGAGCCTGGAGGTCGAGGCTGCAGGGAGCCGTGATCACGCCACTCTACTCCAGCCTGGGCGACAGTTAGACTCTGAGTGAAAAAAAAAAAAAAAAAAAAAAAAAGTAGGGGGGCGGGGAGAGCTGGGGCCAAACCCAAGGCTCCTGGGTTTTCCACACCACTATTGACTGACACCAGCAGGTCTCTCTGAAGGAACTCACTTTGGCACTCATACCTCACTATCTCCCGAATCCTCCTTCACTTCTTCCTTGCTAGAGATCCACCTTCTTTTGTCCCCCTGCAGCAGAAAATGACAGTTCCCATAACCAAGACCATTCCAGGCAGCTCAGGGACTCTGTATTTGGAGGAGGGAGAAGGACCACAGGGGACTAGATATATAGATGTCCACAACTTGTGATGTTTCAACTTAATGATTTTTCAACTTTATGATGGTATAAATGACATACGCAGCCAGTAGAAATCATTTGTTTTTCACTTTTAATACAGTATTAAGTAGATGACATGAGATACTCAATACTTTATTGTAAAATAATTTGTGTTAGAGGATTTTACCAAACCGTAGGCTGATGTAAGTTCTCAGCATGTTTAAGGTAAGCTAGGCTAAGCTATGCTGTTCAGTAGGTTAAGTGTGATAAATGCATTTTTGACTGACGATATTTCAATTTTTGATGGGTTTACCAGGACATAACCCCATCGTAAGCCAAGGCACTTCTGTACTGGGTTAAAAAGTTTTTGAGGAACACTGGATTCAATGATGCTTCCACTCTGCTGCTCTCCCTGGGAAAGCAGAGGCAGAACAGTGAAGCAGAGTGGGGTCTTGTTTATTCCAGGCCCCCTGCCTCGGTGCACAGAAGATCTGAGAGAAAAGCTGACTGACACCAGTAGGTCATGAGGATGCCACTTGTTTACATTTCAAATGCATTCCACTGTATGTCTCACTTAGGACCAGTTGGCAGCCCTGTGTTCCGAGCCTGGGTCGCCTCTGGTGAATTTTCCTGAGACAGAAGTGTCATTGGATTCTTTCTTGTGCCAAGTGTAGGCACCACTGCCTCTTTTAGAAACTATGTGGACACTTTGAACTGTGCTCTTTCAAGCCAGTGCCAAAAGAATGGCATTCACAGGGCCTGGTAAACTTGGGAGAAACTTTCTGATGTTTTTATGAAAGGCGTGTTTTGCTCTGAAGTCAAAGAGTGTGTGTTCTGGCCAAAGTAGCAAGCATAGATCTGTTTTTTCCACATGTACCAGGCTTCAGAGGAGAAGTTGACTAGATAGCCAGTGTATCATTTTGCTTGTGGTGGGCTGGTGGGATGGTGAAAACGGAGGGAGGAAGGAGTATATGGGACAAGATACTTAGATGGTCCACAACTTGTGATGGTTCAACTTAATGGTTTTTCAACTACGATGGTGTGAGTGGCATACACGGCCAGTAGAAATCATTCTGTTTTTCACTTTTAGTACAGGATTAAGGAGATGGTATGAGAAATCCAGCTTGATAGCCAGTGTCTCATTTTGCTTATGCTGGGTGTGGGAGGGTGGTTGTGGAGGGGAGAAGGAGCACATGGAAAGAACTCTGCGTGCAGTGTTATGAGGGCCTCATTCTCAGGGTTTGTAAATGCCACGTTTCCTTCTTTCTAAACTCTTATATCAGAATGTAAAGCTTTTGAGACCAAGAAACACCTAAAGATTTATGGTGGAAATGTGCACTAAGCCGGGGGACTGGGTTTTCAGCCCTGTGCTTTCTCTTGTCTCTCTGTGGCTTCAGGTGCCAGTCCTGTTTCTGCCCAGCCTCTAGCCCTGTAGACAGTCCCTGGAGTGCTTGGTGTATACCCTTGGCCAAGTAGACAGTGTAGTAAAGCATGGCCCAGAGAGGAGGAGCCGACCATGTGACTCCAGTTTCCACTGGCAGCTGTCCTCCGGATGTGCACTGTGGGCAGGGCCAGCCTGAGTCGCCGCAAATACTGTGGCTTTAGTTTCTTTGCTGAGCAGGGCTTTTTTCCTTCTTAACTCTGAGCTTCTTGGAGATAAGGACAATGTCTTATTCATCTTTGTATCCCTTGAACCCAACACAATGCTTGGCACAAAGACCGCGTCCAGTAAGTGACTGTGTTACTGTTTAGGATGAAGAAATGTTGAAGGCCACGTATAGCAGATGCCTTACAGGTTTCATCATCCGCATAGTGGTCCCAAGTACATTTTGGGCTAAGGTTAACGCTGGTCTGGGAGATATTTTATATCTTACATGTGAAACATTTTTTTAAATGTTTCAATCCTCATCCACCAGTGCTGTGGACAGAATTTGGCAGACTGCTAGATGGCCACTCAGCAGTGCCCTTTATGTGAGTGTCCCTAACAAGGGACAGTATGAATCCTGGATCCAGTCAGGATTCTTATTCAATAAGCAAAAATGATCTAGCAGATTGAAATTGGACTGTGTTGTCTAAGCAGTTTGGCCCTTTATTGAAAAGTGAAGAATTTCAGTTGTGGATTTTTGTTGTTGTTGCCCTCTTTAGGATCACACTGTGAATTAACCTTGGAGAGCAAGTGTTTTAAAAAGGAGAATGGGATAACTAAGCAGATGCTAATCCTAGAATACATACCGCATTAATTATTCCAGGAAGTTTCACAGAAAAGCCAGTTTTATTTAAAACATACTGCTAATTACCAGAGAATCATCACCCTCCTACTGGCTGAGGTTAGCACCAGAACATGAAATGTTTCTACTTGAACATAAAGAAAGTGAGGCAGCCCTTTCCTGTCCTGTCCGAGGAAAACTTACTCTGCCAATTGCTTTTGTGTCCTGAATCTCCTCTCCTCTTTAATAAAGCATATTTTTTTCCAAAACTCTTTTGTTGTTGTGTTTTGAGACGGAGTCTCGCTCTGTCGCCCAGGCTGGAGTGCAGTGGCACAATCTCGGCTCACTGCAATCTTTGCCTCCCCAGTTCAAGCGATTCTCCTGACTCAGCCTCCTGAGTAGCTGGGATTACAGGCATGCGTCACCATGTCTGGCTAATTTTTGTATTTTTAGTAGAAACGGGACTTCATCATGTTGGTCAGGCTGGTCTCGAACTCCTGACCTTGCGAGCTGCCTGCCTTGGCCTCCCAAAGTGCTGGCATTACAGGTGTGAGCCACCGCGCCTGGCCAAAGTTGTTTTTCGTAATGGAATAAACATTGATACAGACTGTTTTGTGGGCAGGTGAATAGACAACCAGGAGGACAGTGATGAGAAGGAAAGTGTTGAAAAGCTGTCATTTAATATGCTAACATGCTTTTTAAATTTTTTAGGATAAGGAAGCCTGTGTGGGTACCAACAATCAAAGCTACATCTGTGACACAGGACACTGCTGTGGACAGTCTCAGTGCTGCAACTACTACTATGAACTCTGGTGTAAGTCCTTGCTCGGGTGTCTCTCAGTATCCCAGCATCCCAATTACGGCCTCTGTAGCCCTTTTCGGATTCTCGTGGGGACAGTGTTGGTGAGTGGAATCTGTTTATGGGTTCCAGACGTGCTTCCTTTGTAGAGGAAGAGAGTTCTGGTGCTCTTTGGACTTTGTTAGCTGAAGACTAGAGAATATGGTTTCAGCAAGGTCTGCTGCAGAAGCTCTTGCCTGGGGTTTTCCTGGATGCCCCCTCCATTGTGTGCTGAGCCGACAACAGCTTAGGTCCATCCTTGGGCCAGCCCAGAAGCCCTGGTTTGCCTTTTTTTTTTTTTTTTGACGGAGTCTCATTGTCACCAGGCTGCAGTGCAGTGGCGTGATCTCAGCTCACTGCAACCTCTGCCTCCTGAGTTCAAGTGATTCTCCTGCCTCAGCCTCCTGAGTAGCTGGTATTACAGGTGTGTGCCACCATGCCCAGCTAATTTTTGTATTCTTAGTAGAGATGGAGTTTCACCATGTTGGCCAGGATGGTCTCAATCTGTTGACCTCGCGATCCGCCTGCCTCGGCCTCCCAAAGTGCTGGGATTAGAGGCGTGAGCCACTGCACCTGGCTGCTTGCTGTTTTTGCAGAGAGAGGTTGCAAGCCAAGCTACTGTGAATGCCAGGCCACTCTATATGGTCACTGTGCCATTTTTTTGTAAGGACCAAGGGGCTTCCAGAATTTCCCATGGAACCTCATGGAGTCCCTCTGTTTCTGAGGGTCCTTTGGAAAGAAACAGTCTTTCCCTAGGTCCCTGCCTATACAGGACCTTCTGGAGAGAGGGAGTCTTGAGGCTCAGCTCCTTTTATTTCTTACCCAGTTCTCACATGGAAGCTCCTGGAGGATTCTCCAGTGTACCTAACCTTTCACTGTCGGCTGAATGCCACGTGGAGGCCGGGCACAGTGGCTCACGCTTATAATCCCAGCACCCGGGGAGGCCAAGGCAACTTTGAGCCCAAGAGTTCAATACCAGCCTGGCCAACATGGTGAAACCCCCTCTCTACTAAAAATACAAAAATTAGCTGGGCATGGTGGCGGGCGCCTGTAGTCCCAGCTACTCAGGAGGCTGAGGCAGGAGAATCACTTGAACCCAGGAGGCAGAAGTTGTGGTGAGCCAAGGTTGCACCACTGCACTCCAGCCTGGGCAACAGAGCGAGACTCCATCTAAAAAAAAAAATTGCCATGTGGAAACCGTCCTTATCTTGCCACTGGTTTGACTGAGGCCAGAACCACTTGCTTCTTCAAGTTGCACGACAGTGGTGATGTTGTTAGGGTCTTCAGGGAGTGGTCCAGGGTTGTTTAAACTGACACTCTTTGTACTCTGACCTTCCTGGAACTCAGATGAGACAGTGTAGGATGCTGGACAAAGAATGAGAGGGTGTTGGGCGGGGGTGGTCCTTAGGACAGGGAGGCCCCAGGTGACCGACATCGCAGTAGTTCTTACAATTGTCTCTTGAGAAAGGAGACTGCAGAATGGTTTCCCCAGATGATTCTAAGCCCTCATCACTGCCTCCATTTGGAAACAGACTTTGGGTTTGTCAAACTATGCCCTTGCCCCCACCGTTCTATCTGCCCCTTTCCCCTTCCTCATCCCCCTGCCAACCCCCGTGTCAGTGATATGGCAAGAAGGCAGCCAGAAGGACTATTGTTTGGGCCAGAGAGGAAATTAGACTCTTGGCTGGAAGGTCTCTGAAATGCAGTTGTATTTGTAGCCAACAGGAGTGGTTCCTCCAAACAAGACCTCTCCCTCACCCTCGCCCTTCCCTTTTGCGAACTGAGGACGGGCTCATCTGCCTTTCTGAGGAATTCCAGGAGCAGTCCAGTGCAGGAGAGCACAGGGCTCAAGATGTCCCCACCAGACCTGCAGATATATAAGCAGCAAAGAAGGAGGGCACAGTCATTGTTGCTATTTTAGAAGGGGTGGGGCTGAGAAACTTACTAGAGGACACACAGTGCCAAGCAGGTAGACAGACTCTGTTTAAATGTTTTAAAATGCAGATAACCACAGGGTTCAAATTCTCCTTCCCACCCTTTGTTAAAACAAAAGTCGAAGCTGGGCTGCCAAAAAGCCACAGAGCTGCAGTTTGTTTCTCTGGGGCCTGGCCAGGCGGCATCAGTTGCGAAAAGGAACGAAGTTGCTCATGGCCCCATCTCAGATTGACAGAGCCTCCTGGGCTTTTGGCAGAGTCGACACAGGAGCCACTGGAATTGGGTCACCAAAGCCAGGGCCAGGGGGTGGAGTGGCAGGGACAGGGAGACCCAGAGGGCAAGGAGGTAGTCTGGGAAAGCAGGTGCCTCACCCCAAGGGCTTAAAGAACATCAGAGAAAGAGCTGCATGAACGGCTAAGTGTCTCTCCAGCTATGGGCATTTGGGAAAGGAGGAGGCCCGGCAGAGAGCAGCGTCTAGACGGAGAGAAAAGGTGCCCTGTTATACGAGCTGGCACGTGTTTTCTACGTTCTGGAGGCATGGGAGGCACAAAAGCAAAACGCCGCTCTCAGGAAGTCCTCCAATATCCCTCTTTATTGAGGTCATGGCCTCTGCCTGGCGTGTATGGCAGGGAGGTTGATGTTGGAACAAACACCTGAAGTTCTCATCAAAATGGCACTTTTTGTTGCTTTCAACCCTGTTGCCTCTAACTACCTTTCAACTTTGCCTGAAGTGTGAAAGTCTTGGGCTTTGGGCTGATTTCCTTCCCACCTTCCTTTGGAAAGAAAAATCCTCAGCCAGGAAATCCTTTGGCAGAGTTTTCATTAGACAGGGCAACTCCTTAACTATAGTTGCCTACAGGAAAGGCCTCAGGGAAAAAATGCCATTTCTACTCACCCTTTACCTCTACTAAACTGAATTTTCCTGTGTGCTGAGGAAAATTCTTAATTCTCACACACGTACTTACACACATACACACGTGGTTTACACAGACATACAAGCACACGTAGACTGAGCTCTGGCCGGCAACCTTTCCCACATGTCTCTAATTTTTCATAACCTAAGCCTGCATGTGATGAGAACGGAAGATCCTATTTTATAGGGGCAGTAGTTGAGGCTATAAGGACCTGATCATTGCTAGTATTATCTCCATGCATTGTTATGGCACGTGTACTTTAGTTCATCATTCCATCAGTTATTCATTCAACAAACCCTTATTCCAGTGCTCTTGAACTTTGGCTGGCATCAGAATTCCCTTAAGGGCTACTGAAAACACACTCTTCTGGGCCCTACTCCCAGAGCTTTTGATTCAAAACTGAGAATTAAAAAACCTGAGAATGTGCAATTGTAACAAATTTGTGGTTGATGCTGTGACCTCCTCTGGGCTGGAAAGTGGAGAGACAGAATTCTTACCTTAAGAAGGTAATCCAGTAGGGAGGAGATAAGATGTCCAGTGGCCCAAACCCCAAAGCCACTCCTCCCAGTTCTCATCCCGGGGCTCTCTCCACTCAGCAAGCTACATTTTCTAGGGAGAGATCAAAGTTGGGAATTTCTGCCCTTGAGATCATTTGGGAGAATTTCACCCAGGCATCAATTTCCCCTGGTTTGGGCTTTAGGAGGGAGAGGGGTATGTTTCTGGACAGTGGAATTTCCCTGAGGTGACACGAAACAGGCTATTAGCAAATCCTGTCAATGCTGCCCAACTTGTTTTTCATTTTTCATTCTCTCTCTCTCTTTCTTTCTCTCTCTCTCTCTCTTTCCTTTCCCTCCCTCCCATCTCACTCCTCCTCTCTCCCCTCCTTCTCCACTCTTCCTTTCCCCTCCCTTCCACCCTCCCCTACCCTTTCGCCCACCCTCCCGTACCCTTCCCCCCACCTTCCCCTCCCCTTTCCCCAGCCTTTCCCCCTCCTCCTTCCCCTCCCCCCTCCCCCCTCCCCCTCCCCCTCTCCCTCTCCCTTCCCCCTCCCACTTCCTTCCTTCCTTCCTCTTTTTTTGTGTGTAAGACAAGGTTTCACTCTATCACCTAGGCTGGAGTATAGTGGTGTGATCTTTGGTCACTGCAGCCTTAACCTCCTGGACTCAAGGGATCCTCCCGCCTCAGCCACTTGAGTAGCTTTTTTTTGTAGAGATAAGATTTCACCATGTTGCCCAAGCTTCGTTTTTTACCTGTTTTTTTTGTTTTCGTTTTTTTTTTTTTTTGGTTTGTCTTAAGATACCTGTTGTTAGCAAGAGCTCAGTAAATAGGAGTTGACTGAATTTCCGGTGAATTTTGCCAAGAACAGAACCTAAAAGCAGACTATGGACTTGTTCCTAACCCATGTTTCTTTTTTTCTTTTCTTTTTTGAGACAGCGTCTCACTCCCTTGCCCAGGCTGAAGTGCAGTGGCATGATCTCACTTCCCAGGTCCAAGCAATTCTCCCACCTCAGCCTCCCAAATAGCTGGAATTATAGGTGCGTGTGACCACGCCCAGCTAATTTTTGTATTTTTAGTAGAGATGAGGTTTCAACGTGTTGGCCAGGCTGGTCTCCAAATTCTGAACTCAAGTGATCCACCTGCCTCAGCCTCCCCAAGTGCTGGGATTACAGGCATGAGCCACCGTACCGGGCCCTGTGTTTCTTTATGGAATACTTTTTGGGGGTCAAAAGGGAAATTGAAAGGAAATTGTAAAGGAAACCTTTCCCGTCTATGGTTAAACCTGTAACAACAACAATGAACATACTAAGAATTTACCGTATGTCAGCCATAGTTCGGCGTACAGTACATATATTAACTCATTTAGTCCTCACAGTGACCCGATAAGTTAGAGAGCTTTATTCTCCCTGTTTTACAGATGAGGGAAGTAAAACCAAAATGACCAAGGTCACAAAGCTAGAATATGTGTTTTTAACCTGGTCTTTGAACCCAGGCCATCTGCCTTTTCCACGTCTGCAGTCATGCTTGTAGGAAAGTTGGCTGGGCTTTCAGATGAACTTGCAAGTCTCTGACGTCTTCATTTCCCAAATTCAGGCCTTTTCCACTGTGACAGTGGCAGGAGCTCCTGCTGAGAGCAAGGAAGGGCCCGGGGAGCGAGTCACCTACCGTCATGCAGGATGGGAGGAGAGCTCACTTACAGTATGCTTGATCCTCCTCATGGGAATTTCCTGCCGGTTGAAGAGTGGTGTTTTCCCAAGTTTGTAGTGAACTCTTGGGGTTTGTAGTGTAGTCATGGGGCACATGACTCAGTTCCTACACTGCACTGTGATTGTTTTTAAAAACATGTTTTCCATTTTGCTTAGCATGACAAATGCACCCCACAGTGAACTCACAGTTTTCAAACTTGTCATTGAGGAATGTAGTCTCTTGGTAGGTGTGTGTTTGTCAGGGAAAGGAGGGTTGGATTTCTGTCGCTGGTGTGTCTTTTGTTGGGTTTTCCTTTTTTTTTTTTTTTGAGGCAGTCTCGCTCTGGTCGCCCAGGCTGGAGTGCAGTGGCGCAATCTTGGCTCACTGCAAGCTCCGCCTCCCGGGTTCACGCCATTCTCCTGCCTCAGCCTCCCGACTAGCTGGGACTACAGGCGCCCACCACCTCGCCCGGCTAATTTTTTGTATTTTTAGTAAAGACCGGCTTTCATCATGTTAGCCAGGATGGTCGGGATCTCCTGACCTTGTGATCCGCCTGCCTCGGCCTCCCAAAGTGCTGGAATTACAGGTGTGAGCCACCGCGCCTGGCCGGGTTTTCCTTTTTTTTAAACTTTCTTCCTTGTGCTTGCTTCAGCAGCACCTATACCAAAATTGGAATGAGACTGAGATTAGTGTGACCCCGGCCAAGGATAGCAGGCAAATTTGTGAAGCACTCCATAAAAAAAAGTAAAAAATGTGAAAATGAACTTTCTTCCTTAGTTTTGAAATCTAGCTAAAAGACTAAAATTTTTCCTAAGTTAGGCAGGCGTGGTGGCTCACACCTGTAATCCCAGCACTTTGGGAGCCTGAGGTGGGTGGATCACTTGAGGTCAAGAGTTCAAGACCAGCCTGGCCAACATGGTGAAAGCCTGTCTCTACTAAAAATACAAAACTTAGCCCAGCGTGGTGGTGCACGTCTGTAATCCCACCTACTCAGGAGGCTGAGGCAGGAGTAGAGTCTCGCTCTGTTGCCCAGGTTAGAGTGCAGTGGTGCAATCTTGGCTCACTGCAATCTTTGCCTCCCCGGTTCAAGTGATTCGCCTGCCTCAGCCTCCTGAGTGGCTGGGATTACAGGCATGTGCCACCATGTCCGGCTAATTTTTGTATTTTTAGTAGAGATGGGGTTTCGTTGTGTTGGCCAGGCTGGTCTCGAACTCGTGACCTCAAGTGATCCATCCGCCTTGGCCTCTCAAAGTGTTGGGATTACAGGTGTGAGCCACCATGCCTGACCTTGTGTTGGCTAATTTCTTTTCGCAGTCACCTTCTGCCCTGCCTAATATTTCCTTAAAAAAAAAAAAAAGGGCCGGGCGCGGTGGCTCAATCCTGTAATCCCAGCACTTTGGGAGGCCGAGACGGGCGGATCACGAGGTCAGGAGATCGAGACCATCCTGGCTAACACGGTGAAACCCCGTCTCTACTAAAAAATACAAAAAACTAGCCGGGTGCGGTGGCGGGCGCCTGTAGTCCCAGCTACTCGGGAGGCTGAGGCAGGAGAATGGCGTGAACCCGGGAGGCGGAGCTTGCAGTGAGCCGAGATCCGGCCATTGCACTCCAGCCTGGGCGGCAGAGCGAGACTCCGTCTCAAAAAAAAAAAAAAAAAAAAAAAAAAAGCAGCTGGGCATGATGGCTCACACCTGTAATCCTAGCACTTTGGGAGGCTGAGGCAGGCAGATCACCAGAGGTCAGGAGTTCAAGATCAGCCTGGCCAACATGACAAAACCCCATCTCCACTAAAAATACAAAATTAGCTGGGTGTGGTGGTGCACACCTGTAGTTCCAGCTACTTGGGAGGCTGAGGCAGGAGAATCGTTTGAACCCAAGAGGCGGAGGTTGCAGTGAGCTGAGATCATACCACTGCACTCCAGCCTGGGTGACAGAGCGAGACCCTGTCTCAAAAAAAAAAAACCCTCTTTGTTTTTTTTAATAATTCTGGTTCAGTGAATCTAGCCTTTTTCTGGATCAAAGATTCCTTTAAAAATCTGATGAATACTTTAAATTCTCTCCCCAAGAAAAATTTGTAATCACACTGCAGTAGTCAGGATAGGCTAAGTGATGCCACAGGGACAAGCAAGTCCAAAATCCTAGTGACCTATAAAACAACAGATTTATTCCTCACTCACACTGTATGTCCATCGAAGGTTGGATGAGACTTTTGTTTCCACTTCACCATCCTCTGGGGCCCAGACTGATGTGAAATCACCATCTGATATGTTGCCAATTGCCAAAACAGAAGGAAGACTAATGGAGGGTCTCATATTAGAAAGGCACATTTTGGCCTCTAAGTGACACATATCACATCCAATCTTGATTCATTAGTTAGACTTAGTCCCAAAGCCTCACCCAGTCACAAGGGGGTCAGGAAGTTCAAGCCTACCTACATGCCTAGAAGGAGAAGAAGCAGAAATACTTGGCAAACATGAAAACCCATGCATGCCATTTTCTTTAAAATGGGGAAAACGAAACAAACCAAAACAAAAACAACCATGTCGGCCACGTGTGGTGGCTCATACCTGTAATCCTAGCACTTTGGAAGCCAAGGTGGGAGGATTGCTTGAAGCCAGGAGTTTGAGACCAGCCTGGGCAACAAAGTGAGACCACCCCCATCGCTACAAAAAATTTAAAAATTAGTCAAGTGTGGTGTGCACCTGTAGTCCTAGCTACTAGAGAGGCTGAAGTGGGAGGATCCCTTGAGCCCAGGAGTTGGAGGCTGTAGTGAGTTCTGGACTCTACTGCACTCCAGCTTGGGTGACAGCTTAAAAATTAATTTTAAAATGTTTTTTTATTAATTTTTTTTAAAAAAAACTGTAAAAGCTGTGAAATAGATCATATATATTGCAGTATAAAAGTTAGAAGTTGGTTTACCCTTAGGTAGAGAACAATTGAAAAAATGACTGGTGGCCAGGTGAAAAACTAGTAGAGTTAGATGCTGGCTGTCTTTTTTTTTTTAGAGATGGGGTCTCACTGTATTGCCCAGGCTGACCTCGCAAGAAGCAGTCCTCTCGTCTTAGCCTCCCAAGTAGCTAGGATTTTAGTTGGGAGCCACTGCCAAGCAGATGCTGATTATCTAATGGGAGAATGTACTTTTAAAATTTTAAAGTTTGGCCATCTGCGGTATCTCACACCTGTAATCCCAGCACTTTGGGAGGCTGAGGCAGGAGGATTGCCTGAGACCAGAGTTTGTTTGAGACCAGCCTGGGCAACCTGGTGAGACCTCATCTCTACAACAACAGCAGCAACAACAACAACAACAACAAAATTAGCCGAGTGTAGTGGTGCATGCCAGTAGCCCCAACTACTCAGGAGGCCAGAGCAGGAGGATCACTTGAGCCCAGGAGATCAAGGCTGCAGTGAGCTGTGTTCACACTACTGCACTCTACCCTGGGTGACAGTGAGACCTTGTCTCTTAAAAATAAGTTTAAAAAAATTGGCCGGGCGCGGTGGCTCACACCTGTAGTCCCAGCGCTTTGGGAGGCCAAGGCAGGTGGATCACTTGAGCCCAGGATTTTGAGACCAGCCTGGCCAACATGGTGAAACCCTGTCTTTACTAAAAATACAAAAAAAAAAAATTAGATGGGCATAGTGGCACGCACCTGTAGTTCCAGCTACTCAGGAGGCTGAGGCACAAAAATCATGTGAGCCTAGGAGGCAGAGGTTGCAGTGAGCCGAGTTCCCTTACCACTGCACTCCAGCCTGAGCAACAAAATGAGACCCTGTCTCACAAAATAAATAAATAAAAATAAAGTAAAAAAAAAAATAAAGTTATAAAGTAACCCAGAAGTATAATGGAGTGTGAGATTACACTGAGAAAGTAAGAGAAGCATAGGTAATACCAAATGGTTGTCCCAGAATCATTTAGACTTGACTCCAGAATATACAGCAGCCAGGTTCTTAAGCAGAGTGTCCACCCCAACAACCCTAGGAGACGTTATCAAACTATGTCTGTAGCTGGTTTCACCTCCATAACTCCTTTCCAGCCGCTCCACCCTTCTCCGAGGGCTCCTCTGCCAGTGTCCACTCTTCAGTTAGCCAGTATTCATAAAGAAAGAAACGTAAGTTAAGCAAGTTTGACTAGTGAACCGGGAAAGACCAAAAGGGAGACTTCTAAGTTCGCTTTATGGTCTCTGGTTAGGAATGGATTTTCCTGTCTGCTGATGGGTAACGGAAAAAATCCTCTGTCTGTTCTCTTGCTGCAAGGCTGCAGCATGAAGGTTTGGTTGAACAGTGATACCTACTGAAAGCAATTAGGTGCCATGGAATGGTAGTGCCAGCCTGCCAGGGCTGGGGGGCATGTCACCATCCTGCCCTACTTGGTGGAGGGCAGCTTTGTGGGGAGATTCAATGGGGGCATCCCAGGGGGACAGAGAAAGAGCTGTCACCAGATGCCACACCCTAAATGCCAGGGGATCTTTTAGAAAATTGTGTATATACAAATAAGGGGGAAAAATATCAAGGATTTGTTCATTTTTACAAGTCTGTTTTGTGGGGGAGGGAGGCATTTTTTTCTGTTTTTAAACAAGGTTAACTTGATTTAAGTCATTCTGACAAGAGATATATGTGGAAATACTTTAAAAATTTTAAACACGAATCTATAATTACAAAGTAGATGATAAAAAATACACATAGCATTTGGAATGGAAAACAATGGAAGTTTTTCAATAATAGAGGACAAACAATATTATCTATTCTTATTTAGTAACAACTCATCTTAAAATTATTCATTCGATACATTTTTCATTGAGAAAAAAATATTCTTCCTACTACAGAGAAGTATATGTCCATCTTAGAAAAATTAGGAAATAGAAGTAAGCAAAGAACAAAGGAGCTGGTACTGTCTGTCATCCAGAGTTACCCCATGGTTAGAGCTTCCTGACTATACCCCTCCTTTTTCTGTCCATATATACTTCTTTTTTTTTTTTTTTTTTTAAGACTGAATCTCACTCTGTTGCCAGGCTGGAGTACAGTGACGCGATCTTGGCTCACTGCAGCCTCCGCCTCCTGGGTTCAAGCGATTCTTAGCTTCCTGAGTAGCTGGGACTACAGGTGTGTGCCACCATGCCCAGCTAATGTTCGTGTTTATTTTTAGTAGAGATGGGGTTTCACCATGTTGGCCAGGATGGTCTCGATCTCTTGACATTGTGATCTGCCCACCTCGGCCTCCCAAAGTGCTAGGATTACAGGGTATGAGCCACTGTATCTGCCCATACGTAATTTTTTTAAGCAAAAGTTAAGATCGTATTTTATTTTGTCATCTGCTTTTTTCATTTAATATCAGAAACTGTTTATCAAAAATAATATTGTGTAATTTTTAAATGATTCATATTATTTCATTGTGTAGCCATATTCCTAGAGGAATTTAAAAACCTACCCAGAAATTAATTTATTGATTAAAAAAAAACAAAAGCTAGCTAAAGTAAAATTAGTCATAGATATTTTTTAAATTTAATTTGTTTTGGCCAGGCGTGGTGGCTCACACCTGTAATCCTAGCACTTTGGGAGGCTGAGATGGGAGGATCCCTTGAGCCCAGCGTTCAAGACCAGCCTGGGCAACACAGTGAGAAAGCCAGGCATGGTGGCGTGTGCCGGTAGTCCTAGCTACTCAGAAGGTGGAGTTGGGAGGATAGCTTGAGCCCAGAAGGTTGAGGCTTCGGTTGAGCTGTGATCGCCCCACTGTACTCCATCCTGGGTGACAGAGCAAGACCCTGTCTCAGAAAAAAAGAAAATTAATTTGTTTCTATTTTTATAATTTGAAAGAAAATAATCAAAAGAAGAAAATTTAAATTTCTTATTCTGTCATTTAAAGATGTCATTATTTTTGTTTTCCTTTCAGTTCTTTCCCCGTCATGTGTGTATGTGTATGTGTGTGTATGTTAAAAGCAAAATTCCTCATTAACTAAAAAAAAAGCAAATTTAAAATCCTGTTGTGCCACACATTTAAAAATTGGAGAGGAGGTCTTATACTGTGGTTTGCTGAGATTCTCTGAGTATGATCCCAGAGACAGCACAGAGGGAAATAAAGTGCTGTGGGGCTTGGCCTCTGTTCCGCCACCCTTTCCTGGAGCAGGGAGGAAGAAGGGGCTGCTAATGGCCCTGTGTCTACTGCAAAGGCAGGCCAAAGGGAGGGAGAGTTGATTGTGGCAGTGGGAGATGGAATTGTACCCGATTAGGATTATGTCGAGAGCAGAGGAAATCATTTACACTCTCTAGGGAGGAGATGGACCTGAGGCAATTAGAATTTTTCCACCTCTAACTTTAGTGATTCTTGTATTACAGAGGCATACGTGATAGAGAAAAGCACCTGATCTTTTTGATGCTATCAGGAGAATCCTAAGACTTCTTTTGTCGGGAGGCCCCTCTGAGGCCCCTTGCAAGTGCTGATCCTCTGAGTTGGTGGGGAGGGGAGATGGGCACTAAGAAAGTGGAGCATTTTCTCAGAGATCTCTTAAGAGAGGAGGAGGAGACCGTCCCAGAAGGTGAGCATATTTAATGCTCACAAAACCTATAATGCAGGGGGTAGCCATCAGTGGTGCTGGAGAGATGCCTCGGCACTCATGCCTTCCTCCAAGGTGCTGGAAGCATCCTGGAATGAGAGACCTGCTTTGTTGTTATCATTCTGTTTTGTTTTGTTTTGTTTTGTGACCGAGTTTCGCTCACCCAGGCTGGAGTACAATGGTGCAATCTCGGCTCACTGCAGCCTCTGCCTCCTGGGTTCAAACGATTCTCCTGCCTCAGCCTCCTGAGTAGCTGGGATTATAGGTGCATGCCATCATGCCTGGCTAATTTTTGTATTTTTAGTAGAGACAGGGTTTCACTATGTTGGCCAGGCTGGTCTTGAACTCCTGACCTCAGGTGATCTGCACGCCTCGGCCTCCCTAAGTGCTGGGATTACAGGCGTAAGCCACTGCGCCCGGCCATTTTTTTTTTTTGAGACAGTCTTGCTCTGTTGGCCAGGCTGGAGTGCAATGGCGCAATCTTGGCTCACTACAACTTCCATCTCCTGGATTCAAGTGATTCTCGTGCCTCAGCCTGCTAAGTAGATGGGATTACAGGCGCCTGCCACCATACCTGGCTGATTTTTGTATTTTTAGTAAAGATGGGGTTTCACCACGTTGGCTAGGCTGGTCTCGAACTCCTGACCTCAGGTGATCCACCCACCTTGGCCTGGGATTACAGGCATGAGCCACCACACCCGATCTGTTGTCATCGTTCTTACATTCCCGCCCACTTCTATCCCATGTGTCTTTCACTCTGGCACAAACATTTATGAAAATTGATCACATGGCTTCCATGTAAATTAACTGGGTGAGGCCCAGCCATGCCAGCTTCAACCACGTGGGCACCGTCCAGGGACCTCCCTCTTCTGCAAGCTGCCCTTCTGGCTGGTACTCACTGTGTGTGAGTGCCTCTCTGTCTTGCCTTGCCCACTCCCCAGGGTTCTGGCTGGTGTGGACCATCATCATCATCCTGAGCTGCTGCTGTGTCTGCCACCACCGCCGAGCCAAGCACCGCCTTCAGGCCCAGCAGCGGCAACATGAAATCAACCTGATCGCCTACCGAGAAGCCCACAATTACTCAGCGCTGCCATTTTATTTCAGTACGTACACCCAAGTCCCCATACCCACCCTCAGGAGCACAGGTGCAAAGACCCAGGGCTCAGACTGAATATTGGTGGCCAGGTCCCCTGTAGGCATAGGGGGTTTGTCTTCTCCCTGCCTCTCCATAAAGCAAGGTCTTGAAAGTATAGGAACAAGGGGGCACTCCTTCAGCACAGAGGAGCAGGTGCTAGGGATGCAGTTCCCTGAAGCCACTGGGCCATTCCAAAGCTCACAGTGGCTGGGTTCTGGCTGGATCTCTGCTCCTTTAGCACCTGCCTGCCTACCCACCTTCCTACCTACCTACCTACCTTCCTTCCTTCCTCTCTCCCTCCCTCTTTTTCTCTCTTTCTCTCTTTCTTTCTTTCCCTGCCTGCCTGCCTTTCTATCCCTCCCTCCCTCCCTCCCTCCCTCGCTCCCTCCCTCCCTCCCTCCCTCCCTCCCTCCCTCCCTCCCTCTTTCTTTCTTTCTTTTTTTTTTTTTTTGAGATAGAGTTTCACTCTTGTTGCCCAGGCTGGAGTGCAATGGTGCGATCTTGGCTCACTGCAACCTCTGCCTTCTGGGTTCAAGCGATTCTCCTGCCTCAGCTTCCAAAGTAGCTGGGATTATAGGCATGCACCACCACACCCAGCTAATTTTTGTGTTTTTGGTAGAGATGGGGTTTCTCCATGTTGGTCAGGCTGGCCTCGAACTCCTGACATCAGGTGATCCGCCCACCTCGGCCTCCCAAAATGCTGGGATTACAGGTGTGAGCCTCCCCTCCCCTCCCCTCCCGTCCCCTCCCCTCCCCTCTCCTCTCCTCTCCTTTCCTTTCCTTCCTCTTTGTTTTCCTTCCTTTCTTTCCCTTCCTTCCTTCCTCCCTCCCTTCATTCCTCTATCCCTCTCTCTCTTTAATGGCAGATAGTCAGATAATAGGACAATAATTATTAACATTTATTGAGCACTTACTATGTGCCAGGTACTGTGCTAAGCACCTAGTCCTTCTAGATGTGGAACTGAAACAGTTGTGGGCTGGGCTCGGTGGCTCACACCTGTAATCTCAGCACTGCGGGAGGCCGAGGCGGGCAGATCACTTGAGGTCAGGAGTCAGTATATAACGTGAATGAATTGAGATTTGGGGTTCATTGGCCTGAATTCCTCCCATTTTGCTTATTTCTGTGTGATATGCCTGAGCAGAGGTTGCCATGAAAGGGGCAACTGGAGGGGTGGCATTGGGACTTTTGAGCACCGAGAAACTTAGTGACTCTGTGAAGAGCACTTCCCGGACTTCCCTGGGGCTTCTTACATGTGACCTCTCAAAGGGTCAGTGGAGGCCCAGCTGTCCACTTTTCCAAAGCCAGTCTGCGTGTATTCTACAAAATAAACTTTCACAATTGTTTCTTTTTTTTTTTTTTTGAAGACAGAATCTTGCTCTGTCACCCAGGCTGGACTGCAGTGGCACAATCTCGGCTCACTGCAACCTCCTCCTCCTCCCGGGTTCAAATGATTCTTGTGCCTGAGCTTCTCAAGTAGCTGGGACTACAAGGACGTGCCATCACACCCAGCTAATTTTTGTATTTTTAGTAGAGATGGGATTTTACCATGGTGGTCAGGTTGGTCTCGAACTCCTGAGCTCAAGTGATCTGCCCACCTCAGCCTCCCACAGTGCTGAGATTACAGGCATAAGCCACCGTGACGGCCCATAATTATTTCAGTTCCACATCTAGAAGGGTTAAGTGCTTAGCACAGTGCCTGGCATATAGTAAGTGCTCAATAAATGTTAGTAATGTTATATTATAATTAAATTATCTGTGTCATAAGGCATTCAGCACATTCAAAAGATAACTCACCTAGCATGTTTTTAATAAGCCTCGGATGGCAGAGGCCCCTTACCCTTCGCCGGTCACCCATCTGCTCCTGATCTGAGTCAAGGTGAAGTTTGGTTTGTGTTTCCAGACCACCTCCAGCCACACTAGAGACAACAGAGATTTCTAACCCCCTAGCAAAAGACCCTGCGTAGTGCATTTGGAAGGTTAGGAGGAAGAAAAGTAGTTAAGAAGTCTTAAGTCAGAGACCCTGGCCCCGAGGCCTGTGGGACTTGGATGAAGGACACAGTCTAAGCAAAAACACGAGACTCGTATGCATGTGGAAATAGGTCCATTCCAGGCAGAAGTTATGTTTTGGCCATCTACCACGTTTGCCTAATTCTCAGCCTTAACTCCCAACAGGCATGAAGTCCTTGCCTGCGAAGCAGCTTTAGGGGCTCTCAGATTTCAAGCAGCTAGGTTAGGCCCCTCCCAAACTGTCCCTCTCTCTCTCTGCAGAATTGCTCACAGCTCTCTCTCCTCTGCCCACAACCAAGAGCTGTAGCCATCACTTGGTGGGTGCTCTGGGGTGGGAAGAGACAGTGCAAATCTTCAGCGGGAGCTTTGCAGTCGCCCTAGAACATGACCAGCGCAGTAATTTCTCCTTCCTACCTCCTCATTTTAGGGTTTTTGCCAAACTATTTACTACCTCCTTATGAGGAAGTGGTGAACCGACCTCCAACTCCTCCCCCACCATACAGTGCCTTCCAGCTACAGCAGCAGCAGCTGCTGCCTCCACAGTGTGGCCCTGCAGGTGGCAGTCCCCCGGGCGTCGATCCCACCAGGGGATCCCAGGGGGCACAGAGCAGCCCCTTGTCTGGGCCCAGCAGAAGCAGCACAAGACCCCCAAGCATCGCTGACCCTGAGCCCTCTGACCTACCAGTTGACCGAGCAGCCACCAAAGCCCCGGGGATGGAGCCCAGTGGCTCTGTGGCCGGCCTGGGGGAACTGGACCCAGGGGCCTTCCTGGACAAGGATGCAGAATGTAGGGAGGAGCTGCTGAAAGATGACAGCTCTGAGCACGGCGCACCCGACAGCAAAGAGAAGACGCCTGGGAGACATCGCCGCTTCACAGGTGACTCGGGCATTGAAGTGTGTGTGTGCAACCGAGGCCACCATGACGATGACCTCAAAGAGTTCAACACGCTCATCGATGATGCTCTGGATGGGCCCCTGGACTTCTGCGACAGCTGCCATGTGCGGCCCCCTGGTGACGAGGAGGAAGGCCTCTGCCAGCCCTCCGAGGAGCAGGCTCGAGAGCCTGGGCACCCACACCTGCCACGGCCACCCGCATGCCTGCTGCTGAACACCATCAACGAGCAGGACTCTCCCAACTCCCAGAGCAGCAGCTCCCCCAGCTAGAGCAGGCCCTGCCAGCACCCACAACTTGGCAAAGCAACCAGGGTAGGGGAGAACCACGAGAGAAGCATTAAGTGACTTTCAAAGACTTTCAGAGTACAGCCACTTGGTTCCTTTTTGTTTGTTTTCCTCCTTCTCTCCTGCATTTTCCTCCATCTCCAGGTACAGTTCGGGGTGTGGATGCCTCTCCTTCCACAAGGGCACAGTGTTGTGGAGGGCTAAGTTGGTTCTGTGACTCATTCCTCATACTCCAACTCCATCTCCTTTCTTTAAAGTCAAATCTCACCTACCTGTTTGGATCAGAGAGATGTGGTTTAAAAGCCCCCAAGGAAAGAGGCTGGGACTGTGCCCTGACATGATTCTTGGTGATGGATTAGGTTTGTGCTCTGATTCTAGTTTAAGAGAACGTTGCCGTGTCTCAGTCCAGGAGAGGCAGCCCATCTTGGCCCTGGATGAAAAAGGAAGCCCACAGAGGCCCAGGGCTTGTCACTGTGGCTGCCAGTGTCTGCCGAGCCAGCACTGAGCTAATCCTGTGGGAGGATGAGAGCTGCTGGGCCATTGTATGATAGGTTGGTAGGGGCTTGTTGATCTGTCAAATTCCAGGTGACAAGATCGATGCACCCCATGTGCCCTTGAGGTGCCTCTTCCCCGGGCTCTGGCTGGCTGCAGGCTGGTTCTGGTGTGAAAGATGATACTGCCTTTTCTTCGTTTGTTTGTTTCCTCTAAAAACAAACAACAAAAGACAGCTGAAAACAAGAACTTCACCGGTGGGCAGGCAAGAATTCTCTTCTGGAAACTGACGTTTGTGGCTCTTTCCCAAGTTGGCTTTCAAAGAGCCTGGCTGCCGTTGAGCCAGAAGATGTCTTGTGTGAAGGCTGGGGTGGAAGCTGTCTTGGAACCTCTGCGAGCCGGGGGCCCTAAGCCGCAGCAGTGAATAGAGGCGCAGCGCTCGGCCTCTCTGCCCTTTGGTCTGTGTTCACAGGTGACCCGTGTCAGCCTGTGTTGCCAGCACACGCCCTGCGGGCCTTCACGTCTCACTGTTCCGTATGAGGAAACAGACAGCGGACTGAGGAAGCCATGGCCCCTGAGAAAGGGCCCCTGTGGCCTGGCTCTCACACAGAATTTTGTCTTTGATTCTGAAGAAATATTTTTTGTGGGTTTTTCTTTCTTTTTTTTTTTTTTTTTTTTTGGTGGCGGTTGTTGTTTGTTTTAAACTGACCACTTGGAAGAAATACCTTGGTTATCTGTGGTTTTCATGCCTTGTCCCTGCCTCTGCCCCCACCCCTTTTGAGTCGGGTGACTCATTTTTCTGTGTAGAGACTCGGTGGCGGTGGCCCAGGCAGGAGGTGGAAGCAGCCGTCCGGAAGGCCCTGGGGACGCTTGTGCCTGTTGCTCAGCTTCAGGTCACCGGCTGAGCTGTGACAGGAAAATCCGAATGGAGGCAGCAAACAGCCAAAACAAACATTCCCCGCCCGGCCCTGTGCATATGAAGAGTCTGTTTCTTCCCCCAACTCTTGAACGATGATGATAGTCAGACGAAGCATTGATGTTATGGAAGAAAGAAAGAAAAAGAAAAAATATATATATATATGTGTATGTCCAAAAACAGACAAATCCAAGGCTGTGAGGTAAACAAATGTCTGCATTTGGATTCCACAAAACCAAAATCCATGTTGAACAAAGTGAAGTCCGTACACAGTGACTTTTTGGGTGAGCCGTGTGTGTCTGTCCATTGTGTGTGAGCCTCAAGCCCTGTTTTCCTGTGAAGATACTTTGAGTGGCAGCCATTCTCCCCACGTGAACCACACGTCTGGAGCACAGACAGCCCTCTCAAGGTCATTGATCTTACGCATTTACTGTTTACCGAACAAATGTCTGACTGTGTACTCGGGAGTACTCCGCAGCATTGTCGACTGCAGTCCCCTGTGTTTGCCAGATACTGTGCTTGAAGTAGAGGTTTTACTCTACTCATCACTGCGATTTGCACATTGCTCCGTGGACACTCGGAGGCCTGTGTTATGTTCCCTGTAAATGGAAGCGTGCTCTGAGCCTGTCTGCCTCCCTCGGCTGCTGCTGGTCCTCGGTACCAGCCCCCAGGGGTGTCCACAACCACTTGGGACAGAAGAAGGTGGAATTTCAGACAGAAGCTTGATTGGGTCTTCAATGACAGGCTTGGACTAGCTGTGGCCCAGACATCGGCCCTGCCCAGAATTGCCAGGAGGAGGCTTTGCAGGCTGTAGCAGGGCCACAGGGCCTGCCTCCCTCTGGTGAGTCCAACAGTCGCAAGCAAGCTAGCATGTGGCCAGAGGCGGCCAGAGTATGTCACAGCTCTCAGATGCCTTTCCTTCCACCTTTTTTTTTTTTTTTTTTTTTTTTTAAGAATCCCCAAATAACTCACTGAAGGGTCTCAAAGGCGAACAAGTTTTACCAAAATGAATCCTTTTTCAGTTAACAGATCAAATGGATGAGTTCTGACCCTCTCAAGTTCCTTTCCCCAGTTAGAGTGGGGAACTGGGCAAGTGTTAACTGTGGGACTCACTGCAGCGTCCTACCCTAAAGGCACGAGAAGACAGAAATGCAACCTGCGGAGCTGGGCTTGGATCCCAAGTCACAGTTTGGCCCCTGCTACAGGAGGCTGCCCTGCTCAGAGAGAGATTTAATAGGGAGCTGAAGGAATCCTTAGGGGGCCAGGGAGATGTGACTGAGACTGGTTTTCCACGTGAATGAGACGGGGTTGGTGGAGGGTTTGGTGCTACAGCCAGTCGGAAGATTTGCAAATGCGAACACATTCCTGTGTGAGGCACGTTACCCTTTGTCAGTTATTGTGAATATGTGTATTTTAAGCAATAAGATTCAGCTGGTCAGACTTTTCTGGGCAGTCTCGGTGACGCATTTCCTGTGCTGTGATTGTTCTGAAGACAGAGTGGCTCTAACCACTGTGAGAAGCCCGAATAAAAATTGATCTCAAAAATGCTACTGTTCTTTCTTGCTGCACTTCGTTCCCTTTTCTTCTTCCTCAGTCTTCAGGGAATTGCACCTCAAGATCCTAAACCACAAGTACTTTTCTCTACCCAGAGACTGAGAGGTTGTCACACAGCCATTGAAGACCGGGCGCTGGGCCAAAGAGAAACCACAGGGCCAAGGGCAGCTGGACAGGGCTGCTGGGTCCACACTCTGTCCTGAGGAGTCCTCCCCTCTCTCTGTCAGGGAATATTCCTGATGTTTGGAATACTTTGGAAAGTCCCATAAACAGGCTAAAATCAGATCCCAAGAAAGCAGAGACAAGTTTTGTCAGATACCCCGTTGCTAAAACATGGCTTGTTTTTGAGACAGAGTCTCACTCCGTCGCCCAGGCTGGAGTGCAGTGGTGCGATCTTGGCCCACTGCAGCCTCTACCTCCCAGGTTCAAGTGATTCTCCTGCCTCAGCCTCCTGAGTAGCTGGGATTACAGGCACCCACCACCACGCCCAGCTAATTTTTGTATTTTTAGTAGAGACGAGGTTTCACCATGTTGGCCGGGCTGGTCTCGATCTCCTGACCTCAGGTGATCCGCCTGCCTTGAGCTCCCAAAGCGCTGGGATAATAGGCCAGCCACCCTGGCCTGGGATTACAGGCATGAGCCACTGTGCCCAGCTATTTTTTTACTTTTATTTTTTAAATAATAGAGACGAGCTGGGCGAGGTGGCTCACGCCTGTAATCCCAGTGCTTTGGGAGGTCAAGCTGGGCAGATCACTTGAGCTCAAGAGTTTGAGACCAGTCTGGGTAACATGGCAAGACCCCATCTCTACAAAAAATACAAAACTTGGCTGGGCGTGGTGCTGTGCGCCTGTGGTCCCAGCTACGTGGGAGGCTGAGGTGGGAGGATGGCTTAAGCCCAGGAGGTGGAGGTTGCAGTGAGCTGAGATCACACCACTACACTCCAGCCTGGGCAAAAGAGCGAGAAGACCCTGTATCCAAAATATATATATACACACACACACACATATAATATATATATAACATATATATATAGAGAGAGAGAGAGAGTCTAACTGTTGTCCAGGCTGGGCTCAAGTGATCCTGCTGGCTTGGTTTCCCAAAGTGCTGGGATTACAGGTGTAAGCCACTGTGCCCGGCCAAAACATGGCATGTAAAAGAAAGCAAGCACTCTGAGAGATCTTTTTTTGTTGACATGATAGACATGGGGGTGTATGCTTGACCTTGGAATTTAACACACAATATAATGTATTGAGTTGCCCACTTTCTGCCCAGCACTATGTCAGAGGCCCAGGATAATGTCAGAGATAGAAGATGAGGCCTCTGCCCTCTAGAACTTACAGTTAGAAAGACAAAACGTGGCCAGGCGCGGTGGCTCACGCCTGTAATCCCACCACTTTGGGAGGCTGAGGCGGGTGGATCACCTGAGGTTGGGAGTTCGAGACCGGCCTGGCCAACATGGAGAAACCCATCTCTACTAAAAATATTATAAAAATTAGCCGGGTGTGGTGGCACATGCCTGTAATCGCAGCTAATCGGGAGGCTGAGGCAGGAGAATCGCTTTAATTCGGGAGGTGGAGGTTGCGGTGAGCTGAGATTGCGCCATTACACTCCAGCCTGGGCAACAAGAACGAAACTCCGTCTCAAAAAAAAAACATACCTGTGTGAAATAGTTAATTAACAATGTAAGTTAAGTTTGAGGTGAAGTGAGTGGTACAGATTCGGAGCTTTTCAGGGATAGTGGGAGGTAGTTTGAGGTCTTGAATGCCAAGCAAGAGGTCTCGGAGCTGATTTTAGGTAGTGAGGAAGCCACCAGTGTGCCAGAATCTGTCATCGTGGGCCAATGATTCTTTCCTAAGACAAGGAGAGTTCCTTTGTTCATTTTACCATCTGCTTAAGACTGACCTCTTAGGTGTAAGTCTTTTTTTTCTTTTTTTTTTTTTTGAGATGAGTCTCGCTGTCGCTCAGGCTGGAGTGCAGTAGTGCCATCTTTGCTTAGTGCAACCTCCACCTCCCGAGTTCAAGCGATTCTCCTGCCTCAGCCTCCCAAGTAGCTGGGATTACAGGTGCCTGCCACCACGCCCAGCTAATTTTTGTATTTTTAGTAAGGATGGGGTTTCACCATGTTGCCCAGACTGGTCTCGAACTCCTGGTCTCAAATGATCCACCTGCCTCAGCCTCCCAAAGTGCTGGGATTACAGGCATGAGCTGCTGCGCCCGGCCAGGTATAACTCCTTGTTTGAAGAACAGCTTGCTACTTCTGCCCAGGGAGGACACCCCTACCCAGCAAGACTGCAGATGGGCAAAGCAAGGTAGTACACATCCTAGGAACCCTCCAGGAAGGGGTTCCTGCCTCCATAAGTGGAGTGCTCACTGGTGGGCCGGCGCCCTGGGGATGCCGGCAAGTGAGTGTTGTCCTCGCTCGGCCCTGGCTTGCCCAGCAGTCAGCCCTGTTGTCTCTGTAGGCCAGTTTTAGCCAGACATGCCCCCACCCCTGTCCTTGACCCTCTGGCAGAGGACATTCCTGGCCCTTCGCTGACACTAGTGGAGTGGTTGCTGACTTGTTCTTTCTAAACTGTTGGGTTCCTTCAGGCAAGCCCAGTAGGGCCACGCTAGCTTCTAGAGACAGTTCTGCTCTGAAACCATGGGAAAGAACTGGGAGCACATCATTCTTGCCTTCTTTAAGCTAATGTCTGAGTGGCGCAAAAACAAAATGGTGTATAACTCTCAGGGGCTGGTTGCCAGAGGCTGTGCATGTACCCTGGGTGCCCAGGTCTAGAGGGGACACCATGCCATTGGACCCCAGGCTGCCGGGTCACTGAGTTCCTCATTTCTGTAATGAAGTTGCTTGTCTCTATTGCCCCATGTGACCAAGTGCAGGTGGCGACAGTACCAATGCCCGGAACTGCAAAACAGAGTACTTTTGGTGAACAAGAATTTCAAGAAACTCCACATTCTTCAGTTCCTGTTTTCAGCCAGGGGCGAAAACCAAGGTTTGACTCAGAAAAGGAGGGAGAAGTGGGTTTGGTTGGTAGCTTCTTGCTGAATCTGCTGGGAAGGGTTGTGGGTCTTGGGAGGATTTGGGTTCTGGCCTGGGGGCAAGAGTGGCCTCACTGAACAGCTGAGCCTTTATTGAGCACCTAGCAGGTGCCAAGGCATGAGAATGCAAAGATGCCTTAGGACTGGACAGAGTCTTGCTCTGTCGCCCAGGCTGGAGTGCAGTGGCGCGATCTCGGCTCACTATAACCTCCGCCTCCCGGGTTCAAGTGATTCTCCTGTCTTAGCCTCCTGAGTAACTGGGATTACAGATGTGCACCATCACGCCTGGCTAATTTTTGTATTTTGGGTAGAGACGGGGTTTCACTATGTTGGCCAGGCTGGTCTCGAACTCCTGACCTCAAGTGATCTGCCTGTCTCAGCCTCCCAAAGTGCTGGGATTACAGGTGTGGAGCCACCATGCCTGGCCCTGGCTCCTCTTTAGAAGACCTAATGGTGTTCTCGAGAGGAAGGAAGGCACATTGGCAGTTTTAGTACCATGTAGAAAGCGCCACAAAGCATGTGTGCACAGAGGAGAATTTAGTCAAACTAGGGGATCAAGGCAGGTTTCCTGGAGGAGATACCTCTAAATTGAGTTTGTCAGGTGAAGAAAGGTGCAAGGGAATTCTAGGCAAATGTTTTTTCTGCAGACTATTGAATGTCTACTATGTGCCTGGTGCTGAAAAGCACAAAAAAGCATGGGAGGCCTACAATAGGAGACTGCATGGCATGTAGAAAGCTGCGAGCAATTTATCGCCGCATTCTGGGAAGTAGCAAAAGATCAAACTGGAGAGAGAAGCAGGTCATATATTTTAATATTTATTTATTTATTTATTTAGGGATGGGGTCTTGCTCTGTCACCCAGGCTGGAGTACAGTGGTACAATCTCGGCTTACGGCAACCTCCGCCTCCCAGGTTGAAGTGATTCTCCTGTCTCAGCCTCCCGAGTAGCTGGGATTACAGGTGCACACCACCATGCCTGGCTAATTTTCATATTTTTAGTAGAGATGGGGTTTTGCCATGTTGCCCAGGCTGGTCTCGAACTCCTGAGCTCAAATGACCCTTCTGCCTCAGTCTCCCAAAGTGCCAGGATTACAGGCATGAACCACTGCACCTAGCAAAATATTTTAATTTAATTTGTCTTTATTGTTTTGTTTTAATTTGTCTTTATTGTTTTGTTGGTTGATTGTTTCCACAATGTCGGTCTTGTGTGAGCATCTTAGCTACATTAAAAAAAAAAAAAAAAAAAAAAAATTAGCCTCAAGCTGGGCACGGTGGCTCACGCCTATAATCCCAGCACTTTGGGAGGCTGAGGCGGGCGGATCACCTGAGGTTGGGAGTTCTACCCTGTCTCTACTAAAAATACAAAATTAGCTGGGCGTAGTGGCGCATGCCTGTAATCCCAGCTACTCAGGAGGCTGAGGCAGGAGAATCGCTTGTACCCGGGGGGCTCAGGTTGCAGTGAGCTGAGATCATGCCATTGTACTCCAGCCTGGGTAACAAGAGCAAAACTCCATCTCAAAAAAATAAAAAAATGTAGCCTCAAAACAGGTCTCTGAGGTAGACTGCAATTATTCCTGCTTTATTAATGGGATTGTGGCATCCAGAGGACTTAACTAACTTTACAAGATCACAAAACTAATAAGTGGCAGAGCTAGGATTTGAAGCCAGGTCTGTTGGCTCCAAGGCAAATGTAATAACCAGAAGGCTGGGCAGTGAAGAGCTGTAATGTAGGTGCTCACAAGCCACATGAAGAACTTGTGACTTCTTCCTCTCTCTCTTCTCTTTTGGCCCAGGCTGGAGTGCAGTGGCACAATCTCAGCTCACTGCAGCCTCGACTTCCCAGGCTCAAGTGATCCTCCCACTTCATCCTCCCCAACTAGCTGAGACTACAGGTGTACACTGTCATGCCCAGCTAATTTTTGTATTTTTTGTAGAGACAGGGTTTTGCCATATTGCCTACGCTGCTCTTGAACTCCTGGGCTCAAGCAATCCACCTGCCTTGGCCTCCCAAAGTGCTGGGATTCCAGGCATGAGCCTTATAATTTCTTTTCAAAGGTGAGGGAGAACTAGCGAATGATACATTGAGCCAAGAGTAACATGGTGAAAAATGAAACAGACACCATTTCCTCAGGAGCTACCCTATCTCCTCTTGCTCCAGGGGGCAGACCCCCCGACACCCAGCCAGGCTTCACCTACAAGAGCCCCTCAGTGCTAAAATGGCGTCACCCCGGGACAGGTGACGCTGCTTGCCACCAGTAGTCAGACCAATGTCAACTTCCAGAGAGGGGGTAACCCCTTGGAAACATTGTAAAATTCTCAGGAGTTACAGTTTGGATCTTGTCTCTTTTCCTTGAAAGAGTGTTTTTGCTCTTCCTCCAAGGGGATGAAAGTAGAACCTTCTGTGTTTGTGAGGGGAGAAGAGGATTTTTGTTTGACCTGAAATTTCTCCTCACTCTGTTTTGTTTGTTTTTGGCTTTTTTTTTTTTTTTTTTCCTTTGAGACAGAGTTTCGCTCTTGTCACCCAGGCTGGAGTGCAGTAGCACAATCTCAATCTCCGCCTCCTGGGTTCAAGTGATTCTCCTGTCTCAGCCTCTCAAGTAGCTGGGATTATAGGTGCCCGCCACCACACCCGCCTAATTTTTTGTATTTTTAGTAGAGATGAGGTTTCGCCATGTTGGGCAGGCTGGTCTTGAACTCCTGCCCTCAGGTGATCCACCCGCCTCGGCCTCCCAAAGTGCTGGGATTACAGGCGTGAGCCACCGCGCCTGGCCTCTCCTCACTTTGTTATAAGCCTGTTCCTCACCATAGCTTCAGATACCCTTCATTTCATGTTTTCTCACCAAGAAGTCTCAAGAAACCCAGTCCCATGGAAACTGTGACAGAACACCTGTGCTGGAGCCGTGAGTTTGTCTTTGGGTTCTCCACCCGCTGCCCGGCAGTCCGTCAGCCCTGGCCCTGTGGGGACGGAGCAGGCAGGCAGCAGGCCAGGGGCTGTAGTTGGCCCTCCGGGGACAGAGCAGGGAGGGTGGGTTCCCCAGGGTTCCATCCTGTGGAGGAATTCATCTGCACACACCTGCTCCCCCTCCTGACCAAACTGGTGGCTTTTGGGAAGATTTGTATAAAACCCTGAGAAGGACTCATTTCTTGGGTTTGGATATAGACAACGATGAGAAACCCAATATTTATCAAGGCACTAAATGTATTTCATAGGTTCACATTTCATCCTCACAGTAACGCTATGACACAAACATCCCAGTTCCCCCCCCCCCCCCCCCGCCATATTACAGCTGGGAAAACCGAGGCTTAAGGCCACATAAGGTGTCCATGGCCACTCAGTCTGTAAATGACATCACCAGGAGGATCTGTCTCTGCAACCTGACTTTAAGTCATCTGTATTCCCATCTGTGTGGGACTCTCCTGCCCACATGCTCCTTTCTGCCTCTCATCCGCACCAGAGCCTCAGAAGATGGGCTGCACAGGTGCTAGGTTCCCCCACATTATCCATGGGGAAACTGAGGCTCAGGAAGTTAGTGATGGGCCTAAGATTCAGGACCAGGAAACGGGAGCCGGGACCGAGCCCCTGGGTGGTCTGGATCTAATTCATCCATTGCACTTCCCACCCCACTGCACGGCCTCTGTGACTGGATCCACACCCTCCAGAGAGGGGCGCTAACATCTCTGAGTGTGACTGCAGAGAGGGCTCCTCATTTGCTTCAGGTTTTGTGGCCACCCAAGGCTGATAGAACATTCATTCACTCTCACCCTCCCACAATAGGGAAGGATTTCCCCTCCCATCAGCAGGGAGACTCAGGGGAACTGCTTTTCTTCCTTTTTTCTTTTCCTTTTTTTTTTTTTTTTTTTTTGAGACAAAGTCTTGCTCTGTCACCCAGGCTGGAGTGCAGTGGCACACTCACTGCCAGCCTCGACCTCCTGGGTTCAATGTGATCCTCCCACTTCAGGCTCCCAAATAACTGGGACCAGCTGGGACCACAGGTGCATGCCACCACACCTGGCTAATTTTTTGTATTTTTTTTGTAGCGATGGGGTTTTACCATGTTGCCCAGCTGGTCTGGAACTCCAGAGCTCAAGAGATTCACCCACCTTGACTTCCCAAAGTGGTGGGATTACAAAGTGCTGGTGTGGTGAGCCACCGCCCCCAGCCCAGGAACTCCTTCTCAGTTTTTGTTTGTCTGTTTTGAGACGGAGTCTTGTTCTGTCGCCCAGGCTGGAGTGCAGTGGCACAATCTCAGCTCACTGCAACCTTCACCTCCCGGGTTCTAGTGATTCTCCTTCCTCAGCCTCCCAAGTAGCTGGGACTACAGGTGCACACCACCACGCCCGGCTAATTTTTGTATTTTTAGTAGAGACGAGGTTTCACCAAGTTGGCCAAGCTTGTCTTGAACTCCTGACCTCAGGTGATCCACCTGCCTCAGCCTCCCAAAGTGCTGAGATTACAGGCATGAGCCACTTAGCCCAGCCAGTAACTGCTTTTCTTTAAGACAAGAGTGGCCCATTTTTCCTGGGAGGGTTGGCTCTTAATAGCTCACTAGAACTGATTATTAAATTTTCAGGAATTTTATGAGCTGTTTATATGAAGCAACCAATTTAAAAAACTTGGCCGGGAGCAGTGGCTCAAGCCTGTAATCCCAGCACTTTGGGAGGCCGAGACGGGCGGATCACGAGGTCAGGAGATCAAGACCATCCTGGCTAACACGGTGAAACCCCGTCTCTACTAAAAAAAAAAAATACGAAAAACTAGCCATTGCAAAACCTAGGAGTTAACATCCCTTTTTGTGGCAACGACCTGATGACCTGGAAGTTACCACCCTCATCCTGGAAATCTCTGCATAATCCACCCCTTAATTTACATATAATTAAAAGCAGATCTCCATATGAGTGCAGCCCTGTCTCTGTGTTGCTGTTCTGGGCACACTTCCATGAGTAGCTCTGCTCCACGAGGAGCAGCACCTCTACTGCTCTGTGCACTGCTGCTTGCTGGCTACCACCATCAGCTTGCCCTGGAATTCTTTCTGGGTGAAGCCGAGAACCCTCCTGGGCTAAGCCCCAGTTTTAGGGCTTGCCTGTCCTGCATCACTCTTGTTTGTCTAACATTCTATTTGTCAGGTGCTGATATGCAGGATAAAGAACATGAGAAGGCTCAGCCTTGAACTCCAGAGGTACAGGAGGTGGACAGTGTCCCTGGGGGGCCCCACTCATTTCAAGCCCAGGCAGATGCTCAGATATCAAGGTTTAGTTTAGGTTCAGTACCAAGGAACAGAAGCTGAGTGCTAAAGAGGGATAGTCATGGTAGACTCATGAGTCATAAAAAAATGTATTTGAGCCTCAAGGTGGGTGGATTTAGATCAGTAGTGAAAAGCCCTTCCAGACAGGGGAGAGCAGTTTGGGCAGGAGTCAAAGTTCATAAAGTCATTTTCTAAACGGTCACTCACCTTTCCTGAAAGGTACTCTCCCGGCCAAACATCCCGAGAGCCCTTCGGCATGACCACAGGGGACAGGTGGGAAAGCATGGCTGGCTCCTCACCATGCACCACTGAAATCTTGAGTTCTGGTCCCAGCCCTGCTGCTAAGTAGCTGTGTGATCTGGGGCAAGTCATAGCCTATCCCCAGCCTCCACAATGGCCCTCAGTTTCTTTATCTTCAAAATGAAGGTTTAGACAGGACACAGTGGCTCACATCTGTAATCCCAGAAATTTGGGAGGTCAAGATAGAAGGATCACTAGGGGCCATGAGTTTGAGACCAGCCTGGGCAACATAAAAAGATCCCCATCTCTTCAAAAAACTTAAAAATTAGCCAGAGTGGTGGCACACACCTGTAGTCTAGCTACCCTGGGGGCTGAGTCTGGAAGATCTCTTGAGCCCAGGAGTTCTAGACTGCAGTGAGCCATGATTGCACCACTGCACTCCAGCCTGGGTGACAGAGTGAGACCCTGTCTCAAAAAAAAATGAAGTCCATAGGAGAGTCTGTGGGCAGCTGCCCCCAGCCCCCATCACAAGCAGCCTGGGAGAGATGCTGACACCACAGCAAGCCCAAGGGAAAGGTTATACTGGAGGTTGTCCCCTTCCCTCTCCTGGTTCCTCTGCCACCATCAGCTGGGTGCTGGATTGAGTCAAGCTATCCTCAGCTCAAAGCAGAGGGGAATAAGATTGGCTGGAGGAAAGTTAAGTATTTCAGATTTGCTCAGAATTTGAAAGGCTTATTTATTTATTATTATTATTTTTGAGACGGCATCTCTCTCGCTCTGTCACCCAACTGCAGTGCAGTGGCACAACCTCAGCTCATTGCAACCTCCACCTCCTGGGTTCAAGTGGCTCTCCCATCTCAGCCTCCTGAGTAGCTGGAACTACAGGTGTGCACCACCATGCCCAGCTAGAGATGGGGTTTCACCATGTTGGCCAGGCTGGTCTCAAACTCCTGAGCTCAAGTGATCTGTCCACCTTGGCCTCCCATAGTGTTGGGATTACAGGTGTGAGCCACTGTGCTTGGCCTGAAAGGCATTTTGTAGACTAGTGATGAACAGATAAGCAATTAGCAGAAGGTCTGTGTTCTCTGTGGAAGTGGTGGGTGAGTTTAACTGGGATAGAAAACATCCCAAGTTTGCAAGAATCTCATACAATGTCACTTGAGAACTCTGGGGCGGGGGGCGTGGGGGGCGGTGCACGTCAGTGTGTACAAGATTCACCTGGATAGCCCGGAAAATGCAGATTTCCAGGCCCTGCTCCCAGAGTGTACTCAATGCATGAAAGATAGGGACCAGAGTCTATGTTTTTAAGTAAGTTTCTCAGATGAGTCTGGCTCAAGGGGTCTGTGAGCCACACTTTGACAGATACTGACCTGGTGCGTATTACATCTATCTATATCTGTTTGTCTGTCTGTAGGTTCCCATGTATCTTCATCTCTGTCTCTCTCTCTCACTCTCCCACCCACACACATATCCACTCTTTCATTCTCCAACTATTGAACCAGAACGTTGAATGGCAGGAAAATGAAAGACTAATCCTTCTTCTTCTTTCTTTCTTTTTCTTTAGAGATTGGGTGTTGCTCTAGGATGCAGTGCAGTGGCGTGATCTCAGATCACTGCAGCCTCGGCCTCCTGGGGTCCAGCAATCCTCCCACCTCAGCCTCCTGAGTAGCTGAGACTACAGGTGTGCCACTATGCCTGGGTAATTTTTTTTTATTTTTTATTTTTCTAGAAACAGGGTCTCACTGTTGCCCAGGCTGCTCTCAAACTCCTGGGCTCAAGGGATCCTCCTGCCTAGGTCCCCCAAAGTGCTAGAATTCCAGGCATGAGCCACCACACCTGGCCTTCTACAGGCTCTTTAGCAAAGTCTCAGGGTAGGTGGCAGATGAAGGCCAAGACCGAGTTAGGGGATAGTAGGGAATGGTCCACTGCCACCTGATTAACAAAGCTCTTTATAAGGAAGAAGGTAGTGCTGTAATTGAAAACTGTGTCTCGCTCCCTATAGGGACTTCTCTCTAAGACTAAGCGAGGCAGGGGATCAGCCATGCTCTGCTGAGGTCCTTCTCTCTAGTCAGAGGGGAAGGACTGGGTTGTTGATGATCTGACCCTGGTCTGGCTGGCACCAGGGAGTTGGGGATGGGGCCTCTCTCTAGGCTAAAAGGGCCAGTTTATTCCGGGATGTCTCAGGACATTCATGTGCGACCGGCCAATGACCAAGGTTTAAATATACCGGTTTCAAGATATAAAGGAGTCAGGGCTCCATTTTCTTTTTTTTTTTTTTTTTTTTGAGACGGAGTCTCGCTCTGTCGCCAAGGCTGGAGTGCAGTGGCCAGATCTCAGCTCACTGCAAGCTCCGCCTTCCGGGTTCCTGCCATTCTCCTGCCTCAGCCTCCCGGGTAGCTGGGACTACAGGCGCCCGCCACCTCGCCCGGCTAGTTTTTTGTCTTTTTTGGTAGAGACGGGGTTTCACCGTGTTAGCCAGGCTGGTCTTGATCTCCTGACCTCGTGATCCGCCCGTCTCGGCCTCCCAAAGTGTTGGGATTGAGCCACCGCACCCGGCCAGGGCTCCATTTTCTAATGAGGAAGCTTTTACAGACTTCCTGGGGTTTTTGAGTGGGGAGAAGGAGGCGGAACCCACGCGCTGCTCAGAAGACAGCTGTAGAAGCCCTTACCTGGCAGTGTTTACTCCAGGGAAGGATGAGGAAAGGGGGACACGTCAGTCTTGGTCTTTGCAGACCAAGACAGAGGGATGGCAATGGCAGGTCCAGTCTGTGGGTCACATACACTCCCCCAAGATCAAACCTGTGAGGTAACATGCAGTGAAACCTGTTTGGATCAAAACAAGCAACATTTTTGCCCCACTTTCTTTTTTTTTTCTTTTCTTTTTTTTTTTGAGACGGAGTCTCACTCTGTTGTCCAGGCTGGAGTGCAGTGGTGCAATCTCGGCTCGTTGCAAGCTCTGCGTCCTGGGTTCACGCCATTCTCTTGCCTCAGCCTCGCAAGTAGCTGGGACTACAGGTGCCCATCACGCCCTGCTAATTTTTTTGTATTTTTAGTAGAGACGGGGTTTCACCGTGTTAGCCAGGATGGTATCGATCTCCTAACCTCATGATCCACCTGCCTCAGCCTCCCAAAGTGCTGGGATTACAGGCGTAAGCCACCATGCCCGGCCTGCCCTACTTTCAAAATATAAACTTAGGCCAGGCTTGGTGGCTCACACCTGTAATTCCAGCACTTTGGGAGGCTGATGTGGGATCATTTGAGGTCAGGAGTTCGAGACCAGCCTGGACAACATGGCAAAAGCCCATCTCTACTAAAAATACAAAAATTAGCCAGGCATGGTGGCAGGTGCCTGTAATCCAGCTACTTGGGAGGCTGAGGCAGCAGAATGGCTTAAGGGAGGTGGAGGCTGTCGTGAGCTGAGATCGTGCCACTGCAGTCCAGCCTGGGCAACAGAGCAAGAGTCTGTCTCAAAAAAAAAAAACAAAAACAAAAAACAAACACACACACACGGAAAACAAAACATAAACTCAATCCTACCACTTCTCACTGTTTCCACTGCTGTAGCCATGGTTTAACTCATCAACATCTGGTTTTCCTGGACCAGCACAACAGCCTCCTTCCTAACTGTTCTCCCTGCTCCCACTCCCATCCCTTAGCAGGACATTCTCCACACAGCAACTACGGTGATCTTTTATAAATACAAAGCAGCCAGGCACAGTGGCTCATGCCTATAATCCAAACACTTTGGGAGGCTGAGGTGGGAGAAGCGCTTGAGCTTAGGAGTTTGAGACCAGCCTAGAAAACACAGCGAGACCCCATCTCTACAAAAAGTAAAACATTAGCCAGGTGTGGTGATGTGCGCCTGTAGTCCCAGTTACTCGGGATGCTGAGGTAGGAGGATTACTTGAGCCTGGGAGGTTGAAGCTGCAGTGAGCCATGATTGTGCCACTGCAATCAGCCTGGGCAACAGAGTAACTGAGGAAGCTTTTACAGACTTCCTGGGGTTTTTGAGTGGGGAGGAGGCGGAACCCACGCGCTGCTGCAGAAGACAGCTGTAGAAGCCCTTACCTGGCAGTGTTTACCCCAGGGAAGGATGAGGTCACTCAAAAAATAAAACAAAACAAACAACCCCCCCCCAAAACAAAACAAAAAACAGGCTGGGGGCAGTGGCTCAAGTCTATAATCCCAGCACTTTGGGAGGCTGAGATGGGTGGATCACCTGAGATCAGGAGTTCGAGACCAGCCTGACCAACATGGCAAAACCTTGTCTCTACTAAGAATACAAAATTAGCCGGGCGTGGTGGCACACGCCTGTAATCCCAGCTATTCGGGAGGCTGAGGCAGGAGAATCACTTGAACTCAGGAGGCAGGGTTTGCAGTGAGCCAAGATCGCGCCATTGCACTCCAGCCTGGGCAACAAGAGCAAAACTCCATCTCAAACAAAAACAAAAACAAAAAAAATAGATTGTTCCACTTACATACTTAAAATCCTCCAGTGACTTCCTGTCATAATTAGAATAAAACCCAACCTCCCTCCTGGCCTCCTGTAATCCCAGCTACAGTGGGAATGGACCACTATGTCCCACTTTGACCTCATCAGGGCCCACTCTCCCCTTCACTGGCCATGCTGACGTCTCCCAGCTGGAGGCCTTTTCACCTGCTTCTCTCTAAGCATGCAACACTTTTCCTGACCCCTTGTTCAAAGTAGCCATCCACTGCCTCTGCCATTTTCTCATGACATCACACAAATTGTGATTGACTTCAAAGCACTTATGAGTCTCTGAACTTATTCACGTGTTAGCCTTCACTAGAATGTAAGCTTCAGAGACCATGGAGCTCGAGTGTCCTGAGACAGTGAATGACACATAATAGGTGCTCAATAAAATCTGTGTTGAAAGAATGAGTGAGCAAATGAATACATAAATGAACTACTCAGGGACCTTATGGAAAACAAAAAAACTTTATGCACATCACTGGCATTGCCACAGGCTGAAAAAGAAGGCGGAGTGGGCTGGGAGCAGGGAAGAATGGCGGAGAACGGGTGGGGGGTTGCATCTCTAAATCGGTGTTGTGGGGCCACACAGGGTGGACGGGGGCTGTGAGTTACAGCCTTTAGGTGCTACCCTCAGCCTGGGCTTCCCTCCAGGCCTGGCGCACCTTGATCTTCACTTTGAAAGAGTCGATCAGAAAGACCACCTTTGGGTTGCCTTCCAGGGAGGGCAGCTGCCCATCATCTGGCACCTCCAGGTCGAACCTCTGCAGCAGCCAGGCCATGATGAGGAAGAGCTCCTGGCGGGCCAGGATCTCACCTATACAGGAGCGAGGTCCTGCTCCGAAGGGCAAGTAGCTTAATGATGGTGAGATGAGCTGGGTCCCCGCTGGATTCAAGAAACGCTCTGCAGGCAAGGAGTGGCATCAGCCAGGGGCTAGGGCAGGAGGGAGGAGAGGCATGGTTCTGCCCTGGCTGAGGGGGAGACATGGCCCTGCCCAGGGAACCCCCATCTGAGGATGTAGCCTTATTGTGGGGGAACCCCCGCCTGGGGAGAGATACAGCCCTGCTCTCAGGTAGCCCTTAATGACACGGAGGAAATGAAATATTCAGGAAAGATGGAAAAGAGGTGGAATTAACCTATGAAAATACCACCACCCAAGGGGAGAAGGGACAGACTTAATGGCAAACAGAGGCGTAGAGGGCTTCTTGGAGGGTGAATTTGCAGTTGGTTGGAAGAGTGTGGGAAACCCAGCTGTGAAGAGTTTGGGTAAGTCTATGGCAGGATGAGGGTGTCAACAGGTATGTACTGTTGGGGCCAAGAGCTTTCTAGTAGCAAGCCTGGCAGAGGTGAAGGGGTACTGGGGTGGTGGAGCAGAGTCCAGGCTGGCTGTGCGGCCCAGGATGCAGGACAGGACAGGGACTCACCAGGCATGAACTGGTCCGGCTGGTGCCACTCCTTCTCATTGTGATGCAGCGCCCACAGATTGATGATAACATGTGTGCCTTTGTCCACAGCAAACTCACCGATGCTGCTCCAGAGAGGAAGAGGAAAAGTGGGTCTGGGACGTTATCCTCCCTTCCTTGCTCAGCCTCATGCCCCCTCATTCCTCCACCGTGGGGAAAGTGCCCTTTACTCCCTCGTTCCCACTCACTCATCTTTTCCTCAGCTTCTGCCAGCTCAAATCTAAATCCAGCCCTTCTCCAGCCCTTCCCTCCTGACAGCTTATGTCTGAACACCTGTGTCTGTGGACTTTGGTGTCTGGCAGTGGATGTGGGTGTGCGTTTGGAGCTGCGGCGCATGTTATGTGCGCGCTGCAGCTGGTTGGAGCATGGAGCTCCCAGTCTTTCATCCCAGACCTCATGTCTCCGAGGGCAGCAGGAAGCTCCTCCGGGAAGTCAGGCAGATCTGTGGATGAGTCAGTGCGTGCATGTAGGTGGTAGAGACATGGAGCCACAGGGCTGAGGGCAGGGTGATTTTTATTTTATTTATGTATTTATTTATTTTGAGACAGAGTCTTGCTCTGTCACCCAGGCTGGAGTGCAGTGGTGCGATCTTGGCTTACTGCAACTTCCGCCTCCCGGGTTCAAGCGATTATCCTGCCTCAGTCTCCCAAGTAGCTGGGACTACAGGCGCATGCCACCGCGCATGGCTAATTTTTGGATTTTTAGTAGAGAAGGGGTTTCACCATATTGGTCAGGCTGGTCTTGAACTCCTGACCTCATGATCCATCTGCCTCGGCCTCCCAAAGTGTTGGAATTACAGGTGTGAGCCACTACGCCCGGCTGGCAGGATGTTTTTAGCAGTTGATGGCTGACTGACTTTAGGTTGGCCAGCAGGGGCCGGGGGTGGGGAGAACCAGGTGGGCTGGCAAGCTGTGTTGAATGCATCATGGGGCTAGATGTCGCTGGGAGGGCAGGCACACCTGGAGTCAACGTTGGCCTTGTGGGGGATGAGCATAGGGGCCACGGGCCTGATGCGAAGCACCTCTCGGATGGTGGCCTCCAGCAGGAGGAGACGGTTACGGTCACTGATGGTTGGTGTGCGGCTGAAACCCACATTCTGGTCAATCTCCTCGTAGAGCTTCTTCTTCACCTGAAGACCACAGTAAGTTGGAGGTGACTAGTGTGTGTAAGTCCAGGAGAAGCAAGGGCTTAGAGAAGAATCCAACTGTGACATCCAGAAAAGCCTGTCCAGTCCCTTCCCAGTAGTGGCTCTGGGGCCCAGGCCCAGCTTCCAGAAGATAGGGCAGCTCTACTCTGGGGTCAAAGCCAACTACTGCTTGGGTAAGGGGCAGGGCAGGCCTAGTCTTCCTGCACAGAAAGCCTGAGGGAATTGGCTCTCCCTCTGTCTGCAGCCCAGAGGTTGGGCTGCCTGGGGTCTGGGATTGATGAGGGGGAAGCACACCTGAGGATTGTGCAGCAGGAAGGCCACGATCCATTTCACCACAGAGGTGGTGGTCTCCACGCCAGCCCCAAAGATGTCCCCTATGGTGGTGAGAATGTGGTTATCTGAAAGCAGCTCTGAGTCTTGATCTGGGCCAGCGTTGCCATTATCTGAATTCATCTTGGCTTGCATCAGTACGTCCAGCATGTTGGTGATAGAGTCGCTGCGGAATTTCTCCTGAGTTGAGTGAGGTTGGGAGACATTAATAAGGAAGGAGCCCCATCTGTGACACTCCTGCCATACTCTGTCCCTGACTAGAGATAACAAGGCTCCTTCCACTTAGAAGCGTAGCGAGTCTGGGCAGGGCCTACGAGCTTGTGGAGGTGGGAGGCAGCCCTGGGCCCTCTTTGAATTTGGTGGAGAGGTTAGGTCTCTTCTAGGATCCTCTTCAATTCGTAATTCCTCACTTTTCCATCCCAACTCCTTAAGTCAGGTTTTTTTTTTTTTTTTTTTGGAGACAATCTTGGTGCAATGCCCAGGCTGGAGTGCAATGGCATGATCTCAGCTCACTACAACCTCTGCTTCCCGGGTTCAAGCAATTCTCCTGTCTCAGCCTCCCGAGCAGGTGGGACTACAGGTACGCACCACCATGCCCAACTAGTTTTTGTATTTTTTTTTTTTTTTTTTTTGGAGAAGGAGTTTCACTCTTGTTACCCAGGCTGGAGTGCAATGGCATGATCTCTGCTCACTGCAACCTCTGCCTCCCGGGTTCAAGTGATTCTCTTGCCTCAGCCTGCCGAGTAGCTGGGATTATAGGTACGCACCACCACACCTGGCTAATTTTGTATTTTTAGTAGAGACGGGGTTTCTCCATGTTGGTCAGGCTGGTCTCGAACTCCCGACTTCAAGTGATCCACCCACCTTGGCTTCCCAAAGTTCTGGGATTACAGGCATGAGCCATCTTGCCTGGCCTAGTTTTTGTATTTTTAGTAGAGACGGGGTTTCAGCATATTGGCCAGGCTGGTCTCGAACTCCTGACCTCAATTGATCTGCCCACTTTGGCCTCCCACAGCGTTGGGATTACAGGCGTGAGCCACCGCACCCGGCCCTTAAGTCAGTTTTTATTGTACACCTACTATGTGCCAGGTTCTACTAGGTTTTGAAGCTCCTGCAGCGTGTAGAATGGACCCCACCCTGCTCTCATAATTACTTTTAGCCTAACTCATATTCTCTTCTGCTGTATCACCTACCTTGTAATTTTCAAATATTTTAGTCAGCAGATCATTTCGTGTTTTAACATGCCTCTTTAATTTTTCCAGAGTTTTGTTGGGGAAAACCTGGGAAGTAAAAAGAAATGTTAAATCCACCCTTCTTCCATTTTGCTTCTCCGGCTGCCAGAGTCTCTCCTGGAGGCAGATCTTAGCTTTCTGTCTCTGGAAGTTCCTACTCCACCCCGGACCTTCAGCCAGAATGGAAGGCAAGAAGGGGACACAGAACGGGGTCATCATGACAACGAAGACAATTCTAAACAGGGGAGGAGGGCGTGGTCTCCACCTCTCCTTCCCCATTCAATCAAACATCAAGCGCTGACTCTGCTGTGTGCCCAGCCCTGAAGACCTGAGCCTGAAGCCTCAGACAAGCTCGCTAAGCCTGCTTCTCACCTGCACAATGGGGATAGTAGAACCGACCTCCATGGGGAATTCAGTGATGAATGCTTATAGAATGCTTTATACTGGCACATGGTCATTGGAAAAGAAATGAAGGTCATTATCTGGAGTACTAAGGTGCATAATTAAAAGGCTAAATCTATCTCTGCAGAGAAATGGCAAAGGTTTTAAGTGGCAGAGGAGGTAGAGGTGGCAGAGATAGGAAAAAGATGGGTCACTGCGGCTGGAGCGGGGTAGTAAAAAGGAAGGAAGACTGGGGACACTGTCAGGGTCTACTAAAACCTGAAGGCAGGGTGTGGCATCATGCTCACCTTCAACCAGGGGAATAGGTCCACCAGGCTCTCCTTGCCCAGGCTGTCTATGATGCCTTCATTGTAATTATGTACTATCTTCAACTCAGGGTCCCCATTCTTGTAGGAGATGTTGAAGCAGATCAAGGAGATGACATTGGTTATCGCCACGAAGACAGGAAAGGAGATGTCTATGGTCTGTCCGTTGTGGGTGGCCAGCATATCACACAATGTACTGATTTCCTGACAAACTGAAGGGAAAGAGGGGCATGAGGGTGGGAAATGGATCAGCGCCGTCACCCCCTCTGTCTACCAGTTGCTCTTAACAGGAGCAGGGGACAGATAGCAGATGGTCACTAGATGGCAGCAGTAGCCAAGAAAAGGCTACATTGCGCTCTAGTCCTAACCCTTATCCCTGCCCAACCCTCCTCTCCCTCCAGCAGTTCCTGTGGGATGCAGCCCTAGCCCCAGGGGCCAGTCTGGCACTCACTGATCTTCTCCAGCTTCTGATCGCCATCCTTGAACAGGGCAAAGGTGGCCATTGCCAGCCTTCGATGCAGCTGCCAATGTGCGCCGTAGTCAGCGAAGGCAATACCCTTACGGTTGTTGGACAGGATGTCTAGAGTTGTCTTTGGAGAGCAAGCGAGGCTATAGGAATCACACACCATCCACCCCACCCTTGCCCGTGCACCTCTGGTCCCTGCTCTCCTTCCTGGGGGAGAAGGCAGGTACCTGGCCTGCTGACTTCCATGGGGCACAGCCCCACTGCACTCCACCATGACTCCAAGGGCTTGGTAGGACAGACCCTGAGGCCTCCTACTCCCAATTCCATCAGAAACACAGTAGATTGGGGAGAGAGAAAGAACTCTTAATTAGAATGCGGCAGCACTGGGCTTCTGTTCACTGACAGGGTGCCCTCTGGGCTTCTTTTTGCTCATCAGTTTCTGACCAGAGGAAGGCAACTCTGGATGGGATAAACTCTCTAAACTATGCCTATCCAGATGGTAGGGAGCAGGCGGGATTGCAGAGGCTGAGGACTGCACAGGTCTCTGCTTTTCCCTGAGCCCTCAGGTGAGCTAAAGGCACAGCTCACCTCACTCGGGTTTACCCTTCCATTGCAAGCCTGCATACCTAGCCACAAGCCCACATTTGGAGAGTACACAGTCTGGACTTGGGCTGAGCCGCTGCCTCCTAGAGGTGCCCCCAAAAGCATAAGGGTCCAAAGCCTCCCTTTTCCATCTCCTGACCCCGAAGATCCCCATGACTAGCCTCCTCCATCTTCTCTGCCCCGGGGAGGAAGCCAGCAGAGGTGGGAGCCAGGTAGTTGGTCAGCAGACCTGGCTGATTGGTCCAAGGAAAAATAGACCAACCCTTGGCTTGATCAAAGCTGACAGGCTGGTGGGGCGCAGTGGCTCATGCCTGTAATCCCAGCGCTTTGAGAGGCTGAGGTGGGGGGATCATGAGGTCAGGAGTTTGAGACCATCCTGGCTAACACGGTGAAACCCCATCTCTACTAAAAATACAAAAAATTAGCTGGCGTGGTGGCATGCTCCTATAGTCCCAGGTACTCGGGAGGCTGAGGCAGGAGAATCACTTGAACCTGGGAGGCAGAGGTTGCAGTGAGCTGAGATTGTGACACTGCACTCCAATCTGGGCGACAGAGAGAGACTCTGTCTCAAAAAAAAAAAAAAAAGCTGAGAGCCTGGGGGCCCTATTGGGGTGTTCAAGAGAGTTCTCAGCAGCAGGGTGCTGGGCTGGGGGCACTGGCAGTGTTTCTGGATGATCAGTACCCCTCCCGGCCGGGGAGCATGACAGCAAGCTCAGTAGGAGGCTCATCAGCAACCCTGAAACGTTATTGTAGATCACTGCCCCTGTGAGCTAGAGCAGCTGGAAATGTCATCAGGAAACCAGCAATCCCAGCCTGCAACAGCAAGGCTACTTCTCCCCAGCAGCTTTCATGGAGGACAGTAATCACTGCCGCCATTTTCCACGAAGAGTAACATGAATCCTGGTTGTATAAGGGGCACTTACTGTGCTGGGTGCTAGGCTAAGTGCTGTACATGCACCTGCTCAGTCCATTAGAGAAGTCTAGGCCCAGAGAGATGAGTGGAGTGAGGACTCCTTGACCCCTCAGACCACTGCGGTCTTCCCATCCCACCTCCTGGGCAGCCTGGTAGAGGAGACTTTCCTTTAATTCTTCCTGCCTCATTTAGAGGCTGGGTGGGGGTCTGAAGGTTCACTCCCTTCACATCACCCCACTAGTCTACTTTGGGAAGAATTACAGGTTGTTGGAGCTGGAAGCACCATTCTAGGCATGGTCTGAAGACCTGAACAATCGCAGGGGGTGGTGAAGGGGGCAGGGAGGAGATAGACACCACTTACCACTTGAGGCCGCCCAGAGAAGTCCTTGCCCTTCTTAATAAGCACCTCCTTGGCCAGCTGGTGGTGGCCAACAATCACTGTAGTCTTGGTGCCCATACGAACGGAATAGATGGGGCCATATTTTTTCTGCAGCTTGAAAAAGTTGTTATGCATATGGCCATGTCTGGGGAGGAATGGCAGGCTGCCCACCAGGGGCAGGGACAGGAGGCTCTTAGGATACTTGGCACCAGGGCACCTTCTCTTGGGCCAAAATAAATAGGCTAGGGTGAGCAGCAAGAGAGCCACAAGCTCCCACATGGTGGCTGGGTGTCAGCAGGCAAGATAGACAGTGGTGGAGTAGAAGAGCCGTGGCAACTCTAGGGTACAAGGAGGCCTTTTAAAGGGCTACCCTGATCTTCACCTTGACTTTGTGTTATCTCTTGCCTTGTGCAAAGATTATCTTGGAGCCCAGCCAGGCCTGAGCTCATTTCCAGAAGGGAGAGAAGCAGGAGTGAAGGTCTCCTCAAGGGCTGGCTCAACTCCAGGGCAAACCTCCGGAGGAGGAGCTAGGTAAGGGAGGTCAGTTGATCCCCCTCTGAGGAGCTCCCCATGCTTGAATGACCCCAGAGTGCAAATGGTATCTGGGCTCAGGAATCAAGGCTTGAAACTTTCCATGTTGCAAAATCAAAATCACTGGACAGATGACAGAGTCAGGAGGGTCACGAGTAGCAGGGACTGTCAAAGGTCTTTTATGTGTTTTTTTTTTTTTGAGACAGAGTCTTGCTCTGTCACCAGGCTGGTGTGCAGTGGCGTGACTGTCCATCCAGCCCTGGCCCTCAAGGCCATGTGGTTTTGGCAGCAATAAGGGGTGTGGGGTAATGGCCCCCAAAATAAAAATGTTATATGTGTGTATGGGAACAAAAGGGGTGCAAAGCTGTGGGGAGCAGTGGAGGGGAAGGGACAGATGAGGTCAGTACTGGGAACGCCAGAGGTGGGAGGCTGTTTCATAACATTCCTTGTTGATCAAACTTGTCAACACCTTCTTTGCTCATCAGCAGGACTAGCGTATTGGGGGAACCACCCCCAATATTTCAACATAGGTTCTTTCTATAAGTGTTGGCCAGCTAAGAAATAAAGAGAGACAGTATAAAGAGAGGAACTTTACAGCTGGGCTGCCGGGGGTGGCATCACATATCAGTAGGACCGTGATGCCCGCCTGAGCCTCAAACCGGCAAGTTTTTATTAAGGGTTTCAAAAAGGGGAGGGGGTGTAAGAACAGGGAGTAGGTACAAAGATCACATGCTTCAAAGGGCAAAAAGCAGAACTACTAATAAGGGTCTAACAAAGATCACATGCTTCTGAGGGAACAAAACAAAGGGCAAAAGCAGAACTACTGATAAAAGTCTATGTTCAGCGGTGCACGTATTGTCTTGATAAACATCTTAAACACCAGAAAACAGGGTTTGAGAGCAGAGAACCAGTCTGACCACAAATTTATCAGGGCGGAGTTTTTCCCCACCCTAGTAGGCCTTAGGGTACTGCAGGAGACCAGGGCGTATCTCAGTCCTTATCTCAACTGCACAAGACAGACATTCCCAGAGCGGCTGTTTATAGACCTCCCCCAAGGAATGCATTCCTTTCCCAGGGTACTAATATTAATATTCCTTGCTGGGAAAAGAATTTAGTGATATCTTCCCTACTCACACGTTTATAGGCTCTCTGCAAGAAGGAAAATATGGCTCTTCTTGCCCGACCCCACAGGCAGTCAGACCTTATGGTTATCTTCCCTTGTTCCCTAAAAATCGCTATTATTCTGTTCTTTTTCAATGGTGCACCAATTGCATATTGTTCAAACACACATGTTTTACAATTAATTTGTAAAGTTAACACGATTATCACAGTGGTCCTGAGGTGACATACATCCTCAGCTTACAAAGATAACAGGATTAAGAGATTAAAGTAAACACAGACATAAGAAATTAGAAAAGTATTATTTGGGAACTGATAAATGTCCATATCAAAATGAAATCTTCACAATGTATGTTCCTTGGCCGTGGCTCCAGCCAGTCCCTCCATTCAGGGTCCCTGACTTCCCGCAACATCTCTGCCTTTCTTTTTATATAAATGTGCCATGGCGATGAAGGCTGTTCGTTCTCTCGGTTTTGACACAGGATTCTTTGACTAATCTGACACACTAAAAACAAGCCCATTAAACAGAGAAACATGATTCCAAAATTTACTACAGTGGAGCCCCCAATAGACTTAATCCAAGTCACGGGGTTTAGTCTAGAAAGACTTTCTGCCACCTGATCTAATGCCACAGCTCCAGGCATAACGGATAAATGAGCTTGAGAGGCTTCAAAAATTTGTTTCTTTAGTTATGTCCAAGGATAAATTATCTACCCAGAAGGTGTCTTTTGACTATTTCCCATGAGTGATCAGTCTCATTGTAGGAATATGGTGTGATACAGGTATCAGAAGTGTTTCAATCACATTGCATTTGCCTGTGATGTTCGAGACTCATTAGCCGATCCCCAAGCCAAATAACAGACTGTCTTAATCATTCATTTGACCAGCTAATTTTTGATCAATGCCTTGTTGAGAATTCCTCATTTGGGTGGAATTGGCTTGTCAATCATTAACAAAATGAGTCACTTGAATAGATTGGTGTAATGCCACTCTGGCAGTGATGGCCAGTGCAGTGACTGTAATTAGGCCCATGATCACAGCAATTAAAGTGAAAACAAATCTCTTAGATCTTTTGAAAATTAGTTGTAACACTTCATTAATTAAATGTACTGAGGGGGAAGATTCCCAAGGTCTGGGTAAAGTTACTGGTATCCAGATTCCTTCTTGAGCTTGAACCAACATTACACTTTTCCTAAAGTCAAAACAGGAGTTAACACAAGTGTATAAATGACAATTAATGCATTGGGCAGTTTGATTGTTCATCCAAATTTTGATATTTCCCACTAACAGCATGTAAGGAGGCTTAACACAACTCTGTATAGGAATAGTCAGGCTGGAGGTAAACAAAACAGAATGTTTGAATCTATGTTGATACTGAGGGAGAGGAGTGGCTGTGGCAACGCCCGATGTTCTCTGCCGTAAAGAAGCAATCCGAGGTGCCCGGGGATGCTGAAGAGGTAGAGGGGCATACTTGGGTCAAGAAGAATTATCATAATGCCAATCAGAGTCCCATAAAGGAGGATTGGCATCAAAAAGGGGAAAAGGGTTCAAAGGGAATTTATCATGGGGTTCAGAATCACGGTTGTGAGGGGTGGTAGTGGGGACAATGGACAGAAAAGTTTTCCCTTCCCATACTTGTAGTCTGGGACATGGCAATAGCCAATTTCCAAAGTTCTGGGTGTTCTGGGCTCAGAATGGGAACATCATATGAGGCCTCGGCGGTGGGGGCGGGGGGTAATGCCCTTATCTTCCCATTTTAAGGGACAGAACAAGCTGAACTTCCTATGCAAAGTAGGATGATGATCCTTGTCCTCCCAATAAGAAATAAAATAAGTAGCCTCCAGGCATTCCCTTCTGCCAGAGAAGCAATTGTTTGTCAAATAGCCCTTTGGTGCCCAGTTTATTACTAAACCATATGAGTCATTTTTTAATACTACTGCATGTGAATTAACACAACCTTCCCTAATTAAAGTTTTAGATGGGCCCTCAAAATTTTTAGGACATGGTTTTCCTACAGGTTTATATTGAAAGTATGGGGTATCTCCTATTACTCCCCCTTTCATTTGTCTTAAAGGAGAAAGGGAGAGGCTGGAGACCAAATGTTCCCATTCCCCTGTGGCTGATCTCTTCAGAAGGTAAGCAGCCCAGACTTGAGTTCCAGATGGATACAAGCAGGTACATGTCCGAGGCACAGAGGAGGGTATCTATAACCCACAGTAACATTAAATGCAGTGCCTTCTTTTCCTGGTTGAGCGGGGCAATGGTCATCTGTAGCTCCAGGTATCCACACACTATCATTAGTATATTTCCAAAGGAGCATCCATCCAGGTGAGAGGTCAAGTGGAGGAAAGGCACATAAGCCCAATAAGAATAATTTTGTGTAGCAGGTAAATAAGTGTGAGGGGAAACTGGTGAGACAGAAAGTATAAGGAGGAGATTATTTTTTTGTTTGTTTGAGACGGAGTCTCGCTCTGTCGCCCACGCTGGAGTGCAGTGGTGCGATCTCTGCTCACTGCCAGCTCTGCCTCCCAGGTTCACACCATTCTCCTGCCTCAGCCTGCCGAGTAGCAGGGACTACAGGCACCCGCCACCACGCCCGGCTAATTTTTTGTGTTTTTAGTAGAGACGCGGTTTCACCGTGCTAGCCAGGATGGTCTCGATCTGCTGACCTTGTGATCCGCCCACCTCGGCCTCCCAAAGTGCTGGGAACACAGGCGTGAGCCACTGCACCCGGCCAGAATTATTAAATAAAACCTATTGTAAGCAAGATCCATGCTGAAGGAGGAATAGAAGAACAGGGGGATGTTATTTTCAGGCTAATAGAAATGGTGAGATTTTTAGGTTCATAAGGAGAAAAAGAAAGGGAATTAGAAGTGGGATTAGTTAGAGGGGTCTCTGTTGCCTTTAGGAAGGATTGAACAAGACCCTTTTTGATTTGGCATGCCGGTTTCTGAGAAGTCGGCACAGACTTCACCAGGTATGAGGGTGTTCTCTGATGCAGACGTCTCTTCCCTGTGGTTTTTACTGTCAGTATTCACACAAAGTTTAAGTCTTCTAGTGGGCACCAAGACAGGGGACTGATGATCTCCAGGTGAAACACAAGCATACCCTCTTCCCCATGTTATGATTGTTCCAGGTTCCCAGGTATTGGTCTGGGAATTAAAGGCAAAGAATTAGGTAGTAAATTTAGAGGAACGGTACTACAGAGATCGACTGTCCCGCCCCCAACTGTGGAGGTGGACAAGCATTGTACTGAGACAGAAGAGGCTGGGACCCATCTGGGTTGGCTGTAGGTAAATTTATTTTTGCTGGGGGCTGCGTTGGGACCTCTTGAAGCGGGACCGCAACATTGATCTGAGTCTGAGGCGTCCCATTTGATATTGGGGGCTGAGATTGGCCCCTCTTCCCATTTCCCTGGTTCTGTGGCAAGGAATTTCCATCTATATCAGACTTAAGAGTGGCAAGTACTTGCCCAATGTTTACCTTTATGACAATGAGGACAAACAGTAGCAGGAGCATTTGGCTGTGTTTTTTGAGCCGGTTTGGCCACCTTTAAGTTTCTAACAGTGCAATTTTTTTGAGTATGACCAAGTTGACCACAATTACAGCAGGCTCCAAGGAAAGAATCAGTCGAGTCAGTTTGACTGCAATCCTTCATGGTCCGTGCCCACAGAATAGCTTTGTGGGTCTCCAATCCAATGCCTTCACAAGCTTTAATATATGCAGGCAACACCTCGTGATCATGTAAACTTTGTCGTTGGACAGAACGCATGGCCATTTTACACTCGTGGTTCGCATTCTCAAAAGCTAACACACAAAGAAGAATACCTTGAGCGTGCTCATCAGAGACAGATTTTTCAACAGCATCTTGTAATTTAGCCAAATAATCAGGATATAATTCATTGTGACCCTGTTTAACAGTAGTAAAAGAAACAGGACTTTGGCCTGGGATGTGTAATTTACCCAAGCTCTCATACACAACTTTGTTACTTGTTCTGTGGTGAGAGCATCAAAGCTTAATTGGGCGGTAGTGTCAGAGTTATTATTGGAGCCTGTGAGCCGAGCCTGAGTAATTAGAATGCCATCAGCCCGATTTAGCTGAGCCTGCAGATGGGCCTCCTCTGACCACCAGGGACGGAATTGTAAATGCTGAGATGGAGTTAGCAGAGATTTTGCCAAAAGGTCCCAGTCTAAAGGAAGCAAAATGACCTCAGTACAAACAGTCTGTAATACCATTTTAACATATGGAGAAGTAGGACCATACTGAGTACAAGCATTCTTGAATTCTTTTAAAAAGGTAAGATAGAGTGGTGCCTAGCAACCCATTTGTACCCCTTGAGCATTGCAAGGTTCCAGCGTGACCGGATAAGGCCACGCCTCTAATCTACTTGCTTTTTTGTTTTGGCGTAATAAGTGTAGCATGGAAGTTTCAAGAACAGGCACATGAGATGGAGTCGGCATAGAAGTGACAGGAAAAGTATGTGTAGATAAGGGGAACTGAGGTTGAGGAGGTCAGACCGGTATGACAGCATGAGAAATGGGCTTTGGAGGAGGAGAAGAGGCAGAAGCATACCAGTGATTATTGCCCAATCCTGTGCAACAAGAGTGGCAGGTGTATCCATGTGTGAAGATTGGTACAGAGAAGCAGGTTGAGTGGATGGCAAAGTGACCGGCTGAGGGACCGAAATGACAGGAGGGTGAGGGGCTGCAATGGACAGGGAAGGGCCTGCAGAATTACAGGTAAATTGTAGTTTAGTCCTAGAGTCATTAGATGGCTCCACAGGCAAAGGCTGCAAAGGTTTGAAGAGTGAAGAGTTAGCATAGATATGGTCCCGGGCTGTCCGAGTAGGGGCTGCGGGAGCTACAAGTACCGGCTCTTCATGAAAAGAAAGAAGATCATCAGAGGGTGACGTTAAGCCAAAGTCACCGGAGTTAGATATTGAATCTTCAATATCCTCAGGTGGGGGAGGAGCAGATGAAGGGAGAGAGAGGCTGAGCAGATAGCGAAGGCCGAGCAGGAAAGGAAAGCTGAGGAAAAGGTGGAATGTCTCCAGATTCAGAAAACTGTGGTAACTGCAGGGGGTCACGGGATTGGTATGTCATTAGGATGGCATGTACCAAGGCCCAGTCACCCCAAACAGTGATGGGAACATAATATCCTGTCAGGACCAGTTCCTGGAATTTTGCACCAATATGATCCCATAGTTCCACATCTAACGTTCTCTTTTCAGGAAACCAAGGACAGTGTTCTTCCAGCGCTCTGAATAGGGTGACCATATTTTCCAAGGGTATCCAAACTCCTCCCTGTTTTAACAGGAGTTTAATATAGCAGAGATAAGCATAATGTTTAGACTCTGCGTGACCCATAGTTACCCCGCACAATACACTGACAATTCACCAGTCTTCAGGGAGCCAAACAAGTGTTTCTGTGGACCGGACTGATGAACATTTCTCCGCACCTTCCAAAGGGAATTGTGTTCCCACATGCACTTAGGAAAAAGAAAACTATGTTGGCATGCGAGATATTGGGGGAACATGCCCCCAATATTTCAACGTAGGTTATTTCTATTTTCCATAACTGTTGGCTGGCTGAGAAATAAAGAGAGACAGTATAAAGAGAGGAATTTAACTGCTGGGCCACCAGGGGTGGCATCACATATTGGTAGGACCATGATGCCCGCCTGAGCCTCGAACCAGCAAGTTTTTATTATGGGTTACTTTTTCTTCTTTTCTATTTTTTTTTTTTTTTTTTTTTTGAGACAGAGTCTTGCTCTGTCACCCAGGCTGGAGTGCAGTGGCACAATCTCGGCTCACTGCAAGCTCAGTATCCTGGGTTCATGCCAATCTCCTGCCTCAGACTCCCGAGTAGCTGGGACCACAGGTGCCCGCCACCACGCCTGGCTAATTTTTTTGTATTATTAGTAGAAACGGGGTTTCACTGTGTTAGCCAGGATGGTCTTGATCTCACGGATCTCCTGAACTCGTGATCTACCCACCTCGGCCTCCCAAAGTGCTGGGATTACAGGCATGAGCCACCACGCCCAGCCTATTAAGGATTTCAAAAAGGGGAGGGGGTGTAAGAACAGGGAGTAGGTATAAAGATCACATGCTTCAAAGGGCAAAAGAACTACTGATAAGGGTCCAACAAAGATCATAAGGCAAAGGGCAAAAGCAGAACTACAGATAAGGGTCTACATTCAGCGGTGCACGTATTGTCTTGATAAACATCTTAAACACCAGAAAACAGGGTTTGAGAGCAGAGAACCGATCTGACCACAAATTTACCAAGGTGCAGTTTTTCCCCACCCTAGTAAGCCTGAGGGAGTACCCTCAGGCGTATCTCAAACTGAGACCAGGCGTATCTCAGTCCTTATCTCAATTGCACAACGCAGACATTCCCAGAGCGGCTGTTTATAGACCTCCCCCCAGGAATGCATTCCTTTCCCAGGATATTAATATTAATATTCCTTGCTATGAAAAGAATTTAGTGATATCTTCCCTACTTGCACGTCCATTTATAGCCTTTCTGCAAGAAGGAAAATATGGCTCTTTTTGCCCGATCCCACAGGCAGTCAGACCTTATGTTTGTCTTCCCGTGTTCCCTAAAAATTGCTATTATTCTGTTCTTTTTCAAGGTGCACCGACTTCATATTGTTCAAACACCTATATTTTATAATCAATTTGTACAGTTAACACAATTATCACAGTGGTCCTGAGGTGACAAACATCCTCAGCTTACGAAGCTAAAAAGAAATAAGATCATCAGGGGGTGACGTTAAGCCAAAGTCACCAGAGTTAGATATTGAATCTTCAATATCCTCAGGTGGGGAGGAGCAGACGAAGGGAGAGAGAGGCTGAGCAGATAGTGAAGGCCAAGTGGGAGAGGAAAGCTGAGGAAAAGGTGGAAGGTCTCCAGATTCAGAAAACTGTGGTAACTGCAGGGGGTCACGGGATTGGTATTACATTAGGATGGCACATACCAAGGCCCAGTCACCCCAAACAGTGATGGGAACATAATTTCCTGTCGGGACCAGTTCCCAGAATTTTGCACCAACACGATCCCATAATTCCATATCTAACATTCCCTTTTCGGAAAACCAAGGACAGTGTTCTTCCACCACCCTGAATAGGGTGCCCATGTTTTCCATGGGTACCTGAACTCCCCCTGCCCCGGTTTTAACAGGAGTTTAATATAGCAGAGATAAGCATAATGTTTAGACTGTGTGTGACCCATAGTTACCCTGGACAATACACAGACAACTCACCAATCATCAGGGGGCCAAACAAGCGTTTCTGTGGACTGGATCGATGAACGTTTCTCTGCACCTATGAAAGGGAATCGGGTTCCCACATGCACTTAGGAAAAAGAAAACCACATTGGTACACCAGATATTGGGGGAACCCACCCCCAATATTTCAACATACGTTATATTTTCCATAAGTGTCAGCCGGCTGAGAAATAAAGAGAGACAGTATAAAGAGACGAATATTATAGCTGGGCTGCCGGGGGTGGCATCACATATTGGTAGGACCATGATGCCCACCTGAGCCTCAAACCGGCAAGTTTTTATTAAGGGTTTCAAAAAGGGGAGAGGGTGCAAGAACAGGGAGTAGGTGCAAAGGTCACATGCTTCAAAGGGCAAAAAGCAGAACTACTAATAAGGGTCTAACAAAGATCACATGCTTCTGAGAGAACAGGACAAAGGGCAAAAGCAGGACTACTGATAAGGGTCCCACAAAGATCACAAGGAGAAAGGCAAAAGCAGAACTACAGATAAGGGTCTATGTTCAGCGGTGCACGTATTGTCTTGATAAACATCTTAAACAACAGAAAACAGGGTCTGAGAGCAGAGAACTGGTCTGACTACAAATTTACCAGAGTGGAGTTTTTCCCCACCCTAGTAAGCCTGAGGGTACTGCAGGAGACCAGGGCGTATCTCAGTCCTTATCTCAACCGCACAAGACAGACATTCCCAGAGCGGCCATTTATAGATCTTCCCCCAGGAAAGCATTAGTTTTCCAGGGCATTAATATTAATATTAATATTCCTTGCTAGGAAAAGAATTTAGCGATATCTTCCCTACTCGCACATCTGTTTATAGGCTCTCTCTGCAAGAAGGAAAATATGGCTCTTTTGCCCGACCCCACAGGCAGTCAGACCTTATGGTTGTCTTTCCTTTTTCCCTAAAAATCACTATTATTCTGTTCTTTTTCAAGGTGCACTGACTTCATATTGTTCAAACACATGTTTTACAATCAATTTGTACAGTTAACACAATTATCACAGTGGTCCTGAGGTGACGTACATCCTCAGCTTATGAAGATAACAGGATTAAGAGATTAAATAAAGACAGGCATAAGAAATTATAAAAGTATTATTTGGGAACTGATAAATGTCCATATTAAAATGAAATATTGACAATTTATGTTCCTCTGCCATGGCTCCAGCCAGTCCCTCTGTTCGGGGTCCCTGACTGCCCACAACTCTAGCGTCCTGACAGTCATGGTAACAGTGACATTGAAGGTGGGAGCTGTAGGGGCCTTTGAAAACAGTATACTAAGAATAGATAGGGCTCAAGGACAGTAGCTCCAACTGAACTTTTAATGAACTCTCGTAGGTGCCAAGAAGGCGAGTAGATAAGAAAGAATATAGAAACAAGGTACTGAGTAAAAGGTTACATGTGGAAAAAGAGTTTGTTTTGCTTGCATTCTTTCTGCTGACATGAGGTTTATAAAGTATAAATAAAGTGAGGCGGAGACTCTGAGTGCGGCCGCCATGTTCTCTGTGTGTCTTTGTCTTTGTGTGTGTTCTTTCATTCTCCACCACCCCCGGTGCGGCCCCCAACAGGGAGCTCCATCGCTGCTCTTGGTACAAAGATGGGTCAGTTCTCCATCCTGCAGCAGTGGGTTTCGGATCACAGAACATTTCTGGCCCCCAAGTGTCACTCCATTCGCAAAAAAACTTGACCAGTCTTTGCCAATCAGGACATCAGCCTCAGCTGGCCAGATGTTGACAAAGGTTTTCCCAGGGATGGTGGCCTGGATGGAAGGCAAGTCCTTGTAGCCCACGATGGCTGCGTCCTACAGGTCCCTTCCACCACGAGGTTGTCGATGTGGGTGTTCCACCCTGCTGTGGGCTGCTTGTGGCACTGCTGTCACCTCACGGGCAGGTAGGGGAGGCGGAGAGCTCAGGGCATGCACTGTGGTCGGGACCGCTGCTCTGCTAGCCGTGCAGAAGCCCTCGTACAGCCACTTCTTGGAAGTGACCATTTTAAGCATTTATTTGAAATCGATATTTTTCACTGTATTGATCCAAATGACTTCAAGCATAAAAGAATGGACAGATCAATTTTATTTGTTTACAAAAAGGAAAATGTGGCCACTCATGGCCAAGGTTAACAAAACAAAGGGCAAAGCTTAACTGGCTGAGTGTGGACTCCAATCACTGGAAAGACTGGGAAGATGATTCAGATGAAGTCATGTCTGATTTTGATCATTTCTCTGAGATGATGAACAATATGGGTGGTGAAGAAGATGTAGATTTAGCAGATGGAGCAGACGATCATTCACAAGACAGTGATGATGAAAAAATGCCTGATCTGGAGTAAGGAATATTGTCATTATCTGGATTTTGAGAAAGAAAAATAACTTCTCTGCAAGATTTCATAATTGAGAGAATTCCTGAGTTGATAGCTCTAAAGACAGATGCTGTATTTGCTTACTTTAACCCATTTTTCAACCTGTTTGTTCTTTAAAAGGCCTCACTAAGGGTTGGTATGTACCACTGTATGGGGCAATTTTCAGTCAGCTAAGGCAATAACCTTATGCATGAACATTTCCCAGACTTCCATGAAGCTGTTGAAGTCCTAGGCAATTGATGCAGCAGTTGTGATAAATACATACATCTCACCTAAGTCTCCTTTTCTTCATAACATAGATACTGACATGATAGAAAGCGCTCAGCTTAGGGAAAGAGAACTAAATTTTAGATTATAGGACATGGATTCAAAAGTGGCTGGAACAAATTGGCTGACATCTTACTGGTAACCTGCTATTCCTCTTGTGTTGTTCTTCAGGATTGTTCCACTAAAGCTTACCTTTCAAAAAATTTACCTCTCAGGCTGGGCGCAGTGCCCCACGCCTATAATCCCAGCACTTTGGGAGGCTGATGCGGGCAGATCACATGAGGCCAGGAGTTTGAGACCAGCCTGACCAACATGCCAAAACCCCGTCTCTACTAAAAATACATAAATTAGCCGGTCATGGTGGTGTGCATCTGTAATCCCAGGTACTTGGGAGGCTGAGGTAGAAGAATTGCTTGAACCTGGGAGGTGGAGGCTGCAGTGAGCTGAGATCACGCCACTGCACTCCAGCTTGGGTGACAGAGTAAGACTCTGTCTCAAAAAAAAAAAAAAAAAAAAAAAAAAAAAAAAATTGATATTACCAGATGAAATCACAGCCCCAAGGTAGTGGACATTCTTGGTGTCAATCATTATAGAAGAGAAGGGCCAACCAGGAGTTGTTAGTTGAGGCTCACAGAGGTGGGAGATGGCATCTGTCCCTGCCTCTGGGAGTGGTCTGTCTGCAGGTTCAGTGAGGACTGAAGTGAAGGCTGCTGGAATTAGGCAGGAAGGCACAGGTAGGGGGCCTCATGATGAAGAAGAGCTGGCCAGGCCTCGTAAGTCAGACTGCCTGGTTGCCCATTACTCAGAATTTTCAAATGTTGTTCAGATTTTTAAGGCCATTTGCAGCTAGGGGTGTGGGCTGGGATGAAACCCGTGAGAAACTTTCATGAAAGAAAGGGGATTTGAGGTAGGCCTTGAAGGAGAGCTAGGACTGATGCAGGACAGTCAGGCAAACCTTAAACTGGGGCTTAGCCCAGGCGGGTTCTTGGCTTCACCCAAGAAAGAATTCCAGGGCAAGCTGGTGGTGGTAGCCAGCAAGCAGCAGTGCACAGAGCAGCAGAGGTACTGCTCCTCGTGGAGCAGGGCTACTCAGGGGTAGTGTGCCCAAAGTCACAGCTCAGAGGCAGAGCTGCACTCATATTTACAGCCACTTTTAATTATATGCAAATTAAGGGGTGGTTATATAGAAATTTCTAGGATGAGGTAGTAATTTTCAGGCCATCAAGTTATTGCCATGGAAAGGGGTGTTAATATCTGGGTGTTGCCAAGGCAATGGTAAAGTGACATGGCACACTGGTGGGTGTGTCTTATGGAAAGCTGCTTCTGCCCTGGACCTGGTTTTTTTTTGAGATGGAACCTCACTTTGTTGCCCAGGCTGGAGTGTATTGGTACGATCTTGGCTCACTGCAACCTCCGCCTCCCATGTTCAAGCGATTCTCATGCCTCGGCCTCCCAAGTAGCTGGGACTACAGGCACACACCATCACACCGGCTAATTTTTGTATTTTAGTAGAGACAGGGTTTCACCATGTTGCCAGGGTGGTCTTGAACTCCTGAGCTCAGGCAATCTGCCTGCGTCAGCCTCCCAAAGTGTAAGGATTACAGGCGTGAGCCACTGTGCCCAGCCTGCGCCAGATCTGTTTAACTGGTCCTGAATTTGGTCTGGTGTCTGAGCCATGCCTCCAGAGTAGAGTTCACCTTCCTGAGTCCAGTCCCACCTCCTGCCTCACAACTGTTAGGTAGAGATGTGAAGGAGTAGGGAGAGAAGGGTGTTGCTGGAAGGGAGAGTAGCAGAGGCTGGAAGGAGCATGGCATGAGGGAAATGGTGATGGCCTTAGCTGAAAAGATGAAGAGGTGTGTTGTGGGGGATCCCTGAGAAAGATCTGAGGGGTACACTGAATCAGGCTCTGGAGCCCTGGAATAGAAGGGTATAAAGGGTATAGGGAGGCTGTAGGAGCTATTGAGAGCACTGCAGCAGGGAGCAGCAAGATGACAGTGGTGTCTTAGGAGGCTGAAATTGGTGTTGGTGCATGGGGTAGACTGGATCAGGAGACCATGTGTAAAGCCTGAGAGCTGGACTGACAAGTGGAGAGGCCTGAATCCTAAGATCCAGGCAGGGGCCTCAGTGGGGTCAACCAGCTGGTAGGGAAATATGAATGGCTACTTTCTACTCCTACAGTGACTGCCAAGCTGACCTGATATTTCACCCCAATCACAAATAAGAAATGGGAATTAAAAAACACACACACACACACAAAATGTGTTGCTTCACACCCTCACCACCATATTATAAAAGTTATACATCATTGCAGAAATCTGGAAAATGCAAATTACTAAAAATAAATATTTTTAAAATGTATTTTTTAACCTAAACGAGGCTGTATTGCATTTTTTGGCATGAATAGTTTTCTATAACTTTCCTGTTATTATTTCTCTTTCTTCTCTTTTGACAATGTCTGTCTTTTTCTTTATGTTTTTATTTTTAGACGGAGTCTCACTCTGTTACCCAGGTTGGCGTGTAGTGGCGTGATCTTGGTTGACTGCAACGTCTGCCTCCTGGGTTCAAGTGATTCTCCTGCCTCAGCCTCCTGTGTAGCTGGGACTACAGATGCGTGCCACCATGCCTGGCTAATTTTTGTATTTTTAGTAGAGATGGGGTTTCACCATGTTGGCCAGGCTGGTCTCAAGCTCCTGACCTCAGGCGACCTACCCACCTCGGCCTGGGATCGCAGGCGTGAGCCATTGTGCCCAGCCTCTTTTGACAATGTCTTTCTATATTGCCCAGGCAGGACTCAAACTCCTGAATGATTGATTTTCAGAAGTGAAGGGGCAGATCCTGATTGTTTGGTTTGCAAAAGGGGGTTCACTGAGGTGAGCTGTCATAAACTGATCAAACAGATTTCTTTTTCTGTTTATTTTATTTTTTTTTTTTGAGACAGGGTCTGGCTCTGTCATTTAGCTGAATGCAGTGGTGCAATCACGGCTCACTTCAGCCTTGACTTCCTGGGTTCAGGTGATCCTCCCACCTCAGCCTCCCAAGTAGCTGGGACTACAGGTGCATACCTTCACGCTCAGCTAATTTTTGAACTTTTCATAGAGATGGGGTTTCACCACAATCCCCAAGCTGGTCTTGAATTCCTGAGCTCCAATGATCCTCCCTACTTGGCCTCCCAAAGTGCTGGGATTACCAGTGTGAGCCACTGCGCCCAGCTGAACAGATTTCAAATGAGTTCTAGTAATATATTAGTTTTCTACTACTACATTACCATGAATATTACCACAAACTCTGTGGCTTAAAACAACACACCTGTATGATCTTACAGTCTTGGTGGGTTAGGAACCTAAGTACAGTTTCTCTGGGCCATCTACTTAGCATCTCACAGGCTGCAGTAAAGGTGTGGGCCAAGGATGGGTTTCTTTTTTTTTTTTTTTTTTTTTTTTTTGAGACGGAGTCTCACTGTGTCTCCCAGGCTGGAGTGCAGTGGCGCGATCTCGGCTCACTGCAAGCTCCGCCCCCCGGGTTCACGCCATTCTCCCGCCTCAGCCTCCCAAGTAGCTGGGACTACAGGCGCCCGCTACCGCGCCCGGCTAGTTTTTTTTGTATTTTTAGTAGAGACGGGGTTTCACCATGTTAGCCAGGATAGTCTCGATCTCCTGACCTTGTGATCCACCCGCCTCGGCCTCCCAAAGTGCTGGGATTACAGGCTTGAGCCACCGCGCCCGGCCAATGGGTTTCATCTGAAGGCTCTACTGGGGAAGAATCTGCTTCCTATGTGCCTGGTTGTTAGCAGAATTCAGTTCCTTTTGATTGCTGGACAGAAGAGCTTTTTTTTTTTTTCGCTGGCTGTCAGCTGGAGGCCCAGAGGTAGGTGACTAGATGGTACTTGCAGTTCCTTATCACGTGGAGCTCTCCAACATGGCCACTCGCTTACTCACAGCCGGCAAGAGAGAGAGGCTCCAGCAAGATGAGGTGAATGGTGATGTAACATGTAATCTTATGTAACAACATCATGTGTTTCTTATCACCTATACATACACAATCGATTAGAAGCAAATCAAACATCATGCCCACACACAAGAGGATCACACAAGAGTGAGAACACCAGGAGGTGGGGTCAAAAGTTATTACCCTCAGGGGCCATTCTGTCCACCACAGGTAGCTACTACTTGTTACCATGGCTATAGAACAGTCCATCTTTTCCTAAGTTTGTGGATGTGGAGCAACTGGAGTGGTATACACGGCTATTGGAAATGTAAAATGTTAAGCCACTTTGGAAAACGGTTTGGCAGTTTCTTGAAAACGTAAACACCATATGATCCAGTCATTCCACTACTAGATATTTACCCAAGAGAAATGAAAACAACCCACATAAAGACCTGTGTGCAAATGTTCATAGCAGAATATTCATAATATTAGAAAAGAAGAGGCCAGGTGGAAAAGAAGAGGCTCACGCCTGTAATCCCAATAGTTTGGGAGGGCAAGGCAGGAAAATCACTTGAGCCCAGGCAACATAGGGAGACCCTGTCTTTACAGAAAAAATTGTAAAAATTAGCCAGTCATGGTGGCATGAGCCTGTAGTTTCAGCTCTTCTGGAGGCTGAGGTGGGAGCATTGCTTGAGCCTGGGAGCTTGAGCTGTGGTCATGCCATGCACTCCAGCCTGGATGACAGAGGAGTGACCCTGTCTCAAAAACAGCAACGACAAAAACCAAAACCAAAAAACAACAAAACAAAAACCCAAAAATGGAAACAACCCAAGTGTCCATCAACAAGAGAGTAAATAAACACAGTGAGAACTATCCATGCAGTGGAATATTTCTCAGCAATAAAAATGAACAGGTTAGTTATATGCACAACAACATAGATGACTGTCAAATCATCATGCTGCAAGAATGAAGCCAGACAAGAAAAGGCCCCCCTCCCTACCAAAAATCCTGTATGATGCTATTTATTTGCCATTCTAGAAATGCAAATTAATCTACAGTTCCCAAAAGCAGGGCAGTTGTTGCCTGGGGTGAGACAGAGAAGGAGAGATGGACTTTAAAGGGCACTTGGAAACTTCTGAGGGTGACAAAATGTTTTGCATTTTTTTTTTTTTTAATTGAGACAAGGGGCCAGGCTTGGTGGCTCATGCCTGTATCCCAGCACTTTGGGAGGCTGAGGGGGGCGAATCACGAGGTCAGGATTTCAAGACCAGCCTGGCCAACATGGTGAAACCCCATCCTTATTAAAAATACAAAAATTAGCCAGGCGCGATGGTGCGTGCCTGTAGTCCCAGCTACTTGGGAGGCTGAGGCAAAAGAATCGCTTGAACCCAGAAGGCGGAGGTTCAGGTGAGCCGAGATCATACCAGTGTACTCCAGCCTGGGTGACAGAGCAAGACTCAGTCTCAAAATAAAAATAAATAAAATAAAATAAAAATAAATAAATAAATAATAAAATGAGACAAGTTATCGCTATGTTGCCCAGGCTGCTGATATTGAACTCCTGGCCTCAAGCAATCCTTCTGCCTCGGCTTCCCAAAGTGCTGGAATACAGGCATGAGCTACTGCACTCACCCTGTTCTGTATCTTAATGGTGGTAGTGGTTCACAGGTGTATACATCTGTCACACTCATCAAATCGGACACTTTAAAGAATGCAGTTATTGTACAGGCTGGGCATGGCGGCTCACGCCTATAATCCCAGCACTTTGGGAGGCCAAGGCAGGTGGATCACCTGAGGTCAGGAGTTCAAGATTAGCCTGGCCAACATGGTGAAATCCGTCTCTACTAAAAATACAAAAATTAGCCGGGCGTGGTAGTGGGCACCTGTAATCCCAGCTACTCGGGAGGCTGAGGCAGGAGAATCGCTTGCATCAGGGAGGCAGAGCTTGCACTGAGCTGAGGTCGTGCCACTGCACTACAGCCTCGGTGACAGAGCAACGCTCCATCTCAAAAAATAATGTAGTTATTGTACATAAATTATAACATAAATTTATGCACATAAACTCAATAAAGTTTATTAAGAACAAAAAGTAAATAGTAAATGAGATTCAACATACACATATGAATCCAGACACTTGGAAGTGGAAGTAATGTTGATATTGAATACAGGTAATTTTGAACAAATTTTTCAATGTAATAACATTCTCACATCTTTTATTAATTAACTAAAAAAGAAATGGAGCTACTTGAAGTATTTTTTTTTTTTTTTGAGACAGTGTTTTACTCTGTTGCCCAGGTTGGAATACAGTGGCACAATCTTGGCTCACTGCAACCTCCGCCTCTCGGGTTCAAGAAATTCTCCTGCATCAGCCTCCCACGTAGCTGGGACTATAGGTGCCCACCACCACACTCGGCTAATTTTTGTATTTTTAGTAGAGACAGGAATTCACCATGTTGGGCAGGCTGGTCTCGAACTCCTGACCTCAGGTGATCCTCCTGCCTTGGCCTCCCAAAGTATTGGGATTACAGGCGTGAGCCACGGTGCCCGGCCTACTTGAAATATTTTACATATTAATTCACTTACAAGGTAGTTACCATCAGTTTGGTATTAATAGAATAAAGAGGTTATTTATCAATAAAAATTACTAGTGACACTGAGCATTTTTCACATTTAGCAGCCAGTTGATTTTTTTTTTTTTTTTTTTGAATTGCCTGTTGTGACTTTGCTTGATTTTTCGTGGTTGATTATTTAACATTTCATTTGTTTTTTGTTTTTTTTTTTTTTTTGTTTTTTTGGGGCGGGGTCATCTTATGCCCAGGCTGGAGTGCAGTGCTTAATCTGAAAACCACTGCCAAGCTCTACCTCCTTGAGTTCATGAAATTCTCCTGCCTCAGCCTCCCAGTAGCTGGGGCTACAGGCATGCATCCACCACCTTGACTAGTTTTTGTATTTTTTTAGTAGGGGCAGGGGTTTCACCGTGTTAGCCAGGATGGTCTCGATCTCTGACCTCGTGATCCAAGCCGTCTGAAGCCTCCCAAAGATGCTGGGATTACAGGCTTGGTACGTGCTTGGCCTTGCTGTGTTTGTTTACAGACTCATCCTGCCTCTCATCCCAGCCTGGGAGCTCCACAGAGACAAGAACCGTATTTCATTTATTTCTCTATCCCCAGTCTAGTACAGTGTCTGGTATTTAGTTCATGAAATGTTTTGTTAAAATTGAACGAAATGAGGCCAAGTGCAGTGGCTCATGTCTGTAATCCCACCATTTTGGGAGGCCAAGGCCGGTGGATCATTTGATGTCAGGAATTTGAGACCAGCCTGTCCAACATGGTGAAACCCTATCTCTACTAAAAATACAAAAATTAACCGGGCCTGGTGGCAAGTGCCTGTAATCCCAGCTACTCGGGAGGCTGAGACAGGAGAATCACTTGAACTCAGGAGGCGGATGTTGTAGTGAGCTGAGACTGAGCCACCGCACTCCAGCCTGGGCAACAAAGCGAGACTCTGTCTCAAAAAAAAAATAGTAAAAAAATATAAAATAAAACGAGACAAGTTATTGCTATGTTACCCAGGCTGCTGATACTGAACTCCTGGCCTGAAGTGACCCTTCTGCCTCGGCCTCCCAAAGTGCTGGGACTACAGGCGTGTCACCATGTTGGATAGGTTGGCCTCGAACTCCTGACCTCAAGTGATCCACCTTGGCCTTTTAAAGTATTGGGATTACAGGCATGAGCCACCATGCCTGGCCCCTTTTTGCAATTAATCAAAAAAAGGCCTAGGTAAAAAAAAAAATTATATATATGAATGGAATGATATTCTCATAACCCCTTGGAAACATTACTTCTGTTTAACAGATGAGGAATGTAAGACACAGAGGCTGAGTAATTTGCAGCCACACACTGCCAAATGGTAGCATTGGGACTGTAATCTGGGCCTTCTGATTCTTTTTATTTATTTGTATTAATTTAATTTTTTTTTTAATAGATGGGGTCTCGCTATGTTGCCCAGGGTGGTGTGGAACTCTAAGGCTCAGGTGATCCTCCTGTCTGGGCCTCCCAAAGTGTTGGGATTACAGGCGTGAGCCACCATGCCCTGCCGCAGGCTTTCCGATTCTAAACCATAGATTCAATGAAATTGTCCTCCATTCCCTCCAGAGATGTTTGCCTGGACCCTGTTTTCCTCAGGATATCAATGAATAGTTCATGAGTTTTGTGAGTGAAGGTCAACTTCCATCAGGCGCATGCGTCCCTTCCTTTTCCCATGGAGGAAGACGCCTCGTTTCCTTCCGCTTTGCTTGTTTTTTGGCCCCCGCGACTCACCATCGCCAGTGCGGAGGCGTTCGCTAGTTGAAATGATGGCGACTGGAACGCCAGATTCTCAAGCGCGATTCGGTCAGTCCGTGAAGGGGCTTCTCACGGAGAAGGTGACCACCTGTGGTACTGACGTCATCGCGCTCACCAAGCAGGTGCTGAAGGGCTCCCGGAGCTCCGAGGTGAGCTGGGAGTGGACTGTCCCGGCCTGATAGTCCGGGGAGTCGCACCCTTTCGTTGCTGTGGGAAGGCGGTCGCGTTGCAGCCTGGGAATTGTATGCTGTGAAGTACTCGCTATGAGTAGGTCGTCTTCGCGAAGGCGCGTGTTGCATTCTGGGGTGTGTAGTCTCTTTGGTTAGGGATAGTGCGTGAGGGTGGGAGGAAGAAACGATGCCCTGGGAACCTGTCCTTTATTATTTATTTGTTTGTTTGTTTGTTTGTTTATTTATTTATTTATTTATTTATTTATTTATTTTTTTTTTTTTGAGACGGAGTCTTGCTCTGTAGCCCGGGCTGGAGTGCAGTGGCCGGATCTCTGCTCACTGCAAGCTCCGCCTCCCGGGTTTACGCCATTCTCCTGCCTCAGCCTCCGGAGTAGCTGGGACTACAGGCGCCCGCCACCTCGCCCGGCTAGTTTTTTGTATTTTTAGTAGAGACGGGGTTTCACCGTGTTAGCCAGGATGGTCTCGATCTCCTGACCTCGTGATCCGCCCGTCTCGGCCTCCCAAAGTGCTGGGATTACAGGCTTGAGCCACCGCGCCCGGCTATTTATTTATTTATTTATTTATTTATGTTGTTGTTGTTGTTGTTGTTACGAAGTCTCGCATTCTGGGGTGTGTAGTCTCTTCGGTTAGGGATAGTGCGTGAGGGTGGGAGGAAGAAATGATGCCCTGGGAACCTGTGCTTTATTTATTTATTATTTATTTATTTATGTTGTTGTTGTTGTTGTTACGAAGTCTCGCTCTGTCTCCCAGGCTGGAGTGCAGTGGCGCGATCTTGGTTCACGCCATTCTGCCTCAGCCTCCCGAGTAGCTGGGACTACAGGCGCCCGCCACCGCGCCCGGCCGGGAACCTGTGCTTTAAAACAGAGCTGTTTGGGAGGCCGAGGCGGGCGGATCACCTGGGGTAGTGAGTTCGAGACTAGCCTGACAATCATGGAGAAACTCCCGTCTCTAGTTAAAAAAAAGAAAAATTAGCCAAGCGTGGTGGCGCAAGCCTGTAATCCCAGTTACTGGGGAGGTTGAGGCAGGAGAATTGCTTGAACCTGGGAGGCGGAGGTTCCGGTGAGCCGAGGTCGCCCCATTGCACTCCAGCCTGGGCAACAAGAGCGAAACTCCGTCTAAAACAAACAAACAAACAACAACAACAACAACAAAAGCCAGAGAGAGGCAGGGCGCCGTGGCTCACGCCTGTAATCCCAGCACTTTGAGAGGCCGAGGCGGGTGGATCACGAGGTCAGGAGATGGAGACCATCCTGGCTAACACGGTGAAACCCCATCTCTACTAAAAATCCAAAAAAAAAAAAAAAGCCAGGCGTGGTGGCGGGCGCCTATAATCGCAGCTACTCAGGAGGCTGAGGCAGGAGAATAGATTGAACCAGGGAGGCGGAAGTTGCAGTGAGCCAAGATTGTGCCACTGCACTCCAGCTTGGGTGACAGAGAACAAGACCCTGTCTCAAAAATACATACATGTATATGTATATATATTATATTTTCAACTAAAGGTGTTTATCGTTAACCACCTATAAATATTGAACATATTCATCATAAACATACATTTATTTAGCATTTTATATGTGCTGGACACTTGTCTTTTATGGAGTTTAATTCATGAAGTCTTTAGAATGACTAATTGAAGGCGGTACTTTTCCTTTTCTTTTTTTGAGACAGAGTCTAGCTCTGTTGCCAGGCTGGAGTGTAGTGGCGTGATTTTGGCTCACTGCAACCTCTGCCTCCTGGGTTCAAGCGATTCTTCTGCCTCAGCCTCCCGAGTAGCTGGGATTACAGGCACACACCACCACGCCCAGCTAATTTTTGTATTCTTAGTAGAGATGGGGTTTCACCATGTTGGCCAGGCTGGTCTAGAACTCTTGACCTCGTGATCCGCCTGCATCGGCCTTCCAAAGTGCTGGAATTACAGGCAGGAGCCACCACGCCCAGCAGCATTGCTTCTTAAACAGTCTCCACATAGCTATTTTGTTTGATTAACTGAGAATTTCATGTGTAAAACACTCATTCCACAGTATTCATTTAACAAATACTTATTGGGTGTCTGCTATGTGCCAGGAACTGCTCTAGGTACAAGGGATAAACTAAATCCCTCTACTTAGGAAGTTTACATTTTAGTGAAGAGACAGACAATAAACAAATGAAACCGAAAAAAATCAGGTGGTGGTAAATCCTGTGAAGCAAAATTAATCTGGGAATAGAGTGTGATGAAAGGGTTAATTTTTGTTTGTTTGTTTTGAGACAAAGGAGGAGTCTTGCTAGCTCTGTCACCCAGGCTAAAGTGCAATGGCAGGATCTCTGCTCACTGCAACCTCCACCTCCTGGGTACAAGTGATTCTCCTGCCTCAGCCTTCTGAGTAGCTGTGATTATAGGCCCCTGCCACCATGCCCTGCTAATTTTTGTGTTTTTAGTAGAGATGGGGTTTCACCATGTTGGCCAGGCTGGTCTCACACTCCTGACCTCAAGTGATCCTTCCCGCCCTGGCCCCCCAACGTGCTGAGATTACAGACATGAGCCACCACACCCCGCGGAAAGGGTTAGTCTTAAACAGATGATCAGGGAAGGGCTCTCTGGGGAGAGAGCCTGTGAGGAGAAACACACGGACATTTGCCCACAGCACAATGAGTGGTTATGACTCATAGGCTTGTCTCTTGGCATGCCTGTGTTTCTGCTCCTCCATTTGAGTTGTGTGCTTAGTGAGGGTCCACTGTGTTTTTTTCTAAATATAATGTGTGTATGGGCTTGGCACAGTGACTCATGCCTGTAATCCTAACACTTTGGGAGGCCGAGGCAGGATTGCTTAAGCCCAGGAGTTCGAGACCAGCCTGGGCCACATGGTGATATCCGGTCTCTGTAAAAAAAAAAAAAAAAAAAAAAGAATGAAAAAAGTTTTTAAAATGTGTGTATGGCACTTACGCTTACAGTTGCATCTATGTAATTTAGTGAAATAATACGAAGAATGATGAAATATGAGTACCAAAAAACAGGGTTGCTATTGCTATGAAAACTAAGTTGAAAATCAGAAACACTTGTTGAAGATGAGTAGCTAAGACAAATTGTTATTGAGTTAATTATGAACAAGTTAATGGTAAAAGCCTGGGAGAAAAATTTGTAGCAATCTAAAAAGATTCTGTAGTGAAGATTGTTCAGGTGTATTCAAGATGTTCTTCCATTTTAAAGAAAGCAAAACTAGAAATCTCAGATATGGCATGTTATGTGTCTGGTCGGTTTATGTAGGAAAGTGATGCAGAATGCCAATGAATATATCAAGGAAAGGCCTTGGCTTTACTTTACAACAGCCCCTGCCTTCAAGGCAACCACAATTCCCATCCAGTCTGTTTTCTAAATGTCTCACAAATCCTTTGTTTCTTTTTTTCTCAGCTACTTCTGTGTTTCAGGCCATCCTCATTGCTTGCTTAGAGTACTGCTATGTCATCCTAACCAATCTCTGTGCCTCATTCCCCACTCTAGTCCACCTGCTTACCACATTTCTAAAACAGAAAAATGGATCATGCCATTTTTCTCTAGAATTACACACACAAGATTAATTCTAAACCCTAACTTTTAAGTCTCAGATTAGAAGTCACTTTTAAGAACCTTTCCTGAATACCTACCCCTGTAATCGGTTACACCTCCTGCCCCACTACATGCTCCCAGAGCAGCCAATGCTTCCCCATCAGCACTTACTGTAAGGTGATTTAAGTGCCTGTGTTCCCTTTGTATCCCCTCCAGATTGTGAGCCCCGTTATCACTCTTAACCGGAGTAAGGGCATATGTTAAACACTCAACAAATGTTTGTTAAATGAATAAGTGAATGACGTAGATTCTGTTAGAACCCTTTTTTTTTCCTGCCATCGGTTTGTAAGTCACCATCTCCCATCTATAGGAGTTTGAAGTTTTCCCTTAAAAGTAGCCACAGGAGGAATGCAAAGTGGTACAGCCCTAAAGGAGAGGAATTTGGCAATATGTAGCAAAATTAAAACCCCATAATCACATGAGTCTATCCCAAATATATGCTGGCAAAAAGATGCAAATATATGAGATATTTGTAACAGTAAAAGCTATAAGATGCAAGATATGAGAATTTTTAGTACCACTACTTACTGTGGCAAAAGACTGGGAACAGCCCCCAAATCCCTCAGCAGATAACTGATTGAATAACTTTATGGTCACCTATAGAGTGTGGTACTCTGCAGTTGTAAAAGAGCAATGGATTCAATAGGAGATAGCAATTGAATATGAGAGTCAATATGTGTTGCTGCAGATAGCCCTCAGGGATCTATTGCAAAGTGAAAATATCGAGGTGTAGGCTGGGTGCGGTGGCTCATGCTTGTAATCCTAGCACTTTGGGAGGCCGAAGCAGGCAAATCACTTGAGCCCAGGTGTTTGAAACCAGCTTGGGTAACATGGCAAAACCCCATCTCTACAAAAAAATACCAAAAACTATCTGGGCATGGTGGCGTGCACTTGTAGTCCCAACTACTCTGGAGGCTAAGGTGGAAGGATCACCTGAGCCCGGGAGGTTGAGGCTTCAGTGAACAGTGATGGTGCCACTGCACTCCAGCCTGGGTGACAGAGTGAGACCATATCTCAAAAAAAAAAAAAAAAATATATATATATATATACACACACACACACACACTCTCTCTCACACACACATAGAGAGTGTGCAAGGTGTAAACAAGTACACATAGTATGTTACATTTTAAGTAGGAAGGTGGTATGGAGGAAAAGAAATACATGTGTCCATTGTTTAAAAAGGAACAATGGAAATAAAACCACAAAGCTAATAAAAATAGTTATGCATGAGGCTGGGTGTAGGGGCTCATACCTGTAATCCCAGGCAGGTGGATCACCTGAGGATGGGAGTTTGAGACCAGCCTGGCCAACACAGTGAAACCTTGTCTCTACTGAAAATATAAAAATTAGCTAAGCGTGGTGGCATATACCTATAATCCCAGCTACTCAGGAGGCTGCTGCAGGAGAATCTCTTGAATACGGGATGCAGAGGTTACAGTAAGCCAAGATCACATCACCACACTCCAGCCTGGGTGACAGAGTGAGACCCTGTCTCAAAAAAATGAAAATTTAAAAAAAAAAAAAAAATAACTATGCATTTGGGGGAGAGAACAGGGAAAGAAAGGGACCAAGACGGAAAGTCCTATTTTATTGTTTTGACTTTAGACGTCCAGAAACGGTTACTAACTTTAAAACTTATAAATAAAGTTGCCCTGGGTAGGGGAAGAAATCTGGCAATCCTAGTTACTTTGAAATCATGCCACCCTTTCCACCAGAGTCTCCCTGACCCGGGAGAACAGGGAAGGGCTGGTAGGATACATATAGCAGTAACTCCTTTTACTTGGCCGGATTTAGGAGCAGGGTGCAGTATTAGGCCAAGAATCTCTGTTGGTCTCTACTTGCCTCTCTCAATGGTAATGCAGTCAGCTCGTCCTTGACTGTAGGCCACCCAGTAGAATCCAAGCTCTGCTTTTCTCTTTTGGTCTCAGGACCCATTAAACTCAGTGACCTCATTAAATTCTGCCTGCACATTTCTCCTTTCTTTTCTTTTTCTTTTCTTTTTGTTTTTTTTTTGAGACAGAGTCTCACTCTGTTGCCAGGCTGGAGTACAATGGTGCAATCTCAGCTCACTGAAACCTCTGCCTCCCAAGTTCAGGAGATTCTCCTGCCTCAGCCTCCTGAGAAGCTGGGATTACAGGCACGTGCCACCATGCCTGGCTAAGTTTTGTAATTTTAGTAGAGAGGTTTTGCCATATTGGCCAGGCTAGTCTTGAACTCCTGATCTCAGGTGATCGCCTGCCTTGGCCTCCAAATGTGCTGGGATTACAGGCGTGAGCCACTGCACCTGGCCATCTCCTTTCTTTTCTTTTTCCCAGCCCTGTCTGGTCATCTTTTATGGAGTGGTTCCCTATTTTAATCCCTGAGCTTCTCCTCATGGCTTCCCCACACCTCCCACTGTTTCTCTTATTCCATTTTTTTTCTTTCTTTCTTTTTTTTTTTTTTGAGACAGGGTCTTGCTTTGTTGCCCAGGCTGGCGTACAGTGGTGCGATCTTGGCTCACTGCAACCTTCGCCTCCTGGGTTCAAGCAATTCTCCCACCTCAGCCTCCCGAGTAGCTGGGATTACAAGCGCATGCCACCATGCCCAGCTAACTTGTATTTTTTGGTAGAGGTGGGGTTTCACCATGTTGCCCAGGCTGGTCTTAAACTCCTGACCTCAAGTGATCTGCCCACCTCGGCCTCCCGAAGTGCTGGGATTACGGGCATGAGCCACTGCACCTGGCTTTCTCTTATTTCATTTCTAAATAGCTATATTCCTCTGTTCTTTTCAGCCCATTCTAACTCTTGTGCCTTTACTACTCTCAAACCACCCCAAATCTCAAATCTGCCTTTAAAGAATCAAGAGTCATGTTCTGTCACTGAACTTGTGGTGCCAAAGTTTTTTTGCAGACTTCTCTTAGCATTTAATGAATACACTGTGCCAACAGCTCAGCAGTTAGGAAGCACTTGATTTCTCAGGCGGTGGCCTTTGAAACAGATGTCGGGTCCATGCCAGAACTGCCATAGTGCCAATGAAATGAATTTTCAACATGAACAAATAGAAAATGATCCTCCATTACATTTTGAGTGTTTGTGGTTGTATAGGGTGGAGGAGCGGGAGCGGAGAGAGGGTAGTGGTGGAACAGCTGCAGACAGAAGATTACAGGAAGTTTGGGGATTTTGATTATTACCATTTTATTTTTGTGTTCCAGCTGCTAGGTCAGGCAGCTCGAAACATGGTACTACAGGAAGATGCCATCTTGCACTCAGAAGATGTAAGAAACAACTTTTTTTTTTATTATTTGGGTTTATGTATATAGTTTGTGTGGCCACAGGAAAGTGGAATGTTCTATTTATCTCTCTCTTTTTTATGCAGAGTTTAAGGAAGATGGCAATAATAACAACACATCTTCAATACCAGTGAGTATGCCCCCTCCAGCAACTATTTGCTGCAGAATCGTTATCCCTAGTCTGCTTTCATGGCCTTTGTGCTTCAGTGCTTTCCTATGGAGGCCAGAGTGGGAGTAAAGGTGGGGGTGGCCAAGGATGACTTTTCTCAATGGCAGAGATGCCTGAGACTCAGAAGAAGTAGGGGTAAGGGATGCGAATCAGGAGCAGAGTCCACCTTTTATGAACCTCCCCATGTTAAATTGAGGCCTCTTCAGAGAGAGACTGTAAACCCTGTAAAGGCAGGGCCTATGCCAGGACCATGCTAGCACTGTACTTGGCACCTATGAGGCAGTTCATCCGTATTTGATGACTGACTGTGCCCAAGGTTTCTCCTGGGAAGTTGGGTCCTCTACTAGGGAATCAAGTTTAACACACCTATATCCTACATGGTACGTAGGTAACTATGGCGCCTGCTACATATAAATCATGTAGGGAATTTTGAAATATAAGATGCCCCCCCTTTCTCCATTATAATTTGCTCTTCATCTTATTTAATGTTGTTATATATTTTATGTACTTGATACTATACTTATGTACCTGTTAGAAATATATGGTTAGGGGCTGGGTGCGGTGGCTCACATTTGTAATCCCAGCACTTTGGGAGGCCGAGGAGGGCAGATCACCTGAGATCAGGAGTTCAAGACCAGCCTGGCCAACATGGTGAAACCCCTCGCTACTAAAGATACAAACAAGTAGCTGAATGTGTTGGTGAGCGCCTGTAATCCCAGCTACTCAGGAGGCTGAGGCATGAGAATTGCTTGAACCTGGGAGGTGGAGGTTGCAGTGAGCGGAGATCGCACCTCTGCACTCTACCCAGGGCGATAAAAGTGAAACTCTGTCTCCAGAAAAAAAAAAGAGGCTGGGCACAGTGGCTCATGCCTGTAATTCCAGCACTTTGGGAGGCTGAGGCAGGCGGATCACCTGAGGTCAGGAGTTCGAGACTAGCCTAGCTAACATGGTGGTGAAACCCCATCTCTAATAAAAATACAAAAATTAGCTGGGCATGGTGGCACACACCTGTAATCCCAGCTACTCGGGAGGTGGAGGCAGGAGAACTGCTTGAGCCTGGGAGATGGAGGTGGCAGTGAGCTGAGATCAGGCACCACTGCACTCCATCCTGGTGACAGAGTGAGACTGTCTCAAAAAATATATATGGTTAGAAATTTCACTCTTTGATATTTAAATAGCTAACATTTGTCATAGTCATTCTTTGGGTATCTACGTATTAGGTATGTGACCATTTGATTCCGTATACACAGACTAATTTTAAGCCATGCATGTAGTTTGTTGGACCACATTTCTCACTCTGGGACAGTGTTACTATCTGTTTAGGTTTAGAATCCATCTTTTCAGCAGCCCTGCACTCAGATAGGAATCCCTGTTCAATAGCACAATCTTAGGATAGGATGGACAGAAATACAGAATGTGACATAAGCTGAAATTTCTTCTGCCTATATGCATATATCTGGTCATAAATGAAATTTCTACTAGTTCACTTATGTGTATTTTCCTCTTTCCTTTTCTGATTTAGGCAAGAAGCTATTCAGAAGAAGTAAGTAACCCCAAAGGTAGAGGAGTAGGGAACCAACTGAAGCAGGCTGGGGAAATTATACTGCTGGGTCCAGGATCAATACAAAACACTGGTTGACATATGCCCTCAAATTGAAATATGCTATGGGATACTCACTTGGGATTTAAAGAATACAGCATATTTCAAAGGTGTGCAGTAACTCAACTCACTGCTATTAATAGTAAAGCTTTCTAAAAGTTACAGGGTATAGAGACCAACCTTAAGAAGTAGAAAATCTTTTACGTTGCTAATATTCATTAAACAGAGTAAATGTGGAAAAACCATTAAACAGCCTTGTTTTCTAAAATGGATTAAATTTGTCCCTTGCAATATTGTTTACATTACTAATTGGCTTTGCAAACCTTTCATCAGAGTTTAAACACTTCTGGGACCCAACTGGACTAATACCAATTTTGATTTACATGCAACAGTATTTATGCGTTAAACTACAGATAGCTTATACAGGACAGGTGTAGTGGCTGGCTCATGCCTGTAATTCCAGGACTTTGGAAGGCTGAGGCTGGAGGATTGCTTGAGCCCAGAGTTTGAGATTGCCCTGTGCAGCATTGTGAGACTCTGTCTGTGATGAAAAAAAAATTTGTAAATAGTTGTACAAAGATGTCTTTATTATTGCTCATTTCAGATAAACCCTATCTCTATTCTTATTCTAGTGTGGAACAGTCATCAGATCTACAGGACCAGTTGAATCATCTGTTGAAATAGAATGACATGTAAGAGTGCTGTAGCACTCCTTTGCCTAATGCTGAGGAGTAAATACCTTATACAACCCTCCTCTGGGTTTGGTTTTCTGTTTTCTTCTCCAAAAGTTAAGTTAGAAAAGTTCTGTGTTGATGTACAGTTTCTCCTAAGAAGAAGCGAGGTGGTTGAATTTTGAAGGCACTTCTTGAATCGGACTAACCCATGCTCTTATTGAATTCTTTCAGCTGCTGTGTTTAGTTTGATATTAAAGCAAAATTAAAAGAGCTTTTAGTTTTTCCCATAGAACTTTTAATATGTCAAAAGCTATATTGTCTGAATTGCAGTACTTAAGCAAATACTGAGTGGTGTTTTAAATTCAGAAATAGAGCTTCTATTATGAACACATAAAAATGATTTTTTCTCTTAATCATTATTAAGGAAATATTTTAATTTCATGGTCATATAATGGTGAGAAGTAATACCTGATTGTTTCCTTTTCTGTTCTAGTAACTCAGAGGAGGTATGTGTTTTATTTGTGATAGCAAATTCCTAAATGAACATTAGGCAAGTGGTATCATTATCAGGCCAGCTGCAGCCTCTTGCCTTGACCTGCATTCCTAGAATTTCTTTGTTGCTGTAATTCTTGATTAAGTGACCTTGACTTTGATTTTGTAATTTTGCTAATCATCAGCAAATTCACTTGCATGACGTTACTGCCAAATATGAAGGTAGTTGAATTATTATGAGTGATTGCGGCAGAGGGTTGTGCCATGGTGAAAACTTTGATGTTTGTCTGTGTTCATTGGATCCATCTTTTTAAATGACATTACCATGAGTCTGTGGTCAAACCTGAATATCTTTGTTTAAATTTAAAATGGGACTCTATATTGTTCTAGTTCAGGTCTTCATTTACTAAGCGATTGAGAGAAATCTGACATAAGAAAATATTGTTTTCACTGCTGGAACAAAGAGGAAGTAACAGTGAATCCAATATAGTTCATATTGTTATTGTCCAGTCATCAGGTTAACTAAGCATATCAGATTATGTTTATTTCTCATACATATGGATATTAACTTAAGGTAAAAAAGCTAGATGTGAAGGATCTGAAAAGGCATTAATTTATGTACTAATTCTGTAAATATGTATTAATTGCAGTATTATTAAATACAGATGAATTCAGTTTACCTTTGAAAAGGAAGACCACTAATTTAGAAAACAAAGCTAAGTGCAGTCATTACAAGAAGCAAAGAAATACTTAAGTTGGAAAAAAATTAAAATGAAGGGATGATCTAAGTTTTCTTCATGCTGGAACAAATATTAAAGAAGCAACAATTGCTTACATTGTATGTGATAAAATATATGTTTCACAATCAAAATTTTAATAGTAAATATAAGATAAAATTTATATTAAATAATGAAAATGTATTTGTACTGAATTTAGTCACTAGAGAACACTGTAACAAAATATATGAAAGAAAAGTAGCCAGAAATATGAGAACAGGTGGAAATGTGTACTTTATTTGATTTTTTTTTTATAGAAATAAACAACATACATAGAATTAAATGGTGATCAAAAACATGGAAAAAAATACTTCGCTAAGTAACGTCTAAGTTGTAGAGGATGTGCTGGAAGATAATATTTTTAAAATAATAAATGTTCAAATGCCATGCAAGAAAATTTATGTGATAATACCAAAGCAATACTATAAGAAAATTATCATGCTTTAAATCTCTGTATTAGGGATAGGGTGGAAATATTTTTGTTTTTTTAAAGGGGTATATAGTTAGAATTTAGAAAGAAATCAAAATGGAAATAATAAAACTAAACAAATTAGAAACAATAAATTAGAAAGAATAAAAAGTATTAAGTAGTTCTTATAGATTAAATTGGTAAAGTGTCAGCTCAGCCAGAAAAGTACAAATTAGTAAATTCGTAATTGAATAGGCAATATAGAAAATCAATTAGATTTGAACAAAGTTATCAATTTGCTGCTAAAAATTTGATTAATATATGCCCAGCTCCTTATAAAGATAAAAAATTACAAAACTGAAACCTAATGGAGAATATTCCGGATTGGTTATGAGAACCCACAAACTAAGAATAACCAATTAAAATGGCATTTGCTTGTGAAGGCTTTCGTGAGACTTTTCCGAACTGTCAAAGAACATACGCTCCTGGCTGGGCGCAGTGGCTCATGCCTGTAATCCTGCCACTTTGGGAGGACAAGGCAGGCGGATCACAGGGTCAGGAGTTGGAGACCAGCCTGGCCAACATGGTGAAACCCCATCTCTACTTAAAAAATACAAAAATTAGCCAGGCATGGTGGCACGCGCCTGTAATCCCAGCTACTCGGGAGGCTGAGACAGGAAAATTGCTTGAACCCAGGAGGTGGAGGTTGCAGTGAGCCAAGATCGAGCCACTGCACTCCAGCCTGGGAGGCAGAGCAAGACTGCATCTCAAAAAAAAAAAAAGAACCTATACTCCCCAAAATATAGAAAATGATCTTAAGACACTAATTCATTTAATGAAGTAAACAGGATTTTCATTTTAAAAATAAAATGACATAAGAAAGATGATGCAAGAGGATGTAAGATAATATAGGTGATTTTTTTATGAGTATAGATGCAAAAATCCGAATAAAATCTTAAAAAACTGAATAGAGAAATATTTTGAATAATTGCTCATGTAACTCCAGAACTTCAAAGTTGATGTAATAGTTACAAAACACATTAGGTTAATAAGTAATAAAATCTTTTATCACTATAATATATACCAAAAAGGCATTTAAAATACACTTTCTATTTCAAAAAAAACTAAACAAAAAGAATTTTTTAAAAGGGTATGTTTTAAAACCCAACATAATATTTGATGAAGAAGAGTCATATAACCCCAGAATATTAGAACTGTATGGGGCCTTAAAAGTTCTTAAATTCTGGTCCCATGTTTTACAGATGAAACAAACACAGCCAGGAAGATGAAATGACTTACCCAAGGTCACTGAGCTTGATGGCAGGTCTTTTGACTACTAGTCTAGCTCTCTGTTACCTGCTGGTTTCCTTATGCATAGAAACGGGTGCCACCTGTCATTACTAGTCTTCAACATAATACTAAAGAGCTCTTAGAAAGGGAAAAGATCTATGGCCGGGTGTGGTGGCTCATGCCTGTAATCCCAGCACTTTGGGAGGCTGAGGTGGGCAGATCACGAGGTCAGGAGATCAAGACTATCCTGGCTAACACGGTGAAGCCCCATCTCTACTAAAAATACAAAAAAAAAAAAAAATTAGCTGGGCATAGTGGCGGGCACCTGTAGGCCTAGCTACTCGGGAGGCTGAGGCAGGAGAATGGCGTGAACCTGGGAGGTGGAACTTGTAGTAAGCTGAGATCGTGCCACTGCACTCCAGCTTGGGTCACAGTGCGAGACTCCATCTCAAAAAAATAGTAATAATAAAAAAGGAACGGATCTTGGAAGTAGCTGAATCCAATCCATTTGCCCCTGCTTCTGCATCTCAGGTGAGCCATCATCCAGTCATTCATCTGGCTTCTGCTTACATTATTTGGGGAATCCTTTACTTAGGAGTGCTGATCCTTTTGGAAATCTCCACTTCTTGAAAGATAGTTCTCTGTAATTAACAAAAATCTGCCTTTCTGGATCATCCTGGAATTGTCACGCCAGTAGCTTCCAAGATAGAATGTGTGACGGTGTGCACAGGCCTCCATTGAAGGGTAAGGAAGAAAATTTCTATGTATGTTAATTTTTTATCTTAAAAAAATCAGCTTTTGTGAGGCTGGGTGCAGTGACTCATGCCTGTAATCCTAGCACTTTGGGAGGCCAAGGCGGGCGGATCACGAGGTCTGGAGATCCAGACCGTCCTGGGTAACACGGTGAAACCCCGTCTCTACTAAAAATGCAAAAAATTATGCGGGCGTTGTGGCGGGTGCCTGCAGTCCCAGCTACTCGGGAGGCTGAAGCAGGAGAATGGCGTGAACCCGGGAGGCGGAGCTTGCAGTGAACAGTGAGCCCAGATCACGCCATTGTACTCCAGCCTGGGCGACAGAGCGAGACTCCGTCTCAAAAAAAAAAAAGAAAAAGCTTTTGCCAATATTTAAAATACGACTTCATGTGAGAGTCCTAATTTGTTCTACCCAGTATACAGTTATATAGCATTCCTGTCATTTAGCAGGGGTAATAGTAAAACAACTAACTCACAAAACCTGTGGTGAGGCACTGACCAATCAGAATGATTGATGGTCACAGTCTGATCCAAGATTAGCCCCCACACCAGACACCATGAAGGAAAAGTGAGAATAACTCAATTTAACTTGACAGTGGTTTGTTTCATTGCAGTTTATCTGTGTGTGAGTAGGTAGATTTAAGGATTGTTGGCCAGGCGTGGTGGCTCACGCCTGTAATCCCAGCACTTTAGGAGGCAGAAGCAGGCGGATCACCTGAGGTCAGGAGTTCAAGACCAGCCTGACCAACATGGTGAAACCCCGTGTTTACTAAAAATACCAAAACATTAGCCAGGCATGGTGGTGCATGCCTGTAATCCCAGCTACTTGGGAGGCTGAGGCAGGAGAATCGCTTGAACTGGGGAGGCAGAGGTTGCAGTGAGCCGAGATTGCGCCATTGCCCTGCAGCCTGGGCAACAAGAGTGAAACTCCGTCTCAAAAAAAAGAAAAAAAAAAGGGATTGTCAAATGATTCTTGCAAGTAATCCATAAATTAAAGATAACAAAACAAGCACAAGAGAAAAATGATAGAGCCGTTTCCTTGACCTCTCACTAATCTGCCGTTTTAAGATAAAGATATCGTTTTAACTATGAGAAGGTAACTGTTTTTCTAAAGAAACTCATTTTATGAAGAGAATATTTTGCAAACTAATATTTAGGAGCGTTTTCACCATTCTATGATTGCCCAAAAACTGATACTTATAAAAACACTAAGTTTTATACACATACTAGTTGGAAATATTCCAACCTGTAGAAATATTCCAACAAGGATTATTTCCGTGGGGTGAATTTGTTAAAAATATAAAAGATACTACCTTTCTATTAATTTGTAACAGCTAATTGACATCAGGGAAGATGAAAATTTACTAGCTGGATATCAACCAGATATTTGTATTATTGGCAGTTGAGACTGAAAAGTGAATAAAGGAGTCCACTTATTCCATTTAAATATCCTTTCACTTGGATCTCCCTGTTTCCTTACTGTCCTAATGAATAGAAATGATCGTTACAAGCTGGGCATGGTGGCTTGCACCTGTAGTCCCAGCTACTGGGGAGGCTGAGGAGAGAGGATGGTTTGAAGCTAGAGTTGAAGGATCCAGAGGTAATTGTGCAGTGATGCTAAGCCTGGGCCACAGAGTGAGACCCTGTCTCAAAAAATTTTTTTTAATTTATAAAAAGAGAAATGCTTGTCACAACCACAAAAGGATATAAGATATACGCATATAATTGTGGAAGTAAAAATAATTTAAAAATACTTTCGGGTGCTCGCTTTGGCAGCACATATATTACAGTTGGAATGATAGAGAAGATTTGCATGGCCCCTGCGCAAGGATGACATGCAAATTCGTGAAGCGTTCCATATTGAAAAAAACAAAAAATACTTTCGGGCCTGGCACTGTGGCTCATGTCTGTAATTCAGACACTTTGGGAAGCCAAGGCAGGCGGATCGCTTGAACCCAGGAGTTAGAGACCAGCCTGGACAACATGGTGAAATCCCGTCTCTACAAAAAAATACAAAAATTAACCAGGTGTGGTGGTGCACGCCTGTAATCCAAGGTACTTGAGAGGCTGAGGCAGGAGGATCCCTTGAGCTGGGAGGTTGAGCCTGGGTGACAGACCGTCTCAAAAAATTTAAAAATTAAAAAAAAAAAAAAATTCTGCAAGATGAAGAAACAATACCTAGAAAATACATGTGAATTGACCAAAAATTACTATAGGTAAAAATAAATTTAGCAAAGCTGCTTTCCTAAATACAACCCAAAATAAACTGGGAACAGCTACATACTGTAATGGTTCCATCTATGTGACGTTCTAGAAAAGGCAGAACTATAGGGAGGGAAAACATCTGTGGTTGCCCAGGAGCTGGGGGTGGGAAGAGGGAATTTACTTCAAAGAGGCACGAAGAAACTTGCGGGCCAAAGCTGTTTGGGTCTCCGTTATGGTGATGTATATACGTTTGTCAGAGTTCACAGAACTGCACACTGAAGAAAGATGGATTTTTCGGAATGTGAATTATATCTCAATAAACCTGACTTTAAAAAACAGATCGAAAAAAGATGATTCCATTCCCAAAAAAGGGGGGAAGATCATTATATAGGTGAGTGTTCATTTAAATCAGAGTAAGAGATTTATCCGTGAAAATCACAGTGGAGCGAACAAGGAGGATGCTGATACCGACCTCCTGGTTGGAAAGCCTGTAGAGCAACGCGGATGACTGTGGGACTGTGGGACTGCGGGTCAGGCGGTGGGCGCCGGAGCGAGGGGCTGGAGCTGGGTGGGCGGGCGGAGCAAGCCTGCCAGCCTGGGCGGGGCCTCGGCGCTGGAGCTGGCTGCGGGAGCCGGCTGTATCGAGTCGCAGGCCGAGGAGACAGTGAGTGCGCGCCCTCGGCGCCCCGCCCCAGCCCCAAGGCAGGCCCCCAGCGCCTTCACTGGGCCCCCGCAAGGCGGGAACGCGAGCGCCTTCCCCGAGCTGTGTCTCGAGACCTTGGTCCTCCCCGCACCCCTCGGCCCGCTGCCTGCCCTTTACTGGCTCCCTCCCTCTTGCCCGTCCCTCAGCACCCTCTTCCTTTCAACTAACTTTCTCCCTCCCGACAGTGGCTGCCCCCCACGACGCTGAGATCCGGAAGGACGTGCAGGTGAGAGCTGTAGGGCCTGGAATGGCCCAAGTGAAGCCTAGGCTAATGGAAGTCTGGCCTGGCCCGCGCCCTGTCCTCCCGGACTCCTAGAGTCGGGGTAGGGCAGGGTCTAGGCTTGGACCTTTGCAGGGAACTGAGGTCCGCCAAGTGGAGGTGGAGGTGATGATGGAGCCCTCGCGCTGCAGTCACAGTTCTTTTTGTTCTTCCCTATTCCTCACTCCACTGTGGGACGCTGGGTCAGACCTACTACGGGCAGGTGCTGAAGAAATCGGCAGACCTCCAGACCAACGCCTGTGTCACCACAGCCAGGCCGGTCCCCAAGCACATCCGGGAAGCCCTGCAAAATGTACATGAAGAAGTAGCCCTAAGGTAGAGTGTCCCGTGCTGTCCCCAGGAAGACCCCAAACTGCAGTTTTCCCAAAAGATAATGATGCAGGTCACTAGGGAGTTAACCCGTAGCCACCAACCCATCAGCTTGCTTTGTCTATTGTAAAAATCCTAAATCTCAGCACCCATCATCTTACTGCTCTAAGAACCTCCGATGAATCTGGGTGCGCCGGTGAGCCTGTAGTCCCAAGTGCTTGGGAGGCTGAGGCAGAGGATCGCGTGAGTCCAGAAGTTACAGGCTGCAGTGTGTGATCCGGGATGTGAATAGCCACTGCACTCCAGCCTGGTCAACACAGTCAGATACATCTCTAAAATAAATGCATACTTTTAAAACATTGCCAAAAAAAGAAAAAAAGAAAAAAGAAAAAAAAGAAGCAGCAGCTCCAATGTGAACACTCCATAGTCCCTACCCAAGCTCAGAGAATAGTCACACTCACTGGATCTGCCATTCAAGATAAGCGCAGTTCGGCCCTCCCTAATCAACCTTGGCCCTTCTGAACCTTCCCTTCCTCACTCCATCAGCACTCCTGTCCAGCGGGCAGTCACCAATTTGGAAAGCCTTCCCTCTTCTTTCTCCTTCCAAACCCTGCCCATCCAGCACCACCCTGCTGTCCCACCTACTGCATGGAGCCTTCTCTAATCTTTGAGCGGCCTCTTCCCCAAACTGCCACAGCACTCTGTCACTCGGTCTGTCCGTAAATCATGGGAAGTGTTTTCTGTGTACAATGTTTTACCTCGCCTCTTAAATACACCTACGGGGCGGGAGGCTGTGGCTCACGTCTGTCATCCCAGCACTTTGGGAGGCCAAGGCAGGTAGATCACTTGAGATCAGAAGTCAAGACCGTTCTAGCCAACATAGTGAAACCCCGTCTCTACTAAAAATACAAAAATTAGCTAGGTGTGGTGGCGCACGCTTGTAGTCCCAGCTACTTGGGAGGCTGAGGGAGGAGAATCACTTGAACGCAGAAGGCGGAGGTCTCAGTGAGTGGAGGTTGTGCCAGTGCACTCCAGCCTGGGCAGCAGAGCAAAACTCAGTCTCCAAAAAAAAAAAAAAAAAAAAAGATCGAGGGCGGAGGCGGTGTCTTACGTCTGTAATCCCAGCACTTTGGGAGTCCAAGGCGGGCAGATCACGGGGTCAGGAGATCGAGGCCATCCTGGCTAACACGGCGAAACTCCGTCTCTACTAAAAATACAAAAAATTGGCTTGGCGCGGTGGCAACCGCCTGTAATCCCAGCACTTTGGGAGGCCGAGACGGGCAGATCACGAGGTCAGGAGATTGAGACCATCCTGGCTAACACAGTGAAACCCCGTCTCTACGAAAAATACAAAAAAATTATCCGGGCGTGGCAGCGTGCTCCTGTAGTCCCAGCTGCTGGGGAGGCTGAGGCAGGAGAATGGCGGAGCTTGCAGTGAGCTGAGATCGCACCACTGCACTCCAGCCTGGGTGACAGAGCAAGACTCCGTCTCAAAAAAAAAAAAAAAAAAAAATTAGCCGGGCATGGCGGCTACTCGGGAGGCGGAGCTTGCAGTGAGCTGAGATTGCGCCACTGCACTCCAGCCTGGCCGGCAGGGCGAGACTCCATCTCAAAAAAAAAGAAAAGAAAAAGTAAAAAGTAAAAAAAACCCCAAAAACCAAAAAACAAACCTATGGCACAGAAACCTTACATTTTTTTCCTCAATAACTAGCAGTCCTGGGCCTGAATTAGAAGCTCGGCTAATGACTAAATGTATTTATGCAACACATTATTTTATTTTACTTACTTATTTTTTGAGACGGAGTCTCACTTTCTCTTAAGCTGGAGTGCGGTGGCACAATCTCGGCTCACTGCAACCTCCACCTCCTGGATTCAAGCCATTCTCCTGCCTCAGCCTCCCGAGGAGCTGGGATTACGGGTACCTGCTATCATGCCCAGCTGATGTTTTTGTATTTTTAGTAGAGACAGGGCTTCACTATGTTGGCCAGGCTGGTCTCCAACTCCTTGCGTCAAGCGATCCGCCCACCTTGACCTCCCAAAGTGCTGGGATTACAGGCGTGAGCCACTGCGCCCGGCCTGAACACATTATTTTAGATGGCTTGGTAAAGCAAATACAGTCCCAGCCTTCATGGGTGTCCAGTTCAGTGGAGACTAAACATCAGAAGTATGAGTGAATGATGCAAGAAAGAAGGGAGGGAGGGAGGGAAGTGTGTATACGTTTAGTGGTTTCATGTCTTCCAGTCTCCAGGGAAAAAATATGTGTTTTCCATTTCCCAGGTATTATGGCTGTGGTCTGGTGATCCCCGAGCATCTAGAAAACTGCTGGATTTTGGATCTGGGTAGTGGAGGTGGCAGAGATTGCTACGTACTTAGCCAGCTGGTTGGTGAAAAGGGACATGTGACTGGAATAGACATGACCAAAGGCCAGGTGAGGCAATGATTTGGAAGACAAAGAGGAAAAGATTCTCAAAAGCATTCTTTGAGAAATAAAGTTTTTTTCTTCGTGGCTCTTCAAGGATAATTTAAGAAAGCCTCTAGTTAGCAATGCTCATTTGTGCCACTAGTGCTTCCTGTCTTGGAAACTGATAACTTAAAGAATTAGGGGCTCTTCTGGGCAAACATAAGAGTCGGTGGTTTGTTCTGATATGAATATTGTGATGACAGAGCGGACTTTGATCTTTCCCTTCTTGCTGTCATCTATCCTGAAAGATTTTGTTATTGAATGAGGCATTTATTCAAGCCAAACTGCACAGGCAGCAGGGAGTTTATGTCCCAGGTTGTAGTACATCCTACGTGTCCACAGGAATCTTGTATATTTATCCAAAATAATCTAGGGGAAGTGCATTGTGTTAGTGACAGGAAATTTTTAGGAAAAAGTCGTGTATTTTTTTCAAAATGTTATCAAAACTATATTTTTCTTACTTTAGGTGGAAGTGGCTGAAAAGTATCTTGACTATCACATGGAAAAATATGGCTTCCAGGCATCTAATGTGACTTTTATTCATGGCTACATTGAGAAATTGGGAGAGGCTGGAATCAAGAATGAGAGCTATGATATTGTTGTGTAGGTCTATATTCTTACTATTATGACTATAGCCCATTTTCTTTATTATTATTATTATTATTAATTATTTTTTGAGATGGACTCTAGCTCTGTCACCCAGGCTGGAGTGCAGTGGCCCAATCTCAGCTCACTGTAACCCCTGCCTCCCGGGTTCAACTGATTCTCGTGCCTCAGCCTCCCAAGTAGCTGGGATTACAGGCACACGCTACCACACCCAGCTAATTTTTTAAATCTTCTTTTAGTATAGACAGGGTTTCACCATGTTGGCCAGGCTGGTCTCAAACTCCTGACCTCAGGTGATCCACCTGCTTCAGCCTCCCAAAGTGCTGGGATTACAGGTGTGAGCCACTGTGCCAGCACTCATTTCCTTTTGAACACACAGATGTCACTATTACTGTTTGCTGAATTGACTCTCATTTAGGGCGTTAGACTAAACTTAGCATGGCTTCCTAATGGGAGAGAGCTGGTGTGAGCTGCTGGAGCTCACCAGCAGCAGAACACACTAGACCAGGAGAGAACTTACTTGAAACTTAACCAAAAACCAATGAACCCAAAAGACCAGCAGGACCACTAAGTTGGCTCCTACAATACATGCTGACCTGCATCTTTCATTATATTTCCATGGTAAATTATAGAGAATCCTATAATAGAATCATTTCCTTTTTTTTATTTCCTTTTTATTTATAGAATAAATAGAATCATTTCCTTTTTTCCCTCAAGTTGTTATTGCCAAATCATGCCCAAGTGACAGCTGCCTTTGAGGAACGTAGCCTGTTTACACGGGGCGTAAGAAATGCCTCGTGCCGGCCGGGCGTGGTGGCTCATGCCTGTAATCCCAGCACTTTGGGAGGCTGAGGCAGGTGGATCACGATGTCAGGAATTCAAGACCAGCTTGGCCAACATGGCGAAACCCCGTCTCTACTGAAAATACAAAAATTAGCTGGGGGTGGTGGCACATGCCTGTAATCCCAGCTATTTGGGAGGCTGAGGCAGGAGAATCACTTGAACCCAGGAGGCAGACGTTGCAATGAGCCAAGATTGCGTCATTGCACTCCAGCCTGGGCAACAGGAATGAAACGTCATCTCAGGAAAAAAAAAAAAAAAGGAAGGAAGGAAGGAAGGAAGGAAGGAAGGAAGGAAGAAAGAAAAGAAAGAACGAGAGAAAGAAAGAGAGAAAGAAAGAAAAGAAATGCCTTGTGTGGTAGGCATCTGGTCCGAGGGGTCATCTTGTTGCCTGATGAACATCAGGACAGAAACAAGTAAGAATCATGCCTGATATTTTTTTTCTGCACATTCAAACTTGCTAACAATTTATTGAGATTTTAAACACTCTGTCTCTGATCTTGGGGAAAAGCTTAGTTGAAGGCATTAGAAAGAGAAGAGGGAGGCAGTAAGAATGGGGTAGCTTTGACAGAGAGGTGGGAGCCACCTTTAGGGTCTGCAGATCTCTGAGTATTGTGAAGATTTTCTCGACACTTCATCTGTTCTCTTTTAGATCAAACTGTGTTATTAACCTTGTGCCTGATAAACAACAAGTGCTTCAGGAGGCATATCGGGTGCTGAAGGTGAGGAGGAGAGTGAGATAAATTATCTTTGAACATCAGTGAGAGCTGATGGGTTCAGTCTTGTTTGTTCCCCCTTGAACTAAGAGCTCCAACTCTCTTAATTTATCCATTAAATGAAAAAGGGGTGGCAAAAGGGGGAAGGGGCAGGAATACCCCGGATATGGATTACTTTCCCTCTCAGCTTGCAAAAGGTAGTAAATCCGAGGTGACAGTTGTCACTGAATGTGTTAAGGTATTTGCTTTCTTGACTGTCTCTCCTAGTTGCTGCTGTACATGATCGTAGAAGAGCATCTGTGGAGCTATAGGAACCTTTGCACTGACTGCTAATGATTGCTTTGAATACACTCTCTTCTAGCACGTACAGTGTTTCTCAGGGTTTCTGATTTCTTATCTGTCATGATTTCAGATCTTTGGGAAGTTACATAAGATGAATTTTACATTAACTACTTTCTAAAAGGAAAGCTTGCAGGAGCTCCACAGCCTTCATTGTATCATGAGATGTGTATCTTCATGATAGACGATGAAAGATTCAGCCAGGCGTGGTAGCTCACACTTATAATCCCAGCTCTGTGGGAGGCTGAGGCGGGCAGATCACCTGAGGTCAGGAGTTTGAGACCAGCCTGGCCAACATGGAGAAACCCTGTCTCTACTAAAAATGCAAAAATTAGCTGGGTGTGGTGGCGCGTGCCTGTAATCCCAGCTCCTTGAGAGGCTGAGGTAGGAGAATCACTTGAACCCATGAGGCAGAGGTTGCAATGAGCCGGGATCTCACCACTGCGCTCCAGCCTGGGAGACAGAGCGAGACTCCATCTCAAAAAAAAAAAAAGATTTTAGCCGGGTGGGTGGTACATGCCTGTACTCCCAGCTACTTGGATGCTGAGGCAAGAGGATTGCTTGAGCTCTGGAGTTTGTGTCCAGCTTGGGCAATATAGCGAGACCCCTGCCTCTAAAAAAAATTTTTTTTTTTTTGAGACAGAGTCTCACTCTGTTGCCCAGGCTGGAGTGCAGTGGCAGGATTTCAGCTCTCTGCAACCTCCGCCTCCTGGGTTCAAACAATTCTTCTGCCTCAGCCTCCCTAGTAGCTCAGACTACAGGCATGTGCCACCATGCCCAGCTAATTTTTGTACTTTTAGTAGAGACAAGGTTTCACCATATTGGCCAGGCTGGTCTCGAACTCCTGACCTCATGATCCACCTTGGTCATGAGTGCTGGGATTATAGGCATGAGCTGCTGCACCCAGCCAGAGAATTTTTTTAAATTAACAACATGGTTTTGAGATTTTTGGTTTACAAAGCTGTCATAGAACTCAAATACAAATATCTGTATAGAAATGATTTAATGATTTAGTGATGTCTTTGTTAGTATGTCATTTTACATGCCAGTTCACTTATCTCCACCAAAAATGTACTTATAAAAGGTAGAAACACTATTGTAGAATATAGATCTCCAGGTTTCCAGGTTTTTGAAATTAGCTAAATAAAATGTTAAGTTCCTGATCACTCATTTGCCTTACATTTTAAGGATAATATTTTAAAGATATAATGTGTTGTTATAAAAGTAAATAACAACATTACAAAAAGTTATATTTTTTAATAGAAATGGGGTCTTGCTGTCACCCAGGCTGGAGTGCAGTATCACTATCATAGCTCACTGTACCCTCTTACTCCTGGGCTCAAACAATCCTCTTGAGTAGCTGGGACTCCAGGCACATGCCCCCATGCCCGGCTAATTTTCAAATTTCTATATTGGAGAGATGGTCTTGCCGTGTTGCCAGTGTTGCCAAGGCTAGTCTCAAACTGCTGTCCTCCAGCAATCCTCCCACTTCAGCCTCCTGAGTCACTGGGATTAGAGGCCTGAGCCATCATACCTGGCAAAGTTATACTATTCTTAAGAGATAAAAGATTATGAATACTGATTATACCCTCTGTTAGTTCTACAATGACCTGGGGCTGCTTTTGGTTCAGATTGGCTAAAAATTTAAATTTAAGTAATCTGAAAATCTTTTTTTAGGAGACAGTCTTAGAATGTGATTTTATTACCTGTTGGATGAGCCACTGGGAGGAAAAAACCTTGGCACTTGACTATTGATTATAACTAAAGAGGCAGCTGTTATTTGTTCACAAAGCGTCAGCTTAAACATTGCTGTTGGTTTTTAAATTTGATTTTGTTCCCCTATTCCTTCCTTTGTTATCTAGGATCAATGTAATCATTAATCTTGTTTGGACTAATATGGCTCTGTTTCAGCATGGTGGGGAGTTATATTTCAGTGACGTCTATACGAGCCTTGAACTGCCAGAAGAAATCAGGACACACAAAGTTTTATGGGGTAGGTGATTTTGTTTAGTTTGGTATTAAGGCAGATGGTTGTTCATGTGCAGAACTCCTTTCTGCTAATAGCCAGGATGAGGCTTTATGACATGAGATCAGGCTTTATGACATGGGGTTAGGCTATGAGGCCAAGGTTCCATTCTTCCCCTGCCATTCAAAAATGATAGGGCTTTGGATAGTTTAATTCATCTCTTTGAGTTATCATTTTCCAAATTGTAAAATGTAAATAATAATACAATCTGCCTTATAGGGCTGTTATGAAGATTAAATGGGATAAAGAATGGGAAAAATACTTTGAAAACTCTAGTTTGGAAATGAAGACAATTGTTCCCGAGCTAGTGCCCTCTTAGTCCCCTTATGTTCTCATCATTATTGTGTTCTTTATTCCTTTATTATCATTTTAATAGTCTCTGGAAGTTGAGATAAATGCATGCTTTTCATCAGTCTGACTATGAAATTAAAAGTTCTTATTCTTAAAATAATATTAACTTTATTCTTACTATGTAATAATAAATAGGTACTGTTAATAAGTTGGAAAATGCAAAAAAAAGAAAAAAAGAAAAAATTACTAAGCTGGACACAGTGACACACACCTGTAACCCCAGATATTTGGGAGGCTGAGTCAGGAGGACTGCTTGAGCCTAGGAGTTCAGGTACAGCCTGGGTGTCATAGTAATACCCTATCTCTTTAAAAAAATTACTTATAATCATATAACCCAGTGATAACCTATTTTTTTTTTTTTGAGATGGAGTCTCGCTCTGTCACCCAGGTTGGAGTGCAGGGGGCAATCTTGGCTCTCTGCAACCTCCACTTCCCGGGTTCAAGTGATTCTCCTGCCTCAGCCTCGCGAGTAGCTGGGATTACAGGTGCCTGCCACCATGCCCAGTTAATTTTTGTATTTTTAGTAGAGATGGGGTTTCACAGTGTTGGCCAGGCTGGTCTCCAACACCTGACCTCGTGATCTGCCCACCTCTGCCTCCCAAAGTGCTGGAATTACAGGTGTGAGCCACCATGCTTGACCTATAAATTATTTTTTATACTACTTTATTCACATAACATAGTGCTTTTCAGAATGTGGCCTACTGCATACATGAATATTATGCTTGCAGCTGGGTAGAACCAATCCACCAGTGAGTCTCCTGAAGAATGGTTCCCAGAGACTGTCAGGAGCACACCCAATCTTAACCATGGCTTTCTAGACCTTGGGGGGGGATGCTCAAGTTAGCTTCTACTGCTAGGATCTATGTTTTAACTGATACCATGTCATAATTAATTATATAGAATAATAATTCCCTTAATACTGTATTAAGTGTTGGTTGGTCTGTGGGTTTTTGTTGTTGTTGTTGGTTTGCTTTTTGTTTTTTAGGTGAGTGTCTGGGTGGTGCTTTGTACTGGAAGGAACTTGCCATCCTTACTCAAAAAATTGGGTTCTGCCCTCCACGTTTGGTCACTGCCAATCTCATTACAATTCAAAACAAGGAACTGGAAAGAGTTATCGGTAAGATATGACAGACAGCAGGGACTATTATAACTACAGCTTGAATGATTGAAATGTGGTGATGAGTAAGTGACTTCTAAGGAGTCTCATTGAGGGATACTTTGTGTTATCTGGAAATAGCTATATTGTCTCCTGTATAATGGTAACCAACTCCCCCCCCAATTTTGATATTTAATACAGCACTTTGAAGTCATTCAGTAAATAGAGTGAAGTGCCCAGAAAGATAATTGATGACATGCAAAGAAGAAAGTCATCTTTATAATGTATTTGCTCCTTGTCTGCTGAGCAAGGCAACAACTGAGGGAGTGCTGGAGATGAACCATGAATAAATTCTGTTTTTAGGTGACTGTCGTTTTGTTTCTGCAACATTTCGCCTCTTCAAATGCTCTAAGACAGGACCAACCAAGAGATGCCAAGTTATTTACAATGGAGGAATTACAGGACATGAAAAAGAACTAATGTTCGATGCCAATTTTACATTTAAGGTAAATAAAACAACTTCCATGACTGCTGGATTATTTCTGCTCTTGCCCTTGCTCCAGCTATCTTTTCTTGACTTTGCATTGCTTCCCACTTTTCTGGTGTTGGTTTGTTTGTGTGTGTGTTTAAATGTATGTGTGTGTTTCAAGTGGAGTAAAAAAGCATGTTTTTCCCGATATTTATTTATTGACAGGGTCTCACTCTGTCACCCAGGCTATTCACTGCAGCCTTAACCTCCTGGGCTCAAGCGATCCTCCCACCTCAGGCTCTTGAGTAGCTGGGACTACAGGCGCACCAACACACCCGGCTAATTTTTGTATTTTTTGTAGAGACAGGGTTTTGCCATGTTGCCCAGATTGGTCTTGAACTCCTGGGCTCAAGTGAACTGCCCACCTTGGCGTCTCAAAGTGCTGGGATTACAGGCGTGAACTACCGTGCCCAGCCCTCAATATTTATTATAAAAATGTTTTTGGCCGCGTGCGGTGGCTTACACCTATAATCCCAGCACTTTGGGAGGCTGAGGGGGGCCGATTACCTGAGGTCAGGAGTTTGAGACCAGCCTCACAAACATGGCAAAACCCCGTCTTTACTAAAAATACAAAAATTAGCCAGGCATGGTGGTGGGTGCCTGGAATCCCAACTACTTGGGAGGCTGAGGCAGGAGAATTGCTTGAACCCAGGAGGTGGAGGTTGTGGTGAGCTGAGATCATGCCATTTCACTCCAGCCTGGGCAACAGAGCGAGACTCTGTCTCAAAAAAAAAAAAAGCTGTTGAATACAGAAAAGTTGATAGTACAATGAATACCCACATATGCATTACCTATATTTCAGCAATTGAGAACATTTTTCCATGTTTGTGTTTATGTGTGTATATATATATATTTATTTATTTGCTGAGCCATTGAAAATAAGTTGCAGATATTATGACATTTTACCCTTAAATATTTCAGCATGTGTCCCATAATCACAATACCATTAACCACCTAAGAAAACTTTTTACAGGAAACCTCATTCAGACATTGGATTAATAGAGTTATAGAGAAGTAGGATGGAAAAGAGTAGGAGTATGTACAATAGTATTTCAGTTGTGTAAGTTTGTCAAGGAATTAAGAAATTTTAATATTCAATGATGGCACTAATTGGCATTTTTACTGCCCTGTGCATAGTAAGATTTGTTTTCTCAAAATGGGAAAGTTCAGGCTTTGGAATCAGATACCTGGGTTCAAATTCTGGCTCTATCATTATTATTATTTTTTATTTTTTTCTGAATGTCACTAGACAATTACACTTTTATTGAAGCATAAATTGTGGTACAGAAATACATTTCAACTGATTTAAGTCCAACACCAGTGAAAGGAGAAATTATGGCACCAAAACTTTCCCTCTTGTATCATACCATGATTTAGATTATGATTCAATCTACATTTCTCTTTTCTAGGCTTTGTCCCATACAAATCTGCATAGTTTTTCAACATTAGAATTCTTAATTCTATTAGGAAAAAAAACAAAACAAAACCAGACCTCAAGTCAACAAATCTATTGGGATATTGTTTACGAACAAAGTCTACCTTAAGCATTGGTCCTCAAAACAGAGCTCCTCAAAATATTAGTTGCTGGCCGGGCGCGGTGGCTCAAGCCTGTAATCCCAGCACTTTGGAAGGCCGAGACGGGTGGATCACGAGGTCAGGAGATCGAGACCATCCTGGCTAATGCAGTGAAACCCCGTCTCTACTAAAAATACAAAAAAAAAAAAAAAAAAAAAAAAAAATATTAGTTGCTGTGCTCATTACAGAATCAAACTGATCATACTGATTGAAAACTTCCTCAATGAAATTTTCAATCAACAACATGCTTCAAATAAAAGTCAAACAGTGTTCCAACCACTTGATTTCAAGCCAAGTAGATTTGAGGTTCAGAAACACTAAAAAAAGATGTTTCATTTGTAAATATGGAAGGAACAAAAACATCACTGCACCAATCCAGAAATTATCAAAATATTTAGAGGACAAGAAATATAAAATTTAGTCAACTTTGCTGTTTTCTCAGTTCCTTAAAATCCCAGAGTATATGCAAATATCGCTAAAAGGTACCAACTCTTGAAAGCCTGTATTACTAGTCATTTCCCATTGAGTATTTTGGAATTTTATTAATGTTCTACTTATTTATTCATGTATTCTGCTTTATGATGTTTATCTGAATAATCTGGACAAATTCTCATTCTGGGCAGTCATTCATTTCATCCTATGAATGCCATGGTAAGCGAAACACCATAGTCAGAGGAACAGATGAAGTCAGAACACTCACATGCATCACAGTCACAGAACTTTAAGTCACAAGACGGATAAGACATTGATTCTGCTTTGGATCAAAGTTTATAGAACACTACTTAATGGAAACTAGTGACTGCTAAAGGAAAAGTTAAGGTGAATGATCCAAGCTGACTTGATTTACTGAATCCAGAACAAAATTATGCTAAATCTCTCTAGCAATTAACTAAATAAAGATCATTTTATATTACAACTTAGTAAGTTAGTAAAGGCGTGCTACTCATTAGATGCTAATCTCATTTACTGAGGAACACAGAATTGTATATGTTTTCTGGCTGTATTATTTATTACTTGGGTAAACTTGAAGAAGTCATCAAAATTCGTTGGGTTACAGTTTGTTCTACGGTAAAAGCAGGGATAATACTTGCTTTGCAGAATTTCTATAAAGATTAGCAATAATGTAGCAAAACACTGGGTACATGTGGCAATTTCAGTGAAAAGAAGATACAGTCATTATTTATTCCAAAGGTGGAAGAACTTCCTATTAATATTTTATTTTTCTGATTTATTTATTTATCTATTTTAGAGACAGGGTCTCTGTCACCCATGCTGGAGTATAGTGGTAAAGTCATAGCTCACTGTAACCTCAAACTCCTGGGCTCAAGTGATTCTCCCACCTCAGCCTCCCATGTAGCTGGGACTACAGGCATGTGTCACCATGCCTGGCTAATTTTTTAATTTTTAATTTTTTATTCGTGAGACAGGTTCTTTTTTTTTTTTTTTTTTTGAGATGGAGTCTTGCTGTGTCACTCAGGCTGGAGTGCAGTGGCCCAATCTCAGCTCACGTTTACGCCATTCTCCTGCCTCAGCCTCCTGAGTAGCTGGGACTACAGGTGCCCGCCACCACACCCAGCTAATTTTTTGTATTATTTTAGTAGAGACGGGGTTTCACTGTGTTAGCCAGGGTGGTCTCCATCTCCTGACCTCGTGATCCGCCCGCCTCGGCCTCCCAAAGTGCTGGGATCACAGGTGTGAGCCACTGCGCCCGGCCGAGACAGGTTCTTATATTGCCCAGTCTGGTCTCGAACTCCTAGCCTCAAGCAATTCTCCCACCTCAGCCTCCCAAAGTTGCAAGCATGTGTTACTGTGCCCGGCTTCTTCTGATTTTTTGGTCTAAATAGCATCTCCAGATTTTTTTTTTTTAATTTAAAAAATGTATTTATTTCTTTATTTAGACACAGGGACTTGCTATGTTGCCCACACTGGGGTACAGTGGCTATTCACAGGTGTAAGCATAGCCCACTATAGTCCTGAACTCCTGGCCTCAAGGAATCCTTCCACCTCAGCCTTCCAAGTCTGGGACTACACCTGGCTAAGCATCTTCAAATTTATTTATTTATTTATTTATTTATTTGTTTGTTTGTTTATTTTTGAAATGGAGTCTTGCTCTGTCACCTAGGCTGGAGCGCAGTGAGTGACTCAATCTCGGCTCACTGCAACCTCTGCCTCCCGGGTTCATGCTGATTCTCCTGCCTTAGCCTCTTGAGTAGCAGGGATTGCAGGTGTGTGTCACCACACCCTGCTAATTTTTGTATTTTTATTAGAGACAGGGTTTCACCATGTTGGTCAGGCTGGTCTTGAACTCCTGACCTCAGGTAATCCACCCGCCTCGGCCTCCCAAAGTGCTGGGATTACAGGCGTGAGCCACCGTGCCCGGCCGCATCTTCAAATTTCTTAAATACTCCTTGGTATGGTGGAGCCCTTAATGCTTTTCAATAATGCACTACTCCTTGATGTGCTGCCTATTCCAGTAGATTCATAGAATCAGAGTGGGAAGGGCCTTTGAAACCATTGATTTGTTCCAGTGGTTTTCAAAAACCATTTTTAATACAATTATTTTTTAAGCAAAATTTTTTATATATATATTTATATATATATATTATATATATATTTTATATATATATATTTATATATATTTATATATATATATATTTTTTGAGATGGAGTCTTGCTCTGTTGTCCAGGCTAGAGTGCAGTGGCGCAGTCTCGACTCACTGCAACCTCAGCTTCCCTGGTTCAAGTGATTTTCCTGCCTCAGCCTCTCCAGTAGCTGGGACTACAGGCGGGTGCCAACGAACCCAGCTAATTTTTGTATTTTTAGTAGAGACAGGGTTTCACCATGTTGGCCAGGCTGGTCTTAAACTCCTGACCTCAGGTGATCCGCCTGCCTCAGCCTCCCAAAGTACTAGGATTGTAGATGTGAGCCACTGTTCCCAGCCAGAAATGCACTTTAAAAACCACCAGTCCTTGGCCGGCTGCGGTGGCTCACACCTGTAATCCCAGCACTTTGGGAGGCCGAGGCAGTTGGATTACCTTAGGTCAGGAGTTCGAGGCCAGCCTGACCAACATGGTGAAACCCCATTTCCACTAAAAATACAAAAATTAGCCAGCGTGGTGGCGCATGCCTGTAATCCCAGCTACTTGTGAGGCTGAGGCAGGAGAATCACTTTAACCTGGGAGGTGGAGGTTGCAGTGAGCCAAGATCGTGCCACTGCACTCTAGCTTGGGCAACAGAGCAAGACTCCATCTCAAAAACAAACAAACAAACAAACAAACAAAAAACCCCCAATAGTCCAAAGCCCTAAATTTTCCCCCCAGTATTTATTTTTTTAATGGACAAATTTTAAAAATTGTATATATATATTTATGGTGTACAACGGTATATTTTGACATACGTGTACATTATGGAATGACTAAATCGAGAAAATTAAAATGCATTACCTCACATATTCACCATTTATTTGTGATGAGACCACTTAAAGTATACTCTTTTAGCAATTTTCTTTTTTCTTTTCTTTCTTTCTCTTTTTTTTTTTTTTTTTTTTGAGGTGGAATCTTGCTCTGTCGCCCAGGCTGGAGTGCAGTGGCACAATCTCGGCTCACTGCAACCTCCACCTCCCAGGTTCAAGAGATTCTCCTGCCTCAGCCTTCCAAGTAGGTGGGATTACAGGCATGCACCACCACACCTGGCTATTTTTTTTTTTTATTTTTAGTAGAGACGGGGTTTCACCATATTGTCCAGGTTGGTCTTGAACTCCTGACTTTGTGATCTGCCCGCCTCAGCCTCCCAAAGTGCTGGGATTACAGGTGTGAGCCACCGCGCTCTGCCCTTCCTTCCTTTCTTCTTCTTTCTTTCTCAGGGTCTCACTCTGTCACCTGGACTGGAATGCAGTGGCGCAATCATGGTTCATGGCAGCTTTGACCTCCTGGGCTCAGGCGATCGTCCTACCTCAGTATCTGAAGTAGCTGGGACTACTTCAGGCTACCATGCCTGGCTGATTTTTGTATTTTCTGTAGAGACAGGCTTTCACCATGTTGCCCAGGCTGCCCTTGAACTCCTGGGCTCAAGCAATCCACCTGCCTTGGCCTCCCAAAGTGCTGAGATTACAGGCATGGGCCACCACACCTGGTCTTATTTGAAATCTTTCTACTTTTTTGATATAGGCATTTATTGCTATAAACTTTCCTCTTAGTGCTGCTTCTGCTGTATCCCATAGATTTTTGCATGTTGTATTTCCATTTTCATTTGTTTCAAGAAATTTTAAATGTTTCTCCTAATTTCTTCATGGACCCATTGGTTATTCAGTAGCATGTTGTTTAATTTCCATGTGTTTGTGTATTTTCCAAGGTTCTTGTTATTGATTTCTAATTTTATTCCATTGTGGTAAGAAAGATACTTGTTATGATGTCTACTTTTTTGAATTTGTTAAGACTTGTTTTGTGGCCTAAGATATAGTCTGTGCTGGAGGATGTTCTATGTGCTATTGAGCAGAATGTCTATTCTGCAGTAGTTGGGTGAAATGTTCTGTAAATGTCAGCTAGGCCTATTTGAGCTAGTATATAGTTTAATGTTTCTTTATTATTTTCTGCCTGGATGATCTGTCTTACTGAGAGTGAGGTGTGGTGTTAAAGTCCCCTACTACTATTGCATTACAGTATATTTCTTCTTTTAGATCTATTAATGTTTGCTTTATATACTTCGGAGTTCCAATGTTGGGTGCATAGATACTTATATCCTCTTGCTGAATTGACCCCTTTATCATTATATAGTGACCTTCTTTGCTTTTTTTGACAGCCTTGATTCATAGTTTATTTTATCTGATATAAGTATAGCCACTCCTGTTCTTTTTTGGTTTCCAGTTGCTTGGAATGTCTTTTTTCCACCCCTTCACTTTCAGTATTTTTATAAAGTAGGTTTATTGTAGGCAGCATATAATTGGGTCTGGTTTTTGTATGCATTCAGCCACTCTATTCCTTTTTTGGGGGTGGAGGTTCCCAAGTTTTATTCAAGAACTCATACAAAATATTCCAGATAAATAAATTTTTATATTAACCTTCCTCCTCTTCTTCGTCCAGGTTAATTTGGAAGTAACTTCATTCATAATAACTCTTTTTGCTGTTAGCAACTACACACAACCAATCACATAGATTATTCTTCAAATATTTTTTGGTGAGATATTTCAAATACCTTTTGGAAAAGGTACCTCAGAAGTCACAGTGATCTTGCTCTTGTTCCTTTTGATGGTTATAATGCTCCACCAAGATTCCCAGCTTTTCCATTCACTTTGATCCTCTCTTGCAAAAACTGCTCAAAATTGGCAGCATCTATGATTCCATTTTCTACAAGGTGGGTGCAGTCAAGAGTGAACGTCAGAACCTGCTTCTTTTTTTGCTCCTCTTTGCCACAAGCTTTTTCACAGCACTATGCCTCTTAATTGGAGAACTGAGTCCATTTTCATTCAGTGTTATTATTGATACATAAAGACAACATTTTTAAAAAATTGATGCATAATTGATGTAGATTTTTGGGGGGTTCATATGATAATTTGAGACATTAATATAATTGTAAAGATCAAATTAGTGTAATTGGGATAACTATCACCTTCAATATTTGTCTTTTCTTTCTTTCTTTTTTTTTTTTTGAGATGGAGTTTCGCTCTTTTTGCCCAGGCTGGAGTGCAATGGTGCGATCTCGGCTCACCACAACCTCTGCCTCCCAGGCTCAAGCAATTCTCCTGCCTCAGTCTCCCGAGTAGCTGGGATTACAGGCATGTGCCACCATGCCCGGCTAATTTTGTATTTTTAGTAGAGACAGGGTTTTACCATGTTGGTCAGCCTGGTCTCGAACTCCTGACCTCAGGCGATCCATCTGCCTCAGCCTCCCAAAGTGCTGGGATTACAGGTGTGAGCCACCACACCTGGCCCTGTCTTTTCTTTATGTTAGAAACATTCAAATTATTCTCTTCTAGCTATTTTGAAATATACAATATATTACCGTAAACTAGTCACTTTACTGATGTATCAAACACTAGGTCTTATTTATTTCATCAAACCCTATATTTGTAACCATTAATCAACTTCTCTTTATCTCCCCCATTCTGTACTCTTTCTGGCCTTTGGTAGCTATTAGTATACTCTCTATCTTAATGAGATCCACTTTTTTAGCTTCCACATATCAGTGAGAACATATGATATTTGTCTTTCTGTGTTTGCCTTATTTCTCTTAACCTAATGACCTGCAGTTCCATGCATGTTGCTGCAACTGACAGGATTTCCTTCTTTTTAAAAATCTGAATAGTATTCCATTGTGTATATACGCCACATTTTCCTCATCCATTCATCCACTGATGGATGCTTAGGTTGATTCCATATCTTGGTTATTGTGATTAATGCTGCAGTCAACAGTCAACGTTAGTTGTGCAGATATTAGGAGTGCAGATATTTCCTTGACATACTGATTTCATTTTCTTTTTCTTTTGAGATAGAGTCTCACTCTGTTGCCCAGGCTGGAAAGAAGTGGTGTGATCTCAGCTCACTATAACCTCCGCCTCCTGGGTTCAAGAGATTCTTCTGCCTCAGCCTCCTGAATAGCTTGGATTACAGGCACATGCCACCATACCCGGCTAATTTTTTAATATTTTTAGTAGACGGGGTTTCATCATATTGGCTAGGCTGGTCTCGAACTCCAGACCTCATGATCCACCCGCTTCAGCCTCCCAAAGTGCTGGGATTACAGGCATGAGCTACCGTGCCTGGCCAATTTCATTTTTTTAAGATATATACCCAGTAGGGGGATTGCTGGGTCATATAGTAGTTCTATTTTTAATTTTTTGAGGAATCTCCATACTCTTTTCCATAATGGCTGTACTAATTTAAATTCCCACCAACAGTGTGTAAGGATTAGTGCTGGTGAGGATGTGGAGAAAACGGTACTTCTGGGCATTTTTCTTCTATTGAGACTAAAGTTGCAACTCTTAGTATATGTTTTTTTATACTACTGTTTAGGAAGGTGAAATTGTTGAAGTGGATGAAGAAAGAGCAGCTATCTTGAAGAATTCACGATTTGCTCAAGATTTTCTGATCAGACCAATTGGAGAGAAGTTGCCAATATCTGGAGGCTGTTCTGCTTTAGAGTTAAAGGTTTGTCTGGCTTTCGCTACCTCAGAGAACTATTTTATTTTATTTATTTATTTTTGAGACAGAGTCTCTCTCTTTCACCCAGGCTGGAGTGCAATGGTGCGATCTTGGTTCACTGCAACCTCCGCCTCCTGGGTTCAAGCAATTCTGCCTGCCTCAGCCTCCCAATTAGCTGGAATTACAGGCACCCACCACCACGCCCGGATAATTTTTGCATTTTTTAGTAGAGATGGGGTTTTGCCATGTTGGCCAGGCTGGTCTTGAATTCCTGACCTCAGGTGACCCACCTGCCTCAGTCTCCCAAAGTGCTGGGATTACAGGCGTCAGCCACTGTGCCCGGCCAGTATGCATACTCTCTTGAGGCACGCTTCCCTTACTGGTCAAATGTTAGAAGGTTATATACCAGTTAAACACTACCATTTTGCCTCTTAATGTGCATGCTTGAGCCCACTTGCCCAACTCCTGAGATCTTATTGGGAAGCTGCTGATCACCAGTTTCAGGTGTTTCTGTTTATTGAGAGACTTCCTTTCCCTGCTGCTGTCTGTGACCAACTGTGATTTTCGAGAGACAGTTAACAACCACCTGATCATCACTTAATGCTGGCCTGACATTCCTGGTGGAGTCGGTTGGGGGAGCCCTCTCCTGCCCTGCTCACGCCTGACTAGCTATTCTACCTACTTTAACAAGTTCTCCAAAACTCAGAAACCTTTCGTGAGTATTCTGATTTTATAATAATACAGTTATTTGCATAAGTTTAGTAAGAGTCTTTTCTTTCAAAACAGGACAATGGAGACACTTGGTTATTTTACCAAAGCTTTGACTGGAATAACATTTTTAGGTAAAGTTCCAGCAAAGCCAACTTAAAAAGGGCCTATATGGCCAAATTCTTGCTGGACTTTATGCAAATGATCAGGCAAAGTATAATAAGCCTAAAATTTATTTAGCACACAAAGTGGCCTTACTATAATTTGTCTTTAGTATAAAAGGAGGAGCTGGGCACAGAAGTTCACACTCATAATCCCAGCACTTTGGAAGGCTGAGACAGGCAGATTGCTTGAGCCCAGGAGTTTGAGACCAGCCTGGGCAACATGTTGAAACCCCATCTCTACCAAAAATACAAAAAAATTAGCTGGGTATGGTGGTGCATGCCGGTAATCCCAGCTACTCAAAAGGCTGGAATGGGAGGATTGCTTGAGCTTAGGGAGGTGGAGGGCAAACCACTGCACTCCAGCCTGGGCAACAGAGTGAGACTCTGTCTCCAAAAAAAAAAAAAAAAAGGCTAGAGAGAGAAATGCTTTCAAAGGAAAACTATAATACTTGTTACTAGATTTCCAGCCTGGACTTTTGTTTTTGAATGCATATTGAATCATTAATTATTTATTGGCTACAATAACCCTCTAAAGATAAACCAGGTTATAATTTTTCTTCATGTTTTTAGTTTGTGCCCTAAATGGAATAGGTTCCTTTTTATGTTCTGATACACAAATACTCTTTTGACTGTCATATTATTAATGTTATTTATATCTCCTTCTTTTACTTCCAAGGAAACCAGAATCATGGTATTCTAAGGCTAGAGAATTCTCATTTGGAATTGCACTGGTCCTAATCTGCTTTTCACTGCAAATTCCTTGCTGCTAAAATTATATAAGCACCCTTCTCTAGGCCCAGGGACCTATCACAGAAGAGGTAGGTGTGTGAGACTCTTAGGGCCAGTTTTGAGAGGATTAGTTTAGACCCTCCAAATAAAAAATGGGCACACAGATGCCTAAACAGCTGGTAAAATAAGGGACTCTGCCTCCTGGGTTATTATGTGTGTGGCACCTTTTTCATCCATCCCAACCATAAAGAATTTCCTGCTTCTCGTAGAATGAAAAGAAAATTCTTACTGAGAGGATATAAAGGTACCTCATGTCAAAGCCTCCTAGGTTTAATACTCTGAGTTATGAGATTTATGCAGATAACATAAATATTTTTTAAAATTTTAGAAGAGGCCAGGCACAGTGGCTCACACCTGTAATCCTAGCACTTTGGGAGGCCAAGGTGTGCAGATAGCCTGAGCTCAGGAGTTTGAGACCAGCCTGGGCAACATGGTGAAACCCTATCTCTACTAAAATACAAAAAAAAATTAGCCAGGCATGATGGCATGAGCCTGTAGTCCCAGCTACTTGGGAGGCTGACGCAGGAGAATTGCTTGAGCCCAGGAGGCGTAGGTTGCAGTGAGACGAGATCGAGATCATGCCACTGCACTCCAGCCTGGCAACAGAGCAAGACTCTGTCTCAAAATAAATAAATAAATAAATAAATAAATAAATAATTAATTAATTAATTTTAGAACAAATTACTGAAAGACCACAAAAAACATTGTAGCACAACAGAAGTCTCTAAATTCCTTAGCTTAAAAGGTTTTAACAATGCTTATGTTTTGTATAGCTAATTGCTGTACGTCTGTAACTAAAACCAAAATTACAGTAGTGCAACACATAGAAGTTAAAGATAAGTCAATTTTTTAACCTCACCTTTGGCTTTTTGTTTGTTGGCTTTTATATTAAGAAATTTTGGCCAGGCGCGGTGGCTTAAGCCTGTAATCCCAGCACTTTGGGAGGCCGAGACGGGCGGATCACGAGGTCAGGAGATCGAGACCATCCTGGCTAACACGGTGAAACCCCGTCTCTACTAAAAAAAATACAAAAAACTAGCCAGGCAAGGTGGCAGGCACCTGTAGTCCCAGCTACTCGGGAGGTTGAGGCAGGAGAATGGCGTGAACCTGGGAGGCAGAGCTTGCAGTGAGCTGAGATCCGGCCACTGCACTCCAGCCTGGACGACAGAGCCAGACTCCATCCCCAAAAAAAAAAAAAAAAAAAGAAATTTTAAGGGTTTATGAACGCCTATCCACATCCATTCCCATCTGGCCTTGAACTTTCGTTTTTTTGGGACAGGGTCTCACTCTGTCGCCTAGGCTGGGGTACAGTGGCGTGATCTCGTCTCACTGCAACCTCTCCCTCACAGGTTCAAGCGATTCTCCTGCCTCAGCCTCCTGAGTAGCTGTGATTACAGGCATGCGCCACCATGCCCAGCTAATTGTTTTTCTTTTTTTTTTTCATGATGGAGTCTCGCTCTGTTGCCCAGGCTAGAGTGCAGTGGTGCGATCTTGGTTCACTGCAACCTCTGCCTCCTCAGTTCAAGCGATTCTTCTGCCTCAGCCTCCAGAGTAGATGTGACTACAGGTGCCTGCCACCACACACGGCTAATTTTTATTTTTTTTTTTAGTAGAGATGCGGTTTCACCATATTGGCCAGGCTGGTCTTGAACTCCTGACCTCGTGATCTGCCCACCTCAGCCTCCCAAAATGCTGGGATTACAGGCATGAGCCACCGTGCCTGGCCCTAATTTATATTTTTAGTAGAAACGGGGTTTCACCATGTTGGTCAGGCTGGTCTCAAACTCCTGACCTCAGGTGATCAACCTGTCTCAGCCTCCCAAAGTGCTGGGATTACAGGCGTGAACCACCATGCCTGGCCTGACCTAGAACTTTCAAATTCACTATATGTCTTTTGGCTCTAAGCCCCTTGACCATAGGGGTCCCACCAAGGGACAGGATGGACCCAGGGAAGGCAGCCATGCCACCCCAGCAACACAATGAGATAAAATAAAAGTTTGGTGACCACTGATGTTGCCTCTGACTAATCTAGGCCAGAATGAGGAGAAAGTAAATCAAAAATAAAATTCTAAACCCCCAACCATCTGAATGAACCCCTCCTGTTGGCCAAAGGCATTCCAAAGTTAACCTGAAAAACTAGTTCAGGTCATGAAGGGAAAGAGAAGTTGGACATGCCTCATTATTCCCTCCTCCCTTTTGGAATTCAGACACTGCTGACCAGCATTATCTGAAGACTGATAGAACAGACTCTTTAAATCTGATAAGAAACATTTACAATCTATTCTCTCCAAAGCCTGCTACCTGGAGGCTTCATCTGCATGATAAAACCTTGGTCTCCACAACCTCTTATCACAACCTAGACACTCCCTTCTGTTGATCCCAGGTCTCTGGATTATAACTCAACCAATTGCCAATCACAAAATCTTTGAATTTGCCTATGACCTGGAAGCCCCCACTTCCAGTTGTCCCACGTTTCTGGCCTGAACCAATGTACATATTATATGTATTGATCGATATCTTATATCTCTCTAAAATGTGTAAAACCAAGTTATAGGGTAACCACTTTGGGCACATGTTTGCAGATCTCCTGAGGGCTGTGTCACAGGCCACTGGTCACTTATTTAGCTCAGAAAAAAATCTTTTCAAGTATTTTAGAGTTTGACTCTTTTTGTTGATAATATTTAACATCCTATAGTTATGATAGCCTAATTTGAATTTATACAGCTTAACTTCAATAACATACTAAAATTCTGCTCCTTTAAAGCTTGTTCTCAACCGTTTTAGTTTTTATTTTATTTTATTTTATTTTTATTTTTTATTTTAACAGAATTTTACTCTATCACCCAGGCTGGACTGCAGTGGCACAATCTTGGCTCACTGCAGCCTCCACTTCCTGGGTTCAAGTGATTCTCCTGCCCCAGCCTCACAAGTAGCTGGGATTACAGGTGCCAGCCACCATGCCTAGCTAATTTTTTGTATTTTTAGTAGAGGTGGGGTTTCACCATGTTGGCCAGCCTGGTCTCGAACTCCTAACATCAGATGATCCACCAGCCTTGGCCTCCCAAAGTACTGGGATTATAGGCATGAACTACCATGCCCAGGTCTTTCTAGTTCTTGATATCACAAAATTATGTCTTTATTCATTTTGTGTCCCCAAAACATAAAGTAGTAATTATTTTAAAGGCACTGGTCTCTTAAATCATGTGGAAAACAAAAAGTAGAGTTACAAACCATTGTTACAGTAATACTAACTTTGCCAGGCGTGGTGGCTCACGCCACCAGGTGATCCACCCATGTAGGTTGCCCAGCCTGGGGAACGAGAGCGCAACTCCATCTCAAAAAAAACAAAAACAAATAAACAACAACAAAACAATACTAGCTTTTTTTTTTGAGACAGAGCTTCGCTCTTGTTGCCCAGGCTGGAGTGCAATGGCACGATCTTTGCTCACTGCAACCTCCGCCTCCTGGGTTCAAGCAGTTCTCCTGCCTCAGCCTCCCAAGTAGCTGGGATTACAGGTGTGCACCATCATGACCGGCTAATTTTTGTATTTTTCGTAGAGATGGGGTTTTACCATGTTGGTCAGGCTGGTCTCGAACTCCTGACCTCAGGCAATCCACCTGCCTTGGCCTCCCAAAGTGCTGGGATTACAAGCATGAGCCACTGTGCCCAGTCAATCTCAGCACTTTGGGAAGCTGAGGCTGGCAGACCACTTGAGGTCAGGGGGTCAAGAGCAGGCTGGCCAACATGCTGAAACTGTGTCTCTACTAAAAATACAAAAATTAGCTGGGCATGGTGGCAAATGCCTATAATCCCAGTTACTTGGGAGGCTGAGGCAGGAGGATCGTTTTGAGCCTGGAATGTGGAGGTTGGAGTAAGCCGTGATTGCAATACTGCACCCCAGCCTGGGCAACAGAGCAAGACTCTGCCTCAAAAAAAAAAAAAAAAAAAAAAAAAAGCACAAAGCTTTTTGAGAAATCACTTTCAAAAACGGTACATTTGTAGTTGGGGAAGGTTAATTGAACCTAAAATATAGGAATCCTGGACCCCAAAATCTGGAGCCAGTATTACCAGCATGAATCTAACCCAAGCCCAGTATACAAGCCACCTAGAGCTGAAGAGTGATACTCTCTTTGCTTTATTAAATTATTCAGTACACTGCTGTTCTGACTCTTCTGTTGTTCGAAGAAGGTGATACTGTGGAAAGCAGAGAGATCTGGCTTTTGAGTATTCAATTCATTAAACATTTCAAAAATACGTCACTGATATTTTGAAACTCCTGAGAGTTCATTGATAAGAAAACCTGCTGATGAGAATCAATATTTATTTTGAAAGGTTTTTATCATTCTAATTCTTCTAAAACCTGGTTTCCTAAATACTGGTTATAAAAACTATCAGAAGGCCGGGCGCAGTGGCTGACGCTTACAATCCCAGCACTTTGGGAGGCCAAGGCGGGTGGATCACGAGGTCAGGAGATCGAGACCATTCTGGCTAACACGGTGAAACCCCATCTCTATTAAAAGTACAAAAAATTAGGTGGGTGTGGTGGCTGACGCCTGTAGTCCTAGCTACTCGGGAGACTGAGGCAGGAGAATGGCGTGAACCCAGGACGGGGAGCTTGCAGTGAGCCGAGATCACACCACTGCACTCCTGCCTGGGCAACAGACCGAGACTCTGTCTCAAAAAAAAAAAAAAAAAAAAGCTATCAGAAGATAATGCTTACAAGTAAAGAGGGTCTTTCCTCGAGCTACAGCATTTTCAGTGTACTCTGGCTAATTTTTTGTTTGTTTTTGAGACAGAGTCTCGCTCTGTCACCCAGGCTGAAGTGCAGTGGCACGATCTTGGCTCACTCCTCCGCCTCCTGGGTTCAAGCAATTCTCCTGCCTCAGCTTCCTGAGTAGCTGGGACTACAGGCACATGCCTCCACGCCCGGCTCATTTTTTGTATTTTAGTAGAGACGAGGTTCCACCATGTTGCCCAGGCCAGTCGCGTACTCCTGAGCTCAGGCAGTGCGCCCGCCTCGACCTCCCAAAGTGCTGGGATGACAGGTGTGAGCCACTGTGCCCAGCCACTCTGGCTATTTTTTTTTTTAAAAAGGAATTAAATGAGTTTGCTTCTGCAGACGACCATTTTCTTTCAGTGTAGCTGCCCTTGTTCTCCCTCCCAGTGTACATGCAACGCATGTACAGGAGGTTCTTGACCTTAGATATAAATTGTAAAATTCCACATATTTGATCTGGTTTATCCCAACATAAGGTCTCCTTTCTGCTTTAATTTATTTCAGCCTGCAGATATGCCAGTGTCTTTAGGTCAGTTTCAAGTTTTTGAAATGGGAATAAGTGACACTGAAGGAAGATTTTAATAAATGGAACAGCTGTGTGACCTAGGAATATAACCTTGTGCTCTTAGGGAAGGACATTCTTATCTTTTTTTTTTTCTTTTAAACGGAAGACCTTTATGATAAACGCTGGAGTACAGACAGTACATGCAGGTGGCATGCAGGGTCTTGCATGTACTTAACGTCCTGAAAGTCCTTCTGCATTTTCTTTTCTTCATCTTCTTTTCAATCCTGATATGCAAAGTGTATTTTGCCATTAAAACAATGAACACTATTAAAACACTGCAGCATCTGGCTGGGCGCAGTCGCTCCAGCCTCTAATCCCGCACTTTGGGAGGCTGAGGCGGGTGGATCACTTGAGGTCAGGAGTTCAAGAGCAGCCTGTCCAACATGGTGAAACCCCCTCTCTACTAAAAATACAAAAATTAGCTGGGTGTGGTGGTGGGTGCCTGTAGTCTCAGCTTTTCGGGAGGCTGATGCAGGAGGATCACTTGAACCTGGGAGGCAGAGGTTGCAGTGAGCCAAGATCATGCCTCTGCACTCCAGCCTTGGCAATAAAGGGAGACTCCCTCTCAAAAAAAAAAAAAAAGAAACAACAACAAAACACTGCAGCATCTGAAATGATGCTAACAGGATTAGGGCGATGGACTGTCTTAGTAGTAATGGTAGTAAAAGCATTAACAATCATAGCAGTAATATAGAGGAATTAACTTTTATTGAATAGTTAATATGTTTAAGGCACCCTGTCATTTAGTCCTCAAAATAACCCTTATTATCTTCATTTGACAGATGGAGAGACTGAGGCTCCGAAAGATTCATTTACAAATCCAAAGTCATATAGCTAGAAAGTGGCGAATTTGCACCCACATCTGATTCTGGAGCTGACACTCTAAGCCAGTGTGCTGCTCCGTCTCTCCATAGCTAAACTTTTCATAGACTCACAGGATGTTGGTGCAGGAAAGGACGGCTTATCTGGGCACTCCACCTTTCATTTCCTTCAAGTCTTGAGATCTTTTTGAACTAGAAGCATGCATTTAGAAGTGATATTGATGTCACCATCTCCTGTTGGTGGATAGATCATTGAGTGGGAAGAAGAGGGTTCAAGCGATTCTCCTGCCTCAGCCTCCCTAGTAGCCGCCATGCCCAACTAATTTTTGTATTTTCAGTAGAGATGGGGTTTCACCACGTTGGCCAGGTTGGTCTCGAACTCCTGACCTCAGGTGATCTGCTGCCTTGCCCTCCCAGAGTGCTGGGATTACTCCCAGAGTACATGAGCCACCGCACCAGGCCAGGGCAAACCCTTTCAAGCAGGAGTTCCAGTATACTGAGAGGTGGAAATGTAGTCGATGTGAAGTCCTAGCAGTAGCAACCAGCAGAGCTGGCCTTCTTCCAGGCTTGGAGATCCCCTGCCAGAAGCTCATCTCACCAGATGCAGGCAGACCTCTTCATTTCGGAAAGGAAGACACTGAGGGACAGAGAGACCAAGCCCAGCAGGAAGTCAGTCACTTTAGTAAAGGGAATGGTCCACTAGTCTATCAGTTTCATGAATGTAGAGTCTGTGCCTGCCTTGTACAACCCTCTATTTGCAGTGACCAACAATAAGTAGTAGGACTGTAAATTTATGTTATAATGAATTCATTACCATTATTTAAAGTGGCATGTTCATGCTTTTTTTTTTTTTTTTTTTTTTTTTTTTTTGAGATAGAGGCTAACTCTGTCACCCAGGTTGGAGTGCAGTGGTGTGATCTCAGCTCACTGCAACCTCCACCTCCTAGGTTCGAGCGATTCTCTTGCCTCAGCCTCCTGAGTAGCTGAGAATACAGGCATGTGCCACCACACCCAGCAACTTTTTGTATTTTTAGTAGAGATGGGATTTTGCCGTATTGCCCAGGCTGGTCTCGAACTCCTGGCCTCGGGTGATCCACCTGCCTCGGCCTCCCAAAATGCTGGGATTACAGGCATAAGCCACCGTGCCCAGCCCCCATGCTCTTGATTTCCTATCTCTGTACCTGGCTTTTCTCTGACCCCACTGGTGCTATTGTTAGAAGTATCTCATTTGGAGGTGAAAGGAAGGAAAATAAATACAGCAGTCTTTTTTTTTTTTTTTTTTTTTGGGGGACGGGGTTTCCTTCGTTGCCCAGGCTGGAGGGCAGTGGCCGGATCTCAGCTCACTGCAAGCTCCGCCTCCCGGGTTCACGCCATTCTCCGGCCTCAGCCTCCCGAGTAGCTGGGACTACAGGCGCCCGCCACCTCGCCCGGCTAGTTTTTTGTATTTCTTAGTAGAGACGGGGTTTCACCGTGTTAGCCAGGATGGTCTCGATCTCTTGACCTCGTGATCCACCCGTCTCGGCCTCCCAAAGTGCTGGGATTACAGGCTTGAGCCACCGCGCCCGGCCTAAATACAGCAGTCTTATCTTTTAAATAAATACAGCAGTCTTATCTCACTCTCCTCTGAGATCTGTCTGGCCATTGTTGGCAATTTCATCTGAGCATCAGCAATTGCTAGTGACAGCCCTACATCTGGGACTCACTTTCCTGTTTGGTATAAATGTTCCTGGAGATTAGAATAAGGGAAGAGAAGAAGTTTTAGCATTTCTGTATCTCAGTCACAAAGAAGTTTAAAAGGCACATGCAAATGACAATCCCATAAAACAAAATCAACTGAGCAAAAATCAATGCTCTGCCCAATAGGGACCATCTTTAAGAAGCTTTAAGTGAAGTTTACCTTGAAAGTGGTAATAATTTCATTAGAAGCTTCAGGAAGCAAGTGCCTTTATGGCAGAATGACTGATGTTACTCCCAGGACCCCATGGAATTGTAAAATTTTATCTCTGTTCTGTGTAAGTCAACCTAAGTCAAACAGAAATATTAGTGTTTGGGTACATTAAAACATCTTTAACTTGTCCTTTCATTTTGGTTTGCCTTTTGACAGGATATAATCACAGATCCATTTAAGCTTGCAGAAGAGTCTGACAGTATGAAGTCCAGATGTGTCCCTGATGCTGCTGGAGGCTGCTGTGGCACAAAGAAAAGCTGCTAAATCTAGAGCCAACCAGGGGATCACAGTAGTGGGCAAGAGTGATTTGCATGTTTTTTAACCTGCTTTTCCACATAGCACAGACCATAAGAAACAACAAATGGGGCTGGACATGGTGGCTCATGCCTATAATCCCAGCACTTTGGGAGGCGGAGACAGGCAGATCACCTGAGGTCAGGAGTTTGATACCAGCCTGGCCAACATGGTAAAATCCTGTCTCTACTAAAAATACAAAAAAATTTGCTGGGCATGGTGGTGCACATCTATAGTCCCAGCTACTAAAGAGGCTGATGCAGGAGAATTGCTTGAACCCAGGAAGTGGAGGCTGCAGTGAGTCAACATTGTGCCACTGTACTCCAGCCTGGGCAACAGAGCAAGACTCTGTCTCAAAATAAAAAAAAAAAAGAAAAAAAAAAACAACAACAAATGGCAGAGAGCCACCATATTCCAAATCACTGAAAAAAATAAATGAATTATTTTCACGAGGCATTGATTAAAGATTCACAGCAAATCATATGAAGACTTGTTAAGCAGACTTTTTCTATTTCCTAATTCAAAGTTCTGGTGCCACGTAGTGGTCAGAAATGGAACAGAGAAGCTGTCTTAAGGCTTGTTTAAGAAGCAGGAAAGGAGGCTGGGCGCGGTGGCTCAAGCCTGTAATCCCAGCACTTTGGGAGGCCGAGACGGGCGGATCACAAGGTCAGGAGATCGAGACCATCCTGGCTAACCCGGTGAAACCCCGTCTCTACTAAAAAATACAAAAAACTAGCCGGGCGTGGTGGCGGGCGCCTGTAGTCCCAGCTACTCGGAGGCTGAGGCGGGAGAATGGCGTGAACCCGGGAGGCGGAGCTTGCAGTGAGCCGAGATCGCGCCACTGCACTCCAGCCTGGGCGACACAGCGAGACTCCGTCTCAAAAAAAAAAAAAAAAAAGAAAGAAAGGAAAAAGAAAAACTAAAGAAGAAGGAAAGGAGGCTGGGCGCGGTGGCTCAAGCCTGTAATCCCAGCACTTTGGGAGGCCGAGACGGGCGGATCACAAGGTCAGGAGATCGAGACCATCCTGGCTAACCCGGTGAAACCCCGTCTCTACTAAAAAATACAAAAAACTAGCCGGGCGAGGTGGCAGGCGCCTGCAGTCCCAGCTACTCAGGAGGCTGAGCCAGGAGAATGGCGTAAACCTGGGATGCGGAGCTTGCAGTGAGCTGAGATCCGGCCACTGCACTCCAGCCTGGGTGACAGAGCGAGACTCTGTCTCAAAAAAAAAAAAAAGAAGCAGGAAAGGCATCAGAAGAAGTAACAGTTGGCAGAGGGGCTCAGGAAAAATATCTTCCTTCTGATCTTTTGCATAGCACCTTTTGGACTTTTCATCATGTTTGCTTATTAAACAAAGCTCCTACTGCCATCATACTAATCATGCCAAAGATTGCCAAATCATGTTTGGTAGGAGAACTTTTGAGGTAGCTTTTAAGCAAATGCTTTTTTTTTTCTTTTTCCTTTTTTTGCAATAGAATTAAGAAAACAAATTAATCATAAACATCTTTGAATCAAGTATCTCAAGAAAACAAATGAATAATAAATATCTCACCCTAATGACTGATGACATAGTGATTATCTGTTGTAAATTATCCTAACTGGATCAGGAATAGAGTTTGATCATTTTTTAAAAAGAGAGCTAAGAGATGTAAAAATGACCAGGCATGGTGGTGTGTACCTGTAGTCCCAGCTACTGGGGAGGCTGAAGCAAGAGGATCACTTGAGCCCAGGATTTCCAGGCTGCAGTGAGCTATGATCGCACCACTGCACTCCAGCTGGGTGACAGAGCAAGACCCTGTCTCTAAAAAACAAATAAATAGGCTGGGAGTGATGGCTCACGCCTGTAATCCCAGCACTTTGGGAGGTCAAGGCGGGTGGATCACTTGAGGTCAGGAGTTCGAGACCAGCCTGACCAACATGGTGAGACCCCATCTCTACTAAAAATTCAAAACTTAGCCGGGTGTGGTGGCATGTGCCTGTAATCCCAGCTACTCCAGAGGCCAAGGCACGAGAATTGCTTGAACCTGGGAGGTGGAGGTTGTAGTGAGCCAAGATCGCGCCACCGCACTCCAGCCTGAGTGACAGAGTGAGACTCTGTCAAAGAAAGAGAGAGAGAGGAAGGGGAGAGGAGGGGAGGGGAGGGGAGGTGAGGGAAGAAAGAGATGTAAACATGGTAAGTTTTCTTTTTCTTTATAAGGTGTCCTGGTTAAACTTTTAGCAAAATGATAGATCTAGTTTTTCCATAGTTAAAGAATATTAAGAACATTAAAGAAAGGTTCAAGGATGGTAAATAACTTGAATTCCAGCTGTACTTGAAGACTTTATTGGAGGACACAGAGAGGTATAAGTCATGGTCATTATCATCAGGAGCTGGATAATTCAGTTTTTAAATAACAGCTTTCAGGCCGGGTGTGGTGGCTCACACCTGTAATCCCAGCACTTTGGGTGGCTGAAGTGGGTGGATTGCTTGAGCTCAGGAGTTCGAGACCAGCCTGGGCAACATGGTGAAACCCTGTCTCTACTAAAAATTCAAAAAATTAGCTCGGCGTGGTGGTGCGTGCCTGCAATCCCAGCTACTCGAGGCTGAGGCACGAGAATTGCTTGAATCCAGTGGGTGGATGTTGCAGTGACCCAAGATCGCGCCACTGCACTCCAGGCTGGGCAACAGGGCGAGACTCTGTCTCAAAAACAAAAAATAAAAATAAATAAACAAACAGCCTTCAACCAATCAAGGGTTTTGATGTCAACCAGTTGCCCTGGGCTCAGTACAAAAAGAACCAGGGGCATGGCATGGTCCAGGGGATTTTGAATTAGGGGTTTGAGAATTTTAAGGCATGTAAAACATTGGAATGGATGCCATAGGATAGACATCTGTTTTAAGAAAGCTGTTTAATATGGAGAAATTCTCAGATTTTTGAGTAGGTTCAGCTATAGGGCCTAACTTACTATTACAGACAGAGGAAAGAACTAGGTAGTATCTTTTTAAGTCCTATTCACCTCCATGACCTTGATTTTAAACATGCTTGCTTGGTTCTAGAGCGCTGTATCTATCTAGTCATAACCTACTTTAATGTGAAAATGGTACATTACAGCATTAGCTACAATGGTACAGCTAGAATAAGCATACTTTGCTCTTCATGAGCACAAGATGGCCCTGCTTGGGGGGAACTGATTGAAGGGTGTTTTGTTGACTGGGTGTGGTGGTTCATGCCTGTAATCCCAGCACTTTGGGAGGCTGAGGTGAGTGGATCACTTGAGGCCAGAAGTTCAAGACCAGCCTGGCTAATATGGCAAAACCCTGACTAAAAATACAAAAATTAGCCAGGCATGGTGGCCAACGCCTATAATCTCAGCTACTCAGGTCGCTGAGGCACAAGACTCGCTTGAACCTGGGAAGTGGAGGTTGCAGTGAGCCGAGATCCCACCACTGCACTCCAACCTGGGTGGCAGAGCGAGACTCTGTCTCAGAAAAAAAAAAAAAAGAGAGGTGTTTTGTTTATTTGGTTTATTAGGCCTTTTTGCATTTACAAGGAGAGGGTATTAGCTTTTTACTTGTCATTCTGAACTCTCAGTTCCCCAAAAAGATGTTGAGTAATGGGATTGGGCTGGGCAACTTAGCAAGACCCCATCTCTAAAAAATAAAATTTTTATTTTTTATTTTTTTCAAGACGGAGTCTTGCTCTGTTGCCCAGGCTGGAGTGCAGTGGCATGATCTTGGCTCACTGCAACCTCGACCTCCCAGGTTCAAGTGATTCTCTTGCCTCAGTCTCCCGAGTAGCTGAGATTACAGGCGTGTGCCACCACACCCTGCTAATTTTTGTAATTTTAGTAGAGACGAGGTTTCACCATGTCAGCCAGGGTGGTCTCAAACTCCTGACCTCATGATCCACATGCCTTGGCCTCCCAAAGTTCTGGGATTACAGGTGTGAGCCACTGCGCCCAGCCTAAAAAATTAAAAAAAAAAAAAAAAAGAATCATGGAAGCCTGCAGAAACTTTTCAGCTTACCAACTCAGGGAGTCCCAGCAGTAGCCTCAACAGGCCCCCACCCCCACATCCAGTCATGCATAGCTGAAAAGGGCATGGCTTTGTGCCAAGACAGCCCCAGAGCCTGCTCCTCCTATTTATTCTTGGCCTTTACTTGGATGGCTCCAGGGAAGCAGCTGAGGTAGTCACTCATTCCGCCATGTTAAGATGGGAATTATATTAAATGAGTCTGGCAAGGCATGGGAACTGTCTATCCTTTCTTTCATTCATTCGCTAAATAGTAATTATCTCCTGTGTACCAGGAACTGTCCTAGGCACTGTTTGCTAAAATGGAATATTATGAACCCCATGGGCCAAGAGGACAAAAACTGCTGAGTGTATTTTTTAAACTTCGTTGGTACCTGTCCTGACTTCTGTAATTTGCCAATTTTCTTCAACCACGCACCACAGTTTGGGTCCAAACAAAGGTTCTTTTATCTGAGAGTCAGTAGAGGGAGATCTCACTAGGGTAAAAATGAACTCTTTTTGAGGGTACAGTGAACTATGATCATGCTACTGCACTCCAGCCTGGGTGACAGAGCAAGACCTTGTCTCTCAGAAAAAAAAAAAAAAAAAAAAAAAAAAATTCTTTTGCAAATTAGAAGCTGGAATTATACAATCCTAACAATAACTTATGATGAGCTTTACTGTTTCATTCCAGTTTCTGTTCAGCTGCTGACCCTGCAATTCCTGAAAGCACAGCTCCCACTGAGGTTAACGCGAGTGTTATGTGAATGTAAGTTTTGTATTTAATTTCCTCCTGCTGAGTGAGCCTTGCTTGTCTTGGACTCACAATCGTAACAATTCCCTTCCGCAATGGGAACATGGTGGCCCCACCTTCCATGTGGCAGGGCCATGCTGCAGTGCAATGCTCCAGGTGAGGGGAAAGATCAATTTAGAACCAAAATATTCTGCCCTAATACTACTTCACTGCCTCATATAGTAACACAATGCCTCATAATACATTGTCCAGAAGCCAGAGAGAGTAAAAATGTAGACTGGCCAGTCAATGATGTTCTAAGTACACTGTAATCCAGACCTGGGTCTGATAACTTTTTTTTTTTTTTAAATAAATGGGGTCTTGCTATCTTGTCCAGGCCAGACTTGAACTTCTGGGCTCAAGTGATCCCCCCATCTCAGCTTCCCAGGTAACTGGGACTGCAGGTACATGCCAGTGAGCTCCTCATCTCTAACTTTTAAACTATGCCTAAAGCCACTAACTTTTTTCTCATTGGTGGAGTGAAAAGTGATGCAGGAGACAGCAAGCAAGTATTCTTTTAGATCTGGCTCTGCCACTGAACTAGTTATTTGGCCGTAGGAACATCATTTGTCCACTTTGGGATTCACTTTCCCCATCTGTCAAGTGAAGGCACTGAACTTGGAAGACTCTCAAGTTCCCTTCCAGATGGAGAAACAGATTTATGGGTCTGGATTCTGTAGAGGTCATAGTGTTTTTTCCAATTTTTTACAATCAGTTGCCCACATTTATAAATCAGAAAATTCTGTATAAAATATGAATTTGGGCTGGGCACGATGGCTCACGCCTGTAATCCCAGCACTTTGGGAAGCCAAGGAGGGCGGATCAGGAGTTCAAAACCAGCCTGGCCAACATGGTGAAACCCTGTCTCTACTAAAGATATAAAAGTTAGCCACGTCTGGTGCCTGTAGTCCCAGCTACTTGGGAGGCCGAGGCAAGAGAATCACTTGAACCTGGGAGGCGGAGGTTGCAGTGAGTTGAGATCACGCCACTGCACTCCCAGCCTGGGTGACAGAGTAAGACTCTGTCTCAAAATAATAATAATTAAAATATATATATATTTCATATATATCATATATAATATATTTCATAGATACAGATATCATATATATGAAATATATTTCATATATATGATATATATTTCATATATATGATGTATATTTCATATATATCAGATATCATATTTCATATATATGATGTATATTTCATATATATCACATATATATGAATTTGGGGCTTCTTGAAAAATCGAAAATGCTGGCAATAGCAGCCCTACATTTCTGCATAGTTGTGACGGGCATAGCTGAGTAATGGGTTCCCCTTCAGACAGGGCATGTCCCTTTAGACAGTTTGCCACCGTCCCCACCTCAAGTCAACTTCACTCACCCCTGTAGGCCTTTGAGTTTGTGGTCCTTTTTTAAGGATTAGAACTAGTACAGTTTCATCAATGTTACAAGTGAGGTTTTTTCCCATTATAGCTCAGATGATGGAAGTCAGTGGCACTAACATATATTTAATTCATTACAAGCAGTAACCAAGAAGGGCACATGGAGCTTTGCAGGGATGCTCACAGGAGGACACCAGAGAGTGCTAGAGCTGCTTATGGTAATGTGACCTACAACTCAGAGCCTAATTGTGTCAGGTGAAGTGGCCCAGACAGCTTACTCTCTGTTCTCAAAGTTAACAAGCTCCCATCACATAACTTTCTTTGTGAATATTAAATGAGCCTACTCTGGAAAGCAAATGTCAAGTTGCCAGGGAGGAGAGGTTTGCACAGCAAGTGCAGAATGATTTGTGTGGCTTCTAGGCTTTGTAGTTAATCTTTTATTAACCGTCCTTATTTTCTTTTTAAAATTAACCTTATTATTCCTTTCAACTGGATCTAACTAAGGAAATGCTGCAAAGGAGGTATTTTTATTTTTGCTTTTAAATAATGTAGCAGGAACCCATGAAGCCAGCGCAACCCTTTAAAGATGGTGATTTCTCATGGTTATGAGGAAGATTCATTGGTTTGTGTGGGATAAAAACCAAATACCCCACGTTGTTTCTTTACTAAACTCCCTTATGCCTCCCTTACAATGCTGATTTTTCTAATTTTACAGAAAATTGAGGCTGGGCATATTCAAATGGTTTAAATGATGGGATCACTTTTTTTGTTTGTTTTTGAGACAGGGTCTTGCTCTGTCACTGAGGCTGGAGTTCAGTGGTGCAATCCCGGCTTACTGCAACCTCTGCCTCTTGGGCTCAAGCGATCCTCCCACCTCAACCTTCTGAGTAGCAGGGACTACAGGCATGCGCCACCATCACGGAGCTAATTTTTGTATTTTTTGTGGAGATGGGGTCTTTCTATAGTGCACAGGCTGGTCTGGAACTCTTGGGCTCAAGTGATCCACCCGCCTCGGCCTCCCAAAGTATGGGGATTACAGGCATGAGCCACCGTGCCTGGCTGGGATCACATTCTAATAAATGTTAGAACAAAGGCCAGAACTTGTTCTGACTCCTATACCATTGTATTATATGGTTTGTCCTTGCTTTCCTTGCTTTTAAGAATATAGCAACTAAAAAGGGAAATGATTACTATAAAAGTAAGGATATTCCAGGGGTGCGGTGGCTCACATCTGTAATCCCAGAACTTTGGGAGACTGAGGCAGGCAGATCACTTGAGGTTAGGAGTTCGAGACCAGCCTGTCCAACATGGTGAAACCCCATCTCTACTAAAAATACAAAAATTAGCTGGGCGTGGTGGTGTGCACCTGTAATTCCAGGTACTCAGGAGGCTGAAGTGGGAGAATTGTTTGAACCTGGGAGGTGGAGGTTGCAGTGAGTCAAGATTGCACCACCGCCCTCCAGCCTGGGCAACAGAGCAAGAATCTGTCTCAAAAAAAAAAAAAAAAAAAAGTAAGGCTAGTGGATACATCTGGAGTAGAGGGAGAGGGGTGTGGTCTAGTGGTCTAGAAGGGATATATAGGGGTTTTCTTGACTAGGGGGTGGTCACCTTTACCAAGATAATTATCATGTGAACATAGTCTGCCTGGGGCTGTCCCAGTTTAAGCCTCAAACCAGGTTAAATTTTTATTTTTTTTTGACAGAGTCTTGCTCTGTCACCAAGGCTGGACTGCAGTGGCGCGACCTCGGCTCACTGCAACCTCTGCCTCCCGGATTCCAGCAATTCTGCCTCTGCCTCCCAAGTAACTGAGATTACAAGCGCCTGCCACCACACCTAGTTTTGTTTTGTTTTGTTTTGAGAGGGAGTCTCTCTCTGTAGCCCAGGCTGGAGTGCAGTGGCCGGATCTCAGCTCACTGCAAGCTCCGCCTCCCCAGGTTCACGCCATTCTCCTGCCTCAGCCTCCCGAGTAGCTGGGACTACAGGCGCCTGCCACCTCGCCCGACTAGTTTTTTGTGTTTTTTAGTAGAGACGGGGGTTCACCGGGTTAGCCAGGATGGTCTCCATCTCCTGACCTCATGATCCGCCCCTCTCGGCCTCCCAAAGTGCTGGGATTACAGGCTTGAGCCACCGCGCCCGGCCAACACACCTAATTTTGATATTTTTAGTAGAGACATGGTTTTGCCATGCTGGCCAGACTGGTCTCGAATTCCTGACCTCAAGTAATCCACCTGCCTCGGCCTCCCAAAATGTTAGGATTATAGGCGTGAGCCACCATGCCCAGCCAGGTTAAATATTAATAGTAGCCTTTTTTTTTTTTTTTTTTTTTGAGACGGAGTCTCGCTCTGTCGCCCAAACTGGAGTGCAGTGGCCGGATCTCAGCTCACTGCAAGCTCCGCCTTTCAGGTTCATGCCATTCTCCTGCCTCAGCCTCCCAAGTAGCTGGGACTACAGGCACCCGCCACCTCGCCCGGCTAGTTTTTTGTATTTTTTAGTAGAGACGGGGTTTTACCGGGTTAGCCAGGATGGTCTTGATCTCCTGACCTTGTGATCCGCCCGTCTCGGCCTTCCAAAGTGCTGGGATTACAGGCTTGAGCCACCGCACCCGGCCAATAGTAGCCTTTTTTTAATTTTCAAAGGGGTTCTGTTTTAGATCAATATATCAATATTACGTGGTCAGCTATTATACCGTACATTTATGTTTTATGCACTTTTATGTATTTATTGTATGTCAAAAATGTTTGTTTGTTTGTTTTTGAGAAGGAGTCTCGCTGTGTCGCCCAGGCTGGAGTGCAGAGGCGCGATCGCGGCTCACTGCAAGCTCCGCCTCCCGGATTCCCGCCATTGTCCTGCCTCAGCCTCCGGAGTAGCTGGGATTACAGGCGCCCGCCACCTCGCCCGGCTAATTTTTTTGTATTTTTTTAGTAGAGACGGGGTTTCACCGTGTTAGCCAGGATGGTCTCGATCTCCTGACCTCGTGATCCGCCCGTCTCGGCCTCCCAAAGTGCTGGGATTATAGGCTTGAGCCACCGCGCCCGGCCCCAAAATGTTTTTAAGTTAAAAAAAATTAGTATCAGGAAGTCTAGCCTATGATCAGGAGTCCAGGCCAACCTGGGAAACCATGCAAGAGACCACAGCAGCAGTATCACCAATCCAGGTGCGGACTTCCTGAACAGAGGCTGTGATGCCCCACCTTGGTTTCCTTTTTTTTTTTTTTTGAGATGGAGTCTGGCTCTGTCGCCCAGGCTGGAGTAAAGTGGCGCAATCTCGGCTCACTGCAACCTCCGCCTCCCGCATTCAAGAGATTCTCCTGCCTCCGGAGTAGCTGGGACTACAGGCATGTGCTGTCACGCCCAGCTAATTTTTGTATTTTTAGTAGAGACGGTGTTTCACCATGTTGGCCAGGATGGTCTAGATCTCTTGACCTCATGATCCGCCCGCCTCAGCCTCCCAAAGTGCTGGGATTACAGGCATGAGCCACCACGCCCGGCTCCCACCTTGGTTTTCTTCTGACTCCCCTGACGTGAGGTAATTATCTTTGTTTCTTTGTCCTTCCTACATATGGCTGGAGAAGTGGCATAGCTCTTAGTTCTAATTGTGAAGTTCAGTCCAAGATAATATATGAGAAAGTGCATTGTAAACAGTTTAGGTTTTTTCTACTTTGAGTGGCAGGAGTTTCCTAAATTCCTAGATCGGCAGGACCTCAGCATCATTGCAGTGGTACCTGTCAGGTTAATCTTCCTGTAATACAGCCTTTCTATTTAAAAACTTTTTATTGTAACTCCTGGATACCTACAGAATGAAATCTAAAGTCCTAAATGTGGCATTCGACACACCACAAACTCACACCCAACCAACTTGCCAACACTATTCCTGCTGTTCCTCTTCATTGGCTGTTGAACTACATTCAACCATGTGGTGTTCCAAAAATGCTGTTCCCTTTCGAACCTCACCTCACACTTTTCTCTCCAGTAGAATGCCTTCTTCTTTCTTATTTATTGATTTATTTATTTTGAGACGGAGTTTTGCTCTTTTGCCCAGGCTGGAGTGCAGTGGCATGATCTTGGCTCACTGCAACCTTCTGTCTCCCGGGATCGATTCTCCTGCCTCAGGCTCCCAAGTAGCTGGGATTACAGGCACCTGCCACCATGCCCGGCTAATTTTTGTATTTTTATTAGAGATGGGGTTTCACCATGTTGGCCAGGCTGGTCTCGTACTCCTGACCTCAAGTGACCCACCCGCCTCAGCCTCTCAAAGTGCTGGGATTGCAGGCATGAGCCACCATGCCTGGCTTCTTTCTTATCTTTCAATCTCTTTGGTAGGGATCGAATGTCCGTGTCCCCCCAAAATTCATACACTGAAGCTCACAAGGGACTGTATTTGAAGATGGAACCTCTAAGGAAGTACTTAAGGTTAACATAGGTCATCGGGGTGGGGCCCTGATCCAGTCGCCTAGTGTCCTTATAGGAACAGACATCAGAGAGCTGGCGCTCTCTCCGTGCACATACAGAGGAAAGTCCATGTGAGGACAAAGTGGCTGTCTGCAAGCCAGGAAGAGAGGCTTCCCTGGAATCTCACCCTGTTGGACCTTGATCTGGAACTTTTAGCCTCCAGAACAGTGAGAAAATAAATTTCCATTGTATAGGCCAACCCGTCTGTTATGGTTTTTTGGTTTTTTTTTGTTTTTTTTTCCAGAGACAGAGTCTCACTCTGTCACCCAAGCTGGAATGCAGCAGCACAATCTCGGCTCATTGCAATCTCTGCCTCCTGGATTCTAGCAATTCTCCTGCCTCAGCCTCCTGAGTAGCTGGGACTACAGGCACCTACCACCACGCCCAGCTAATTTTTTGTATTTTAGTAGAGACTAGGTTTCACTGTGTTGCCCAGTCTGGTCACAAACTCCTGAGCTCAGGCAATCCACCTGCCTCGGCCTCCCAAAGTGCTAGGATTACAGGTGTGAGCCACCGTGCCTGGCCCTGTTATCATGCTGAGTGTCAACTTGATTGAAGGATGCAAAGTATTGATCCTGGGTGTGTCTGTGAGGGTGTTGCCAAAGGAGATTAACATTTGAGTCGGTGGACTGGGGAAGGCAGACCCACCCTTAATCTGGTGGCCACAATCTAATCAGTTGCCAGAGAATATAAAGCAGGCAGAAAAACGTGAAAAGGTGAGACTGGCCTAGCCTCCCAGCCTACCTCTTTCTCCTGTGCTAGATGCTTACTGCCCTCCAACACTGGACTCCAAGTTCTTCAATTTGGAGACTCAGATTGGCTCTCCTCGCTTCTGAAGATTGCAGACAGCCTATTGTGGGACCTTGTGACTGTGTAAGTTAATACTTATTAAACTCCTTTATATATATATATATATAAAGTCTCCATGTATAACCTTTATATATAAAAATATATACAGGATATATATATATATATATATATAAAAGTTCTGTTCCTCTAGGGAACCCTGACTGATACACTGTCTATGGTATTTTGTTATGGCACCTGGCACTGCGAGCACACTAAGACACCCTTTTTGGAATAGCTCTGATACGGCATATACCTAAAACTTCTATTCCTCGAAGTTCTTCAATCCTTCGACTTTATTTTACTTCTTTTTAAGACATTTGATGTTCTATCTTGTATTATGTAGTTATTTATGTACACATTTGCTAACTTCCTTGCTAGTAAGTTTTTGGGGTAACCCCTGATTCCATATTGCAGCTCTGCAATGCCTAGTACATGGTTTGGAAGTTATTAAATATACAATATATATTAGTTGATAAATTTATAAATAAAAGAGGGGAAAAATAAATGAGGTGAGAAAACACAAACTTTTTATTTAAAATTTAAAGAGGACATAGAAAATTGAGGCAATGTATTAATAAATGGGAACAAATAAGTTAAATCTTCAGTTTAGTGATATTTAAAATAAATAGGTTCCTGCCAGCAGAGGTGTTAAAATATAAAAAAGTTTCAGAGGAACTAAAAATAGGGGTGGTTTTGTTTTGTTTTGTTTTGTTTTGTTTTTTCCCGACTGACATGTTGTTTTGTCTTTGCATGGGGGGATTTGACTTATTGGAGTCGAATTTTAGCCCAACTTCAGAGGCTGTGGAGAAAAGACCACAGGAATGAGCTCAGCTGGTGGGAAAAGCTGATATTTTATGACTAGAGTCATAAATGGAAGCTCTGGTGTCAGCGCCATGCAGGTCTGAGTCTTATGGGAGGACTCAGAATTGGACATTCAGGACCTATTTGTTTTCCTGACATCTTATTCCTAATTACCATCCTCCTGTCAGAGTCTTCTTTATTTCCCACCTGTTTCTCACTCCCCAAATGTAGTTTTAAATTAGTCTTTTGAATAGGTAATATTCATATGGTTCAACATTTTAAAACTATGGAAGTGAACTGTTTCCCTAAAAGCATGACCTGGGTTGAGTGTTCTAGTCATAGTGATAAAGATAACCAAGCTCAGAGCCTTGCTACACCCTTGTCCACAGCTGAGCTGGAGGCTGGAAGAACCAGGCATAAAGAGCATTCTAGAAGATTCTAGAAAATCCCATAGTGGCAGGGCTTCGCAGTCAGAGAGCAGGGGTGCTGGGGTAGGGCAAACAGTGGACTTTTAGCAGCAGAACTGTTCTCTGAGTAGCCCAGAAGGGTCAAGGGAGCAGTGGAGAAAGGGAGGGGGTGACAGCTCAGAGCACAGAAGACCTCCCATGTGGGCACCTGACAGCCCCATTCCCAGGAACAGCGGCACCCAAGGACCATGGGTGGCTCTTCTCAAAGAAGGATGCTTTTCCCACAACTCCATCGAAAAGCTACATTTTTCTCTTCTTCTACCTAGTAACAACGTTCAGAAAATATTTAGAAAAAGGAGGAAAACGGGAAAGCACTAAATAAGAGGCCTGAAAACTCCTCTTGAGATGGTAAATGGTGTTGCAGATTTTATTTTACTTTTTTTTTTTTTTTTTTTAACTGTTGTGAAAAAAATCTTAGCTAAAAGAGTTCTATGTATTTGAGCAAGTGGATAGTGTTGCTTCAGAGAAATCCCTCTCAGGATGAACAGATTTGATACAGATTTGACTTTGTGGAAAGTGTGGTTAACTCCAGCATTTTCCTAGTTCCTGTTTTTCCTCAGATCTTGTGGGGTTGGTTGTTTCAGATAGAGTCTCACTGTCACCCAAGCTGGAGTGCAGTGGTGCCATCTCAGCTCACTGCAATCTCCGCCTCCCAAGTTCAAGTGATTCTCCTGCCTCAGCCTCCCGAGTAGCTGGGATTACAGGCGCCTACCACCACACCTGGGTAATTTTAGTATTTTTAGTAGAGACAGGTTTTCACCATGTTGGCCAGACTGTTCTTGAACTCCTGACCTCTGGTGATCTGCCTGCCTCAGCTTTGCAAAGTGCTGGGATTACAGGTGTGAACCATCATGCCTAACCTTTTTTTTTTTTTTTTTGAGATAGGGTCTCACTCTGTCACCCAGGCTGGAGTGCAGCGGCACGATCATGGCTCACTGTAGCCTTGAACACCTGGGCTCAAGTGATCCTCCCACTTCAGCCTCCTGAGTAGTTGGGACTACAGGAACATGCCACCATGCCCAGCTGATATTTTATTTTTGGTAGACAGTGTCTTACTATGTTGCCCAGGCTGGTCTTGAACTCCTGGGCTCAAGTGATCCTCTCACTTCAGCCTCCTGAGTAGTTGGGACTACAGGAACATGCCACCATGCCCAGCTGATATTTTATTTTTGGTAGACAGTGTCTTACTATGTTGCCCAGGCTGGTCTTGAACTCCTGGGCTCAAATTCAGCCCTCCTGCCTCAGCCTCCTAAAGTCGTGGGATTACAGGCATGAGCCACCATGGCCATCAAGATCTTGTGTTTGGTGTGATTAAAATGTGTCGTTGTCCCGGAGCCTAATGCATTGGCTTGTGCCTATAGCTGGCTACTCAGGAGGCTGAAAGATTAGCGAGTTTAGCGGGCCAAGAGTTTGAGGCTGCAGTGAGCTATGATTGTGCCACTGCACTCCAGCCCTAATAAGTGAGACCCTGTTCCCTAAAAAGAAAAAATAAATGATACCGTTGAAGCAATAAATAAGAATACTTTGTATAAGTAGGCAATTTTTGGAAAAAATAAAAGCTTCTCTATAAAATCAGCTTTATGTTGAGCAACAAAATGTGTAGAATGACATTTAGTGTTTTACTTGCCATCTTTAAGAAAATCAAACTCACCAAACTTTAAAAGACTTTTAGGTCTGGACGCAATGCCTTCCAAATCCCTGAACCTGGAGACTTGGGAGCTTATCTTTTGCAGGTGAGAAAATTGAAGTCACCCTTCCCTTTTAGTATCTAGTGAAGGATTCTGGAAAGGCAGGGTTAGTTAGGGAAGGTATGTGGTTCTGGCTTTATTTAAATGACTTGCCCAAGGTCAGACCGTCAGAACTTAAATAGGATTGGGCAGCAGCAGCAACCATTTAGCAATCTTGGGCCTTTTGTCCCCCTTTATGGAGGTGAAATATCATAATTCAAGAGTCTCATTTTTGTTTTTCTTCCAGATTTCAGAAGAGATCCCTAGAGGCAGGTGTTGACTGTGCCCTCCATTTAAACAAACGGACGAGCTGGGAAGCCTCTGGAAGTCACCATAAGCCTGCTCTATAGCAGGTCCTCGCTAAAGAGAGGGTAACAGCTGGGCACGGTGGCTCACACCTGTAATCCCAGCACTTTGGGAAGCTGAGGCAGGTGGATCACCTGAGGTTAGGAGTTTGAGACCAGCCTGCCCAACATGGCAAAACCCTGTCTTTACTAAAAATACAAAAAATTAGCCAGGTGTGGTGGCGGGTGCCTGTAATCCCAGCTACTTGGGAGGCTGAGGCAGGAGAATTGCTTGAACCTGGGAGGCAGAGGTTGCAGTGAGCCGAGATCATGCCACTGCACCGCACTGTAGCCTGGGTGACAAGAGCGAAACTCTGTCTCAAAAAAAAAAAAAAAAAAAAAGAGAGAGAGAGAGAGAAACTCCTGAAGCCAAAAAGCCTTCAAACTTGAAGGAAGATCCCTCTTGCTAAGGAACAATTACTTGGCTTAGGCATCTAGATTGCTCTGTGTGTCTTGAGTATACATGAAGAGTATAATCCCCACCAACCACCCAGGATCATTCAGCAACCCTTCGTGTGAATTTGAGATTTGTTTTTTTTTAAAATATTGTAAGTTGTCTGGGTGTCCTTTCTGACCTTTTTCTTCTATGAAGTCCTGAATTTCTAACTTGCTTCGAAATTGCTGAATGTCACATTTTCCTGTTGTAGCTTTCTCCGAAATGCACAGGAGATGTCTGTAGGGTTGGCAAGCTCCTCCTCCCCACACTTCACTCCTATTCCACACGTGTACTTTCAGCATTTGAGAGCCTGTCTTCTCTCTTAGCTCCCTTAAAAACATTTGTAATATTTCCACTTTTTATGAAGTTAAAATGGTTTCATTTTCAATCCACTAAGTTAGAAGGATCATGTCTGTCCTTAACCTTTGCCAAATATTCTTAAAAATAATTTTTTTTCCTTTGAAACTTCCATAATGCCATTCTTATAAATGCATGCCAAGCCTGTAGGTGGTTTTCTTCATCTGAACTTACTTTTCAAATATAGCAGTATGAGGCTTGGGGTAGGGGAAGCAGCATCATAAATGGAAGGGCTGGAAACTAGATTCAGGACATTGTTTAAAATAATCAGAATAAATACTTTCACTTATTTAACCTTCTACATATATTGTTTTGAATATCTATCATTGGCTGGGCATGGTGGCCAATGAAGGGAGGCCAAGGAAGGAGGATCTCTTGAGGCAAGAAGTTTGAGACCAGCCTGGAAACATGGCAAAACCCTGTCTCTACTAAAATTTAAAAGAAAATTAGGCAGATGTGGTGGCGTGTGCTGGTAGTCCCAGCTACTTGGGAGGCTGAGCCCAGGAAGTGAAGACTGCAGTGAGCCATGACTGTGCCACTGTACTCCAGCCTGGATGACAGAGTGAGACCTTGTTTTTTGTTTTTTTAAAAAGAATAAAGAATATCTAGGGCCAGGCATGGTGGCTCACGCCTGTAATCCCAGCACTTTGGGAGGCCCAAGTGGGTGGATCACCTGAGGCCAGGAGTTTGAGACCAGCCTAGCCAATATAGAGTGAAACCCCGTCTCTACTGAAAATACAAAAATTAGCTGGGCATAGTGGTGCATACCTGTAGTCCTAGCTACTAGGGAAGCTGAGGCAGGAGAGAATCCCTTGAACCTAGGAGGCAGAGGTTGCAGTTAACTGAGATCGCGCCACTGCACTCCAGCCTGGGTGACAGAGTGAGACTCTGTCTCTCTCAAAAAAAAAAAAAAAAAAAAAAAATATATATATATATATATAATACATATGTATATGACATATCTATATCTATATATCTACTATTCTAGGCCCTTGTGATACAGCAGTGAACAAAGAGACACACTTTCTGCCCTCAGGGAGCTTAAGTTCTAGTGGAAGGAGACAGATAACAAACCAAATCAATAATTTACATAGTGTATTAGAAAGCGATCTTTGCTTTGAAGAAAAATAAAGTAGATGCGGCATAGAGGGAGTGTTTTCCACAAGTTTAAAATCAGATGGCTTTTGAGCAAAGCACTAAAGGAGGTGAAAAAGGCTATGCTGACATCTTTTTTTTTTTTTTTTAATTTATTTATTATTATTATACTTTAAGTTGTAGGGTACATGTGCATAACGTGCAGGTTTGTTACATATGTATACTTGTGCCATGTTGGTGTGCTGCACCCATCAACTCGTCATTTACATCAGGTATAACTCCCAGTGCAATCCCTCCCCCCTCCCCCCTCCCCATGATAGGCCCCGGTGTGTGATGTTCCCCTTCCTGAGTCCAAGTGATCTCATTGTTCAGTTCCCACCTATGAGTGAGAACATGCGGTGTTTGGTTTTCAGTTCTTGTGATAGTTTGCTAAGAATGATGGTTTCCAGCTGCATCCATGTCCCTACAAAGGACACAAACTCATCCTTTTTTATGGCTGCATAGGATTCCATGGTGTATATGTGCCACATTTTCTTAATCCAATCTGTCACTGATGGACATTTGGGTTGATTCCAAGACTTTGCTATTGTGAATAGTGCTGCAATAAACATACGTGTGCATGTGTCTTTATAGCAGCATAATTTATAATCCTTTGGGTATATACCCAGTAATGGGATGGCTGGGTCATATGGTACATCTAGTTCTAGATCCTTGAGGAATCGCCATACTGTTTTCCATAATGGTTGAACTAGTTTACAATCCCACCAACAGTGTAAAAGCGTTCCTATTTCTCCACATCCTCTCCAGCACCTGTTGTTTCCTGACTTTTTAATGATTGCCATTCTAACTGGTGTGAGATGGTATCTCATTGTGGTTTTGATTTGCATTTCTCTGATGGCCAGTGATGATGAGCATTTTTTCATATGTCTGTTGGCTGTATGAATGTCCTCTTTTGAGAAATGTCTGTTCATATCCTTTGCCCACTTTTTGATGGGGTTGTTTGTTTTTTTCTTGTAAATTTGTTTGAGTTCTTTGTAGGTTCTGGATATTAGCCCTTTGTCAGATGAGTAGATTGCAAAAATTTTCTCCCATTCTGTAGGTTGCCTGTTCACTCTGATGGTAGTTTCTTTTGCTGTGCAGAAGCTCTTTAGTTTAATGAGATCCCATTTGTCAATTTTGGCTTTTGCTGCCGTTGCTTTTGGTGTTTTAGACATGAAGTCTTTGCCCATGCCTATGTCCTGAATGGTACTACCTAGGTTTTCCTCTAGGATTTTTATGGTATTAGGTCTAACATTTAAGTCTCTAATCCATCTTGAATTAATTTTCGTATAAGGAGTAAGGAAAGGATCCAGTTTCAGCTTTCTACTTATGGCTAGCCAATTTTCCCAGCACCATTTATTAAATAGGGAATCCTTTCCCCATTTCTTGTTTCTCTCAGGTTTGTCAAAGATCAGATGGCTGTAGATGTGTGGTATTATTTCTGAGGACTCTGTTCTGTTCCATTGGTCTATATCTCTGTTTTGGTACCAGTACCATGCTGTTTTGGTTACTGTAGCCTTGTAGTATAGTTTGAAGTCAGGTAGCGTGATGCCTCCAGCTTTGTTCTTTTGACTTAGGATTGTCTTGGAGATGCGGGCTCTTTTTTGGTTCCATATGAACTTTAAAGCAGTTTTTTCCAATTCTGTGAAGAAACTCATTGGTAGCTTGATGGGGATGGCATTGAATCTATAAATTACCTTGGGCAGTATGGCCATTTTCACGATATTGATTCTTCCTATCCATGAGCATGGTATGTTCTTCCATTTGTTTGTGTCCTCTTTTATTTCACTGAGCAGTGGTTTGTAGTTCTCCTTGAAGAGGTCCTTTACATCCCTTGGAAGTTGGATTCCTAGGTATTTTATTCTCTTTGAAGCAATTGTGAATGGAAGTTCATTCATGATTTGGCTCTCTGTTTGTCTGTTACTGGTGTATAAGAATGCTTGTGATTTTTGCACATTAATTTTGTATCCTGAGACTTTGCTGAAGTTGCTTATCAGCTTAAGGAGATTTTGGGCTGAGACAATGGGGTTTTCTAAATATACAATCATGTCATCTGCAAACAGGGACAATTTGACTTCTTCTTTTCCTAACTGAATACCCCTGATTTCTTTCTCTTGCCTAATTGCCCTAGCCAGAACTTCCAACACTATGTTGAATAGGAGTGGTGAGAGAGGGCATCCCTGTCTTGTGCCAGTTTTCAAAGGGAATTTTTCCAGTTTTTGCCCATTCAGTATGATATTGGCTGTGGGTTTGTCATAAATAGCTCTTATTATTTTGAGGTACGTTCCATCAATACTGAATTTATTGAGCGTTTTTAGCATGAAGGGCTGTTGAATTTTGTCAAAAGCCTTTTCTGCATCTATTGAGATAATCATGTGGTTCTTGTCTTTGGTTCTGTTTATATGCTGGATAATGTTTATTGATTTGCGAATGTTGAACCAGCCTTGCATCCCAGGGATGAAGCCCACTTGATCATGGTGGATAAGCTTTTTGATGTGTTGCTGAATCCGGTTTGCCAGTATTTTATTGAGGATTTTTGCATCGATGTTCATCAGGGATATTGGTCTAAAATTCTCTTTTTTTGTTGTGTCTCTGCCAGTCTTTGGTATCAGGATGATGTTGGCCTCATAAAATGAGTTAGGGAGGATTCCCTCTTTTTCTATTGATTGGAATAGTTTCAGAAGGAATGGTACCAACTCCTCCTTGTACCTCTGGTAGAATTCAGCTGTGAATCCATCTGGTCCTGGACTTTTTTTGGTTGGTAGGCTATTAATTATTGCCTCAATTTCAGAGCCTGCTATTGGTCTATTCAGGGATTCAACTTCTTCCTGGTTTAGTCTTGGAAGAGTGTAAGTGTCCAGGAAATTATCCATTTCTTCTAGATTTTCCAGTTTATTTGCATAGAGGTGTTTATAGTATTCTCTGATGGTAGTTTGTATTTCTGTGGGGTCGGTGGTGATATCCCCTTTATCATTTTTAATTGCATCGATTTGATTCTTCTCTCTTTTCTTCTTTATTAGTCTTGCTAGTGGTCTGTCAATTTTGTTGATCTTTTCAAAAAACCAACTCCTGGATTCATTGATTTTTTGGAGGGTTTTTTGTGTCTCTATCTCCTTCAGTTCTGCTCTGATCTTAGTTATTTCTTGCCTTCTGCTAGCTTTGGAATGTGTTTGCTCTTGCTTCTCTAGTTCTTTTAATTGCGATGTTAGAGTGTCAATTTTTGATCTTTCCTGCTTTCTCTTGTGGGCATTTAGTGCTATAAATTTCCCTCTACACACTGCTTTAAATGTGTCCCAGAGATTCTGGTATGTTGTATCTTTGTTCTCATTGCTTTCAAAGAACATCTTTATTTCTGCCTTCATTTCGTTATGTACCCAATAGTCATTCAGGAGCAGGTTGTTCAGTTTCCATGTAGTTGAGCGGTTTTGATTGAGTTTCTTAGTCCTGAGTTCTAGTTTGATTGCACTGTGGTTTGAGAGACAGTTTGTTATAATTTCTGTTCTTGTACATTTGCTGAGGAGTGATTTACTTCCAATTACGTGGTCAATTTTGGAGTAAGTACGATGTGGTGCTGAGAAGAATGTATATTCTGTTAATTTGGGGTGGAGAGTTCTATAGATGTCTATTAGGTCTGCTTGCTGCAGAGATGAGTTCAATTCCTGGATATCCTTGTTAACTTTCTGTCTTGTTGATCTGTCTAATGTTGACAGTGGAGTGTTGAAGTCTCCCATTATTATTGTATGGGAGTCTAAGTCTCTTTGTAAGTCTCTAAGGACTTGCTTTATGAATCTGGGTGCTCCTGTATTGGGTGCATATATATTTAGGATAGTCAGCTCTTCCTGTTGAATTGATCCCTTTACCATTATGTAATGGCCTTCTTTGTCTCTTTTGATCTTTGATGGTTTAAAGTCTGTTTTTATCAGAGACTAGTATTGCAACCCCCACTTTTTTTTGTTCTCCATTTGCTTGGTAAATCTTCCTCCATCCCTTTATTTTGAGCCTATGTATGTCTCTGCGTGTGAGATGGGTCTCCTGAATACAGCAGACTGATGGGTCTTGACTCCTTATCCAGTTTGCCAGTCTGTGTCTTTTAATTGGAGCATTTAGTCCATTTACATTTAAGGTTAAGATTGTTATGTGTGAACTTGATCCTGCCATTATGATATTAACTGGTTATTTTGCTCGTTAGTTGATGCAGTTTCTTCCTAGCCTCGATGGTCTTTACATTTTGGCATGTTTTTGCAATGGCTGGTACCGGTTGTTCCTTTCCATGTTTAGTGCTTCCTTCAGGGTCTCTTGTAAGGCAGGCCTGGTGGTGACAAAATCTCTAAGCATTTGCTTATCTGTAAAGGATTTTATTTCTCCTTCACTTATGAAACTTAGTTTGGCTGGATATGAAATTCTGGGTTTAAAATTCTTTTCTTTAAGAATGTTGAATATTGGCCCCCACTCTCTTCTGGCTTGTAGAGTTTCTGCCGAGAGATCTGCTGTTAGTCTGATGGGCTTCCCTTTGTGGGTAACCCGACCTTTCTCTCTGGCTGCCCTTAAGATTTTTTCCTTCATTTCAACTTTGGTGAATCTGGCAATTATGTGTCTTGGAGTTGCTCTTCTCGAGGAGTATCTTTGTGGCGTTCTCTGTATTTCCTGGATTTGAATGTTGGCCTGCCCTACTAGGTTGGGGAAGTTCTCCTGGATGATATCCTGAAGAGTGTTTTCCAACTTGGTTCCATTTTCCCCCTCACTTTCAGGCACCCCAATCAGACGTAGATTTGGTCTTTTTACATAATCCCATACTTCTTGCAGGCTTTGTTCATTTCTTTTTCTTCTTTTTTCTTTTGGTTTCTCTTCTCGCTTCATTTCATTCATTTGATCCTCAATCGCTGATACTCTTTCTTCCAGTTGATCGAGTCGGTTACTGAAGCTTGTGCATTTGTCACGTATTTCTCGTGTCATGGTTTTCATCTCTTTCATTTTGTTTATGACCTTCTCTGCATTAATTACTCTAGCCATCAATTCTTCCACTTTTTTTTCAAGATTTTTAGTTTCTTTGCGCTGGGTACGTAATTCCTCCTTTAGCTCTGAGAAATTTGATGGACTGAAGCCTTCTTCTCTCATCTCGTCAAAGTCATTCTCCGTCCAGCTTTGATCCGTTGCTGGCGATGAGCTGCGCTCCTTTGCCGGGGGAGATGCACTCTTATTTTTTGAATTTCCAGCTTTTCTGCCCTGCTTTTTCCCCATCTTTGTGGTTTTATCTGCCTCTGGTCTTTGATGATGGTGATGTACTGATGGGGTTTTGGTGTAGGTGTCCTTCCTGTTTGATAGTTTTCCTTCTAACAGTCAGGACCCTCAGCTGTAGGTCTGCTGGAGATTGCTTGAGGTCCACTCCAGACCCTGTTTGCCTGGGTATCAGCAGCAGAGGCTGCAGAAGATAGAATATTTCTGAACAGCGAGTGTACCTGTCTGATTCTTGCTTTGGAAGCTTCCTCTCAGGGGTGTACTCCACCCTGTGAGGTGTGGGGTGTCAGACTGCCCCTAGTGGGGGATGTCTCCCAGTTAGGCTACTCAGGGGTCAGGGACCCACTTGAGCAGGGAGTCTGTCCCTTCTCAGATCTCAGCCTCCGTGTTGGGAGATCCACTGCTCTCTTCAAAGCTGTCAGACAGAATTGTTTGCGTCTGCAGAGGCTTCTGCTGCGTTTATTGTTTACTGTGCCCTCTATGCTGACATCTTAAGCCCAGGAAACAAACAGCAAGTGCAAAGTCTCGCAGGGGAAAATCCCTGGAGTGATGGAGAAACAGCTTGGAGAGAAATTAATTTGGCTTATTATCTGTCTCCTTCCACTAGGAGAACAGCAGGTGATGAGGTCCGAGAAGTAACGAGAGGTAGCAGATCTTTGAGCCTACTAGGATGATGTAGGTACTTTGGCTTTTTCTAGGATGAGATGGGAAGCCAGTGGAGGCGTTTCAGCCAAGGGAGATACAGAATCTCATGGACAAGATCACTTGCTGCTGGGTTAAGAAGGGAAAGGAGCAGGTGTCGAAGAGGGAAGATCAGTTAGGAGGCCACTGCAATCATTCCAGAAATTACTCATACCAGAAATTAATCAGAGACGTTTGATGCATTTATAAAAGCAGCGCGGGGGGGGGGGGGCGGAATGTGCTTGTAGAATACAAAAGAGGTAGAGAAACATTAAACATTTTTAATGTTTTAAGTTTCAAGGAAAAGATCAATTTGACAGCTACTTTGCTACCTCGTCACCTCCAGGTGACGCTGGGAGTACTGGGGAGCTAGGTTTCCAGAACTTTTTGCTCTTGAGTGACCTATGACCCTAGCAGAGTTTGGCCAGTGTGATTAAGAATGAGCCTCTGTGGGTCTGCTTAGGATAGGATGCTTGCCGCCCTCCCATTTCCTTAACTTGCCTGGGTTCCTGTTGGGAATACAGATTCGGGGCCCTTCCCACTCTGTAAATATGGGAAAGGGTCTAGGAAGTATATACTTTTAGTAATAATATGTAGGGGTTCTATGACTAGCAAATTTGGGGAACTGTCCCTCTGACCGCGCCATCCGTAACTTTCTGTACACCTTTCGGGGTATGCCGCGGACCTGGAAAGCGTTGCAGGGCGCTCCTGCGGCCCGCAGGTGGCGCCATGTGATCGCGAGCCGCAGAGAGCGCGTACCCTAGGAGTCTTGAGGCGCGAGGACTGCTGGTCGGCAGCTGTGCCGGGGCCACCGACGCCGCTTACCCCAGCGGAGCGCCGCGCACGTAGAGTTGGGGACAGCGGCCGGTGCCCCGGCTTTTTAGGCTGTGTGCATCCCAAGCCACCTCTAGTTGGCTTCTCGGGCCTCCGGGGCAGGAGGGCGCTGCGGCTTTCTGCCCACGAACTGACAACTGCAGAGCCAGCAAGCCAGTGCATCGGGAACCTGCCGCCTTGCGCCGCAGGGCTTTAGTCCAAACCTAGCCGGTCCAGGCTCCCGGATCTACTACAGGGTCCCCCGGGGAGCGCGGGCCCCGGGGACGGCTCCTTCCCATTGGCAGCAGGACGGAGGCCACGCCCCTTCCTACAACTCTCATCTTTGACTGGCTCTCGAGTCCCAGCTGGCCACGCCCCCTCCCCTCGCACATACACAAGAGTCACGCGCCTTTCAGTTGGAAACTTGGCGTGCAGAGGGGGACGGTGGCTCTCATCGCCCCACCCATTTACCTTGCCATTGGTTCGCGGAACGGCACACGGTCACGCCCCCATTCCAGCCCCCTGGCTGGGAGGGCGGGCGCCCGCTTGTGATTGGCCAGTGGGCCTGCCTCTCGCGGGAGCAGCCGATGCTCCTCTCCCTCCCTCTGTCCCCTCCCGCGAGCCTCGGGGTTCCTCAGCTGGCCGAGGTCGAGTCAGTGTCAGTCAGGGAGGCGAACTGCTGAGCACTGGCCGCGGACGGTCAGTTGCAGTCTCGCCCAGGGGCAGGTACCTGCGCTCGCGCCGCCGGGTGGAAAGGATGAAGCCGCAGCTGGAGCAGCCACCCTATGATTGGCTGTGGCGCTTGTGAACCCAAAGTAAAGATGGCGGGCGGGCAGGCAGCCGCCGCACTGCCCACTTGGAAGATGGCGGCGCGCCGCAGCCTCAGCGCCCGCGGCCGGGGGGTCCTGCAGGCGGCTGCGGGGCGGCTGCTGCCGCTGCTCCTGCTGAGCTGCTGCTGCGGCGCGGGCGGCTGCGCAGCGGTGGGCGAGAACGAAGAGACGGTGATCATCGGGCTGCGGCTGGAGGACACGAACGACGTGTCGTTCATGGAAGGGGGGGCGCTGCGGGTGAGCGAACGGACCCGGGTCAAGCTGCGGGTGTACGGGCAGAACATCAACAACGAGACGTGGTCCCGCATCGCCTTCACCGAACACGAGCGGCGGCGCCACAGCCCGGGGGAGCGCGGGCTGGGGGGCCCCGCGCCGCCGGAGCCGGACAGCGGCCCCCAGCGCTGCGGCATCCGCACCTCAGACATCATCATCTTGCCCCACATCATTCTCAACCGCCGCACCTCGGGCATCATCGAGATCGAGATCAAACCGCTACGCAAGATGGAGAAGAGCAAGTCCTATTACCTGTGCACGTCGCTCTCCACGCCCGCCCTGGGTGCCGGCGGCTCGGGATCCGCGGGTGGCGCCGTCGGGGGCAAGGGCGGCTCGGGGGTGGCCGGGCTCCCGCCACCCCCGTGGGCCGAGACCACCTGGATTTACCACGACGGCGAGGACACCAAGATGATCGTAGGCGAAGAGAAGAAATTCCTGCTGCCCTTCTGGCTGCAGGTGATCTTCATTTCGCTGCTGCTGTGCCTGTCGGGCATGTTCAGTGGCCTCAACCTGGGGCTCATGGCCCTGGACCCGATGGAGCTGCGCATCGTGCAGAACTGCGGCACGGAGAAGGAGAAGAATTACGCCAAGCGCATCGAGCCGGTGCGCAGGCAGGGCAACTACCTGCTGTGCTCACTGCTGCTGGGCAACGTGCTGGTCAACACCACGCTCACCATCCTGCTCGACGACATCGCCGGCTCGGGCCTCGTGGCCGTGGTGGTCTCTACCATCGGCATCGTCATCTTCGGGGAGATAGTGCCCCAGGCCATCTGCTCCCGCCACGGCCTGGCTGTGGGGGCCAACACCATCTTCCTCACCAAGTTTTTCATGATGATGACCTTCCCCGCTTCCTACCCGGTCAGCAAGCTGCTGGACTGCGTCCTAGGCCAGGAGATAGGCACCGTCTATAACCGGGAAAAACTGCTGGAGATGCTCCGGGTCACCGACCCCTACAACGACCTCGTTAAGGAGGAACTGAACATCATCCAAGGGGCGCTGGAGCTCCGCACCAAGACGGTGGAGGACGTGATGACCCCACTCCGGGACTGCTTCATGATCACTGGCGAAGCCATCCTGGACTTCAACACCATGTCTGAGATCATGGAGAGCGGCTACACCCGCATTCCAGTGTTTGAAGGGGAGCGCTCCAATATCGTGGACCTGCTGTTCGTCAAAGACTTGGCCTTCGTGGATCCAGATGACTGTACTCCCCTGAAAACCATCACCAAATTTTATAACCACCCCTTGCACTTTGTTTTCAATGACACCAAGTTGGACGCTATGCTGGAAGAATTTAAGAAAGGTGGGAAATTTTGGTCTCTTTCATTGGCTTGCTCTTTCTCTCTCCATCCTCTTCCCTACTTGAGCCCTCTACCCTCAGACCAACCCCCCAAGGCGAGTTGACCGGGATTTCTCCTTCTTTCTCTTAATTGCAAAGTTGAAAGGGTGGCGTGGATTTGGGGATGGATTGAACTAGTAATTGCTACTAGGTTATTTTAAAGCACAAGACTGCCATCACTTACTTTTTACCATTATCAAAAAGCAGGCTGTGTAATTTCTGTGCATGACACTTTTTTTTTTTGGTTCCGTGTGTGGGGCCTCTGTGCTTGAGGGGTCTGCCGCCTTCATTGTCTGGGTTCTCAGTGGGTAGGTGAAGGTAGGGGCTGGCTGATGCCATGCCATTTGGTTGACTTTAATCACAGGCATTTGGAAAACATGTAAATAGCTTTTGTAAACTCAGTGCAGTCGTTTTCCTTCTCCTTAAACATCCACACTGGCCTTTCAAAGATCGAAGTACATTTTCTATAGCTTCTGTTCCTGCTTGCCTGGCAACTTACGGGGAAGATTGAGGTCTGCCTTTGAGGGTAAGGGGTGGGGTAAACTAAGTATCACCAAAAAAATCACCCATTTTCGATGTGACTTCTCTTAGCTAGAAAAGTGTTGTTGTTGTTGTTGTTTTAAATTAAAATTATTAATATGTAACTTGGAAAGACTAGCGGTTAGCCAGCCTTTTGTGAAGAGGCTGTATGTCCCGTAGCCTTCTTCACTATTTGTTTACATTTATCTGACAACAGTTACAGTTGCCCAAACCAAGTGTGATTTTGGCAGAAAGCTTGCACCTTTAACAGTGGGATGAATCCCTCTATTGGGGCTTATTTATTTCTTGACTCTTTCAGTCTAAGTGTTCTTTTTTTCCACCTTGGTCATCTGATACAGTAAACTGAAGTATGTCTCCGTCAACTTTCACTGTTCCAAGGTGAGAAATTATACAGCACATCATTTCTTGCATTGTGGTATTTGTTCGCTTGACCATATAATGAACAGGTAAATAGTAACTTGTACTATTATTATTGAAGTTCTGAATGTTTCCAGTAAAATGTTTCCACTATTTCAAATAGGGTTATTTGAAAACCAAGAGATGCTGAGTTTTTGAATTATTATGATGCTAGTGCATGTGCGGGTACTGAAATGTGTATGTAAACTTTCGTGACCTGATAGTCCTCAAAACCAAGTTTTCCTTCTTCAAATAGAATTTTGATCACTGGTAGTAGTCTCTCCTCTGAAGAAGGTGATATGTACCTAGTGACAGCTCACTGGATATGATGATCTGAACATACTCAAAGAGCATATGGTTGTCCTAATTCCGTTTTTCTGGTTGAATGATGCCCTCTTTAGAACAGGATCTCATTGTAGTAATTTTTTTTTTTTTTTTTGAGACGGAGTCTCGCTCCCGTTGCCCAGGCTGGAATGCGGTGGCACAATCTCCACTCACTGCAAGCTCCGCCTCCCAGGTTCACACCATTCTCCTGCCTCAGCCTCCCAAGTAGCTGAGACTACAGGCGCCTGCCACCATGCCCGGCTAATTTTTTATATTTTTAGTAGAGACAGGGTTTCACCATGTTAGCCAGGATGGTCTCGATCTCCTGACCTTGTGATCCGCCTGCCTCGGTCTCCCAAAGTGTTGGGATTACAGGCGTGAGCCACCGCGCCCGGCCACATTGCAGTAATTTTTATACAAAGGAAAAGAGCAGAATGTGTTTTGAAGATTGGTAAATTTGCATTTAAAAGCAGGAGGTTCTTCTGGTTTCTTAAATAGTAAAAAGAAAATGTCCAGTATCTCTAGGTGACATAGCTTCTTTTGGGGGTGTCATTCTTTCACCATTAAGTTGTTAATTAGAGCATCTAACTTCTTTCATTTTGCAGTAATATCTGTAATACAGAAAGATATGTTGGAATGTTTGGAAATGCCCCTAAAAGTCTTTCTATTGCTAAATTCCCCAATATTGATACAGGTGAGTGATTGCTTGAGTTTTTTATTACTTAGAATTTTGCACATTTACTCATGAATTGATGACACTAGTTTGTACTTCTTGCTGAAGTCTTTTCTTCACTTCTGTATCTTTTTACCTTGAGAATTTCATTTTTCACCTCACAGCTCCTTAATCCTGCCCCTACTCAAAATTTCAAAATTTGTATTATTTTGAAATTTGTGCTTGATTGACCTTGAACAATTTTTCTTGATGGATTTATTTTCACGAGGAGCTCTTTTTCCTTCAGAATTACCACTTAGTATTTTTTTGAAATGTATTCTTTAAATAATGGAATTACTAATATTTCCCCATGAATTCTAGAAAAATAATAAGGTACAAGATTTTATTTTTGTCTTTAACCAGAATGATGTATTTGGTTAAGAAGATAGTCCAAGTTAAAGACATACATTCAAGCTAGTGGCACATTCGGAAGAGCAGGCAAAGATAGTTGGTTGCAAATGGGAAATTTAAGCCATGATCTTAAAAGGACAGAATGGATATTTGTTACTTAAACTATGGGAATAATTGATTTTTTTCACCTTCCCTTTCTTGGATTTTTTTTTTTTTTTAATTAGTTTGGTTACTTTAACCTTACTGTCAGTTATATTGGTTCTTTTTTTATGTCTGAGTTGTTTTTTTTTTTTTTTTTTTGAGATGGAGTCTTGCTCTGTTGCCCAGGCTGGAGTGCAGTGGCCGGATCTCAGCTCACTGCAAGCTCTGCCTCCTGGGTTTACGCCATTCTCCTGCCTCAGCCTCCCGAGTAGCTGGGACTACAGGCGCCCGCCACCTCGCCCAGCTAGTTTTTTGTATTTTTTAGTAGAGACGGGGTTTCACCGTGTTAGCCAAGATGGTCTCCATCTCCTGACCTCGTGTTCCGCCCATCTCAGCCTCCCAAAGTGCTGGGATTACAGGCTTGAGCCACCATGCCCGACCTTTATGTCTGAGTTAAAACATTTTACCTGATTTTCGTGTGTTCATTTTCTAAATCAATTATGACATAATGTTAACAATCAACCTTCTATTGTTTTTCTCTACTGAATAATGGTGTGTTGAATGGTTTGAAGACTTTTTCTTCCTCTACCTCTCTTCTAAATTCCTCATTTACAAACAAACAAACAAAAAAAACAAAACACCCCCCACAATACCAACTGTACCTCCCCAAACCAGTTAGATCATAAATCCAGATCTCATTGAAAATTATCCTTTTGACCAGGCATGGTGGCTCATGCCTGTAATCCCAGCACTTTAGGAGGCCAAGGTGGGCAGATGACTTGAGCCCAAGAGTTCGAGACTAGCCTGGGCAACCTGGTGAAACCCCGTCCTTAAAACAAATACAAAAATTAGCAGGGCGTGGTGGTGTGTACCTGTGGTCCCAGGTCCTCGGGAGGCCTGAGGTGGGAGGATTCCTTGAGCCTGTGAGCATCCCTTGAGCCTGGGAGGCAGAGATTGCAATGAGCTGAGATGGTGCACTCCAGCCTTGGGGACAAAGACCCTGTCTCAAAAAAAAAAGAAAAAAGAAACAAAATTGTCCTTCCTAATTAAGAAGTTCTATATTGAAGACTTTCCTATATATAGTTGTACAGAATTAGTCTGAGTTATTCTTTATTAGGGAGGAGGAAACAAAATGTTCTGTAATGTGGGAAGAAAAGCCACATTTATATTAGTATATGTGAATGTCTTCTTTCTTCTTCCTTTTTTTTTCCCCCCAAGAGACAAGGTCTCACTATGTTGCCCAGGCTGGATTCAGACTGTGATTGTCTTTTTTTTCTCTGGCTACCAGGAAACTCTTGGTTTTATTTGAGATAGTAATTGTGCTAATTTTACAGTTTGCTCATGATGATGGTGATAATTACTACTTACCTGTGTATTCTATGCCAGGTATAGAGGCTAGGGCTTTGTATGAATCACATTTAAATTTCACAATGGCTGAATGAAGTATTATCTCCATTTTACAAATGAGGAAATTGACTTGGGTGAAATGATTTGTTCAAGGTTGCACAGTAATTTGTGCCTTGGGGTTTTAACTTAGGTCTTTGTGACACCAGAACCTGCTCTCTTAACCTCTCTCTTATGCTGCTCTCCTTGATCCTGGTTTGACATTTCTGTTTTACTGAGTGTGAGGTTTAGTCTTTTGTCTCAGCACTGCCTCAGAGCCTGCTGGGCAATAGAAAAAAAAATGTGTTTAAACATATATATGACTTTAAACCCAGTGCTTCTGTGGTGTTGTGCATGACAACTGGTGTCCCCTTTTTTTGCCATTAAAACAAATCAGTTTTTTGGCCTGTGTGATCCTAAGTCTAAAGAATTGTGTTGACAGCATTTGCATATCAAGCATCAAAATTCATTTTGGAAATGTTTTGTACTAACATTGTGCTATACTACTGTGCTTCTTCCATGGGCTGCTCTACAGCTGTTTTTCCCATGGCTAAATTATGTAATATGTTTCACTGTTGGTTTCTTATCTGTTGCAAGGGTCACATAGTAATTGGTCAAACTCAGTTTTGTGTTTTAATCTTGGTTTTTATTTACATTTTTGAATCTATCTGTATAACTGGTTGCTAATGAGCATCCATTACATAACTCTGCTCTCTGTATTCCATGCAAGGAGCCTTTCTCTTTTTTTGTGTATGTTAGTTTTATAGTTACTTACAAATCTAAATAAGAGAATAAATTCAGTAAATACCACTAGAGGATTATGAGAATTTTAGAAAAACTACAGCAATGTAGTGTAGGGGAAGGAAAAGCAAAATGAAAGGCTGCCACCTTTGTGTGTGGAAAGCATGTTAGAGGCTCTCCATTCACCTGACAAAACCGTCCTCACAAAAGATTGGGCCACCCAGTTGTCTATGCTGAGGTGCATTTGAAGCATTCGTAACTAGTTACTGTTTCCTTATTTTTCTCTTAGCTTTATAACAGTTGCATTCCAGTATTGCAGAGCATGCTATTTACAGCTGCTAGGGACTTAGCCAGCCTCTTTTCTAGCTTTTTCTTAGGAACAGGTGGGATCACCAGATAATGTTCTTCAAGGAAAGAATGCACTGTATAGTTTTCACCTAAGATATTAGGTAATTTCTTTCTATAACTCAGCAAGTCTCTCCATATTAATATACTGAGAGCTTAATATTAAATACATTTTTTTCTCACCAAATTAAGTGTTGTATTTGCCTTGAATCTAGGAAGATTTTTTTTTTTTAATTTATTTTATAAGTATTTGTTAGGGTCTTGCTATGTTGCCCAGGCTGGTCTTGAACTCCTGGCCTCAAGCAATCCTCCCATCTCAGCCTCCCAGAGTGCTGGGATTACAGGTGCATGCCACCATGCCTGGCCAGAAGATGTTTTTAATTAGTGTTTAAAGGTATGAATGGTGTCACAGGGAGTGGATATATTTGTTTTCATGATCTTGTACATTTATTTTTGTGCAGTAACATACATTAAATGAATGTAATTTTGTGTGTTTTTAGAACATCATTATGAGATAGCCAGATAGTACAGAATCAGAGCTGGAAGGCAGGCAACTTGAGGATTATCTAGTCCAGTGTTTGTCAGACTTACCTGATGATAAGATTTACTTGGGGCCAGGTGCGGTAGCTCACGCCTGTAATCCAGGCACTTTGGGAGGCTGAGGCAGATGGATCACCTGAGGTTGGGAGTTTGAGACCAGCTTGACCAACATGGAGAGACCCTGTCTCTACTAAAAATACAACATTAACCGGACATGGTGGCACATGCCTATAATCCCAGCTACTCGGGAGGCTGAGGTAGGAGAATTGCTTGAACCCGGGAGGCAGAGGCTGCGGTGAACTGAGATCGCACCATTGCACTCCAGCCTGAGCAACAAGAACGAAACTCTGTCTCAAAAGAAAAAAAAAAAAAAAAAAAAAAGATTTACTTGGGTCACTTAATAAGAGTAAGGTCTTAGGCCTCACCCAGAGACCTCCTGAATTGGGAAAGGGCTTTTGGAATCCATGTCATTTACAGTTTCCCTGGTGTACTTCTTATGGTTAGGTGAGTTTAGGAGAAACTGGTTAGTCAGCCCCTTGATTAAGGAAGGTAAACCCTGGGAAAGAGAAAAAACAAAGTAAATGACCTATTTAGGGCCACCTACCTAGCTAGTAGCATCAACTGAACTAGAACCCTTGTCCCTGACTTCTAGATTAGAGTTCTTCCTGCTTCAGCAGGCTGGTCTTCTGGTCCCAACTTATTCAGAGATGAAGGTAGCAGCAACATTGAAAAAGCAAATAGTCAGTGTTACTATTGGTTTTTATTTGTCTTGTGATTTTCCTGTCAATATTTTAGACACCCTGGATTCAAGCAATTTTTGACAAGCATTTTATTATATAGAAAATAAGTCCAAGTGTTTGAGTTCATTTTTATTTAATTTTTTTTTAGTTTAAGTTTTTTACTTTGTTGTGGTTAGACTAGCAGGGTATTTTAGGAAATTAGTGTTGATATCTAGATTATTTGAAGCCTCAGGTAATTAAATAGAAGATATTTTATTTGATCTAACTTATTTTAGATATCCCTTAATGATTTATTTTCTCATTGATTGTTTCTTCTATGGGAGTAATGATGATTGGATTTGGTTAGGACTGTGGGGGTGAAGCTTCCTTGACTTTTCATTTCTGTTCACAGTACATACAGATCTGTAAAATTTCCATGGAAATGTTCATCAAAGCATTTGAAGCCCATGTCCTATTCGTGCATCTGTGTACCCTCTGTGCCACACCCCTCCCGTTTTCACAAATAAGTGAAATTCTCACAGAGAATCATGCTGATTTATAGAAGTTATTGCATTACTAGGATCACCGAAGTCTGAGCATAGACATTTAGGTGAGGAGAGACCATAGTTAAATACCAGCTCTGACTAAGTAGGAGCTGGATGAAGCAGGAAAGGACCTTGTCTGCGTTTTCTCTTGGTTTTTATGGGGATTACACACTGTCTTTCCCGAAGCATTCTTAACTGTTGTGAGGGGCTGGTTAATTTTAATTATTGGACAAATCTAATCACAATTTAAAATATCATCAACCAGGAAAACCCACAAAACAGACTGAACTGTTCTGTGGGTTTTCCTGCTTTTACTTATTTATTTGTTTTCGAAACAGGGTCTTGCCCTGTCACCCAGGCTGGAATGCAGTGGTGCTGGCATAGCTCACTGAAGCCTCGACCTCCTAGGTTCGAGTGGTCCTCCCATCTCAGCCTCTAGAGTACTTGGGACCACAGGCGCATGCCACCACACCCAGCTAATTTTTTTTTTTTTTTTTTTTTGAGATGGAGTCTCACACTGTTGCCCAGGTTGGAGTGCAGTGGCACGATCTCGGCTCACTGCAAGCTCCACCTCCTGGGTTCATGCCATTCTCCTGCCTCCGCCTCCCGAGTAGCTGGGACTACAGGCACCTGCCGCCACGCCTGGCTAATTTTCTTTGTATTTTTAGTAGAGACAAGGTCATGCCATGTTGCCCAGGCTGATCTTGAACTTCTGGACTCAAGTGATTTGCCTGCCTCGGCCTCCTGAAGTGCTGGGATTACAAGCGTGAGACACCATGCCTGGCCCCTCCTTTTATTTTAAATATAAAATTTTATGTTTACAAGTGTGAGCCGCCACACCCAGCCTTACATAAACTTTTAAGAGCAAACCTGTGGAGTGTAATTAGATGCATAGTTACTTATAAAGTGGTATATATTTTTCAAATGAGTCCTTTTCTCTAAATATATATATATATATGTATATGTATGTTATTGATAGTAAACTTCCAATTCACTAAGATTTGCATGACATATACAGAGTACTATTAAACTCAAACACGTGGAAGTGGATCACTAGGATTGAATACAGTTTTTTAAAGTATTGTCTTTTCATCTTTTTTTTTTCTCAGAACTCACAAACAAGAAACCCCAAATCATACCAACATTGAAAAGAAGAGACAATAAGAAGCATTATTTCTTTCAACATCACAGACATTGGCAACTCCAGGGATAAAAAGGGGTGGCAGTTGGCTGGGCGTGGTAGCTCATGCATGTAATCCTGGCACTTTGGGAGGCCCAGGCAGGCGAATCACTTGAGGTCAGGAGTTCAACACCAGCCTGGTCACCATGGCAAAACCCTGTCTCTACTAAAAATACAGAAAAATTAGCTGTGCGTGGTGGTGGGTGCTTGAATTCCCAGCTACTTGGGAGACTGAGGCAGGAGAATCACTTGAACTTGGGTGGCGGAGGTTGCAGTGAGCTGAGATCGCATCACTGCACTCCAGTCTGGACGACAGAGTGAGACTCTGTCTCAAAAAAATAAAGGAGGGGGCAGTGGCAGACTTTGGAAGGAGGAACTAGATGTTTGTAGTCTAACTTAGGTGTTGATGGATAATGGGGATGCCAAACCCTCTCCCTGTGTTACATTGGTGCTATGACTGAACATAAACACTGCTATAATGACGGTGAGATCTTCATGTCATCATATTTAACCCTCCCTTGCTGTCATTCTGAGGTAGGAGTGCTTCTTTTTGAATTCACATGCTGTGGGGAGGATAGCATCTGTTAATGCAGGGGTTAAGAACAATGGGCTCTTCCTGGATCTGTTTTGGACAAGTAACTTATTCTCTTTAAGCCTAAGTTTTTTTCATAGTAAAATGGGGATATTTTCTAACTCATATGGTACTTAGTAAGAATTATTGTGCTACTTTGGGAGGCCGAGACGGGCGGATCACGAGGTCAGGAGATCGAGACCATCCTGGCTAACATGGTGAAACCCCGTCTCTACTAAAAATACAAAAAAAAAAAAAACTAGCTGGGCGAGGTGGCGGGCGCCTGTAGTCCCAGCTACTCGGGAGGCTGAGGCAGGAGAATGGCATAAACCCAGGAGGCGGAGCTTGCAGTGAGCTGAGATCCGGCCACTGCACTCCAGCCCGGGTGACACAGCGAGACTCCATCTCAAAAAAAAAAAAAAAAAGAATTATTGTGCTAATAAATATGTAAATGTTTCTAACAGTACCTGGCACTTTGTGCTTAACCAGCATTTTTATTATAACAATTCTTTCTGTAGGCTCTTGGTTGTTACCTTAGTCCGTTTGTGCTGGGTAACTTAAAAATAATAGAAATTGTCCAGGCGTTGTGGCTCATGCTTGTAATCCCTGCACTTTGGGAGGCCAAGGCGAGTGGACCACCTGAGGTCAGATCACTAGCCTGGCCAACATGATGAAACCCCGTCTCTACTAAAAATACAAAAAATTAGCTGGCCGTGGTGGCGGGTGCCTATAATTCCAGCTACTCAGGAGGCTGAGGCAGGAGAATATCTTGAACCTGGGAGGTGGAGGTTGCAGTGAGCCAGGATTACACCACTGTACTCCAGCCTGGGCAACAAGAGTCAAACTCCGTCTCAAAAAAAAAAAATAATAATAATTGAAATTTATTTCTCAGTTCTAGAGGCTGAGAAGTCCAAGATCAAGACAGTGGCACTGGTGTCTGGTGAGAGCCTTCATACAGCATCCTCACATAGCAGAGAAATGGAAGGTGAAAAGGGCCTAAGCTAGTTCCCTCCAGCACTTTTACGAGGCACTGGTTCACAGCCCTCATGACTTAATCACTTCCCCAAAAGGCCCCACCTCTTAATAGCACTACCATGGGGATTAAGTTTCAGCATGAATTTTTGAGAGGACACGTTCAAACCATAACAGTTGTTCTTGGTCTTTCTCTTAACTAGAGCCTGATAGTCAAGAGAGATACTTTGGCATGTGTCCTTATAATTATTATTGGTGTTGAAATCTAAAAGTGGCTAGGCTGGCTGGGCGTGGTGGCTCACACCTGTAATCCCAGCACTTCGGGAGGCCTAGGTGGGTGGATCACTTGAGGTCAGAAATTCAAGACCAGCATGGCCAACATGGTGAAACCCAGTCTCCACTAAAAATACAAACAGTAGCCGGGCGTGGTGGCATGTACCTGTAATCCCAGCTACTTAGGAGGCTGAGGTGGGAGAATTACTCGAACCCGGGGGCTGAGGTTGCAGTGAGCCAAGATCGTGCCACTGTACACCAGCCTGGGCGACAGAGTCAGACTCCATCTCAAAAAAAGAAAAAAAAAAAAGTGGCTAGGCTGGGTGCAGTGGCTTATGTCTGTAGTCCCAGTACTTTAGGAAGCTTTTAGGAAAGGTGAGGCAGGAGGATTGCTTGAGTCTAGGAGTTTGAGGCTGCAATGAGCTGTGATTGTACTGCTGCATTCCAGCCTGGGTGACAGAGCAAGATAATGTCTCTTAAAAAAAAAAAAAGTGGCTAATTATTACAGGTTTTTTCTTTTCCTTTTTATTGTGATTGGATCCTAAGCTTTGTTATTTTCCTGGCAGTTGACAAGGTGACTACATGCATATATATTTTTAAGGAAAACAGAATAATTTATTATAGGTTCTACTTTCCTTAGAGTAAGAATACTGTGTTTAAAATAATTCTTCATTCTCTTTAATCATAAGCAACTGAAAAAGACATCTTTTGAGTTGTTTATCCGCTCATCTATTGATAGACATTTAGACAGTTTCCACTTTTTGGCGATTATGAATAATGTTGCTATGAACATTGGTGTGCATTTTAAAAGAAAGTGCTTGTGGATTTTGGAAGCCCTTGAATAACCAAAAGCTTTTAAGACTAAAGGAAGATAAAAAAGATAAAATCTTTTAACATTGATTGCATAAAAAGTATAAAAAATGGTAGTGCCTAATATAGCAAGTTTGTATTGCTTATAGCGGTGTAAATTTATAATAATTTTGGAAGGCAACTAGGTGTCATAAAAATGATTTAGTATTTTTTTTCCACTGGAAATCTTAATTCAGTGATCCAAGAGAAGAAAAGAGCTGTTAGCTTTTTATGTTGTATATGTATGGCAGCATTATCTGGAAACAGTGAAAAATTGGAAATAAATATCTAGCACTTCAAGGCAAGGCATGGAGGAGAAACAGTTAAGAAAATTATAAATGTGAACTATTTCCAACCATTCAGTGATCATCTTGAAAGCCACATAGCAATATGGGAAAACTTGCACTGATTATTTGCACGGAATATAGACATGCAAAAATATATACATGTGTATACACTGGAAGGTAACATGGAAAAAGTCAAAGTAGTTGATGTATTAGGGTGGGGTGATCATAGCCAATCTTTGTGAAAATCTCCTTGTTAACTTTGTACATGATATACCTGGAAAAAATTCAAATCTGCTAAGAACATTATGAGTCCTGATCTTGTGAAAACTAACGATTGCTTGTATTAAGGAACTCATTCCATTTCTCTTGAGGAACATTTTACTGCTGAAACAGTTGGTTCTTTTTTAAAATTTTAAAAATTGAGATATAATTTACATACCTTAAAACTCACGCCTTTAAAGTATCTGATTTCTGGCTGGGCGTGGTGGCTCACGCCTGTAATCCCAGCACTTTGGGAGGCCGAGGCGGGCAGATCATGAGGTCAGGAGTTCAAGACCAGCCTGACCAACATGATGAAACCCCGTCTCTACTAAAAATACAAAAATTAGCCAGGCATGGTGGTGTGCGCCTGTAATCCCAGCTACTTGGGAGGCTGAGGCAGGAGAATCGCTTGAACCTGGGAGACGGAGGTTGCAGTAAGCCGAGATCAGGCCTCTGCACTCCAGCCTGGGCGACAGAACAAGACCCTGTCTCAAAAAAAAAAAAAAAAAAAAAAAAAAGGACCGAGTGTGGTGGCTCATGCATATAATCCCAGCACTTTGGGAGGCCGAGGCAGGTGGATCACGAGGTCAAGAAATCAAGACCATCCTGGCCAACATGGTGAAACCCCGTCTCTACTAAAAATACAAAAATTAGCTGGGCATGGTGGCATGCACCTGTAGTCCCAGCTACTTGGGAGGCTGAGGCAGGAGAATTGCTTGAACCCAGGAGATGGAGGTTGCAGTGAGCTGAGATCACGCCATTGCACTCCAGCCTGGTGACACAGCGAGATTCCATCTCAAAAAAAAAAAAAAAAAAAAAAAAGTATCTGATTTGATGCTTTTTGGTATATTCACAAGGTTGTCCAATCATTACTACTGCCTACTTCCAGAACATTTTCATCACCCCGAAAGAAACTCCATATTTCTTTGCAGTGACTTCTCATTTCCTGTTCCCCCTGGCAACTAATTTACTGTCTGTATGGATTAGCTTATTCTGGACATTTCATATCACATGTAAATGAAATGTGGCCTTTTGTGGCTGTCTTCTTTCATTTAACATGTTTTTAAGGTTCATCCATGTTGTAGCATGTATCAGTATTTCATTCCTTTTTATGGCCAAATACTCAGTTTTATAGATATACCACATGTTGTTTATCCACTCATCAGTTGATGGACATTTCAATTGTTTCCACTTTTTGCCTGTTAATAATGATTCTGTGAACACTGGTGTGCACGTTGCATTCTCGAACAAATCCCAACCTAGTCTGAAGATAGTTCAGTGGTCTCTTAGAGTAGGACTGTGATTTAGTTTGGGCATGTTATTGGGGTGAGTTCTGAGCAACTTAAAAGTGTGTGAGTTACAACTACCTTCCTTCCATTGGTCTGTACTGGGCTTCTGCCTCAGTGCCCCTGCTTGGTATGTCTTCATGAAGGCTGTTTTAAATAATGAGCAATACTAAAGGCACAGAAAACCAACCTATTGCAAGCTGGCCATAGAGCTGGAGCAGAGTCTTAGAAGCCCTTCTGTAGGCCAGGTGTTAGTCTTTTAGTTAGAGTGTGGCCATGTCTTCCTCTCTTCCTCCTTTCCTCCCTTCCCTCCTTCCCTCCTTCCTTCCTTTCTTCCTTCCCTCCTTCCCTCATTCCCTCCTTCCTTCCTTCCCTCTTTCATTCTTCTTTTTTTTTTTGAGATGGAGTTTCACTCTTGTTGCCCAGGCTAGAGTGCAATGGTGCGATCTCACCTCACCGCAACTTCCGCCTCCTGGGTTCAAGTGATTCTCCTGCCTCAGCCTCCCAGGTAGCTGGGATTATAGGCATACACCACCACGGCCAGCTAATTTTGTATTTTTAATAGAAACGGGGTTTCTCCATGTTGGTCAGGCTGGTCTTGAATTCCCTTCCTCAGGTGATCCGTCTGCCTCGGCCTTCTAAAGTGCTGGGATTACAGGCATGAGCCACGGTGCCTGGTGATGGACATGTATTTCTAATTCTCTTGGGTATATACACGGGAATAGAATTGCTGGATCATATGGTAACTCTATTAACTTTTTGAGAAACTTCCAAACTGTTTTTCAAAGTGGCTGCACCATTTGACATTCCCACCAATAATGTATGAAGGTTCTAATTTCTCCAGCATCCTCACCAGCTCTTGTTATTGTTTTTTTTTTTTTTTTTTTTTTTTTTTTTTTTGTTGAGACAGAGTCTTGCTTTGTCGCCCAGCCTGGAGTGCAGTGGCCGGATCTCAGCTCACTGCAAGCTCCGCCTCCCGGGTTCACGCCATTCTCCTGCCTCAGCCTCCCGAGTAGCTGGGACTACAGGCGCCCGCCACCTCGCCCAGCTAGGTTTTTTTTGTATTTTTTTTAGTAGAGATGGGGTTTCACCGTGTTAGCCAGGATGGTCTCGATCTCCTGACCTTGTGATCCGCCCGTCTCGGCCTCCCAAAGTGCTGGGATTACAGGCTTGAGCCACCGCGCCCGGCTTGTTATTGTTAAAAAAAAAAAAAAAAAAATTAAAAAAAGATAGCCATCCTAGTGAGTGAAGTGGTATCTCATCGTGTTTTGATTTGCATTCCTTAATGACTAATGAAGTTGGGCATCTCTTCATGTGCTTATTGGCCATTTCTGTATCTTCTTTGGAGAAATGTCTATGCAGTTCTTTTGCCCATTTTTAACTTGGATTATTTGTCTTTTTATTGTTGAATTGTAAGAGTTCTTTTTATATTCTGGGTACTAGTCACTTGTCAGATATATGATTTGCAAATATTTTTCTCCCATCCTATATGTTGTCTTTTTACTTTCTTGGTAGTGACCTTTGAAGCAGAAAAAGGTTTTAATTTTGATGAAGTCCAACTTGTCTTTTTTTCCTTTTTTTTTTTTCCTCTTTTTGAGCTACGGAGTCTTACTATGTGCCCAGGGTGGTCCTGAATTCCTGGCCTCAACCGATTTTCCAGCATTGGCCTCCTGAGGTGCTGGGATTACACGCGTGAGCCACTGCGACCAGCCCTATTTTTTTTCTTTTGTTGCTTATGCTTTTGATGTCATAGCTAAGAAACCATTGCCTAATCCAAGGTCGCAAAGATTTATGCCTGTGTTTTCTTCTGAGAGTTTTATAGTATTAGCTCTTTCATTTAAGTCATTAATCCATTTTGAATTTTTATATATGGTGTGAGGCATGGGTCCAACTTTATTGTTTTGCGTGTGGATATTCAGTTGTCCCAGTACTGTCTGTTGAAAATACTATTCTTTCTCCATTGAATTGTCTTGACATACTTGTCAAAAATCAATTGGTGATCAGGCACAGTGGCTCACACCTGTAATCCCAGAACCTTGGGAGGCTGAGGCAGGTGGATCACTTGAGGTCAGGAGTTCAAGACCAGCCCGGCCAACATGGTGAAACCCCGTCTCTACTAAAAATACAAAAATTAGCCAGCGTGGTGGGTGGCGCACGCCTGTAGTTCCAGCTGCTAAGGAGGCTGAGACAGGAGAATCACTTTAACCCAAGAGGTCAAGGTTGCAATGAGCTGAGATTGCACCACTGCACTCCAGGCTGGGTGACAGAGTGAGACTCTGTCTCAAAAAAAAAAAAAAATTGGCCCTACATTTGAGGGTTTACTTCTGAACCTTAAGTTCTGTTCCACTGATCTTTAATCTTGTGTCAGTACTACACTGTTTTGATTATTGCAGCTTTGTAATAAAGTTTGAGTCCTCCAACTTTATTCTTCTTTGTCAAGATTGTTTTGGCTGTCAGGATTCCTTGCATTTCCATGTGAATTTTTCATGGATCAACTTGCCCATTTCTGCAAAAAAGGCAGTTGGAATTTACATAGGAGCATTGCATCTGTAGATCAGTTTGGGAGTATTACAATGTTAACAGTACGAAGTCTTCCATCTGTGAGCGGGGATGTCATCTCATTTATTTAGGTCTTCTTTAATTTCCTTCAACAATGTTTTATAGTTTTCAGTGTGCTTGTAATCCTTTTGTTAAATTTATTCCTAAGTATTTTGTTTATTTTTTGATGTTATTAAAAATGGAATTGTTTTATTAATGTTATCTTCAGATTGTTCATTGCTTGTATATAGATATACAAGTGAGTTTTGTATGTTAATCTTGTATCCTGCAACCTTACAGAACTTGTTAGGTGACAAATGGTTCTTAAAATAGAAAAATGCTTTTAAAAAACATGAGTTGGTTGAGGTTATCTTACATTTACTTCTTTCATTTGCTCATGGTGGATTTTATTTTTTCTTTAAAAAATGTAGGGATTTTTACTTGCCACTTTTATATGTAGATATTGAAATATCCACAATTGGTTATTGACAGTCATTTAGGAAATTTGATAGGAAAGAGTAAGTGTTTTTTGAGACAGGGTCTCATTAGCACATAAATATGTATTAACTATCTGACACAAAACCAAGGATTAATCCAGGAAGAAACGGATATGGAATTGGGAAGATATACACCATCAGGCACTTCTGCGTTTTTGTTTGTTTGTGTTTGAGACAGGGTCTCCCTCCATTGCCCAGGCTGGATTGCAGTGGTACAATCATAACTCACTGCAGCCTCAAACTCTGGGCTCGAGCGATCCTTCCACCTCAGCCTTCAAAGTAGCTAGGGCTATAGGTTCCTGCCACTGTGCCCAGCTTATTTTAAGTTTTTTTTTTCTTTTTTTTGAGAGAGAGTCTTGCTATGTTGCCCAGGCTGATCTTGAACTCCAGACCTTAAGCAATCCTACTGCTTCAGCCTCCCAAAACACTGGGATTACGGGCTGGTCACCATGCCTGCCATAAAAGAGTAAATTTTCTATCCCAGTTTAGATAGGAAAAGAAGAAATAGGTTGTATAAAATGTCAGTCAAGACAAAAAATATGGCTGGCTGGAGCTTAGGAATTTAAAAGCAAATCTATTTCTTTCTACTTAGGCCACTGTGCCCGGCCTGAGCCACTGGCCAAATCTATTTCTTTCTGCTATTTAGAGTGGCTTTTTATCAGGCTAGGGACTTGGGATTGGAGATAAGCACAGAAAGACTAGCTAATACCTAAATGGTTTTGTAAACCAGGTGTTGTGGCACATACCTATAGTCCTGGCTACTTGGGAGGCTGAGGTGGAAGGATCACTTGTGCCTGGGAGTTCAAGGCTGCAGTGAGCGAGCTATGATTGTGTCACTGCACACCATCCGGGTGACAGAATAAGACTCCTGTGTCTAAAAATAAAAAGTTTAAAAATGATTTTGGGCTGAGCATGGTGGCTCATGCCTGTAATCCCAGCACTTTGGGAGCTGAGGAAGGCGGATCACCTGAGGTCAGCAGTTCGAGACCAGCCTGACCAAGATGGTGAAACCCCATCTCTATCAAAAATACAAAAATTAGCTGGGCATGGTGGCAGGCGCCTGTAATCCCAGCTACTTGGGAGGCTGAGGCAGAAGAATTGCTTGAACCCAGGAGGTGGAGGTTGCAGTGAGCTGAGACTGTGCCACTGTATTCCAACCTGGGTGACAGAGCGAGACTCCATCTCAAAAAAAAAAAAAAAAAAGATTTTGGGCCAGACATAGTGGCCTGTGATCCTAACACTTTGGGAGGTGGGAGGATTGCTTGAGCCCAGGAATTCAAGACCAGCCTAAACAACATAGGGAGACCCTGTCTCTACAGAAAATAAAAAGAAAATGGGTGTGGTGGTGCATACCTGTGGTCTTAGCTATTTGGGGGGCTGCGGTAGGAGGGTCACTTGAGCCGGGAGGTCAAGGCTACAGTAAGCCGTGATCACACCCCTGCACTCCAGTGTGAGCAACAGAGGAGACCTCACCTCAAAAAAAACAAAACAAACAACAACAACAAAAAACTTTTGTAATATCTTTCTTCTCCGCATCAATTTATCAAGGGTTTCCTTTGGTTTTATTTGCAAAGACTAGAAGAAACCCTGACTTTCAGTTACTCTGCATTTCTTAGTGCTATGAGCAGTATGGTCCTTTAAAAAAGAATTTTTTTGGAGACAGGGTCTCAGTCTATCGCCCAGGATGGAGTGCAGTGACACAATCACAGCTCACTGCAGCCCCAGTTGACTACAAGTGTTCAAGTGATCCTCCCGCCTCAGCCTGCCAAATAGCTGTGACCACAGGCACACACCACCGCACCTGACTTTTTTTTTTTTTTTGTAGAAGTCAAAGTCTCACTGTGTTGCCCAGGCTGGTCTTTAACTCCTGGCCTCAAGCAATCCTTCCACCTCGGCCTCCTAAAGTGTTTCAGTATGAAACACCGTGCCTGGCCTAGCACTATAATCCTTGAGATTTTTGGATTCCAGGTAACTAGAAGAGACAAAATGAAACTCTATGGTTTTTTTTTTTTTTTTTTTTTTTCGGTGCTGTGGGGGTGGGGGGCTGGTAATCTGAGAGGGAGAATGTTTTCCCATGCTAGCAAAGACAGATTGAGGGCATCATCTGATCTTTATGGGAGTGTGCAAAGCCTCAGTTTTTCCATTTGCCCATCTGCAATCATAGAAACAATGTGCTGACTCAACTGAGAACCTCTGCAGAGTGGCATTTGGATTTAGACAGCCCTGAGAATCATTCAAGAGATGGAAATATTTGAGCAGGTCTTCAGAGGTAAAAATTAAAACTAAAAACAACTAGAACAATATAGTATGCTTTCTTATCTCTTTCAAGGTTATTTCCTTTAGTCATTAGTGTACCTCCTTGATGTAAGGTTTGGCAGGAATAATTTCATCTCTGTGGAGTTGATAAATGAGCGGAGAAAAAACCCTGCCTTTTATTCACTGCTTTTCATCTTGCTATCATCAGTCTGATCCTTGAGGGTTTGGGGTTCTAGGTAAACAGAGACAAAATGAAACTCTTGCTTTTTTTTTTTTTTTTTTGGTGCAATGCGGGTGGGGGAGATTGGGTGTGGAGAGGGGTGAGATTCTGCTGGAAACAAGTCAATTGACTAAAATACTCTTTTAATCATATTGTGTGGACCATCTTCTGCTTGGGTTTGCTCTTTTATGTTTTTATTTGCTTGTTTATATATACATACATTAACCTGCTACAACTAGAAGAACATTTACCAAAATATTAGCTAACAGTGACTATCTTTCAATATGGTGGGTTTAGGGGAGGAAGTATGTTTTTCTGTGTTGCTCCAAGCTTTTCTTTTTAAAGCATGTATTTTGTAATGTTTGGGGAAAACCAAATCCATCAAAATGTTATTAAAGTGCAAGTTTTGTAACCTGAACCACTCATTGAGGTATGGAATTGAAATGTATTTAGATGAAACTCACAGGTTTTTTTTCTTGGGGAACGTGGAATATTTTATCTATAATGCAGCTGTGCTGTCCTTTTTGCCATTTTTTCCTCCTCATTGTGATCCTTACTGTTTGGGGTGAAAGATGAGTAGTATTTTAAAGCCCGTAACGTGTGTGAGTACACACCTGACAGCTTAGTAAGATTCATTTTGTGTGAGAAATAAGGGAATTTAGGTTTTTGGGTTGCATTTGTTTTCAAAACATGTTAATAGGTGACAAAATCTGGTTTGTTTAGATTTGTATGTAGTCTGCCTGGAATGAAACTTTTTGATACTTACGTGATAGCCCTGATTAAATAAAAGTTTGGTGAAAGCCAGCAGGGTGGCGTGCGCCCCATGATCCCAGCTACTCTTGAGGCTGAGGTAGGAAGAGAGCAAGTTCAAGCCCAGCCTGGGCAAAATAGCCAGACCCCATCTCCAAAAAAAAAGAAAAAAAATGTTTTGTTAAGTAGTTAGGTTCCAACTAGATCTGTACTTTTAACATAAAGCTATAATCCCAAGATACCTCTTATCTGGGGACATGATGGTTCTGGAAACTGGTGCTTCCTTTTGTCTAAATAAATCATCACTATAAATCTAATCTTGATTATTAAAAGGAGACAAAAAGATAAAAGGAGTGTTCTGGAACCACCTGTGCTTGAAGCTCAGTTAATAGTTTCCAGACTACTAAGCCTACAAAATGTATATCTTACACATTTTGCTAAAATAAAAAGACCTTTTAGCTTTGATCAAGATTAAATACTTGGTTTGATTATACTCCTAAAATGTACATATTCTCAGACAGATAAACAGATGTGATTTTCTTTCTTTCTTTTTCTGGATATATACAGAAACTTTTTTTTTTTTTTTTTTTTTTTGTAGAGATAGACTCCCTATCTTGCCTATGCTGGTCTCGAACTATTGGGCTTAAGCGATCCCCTCACCGTGGCTTCCCAAAGTGTTGGGATTATTGGCATGAGCCACTGCACCCAACCCCAGAAACGTTTAATTTAACTATAGGATAAGTTAGCTGTCATTTAGGTGCCTTTACTAAAGTCTGTTAAAATGACATAAAATAATGACAATGGGTGAGGTGCAGTGACTCACACCTATAATCCCAGCACTTTGGGAGGCCCAGGTGGGAGGATGGCTTGAGCCTGGAGTTTGAGACCAGCCTGGGCAACATGGTGAGACCTCATCTCTACAAAAAAATTAAAAAATTAGGCCGGGCGCGGTGGCACATACCTGTAATCCCAGCACTCTGGGAGGCTGAGGTGGGTGGATTACTCAGGATCAGGAATTTGAGACCAGTCTGGCCAACTTGGTGAAACCCCATCTCTTCTAAAAAAAAAAAAATTACAAAAATTAGCTGGGCATGGTGGTGGGCACCTGTAATCCGAGCTACTTGAGAGGCTGAGGCAGGGGAGTCGCTTGAACCCAGGAGCTTGCAGTGAGCCGAGATTGCACCGCTGCACTCCAGCCTGGGTGACAGAGCAATACTGTCTCAAAAAATAAAAATGAAAAAAAAAAAAAGAGAAAACATTAGCTGAGCATGGTGGCACATGCCTGTCATGCCAGCTACTCAGGAGGCTGAAGTCAGGGGATTGCTTGAGCCTGGGAGGTAGAGGCTGCAGTTAGATGGGATTGTGCCACTGCACTCCAGCCTGGGTGACAAAGTGAGACCCTGTCTCAAAAAAAAAAAAAAAAAAGACAACAACTCTACTACTCCTTTAGCCAACTTTCTAAGGAAATTAAGCATTTTAGGGAGAGAAACTGATGTTTCCTTTACTTACAGATGGCATTGCTCTTAAATAGTCCTATGCCTATTAGACAAATACATTTATTTTTTACTCAGTTCGTTGGCATTAAAAATATATCAGTGTTTTGACCTGATTACTATAGAGTGAAGATCATCTGTTGACACAGAACTTCCAGCCAGCATTTTAATCCCTTCCTCTGAAATATGAATGGACAGCGATAGATCTCTGAATATTTGAGGAGAGCCTCTAATAGGAGTTATGGAGACTAAACAAGCAGACAAAGGCCCTTAGTTGATTTAAGCCAATTTATCTCACATTACCTAAATATCCAAAAAGTCAGCAGTTATTACTTTATCTGTGACCTCCCAAAGCCATTTACGAAACCAGGTATTAGAGCAAATTCGAAGATTTGTTGCCTTTTTCAGACATGGTGTAGGTCGGATCTTTCCTGTATTCATTCAACCCGCCTAGTTGTTTGAGGATCCCAGCCAGGTTGAAGGTTGTAAATATTTCCTTAAGGCTTACTTAGCTTCACTGCAGGATCAGAGGCTGGTTTCTGGCAGTTCTATGTCTTAGGGGATCATTGGCTGTCTATTTTTCCTTTCTCTTTTTACTGCACGATTTCTTCAAGAATAGCTAGTTACTTCCTTTTCCTTGCCATCTTTAATCCTCTACAATCTTGCTTCAAACACTTACAACCCATGACTTCCTTTATTGCCACATCCACATCTTGGTTGTCACCTTTCCTCTCTTGCTTGGCCCCTTTACTGTTTTTAGCCATAGGTGAGGACCACTCTTCTCTCCAGGTTGGCTCCTGGAATCGAGGCTGTCTACAGCAGTCTTGATTCTCCTGCTGTTACTCTGACTGCTTCCTTTTTCTTTTTAGGTTCCTGATTTTTCCTTCCATTTTTAATTGATCAGTCCCCAAGATTTTGTTCTTATGTCTCCTTCCATGGTCTTTTTCCATCTTGAGAAGACTTTCTTTGACTCATCTTTAATCCATAAGCATGTATTTAGCATCATAATAAAGAACTGGAGGCGGTCGGGCACAATGGCTCACGCCTGTAATCCCAGCACTTTGGTATGGGCGAATCACTGGAAGTCAGGACTTCAAGACCAGCCTGACCAACATGGTGAAACACTGTCTCTACTAAAAATACAAAAATTAGCTGGGCATGGTGGCACACACCTGTAATCCCAGCTACTTGGGAAACTAAGGTAGGAGAATCGCTTGAACCTGGGAGGCGGAGGTTGCAGTGATCTGAGATCGTGCCACTACACTCCAGCCTTGGGTGAGACTCCATCTCAAAAACAAAAGAAAACAAATCAAAACAAAACCACCATGTAGGAGATAGCCAAAGAGGAATTAGACAGATTTCCTGCTCTCAGGTAACTTGAAGTACATATGAATTTATACTCTTTTCCATTCTGTATCTTCTTTTTTTAAATTTTTATTTTTAATAGATGTGGGGTTTCACCATGTTGGCCAGGCTGGTCTCGAACTCCTGACCTCAAGTGATCCGCGTGCCTTGGCCTTCCAAAGTGTTGGGATTACAGGTGTGAGCCACCGTGCCCGGCCTCCCCTCTGTATATTGTTATCAAACATAATTGATCTATTTTGAAAATGCATCTTTTACTTTTTGTTTTCTCCCCATTCCCACTGCTATAATGCCATCCCTTAGCCCCTCTTATTTGTGCTTATTATGTTTTGGGTGCTCCAGAAATATATTTTGTTTTATTTTATTTTATTTGTTTATTTTTTGAGATGGAGTCTAGCTCTGTCACCCAGGCTGGAGTGGCTGGAGTGCAGTGGCTCAATCTCGGCTCACTGCAAGCTCCGTCTCCCAGGTTCACGCCATTCTCCTGCCTCAGCCTCCCAAGTAGCTGGGACTACAGGTTCCCGCCACCACGCCTGGCTAATTTTTTGTATTTTTAGTAGAGTCAAGGTTTCACCGCCTTAGCCAGGATGGTCTCAATCTCCTGACCTCGTGATCCGCCCTCCTCAGCCTCCCAAAGTGCTGGGATTATAGGCGTGAGTCACCGCACCTGGTCCTTATTTTATTATTTGTTTTTTGAGGTGGAGTCTTGCTCTGTTGCCCAGGCTGGAGTGCAGTGGCACGATATTGGCTCACTGCAGCCTCTACCTCCCAGGTTCAAGTGATTTTCCTGCCTCAGCCTCCCAGGTAGTTGGGATTACAGGTGCCTGAAACCATGCCTGGCTAATTTTTATTTTTTTTTTATTTTTTTATTTTTTTTTTTTTGAGACGGAGTCTCGCTCTGTCGCCCAGGCTGGAGTGCAGTGGCGTGATCTCGGCTCACTGCAAGCTCCGCCTCCCGGGTTCACGCCATTCTCCTGCCTCAGCCTCCCGAGTAGCTGGGACTACAGGCGGCCACAACCACGCCCGGCTAATTTTTTTTTTTTTTTTTTTTTTTTTGTATTTTTAGTAGAGACGGGTTTCACTGTGTTAGCCAGGATGGTCTCGATCTCCTGACCTTGTGATCCGCCCGCCTCGGCCTCCCAAAGTGCTAGGATTACAGGCGTGAGCCACCGCGCCCGGCCTTATATTTTTAATAGAGATGGGGTTTCAGTGTGTTGTCCAGGCTGGTCACAAACTCCTGACCTCAAGTGATCCACCTGCTTTGGCCTCCCAACGTGTTGGGATTACAAGTGTGAGCCATTGTGCTCAGCCTAGAAATACACTTTAAATGAATGAATGAATCAATCTATTTTGATTATCATTTAAACTTCCAAGATGGCTTTCTTTATTGTCTGTTTCATCAAGCATACCTCTGCCAGGCTGATCTTCCTTAAACATAACTTTCTTTTTTTTTTTTTTGAGACAAAGTCTGGCTCTGTCACCCAGACTGGAGTGCAGTGGTGCGATATCGGCTCACTGCAACCTCCACCTTCCCGGGTTCACACCATTCTCCTGCCTCAGCCTCCCGAGTAGCTGGGACTACAGGCGCCGCCATCACGCCCGGCTAATTTTTTTGCATTTTTAGTAGAAACGGGGTTTCACCGTGTTCGCCAGGATGGTCTCGATCTCCTGACCCTGTGATCCGCCCGCCTCGGCCTCCCAAAGTGCTGGGATTACAGGCGTGAGCCACCGCACCCGGCCAACATAACTTTCATCTTACCAGTTTGTTAAAAACCTCCTATAATTACAGTAAAATGATACTGTCTTTTATTTATTTTATTTTTTATTTTATAAAAAATTATAATATGTAGTAGAGATAGGGGTCTCACTATGTTGCCCAGGCTGGTCTTAAACACCTGGGCTCAAGTGATCTGCCCGCCTTGGCCTCCCAAAGTGCTGGGATTACAGGCGTGAGCCACTGTGCGCGGTTGATATTGTCTTTTAGCAAATCAAAATAGCCAGGATAAAAAAAAATGATTATAGACAATTGGCAAGGTCCCTTGGGATGTGGCCCCTTCTTTGGCTGCATCTCCTACTCCTCCAACTCACCCCCCTGCGAGGTGGCTCCTAATAGCCAAGCGGGGGAGAGGGGGTGGCTATTAGTCCCCACCTCGCAGGGGGTGCCACTCCTCAGCTACAGTGGCCTCTGGCTGTTTCCTGAGTGCCACAGGTACTCTAGGCATGCCCCTGCCTTGGGGCCTGTGTTGTTGCTGCTCCTTCCCCCTGGAATGTCCTTTCCCCAGATAGCTTTGCAGCTTTCTCCCTCCTTCCTTCAGATCTGTACTCAGATATCTCCGCTTCAGCCAGGCTGTCCGTGGCAGTCTTACGATTCCAGCCCCTCTTCTGCAACTCTTTCTCCTTAGTCCTCTACTGTACTATATCTTACTCATCTTTTTTCTTTTGTTTTCACCTGCCTCTCCTACTAGAACATGAACTTCATGAGGGCAGGGACTTGTCTGTCTTGTTCACTACTGCATTCCCGGGGCCCACAGCAGGGCCTGGCACATAGGTGCTTAATAGATATTGTTGAATGATTGAGCTGAATATTGTTGAGAATGTGTTGTGATACTAGTACTCTATTATGCTACCGATGGTAGTGTTAATTTGTATAATCTTCCTAGGAAGTCATTTGGCTGTATATTTAAGAACCTGATACTTTTTGTATATCCTTTCACCTAGTAGCTCCACTTCCAGATTGTGATCTTAGGAACTAATCAGAAATACATGTAAAACTTAAAACACAGAGGTGTTCATTTAAATTTTTATTTATTTTTAAACATTTTTGTAAAATATAATATAAAAATTACCATTTTAACCATCTCGAGTGTACGGTTCGGTAGTGTTAAGTACATTCACATGGTATGCCACCATTCCAGAACGCTTTTCATCTTGCACAGCTGAAACTCTATACCCATTAACAAAACTTCCCATTCCCCAATTCCCAGCCCATGGCAACCAATGTTCTACTTTGTCTCTATGATTGTGACTTCTCCAGGTACCTCATATAAATGGAATTATATGGTATTTGTCTTTTTGTGACTGACTTATTTTACTTTATGTAATGTTCTCAAGGTTCATCCATGTTGTAGCATGTACCAGAAATTCCTTCTTTCTTAAGGCTGAATTGTGTTCTGTTGTGTATATGTACCACATTTTGTTTATCCGTTCATCCGTTGATGGACATTTGAGTTGCCTTTTGGCTATTGTGAATAATGTTGCTATGAACATGGGTGTGGAGTCCCAACATCTGTTGGAGTCCCTGCTTTGAGTTCTTTTGGATATATACCCGGAAGTGGAATTGCTAGGTCATATAGTAATTCTATTCTTAATTTTTTGAGAAACTAAATAGTTTTTAAAGATAGTAAAACATTGCAACAGTCTAAAAGTCCAGCATTGAAGAATAGTAAAGCAATATAGGTATATACATATGATGTAGCTAGTAGAGTTACATTTATAAAGTTTTTAATAACGTGGGGGAGATTATTATTTTAAGTGAAAAGAGCAACATAGTCTCAATGTGTTTTAAAAACTGCATTGCAGGCCAGGCGCGATGGCTTACGCCTGTAATCCCAGTACTTTGGGAAGCTAAGGGGGGTAGATCACCTGAGATCTGGAGTTCAAGACCAGTCTGGCCAACATAGTGAAACTCCATCTCTACTAAAAATACAAAAAGTAGCCGGGCATGGTGGCACACTCCTGTAATCCCAGCTACTCAGGAGGCTGAGGCAGGAGAGTTGCTTGAACCTGGGAAGTGGAGGTTGCAGTGAGCTGAGATTGTGCCACTACACTCCAGCCTGGGTAACAAAGCAAGACTCTGTCTCCAAAAAACAAAAAACAAACAAACAAAAAACACCAAAAACAAAAAAAGAAAGCTGCATTGCTGGGCATGGTGGCATGCATCTATAGTCCCAGCTCCTTGGGAGGCTGAGGCAGGAGGATGAATTAAGCCCAGGAGTTCAAGGCTGTGTGGTACATTATGATCTCACCTGTGAATAGCCACTGCACTCCAGCCTGGGCAACATAGCAAAACCCCATCTCTAAAACAAAAAACAAAAAACAAATTACATATAAAACTGGTAGGAGATACACTGAAATGTTAATAAAAATGAGATGATATTTATATGCATCTAATAGTCTTCTGTACTTTCTAAATTGAGCAGGCATTACTTTTATTATTTAGGAGAAAAATACAAAAAAAGAAAAGTCAAGAGTACTCATTACCAACTGCTACTGTATAGAATCCAGAGCCCTCCAGAGTTTGTAGAGCTCTTCATACTCTGGCTCTAGCCCTTGTTTTTATTTTCTGTCTAAAATGGCTAATCTCATAACTGCATGTCATATATGTGTATAATATGTGTATATTCATATGTATGTATATGTGTTGTATATATATAAGTGTTTATGTCTGTACATACTGTAGTTAACACACCTCTGCTTATGTTCTCATCCTAAAGAGTACTTAGTTCTGCCCATCTAAAACTCTAGCCTTTAAAACCTAGTTACAATTCCATTTTTTTTAATTGAAATCTCTGCTGACCTCTGAACTCCTATACCTCTTATACCTAAGGGATCCATAAGTATACATATACATAAGATTAGCAGAAAATTGACCTATAATTAAAACTTCACATTTCTTAATTCTCTTTAATCTTTAAGTTGCTACTTTCATGACTCTTTTTCTTTTTTGAGATGGAGTCTTGCTCTGTTGCCCAGGCTGGAGTGCAGTGGTGCGATCTTGGCTCACTGCAATCTCCACCTCCTGGGTTGAAGCAATTCTCCTGCCTCAGCCTCCTGAGTAGCTGGGATTACAGGCACCCACTACCACACCCGACTAGTTTTTGTATTTTTAAAGATGGGGTTTCACCATATTGGCCAGTCTGGCCTCAAACTCCTGACCTCAGGTGATCTGCCTGCCTTGGCCTCCTAAAGTGCTGGGATTACAGGCATGAGCCACCGTACCTGGCCAACTTTCATAACTCTTATAGTACCTGTCTGGAAAATTCCCTGGCTTTTCTCTGCTTGTCTCATTCTCATTCATCCTACTCCCCTGCAATTTTTTATTTTGAAAATAACTCCAGCACAGAAAAGTTTATTTGGTACAATGAATTCCCTTATACTCTTCATCTACATTCACCAGTTGTTAGTATTTTGCCATATTTGTATCTTTTCGTGTGTGTGTGTGTGTGTGTGTACATCTTTTCTTCCTGTACCACTGGTCATTTGAAAGTAGGTTGCAGACATCATGATACTTCACTCCTAAACACTTCCGCAGGTATCTCTTAAGTATTAAGTATGTTCCTCCAAATAAGCACAGTACCATGATCACACTCACGAAATTTAATGTCAATACAAACATACTATCTAATATTCAGTCCACATTCGTTCACTTGGCATGTCTCTTTGATGTCCTTTTATCCAGAATGGCTCCTTTGCCTTTTTTTCTTTCATGACATTGACATTTTTGGAGTCCAGGCTAGTTGTAGAATGTTCTACAGTCTGGATTTATTTTATTTTCTCATAATTAGAAGCAGGGTTAAACATTTTTTTTTTTTGGCAAGAATACCACATAGTAAAGTACCTTCTTCCCTTAATAATTAATAAGTAATCTATGAGGTGATATTTTTAGATTGTGTACATATCCTGTATCCCCGACAAACTGTCACCCAAGGGTTTTGGCATCTAATTCCTCTCTTTAAAAAGTATGACAGCAAAGCCTTCTTTCTTTGTCCATCCTTGTCTATAGTAACCTGTTTCTTTTCCCATTCAAGCATCAAAATAGGAGTTTGAATAAGAAGGGGAAGAAGTGAATGTATTTCAGAGCACCTTATTTTCCAGAGGAGTGTTTAGTGTTTTGCCCAAGAGCAACTGTGTAGTTGGTAACAACTGTTTTAGGACTAGAACCTGGATTTCCTGATTCTTATCTAGTGCTATTTCCAGCTGCCTCTTAGTGACCCCTAACCAATAAGACAAAACAAATACAGCATAATCTCAAATAGAGTATAACTTTTTTGCAAGTAGAAAGAAAGCACATATTATGTTTTGTTTTGCATACATTCCTTTAACTATTTATTCAAAAGAGGCAGATCAACTTCCTCTCCTGCTCCCTCCATTCTGCCCCCCTGCGCCCCGCAATGTCCTTTACCCTCCAGCCACACTGAAGCAGAGCTCCAGGCTCTCTCCTCTCTCTGCCTGCTTCTGTGCTCCCCTTTGGCTTGTTCCATTCTCCCTTCCTTTGTTGTTTTCTCCTAAGCATTACATGAGCTTAGCTAGTTGCTCAGAGGAGGCCTTTACCCACCTGCAGGCTATGTTAGGTGCCCTCTTCTGTGTTATTATAGGACCCTATGTATCCGTGTTTATCTTTTCTTTTTTTCCCTTTGGGTAATTGTTGTTTACAACTTCTTTTCACAGGATGGTGAGCTCCTTGAGGTCAGGAATTTTGTTTAGTTTGCCTTGGGCCTGCCACTTGGAGGTGCTCAATCGGTATTTGCTTTACCTGTAAAGCCACTTCATCTCTCTGGTCATTGATTGCTTTACCATAAAGACAGGGTTGAGACTCAGACCTCCACGTCTGTCCAGTTTTGACAGCTTCCATAAATATTTGATCTATAATGTGCAAGGCAGTGTAGAAAATGCAAAGCCATTTTACATGTTGAGAAAGTCCTTGAGGAACACTGGGGGAAAGTCCTGGCTGTAGTTATAAAAAGACAGAATGAGTTCATTGGTGCTGCAGGGAATGTTACAAAGTGCTTTAGTAATGGGAGGCTGAAGGTGTTCTTAGGGCAGTCTCAAAGGAGGCCAGAGGCTGGGGGGAGGGTCAGAACGTTTTAGTTGCAGGGACCAATAGGGAAAGGCACAGAGGCAGAAAGGTTGTGTTAAGGAGAATTGTGAACAGTTGATTTGACTGGCTCTTAGGATTCTTTGCCCTACATTTAATGTACATATTGATTATTCTTGTGATGTATTGATTGTTGTCCTGAGTGTTTTCCATTTTGCTTTTAGGGATACCTAAAAGCATTTAGTGATACTAATTGAACATGTATATTGACAGAAAAGTCTCTCATGGGGGTAATTTCTACCATGGAGGACTTTTTAAAGCACTTGTGGTAGCTGTTGTTCGAACCAAAGTATGGTTTTTTAAAAGATCCATTCTCCCCTGCTTGTGCAATTCCTTTGAGCCCAAATTCTTCACTCCTAGGTTAAACAGGGTAAGCTTCAGGGGAAGTACATTAATAATTGAACACCCATGAGGCATTACTGCTTCCGTTCTGCACTTTTAGTGTTTTCTGTAGCCTGAAAGAGTTATTTCATTATTTTGATTTGCAACCAGGATAGAACTTGAAGCACCGTTGAGAAAGGATTGGAGACTTTGTCATGGTACTTATTTTCCAGATATTTACTTTTTAAATAAGGAGAAAAACTCTACAACATGTTAATATGAGGTACCAACTTGGAAAAAACAATATTGTGATCTGAGAAAGAACAAAACACATGCCATACTTAATATGTTAGTATCCATTTTTTCCCCTTCAAATACAATTCTGCATGTATCTGAGTAGCTCTTCACCAAATACCAGAACTTTTTACTCAGAGTAAGTGGTGATGAGATTGGATGTGTGAACCATTGAAGAACTAATTTTTTTTTTTCTCATAAATACTAACTTACTCTGAACTAGTTTATAGTTACTAACCCCGCTGCCATAAATTCTCCAGTCATATGTTTTGTAATCCCTTCCCTGGCATACATTTTAATCATTTTCTTACTGCTTCATAGGTACTATAATCCTTTTATAGTTGCCTGGGTTTTAAAATAACCCTACAAAGGGTTCAGTTTTATATTTAATAGTCATGTTTCATACTGTTCTAAAGCTGTGAATAAGTTCAGGCAAGCAGAAGGTTCTAATTTGAAATGACTTTTTTTCTGTTTTAGAAAAATGTATGCGTCTTCTAGTGTTTTTCATTGTGATGATTTTATATATTGGCTAGGATTTTAAAAATATTTGAAAATACTTATAAAGTGAAGAAAAATGAAGAAAAAAACCACTGACTGCTGGGCACAGTGGCTCACGCCTGTAATTCCAACACTTGGTTGGGAGGCCGTGGCGGGCAGATCACTTGAGGTCAGGAGTTTGCCCAGCTACTTGGGAGGCTGAGGCAGGAGAATCACTTGAGTATGGGAGATGGAGGTTGCAGTGAGCCGAGTTTGCGCCACTGCACTCCATCCAGCCTGATTGACAGAGCGAGACTCTGTCTCAAAAACTAACAGGCCAGGCGCGGTGGCTCATGCCTGTAATCCTAGCACTTTGGGAGGCTGAGGCGGGCAAATCATGAGGTCAAGAGATCGAGACCATCCTGGCTAACACGTTGAAACCCTGTCTCTACTAAAAATACAAAAAAAAAAATATTAGCCAGGCGTGGTGGCGGGCACTTGTAGTCCCAGCTACTCAGGAGGCTGAGGCAGGAGAATGGCGTGAATCTGGGAGGCGGAGCTTGCAGTGAGCCGAGATTGTGCCACTGCACTCCAGCCTGGGAGACAGAGCCAGACTCCTTCTCAAAAAACAAACAAATAAACAAACAAAAACCCCACACAGATAAAAACATTCATCTTGTAATTTTCTGTTATCAGGTTTCAAAAGATCACTTCTTTCTTGAAACATACATTGTGTGTCTTTTGATGAGCAAGATTGTTGTTGTCCTTCTGGTGCTGACAGTTTGGTGGGGGAGATAGACATGAAGCAAATCATCACACAAATAAACTCATCTGCATGTGCTGTGGGGGAAAAGTACTTAGTGCCCTGAGAATATTGGCAGGTGGGAGGAGAGGGAAGAAAGTGGCTTTTGGGTGACTTGAGATCTGACAGATAAGTAGGCGTCAACTAGGGGAAATTTGGGTGTGGAAAAGAGACTATTGCAGGGAGACATGATAAGGTGGGAGGTAACATTGTACACTCAGGGAGTGAAAGATGATTAGTGTTGCTGGAATACAAATAATCTGTGTGTGTGCGTGTTGAGGGGTAGGTTGGGTGGTACAAAATGGGATTGGCGAAGTCAGCAGAAGCAAGCAGGGACGCCAGCAGGCAGACCTTACAGGCCATACTAAGGGTTCTAGGATTTCTTCTAAGAGCAACAGTATGTCCTTGAAGTATTAGGGGTACATGAGCATGACATTATTAGAGTTGTGTTTTCAAAAGGTCCTCTATGTGGAAAATCTTTTGATGAGGAGAGAGAAAAGATGTGGAGAGACAGAGACTGGCATTTGGAGGCCTTTGCAGAAGTCTGGTAATAAATGATGACAGCTGGGTGGTTGGGATGGGGAGAGGGTGATTGATTTGAAGATGCCAAAAAGGACAAGGCTTTACTAACCCCCCTTTCAATGATACTGAGAGAGAGAGGCAAAATATAGATACTGTCTTCAAAACTGGGGCCCAAAAAGTAAAAGATTATGCAGTTAGTAAGCAGAAGTAGACCTAGCACTGGAAGTTGCCTGACCTCACATACGCTGCTCTCTTTTGTGGCACTCTGCCTTTTCAGGAGCAGAAACTTCAGTTTGGAGAACTTAGGTATTAGCACCAACTACAATGTCCAGCTCTTGTGCATTAAACTAAATTTAGGCCATGGACTCATATCTGACAATGAGCATTGCTTCATCAGGTTCACTAGGTACCATTTACTTATTTATTTATTTGAGATGGAGTCTTGCTGTATTGCCCAGGCTGGAGTGCAGTGGCGCCATCTCAGCTCGCTGCAACCTCCGCCTCCCGGATTCAAGCAGTTCTCCTGCCTCAGCCTCCCGAGTAGCTGGGATTACAGGCACATGCCACCACGCCCGGCCAATTTTGTATTTTTGGTAGAGACGGGGTTTCTCCCATGTTGCTCAGGCTGATCTTGAACTCCTGACCTCAGGTGATCTGCCTGCTTTGGCCTCCCAAAGTGCTGGGATTACAGGCATGAGCTGCCACACCTGGCAGTAGTGGTGATTTAAATGGTATCTAGTGGCTGGGCGCAGTGGCTCACGCCTGTAATCCCAGTACTTTGAGAGGCTGAGGCAGGCAGATGACTTGAGGTCAGAAGTTCGAGACCAGCCTGGCCAATATGGAGAAACCCCATCTCTACTGAAAAAATGCTAAAAATATGCGCGTAGTGGCGTGTGCCTGTAATCCCAGCTACTTGGGAGGCTGAGGCAGCAGAATTGCTTGAATCTGGGAGGTGGAGGTTGCAGTGAGCCGAGATTGCGCCACTGTACTCCAGCCTGGGCAACAAGAGTGAAACTCCGTCTCTAATAATAATAATCATAATAAATCACTACTACCTTCTGAGGAGGAGCCATACTCCATCCCAACTATTCAGTTGTGAATAAGCTTATCAGTAAAGTCACAGTTTACCAATCTGCTTGATAATACTGTTTATTGAGTTCATGATTTGTTCCTAGCACTCTGTTATAAAAGATGCCTAAAGCATGACTGCTGTAGAACTTACTATCTAATAGGGAAGAAAAGACTCAAATACATGATTCCAATGTGACAGCTCCTGTCATGGAGATACATGCAGGATGCTATGGGCACCCAGAGGAAGGACTTTGGGCCAAGAGTTAGTGGCAGGCAGATACTGATATTAATCGTTATGTGGTAATATTTCCTGAACAAGAGCATAGGCATTGTCAGGCAAAAATGTCTAGAAAATACTCAGTTGATTTAATTTGATGGAGGAAAAATACTTCTAAGGTAAAAAATGAAATGTTCGTAAGTTATAAAAGTTAAAGTTTCAGGTTGATAAGGAATTTAGCAAAATTGCCTTAAACATTAATTAACTTGTGGAAATAATATGAGAAACAGAGTCTTACCATATTTTTCTTTTTTTTTTTTTTTTTTTTTTTTGAGACGGAGTCTCGCTCTGTCGCCCAGGCTGGAGTGCAGTGGCCGGATCTCAGCTCACTGCAAGCTCCGCCTCCCGGGTTCATGCCATTCTCCTGCCTCAGCCTCCCGAGTAGCTGGGACTACAGGCGCCCGCCACCTCGCCCGGCTAGTTTTTTTTTTTTGTATTTTTTTAGTAGAGACGGGGTTTCACCGTGTCAGCCAGGATGGTCTCGATCTCCTGACCTCGTGATCCGCCCGTCTCGGCCTCCCAAAGTGCTGGGATTACAGGCTTGAGCCACTGCGCCCGGCCACCATATTTTTCAACTGTGCATATATTTTTTAATATGTAGTTATTTAGTATGATATTAATATTTTGTCAGAAGGTTATTATATTTCTTTGAAGGTGATTTAGGGCTGGGTGAGGTGGCTCACATCTATAATCTTAGCACTTTGGGAGGCCTGAGGCAGGAGGATTGCTTGGAGCTAAGAGTTCTAGACCAGCCTGGACGATAAAGCTGAGACCCCATCTTTACAAAAATTAGCTAGGTGTGGTGGTGCACACCTGCACTCCCAGCTACTCATGAGACTGAGACTGGAGGATTGCTTGAGCCCAGGAATTCAAGGTTTTATAGAGCTGTGATTAAACCAGTACACTCCAGCCTGAACAACAGAGTGAGACCTGGTCTCAAAAAAAAAAAGAAAAATAAAATAATTTGGGAATACTCGCTGTAATTTTTATTTTAAGGAGATGCTTTATAATAAAGTAAGAATTGCAAGATAAAAGTCACTTATCAGTAATTTGTTTTACAGAAGCTACATTAGCACATATCTCTATCTTTAAGCGAGGTGTACTCATATATGTATTTTTCCCTTTCTGTAATATTAGTTCCTCCTGGGGGCAACTGGAATTCTTTTTCTTTCTTTTCTTTTCTTTCTTTCCTTTTCCTCCCTCCCTTCCTTCCTTCCTTTCTTTCCTTTTCCTCCCTTCCTTCCTTCTCTCCTTCCTTCCTTCCTTCCTTTCTTTCCTTTCTTTCCTTTTTTTTTTTTTTTGAGATGGAGTCTCACTCTGTCGCCTAGGCTTGAGTGCAATGGTGCGATCTCAGCTCACTGCAACCTCTGCCTCCTGCATTCAAGTGATTCTCCTGCCTCAGCCTGTCAAGTAGCTGGGACTACAGGGGCCCACCACCATACTCAGCTAATTTTTGTATTTTTTTAGCAGAGACAGGGTTTCACTATATTGGCCAAGCTGGGTTTTTTTTGAGACGGAGTTTCACTCTGTCATTCAGGCTGGAGTGTAGTGGTGCAATGTTGGCTTACTGCAACCTCCACCTCCTGTGTTCCAGCGATCCTCCTGCCTCAGCCTCCTGAGTATCTGGGATTACAAGCGTGTGCCAACATGCCCTGCTAATTTTGTATTTTTAGTAGAGACAGGGTTTCACCATGTTGGCCAGGGTGGTTTCGAATTCTTGATCTCAAGTGATCTGCCTGCTTTGGCCTCCCAAAGTGCTGGGATTATGGGGATGAGCCACCATGCCTGGCTGAAAGTATTTCTTTTAAGCCTGAGTCATCCTGTGGGCTTTGAACATGCTTGCATGCTTTTAAGGATAACTTGCCAAAAAATCTACCTTTATTTTGCTACATGTTTTATGGTTGTCTAAAAATTTTAGAAACTTTTTTTTTTTTTTTTCACAGACAAGGTCTCACTTTGTTGCCCAGGCTGGGGTGTAGTGGTCTGATCCTAGCTCACTGCAATGTTGACCTCCTGGGCTCAAGCAATCCTCCCACCTCAGCCTCTTGAGTAGCTGGCACTATAGGTGTGTGCCACCATGGCTGGCTAACTTTTTTTGTCTTTTTTTTGAGATAGGAATTGCGCTGTTGTTGCCCAGGCTGGAGTGCAATGGCGCGATCTCAGCTCACTGCAACCTCCGCTTCCCAGGTTCAAGCAATTCTTCTGCCTCAGCCTCTTGAGTAGCTGGGATTACAGACATGTGCCACTTCGCCTGGCTAATTTTGTATTTTTAGTAGAGATGGGGTTTCTCCACGTTGATCAGGCTGGTCTCGAGCTCCTGACCTCAGGTGATCCACCCACCTCAGCCTCCCAAAGTGCTGGGATTACAGGTGTGAGCCACCACGCCTGGCCAATTTTTAAAATTTTTTGGTAGAGTCAGAGTGTTTGCTATAATGTCCAGGCTGGTCTTGAACTCCTGGGCTCAAACAGTTCCCCTGCCTTGGCTTCCCAAAGGGCTGGGATTATAGGCGTGAGTCACCACGCTGGCAAGAAACTGATTTTAATAATCTTTAAAAAATGTTAATAGATGGGGGCCAGGCGTGGTGGCTCACGTCTGTAATCCCAGCACTTTGGGAGGCCGAGACCGGCGAATCATGAGGTCAGGAGATCGAGACCATCCTGGTTAACATGGTGAAACCCCGTCTCTACTAAAAATACAAAAAATTGGCTAGGCGTGGTGGCGGGCCCAGCTACTCGGGAGGCTGAGGCAGGAGAATGGCGTGAACCCGGGAGGTGAAGCTTGCAGTGAGCCAAGATGACACTACTGCACCTCCAGCCTGGGCGACAGAGTGAGACTCTGTCTCAAAAACAAAAACAAACAAATAAACAAGAGTTAAGTGGTTAAATGATGACATAGTGAGACCCTGTTTCTACCAAAAAAAAAAAAAAAAAGAAAAGTTAAATGAATACCCTTTCCCATAAGTCTGTTTAAATTCATTAGTTGGGGCACTGGGGAACATTGGAGCTTGTTTTCCTGAGGAGCCCTAGTGTTGGGGGCAACCTAGTATTCCATCCCATCTGGTAGAAGCTCTATAGAATGTGTTATATAGGTCTCTTAAATATATCAATGCAATGATGACCAAGAAGTAGTTCTGCTTCAGTACTTGAATAGAAGTCCTTGATGGTTCTGGGCTGGAAACATATAGGGTGTGCTAATAAGTTTGGTAAGAGCTCTGTATGTTGGTGAGGTCATTGTGAAGTCAGTTGGTATATTTATTACAGGGAAACTTGGAATTATTTCCTACTGACGAGTATAAAGGAAAAAATATAATTTGGCATTTGTTGAACTACTAATAATTGTAGCTTTATTTATTTATTTATTGATATAGAGTCTCGCTCTGTCGCCCAGGCTGGAGTGCAGTGGTGCGACCTTGGCTCGCTGCAACCCCTGCCTCCTGGGTTCAAGCAGTTCTCCTGCCTCAGCCTCCTGAGTAGCTGGGATTACAGGCGCCCACCACTACACCTGGCTAATTTTTTTGTATTTTTAGTAGAGACGAGGTTTCACCATGTAGACTAGGCTGGTTTTGAACTCCTGACCTCAAGTGATCCACCCACCTCGGCCTCCCAAAGTGCTAGGATTACAGGCATGAGCCACTGTGCCCAGCCTATTTATTTTTAAAGATGAGATCTCATTCTGTCATCCAGGCTGGAGTGCACTGGCTTGATCTCAGCTCACTACAATGTCCACCTTCCAGGCTCAAGCGATCCTCCCACCTTAGCCTGCTAAGTGGCTGCGACCACAGGCATGCGCCACCATGCCTGGCTCATTTTTTGTATTTTTGGTAGAGACGGGGTTTTGTCATGTTGGCTAGGCTGGTCTCTAACTCCTAAGCTCAGGCAATCCATCTGTCTTGACCTCCCAAAATGCTGGGATGATAGGCATGAACCACTGCGCCTGGCCTAATTGTAGCTCTATGTATTGTTGATTATATGCCAGGTACTGTGCTATTTGATTTTACATAACAACAGCCCAATGAAGCCCAATGAGTAAATTGTTAGTTCCAATTTATAAGTCAGGAAACCAAAGCTCAGAAAGGCCAAATCACTTGCTCAAGGTTACTTGATGAGTAAGTGGCAGAGTAAGAATTGAACCCCAGACTGCTCGAAGACACCAAATCACTGTGCTATTCTGTATGTAACATTGTATTTTTCTTTTTCTTTTTCTTTTTCCGTGTTTTTTTGAGACAGGGTTTCCCTCTGTCATCAGGCTGGAGTGCAGTGGTGTGATTATAGCTCACTTCAGCCTCAACCTCCTGGGCTCAAGCAATCCTCCCGCCTCAGCTTCCTGAGTAGCTGGGACCACAGGCACACACCACCATGCCTGGCTAATTCTTTGTATTTTTGGGGTCTCACTATGTGGCTTGGGCTGTCTCAAACTTCTGGACTCATGTGATTCTCCTACCTTGGTGTCCCAAAGTGCTGGGAATACAGGCATGAGCCACTGTGCCTGGCCTGTATTTTTCAATAGTCATACTTAATAAAATTTTTAAAGGCATAATTCAATTAATAAATGTAAGACGGTGAGGGACCTGATATAGTTTAACCTTTCATGTTTCCTATGACATCTCTTCAGAAGCATTTGTTGACCCACTGTGTGCAGTGCACAGTGCTGCTAGGCATTTGTGGACAATGCAAAGATGATGACATCTTGGCCCCCTGTGTGATCCAGGAATTTACAGCAATGCAATCCAGGTCAAGAAATTTACAATCCAGGAATTTTCAGGGAGAAAGACATTGCCAATAGTTGTTGGATAAGGTGGTTCTTCTGGATAGATAAAAGGACATTGTTAAGAACTACTTGCTGGGTGGAAGTGGGGACTTCAACTTTTGAGAAGGACCTTAAAAGATGGTAAGATTGGGACCTCTTCAAGGAAAACTACAAACCACTGCCCAATGAAATAAAAGAGGACACAAACAAATAGAAGAACATACCATGCTCATGGATAGGAAGAATCAATATCGTGAAAATGGCCATACTGCCCAGGGTGATTTATAGATTCAGTGCCATTCCCATCAAGCTACCAGTGACTTTCTTCACAGAATTGGAAAAAACTACTTTAAGGTTCATATGGAACCAAAAAAGGGCCCGCATTGCCAAGACAGTCCTAAGAAAAAAGAACAAAGCTGGAGGCATCACGCTACCTGACCTCAAACTATGCTGCAAGGTTACAGTAACCAAAATAGCATGGTACTGGTACCAAAACAGAGATATAGACCAGTGGAACAGAACAGAGGCCTCAGAAATAACACCACACATCTACAACCATCTGATCTTTGACCAACCTGACAAAAACAAGAAATGGGGAAAGGATTCCCTATTTAATAAATGGTGCTGGCAAAACTGGCTAGCCATATGTAGAAAGCTGAAACTGGATCCCTTCCTTACACCTTATACAAAAATTAATTCAAGATTGATTAAAGACTTAAGTGTTGGACCTAAAACCATAGAAACCCTAGAAGAAGACCTAGGCAATACTATTCAGGACATAGGCATGGGCAAGGACTTCATGACTAAAACACCAAAAGCAATGGCAACAAAAGCCAAAATAGACAAATGAGATCTAATTAAACTAAAGAGCTTCCGCATAGCAAAAGAAACTACCATCAGAGTGAACAGGCAACCTACGGAATGGGAGAAAATTTTTGCAATCTACACATCTGACAATAGGGCTAATATCCAGAATCTACAAAGAATTTAAACAAATTTACAAGAAAAAACCCCATCAAAAAGTGGGCAAAGGATATGAACAGATACTTCTCAAAAGAAGACATTTATGCAGCCAACAGACACATGAAAAAATTCTCATCATCACTGGTCATCAGAGAAATGCAAATCAAAACCACAATGAGATACCATCTCATACCAGTTAGAATGGTGATCATTAAAAAGTCAGGAAACAGGCTGGGAGTGGTGACTCACACCTGTAGTCCCAGCAGTTTGGGAGGCCGAGGCAGGTGGATCATGAGGTCAGAAGTTCAAGACCAGCCTGACCAACATGGTGAAACCCCGTCTCTATTAAAAATACAAAAATTAGCTGGGTGTGGTGGTGCACACCTGTAGTCCCAGCTGCTTGGAGGCTGAGGCAGGAGAATTGCTTGAACCCAGGAGGTGGAGGTTGCGGTGAGCCGAGATTGTGCCACTGCCCTCCAGCCTGGGCAACAAAAGCAAGACTCCATCTCAAAAAAAAAAAAAAAAAAAGTCCGGAAACAACAGATGCTGGAGAGGATGTGGAGAAATAGGAATGCTTTTACACTGTTGGTGGGAGTGTAAACTAGTTAAACCATGTGGGAGACAGCGTGGCGACTCCTCAAGGATCTAGAACTAGAAATACCATTTGACCCAGCAATCACATTACTGGGTATATACCCAAAGGATTATAAATCGTGCTACTATAAAGACACATGCACACGTATGTTTATTGTGACACTATTCACAATAGCAAAGACTTGGAACCAACCCAAATGTTCATCAATGATAGACTGGATAAAGAAAATGTGGCACATATACACCATGGAATACTATGCAGCCATAAAAACGGATGAGTTCATGTCCTTTGCAGGGACATGGATGAAGTTGGAAACCATCATTCTGAGCAAACTATCACAAGGACAGAAAACCAAACACCGCATGTTCTCACTTATAGTTGGGAATTGAACAATGAGAACACTTGGACACAGGGCGGGGAACATCACACACTGGGGCCTGTCGTGTGGTAGGGGGCAGGGGGAGGGATAGCATTAGGAGAAATACCTAATATCAGTGACGAGTTGATGGGTACAGCAAACCAACATGTATACCTATGTATACTCATGTAACAAACCTGCACATTGTACACATGTACCCTAGAACTTAAAGTATAATAATAATAGTAATTTAAAAGAAAATGGTAAGATTGGCTGGGCATGGTGGCTCATGCCTGTAATCTCAGCACTTTTGGGAGGCTGAGGCAGGTCGATCACTTGAGGTCAGGAGTTCGAAACCAGCCTGGTCAACATGGTGAAACCCCATCTCTACTAAAAATACTTAAAAAATTAGCCAGGCATGGTGGCAGGTGCCTGTAATCCCAGCTACTCAACAGGAGAATCACTTGTATCTGGGAGGCGAAGGTTGCAGTGAGCTGAGATTGCACCACTGCACTCCAGCCTGGGCGACAGAGTGAGACTCCATCTCAAAAAAAAAAAAAAAAAAAAAAAAAAGGATGGTAAGATTTCAGCTGGTACAGCTAGGACTAGGAGAGGCCATTTCTCCTTAAGGGATGGGAAAGCAAAGGTGAAGATGAGAGAACAGTGGGAGATGGGGCTGGAAACGTAAATTGGTTTAGAAGGGAAAGTTTTTGAGTGCTAGGATAAGTGATTTGAAGTCTATGCACTAGGTAATTATATTTTCATTAATATTTATCAACAATCTATTTATTTATTTTTTTTTTTTTGAGACGGAGTCTCGCGCTGTGTCACCCAGGCTGGAGTGCAGTGGCGCGATCTAGGCTCACTGCAAGCTCCGCCTCCCAGGTTCACGCCATTCTCCTGCCTCAGCCTCCGAGTAGCTGGGACTACAGGCGCCCGCCACCACGCCCGGCTAGTTTTTTGTATTTTTAGTAGAGACGGGGTTTCACCATGTTAGCCCGGATGGTCTCGATCTCCTGACCTCGTGATCCACCCGCCTCGGCCTCCCAAAGTGCTGGGATTACAGGCTTGAGCCACCGCGCCCGGCCATCAACAATCTATTAAGCTAAATCACTGTTTTTAATGTTAGGAAATCAAACAATTGTTTTTATAGTTGTCTGGCTTTTCTTTTCACCAAAGACAGCCCCTTTCATAGCCTTCATGTCAGGATTCCTTCCATGTCCAAGGTCTTGACTTTTTTCCTTTGAATTAAGCCCTAACAGGAGAAAACCATCTTTTTAAGACATTGACTATTTTCTCTGTTTAATTTTGATGCAGTTTAATGCCATCTAGTAATTAATCTGCCATTTTGAGCTATGTTAGGCTGGTAGACCGCTTACCTGGGCGTTACTTGTTTGCTTCTCTGGAATAAATCCCCAAAAGGATCACAACATAGAATATAGTACTAAAGAGCAGTTGCTGTGGGAGAGAAAGTTGGAAGTGCTGAGTTGTGGGATATTTCAGAAGCTGTCCTTTTTCTTTTCTTTTCTTTCTTTTTTTTTTGAGATGGAGTTTCGTGCTTGTCGCCTAGGCTGGAGTGCAGTGGCACCGTCTCGGCTCACTGCAACCTCCGTCTCCCGGGTTCAAGCTATTTTCTTGCCTCAGCATCCTGAGTAGCTGGAATTACAGGCATGTGCCACCACACCCAGCTAATTTTGTATTTTTAGTAGAGACAGAGTTTCTCCATGTTGGTCAGGCCGATCTCGAACTCCCGACCTCAGGTGATCCGCCTGCCTTGGCTTCCCAAAGTGCTGGGATTACAGCCGTAAGCCACCACCACAGTGCCTGGCCTGTTTTTTCTAACTGTGTTGAATAATTTGGGATTCCTCTCTACCCTTAGTTTCAAAAAGCAATATTGTGCGGAAAGCAAATGAAGTCAAGTGAGTATGATTTGAAGTTGGATGGATTTTGGCATGTCTTCATCTTGAAACCATCCTCTTTTCCAATATAAACTGTCGAGTCTGAATTGACTTGTTCTGAATTCAAGCAATTTTTTTTTTTTTTTTTTTTTTGAGATGGAGTCTCACTCTGTCACCCAGGCTGGAGTGCAGTAGCGCAGTCTTTGCTTACTGCAACCTCCGCCTCCCAGGTTCAAGCGATTCTTCTGCCTCAGCCTCCCGAGTAGCTGGGATTACAGGTGCATGCCACCACGCCCACCTAATTTTTGTATTTTTAATAGAGATGGGGTTTCACTGTATTGCCAGGCTGATCTCAAACTCCTGATCTCAGGTGATCCACATGCCTTGGCCTCCCAAAGTGCTGGGATTATAGGCGTGAGCCACTGTACCTGGCCTTGTATTCGTTTTTAATCAACTAGGATTTTGTACTTTGGTTTGTGATAGCTATTTCAGTTTGGTGCTTTAAAAAACCCTCTTTTAGATGATAGCCAGAAGTTGATGGGTGCTTTCAGATTGTGAGGCAGGATAGTTATCCAGGTTTTGGCAGTTTTGAATGAGATCATTTTATTTTATTTTGTTTATTATTATTATTTTTTGAGACAGGTTCTCGCTGTGTCACCCAGGCTGGAGTTAAGTGGCATAGTCATGGCTCACTGCGGCCCAACCTCCTGGGCTCAAGTGGTCCTTCTGCCTCAGCCTCCTGAGTAGCTGGGACCACCACACCTGGCTAATTTTTATATTTTTTGTAGAGATGGGGTTTTACCATGTTGCCTAGGCTGGTCTCGAACTCCTGTGCTCAAGCGATCATGCTTAGCCTCCCGAAGTGCTGATTACAGGCCTCAGCCACTGTGCCTGGCTCATTTTATTTATTATATACCACATTTACCCATATAACTACACATGACAAGTGAACCAAATACTTCTATTCAGGAGGGATTCTCAAGCTTTTTGTAGTAGAGTAAATGGTGTTGTGCTTGTAACCCAGGAAGCTGCAGTCTATATCTGGTCTGTATCTGGAATATTTGCTGTAGTTAACACTCTCAGTCTGGTTATTATTGAAGACAATGCAAATGTCCCATTCTCAATAAAAGTGTGAGCCTTGATATCAGACATCTGGCTTTGAGTTCTGGCTCCTTTGCTTAATAGCTGCATAACACTGGGAAAGTTACTTTAGCTTATCTGTAAGCCTCAGCTTCCTCATCTTTTTGTTTGTTTGTTTGTTTGTTTGTTTGCTTTAGAGACAGGGTCTTGCTCTGTCACCAAGGCTGGGATGCAGTGATGTGAACATGGCTGACTGCAGCCTTGAACTTCTGGGCTCAAAGAATCCTCCTGCAGTGGCTTCCCAGTGTGCTAGGATTACAGGCATGAGCCACTGTGGCTGGCCAGCTGCGTCATCTTTAAAACGAGAATAGTGGCTGGGCATGATGCCTCACACCTATAATCCCAGCACTTTGGGAGGCCGAGGTGGGTGGATTACGAGGTCAGGAGATCGAAACCATCCTGGCTAACATGGTGAAACCCCGTATACAAAAAATTAGCCGCGTGTGGTGGCGGGCGCCTGTAGTCTCAGCTACTCGGAGGCTGAGGCAGGAGAATGGCGTGAACCCGGGAGGTGGAGATTGCAGTGAGCCGAGATCGCGCCACTGCACTCCAACCTGGGTGACAGAGCGAGACTGTCTCAAAAAATAAAAAATAAATAAATAAAATGAAAATAGTAATAATCTTTCCTAGGGTCGTGAGAGGGCTAAATGAAATAATCCATGTGAAGAGCTCAGCATGGTGCCTGATGCATGCTACATGCCCAGGAAAAGTAGTTTTTGAAAAACACTGATCTTGTATTTGCACTTTATTTAAAACTTGGTGGGTGCTTGGAACACTGAGAATTTCATTACCACTTTTTCAGTTCTAATGTGCATACTATTGTGTACTGGTACATACTGTGCAGATCATGACTGAAAGTGTTTGAAAGGACAACATCGTGAAATCTTTTGTTGTTGTCATTACATTAATGTTATTGCAATAAAATAACAAATTTTTAACTGTTAAAAGTAATGCCATCTGTTTTTCTTCGTCTGTGTTTTCACCACAAAGAGATAAAACTACTGTTGACATTTTGACATATCTTTTTTCCTCTGGTGCATATTTATTTATCTTTTAAAAAATTTTTTTAACATAATTGAAATTACACAGGGTTGTAATTTTTGTTATGTCTTAAATTCAACAGAATTTTATTTTATTATTTTACTTTTTTTTTTGAGACAAGACCTCACTTTGTTGCCTATGCTGGAGTGCAGTGGCGTGTGATCATGGCTCACTGTGGCCTTGACCTCCTGGGCTCAAGCTATCCTCCCGCCTCAGCCTCCTGAGTGGCTGAGACTGTAGGCATATGCCACCATACTCGGCTTTCTTTTATTTATTTATTTTTTTTGAGATGGAGTCCTGCTCTGTCGCCCAATTGGAGTGCAGTGGCATAATCTTGGCTCACTACAACCTCCATCTCCTGAGTTCAAGTGATCCTCTCTTTCTCTCTTTTTTTTTTGAGATGGAGTTTCGCTCTTGTTGCCCAGACTGGAGTGCAATGGCACGATATTGGCTCATTGCAACCTCCAGTTTCTCTTGCCTCAGCCTCCCGAGTAGCTGGGATTACAGCCACGCACCACCACACCTAACTAATTTTTGTATTTTTAGTAGAGACGGAGTTTCACCATGTTGGCCAGGCTGGTCTTGAACTCCTGACCTCAAGTAATCCACCCGCTTCAGCCTCCCAAAGGGCTGGGATTATAGGTGTGAGCCACCATGCCTGGTTCAACAGAATTTTAAATAAGGCTGCACAGAAACATCCCATCAGATGGATCTTACCTGTGCGTTGTTGTTCTCCATCAAATAATGTAAACCTAAACCAGATAACACCATGCTCTGGTAATGTATTTTTGAGTAATTTGATTCTGCTATCTTAACTGATACTTAAGCCTTCATCATGAGCCAAGAGATAGCTCTCATTTATAAGATGAAGCTGAGAATATGAAAAGAAAGAGGATTTACTTACGCTCAAGAATTTACTCTATTTTTGGCAATGCTGAGGCTATTTCTCTATTAATTCACGTGAAGCACATGTCTTATAGAAATAAATATTTACATTTTTACAAAGGAAGAAATTAAAGAAATGCTTTTCCTGTAAAATGAGGAATTTTACATTGTTTTTGGCTACTAGATTTAATACAGTGTAACTAGCTTAGCATTTTAATTGTAAAATTTCAAAATTAGGTTAAATTATATGAAACTCTTATTTTGAAAATATTACTCTTTCATTGCAGTAGTTAATCTGAGAATAGCCAAATGGATTTTGTCATGGTGTAGGACAAGGTCACTTAGAACCAGCTGAAAATTTTACAAAGTTCTAAAAAAGGTGGCCGGGTGTGGTGGCTCACACCTGTAATCGTAGCACTTTGAGAGGCTGAGGCAGGAGGATCACATGAGCCCAGGAGTTTGAGACCAACCTGGGCAACTAAGCAATACTCCCATCTCTAAAATCATTAAATTAAATATTAAAAAAAAAAGAAAGATTGTCTAACAATACTCATAAAAAATAAACTTTTGACTTGAAATAAGGCACTTAAATTTTTTAAAATGAAGAAAAATTCTACCTTGGTAATAAGAGAAATGCAAATTAAAATAGCAAGATACCAGCTTTTGTGTAATTAATTAGCAAAAAAAAAAATTTTAATGGTAAAATTCAGTGTTGAAATGAGGACACATGGACACAGGGAGGGGAGCAACACACACTGGAGCTCGTCCCAGAGGGCCGGGGGTAGGGAGAACATCAGGATAAATAGCTAATGCATGCGGGGCTTAATACCTAGGTGATGGGTTGATTTGTGCAGCAAACCACCATGGCACAAGTTTACCTGTGTAACAAAACTGCACATCCTGCACATATATCCTGGAAACGTAAAATAAAATTAAATTTAAAAAATGACTAAAGAAACATTCAGTGTTGACCTGGGTATGAGGAGGTGGGTGCTGTCACTGTGAGTGGGAATTGACACACCATTTCTAGTAAATGCTTTTGTTTGGGATTCTTGTGATTATACTTCTAGTAGTCATCTTTCCTGAGGGCATGATCTAACTCAGGCACAGAGACATTTATCAAAGTATTATTCATATTAGAAAAATAGCAGAAACAATTCAAATGTTCAACAAAAGGAGAATAGTTAAGTCAATTTCAACATATCCAAATAATGAAATATTACATAGATATTAAATAATGCTTTCAAAGCATAATTAACAACTTGGGAAAATTCTCACAATATGATGTACTCTGTGTGTGTGTGTGTGTGTGTGTGTGTGTATATATAGTATACCAATTTTACCATCAATATCTTTGCATAGAATAATTTTTAAAAGACTAAGGAGAAACAAAACGTGCTTTCAGATTTTTCCAAAATTTCTTCTGTGAACATTTATCCTATAATCAGAAAGAACTGAATAAATATTAGTGTAAAATAATGATTTTAAACAAATGGCCCTAGTAGTTCATTTCAAATGGCTGGAGTTTTATTGTATGAATCACAACGTATTATACTTAATGGAAAAACTATTACTAGGAGCCATTCATTTTTAAAAATGACACATTTTATGTAGGTACATTTTCCCATTTAGATGGGCAAAATTAAGTCCTGAGAGCTTGCATCTGAAATCATATGGCCAATCTGTTTAAGCATTAAACTTCTTTGATGAGAACTTTGGCACAATTTCATCAATTCTAGGAAAACACTTCTACAGTACTTAATAAGTGATGTGAGTAAGTAAAATGGGAAGAGGACTAAATAAGTAGTTCAAAAAAGAGAAACCTTTTAAAAATGGAAAAAAGAAACTTTCCTGGCCTTGAATTCTTCCCCTTCACTACCACCCCCTTTCCGTGGCCTGGCTGGAACGCACAGTCATATTAAGTGATGCCTTGCCCTTTGACTGACTCTCTCAGTGAAAGTTCAGATAGCCATCTAGTGGAAAGAAGACTCTTTAAGAATGACTTTCCTCCAGACACCCAATATCATGTTTGTTCAGTTGGCTTGTCCAAACAATTTTTCTGTGTTTTCACCAGAGTAGTATCAACTTAGCATGAAGATTAAAGCTGTTCTCCATCTGCTTTATCTGCCGTTCTTAATTAGAACCTGATGACAGAAATCAACTTTGATTCAAGGCTGATTGTTCCCGGAGAATCTCATTATTATTGTAAAAAGTTTTTCTTTTTCTTTCTTTCTTTTTTTTTTAATTAACCACATTGATTCTGAGCATCTATATGGCAGAAGTGTAAGGTAAAAAGAAAATGATTTTCTTCATTTAATCATGTATTCAGTATCTGCTCTGCTAGATGCTGTGGGGCATTTTGAAGTTGCATAAAGTCTGGTAGAGAAGATAAAGCATGCGCAGAAATAGTTTTTAATACAAACTTGAGGTGATAAGTGCCCAAAGGGACAGGTACAATATATCTGGAAATTCAGAGGAGCAGTTATTTCTCGTTAAGGAATCGTGTTTTCTGAGTTTTCTTATAGAAATTAAACAAATGTGCATTGTTCTGATGGACTGAAAAAAAAGAGAAACAAATGGTCCCTTGCTTTCATGCTTTATTTTACTTTATGAGAAATTAAGAGGCAAATGTTTGTATATCAATCCTTTAGGCAAGTAATGGACTTCAGAGTGCCTTAATGGTTTTCAAAAAATAGTCTACAAATATTTATTAAGTCTACTCTCAAGGAGTCTGCAGTCTACCAACTTTAATGAAATGCAATTTTATGCATAACATAAAGTAATATTAAAAATTACTTGTAGAAATAGTTAATTGGACTAATTAGATTTTGGTTTTTTTTTTTTTGAAATGGAGTCTTGCTGGGTCACCCAGGCTGGAGTGCAGCAGCACCATCTCGGCTCACTGCAGCCTCCACCTCCCAGGTTCAAGTGATTTTCCTGTCTCAGGCTCCTGAGTAGCTGGGGCTACAGGTGTGTGCCACCACGTCTGGCTAATTTTTGTATTTTTAGTGGAGACAGGGTTTCACTATGTTGGCCAGGCTGATCTTAAACTCCTGACTTCAAGTGATTCACCTGCTTCGGCCTCCCAAAGACCTGGGATCACACGCATGAGCCACTGCGCCTGGCTACATATTCTTAATGGGCAAATTGGGAGCCTAGTCTTGGTGTCAGGTGTCCTGTATTTAACCGTTGGCAGAACTAGTTACCTGGACCACCTGCTCAACCTAGGAGGTGCTGTGATACAGCAGAGAAAGCACAAACTTGGGCTCTGCTACTTGGTAGCTTTGGGCCTTGGTAAGTTTTTTACTTTGTCTTTCTATTCCTGGGTCTTCTTATCTTTAAAACACCTCCTAGGTTTCTTGTTAGGATTAAATGAAATACTATATGTTGCTATGATGTGAGTGGATCCCCTCCAAAAATTAAGATGTTGAAACTTAATAGCTAACGTGATAGTGTTAAGCGGGGTGGGGATTGCCTTTAAGAGGGAATTAAGGCCATGACAGCACCTCCCTTATGAAAGTGATTGAAGCCCTCATAAAAGAGGCTTCACTCAGCACTTGGCCTTCCTGCTCTTCTGCCCTCTGCCTATGCGATGACACAGCATTCCTCCCCTCCAGAGGATGCAAGGCGCCATCTTGGAGGCAGAGACCATGCCCCTCACCAGACACTCAGCCTGTCCGCGCCTTGATCATAGACTTCCCAGCCTCCAGAACTGTGAGAAATAAATTTCTCCTCTTTACAAATTACCCGTTCTGTAGTATTCTGCCGTAGCAGCACAAACTGACCAAGACTTTTATGAAACACCTGACACACAGCTCTCTATAAATAATGTTTCTTCCCTGCTCTGTCTTGACTTGTTTGAAGGATCAGCAGTTGACAGTGAACAGTTTAAAATGATCTCAGTATTCTTTCTTTTTCCTCTTGAGGGTGAACCTCTTAAATTGGGCTGGCTTATATTTACTGCCTAAAATCACAGCTGTTTGATATAGGCGGGGGATTATTTGAAAGTCTGAGTCAGAGACGAGAAGTAGGAAATCAGTTTATCCCCGGCTGTTGTTGTGCGCCTCCTTCCAGGGGTGTAATCAGCTCAGACTATCTCAATAGTTAATACTTGCTGTTCTACTCAAAACTGAACTCACTAAAATCTCAGTGATTTCTTCATTGAATATTACCAGTAGATGGCTTTTAATTCCCTGTACTGTCTGCTTTACTGTTTTCATGCTTGTTTTTCTAAAGTCTCGAGTCAGCGTCTTTATCCTTATCAGTGTTTGGCCTTTGTCTACTCTATCTCTGTAAATCATTTGTAGGAGGGTTAAATTCCATCTGACGCAAATTGTGATTTTAAAAATAAATTGCTTTGTCCTACCGTCTCTTAAAATAAAAGCAGATAATTTTCCTAAGTCACTTATTTAAGAAATAGCACAAGCTAAATGCCAACCACTCGAAGTTGTAGACTTGCTAGACTTTTTTAAGCTTCAAGGTCTCTGTTTTCTGTTTCAGGTAAAAATGGTCTGGACTAAACAGTTCTTCAGGGGGGAAAAAAAGGGGTCTTTAATCACAGCTGAGTCTTCATCTTAACCAGAATTTTACCAGAAAGCCTTTCTTTCTCTTGGAATTTTATGCTGGTTGAAATTTGGCTTTAGTTGAAGTATAAGGAGCCATATTTCCTTGTGTCTGGTTAAGTTCCACTGTCTTTTCCACTTGCAGATTTTATATTCAGTTATCAAATTTGCTTGTGCTCAGCATTGAAAGTGATTTCTGTACTTGTCTGATTAAACTGGAAAAATCTGGAATAAATAAAAGAACTGTTTTCTGAAATTGGAAGGGATTTAGATAATGGTTTGATAGATGGAGGAGTGGAAGATGGGTTAGTATGAATTTTTAAAGTTTAGATTTTTGCCACTATTCATGCTAATGTAAAAAAGGATCTTGTTGGCCTGGCATGTGGCTCATGCCTGTAATCCCAGCCCTTTGGGAAGCTGAGGTGGGTGGATCACCTGAGGTCAGGAGTTTGAGGCCAGCCTGGCCAACATGGCGAAACCCCATCTCTACTAAATATACAAAACGTAGCCGGGTGTGGTGGCGGGCACCTGTAATCCCAGCTACTCAGGAGGCTGAGGCAGAAGAATTGCTTGAACCTGGGAGGTAGAGGCTGCAGTGAGTCGAGATCACGCCTTTGCACTCCAGCCTGGGCAACAGAGCGAGACTCCATCTCAACCTAAAAGGATCTTGTTTAGACGGTGCCTATTCCCTGTAAATTTTGTAGCTCATTATTACAAATACTTATTTAGTGCCTGCTGTATGTAGGATGTAATATAAAATAGATTAATAACATGGTCCTTTCCTCAAGGAATTTGTCACAGAATTAGGAGGTGGGAATAAAGGAGACAAAGATACATGTGCTAGGTGCAAAGCTCAGGGAAGATTGAAAAGATGCAATCTCCTTGGGAATGAGGTAGAATGAGAAGTGGGGCAGGATGTAGATGGAGAAGTTTCTAGGAGGAGGTACTTAACTAAGGCACAGAATCATGGAAGTGCCTGGAAGAATGCAGAGAGCTATGAGCACTCTGGTAGGTCCATGGGGCTGGCTGGGGTCTGGTGTGATCCAACTCACTTTAGCCTCAAATTTCTGGGCTCAGAGGATCCTCCCATGTCACCCTCCCCAGTATCTGGGATTACAGGTGCATGCCAACATACTTGGCTAAGTTTTTTAAAAAATTTCTTTCAGAGATGTGGGTCTTGCTATGTTGCCCATGATGGTCTTGAACTCCTAGCCACAAGCAGTTCCTCCCACCTCAGCCTCGGGAGTAGCTGGGATTATAGGTGGGAGCCACTGTGTCTGGCCTCCTTCCTCCTCCTAAAAGTTTTATTGAGGTATAATTGAGGTATAATTTACATACCATAAAACCCACCCCTGTAAGCATACAATCCAGTGATTTTTAAAAGTAAATTTGTAGAGTTGGGCAGTTGCCACCTCAATCCAGTTTTAGAACACTGCTTTGTCCCTAGAAGTTTTCTTTCTTCTGGGTCAATCCGTGCTTTCGTCTCCAGCCTCTGGCAAACACTGATCTGCTTTCTGTCCCTATAGATTTGACTTTTCTAGAAATTTCCTATAAAAAGAATAGTAGGTAGTCTTTTCTGTTTGGCTCCTTTCACTTAGCAAAAGGTTGTTTTTTTTGTTTTTGTTTTTGTTTTTTTGAGACGGAGTCTCGCTGTCGCCCAAGCTGGAATGCAAGTGGCGCGATCTCCTCTGCTCACTGCAAGCTCCGCCTCCCGGGTTCCCGCCATTCTCCTGGCTCAGCCTCCCGAGTAGCTGGGACTACAGGCGCCAGCCACCACGCTCGGCTAGTTTTTTGTATTTTTAGTAGAGACGGGGTTTCACCGAGTTAGCCAGGATGGTCTCGATATCCTGACCTTGTGATCCGCCTGCCTCGACCTCCCAAAGTGCTGAGATTAGAGGCCTGAGCCACTGCGCCCGGCCAGCAAAATGTTTTTGAGGCTCAGCCATGTTGTAGCATGTATAAGTTGTTTGTTCCTTTATACTGATTAATTGTATTTGATTGCATGGATATACCACATTCTGTTACCCATTTGCTAGTTGATGGGTATTTGTATTGCGTCCAGGTTTAGGCTACTATTAATAATGCTCCAAGGCTGGGCGCGGGGGCGCATGCCTATAATCCCAGCACTTTGGGAGGCCGATTCGGGAGGATCACCTGAGGTCAGCAGTTCCTGACCAGCCTGGCCAACATGGTGAAACCCTGCCTCTACTAAAAATACAAAATTAGCCGGGCATGGTGGCAGGTGCCTGTAATCCCAGCTACTTGGGAGGCTGAGGTAGGAGAATCGCTTGAACCTGGGAGGCGGAGGTTGCAATGAGCTGAGATCGCATCACTGTGCTCCAGCCTGGGTGACACAGTGAGACTCTGTCTCAAAAAATAATATAATAATAATTCCCTGTGGGCACTTGCATGAATGTCTTTGTGTGGACATGTTTTTCATTTCTCTTGTGGGAAACTTAAGAGTGAAGTTTCTGGGTCATATAATAAGAATATATATATATTACTTTTTTTTTTTTTTTTTTTTTTTTTTTTGATGAGGCGGTTTTTTTCTTTTTCCCCGGGGGGGGGTGGAGGGGCCCGTTTCGGGTCCCCTTCAACTCCCCCCCCCCCGGGTTCACGCCATTCTCCTGCCTCAGCCTCCCGAGTAGATGGGACTACAGGCGCCCGCCACCTCGCCCGGCTAATTTTCTTATATTTTTAGTAGAGACGGGGTTTCACCGTGTTAGCCAGGATGGTGTCGATCTCCTGACCTCGTGATCCGCCCGTCTTGGCCTCCCAAAGTGCTGGGATTACAGGCTTGAGCCACCGCGCCCGGCCTATATATATTACTTTTTAAGAAGCTGCCAAACTGTTCTCCAAAGTGGCTGTATGTACCATTTTACAACCAACAATGTCTGAGGGTTTTGGTTTTTCCACATCTTTTTGTTGTTGTTGTTGTTTTGTTTTTATTTGAGATAGGGTCTGGCTCTGTCACCCAGGCTGGAGTGTAATGGTGCAATCTTGGCTCACTGTAACCTCTGCCTCCTGGGTTCAAGCGATTCTCCTGCGTCAGCCTCCCAAGTAGCTGGGACTACAGGCATCCGCCACCAAGCCCAGCTAATTTTTGTATTTTTAATAGAGACGGGGTTTCACCATATTGGCCGGGCTTGTCTCGAACTCCTGACCTTGTGATCTGCCTACCTCAGCCTCCCAAAGTGCTGTGATTACAGGTGTGAGCCACCCCACCTGGCCATTTTCCACATCTTGTCAACACTTGACATGTGAATTATAACCATGCTAGTGGGAGTGTAGTGCTTTTTTTTTTTCCCCCTCTTTGAGACAGGGTCTTGCTCTATTGCTCAGGCTGGTCAGTGGTGCGATTATAGCTCATTGCAACCTTGACCTCTGTGGCTTAAGTGATCCTTCTGCCTCATTGTACTGAGTAACTGGTACTACATACAGGTGCACGCCACCATGCCAGGCTAATTTTTTTTGTAGAGACAGCATCTGAGTATGTTGCCTAGGCTGGTCTCGAACTCCTGGGTTCAAGCAGTCTTCTTGCCTTGGCTTCCCAAAGTGCTGGGGTTATAGGCATGAGTCACTGTGCCCAGCCAGTGCTGTCTTTTTTTTTTTTTTTTTTTTTTTTTGAGGCAAGGTCTCACTCTGTCACCCAGGCTGGAATGCAGTGGAATGATCTTGGCTTACTGCAGTCTCCACCTCCTGGGCTCAAGTAATCCTCCCACCTAAACTTTCCGAGTAGCTGGGACTACAGGCGTGCAGCACCATGCCTGCCTAATTTTTTATATTTTTTGTAGAGACAGGGATTTGCCATGTTGTCCAGGCTGGTTTTGAACTCTTGGGCTCAAGTGATATGCCCACCTCGGCCTCCCAAAGTGCTGGGACTACAGGCATGAGCCACTGCACTGTGCCCAGTAGTGCTTTTCTTTTCTTTTTTTTTTTTTTTTTGGAGACAGAGTCTTGCCCTGTCACCCAGGTTGGAGTGCAATGGCGCAATCTTAGCTCACTGAAACCTCCGCCTCCTGGGTTTAAATGATTCTCCTGCCTCAGCCTCTCAAGTAACTGGGATTACAGGTGCCTGCCACCATGCCCAGCTAATTTTTGTATTTTTAGTAGAGAAGGGAGTTTTACCATGTTGTCCAGGCTGGTCTCGAACTCCTGACCTCGTGATCTGCCTGCCTCAGCCTCCCAAAGTGCTGGGATTACAGGCGTGAGCTACCACGCCCAGCCAGTAGTGCTATCTTAATTGTGGTTTTGCTTTGTATTTCTCCAATGACTGGCAATCCTTTAATATTGTAAATTATCTCAGCTATTTCAGAAAACACTCCTTTACAATAGCCGCAATTGGTGGTGTGGTTCACTGTTTTTGTTTGTTTGTTTGTTTTTTGTTAGTTTTGTTTTTTTGAGACGGAGTTTTGCTCTTTGTTGCCCAGGTTGGAGTGCAATGTTGCAATCTCAGCTCACCGCAACCTCTGCCTCCAGGTTCAAGTGATTCTCCTGCCTCAGCCTCCCAAGTAGCTGGGGTTACAGGCATGCACCACCACGCCTGGCTAATTCTGTATTTTTAGTGGAGATGGGGTTTCTCCATGTTGGTCAGGCTGGTCTCGAACTCCTGACCTCATGTGATCTGCCCACCTCGGCTTCCGAAAGTGCTGGGATTACAGGCGTGAGCCACCGTGCCCAGCCTTACTAACTGTATTTTTTTTTAAAGCTCTTGAAATAATTTTTGTATGTGAAGAATCCAGACGGTATTTTATCAGAGACTCTTTGTTTACTTATTTTTACTTTCTTTTTGAGATTTGTAAAATTATCCTCTGATGCAAACTGCCTGTGGCCTGCCACCTGCTTTTGTATGCCCCAGGAGTAAAGAATTTTATTTTTAAATGGTTGAAAGTAAAAGAATACTATTTTAGCCAGATGTGGTGTTACATACTTATGGTCCCAGCTACTTGGGAGGCTGAGGTGGGAGGATTGCTCGAGCCCAGGAGTTCGAGGCTGCAGTAGCCATGATTGTGCCACTGCAATCCCGTCTGGGCAACAGAATGAAATGCTGTCTTGAAAATAATAATTTGTGATATGTGAAAATTATGTGAAATTCAAATTTCAGTGTCATAAATTTTGATTGGAATACAGCCATGCCTATTCATTTATGTGTTACCTATGTCTGCTTTTGTGCTATAAGGGCAAGAGTAGAGTAGTTTCAGTAGAGACTGTATAGCCTGCATAGCCTAAAATATTTACTACTTGGCCCTTTACAGAAAGTTTGCCTACCGTGGCTCTCACCCATTCCAGATGTTCCCTATTCTCAGAAAAAAATTTGCTATTGACTTATCCTTTCGGTTCACTTTTAAGAAAGTCTCCCAGGAAACAAAGGGGAAAGAATGGTGCTTTTGTAGATGAAGGTATCATGTTAACTGTTTGTGTTTGGAAGGTGTTGCTGTGTAACACAGATAATCTTGTTTATTGATTTTTTTTTTTGTTAGTGCCCATTATAAAATTTAAGATAATACAGAGGTATAGAAAGTAAGAGTTAAGTCTCCGCATCACCCACCCCCTCATGCTACTCTTACTTGTCACCATCGTTAGGAATTTATTTCCTTTTAGACCTTTTTCTGTGCAGATACAAACATAGCCAGTTGGGTTTTGTGGCTGTTTTTTTCAGAAATGAAATTACAGTGTACATTTTGTTTTAGAATGAAGGTTTTTCAGAACTTGGCCCAGGGTATGGTGGTTGTGCATACCTGTAGATTTGCCATCTTCATTTTAGCAGCTGCAGGCCTTTTTTTGTATGACTACCATAATCGACTTAACTGTTGATGAAGTTTAAGGTTTTTGCTTATGTAAGTAATGTCCATGTGTTTCAGTTGGCCTTACTAACACTGGTTATATTAATTTTTAATGTATTTTTGTTTTCTGGCCTATTTGGTAAGTGAAAAATAGCTCATTGTCATAACTTGCACTTCTTCAGTGAGACTGAACATTTTCTTATGTTAGCCACTTGTACTTTTATGAATTATCTATTGCTTATTTTTCTTTGGGTTGTTTGTGTCTTTTAATTGGTTGGAGATCTTTATATATTATAAACCCTAACTCTTAATTTGCAAATATTTCTCACAATTGATCATTTCTTATTTATGGTGGTGGTTTTCCTTACAGAAGTCTTAGTTTTGTATGTTGTCAGATCTGTCAGACATATATAGCTCTTGGATTTGGAAGCATGCTTGCAATGTGTTTCCATGTTTTAATATTCTAAGTGTAACTATCTTAATTCAGTGATTCCTAATCATGACTGCATCAGAATAATTTAGGGGACTTTTTTTAATCAACATATATGCTATGGTTTCCAACTAAGATATTCTTTCTTGGTAGATAAAATGTGGGATTCAAATCTGTGGGGTTTGGTTTGTTTTGTTTTGGAGAGAGGAGGAAGCTTCCTGGCCAGGTGCGGTGGCTCACACCTGTAATCCCAGCACTTTGGGAGGCCGAGGTGGGCAGATCACAAGGTCATGAGATCGAGACCATCCTGGCTAACATGGTGAAACCCCGTCTCTACTTTGTAAAAATACAAAAAAATTAGTGAGGCGTGGTGGCGGGGACCTATAGTCCCAGCTACTCGGGAGGCTGAGGCAGGAGAATGGCATGAAGCCGGGAGGCAGAGCTTGCAGTGAGCCAAGATCGTACCACTGCAATCCAGCCTGGGTGACAGAGTGAGACTCTGTCTCAAGATAAATAATAATAAGAAAAAGCTCCATGATTCTGATGTGAAACCCTAGTTAAAAAATCACAGTATGTAAAACAGACATTGCCTCTTTCCAGTTGAGTTGTGATTTTTTTTTTTTTTCTTTGAGTATGAAGGGAGTGGTGCTGCTTGGTTCGTTTTACTTACATTCATTAAGTTCCTATGACCACTTGGAGAATTAGTAAGGAGAGAATTCATGCATCTGTTAAGGAGAGAAACTGCTGTACATCGTACCCTTTGCTGTGCATTTTAACTGTACAATCAGGTTTCTTTATCTTGACAATTGTGTTAAACCAGAAGCTATTGGCTATATTTCATTGGTTGAAAAATATACTTTTTTTAAGTCACATTTTAACATCCATGAAATTGGGATGACAGCATGACATAGTTTATTTGGCAGCATTTTAAATTTTGTAGTATATGAAATAATGGTTCATCTTAGTCAACTTGGAGAAGTTGGATAATTTTTTATCTTTCATTTTTGTATCTAAAGTACATCAGTACAATTTTTTTTTTTTCCATACTGGCCTTCATGTTCCTGAGTGGTCTCTTCTCCTCTAGTGTTTCTTTCCTTCTAATTAAGTTTTATATACTGCTGCTGGATTAATCTTCCCAGACCATGATTCTGATTAAATCACTGCTTTATGCAATAACGTTTCTTTTTTTTTTTTTTTTTTGAGCTAGGGTCTCTCTGTTGCCCTGGCTGGAATACAGTGGTGCAGTTATGGCTCACTGCAGCCTCAACCCCCCAGGCTCAAGTGATCTCCTACTTCTCAGCCTCCAGAGTAGCTGGAACTACTACAGGCACATGCCACCACACTCAGCTAATTTGTGTGTGTGTGTGTGTGTATGTGTGTGTGTGGGGGGGGTGTTTTTTTTGTAGATACAGGGTCTTACTATGTTGTGCCCCCAGGCTGGTCTTGAACTCCTGGGCTCAAGAGATCCACCCACCTTGGCTTCCTAGAGTACTGGAATTACAGGCATGAGCCACTGTGCCTGGCCTTATGCAGTAACTTTTAATAACAAACAACTGTAACAAAGTTCAAACATTTTAACATTTCATTTTAGACCCTTTGAATGAAATATTTACCTCTTCAACCTTTTATTCACATACTCCAATTTTGTATCCATAAGCTAATAGTATCTTTTCATATATTTCCCCCCCCCCCTTTTTTTAAAACATCATCATCTGTATTTACTTATTAAATCCTTACATGGGATTGCTCCCTACCCTCTCCCCAGACCTCTGACTGTTTGAAACCAACCCATCATTTCTACTCACCTTCTGTCATTCATCCACCTCCATGCAATTGCTGCTGATATAGCAGGGGTGAAAGATAACTATTGACAAAGAACAGGGAAGTTTTTTGGGAACTCTGGGGATTTTAAGAAAGGCGTTGAAGTCCTTGGGAACTAGATAATACAGTTTCCTCTCCTTTTCCTATTGTCGATTGTGGCTTTGGCTTTGTATTTGAAATACTCTTTTTCACTTGAGTCGGAGGGGTGGGAGGGGATGTGTGAGGTATAGTATGTGTGGCCCCATGGGTGGATCACCTGATCAGTCTTTTACCCTAATGTAAAGAGAGGGAAAAGCACAAAAAACACAACAGATCTAAGATGGGGCATGTACATGTCCAAATTTGAACTCAGTCATATTTTGGTCAAACTAAGATGATGGACTGGTTATAAGATGAAGTTTGACTGGATGAATGTAAGATCCTATTTTGACCATAAAGCTGGTTAAATAAGTAAGCACAGGATGATATTGAGGGGTTTGTGGCTTAGGAGAAGCACTTAAGGACATCTGCGGAGAGCCGAATGTGAGTCCGTAGTGAGATGTGGCAACAACAAAAATAAAATCTCAGGTGCATTATTGAAAGAAAAAATATCTAGAATTAGGGGAGATGATAAACCTATTTATTTATTCTTTTGAGACAGGGTCTTGCTCTGTAGCCCAGGCTGGAGTGCAGTGTTATGATCACAGCTCACTTCAGCCCTGCCAGTAGCTGGGACTATGGGCACACACTGCCGTGCCTGGCTAACTTTAAAAATTTTTTTCATACAGGCAGGGTCTCACCATCTTGCCCAGGCTAGTCTTGAACTCCTGGGCTCAAGCAGTCCTCCCGACTTGGCCTCCCAAAGTGCTGGGATTATAGATATGAGCCAGCACGCCTATGAATCCTATTTTATTCTGTACTGGGGTGGACACAACTATCAAGTCTTGGTCAGTTCTGGGGCACAGATTCTGAAATTAGAAGCCACATACAGAAGAACAATTGAAGAAAGATTTTCTTTGGAGACATGAGAACTTGGGGCATGGGAAGCCCACAATTAGCCATCAGGATATGTAAAGGGAGAGGATTTATACCTTGTGGTTCTAGGGAATAGAACTAAGGCCAGTGGGTGGAAGCCACAGGTAGGAAGACATGGCTCAATTTAAAGACTAATTTGCAGTGAGAGCTGTTTAATGATGGAGTTGAAGATGGTAAGCTTCCTGTTGCTAGGAGGTTGAACAGTCATTTGGCAGCTGTGTTTTAGAGGATATAAAAATGTTGAATCACTAACAAGTGTTCCCTTTTCCTCATTAGAAATGGAAAAGGCAAGAAACACTCAAAATTTAAATTGGCACTCATAATATACTATCATGACATAACATATTATCGAATTTATTATTTTGCAACTGACAGTAATCACTTAGCCAGAAGATGTACTTCAGCCTTAGCATTAAATTGAGCAGAGTGGCAACAATAAACTGGAGGGTGAAGTTGCTCGAGCATGTGTACTTGAGTGGACTCTGTGGGATGGAATTAGGGAAAAAAAAAAAACAAAAAAACCCTCCACAGAGTTAAACATCCTTTTCTCATCTGTGACACAATGGTAAGAACCTGCAAATATATGTACACTGAGAGGGCAGGAGGAGGTTTATGCCAAGGTCTTCATGAGCCTGAATTAACAAATTCCCAAGTATGTCAAAACTTGTGTCTGTGTTGGCAGGACCTGTGAAACACTCTTCTGGAACATAGTCTGCAAACCACAGCACTAAGTGATTGATCTCTAAGGCCTCCTTCCAATTGTAAAATTCTTTGGTAAATGACCTTGTAATATATGCTTGGCAGTAGTTTAGAGTTACGGAGTAACAGAAGCATAACCAATTAAAACTATGAGAAAACTTAGGTGTATTATAATTGGCCCCTCTGGAATTTGGCCACAGCTTTGAGGATCATAATTACAACCAAGTCAGCAGTTTGAAATATGTTTTCACCATAGGGGAGAAGAGAATCTCCTTGTGAACGTCTCCGGTGGCACTATGGCTTGCTTTCAGTCTTAAGTGAAATTCTACTTCCTTGTCTTAAAAGAACTTCACTGGGTCCTTTCAATTGAGAAACCCTGATGGTTTGAAAGAGATACTTGAAAGAGAGTGATTAATGAAAATAATATTGGTGTGTATAAAGTAATTGAGCAGCTAAGGGACTTAGAAGCTGAGAAGATCTGAAAGCAATGTAAGCCTAAAATAGACTAAAACATGCATGCTTGTGCTAATTTTCTGTCAAATTTACAAAATCTTTGGAGGGAGAGTAGAATTTAGAAGAGAAAGCAAAGTGAATAACATTTTATGATTAATGAAAGAAGAATTTAGTAGAGTAGTATAGAATTGAAGCCCTAGGCAGATTCTGAATTATCCTTTGTTTCAGGGTTCTCTGAACCCTCAAGGCTGGGTTAGGTGCCCACCTTGGTACTGCGTAACATTATGTCTGTTACGGCGTCAGTTCCACTGCTTGCTTGCTCTTTCTTTCTTTCCTTTCTTTCCTTTCTTTCCTTCCTTAGATGGAATCTTGCTCTGTCACCCAGGCTTGAGTGCAGGGGTGTGATTGCAGCTTACTGCAACCTCCACCTCCTGGGTTCGAGCAGTGCCCTTGCCTCAGCCTCCTGAGTAGCTGGAATTACAGGTGCGCGCCACCATACCCAGCTATTTTTTTGTTGGTATTTTTAGTAGAGACAGGGTGTTACTATGTTGACCAGGCTGGTCTTGAACTCCTGACCTCAAGTGATCTGCCCACCTCAGCTTCCCAAAGCTGGGATTACAGGCGTGAGCCACCGTGCCTGCCGTGTTCCACTGCTTTCTAATTGGTTGTTTTCAAACCCTCTACTGTAAGCTTCAGGAAGACAAGGACCACGTTTGGACTCTCAGGGTTGGATGTACGTTAAGAGTTTAGTAAATGTTTGTTGAATGAATAAACAGGAACCCCTTTACCTTTCTTTCATTATGCTACTTCCTTGTTTTGGCACTTCTGAGATGTTGCTGGTAACATCATGCAGCTTGACTATTAACACTTTACCTTTATGTGCTGATAAGTGGTCAAGTTGGGTATTGGGTACAGGGAGGCTCATTGTATTATTCTTTCCATAATAAAAACGGTTTTAAAAAAGACATTAACATCTGTAAAACTGATTGTCCTAAAGAGCTGTTCCCATCTGACTGCAGAGTGGAAAGCATCTGATGGCCAAATTGTGACAAGCTCTTATTATTTACTCTCATGGATGTTTGTACGGGTTGCGTATTCCTTGTATGTAAGTTTGGGAACAAGCATTTTGGATTTTTTTTAAAAGGTTTTGGTATATTTGCATTATGTTTACTGGCTGAGCATCTGATATCCAAAAATCCAAAATCTGAAATGCTCCAATGAACATTTCTTTTGAGCGTCATGTCGGTGTTAAAAAAGTTTTGGGTTTTGGAGTGTTTCAGATTTTGGATTTGGGATACTCAACCTGTATTTCAACTGGGAATAGTATGTTTCTCAAATTTTAGTTCCCTTATGATTTGAGGACCTACTCTAAGGATCCTTGAGTTTCCTTGTGAAACAATTTTAAAAAATTTTGTTTATTGGCTGGGCGCTGTGGCTCACGATTATAATGCCAGCACTTTGGGAGGCCAAGGTAGGCGAATCACCTGAGGTCAGGAGTTCATCACCAACCTGGCCAACATAATGAAATCCTGTCTCTACTAAAAAGGCAAAAATTAGCCAAGTGTGGTGGCACAAACCTGTAGTCCCAGCTACTGGGGGAGCCGAGGCAGGAGAATTGCTTGAACTCTGGAGGCGGAGGTTGCAGTGAGCCAAGATCGTGCCATTGCACTCCAGCCTGGGTAAGAGAGCAAGACTCTGTCTTTTTTTTTTTTTTTTTTTTTTTTGAAGAGGAACTGAGGAAAGTAGGTGAACTGAACAGGAGGAATGATGAATGATGCTGTTAGAATCTCCAGACCATTTCTTGGTCTTTGAGTTCCTCCTGGGACCTTTTGTTTTTGTTGTTGTTGAGGCAGAGTCTTGCTCTGTTGCTCAGGCTAGAGTGTAATGGTGCTGCTCACTGCAACCTCTGTCTCCTGGGTTCAAGCGATTCTCCTGCCTCAGCCTCCCAAGTAGCTGGGATTACAGGCATGCACCACCACGCCTGGCTAATTTTTCGTATTTTTAGTAGAGATAGAGTTTCACCATGTTGGTCAGGCTGGTCTCGAACTCCTGACCTCGTGATCCGCTGGCCTCGGCCTCCCAAAGTACTGGGATGACAGATGTGAGCCACCATACCCGGACTTTTTTTTCTTTTTCTTTTTTTTTAAGCTCCACTTAGAGCCATCTCAAACATAAGATGTTCAAAACTGGACTCGATTTTTTTTTTCCCTCTTCTCCCCACCCTCTCCAAATCTATACTTGCTGCCATCATCCTTATTTTAATTAATGGCAGTCCTGTCTTTCCAGTTGTCAGAGTAAAATCCGAATGTTATCCTTTATGACTTCGTTTCTCTTAACCTTCGGGTGTAATCTGTTAGGAAATCTTACTGACTCTAGCTTCAGAATATTTCCAGAATGTGGCCACTCCATACCATCTCCACCTCTACCCCCCAAGCCCCTGTCATTTTATAGCATATTATAGCTGTACCATTAGCCTCCTTGCTGGTCTCCTTGCTGTTTTATCTTTGCCTCCTTATAATTATTTTCCACACAGCAGTCAGAGTGATCTTTCAAAAAAAACTTCCCTGATGTTTATAAACACACAAAAAAAGCATGTGTTATGAGTTTGCAGTGAATTTTCGCAAACTGGTCATACCTGTGTGTGACCAGTGCCCAGAGCAAGAAACAGAATGTGACCAGCAACTCATGCTGCCTTCCAGTCCCTGTCCCAAGGGTAATCACCACCTTGACTTGTAGAACATAGGTCAGTTTTGTCGGTTTTGTACTTTGTTTATAATAAATGGAATTGTACAATATGTACTGTTTTGAGTCTGGCTTTTATGCAGCCTTATGTGTGTGTGAATCATCCATGATGTTTCATGAAATTGTAAATGGTTTCTTCTCATCGCGGTGTGCTATCACATTGTGTTAATATACTGCAATTTATGTATCCATTCTTCCATTCTGCTGATGAGCATTCAGATAGTTCCCGGCTTTAGGCTATTTTGAATCATGCTGCTTGGACATTTTAGTACGAGTCTTTTGGCAAATATATGTATGTATGTATGTTGGGTATATATCTAGGAGTAGGATCTCTGGTTCATGAGGTATGTGTGGGTTCAGCCTTAGTATTACCAAATAATTTTCCAAAGTGGTTGTACCCCAGCAAGTGATCTTTTAAAATATTTGTTGACTCCTATTACTCGTTTTTTGAAAGCTTGTTAGTGGTTTATCAACTCACTCAGAATAATAGCTGAAATTCTTACAGTGGCATATCACTTGTCTTCCTACTTCTCTTAGAATATGCTAAGCGCACGTATCTTCAGGCCTTTGTGCTAGCTGCCCTCTCTCTCATTTGTTATAACACCTAGCTACATCACCTGCTTAAATTCAGATGTCTGCTCACAGGTCACTAACATATGTAAAATAGCCTATTCTTTTCATCTCTGACCCTTTACTTTGCATTATTTTTCCTCTTAGTACTTACTACCGAACATATCTATGTTTAATATGTGTAACATTTGTCTCCCTGCCACCCACCAGGGACTTTGTTTTTTTTTTGTTAATTGTTGTATCCATTATCATCTAGAACAGTAGACATTAGTAGTTGCCCAATAAATAGTTGAATGAATAAATGAATACATAAAACAAATAGTTGTAATAGACATAAGGGATGAAAATAGAAATTTGGGGAGAATGGAAATAAGACAAATGAGATTAAAAATTGATAAAAATTACTTAATTTTATTTTTATTAAAACATAACTGAAAGACACAGGGTTTAAAATAGCAACTCCTTATCTCATTCTAATTCCTACTCTCCAAAGTTAACTACTTTCTTCTCTTCTATCTCTTTTCTTTTTATTTATTTTATTTTATTTTTTTTGAGATGGAGTCTTGCTGGGTCGCCCAGGCTGGAGTGCAGTGGGGCTATCTCGGCTCACTGTAATCTCCGCCTCCCGGGTTCAAGCCATTCTCCTGCCTCAGCCTCCCGAGTAGCTGGGACTACAGGCACGTGCCACCAAGCCCAGCTAATTTTTATATTTTTTAGTAGAGACAGGGTTTCGCCATGTTGGCTAGGCTGGTCTCAGAACTCCTGACCTCAGCTGATCCGCCCACCTTGGCCTCCTGGAGTGCTGGGATTACAGCGTGAGCCACTGCGTCCGGCCTCATCTCTTTCTTATACCATTAAACTTGATATTTCTAAACTTTTAGTTAAATTTCCATTTATTTTATTTCAGTTTTCGTGTTTTTTTGTTTTGTTTTTTCATAGCTCACTGCAACCTCAACTTCCTGGCTCAGGTGATCCTCCCACCTTAGCCTCCCGAGTAGCTGGACTACAGGCACATGCCACTATACCTGGCTAATTTTTGTTTCTTTTGCAGAGACAGGGTCTCGCCATGTTACCCACGCTGGTCTTGAACTCCTGGGCTCAAGTGATCTGCCTGCCTTGGGCTCCAGAGTGCTGGGATTATAGGTGTGAGCTGCCATGCCCAACCCAGTTTTAGATCTCACTATTGCAGGCCCCAGGCTAACGCTATGCTGGACTGGGTTGCTGTCTTCAATGGAGCTTAAGGTCTAGAGGGACAGACCAATATAAATCATCAAATAATATAGCCAGTGTAATAAATATTATGCAATAACAATAACCAAGTGCTAATAGTGAGATTTCAAGGAGAATCTTACCTAATATAAAAAGGCAAAGAACACCTCCCTGAGAAAGTGACATCTAAACAGTCATCTGAAGGATACTAAATATCTTAAATTTTTTCTCTGCACATTTGCATGGATAATTTTTCTGGTCACCAAGTGACTACAGTTCCAAAATAGGATGTTTCTGAACACGTAGTAGATATACTTCAAATGTAAGAAAAGCACTTACGCATTTCCATTTGCCCTCCACTGTTACTATGAGAAAAGCACACCTTGGCTAGACCACTGGTCCTCCAAGAAAGATGAAATGAATGAAGAAGAGGCAGTCACCCTAGTCATTCCAACCAAGGCCATCCTAGATCAGCCAATAGCTGGCCAACCCTCGAGATCAGCAGAGCCTCCCAGTCAACTATCCTAGACATGTGGCCAATAAACACTTACTATTATGTGCAACTGAGGTCTTTCAGTGATCTGAGATATAGTACTATGGCAATAGATAACTGATACACAAGATCCAAAAAAAAAAATGTACCATCCCTGGCCAGGTGTGGTGGTGTACCCTATAATCTTAGCACTTTGGGAGGCCAAGGCAGGCAAATCGCTTGAGCTCAGGAATTCAAAACCAACCTGGGCAACACGGCGAATCTTGACTTAAAAAAAAAAAAAAAAAAAAAAAGTTAGCTGGGTGTGGTGGCATGCGCCTGTTGGTCCCAGCAACTGGGAGGCTGAGGTGGGAGGATCACTTTTCTCTAGGAACTACTGGAGGATATGCGAGTAAACCAACAAAGATCCTGATGTGGGGATCCAGAGGTAAAAAATTTAATACAGGAAAAAAGATGAAGGGAATTATTTGTTGGGGGTTTTTGAGACTGGGTCTCGCTATGTCACCCAAGCTAGAGTGATCACAGCTCACTATAGCCTCAACCTCCTGGACTCAGGTGATCCTCCCATCTCAGCCTCTTAAGTAGGTGGGACCACAGGCACGCGCCATCACATCTGGCTAATTTTTTAATTTTTTTTTGTAGAGATAGGGTTATGCCATGTTGCCCTGGCTGGTGTGAAGTCTTGAACTCAAGCAATCCACCTGTTTCAGCTTCCCAAAGTGCTGGGATTACAGGTGTGAGCCACCACACCTGGTGATGAAGGGAATTCTTAATTTGTGAAGGTAAGATTCAGGGCAACAGCAGTACAGAGCCAGCACAGGTTGGCAGTTCTAGGAGAAGTGCTTCCGAAACAAGCTAAAGAACTGGTGCATAACCTGATGTATTTACTTTAGAATTCCAGCAAAGTGTATGTGGGTAAGCTGGTGATGTGAAGAAAAGTAAGCAAAGAAAGAAAGATTTATGAAGAATTCCAGGGGAAGAAAAAAAAGCATGTGATCGCAATACGTTGCTTGTATCATATGAACAATCTTTATGTAGTCATAATAATGTAAACACTGGACACATTAGTTTAAGATGAAAAGTTAGGGAACGTTTCCCTAAGGAAGTGACATCTAAAGCACATCTTAAATTTGATAAGTATAACAACAGGATAGGGGAAAAGTATGAATATGTGGTGTGGGGAGAGGGGAAATACAGAAAAGGAAAGTCCTTATCTTTCAGCATAAGAGCCAACAAAGAAGATCTAAAACTGGGTTGGGCATAATAAGTATTTGTCAGATAAATGAATGAAATGATTAGATCTCAGGAATAGAAAGTATTTTTAGGGTTCTTTTTATTGGTTCTTTTTGTATGTGAAGTGTGTTCCTTCTTCAAGGATTTGGCAGAGAAGAGGAAAAACATAGACCATTACTAATTTGCGGGAGAGAGAAGCTGGCCCAGCTTTGGGCTATTTGCTGAGCCTAGCTGCATTCCCCTGTGTAATCAAGACTGTAAAGCTTTGATGGGTAGTTAGTTCTTTGTGGCTTTAGGGCTTTCCGATATAAGTAATTGTTTTCATGAGTGTATTCATTTGACTCTGGAACTTGTAAGCAACTGGAAACAAGACTGTTCCTACTTGTTTATGTGAATGTTTGTTGTTCTGAATTGGATGACGATACTCATCGTTATTTCAGAGGAGTGGTTGGAGAATACATTTTTAAACTCATTAGTGATGGAGTTGCAATACAGTTTTGTGATTGGTGCTGCATTCAGTAAACTTATATTACAGTCTAAATCTTGGAATGCATGGAAAATTAACATTAATTAAACTAAGTTATAGAAAGCTGACAAGTGAACAGAACTGAATATTAAAAACTATTCCTTAAACATGAGCTTACTTCATTCACTCTGGTGTTTAGTTCTACATAATAATTCCAACCTTTTCATAATTTGAAAGGAGACCCATATTTTGTAGCCTATTGTTTGTTCAACTTTGATACTGATTTTAATTGTTAGGACAGGAAACTGATAGAACTAGAAATTTCCTCCCAGGATTGAAAAAAGACCTTGCTCAGGTGTGATCTAAATATTATATTTCTTATTAATGAAAAGTTTTTTTGTGTTTTGCTTTTTTGATAAGGAGTAAAATATATGCTATATATTATATAACTGGAATTTTGGATCTTAAATGAACAATATCAACTTAACCTAGCTGTCTTTTAAGAAATATATATTTTATATATATTCTATATATTATATATTGTATCTATATATATATAGATTATATATAATCTGTATATATTTTTTTAGGCCGGGCGTGGTGGCTCACGCCTGTAATCCCAGCACTTTGGGAGGCTGAGACGGGCAGATCACAAGGTCAGGAGATTGAGATCATCCTGGCCAACGTGGTGAATCCCTGTCTCTACTAAAAATACAAAAATTACTGCAGCCTTGACCTCTCAGGCTCAAGTGATCCTCTCATCTCAGCCTCCCAAGTAGCTGGGATCATAGGTGCACACCGTGATGCTCGGCTAATTTTTTAAACTTTTGTGTAGAGACAAGGTGTTTCTATGTTGCCTAGGCTTGTCTTGAACTCTTGGGCTCAAGTGCTTCTCCTGCCTTGTCCTCCCAAAGTGCTGGGATTACAGGCATGAGCCACCTGGCCTAGTTCATTCAATTTTACATAGCACTTGGATTGTAAATTTTTTTTTTTTTGACAGAGTCTTGCTCTGTTGCCTAGGCTGGAATGCAGTGGCAGGATCTTGGCTCACTGCAACTTCCACCTCCCAGGTTTGAGCAATCCTCCTGCCTCAGCCTCCTGAGTAGCTGGGATTCAAGGTGCCCACCACCACACCTGGCTAATTTCTGTATTTTTATTAGAGATGGGGTTTGATCAGGCTGGACTCTCAAACTCTTGACCTCAGGTGATCCACCCGCCTCAGCCTCCCAAAGTGCTGGGATTACAGGCGTGAGCCAACGTTCCTGGCCAGATTGTAAATTTTATGATTTTATGAGCCTGCTGTTGGTTGGCAGTAGTTGCTCAGTAAATATTTTTTGAAAGAGTTAATAAATGAATGCATGTAGTTATGGATGAAGATTATGTGGATAAAGACTGAAGCCCAGAGAGGTTAAAAACTTCTGTGATCATCCAAGACAATAAATAAAACTATTTGGGAATGTTCTGTATTGTCCCCTGATGGATGTGTGGAATTATTTTACTAGGGATGAGGATTCAGCAGAAGCTGGATAAATAATTACAGGGTTTTTATGTAGGTGTTGACATGTATAATAGCCAAGGTTAAATTGGTCAATTAAAGCTGGAGTAAGATGGCTTTAGGAAGTGTTATATATTAACAGAATGAGAGAAATAATCGTAGAAATAATTTCTTAGTCCCAGTAGCTATTAAGTAGGGGAATTTTAATTTTTAAGCAATGGCTCCAGGTGTTTATGTGTACAAGATTATTGCAGGAAAATTTTTTGACGTTATTAGTAATTTTAAAAGAATATGTGTAAAAGGCTTAGGGTAGTGCTCGCTCTGCAACTAGATATTTGACAATCTAAGCCTAGATTATAACGGAAATATAATTGTGTGATCTTGTCCTTACTTCTATCTTATTTTTTTGAGACAGTCTCACGCTGTCACCCAGGCTGGAGTACAGTGGTATGATCTCAGCTCACTGCAACCTCTGCCTCCCGGGTTCAAGTGATTCTCCTGAGTAGCTGGGATTACAGGCACCTGTCACTACGCCTGGCTAATTTTTTGTATTTTTAGTAGAGATGGGGTTTCACAGTGTTAGCCAGGCTGGTCTCTTAACTCCTGACCTCAAGTGATCCACCCACCTCAGCCTCCCAAACTGCTGGGATTACAGGCATGGCCACTGTGCCTGGCCTTTACTGTTATTTTGAATGTCAGTCTGTTAAGGACAGAAAAAGACTGAATTTTGCTAATATTTCCTACACTTGATCTTAGCCAAAAGGCCGAAAAGCGATGAATTTTGCTAACATTTTCTAACATGAAAAGGAAATAGCGAAGGGAAAGTCTTTAAAAAAAAAAAAACAAAAAAAAAAAAAACAAAAAAAACTTTCTGCAGCAGTTGGGCAAAATTCCTGCTTTGTGTAGGAAACCCTGGCAGACCTTGAGAATTCTAAACTGCTGCAGATTGTTTTATCTTTTTTTCCTAAAACAATTTGAATAGCGGATCCTTTCCATCTGAAACATGTTTTTCCCCTTCTCACTCTCTTGTTTCATGTAATTAGCAGTCCTCCTCTGTATTCCTATTTTGTCTGATATAGCCAAAATTCTTTAAAAAGAATTTTTAAATTTTTAAATTCTGCTGTGAGTTCGGCAAAGGGGCTGAGAGAATTTCTGTGTCAACATCATTGAGAACTCTGAAAGCTTCTTTACATACCAAGCTCCCCCTCATCAAAGCTAGATACAGGAAGTTTTTATGGTCCCTTTCTTCCAAGGGAATGGCTCTAAACTAACCAGCAGACCCTGTCTCACTTATGTTCTCCTTCAGGTTCTTCCTTGACTTCTTACTGGCTACTCTTAGTCATGTTCTTTCTAGCCATCAACTCCCGGAACTGCATGGCCAAACAACTTGAGTTACCCAGAAGTTCCTAGGGGCTAGATAAGCACTTTATGGCTTATTCTACAGCAGAGTGTTTGTTTTGTTTACATGACCTCCTCAGATAGATAGAATAGCTGTCTTTTAGCAACAGTGTAATCACTTAATGACAGCTGTTCAAGGGACTAGTAAAATGATTGGGAGGGGAGGACTTCTAAACAGAGTGAATGGGTCCTGCCAACTGAGAAATGATGTCTCCTAAATGGTTGGCATGTTCAGACTTTGGAGTATTATCCATCAGCTTGGAGACCCACAAGTTTTTAAAATATCTGTGGTGTTATCTGTTTACCTATTAGGTTGGTGCCAAAGTGATTGTACCTTGCCCCCAGACCATGTCTGTGCTTGCCCTGCTGTACCTGTCATGTTCAGTACCTGTTTTGGTTTATAGGGCATGGACTAGCTCCGATGCTCACCTGCCCTATCTAACTTAGAGAAAGTCATCCTGCGACTAAATTTCAAGATTACAAAGATAATGCATGTGATTTAGACTTGAGTGTGGGTGGTGATGGACCATTTGTAAAGCCTCAGAAGCCAAACTAGAATCAATGTGGAAGTTATAGGGGAGTCAGTTTCAGCATAATAAAAGTAGAATTTCCAAAAAGTAGAGCCATTTGAAAATGTTCTGTGGCTGGGCATGGTGGCTCATGTCTGTAATACCAGCACTTTGGGAGGCCAAGGTGGGTGGATCACGAGATCAAGAGATCGAGACCATCCTGGCTAACACGGTGAAACCATGTCTCTACTTTAAAAATAAAAAGTTAGCTGGGCGTGGTGGCAGGCACCTGTAGTCCCAGCTACTTGGGAGGCTGAGACAGGAGAATGGCATGAACCTGGGAGGCAGAGCTTGCAGTGAGCTGAGATTGCACTACTGCATTCCAACCGGGGTGACAGTGCAAGACTCTGTCTTTAAAAAAAAAAAAAAAAAACTTTTGTATCCTCCAGATGTGTAGAGTTATATTACTAGAGGTGGTGATTCAGCAGAAGCTGGAAAAGCAGTAATAGGGATTTTGTGTTAAGTGTTGACATATGGGTAGGGTGGGCTAGGTGATTTGCTAATAGTGAGATCTTTTGATTCAAGTGTAAATTTCAGTAGTTGCAGATGAGCACAGAAGGAACAAACACAGATTTCTGCTGATGTTAGTAAGACAACATTGCCAAGGCAGGGTGTCCCCAGAAGAGCAGAAAACAGAATATGAAAGCACAGATTTAAAAGATGGAAGCTGGAAGTAAACTGCTGAAGGAGGAATGTTCAGAGGAAGAAAACCAGAGGGTTTAGAGTACAAAGGCTGAGGGTGGAGAGTTTGAAGGAAGAAGAAGAAATGAGAGAACCACAAAGAAAATGATATATTCTAAAGCAGTAGTCCTCAAGGTAAATTGCATGCAGCTGTGCCTTGGATTGCAGTAGGACTTACATATATATGTATGTATATATATGTGTGTGTGTGTATGTATATATGTATATATGACTGAATATGCATATACATTAAGTTTATTTTTATGTGGATTTCGTGATGTATATATTTTGTAATATATGTAATTTATAAATAAATACAAATTAGGGAGGTGTACTCAAGATTTTCATAGAATACGTAGTCAAAAATGGTTTGCGACCTCTGCTCTAACAAAGATAATACTCTACATCTTCTTTGGTTCAAGATTGTCGCCCCCAACAACTGTGTGAAATGTGGGGCAGGAATTATCGCTGTTTTCCTTTGGAAATTAAGGTTCCAAAGAGAATGAGACCAGAGCCAAAGTTCAGAGTCCACTGTCTTCTCTTGAGGCCTCAATGTGAAGACTTGAACTGTGGCAGCAGATAATTCTGGAGACCTATTAACCCACTGTATGCACCACACTACTTAATTGATTTAGAAATATTGAAAAGGGCCGGGTGTGGTGGCTTATGCCTGTAATCCCAGCACTTTGGGAGGCCGAGGCAGGTGGATCACCTGAGGTCAGGGGTTCGAGACCAGCCTGGGTAATCTGGTGAAACCCTCTCTCTATTAAAAATACAAAAAAAACTTAGCTGGGCATGGTGGTGGGCACCTGTAATCCCAGCTACTCGGGAGACTGAGGCAGGAGAATCACTTGAACCTGGGAGGTGCAGGATGCAGTGAGCCGGGATTGCGCCAGTGCATTCCAGCCTGGGCAACAGAGTGAGACTCTGTCTCAAAAAAAAAAATATATATATATATTTATATATAATATATATATTTATATACATATATATATATAGAAAAGGCATGAGACAAAGATAGGGCCCCAAGACCCTTACTGTAGTCAGGGGTGTTAATACATTTTAGACTGAAACCTGTGAATGCTCACAGTTGCAAATAAAAGTGACTGGTACAGATACTATAAAAGTGCTTTTGTTTGCACAGAAATTCTATAGGTCTGGGATTCTTAAAGTTTTGTTTACATGTCATTTTAAGAATCTTATACAAAGTATAGACCTTTTCCCCAGAAGTATGCATACACATACATACTTTGACATACAATTTGAGGGAATGTCTAGTTCTGCAGCCACCCTGGAACATCCAGGGAACTCAGCTCATCATTTGCTAACTTTACCAAATGATGGATTAAAATTCTCTTTCTTGGTAAAATTCTGCCCTCCCCCTACCTTTTGGGCACTTAATTATATCTAAAAATAGCATTGAGAAAAGCAGCCATTTCATCCACAATTAGAGAAGATTCTTGAGTCCAGCATCAAAACCATTATGGTGCTTTGATCAGTAAGTTTGTTCTCCACGGAAGTGAGCCTTAATGACTTAGGTGACCGACTAACTTTTCCCTCAGTTGCTCTAGAAGTCACCTGTGAATGAGCCCTTTCAAAGGGAATGATTTTGACTTCTGAAAACTTAAGCAGATTAGGGGCCTTGAGTATAAGATTTAGAATAAGAAGTACTCAGTAGTAACCCTGGTTGTCTAACTACACAGGCTTGTATGATTTTAACTTTTTTTTGTTGTTGCTCTTATGATTTCCTTAAACACCAGACAGATCCGATTACAATTCTACATATTTAGTTCTATGCAAACAGGAACAAGCTCAACAGTTCACCTTCACTGAATAATGTATGTTTATTTAGATAAGCAAACTACTGTTGCAAAAACCCTGGCAAAATGTCAGGATGAGCAGGGGAAACTTTCATTATCTTTTCAGCCATCCGAACAGTTCCCAAAGAATCAGACATTTTTGAGACTTAACTAGTCAAGGTTAAATTACTCATTGTTCAGTGAGTAACTTTGGTCTAAAGACTTAGTTGGGGTCGTCTTTATTTTATTTTTTTTCATTCTTATATTTTTCTGGAGGTTACTTCAGCAAATAAAGTTTTATTTTTATTTAGGCTTTCCTTGAATTTTAGGGAAGAGAAAATACTTGCTTTATGTGTTCTTAAAGTGAGTTTTAAAAAATGGTACATTTAAAGATAGTTTGGGGATGGGCATGGTGACTCATGCCTGTAATTCCAGCACTTTGGGAGGCTGAGGCGAGCGGATCACCTCAGGTCAAGAGTTCGAGACCAGCCTGGCTAACATGGTGAAACCCGAACTCTACTAAAAACACAAAAACTAGCCGGGCATGGTGGCGCATCCCTGTGGTCCCAGCTACTTGGGAGGCTGAGGCAGGAGAATTGTTTGACCCAGGAGATGGAGGTTGCAGTGAGCTGAGATGGCACCACTGCACTCCAACCTGGGCGACAGTGAGACTCCATCTCAAAATAAAATACAGTTTGGGGTTTCTAAATGCCTACACTCCTTTGTTTAACTATCGGGCTTCTGGTTCTTTAAAGATGATTAGTGATTGTACAAAAGGTATAATATAGTAATAGCCTCTTTTCATATCCACTAAACTTTATTTTATTTTATTTTTGAGACGGAATCTCTGTCACCCAGGCTGGAGTCCAGTGGTGCGATCTCGACTCACTGCAAGCTCCGCCTCCCAGGTTCACACCATTCTCCTGCCTCGGCCTCCCGAATAGCTGGGACTACAGGTGCCCACCACCAAGTCTGGCTAATTTTTTTTTGCATTTTTAGTAGAGACTGGGTTTCACCGTGTTAGCCAGGATGGTCTTCATCTCCTGACCTTGTGATCTGCCCGCCTCGGCTTCCCAAAGTGCTAGGATTACAGGCTTGAGCCACTGCACCCGGCCTTTTAAAAAATTTTTAAATTTTTTATTTTTTTAATTTATTTGAGATGGAGTCTGGCTCTGTCACCCAGGCTGTAGTGCAGTGGTGCAATCTCGTCTCACTGCAACCTCTGCCTCCTGGGTTCGAGCGATTCTCATGTTTCAGCCTCCCAAGTAGCTAGGATTATAGGCATGTGCCAACACACCTGGCTAATTTTTTTGTTTTTTTTTTTGTTTTTTTTTTTTTAGTAGAGATGGGGTTTCATTATGTTGGCCAGGCTGATCTCGAACTCCTGACCTCAGGTGATCCGCCTGCCTTGAGTTTTGTAACAGAGTGAAGCGATCTTTAATGCAATTTTGATATTCTTTCCATCCATTCCTGCATTTTGTTCTTTGAGGTGTGAGGGGAGAGTGTATCTTTCCCTTCATTAATGTACAGTGCCTTGAATGGTTGAGGGTGTGGAAATTTAAAGATGTTTGTGTAAATTTACCTTCCGATTTCTTTTACCTGCTGTTCCTCAGCCCACATGGAGAACTTTCATTGTAATTAGAGAGTAGGAATAGTTATCCCTCTGTATAAATGAGACCCAATTCTTATATTTTTCACTGTGGCTGTAGGAAATTTTATTTTATTTTGAGACAGTCTTGCTCTGTTGCCCAGGCTGGAGTGTAGTGGTGTGATCTTGGCACACTGCAACCTCTGCTTCCCAGGTTGAAGCAATTCTCCTGCCTCAGCCTCCCAAGTAGCTGGGATTACAGGCGTGTGCCACCATGCCAGGCTAATATTTTATATTTTTAGCACAGATGAGGTTTCACTATGTTGGCCAGACTGGTCTCGAACTCCTGACCTCAAGTGATCTGCTTGCCTTGGCCTCCCAAAGTGCTGGGATTACAGATGTGAGCCACTGCACCAGGCTGGAAATTTTAAATTTTGAAATGGTGTGCCCCTTCTCTTACTTGGTTCTCTTCATAAAATCCTTCCAACTTCAAAAGGGATGGAAATAATTAATGGAAGAAAATAAGACATTGATTAAAATGGATATTTATTTTTAGTAATATTTCTTTTGGATTACTTCCTTGCCTTATTTTAAGATTACAATATCTGATCTCAGGATTTGAACTGTTCCATCTGCTTTCTTCCATTACACTGCTCTCCTGCTCTTTCATATTTGGCTTGCTTAACTCTCAGAATTTTGATTCTTTTATTTCTTAAATTCCATCATCTGAAGTAAAGCTATACTAATTTGGAGTATCTGAAGGAGTAGAGAGGGAAGTCCACTCTGAACTAGCATAGGATCTTAAATACAGAGCATTTTTCAAGGAATGCTATATTACCATTTGTTACTTATACATTAAAGACTGGAACCACAATATATTACCTAGTGTTGGTCCTAAGGGAATTTGCAATTACCTGAGCCTTGGTTTTGCATGTAAATAGATGCTTCTAAGTGCTTGAGGCTACTTTGAAAGAGTTCTTAATAGTTTAACCAGTAACACTTAGTCTTGGTTATACTCTTATTTAGTAAACATTTTATTTTTTTTCTCCATAGATAGGGTAAAGGTAAATTTAGCTCAGCTGTGTGAACTATTATGTTAAATTTTTTAGAGCAATTTTTATAGCTTTTCTCTATATACATTTGCATTTACATGACTTATATCCGCTATACATACAAATTGATGTGTACATGCTGATGTATTACAATCCCTGAGCAAACTACGTATTTGTGGACAATTTGAGCAAATAATCTTTTGAGTATAAACTTAGACTAAGCTTTCTGAGTGCAGGAATCTCATATTTTGACATTCTTCTACTTGTTTCCAAAGTAAACATATTTGCCAAAGACTTTGCCCAGGTACCCACATTGTAGTGGGGGCAGCCTTTTACTGGGAGCAAGCTCCAAGTTCCTTTTTTTATTTGAGACGCAGTCTTGCTCTGTTGTCCAGGCTGGAGTGCAGTGGCGTGATCTTGGCGCACTGCAACCTCCACCTCCTGGGTTCAAGCGATTCTCCCTGCCTCAGCTTTCCAAGCAACTGGGATTACAGGCATCCGCCATCACACCCTGCTCATTTTTGTATTTTTAGTAGAGACGGGGTTTCACCGTGTTGGCCAGGCTAGTCTTGAATTCCTGACCTCAAAGTGATCCTCCCACCTCAGCCTCCCAAAGTACTGGGATTACAGATGTGAGCCACTGTGCCCAGCCTTCAGTTCCTTTCTATTTGGTTTGCGAGTGAGTGAGAATGGAGTGTGTGTAAAGGGGGACTGGGAGGCCGGGAGGTTGACCTTTGTGCAGTCTACCTACTTGTGAATGGGAATGTGATTCCATGCCTATTGCTGATTCTCAAGCCTGCCTTGGTACCACAATAGTTCATAGCAAGGGCTTTGGAATCAGCCCTGGATTTGAACCTCAGCTTTCTGATTATCCAGCTGGGGATCTATGTTGGGCAAATCAAGTTAATCTGTTTAAACTTCAATTTCCTCATCTAGAAAATGAAGGTCATAATTGCAGCCTCGCTAGAGTATCTGTGATCCAGGAGGGATTTTGATAGTGGTAAACAGTAGATTCCTGCCTTACTAATGTGTAGGTCAGTTTATCATCTACCTAGCATGATCAGTTTTTCCAAAAGTCTTTTCGACGAAGAATATGTCACACATATCTGTATTTTCTCAGTAGATTGCAGGTTCTTGGTCCTTGTCTTACTTGTTTAAAAGCCAGTTTCAAACTGGCTTATAGAACTTGATACTCAGTACATGTTAATTGAATGACTAGATGATGCATGATCTCCTCTGAGCCTACCATAGTCCACAGTATTTGGATTTACCATCATTATGTTTACTTATGTGCATTGAGAAACTTGTGTGATATGAAGTTTGCTTTAAGTATGAGGTCTTACATATTTCCTATGGTCAGAGTGGATTATTGATCTAGTTTGGCTGGACATGTTCCCTAACTTCCTTAGGATTGCTGTTAGACTTCCTGAAGCTGAATTTTTGTGGAAAGAAGATTAAGACTTGTTACTTAGGAGAGGTACGTTTTCCCTAGTTGTACACTAGCAGGGGCTGACTTATCTGATTTCACCCTTTAATTGGTCAAAAATTTTGGATTGCCCTAACTTCTGTATAACTTTTTCCAAAGAGAATTCTATTATCTGATAATTTTGAAATTTTTTTTTGTTTTGTCTATTGCCTTTTGCTTATAGTGGATGGTTTCCTCCTATTGTTTGTGATTATGGCTTGTGAATAGGTTTTTTGTTGTTTCTCTCTCCCAAAAAGAGCTTTATCTGTGGAATCCTGTATGGCTTTGGTTGAGGATGTATTCTTTGTTGTTAATTTCTTGACTTAAAGGTTTCAGGACCACTAAGGTAGTAAAAATTTAAGCTTCAATCAGGTTATACTTTTCCCTCCCTCCTTCCCAGAGCCTCAGCAGAGGCAGGTAAGTGTCCTTATCAGCTCACCTGGCTAGGTGGGCAGATTCTTTGTGGTCTACTCTTTTCCTAAAGAGGCATCCCTTTGGAGGTTGGAGGTTCTGGCTTTATGTCCACATCCTCTCTCTCTCTCTGTCTCTCTCTCTCTCTCTCTCTCTTTCTCTCAAAGACAAAGTCTCACTCTGTTGCCGAGGCTAGAGTACAGTGGCATAATCTTGACCTCTGCCTCCCGGGTTCAAGTGACTTTCCTACCTCAGCCTCCCGAGTAGCTGGGATTACAGGCACGTGCCACCGTGCCCAGCTAATTTTTGTATTTTTAGTAGAGATGGGGTTTCACCATGTTGGCCAGGCTGGTCTCGAACCCCTGACCTCAAGTGATCCACCCACCTTGGCCTCCCAAAGTGCTGGGATTACAGGTATGAGCCACCACACCTGGCTCAAAATCTTAACTCCTACTCCCTACTTGATATGAATTGTGAAGTTGCAGACACATAATTTATTCTAGTTAGTTTAAACAGGAGAGGTTTACCATAAAGCATTAAACACCAACAAAATTGCTAGAAGGGCTGAAGAAATAGATTCAAAGTTTGTTCATTCAATCAAATATTTTTTGAGCATCTACCATATGTTAAGTACTATTTTTGGGTTCTTGGGGAACACATTAGTGAACAAAACAGACAAAGCTCACTTTCCTTGAGGAACTTATACTCTAGTAGAAGGGTTTTGTCTTTAGGAACAATTATCAAAGCCCCACACAAAACTGGCCAACAAAATAGCTGCCAGTTGGGGTTTTAAAAACCAACCTAGAATCACATGACCACTGCCATGGTTAGGAAACCACAATGATCAGGAAGCCTCCACTAAAGCTGTCGGCACCAGAATCATGCTTATCTGTTTTTGATCCACAGTAAATACTCATGCCCTGCCCCGATACCCATGACACTAGTTACTAGACACTGTACACTCAACTAATGATGCTGCAGAACAATCAAATGCCTTGGCCTATGCCTGTTTGCAAAGTACCAGAACTAGGTCTTCAGTTTCTCTTTCCAAATCCATGTTAGTGCATATGATCGATGGAACCTAATCACATCAGGAACCCTAGCTGGAAGAGGCCTTTGAGCCTCCATGGTACACAGCAGGTAACCTACAAAGAAAGGTTACCAGCTCAGGAAAGGGGCAGCTCACATGCATCTGGTTTTTAGTTCTCTCTGCTTTTCTGGCTTCTGGGGTCTTCTTCTTCTTCTTCCTCTTCTTCTTCCTCTTCTTCCTCTTCCTCTTCCTCCTCCTCTTCCTCCTCATCTTCCTCCTCCCTCCTTCTCCTCCTCCCTTTCCTCTTCCTCCTTCTCTTCCTTCTCCTCCTCCTTCTCCTCCTCCTTCTCCTCCTCCTTCTCCTCCTCCTCCCTTCCTCTTCTTCCTCTTCCTCCTCCTTCTCCTCCTCCTTCTTCTCCTTCTTTCCTTCTCCTCTCCTCCTTCCTCCTCTTCCTCCTCTTCTCCCTCCTCCTCTTTCTCCTCCCTTCTCTCTTCCTCCTCCTCCTCCTCCTCCTCCTCCTCCTTCTCCTCCTTCCTCCTCCTCCTTCTCCTCCTCCTCCTTCTCCTCCTCACTCCTCCTCCTCCTCCTTCTCCCTCCTCCTTTGTCCTCCTCTCTTCCTCCTCCTCTTCCTCCTCTTCCTCCTCCTCCTTCTCCTCCTCCTTGTCCTCCTCCTCTTCCTCCTCCTCTTCCTCCTCCTCCTTCTCCTCCTCCTTCTCCTCCTATCCTTGTCCTCCTCAGCGTACTCACTCCTTTGTCCTCCTCCTCGTCCTCCTCCATTCCTCCTCCTCTTCCTCCTCCTCCTCCTCCTTTTAATAAATATGTTTGTCATCATCATCGTGCAATAATGAGCAATGCATCATCGTTTAATGTTTATCATTTTAATAAATAAATAATGTTGTCATCGATAAATAAATGTTTAATCATCATCATTTTAATGTTTCGTCGTTTAAATAAATAAATGTTTATCATCAAATAAATAAATGTTAATCATCATCATTTTAATATTTCATCATTTAATAAATGTTTCATCATCATCATCGTACGTCATCATCATCATCATCATTTATGGATAAATAAATAAATGTTTCATCATCATCGTGATTAAATAAATAAATGTTTCATCATCATCATCAGTATGTTTAAATCATCGTTATGTTCATCAAATAAATGTTCATCGTGTCATCATCATTGTATCATCATCATCATCGTCATCATCATCGTTAATGTGCATCATCATTCATCATCATGTTTCCATCATTTATCATCATCATTCAATAAATCATCATTTGTCATCATCATTGTCATCATTGTCATCGTCATCATCGTTTAATAATCTCATCATCGTTAATCATCATCATCATTTCATCATCATGTTAAATAAATGTTCATCATGTTGCATCAGTAAATAATGTTCATCATCATTGTCATCATTATCATTATGTTGCATCATCATCATTTATCATCATCATCATCATCATTTAATAAATCATCACTCCTTCTCCTCCCCTCCTTCCTCCCTCCTCCTCCTCCTCCTCCCTCTTCCCTCCCTCTTCCTCCTCCTCCTCCCTCCCTCCTCCTTCTCTTCTTCCTCCTCCTCCTCCTCCTTCTCTTCCTCCTCCTCCTTCCCTCCTCCTCCTCCTCCTCCTCCTTCTCCTCCTCCTCCTTCTCCCTCCCTCCTCCTTCTCCTCCTCCTCCTTCTCCTCCTCCTCCTCCTCCTTCTCCTCTTTCTTCTCCTCTTTCTCTTTCTCTTCCTCTTCCTCCTCCTCCTCTTCTTCCTCCTCCTCTTCCTTCTCCTCCTCTTCTTCCTCCTCCTCTTCTTCCTTCTCCTCCTTCTCTTCCTCTTCCTCCTCCTCCTCTTCCTCCTCCTCCTCTTCCTCCTCCTCCTTTTACTCCTCCTCCTTCCTCCTCCTCCTTCCTCCTCCTCCCTCCTTCCTCCTCCTCCTTCCTCCTCTTCCTCTTCTTCCTCCTGGTCTTCCTCTTCTTCGTCCTGTTCTTCCTCTTCTTCCTCCTCTTCCTCCTCCTCTTCCTCCTCCTCTTCTTCCTCCTCTTCTTCCTCTTCTTTTTTCTCTCAAGACAGAGTCTCGCTGTGTCACTAGGGCTGGAGTGCAGTGGCGTGATCGCAGCTTACCGCAACCTCCACCTCCAGGGTTCAAGCGATTCTCCTGCCTCAGCCTCCCGAGCAGCTGGGACTACAGGCATGTGCCACTATGCCCAGCTAATTTTTGTATTTTTAGTGGAGATGGGGTTTTGCCGTGTTGACCAGGCTGGTTTCGAACTCCTGACCTCAAGTGACCCACCTGCCTTGGCCTCCCAAAGTGCTGGGATTACAGGCATGAGCCACCACACCTGGCCTTTCTCTTTCTTGCTAACTCAGCTTTGCCTTTAAAATAATATTTGTTCTAGTATATGTAGAGTTTTTGGGGGAAAGTTTTCAGGCTATGTAGATAATTTCAGAATTAGATGCCCCTAGCTTACAAGTACTAGTTTAATAAACCATGTTAGCTTATTAAAAATGTGTTACATCTGGTGGGGGTGGGGGTTGGAGAAAGATGGTAGGCATTGCATTGATTTAAAGTTGTTTTTTTTTTTTTTTTTTGAGATGGAGTTTCACTCTTGTTGCCCAGGCTGGAGTGCAATGGCGTGATCTCGGCTCACCACAACCTCCGCCTCAGCCTCCCGAGTAGCTGGGATTACAGGCATATACCACTACCCCCAGCTAATTTTATATTTTTAGTAGAGACGGGGTTTCTCCATGTTAAGCTAGTCTCAAACTCCCGACCTCAGGTGATCCACCTGCCTGGGCCTCCCAAAGTGCTGGGATTACAGGCATGAGCCACTGTGCCTGGCCTGATAGTTTGGAGTTTTTAAGGAATTGGTCCATTTTATCGAAGTTGTCCAATTTGTGTGTGTAGAATTATCGTATTATCCTATCCTTTTATTATCTGTGAGATCTGTAATGATATTACCCTCTTTTTTATTCCTGATATTGTAATTTATGTTATCTTTTTTGTTAGTCTTTCTAGAGGTTCATCAATTTTATTGATCTTTTCAAAGAATGAAGGTTTGGTTTCATTTTTTTTTCCTATTGTTTTTCTGCTTTCAGTAGTTAAAACAGCAGTGCCTCTGCCTTTTTATTTGGCCATCCCTCTTGTATCCCTATATTCTGCCATCTTTTTTTTTTTTTTACTTTTTATTATCAGGGCCTTTTCTTCATCGAGGCTGATGAAATTTCATACTGTTTATAACTGCAATTAAGACATGTTTGGGCCAGGTGCAACAGCTCACGCCTGTAATCCCAGCACCTTGGGAGGCTGAGGCCAGAAGATTGCTTAAGGCCAGGAGTTCAAGACCAGCCTGGGCAACATAGGGAGACCTTGTCTCTACAAATAATTTAAAACTCAGTTGGGCATGGTGGCACATGCCTGGAGTCTTAGTACTCGGGAGGCCGGGGTGGGAGATTGAAGCTCAGTGAGCTGTGATTGCCCTACTGTACTCCAGCCTGGGAGACAGAGCAAGACGCTGATTAAAAAAACAAAACAAAAAACTTCTATTGTGAATAGGTTGAATCTAAAAGTTAATTTATATTATCATAATTTATAAAAATTGTTCACTTCATATCCTAGTAGTATACCTTTCTTTCCTTGTATAGCATTTATTTTCTCATGGCCTTTCTTCCATGAGATATTTGCCTTTATTATATCCTCAATTATCTTTGAACTCTCCATTGTACAATTGATTCTCTTGTTCTATTCCCTCTCACCTCCAACCTCTCCTAGAGCTCATTGTTGCTCCAAACTGGAATGACTGCTCTCTAGACCTTTTCATAACTGACATCCTGTGACTTCCCATTACTGCTTTCCTAGATAATTTCCTGGATCCCATATCCTCTCCTTTCTAGACATACTCCCTGATTTTGATGAAATGTATCTGTAAGGACTGTCCTTAAGAAGGGTGAGGAGAAAGGACACTTTCTGAGTCCTTTTATTTAGCTCAACATTTGATGAGAGTTGGGATGATAATGGAATTCTAGATTGAAGAGAATTTTCCCTGAGAATTCTTATGGATTGCTTCATTGTCTGCAAGCATCCAGTCTTAATAATGAGGAGGCCAGTTTTGTCCTAATTCTTGCTCCACTGCAGTTGACTGATTTCTCTGGAAGCTTTTCAGAATCTTGGTATTTTGAAAGACTGGAATGAAGTATCTTGAAGTAGGTCTTTTACAACTTGCTATTTGGGCCATTGGTAGGCCATTTTAGTTTGAAGATGCATGTTCTTTCCAAATGTTATTTTGATAATTTTCTCCTGTTTTCTGTTTTCTCTTTCTAGATATTGAATATGTATAAAAGTTTGCTTCGAATTCTGAAGAATAAATATAATGGGAAAACGGATGTGAGGTCTAGATTCTTGGCTTTAATATTTATGTAGCATTTGTCTAAAATGTAGAAGTCACATGCTGTAGACCAACTATATTTAAATTTAATATTTGTAAAATATTTGTAAAGTATAATTTGTATACAAAGCAGTTAAGAAAAAGACCCAAATAATATAGTTACCATTATAAGGTTCTATATGAAGCTGTCCTTCAATTAAGAACAAAAATCAGTGTAGGAGATAAAGCTACAATATTAAGCAGGAAAGATACATTTTAATTTTGTTTGCAGTCCCATTAGATTTCTAATATGATTTTATAGCTCATTTCCTCCCCTTTTACAAATGGCTTTGTATCATAATCTGTAGCAGCTCAAAACATTGCAAGAGCAGAAGAATATAGTGACATTACTTCATGGTTTAGAACAAACACCTTAAGAATAAAAAGTCATGTTTAACATGACTTGCACTGAACTGGGTACACGCCATATTTATGGCTGTATGTCAGTGTTCGTATGTGTGTGTGTGTGGTTTTTTTTCCCCCTGTTTCTTGATGGCCCTGATTAAGTTAGAGTTAATAAACTCTCTTCTGATGCCACATTAGTGGGCATTTATTTTCTGGCTTGTAAAAGGAGGATTAGTTCCTTAGATTGAAGCCACACTTGTGTTTTTCTTACTCATAATGCAAATAATGACGTCAGGCAATGGCGTGGGTGTTCAGCGAATGCATACTTGTATTTGCAGAGTAGTTTTACCTGTATCTAGAGCAGGGAAGCCCCTCTAGGCTTTGTTTAGTAGGTTACAAAGGAAATTAGAATGGCCTGGCTAAGCACATCAATATGCATAATTGACAGGCTATTCGATACTGTTAAAGATAAGTACTTTCCATTCTTTAACTATCAAATGCAGCTCAAATGTATTCTAGATTGTATTATTTTCTGACTGTTTTGTTACAGGTCCTTCACATGTATATATGCTAACTTAAAGTAAACAAATATAAGGAACTAGAAAAACACAGGCTTGTCTCTGGGCAAAGTCTTTACAATTATCAGTGTGATTATAATGAATGAATAATATATAGCCTTTGGAAGGGATAAGGTAAACACCGGGATTGGAAAGACAGACATAAAACTTTATTCACAGATGACATGAGCTTCTATATAGAAAATGCTGAGGGATCGACTACAAAAGTACTAGGTTTAGGCCAGTGCAGTGGCTTACGCCTGTAATCCCAGCTCTTTGGGAGGCAAAGGTAGGCGGATCCCTTGAGACCAGGAGTTTGAGACCACCCTGGCCAACATGGTGAAACCTTGTCTCTACTAAAAGACAGACAAAAAAACCTATTAGAATTAATGAATGAGTTCAGCAGGGTTGCAGGGTACAAGAGTTAATATTAAAAAATCACTTATTTCCTTTTGTTTGTTTGTTTTTTGAGACAGGGTCTCATTCTGTTGCCCAGGCTAGAGTGCAGTAGCACAATCTTGGCTCACTACAGCCTCTGCTTCCTGGGTTCAAGTGATTCTCATGCCTCAGCCTCCCGAGTGGCTGGGATTATGGGCAAAAAAATCACATATATGTGTGTGTGTGTGTGTATATATATATATATATTTTTTTTCTTTTTTCTTTTTTTTTGAGATGGAGTCTCTCTCTGTCGCCCAGGCTGGAGTGCTGTGGCGCGATGTGGGCTCACTGCAAGCTCCGCCTCCTGGGTTCATGCCATTCTCCTGCGTCAGCCTCCCGAGTAGCTGGGACTACAGGTGCCCGCTACCATGCCTGGCTAATTTTTTTTTTTTTTTTTTTGTATTTTTAGTAGAGATGGGGTTTCACCGTGTTAGCCAGGATGGTCTCGATCTCCTGACCTCATGATCTGACTGCCTTGGCCTCCCAAAGTGTTGGAATTACAGGCAAGAGCCACCGCACCCGGCCAAAAATCGCTTATATTTCTACACACTTGGATCTGACAATGAAATTACGAAAACAGTTTTATTTACAGTAAAATACTTAGGAATAATTTAAAAATTTCAAAACTTGTGTTCTACAAACTATAAAACATTAAAAGAAATTAAAGACTCAAATGGAAAGCTGTGTTTGTGGACTCATAAATTAGAGGACTATTTTTAAAATGACAATACTTATCAGATCTACATATTTAATACAATTGTTATCAAAATCCAGGCTGCCCTTTCCCCCTCCCCGCCCCCAGAAGTTGGCATGTTGATCCCAAAATTCATGTGGAAATGCAAGGGACAGAGAATAGCTAAAACAGTCTTGAAAAAACTTTCAAAATTTACTATTGGCCAATAAGCACATGCAAAAATTCTCATCACTAATCACTTAGGGAAATGCAAATTAAAACTTGTATAAGATGTTACCTCAGACCCATTCTGATGACTACTATCAAAAAAACAGAACATAGCAAGTATTGGTGCACTGTTAGTGGTAATTTAAAATGGAATAGCTAGGCATGCTGGCTCATGCCTGTAATCCCATCACTTTGGGAGGTCGAGGCGGATGGATCACCTGAGGTCAGGAGTTCCAAACCAGCCTGGGCAACATTGTGAAACTCCATCTCTACTAAAAATACAAAAACTAGCTGGGCGTGGTGGCAGGCACCTATAATACCAGCTACTCAGGAGGCTGAAGCAGGAGAATCGCTTAAACCTGGGGAGTGGAGGTTGCAGTGAGCCGAGATCACGCCGTTGCACTCCAGCATGGGCAATGAGCGAAATTCCATCTCAAAAATATGTAAATAAATAAATAAAATGGAATGGCTGCTGTAGAAAACTGTATGGCGTCTCCTCAAAAAGTTAAAAATAGAATTACCATATGATCCAGCAATTTCAATTCTGAGTATATGCCAAAAATAGAGCAGTGTCTTGAGATATTTGTACACCCCTTTGTTTTTTTCTTTTTTCTTTTTTTTTTCATTTTTTTTGAGACGGGATCTCACCGTGTCACTGAGGATGGAGTGCAGTAGCACAATCTCGGCTCACTACAGCCTCTGACTCCTGGGTTCAAGCAATTCTTGTGCCTCAGCGTCCCAAGTAGCTGGGATTACAGGTGCGTGCCACCATGCCTGGCTCATTTTTAGTAGAGTCAGGGTTTCACCATATTGGCCAGGCTGTTCTTGAACTCCTGACCTCAAATTATCTGCTAACTTGGCCTCCCAAAGTGCTGGGATTACAGGCATGCGCTACCATGCCCAGCTAATTTTTGTATTTTTAGTAGAGATGGGGGTTTCGCCATGTTGGCCAGGCTGGTCTTGAACTCCTGACCTCAAGTGATCTGCCCTCCTTGGCTTCCCAGAGTGCTGGGATTGCAGGCGTGAGCCACTGTGCCTGGCCTGTACACCATGTTTATAGTAGCATTATTCACAGTAGCTAAATCATGGAAGCCAACCAACTGTCCATCAGTGGATGAACGGATAAGCAAAATGTGGTATTTACCAACAATGGGGAGTATATTCTCTCTTAGGAAGGAGGGAAATTCTGATATATGCTACAACATGGATGGACCTTGAGGATAGTATACTAAGTGAAATAAGCCAGTCACAAAAAGACAATTACTATATGATTCAACTTATATGAAGAACTTAGATTTGTCAAAATTATAGAGATAGAAAGTATTAGGGTGGTTGTCAGGGGATGTGGAGAGGGGAATATGGGAAATTGTTTAATGCGTTTTAGTTTTGCAGGATTAAGAGATGTGTGGAGATGGGTAGTGGTGATGGTTGTACAACAATATGAATGTACTCAGTGCCACTGAACTGTACAGTTAAAAAATGGTTAAAATGGTAAATCATATGTGTTTTACTGCAATACAAAAAATGGGGGAAAAAATCTTACTACACAGCTACAGTAATGAAGACTCTGTGTTAGTAGCCAAAGGATAAACATAGATCAATGAAATAGAATTCAGACTAGAAATAAGCCCTAATGTTTATGGTCAATTGATGTCTGCCCCATCCCAGCCCCCACAAGGATGCCATTGGACAAGTCAATGGGGGGAAAGAAAAGCGGTATCTATTTGTAGACTGTTCATTCTCATAGTCTTCTCAACAAAACAGTGTGCTGAGACAATTGGATATCCACATGCGAAAGAATGGAAGTAGACCCCTTCCTTATATCCTACACAAAAATGAACTAAAAATATATCAAAGACCTAAATGTAAGAACTAAAACTATAAAACAGGCCAGGCGCACTGGCTCATACCTGTAATCCCAGCACTTTGGGAGGCCGAGGTGGGTGGATCATTTGAGGTCAGGAGTTCAAGAGCAGCCTGGCCAACATGGTGAGAACCCCCTGTATACTAAAAATACAAAAATTAGCCAGGTGCACACCTGTAATCCCAGCTACTTGGTACGCTGAGTCAGGAGAATCACTTGAATTGGGAGGCAGAGGTTGCAGTGTGCCAAGGTCATGCCACTGCACCCCAGTCTAGGTGATCAGAGTAAGACTGTCTCCAAAATAAATAAATAATAAAACTATAAAAGACCTAGAATAAAACAGGAATAAACCTTCATGACTTTGGATTAGGTAAAGCTTTCTTAGATATGACACCAAAAGCAAAAGCAACCACAGAAAAAAATACATGAATCGGACATCACAACTAAAAATTCTGCTCCCAAAGGGTACCATCAAGGAAGTAAAAAGAACCCACAGAATGTGAGAATATTTTTGTGAATTATATCTGATAAGGGGCTGTAAGAGTTCTTTATTCTGGATACAACTTAATAGTAAAAAGACAATCCAATTTAAACATGGGCAAAGGATCTTAATAGACATTTCTCCAACAAGGATGTACAAATGACCAATAAGCACATGAAAAGATGGGAAATACAAATCAAAACTACAAGACACTACTTTATATTCACTAGGATGGCTATAGTAGAAAAAGATAACAAACCTGGGCTGGCGAGGATGTGACTGGCAAGATTGGAATCTTTTTTTTTTTTTTTTTTTTGAGACAGAGTTTTGATCTTGTCGCCCAGGCTGGAGTGCAATGGCACAATCTCAGCTCACTGCAACCTCCACCTCCCGGGTTCAAGTGATTCTCCTGCCTCAGTCTCCCAAGTAGGTGGGATTACAGGCATGCACCACTACACACCCGACTAATTTTGTATTTTTCGTAGGGAGGCGGTTTCTCCATGTTGGTCAGGCTGGTCTCGAACTCCCAACCTCAGGTGAGATTACAGGCATGAGCCTGTAATCCCAAAATGCAGAGATTACAGGCACGAGCCACCACGCCCGGCTGATTGGAATCCTTATACATAGGTGGGGGTAATGTGGAATGGTCTAACCACTCTGAAATAGTTTGGCAGTTACTCCAAATGCTAAACATAGATTTACCATATGACTCCGCAATTCTACTACTAGGTATGTGCTCAAGAGAAAGAAAAACATATTCACGTAAAAACTTGTATACAGTTGTTCATAGTGGCATTATTTATAATACTCAAAAAGTGGAAACAACCCAAATGTTCATCATTTGGTGAGTGGATAAATAAATGTAGTGTATCCATGCTATGGATTATTATTCAGCCATAAAAAGGAATGAAGTATGCATACATGCTATAACATGTATGAATCTTTTTTTTTTTTTTTTAATAGGAGTCTCACTCTGTTGCCCAGGCTGGAGTGCAGTGGCGTAGTCTCAGCTCACTGCAACCTCCGCCTCCCGGGTTCAGGCGGTTCTCATGGCCTCAGCCTCCTGAGTAGCTGGGACTACAGGCATGAGCCACCACACCTGGATAATTTTTGTGGTTTTAGTAGAGACAGGGTTTCACCACGTTGGCCAAGCTGATCGCCAACTCCTGACCTCAGGTAATCCACCCGCCTTGGCCTCCCGAAGTGCTGGGATTACAGGCATAAGCCACCACACCCAGCCGTCTTTCTAGTACTTTTTAAGTGAACTTTAAAATTATAACGTGTATACAGAAAAGTATGCAAAAAGTTACTAGTATACAGCTTGATGGGTTTTCCCATCCATGGACGCATGTCACAAAATAAACCGGGTGTGGTGGCTTATGCCTGTAATCCTAGCACTTTGGGAGGTTGAGGCAGGCAGATCACTTGAGGTCAGAAGTTTGAGACCAGCCTGGCTAACATGGTGAAACCCTGTCTCTACTAAAAATACAAAAATTAGCTGAAATCACTTAAACCCAGGAGGCAGCGGTTGCATTGAGCCAAGATTGCGCCACTGCCCTCCAGGCTGGGCACCAGAGTGAGACTCTATCTTTAAGAAAAAACAAAACAAAAAAACTCTTCTCTCCTAGTTACTGTATCCCCCAGAGTAACCACTGTCCTGACATTAACATCAATTTTTCCTGTTTTTATACTTTATATAAATGAAAACATACTTATATAAATGAAAACATACAAGGTGTATTCTTTTGATACAGTTTCTTTTACACAGCATTATATTTGTGAGTTGTATTGTAGACTGTGCATTCTCATTGCTGAGTAGTACTCCATTGCATGAATTTTTTTTTTTTTTTGAGATAGTCTTGCTCTGTCTCCAGGCTGGAGTACAGTGGCGCAATCTTGGCTCACTGCAACCTCTGCCCCAGGTTCAAGCAATTCTCCTGCCTCAGCCTCCCAAGTAGCTAGAATTACAGGCACCTGCCACCACGCCTAGCTAATTTTTTTGTATTTTTAGTAGAGATGGGGTTTCACCATGTTGGCCAGGCTGGTCTTGAACTCCTGACCTCAGGTGATACACCTGCCTTGACCTCCCAAAGTGCTGGGATTACAGGCATGAGCCACTGTGCTCAGCCCATTGTGTGATTATACCACACTTTATTATTTCTATTATTGAGCATTTAGGTAGTTTTCTGTTTTTAGCTATTATGAATGATGTTGCTATGAATATTCTCGAACATGTCTTTTGGTGGACATCTGTGTGCATTTCTGGTAAGTGCGTACCAGGAAGTGGAATTGCTGGATCATAGGGCAGTGCTTCTCAACCTGTACTGTGCACATCAGTTTCCTGGGGATCTTGTTAAAATGTAGATTCTGTTTCAGTAGTTTGAGGGTAGAGCCTGAGAGTCTGCATTTGTCAGGAGCCGGTTGAACTGGCTGTCGACCACACTTTGAGTATAGGAAGGCCATAGGATATGCTTGTGTTTGGTTTTAGTAAAGAATGCCAAACAGTTTTCCAAAGTTACTGGTTCAGTTTACATCTCCAGCAGCAGTGCAAGAGATTCTTTTGTTGAGGTGTGTGTGAGTCTGTTTCTCTCAAACTTTATATATCTTCTTCAAGATTGTCTCGGCTTTTCTTGGACCTTTGTGTTTTCACATAAATTTTATAATTGGTATCAGTTTCCACATACAACCTGCTGGATTTTTGATTTGGATTGTATTGAATCTGTAGATCAACTTGAGAAAGAACTAGTATTTCAACACATGGCATATAGCCCTCCATTATCGAATGGTCTTTAATTTCTTTCCTCCCCGCCGCCGCCCCGCTCCCCGAGTTCAAGTGATTCTCCTTCCTCGGCCTCTCCAGTAGTTGGGATTATGGGCATGCGCCACCACACCCAGGTAATTTTTTTGTATTTTTAGTAGAGACGGGGTTTTGCCCTGTTGGCCAGGCTGGTCTCGAACTCCTGACCTCAAGTGATCCACCCACCGTGGCTCTCAAAGTGATAGGATTACAGGCATGAGCCACTGCACCTGGCCTAATTTCTTTTAGTAATACTTCTAGTTTTCTGTATAGAGATTTTATTTTGCTAGTTCATTCTTAAGTATTTGATTTGTTGATACTGTTGTCAATGACTTCATTCTAAAATTTCTATTTAATAATTGTTGGCTGCTGGTATATAGAAATACAGTTGGCCAGATGTAGTGTCTCACACCCGTAATCCCAGCACTTTGGGAGGCCGAGGCGGGTGGATCACCTGAGGTCAGGAGTTCCAGACCAGCCTGGCCAACATGGTGAAACCCTGTCTCTGCTAAAAATATAAAAATATAGCCGGGCATGTTGGCACACACCTGTAATCACAGCTACATAGGAGGCTGAGGCAGGAGAATTGCTTGAACCTGGGAGGTGGAGATTGCAGTGAGCTGAGATCGCACCATTGTACTCCAGCCAGGGCAACAAGAGCAAAACTCCATCTCTCAAAAAAAAAATTTTTTTTTAATTTTTGTATGTTAACCTTTAATCGAACAATATTGGTAAATTCACTTAACATTTTTCATTGTTTATGTTACGTTTTTTGAGACAGGGTCTCATTGGTTCACCCAGGCTGGAGTGCAGTGGCATGATCATAGCTCACTGCAGCCTTGATCTCCTAGTCTCAAGCAGTCCTCTTGCCTCAGCCTCCCAAGTAGCTGGGACCACAGACACGTACCACCATGCCCAGCTAATTTTTGTATGTTTTGTAGAGACAAGGTTTCACCATGTTGCCCAGGCTGGTCTCGAACTCCTGGGCTCAAGCTCATGGTTATATAGGTTATATAGAGATTATCTTGGATTTTCTTTGTGAATGTGATCATGTCATATGCAAATCATTACAGTTTAATATATTTCCTTTTCAAGGTTATTTCTTTCTCTTCCTGGAATGTACTGTTTGGGACCTGCAGCTGTGAATAGGAGGGATAGTGATATCCTTGTCTTATTTCCCATTGCAGGGGGAAAGCTTTCAGTATTTCTCCATTAAGTATGATGTTTGCTTTAGTTTTTTTTTTTTTTTTTTTTTGGGAGATGGAGTCTAGCTCTGTCACCCAGGCTGGAGCACAATGTCAGGATTCTAGGCTCACTGCAACTTCCGCCTCGTGGGTTCAAGCAGTTCTCCTGCTTTAGCCTCCTGAGTAGCTGGGATTGTAGGTGCCCACTGCCGTGCCCAGCTAATTTTTGTATTATTGGTAGAGACTGGGTTTCACTATGTTGGCCAGGCTGGTCTCGAATCCTGACCTCAAGTGATCCACCCACCTCAGCCTCCCAAAGTGCTGGGATTACAGGCATGAGCCACCACTCCTGGCCTGCTTTAGATTTTGTATAGCTCCCCTTCATCAGATTGAAAAAGGCCTTATATTCCTAAATTTGCTAAAAGATGGTTTTGGTTTTTTGGTTTTAAAATCATGGCCAGATACTGAATTTTGTCAAATGCTGGTTCTTCTTTTACTGAGGGTCTCACTCTGTCACCCAGGCTGGAATGCAATGGTGTGATCTCAGCTTACTGCAGCCTTGACCCCTCTAGCTCAAGTGGTCCTCCCACCACAGCCTCTCAAATAGCTGGGACTACAGGTGCGTACCACCATACCCAGATAATTTTATTTATTTTTTATAGTGATGGGGTCTCGCTATGTTGCCCAGGCTGATCTGAAATTCCTGTCCTCAAGTGGTCCTTCTGCCTCAGCTGCTGAAGCACTGGTATTACAGGTGTGAGCCTCCACCCTGGCCCATTTATGATTTTAATTTTTGAGGCCTTAAGTTCTATAACCCAATAAATTTCTACCAGAGGAACCCACCCCCACTATTTCAACATAGATTCTTTCTGTTTTCCCTAAGTGTCGGCTGATCTGAGAAATAAAGAGTACAAAGAGAGGAATTTTACAGTTGGTCCCCCGTGAGTGACATCACATATTGGTAGGACCGTGATGCCCACCTGAGCCGCAAAACCTACAGATTTTTATTAAGGACTTCAAAAGAAGAGAGGGGGTGTACGAACAGGGAGTAGGTCACAAAGATCACATGCTTCAAAGGGGAGAAAGGAGAATAAAGATCACATGCTTTTGAGGAAACAGGACCAGGGCAAAATCAGACTCCTGATAAGGGTCTATGTTCAGCGGTGCATGTATCATCTTGATAAACATCTTAACAGAAAACAGGGTTTGAGAGCAGAGAACCAGTCTGACCTAAAATTTACCAGGGTGGGGTTTCTTCCCCACCCTAGTAAGCCTGAGGGTACTGCAGGAGACCAGGGTGTATTTCAGTCCTTATTGCAACCGCATAAGACAGACACTCCCAGAGCGGTCATTTATAGACCTCCCCCCAGGAATGCATTCCTTTCCCAGGGTCTTAATTATTAATATTCCTTGCTAGGAAAAGAATTCAGTGATATCTTCCCTGCTTGCACATCTGTTTATAGGCTCTCTGCAAGAAGAAAAATATGGCTCTATTCTGCCCGACCCCGAGACCTTACGGTTGTCTTCCCTTGTTCCCTGAAAATCGCTGTTATTTTGTTCTTTTTCAAGGTGCACTGATTTCATATGGTTCAAACTCACATGTTTTACAATCAGTTTGTACAGTTAGATACAATTATCACAGTGGTCCTGAGGTGACGTACATCCTCAGCTTACGAAGATAACAGGATTAAGAGTTTAAAATAAGACAGGTGTAAGAAATTATAAAAGTATTAATTTTGGGAACTGATATATGTCCATATTAAAATGAAATCTTCACAATTTATATTCCTGTGTCACAGCTCCAGCTGGTCCCTCTGTTTGGGATCCCTGACTTCCTGCAAAAATTTCTCTTCACTAAAATAATCATATTTTTGCTCTATGTCTCTGAAATCGCTCCTAAATCCCATTGAGTAGAGTTTATGTGTTCTGGATCTCTTCAGTCACATATTTACGATTTCTTGTGTTAGACTGCTAGAGGATTTTTTTTTAAACCAGTTTCCATGTTTGATTCTGGAGAAAAACCTTATTTATCTTACCTTCAAATTATTGTTGGGGGATGGTGGCTGTACCTCACTGTCACTCAGGATCAACTGTGGAATTTGTAGGACCCAGGGCAAGATGAAAATGTGAAATACTTTCCTCAAAAATTAAGAATTTCCAAACATCAGCAGAGCTTTATACCAAGTGCAGGTCCTTCCAAACATGGGGCTTGTGTGATGGCATGTGTTGTATACTCGCAGCCACCCTTGCTGTCACCACTGTGTATAGACTAGCTTTGGATTAGAAATACTCCATCAGAAATTAAATGAGTTTCAAATGCTTAACTTTTGGCTGGGGCGGTGCCTCACACTTGTAATCCCAGCACCTTGGGAGGCCAAGGCGGGTGGATCACTTGAGGTCAGGAATTCGAGACCATCCTGGCCAACATGGCAAAACCCTGTCTCTACCAAAAATACAAAAATTAGCCGGGTGTGGTGGCACACACCTGTAGGCCTAGTTACTAGGGAGACTGAAGCAGGAGAATCACTTGAACTGGGGAGGCAGAGGTTGCCGTGAGCTGAGATCAAGCCACTGCACTCCAGCCTGGGTAACAGAGCGAGACCCTGTCTCAAAAGAAAAAAAAACAAACCAAAAAACAAATACTCTTACTGTACTTCTACAAATATGGACTCTGAAATGCACATTCCCAAGCATTTGTAAAACCAGATTTTTTTAGTTCCCACTTATAATTGTAGTATAGTTTATAATATGAGCTAAATGCCTGTAAGTTTAGACAACCTGATATACTCAACTGTGGGACACTTTGAGCGTTCTTAAAAATACAGCTAATGGCCGGACACGGTGGCTCACACCTGTAATCCCAGCACTTTGGGAGGCCGAGGCAGGTGGATCACCTGAGGTCAGGAGTTCGAGACCAGCCTGACCAACATGGAGAAACCCTGTCTCTACTAAAAATGCAAAAGTAGCCAGGCGTGGTGGTGCATGCCTGTAATCCCAGCTACTCGGGAGGCTGAGGCAGGAGAATCGCTTGAACCAGGAGGTGGTGGAGGTTGCGGTGGGCCAAGATCACGCCATCACATTCCAGCCTGGGCAACAAGATTGAAACTGCGTCTCAAAAAAACAAAACAAAACAAAAAACACAACTAACTTATACAAATTATTCTCTGTAAGAGAAATTTCATGTTGGATTGTGACATTTGAGTTAACTAAAAAATTGGGATTGAACCAGAAAAATTTTGCTCAATAACTAGATTTTAGGCTGGGTATGATGGCTCATGCCTTTAATCATAGCACTTTGGGAAGCCAAGGTGGGAATATCACTTGAGCCTGGGAATTTGAGACCAGCGTGGGCAACACAGTGAGACACTTGTCTACAAAATGTTTAAAAATTAGCTGGGCATGATGGTTTTTTCCTATAGTCTCAGCTCCTTGGAAGGGTGAGGCAGGAGGATCACTTGAGCCCAGGAGGTGGGAGGCTGCAGTGAGCCATGATCACATCACTGCATTCTAGCCTGGGCAACAGAGCAAGACACTGTCTCCAAAAAAAGGAAAAAAAAAAAAAAAAAAAAAGTTGGGGGAGAATGGAGAATCAGAGATGGGAGATATTGAAAATGATCTGTAGTGAGTTGAAGTCCATAGACAGTGTCTAAATGAGATATATCAAAGAAAAACTAGTAGTCAAGAGCTGTTGATTATTTGGAAGATTACCTTGTTTATTGCTGTTCCTCCTAAGATATTATATTATCAGTACAGCACCCCTGTATCAGACTGGCTTTGTGGCTGTCACATGCAAATGAAGGAAATTGAAGACTTTTCTTTTTCAAAGAACTCATTAAACTTCACTAACACAGATTATTTTATTAAAATCTCATAAAATGTCAAATAATGGTAGAAACATTTAGAGAGATGGAAATAATTACAAAAGACTGCTAAAAGAAGTTGGAACAAGTTGGGGAATGTTTAATCATATATTTGATTTAAAACAATTTAAAACATTTCAATAGCATAATATAGAAAAATATTCATATGCAAGAAGAAAATATACATTGCAAAATAGTACATCTAATATGACCATTTCCCCCCGCCCCTGGAGACAGGGTTTCACTCTGTTACCCGGGCTGGAGTGCAGTGGTGCAATCATGGCACACTACAGCCTTGACCTCCTGGGGTCAGGTGATCCTCCCACCTCAGCCTCCCAGATAGCTGGGACTGCAGACATGTGCCACCATGCCTGGCTAATTTTTTGTAGAGATGGGGTTTCACCATGTTGCCCAGGCTGGTCTTGAACTAGTGGGCTCAAGCAATCCACCTGCCTTGGCCTCTCAAAGTGCTGGGATTATAGACATGAGCCACTGTACCTGGCCTCATTTTTGTTTCTAAAAAGAGATGAAATGAAAAATTTTGGACAGATAAACACTGAAATGTTAAAGGGTAGTGGGATTTAACATGATTTTTATTTTCTTTTTTGAGACAGTCGCCCTCTTTCCCCCAGGCTGGAGTGCAGTGGTGTGATACTGACTCACTGCAACCTTTGCCTCTTGGGTTCAAGCGATTCTCCTGCCTCAGCATCTGGAGTAGCTGGGATTATAGGCACCCACCACCATGCCCGGCTAATTTTTGTATTTTTAGTAGAAAGAGGGTTTCACCATGTTGGCCAGCCTGGTCTTGAAGTCCTGACCACAGGTGATCCACCCCCCTCAGCCTCCCAGAGTGCTGAGATTACAGGCATGAGCCACCACGCCCAGCCTAGTGTATACAATTTTTAAAGCACAGAAAATTATATAGTGAAAATTCTTCCCCTTGCTATCAGATCAGCACTCTCTCTTCAGAGGCAGCCGTTGTTATTCTTGTATATTCTTCCAGAAATATAGGATATTAACAGTACAACAAAGAATTTCATTGTTTACACATCATTTTATGCCTGTGTAAGTTTCCCTGTAGGATAAATTCCTAGAAGTAGAATTGCTGAATTGAGGGATACCTGCATTTGCAATTTTTGTAGATTTGGCCAAATTGCCCTCCAATGAAATTATATTAGTTAACACCCCCACCACCAACGTAGGAGAGATCTTATGTAATTTCCTAGGTATCATTGATAATGTTTAAGAATTTCTTATTGCGAGACTGGGCATGGTGGCTCGCACCTGTAATCCCAGCACTTTGGGAGGCCGAGGCAGGCGGATCACCTGAGGTCAGGAGTTCAAGACCAGCCTGGCCTACATGGCGAAATCCTGACTCTAATAAAAATACAAAAAAATTAGCCAGGCATGGTGGTGGGTGCCTGTAATCCCAGCTACTTGGGAGGCTGAGGCAGGAGAATTGCTTGAACCTGGGAGACAGAGGTTGCAGTGAGCTGAGATTGCACCACTGCACTCCAGCTTGGGCAACAGAGCAAGACTATCTTAAAAAAAAAAAAAATTCTTACTGCTTATATGAGTGATCTAATCTTGACAAATGAGTTTTCATTTTCAGTATATAGTTTGGTGGATAAACTCTTCTCTACAACAACAGTCTCTACCACACTGGCTAGAGTTATAGTGAAATATGGTTAAGTACTGAACCCTTTCTTGGACCCTATCAGATCTAAAGATGCTGAACATTCTCCAGTGCTATCACATCTTTGGAGAGAAAGTTTACCATAGCCTTTCCTTCCTTCTCTTTCCTTTTCCTATCTTTCTTCAAACGTAAAAAGAAGTACAATATGAAGTAAGTGAGCCTTTTAAGGCAGTTTTTTCATTCCTTAACTGAGAGTAGAAGAGTGTTCTGCAAAAGACCTTCATAAAATTGGATAGGTAACAGCAAAATAAGCTACAATGTGGATCTTGGAATCAGACAGACTCGAATTCTGGTTCTGTGTGCCTCTTAGCTGTATAATCTTTGATATTTAATATTTATAAAATGAGGATAATATTTCATAGGGCCCTATTCTACAAAAGGAAACTGTTTTTGTCAAATCCAGACACCTTCAAAGGAAGGCTAAAAACCCAGGGAATGTTAGTTCCTTTTTAAGTCTGTTTTGTAATTATAAAATGGGATAAATAGTTTCTTCTTCATGAGTTCTCAGAATAATTAAGTTATACAAACATGTTGCCATGCAGAGCACCCTCAATAATTGTGAATTATTTTTACTATTACTGCAGTCATTTGATGTCTGTTGAAGGAATTATAGTCTGCATGGACTTACTATGCACTGGAAGGAGGGGAAATCTGCTACCTGGTGGGTTAAAGCATTTTGCTTTAAAAGGTTGTTAGTAGAAGGCAGGTGCTGGGTGCACTTAGGTGTGACCGACTGCAGGACACCAAGAAGAATTGGGGTTTGAAGTAACAGCTCCGTTTATCCAAGCCAAAAACAGTGTGACGCAAACAGTGCTTTCTAAATGGCTGTGAATGGAACAACCTATTAGGGAAAGTTTCCATCTGGAGTACTGGTAATTAACTCAAATGAGAGTAAACTGCTGGAAAATTGCAAGAGCAATGGAAAATAAAAAGGGTGCCTATATTGAATGAGTTAAGATTGTATTATACTTTAGTTCAGAAACAAGTTTAGGTGACTGGAAAAAGTTAAAGTAATTAATTCTAGAGTAAACTGTGTTAGATTAAATTTATTGGAGGGACATCTCAAATTCTGTATTAAATCTGTAATTCTAGATCTAGGGTCAAGATTTAGATGAGCTATTATCTAATCCCAATAGAAATTCCCTTAGGACGGCCGGGCGCGGTGGCTCATGCCTGTAATCCCAGCTCTCAGGGAGGCAGAGGCGGGAGGATAGCTTGAGCCCAGGAGTTCGAGACCTGCCTGGGTAATATAGCGAGACCCTGTTCTCCACAAAAAGGAAAAAAAAAAAAAAAGAAATTCCCTTAGGACAATTAGGACCTGAGAAACTCCTAGAGTAAGTAAGAACCATTCCAAATTGTAAGAAACAGTATTTTCTGACTGTATAAAACCTTGTTTTTCTTTTTTTTTTTTTTTTTTGAGACGGAGTCTCGCTCTGTCGCCCAGGCTGGAGTGCAGTGGCTGGATCTCAGCTCACTGCAAGCTCCGCCTCCTGGGTTCACGCCATTCTCCTGCCTCAGCCTCCCAAGTAGCTGGGACTACAGGCGCCCACCACCTCGCCCGGCTAGTTTTTTGTATTTTTTAGTGGAGACGGGGTTTCACCATGTTAGCCAGCATGGTCTCGATCTCCTGACCTCGTGATCCGCCCGTCTCGGCCTCCCAAAGTGCTGGGATTACAGGCTTGAGCCACCGCGCCCGGCCAAAATCTTGTTTTTCATTGGCCTTTTTATCTTTGCCTCTGCCATTTATCATGTTGGTTCTTTTTATGCATTACAGCTTGATAGTCACAGCCTGATAGCTAGAATTTTAGACTGTTCAGTTAAATTCAGGTAATATTAATTGCATACCTGTTGGGTACCGGGCAGCATGCTAAATGTTAGGCATATAAAGATAAGACATTGTCCTTGCCCCCAAAGTATGCATAGCCTTGGCAGGTGGTATCAGTGATGCTAACGATGGTGATAATCTAGCTAACATTGATGAAGCACTTACAATTTACTCTATAACAGTTTTTGGTGCTTTGTATATATTAACTCAATCCTCACAAGGGTCTTGATGTAGATATTAATAGTATTATTTCATTTTACAAATGGAGACCCTGAGGCACGAAAATTCGAGTAACTTGCCTGAGGTCAAGCAGGTGAGAATGTGGAGCAAAGCTCTCAATTCTGCTATACCAGACAGTTCCTGAGTTACTTATGCTTTGGTCAGAGCTTAGCTTATTAAAATTATGATTTTTAAAAGCCCACTTTTCTTTAAACTTTAAATACCTTAAAATCCACTGAAAAATTTAGTTATGTGTTAATATTTAAAATGCCTATTTGCTTATTTTTTTACTGATGCTCAAGTGCTTCTACATTTGACAGATGAAATTCCTGTATTAAATACCACTTACAGGCTGGGTACAGTGGCTTATACCTATAATCCTAGAGCTTTGGGAGACTGAGGTGGGAGGATCACTTGAACCTAGCAGTTCAGGGCTGCAGTGATCTATTATTGTGCCACTGCGCTCCAGCCTGGGTGGCAGAGCACTACCCTGTCTCTTAAAAAAAAAAAAAAAAAAAATTCTAAACTTGACTAGAATTCCTTAAACATTTTAAAACATGCTTACAAATTTAATATATCTGATATCCCCAGGCACTTCAAACTTCTTCCAATAAATAAATCAACTACATAACTTTAATAAGTCAAATAGTCTCTTAAGAATTTTAAACATTTGAAAAACCAGAACATATACTCATGAGGTGCGGTGGCTCACCCCTGTAATCACAGCACTTTGGGAGGCCAAGGAGGGCGGATCGCTTGAGATCAGGAGTTTAAGACCAGCCTACCCCATCTCTACTGAAAATACAAAAATTAGCCAGGCGTAGCGCTGCACGTCTGTAATCCCAGCTCCTCGGGAGGCTGAAGCAGGAGAATCGCTTGAACCTGGGAGGCAGAAGTTCCAGTGAGCTGAGATCATGCCACTGCACTGCAACCTGGACCACAGAGTGAGACTCCATCTCAAAAAAACAAACAAACAAACAAAAAAACAAAAAGAAACTCAGAAAGGTGCCCCTCTAGGTAGATGAATTACAAAAACTCAAAGTTCAGCTCACCCCAGGCCTGGCTGGATTTTAATCTCTACTTGCCCCCTTATAGCTTTTAAGATTTCTCCCCTTTTAAGTACCATTAAGACTCATGAGTCTTAACTGAACTGTCAGACTGCCATTTGAGCCTTTAAACTGGCTCCTTTGTAGACTTTCTGACAGAAACAAGATCTTCTAGCCCCATCTTGATTTCCCGCCCTCCCCTCCAGCCCACCCCGGCCTTTCCCTCAAGACTAGAATCGGCTATTCTCCATGAGCCAGTTGCTTTTGTGGTAGAATAGTATTAGATACTGTTAGATACATTAGTGATTTCATTGCATATCAAATTGTTCCATTGGATTGCTGATCCTGTTCTCTAGTGACAAAGCTCTAGAAGATGTCTTTTTAATGGGTCATCGTGTTTCCATTGTAATTTTAATCCTTTAAAAATCTTTTCAATAGTTTGAAATATTGAAAAGATTTTTAAAGGACTTATTTAAGTCCTGCTATGTGGCAGACAGCGTTCTGGGCACAGAGGAGACGGCAGTGAATCAGGTCATGTCCCTGCCTTCGTGGATTCAGTATCTAAGTGGGGAGCAGACAAGCCTTACATCTAGCCCCCACTTATTTTCAAACCACAAGCTTGTAGCCTGTGTCATTTGCAATACTTACTTGCCATTTTGATATATGCTGCCATGCCAAATGGTATGATTAAATTACAGTGTTGTCTAAACTTTCTATGATGTAACTGGATGTGTATTGCCCAATTCAATCCTGGTCTTGCAGCCAGGCTTCATTTGTAATCATTCAGTGCCTGCTTGATGATCCTTCTATAATCCAAGCATTCAACAGGGAAGACAGTGAATGGAGGCAAGTTCTTCACATTGCCTCACTGTTGCCCGTAGCCTCCTTTCCTGGGCGTTATTCCTCAGACGCTCCGCTGGCCCCTGCTGCTTCCTGCCCTGTTGTTTGTTTCTTCCTTTTGTTTCCTCCATCCAAAAGCCCCAATCTCACTGCAACACAGGGCTTTTTTTTGGGGGGGTGGGGGAGTGTTTGTAGTACTTTGTCATAAGGTTTTCTTTTGTTTGTTTGTTTGTTTTTAAGCAGGTTAGAAAAGGGTGAATCAAACACTTTTCTCTTTCAGGTTCTCTTCATGCCTGGTGTTAAGTTCCCTCAGTGGGGTGGGTATTTGTGGGGCCCAACAATACTTGGAAAGGTTTTATTCCTTAAGCTTGGTGGTAAGAACGTGGATGTTTGTTTTCTTTTACGTTGTGTGTTGTGTCTGAAATATTTTGTAATAGCTTAACATTTTAATGTTCTGGTCTGATAACTTCTGGAGGAGTGGCAAAAGATGGATTCTTAACAGCTAGTAGACGAATGCATGAAGATGTATGATGGAAGATGTCATTAGGTGCCTACTATGTGGCAGACAGAGTTCTAGGCAAGGAGGAGACAGCAGTGAATCAGATCACGTCCCTGCCTTCATGGATTCAGCATCTAAGTGGGGAGCAGACTGAGCAAATAAATATGAACCAAAACATCAGATGCTGGCAGGTGGTATGTATGACAAAGAAAGGGCATAGCAACTGGGCAGGGGAACTGTTTTTTTTTTTTTTTTGAGACGGAGTCTTGCTCTGTCGCCCAGGCTGGAGCGCAGTGACCGGATCTCGGCTCACTACAAGCTCCGCCTCCCGGGTTTACGCCATTCTCCTGCCTCAGCCTCCCCAGTAGCTGGGACTACAGGCGGCCGCCACCTCGCCCGGCTAGGGGAACTGTTTTAGATGGTAGTCAGCAAAGGCCTTGTGAGGAGGTGACATTTGAGCAGAGACCTGAATGAAGTGGGGGATAATGAGCGTGAACATTTGGGGAAGAGCTGTCCAGAAGTGGGGATGGGAAAAGCAAAGGCTCTTCTTGGATAGGACTGTGTTTGATAAACAGCAAGAAGTGCCTAGAGAAAGGCAAGCCAGGCTGAGCACAGTGGCTCATACCTGTAGTCCCAGCACTTTGGGAGGCTGAGGCAGGTGGATCACCTGAGGTCAGGAATTCAAGACCAACCTGGCCAACATGGTGAAACCCTGTCTCTACTAAACATACAGATTAGCTGGGCATGGTAGCGGGCATCTGTAATCCCAGCTACTCGGGAGACTGAGGCAGGAGAATCACTTGAACCTGGGAGGTGGAGGTTGCAGTGAACCAAGTTCGCACCATTGCGCTCCAGCCTGGGAGACAGAGCAAGAATCTGTCTCAAAAAAAAAAAAAAAGCAAGTCGCCAGGCCAAGAGCTGTGGGCTGTGGCACCATAAAGATCCTCAGGGCCGGGTGTGGTGGCTCAAGCCTGTAATCCCAGCACTTTGGGAGGCCAAGGTGGGCGGATCACGAGGTCAGGAGATCGAGACCATCCTGGCTAACACAGTGAAACCCCGTCTCTACTAAAAAAAAATACAAAAAAATTAGCCAGGCATGGCAGCGGGCACCTGTAATCCCAGCTACTCAGGAGGCTAAGGCAGGAGAATGGCGTGAACCCAGGAGGTGGAGCTTGCAGTGAGCCAAGATCGCGCCACTGCACTCCAGCCTGGGCGACAGAGCGAGACTCCGTCTCAAAAAAAAAAAAAAAGATCCTCAGATGCCGCTCTAGGTGTAGTGGGGAGGTTTGGAAGAGTTTTTAGCAGGGAAGTGACAGACTCTTACACTTTAGAAAAGATTACTTTGGCTATTCTGCAAAGGACTTACTGTGGAGAGCAAGGGTGAGACAAAGAGATCAGTTAGTAAGCTGTTGTAATTTAGGGGAGAAAGAATAGTGAACTTGGACCAAGAGGGTAGATGGTGGGGGTGGTGAGAAAAAATCAGATTCTAGATAGAAAAAGAGAAGAGGTAAGGATGAGGCCTAGGTTTTGGGCTTAAACAACTGGGTGGATGTTAATGCATCCTTCCCCTCCCTAAAGGAGGAACAGATTTAGAGAAAGAACGTGTGATATGATTGGTAGACAGCCAGTGGAGATACTAAGTAGGCAATTGGATGTATAAATCCAGAATTCAGAGGAATGATCTGGAGGGAGACATAAAAGATCACCAGCAGATAGATAATGAAAACTTTGAGACAAAATGAGATCATTTCTCAAATGAAGAAGTGTAGACAGAAGAGAAGAGATCCAAAAGTGGAGGTTCAAGAGTGCTCTGATTTTTAGAGGTCGGGAATGAAGAACTAACACAAGAGGATTGAGGTGGAATCTCCACTAAGGAGAACCAGGAAAATGTGGTGGAAGCAAAGTAAAGATCCTTTTTTTTCCTTTTTTTTTTTTTTTTTGAGATGGAGTCTTGCTCTTACACTCACTGCAACCTCCAACTCCCGAGTTCAAGTGATTCTCCTCCCTCAGCCCCCCGAGTAGCTGGGATTACAGGCACAAGCCACCATGCCTGGCTAATTTATGTATTTTTAGTAGAGATGGGGTTTCCGCATGTTGGCCAGGATGGTCTTGATTTCCTGACCTTGTGATCTACCACCTCAGCCTCCTAAAGTGCTGGGATTACAGGTGTGAGCCGCTGCACCTGGCCTGTTTACTCCTTTCTTAAAAGGATATTTACAGCCGGGTGCGGTGGCTCACGCCTATAATCTCAGCACTTTGGGAGGCCGAGACAGGCAGATCTCTTGAGCCCAGGAGTTAGAGACCAGCCTGGGCAACATGGCGAGATCCCATCCCTACTAAAAATACAAAAACTTATTCAGGCATGGTGGCACACACCCATAGTCCCAGCTACTCAGGAGACTGAGTTGGGAAGATCACCTGAGCCTGGGAGGTTGAGAGTGCAGTAAGCCATGATAGTACCACTGCACTCCAGCCTGGGTGACAGTGAGACCCTGTCTCAAAAAAAAAAAAAAAGAGTAATGAAATATTTAACAAGATGAGGGCTAAGAATATATCTAGCAAAATGAGAGGTCATGGAGATCACAAGAGTGTTTCTATTAGACAAGACTAATTTGGAGCATGTGAGAGAGAAATGAAAGTTGAGCAAGTAGGGTCAGTGAATAGAGAGAGACAGCTCTCCTAAGGCTTTTGCTGTAAAGGGAAGTAAAGTAGGGTAGTAGCAGGAACCAAATAGGGGACATGGGGAAGTTTTTCATTTTTAGAGATGGGAGAGATTTCAGCCTTTGGGTGTGCTAATGCAGATTATCTGGGAGAGGAGAGCCTGTGATGATGGAAGCATCTCACCATGTAGCACTCTGGCCTCTTCTGAATCCTGTGGAGGTGGCAGTTAAAGGAAGGAATAGTTTTACTGGGAGCAAATATTAAACATGAGAGAATGAATCATTGGAAACAATGGAAATATCTAACACAGAGGAATTAAATGCATTGTTCTATAGCCATAATTGTTAGATATGCATAAATTGAACTATTCAGCCACTAAAAATCGTAATAAGGTTCTATATTGATATGAAAAGACTTTCAAGACTTAAAAGGTGAAAGAGGTAGTTTTTGTGGAAAAAAACATGTAAGACACACTTTGGAAAAAAAAGTCTGAAAGTTAGTATTATGAATGATTTTCAGTTTTTCCATTAGGTTCTAATTGTTTTCCAAATTACTCCCCCATGGATTCTCTACAATGAACATGTGTTACTTGTGTGTTTTTTTTAAAAAAGTTATTAGTACGTCAGTGAGTTCAACTCTTTCATAGCAATTATAAAATATTTCTATATTTTGACTTTTTTAGCCATTTTATTTCAGATTTTCAATCTTGCAATTTTTGCTCTCCCTCTTTTTTTTTTTTTTTTTCCTGAGACAGAGGCTTGCTCTGTCACCCAGACTAGAAGTGCAATGGTGCACTATCGGCTCACTGCAACCTGTGCCTCCTGGGTTCAAGCGATTCTCCTGCCTCAGACTTCCGAGTAGCTGGGATTACAGGCACCCACCACCATGCCCAGCTAATTTTTGTATTTTTAATAGAGATGGGGTTTCACCATTTTGGCCAGGCTGGTCTCAAACTCCTGACCTCAGGTGATCTGCCTGCCTCAGCCTCCCAAAGTGCTGGGATTACACTTTTGAATTCTTGTTTTGAGCATTGAGTTACATTAATTAATTCATTAAACAAATATTTAATCAGTATTTTCCATGGGTTGAGAACTGTTTTAAGCTTTGGGAATACAACAATAAACAATACAACAATAAACAATAATAGATGAGAATACCTGCCCTAGTAGAACTTTCTAGTGTGTTATAAAATAATAAGATAAAAGTATAAAATTCATACCCTTCCTTAAGTAGTGAGTTGGATTTAAGCCAGGTTGTGGTGTGGCCAAGCAAATAAGATGAGGTGAGAGGGGGAAGGGAGTTGAGGGTCTGATTAGAATTATTGACAGTAGAATGAATGAAAGCTTGATTGGGAAGGGACAAAGGGCATGTGGGTGTAGGAACAGTGGATTGAAAGCAAGGCAAGGGCTTGTTGGAATTGGGTACTAACAGGAGGGATCTGTAAAGATAACTAGTGGCTGGAGAAGGGGATGTTTGAAAGTGAGATAATGGATAGGTTGCAGTAATTGTGAATGACAAGGTCAATAGAGTGATCATAGAAGAGAGTGACTAAGTTAAGATTGAAAATATAAAACATGAGAAGGGAGACCTTTGCTTCTGTCTATGGTGGAGTAACAGGGCCCAGGTTTTATGCTCTTTCCTTAAACAACAAGGAAACTATGCAGAATATCCTGAAACAGTGGTTTTTAGACACTAGACAACAGGCAAGGCAGGAGAGAAGGCAGTGCTTGGGAGAAAAGTGAGCCCTGTGATTGTCCCAGCTGACTGACCTGGAGATCACAGGGCAAGGAGGGACAGCCTAAATGGAGCCCCACATCCTCCCTGACAAAGGAGACAAGTGGAGAATGTAAGGAGACCAAAGAGAGTAGAATTCCCAGAACCTTGGAAGAATGCACTGCACACCTCCCAGAGAACTGCGGCGCATTCCTGAGTCTTCAGCAGAGTCCCGTCGAATGTGTGTGTGTGAGACCACCAAGGCTGCTGATAAATAAGGGATGGCCTTGGAGTCCTGGGCTTCTTGTGGTGAAATTAGTCCTCGTGGTGCCAAGACAGACAATAATGGAGAGGCTGTGAGTATTGAGGGGCAGGGAGAGGAGTGGTCTTGCCAGAAACGCCAGAGTTCTGGCGCTCCCACTGGCGTTTTTGATAATGAATGAGACCTGTAGGGGGATAGTCTTACTCCCACAGTTCCCTCTTGACTTCTGCTGCTTCCCTTGTCTCCTGCTGTAGGAAGCATAGTGTCCTGCCGAGAGTTGGACTTCATGGTTAATCATACGGATGAAAAGATAACATTGTCGATGTTCTTTTTCTATGGACTCTTTACCCTGGAAGAATGCAACTCTATAGTTTCAAAATAGGATTCGTTGAACAAAACGTTTTCTAGCAAATTTTTGAGAAAATATTGGTTCATTTAGATAAGAATTACTTCTGCCATGTATGTGTGAATATATATATATATATGTGTGTATGTATATGAAGTAATCTCAGCCAAAGATAGTTGCCTATGGTTAGATAAATTCCTGGTAAAGGAGGTTTTGAAGGCCAAATTAGAATTCTTTAAGGTCAGAGAGAGAGTTCTGTTCATCTTTGATGAATGTGTTTAAGTGAGACGTGGCATTCTGAGTGAGTGAAAACGTCATATGAATTTCATCATGGGACTGAAGCAGCCCATGATGACTTCTCCTTATATAAACAGACCTGTGAAACTGTAGCTTCTACCGCGTCAGCTGGGCATGCCGATTTGGAACTTTTTCTTAGGGTTTGTAGTTGTTGAGATGACCTTTTAGATTTTTGGATCAGGTTAGGAAATGATAGTAATAGAAGGTTCTTAGTAAGTTAGTCATTATTTGATGTGCCAAGCATTGTGCTGAGTATTTTATATGTAATTTATTTAATCTTCAAAGCAGCTCTTTGAGGAAGATCCTATCATCTACTTTTTTTCCTGTGTTTAAACTCTTTCTTCTTCATTCCCTATTGTCAGCTGGTGACCTTATAGACAAAGTTTCACCCTGCTATGGTCTGGATCCAGTGATGTTAGAACTAGATCCTGTACCAGCTTAAGAAACTGATTGTGCTTATCTCTTTCCAGCTCTGTTTAGTGACACTGTGTTAATAACTTGGGATCAGCCATACTTACACCATGGAAATTGCCAAATGCTACAAATCAGCTTTTTCCAGAGAGCTGGCTGTTAAATGTTTATCATCACATCACCATCTGGGTCCTCTCCTGTCTTACCCTTAGTTGGTTCATGTGTTAGTCCATTTGCATTGCTGTAAAGGAATACCTGAGACTGGGTAATTTATAAAGAAAAAAGGTTTATTTTGGCGTATGGTTCTGCAGGCTGTACAGGAAGCATGGTACTGGCATCTGCTTCTGGTGAGGGTCTCAGAAAGCTTACGATCATGGCGAAAGGCAAAGGGGGAGCAGACGTATCACATGGCAAGAGAGAGAGCAAGAGAAAGGAGGAGGAGGTCCAGACTCTTTGAGACAGGGTCTTACTGTGGTTGCCCAGGCTGGAGTGCAGTGGCATGATTTCAGTTCACTGCAGCCTTGACCTCCCGGGCTCAGGTCATTCTCCCACCTCAGCCTCTCAAGTAGCTGGGATTACAGGTGCACACTACCACACTCGGCTAATTTTTTGTATTTTTTAATAGAGAGGGGGGTTCACCATGTTGCCCAAGCTGGTCTTGAACTCCTGGACTCAAGCACCTGCCTCAGCCTCCCAGAGTGCTGGGATTACAGGCATGAACCACCATGCCCAGCCAAGGTCCCAGACTCATTTAAATGACCAGATCTTGGGTGAACTAAGCAAGAACTCGCCCAACACTGGGCCGGGTGAGGTGGCTAATGCCTATAATCCCAGCACTTTGGGTGGCCAGGGGCAGGTGGATCACCTGAGGTCAGGAGTTCGAGACCAGCCTAACCAAAATGGTGAAACCCCATCTCTACTAAAAATAGAGGCTGTGGCGTGGTGGTGAATACCTGTAATCCCAGCTACTCAGGAGGCTGAGGCAGGAAAATCGCTTGAACCTGGGAGGCGGAGGTTTTACTGAGCCGAGATCGTGCCATTACACTCCAGCCTCGTCGACAAGAGTGAAACTCTGTCCCCCCCCACCCCACCTCCTCAAAAAAAAGAACTCACCCAACACCAACTGAATAGCACTAAGCCATTCATGAGGGATCCACCCCTCATGATCCGGTACCTCCCACTAGGCTCCATCTCCAATATTGGGGGTCACATTTCAATAACAGATTTGGAGGAGACACACATCCAGACCATGTGATTTCCATTAAACAACAAAGCCAGCAAAAGGATGGAATCATTAAAAATTATATATACCCTAAATATTATTTTGAAATCAAACAAATTTGCAATCATTTGACAGACTTAAGTTTTGATTATAAAAATGTGCAAAAATGTAAAAATTGAGACTAGTATAATGTACATATATCTTTTAGATTTGATAATTTTTAATTTTTTTGAACCATTTCAAAGAAAGTTACATCACACTTTATCCTGAACTGTTTTTGCATACTTCTCCCACATAATCCTAATTCCATCATCACTCTTAAGAAAATTAGGGTACCCTAAAATCATTGACTACTCTCTCCATATTCACATTTTCCCAGTTGTCCCGCAAATGTTATATATGGTTGGCTTTCTTCTAACGAGGATGCAATCAAGATTTTTGCATCGCATTGTGATATTATGTTTTTTTGGTCTTGTTAAAGCTAGAATAATTCCTCTCATTTTTTCATGACATTGACTATTTTTTCGTGATATTGACTTCTTAATTTTTATAAGTTTAAAGTATATGTAAAAGTAGAGAAAATAGACAATAAACTACAATATTACCCATTACCAATTCAATAAATATCATGGCTTTGTTATATTGGTTTCATTTATCTTTTTTCTTTGCAAAAATATTTCAAAACAGATTCAAGACATCATTTCATGCCTCATAAGTCTAAGCAATGAAGTCATTTTGTGATGTTACCAAATACGGTACTGTGATAATACCAAGCAAAATTTATTTTTATTTATTATTTATTATTATTATTATTATTTTTTAGACGGATTCTCGCTCTGTTGCCCAGGCTGGAGTGCAGTGGCGATCTTGGCTCACTGCAATCTCTGCCTCCCGGGTTCAAGCGATTCTCCTGCCTCAGCCTCTCGAGTAGCTGGGACTACAGTTGCATGCCACCATGCCTGGCTAGTTTTTTGTATTTTTAGTAGAGATGGGGTTTCACTGTTAGTCAGGATGTCTTCATCTCCTGACCTCATGATCCACCCACTTCAGCCTCCCAAATTGTTGGGATTACAGGTGTGAGCCACCGTGCCTGGCCGATATTGGCTTTTTAAAGAAACCAAGCTAGTTGTTTTGTAGAGTACCCTACATTTGGGGCTTGTATGATTGTTTTGTCATTGTATCATTTAACTCATTTCTCTATCCCATGTATTTCCTGTACACTGGAAGCTAGATCCAAATTCCTGACTAGATTAAACACCTTCGTCAAGAATACTTTATAAAGGATGAAATGTATTTTGGTGTGCAATACTTTAGGTGGTACATATGGTCTGGTTATCCACTATTAATGACTTTAAATTTGATCACTTGATTAAGGTGGTGACTACAGTTGGCTCCATTCTATTTTATTTATTTTTAAATTTTATTTTGAGACAGAGTCTCGCCCTGCCACCCAGACTAGAGTGCGGTGGCGCGATCTCCACTCGCTGCAACCTCCAACTCCCTGGTTCAAGCGATTCTCCTGCCTCAGCCTCCCAAGTAGCTGGGATTACAAGCATCGCCACCACGCCTGGCTAATTTTTGTATTTTCGTAGAGACAGGGTTTCACCATGTTGGTCAGGATGGTCTCGATCTCCTGACCTCATGATCCGCCCGCCTCGGCCTCCCAAAGTGCTGGGATTACAGGTGTGAGCCCCAACGCCCGGCCAAGTTGGCTCTGTTCTAGAGATAAGCTTTCTTCTTTGGGATTAGCAGTGATCTGTGGAGTGATACTTTGGCACCACACAAATATTATTTTCTCCATCAACCTCTTTTCCTAATGGTTTTAGCATCTGTTAATGTTCTTTGCCTGAATCAATACATTTCAACAGGCATTGGAAGATGGTGTTGCCATTCTTCTGAAGTAGGACTCAGGCATTTTCTTTGAGTTGGGCTCACTGATTGGTGTTTCATACAGTTGTGCATGAATCACATCCATAATATATCTTCTCTAATTATCCAAATCTTCGTTTTCATTTCAAGTGGAACAAGCAGTGCAAAGCATTTTCAAAGCAGTACAGGTGCAGACTCTTTCTAGATGTGTTTTCTCTTACCCCCTCCTAATTCAATAGCAGGGATTTTTTTTGTTCAACAACCTGCTTTTACTGATTCTTTCTGAAGGATTCATCATAATGTTTGCTATGGTTTGAATGTGTCTCACAAAGTTCATGTGGTGAAACTTAATCTCCAATGCAAACACTGGGAGAATAGGGTCTAATAAGAGGTGACTGGGTCATCGGGTTCCTCATGAATGGATTGGTGTCATTATGGAGTTAGATTAGTTCTTGTGAGAATGGGCTTGTTACAGAAGCAAGTTCAGTCTCCTCTTGCTCTCTTGCCCTTCTGCCATGGGATGACACAGCATGAAGGCCGTTGCCAGATGTGGGCCCCTCAGTCTTGCACTTCCCAGCCTCCAAACTGTAAGAAATCTGTTCTTCATAAATTAACCAGTCTCGAGTATTGTGATGTAGCAGCACAAAATGGACTAAGACAGCATCCGTAGAAACAACTTCTATTCTCTTAAGTTTTTATAATACTTAAATTACATAATTGCAGCATCAAGTACAAATGTCATAAATATTTTTGGAGGCTGGGTGTGGTGGCTTATGCCTGTAATCCCAGCACTTTGGGAGGCCAAGGCGGGTGGATCACTTGAGCTCAGGAGTTTGAGACCAGCCTGGGCAAAGTGGTGAAACTGTGTCTCTACAAAAAATACAAAAGTTTCGCTGGGCGTGGTTGCACACACCTGTAGTGTCAGCTACTCAAGAGGCTGAGGTGAGAGAATTGCTTGAGCCCAGGAGGTCGAGGTTGCAGTGAGCGGTGATCATGCCACTGCACTCTAGCCTTAGGGACAGAGTGAGACCTTGTCTCCCAAAAAAAAAAAAAAAAGTTTGGAAACAGAAATAACCAATTTTTAGTAAAAATTCTGCTTAATCTAGGGGAGTTTAGAATGCAGAGTACTAGATAGTAGTCCGTTAGCCAAAAGCATTCAGTGTGCTGTGGGCCTCATTCAGTGTGTTTTACAGAGAGAATGGAAGTGTGTTCATTAGTCAGCACGTTACATGGAGGTCAGTTAAGAGAAGAGTCTACCATGTTGTGATTTTCCTTGCCTGTCTTCCTTGGTTGACTTCCAGTTCCTTGACAGTAAGGAAATCAGTCTTGTATGTGTTTGGGTTTAATCCCTGGTGCATGGTACAGTGCTTAGCATATAGTGAGTGCTCAAGAAAAATGTTTGTTGAATGAATTCATGACTGGCCATATTGACCTCAAGTGAATTCTAATCGTAAACACAGAAATCTTTGCAATATCTTTAAAAATGTCAAGGTTGGTATGGCCATTGCACATAATTTATTCTTTCATTGGCTTTTCCCCTTCTCATTCCCTCAGTCTTTGAGTCTTTCTCTGCTCTGTGCCAACTTCCTTCAATTTATTGTGTATTACAAGCTACCTGTGTTTATTATCTTTCTAGTTTCCTGACAAAGATGCAAAAAGAATGTGTAACAGTTTGGCTGCAATGGCGCTCTGCACAAAGAGAGATGAGATTTTTAGGAAAATGCAAAGTAGTTCCTTAGTTCTCTATTCTAGAGCTTAACCAATCCCAGGAACTGAAGTCTTCTGTTTCTTCACAGAGGAAATATGACAAAGGCAGTGGCTGTACAAGCTTCCTTCATGGCCCGCCCTCCCCACTGCCTCATCCAGTAAGCGGGAGCAACTACTTCTAGAGGTGAGAGGGGAGGGAGGACAATCTCCATAACCCATTTGATGCACCCAGCTGCAAAATTTTGGTCTTGAGAAACAGAGCAAACAATTTGTAGAGTTGCTATATTGAAGAACTTTAAAGCAAAATAAGACTATGTAGGATTGAATGCTTAGGTGATACAAATGATATTCTTTGATAGAAGCCTACAATCTATATTTTCAAAGAAGCTACTTATAGCTGAATAATTCCAATGATCCCAAGATCCTGTTTCTATAGATATTAAAAGGTATTATGCATGTACATTTGAGATGATTTTCGTCAGTAATATAATCATTATCATTTATTGAGCACTTACTATGTGCCAGGCACTATTTAAATTGTTTTTTCATTTGATTTTTCAATTTTTGTAGTGAACATAGGGTATATCTCCATTTACAGACAAAGTGGGAGGCCATGAGAAGGTAAATGACTTGCTCTCAGTCACACAGGTAGTATGTAACAGAGTCAAAGCATCCACACCCATACTTGTCTAATTTGAATTTAAGTTCTTAATCACTGATAGTATGCCTAGGGTCCTGTCACATATTTGAGCTCTTAAAATCTGTGCCTTTTTTGGTGAGGGGTCAGTGACTGAGAACAGCCTAGATCTTCTGAACATTGTATCAGGAACTGAGGTGATGTTCCATAAGGCATTTGTAGTGTGTACTCACAGAAAACTTAAGACAGTTTGTCATTTTTACCAAGGAGCAGGTCCCTCAAAAGGACGGTCTGTTTCTAAGGTTCTTTACGGAAGCAAATGAGTGTTGAGTTATTTGGCCATTCATTCACTCATTTATTCATCTAGTCGTTCAGTAAACACGTCTTTTTTTACTTGACAACTCATTATATTTGCATATCAGACTCTTGGTTTTCAGGTTAAATTCATGTTTTGTGTTTAAGAAGATAATGAAAATCCTTGAAGACGTTCTCAAGCACAGCAGGAAGGAGCACAGGATTTGATTTTTCTACTTGTTTTTCAAGTGGGCTTCATCTGAGGACAAACTCTATTGTAACTTTTCTAGAATTTGGTGCCAATAGGAGTTAATATAATAAAAGCAGTACAATTAATTAGGAAATGGGTGTCTTTTATGTACAAGGCCTTAGATTAGGTAGCAGCAGTTGGTCATTCTTCTGGGAAGTGGTTGCTAAAAGTATAATCAACTGGCAGTCACTGATTGGCCTTGTTTACTGCATTGTGTCCCAGGGAAAAAAATATAATCTCCTCTTATGACAAGATCTTGCAGAGATAACACCATTTCCGCCATAATCTTCATCCCTCTCCCGTTTTCTTTTCTTTTCTTTTTTTTTTGAGACAGAAACTCTCTCTGTCACCCAGGATGTAGTGCAGTGATGTGATATCGGCTTACTGCAACCTCCACACTCCAGGTTCAATCGATTGTCATGTCTCAGTCTCCCAAGTAGCTGGCATTACAGGCATGTGCCACCATGCCCAGCTCATTTTTGTATTTTTAGTAGAGATGGGGTTTCAGCATGTTGGCCAGGCTGGTTTCAAACTCCTGACGTCAAGTGATCCACCTGCCTCGGCCTCCCAAAGTGCTGGGGTTACAGGTGTGAGCCACCGTGCCCAGCCCCCACTCCTGTTTTCTTAAGATTAATTTGAGCTATTTAGTTAAGCTTTATTAAAAGTATTGGCTGGGGCCGGGCGCGGTGGCTCAAGCCTGTAATCCCAGCACTTTGGGAGGCCGAGACGGGCGGATCACGAGGTCAGGAGATCGAGACCATCCTGGCTAACACGATGAAACCCTATCTCTACTAAAAAATACAAAAAACTAGCCGGGCGAGGTGGTGGGCGCCTGTAGTCCCAGCTACTCGGGAGGCTGAGGCAGGAGAATGGCATAAACCCGGGAGGCAGAGCTTGCAGTGAGCTGAGATCCGGCCACTGCACTCCAGCCTGGGTGACAGAGCGAGACTCCGTCTCAAAAAAAAAAAAAAAAAAAAAAAGGTATTGGCTGGTCACGGTGGATCACACCTGTAATCCGAGTACTTTAGGAGGCCGAGGTGGGTGAATCACCTGAGGTCAGAAGTTCAAGACCAGCCTGGCCAACATGGCGAAACCCCGTCTCTACTTAAAAAAAAAAAAGCCGGGTGTGGTGACCAGTACCTGTAATCTCAGCTACTCAGGAGGCTGAGGAGAATCGCTTGAACCCAGGAGTCGGAGGTTGCAGTGAGCTGAGATGGCGCCACTGCACTCCAGCCTGGGTGACAGAGCAAAACTCCGTCTCAAAAAAAAAAAAAAAAAAAAAAATTACCCCGTACGATGCTAGTTTCTGAGGCTTTAGATGCGAAAGAGAACCCTTCCCTTCAAGAATCTCACAGAGGACTGGAAAAAATCTCAGAGGAGCCAGGCACGGTGGCTCACGCCTGTAATCCCAGCACTTTGGGAGGCTGAGGCAGGTGGATCACGAGGTCAGGAGATCTAGACCATCCTGGCTAACACGATGAAACCCCGTCTGTACTAAAAATACAAAAAAAATTAGCCAGGCATGGCAGCATGTGCCTGTAGTCCCAGCTACTAGGGAGGCTGAGGCAGGAGAATCCCTTAAACCTGAGAGGCAGAGATTGCAGTGAGCCCAGATCACACCACTGCACTCTAGCCTGGGAGACAGAGCAAGACTCTGTCTAAAAAAAAAAAAAAAAAAAAAAAAATCTCAGAGGAGAGTGAGACAGTTAAAATACAGGGTAATAAGTGCCCTGATGGAGCCAATGAAAGCTTTTTGGTAACAGTGACAGGCACCAAACCCAGCTGGTCTAGGTGAGGTTAGGAAAACTTCCAAGATGAGACGATGCTTAAATTGAATATTTGAGGGAGAATAAGAGTCAAGGAGCTAAGGGGAGGCCAGTGTTTATGGCAAAGGACAGTGAAATAGCATATCTAGTTTGGGGAAATGGAAAATGTATGCTCTGGCGTGGAATGAGCAAAGCTATGGGAGATGTGGCTAGAAAAGGATCCTATCATGACAGGCTTTGAAGGGCATCCCAAAGAGCTTAAACGTTCCTAAATGCAGTGAGAAGTTATGGAAGAATTTTAAGCAGGCGAGTAACATGTTCAGATTTGGTCTTTAATAAGATTACTGTGGCATCAGTGAGGTGGCCTTGAGGAGATTACATTCAGGTTAGGTACATTAGAAGTAATGAGGACTTGGAATTTAGGTGAATTGGTGATGGGATGGAGACTATGAAATAATCGATATTGGCTGGACATGGTGGCTCACGCCTATAATCCCAGTACTTTGGGAGGCCGAGGCAGATGGATCACTTGAGGTCAGGAGTTCAAGACCAGCCTGGCCAACATGACAAAACCCCGTCTGTACTAAAAATACAAAAATTAGCCAGGCGTGGTGGTCCACGCCTGTAGTCCCAGCCACTTGTGAGGTGGGAGAATTGCTTGAGCCTTGGAGGCGGAGGCTGCAATGAGCTGAGACCATGCCACTGCACTCCAGCCTTGGCAACAGAGTGAGGCTCCCTCTTGGGGTCAGGGCGAGGGTGGAAATAGATATTTAGGAGGCAGTCTTAAATTTAAAACCTAACACAACGTTGGGTACCAGTGTGTCATAGCCAGGTGAAACTAGAGGGAAAAGAGGCATCTAAGTTGACTTTTACAGTTTCACATTTGACCTTTACAGATGTCATTAGTATGAAGATTAGAAGTGGGGAAACAGGTTTTGTGAAGATGATAGGTTTAATTTTGGACATACTGAACTTAAGATGCTTATTAGACAAGAGGAGGAGGAGGACCAGATGGGCAGATGGAATATTTTTATACCTGAGGTTTAGATGAGACTGGGATGGTGGAGTATGTAGATTTTAGAGTTTTCAGTCTGTGCTTTATGCTCCCTTTATTGTTACTCGATTAGTACATCATGAAAAGCATATCACCACGAAGCTAATGAAGGTAAAGCTTAAGTGCTCACATGTGTGGGCTGCTTCCAAGGCCCTGGGAAGACCCCTAGCAAGTGTTTTACAGGTTTTTTTTTTTTTTTTTGAGACGGAGTCTCGCTCTGTCGCCCAGGCTGGAGTGCAGTGGCCGGATCTCAGCTCACTGCAAGCTCCGCCTCCTGGGTTTACGCCATTCTCCTGCCTCAGCCTCCCGAGTAGCTGGGACTACAGGCGCCCGCCACCTCGCCCGGCTAGTTTTTTGTATTTTTAGTAGAGACAGGGTTTCACCATGTTAACCAGGATGGTCTCGATCTCCTGACCTTGTGATCCGCCCATCTCGGCCTCCCAAAGTGCTGGGATTACAGGCTTGAGCCACCGCGCCCGGCCTGTGTTTTACAGGTTTACGTGTATTTGTAAATTTTGAAAAATCGGAAAGTTTACAGTGGGCCAAAATGACTCTTTCCACATTGAGTTACCCTCTCTTACTCTTGTGTGTGGCACTGTTGGAGTGGTCCCAAGCATTTTTGAGATTCAGCTGTGGGAAAGTTAAGCTGTGGATATACACTTTGTTTGGGTTTACTGGAATATGTCTATGTGGTTGCAGTCACTTTGATGTATAGTTATTGGTGGCCATCCCATTGCATAAATGATATTCAACAATGTGGATGTCACTCAGAGGTACAAGACCAGCACTGTATTGAGATAGGAGTGTGTTCTAACACGTCTGGCACTGGAATTTGCAAGTAGAAGAGCATGAAATGTGTGAAACCAAAAAGTGGCTGGTGGAAAAACTTTCCATTCATCCGACATCTTAGCCTGAACATCAGCCTGGTAGAAAGACTTGAATGAGGGGAAGTTTATAGGGGGTGCAGTCCCAGGAAGCAAGAGCTCAGGACAAGGAAAGTGAAATGAGAAGGAGGGAAAGAAAATTTAAGGATCTGATAGTGCCTTGGCTACAGGCATCAGGTATTCAATCCCACTAGGACCTTTTTAGGAACCTATGAAATGGAATGCTCTCAGAACTGTCTGCTTAAGTATAAAATGAGGGGGAGGTGGGGGAATTTATCCCATTGATTTCTCCCTCTTGTTTGCATATGCATAACTGCAGAATAAGTTTCAAATAGCCAGGCATTGTGGTGCACATCTGTAATCCCAGCTACTCAGGAGGCTGAGGCAGGAGAATCGCTTGAACCTGGGACATGGAGGTTGCAGCGAGCCGAGATCATGCCACCGCATTCCAACCTGGGGCAGGAAGTGAAATATTGAGCATTAGCAATGAGACAGCGTCTGCTTGCACTGATGCACGAGCATGAAGCCACTGCAAGCCTGCGTGAACTAGTCACTGCGGCAGTGGAGGGAGTGAGCACTGGTGCCTACAGGGTTGGAAGTGGTTCTTTAGAGGTGTCCAACACTGACAGGGGACCCTGTTGTTCTCCTTGATTCCTGGTTGAAATAAACATTTTCTCTTGTTAGAAATATACACATTAGGGGTGGGGTACGGTGACTCATGCCTGTAGTCCCAGCACTTTGGGAGGCCGAGGTGGGTGGATCACCTGAGGTCAGGAGTTCGAGACCAGCCTGACCAACATGGTGAAACTCCATCTCTACTGAAAAAGACAAAAAATAGCCAGGCGTGGTGGTGCACATCTGTAATCCCAGCTACTCAGGAGGCAGGAGAATCACTTGAACCTGGGAGATGGCGGTTGCAGCGAGCCGAGATCACGCCACCACACTCCAACCTGGGGGACAGAGGGAGACTCCATCTCAAAAAGAAAAAAAGAATTACCCTGTAGAATGCAAATTTGTAACAGTACTACAAATTTCATCCAGAATGCCACTGTTAACTTTTGTTTCTAGTTTTCTATATATAATTATGATTAATGCAATTAATTATAATGAATACAAATGGGAACATACTATAATATTCTACAGGGCTTTTTTTTTTTTTTTAGAGTAACTTTTCATAACAATCGATGTAGCTCTAACTTTTTTTTTTAAATAGCTACATTAGCATTCTACTGCTGATAGAATCCTGCTACATCCACGCTAGCTGCGTAGCATTCTAGTGTGGATGTTGTAGAGTTTACTTAACGAGACTATTGTGGATGTTTAGGTGGTGACTTTTTTCTTATAGAAATATAAAAACTTAGCTGAGTGTGGTGGCTCACATCTGTAATCCCAACACTTTGGGAGGCTGAGGTGGATGGATTGCTTGAGCTCAAGAGTTTGAGACCAACCTGGGCAACATGGTGAAACCCCGTCACTACAAAAGATACAAAAATTAGCCGGATGTGGCTACACATGCCTGTAATCCTAGCTACTTGTGAGACTGAGGCAGGAGAATCACTTGAACCTGGGAGGTGGAGGTTGTAGTTAGCCATAATCATGCCATTGCACTCTAGCCTGAGTGACAAAGACCCTATCCAAAAGAAAAAAAAAAAAAAAAGAAAAGAAAAATAGAAAAACTAATTTTTGTCTTCTACACATTTTTTAAAAATTTATTTTATTTTATTTTTATGTTTTTGGGATGGAGTCTCGCTTTGTCACCCAGACTGGAGTGCAATGGCATGATCTCAGCTCACTGCAACCTCCGCCTCCCAGGTTCAAGTGATTCTCCTGTCAGCCTCCTGAGTAGCTGGGATTACAGGCGTGCACCACCACGCCTGGCTAATTTTTGCGTTTTTAGTAGAGATGGGGTTTCACCATGTTGGCCAGACTGGTCTCGAACTCCTGACCTTGTGATCCGCCCACCTCGGCCTCCCAAAGTGCTGGGGTTACAGGAGTGCCCCACGACGCCCGGTCCTTCTACGCATTTTTAAGAGCTATTGGGGGAAAGTACATCATGGGAATAGTGAGTAGACATTGTGAAGGAATCTGTAATAGAGAACATTGGGTTTTAAAAGTTGTTTGCATCTTTTTTCTCTATAATGAAGATGAAGTGCTTGAAGTTTCTGGGGACAGGAAACAAAAGAGTAAAATGCTAGGATTTTAGGACAATGAGGAAGACCTTGAAATATTTTCACCCTTTCATTTTTCTTGAAGTTTATCATATGCATAAAATTTGCGGAAGATAATTAATACGTTGTATAAGAATTTATCTAGATGATTCATTTTCCTTCTAATTCTAATATCCAGAGATTTTTCTTGGGGGGGATAATTTTGATAGTTCTTTTCCTTTGTATCACATAATTATTAACTATGTAATATATGTTTACTGTTAACTATATAATAAGATATAATAGCAATTCTACCTCATTCCAAATTGAGGTCATCAGGAAGGACTTCCTAAAAAGAGGAGACTTGAGTGAGAAAAGGGGTTAAGGTCTTTCTTCTTTTAAAAAACAAAACAAAACAAAACAAAACAAAAAAATTACTCTCCCCTTCAAGCAGGTTTAAAAACTGTGACCTCATTCCTTTCCAAAAACGCCTGTGACTGTAGCAAATGTACAGTGTAGTTTGATCTGCAATGTTAGCACATTGTCCGGGCTTAGCTAATTTTTGTTCAGTGACTGTGACAACAGGACCACATTTTTATATATGACTTTTGTATAATCACTGATCTTGTCTACTTGTGTTGTAGAAATCAGCCAAGAAATTAGTTTAGTTGAAATCAATAAGTTTGGACTACAAAACAAAGTTTGTAAGTAATTATTGGTCTAAAAGCTAAAACCTAATAATGGAACAGAAGAGTAAATCATAAAACCAAAGCCCTAACATTTGGGCTTAGCAGGAGAAGTGTAGATCTCTTTTAAAAATCTCCTACTATTAACTGGGCATGGTGGCTCATGTCTATAATCCTAGCACTTTGGGAGGCTGAGGTGGAAGGATCACTTGAGTCCAGGAATTCGAGACCAGTCTGGGCAACATAGTGAGACCCTGTCTCAAAAAATAAAAAATAACTCCTCCTATTACTGGATATATTGGACTACTACTAAATGGACTACTAAGTAGTCTAGTCAGTCCTCATTTATCATTCTTATAAAGGCCTGAAGGAAAGACAGAAATAGTCTCATTGGTTCTAAAATAAATCCCTTAGTTCTATAGAAGAACTACCTGTCTCTTGGGGAACATGAGAAGGTTCCCATCATCTCAGCCTGAAAGCCATCTTTTGTCTTAGCCATGTTTTCCATTGCCCATCATTTACTAGGAAAACATTCCAATGAGTGTACAGTGAGTGTTACAGACCACCAAAAAAGATGAAGTGGAGATGCCCAGCATGCCTCACTATTTATAAGAAAATATTTCCCCAAAAGATGGGAAAATCCGAGTCTTTAAATACTCTGAGAGAGAGAAATAATGGAAAAAACTCTTCAGTCTCTGTTCTGTTGGTTCGTGAGATTTTCTCACAAGTTATTTGGATGGGCCATTAAGTAAGTCACATAATGACTGGAATTTTCTATTAATTGCCTCACTTTGGGTTTCTGGCTAAAGTATCTGGCAGCAAGGCTGAAGAACAAGAGAAAAGGAGTGGGTGGTGGTGGGAATGTGAGACCATCCATTGTTTATTGCCTGGAATCCTAACTTAGGGGAGAGGGCTGGAGGGCTGTCTTTGATAGGACCGTCCACTTGGATGGATAGAAGTAAATGACTTGGCTTCTTGTCTTTTAAACAGTTTAGGTTAGCTTTTCTTTCAGAGGGTTACTTTACTTGCTGTGTCTGCTATTGTCACCAGGAAGTTCATGGATCGGATTCTCTGGCATAGCGCACACACATTAGTTTGTCTTCCTATACACATCAATCATCTTGGCTTTGGGAAATGATAACTTAGTTTAATTCTAGTTTTCCTTTTGCTTTGTGCTATTAATCCCTTTGTGGTGTGGATCCTGAGTCTATTAGTCAGGGTCCAACCAGAGAAACAAAACCAATAGGATACAAACACACACACACACACACACACTTTCATCAAGGGATTTATTATAAGACTATAGCTTATGTATTCTGGAGGATGTATAAGAAAGCCCAAATTGATAGGACAGGTCATTAGGAAGAGAAGATCACAAGCAGGCTGGAATCCCACAGGCAGCATCTGAAGTTGTTTTCTATGGGAGGAATTTCTTCTCTCCTTCAGAAAGCCTTAAGGCCCTGCTTTTAAGGCCTTCCAACTAATTAAGTTGGGTCTACCAAGAGTGATCTCCCTTAAAGTCAACCCATGACGTCCCATTAGGGACTTCATTTGCAGCTGCAAAATCCCTTCACAATAGCACCTAGATTAGTGTTTATTGAATTACCAGGGACTGTTAAATTCATCAACACATTGGGAGACGCCAAAGAGGAGTTGACTGGAAAATCATCCTGCCACAGATGTTTATCAAATCGAGGCTGGGGTCTCTGCTACTCTCTCCAAAAACCGTTTCTCTCTTAGTTATATAACTGCCTGCTGTATACCTCACCCAGGGAAGCATGGTTGGCTAATCTTTGTCAGGATTGGACCCCACTCTTGGGTTTTCAAACATTGCATATAAAACAAGTTTTTGTTGACTGAAAAATGTTTTTCTGTTGATAACCATTTTTAAATATAGCTTTTTAAATATTTGTTTAAACTTAAACACTAAAGCGTAAGGGCCACTGTCAATAGAAAACTAAGGTCTTATTTTACCAAGGAAACCATTAAAATGATTAGTTTGAGGGTATGGCTATAAAAGGGTAATAGGAAGGTCATTTGGTGGTAGAAGTGTCCTGTACCATGGCTCTGTCAGTGCTCATATCCTGGTTGTGACTCTGTGCTGCAGTTTTGCAAGATGTTTACCATGGGGGGAAACTGGATAAAAGTACATGGAATCTTGGGCAAAATCCACAGGATCTTTCTGTTTCTTACAATTGCATGTGAATATACAATTGTTTCAAAATTAAAAATGTTCCATTTTGTAACAGCAAAGGATTTTTCAAATAATAGGAGCAATTATTTCCTAATTGATCTTTTTAATCATGTTAAAGAAGTAGACATCTATATATATTTAGCCCTGTGCTGGGAATTATATATATTATATAGTATTACATAATAAGTATATATATTTTATTTTATATATAATTTTATAGAGGGGGGGCCTCACTACATTACCCAGGCTAAACTCACTCATGGGCTCAAGTAATCTTCCAGCCTCAGCCTCCCAAGTAGCTGGGACTATGGTGGCACAACACCATGACCACTATGTCTGGCTACTCAATATGTATTTGAGTACAAGAAAGCATACGATGGGAAAATTGATGGTGACAGTTAAGTATAGTGTTTAATATAAAAGGGTTTTGTAAAAATCAGGGTCAAATAATTAGATGAAATATTGGGCATAGTGTAAGAAGATGGAGTCTTCTCTCTGTAATGATGACTGAGAGAAGATAGATAGCATAGCCTCAAAAAATGCCAGACATAACCATAAAGTATAAGTCCAAAGGAAACCTCTAGAAATATGGAGAAGGTAGTTTTAGGACAAATATAAAATATCCTTTTAGCTCAGAAAGTTGTATACGTTGAAAGTATGTTCAAAAGTTTAAATAAATGCGATTTGTAGATTCACTCATTCGGTAAATATCTGCATGCCTGTAGTGTGTCAGGCAGATATCTACAGTTTTTGTTGTTGTTTTTTTAAAACAGATCTTAGTTCTGTCACCCAGGCTGGAGTGCAGTGGTGCAATCTTGGCCCACTGCAACCTCCACTGCCTGGGTTCAAGCTTCTCCTGCCTCAGCCTCCCGAGTAGCTGGGATTACAGGCATGTGCCACCATACCTGGCTAATTTTTGTATTTTTAGTAGAGACAGGATTTCACCATATTGGCCAGGCTGGTCTCGAACTCCTGACCTGAAGCCATTTGCCCACCTTGGCCTCCCAAAGTGCAGGGATTATAGGCGTTGAGTCACCGTGCCTGGCGTACAGTCTTGTGTATTTCAGGAACTTTCCTAACATGTAAATGTTGATGTCCTTGAGGCTAACCATACCTTTCCCCAATCTCTATTGATAAAACTATAAAATCTGAGAACCACCTGGATTAGTTTTTCTCAGTGTATAATATTTCTGGTCTTACTGCATGGAGACTTTTACGGAGAAGTGAAATTCAACCAGTCAATTTTACGATAACACTCCTGGCTGCTGTATGCACTGTGCCAAGACTGTTTAGCCACTAATGGAGAGGACTTGTCTACTTTGCTTCTCCTGGTTTTAAAAAACATCTTTTAGAGGCTGACCACCTCAGTGAGTGCTACCTCCCTACTGTCAGTTGTTCAAGTGGCCAAAGAGCAGCAGCAACACTGTCATTTTAGATAAATTCAGGGTCCTGTCCAGGAGAGGGCCCTGTATCAAATAAACCTCTACCCTCACCAAGAAATGTTAGATTGTTTTAAGGAAACCGTGATTCTATATTCCACCCATCAGCCTCATTGGCAGACACATTAGTTCAGGCCTAACCCGGAATGAGGATGTTCATGGCTGGACTGAAGGAACTGTCCTGCTAGGGAGGTCTGGGCCGGCCACTTATGGGTCAGACTTTAGAATTTTTGGAAGTAGTAAAAGGGGGCTTTTGTCTCCCAGAATAGCAACAGTTATCATTTAAAACCAGTGGCTTCTATATACAGCAAGTGCTTCTATATATACACTCATGTATTGTTTATATAGGACTATTTTAAGATCTGTGTCACATTTTTCTGGTGTATTTTATGGTGGGAAAATTCAATTGGAAAAAATGCACTTAGCTCTGGTGGGGATGGTAAGGTAAAATAAGTACTTAAGAAAAAAGACACACACAGTTTGTTTTTATTTTTATTTTAGTTTTCAACAGTACAGAAATAGCTAGGTGATAGTTTCCTAAATGAAATTGTATTACTTCTCCTCAGCAGGTTTGATTTTAGCTCGTGTTCTAATACTAGATTTTTTTTTTTTTTTCTGAGATGGAATCTTGTTCTGTCAACCCGGCTGGAGTGCATGGCGTGATCTCAGCTTATTGCAGCCTCTGCCTCCCAGGTTCAGTCCTGCCTCAGCCTCCTGAGTGGCTGGGACTACAGGAGTGCACCACCACGCCCACGCCCGGCTAATTTTTGTATTTTTAGTAGAGACAGGGTTTTGCCCTGTTGACCAAGGTGGTCTCGAACTCCTGATCTGAGGTGATCCGCTCACCTCGGCCTCCCAAAGTGCTGGGATTACAGGTGTGACCCATTGCACCCAGCCTCTAATACTAGGTTGATCGCCACAGTAGTCAGAAGACTTGCAAGGCACACATCAGCATTCATCCGTGTATTCATTACAAAAATCTGAGAAAATGGCTTTACATGTTTGTTATGTGGCTTGTAATTCAGGGTTTATTTTTCTTTGGGTTTTGCCAGTGTTGAATTCAGAGGGAAACGGATAGGGAAAGGACCTGTCTAAAATACTATTAAGAGTAATGTGGGTGCCGGGCGCGGTGGCTCACGCCTGTAATCCCAGCACTTTGGGAGGCCGAGGCAGGCGGATCACGAGGTCAGGCGATCGAGACCATCCTGGCTAACATGGTGAAACCTCGTCTCTACTAAAAATACAAAAAACTAGCCGGGCGTAGTGGCGGGCGCCTGTAGTCCCAGCTACTCGGGAGGCTGAGACAGGAGAACGGCGTAAATCTGGAAGGCGGAGCTTGCAGTGAGCCGAGATCGTGCCACTGCACTCCGGCCTGGGCGACAGAGTGAGACTCCATCTCAAAAAAAAAAAAAAAAAGAGTAATGTGGGTATAGAGCCCCAGGCACTCCCATAGCCCAGGTATGGTGTGGCTGTGGCAGGGCAGCCCCAGTGGGTTGTGTGTGTTAGGGCAGTGAGTGAGGGGCTGGGGCTCTATGAGGGCCGACCCCCTTCCTACCTGTTCTTTGTAGAGGGTGGCATCAAGCTAGGTGTTCTGGGAGAGATGAGAAACAAAGAACTTCCATATCTCTTTCTTGGTATAAGAAAAAGATATGACCAGACACAGTGGCTCATGCCTGTAATCCCAGCACTCTGGGAGGTCAAGGAGGGTGGATCACCTGAGGTCGGGAGTTCAAGACCAGCCTGGTCGACATGGTGAAACCCCATCTCTACTAAAAATGCAAAAATTAGCCAGGCGTGGTGGTGCACGCCTGTAATCTCAGCTACTTGGGAGGCTGAGGCAGGAGAATCACTTGAACCTGGGAGGTAGAGGTTGTAGTGAGCCAAGATTGCACCACCGCACTTCAGCCTGGTTAACAAAGTGCGACTCCATCTCAAAAAACAAAAAAGACAGATGCCTTAAGAGAAATTCAGATGACATTATAGGAGCTCAAAAATACAAAAGATAAGTTCTGCCTTGGGGAATAGAACAGGCTTCCTGGTATGGGTGATATTATGCACGGAATTAAGAGCAAGGTTAAAAAGGATTAAAAGGGCTCAAGCAGAGGAAGGGGCAAGTAGGGCCATGGAGGACCTGACAGTGAAAAGTCAAGTCTGGGTGGACGAAGCTTAAGAAGGGTGAGTGGCAGTTGTAGTGTGGTGATGCCTTTGAGCCCTGCCCTAGGAACATTTTCTCTCTAATTTAGTAGCTGATGAGAAGTGAGCACTGTGTGTGCGTGATGGAATGCTGTGGTTATGTTACGGTGAGTAAGTCTTCCTTTGTGAATGGAGGAGTAGAGAAGAAACTGGAGTGTTGGCCATTGTGCTAGACTTGGCATGCGCTGAGGACTAACATGAAGGTGGATCCAGAGTTGATCTGGAGCTGATGGTCTAATAAGGGAGACCACGTTGTGGCACACTGAGCTCCCGGTGTGCAGATAACAAGCTATGGGGTGAGGAGGCATGGAGCTGACTGATTTTAGATATTTGAAGGCTGCTGTCAACCTCATCCCTGCTCAGATGTCTCTTCCATCTAAACATCTCTGGCTTATGTAATTGTTCCTCCTGTGACATAGTTTGTATATGGTACAGCATTTCCCCTCAGTTTGCCTCTTGTAAAATACAAGACCCAGACCTGAACTAAGATTCCAGATATAGCTAAATACGGGAGGAGAATTGCTTCTCTTATTCTGAAGTTGTGCTGCCACTCAGTTATCATGACATGCCCTGTTGCTGGATCAGCGTGTGATCTGTCTATCCTAAAGGGACCTGCTGTCAACAAAGGGAAGGGGCAGGAAAGGGAGCCCTACTGAAGGGGCCACATGGAGGGTGTTCCCCTTGGAGCCTGAAGTCTGCTGAACCCACTTAGCCCCTCCTCTTATCACTGCATCACCTATTCCCCGCTCCTGTCTCCAGCCCCATCTCCCATCTCACTCCCCCCTGTAGCTGTTGTCAACACCCTGACTGCCACCAGCTCTTCCCAGTGGTAGTTTTCCAGGTATATACAAATGTCAAGTTTCACTGAGCTGTGCATCTTATGCAGCTGTGTGTGTGTACCTGTTCACTCATTCATTCTTCATTGAAAAGGAAGAAAAAGAAAAGGCAAAGATTTCAGAGTTTTAAAGCCTGGGTGATTGGAAATCTAATGGTGTCATGTTCAGATCTAGGGACTCAAAGAAGGAGGTATTACTTTGGAGAGGACAGCCAAACTGTCCTAATGACAGGCCTTTTCTCTCTTGTCAAGGCTACTTGGCAGAAGGCCAGTTCGGGCCTCCCTGTTAGAAGCAGGAAGGCGTAGAAAGCACACTGGCCAGAGACTATAGGATCTTCCGCATGTCACTTACACTGTGACCCTCAGTCCCTTCCTCCACCACAGTCTTTATCTCCAGCATCTTCTGTCGCCAAAATCACCTTTCTTGACCTTTCGGCTGCATTCGATACTTATGACTGCTCTCTGCTCTTTGGGACAGTTTTTATTTTTCGTTTTTTAATGTGGCTTCCAAAACACCCATTCCCTTTATTCTCCCCTCCCCTTCCTGCTGGCCACTCTTTCTCAAGTCTCTCTTTGGTTCTATCTCAGCCTCCTGACCCAGGAAACTCGGGCACCCCCATGCTCAGCACTGGCTCTTCTCGCCATCCATGGCCTAGGTGATCTCAGTGGGTTTCTGGCTCTGCTACCATCTGTACTCGCTCAGGTTTTATCTGTAGCTTACATGTTTCTCTCTCTTTTGAATTCTGGACTCATGTATCTAACTATTTGACATTTCCGCTAGGATGTCAAACTTAACCTTCCAAAATCGAGCTGACTTCTGCCTTCTAGACTGATGCCATGCACTGTCCTCCACCGGGAGTGGCAACTCTGTTCCTCTCATTGCTCAGGCCAAAAAGCAAGTCAGCTTGACTCCTCTCATTCTCCTCCACCCCCCATCCAGTCCGTCAGCAAATCCTGCGGCCTGTTTCTAAAACACTGTCTATCTAGAATGCAGTTACTTCTCACCACCTGCACTGTTGCCCCCCGGGCCCAAGCCACCATCCTCCCTCACTTGGCTTACTGGTAACTTCCTGATTGGGTTTGCCCACCTCAGCCCTTTCCCAGGGCCATTCTCCTCCCACCTGCTGCCAGGCCTTTCTCAACCATGCAGCCAGAGGGACTCTTAAAACAATGCAGATCATGTCACTCTTCTGCCAGAGCCTTCCAGCGACCACGGAGTGAGAGCGAAAGCCTTTCCAATGGTTACATGGCCTGCATCCCACCCCATACAGCTCACCTTTCCTCTCGCCCTCCTGCCCACTCGCTTCCAGCCACAGTTGCCTCCTGGCTCCCCACCCACCACAGCGCATCAAGCCCCTCCCTCTTCAGGGCCTCCCGACTGTTCTACCTGAAAACATTCAGCCCAGGGTTGACTTCCTGTGCTGCTGCTTTGCTCGGGGCGAGTGGGGGGGGGCGTGGGGCAGGGGGGACCATCCTGTATTAAATGTCATCCCACCCCTACTGTTGTTCTCCACAGCACCTTAACACGACCCGACATGCCTTTTCACTTCAAGGTTTATTCTTCTATTAGTTTTCCCAGAGTCTGCTTCCCTAGTGTCCGTCTGCCATGCTCGAATGCCTCTTGAGAGCCAGTGCTGTGTTTTGGTCCTTGTGGTATGGGCCTGGCTCATAGTAGGTGGTCAGCAGATATTTATGGAACAAACAAATGAATTTGTGCGACTATAGTTCATTGTTCAGAATTCATTCATAGCCTGGATTTTATGGCTTATATATTATGTTCATATACATTCTCTCACTTGATCAGTTTGTTTACTTGTAAATCAGACTAAATCCAATTGTGATTATGTTTAAAGTGTATTGACTTCTTTGACTGCCAATATGCAAATTGGCTTCCTCTGGAGATCTTAAGTATAGCCATTAAAAATATCATGTCATTTTTCGTTAGTGACATGGGACCTAAATTTGGACTTGCAGAGCTTTTGCTTCTTTTATCACTAGTTCTGTAGAACTCTCTCTTTGAAATTTTATTGATTCCTATTCATTGAATTATTAAAATTTGATGTTAGTAGATCAGAAATTTAAAAAAGCCTATCAGCTGCTTCATTTGCCCTCTCCTTGGTTAGTAAGGAGGCCACAGCATCTCACAGCTTCAGGGAAACATGAAGCATTGCATTCTGTGCTAACAGTGCCCCCTGGAGTTGTGCAACATGGATGTCATGGCGAATGTAAGATGTTTGGCTTGAGTTTCTCATGGTGGGGTCTCTGTTTTCTTCCTGCTGTTTGAGTGGCATTTTAGGACCCCACAGGCTCAGTTTGCCTTGTGCTTGCATTATTGGGTCTTCTTGACTACTATGTGTCACTTTTTATTAGCATAGCTATATCCCGTTGTTCCTAATTCTCTTCTGCTACATCCATTCCGTTGACTTTTTTCCTTAATTAGTCTACCTAGTCCCATTTCACTTCATTGGCATCAACATCATCTGATAGCAAACAAGTCCATATTTTCTTCTGGCCGTTACAGGTGCCCTTGTTGGATTAATCATAATAGAAACAGTTATTACCACCAAAATACAAACTGTATCTGTCATTCAAAATTTGAGCCCAGAAGTGTGGTAAGGTTAAAAGATGGAAATGTGGTAATCCACTACCATTCTGGGCTGGTTTACCAATTCAGAGAGAATATGCAAATAATAAACTTTAATTTGTGGAGCAGTGGAAGCAGGCAGAGGTAGAAACTTGATCCCAGTTCTACCTTGTGTAGATTATATTAGTTGCTTAGTCCATCTCCCATTGCAGACATGGTTTTTGTAATTTCACCTGTGCTAGTGCCCTGCCCTGAGCACTAGTGGTTATAGAAAGATGGACAATCTAGGCTGTTATTTCGTAATAGCTTGCTTATGATTCTGAATTTGAGGAGAGATGTATTTATAAAGCCCTGCACTCTGAAAACAGGCCTGTTTAGATTCCCTTAGGACCAGAAAAAGAGGAGAAGGGGTAGGAATTTAAATACCAGGACAGTTCAAACTGCCTGGTGTACAGCAAGATCTCTTACAGCTTGCAAGAAAGGGCCCTCTCCAAGCCCTGATTGTGACAACAATTTATGCTTTATTTGATCTATATGCAGTTTATGAAGTTTATTTAGTCTATGCATATTTAAAAGTTTTAATGTTTAATATCTGTGATTAAATATTTTGCTGGCTGCTATATTTTCATTCTTCTTGTTGGAAGTTAAGAATCCATCAGTTTATCATCTTTTTAAGTTTTGGGTTTATTCTTCTATTCGTTTTCCTAGAGTTGCTTTTCTGTTTTCAGTCCTGACTTAATTTTTCCAATACTCAGGTTAAGAAAGGTCCTATTTGAGCTCAGTTTTGAAAATTTTTGTATTGAAAAGTTGTTTATTTGGGAGGCCCATGTGGATCACTTGAGGCCAGGAGTTCCAGACCAGCCTGAGCAATATAGCGAGACCCTGTCTCAACAAAAAATTTAAAAATTAGTTGGGCATGGTGGTGTGTGCCTATAGCCCTAGCTACTCAGGAGGCTGAGGTGGGAGGATCACTTGAGCCCAGGAGTTCAAGGCTGCAGTGAGCTACAATCACACCACTGCACTCCAGCCAGGGAGTAAGACCCTGTCTCAAAAGAAAAAAAAAAAAAAAAAAAAAAAAAGTTGTTTACATTTTCCTTTTGATTGATCCCTTGACAAGGACTAAAGTCCCTGCAGTGAATGGTTAAGTGGAAAGGTGCATGGAATCACTGTTCTCCAAAAGCCTGAGTGAAGGAGAGAGGTGTCATTGTTTTTCCTTTGTACTGTGCACAGGGAAGAAGTTTCAGAAAACAGGACTTCTCACCAGGAATTCCAAAGCTAAAAGAATGTGGCCCTGGGGCAGATGCAGAAGTTTCAGCTTTAAAACAAGTGAACTTGGAGGAAAACTTAATTTTCAGTCTAAGAAGCCTAATTCACAGAAATAATTTCTCCTAGAGTAAGGCCCTTTCCAGCCAAATCTGTCAGTGCTATTGAGCTGGTATTTCAAGTATGTCCATCTGCATTTAAACGAGTTGCTCCAAGACAATCTGATTATACGGTAGTTACTTTGGTGAGAATAGCGCCTCAGTGGAATGGAAACTTCATTTTGAGTCTAATATTAGACCTTGCTTTGGAAAATTCCTTTTAAATGATCACAAGCTGGGAATAGCAAAAGAATTTAACTTTCGACAGACAGCATTCACCAAGAATTTTTAACTGCTTATGTTGGGTCCTTGGGAAAGCAGATGTGAGAAACCTACTGGACCAACTGGACGAGATGAGAATTGACTTGACCTGATGCAGTGTTTATATCCATTGCTGATAAGTTTCCCTCCTTGTCTCCTCTGCTCAAAATATTTTCATTCTTTGAGCGTGAGCATGCTAGGGATGAAAATTTTAGGACGCCTAATTGTCTAACAATCTAAACTTCTAGGCTTGTAGGCACGGCTGCCTAGAAGGGGGTCTGAGGCAGAGCAGAAGCTGACTTAGACTGCCAAGTTAAGAAAGGGCCAACAGATCCGCAGGACCAGAGCCAGCGTCTGCGTAAGTGCTGGGAACTTGATCAGATGCAGCCCTCAGAATATTTTTAATGTGGCTGGTTGTATCTGGGCGAACTTACCCAACTTAAAGTGTTAACTAAACTTTATTTAAAGCTCTTGCACCCCCACCACCAAGAAAACACTCTGTCATTAAACAGAAGTTATACAAAAATTAGCTGATTATGAAGTTTCCAGATTATGCCTATTTTGCTTCATTTATGGATATGTTTTAGATACTTCGCATGCTTTGGATTGGGAAAACCAATATTGTTGTTTGAGAGATGCTCTTACTATTTTAAAAGATCTTTGAGATTGAAATGTGTCTTTTTTACTTTTATTTTTTTTATAGAGATGAGTTCTTACTATGTTGCCCAGGCTGGTCCCAAACTCCTGGCCTCAAGCAATCCTCCTGCCTTGGCTTCCCAAAATGCTGGGATTACAGGTGTGAGCCGTTGTGCCCTGCCTGAGGTGCATCTTCTAATCACTGTGTACATTTAATAATATAGTGGGGTTTTTTCCCTCTAAGCTGGTAATAAGTTGATGGTGCCTTAGAATTTAGGAAAAACATTAATAAAATAATGAGCGTTACCACTTAGTGATCACCCAGTGGATTCCAGGCAGTGTCTTTGCTGGGTACCAGCATTATCTCTGATCTTCACAACAACTCTATTGCAGTAGCAATTATGAGGCTGGCTTTAGAGATAAGGAGACTGAAACTCAGAAAAGTTAGGTTTGCTCATGGTCTTCTGCTAGTAATGGCTAATGAGTGGCCTGCTGGAGTTCAAATCCAGAACTGTTCAACTCATGTTCTTCCCTTGCCATCCTGGTCTCAAGTGATCCATCCCCAAAAGCAGCAGTCTTTAATCTATTTATGCCTAGTGTTCCATTATTGGAATGCTAAGCTTGTGGGGGTTATTTATATTCTACTGCTCAAGATCATCACCAAGGTCTGATTTTTCACAAAAACTTGCAACCTCTGACATAAATGGGTTAAACTTTTTTTAGTCTCAGATCCCTTGAAACTCTTAAAAATGATTCAGAATCCTTTTATTTATGTGGTTTCTATCTTTTGATATTAATATATTTGAATTAAAATGGAGACCTTCAAAACATTGGTTGATTTAAAGGACAGTAATCCATTGCATGCTAATATAGTGTTTTTAATAAAAATATTTTCTAAAACAAATGGTAGAAGAGTGCCATTGTTTTACTTTTTGCATGTCTAATCAAGCTAAAGGGAAGGCAGCGGGGTTCAGTCTTTTGCATTCAGTCTGTGTGGTATACTGTGTTAGTTGAAGTGTATCAGGAGAATCTGGCCTCACACAGGTACGTATTTGGAAAAGGGAGGAGTATCAGCTTTTTTGGACAGTGATGGGTATTCGCCTTTGATATTACATCAGAACTCCATAGGTAGTAATTTCTTAAAGGTTAGTTGCAATGTAGAATCTGAAACCATACCAGTGGACATTTGGACTCTTACATTACCTTTGTTTGGACTGAAATCTTCTTTACAGAAGAATATTGAATAATATATGTAGGTACTCCCCCTTCCAAATAATATATGTAGATACCTCCCTATTCCAGGAAGTAGAGCTTAACTCTCATCCTTGAATGGGTAGGCTAGACTTAGCAACTTGTTTTCAAATAATAGAATTAAGGAAAGGGAAAAATGAGTAACTTTCCAATGGAGAAACCTGGGAAACACAACCTTAACCAAATGATGAAAAAGGTCAACATCAGCAGTGATGACATATAACCACTGATGTGATGTAACTAGAAAACCTATAACCCAGTCTACTCATGGGTAAAACATCAGACAAGCTCAAATCGGAGGATATTCTGCAGGAGGCCTAACCAGTACCCTTCAATGTTGTCAGTGTCATAAAAAGCAAAGACCAAAAAACTGTCACAGACCAGAGGAGACTAAAGAGACATGACAACTAAATGTGGTGTGGTGCCTTGAACCAGACAACAAAACAAAGAGGATGTTATAGAAATAATCAGCGAAATCCAAATAAAGCCTGGAGTTTACTTAATAGTAATGTACCAATGTCAATTTTAGTTTTGACAAATATATCATGGTAGTGTAAGATGTTAACAATGGGGGAGACTGGGTAAAGGGTTTATAGGGACTCTCTGTACTCTTTGCAACTTTTCTGTAAGTCTAAAATTATTCCAAAATAAGAAATTTTTTTTAAAATCCGTTGTTCTGTCTTATACTCCAAATGGATTGTGTACTCTTGCATGATTTTGTAACATCATTACCATAGTCACTTGAAAATTATTGGTTCACTGAGTTATAGAGATCTTCAAAATGTTGACAGATTGCAATATTCAGTATTTTAAAAAATCATTTGTTACTATCACCAGCAATCTCATCAGAAGAGTCTTTAATTGTGAGAAGCTATTACGCTCGTGGTGGCTACAAGTTTCCCAAAATTTTAATTTTCTTTTTTTGAGACAGTCTCACTTGTTGCCCAGGGTGGAGTGCAATGGCACCATCTTGGCTCACTGCAACCTCCACCTCCTGAGTTCAAGCCATTCTCCTGCCTCAGCCTCCTGAGTAGCTGGGATTACAGGCACGCACCACCATGCCTGACTAATTTATTTTGTATTTTTAGTAGAGACAGGGTTTCACCATGTTGGCCAGGTTGGTCTTGAACTCCTGATGTCAAGTGATCTGCCTCCCAAAGTGCTGCAATTACAAGTGTGAGCCACTGCACTCAGCTTTTTTTTTTTTTTTTTTTTGAGTGGGAGTCTCACTCTGTTGCCTAGGCCTGGAGTGCAGTGGCACAATCTCGGCTCACTGCAACCTCCGCCTCCTAAATTCAAGTGATTCTCCCACCTCAGCCTCCTGAGTAGCTGGAATTACAGGCACACACCACCACATCCAGTTAATTTTTGTATTTGTATTTGTATTTTTATTTTTATTTTTATTTTTATTTTTTTTTGAGACGGAGTCTCGCTCTGTCGCCCAGACTGGAGTACAGTGGCCTGATCTCAGCTCACTGCAAGCTCCGCCTCCCGGGTTTACGCTATTCTCCTGCCTCAGCCTCCCGAGTAGCTGGGACTACAGACGCCAGCCACCTCGCCCGGCTAGTTTTTTGTATTTTTTAGTAGAGACGGGGTTTCACCGTGTTAGCCAGGATGGTCTCGATCTCCTGACCTCGTGATCCGCCCGTCTCGGCCTCCCAAAGTGCTAGGATTACAGGCTTGAGCCACCGCGCCCGGCAATTTTTGTATTTTTAGTAGAGACGGGGTTTCACCATGTCGGCCAGGCCGGTCTCAAACTCCTGATCTCAGGTGATCTACCCACCTCAGCCTCCCAAAGCGCTGGGATTACAGGCATGAGCTACCGTGCCCAGACAAAATTTTAATTTTCTGATGAAAGCTCAAATTTTATCATTGGTAGTCCACCCTGCCTGTTGTTTTCCTTGATGTGACAGGTTCATTTTTGAGAAAATGCCTGACATATACCCAAGTCGGTATAACCAGTTTGTCTAGTAGTCAGTCTTTGAAGTAAAAACATTCAATAATGAAAATGGCTGGTCCAACTTGCAAGTCAATCACAAGAGTCTTTCCTCAGCACAGCTGCCATACTTCAGAATTCAACAGAAGTGTTTTATGGCAATTCTCAGGTTGTTATAGAGATTACCAAAAGACATGTACTTGGGTCAGGATTTAATGAAATTAACGTTTACTGCTTCAGCAAGGACTTTTTTTTAAGACAGTGTCGCCGGGCGTGGTGGCTCAAGCCTGTAATCCCAGCACTTTGGGAGGCCGAGACGGGCGGATCACAAGGTCAGGAGATCGAGACCATCCTGGCTAACACGGTGAAACCCCGTCTCTACTAAAAAATACAAAAAACTAGCTGGGCGAGGTGGCGGGCGCCTGTAGTCCGCACCTGTAGTCCCAGCTACCTGGGAGGCTGAGGCAGGAGAATGGCGTAAACCTGGGAGGCAGAGCTTGCAGTGAGCTGAGATCCGGCCACTGTACTCCAGCCTGGGCGACAGAGCAAGACTCCGTCTCAAAAAAAAAAAAAAAAAGACAGTCTCTTACTCTGTCACCTAGGCTGGAGTGCAGTGACTTGATCATAGCTCACTGCAGCCTCAAACTCCTGGATCTTCCCACCTCAGCCTCCCAGGAAGCTGGGATCATAGGCGTGCGTGTCCAGCTACTTTTTCTGTTTTTTTGTAGAGACGTGATCTCACGGTATTACCTAGGCTGGTCGTGAACCCCTAGGCTCAAGCAGTCATCCTGCCTGGGCCTCCCAAAGCTCTTGGATTACAGGAGTGAGCCCCCGCTCCCAGCCCAGTACATTTTTAAGAGAAGCTACTTCCTTCCCTTTACTGCATGTGCGTTGTGACAGAGAACAGCAATCACTACGTGCAGCTCGCTCCCACTACCTTCATCTGTGCTAAGGTGCCTTTCACCATCAGCTCAAATGTCAACACAGTGAAAACGGCCAATAGCATCTTAGTATTCTTATGAAAATAGTTGGGCCTCACGGACCTCCTAGAAGGGTCTTGGGAATCCCTAGGGCACCATGAACTTTGAGAACCACTCTCTTTAGGTGGCAGTTGCTGAAAGATTATGCACCAAGAGACATTACCATTAGGAAGCAGAGAACAATGGTGCAGTGCCATGTATGTCGAGGGTGACACTCTTCTGGCATAACTTTTTCTGCCTTTTAATGGCTCATGAAGTTCTTCCATTTGTTTGTGATATCTCAGTACAATTTTAAAATGCTGAAACAGAGATATTGGTAATTCGGCATCTGTGTTTGCTGATGTTTTTACCATATTACGTATAACATGTCATTCAGGAAATTCAGAAAGTCACTTCCTAAACTTTTTATTTTCTCTAAAGGTAAATCCCACCTGGCTATCGTGCAGCGGGTAAACAATGAGGGAGAAGGAGATCCGTTTTATGAAGTTCTGGGAATTGTCACCTTAGAAGATGTGATTGAAGAAATCATCAAATCTGAGATTCTAGATGAAACAGATTTATACAGTAAGTAGCACTGTCTGAGTGTATTTCCTGAAACCTTTGCTTTTTTTGTTGTGCTGTTTGTGAGTCATCTGACAGTTCTCCAGTTGCTGCCTCTGTTTATAATGATACATGACGTGTGTAGGCCGTGCATGACCTGTCGGTATATTCCAATCCCTTTATCAGAAGGAGCATATCCTGTAATGTCAAGCGACAGCATTGTTCTGGCTGCTTCTAACCACCGATGAGGGCATTACTTGTTCTAAACAGAAAACTGCTGTTGGTTTTGAATTTTATTTTACATATGTTAAAAAAAAAAAAAAAAAAAACTCTACTAAAATTTCGTTTTATACAACTAGGTATATTGTTTTCAGATAAACTTCTGTTTGTACTTTTCATAACTCAAGTACTCTTTAAAGTGAATGGGAGGCCAGGCACAGTGGCTCACATCTGTAATCCCAGCACTTTAGGAGGCCAAGGCAGGAAAATCACCTGACGTCAGGAGTTTGATACCAGCCTGGCTGACATGGTGAAACCTTGTCTTTACTAAAGATACAAAATTAGCTGGATATAGTGGTAGTGGTGCACGCCTGTAATTCCAGCTGCTGTGGAGGCTGAGGCAGGAGAATTGCTTGAACCGAAGAGACGGGGGTTGCAGTGAGCCAAGGTTGCGCCACTGTACTCCAGCCTGGTTAACAGAGTGAGACTCCATCTCCAAAAAAAAAAAAAAAAAAAAAAAAAAAAAAAAAAAAAAAAAACCACAACGGAATGGGATTTGTTAAACTTATGGATGACAACTGTTTATACTTTCTTGTTCCAGAATCCTTGGGTCGGGGTTGGAGGTGAGATTTGCAAGTGTAGTTGGCTGGGGCAGTGGGTTGGGGGTGTGGGAAGCAGGATAGGGTAGGGTTCACAGTAAGAATGTGTTTTTCCTGTTCTCTGCTTCTCTGCCTTCTCTTTTGGTGAAGGTGAAAGTGGGGAGTGGCTCAGATCAGGGCAGGGTGAGGTGAGTATGGATACCTTATTTGCCCAGGTGTAGACTTGATCCTGAACTGAGTGTTGAACTGAGTCCTGTCTCATTAAAGTATAAAACATGATTGCTGGACTGTGGAGCTTAAATCTTCCTTGGCCGCACCGTTAGCAATGCTCAAGGGTTCCATAAAGCCAGAGATGGCCCAGGCCTGAGATGTTTGGGGGTCCCAAGGGTGGGATAGAGAAAGAGCATCTGGGCTCTGTGTATGCTGCCTGGTTTTAAAACATGTCTTCCGGAGGGGAAATTGACTATTCCAGCTTCCCAACAAGCTGGTCATTCAGGGTAAAGTCTGCTTTCCTCAAAGCAGGGTGCTTTTTATTCAGTCCTGCTAGAAGGAAACATCCCACATTTTAAAACGGAGGAAGTTTGGTAGGCCAAGGCCGGCAGATCACAAAGTCAAGAGATCATGACCATCCTGGCCAACATGGTGAAACCCCGTCTCTACTAAAACTACAAAAATTAGCTGGGCGTGGTGGCACGTGCCTGTAGTCCCAGCTACTTGGGAGACTGAGGTAGGACAATCACTCGAACCTGGGAGCCGGAGGTTGCAGTGAGCTGAGATTGTGTCACTGCACTGCAGCCTGGTGACAGAGCAAGGCTCTGTCTCAAAAAAAAAAAATTGAGAAAGTCACTGGGCGTGTTGGCTTACCCCTGTAATCCCAGCACTTTGGGAGGCCGAGGCAGGTGGATCACTTGAGGTCAGGAGTTAGAGACCAGCCTGACCAACATGGTGAAACACCGTCTCTACAAAAATACAAAAATTAGCTGGGTGTGGTGGCACGCACCTGTGATCCCAGCTACTCGGGAGGCTGAGGCAGGAGAATCTCTTGAACCTGGGAGATGGAGGTTGCAGTGAGCCAAGATTACACCACTGCACTCCAGCCTGGGCAATAGAATGAGACTCTCTCAAAATAAATAAATAAATAAATAAAACTGAGAAAGTCTTCCCTGTACCCACAAAAGAAAAAATTTTACATTTAACTAATGACTGTCTTCTGAAAACATATCCTGTTTTATCCTCACATCTGAATAGCATTCTTAAAAAGCACCCTTTCCCACATCTGTTTTATCCTTTCCTCACTTAGAGGGTCATCAGAGGTCTCAGAGAATATTATTTGTGTGTTTATGTTCTTTTCATCCTTCCTCACAAATGACTATTTAAAAACTGAGTGTGGCCGGGTGCGGTGACTCATACCTGTAATCCCAGCACTTTGGGAGGCTGAGGCAGGTGGATCACAAGGTCAGGAGATTAAGACCATCCTGGTCAACATGGTGAAACCCCATCTCTACTTTAAAAAATACAAAAATTAGCTGGGCGTGGTGGTGTGCACCTGTAGTCCCAGCTGCTCGGGAGGCTGAGGCAGGAGAATCACTTGAACCCTGGAGGCAGAGGTTGCAGCGAGTAGAGGTCACACCACTGCACTCCAGCCTGGTGACAGAGCAAGATTCTGTCTCAAAAAAAAAAAGTGTGTCTTTGTATTTCTTTGTCCCCAGGGGTGATACTTACTATTAGAAAGGCGATGTACCATTTAGGAGATCCTGTATTTGCACTTCAGTTTTATACAAATGTTAGTTTAACTTCTTTTAAGCCTTGATTGGACTGATTTCCTACAGAAGTGTTGCCTAATGTTACCTACTGGCTCAAGATGCTGGACTTGTGATTTCATGTATTTCTTTTCTTTTTTTTTTTTGATACTAAGTCTTACTCTATTGCCCAGGCTGGAGTGTACAGTGGAGCGATCTCACCTCACTGCAACCTCCACCTCCCGGGTTCAAGCGAGTCTCCAGCCTCAGCCTCCTGAGTAGCTGGGATTACAGGCACCCACCATCGCGCCTGGCTGATTTTTATATTTTTAGTAGAGACAGGGTTTCATCATACTGGGGAGACTGGTGTCAAACTCCTGACCTCAAGTGATCCACCTGCCTTGGCCTCCCGTAAGTGCTGGGATTATAGGCGTGAGTCACCGTGCCTGGCCAATTTCAGGTATATTCTTGATCTGGATAGAGATTGGGAGTGACAGCTGTTGCCATTAGAATTATTTTTAAATTCTGTATTGATTTCTGCTGTCTAGTTCTCAAAAGAATTGAGGCAGACGAAAAGTAGAAGTTGTGATCACCTTCTCAGGAAAAGCCTAGTAATCAATCTGTTTTGCTCCATGCAAGAAACAATAATGCAGTGAGTCAATTATTGGGAAGGAGCAAGCGATTGGGGTCTTGTCTTTAAGCTCTTTTTTTCTTGATCATTACTTTGTCCAGAAAAGTACTTAAAAGATGGTTTTGCAGGAAGTACCTTTCAGGTCAGGAGCTGGCAAACCACAGCCGATGAGTGCCTGTACTCTGCTTCTGTGTAACCTGCAAGCTAAGAATGTCTTTTCACATCTTAAAATTGTTGCAGAATGGCCAGCGTGGTGGCTTATGTCTGTAATCCTAGCACTTTGGGAGGCTGAGGCAGGAGGATTGCTTGAGCCCAGGAGTTCAATACCAGCCTGGGCAACATAGTGAGACTCTGTCTCTACAAAAAATTTAAAAATTAGCTGGGCATGGTGGCAAACACCTGCAGTCCCAGCTACTTGGGAGGCAGAGGTGAGAGGATCACTTGAGCCTTGGAGTTGAGGCTGCTGTGAGCTGCGATTGTGCTGCTGCACTCCAGCCTGGGCAATAAAGCAAGAACCTATCTCAAGAAAAGAAAAAAGAAAAGAAAGAAAAAAAAGAACAATTACTTTGTGACGTGCAAAAATTATATGCAATTCAAATTGCAGTGTTCATAAAGAAAGTTTGATTGGAAAACAGCCATGCTCCTTCATCTTTCTAAACAGCAGTGTGGAGACTGTGTAGACCCGCAGAGCCTAAAATATTGATTCCCTGGACCTTTTCAGAGGAAATTCACGGACCACTGTCCGGATCCCATTCGCATCTGCTTGACCTTGAGGATCTCATGGTCTGGAGTAGCAGTGAAGCAAACAGATATTATTAAAACACTGCTCTGCGAAAGCATTCTTGTTTGTTTCTTAAGGGGGTTTCATTTGTGTGTTGTCTTTCAGCAGAGATGAGGGGCCTCTTACAGGTAGGGACACTCCTCCCTTGTGTGTACACAGTGGTGGTCCTTTGCTGGAGTATGGTGACATTGAGCAGCAGTGGACTGTGCACTCCAGGCTGCACGCCCTGTTGCTATATGCTTCTGTGGGTCCTGTGAGAGGCTCTGTCAGCATTTGCCTGATGCTATGCTCACAAGGGCCCTCTGCAGACCTTCCTGAAGTACATTCACTAATCAGGCTGCCTGTGGTCACTCGCTGTGGACTGCGTGGTGCCCAGGCTGCTGTGCTGAGTTGATGAGGATCTGGCCCTCCCTTCCTCCTTCCCTGTGGCATCTGTGCATAGAGCGCCTGCATCTGGAAATACAGTCCAGCCCTTCCAATATATTTTGTCTTTTTCATTCAGAAACAGCCCTGATCTCATGGGATGCATTTTCTTATTTTTTTTTTTCTCTTTTCATTCCTCCCTTAGCTGACAACAGAACAAAAAAGAAAGTAGCTCACCGGGAACGAAAGCAAGATTTTTCTGCCTTTAAGCAGACAGACAGCGAGATGAAGGTTAAAATATCACCACAGCTCCTCCTGGCCATGCACCGTTTCCTAGCAACAGGCAAGTGCAGCTTATCACAGTTTGAGATCTCTACCAACCCTGGAGTGTGTTTCTCACCCACCACTGACTGGGGTGGGCTGGGGGTGGACACTGGGAAATGGGGTGATAAGTAATGCCACTTTTGTGTTTTGTTTTTTGTTTTTTTGTTTTTTTGTTTTGTTTTGTTTTTTTCTTTTTAAATTCTCTCCTCTCCTATGTTCAGTGTCGGCATGAACCCTCTGAGACATTTACCAGGGGTGGACCAGTAACTTAAAATTGGTCTGAAAGGTAAGGATGAATGTTAGTGCCACACTGCATGTGAACAGTAGGCCAGGCCATCTCCTTCCAGCTAGGTCTGTGGGAGAGCCAGCTGGCGGAGCAGGCTGATGGTGCCAGCCTGGCACCAGCTTGTTTGATGGACAATTGAGTCCAGTCTCTCTTCAGCTTGTCCTGGAAGCACAGTTGGACATCAGTGGTAACACAGGGGCTGTGATTTGCAAAGAAGAAAACTAGGTTTTCACAATTAAATCTTTATCTTTTATGGTTTTAATGAAATCAAATTCTAAGAACTTTGATATGGATTTCTTGATGGCCTCCTCAGATCAGATTAACTCGAGTCCATTTCAGGAGGCAAGTGTTCATGTTGTTTAAACCACCAACCCAGCCGGCACTGACTGCTCCAGAGAGGTCAACGTTGAATGAACTTAAGATACTGACCAACCCTTCTCCCATCCCCAGATGCTCTCCAGGGTTGAGCTCTGGTGGCCAGGGGAAGTGTGAAAAAGTCTAAAGCATCCATTGGCTTTAGAAGACATCAGTGTCCCTGATAGGCAGCCAGTGCCTTTCATCTGCATGCAGTAGACTTAAACCATGTTTAAAAGAAGGCTAGCCGTAACCACCTGACGGAATGCTGTGTAACTCTTTAAGGTCGCGTTCTCAGAAGCCTGGAAATGCTCAATATAATATTTATCACATTAGAAAATATTCATAACTTAATACAAAGTGGGGAGAAACAATCTAAAACTATGTGTACTTTAAGATTAGAGTTGTGTTTTTGTGTGTACACACATGGATACATGAGCACACGTGCCTAGGCATGGCACTGGAAAGAAATTCTCACTCAATTGCTCAGAATGGTAATCTGAGTGGTTGGCTTATAGATAATTTTTACTTTCTTCTTTTTCTGTATTTTCTAAAATTCCTATAATGACTGTCTTATTACAAAAAAGTCAAGTTAATACAGAACTTACAGCTTTCATAAATACATAATTAGAAAATAACAGACAATGTCTTTCACTTATTATTCTTTTTCTAGTTTTGATAATACTGTTCCTCATCATTTAAGAACCACAAATTAAAACTAAACATCTAGGCCAGGCATGGTGGCTCATTGCCTGTAATCTCAGCTCTTGGGGAGGCCAAGGCAAGCTGATTGCTTGAGACAGTCTGGCCAACATGATGAAACCCTATCTCTACTAAAAATACAAAAATTAGCCAGGCATGGTGGTGGGCGCCTGTAATCCCATTTACACGGGAGGCTGAGGCAGAAGAATCACTTGAACCCGGGAGGTGGCGGTTGCAGTGAGCCGAGATCGCACCACTGCACTCCAGCCTGGGTGACAGATTGAGACTCCTTCTCAAAAAAAAAAAAAAACGCTAAAACTAAGTCTCCTACTCTGCTTCTGAGATATCATAGAGTCCAGTTGTAGGATAGCACCTTTCAGTCAGTAATTTTTGTTTTTGTATTTAAAATAAAATTGCTATCTTCGTAAATACTTTTGAACGTTACTTTTTTTTTTTAATTAGCATGTTGATGTGTGCACATGCCCTGCTCTTATTTCCAGTCTCAACCCTCTTTGTTCCCCACATTCCTCGGGGTAGTTGAGTGGGAGAGGGAGACGTGGGGCACCCGTGTGTGTGCGCTGGCACTAACCGCACCCGATGCTCCTGACCTTGGCTTCTTCCTTTGGCTGTTTGTCGACAGTCAGACTGTTATGGCTTGTTGAGGGGCATCCCCCGCACTCAAGGAGCCCGCTTGCGGTTGATTTTCATTTCTGTCAGTCAAATTAGTGTAGTTTTATGAGGACTGAAGTCCATGATGGGTTGAAAAGGAAAGAAGTAAAAGGAAAAAACGTGAGAATTCAGCACTTTCTAATTTCTCCCAGGTAATCTGTCCCCAGTGGATCACCAAACGGAAGCCTCATCCATCCAAATACTATCACTTTGATTCCAAGTATTCTTATCTAAACACCTCAATTACTATTAATAGTATAATTTTTCTCCCTCCGTTTGAAATGTAATATCAAGTTGTGTTTATATCTATAGAAGTAGAAGCATTTAGCCCATCCCAGATGTCAGAGAAGATCCTTCTAAGGCTGCTAAAGCATCCCAATGTCATCCAGGAACTGAAGTATGATGAGAAGAACAAGAAAGCCCCTGAATACTACCTCTACCAGCGCAACAAGCCAGTAGACTACTTCGTTCTCATTCTGCAGGTCAGAAGAATTATTCAGTAGTGGTTTGCTCTCCCTGAGTATCCATCTTTCAGTTTGGTGTAAGTGAATGGGTGTCGCCGTGTACATACTGAACCCTTTCTATAGGGGGCAGCCTTAGACATGGGATAATTTCATCTTCCTGTTTTCATATCTGTAAAGTAATTCTAATTAAAGCATTGCCAATAGTTACTTAAATTTTCAATACTAAAAGGTACTTTGACTGGGTGCAGTGGCACATACCTGTAATTCCATCACTTTGAGAGGCCAAGGTGGGAGGATTGCTTGAGGCCAGGAGTTCAAGACCAGCCTGGGCAACATGGTGAGACCCCTGTCACTACAAAAAATTTAAAAATGAGCTGGATGTGGTGGCATGCACCTGTGGTCCCAGCTACTTGGGAGGCTGAGACAGGGGGCAGTGGGCGGGGGGATTGCTTGAGCCCAGGAGGTTGCCATGTTTGTACCACTGCACTCTAGCCTGGGTGACAGAGCAAAACCCTGTCTCAAAAAAAAAAAAAAAAAAAAAAGTTGGGGGGATGCACTTAGTGATTGAGTTCGATGAAAATGGTGAATTCAATTGTTAGTATTTTTTGAAGAGTTTGGGAGAGTTTACCAGTACATGTCCGGATCTCAGTGGGTGTTTGAAATTTAAGTGTCATGGTTCTTTGGTCCTTTTTCCATCCTTTTTTCCATCCTTCATTAGGACTTAAGTTTATACAGCTTCTTAGAGATACCTTAGCATCTCTTCCATTAACACCACCAAAATAATCCATTTGTTGCTGTTTTTATTCCTGGTTACCAACCAAACTGTTTTATAGAGGAACTGATAGGATAATTACAGCCTCTTACACAGCAGGGTAGCTAATTCCTTCTCACTGTAACATAATTCAGTATGAGGTGGGAAGGTCAGTTCATTCTGAACTTCCTTTGAGTGGCTTTGGTGTGGGTTGACAGGAGTCCTTGTTTTATCACAGTCTCACTTAATAGAGCTCTATCCTTGGCATGGAGGCCAAAGTGGATATTAGTCAATTAAATGCTAATGTGATCAAATGTGTAGATTCAAACTTGGGAAAGTGTTGTGTTCATGTGACCCTGTGTTTGGGCAGCATTGTGGTGTCTGGAAGCAGGAGTGAGGAGTAGGAAAATGCCGAGGGTTAGCTAATTGCATGTCACTTTCTTACAGTCCTTCTTAGAAACTTCTGTTTGCGAGTTTACTAATTTAGTACCCTGATTCATCTTCTAAATTTAGTTTTCCTCAATTGTTTTTTTTTTCCTCTCTGGAGATACATAAGCTTGAAACTCTGAGTGCACTGTTGGGAATTTAGTTTATTTACTGCGGTAAGGGAATAAAACATTCATGTTTCTCATAAGTGTGAGATGTGAATATTCCTTAAGCCTGAAGAAACTGGATACATTGAAGACTGTCACAGGAGGAATTGGAAGATTGACATTGTGAATTTCAGTGGTAATATTAGAAATGATGTGGTTTTCAGTTGTCTCCTTTTGTACAGTTAGCATTTATGAAGTTGTGATTCAGTAATGCTTTATTGCTGTATAAGAAAGCCATGGGTCTAAAAATCTTATGGATAGGGGACTTCATAATCTCTGTCCATTTACAAGTAAATCTTTTAAGATATTTTTGATAAGACATGTATATTTACCTGTGTTTGTATACCAATTTGTGTTAAATACATATAGAAAGGTGACAAGTTTTTTGAACTGTTAGGCTGATAATGCCATGGGGGTTTTATAAGTAGTGTGTATATGTTTGATGAACAGGACTTACGGAGATGTTTGGTGAAAAACATGATCTTGCAGACAGACAATTATCTAAGGTACGAAGAGAAGAGCAAAATGAAACACCCTCACAGTTTTGGTCAATCTGGCATAGTTGCCATCATTACAAAGCATATTCTACATAATATGTCACTGAGCCAACACTGGAAGTTCCTGCCACTTTAGGGAGCATGTTCCACTTTTTTTCATTTTTATTTTTTATTTTTTTATTTTTTTTTGAGATGGAATCTCGCTCTGTCACCCAGGCTAGAGTGCGATGGTATGATCTAGGCTCACTGCAACCTCCGCTTCCCAAATTTAAGCAATTCTCCTGCCTCAAGCTCCCAGGTAGTTGGGATTACAGGCATGCTCCACCACACCTGGCTAATTTTTGTATTTTTAGTCGAGATGGGGTTTCACCTTGTTGGCCATGCTGGTCTTGAACTCCTGACCTCAAGTGATCCACCCGCCTCGACCTCCCAAAGCACTGGGATTACAGGCATGAGCCACTGTGTCTGGCCTCCGCTGCATTTCAAGAGCACTAAATAAGAAGGAAGCAGTAGTATCTGCCTTCCCCTTCCTGGCCTCAGTGCTGGTGAGATGCTCTCCCTTCAGGAAAAAAACCCTTTAAGTAACTGATAGGAATATAATTGTAAATAGAAACACATCATTTTTTAGTTTAGGTCCTAGATAAGATAAATTCCAAATTATTCAAGGAAAATTACCTAAGTAAACAAGAGTATTTTGTAAGTTACCATGTATATACCTCCCACTACATATGCATAAAAAAGCGAAAACTTCAAGTTATCTGAAAAAGTAGATCTTTACACTAAAATGCATTTCAGAAGCAAAAAAGACAGTTAAAAGCACAGTAAATCATGGAAAAAACTTTATTGGCTCTACATGCTTTAAATAATAAAATACATATGTAAGTAGAAATAGGAACATAATTTTGGTGGAAGTGTTTTTTACACCATCATAAAAGATCAGGCATACTGAAAAAAGTCAGTTTTAAACTGAATAACTCGTAAAATAGAATTAACAGATTTAGAGAAAATTAAACATAAGCTTTTTTGAAAGTATATTTCTCTTGATTATGTGGGCTGGGTGTGGTAGCTCATACCTATAATCCCAGCACTTTGGGAGGTCAAGATAGGAGGATCGTTTGAGGATCGTTTAAGGCCAGAAGTTTGACATCAGCCTGGGCTACAGAGCAAGATCCCCTTCTCTACAAAAATTTTTTTAAAAATTAGCCGGGCTTGGTGACCTGTGCCTACAGTCCCAGCTGCTCAGGAGGCTGAGGCAGGATTGCTTAAGCCCAGGTGTTCGAGGCTGCAGTGAGCTATGATGGTGCCACTGTACTCCAGCCTGGGTGAAAGAGTGAGAATGTCTCAATAAAAAAGCTATGTGACTCATAAAATTGATCATTTATCATGTTACAGTGTACATGCTAGTAAATACAAAAATAAATTTCATAAAACTACCTGAATCGATCATAATGAAATAAAATTAGAAATGAAAAATACATAAAAGTGCTGGGTGTGGTGGCTCATGCCTGTAATCCCAGAACTTTGGGAGGTTGAGGTGGGTGGATCACTTGAGTCCAGGAGTTCAAGACCAGCCTGGGCAACATGGTGAAACCCTGTCTCTACAAAAATACAAACATTAGCTAGGAGTGGTGGCTGCTACTCAGGAGGCTGAGGTGGGAGAATCGCTTGAGCCTGGCAGGCAGAGGTTGCAGTGAGCCGAGATGGTGCCACTGCACTCCAGCCTGAGGGACAGAGTGAGACCCCATCTCCAAAAAAATAAGATAAATTTAAAGAAAAGGCCATATATTAAAAAATACTAAGCCATGTTAAAATTGTGATAAATTCTTTTATGTAGGCTTATATTCAAGACACAGAACACAGTGTATAATGTCCTCTCATTTTTGTAAAAGAAATAAACATGCATCTACATGAATTATCTTCAGAAGGTTACCCAAGAAACTGGTAACAGCAAGTCTCTCTAAGGAGGCAACTTGGAAGGCTGGAAATAGGGTGGAAGGAAGACTGCCTTCTTCCTTGTATAGTTTAACTTTCTCACCTCATGCATGTACTATTTAAGTAATTTTAAAATAGAGCTAATGGCAAAATAAAAGTCCTAAATAGCAACTGAGTTAGAGAAAACATATAGAATGTAATAAAATATATATAGTATTACCATAAAAGTCTATTTTTAAATAATGTAAATACCATATAGGTGGTCTGTCAGTTTTAAGAAATCTTATTCCTCTAAGTACTTAAAAAGAAAATAGAGAACTATAATTATGTGAAAAAAGAGCAAAGCAGCAAACTAAAAAATAACAAATTAGTAAAGATTGTTAAACTGGCCAGGCGTGGTGGCTCACGCCTGTAATCCCAGCACTTTGGGAGGCTGAGGCAGGCGGATCACTTGAGGTCAGGAATTTGACACCAGCCTGGCAAACATGGTGAAACCGCGTCTCTACTAAAAATGCAAAAATTAGCTGGATGTGTTGGCGTGTGCCTGTGGTCCCAGCTACTCAGGAAGGTGAGGCCCAAGAATCACTTGAACCCAGAAGGCGGAGGTTGCAGTGAGCCAAGATCGCGCCACTGTGCTCCAGCCTGGGCAACAGAGTGAGACTCTGTCTCAAAAAATATATAATAATAATAATAATAATAATAATTTAAAATTGAAAATGCCTTATAACCCATAAATACAATCAAGATTTGGCTCTTTAAAAATGTCAACAAAGTCAGTCTTCTATTGGCATAATTGATGTGATAAAAGATAAAAAAAAAAGTTCTCTCCTCCCCTATAAAAGCAGCTAGAATAAAAGGATTTGCTAGAAAAAATATTCAATCTTCAAAAAACTCACAATTTCTATATTATAGAACAAGATGGCATGATAGTCAGTTGCATTCTTTAAGGGTGATATGGGCTTAATCCTAAATCCTAAGATCTGATAATATAGGCCAATCTCACTTGTCAACATTGATATAGAATTTCTAAATAAAATGGTAGCAGATAGCAACACACACCCAGGGTTACCTACTTGTGGCTGCGACTGAACTGGATTTGTTTTAGGAATGCAGTGCCAGTTTAAGAACAACAAAACCAAAATATGTCACATTAATTGGGAAAGTAGTAAAAAAAATTCTGATTTATATCAGTAGATGTCAGAAAGACAGTTGACAAAGTTAAGCATCTATTACTGATTTTAGAAGACAGATACCCCATCCCTTCACATTTTTAACTGTGAATGGTGGACAAAAAAGAAAAAGTACAATAAATCATATCCTAAACTGGCAGCCTCCCATCTAAATAAATCATTGCTTTACAAAGGTATCTATGCAAATATATTTATAGCAAATCTATTAACTATAAAATAGTAGAAACAGTTCATATCTTTTTTTTTTTTTTTTTTTGAGACGGAGTCTCGCCCTGTTGTCCAGGCTGGAATGCAGTGGTGCAATCTCAGCTTACTGCAACCTCCGCCTCCCGGGTTCAAGTGATTCTCCTGCCCCAGCCTCCCAAGTAGCTGGGATTACAGGCATGTGCCACTACACCCAGCTAATTTTTGTATTTTTAGTGGAGACGGGGTTTCACTATGTTGGTCAGGCTGGTCTCGAACTCTTGACCTCGTGATCCGCCCACCTTGGCCTCCAAAGTGCTGGGATTACAGGCATGAGCCACTATACCCAGCCCAGTTCATATCTAACTAATTAAAGTGAGATGATGATAATATGAGGGATCACTATGTAGTAATGGAAGAAGTGGAAAGCATGTGCAAAAATGTCAAGTAAAAAAAGTGTTCACAGTGATTATAACTGTTATGAACCATTTTCCTAATAAAAGTAGAGCAATAGGCTGGGCGTGACGGCTCACACCTGTTAATCCCAGCACTTTGGGAGGCTGAGGCGGGTGGATCACTTGAGGTCAGACTGGCCAGTGTGGTGAAACCCTATCTCTACTAGAAATACAAAAAAAAGCCAGGCATGGTGGTGCATGCCTGTAGTCCCAGCTACTTGGGAGGCTGAGACAGGAGGATCGCTTGAACCTGGGAGGCTGAGGTTGCAGTGAGCCAAGATCATGTCACTACACTCTAGCCTGGGTGACAGAGGGAAACTCCGTCTTAAAAAAAAAAAAAAAAAAGTAATGGATCATTGTATAATTTATGCAGTTGGTGAGGATTTGTTGGTTCTTTGGGGAGTAAAATGTCTAAATGAGCTAATAAAAAATAGTATGATTGCTTTTCCACAGCACATAACCAGATTATAATTTAGGAAACATAAAGAATAACTAAGAAATACGTGAAAACATAAGGAAAACAAAAGAAATACCTGTTTTATTTGCCATTACATAACCTACAGAAAGGAATACTCCCCCCCGCCGGAGTTAATTTTTTTTATTGGTTTCATGCCCCAAATTAATGTTCCTCCTTCCCTCTCCCTCTGCCTCATTCCCTGTGCCTCATTCCTTCTGCCTGCCTCCCACTTCATCCACACTTTTTTTTTTTTTTTTTGAGATGGAGTCTTGCTCTGTCGCCAGGTTGGAATGCAGTGGCGCGATTTCGGCTCACTGCAACCTCTGACTCCCTGCCTGGTTCAAACGATTCTCCTGCCTCAGCCTCCCGAGTAGCTGGGATTACAGGCATGCACCACCATGCCTGGCTAATTTTGTATTTTAGTGGAGACGGGGTTTTTCCATGTTGGCCAGGATGGTGTCGATCTTTGACTTCATGATCTGCCTGTCTCGGCCTCCCAAAGTGCTGGGATTACAGGTGGGAGCCACTGTGCCCGGCCCATCCACACTCTTTTTTTTAGAGCATCTGACATGGATTCAAAAGGGACTTTTCCCTATAAACAGGGGTCGTCCTCTTGTGGAGATGGCAGGTGGCATCTTAGATTTATACAGCCCTTGACAATGCTTAGTATGCCTTCACCCTTCACCTGATATGGGAAGGAGAATTTAAGCTTTTAATAGCAACCTCCTCATGGGTTTTTAAGTTGCATGGTCTGTGTACCCCCGTGCAGTAACGGATCCTCAATCTTGAGTCAAGCACAGATAACACACCCATTTTACTTGGACACCCAGCATTGAAACTTTTAAAATGGTACTACTTAAGTATATGTCAATGTAAAATTGACTAGGTATAAGCTCCCTTTGCTTTAGAACTCTCATATAGAACTATAAACCAAAACTATTAAATGAATAAACTCTCAATGTGTAGGTGATATTTGGCTGATCCGGAAGGGCCCTGTCCCAGGGCTGTGGAGGGCTGCTGCAGTGCAAGCTCCCTTGCAGTCAGCACACCTGGGCCTTTGTGTGTCCAAGATGACCGCACCCTCCAGCCCTTTGCCAAATCTGAGCTACTTTGAATGTTTCTCTGGTGTGTTGTGCTATAATTTGGCCTCCACTGGGTGTGACTGAATTACTTCCCTGTTAAATCCCACTCTGTTTCCTACTCATTAGCTTAGTGCTTCTCACAGTTTAATGTGCAGAGGATTCACCTGTGGGTCTTGTTGAACTGCAGATCCTTCAGTACGAAATGAATGCTTCCGTAGGTCTGGGGTGGAGTCTGAGATGCTGCGTTACCAGCAAGCTCCCAGCTGACAGTAGCAAGGCTTAGCTGTGATGCTCCAAGTAATACCACGTGGCACCAGAGTGGCCAAGGTGGCTGCTGGCACTGACATCTGGTGGTAGCACTTGATTGGAAAATGGTCAGTCAGATGGTCCAAAATGTGTCTAGATTAATGTTAACTATCAACATTTTGAAAAGTAAATTTAGCAAACTTGCTGAGTCTGGCCATTCCATCACAGGCTCCAGATTGAAAGCATTGCTAGAGAGTGTTGGGGCACCAGGTCTCCCCAGGCTTTGAGTGGGCATCTTTGGGTGCTGCCACCCCTCTCGGTTAATACAACCCAGTCTCTGTGCCCCTGGCATCTCATCACCTCCTTTCAGGAGTCAGGCCCCCCTGAATACTTTGTGATGGCGATTTGAAAAACAAGACAGTGAGCGGGAGACCAGGTGGCCGCTCAGCATGTGGCACATGGGGAAGTCCCACCTCGGAGCCACATGCACTGATCCTCTGGTTGGCGCTGTTTGCACCAGTGTGGTTGGGCCCACGCTGGCTAGGGAAGCTTAGGATTCCACTTTGAAGCCAGGCGTGGCACGGGCTGTTGAGTAGGTTGTGGACACTTAGAAACTTTGAGAAGAGGTTATCTGATACCTTTGTCCAAAGAAGGGCAGGATGCTGTGAGAGATACTTTACTCAGGAAGCCAACTTTGCTGGTCCAGTGAGGCCTTCTTCCAAGTTAGTCAGTTTATAAGCACGAAGCCCTACTTCCCTCTGGGAATTCTTGGAATTCATCATGTCCTGTCCTGGTTTTTTTGGTGATACGCTTGACTAGAGTAAACTTACAAATGTTTCAAAAGTAAAATCAATATGTAGCTTCCTTATATGGAAAAAGTTGTTATCTGAAAAGATACCTAATTAATCTCAAGCCAGGTAAGCCATCTCCTCCTGGGCCCTAATTTGTATACTGGTAAGGTTATTTGAAAATGATTGTTTTTTGGAACCACTAACATGTAAATGAATAAGATATGTTTACTGGATGTTTTTAAAACTTGCCTGCCAGAAAAGTTTAAATCCTATAGAGAGGGATGCAGAGGGGTGGGCAGGTTTGAAAACTCTTGGAATTGTAGAGTCATAGAATGCTCTTATAGAACTGAAAGAGCTGCAGGTACCCTTTAATCTATTACAATTTTTTATGAAGTAAAATTACTCTAATGTGATAACTCTTCCTAAGTGCTGAGATATTTTTAACAAAGTTTTTGTCAGTTTGAGGCAGAATGAGAAAAATGCAGTTGCAATGAGCTTTTCATAAAGCTATGTGTATTCAGTTTGAAGACCTGTTACTCTGAAATGATATATTTTCTAAATTTGAGGGGTTAAATGTCTGGTCTTTTATGAAATGATGGTAACAGTAGATAGCTGGGTTTTGGGTTTTTTGTTTTTTGTTTTTTTCTGAGACAGTGCCTCACTATTTCACCCAGGCTGGTCTTGAGCTCCTGACCTCAAGCAATCCTCCTGCCTCAGCCTCCCCAGTAACTGGGATTACAGGTGTGAGCCACTGTGCCTGGCAATAGTTGTGTTTTTTTAAATAAATACCTTTATTTTGCCCAGGCACGGTGGCTCATGCCTGTAATCCCAACACTTTGGGAGACCGAGGAGGGAGGAGCAGCCAGGAGTTCAAGACCAGCCTGAGAAACATAGTGAGACCCTGTCTCTATGAAAAAAATAGAAAAAATTATTTGGGCATGGTGGTGCACGCCTGTAGTGCCAGCTGCTCAGGAGGCTGAGGTATAAGCATTGCTTGAGCTCTAGAGTTCAAGGCTGCAGGATTCTTACCGCAGGTGCAGTGAGCCGTGATTGCACCACTGCACTCCAGCCTGGGTGACAGAGCAAGACCCTGTCTGAAAAAAATAAATTTTAAAACCATCTTTATGAAAAACAAATTTGGCAACCCCATGTCTTTCCCTGTATCTGTCTTTGTAGAGGTGTGTCTTACTGGCCATTAGGATGGAAATGTCTAGGAATACACTGAGCTAGCGTATCCACCCTGTAACAGTGGATCTCGACTAGATGGAGTCCAGAGGGAAGATGGCAGATCCTCCCCTGCCTGGGATCCTGTCTGAAGGACAGAGGAAGCATCAACTGGAATGGCAGTGGTCTGGAGTTTTGAGTCTTGCAGCTGCCCTTGCTTAATCGGCCGACTCAGCTACACTGCCTTTGAGGGAGTCCCTTGAGAGGCCAGGCACACAGTTTCCAGGGCTGGGGCCACTCGTCACAGACAGAGCCTTAAAGCAATGATTCCCAAAGTTTGCGGCTTGCTAGAATCACCTGGAGAGCTTTTTAAATAAAATCCTCATGCCCAGATTCACCTATATCATTAAATGAGAATGCCCGAGGGCCAGAGCCGGAGTCAGTAATTTGGGAATCTCTGCTTTGAGTGTGCAAGGCAGAGCTTCATGCCTGAGTGGAACCACTGCACACTTCCAAGAGACAGATGGTGTGAACCTATGGATTAAATAGAGGGGAAAAAAGATGCATGGTTTTCTGTTTTATAGTCATGTTTTGGTAGTGCCAGCCCTACTGGGCCTGACAGTTTATCTCCAAAGAATAGTGACCTGACATCTCTCTGCAGGGACACAACACAAAAGCCCCTGTAACTTGTACAACAAATGCTCCAGATAACTGGAGACCCCCAGGAATGGAAGTCACCATGAGGCTCCACTGCATTTGACCCTTCCTCCCGATTTCCTGCACGGAAGGTCAGCCTCAGAGCTGGTCACGCAGCCACTCTTGAGGTTACAAACTACAAAGCAGACATTTGCAGCCAGCACATAAGTGTCAGTTCAGGAAGAGATGGACACAGAATTGGGGAGACACGTACCGCAGCCACTCCTGTGTTTGTTGCTATCTCTGAACCTTGTTCCTCCCCTCCTCTCTGAAGGGACCCTACTTCAGGGACTTCCCCAGCACCCAGAGTCCCGAATTTTCAACAGCCTTCCTGTGGTCCCACAGATGGGGACGTCCTGCTGCCTGTCCCTCTCCTGCCGGGACCACCGTGCCCCCACTGAATCCTCTATGGGGTAGGAAAGCCTCCTGCATACCCCAGCGGCCTGTGGTCAGTGATGCTGCTCCCCGGCGGCCTTGAGCACCTGAGGCCCTGACCGTCCTTGCCCCTGGAATTCTCCTGTCCCCTGCTCTTCTGCCATGGTGCTGCTCTCTGGGCCTACCTTGTCAGGCTCTGCCGTGGTCCTGTTACGGTTTCAGTTTTCCCTCCTGCTCTCAGTTGTGGGCCACGCTTCAGTCCTTTTCCTGTCTCAGGTCCATGTCTCCAGCCCTGACCTCTCTCTAGACCTTCTTTCTCCCACTCGTGGTGTCCGTGTTCCTCAGCCCCTCCCGATGGGCCTCTGGTTCCTATACTCCTGTCTCCCTGATGGCTTCTCTGAATCTCTTATCAATAGCTTCTCTACTGCAGTCCCTCCTCAGCCCTGTGGCCGCCACCCTCGCAGAAGCAAACTCTGTTCCTCCACCCAGGACCCAACCATGCCAGCCCATCGCCTGGGGATCTGCTCACCCAGCTGCCTTCCAGACCTGCCCTCACTCCTCCCTGCAAATCCAGAGCCTGGCCGGCCGCTGCTGCCGCCCTGGGCTTCCCCCGTGCTGTCCCCTTCTCTTGGTCATCCACAGCTTTTCCTTCCTGTGTGTGATTTGTCTTTATGTAAGAACAAGAAGTAAGATTTTTCTGGGAGCTTCTGTTCCCAATGTCTTTTTCCTCATGCTGAGCTCTTGTGTGCCATGTTGTGGGCCATTGCTTTTCAGGTGCTCACCTGTCCCTGCTGCGTGGTCAGCCTGTGGGGGATGACAGCTGTCATCTCCGACTCCACAGTGTCACCTGTAGGGCCCTGCCCGTGTGGGGAGGGTTTTCATTACCTGCCCATTTGCAGGTGGATTTTATATCATGGGTAGAATTATAAGTTTATACAGCAAGATAATTGGCTAGGGACTGGTGAACTGTCATTTCTGTTGAACATGAAAACCTGAAAGGCAGTAGTTCATCTTCTGAAGAAATGGCCCAAGAAAGAGCTTTCATAATTGGAAACTTAATATAAAATAATAGTTTGCATCAGGTGGCATAGCATTTTTTTTTTTTTTTTTTTTTTTTGAGATAGGGTCTCATTCTGTGGCCCGTGCTGGAGTGCAGTGGCACAATCACGGCTCACTGCCTCACAGGTTCAAGTAATCCTCCCAAGTAGCTGAGACTACAGGTGCACGCTGCCATACCTGGCTAATTTTTGTATTTTTTGTAGAGATGGGGTCTTGCTGTGTTGCCCAGGCTGGTATTGAACTCCTGGGCTCAAGCAATCTGCCCGTCTCGGTCTCCCAGAGTGCTGAGATTATGGGTATGAACCACTGCTCCCAGCCTCTTAGCACCCTGATGAAGAGCTTGTTCTTTACTAAATCTTGCTGATCCCCCTTCCCTTGATTTGTGGGAGGGGAGTGATTTGTCTACTGCGTTGAGTTGTGCGCATTAAATGAATTCATAAAACACTGATGTGTTAGCACAATTCCTTTTCAATACATGGCATCTTAATTTTTGTTTACCCGTTGTAAAGGATGCCTCACACAGTTGTAGTAATGGGAACAAGAGCATTTCTGACCCTTAGCCTGAAAATCTAAAAGTGAAACTGACTTATGAGAGCATTTCAGTAGCCCAGAAAACACAGTGAACACCTACCATGCAGGGATTACAGTGGACCCTAGGGTTCCAGGGATGAATAAGACACTCTGTCCCAAAAGAACTCATCAAGGTAAACGAGAAGTTGTAGACAAGTTAGCGAAAGTGAAGAAAAGGGAAAATCTTAGGGGGAGGAGAGGGGAACTTTGTTTTAACGGAAGGAGACTTTCTTCAAAGTGCTTTTCCAAGACAGGAGAAAAATCCCGTGGAGCTTAAGTGCCTCCAGGAGTGTAGACAGCAAGTTACCAGCCTGCGAGGGGTCTGTTCAGTGGTCAGAACACCGTGCTCGTGAGACGAGAGTGGGTTCTACCCAGGTTATTCCTCTCTGTTCCATGGCCATGAACCATGTCGGCCCTTGACCCTGATTCAGCCCCAGCTCTGGCTCCTTGGACAGCCATCGCCCAGCATCGTCTTGGTGCTTGGTCCCACTGATGGAGCAAGAGTGCCGTCTTTTCATAGCTGGAGGCCTGAAGAATCCAAGAACTACAGATATTGGGAAGATACTAAGTGGACTCACAGAAAGTAAACATTACAGGCCAGGCACAGTGGCTCACGCCTGTAATCCCTTGGGGAGCACTTTGGGAGGCCGAGAAGTGAGACAGGATTACTGGAGCTCAAGAATTCAAAACCAGCCTAGGTAACATAGATCTATCTCCACAAAGAACATTGTATTTTAAGTTTTTAATATAAAAATTATTTTAAAAATAAACATCACATTTACACTGTCACCTCTGCACAATCAGCCAAATCCAGTTTTCATATTTAAAACGAATGAGACACCTCCTCTCAGTGGGAAAGATGAACTGAAGCTTTACTCCCTCAATAGTGTTGGGAAAGGAAATTCGACAAAAATCTAAGGAAGGACCTAATATTGTACAGAGTGCGCCAATAGGCTCTTGCAACTGGACTGAAAATACCTGCCTTTTCTCTCCACAGGGGAAAGTGGAAGTGGAAGCTGGGAAAGAAGGTATGAAGTTTGAAGCGAGCGCCTTCTCATACTACGGCGTGATGGCCCTGACAGCCTCTCCAGGTACGTTTGGTTCTCAGCCGCATAGGGCAGGGCCACATGTTAGGAAGTAAGGCCCCTCTCCTGTCATCTTTCTCTATCTGCCAGCTGACCCATTCATTTCCTTTTTGAACATTTTTTTGAAGTATATCATATACGCAGAAAATCTGCACAAATCCTAAGTATACACACCTCCATGAATTCTCACAAACTGAACACATGTGTAAAGCGGCACCCAGATCAACAGGACGTTACCAGCCTTACAGAACTCCCATCGCACTCCCTTTTAGTCACTGGTCCCCCAGAGTAACAGCTGTCTTGACTTCTCAGTTAGCCTAATTTTGCCTGCTTTTGAAGTTTGCATAAATGGAGACACTGTGTGTGTTACACAGAGGCTGGCTCCTTTCTCTCAGTGTCATGCTTGTCACGTCACCTCTGTTGCTGTATGTGATCACACTCTTATTTCCTCTTGCCATGTCTAGTATGCCACTATATGAATACACAGCAGTGCACGTGTCCTTTCATTGCTGATAGACATTGGGGTAGTCCTGTCTGGGGCTACTATGAATATGTGGCTTTGAACATTCTTGTACATGTCTTTGGGTGAATGTGTTTGTCCATTTCTGCTGGGTGTGCACCTGGGACTGGCACTACGGGTCAGAGGGTGTGCCTCTGGATTCAGCTCTGATGTACCCGCTTACCCCCAACCTGTGCTGTGAGAATTCCGGTTGCTCTGTATCCAGCACTTGATATTGTTGAGTCTGTTAAATGTTAGCAATTTGGGAGGTCTTAATTTGCATGTTTCTGAGGACGAATGAGGTTGTTCCTATATACTGACTGCCTGTGGTGGCCGGCTCTTGTCTGGAGAACTGGCCAGTTGAGTCAGCCAGTTAAGGGTGAGTGGCCATGGGATTGACTAAGTTCTCTGAGCACAAGATTCCAAGATGCCAGCCAGCCAGATGTTCCCTCAGACATGAACACAGATAACCTGGTGACTTGCTGGCCGCTGGGGATGGCGCTGCTTGCCAGAGTGCACACGCTTGCTGTTAACACCTTAGGCAGCCCGAACAGGTCGGGCAGGTCGACAGAGGTGCTGGAGTGCCACCTTGTGGCAAAAACACCAAATGATGTGTAGTTTTAGGAAACCTCATTTACAAACCTCAAACCTAAAAATAACCCATTTTAAAAGAATTCCTGAAAGCCAGGCTTCAAAGGGAAGTTTTTGTGACGTTGGTCTTCATCGACTGCTCTACCCAATAGTCTGAGGAACCCAAAGATGTTTTGGTTAGAAAGTCACTGAGACGTCAAGAATTCTATCGCATTTCTAAACTTCCTCTGTCCCAAACACCCCTTCTCACTATCCTGGTGCAGGTGTTTGAGTCCTGGGGGCACAGTGTTCCCACTGTCAACTGCTGACCAACACCCATACGCATTGTGAACATAGGCCTGTCTGACCCTACTTAATGAGTAGGTTTCTGTCGTAAACTTGAAGGTGACCTTCGTTTTCACTGCTTAGTGACAGAGATGGGGTAGCTCTTACCTAGGCATGAGAAGACCTGGGTTGTAGCTTCAGCTACATCACAGGCAGGTCGTGTGATGTTGAGCGAGGCTCTTGGTCTCCGCCTTAAGAGGATATAATGATACCAGCTCATGTGATTATTAGAAGACTAGGATGCAGTGATCCTCACACAAGTGCCTTTTCCCCTTGAAAACACGAGGGGAAATGTGGGTATAGCAGAAAGGTGCCATGACTGTGACGAGTTTTGGCAGCTGATCTCGAATTAGCCCCAGGTGAGCAGAACCAGATTTATAAGATGACTTTGAAAAGAAACTAGGAGTGGGTTGTACATTTCTACCAATTACTGGTTCTGAAACATAAATATCAGCCCAGTTTCTGTTGAACTGTAATGGAAGGACAAGTCTCATTCAGAAGAGGACGTGGTGAGCAGCCCTCTGAGTCTGGAACTGCTAAGAAGGAAGGGGAAATCACTTGAGGTCAGGAGTTCGAGACCAGCCTGGCCAACGTGGTGAAACCCCATCTCTACTAAAAATACAGAAATTAGCCAGGCATGGTGGCACATGCCTGTAGTCCCAGCTACTCGGGAGGCTGAGGCAGGAGAATCGCTTGAGCCTGGGAGGTGGAGGTTGCAGTGAGCCCAGAGCATGCCACTTTACTCCAGCCCCGGTGACAGAGTGAGACTCCATCTCAAAATAAAAAAGCGGGGGGAATTTCATTAATGGCATCTTATCTATTCCAAAGCCTAGTATTTTACTTAACTTTATGCTAAGATTTGGGATTTTGTATATTCATTGAGAAGCACAGTTAGTAGACTTCTCAAGGTAAAGTTTCTGTTTATTGATGTTCGCCGTCTGGGGAAAGCCTGCAATAATCAGTTCTTAAGAACTGCCTGCCCCAGAGGCGTGATTCCTGCTCAACATTTCATGTTCTGAGACTTTTCAGTCTGATGGGGTGGTGAGAAGCGGTGATGAGGCTGACTCTGGTCTGCATTCCCAGGAAATCTGTGTATGCGTTCTTTACTTACTTTCCTCTATTTTGAGATTTGAAAGCATTCCTAACAATTCAGAGCTTCAGGTCAAAATTAAAATGAGCTAAAGTTGCACATATGAGAAGCTGTAGGCTGTGCAGTGAGTGAGTATTGGGGTGTAGGCACCAGCAGTTTGGGTCAGGTTCTTAGGGCAGTTGACTAATTGAGCTCCCCTTTTGCGCAGCTACTAGTGATTTAAGCCCTTAAGAGTCGCACCTTTTGAGCTATCAACCCCAATTAGTTATTATTGGCTTAAGAGATTTCGTGGTTAGTAACAAGCCCATGGGTAGGATTTCTCCTGGTCTTGGCCTCCCTGTATTCCTCTTCCTGGAAAGCAGTGTGTGCTGTTTTGTTTCTATACCATACCGACTTGCATTTCTGCAACTGAATGCGCATATTGTATTGGTAGAACAAGTATCCCCTCCTGTCCCTTGATTACAGAGATCTCTTTTCTTGCCTTTTGATGTGATCTCACCCTGTTTTTCTCCATTTTTCAGTTCCTTTGTCCCTGTCTCGTACCTTTGTTGTCAGCAGAACAGAGTTGTTAGCAGCAGGTTCTCCAGGTAATTCTGCATGCTTCCTTTCCGTAATTCTCCCGATTGCCTCCCCTGCCCCCCATCACACCTGGCTGGCTGGGTCTGCTCCCTTTACCTGGACAGGCTGTTTTCGTGTTCCTTGGAGCGCTAAAGCTCTAAGGTTCTGTAACTTTATAGCGAGCTCTCCAGGAAAGCATAAGCCGCAGCAGGTAGAGAGTCCAGAACACTGCAAAGTCGCCATGCACACAGTAGCCACGAAGCATGGAAAGGGAGGGCTGCTCTGGCGTGGATTGTTAGTGCTCCCTGCCCGCGCGGCTGACCTGGAATTTTCAGGTCAGCAGTAGGGGACTGTTCTTGGTTCTTATTCTGACCTCAGCAAGTCATGGTGCGTGGAGTTTGCAGAGGCCCTGAGGGCCTCAAACCCTGAGGCCGCTTTTATAGAGCCCATTTGCCAAAGGCCTGAGACCTGTAAACTCTTCTTGGTAAGCAAGAAACATACCCCATCCACACAGGTGCACGACATTCCTGTCTCCTGGGTTCTTCCCACATCTGTGTGAGCGGAGCGTGAGCGCCTCTGCTGTCCGCCAGGCAGGCGGCCCTGCTTCTCCCCGCCACCTGACTTTGTTTTGGAGTGAACACCCAGCACATTCCTATCCCGCTGCTGCCGACTGCCCTGCAGGAGAGGGTGGCCGGGCCTAGCTAATACGTCCAGCCATTAAAAAGAAGGGAAAAGGCTTAATCTGTCTTTAATTAAAATTGCTGGGATTTCCTAGTTGGTAACACAACTTTCCTATATTTATCTTCAGAGTTTTTTCCATAATTACTATACTGTCATAAAACTTTGGAACATAAATTTGGCCACAAAACCTGACCTGAACTGGGGGTCAGTCACTACGGTTTTCGCTCTACTTGTTGTGAATCCTCGTCTGTCTCACCAAAAGTTAATGTGTTTGCAGACGAGGGCCGCCCCAGAATTACTGGGTGGTGTATGTAACATGGGGTGTACAGACTGTATCACCTTCCAGAATTCAAACATCTCCGGCCCCCAAGGGCTTCAGATGAAGAATGTGGACCTTTATTATTACTATTTTAAGTAAGATGGCATTTGAGGCTCTGAGCAGTGGGCTGAAGCTCAGGGTTGCAGCACCCCTGCTCGCACTGGCGCCCGTCGAGCTGTGGAAGGGGACCCAGAAGGCAGGGCCTGCTCCTCCAGAGGGTGGCCATGGAGCCAGGCAGCAGGCTTTTGGCAAAGGAGAGGATCCACTCACACAAACAGAGGGCAGTGGGGTGAGAGGAAGCAGACTGAGTCTAGATGCTTTGGAAGATCAGAGAAATCGCCCTAAAATCCTCCTCAGGAGAGAACAGGAGACTCAAAAGTACTGCAGGAGACCTCAGACAAGCAAAGTACCTTGAAATGTTTTGTTTTTATAGCCTTCAAATGTTAACACAAACTGTTTCAAAGGCGTCTGTAGAAATGGTGATGAGATAGGTGGCCAAAGCACAGGGATACAGTAGGATCTCGTTTCAAAAAAAACGGACTAATCTGTCACCCTGCGTGAAGTCACTGCATGTGCAAAGGCTTGGTCATGGGGTGGGCGCATGGTGGCAAGGTCCGAGAGGAAGCTGACAAGAAAGAATAGAAAATGCCAGCTGGGCTCACTTACGGGGTACCTACTCTACTAATGTCAGACAAGCTGTACATTATCTTATTTTTAACCCTTGTCAGACCTTATAAGATGGGTACCAGGGCTGGGCACGGCACTCACGCCTATAATCCCAGCACTTTGGGAGGCTGAGGCGGGTGGATCACCTGAGGTCAGGATTTCAAGACCAGCTTGGTCAACACAGTGAAACCCTGTCTCTACTAAAAATACAAAAATTAACTGGGCGTGGTGGTACACGCCTGTAATCCCAGCTACTCGGGAGGCTGAGGCAAGAGAATCGCTTGAACCTAGGAGGCGGAGGTTGCAGTGAGCCAAGATTGCACCACTGCACTCCAGCCTGGGTGACAAGAGCGAGACTGTCTCAAAAAAAAAAAAAAAAAAAAGGTCCACGTTTTACAGATAAAGAATCTGAAACTTAGCAAAATTGGGTCACCTATTCAAAGATCCATTCTGCTAAATATAAAAGTCTGATAAATTGTTAATTTGCCTTGTTCTCGTAGAAATGGAAACAAGGGGAACTGCCACTCTGAATTTAATTTGTCTAACAATGGAAAATTAGTTCATAAATTGACAATTGGAGGGAGAGTTAAGATACAAAAATTTTAGGAGAAAGTGACTGGGCGCGGTGGCTCACGCCTATAATCCCAGCACTTTGGGAGGCTGAGGCAGCCAGATCACTTGAGCTCAGGAGTTCAAGACCAGGCTGGGCAACATGGCAAAACTCCATCTCTACCAAAAATGTAAAAATTAGCTGGGCATGGTGGCACACACCTATAGTCCCAGCTACTCAGGAGGCTGAGGCAGGAGAATCCCCTGAGCCCAGGAGGTTGGGGCTACAGTGAGCCAAGATCACACTACTGCATTCCAGCCTGGGTGACAAAGCAAGACCCTGTCTAAAAAAAAAAAAAATTAGGAGAAAGCGAACTCATCACCGGAGATTCTTGGAGTACTTACTCACCGGAGATTCTTGGAGTTTTGTTCTGAGTGTCCTGTTTTAAGACGGCAATGGGGTAAGATGAACAGCTGCAGGATTTATCCTGCAGAAGAGACTTAAGTAGACCATTGCTCTCTCCACCTATCTAAGGGCTATTTTGAATAGCAGAGGAAGAAAAGGCACTAAAGCTCCACACAGAGGAAGCGAGGCTATCATTTGAAGTTAGGGAGGCACGTTTTGATGGGCGCAATGACAAACTTTCCCGATAGCCAAAGGGCAGGTGCAGCCAAGGGCCAGCTCCTCCGAGGGACACATTGCAAAGAGGAGCCAAGCGTCAGATGGGAGAATTGGTCTCCTCCAGTCCTGTGATAGGATGCAATTCAAGACCTGGCCAGGGTGGGCACGCAGTTCCTATCTGCAATAGTTGGTTAGAAAAGTAAAAAGTGAAAGAAGCCTTGGTGAAGGGGCATTTTTTAATGACATTTCTATTAGAAGCCACAGTGAACTTCCCTTTAAGAGCAACAACACCCAGACTGGAGCGCCTTCCACTGTGTTTTAAGGGAGGGATGCTACAGAACCTCACTGAAGACTATAGCGCCCAAGATAACTTATGCAAACACTCGTTAGGGGTTTGGGTTTGGTGTCTTCTAGTGTTCTTAAATTCCTGCGACATCCTCGGGCCACCTGATGGGGGATTTTAATGGGGTCAGAGATGAAGATAACAGGTTCAGCTAGAGGGTATGGTATGAGCAGACAAGTATTTTGATCCCTTTATAATACCTACTGATTTAATATTCTCAAGAGTCCCTTGTTTTTACTTCCGGCAAAATAATGAAGTGCTGTCCTCTTGTGGCCTGCGTTTGATACCAAGCAGCTTCCGCATGTTGGGCCTTGGCCCGTCCTCGCCTGAGCATCTCACAGCACCCAGGAACGTTCCTCACGAAGGCACACAGTGCAGGGTCTTTGCTGTTAGAGACGTGGGAGGATTGTGTCTGTCACATACACAGGGCCAAGCAGCTGAGATGGGCATATTCTGCTGGTACAGGGAAGCCCACGAGTCTGCCATATGTAGGAGACCCTCTGGCGTACTGTGCGGCCGAGACATCTGGAATCAGTTGGCTGGGCTTGTGTGGTATTTAGTGTTTTTTATTTTGGAAAATAAAGAGCTGGTTTTATTGGCTGTATCTACTTCACTTAAACAGTTGGATTTTTCCCTCCTTTTCCAGGTGAAAATAAGTCCCCTCCTCGCCCATGTGGCTTGAATCACTCAGACTCCCTCAGTCGAAGCGACCGGATTGACGCCGTCACACCAACACTGGGGAGCAGCAATAACCAGCTCAATTCTTCGCTCCTCCAAGTCTATATCCCCGATTACTCGGTGCGAGCCCTTTCGGATCTGCAGTTTGTTAAGGTGAGAGACGTGAGTGCAGCATGGCTGGACCTGGCAGTTACGTGTCAACTTCCCTGGCAAATTGTCTGTTTTGCCCCTTGCCCTCCTCGGAGCTCTCCCTTTGTCACTCTGTGGTGCCCTGCCTTCCATTCTCAACTACAAACCCTGTCTTCATCTGTTGTGCCCAAGCCTCAGGTTGAGAAAAACGTTGATCTTCTTGGTTCTATCCAATGAGCTGCCAAATGAAATGTAGCTCTTTCGGGGAATGGGAGCCAGAGATCCTGGAAAATAGAGTAGCCCCTTTTCAAAGAGCTCCTGGGTGCGTGGCTCCCTGCCTGGCCCTGGGAAGGCTGAGGTCAGGAGACTCGGGAGGGTCTCGGCGAAGGCTCCAGCTCTGTCTTCTGCCCGGCAGTCAGGGTACTTACCTTGGTCTGAAATAAAGATGACTTTTGGAGAACAAACCAGCTTTAGCTGGGGGAAACCAGTTTCTGTTTTCTAGTCCCTAAAAGTTTGAGGCTATATTTGGAAGTGGGTTACATCGGTAAGAACTGACTTGTTCACCAAAGTCAACTTGACCTTTGAAAAGTGGCTCACTGCACCCAAGTGTGATTTTTCTCCTAGAGAGGCTGCTGTGGGCCTGTCAGGGGATTGAACATGTGGAGATAAGAAAACCTAAACATAAGCATTATCTTGGTTTGTTTTCTGTGCCATCTTCTGGCCCCAGATCTCAAGACAGCAATACCAAAATGCCTTGATGGCATCCCGGATGGACAAAACCCCTCAGTCTTCAGACAGTGAAAACACTAAAATCGAACTGACTCTTACGGAGCTGCATGACGGGTTGCCAGACGAGACAGCCAACCTGCTCAACGAACAGAACTGTGTGACGCACAGTAAGGCCAACCACAGCCTGCACAACGAAGGCGCCATCTAGGCCGCACTGGCTGCACCCGCCCAGGCCTGCATCCACCCACTCCCGAGGGCCCGGCCCCGTCTGCCCATGACTTCACTGGTGTGAGCTTGTCCGCCATGCTGCACCCTGCAACATCCTGAGACCAAAGACCTTGTGCCCTTCCCAGGAGCCGCGGAGGAGGACGGTGAGGGGAGGAATGGAAACTAGAAATATGAAGTTGGCGGCCGGGGCATGGCGTTCAAGATTTTGGAGATGAACTGATTCCGCCCAAATAGAATCATGTTTATTTTTTCAGCTCTCCCCTTCATCGTTATTCACGCTCTCTGCCCTCGATTTGCATGAAGTTGAAAATTGTCGCGATTTATTTTTTCAAGAGATCATGTTTTTAAAGTGTCTTTTGCAGAGTTTTAAGTTGTTCTGTCTGAACTCTGCTGTGATCCCATGATGTGACCCTAATAGGCTGGACTTGCCCCTCCGGTAGCCTTCCTTGGCCCTCCCAGGGAGGAGCACCCTTCCTCTGTGCCCCAGTGGGCATCACTGTCGAACTCGCTGGCTGAATGAAGAAGACCGTGTTACTGCAGAACCTGCCAAGTGTGTCATCACTGTGGGGTGTAGCCTGCCTCAGAGGGACCTGCAGTCGCCTCTCTGAGCTCAGTGGTATTTTGAGAAGTTAATGTTTAACTGTACCCCTTTCCCTCAGGAAGATTTAACATTTGCTTGGGAATGTGATTTTGCTCCCACCCTAAGGAATTTTTATCACCAAAATGAATATTAATGAATTTAAAACCCATGGTTTATCATTGGCAAGAGGCAAGTTGACTTCATCCTGTCATTCCAGCCTGGGGTCTCCCAGCCAGCCCTCCTCCCTGACCCAGTGCCCCAGCTCACAGAGTGTCGCCGCCCACCTCCCTGGTCCTTGCTCTTGTTAACCCAAGATGCTGCTACACAGATGCCAAATGGAAATCTTCCACGGGGCTGTTCAGTAAACATGTGATGTGGAGTGCAAGCTCCTCCCCTTCCCGCTAGGACATACATTAACAGAAAAGGAGTCGGACCTTCTAGCTGCACTCTACTGTGTGCTGGGAAGGCATTTCTAGACCCATGTTTTTAAAGGAGGGAACTTTGGGGATTGCCAGCCCCTGCTCCTCCTCCCAGGGAGCCAACTGTCCCTCCTCCCCTGTCCCTGGGCCCATGGGGCCCGGCAGAGTGGCTGTGTCCCCTGCCTGAGGGCCTCTGCCTCCTCCCTCAGATGCGGCCCATGCCAGAGAGGCTGCCTGTACAGCCAGGGTCAGTTTGGCCCCGAACAGGGATTCAGAAACCAAATGCGTGTTGTGGCCATTTTATGTGTGTCTCCGTCTTATTTTAATACCAAATTCATCATGTAGTGAAATTATGTCAGGAGGTATTTGAGTGACTGAATTCTTAACTATAGCTTATCTGTGTTTTGTTAGCCTGAGGGATATGTGCAGGTTGTTGGCGCTATTCATACACTGAAATGAAATCATACTGACCAGTGTACACACGAGATGATCAGTCCTCGCCGCATCCATCACTAGGAAAGGAGAGAGCGTTTTCTGCTTAGGCTCACTGCGTGGAGGGAGGCCTTGGCTAAGCAGCAGTATTCTCCTCCCTACTCCAGGTAGGAAGTCTGTTCAGCCACGGCTGGGCTGTGTGCAGGGCAGGGAGCGTGGCTGAGGAGCAGCCAGCAGCGGGCAGCCTGGTGAGCCGTTCGGTGCCTCACGTGTCGTGCATGCCCGGCTTAGTATTTCCTCTGGGATGTCAGTCCTAGAGTGTCTTCCTCAGAAGGTGCCATGCCCCTTAGTAGGGGGAAGTACTGATCTCACTTGGTGTAGAGGGTGCTGAGTGGCCTGCTACTGGCATGCAACCTGCCCCCGTGGGATGAAGCCCCACTGTGTAGCTTGACCTTAGAGGGGAGCCCACTCTAAGCATCCTTTTTTTAAACAGAGCCATCCAAATATAAAAGTCAGTTTCTTAAGATGCCTGTCCCTGAGCACAGCACCAGTGTGATGAGTGCCTAAAGATGAGGAGTCCCTGCAACAGAGCGAAGCCTGGCCCATGCTGGGGGAGGGTGTCTGTGCCCCGCTTCGGGCCTGCGCAGTGCTGGCCTTCCCTGAGCGGTGGGGAGTCAGGCCTGCCTAGCCCAGCTTCTCTGGCCTCAGGAGCTCCGCCCTGTCAACCTGCCCGGGCTCACATCTGCTTCTCCACACAGTCTGTCTCAGGGATGCCTTGCTACTGGGAGAGCCTCTGGAATCAGAGCTAGTGTGTTGGTGCCCTTTTCAGAGCTCTGCTGTTCCTTTATGAATCCTAAAGCACAGTCTGGGAAGAGGAGAGGGGATGCCAGCTGCTGCCTCTGACTTGAGGGAGAAGCAGACTTCTTCATACTGTCTTACCTGCTCGGCGTGATGGCTTCTTGCAAATTATTCTCTTATAAAAGAGCTCGGCAGGAGCGGCTCATCAGTGGGGCTCCCAAAGTTTGAAATTTTAACTGCCAAGTTCATATTCGTTTTCTGTTATTCTTTACCTTCTATTAGTCACACTATTTGATAACATTAAGGAATCTAAAATCCTGTCAGATTTTAACATCTTTGACAGGAATGAAGGTTAACATCTCTGGGGAGAGCATAGGACCCTTCAAACAACACTCATCTCTGAGCAACCAGATTCCTCTTCCAGGCCCCACTTTCCCTCAGGAAACCAACCTTTCGGATGGTTGGAGGAGAAACGCTGGGCTCTTGCTTGTCTGGGGCAGCAGGAGAAGGACTTTGGCTTGGAAGGCCTCTGCCATTCATCTCTACAAAGCCAGTGGGGTCCGGCAGAGAAGGACCGGGGAATAGCTGCAGTCTCAACGTGGCTGCTTTTTGGCACCTCTGCTGGACTGCCCTCCCATGGCTGCGACCTTTCCAAGTGTGGAAAGGAGTGGGTCAAGTGGACCAGATGCAGACCCCTGGATAAGACCCCTGGATACTGACAGGAGGCCTCACCCTCCTTTACGGGGTCTCTCCGGGTGGGACGGGGCCTCCCCTCCTCCTGAGCAGCCACTGGTGCCCCGTGGTTCCGCTGGAACTAAATCCCTAGCATCCAGATGGTCCTGGGACGCTCTGCCTTCTCTGTAAAGGAGGAGGGCTTTTCTCCTGCTGTCTTGGAGGTTCCTTCCCTTCACTGCTTGTCCCATATGCATCAGGCAAATTCAAACTCATACATTTAAACTCTTAGGAAAACAAAATCTTAAGACTTACACAGATATTGGGGTGCTAATCAACTAGCTTAAATCTTGGTTCTTACATATTTTGAACTTGAAAGGGTACATTGAACTCTGTTCTTTCTTCCCTCCTCACTTCACTCCCTGCAGGGAGTTAAATGCCATGTTGAAGCGGTTTGCATCCCCAAGTGGGAGGGAGTGGGGCAGCTTACCATCTTCTAATGTGACTTCAAGGAACAATGCAGATGTTGAATGCAGAGCTCCACACTAATATGGAACAATAACTGTGAGTATATTTACCTGTGCTGTCCTCAGCACTGTACACTAAAGGACCAGCTTTTCCAAGCCTAGGAAAATAATGGTAGATACAAATAGAAATACATTTTCCCTAGGAAATGGAGCAATAGGAATTTGAGCTAAGCAGGAACCGTGAACTTCTGCCCTCAAATTCTATCTTCGGGTTGAGCAGACCTGTGTAGGCCCTGGCTGATCAAGCCTGTGTCCTGCCTAGTGAAAACACAACCCCTCTGTCATCTGAAAGCCAGCCGGGGATCTGTAGCCATCCTCGCCTTCCCTAGGCCCAGGAAGGTGAGGGCTCCTGGGCAACCAGGCTTGTCCCTGTTGTTCCCCAGGGGTGATCTAGGCCGATGACTCACCTGGCTGGCACATGAAGGTGCTCACCTTGTTCTCTGGGGCTCCAAGCAAGAGCAGGCCAGGGAGGGCTGGCTTTCCACACTGCATTACATGACCCGAGCTCCCTGGTGGCATGGGAAAAACTCCCCTCTGCTTTTGAGCCCAGAATGGGCTTTTCTTTGCAAAGAGTTGAGGAGAAATACAAGACTGAGCTGGCAGGTTGGGGTCTGGGAGGCCTCTGAGGTACCATTGCTTACTTCTTTACTGAGGAAACTGGCTCTTGTCCTGGGCCATGTAGTTCCATTCTGGGCTCTAGACTAGTGGTGCTTCTGTCCATCAAGGGTATCTGGGTGAGGTGTAGGTTAACCCAGAATTAGTAGGGATATAGGGGTTTGAATAGGAAAGTGATTTGGGGATTCAGAAATTTTTCTGATGTAATTTATCAATGAGCAACTTCTCAGTTGAGTTTTATACCTCAGGGTCATTTGCAAATCTTTTATCTTTTCCTATTTCTTAGGTGTTCAAGTTGGTTAATAGGAGAGAGATGTTCAGAGACTTATAAGTTGAGGTTCATTTGCCTCCATTTGAGGGGTGAGTGGTGCACCAATAGCTTGCTGCTATTACTCAGCAAGGCTGTGACAAGCCGGCCTTCCTCCTCTAGCACTTGCAAGCTTTCTGTCTGCAATCACGGTTTACTTGCCCATTTCCCTTTTGCTACCTTCTTTCCTATCTGGAGATTCATATTCCAGAGTCCCTGGTCAACCCTATGGACGCAAAGAGGAGACGGCAGTTCACAGCAACTGCATAGAGCAGGGAGCAGCTTTCCTCCCACCATCCTAGGCAGGGGACCTTCTTTGCTTCTCAGACCTGAGCTCAAGTAAGCATGTTCTGTCTGTATGCTAGAGCCACTGACATCATCTCTACTAGAATTGTTTTAAGTATCTTTTGATGGGAAATACCAGGTTGAACTTCAAGCAGCAGGGAAACAAAGGTTCTAGCTGCAAGAGAATAAAGTTCTAGGTGTTTGTATGCTGAGGTTTTTATGTACACAGATCCAATACATACTGTAAGAAAGTCTTGAGTACACAAGGTTTTCAGGTTTTAATGCCCATTGGGACCATGAACAAATGAGAATGGCTGGGAGCACTGTCTTGCGTCGCTTGGAAGGATGCCTTCTGGCATGTACCCACATCTGATCCACATGGATTCACTTTTAGGATGCAATTCTTTGGGGGGCCAGATTCCGCTGCAGATTCACCCTGAAGAGAACTATCCAATGGGCCTGGTGGGGCTTGGGTGCCTGCCCTTTTTGTTGGAGGCTCAGGCTTCAGAGCAGAGCAAAGTTGGGAAGAATAAGGTCTTAGGATTCTCATTCCCCAGAGAGCCCCAGCCTCGCTTCTGATTCATTACTCCCAAGTCTGAAGTCTACTGTGAAGGTGAAGTTATCAATTTTTTCTTGTTTCTTGAGTTCTTTAAACCCACAAATGTATATGCTTTATTTTATATTATTTATTATGTACATATGCCTGTTAGTACTTCATCTGTGACTAGGACAAGATCTGTCTTGAAGCTTCCTCATCCATGGATCCTAGGGTTCTGCTGTCCTTTAAGGCGGGTGAGAGGGTAGTGTTGTTTTTTATAAACAGGTTGCTGCCTTTATGTTGGCCCTAGCATCCCCAGCCCCTTTAGTTGGGCCCACCTGTATTCCTGATGACAAGTGTTTTGGATGAGGATGGAGGCAGGTCTCCGACCTTGTGGGCAGGGCCTCTCAAGTACCTCCATGAACTATTTCCGAGGTGGTTTATTGGTGACAGGCTCTCTTCCCCTATGTAGGGTACAGTACAGCTGTGAGTCCATGGCCTCCTTCCTCCCAAGGCAGGTCACTTGCCTGGCCCCACAATGATAATGGTTTCTTCTACTTACCTTGAATTGCATAATCCATCTTTCTGGATAATGGAAGCTGCCTGCCCATCTGGGCTCTTAATATGCCTTTTCTTGGTTTTGAGGCCCAGTGCCAACATTGACTTGGCCCTCAAGTAAGACCCTGCTTTGTGTCTGACTTCCATCCTCCTCAGCCTTTATTCACTGTATCATAGTGTACAGGTCATGCATTTGAGCAGTGAAGTTTTCTGAACACAGTATTCAGAGCTGTGTACATAAACCCAAATAAGCACAAATGACATGTATAGGATTAATGAGCTGATTGTCATAATGAATGCATTTTATAATTCAAATGATGTTGTAGATGTACAGTCTCTCCTATTTATTTTGTACCAATTTATTTGTAAATTTTGTGATTGTTTTACAAGGTTTTTGTTTATTTCTATTCTATTTAGATAAATGATGTTCTGTTCACCCTTCTAGCAGATGTGTGTTCCCTCTTCCCTTTCATCTATGCAACACCAACCATGCCATTGTGTTCAGCTTGGCTGAACCCACTGCCCTGCCCACTTGCCTGGCTTTGCTGGTGGGAAAGCTGGGACTGGATCTCAGCATGACAACGTAGAAGAGCATCTTCTTTGAACAGTGTAAAGTCTTGAGAAGTGGGTACTAGTTCTGTGCCTCCAAGTCATAGCCTGGTACAGCTAATCCTAGGGGGAAGGTGTCCTCCTTTGCAAGGATTATAATCTGTCCTCCATCAGTTACTCTCTACATAAGAACATTCGGAGTATCCAGTCAAATTGCCCCAGACATTGGCTGCTCAGTCACTAATAACAACACACAGTGCAGCTGGGCTAAGCCGGTGTTTCCTAGGTAAGACCAAAGGCCTCATTCAGGCCTCTCATTTGGCTCTTAAAGACAAGGATGGCTTTATAGGGCCTCCTCTGCTATGCTGAGCCTGGGAGGAAGGTCAGAGCAGGCATGGATAGTCACTCTCGAGTGGAAACATCCAACCTGAGTGTGGCGAGGCGTGTGCAGCTGGGTCTTCAGGATTCAGTGGACATCCTGCATTCCCCAGTAATCGGTGTGTATGATACACATTCTTTTCCATCACCACTTTGTCTTCTGTTTCTTCTTACCGTCCTCACTCACATGTGACCAGTCCCTGAAGAACATATGGTGGAGCTTCAGGGACCCTCTGTGATCCATTCCTAAACCACATCTTTTTGGAATCCCTTTTTTTCTCTCCACTCTTAGTCTCTATTTTACATTCCAAAGAGGATCGTGCTCTGATAATTTAGCCTCTTGACTGGTCCATTTATAGTCCCCACTGAATTGATTTAACTGTGGCATTTGCAGTCTTTTACTTACACTTGTCCTGTGGATGGAGACATTTCAGGGAAGAACTGCTGACAGAGTTGGCTCTGAGATGCTGCCTGACCTAACTTACCACTCCCATCTCCCCAGGCGTCACCCAACTACCTGAATATAGCCCAGTGAAATGCCAGCTTCGGACCCTGCTTGCTTTCCTTAGAAGCAGGGCAGAAAGGGGCAGCAGAGCTAGGGAAAGAAGTCACGGTGGCACATTCACTCCCAGCCTGCTGCCTTGGTTGGTTTTTCCTGTTTTACTCACTTGGTCTAGATGAGCCCTTAGCTCAAATCAGGAAATGCTCCAAGGAAAATGGAGGCAATTTTTCCTGCTGTCAAGATGAGATTTGCCTAAAATTCCCCCCTTGCATCCTCACAGTGTGCACATATCCGCTCATTTCTAAACTTCATTGTGATGTACCCCAGGGTTTCTACTGCACAAAAATTGTGCTCCCTAGAACCGTTTTTCAACTCAGCAATTCACGAGGAAACAAATATTGATCAGAGTCTTGTAGAGAAAGTGGTAAAAACTGACCTTTTTATAGCCTGGAGTTGATTTCTAGGAACTTATTTTATACTTTTTGAAGGTAATTTAATAAAGAGATGATTCTTTATTAGAGCCAAAAAGTTGAATTCTGTTAGATGGCTAATAAACTCTTTTGCTTTCTTTGTATGGTGGTTTTGTCATTTTCCCTCCAAGGGCCTCATATCTGTGCTATTTTCAAGCAGTCCCAGAACAAAGGGATGATTCTAGGGCCTTTTCTCTGACTCTGCTGGCATGCCATCTCCCCTAGTGGATGACTGAGGACTGAGGGTGCCTGTTTCTAAGGGAGAATTAGTTGCCCGACTTCTCTGAAGTGCTTTTCCTGTCAGGGTATTAGTGACTGTGCAGTGTTCAAACAGGAGGCCCACACGTGACAGGAATTTTTAGATTGGGCCAGCTTTCCTACTGCAATTCTCCGAAGTCATTGACTTGAGGTCAGGGGGTTGTTCAAAATACCCACACCCTCAGGTCAAAGATGACCTCTGGTGAGAACACCCTCTCAAAGACTGGACACTGAAGAAACATTTTTCAGTGTGGGGAAGGTTTGCTTGGCAAATCCTCTTTCCAAGTATCTCAAGAACTTGTGAGATGTGGAAGGACTGTTGCTGCCTTTCGTGGGAAAATGTGTGCTCAGCTGCTTGGTCTCCAATTTGTGTGGGAGGGTTTATCTCAGGCCTTGTCTACTCCCCTGGCCAGACATGGCTTTGGGAAGAGCTCTGTGGGAGACCAGAACATCTGGGGATGTATTTGTACCTAGTTATTTTGTGTGAAGAAACAAGGGGACCAGATTCAAAACTCGTCACTGTGTTTTAAATTGGAAAACAGATTCCTCAGCCTTACAGTAAACAGTCAGCAAGTTTGAGAGGAAATGTGTGTTCAATGGGGAGTACTTTTTTTGTGTTAAAGCTCTACAGAGAAACTTCTGTATATATTTTATTTTTGAGATCACACATCTTTGTTGGAACCAATCAGACTGTTGTGGCCTTGGGATGAAGACATTGTGTCTGAGGACAGGGAAAAATGGTTGAGACATCCAGGGTAAAGAACAGAAGAGCTTTTTACTCATTCTATAAATGAACACGCTGCCTGTTTAAAGGATCGCTTTCTGCTGCTTCCAGATACCTAGCAGTGCGAGAACTGTGTGGTGTGCTGCATTCCTGTTAGGGGAGGTGCATGACGGGCAGTGTGGGTTTCTGGAAGTCACCTGTTTCTGCTTTCTGGTTGCCTGTGCCTGTGGTCGTCCCTGCTCGTTGGCGGTAGTGCATGTTTTTCTTTTATCTTCAGGGTTGCTCTGGTAGCTCCATGGTAGAGATTTCATTCTCAGGGCCTCCCAAAAGTTGTGTATCATTTGAAATTGTTCCATTTGAGGAAAAACTTTAAGAAAAACTGAATTTCCTGATCACCACTAAAGATCGTCATGAGAAACATAAGTATCTGAGCCCTAAACTACTAAGCCCAGTGAGGAATTGGAGCGTTAACTGTATGGCAATAGCTAGATCATAGTTACCATTTTTCCCACCATCAAAGAGAGATTAAATAGTTTCCATAACATGGAATGTGGATAAGGTTCCTACCCTAATACAGACTTAAATATGCAGTTGTTTGTCTCAGGCTATTTGTGGTGAATAAGCAGAGTATTTATTTTAAAATGACCAGGCAGCCTTGGAAAAATCGCTGGGCTTTAAAGTTGTTGACAAAGTATTTCTTAAGTAAATACATCTGATTTAGAAATACCTAAACATGGACAAAATACTTTTAGGTCTGACATGCAACTGCATGTGGCTTTTTAAAGTGGTTTCTTAACAATGTTAACGTGACTTAAGGATTTGTAGTTCTATTAAAAACCACTTCTAAAAGTGTCTTAGAAAGGATAGCTTGAAGGGTTTGCCTTATTTTAGGTCTCAGCAGAGGTATGCTTATAGCAAGAGAAGAATCTTAGGTCTAAGTAGAACACTAAACTTTCTTGGCTGTGACCAACTTTTCTGAAGTACACCATCAGAGTTTTCACTGCCTATCTTTGCAGAGATGAATGAATGTACTGGGCAATTCCTCTCCCCAAGGAAACCCAGCAGGGCCTGGGTCTGCTGTACCACTGACCAACTGCTGGGGACGCTAGGGTCCCTGTTAGTACATGCCGTAAGGTTGGAAGTTCAGTCTAGCACTCAAGAAGGGGTTGCCTGGTGTTCTACAATGCCTGTAAATAGTGTTTTCAAAATGCCTGGGAAAAAATTCTCAAAAGAGATGGCAGAGGGCGGGCGCGGTGGCTCAAGCCTGTAATCCCAGCACTTTGGGAGGCCGAGGCGGGTGGATCACGAGGTCAGGAGATCGAGACCATCCTGGGTAACACAGTGAAACCCCGTCTCTACTAAAAAATACAAAAAAATTAGCCGGGCGCGGTGGCGGGTGCCTGTAGTCCCAGCTACTCGGGAGGCTGAGGCAGGAGAATGGCTTGAACCCGGGAGGCGGAGCTTGCAGTGAGCTGAGATCCGGCCACTGCACTCCAGCCTGGGCGACAGAGCAAGACTCCATCTCAAAAAAAAAAAAAAAGAGATGGCAGAATGGTCTTCTCATGGTGTAAAACGCCTCAGGTTTTTTTTTTTTTAAAGGAAAAAACTATACCTTTTAAGTTCAGCTTCCTTAACTACTGGCAACAGAGAGAAACTCATAATTTGTTTTAAAAAGCCCAATTACAGCTGCCCTGCCTACCCATGGACCATTGACTTCCCAGCACACTCTTAAGAATAATATACAGAGAGGCACCATTTTGCTCTGGGTCTTATGGAATCCTAGAGCTCTTTAATCATACGTTTTGGTGGTCCTACGGAGAGCTGTGACTAGCAGTGGAGTTCTTGCTCATTCCAGCTGTGTGCTTTTCACTTTCTGATCTTTGGACCCAGAGAATCATTTGCCATGGAATCATCTGGCTAGTAAGAAACTCTTATATGGATGCAATACAAAAAGTGGTAAATTAAAGGAAAGCAATCATGTGGTCCTTGCTCTAAAAGGGACAATATGTAAATGTACTACTATAATAAGGTAGCTCTGTAGGTGTAATGAGCTACTCATAAATTATTTGGGTTTAAGAAAACTTAAGACTATGTTAAACTGGGCAACATCTCCATCTTGAATGAGAATAATTAGTAACTAGGATGACCACACATTCTCCTAACATGGGCAACAGTCTAATTGTTATTGCATTTCTGACCTGATTCTTTTAAAGGGGCATATATTCCCAATGGATACCATTTAGAATGTATGTTTCTTGGATGACTTAATCTGAAGCCATATATATCCAAAGTAGTGAGACAGTATATCCTTGACTAAGTTACCAGGCTGTGTTCCCTGCTTATAAAATGATTTTTTAAAAAGCCTTACTTTACAGTCCTGTTCCAAAAATCTGTGAAAAAATTGTGAGGCCTTGAATGAATATAATCATTTATATTCATTAATGAATGATCATTAAATCATTCAAGCACCATGAATATAATCATGTTAGAATATAACAATTCTTAAATATATTTCCTTTAAAAGAAGAGAATATCAAACTGACGTCACTACACCAAATCTAAACCCACTTGAAGACCAATAGCTATTACAGTTGTGCTACAGAATAGGTCAAAGTCACCATTAGAAATATTACACTTTATTGAATTCTGGAGCAGCTAATCCACCCTCCCCTATTGACCAATGACAAGAATGGAAGCAAATATATGATGGTTAAAGTAAGAGTCTATAACCACTGTTTAAAATGTTGAAACAACTTTCACTGTACTGGTGAAACAGTTTTAATACCCTAACATACACAGTAATAATTCATTCTTGTTTAAAACAAGAAGTGATTTCGACTTGGGATTGGGATTTTTATTTATTTTTTTGAGATGGAGTTTCGCTCTTGTTGCCCAGGCTGGAGTACAATGGTGTGATCTTGGCTCACCGCAACCTCCACCTCCTGGGTTCGAGTGATTCTCCTGCCTCAGCCACCTGAGTAGCTGGGATTACAGGCATGTGCCACCATGCCAGGCTAATTTTGTATTTTTAGTAGAGATGGGGTTTCTCCATGTTGGTCAGGCTGGTCTCAAACTCCCAACCTCAGGTGATCCACCCGCCTCGGCCTCCCGAAGTGCTGGGATTACAGGCGTAAGCCACCGCGCGCGGCCTCAACTTGGGATTCTGAAGTGAATTTATTCTCGCTGATTGTGCCCTCTACTTTAGTAAGGTTCTGGCTTAGAGAGCCCTCTTCCCATCCTCTGATGTTCAACTTTAATATACAGCAATCAACTCTAGAGGATAAAGAAATCTGGATTTGGGTAGCATGAGCCACAGCTATATAGCCCAAACTAATGAATGTTCTGTAGTATAAAAAGGGAGTTCTCTTTTCTGGGGGCTTGTTCCTTTGTCCGCTTGCAGCTAAATTATTTCTATAGATTTAGCACAGATAAGAAAAAGGTTGTTTTTGGATAACAAATAATAAGCATTTGTGCTATTAAACAAAAAACAAAAAAGGTAATAAGGATACTGTCTTTTCCCTCAAAATAGAGGGAATAAAGCAAGTAGAGAATACTTCTGTGCAAAGCCAGTGACAGAGAAGCAGCCTTGCCAGAGTCACTGAGGATGACTTAAAGGCTTATAAAAGGAAACTTGAAACCTTAACAGAGACTACATTTGATCATGGAAATAATACATTTCTCCACTGTTACACAATACCATGTAATGCACTGAAAAAGTTGGATCTTGGAGTAATAGCACAATTTGTAACATTACAGATCACCTCTTCCCACTCTGTTCCACTCTGAGACTCTTCTCCTTTTCCTCGTGTATCCAGATACACTGACATATGGATGATTTTTTAAAAAGTGTCACAAGCCACAATGGAGCCATATACATGCAGTTCAGCCTGATTTTACCCTTATTTTCTTCTAATACAGACTCCATTACAATTTTGGACCATCTGCAAAGAGTACAGATACACAAAACCAAAACAAGTATCTATGATAAGAATAAAATCTTCAGAAACTTTTCAGATGTACCTTCATGGAGCCCCCTCCCTCCCCACCCAGTAGAACCCTAACAGGGACATCGTTTGTTCCTGCGAGTCCTGCCAGGACTTGTTTAATGGGTGCTCAGGGTTTTGGTTTTCCTCCTTATTCTTCCTCCTCCTCCTCCTCTTCATCATCATCTTCATCATGGCAGTGTGTAATTTCCTGGGGGGCCAGTGGGAAGAGGTTGGGAGGTTTAATCTCACTAATTGACCGTGTCAGCTGGTGCCGCTTGTAGTCAGTGTCTTTGAAATCCACTGATGTGCGGTTCCGGGTGGCAAGAGGAGACTCCATCTCATTGATATCTACGTGTGTGTGCTCCACCGTTGATTCATGAGGCATCTAGAAAGAAAAAAGCTAGAGGCTCAGAGAGCAGGCAGAACAAAGTAGCTACTTCCCAAATCCTAACCCCTCTCCTCTGTTACGTGGCCATGCAGTTACATCTATAATGGACCACAGGACAAGTCAATATAGACTTATCTTCATAGAACTACTTATAGTTGCCTGTCTTCCTCTCTCCCTGCCCCGCAAAATGGTGCCCATATTGTCTACTGCAGCCAGAAACTGGAAAAGATGGAGAGGAGAGTTTATCTTCTACTTTACAGCAAAAACAAAATAGTCCTGAAACAGATCAGAATATAGGAACGTAAAAACCACGTTTTCTTTTTCTTGAGACAGGGTCTCTCGCTGTCACCAAGGTTGGAGTACAGTGGAGCAATCAAAGCCCACTGCAGCCTCGACTTCCTGGGCTCTATCAGTCCTCCCACGTCAGCCTCCAAAGCGCTGGGGTTACAGGCATGAGCCGCCATGCCTGGCCCACATATAGCTTTTAATAGAGTAGACTTGAGAGAGTAAAGTTATACTCCGTAACTTCCAATATTGGTTCTACTTTCTCAAAGACCCCTTCTTATGCAACCATATAACCTGCCCCTGGGCTCTGTACATCAGAAAGAAATGTTCAAACTATCTCCTGTGCCATCTCACAAAGCTGGCTGCTGACCCTGGACTTAAGAGTACATCTTGGTTGTCAATTATAGCCTTAACTCACCAAGACATGGGCAGCCCTGAAGAGGTAGCTGAATGGGTAATACAGCAGGTTGATGAAAGATGCTGCATAGAGGTCAGCGTAACGCATCACTTGACTGGCAAAAAGGGTCTGCCGGGAGCCACTGCGAAACAGGCTTCCCATCATCCCATAGCACATGTCCATGTCATGAGTTACTTTCTAAAACAAAGAACAAGATTGATTCTTGGCTCATTCAACAAATATTTACTGAGCAGTAGTTGAATGCCAGTCTCTGTAAAAATCAGAAACGTGAAAAAATCATTTAAACTTATTTCCCAAGTTTTCTCCCAAATCCCATTTGGATACCTTAATACGTCTCTGGATGGAACTAATGTCTGGACGCTCATTGCTACTGCTGTCAAGGTGCCTAAAGATAAAAGAAAAACTTGGTGAAAATCTCTGGGAAGAGCTTTTTTTTTTCTTTAAGACAATCTCACTTTGTCACTCAGGCTGGAGTGCAGGGGTGTGATTTTGGCTCACTGCAACCTCTGCCTCCCAGCTTCAAGCGATTCTCCTGCCTCAGTCTCCCTAATAGTTAGCTGGAATTACAGGCATGTGCCACCACACTCAGCTAATTTTTGTATATCTGGTAGAGACGGGGTTTTGCCATGTTGGCCAGACTGGTCTCAAACTTCTGGCCTCAACTGACCTGCCTGCCTTGGCCTCCCAAAATGCTGGGATTACAGGCGTGAGCCACCGCGCCTGGCCTGGAAAGAACATTTTTTTTGAGATGGAGTTTCACTTTTGTCGCCCAGGCTGGAGTGCAATGGTGCAATCTCGGCTCACTGCAACCTCCACCTCCCCAGTTCAAGCGATTCTCCTGCCTCAGCCTCCCAAATAGCTTGGATTACCGGCCTGGAAAGAACATTTTTTATACCTAAGTGATTCCTGAAGAAGTTTTTAGGAAAGAAATTTTTAGAAAACTTACTTGTAGAGTTCAGCCAAGAAAATATCCAAGCTCTGAAGTTCTTCGAAAAGTGCTAGTTAAGGTTTGGAAGGAAAAGGAAGATATTTTAAATAAATAAGCACCCAGTTCTTAACTGCTGCTAAAACTAAAAGGTTGCAGATGTGACTGAAAAGTATAACCTGGGACTAACATGCTCTAGGTGGAGTGTATAGTGACCTCCTCTTCCCCTCTTCAGGATAACCCACTGATACCCGCTTGAAGTCTGACAACAGATGAGCACCATCACCTTCTCTTTAACCGCCTTTCTTCCTGCTTAAAAACTATGACGACAACTTTCCCTTCCAGCTGCATGCTCATTCTGAGCTTGTAAAAGTACCAGAATTTACACCATCTCAGGTGTAGTCAGCTAAGCAAATGTTAACAGTCCCATTTTCAGATGAAAGACTGAGAATTAGGTGACTTGTCCTGAGTCACAGGTCCAGGGCCAAATCAACTAGATTTCCAAAACTTCATAGGCAGAAAGTTGTAAATGTGAATGAAAGGCTAGCCAGAAAATCCCACTCATAGTACAGACAATAATAACAGCAACAGCCAGATCTATAGCGTGCTTCCTGTGTTGCAGCCTTTGTCAGCCTGGGTTCCTCGAGACAAGCCCTCCTTCATCTACTGTATATATAACACATTTTCTTCTATTTACCATCTTTAGGAGAATTGAGAAAAGTGTTACACAAATAATTTTCTGTATTCAGCTGTTGGAAAGGTAAAATAACGATAATGGTAATAATTTTCTGTGTTTCAGATGAGAAGCCTTGGTTGAGAAAGGCTGTCATGTCTGTCTATCTTTATACACATATTGCCTCCATTTTTCATCAACTTTAGGAGGTAGGTATTATCCCCATTTTTACATTTGAGGAAACTAACGCACAGGGTGTCTCATTAACTTGCCTAAGGGCATGCAGATTTCAAGTTATACAGCCAGGGCTCCTACCCCAGGCAGGCTGAGTTTCCGGAGTCACCTTCACCACGCTGCAGGTAGTAAGCATCAAGGCTGGCTGGAGAACTTGTGTATCAAACACTTTTACAGAACTATATCCGTAACTTAATTCAGCATAGTGTATATACTGCATATACACAGTGTAGCTTAGTTCAAGAATACAATATGGCTTCATTCTCTAGATCTCAGAAAAGTCAATTAAAAATACCAGAGGTGATTAACATTCAGAGTCATCACTGCCCCAGAATCACAGATATGGGCTGTTGGCAGAGAGACTGAGACTGCTAGGCATGGTTGGGGAAATATGGGACCACAGAGGAAATTTGAGCTCCAGTTCACAACTTAGTGTTACTGTAACACAACTCAAGACACCAACATTCTATACTTAACCTCGAAGACAGTCAAGAAGGTTAAACAAGATAAACTCTCATATTTATTCAAATTCTGGAGTTCTGTGAAATATCTGAATATTCTATGGGAAGAAAGTATCCAAATATCAAGGCCTACCTTTTGACCACCTCTGACTTCCTGAATACAAAGTAATGGTTTATCAACGAGGACTTGATTTAAAGCTGGTCATTTAGATATAAATTGCATCAAAGATTTATGAAATGGCTTACAACTCTTGTCGGTCCAGACATGCAGCTCCTGTGCAAGTTCGGGAATCACCAAAAAAGTTCGCCACCCTTGCCGTTTCTTTGATTTTAAAATGTCCCCAAAAATGTGATCTCCAATATACAAAATGTCTTTTCCCTTGGCTCCCAGCAGATCACAGATCGTATCAGAAGAACCTGAAACAAGAGTGAACAATGAGAAAACTGTCTCTACATTAAAATCAGTCTTCCAATAGTATTCAACCATTAAATACTATGATTCATTTTATTCTTATAGTTGTATGAGGAACAGTCTAGGAAAAAAAAAGATAAAAGACTCACCATTCTCTTCTTACTGCCTTCTAAGACAAGGCCTTCACTCCACTGTGCTGACCAGAGCTCTTGATCACCAAATCCAAGAGCAACAAAACTACATCCTCAGCTTAACCTTGAAAAGAGCCACTGCCAATTTCATCACAAATCTGCCATTAAGCTGGCTTTATTCAACTGTTTATAACTCCAACATATTATGTACCTATAACCATGAAACTCCTTGAGAAACCCTTGAGAACATATTGAGAAGTACCCCCAAGTGATTCCAGGCACTGCGAAAAGCCTCCAATAGGATTTTTTAAAAAAGAAAACTGATCGTTTTAGTGAAAATCAGATTCATTAGGATATACTAACAACTGCTCAAACCCAGACTCCTATTGCATTAAGAGGTGACTATTTACCTTCAGTAGATGACATCTTAGACCACTAAAGAGTACATATGGCACTTTGCTGAGAGATCACCAAAGCTTTCACAGTGAGGTCTGAGCAAAGACATTAAATAAAGGGAAGTCTGTGACTTACCTCCTGAGTAGACGATACCATGCTGTAGGGGGCCTGTGTAGGTACCAATTTTCAGCTTGCCAGTTTTCTAAGTGAAGAATATGGATTTTGTAATACTTTATCATCGTATCACAATCCTCCCCTCACCCCACAAGCCTCCCACCCCACCCCCCACTACCAGTGCTATTTGGCCAGACAGCCAAATGAATGGCACTTACTCTTTTCAATTAGTGGGTTTGTTTGGCTGCTTCAGTTAAGACCAAAACTCTTAATTTCAAAAGAGAGATATGGCTAATAAAAAAAAAATTCCTGTTTCCTTACGGAGAGTAAGAGTGGGGAAAGGAGAAACATTAAGGACAGTGTGCTAGCAGACAGATCATCCTCATGACTTACAGTATCCACTTGACGCAGTACTGTGCCTTCTCCAAAAAAGAGTGGTTTCCGTGCATCCACCAAGATCAGGTCAAAGTAGGACTGCCATGGTCGATGGGAGCTCCCAGGCTGGTGAAGGACAAACAGCAGAAGTTGAAACATCACTCCTTACTTTAAGGCATTACTATTTAACTCACTCAGATGCAAGGAATATAAAAATACTAAGTATAGCCAGAAGATCCCACTATTTTATTTTTCAAAAAGGTGTGTCAGCCAGGCGTGGTGGCTCATGCCTGTAATCCCAACACTTTGGGAGGCCAAAGCGGGCGGGATCACAATGTCAGGAGATCAAGACCATCCTGGCCAACATGGTAAAAACCTGTCTCTACTAAAACTACAAAAATTAGCCAGGCGTGGTAGCAGGCGCCTGTAGTCCCAGATACTTGGGAGGCTGAGGCACGAGAATCGCTTGAACCCAGGAGAGGGAGGATGCAGTGAGCCGAGATTGTGCCACTGCACTCCAGCCTGGCAACAGAGCGAGACTCCACCTCAAAAAAAAAAGTATTGTGTCTATGTATTATAAGCCATATCCTTTGGTAAGCAGACAAGGTATAAAGAATAAATAACTGTATTCTACACATTAAATTGTTTCATCTACTACTAAACTACAATAACTTATTTTACAGCACTTTAATATATGAAAGTGTGCTCAGCTGAAATTTGCTAAAAGGAGCTCAAAAGAGCTAGGAAGAGATGCAAATCAATACCCAAGGGACAGATTAAGAGAGAGGTAGATCAGCATCAGAGCTCAAGTATACAAACTAACATGGAACTATTAGGAGATTTTACTGGTTACATTCTCAGAATGATGGCTCTAGGTATACACTGGGTTTTGGCTCATAGTGTAAGCTAATCACAATACTAATAATGAGTTATGCCCATTAAAATTATGACTATCCTGAAATGGAACCCTGGCATTAACCTTTTAAGACCAACCTGAAGGACACTGCACCCTGTGATTTCAGGTGTTCTCAAAACGAATTTGCTGATGTTTATTCACTAAAGTCTAGGACTAAAATTCTGTAAGTATGTGACTAAGTTGCAAGGAGTATTCCTTAAACCTAAGTGCAGCCCTTCTGCAGAAATGAGACTTCTTTGCTAAATATCAAGGTTAAGTGCTGTCTTGGCAAAAACTTAGCAACAACTAATACAAAATCTAGAAGTTGTCAAGAATATACATACATTTTCTGTTTTAATCAAATATCTTCCACAACCTGAAAATTCCTTTCACTGCCACACAAACTTAATTCTGCATAGAACTTCTTGGGCATAAAATTATTCTGATCCCATCCTACTAAATATCACATGAATATCCCTTTTATTTCTGTCTACTAAGTATTCAAGTTGTGGACTCTAAATTAGCAATTTGATTTTAAATTCTACTAGCTCCTGGATTCTAATGTTAATGAAGATTAGACAATAGGCTTAAAAAGTAGGACTTTTCTGGGTGGGTTCTGACCAATTCTTTCCCCCTTAATATTCCAGAATGATTAAATGCATTCATTATTACTAAAGCAATGGTCTACTGAGTCACATACCTTGGGGCCATGTGGGAAGTCAAACAGGTAAGTCATAATTTTCTGGAAAAAAAAAAAAATTTTACCATAAGGTCCATATACTACTTTTGCAAAAGGCATATAACCTAAAGAAATTACAAGCTCTTCACAAAACATGTCTTCTTCAACATAGGACTCACCACATTCTTGTTTCCTCTAAATTTTATGAAATCATGGCAGTGGAAGCCAGAAATTAATGCTTTACCATATACCAAAAAGAAAAAAAGGCTTCTGACATTCTCAGGGAGGATACATACTTCCTCTGGAAGATGTTTTTGAACACACATTTGGAGGTAAGGAGCATATGAGGTAGGGGTACAGAGAAAACTAATGACTCACACAGAAATAACCTATCACTTTGGCTTTGCTACTACCATCCCTAGACCAACTAAGTCAACAAACCAATGGTTTATATAAGACTATTTACTACAAATCACCAGGTGTCTAAATCAAGTTTATATGTACAGCAAATTGGGGGAAGTGGAACTTCTTGCTAGTACTATAAACTTGTGTCTCAGCAAAGTAAGATGAAGTTAAGGAATTAGATCAGTTTTTCCACATGCTTTAATCATGGGAAAAAATTGTTTTTAAGAGGTAGTAAATTTTGGGCTGGGCGCAGTGGCTCACGCCTGTAATCCCGCCACTTTGGGAGGCCGAGGTGGGTGGATAACGAGGTCAGAAGTTCAAGACCAGCCTGTCCAAGATGGTAAAACCCCATCTCTACTAAAAATACAAAAAAAAATTAGCCAGGCGCAGTGGCAGGCACCTATTGTAATCCCAGCTACTTGGGAGGCTGAGGCAGGAGAATCACTTGAACCCAGAAGGCAGAGGTTGCAGTAAGCCGAGATCACACCACTGCGCCCCAGCCTGCGTGACAGAGTGAGACTCTGTCTCACAAAAAAAAAAAAAAAAAAAAAAGATGTAGTAAATTTTGATGGCTAAGAGCCCAAACATCTGTGCACCATCTATTGCTGCAGGTCTTCCAACAGCAGGGAAGTCATATACACACATCAATAAGGGATGCGACTGCTCAAGTTTATAGAAATGATGCTCCAAGGAGACACAAAAGCCATTTTAATCTTTACAAATGTTTTAAATAACCCCAAGATTAAAAATTTCAAGTAGCCAATCATCCGTGAAAATGGTTAAAATAAATTTCTAGAAAAATTTAAGAACCACTGTTATTATCCTGTATATTTTTGCCTTTTTACTCTTTGAAAATGAGAAGGCAAGAAACTACTTTCACTTAATCAACTTCTATCCTCCTCATTGTCTTCACAGTTCTTTAGGCCAAAATAATTCCACTGAATAAATAAACAAATATAAACATTAAGCACTTACATCTGTATATTTATAGTCACTGTTGGTAGCAAGAAATACTTTCCCTACTTCCTTCATCCGGCTCAGAAGCAAAGGCAGTTTTCCCTGAAATGTAATTGGATAATGAGTGAAACACAAACACATTTTTATCTTTTTACTTTGGAGTTGTCATATACTGGATTTCTGTCCACAATAGGAATGGGGGAACCTTTTAAGGGTTAGCTGATTTCGGAATTTTGCACTTAAAATCCCACATTATCACTACAAATGAATAAAGTGTTAACATATGTAGTATACACAGTGTATATAACAGATTTACATGTAAAATTATACACATATTTATCAGGGTTATATGGCTGTTAACAACATATCTCTACCTTCCTCATGATGTCTGCCTCAGGAAAGAGTTTAAATTAACTTGAGATTTCTTGAAGCATGTGAGGTATGTTAGAGATCAGGAGAAGCTGACTTAACATGCTCTACATAGAGAGTATCAGATATGGCTTTCAGTGTGTATACTATGGTTTTATAAAACACCTTGCAGAATGAAATGACATGTGCAGATGCTACCTAGAAATACCCACACCCATGTGCGCTTAAATGAGGAAATTCTAACCCCTCACGTGCCTGGAAAGAAAAATACCTTTTCCTTCTCTCATAGCAAATAGATTCATTCCTTCACTCAAATTCTCCCGGACCCTCCCCATTCAGTGTTCTTTCTTGAAATAAGGGAGGTGGGTGAAAATAGGAGGCACAAAAACTGAAAACAAGAAATCTTTACCACAGTACTTTGAGAAAATACTGTATTCTGCTACTTTTACTCTGTAGGAAAAGAAAGAAGTATGTCATCTTGGGGCACTATGTGTGTTTAATTTTTATTCTAAAACAGTTCTAGACTTATAGAAAAGCTGTGAAAAGTAGAGTTCCCATATATTCTTCCTCCAGTTTCCCTTAATATTAACATCTTACATAACCACAGTAAAATTATCAAAAGTATGAAATTAACATTGGTACAATACTATTAACCACAAATTTTTAAAAAATTTTATCAGGTTTCCCAATATTGCCTTTTAAGGTATTTTAAAGCTTTCCTTATTACTCTCTGTTGACAGGTTAAAGGCATTTTAAATAACGGTAACATATATGCACATTTTTGAGATGATCTAGTGTAGTAGTTATAATCTGGGTATGACTCAGCTTTACTACTTACTAATGTGTGACCTTTGGCAAGTTATTTAATCCCTCTATTTCTCAGTTATCTATAAAACAGAGGTAACAATAATACCTAACTCAGGGTCATACAGAAGATTAAATGGCATAATGCATGTAATCACTTAGCATGGTGATGTGTATACAGTAAACCTCTAACTGCTATTATAATTGAAGCTAAATGGACAAATGAAATACTGAGTCTTCTTGCCTATCAAGAAATGGAAAAACTATACTAAGACCTATGCTCTAGCTGAATATTCTTGGTGATTATATCTGGCACATACTATACCAAGACAAAGAAATCTCTTCCTTTGTCCATTTCATTATAAATCAGCTTGTTATTCATTTCCCTAATAGGTAAAATGAGCTATTATGCAGATCTATTTTCCCCTATATTACTTACATCTTTGACTACATACTTCTCAAGATTTTCAACTGTCTTTTCCTTAAGGGAGCCCTAGGGGAAGGAAAAAAAAAGGAATTAAGAAAAGAACAAAATCAGTTTTTAACATGTAGTTTATAAGAAAAATGGTGTTTACTAATCAACCCAAATTCTTTCTTTTTTTGAGACTAGGTCACCCTATTGCCCATGCTAGAGTGCAGTGGTGTAATCTCGGCTCACTGCAGCCTCGACCTCCCCAGGCTTAGGTGATCCTCCCACTTCAGCCTCCCAAGTAGCTGGGACCACAGGTCCACACCAACATACCTGGCTACTTTTCTGTATTTTTTTGTAGAGACAGGGTTTTGTCATGTTGCCCAGGCTAGTCTTGAACTCCTGAGCTCAAGCAGTCCACCTGCCTCGGCATCACAAAGTGCTGAGATTACAGGCATGAGCCATCATGTCCAGCCCCAAATGCATTTCTTAAGGATTTATCAAAATAGAAAAGTGACAAACTAGAGAAGGCCAGAAAAAAGTAGCAGGTATGATTTGCTGCAACCCTGCCTCTAAAATTTGTCTTCAAAATATAAAACAGTTTCAAGTTTGAAATTAAAAGGCATTTCATATTTTATTCAATAGTTTATAATAAATGTAAATTTAATATTAATGTTTGTAGTCAGGTGGGAGGTATCTGGACAAAAAAAAAAAATAGACCACTGTCATCCACAAAGGATATGTTAAATATAATGTAATACACTAAAACTTCTTCTATGTTTGAGAAATGCAAACTAAAATAAAATCCAGAAGCCAAACACCATCGCTGAGGAAAGATCAACATTACCTCCAAGACCAAAGACAAGAACATATGTATTCTAGAGAGCTATCACTAGGGGGCAAATCCATTTTGTCTTTTTTTTTTTTTTTTTTTGAGATGGAGTCTCGCTCTGTTGCCCAGGCTGGAGTGCAGTGGCTGGATCTCAGCTCACTGCAAGCTCCGCCTCCCGGGTTCACGCCATTCTCCTACCTCAGCCTCCCGAGTAGCTGGGACCACAGGCGCCTGCCAACTCGCCGGCTAGTTTCTTTGCATTTTTTAGTAGAGACGGGGTTTCACTGTGTTAGCCAGGATGGTCTCGATCTCCTGACTTTGTGATCCGCCCGTCTCGGCCTCCCAAAGTGCTGGGATTACAGGCTTGAGCCACCGCGCCCGGCCATTTTGTCTTTTTTTAAAAAAAGGAAATATTCTGCTCCATTTGGAAAGTTAACGCCAGGCCATAAAACACATGCCAGAAAGCGAGCAGGTGAAGAAGCAGCTTCTAGGTACCTTGTAATGAACCCAGTCAACAGCATCTCTTACATCCTGGAACATACTCCGGTAGGACATGAAGAGGTCCCCATCTTTAAATCCTGTTTCACAACTACAGAAAGATAAAAAGAACATGACAGGGGATCCAAAACAGGGCAATAAAATATATGTCAAAAATTTCCCAGGGGACCCAAAGGTTCCATATCACATGGGTAAAGGCTGTGGCTAATGAGGAAAATAATTACTCCCTAATGAAAGTCCACTTTGACCACCAGAAATGGCTATAGTGTTCAACGGAATACAATAATTGTGAACAAATACAAAGTGATGGAAGAATATATTGAATGTAAGCTAAAAGGCCAAAGTTAAAAAAATATCAGGTTTTTTTATTTATCACTTTTTAGAAACAGGTTGAGGAAACATTTAAAACTTAAAATTGGTCATTTAGGTTCTTTCCACCCTGACTTTTCTGACACTGTCCCTAAGTACAAAGGTACTGTCCATTTTTTATTTAGCTCAGTGACTCAGCTTTCCACCAAATTTAGTGTCTTCAAGTAGATAAAGCCCAAAGAGGATATGAAGTTAGCCAACTCTGGCTAAACTTTCAGTATTGGCTATATAATTCTCCCTAAAGGAAGAGGATAACTTGTTTAAGACTTATGCAAAATTTTACTTCTGGTAAGATACACAGTATTTATTCCTTAATCAAATCTTGCCGGGCCTGGAAATGAAATTAAATTACCATCCCTGAATGGCTCCTGGGTAGCTGCTGTGAAATGAGTTGGGGGGTTTTAGTGTAATTCTGCTTGGACAGATAATCATCACACAAACCTCCCACTCAGTTGTCACAATTAGCACCTCTGCTGGCCGTCTTCATTCCCAGGAGAAGCCAATCAGAAGTGGTGGCTGCAGCACACTGGCAAGGAGAGGGGCCGTGTGGGAGGTGAGAGCCTGCATGGAGCTGCTGGTGCTGTCCCATCTCTCAGGCTGGCAATGTGGCATCTCTCACTAGCACTAAATTCACTTTAGAAAAGCAGAAAAGACCTACAATGGCCAGTTCTCTAAAACCCTGTGCATTAATTTAAAAAATCAATTGGAAAAAAAAAAATTATAGTATGTACATACCTGGTATATCTGGGACAATTAGTAAAAAAATCTACTAGGCAGGCCAACAGGTAGGTCTCTGAAAAATGAAGAACAGATACTCATAAGCTATAATGAAATAATTCAAACTTATTTCATTATCTCCCTTGAACAGAGACTAATGGTCACAGAAGGGAAAGCATCAGTATAAACAAGCATAGAATGAATCTACCTGGTAGGTTGAATAGTGTGTTCAGAATGTAAAATCTTTCAGTATCATCTCGCTGGATAAATTTATTTGGATACTGTTCTCTAGTTTCTGGTCTGAAAGAAAAATTTAAAAATTAAATGATTTTTAAAATAACATTATAATAATTGGGAAACAGCATTATTCAAAAATTAACTCAAATATTTTGATGGCTATGTGCAAGACAGGATTCCGAATATTAAGCATGGGTAGCTATGAAGATGAATGAGTTCAGGTTCCAGCTCTTTTTCAATTTTATTTTATTTTATTTTATTTTATTTTTAAGACAGAGTCTTGCTATTTTAAGTCCAGGCTGGACTTAAACTCCTGAAGATTGCTCAAGCAATCTTCCCACCTCAGCCTCCCAAGTAGCTGGGATTACAGGTGTGATGTCCAGCTTAGGCTCCAGCTCTTAAGAGAGTTGTCAGTGTGATAGGCGAGATAGGTCACATACACATATAATTATATGGTAAAAAATCACAACTACCACAAGAGAAGTGCAAAAATTTATGAGAAAACCAAAGAAGGGAACACCATTTCAACTTAAGGGGTAGAGAGAGGCAAATGTGAGGACTAAGGAGAGGAAAATCTAGGAAGGATTCATGCACGTGCTGGCATATGACCTGGGCCTTAAAGGCCAGGTGGACCAGTTGTGAAACTAGTCCAGTTTGGATAGAGAAAGGGGAGCAGAGAAAAATTAAGCTAGAAAGATGGGTTGAGGCAGATTAAACTACTGTTCCTACACCATTTAGGGGCAAGAGGGTACTACTGACAGTTTTAAAGCAGAGGGATAATCCCATCAGGGCTGAGTTGTAAAACAAAATTAAATTAGTGGCTGTTTTAGGATAAACCGGGGGAAAGACAATGTGATGCACTCCAACAATGGCCACAAATTCTTCCTGTCTCTTTGTGATGCAATTTTGTGGCTCCTCCCATTAGAACTCAGTCTATTTCTCTATCCTTGAATACAGGCTTGTATAGCAAGAAATGAGATCCAAGCAGAGACCTAGAAAAACATTGGTGTATTGAAGCTTAATCTCTCTTGCAGCACTTGGAACCACGGACTACTATGTGCACGAGAGTGAGATAGTCTACTGGAGGATAGAAGGCTACATGTAGAAATGAAGCACTTGGCCAATAGCCTGCGAATGCCAGACATGTGCACGAAGCCATTCTAGATTAGATGCTAGGTTACCCAGCAGCTAACCACAGACATGTGAAAGAGCGTGGAGAGATCAGCTGTGCAACGCAGAATCGCCCAGTTGAGTCCTAGAATTTTTTTTTTTTTTTGAGACAGAGTCTTACCCTGTCGGTCAGGCTGGAGTGCAGTGGCATGATCTCAGCTCACTCATATATTCAAGAGAGATTACCAAGGTAAAGTAAGACCCAGCAAACTGAGTAGATTTGGTTGGGGGGACATTAAGAGTCAAAGATGATGATGTCCATGCTAAGGTGTCTCTAAGAGGTGGTTGGTACGATGAACAGAAATATGAAAACTGAATAATAACAAGGGATGTAAGAGTAGTTCTATTTTGGTGATACTAAGCTTGAAGTAAACAGATTTTTATCAGGCAACTAGAAACAAAGGTCAAGAACTTAAAACAGAGATTCAGACTTGAGAGATAACTGAGATCATCTACGTACAGATACTAGATGGAATCATGAAGAGTATTAGAGGAGATGAAGCCACTTAGTGTGCAGGGAAGGAAGAGGAGACAGAACAGAACCATGAAGAAAATTCGGCCGGGCGCGGTGGCTCAAGCCTGTAATCCCAGCACTTTGGGAGGCCGAGGCGGGTGGATCACAAGGTCAGGAGATCGAGACTATCCTGGCTAACATGGTGAAACCCCGTCTCTACTAAAAAATACAAAAAACTAGCCGGGCGCGGTAGCGGGCGCCTGTAGTCCCAGCTACTTGGGAGGCTGAGGCGGGAGAATGGCGTGAACCCGGGGGGCGGAGCTTGCAGTGAGCCGAGATCGCGCCACTGCACTCCAGCCTGGGAGACACAGTGAGACTCCGTCTCAAAAAAAAAAAAAAAAAAAAAAAAAGAAAATTCAGGGTTTAAAAGAAAAAAAGCCAGTGAAGCAGAATTTGTTAAAGATGCAGAAACACTTCTAGAAGAAAACATTTCAGAGAAACTCAAAGGGAAAAATACTAAAATATAAAAAGGCACAATTCTGACAGTGAATACATGGAGATTAACAATCTAAATAAAGGAAATCAAATTTAAAGTTCACACGCAGAGTGACCTGGATAAATTCCTGCTTGGGTTTCTTAACTACAAATGGCATAAACTCCAGTTAGACATACAAAAATCACATTAGCTCCCTGTCTTAAGTCACTCTTCTGAGATGAGAGCTCCCAATAATGAATAACTTTGTAGAGTATCTCATTTTCTAGCTTTCCAAGATTTTCTTTAATAAAAGTAAGGTGGAAAGTAACAGTAAAAATATATTTTCTTCAGTCAGGTTTAATAAGCTGACACTGTCTCCTTAGATACAATATACTTCCCTATTCCCTCCATCATTAAAGAAAGATTCCTTTACATAAAGATGGTTAACAGTTATTTATTAGGCAGTTAGAACCCAAATTGATTTATAAATATAGTTAGCAATTACATTGTAAACATCACACTAGTATATATTTAAAATAAAAACCAATTTGGGGGAGGAAATGTATCATAAAAGAAGAAATGCTACACTTGGAATGGGAAGAAAATAGTTATAGCACAGATTACTACTAACTTTCTGTGACCCACAGAATAAAGATTTATCAAAATATAAGGTCCTAACTTATGAGCAAAGCCCGAAGGAGCCCTTCTTTTCCAGCCCTGTCTACCATTGTAAGAGCTTCAATAACTATTTCTTTCTTTTCCTCTATCTTCAGTCTCTTTTTTTATGGGAATTTTAATTTTATAAATTTTTTTTTTTTGGGGGGGGATAGGGTCTTGCTCTGTTGCACAGGCTGGAGTACAGTGGCATGAACACAGCTCACTGCAGCCTCAACCTCCTGGGCTCAAGCAATCCTCCTGCCTCAGTCTCCCATATAGCTGGGACCACAGGCATGCACCACCATGCCCAGCTACTTTTTGATATTTGTAGAGACAGGGTTTTACTTTATTGTCCAGGCTGGTCTGGAACTCCTAGGCTCAAGCAGTCTTCTTTCCTTGTCCTCCCAAAGTGCTGAGATTACAGGCATAAGCCACTGTGCCTGGCCAGTTTTTCTGTTTAACTCTAAAGACTGCACAGTGCTAAGTGCTATTTGAATGATTCTGCATTCACTCATAAATGACTTATTTTTTAAACTAATTATTAAATGCATTAGCAAAAGAGCTATGTGGAAACCTTATTGGCTTATTTAGGGGAATAGAGGAAGTCTGTTGATCTTGAGTTAGTAAATGTGATCGTAGTACTAATTTATCCAACTGCTTCTCTTTTCTTCTCTGCCTACCCCTCCCTCATAATACAAAAATTCCTTTTTAGATATAATAGAACCCTGGTTCATCTTGAGATTCTGAGTTATGATGACAGTATCTGTGTATGAAATAGCTTAAGTTACTAGTACAACCTGTAATTACTTCATATTCTAAATCCTGTTTCCTGATATTTTCATGGATCCTGAACAAACTCCGTCATAAAAACAGTGAAGGAAATGTGCATTTAATCACTGGCCTGCTCAGATGTGTCAAGATGGGTGTTTACTTCACACTGTTCTCATGTATACATGGAAATCTCTGAGCCTGTGTAATGTCAGTAATGCCAACTAAAGAGTCTTATATCAGATGCTTCAATTCTAAGGGGCATCCTGTGACCTCAAATCTATAGGAAGCTCTGGTACTATTTCAGTTGGTTTGTGCCTCTTATCACAAAAAAAGATATTGTCTTTTTAAACATTTCAATGTAGCCTGGTGTTTTTCCTATTCTGCCATCAAGAATGAATAGTAAATGGAAACATTACATGAGAGACTGACACACATCCTATTCTGGTTTTACGAGCTATTGTTCTGACCTTAATACAATGTCAATAGTAAATAAGGTAGCATAACAGTAGAGGAAATGTATAACTGTAAAGCTATAGCTACAGAAGTTGTCAAATTGTGGCATTATGATTTTTTTAAAGAAAATATCGGCACATTACACACCAAAAAATAGTAGATACTAAATTTCACCTGCTGTTTACTAGGGTAAAAAGTTCAAATTAGTGACAACAGTGGAAATATTTTTATTTTGAAAATAAAGCTTATCCTGCCAGGCGCGGTGGCTCACGCCTGTAATCCCAGCACTTTGGGAGGCCGAGGCAGGTGGATCGCCTAAGGTTGGGAGTTCGAGACCAGCCTGACCAACATGGAGAAACCCCATCTCTACTAAAAATACAAAATTAGCCAGGCGTGGTAGCACATGCCTATAATCCCAGCTACTAGGGAGGCTGAGGCAGGAGAATTGCTTGAACCTGGGAGGCAGAGGTTGTGGTGAGCCGAGATCTTGCCATTGCACTCCAGCCTGGGCAACAAGAGTGAAACTCCATCTCAAAAAAACAAAAAAAAAAAGATAAAGCTTATCCTTATTTGTTTTAAATATTATTACCACATATTCATTTTAACCTTATGTTTAAATTTTTTTTAATGACCCAATCAAATGTCAGGATTCAAAATTTAGATTCATTAGAATCTAAAAAACATACTGGCTATTAAAAATCTCTTATTTAAATTGCTGTAGTTTAAAAATTTTCAAAGTATTTTTATATACATACCTCTTTTGAACAGCTACCTGAGAACTGTATTAGAAAGAAGAAAATAAAAATCTTAGAATTTCAAGTAAGTCAAAACTACTAAAGTTCTTCTGGGCAAGTTTCAAGATTAGTTTTGTTGTATGCTGTACAATTGGAAGGCACTTAATTTAAACAAAATGTAATTGCTAACTATATGTCAGTTTGGGTTCCAACTGCCTAATAAATGACTGTTAACTAACCTTATGTAAGGGAATTTGCTCTTTAATGATGAAAAGTAATAGGGAAATATATTACATCTGGGGAGATGATGTCATCTTCACATTGTTTGACTTTAACATTAGAAAGAAGCTAAAGGTTCTTTGTACTCACCCCCTTATAAAGTTAAATCCATGTGCACAGACCAAGAGGTTTCCATAGGCATCGACTTTCAAAAGATTTCCATATAGTGTGTCAAAGACAAGTCCCCTATGTGAAAATGAAGACATTATTGATAATGCAAAGTAATACAGGCAATAATTTTATTTAGTATTATTTAATCATCATGAACCAACCTCATCTAATTCAAGCTTTGTACCAACTCAAGTATGTCCTAATATAGCTAAAATGAGTAAAATCTTAAAAACTAATTCTAAAGCAACTAAAAAATATTGACTCTGTCCAGAGAGATAATCATAATTGTTTTCTGTAAGGAATAAGTGCTTAATCAAACAAGATATAAACAAAATTGCTCTTACTACACAACTGGTACCATTCTAAAACATAGTCTTTTTTCTTGGACAACTGAGAAGGCTTATATCTTCCTCCATTAGATGCTGTATGTGGGATATATATGATAGCATCTCAAGTAAACATCATTTTCTTAATCTTAAAGATTCCCTATCAAATCCAGAAATGGAAACTGCCAAGTTTCTATCATGTTAAGTGTATTAGAGAAACACATACCTATTTGCCAGCAGCCCCGAATAGCACCACCTGTCATTACTACCCGTCAGTTTTAGTAATCTCCTTTTTCACCCATAAGTGGGTCTTCCTCAGTTGCAATAAAATGAGCTTAATTCAGGAACACCAAGATATGGTGTATATGAAAAGTTCATGGTAATTTTAGAATCAACATCAACCAACCAAAAAAACAACAAAGAATTATTCAATGTTTTTTGGGGGTTTTTTGTTGTTGCTGTTAAGGATGAATTTGGAATGTCTAATTTGAGGGATAAGGAAAGTAGTCTTAATCCAAAAATATCTTTAAAAATTACCTGGTAGGGAATGTAGAATCATAAGCAAAGCTGAGCAACTCCTGGGGATAGCCAATAGAAACTAATCTCTCCACAGTAAGCTCAAAACCAAGGGACTCATACTCCGGGGACTTGTACACTGCACAAAGAGGAGGTTTTCATTAGTTACCAGAAAGAACAGCCAATTAAAACAGAATGAAAATGAATGAATTTCTGCTCTTTCCCAATTCTTCCCCCCTCCTAATTCTGCCATTTTTCTTTTTCCCCCTCAAACTCCATGTTCTGCACTGCCCCAAGTAATTAGAGAACTCAATTGTTAGTCTGTGGAAATAGGTCATATTATATAGCAGGAGCACAGCAACAAGCTGAATTATCAAATTATTCAGTAAAGTTCCTTCATTCTCAGGAAACCTATTCCAAACATTTTTTCCCTTTATTCTTTCATTCCCACGGTTTTAAAAAAATGAGTATGCATAGCTGTGATATTAATCGTGAGAATAAAAGTACACAGAAAACTAAGGGAGGTCTATATATGTTGAAAGCTTCGGTGGTGTGCATAATTGTTGCAGAAATCCTTCAAAATGAACTTTTAAAATAATTTATTTTTGGAATTCCTGTTTGGCTTGGGTAGTTGCTTTATACGCCTTCTCCAATCAACATATTTGTTCCACTTGTTAGATTGTTTTCTTATCAGCTCTAACAATGTATGCCATCAAAATTGTATTTTGCACGTTATTATTGTAAACCAACCATAAAAAGATGTTTGTGACAATTAGGGAAATCTAAATATGAACTGGAGTTAGATACTGAAGAATTGGTCAGGCATGGTGGCTCATGCCTGTAGTTCCAGCACTTTGGGAAGCCGAGGTGGGCAGATCACTTGAGTTGAAGACTTTGAGACCAGCCTGGCCAACATGGTGAAACTCCGTCTCTACTAAAAATACAAAAAATTAGCCGGGTGTGGTGGTGCCTGCCTGTTGTTCCAGCTAGGAGGCTGAGGTGGGAGAATCGCTTGAACCTGAGAGGCAGAGGTTGCAGTGAGCTGAGATCATGCCACTGCACTCCAGCCTGGGTGACAGAGCGAGACTCTGTCTCCAAAAAAAAAAAAAGCCAGTGTGTACATAAAACTAAATCTCTCCGTATCTGCGAAAGGAGCACTGAGTTTCTTACAGGTCAAATAACAGGGATTTCAGGCAATTGGGGGGTTCTCTCTACTACTGTATAAGTCTGAAATTTTCCATAATGAAAAAACTTTTTAGAGTTACTACTGAAATTCAAGCATAAAAAAATGTTGCAGCCAGGTACGGTGGCTCACGCCTGTAATCCTACCACTTTGGGAGCCCAAGGCGGGCGGATCACTTGAGGTCAGGAGTTCCAGACCAGCCTGGCCAACATGGTGAAACCCCATCTCTACTAAAAACACAAAAATTAGCTGAGCGTGGTGGCAGGCACCTGTAATTCCCAGCTACTCAGGAGGCTGAGGCAGGAGAATCGCTTGAACCCAGGAGGCACAGGTTGCAGGGAGCCGAGATTGTGCCACTGCATTCCAGACTGGGTGAAAGAGTGAGACTCTGTCTCAAAAACAACAAAAAAGAAAATGTTGCTCCTTTAAATAGGTTTCTTCCAAATGAAATATTTAGGTAAGCATCCTTCCATCAGTCTCCAGGAGTGAGTAAGCCATATTAAAAATAACAACTAAAAAGACCTGCCAGTTTCCTAAATGCCAAATGAGGCAAAAATATTCATCCTATTCTTGTAATCTCATAATAATGCAATTATTATTATATTATTATAGTTCTTCCATCTACTATTAACATCTTTAGCTTATGGTACAAACTGATTTTTCATTGCAATTAGTCTACCTGTCCAAGTTGGTGCTAATACTTTAATGAGTGTGATTCAACTTTCCCTTCCCAAAAACAATCCTTTAGAATATTTCTGGAAATATATAACAGTAATACTAGTTGCCTCCTAGGAAGGGAACTGAGTGGCCTTTAAGAGACAGAGAAGGAGACTGTCATGTACCTCCTGTACCTTTAAAACTTATAACATATTAATGTACATCTATTTTTATTTTTTTTATTTTTTATTTTTTATTTTTTTTTTGAGACGGAGTCTCGCTGTGTCTCCCAGGCTGGAGTGCAGTGGCGTGATCTCCTCACTGCAAGCTCCGCCTCCCGGGTTCACGCCATTCTCCCGCCTCAGCCTCCCAAGTAGCTGAGACTACAGGCGCCCGCCACCACGCCCGGCTAGTTTTTTGTATTTTTAGTAGAGACGGGGTTTCACCATGTTAGCCAGGATAGTCTCGATCTCCTGACCTCGTGATCCACCCGCCTCGGCCTCCCAAAGTGCTGGGATTACAGGCTTGAGCCACCGCGCCCGGCTGTACATCTATTTTTAAAATTAAACTGAAGTTTTTAAAAAGCAAGCTGGGCTTTCAAAATCCTTTAATAAATATTTGTCAGATTTGAAACCCAGAAGCCTAAAATTTTTAAGGTCTTTTGAGTCTCATCTCATCAGAACAATGCCAAAAGAAAAAAAAACATTTTTCTTTCTTTTGTTGTTACAAGGGTAATAATAATTTAATGCCAACGCTAACCCTAGCTAACATTGTTTTTCTTTTTCTTTTTTTTTTTCTGAGTCAGAGTCTCACTCCATTGTCCAGGCTGGAGTGCAGTGGCCGTGATCTCGACTCACTGCAACCTCTGCCTCCCAGATTCAAGCGATTCTCGTGACTCAGCTTCCCAAGTAGCTGGGATTACAGGTGCCCGCCATAATACCTGGCTAATTTTTGTATTTTTAGTTGAGACGGGGGTTTCACCTTGTTGGCCAGGCTGGTCTCGAACTCCTGACAAGTGATCCACCCGCCTCAGCCTCCCAAAGTGCTGCAATTACAGGCTGAGCCACCACGCCCAGCCATGGCTAATATTTTCAAAACTGGCTATATTACCTTCTTCCCCTTAAATCCTGCCTCATCCTCTCCCATCCCCCTAAAAAAAACTTGTTGAAGACTTAAGTGTGGAATTCCTAAATCTATATGATGTAAAAAATATGTGGTTAAAAAAATAAAGTGCTATATACATACACTAGCAGAGTAAGAGCTGGTGTATCATAAAACCAAAGCCATGGCATCTACTGTTGTAAATCTGAGTTATGTTAAAAGTATAACCACTCTCACCTTACCCTCCTCAATGCCCCATGCTCCTACCCCAGTTGCAAGTAAATCTCATTTTAGTACAATCTCCATAAAATGAAAATTATTTCTCAATCCTAACCTAGGCCCCATTTATCTCAAACTGTATTTAATGAAATAAAATTCCAGTATAGCTAAGTAATTTGGGTAATCTACTGACATTTATTCTTATAGGATGTGGTCCATATAAAATGTTTTCAATTGTTAATTTTTCAGAAGGACAATCTTCTGGATATGCCTTAAGAGTGGGAGACAAAAAACAAACCTTAATTACTCCCACCCACACTCACCCTTAAATCAGCAATTTTCTCCAGCTAGATAATCAGGTAATTATAGAGCAATGCAGTAACCAGTGAGTAAAACCTATGTCTATGAGACAATTTGGATTTGAAACTCAAATTAATGTATTCAGAATTTTCAGTGAAAAACAATACAGGGGAGAAAAAAGTCTCAAATCCCCATTTTGACAGCACAAATCCTAGAATAGCAGAAAATAAAAACACTATACATGCCACATTATATTTATTTGCAGGGCAGAATTTCCCAAGTGTTCAACCGAAGTGACTTTCTAGAAATTCCACGTACGGAAATACTTTAAATTTCCCTTTTCTCAATGAGCTCAGAGTACTTCCTAAAAATATATCTTCACCATTTGCTGACATGAAGTTATATAGCAAGTACAAACATCAGCTGAAGCCAAAATTTAGGTCTCTTTGAGTCTCATCCAAAAGCTCTTTGTAAGGCCAGGAGTGGTGACTCACGCCTGTAATCCCAGCACTTTGGGAGGCTGAGGCGGGCGGATCACTTGAGGTCAGGAGATTGAGACCACCCTGGCCAATATGGTGAAACCCCATTTCTACTAAAAACACAAAAATTAGCCGCGCATGGTGGCTCGCACCTGCATTCCCAGCTACTTGGGAGGCTGAGACAGGAGAAATCCTTGAACCCAGGAGTCGGAGGCTGCAGTGATCCAAGATTGCACCACGGCACTCCGGTCTGGGTGACAGAGCGAGACTTCATCTCAAAAAACAAACAAACAAACAAAAGCTCTTTGTGATAAGGTATATATACTAAACTACCACTGCAAAACATGAATTTCTAGATTACATAAACCATCAAAACTTAAGCTTGGGTGTTGAAACATACACTTCTCCCTCCAATTTTTTTCAACTAGTCCAAAATAAACTGCTCTACTCACAAGTGGGAATGGATTTAGTAAAGAGAGTCCAAGTTCTGCCCAGACAACACTATTTCATCAAGCTCTATATTAATCAGTAATACCTACAAGCTATTGACATTTTCTCATAAGCGTCCCAGATAATCATTTCAGCAACACAAACTCCCTGGTCATTAAATTATCTGCTATATAGTACAACCAATGTTGGAGAAGCAGAATTGCAGCCGCACAGAGCATGAATTTAGATGTTTTATTCTAAGTGTCCCTAGTGATAAACATATTTGTTGTGACCTGGTGGCAAAAATTCCTGAAGCTAAGTACCGCCATTCCTTTGAAAATAAAAATAAAATACAAAAAAATAAAATTCCTTTTTTAATCAACCAGGCTCTACAAAGCCAGCCTCAGATATTTATGGGAAACCATATATATCTCCTCAGACTTAGAGCTTTATGCCTCTCCACAGCTGCAAAGGCTCTAATTTCAATTTCTCTCCCACAACTGTGGCATGTAAATGATGTACAGCTTCAAGCTCAACTCTCACAATCGACTTTCTGTGGTTCCAAAACCCAGGTAATAGCTTCAGAGTAAACATAACTTCACACATTATCTGCTTATTTCTTCTCCCAGAAGGTACTCTGGCCTACCACTAGTTACTCGATATAGGAAGACAAAGGAAGAAGCTATTTTAAGGGCTGGAGTCCAAAAAGGAGGACTGCTTCAGCCACTAGGACAGCACACAGTGTTCTCAGGTTACATAATTAGACTATAAAGAAAACAACCAATGCTTTAAAAGTTGAAGTTACTGAGAGCATTTAAAGATATTCTTTATTCCATAATCTGCAAGGAAAAAACAGTTCTTCAAAAAATAACTCTGTTTTCAGGATGAAAGTTGTGGACTCTGTTTTGAGTAGATGCTGTTCATACAAGATAGAATATATGTTAAAAGATGAAGTCCCTTTGGAATGTGCAGAAGACTTTCCGCAGGGAAGTCTGGAATTCTCATGCACTTTTTACCATTGCCACCAAGACACACTATGTAGTAATTTATAGATTTAGAAAAATAAAGGGCAAACCTCTACAGAGGTTCCAGCCTAGCAGAGTGCTGCTGCCAAAATGAGAACTCACATGAGGCAGATGCAGATGCAGTGTGTGTCACTCCAGTCTTGAAGGAGTTACACTGGCTCTCCTGTTAAAAAACAAAACAAAGCAACAAAACAAAACAAAAACAAAAACAAAAGCTGGTTTTAAAACTGTTGTGATGGGCTGGAACAGAGAGATACCATTTGGAAACTGGTATTACAGGAGTTACTACTGCCCTCCAATTTAGAAGCCTCTGACCATCACTAAAATTAGCCTAATTGGCCATAACAAAACAAGGGTATTGAATATTATTGTGTATTATTTACTTTTCTGGCACCCTGAGTCTGGAATGCAAGCCAAGTCTGATCCTAAAATGTTAAGTCGAAAGACAAACAGAAAAATAAGTCTACTGGTCTTAGTTTATTTTCTCTAGCACATTTCAGGCTAACACAATAGAAACTGAATGCAGCTGGGAAATGGTGTTTAAAATTAAAACTATGGGTAGTGAAACAGACTGAATAAAGGATATAAAAACAAACCAGAGTGGCCTCACCTTGCTTCCAAGTACCCATTTTAGCTGAGTCTACCTATACCTAACTACTAGGTTAGTCATTATCAAGATTCTAGTCATCATTATCAAGATGACTACAATCAACTGCACACTGCTAAAAATCTAACCAGATATCTAAATTTGGAATGGAAGGAAATTTTTAAATTTTGATTGTCAGTGGAAATCTGCCCTTAGTAAGCCAATATATACTCTATAAAGTTAAAAGAAACTACCTAGTCCAGTAAAATAACTCAGTTGAAGATACATAATCCATTAAGTATACTGACACTTTAAAGATATGCATTATGTTTAACTTTATAGGGAGTCATTTTCCCTAGAGACATTTAGGTTTTTGAAAACATGTCACTGGGCTCCTCCAATTCTTAGATTTTTGGGGTACTCAACCAAAGAGCACAAATGACCAGATGTAATGTCTAAAAGTCCTAAAAGCATTACAACACTACCAGCAGTCACAATGAAAACCAAAAAAGCAACTCAACCACCCAAGAATAGTCATTTGCTTTTATGTTATAAGTATGATCAACATCAACATGCTCATCTATTTAGCTGTAGGTTACATAATGTTGGTTCTCTAGGCCTCTAACTAGAAAAGGTGATAACGCACATTTTTCTCTGAGAAAATTTTAAGTGAGATCTTTCCAATTATCATATAAACAAATGCCCGAGGACTTTTTTCCATTTTCCAAAACTATATGAAAATCCTACACATTAAATAGACACAGGAGCCGGGCGCGGTGGCTCAAGCCTGTAATCCCAGCACTTTGGGAGGCCGAGACGGGCGGATCACGAGGTCAGGAGATCGACACCATCCTGGCTAACACGGTGAAACCCCGTCTCTACTAAAAAGTACAAAAAACTAGCCGGGCGAGGTGGCGGGCGCCTGTAGTCCCAGCTACTTGGGAGGCTGAGGCAGGAGAATGGTGTGAACCCGGGAGGCGGAGCTTGCAGTGAGCTGAGATCTGGCCACTGCACTCCAGCCTGGGCGACAGAGCGAGACTCCGTCTCAAAAAATAAAAACAAAACAAAACAAAATAAATAAATAAATAAATAAATAAATAAACAAACACAGGCAAAAATTCTATCTCTAACCTAAGAGATCACAAATGACCTAAAAAAGATATTTTCATATCTTTCTAAATTTTCAAAGCAAATTTCCTAAAATGGCCTTATTTTTAATTTACTTAAAACAGCTAGATATCATGGCAATATTTCTAGTAATACAAAGTAAAACACACTCCCAAATGACTAGATGTGTAAATAAGTAAAATAAGTGGACTTTGAGCGACTGCCAATTTCAGTTTATTGCAAGCAAATGCAAAATTAAATGGTAATTAAGTCATTTGTTTTAAAAATATTAAGATTAGAAGAATATTTTTAAATAAAATGAAAAAAATACCTAATTCAAAAATATCCTATCTGAGAATCTGTATACTTACAAAGATCTTGTATTTTCAGTACTGTTTTCAATTTAAGACAGAAAAATTGAAAATTATTGAGATAACTTTTAAAAATCATCTTTAACCAAAGGAGCTGCCTGTAATACAAATACAAAAACAGAAATAGCTAATATATATTTTTTTCCAAAAATAAACAGACCATAGCACTCAAATGCCTGTACTAAAGTTAGAGGAATTTAACAAACATTTGGATACCTACTGTGTACCAGGTACTAGAAGCTGAGAACAAAAAACAAAATAATGTATGATCCTGGGCCTTGAAGGAGCTCATAGCTCATGGTATATTACAGGGGATATACACTTAGATATTTATAATAAGTTTTAGGAGATCAATAAGACTAATCAAATGACTAAGAAAGTATAGAGGGACAAAAAGGGGGCCAATCAATCCAGCCCAGGAAGTCTTCTTAAAAACTATGCATGATTTATGTATGATTTATTCAGGCTTATACAGATAACTCATTTTTATAACCAATTTCTCAAGGTACTATAAAGTTTACCTGACAACTCTCTGAAATTCAGATTCAGCTAATACATTACAAACATCTATGTCAAGACTAGGCAAGTGAATTAATGTGTGAAGTGGGATATATGAGGGTGTACATCTTGTCTAGAGAAGAAAGTGGCTACTCAAGTGTAGTTGACTTCCCTGTGGGAATGGGAGCCAAATGTTCCCAATTGTGTGGTAACAGCCAACCTAGACTTTTACCTGTAATCTCTCAATTGTGTAATACTGACCCAATTAGGCCGGCATGGTGGCTCACGCCTGTAATCCCAGCACTTTGGGAGGCCGAGGCAAGTGGATCACGAGGTAAGGAGTTCGAGACCAGCCTGGCCAATGTGGTGAAACCCTGTCTCTACTAAAAAATACAAATTAGCTGGGTGTGGTGGCGCACACCTGTCCTGGTGGCATGTGCCTGAATCACTGGAACCCAGAAGGCAGAGGTTGCAGTGAGCTGAGATCGCACCACTGCACTCCAGCCGGGGTGACAGAGTAAGACTCTGTCTCAAAAATAAATAAATAAATAAATAAATAAATAAATAAAAATAAAAATACCGACCCAATTAAACAAACACAAACTCTTTCAGCCAAACAATGGTCTGTGGTCTAAGTTGGGTCCATGGGCCAACAGTGTGCACCCCCAGCCTATACTTTAGGTCATATACTTCCACATACATTATCTATCCTATTTAATTGAAATGTTTGACTATCTTCTTCAAAGAGTCTTAAGGAAATAAACAGACCCCTTTAGGTACTTAATGAATTGGAAATCTAGATGGAAATAAATTCATTCTTTAATAACAAAGTATTCTGGGTAATGTCAGTCTATTCATCCCGAGGAAAAAACTGAGGAAGTGGATTAAAAACAGAAAATAAAAGAACCTCTATGTGGTCACTTGATGTGGACCCCTATAATCGTCTGAATCTGATTTCTTCACTTGATTATCAAAACAGAACAAATGTTCCCAGTGACAGAATCACAACGTCCTCATGATCTGCTTAGGTAACCCACTACAGTATTAGTGTCTTATTCATAAGGTTTAATCTAAATCTTTGCTACACAACTTGATTCTATTATCATTTGTCCTTTCCTCATTGGCCATTATCTGCATGATAAAACAAACATCCAGAGAATGTGTAAGCAGAAAGGAGATAATGAATCAAAGGTAGCTATTATGTTATTACTATGTTGAAAACAAGTTTAGTCATGTTGAAAATAGCCTTTGGCCAGGCGCGGTGGCTCACGCCTATAACCCCAGCACTTTGGGAGGCCGAGGCAGGTGGACTGCATGAGCTCAGGAGTTCAAGACCAGCCTGGGCAACACAGTGAAACCCCATCTCTACTAAAATACAAAAGAATCAGCCGGGCATGGCAGTGTGCATCTGTAGTCCCAGCTACTTAGAAGGCTGAGGAGGAGAATTGCTTGAACCCGGGAGGCGGCAGTTGCAATGAGTTGCGATTGTGCCACTGCACTCCAGCCTGAGTGACAGAGTAAGACTCTGTCTCCAAAAAAAAAAAAGAAAATAGCCTGGATGCTGGGAGTGAAAAAATCATCTTAATAACTTCACTGATGCCACTAATATTATTACATAACATTCACACACAAAAAATATGGCCTACATTTGAATGCTTATATAATTGGCAATAAAAAGTAAAGATCATAAACACTAGTAATTGATTCTATCACTTACCATGTAATGGAGATGAAATGGGTTTTATTAAGCAATCTTTTACATTTCCTAATCTAGAAACAAACCAAGTGTTATTGCAATTCAGAGAGATTAATTTCGTATTAGTGAAAACTTTAACTGGGATACAGACTTGACATAAAAGGAATCAAAGCTTGGAAACTAAGGGAATCAAAGCTTGGAAACTAAGTATAGACTCATATATTAAAAAGCTATCTAAAAAGTAATATACACCTAAAATATGCCATATATTTCATATGTAATATATGTCTAAAAATAATAGTTTGAGGATGTTTATCTCAACGAATACAAAGGCTTTCATCTACAAGTAAGATAATGCACTGGAGTATTATTTTTAAATTATTTCCTAACATGGAGGGACCACCTCAAAAGCACTGCCTGACTGTAGAAATAGTACTTTATTTCCTGAGGAAGGTACTGTAAGAAATTCTGAAGTTTAAGAAAAAGAAGTAAAGCAGCTAAAATAACAAGGGCTATAATATCTCAAATGGAAATGAAAAGACTACAGGATCTTAACATTTAAATGCCTCTTAAAAAAAAAAAACTTTATTGGTATTTTTTTAGTTTCTGCCACATTATTTTTAAATTTAATATTAAGGATATTTTTACTCATACACACAAAAGTAGAGGAAATATGTAATGAGCTGCTTTAAACACATCACACAGCTTTAACAACTTTTGCTATTTTGGATTCTTGTTTCATCCATCTTCCCTAATTTATTATCACCAAACTTAATAAATTTTATCAAATCAGAAAGTTTTAAAATTGTTCTTTCATAAAACATTTTAAATAGCAGAAGTGTACACAAGTATTATGTATCGCACATACAGAATTATACTATATATATTATATAACATATATAGTATATATGTTATACTATATATATACAGAACTATACTATGTTGTCAATATTACAGTCTGTGGGGAAAAGAGAGATCAGCCTGTTACTGTGTCTATATAGAAAGAAGTAGACATAAGAGACTCCATTTTGTTCTGTATTTGAGATGCTGTTAATCTGTGACCCTACCCCCAACCTTGTCCTTGCAAGAGACATGTGCTGTGGTGACTCAAGGTTTAATGGATTTTGGGCTGTGCAGGATATGTCTTTGTTAAACAAGTGCCTGAAGGCAGCTGGCTGGTTAAAAGTCATCACCGGCCGGGCGCGGTGGCTCAAGCCTGTAATCCCAGCACTTTGGGAGGCCGAGGCGGGTGGATCACAAGGTCAGGAGATCGAGACCATCCTGGCTAACATGGTGAAACCCCGTCTCTACTAAAAATACAAAAAACTAGCCGGGCGTGGTGGCGAGCGCCTGTAGTCCCAGCTACTCGGAGGCTGAGGCGGGAGAATGGCGTGAACCCGGGAGGTGGAGCTTGCAGTGAGCTGAGATCCAGCCACTGCACTCCAGCCTGGGCGACAGAGCGAGACACCGTCTCAAAAAAAAAAAAAAAAAAAAAAAAGTCATCACCATTCCCTTAATTTCAACTACCCAGGGACACATACACGGCCAAAGGTCCCAGGGACCTCTGCCTAGGAAAGCTAGGTATTGTCCAAGGTTTCTCCCCATGTGATAGGCTGAAACAACGCTGTTAAAAGGTTTATGGAGATGTTTGCATATGCATCTCAAGGCACAGCATTTTCCTTTAAACTTACTCATGTCACAGAGATTTTTGTTCATATGTCTTACTGCTGATTTCCTCCCTACAATGATCCTATTGTCCAGCCACTCCTTTATCTTTAAGATGGTAAAGATAATTATCAATAAATACTAAGGGAACTCAGAGACCGGTGCCAGCGTGGGTCCTCTGAAAGCTGAGCGCCGGTCCCCTGGGCCCACTTTTTCTTTCTCTATACTTTGTCTCTGTGTCTCATTTCTTTTCTCAAGTCTCTCGTTCCACCTAACGAGAAACACCCACAGGTGTGGAGGGGCAGGCCACCCCTTCACAGTCTTAATGAGAAAACCTGTTCTACCAACAGCATTGTTCTTTTGGTAAGATAGTACTGGTTATTATTATCAGGTATTAATATTCTTAGGAAATCAGAGCAAGAGATAGGTGGTATATTGGGCTAAAGAAAATAAAACAGTGTAACCACTGAGAAAATTTTTAAATAAGGGATGACACCAAAAGTAGCTTAAATAAAGCTTAGTTCACTTAAAGAAACAAACTACAAATGACAAGTATTTTTACCTAACAATCAATGGATTTGCTCCAAATTAAGCTGTCTCTCTCTAAAAGACAATTATCTCAAAATAACAGAAACAAAAATGGAATTCTGAAATGAAAATAATCAAACTGTATTATGATATATGACTAATAATGTCTGTTTAAAAACAAACATAATAGAACTTACACATCGAAATGAGCCTTCACCCATTCAAAACAATCACTCCCAGGCTGGGTGTCATGGCTCACATCAACAGTCTTAGCACTTTTGGGGGCTGGGGTAGGAGGACTGCTTGAGCCCAGCAGTTCAAGATCCAACTCGGCAACATAGCAAGGCCCTGTCTCTACAAAAAATTTAAAAATTAGCCAGCCATGGTGGCATACACCTATAGTCCTTGCTATTCAGGAGTTTGAGGTAAGAGGATCACTTGAGCCAAGTAGTTCAAGGTTATAGTAAACTACAATTGCACCACTGTGCTGCAGCCTGGGTGACAGAGCAAGAACCTGTCTCAAAACAACAACAACAACAACAAACAATATGCAGAAGCAACTGTATTTATCCAGAAGCAATATGTATTTATTCTAGTATTGCAACCACTACTCAAAACATTGAGAATTCTTATTTTCAAATTACTTTTAGAGTCTACGGCACATTATTCTAGACATCCTCCCTGGTGGCACATGTTTGTTCCTCAACAGGTGATGAATTTAATTGGAGGTGAGGGTTATTTGGAGCAACTAACGAATAAATGGGGAAAACGAGCTGGGTTTAAAAAAAAAGTATGACTATGTAAAACAATAAAGCAGGTTTTGAGTTTATAAGCTGGCTCTGAAAACAATTCCAAAAGAATTCCTAAAATGTCTAAGCAAGCAATATTGGAGCAAGTTTTCCTTAATAAGGTAACTATATGAAGGATAACATCTATTTGGAAGCATATTTTCTTATGTGCTTTATTTAAAAAAATTAGTCCTTTGCCCCATTTTATATGTGCTTAATTTTGCAAGTCACCTCAAATGCCTTTTGGGAAAAAAGTAAAGTATAAATCCTATATCACAGTAGTCTTTATAGTCTATTAATCGTTTATTGCTTCATAGTTAAAACTATAAAGAATGAACCTACCAGCTATGCAAATCTATTCACCATAGGCTTTGTCAACCTCAGTTTATGCTAATCAGAACGCTGATACAATTCAATGAATGTGGCATGAAATTATCACATTTCTTTTCCTTTTTTTTTTGGATAGGTCTCATTCTGTAGCCCGGGCTGGAGTGCAGTGGCACAATCTCGGCTCAGTGCAACCTCCGCCTCCCAGGATCAAGCAATTCTCCCGCCTCAGCCTCCAGAGTAGCTTGGATTATAGACGTGCACCACGCTCAACTAATTTTTGCATTTTTTTTGTAGAGATGGACAAAATTATCACATTTCATCATCACAAATCTCCTTTAGAGGTTGGGTCCTCATAATATATTCTGATTAGATTTTTACTTTGTTTAGTTTTATGAATGTTTTCTAATTTCTTTTTATTAATAATTTTATTAACCACAGTTATCTTTTTTTTTTAAGGGATCATCTCTTTTTGGAGAGGGATTTTTTTTTTTTTCTTTTTATCTGTTACCCTAGTTTCTCCGTTTAAATACTCAGCTTATTCTCTTACTCTACCCTGTTTGTGGGGGAGGGCAAAAGTCCAAAAACTCAAGAAAAAAGATCACTAAGGGAGATCATTAATGCATTCTTAAGTCAAACTACACCTATTTTTCTGTTCTTTAATCTGTATGTATGCTTTTGTATGCTTTTGATCCATTCACAAACCGATAAATCTCTCAAGAATAAGTCAGAGGGCCGGGCGTGGTGGCTCATGCCTGTAATTCCAGCACTTTGGGAAGCCGAGATGGGTGGATCACCTGAGGTCGGGAGTTCGAGACCAGCCTGACCAACATGGAGAAACCTCATCTCTACTAAAAATACAAAATTAGCCGGGCATGGTGACACATGCCTGTAATCCCAGCTATTCAGAAGGCTGAGGCAGGAGAATCGTTTGAATCCAGGAGGCAGAGGTTGAGGTGAGCTGAGATTGCGCCACTGCACTTCAGCCTGGGCAACAAGAGCAAATTTTTGTCTCCAAAAAAAAAAGTCAGAGGGTATATATAGGTTGGTAGGTTTCACTGACTTAGAAGCACTCATTCTCTCATACAAATATCTCTTGCACGTGTAATATGGAAGCCAGTAGGGTGAGGTAACGCGCATTTTCTAAGTTGTGAGGTGCATGCCCTGAGTATTATTTCATGAACTAGGACAATGAGAATTTATTTGGTCTTTTTGATAAAGGTTACCTTTCTTGGTTTGTACCAAAGACTTTTCAACAAATACATTCCTTAGAGACCACTCGTCACAGTAAGAACTTCAAATAGATGCAACTGGTTTACACATTATCCATAGTAAGTTCAACTCAGCTAATCTTCCATCTTAATTCATCACTATTATGAAGAATTTCATCTTTCTTTAAGAAGAAATGCTAAAGCACAAACACTGACCTTTACCTTGTCATTGGTTTCATTAAACAAAAAAAAGGCATGGCCAGTTGCAGTCTTACGCCTGTAATCCTAGCACTTTGGGAGGCTAAGACTGGTGGACTGCTTGAGTCCAGGAATTAGCGACCAGCCTGGGCAACATGGTGAAACCCCGTTTCTACAAAAAAATTTAAAAATTAGCCAGGCATGATGGCACAAGCCTGTAGTCCCAGCTACTTGGGAGGCTGAAATGGGAGAATCACTTGAGCCTGGGAGGTGGAGGTTGCAGTGAGCTGAGATCGCATCACTGCACTCCAGCCTGGATGACAGAGACCCTGTCTCAAAAAAAAAAAAGAAAGAAAAGAAAAGAAGTAAACTCAAAATGGATCACAGACCTAAATATAGGAGTTAAAACTATAAAACTCTTAGAAGAAAACATGGCAGAAAATCTTCCTTATATTGGATTTGGGAATGATTTAACAATAATGACAGCAAAAGCACTGGCAACAGTAGAAAAAAACAGATAAACTGGACTTCAAAATTAAAAACTTTTGTGCCTCAAAAGGCATGATCAAGAGAGGGAAAAGAAAACCCATAGAATGAGAGACAATATTTGCAAATCATGTATCTGATGAGGGATTAATATCCAGAATACATAAAGATTAATATGCAGAATATGTAACTCCAGTTATTTAAAAAACCTAATTTAAAAAAACTGACATTTCTCCAAAGAAGTTATATAAATGACTAAATAAACACATGAAATGATGCTTAATATCACCAGCCATTAGAGAAACATTAAATCAAAACCATAATAAGATACCTTAACTTCACACCCAGTAGGATAAGTATTATCAAACAACAACAAGAAACCTGAAAATAAGTATTGCCAAGATGTGAAGAAATTGGAACTCTCATTCATGTATTGCTGTTGGGGATGTAAGATGTTACAGCCACTGTGGAAAACAGTTTGGCAGTTCTTCAAAAAGCTAAACATAGACTTACATTACGATCCAGCAATTCCATTCCTGGGTATATACCCAAAAGAACTGAAAGCAGGAAGCAGGAACTCAAACAGATGCTTAAACACCAATGTTCACAGCAGCCTATTCATAACAGCCAAAAGGTGGAGACAATCCCAATGTCCATCAGCAGATGAACAGATAAACAAAATGTGGTATATACCTACAATAGAATATTATTCAGTCTCAAAAGGTAATACATGCTATAACATGGACAAATTTGAAAAATATTATGCTAAAAGAAATAAGCCAGACATAAAACAAATATTGTACAATTTAACTTTTATGAAATATCTAGAATACACAAATTCATAGAGACAGAAAATAAATTAGAGGTTACTAGCGACTGAGGGGTGGAGGGAATGGGGAGTTATTGCTTAATGGGTATGGAGTTTCTGTTTGGGATGATGAAAAAGTTCTGGAAATGGATAGTGGTGAGCATTGTGCAACTTTGTGAATGTGCTTAGTGCCACTGAATTGTATATTTGAAAATGGTTTAAAATGGTAATTTTATATTCTATATATTTTACCATAAATTTTTAAAATGCTGGATTTGAGATGTCTGTAGTGACAATACACCAATACTGCATAATATTTCTTACTTTAAATTGTTTTTCTCACCCATTTAAGCACCTCCAATGCCAGTAAGTTTGGTGAGGATATACAATTGCTGACAGAAACACCATGAGTGCCCTGGACTCTAGTCCAAGTAAACACACCATCCAAAAAATGTTCACTTAAATGTCAAGTGAGTTGAGTCCATTCCAATAACAATAAAACAAGATCAGAGTGCATCTACTATGTTCAAGAGGGCAGGGATCAAAGGTCCTGAGATGCCTCTGCTAGTAGCAAGATAATGCTCTGATTTACTGACACCATGAGCCACTTTGTCTTAATTTCTTCCCTGGTACTCTTAACAGCTTTATTCAGTCACCACTCCCATACTTTAGGTTTGTTAATGCCAAGTGCTTAGGTTTGGGATAACTCCCCAGAGGCTAATAATATGGCCTAGAAAGGAGGGGAGGGCAGAAAAATTCAAAAGAGAGGAACCTAAAATATATTTCCAATCCCGCTAAGATTTTTTAATAGAGAAAAAAATGCACTGTTTAATTTTAGAATTCTTGGTGGGGCATGATGGCTCAAGCCTGTAATCCCAGCACTTTGGGAGGCTGAGGAGGGCAGATTACCTGAGGTCAGGAGTTCAAGACCAGCCTGGACCAGCCTGGACCAGCCTGGCCGACCCTGTCTCTACTAAAAATACAAAAATTAGTGAGGCATGGTGGCGGACGCCTGTAATCCCAGCTACTTGGGAGACTGAGGTGTGAGAATCACTTGAATCCGGAAGGAGGAGGTTGTAGTGAACTGAGATCACCGCACTGCACTCCTGCCTAGGTGACAGGGCAAGACTCTGTCTCAAAATAATAATAATAATAATTCTAACAACATTTCTAATACACTACTTACATAGTAATCCTGAGACTTAATGAAGCTTTAAGATTATTTCTAAAAATTAAGCAAAAGAGAAACTATGTTTTAACTATGTGTTCTAAAGATAAAGATTACAATTCAACTGCAAAAGAAAGATGCAGTTTTGCCCTAGGCAGGGTTTTCATTTGGGGGGAAAAATTAAGGATGATCTCTTTTGTTTACAGGTTTTTCTCTCTTATTGATATCTCATCTACAGTTACTGGATAATTTCTGTTCTGAAAGCTGGGAGCAGCATGAGAAATAGAAACTGACCTGAGTTTAAATTCCAGTTATGAGTTTTAACAAATCAGTTGCTAGTTATTGACAGGGTTTAGGACATTTGAACCCAAAATATGGTACCTTGGCATTTAAGAAAACAGCAGAAGCAGGAAGGTCACTCTCACCACCCCACTTCTTCCCTAAAGCAAGTCATAAAATCTAGGAAGAATTGGCCTGGCGGCGGTGGCTCACGCCTGTAATCCTAGCACTTTGGGAGGCTGAGGCAGCCAGATCACGAGGTCAGGAAATCGAGACCATACTGGCTAACACGGTGAAACCACGTCTCAACTAAAAATACAATTAGCCGGCCATGGTGGCGGGCGCCTGTAGTCCCAGCTACTCAGGAGGCTGAGGCAGGAGAATGGCATGAACCCGGAAGGCAGAGCTTGCAGTGAGCCGAGATGGCGCCACTGCACTCCAGCCTGGGCGAGAGCAAGATTTCGTCTCAAAAAAAAAAAAAATCTAGGAAGAATTTTTCTCACCTTCCCCTAAAGCAGGTCATACTACTCTCATTTGAGAGGTGTCCTCCTTACACCAAGAGGAAAGGAACCTCCTTACCTCTGAAGACCTAGGGACGCAGCAAAGATTCTGAATGAACAGAGCTTACTAAATTCCTCCCAGTTTATTACCATTAGATCATACCCCCTTTTGTCCAATCATACTTCTCTACAACTATCCACTTATTTATCAATCCTGTCACAGAAAATACACAGGTTTACTCATTTCTTCAGGTCTTAATTTCCTTATGAAGGCTCCCGTGTCCCAAAAAACTTACATTAAATTAATCTGTATGCTTTTCTCTCACTAATCTGTCTTTTGTTATAGCGGCTACAGCCATGAACTTAAGATGGGAAGGAAAGACATTTCTTTCCCCTACACTATATGTAGGTCATTTTATCTGTAGCCTTTTTGATTTTTTGACTTTTTGTTTGTTTGAGACAGGGTCTCGCTCTGTAGCCCAGGGTACAGGCGCAATCACAACTCACCAAAACCTCAAACTCCTTGGCTAACACCATCCTCCTCCCTCTGCTTCCCAAGTAGCTGGGACTACAGGCGTGCACTACTACACACAGCTAATCTTTTTTTTTTTTTTTTCCCTCTAAGTTCCAGGGTACACATGCAGTATGTGCAGGTTTGTTACACAGGTAAACATGTGCCATGGTGGTTTGCTGTACCACACCCTGCTACTCTTTATTTATTTTGTAGAGATGAGGTCTCACTATGCTGCACAGATGGATCTTCAACTCCTGGGCCCAAGGGCTCTCCAACCTCCCAAAGCACTGGGATTACCCCTGTGAGCAATCATGCCTAGCCTCATTTTTGTACAATGTTGCTAGTAATCCCTACCTCAGCAGGCTGTGGTGAGGATTAAAAGGTACATTGTACATAAAGTACATTTTCTAGTACATGTTCAACAAATGTTCATTCTTATCCTCCTGAAAATTTCTCAGAGAAAAGAGAAGGAGTGGACACTAGCCATGGTATCCACTGATACTGAAATGATAACAGAAATAAGGAGCTTATTGCTGGATTTACTGAAATGGCACAGAATCTATAGTGCTGGAGCTGGAAAAAAAACTGGAATGTACCTCCTTCTGGATTTCCAAGCACAAGATTCACAAAAGAGCCAAAAAAACTCAAGCCTTCGTAATTGGGTTGGGGGGGGGAAGTCATTATGATTTCCCAAATGAGTCAAGTTAGAAATACTACATTTTCATAATCCTAAACCAAGAGTCACTCTATATTTCTGAAGGGCTTAAATACATATTAACAACTCATCCCCCCACTCTCTACTAGTATGTTGCTGTAGTCTTCCTTGGGGTTAAGACTTCTGGAAATTTAATAATTCTACATGTATAATTTTTTGTCTTAACTTCATGAAATTTACCACATTTAGTCTTTCGTGCAACTACAAAAGTTAACTATTTCTTTCTACCTTTCTTATTGTTTCAAAAAGGCAAGTAACTCTCCTTGCATCTATTAGAAGCATATTAATGACACCTCTGTCATAAAGAAATGTTTTTAATTTAAAGAAGGACCTGTTGTCCAAAATCTATTTCCTTCAGCACACTGGTAAACATGCTCATGGAAACATGCTCTGTTGCCAAAATACCCTGTCGTTAAGAGCTGCTCAGAAAAGAGCTTTAACTTTCTATTAAGTTCATGATCATTTGCAATACTTACACACACACAACAGAGCATTAAACATTCCACTGCCATCTACCAAGCATGCCAGGTTTTTCCGTAATATATAGAAGTGTAAATAAGGTCAATATTGGTATCTTTCTCCTTATTCCTTAGATTTTTTTCCCTTTTAGCTCAAGTTTCGGTGTATTAATACCTTGGTATCACCAAAGAGTACACTAGTCACTGCACTAGTCATTTTATGTACACTATTGCATTTAAACCTTATGCCAAAAGTGTAACCCTACCACATCCCCCCGCCTTTTAAAAAATTAAATGAAGAAACTGAGACATAGCTTAACATGCTGGTGGTCAAGAGCTAGTACAAGGCAGAACTGGGATCCAACCCAGGTCTACCACACTCTGAGGTTTTTCCCTCCAACCACATAACCTCTAGAGTAAGGATAACAATAAGACTAGTTGGAATGTATGGGACTTATATTTAATATATAATATGTAATTTAATAATACAATAATTAAATTTAATGAAATTATATTTAATATAATTTAACAGAAAGAGAATTATTCTGCCTTTTAAAAAAAATCAGTTTTTTTTCCATGAGGCATTTTATTTATAAATATGTATTATATCTCTAGAAAAAGAATCCTAGGATTTTCCCTCCTGTGCGTTTTCGTCTTGCTTCTTCATGGTCTATGATATCAGCTGAGATCGTTAGTACAATGAAACCAAACTGGTGGGATGGAAGCAGATTATTCTACCATTTTTCTAGATCTTTGAGTTGCACATCAAATCTGGGGCTCATCTATCCCTCCACACTTGTTTAGCCTGCCTGTGAGGTTCACAAGAATTTTCCCAGCTCTGTGATCATCAATGATTTCAATTTGCCAATGTAACCATGCTTCATTATCACAGTAAAAAAACCGGACAATAACTTTGGAGCACAGCCTCATAAGAACCTGGCATTTGCCTCTTTTTTCGGCATTGTTGATGCTCTTGAGGGCATCAGCCAAGTCATTCATGTGCACCATTGTGGCGGCGTGGAAAGATGATGGAAAGAAAAAAAAATGACTTCTTACACTCAGATTACTCTCACTTAACAGCTGCTGGCTAGCATTTTGCTTCTTGAAGAAACCACATTTTGCAGATTAGCAGTCTGTCAGATGCTGATCTGTAACCATGAGGAGGTAATGTTAAGGACTTTATGTCACTCATTTACTTGGAAAAGAATTTCTCATTTGAAGTCTCAGAACTAGATTTCTGGATTTAATATTATAAAACTAAGTAACAATACTAATAGAAATCACTAGTCTGTTCGTGCCTATTAGCCATTTGAAAAAAACAAGCACTGAACAGCCTGAAAAATACCAATTCTGTTTTCTGTTTTCACTCTATTGTCCACTGTTGGTAACAACAAATTCAGCAACACATTTTTAGCAGCTGTCTATTCAAATAAAACCAAATAAACAAAATTCAGAAATAGTATAGATTAATCCCTTCATTTTGTGGAGAGGGCATAGTTTGATTAAAAACAACTTTCTTGCTCTCTCCCAAGTCCAAAGACCTAATCTTAGATTGGCTTTCAAGATCTTTTTTAGCTTGTTTGGTCCTAGGGTTAGCCTGACCCATCTGTGTGGGTCACATAACCATAAAAAGGCTAAAAAGACTGTGTGCTCAAGTAAGGACCACAAATGAAAACTCTGGGGTATAGAAAGTATATACATGAGAGCAACTTAATACAATGGGAAACTAGAGCACCCAACAGGTCTAATTAAGGGAGAAAAAGCCTCAAAAAAAGGGAAAAGAAAAACACGTATCTGCAGAGGAAGTCAAAATGCAAAGGGCCAAATCCTGCTACATATCATGTGCAAAGAATGCCACTAAAGTAACTTGGTGTGAAAGAGGAATTGTAAATACGCTTGATGGGTACTTTTTATATAAAACATTGTCAGCCAGGTGTGGTGGCTCACATCTGTAATCTCAGCACTTTGGGAGGCCAAGGCAGACGAATCACAAGGTCAGGAGTTAGAGACCAGCCTGGCCAATATGGTGAAACCCCATCTCTACAAAAGATACGAAAATTAACAGGACATGGTGGTGTATGCCTGTAGACCCAGCTACTCAGGAGACTGAGGCAGAAGAATCACTTGAACCCAGAAGGCGGAGGTTGCAGTGAGCGGAGATCATGCCACCGCACTGCAGCTTGGGGGACAGAGTGAGACTCCGTCTAAAAAACTAACAAACAAACAAACAAACAAACAAAACAAAAAAAAACAGTCCACTCTTGGCCAGTGGTAAAGCTAATACATATGGTTCAGTACTATCTAGACTCTAAACATGACTTTCATTTATAAACTCATCTGTACTCGGTAGACAAACTACAGTTGACTTGAATAATGTGGGTTTGAACTGCGCAGGTCCACTTATATGTGAATTTTTTATTTTTATTTTTTTGGAGACAAGGTCTTGATGTATCACCCGGGGGAAGTGCAGTGCCATGACCACAGCTCATTGAAATCTCAAACTCCTGGGCTCAAGTGATCCTCCCATCTCAGTCTCCGGAATAGCTGGAACTACAGGCACACACCATGATGTCTGGCTAATTTCTGAAAAGTTTTTGTAGAGACTGGGTCTCATTAGGTTCCCTAGGCTAGTCTCAAACTCCTGGCTTCAAGCAATCCACCTGCCTTGGCCTCCCAAAATGTTGGGATTACAGACATGAGCCACTGTGCCCCGCCCTTCAGACTTTTTACAATAAAAGTGTGCCTACCTCTCCTGCCTCCTCTCCTGTATCCTCCACCTCCTTTGCCTCTGCTGCCCCTGAGACAGCAAGACCAACACCGTCTCTTCCTCTTCCTCCTCAACCTACTCAACATGAAGATAATGAGAATGAAGACCTTTATGATGACCCACTTCCACTTGATGAATAGTAAATGTATTTTCTCTTCCTTATGTTTTTCTTAACAATTTTTGTGGCTAATTTTTTGTAAAAATATAGTATATAATATATACAATATACAAAATATGTGTCAACTGACTGTTTATGTTATCAATAAGTATTTGGTCAAAAATAGGCTATTAGTAGTTAAATGTGGGAAGAGTTAAGGGTTTTCGATTGCATGGGAGTCAGTGCCTTTAACTCCTGTATTATTCAAGGGTCAACTGTAGTTAAAGCATACTTAATGTACATAATCTCATTAGAGAAATAAAGTGTTAATCTACAATAATACAAACATAAGGAGCTAAATACAAATACTGGCATTCTATGGGTAGCAGATTCAGGATTAATACTGATTTAGGTTCAAGACAACCAGGCAAAATTACTTGTGTCAATAAACAAGATTTTTACATATTTTGTTGCTGTTCTATATACAAATGTTAGTCTTACATAGAAATCTTGCAAATAATACATAGCTGGCTTCAATTATGGGGATAATTGGTGACAAAGGAATCTTCTCTGAAAAATATTTTTGGTATTAGGTCAGCATTTAGATGAGATGAAGATAATGAAGCTCCCATCAGAATGGATTATGTTACTGAACACTATGTGACATACTTCATTGGGGAAATAAATGACTACCAAACTGTAAGCAAAATAAGAAACATTTTAATACAAGAAAGGCCATCAATTTCTCTTTTAACAAACTACTCTCAACTCTCAACAAACTCCCAACAACCAACTCTCCCACAGCCCCCAGTAACACCTTTACCAAAGGTCTGTATCATTAACTTTTGAAAAATTACAAGTTTAGAATTATTATATATACGGTTTAACATTCCTACAGTCCACATAGTATTTTTGCTTCAGTTACCCTCTTCCTCATTCATTAGTGACATCAAAGTTTTAAATAATTATTTACCACTAATTCTATCAACTCCAGCATTTAACATAAACAACAGGATTCTCAAAACATCATTATTCAAAGTAAATTTTCTTATCTACTCATAGAACCATGAAAAAGCTGAAAAATCAAAATAAAACCCCGCTGCCCAAAGAAGGTCTTCTGTGGCCATCTTCAGGAAGACCAAAAACACAGTTTCCTTATGAAAATATCTCAATTTGCCAAGATTAAATCCCACCCCTCATCCTTTCCAAAAAGAAGTCATATGTATTTCCCACATCTGAAAACAAGAAAAAAGAACTTTGAGGTAACCCTATGTAGCTGTTTCCTCAGAACAAATTTAGGCAAATTTACAGTGTGATAAGGATCATGAGCCAATAACCACCTCTCAATGAACACACCATTCCAAAACATGACTTTGAGATGTTATGTTTGACATGTGATGTCCTATGCAGACACTTCAGAAGCATCAATCCTAGGATCACTGTATTCTAAGAATTTCACTACATTCTAACTCTGAAAACTAGTAATCTATCTATGCTGTAAGGTAATTATATATCACTCAAAACACTGTTTGCCAGAATAGCCAATTCACAGATTATGCTAGACAGACAGTTTTACAGTTCATTCTATGGTCTCAATATTTGTGTCCTTCAAAGTTCATATGTTGAAATCTAATCATCAATATGATGGTGTCAGGAAGTGAGGCCTCTGGGAAGAGATTGGTGCCCTCTTTTACAAAGGCAGAGCACTTGTGAATGGGATTAGTGCCCTTATAAAAGAGGCCTAAGAGAGACCCCTTAGCACTTCCACCATGTGAGGACACAGCTAGAAGGTGCTTTCTATGAACCACAAAGCAGACAAACCCACATTGTGGAACACTCTACAAAACACCTAGCCAGTACTCTTTAAAAGTCTCAAAGCAAGACCAGGTACAGTGGCTCACAGCACTTTGGGAGGCCAAGGCAGGTGGATCGCTTGAGCCCAGGAGTTCCAGGCCAGTCTGAGTGACATGGTGAAATTCTGTCACTACTGAAAAATAAAAAAGTTATCTGGGCATGGTGGCTTACACCTGTATCTCCAGCTACTTGGGAGGCTGAAAAGGGAGGATCACCTAAGCCTGGGAGGTTAAGGCTGCAGTGAACCATGATTGCACCACTGCACTCCAGCCTGGGCAACAGAGTGAGACACTGTCTCAAAAGAGAAAAAAAATTCTTATTTTTTAAAAAAGTGTTGGCCGGGCATGGTGGCTCATGCCTATAATCCCAGCACTTTGGGAGGCTGAGGCAGGTGGATCACCTGAGGTCAGGAGTTCGAGACCAGCCTGATCAACATGATGAAACCCTGTCTCTACTAAATACAAGAAATAAGCTGGGTGTGGTGATGCATGCCTGTAATCCCAGCTATTTGGGAGGCTGAGGCAGGAGAACTGCTTGAACCTGGGAGGTGGAGGTTGCAGTGAGCCGAGATTGTGCTACTGCACTCCATCCTGGGAAACAGGAGCAAAACTTCGTCTCAAAAAAAAAAAAAAAAAGTGTCAAAGCAATGAAAGAGAAGACTTAGGAACAATCACAGATTAGAAGAGACTAAGGAGATAAGACAACTAAATATAATATGCGATTCGGCACTGGATTCTAGAATAAAAAGACGACATTAGTGGAAAAACTGATGAAAAATAAAGTCCGTAGTTCAACTAATAATACTGTACTAATGTTAATTTCTCAGTTTTTATAATTGTACTATGGTCAAGCAAGATGTTACCATAGGAGAGAGGAAAGGAGAACTCTCTAAATTATTTTTGTAGCTCTTCTGTAGGTCTAAAGTAATTTTTTTTTTTTTTTTTTGAGACAGAGTCTCGCTCTGTCACCCAGGCTGGAGTGCAGTGGCGCGATCTCGGCTCACTGCAAGCTCTGCCTCCCGGGTTCACGCCATTCTCCTGCCTCAGCCTCCCAAGGAGCTGGAACTACAGGTGCCCACCACCATGCCCAGCTAATTTTTTGTACTTTTTTTAGCGGAGACGCGGTTTCACCATGTTAGCCAAGATGGTCTCGATCTCCTGACTTCGTGATCTGCCCACCTCAGCCTCCCAAAGTGCTGGGATTACAGGCATGAGCCACCATGCCCAGCCGCAGTCTAAAGTAATTTTAAAATAATAAAAAAAAATTACGTCAAGAGTTAAAAAAAGAATGAACTACTTACTGGTAGACAACAATGTGAATGAATCACAAAAACATGCTGAGCAAAATAAGGCAGACAAAAAGGAGTACGTAATATATGATATGGCTTGGCTACGTCCCTACCCAAATCTCATCTTGAATTTCCACGTGTTGTGGGAGGGACCCAGTGGGAAGTAACTGAATCACAGGGGCGTGTCTTTCCTGTGCTGTTCTTGTGATAATGAATAACTCTCACAAGATCTAGATGATTTTAAAAAGGGGAATTTCCCTGCACAAGCTCTCTTCTCTTGTCTGCTGCCATGTGAGACATTTCACCTTCCACCTTGATTGTGGGGCCACCCCAGCCATGTGAAACTAAGTTCATTAATTTCTTTTTTTTTTTTTTTTTTTGGAGATGGAGTTTTGATCTTTTTACCCAGGCCAGAGTGCAGTAGCACGATCTCGGCTCACTGCAACCTCCACCTCCCGGGTTCAAGTGACTCTCCTGCCTCCCAAGTAGCTGGGATTACAGGCGCACACCACCACACCCAGCTAATTTTGTATTTTTAGTAGAGACGGGGTTTCACCATGTTGGCCAGGCAGGTCTCGAACTCCTGACCTCAGGTGATCCACCCACTTGAGCCTCTCAAAGTGCTGGGATAAGCCACTGCACCTGGCCTAAACCTCTTTCTTTTGTAAACTGCCCCGTCTGAGGTATGTCTTTATCAGCAGCGTGAAAACAAACTACTACAGTAAATTGGTACCAGTAGAGTGGGGCATTGCTGAAAAGATACTCGAAAATGTGGAAGCAACTTTGGAACTGGGTAACAGGTAGATGTTAGAACAGTTTGGAGGGTTCAGAAGAAGACAGAACAATGTAGCAAAGTTTAGAACTTCCTAGAGACTTGTTGAATGGCTTTGACAAAAATGTTGATAGTGACATGGGCAATAAATTCCAGGCTGAGGAAGTCTCAGATGGAAATGAGGAACTTGTTGGGAGCTGGAGCAAAGGTAACTCTTTCTATATTTTAGCACAGAGACTGGTGGCGTTTTGCCCCTGCTCTAGAGATTTGTGGAACTTTGAACTTGAGAGAGATGCTTTAGGGTATCTGGTGGAAGAAATTTCTAAGCAGCAAAGCATTCAAGAGGTGACTTGGGTGCTGTTAAAGTCATTCAGTTTTATAAGGGAAGCAGAGCGTAAAAATTTGTAGCCTGATAATGCAACAGAAAAGAAAACTCATTTTCTGAGAAGAAATTCAAGCCCTGTATGGAAATCTGCATAAGTAACGAAGAGCCCAATGTTAATCACCAAGACAATGGGGAAAATGTCTCCAGGGCATGTCAGAGTTCTTCATGGCAGCCCCTTCCATCACAGGCCAGGAGGCCTCAGAGGAAAAAGTGGTTTGATGGGCCAGGCCCAGGCTGTGTGCAACCTAGCGACTTGGTGCCCTGAGTGCCAGCCGCTCTTGCCATGGCTGAAAGGGGCCAATGTAGAGCAGGGGCCATGGCTTCAGAGGTTACAGGCCTCAAGCCTTGGCACCTTCCATGGGGTGTTGAGCCTGCGAGTGCACAGAAGTCAACAAGTGCGGTTTAGGAACCTCCACCTATATTTCAGAGGATGTATGGAAATGCCTGGATGTCCAGGGAGAAGTTTACTGCCAGGGTGGGGCTCTCATGGAAAACCTCTGCTAGGGCAGTTCAGAAGGGAAATGTGGGGTCTGAGCCCCCACACAGGGTCCCTATTGGGGCACTGCCTAGTGGAGCTATGAGAAGAGGGTCACCATCCTCCAGACCCCAGAATAATAGATCCAGTGATAGCTTGCACCGTGCACCTGGAAAAGCCACAAACACTCAACACCAGCCCGTGAAAGCAGCTGGGAGGGAAGCTGTACCCTGCAAAGCCACAGAAGTGGAGCGGCTCAAAACCATGGGAATCCACCTCTTGCATCAGTGAGACCTGGATGTGAGACACAGGGTCAAGAGAGATCATTTTGGAGCTTTAAGATTTGACTGCCCCACTGGATTTCAAACTTGCATGGGGCCTGCAGCCCCTTTGTTTTGGCCAATTTCTCCCATTTGAAATGGCTGTATTTACTCAATGCCTGTGTCCCCATTGTCTCTAGGAAGTAACTAACTTGCTTGTGATTTTACAGGTTGATAGGCAGAAGGGACTTGCCTTATTTCAGATGAGATATTGGACTGTGAACTTTTTAGTTAATGCTGAAATGAGTTAAGACTTTGGGGGACTGTTGGGAAGGCATGATTGGTTTTGAAATGTGAGGACAAGAGATTTAGGAGGGACCAGGAGCAGAATGATATGGTTTGGCTGTATCCCCACCCAAATCTCATCTTGAATTCCCACATGTTGTGGGAGGGACCCAGTGGGAGGTAACTGAATCATGGGGATGGGTCTTTCAAACCTTGCTGTTCCTGTGATAGTGAATAAGTCTCATGAGATCTGATGGTTTTAAAAAGGGGAACTTCCCTGAACAATCTCTCTTCTCCTGTCTGCTGCCATGTAAGACATGCCTTTCACCTTCTGCCATGATGGTGGGGCTTCCCTAGCCACATGGAACTGTAAGTCCACGAAACCTCTTTCTGGTCAGGCTCAGTGGCTCACACTTGTAATCCCAGCACTTTGGGAGGCCAAGACAGGCAGATCACCTGAGGTCAGGAGTTCCAGACCAGCCTGGCCAACATAATGAAACCCCCACTGCCCCCTGTGTCTCTACTAAAAATACAAAAATTAGCCGTGCATGGTGGCTGGCACCTGTAATCTCTGCTACTCGGGAGGCTGAGGCAGGATAATCGCTTGAACCCAGGATGCAGAGGCTGCAGTGAGCTGAGACTGCACCACTGCACTCCAGCCTGGGTGACAGAGTGAGACTCCATCTCAAACAAAACAAGACAAAAATCTCTTTTGTAAACTGCCCAGTCTCAGGTATGTCTTTATCAGCAGTGTGAAAACAGACTAACACACTATATGTTTCTATTTATATGAAAATCTCGATAAACTGTCATTATCCAAAATGATAATTTTAACATTATATGCCTATACATATATGCATGCTTAGGTCTGAATCTTGGTTCAGGTACATCGTAACTAAATGTCCTTGGACAAAGTGCTTAATCTCAGTCATACGTAAAATGAAGATGATAGTAGTAACTGCTTCAAAGAGTTTCTATAAATATTCAATAACAGATGTGAATAACAGAATCCATGTGTTAAATGAGATAATCTATATAAAGCACTTGGAACAGGTCCTGGCATATAATAAGTACTTAATAAATGTTAACACTTACTGTTAAATATACACAAAATATATTTGTGTGTAGACTAGGAGAAAGCATTAAAATATGAAGTGGCATTGCAAAAAACAAAAAGAATAAATCATAAGGTGCATTAAAGTTTAGAGACAGATTCCGTTAATTTTTTTCTTTGAAACACGGTCTCACTCTGTTGCCCAGGCTGGAGTGCAGTGGCACCATCTCGGCTCACTGCAACCTCTGCCTCCCTGGTTCATGAGATTCTCCCACCTCAGCCTCCTGAACAGCTGAGACTATAGGCGAGAACCACCATACCCAGCTAATTTTTGTATTTTTTGGTAGAGACGGGGCTTCACCATGTTGGGCAGGCTGGTCTCAAACTCCTGTCAAGTAATCCGCCCGCCTCAGTCTCCCAAAGTGCTGGGATTATAGGCATGAGCCACCGCGCAAGGCCGATTCAGTGACCTTTTCAATATACAAGATAGTTTATTTTTTCATTATTCTGTGGGAATATATAATCATCTCAGTTTTCAGTAACAAAATGTGCCAGGCACATTATAGATTCTCAATAAATACTTACTGAATTGAACTATTTCAATGTAATGAGATTGTCTTAATAACCAAGGGAAAAATGTTTGTCACTTTTTGACACCATTAACTTCTATTTCTGCTTTAGATAATCTCTTTCAGCTGCCAAATTATCTCACCATTCCTTTCCCTAGAGAGCTAGAATTCTTGAAAGAAGAGACTATAGGATTTTCTCCCCATTTGAACGGCAAGATCTACATTGAGAAAGTAGACTGCTTTCCCCTGCTTTCTGACAAGTACTCCTAAAAGTGTCTGTGACCAATCAGAAAAACATTAAATGCTGCAAAAATAAGCTTAAGGCAATAGAAAAACAAATAAACGACAAAGAGTACGGAGGGAAGAGAAAAATTCAAATCAGGAACTGTGTATATTTTTAATGTATTACTTGTTTGGTAAAAAAAATCATGGCCATATCTATGTGGCAAGTACCTCCATAATTTCATTTTTGAACATGTATTATTCATTTACATTTGTAGCCTAAACTGAACATCAAACTGCGATTTCTCTAATTTGAGATGGACAAATTAGCACTGTTATATTAATAGTCCCTAAGAAGTGTCTTTATACATTTTAAGGTTTTTGTGTAAAGACAAAATTTTTAAGAGACAATTTCTGAAAGATTCTGTCACAGTTTCACACACACGTGCAAGCACATATGCTCAACTTGATCCCACCTTCCCACTACTTCTTAAATTAAATGCATTTTCACGAGATTGAAAATATTTTACTAAGTTCTGGAAAGATGTTATAACTATTGATTAATACATTCACTCAAATATATCTTAGAGAAGGAAGGGAAAAACAGCACAGTGCTGGTGTAAGGGCTATAGGATAATGAATAAAGCTAATGGTTCTAGTTTTTTGTTTGTTTGTTTGGTTGGTTGGTTGGTTTCAGAAGCTATATAATTTATTTAATAAAAAAGGATGTGGAAACTTAAACACAAAGTTTACACAAATAGAAGACCATGAGATGGTACCCAATGTCCCACATCCTAAGGACAAAACATGCTGATGAAAACATCTACACAGAATAAGGATTCTACAAGTTAAAAAAGAAGTTCATCTTTTCCATGTTTGTCATGGAGTTTCAGTGACTTCTTGCCCAGTCCTCCATCTAATTGCAGCTGACCATTGGGAAGACTGGCTAAATTCCTGCATATACCCTAGGTACAGAAAAGCAAGTCTAGTACATCTCTGAGTTTTTTGGGTTTTGTTGTTTTTTTTAAGTTCTGGGATACGTGCGCAGAACATGCAGGTTACATAGGTATACATGTACCATGGTGGTCTGTTGCACATATAAACCCGTCATCTAGGTTTTAAGCCCTGCATGCATTAGGTGTTTGTCCTAATGCTCTCCCTCCCTTTGCCTCCCACCCCCAGACAAGCCCCAGTGTGTGATGTTCCCCTCCCTGTGTTCATGTGTTCTCAATGTTCAACTCCTACTTATAAGTAAGAATATGCAGTGTTTGGTTTTTGGTTCCTGTGCAGTTCGCTGAGAATGACGGCTTCCAGCTTCATCCATATCCCTGCAAAGGACACAAACTCATTCTTTCTTATGGCTGCGGCTCTAGTTTTTTAAAAGCCTTATACATACTATGTGTGCAATCATTTAAATGGAAAATGAACACATTTCCCATTTGTGTTAATAACAACGTATTGTCTGGGCGCGGTGGCTCACACCTGTAATCCCAGCACTTTGGGAGGCCAAGCTGGGTAGATCACCTGAGGTCAGGAGTTCGAGATCAGCCTGGCCAACATGGTGAAATCCCATCTCTACTAAAAATACAAAATTTAGCCGGGTATGGTGGCGCACACCTGTAATCCCAGCCACCTGGGAGGCTGAGGAAGGAGAATCGCTTGAACCCAGGAGGTGGAGGTTGCAGTGAGCCAAAATCGCGCCATTGCACTCCAGCCTAGAAGACAAGAGTGAAACTCTGTTCCAAAAAAAAAACTAACATTAAAATTTTTAACTGATACAAGTTTATCTGTGGCAGAGTAAGAGATACAAAATCTCATACCTAAAGAATGGCTAAGAGTAAAAGTCAAAAATGCCCAAATATATGTATCAATGTATGATTTTTACCATATTATTTCTTACCAGGAACTCTAAAATAGTAAAATTTAATACTTTTTCTATCTATGTGTGCAAACTCATGAGCCAAATCTCAAGGATATCTGATAATTTCAATATTCATAAATCTTAGTGGAAGCAATTTGATAATAAAAGCTTCTGGTAGCCAAATACATGATTAAGTCAGCAAATGTTAATTGAATTGCCTACTGTGAACCCACTGTGTTATACCCAAAGCAGCAGTTCTTAAGCAATCAGAAATTGCTACTCACCAGCAAGGGTATAATCCATATCAAAACCAAAACACTTTATCTTTTCCATGGCTAAACTTCGGTTCACAAACACCCTATAGAAAATAATAAAAAATAATATCTCAACACTGGAAAATAAATTCTCAAGTTTAATAAAGTTATTTGGCTATTTTTCTAGGTTTTCTCATTTATTTATTTTTCCAACTGATTTTTTAAACTTTTAAAATTATATATTAAGATGTATAACACAACATGCTGTTTGATATACTTATCTTGATACACATATACACAGTGAAATGATTAATACAAACAAATTAACATACTCATTATCCCATATAGTTACCTTTACGTCTTTTTTTATTTTTTTTGTGGTACAAGTACTTAAAATCTATTGTCTTGACAAATTACCAGTACATAATACAGTATTATTAAATATAGCCCTCGTGCTGTACATTAGACATTCATCCAACATATCTGCAACTTTGTACCCTCTGATCTACATCTTTCCATCCTTCCCCCACATTGTTTTTTGTTTTTTGAGGCAGAGTCACTCTGTCACCCAGGCTGGAGTGCAGTGGTGCAATCATGACTCACTGCAGCCTCAGCCTCCTAGGCTCAGGAGATCCTCTCACCTCAGCCTCCCGAGCAGCAGGAACTACAGGCACACATCACCTAGCCTGGAAAATTTTTTTATTTTTTGTAGAGACAGAGGCTCACCTATGTTGCTCAGGCTGGTCTTGAACTCCTGGGCTCAAGCAACCCTCCCACCTTGGCCTCTCAAAGTCCTGGGATTACAGGCATGAGCCACCACGCCTGGCCTCCAATCACTGTTTTGCTCTTTGTTTCTATGGTTTCCTTTTTTGATTGTTTTTTTAGATTCCACATGTGAAATCATGCAGTATTCTTTGGTGTATCTGGCTTATTTCACTTAGCATAATGTCTTCTAGGTTCATCAATGGTGTTGCAAACAGTAGAATCTCCTTTTTTACGGCTGAATATTCCATTGTGTGTATATATACCATAATTTCCTTATCTATTCATTCAGCCCATCAACAGATATTTTGTTTTTTTCCATCTCCTGGCTACTCTAAATAATGTTGCAATGAACATGGGAGTGCAGATATCTTTACAAAGTGGTGATTTTACTTCCTTTGGGACTATAACTAGAAGAACTGCTGGGTAATATGGCAGCTCTATTTTCAATTTGTTTAGGAAGCTCTACAGCATTTTCCACGGTGGCTGCATCAGTTTACATTGCCACCAACAGTGTACAAAGATTCCCCTTTCACTGCATCCTTGCCAACATTTATTTCTTATCTTTTTGATAAAAGGCATTCTAATAGGTATGAGATGATAACTCATGGTGGTTTTGATTTGCACTCCCCCTGATGATTAATGATGTTAAGCACCTTTTCAAACACCTGTTAGCCATTTGCACATTTGCTTTGGAGAAATGTCTACGCAGGTCCTTTGCCCGTTTTTGGGTTATTCCTTTTATCGTTACTGTTTGAGGTCCTCATATATTTTAGATATTAATCCCTTATCAGATATATGGTTCCCAAACAGTTTCTCCCAATCCATAGGTTGCCTTTTTATTTTGTTGTTTCTCCTTTGCTGTGCAGAAGCTTTTTAGTTTGAGGTAGTCCCACTTGTTTTTGCTTTTGTTGCCTGTGCTTTTGGTGTCCTAAACAAAAAAAATCACTGCCAAGACCAATGTCAAGAAGCTTTTCCTTTGTTTTCTTTTAGATCTTCTCATTTAAATACCAATATTAAAATCCATAAAAATTATTCAAGGCCAGGAGCAGTGGCTCACACCTGTAATCTCAGCATTTTGGGAGGCCAAGGCAGGCAGATGGCTTCAGCTCAAGAGTTCATGACCAGCCTAGGTAACATGGTGAGACCCCAACTCCACAAAAAATACAGAAATCAGCTGGGGATGGTGGTGTGCACCTGTGGTCCCAGCTACTTGGGAGGCTGAGGTAGGAGGATTGCTTGAGTCTAGGAGATCAAGGCTGTAGTGAGTCAAGATCACACCACTGAACTCCAGCCTGGGTGGGAGAGTGAAACCCTGTTTCCAAAAATCATAACAAATAAATTAAAAATTTAAAAATATTATCCAAGTCTTTCTTATACAGAAAATGAAATCAGATATTATACAAAAATACACAGATTTGTGTATTGTGTCCTGGCATTAAAAATGCCATGTATTCAAGATTTCAAAGAAGACGCTCTCCTTTCTAAGTCTGACCCCATAAAATAAGATTACTTTTGGGATTTTATAACTCATTCACTTATTAATTTATAATTTATTTAATAAACAAGTAATTTAAAGCCCACTGAAGATATATAGATTCATTAAATAAATAGCTACTATTATACCCAGATACTGTGATTAAACAAAAGACTGTACCAGCCCTCATGAAACTTATATTGTAATTTACTCTCTTTATCCTTGAGGAACTCAGCCTACTAGAAAGGAGACTTTTAAGTAATTTCAGCAATTCAGTAAGTACTATAAAATCACATGGAGGAGAGAGTACCAGTTGTTTAGAGAGGTCAGGAAAAAATGTTTGAACTGAATCTTAATCAATCAGTAGTTTTCCATTAGGAAAATGCAAGAAAGGCAATGCAGGCAAAATAACCAAGCACAGAAAAGGTTTACAGTAAACTACAGATCATTTATTGTGGCTAGAATTGAGAAGCTTTCTTTGATTTTGCTTCTGTTTGTTTTCACAGAAACAGGTTTTCCAGGGGGCAAGCATGGGGGAAGGAGCAATAAAAGCTATGGAAGGTTAGCAGGGGTCAAAATCATGAAAATTTTGTAAGCCACATTAGGGAATTTGGACTTTATCCCGCATTTAAGACCAAAATATCAGATTTTAAGGAAATGAAATAATCAGAAAGATCATTATGAAGACATAGGAAAAACTGAACATGTAATAGTATGGTAGATCATCAGCATGACAGTCTTTCAGGGTAAGTTTTAATCATCTTTAAAAATAAGGGCCAGATGTAGTGGCTCACGCCTGTAATCCCAGTACTTTACAAGGCAGGCAGATCGCCTGAGCACAGGAGTTCGAGACCAGCCTAGGCAACATGTCAAAACCCCATCTCCACAAAAAATACCAAAAAAAAGCTGGGTGTGGTGGCACACGCCTGTAGTCCCAGTTACTCGGGAAGCTGAAGTGGGATCTCCTGAGCCTCAGAGGCAGAAGCTGCAACGAGCTGAGATTGTACCACTGCACTCCAGCCTGGGTGACAGAGTGAGACCTTGCCACAAACAGAAAAAAAAAGAAGAAAAGAAAGGAAGAGCCAGGCGCAGTGGCTCATGCCTGTAATTCCAGCACTTTGGGAGGCTGAGGCGGGCGAATCACGAGGTCAGGAGTTCAAGACCCGACTGGCCAACATGGTGAAACCCTGTCTCTACTAAAAATACAAAAATTAGCCGGGCATGGTGGCGCATTCCTGTAATCCCAGCTATTCAGGAGGCTGAGACAGGAGAATTGCTTGAGCCTGGACCCGGGAGGGGGAGGTTGCAGTGAGCCGAGATTGCGCCACTGCACTCCAGCCTGGGCTACAGAGCAAGACTCCGTCATAAAAAAAAAAAAAAAAGAAAAGAAAAGAAAGGAGGAAAGGGAAAGGAAAGGGAAAAGAAAGAAAATAAGGTTATCCTTTCCACCTGATCCTCAGCTTGGTAGCCAAAGTTAAAACTGCATGGCTTCTCCTCTTCTGACCAAACCTTTTCTTTGCCTTCATTTCATAAGTAACTATAAGAAATTCGAATGACACAGATCAATGGATCTCAAAACTGCAGTGTACATCAGAATCACAATCACCTAAGTAACTTATTAAAAACAAAAAGCTTGGGCTGGGCTCCCCCATCAGTGATCTAGGTCAATGGTCTCCAAAGATGAGTAACTGCACTAAGGGATGCAAAAAGCCTCCACTGGGATACAAAAAGAAAATATCAGATCTTCTATTGATATTTACCTCACCATTTAAAAATGCCATATATATATATTTCTTATTTATTTTCAAGACATAGTCTTACTATGTTGCCCAGGCTGGAGTGCAGTGGTGTGATAATGGCTCACTGCAGCCCCAACCTCCCAGGCTCATGTTATCCTCCTATCTCAGCCTCAACCTCCCAAGTAGCTGGGACCACAGGTACACACCACCATGTCCAGCTATTTTTCTTTTCCTTTTTTTTTGTAGAGACAGCCTTGGAGACTTTTTTAAAAAGGAGTTTGAGACGACCAAGAGTGGTGGCTCACGCCTATAATCCCAGCACTTTGGGAGGCCAAGGTGGGAGGATTGTTTGAGCCCAGGAGTCTGAGACCAGCTGGGCAATATAGTGAGACCCTATCTCTACAAAAAAATAAAAAATTACCCAGGCAGAGTGACACACGCCTGTAGTCTCAGCTACTCAAGAGGCTGAGGCAGGAAGATCACATGAGCCCAGGAGGTCAAAGCTGCAATGAACTGAGACCGCGCCAGTGCACTCTAGCTTGGGCAACAGAGCAAGACCCTGTCTCAAACAAAGAAACAAAAAACACCCTCCAACCTCCAGCCCCCAAACATATCACCTTCTAATATTTCATCAACTATCACCCCGCTATTATTGATAAAAGCATCTACTTTATTATATTTTCCCAGTTACATAAACCCTTTTGAAAGTACAACAGGGATAAAAGACAAAATAATGGTTGTAACTCTAGAAACTAAATGTTACTACTGAAGGCTTTTCAAACAGATTCTTAATTGAGGCTAGAGAGCCAACTGGATCAAATCCTTGATCAGGCCCTAACAGCTGACATGCCTAAAATATTCCATGGGAATACAAGCAGGAATGGATTGGGGACGATTTTTTCCCTTGTGATACAATCCAGGACAGAAGTATGTGGAACCACATAATAAAAGAAACAGCTTTGACTCTCATAGAAGAAAGATGCTAGCTGGCTTCAGGCACAGCTAACATTACAGGAAAAAAGAGATTTTGCTGCTAATGTCACTCAATCAGTGCTTAAGAAACTGTCAACAGTCCCAGCCAAGTACCAGTTTCTTTCTTTGTTAGAAAAGAGATCAAGCTTATACTGTCATGAAAATCTATCAAATCACATATGTATATTTTTAAGGATTCAAAGATTATAATGTACCTTTATTATCTATGTAAACTCAAGGAATAATATATTTCAGGAATATGAAAATCTGGTTTTGCCAAAATAATCATTGGTAAATATCCATCAAATTGCACTTCTCATCTCTTTAACCTAGTCACATTAACTATTCAATCAACACACTTATTGTCTACTATAAAGCAGATACCATTTTGTGACATGTGTCATAGAAGCTGTTCTTTAGGGAGCAGAGCTAGGACAGATTTTGTAAGAGTCTAAAATTAGGAAATAAGATGTTTTCCTATGAAGTTCTACCAAATACCTTTATCTTTCCATTTTCATTCAAAATAAGTGCTCTAACCACAAAAGCAATTCCTGAACTTAGAAACAATCACTCCTGTCTCCCTCTCAATTCATTTCTATTATGTTTATAAAAATGAAAAGCCTCACATATATTCTCATCTTTCCTTTTCTTTCCCTAATTTAGGCTACAAAACATGAGGGGAGGGACAATGTGGAATTAAATCTAATTTGTTGTATGCATATCTAAAGTGCATAAGCAAAGCTATAATGGCAAAATAGAACAGCTGTATTATAGAGAACTGCAATAAGCCAAATATAGTTATTTGGCCATACATGCCACAGTTTACAAAGATAATAAACATCCAAATGCTTAAAGTATGCACTGACTTCAGCACAGAGGCAGCCTTAAAGCATGAAATACCATGTCTCCAGGATACAGTCTTCAAGAGAAATGAATCTCCTGGTCTCAAAGTAATGACTACTCTTAACTGAGGTTATAGCAAAACAAAGTGTTAGGTACTATATCAACTAAAAGGTACTATATCAATTACAAGGCTGGCCCACTGCCCCATCATACATCTCAAAACAAAAAGATTTATCTGTTTGAGGAATCCAAAAATTTCTACTGGTCTCAGGACCTTGACTGTACCTTTGCCAATGCCAGTTTACTGTGTCACATTTCTAAATTATTAACAAGTGGAACATACTCCACCCCTGTGTTCAAGAGTTTGAACATATCTGAGAAATTAACTTCCTGAAGCTTGCTTTTAAAAAAGCACAAACTTGCCACCCTAGAAAGCATGACTAAACTAAGCATCCAATCTCAAAGCACAACTAACCAGCAATTCCAACATACTAAGTCTTTTGTAAGTTGCAGATTTGAGCATTAACAAGAAAAACAATCTCTAGGTGACAGGAACACTATAAAACCAAGCACAGACTTCAATATAAAGACAAACGTAACAGCTTTTATTATCATATCCCACAGCAGTTAAGACATTAAACTTGAATAAACTCTATCCAAGTTAATATAAATATTAACTGTAAGAAATAGAGCCATTAATATAATGTGCTTTATAAACAGGAATATTCTCACACCTAAGTAACATGAACATGCAGTTTATTAAATTTGAAATTTTGTAAATAGCAATCTTAATGGCTTTGAGATTTAACTTGCAATTCAAAGCAGTATTACCTCATCTGTCACTGGTTGCCGTTTTGAAAAGTATAAAACTATCTGAGTCAATTAGTTCTTGAAGTCACATAACAAAATTCTTCGTAAAGTCCATAGTATAGTTTTTTTGTGACTTAACTTCAAGAAGTTTAGCCTGAATCAGGCCCCTCAAAACCATGTGTCTTCCGAGACAGTGCTGGAGAAAACACCTCTGTGTCTAATTTAACTTGTCACTGGATATCACTGTTGCTCCACACAAATCCATTTGGAATAGAATTTCTTTGGCAATGATCAACTTTATCTGTAACTCCTCCCCTTGCCTAGGAGTCACAATTTCCTGGCCAAGTGCCCAATGACAGTTAGTGCAACAACAAATGAGACTAAGGATTCAAGTATAAAATCTTCTTGGGCATCTGTTTTCCTTATGGGCTTGCATAATTATACATTGAAAATTTGCTACAATCAAGAAAAGAAAAAGTTACAAGTGCTTTTTGAGAGGGCAAATTGAAATTACGAACTAAAAAGTACATGTCTGTATATATGCATATTTTTACTTAATAGAAAATGCTATAATGTGGTTTTTTGTTGAAAATCCAACCTCCAAACTAGTTCCTATTTCTGCTACGGGCAATCCCATTTTCCCACTCAAGCTTAAAATCTAGTTATTACCTTTTGATTCTTTCCTCTTCTTCAAATCCACATCCAATCATCTCATGTGCCTTCATTTAAATTACCAAACGTCTCTGGAATCCAATCTTCCATTCAATTCACAGTGCTAACAACATGTCCAGGTCCTCATTACTCCAACAATCATCTCCCAATTGCTCTGCCCTCACACTAATGCCAAATTAATTGCTTTGAAGTAGTGCTACTCAAAGCATGGTCCACAGACCAATGCTAGCTTATGAACATTTGTTACCAATCCATGACATGACACGTACAGAAATTTTAAGCATTTAGAAACTTTTATAGTAATTTGACAGAGAAATTTTGTTTGTTGAATGTAGTAATAAAAAAGGTAGGCTTACATTGTGTCTTCATTTTTCTTGAGTCATTTTTATTTTATAAATGTGTCCATTTGAAACAGATTGGAAAAAAGTTGTTTATAAACTGGTCCTCCCTCACAGATAGTTTGAGAAGCACTGTCCTAAAGCCCCGATCTAATCATATCACTCTCTTGAGAACTTTTAGTCATCGCTCACTATCTCCCCAATTAATAAATTGCAAATTCTTGGATCTTCAAGTTCAAAATCTTTCACCATTTTGTCAAAATCAGTTTGATCTTACGTTGTGCCACATCATGCACCTTTGGCTGTAGTAAACAAAGTGAGCTACTTGTATATATGCCCTAAGGCTTTGTTTATATTCTTTTCCCTATACTTAAAAGGGCCACCTCAGTTATCTCTAATTATTCAAGACCCTGCATCTCAAGTGATTTTGTCAAGGAACTATCAATATTCTGGTTGTACCACAGAACTATGTAACAGTAATGTCTCTGGATCTCATTGCTTTTCTACTTAATGAAAGAAACTGCATCAACAACTAAAATTCTATAAAGTTGTGACCCAAATGAGAGTTTTAAATATTCAAAATTCCCTATTTTGACACTATATGTTGTCATATACATAAAATATGGTAGTTCTCTTATTCTTTACAGGATTATAAACTTTGAGACCAGGATTTATAATCTTCCCAACACCTAACATAGGGCCTTGTAATAGCAGACACAATATTTAACTGAACTAAAAATTAAGCTTAAACTAGAAACTTAATAGGGGTTGGTCATTGCCAGAGGCTGTGGGGAGGAGGGAACGGGGAGTTTCTGCTATTGGGTACAGGGTTTCTTGTGGGGGTAATGAAATGTTCTAAAATTAGATAGCGGTATTGGTTGCACAACTCTGTAAATATACTAAAACCATCGAATTGTATGCTTTAAAAGGATGAATTGAATGGTATGTGAATTGTATCTCAATAAAGTTGTTATTTAAAAAAAAGTAACAGGAAGACCTCAGTCTGCCATTATGTCTCCATCCTTCGTAAAAAGTATGCTTAATGATATAAAAAATATTATAGGTAAGAACTTTATGAAATGGATTCTTAAAAATTCAAAGCTCAAATACCATGGACATACAGACACAACAAGAAATTTTGGGTTAGATTCTAAAAGCAACAGACATCTAGTAGCATTTGTTCTGCTTTCATAAATTCTAACCAGTAACTTCTTACTAATTTGTTTTAACATTTTCTCTGAGGAACATCAAGAGGGATACATTTTGTTTATCAGATTGTGTCAAGAGAAGAGCAGTGGCTAGGCATGGTGGCTCATGCCTGTAATCCCAGCACTTTGGGAGGCAGAGGCAGGCGGATCAAGAGGTCAGGAGATCAAGACCATCCTGGCTAACATGGGGAAACCCCGTCTCTACTAAAAAATACAAAAAATTAGCCGGGCGTGGTGGCAGGCACCTGTAGTCCCAGCTACTCTAGAGGCTGAAGCAGGAGAATGGCATGAACTCGGGAGGCAGATCTTGCAGTGACCCAAGATCGTGCCACTGCACTCCAGCCTGGGCAACAGAGCAAGACTCCATCTCAAAAAAAAAAAAAAAAAAAAAGAGAGAGAGAGAACAGCAGCCTGTGCATTAAAAATCTGAACAGTGCTCACCTCGGCAGCACATACACTAGAAATCTGAACCAATGTGTTATCACTTATAAAACATAAATTAATTATAATACTCATTTTACTCACCCATACACTCAATATTTAAAAGTTCCAGATTTTTGGAAAGTCAGTATGGAGACATACATAGAACAAAATTTAAGATGATTAAGATTTAAAATGCCATCAATTATAAAATGTACCCATATTATATACCAGTAAGAAAAGGGGGAAAATGCCAAGTCAGAGCCTAGTAGGAGATTCCACAAAAAGCTAAGATATCAAAAGGGATATACCCATATTATGAGGATAAGGGAGAAATACATCTACAACACACAAGGGCCCACAAAGAAACCTGTACATCTCAGCCTTGATTGTACATCTCTTTTCTATTTTGTACTGAGTCCAGGGAGGGGGAAAAATCTCTCCCTGAGAATTTGAACAAGACAGTCTTGTAGGTTGTGCTCTGAATTTATACTACCAGGATGGTTGATATTTTCCCCAGGTGACCGAAAGAAGCGAAAGCAAATCCTCTCTGGAAGAACTCAATTTGAATTCTAGGTGGTATACTGCCAGATACAGCCCAGTTTCTGAGATGTTTAAATGTAAAAGAAGGTCTATCTTAAAAATGACAAGATAATAGGAGTACTGATGATAATGTAGACTCTCTTTCCACCAAAGATTTTAAAGCACACTTCAAGGAGATTCATCAAAAATATTTAAGGAAAGACATTAAAATTCCCTTCACCTTCATTCTCAAATGAAGAAATTGTGATAATGGGAGCACGATAGTAGGAAATATAAGAGAGAGCTGACTACCAAATCAAAGAGATACAGAAATTATGGGAGAAACCAGGACAATACTAGTACTTCTAAGAATACATTTACTACTCTAAAACCTTGGTCTAATTAAGCATAGGTTTTTCCAATCCCTTTTTCCCTATTTTCCTCTAAATTGTTTTTCACTTTTTCTTTACAATTTTTGAAAGACCAGTGTATAGAGGATCATTCATAAAACATAGCAACATTGCAGGGTTAAACTCTGTGTGACAGAAATTAGAGAAGAAAATATGGTTATCCATGTTAGCGTAAGGCCAAATTAACAAGTGTACTGTGCCTATACTGGAAGAAAGGTCAAAACTCAGAATTTAAAATAAAAACAAATAATAAAATTCATTTTGGCCTTTACCTAAAAGACAGCAACTCTCGTAATTTAAAAAAAAATAAAAATAAAAAAGGCACTTTAACAACTCCAGAGGGCTAATTCAATCATGACACTGCAAAGACAGTATATTTTCTCCTGCATTACACATCCTAGGAGCACCCATATTTTCCCAGATATCCCTTTGAATATGAATAATCAACAACCACTTTATTTACAAAATTTTAAATCAGCAGGATGAGGAGCTTCTCAAGTCTCATTCCTCCACCAACTTTACCAAGGTATCATTTACTTAAAATAACATTCACCCACTTTAAATGAAAATTTTGGTGAGTCTGATAACGGTATACACTCATGCAACAACTACTACAATCAAGATGTAGAATATTTTCTTCAATCCAAAAAATTCCTTCATGTTCTTTTGCAATACCCTCCCCAGCCCTTAGTCCTGAGCTACCACTAGTACTTTCTGTCACTGCAGTTTTCCTATAAATGGAATCAAGTATTATTTTGTCATGTGTCTGGCTTACTTAGCAATACTTACAAGATTCATCCATGTTGCTGCATATATGATTAGTTCTTTTATTCCTGAGTTATTTCATTGTGTGGATATACCACAATTTGTTTATCCATTCAGTTAATGGACATTTGGTTTGTTTCCAGCTTTTGACTACTATAAATGATGCTGCTACAAACAGTCACATACAAATGTATGTGGGCATCCTTTCATCTCTTGGGTAAATATCTAAAAGTGGAATTACTAGGTCATATGTTAAGCATATGTTTAACTTAAAAAGACATTGCCAAAACTCTTTTCTCTTTTGCCCTCTTATTAGGAATGCATGAGAGTTAGCATTGCTCCACACTGTCAGTGTTTTTTATTGTAGGCATTTTAGTGTGTGCGCAGTGGTATCTCACTATAGTTTTAATTTGTATTTCCCTAATGACCAATAACATCTTTTCAAATCCAATTTTGTGAAGCATCAATTCAAATCTTTTGCCTGTTTTTAAACTGGGTTGTTTTACTATTGAATTACAAGAGTTCTTCATATATTTTGGATCCAAGTCTTTTATCAGATATAAATATATTCAGAATATTTTCTCCCAGTCTGCGGCTTGCCTTTAAATATTCTTTTTTTTTTTTTTTTTTTGAGGTGGAGTCTCGCTCTGTCACCCAGGCTGGAGTGCAGTGGCCCAATCTCGGCTCACTGCAAGCTCCACTTCCTGGGTTCACAACATTCTCCTGCCTCAGCCTCACGAGTAGCTGGGACTACAGGCACCTGCCACCACATCTGGCTAATTTTTGTATTTCTAGTACAGATGGAGTTTCACCGTGTTAGCCAGGATGGTCTCGATCTCCTGACCTCGTGATCCACCCGTCTCGGCCTCCCAAAGTGCTGGGATTACAGGCATGAGCCACCGTGCCTGGCCACCTTTAAATATTCTTAATGATGTCTTTAAAGAAACAGAAATTTGATTTTTTGAATTTTGATGAAGCTCAACTTATCAATTTTGTCTAATAATTTTAATTCAGTTTACCTAAGAAATCTGTACCTCATTCAGGGTCACAAAGATTATATTTAGGTCTATGATCCATTTTGTGTTATTTTAATGTGCGGTTTGAGGTAAAGGTCAAGGGTCAAGGTTTTTTTTTTTTTTTCCTATATGAATATTCAGTTGTTCCAGTACATTTACTAAAAACACTAGCCTCTCCTGGCTGAGCGCAGTAGCTCACGTCTGTAATCCCCAGCACTTTGGGAGGAGGCCAAGGCGGGTGGATCCTCTGAGGTCAGGAGATGGAGACCAGCCTGACCATCATGCAGAAATCCTGTCTCTACTAAAAATACAAAATTAGCCGGGCGTGGTGGTGCGTGCCTGTAATCCCAGCTACTCAGGAAGACTGAGGCAGGAGAATCACTTGAACCTAGGAGGTGGAGGTTGCGGTGAGCCAAGATTGAGCCATTGCACTCCAGTCTGGGCAACAAGAGTGAAACTTGTTCTTAAAAAAACAAACAAACGCCGGGCGCGGTGGCTCAAGCCTGTAATCCCAGCACTTTGGGAGGCCGAGACGGGTGGATCACGAGGTCAGGAGATCGAGACCATCCTGGCTAACACGGTGAAACCCCGTCTCTACTAAAAAATGCAAAAAACTAGCCGGGCGACGTGGCGGGCGCCTGTAGTCCCAGCTACTCGGGAGGCTGAGGGCGGAGAATGGCGTGAACCCGGGAGGCGGAGCTTGCAGTGAGCTGAGATCCCGCCACTGCACTCCAGCCTGGGCGACAGAGCGAGACTCCGTCTCAAAAAAACAAAACAAAACAAAACAAACAAACAAACAAAAAAACACTAGGCTCCCGCCATTGAATTAGCTTAACTTCATTGCTGAAAATCAATTGATTATATATGTGTGGGTCTATGAACTCCCCATTTGATTCCATAATCTATATGCCTATCTTAACACTAATATCACACTGTCTTAATTACCATAGGTCTACATAAAGCTCAAGTATAATTTTTGGTGATTTAACTCTATTAACAATCTTTTCCTATTACTATTAGGGAAATATTTCATAGCTATTAAATGATAACACGGTACCAAATGTCAATATCGCACTTATGAAAATGGTAAATGCAAAAATTTTTTTCATCCCAAAGCACAAAATGTATCCATTTATTTCTAAAGATAGCATAGAGAATAAAACTTAATTGATTTCATTTATATACTCCACATACTTCAAATGCACTTCCTGTAAATAAACCTAAAAAAAAGTCTCTGCCCTTATAGTGTACTAGTGGGGTAATATAGGTCCCTTCAACTTTCTCTAACTAACCAAATCTATCATACACTTTACCATGGGTAAAAACTAGTACTAACTACTTCCAAGAACTTTAACCGCATCTAGAAATACAATTCATCTTAAATCTACAAACTATAATAGCTTTATAAACAACCCTGTGTACAAGATTGACAAATATACTAGCACCTGTGATAGTCCTTATCATAAAAATGGTTTAACAACTACCTATCTATAGCCAGTGATAGAAGGAAATATACCAACCTAAAAAGGCAGTCCTTTAGGAAAATATACCAATCTAAAACGGCAGCCCTTTCATAACTTTCACATTTAAAAGAAACCTCAAATTTCTAGTGATGTCATAAAAGGTCTAAAAATAATACAGATTTACTTATACCCCTGGTTGTTCTCGTTATTCAATAATGAAGTTTAAAAATAGTAGTAAAGTGGGCCAATTTTATTTTGTTCATAATCAATACATGATTAGATTAAAATAAGTTGTAAATGTGAGGCTCTGGAACCACTTCAAATTTTCTTACAGAACAAAAGAACTAGAAAATAATAGATTCCAGAAAAATAAAAACTAAACTTTTACTGTATTTTTAAAGAATTTTTGGAAAGATTTATGTCCTATTTTATCAAAAGAAACATCTCTCTAAAATTAACCAGGTCTAGTTATGCCTGAAGGCTAGAAATGAAATAACTAACAGTATGCAGTTATTAACATCACTTATTATAGTGGTCACAAATAGAGAATCAGTAATAATTCAGACTCTGAAGCATAAGAGAAAATAATATAAAAACAACAGAGAACTATCTTATATTGCAAAGCAAATTAGAATAGGGAATTCTACTCTAAATTATTTTTTGCCTCACTTCCCAGAAACAAACAAAATCATAGGCTGTTTTTCACTAAATATTTCACACCATTTTCTAAAGGTACAACTTATTTAAAACGCCTTTGAATTTGTAAGCTTCCCTCAATTCTTCAGTAAACCACTGTTCGCTTCCAATCTTGATAAATACGTTCTGCAGGAAAACAAAATGAATTTACCACAGAGTAAACAAAGTACTTATATCTTACAAAATTCCTATTAAGATTACCCTTACTCAATGCTGTCTTTCAAAACAACAACAGCAACTTTACAGTAGATTACACATGAAACCCTGTAAGATTTGGGATGAATTTCTTTTAATCTCTGCCTCTACCTCCACCCTCGGACTGGTAGCGCTGCTTATTAATCTTTTAATTCACTCAGATGACACCTCTTCACTGAGAAAAATGAAAGAGAAAGAATAATAAAATCACTTACCCTTCCTTAGACATTCTCAAAGATCTACTTCCTCTGGATGAGAATACAGGATCAACAAACAAGCTTCACTGATCTCTTGAGAACTGTAGCTCATTTGTTAAAGCACAGAGAACTCAGGCCCTGAGAGGCCCAACACATTTGGGCACAATGCCGAACCCTAACTAGGCAATATCTCAGTGACCAATATCCTCAGCTTTAAATACTTGAAAACTTAAGAATAATTTTTTAAAAATTTCGAGACTAGGAAAAATAACTAATGGCCTGAACTGTTTAAGGCTGGCCAGTTAAGGAAGGAGACAATCCAGATGGCAAGTTCCCGTAAGAGACACGAATCGTTACTGGCAAACACAGAAAAAGCAAATTTACCCCCTAATGAGGCCCTCCAACAGTACGCAAACAATGTGAGTTTCACAGAATCAAGCAGCCCTGGTCGGTCAAAATCATTTTTAGTTTACTCTGGGAGCAAAAAACACAGGATAAATAATTTTATGTTTTAATTATTAGTTTAGTTATTTCCTCCCTCAGAAAATGAACAATGTGAATTACAAGAGAAGGAAGTATGTGCCGATCATATTACAGGAGGAACCTAAAGTATTTCCACAGTGAGGTTATTTTTTTTCTGATTTCATTAACTGCTTTTAAACAAAACATCTGTGTTCACAAATATTTCACTTAATCGCCTGAAAATTTCAGCTCATGTGAAAAGATATTTACAGATCCTTGGCATATGGGGGATAAATCCAGAACATTCTAAAGGTTAATGGCAAATCTCAGAGCAAATTGAGCTTTGAAAAAAAATCTGTAACATTCCTGCCTCCTGACCAATATAATGCATAGGGAAGAAATAAATAAGTCTGCTAAAGTCTAAGAACGTTGAGATGGCAAATAAATCCTCCTAGTGGTGGTTCAAATTAAAAATAAAACACATGTATCTTAAAGAACTACTACTTGAATTAAGGCTTAAAATTTTAAAAAGCTTTATCCCTTTAAATATTACCTAACTATCTTACCATAAAGCTTCTATTTGTTATTAAAATGTTTAAATAGTTACTAAGTAATTAAAAGCACTACTAAATACTATAAACTTAAATGTAGGGATAAAAGACTTTAAGGTAGAAAACATAAAAAAGAAAAAAACAGAAGAAAATTATTTTCAGTTTATTTAGAAAAGCAGTATGGTGTAATGGAAAGATCATGGGCACTAGAAGAACTAAGGCTTAAATTCCAGCTCCTCCACTTTCTGGCTTTGGAACTTTGAATAAGTTACTTAACCTAAGCCTGAGCGTTTTAATCTATAAAAGGGAAGATAACATCTGGTAGGGATGTTGTCCGTCATATGTAAGCACTCCAAGAACTACTATTGAGGGTAGGGGAACAGGAAAAACAACTGGATTATGAGGCATTGCCTCATTAATATATCTCTTGGGAAATACTTTTTAAAAAAATTTAAATGTCAAGTTTTACACAAATATGAAGGATTTCCATTGACTATCCTCAAAGCAAATTCCATAACTACAAGAATACAAATTGAATATGGAAAAATGATCTAATCCTTAAGGGTGCCAACTTCCCATGGATTCCCTAGATTTTCAGCTTGTGGTATCACAGCTCAGTGCAGTGGAAATAAATGTAATTACTATTTTAAGACTTTACTACTGGCAAAGACAAAGGAAAACAAAAATTCTCACTTGAACTGAGGGTACACACTTACAGGAGCTTCCTGTGCAAAAGGTAAGGCACTGTCTAAAGATGACTAGCTCTTTCAAACTCCATGCATATATTAAACAAATACTTACTGAATGTCTGTGTGCCAGGTACCAGTAATACAAAGATACACTTGGCAGTCCTTGATTTTAAGAAGCTAGTGAGAAGGTCCATTCAAAAGCAGTTATGAAGTAGTGTATAATACTAGTATTGGAGATACGTACAACAGAGAGGGACATATAGATCCTCTTGGCTGAGTCTTATTGAAAGTTAGGATGAGATGCTGTTTTTTAAAACTGCCACTGTGCTAAGCTCTTTATTACCTCATCTAATCTTTACAGTAACTCTATGAGGTAGAAGTTATTCCAGTTTCAAAGATGACAAAATTAAAATTTACAAAAGTTAAATGCTGTGATTCTAAAGAAATGGAACAATCCAAAATGCCAACCGTAGGCCCATAATCTTAATCACCATGCTAAAAGTATTAGCAGCAAGCTAAGAGGAAAAGAGGTCTCCAACAGAAGAGGAACCATGAACAAAAAGCAAAATGACATAAATATCATGATGTGTGAATAAAAACAAAGCTATGAGCCTGGGAAGTCAAGGCTGCAGTGAGCCATGATCACGCCACTGCACTCCAGCCTGGGTGACAGAGTGAGACCCAGTCTTAGAGGAAAAAATAAAGCTAGATACAGTTGAGTTGACAGAACACAGAATCTGAGGAAGAGAACTGCTCAACACACAAGTGGACAGAAAAAGATCAGTCTTAGAGAGTCTTAGTGGGGTTAAAATTTATCCTGTTGCATGCTCGATGTGATATCACTAAAGGTTCTAAGCAGGATTCTAACATAATTTAAAAAATGAATTTGGCCAAGTACCATGGCTCACACCTGTAACCCCAGCGACTCAGGAGGCAGAACTGGGAGGACTACTTGAGGCCAAGAGTTTTAGACCAGCATGGGCAACATACAAGATCCTGTCTCTACAAAAAAATTTTACAAATTAGCCAGGTATGGTGGCATGCACCTGTAGTCCCAGGTACTCGGGAGGCTGAGGTGTGAGGATTACTTCAGCTCAAGGTGACCACAGTGACTTATGACCATGCCATTACACTCCAGCCTGAGCAACAGGGTGACACTCCATCTCTTGAAAAAAAAATTTTTTTGAGGAGGACAAGGCTGAAGGTGTGGAGACCTACAGGAGATACTGCCATAATCTAGGACAGTGATAACAAGGGCCTGGACTATGGCAATACTATCAGGAATGAAAAGGCCAGAGTCTAGAAATAATTAGATTCATTTTAAAGTATGCATGTGTGCTTAAATAAGACATTAAAATTTGAGCATGATGACTGTATTATTCCTCACTTCTTGGATCTAGAGTAGTAATATTTAGAAATGCTTCCTAATGGATGTAGTAACAATTAAAGTTCTCTTTTAAAAAGCTTTCAAGGGGCCACGCGAGGTGGCTCATACCTGTAATCCCAGCACTTTGGGAAGCTGAGGCAGGCGGATCACCTGAGGTCAGGAGTTCGAAGACCAGCCCAGCCAACGTGGCGAAACCCCATCTCTACTAAAAAGACAAAATTAGCTGGGCGTGGTGGCGCATGCCTATAATCCCAGCTACTCAGGAGGCTGAGGCAGGAGAATCGCTTGAACTCAGGCGGAGGTTGCGGTGAGCTGAAATTGTGCCATTGCACTCCAGCCTGGGCAACAAGAGCAAAACTCCATCTCAAAAAAAAAAAAAAAAAAAAAAAAGCTTTCAAGGGCCAGGCATGGTGGCTCATGCCTGTAATCCCAGCACTTTGGGAGGCTGAGGTAGGAAAATCATGAGGTCAGTAGATGAAGACCACCCTGGCTAGCACAGTGAAACCCTATCTCTACTAAAAATAGAAAAACTTAACCAGGTGTGATGGCACGCACCTGTAATCCCAGCTACTTGGGAGGCTGAGGCAGGAGAATCACTTGAACCTAGGAGGCAGAGGTTGCAGTGAGCTGAGATCACGCCACTGCACTCCAGCCTGGGTGACAGGGCGAGACTCCATCTCAGAAAGAAAAAAAAAAGCTTTCAAAGGGAGGTGGTTGGAAATAGGAATATAAGTCAGGTCTTACAACTCTTAGAACAAAGTTCACTAAGATTTAAATGTTTAATATATAACTAGAAACTACAAAAAGTGACACAGCAGATTGGAAAAAATATTCCAAAATGAAATGCTGAAACAAAAAAAAATTATGTAAATCAAAATTTTCAAATGTGATTAATAGATTTCACAACAGATCAGACCCAACTGAAAAGAGAATTAGTGAACTGGAAGATAGGTCAGGAAAAACTCTGCAGAATGCGACAGAGGAAAAAAAAGGATGGAAAATACAAAAGGATAAGAGAAGAAAAGACACCGTCCCAATCTACCATATGCTTATTAGGGTTCAGAAGGAAAGGAGAAACAGGGCAGGAACAATATATGAAAATACAACCACTGAAAATTTTACAAAACTGATTAAACACAAGCACAAAATCAAGAGATCCAATGAATCCCAAGCAGGAAAAATAAAGAAAACCAAAGTTTATTACCTACCAACTGCGGGAGACATATGGGTGGGAGTGACACTTCTGATGTGCCTTTTGCATAATTTTGACTTTTAAATGTATATTACTCATCTATATTGTATACAATAATGCTATAACATAGGATGTATTATGAAATGTTATATGATTATGTTAAATTATTTTAAAAATTAAATCAATAGAATGAAAACGAAAACAACACTTAACTGAAAGCAAACAAATGGACCTAATTATACTGTATACAAATACCCTAACCACACCATAGAGAAAAAAAGCAAGGAAGAACTAACCCAAGTAACTAAAAAACACAGTATTTGACTATAAGCCTTTAGACTTTGGCAGGGTAAGGTAAGAAAGTGGAAGAACGGCAAACAAATCCTGAACTCTTTTTAGGTTTGTTTGTTATGGTAGGAGTTAATCAACTGAAGCAATTTTAGATTAATCAAACTAAATATGTTGATCATGTCAGAAGCCAGGGCTTTCACCTGTGGAACAAGGGATATACAAACAGGGAATGGGAGTGAACTAGAAGGAACTTTCCTAGGATTGACTAGAATTAGATGTAACGGTGTGAACTCATGATTTCTACAATACATATAAAAATGTATACCCAGTGAAAAATTCTACACAAATTAAGGTAAAGACATCTTTAGAACATGCCACTCAACATCAGCAGAATACACATTCTTATCAAAAGCATATAGATTATTCAAGATAGACCACAGAGTAGCCCATAAACCAAGACACGGTAAATTTAAAAGGACTAAAATCATGCCAAATATGTTCAACAACCACAATGGAATGAAAGTATAAGTCAACGACAAAAGAAAATTTGGGGCCAGGTGCGGTGGCTCATGCCTGTAATCCCAGCACCCTGGGAGGCCGAGGCAGGCAGAGCACGAGGTCAAGAAATTGAGACCATCCTGGCCAACATTGGGAAACCCTGTCTCTACTAAAAATACAATAATCAGCTGGGCATGGTGGCGTGCACCTGTAGTCCCAGTTACTTAGGAGGCTGACGCAGGAGAACCGCTCAAACCTGGGAGGTGGAGGATGCAGTGAGCCGAGATCACACCACTGCACTCCAGCATTACAACAGAGTGAGACTCCATCTCAAAAAGAAAAAAAAAAAGAAAAGAAAAAAAGAAAATTTGGGACATTCACAAATATGTAGAAATTAAACAACATACTCCTAAATAGAAATCACAAAGAAAGCTAGAAAACACAATTTAATGAAAACAAAAGGACGTAACAAAACCATTGGGATAGAGCAAAAGCAGTGCTCAGAAGAAAATGTATAGTTGTAAAGGCATATATTTAAAAAGAAGAAACATTTCAATTAATAGCCTAGCCTTCCACCTTAAGAAATTATAGAAAAAGAAGAATAAATTCAACCCAAATCAAACAGAAGGTTGGAAATAATATATTACAGACGAGAGCAGAGACTTAAATATATATATGCAAAATCCAAAGCACTGGAGAAAAATCAATGAAACCAAAAGCTGGTTCTTTAAAAACATCAACAAAATTGACATTTAGCTAGACTGACCCAAAAAAAGAAGACTCATATTACTAAAATCAAGAATAAAAGCAGAGGCCAGGCATGGTGGCTCACGCTTATAATCCCAGCACTTTGGGAGGCCAAGGCAGGCAATCACTTGAGGTCAGGAGTTCGAGACCAGCCTGGCCAACATGGTGAAACCCTGTCTCTACTAAAAATACAAAAATTAGCCAAGCATGGTGGCGGGCACTTGTCATCCCAGCTACTTTGAGAAGCAGACGCAGGAGAATCGCTTTAACCCAGGAGGCGGAGGTTGCAGTGAGCCGAGATTGCGCCACTGCACTCCAGCCTGGGTGACAGAGCAAGACTCTTGTCTCAAAAAAAAAAAAAAAGAATAAAAGCAGAGACATTACTACTGACCTTACAGAAATAAAAACAGATATAATACTGTAAATAACTGTATGCCAACATATTAGGTAACCAACATAAAACAGACAAAAGTAGTAAAAGACTTGTACACTAAAGACTACAATACCTGGAAACACACAAATTACCAACACTGACTCAAAAAGAAATAGAAAATCTAAAGAGATCTATAAGTAGTAAGGAGATTAAGTCAGTAATCAAAAAACTTCCAACACTGCCAGGTGCAGTAGCAGGCCCTTGTAGTTCTAGCTATTCAGGAGGCTGAGGCAGGGGGATAACTTGAGGAGGCTATAGTGCACTGTGATCAGGCCTGTGAATAGCCACTGCATTCAGCCTAGGTAACGGAGTGAGACCTCATCTCCAAAACACACACACACACACACACACACACACACACACACACACTATTAGAGCTAATAAACAAGTTCAGCAAAGTGGCAGGATACAAGATTAATATACAAAAAACCAGTTGTGTTTCCATAAACTAGCAATGAACAATCCAGAAACAAAATTAAGAAAACAATTCCATTTACTATAGCATCAGAAATAATGAAAGACATCAGACTGGACAACATAGCAAGACCCCCTTCTCCACCAAAAAAAAAAAATTTTTTTTAAATTAGCTAAGCATGGTGGTACATCTATAGCCCTAGCTACTTGAGAAGCTGAGGTGGGACAATCACACGAAGCCAGGAGTTCAGGGTTACAGTGAGCTACGATCATGGCACTGTACTCCAGCTTGGGTGACAGAGCAAGAGAAAGAAAAGAGAAGAGAAGAGAAAAGAAAGGAAGAAAGGAAGGAAAGAAAGAAAGAAAAGAAAATACTTAGGAATAAATTTAACAACAGAAGTGCAAGACCTGTACAATGAAGACTACAAAATACTGTTGAAAGAATTAAAGACGGCCGGGCGCGGTGGCTCAAGCCTGTAATCCCAGCACTTTGGGAGGCCAAGACGGGCGAATCACGAGGTCAGGAGATCGAGACCATCCTGGCTAACATGGTGAAACCCCATCTCTGCTAAAAAAATACAAAAAACTAGCCAGGCGAGGTGGCGGGCGCCTGTAGTCCCAGCTACTCGGGAGGCTGAGGCAGGAGAATGGCGTAAACCCAGGAGGCGGAGCTTGCAGTGAGCTGAGATCTGGCCACTGCACTCCAGCCTGGATGACAGAGCCAGACTCCGTCTCAAAAAAAAAAAAAGAATTAAAGAAGATCTAAATAAATGGAAAGACATCCCATACTATTAGGACAGCAATACTTCTCAAATTTATATATAGAGAGAGTCAATGTAATCCCTAACAAAATCCCAGCTGGCTTTTTTATACAAATTGACAAGCTGATCCTAAGATTCATATAGATATAGAAGGGCACCAGAATAGCCAAAACAATCTTGAAAAAGAAGAGTAGGTTGCTCTTTTTCAAAACTTACTACAAAACTGCAGTAATCAAGACTGTGTGCTAGTGGCATAAGGATAAATAGATCAAACAAATATAACTCAGAGTCCAGAAATAAATTCATATATCTATGTTCAAATGATACTTGACATGGGTGCCAAGACCATTCAATGTGAAAAGTATAGTCTTTTCAAAACAATGGTGCTAGGACAACTGGATAGTTACACGCAAAAAAATGAATCTGGACCCCTATCTGTATAATAACAGAAAAAGTAAATTAAAATGGATCACAAACCTAAATGTAAGACCTAAAGCTATAAAACTATCAGAAGAGAACACAGGAGTAAATCACTGTGACTTTGGAATAAGTAGTGGTTTCTTAAACATGTCATGAAAAGCACACTCAAAAAAAGAAAACTGGAATTACATTGTGTTTCAAAGGACACTACCAAAAAAGTTATTAATGAAAGTCAGCCCACAGAACGGGAGACAATATTGGAAAATCATGTGTCTGATAAAGGTCTAGAATTCAGAATATATAAAGAACTTTTACAACTCCACAATATAAACAACTCATATAATAATAATAGGCAAAACACCTAAACAGACACTTCACAAAAGATACACAAATGGTCAGTAAGAACATGAAAACACGCTTACCATCATTGGTCATAAGGGCAAATAAAGAACACCATGAGATACTATTTCACACACACTCACATGGCTATAATTAAAAAGGCAAGGCTGGGCACGGTGGCTAACGCCTGTAATCCCAGCATTTTGGGAGGCCGAGGCGGGCAGATCACCAAGTCAAGAGATCGAGACCATCCTGACCAACATGGTGAAACCCCATCTCTACTAAAAATACAAAAATTAGCTGTGCGTGGTGCATGCCTGTAGTCCCAGCTACTCAGAAGGTTGAGGCAGGAGAATCACTTGAACCCGGGAGGCAGAGGTTGCAGTGACCTGAGAACGCGCCACCGCACTCCAGCCTGGCAACAGAGCGAGACTCCGTCTCAAAAAAAAAAAAAAAGGCAGTAAGTGTAATGAGGATTTGGAGAAATTGGAACATTCATACACTGCTAGAGGGAACGTAAAATGATGCATCTGCATTTGGAAAATGGTTTGACAAAGTGGAAACAACCGAAATGTTAAGCAACAGATGAATGGAAAAACAAAATATGATATATCCATACAATATTTTTTTTTTCTTTAGACAAGGTCTTACTCTGTCATCCAGGCTGGAGTGTACTGGCACAATGATAGCTCACTGCCACTTTGACTATCCAGGCTCAAGTGATCCTCCCACCTCAGCCTCTTGAATAGCTGGGACTACAGGCATGCACCACCATGCCTGGCTAATTTATGTATTTTTTGTAGAGATGGGGTTTTGCTATGTTGCCCAGGCTAGTCTCAAACTCCTGGTATTATGATGAAGTCTGCCCGCCTCACCTACTAGGAAGTGCTGGGATTACAGGCATCAGCCACTGTGCCTGACCAACAGAATATTATTTGGCAATAAAAAATAATGAAGTACTAAGATAGGCTACAATACAGATGAACCTTGAGAACACTGTGCTAAGTGATGCAGGGCACAGTGGCTTGTGCCTGTAGTGCTATATATAGTCCCAACTACTCAGGAAACAGAGGCAGGAGTATCATTTGAGCCCAGAAGTGTGAGGCTTCTGTGAGCAATGACTGCGCCACTGTACTCCAGCCTGGATGACAGAGTAAGACTCCAACTCTTAAAAAAATAAAAAGAAAAAAAGAAAATACTATGCTAAGTGAAAGAAGTCATACATGGAAGGCCACAAACTGTATGACTTCATTTATATGAAATATCCAAAACAGGCAATTCCATAGAGAAAGTAAATCAGCAGTTGACATGGGCTGGAGAGAGAGGGAAATGTGGAGCGGACTACTAATGAGTATGAGGTTTTTTGGGGGATAATGAAAAATGGCTGTATCATTTCGTCAATATACTAAAAGCCACTGAATAACATACTTCTATTTTATATTATGTAAATTATACTTCAATTAAGGTTTTGGGGTTTTCTTTTTTTTTTGAGACAGAGTCTCACTCTGTCGCCAGGCTGGAGTGCAGTGGCACGATCTTGGCTCACTGCAACCTCTGCCTCCCGGGTTCAAGTGATTCTCCTGCCTCAGCCTCCCAAGTAGCTGGGATTACAGGCGCATGCCACCACACCCAGCTAATTTTTGTATTTTTAGTAGAGATGGGATTTCACCACGTTGGCTAGGATGGTCTTGATCTCTTGACCTCATGATCCACCTGCCTCGGCCTCCCAAAGTCCTGGGATTATAGGCATGAGCCACCGCACCCCACTGAAGCTGTTATTTTTTAAGAGAATGCACACACACACCTTCCACAAAATAATATGGAAAAAAAGACAACACAATTGGCAAACAACTTGAAAAGGCAAGTCACAGAAGAGGATCTTCTGCAAATGGCTACTTACAATATGAAGGTGTTCAACCTATTTATTCATCAGAAAAACACAACTTAAAACCAAAGGGAGATGCCACTATGTATACACTAGGATAACTTTTAAATTAAATGTACAATTCAAAAGATTAATATTAAAGTGTTGGTGATACTGCTCTCATACATTGTAAGTGGAACTATAAACTGCTAGGGAAAACTATTTTGCGGCATCTACGAAAACTAAACGTATGCTTAAGCTATGGCCCAGCAATTGCATTCCTGGGAAGAAACCAAGAGAACTGAATGTATATATCAACAAAAAGATTTGTTCAAGAACGTTTATAACAGAATTATTCTTATTTTTTCAACTAAAAATTACAATTTTTTATTATTACTAAAATACAATAATAGTTTTTTTATTTAAAATACACTGTTTATGTATACATTTCTATGAATCCTAACTCACATAACACTTACCACAATCTGGAATTTAAAAGTTCCATCTGGGGCCGGGCGCGGTGGCTCAAGCCTGTAATCCCAGCACTTTGGGAGGCCGAGGCGGGTGGATCACGAGGTCAGGAGATCGAGACCATCCTGGCTAACATGGTGAAACCCCGTCTCTACTAAAAATACAAAAAAAAACTAGCCGGGCGTGGTGGCGGGCGCCCGTAGTCCCAGCTACTCGGAGGCTGAGGCAGGAGAATGGCGTGAACCTGGGAGGCGGAGCTTGCAGTGAGCTGAGATCGCGCCACTGCACTCCAGCCTGGGTGACACAGCGCGAGACTCTGTCTCAAAAAAAAAAAAAAAAAGTTCCATCACCCCAAAAAACTCTCCTTTACTATCCTTCTGTAGTCACCCCTTCCTTCTCTACTAACTCTTAGAACCCACTAATGTGTTCCCCATCACTACAATTTTGTCTTTTTGAGACTATCATATAAATAAAATCATGCCAGATGTCACTTAAGACTGGCTTATTTGACTCAGCATTATGACTCTGAGAGTGATCCAAGTTGCTGTATGTATCGCTAGTTCATTATTTTACCTGAGTTATAACACATTCTATAAATATACCACATATTGTTTACGCATGTACCTGCTGAAGAACATTTCGGCTGCCTTCAGTTTTGAGCAATGATAAACAGAGATACTATAAACATTATCCATTGTGTGAACCTGAGTTTTCATTTCTCTAGGGTAAGTATCTAGGAGTGGGATTTCTGGGTTATTAATGATGAGGCCTCTAACTTGATAAGAAACTGCCACAAACTGTTTTTCTGGAGGAGCTGCACTCTCCTCGTTCACCAACAATGTATGAGAAGTTCCAGTTGCTCCACATCCTTGGCAAGGTTTGATATTGTCAGTAATTTTTATTTTAGTTATTGTAACAGGCATATATACAGTCACTTTAATTTTTATCTTCCTAATGGCTAAATAAGTTAAATATGTGTTTTTATGTCACCTGTATATATCTTCTGTAGTGATGTTCAGTCTTTTAGCCATTTCATAATTTGGTTATTTTCATATTGTTACATTTTAAAAGTTCTTTATATACTCCAGATATAAGTCCTTTATCAAATTTTTTTTCAGTCTACAGCAGCTTTATACGCAATAACTAAAAACTTTAAAAAAAAAAAAAAACCTCAAATGTGGGCCAGGCGCCGTGGCTCATGCCTATAATCCCAGCACTTTGGGAGGACGAGGCGAGTGGAGGTCAGGGGTTCAAGAGCAGCCTGGCCAACATAGTGAAACCCTGTCTCTACTAAAAATACAAAAAAAAAAAAAAAACTGGTGGCACACACCTGTAATCCCAACTACTCAGGAGCCTGAGGCACAAAAATTGCTTGAACCTGGGAGGCAGAGGCTGCACTGAGTCAAGATTGCACCACTGTACTCCAGCCTGGGAGACAGAGTGAGACTCTGTCTTACAAAAATTTTTTAAATAAAAAAAAAGTAAAACCCACATGTCAGCCAGGCATGGTGACTCACGCCTAAAATCCCAGCATTCTGGAAGTCCAAGGCAGAATTGTTTGAAGCCTGGGGTTTGAGACCAGCCTGGGCATCGAAGTGAGACCCCCATCTCTACGAAAAATAAAAAAGAAAAAAATAGCTAGGTGTGGTGGTGTGCTCCTGTAGTTGTAGCTACTTGGAAGGCTGAGTTGGGAGGATCACTAGAGCCCAGGAGGAGGTCAAGGCTGCACTGAGCTATGATTGCACCACTGCACTCCATCCTGGGCAACAGAGTGAAATCATGTCTCCAAAAAAAACATGGGTTTTTTTTGTTTTTTGTTTTTGAGATGGAGTCTCGCTCTGTCGCCAGGCTGGAGAATAGAGTGAGATTATGTCTCTAAAAAACAATGTTTTTTTGTTTTGTTTTTTGTTTTTGAGATGGAGTCTCGCTCTGTCGCCAGGCTGGAGTGCAGTGGCCCAATCTTGGCTCACTACAACCTCTGCCTCCCAGGTTCAAGCGATTCTCCTGCCTCAGCCTCCCAAGTAGCTGGGATTACAGGTGCGTGCCACCACGCCCAGCTAATTTTTGTATATTTAGTAGAGACAGGGTTTCACCATGTTGGCCAGGATGGTCTCGATCTCTTGATCTTGTGATCCACCTGCCTCGGTCTCCCAAAGTGCTGGGATTACAGGTGTGCGCCACCGCGCCCGGCCAAAAACAATGTTTTTAGTATTAAAAAAACCTAAATGTCCACCAACAGAAAATAAATGATGAAATAAATTGTGGTATACTGATACAATAGAAGGACACACAGTAATTAAAAAGAACAAATTACTGATACAAAAACATGAATGAATCTCTCTGTCTGACATTACAATTAATACAGAAGCCATACCCTTTAAGGTGAAATACACCATCTAAATGTAAATATAAATAATACTTCCTCAACATAAGTTTCTTCTTGTACTATTTCAATAAATCTCAGATCTGTTTTTATTCTTTCTCTTCCATGCCACCAATACCACCACTTTTCTTCTTAATTTTACTGTTACATATGTTGTTTTTGGAAGAAGTATACAGGGAACGGTAGTAAAGGGAAAGTGTTTTAGGATTCAATACATTCTTTTGAACAGTAACATTTAGAGAATCTGTACTCCATAAAGTGATATCACTGCACATTTTAAAGAGCATCTTGTATCCAGAACAGATAAGAAATTCATGTGACATAAGAAAAGGTGTCACTGTGAGAATTTTTATTTTGTTTTTATTTCTTAAGAGACAGAGTCTCACTCTGTTTCCCAAGCTAGAGTGTGACAGCATGATCACAGCTCACTGTAACCTCAAACTCCTGGGCTCAAGAAATCCACCTGCCTCAACCAGGTGCCATAGCTCACGCCTGTAATCCCAGCATTTTGGGAGGCCAAGGCGGGTGGATCACCTAAGGTCAGGAGTTTAAAGCCAGCCCGACCAACATGGTGAAACCCCATTTCTACCAAAAATTACAAAATTAGCCTGCCATGGTGGCGCATCCCTGTAATCCCAGCTACTCAGGAGGCTGAGGCAGGAGAATTGCTTGAACCCAGGAGGCAGAGGTTGCTGTGAGCCAACATCGCACCATTGCACTCCAGCTGGGGCAACGAGAGCAAAACTCCATCTCAAAAAAAAAAGAAAAACAGAAATCCTCCTGCCTCAGCCTCCTCAGTGTCTAGGATTACAGGCATGCACTATCACCTGTGGCTTTTTTTTTTTTCCCCCTAGAAACAGGGTCTTACTATGTTGCCAGGCTGGTCAGGTCAATCTCAAACTCTTGGCTTCAAGTGATCTTCCCACCTCAGCCTCCCAAGAGAATTTTTTTTATTATTTTTTTTTTTTTTTTGAGATGGAGTTTCACTCTTATTGCCCAGGCTGGAGTGCAATGGCACAATCTTGGCTCACCACAACCTCCGCCTCCCGGGTTCAAGTGATTCTCCTACCTCAGCCTCCTGAGTAGCTGAGATTACAGGCATGCACCACCATGCCCGGCTAATTTGTATTTTTAGCAGAAACAGGGTTTCTCCATGTTGGTCAGGCTGGTCTTGAACTCTCGACCTCAGGTGATTCGCCTGGCTCAGCCTCCCAAAGTGCTGGGATTACAGGCATGAGCCACCGTGCCCAGCGTACCCAAGAGAATTTTTTAAGTTAAACTTTTTAATTTGGAGTAATTGTAGATTCACATGCAGCTGAGTAAGAAATGATACAGAGATTTCATGAACCCTTCACCCAGTGCCCCCCAATGGGGAAATCTTGTGTCATATAGAAAAATATCACAACAAAGAAATTGACATTGCCGGGCGTTATGGCTCACGCCTGTAATCCCAGCACTTTAGGAGGCCGGGGCGGGCGGATCACGAGGTCAGGAGATCAAGACCATCCTGGCTAACAAGATGAAACCCCGTCTCTACTAAAAATAAAAAAATTAGCCGGGCGTGGTGGTGCGTGCCTGTAGTCCCAGCTACTCGGAGGCTGAGGCAGGAGAATGGCGTGAACTCGGGAGGCGGAGCTTGCAGTGAGCCAAGATCGCGCCACTGCACTCCAGCCTGGGCGACAAAGCGAGACTCCGTCTCAAAAAAAAAAAAAAAAAGAAATTGACATTGACACAGTTCACAACTTTATTCAGACTTCATCAGTTTTACATGCATTCTGTGTATGTGTAGATTAATATATTTACCACTAGAGCTGAGATACAAGAGTTCTTTCATAAGGTATTCCTTGTGCTACCCTTTTATAGGTACACCCACCTTCTCCCTCCACCCACCCCAATCTCTATCCCTAGCAACCATTAATTTATCAATCTCAATAATTTTGTCATTTCAAGAATGTTACAGAAATGGAACCATACAGAGTGTAACCCAGATTGGCTTTACTAACTCAGCATAATTATCTTGAGATTTATCAACGCTGTTGCATGTATCAACAGTTCACTTTTTACTGCTGAATAGAATTTCATACATAGAATTTTGGGAAGAAAATACTAAGCTGAAAAAATTCTTACCAGTCCCTAAATTCTTACCTGTCATTCCTTAGGAACGTGAAACATGAATAAAAGCATTAGAATGATAAAATAACAACAACAAAAAAAACCCAGAGTTTTGTATTTTTTTCTTTTTCTTCCCCCCCCCCTTTTCTTTTTCTAAAGACAGGGTTTTCCTGTGTCACCAGGCTGGAGTGCAGTGGCACAATTAAAACTCATTGCAACCCCAAACTTCTGAGCTCAAGTGATCTTCCTGCCCTAGCCTCCCGAGTAGCTAGGACGACAGGTGCACAGCACCATACTCAGCTAATCTTTTTACTTTTTGTAGAGACAGGGTCTCATTATGTTCCCCAGGCTGGTCTCAAATTCCTGGCCATTTTCCCATCTCGTTCTCTCAAAGTGCTAGTATTACAGGTATAAGCCACCACACGCAGTCACAATTTTGATGTTCTACCTCACTCTTCTTATTCCGACAAGATATATCCCATATACATATTATTTTTCTTTTTTTCCTTTTTTTTTTTTTTGAGACTGAGTCTTGCTCTGTCACTCAGGCTGGAGTGCAGTGACACAACCTCAGCTCACTGCATCCTCCGCCTCCTGGGTTCAAGCGATTCTCCTGTCTCAGCCTCCCGAGTAGCTGGGATTACAGGCACCCGCCACCAAGCCCGGCTAATTTTTGTATTCTTAGTAGAGATGAGGTTTCACCATGTTGGCCAGGCTGGTCTCAAACTCGTGACCTCAGGCGATCCACCCACCTCGGCCTCCCAAAATGCTGGGATTACAGACGTGAGCCACCATGCCTGGCCCCATATGTATATTATTTAAGGAACATGGCTCTTCAGCCTTCCAGAAGACCTATATTTTCCACATGATTTTCAATTTACAAAGGGGCTACTGAAATTTTAGCAATTATCCACTGAATATTTGAACCAATACTAAAATGACAGTTTACTACTCAGCTTGATTAATGACAAAATTAAAAAGCTGAATGACATTCATATGATATCCATAAGTGATTAAAAGAGAAAGAAATTGAAAGTGATCAACCTGGCAGTCTCTATCTGCATATAACCTGACACCTTCTTTTAGTATGAAGTTTAAAAAAGAAAATCATAAAGATTTCCCTTTTTACTGTTTTTGTTTTTGAGACAGAGTCTCACTCTGTCACCCAGGCTGGAGTGCAGTGTTGCAATCATGGCTCACTGCAGCCTCGACCTCCCAGGCGCAAGCAATCCTCCCACCTTAGACTCCAAAGTAACCAGGACTACAGGTGCTCACTACCATGCCCAGCTAATTTTTGTATTTTTGGTAGAGACGGGGTTTGCCATGTTGCCCAGACTGGTCGAACTCCTGTGCTCAATGAGCAATCTGCCCGCCTGGGTCTCCCAAAGTGCTAGGATCCCAGGCATAAGCCACTGTGCCTGGGCCATCATAAACATTTCTAGATCCAAGCTATAAGTACTACAAAATTATATATATATATAAATTCCTTTTCACTCCTTAAACATGTACAGGAAATTTACTTTGATTTTAGAAGAAACTATCATTCAACAGATTTATATAAAGACTGATATGGCTCTGGAAGCCTAAACTGCAACTAAAAAAAAAAAAAAAAAATTCAGATATATAATTTAAGATAAATATACAAAAGTCTTCAAAGAATTTTAAAGAGAAAATCATTGCAATTATCTTCTAAAATAAGACAAAAGACTGCTTAACAAAAAATTCACAAGCCTAATAACTTACCAAATTTCAGTTCAATACGATAAAACCACTGCTAAATTAATAAGCTGTGTTCATAAAAAAAAAAAGCCAATTCATTGTCCTACAGAAATTCTATTGTATTGGAATCATCAGAACTTTACCAATGTAAAACTAAATGCCTGACTTCGGTATCCTGGGCACAGTCAATGTAGAGAGCAGATGAAAAACCTAATTGTTCCATTCTTGGATTGGTAAATACAAATTCTGATCTATAGTGATCACTAAAAGATTTTAGTATTAAACAAAAACTATTTAAGAGGTAATTTTCGAAGCTGCCTCTTTCAGGTCACTATGACATCTGAGCAGCTCAGCTTGTCTTCTAACCATATAGCAAAACACATTCCACTGAAAGGTTTGGCCTGATGACTATCCTCAGCCCAGAAAACTAAACAACCTTAAGGAAATGAAGGAGGAGCAACAGTCATACATTTTGAAGGCCAGTATCTTAATAATGACATATGACCCACATCTCTATATTGAAATTCAGAAAACTGATATTAAGCAAGAAAAAAGCTGGAAGTTACATATTTATTTACTAAGAATATTTAGCTTCTTCTAAAGGGAAATTGTAAAGCATCACATACAACGTATACTTTGTGATAATGATGAGCATAGCCTAACTTAACCAATGATAAATTACCAATTCAAATAAATGTCTTTAATGAAAAGGCCTGGAAACAGAATATTCTACAAATTGACTTAACGAGAAAACTGAAATAAATTTATTTTAAATGGTTTCTATTTAAAATTTTTAATTAACAAAAATAAATACTGTTAGGAGATACAAGTTTCCTGACTACATCATAAGTACAGATAATAATCTACCTCCAAATTGCAAAGGGATTAGATTTTAAATGTTCTCATCACAAAAAAAAGATAAATGTAAGAGGTAATGCATGTTAATTGGCTTGATTTAGCCATTCCACATCAAATTGTACACCATAAATACATACAATTTTTGTCAATGTTTAAAAACACGCACATTATATATATATATATATTTATACACACATACATATATATAATGTTTTTATTGTTCTAAAAGCACACACTTATATACTTTATTTTAAACACTGGGCATGGTGGCTCACACTTGTAATCCCAGCACCTTGGAAGGACAAGGCAGGAGGATCACTTGAAAACAAGAGTTCGAGATCAACCTGGGCAACAAAGCAAGACTTTGTCTCTACAAAAAAAATACAAAAATTAGCCAGGTGTGGTGGTACATGCCTGTAGTCCTAGCTATTCAGGAGGCTGAGGTAGGAGAACCACTTGACCCCAGGAGGTTAAGGCTATAGTGAGCCACGATCAAGCCACTGCTCTCCAGCCTGGGTGACAGAGCAAGACCCTGTCTCAAAAAAAAAAAAAAAATAATAATAATAATAATTTTAAAGTAAATTCTTGCAAGAGACCAAGAACCCAAATTTTCTACATTAAAAATTTTTTTCAGGCTGGGAGTGATGGCTCACATCTGTAATTCCAGCACTTTTGGAGGCCGAGGTAGGAGGACTGCTTGCAGCCAGCAATTCAAAACCAGCTTGGGCAACAGAGTGAGACCACATCTCTAGAAAAAAATTTTTTTAATTACCAAGCACAGCCAGGCACGGTGGCTTGCTCCTGTAATCCCAGCACTTTGGGAAGCCAAGGCAGGCGGATCACGAGGTCAGGAGTTCAAGACCAGCCTGGCCAACATGGTGAAACCCAGTCTCTACTAAAAATACAAAAATTACTTGGGCATGGTGGCGCATGCCTGTAATCACAGCTACTCCAGAGGCTGAAGTAGGAGAGTTGCTTGAACCAGACCCAGGAGGCAGAGGTTGCAGTGAGCCAAAATTGCACCACTGCACTCCAGCCTGGGCTACAGTGCGAGACTCTGTCGCAAAAAAATTAATTAATTAATTAATTAAAAAATAATAAAAATTACTAAGCACTGTGGTACACACCTGTAGTCCTAGCTACTGGGGTGGCTGTGGCAGGTGGATTGCTTAAGCCCAGGAGTTTGAGGTTACCATGAGTTATGATCACACTACTGCACTACAGCTTAGGCAACAGAATGAGACCCTGCCTCTTTAAATAAATAAACATAGATAAAGTTTTTTTCAATGATCTAAAATATCAAGCCCTTGAAAATGTTTTTTCTATTGTTTCCAGTACATACACCTTACTATATGAAAGAATGTAGGGTGCAGAATCCATCTAAAATCTTCCAGGAAATACCATTCCAAATGAGTCAGGAGTACATTCATTCAGGCTATGATACACACACATGCGCGCGCACGCACACACACACACACACACACACACACCCCTTTTCTTTTTTTTTAGAGACATGGTCTCGTTCTGTCACCCAGGCTGGTGGCATGATCTCAGCTCACTACAGCATCCACCTCTCAAGCTCAGGTGATCCTCCCACCTCAGCCTCCCAGGTAGCTGGGTCCACAGGTGTAAGCCACCACACCCAGCTAATTTTTGTGTTTTTTTGTAGAGACAGGGTTTCGCCATTTTGCCCAGGCTGGTCTGGAACTTCTGAGCTCAAGCAATCTGCCTGGCTCAGCCTCCCAAGGTGCATGGATTACAGGTGTGAGCCACCATGCCCAGCCTATGATATACATAAAATACAACTAGGATGTTTATTAAATGATGTTTACTAGTCCTTATTTCCACTGCTAAAAATGTTACATCCTAACCTAATGTTAATAAATACTTATAGCATAAAGACCAAGCAAATAACTGAAGAAAAAGTATAAAACTTCATATAACATAATACTTTTCAAATGTATCTTATGCTTTATTACACAGACACACATAAACGTTCTGTTTTACACTTTAACATGCCATATCTAGCAACATATCTCACATACAGAAAAGAATCATTAGTACCCATTTGACAGGAATCTTTAGTTTTCACTTTTTCAGGGTTTAAGGAACAACAGCATCTTAACACCTAGAAATGCCACAAAGTGACCTACCATGAGGCAAATATCACCAGCCTACTTAAAAAACCAACTATTGATATAATAATTAACTTCTGATATACTCAATAACAAGTAACAATGTTTTACAAAATATATTAGTATTTACTGAAACAACAAAATGTTACCTAATTCTGACTTAGCTTTCCTATAGAGAGAAGACTGCACTTAGAAATTTTTTTGTCTGCTTACAAAAACTTACCTGTATAAACCAGTTTAGCCATTTTTCCAGTAAGATTTCAAAGTAATATTCATTTCCTTTTTCCTGTAGCCCAGAAACAGCTAAGTGATTAAGAGTCATTTTAGACTTCCTGTAGCTTCCATGTAACTTTTTAGCACCGCCAATATACTAGTACCTGTACTTACTCCTGGCTTTCCTGGTATGGGAGGCGAAGATGGGTCTAGTAGGGCCCAGATCTTTCTACCCCAGAAATTCACTTTAGGTGTAAATTTCTAATTTCTTCTTAAAAATAAATAATTACTAAATACCTTATCTACTCCCAAGTACCCTAGCTACTTAAAATTTAGGTAGAAGCAAACATTTAATTGAATTTATAAAAAGAGGTAAGTAAAAAGAAAATACAATTTAGGCTGGGCTGAGTGGCTCATGCCTGTAATCCCAGCACTTTGGGAGACCAAGGCCGGAGGAATGCTTGAGCCCAGGCGTTTGAGACCAACCTGAGCAACATAGCGAGACCCTGTCTTTAATAAAATAAAATTTTTTAAAACAATACAGTTTAAGGCCGGGTGCAGTGGCTCACGTCTGTAATCCCAGCACTTTGGGAGGCCGAGGCAGGTGGATCATGAGGTCCAGAGTTCAAAACCAGCCTGGCCAAGATGCTGAAACTCTGTCTCTACTGAAAAAATAAATAACTAAAAAATACAAGAATTTCATTCCTGGGCTGGGTGTGGTGGCTCACACCTATAATCCTAACACTCCAGGAGGCCGAGGCAGGTGGATCACCTGAGGTCAGGAGTTCAAGACCAGCCTGGTTAACATGGTAAAACCCTGTCTCTACTAAAAATACAAAAATTAGCCAGACGTGGTGATGGACGCCTGTAATCCCAGCTACTTGGGAGGCTGAGGCAGGAGAATCGCTTGAACCCAGGAGGTGGAGGATGCAGTGAGCTGAGATCGTGCCACTGCATTCCAGCCTAGGCAACAGAGCCAGACTGTCTCAAAAAAAAAAAAAAAAAAAAAATTCATTCTTGGCAGGGTGTGGTGGCTCAAGCCTATAATCCCAGCACTTTGGGAGGCCGAGGTGGGGAGATCACTTGAGGCCAGGAGTTCAAGATCACCCTGGCCAACATGGCAAAACCCTGTCTCTACCAAAACTACAAAAATTAGTCTGGCACGGTGGCCATGCCTGTAATCCCACCTATTGGGGAAGTTGAGGCATGAGAATTACTTGAAGCCAGGAGGCAGAGGATGCAGTGAGCTGAGACTGCACCACCGCACTTCAGCCTAGGCAACAGTGAGACTCCGGCCAAAAAAGAAAACAAAAAAATACAAAAATTAGCTGGGTGCACACCTGTAGTCTCAGCTACTCAGAAGGCTGAGGAAAGAGAATTGCTTGAGCCTGGGAGGCAAAGGTTACAGTTAGCCAAGACTGCGCCATTGTACTCCAGCCTGGGCAACAGAGCAAGATTCTGTCCACCCAGCACCCCCTCAAAGAAAGAAAAAAAAAATTCTTATTAACTTAGGTGTAATTTTCTAGCAACCAAAGACATTTTTCTCTTAAAGACTTTTATTAGTAGATATACAAAGCAGTATGGTGTACTAGTAGTTAGAAGTCTCGACTTAGAACTAGATTTATACCATGAACTAAACATACGATCTGAGTTACTTAACCTCTCTGTACATTAATTTCATCATCTGTAAAATGAAGTGCCCACTTCACAGAGCCGTTTTGAGGATTAAATAGACAAAATACTTACCGATGATAGGCTTCTCGACGATACTTTTTCAGGGCATGCTTATCCATGTTAGCAGGCATATCTGCTGCATTCTGCAATCGATCACTCCAAGAGGTTGACATTTTATTTTAACTGTATTTTGTATTCTAGAAAAGAAAATCATTAATTTAGTAACTCAATATTGGCATTTGTATACTGACATCTGATTTTTCTAAAAATCAGAAAAACTCCAGCTTGCAAACTGCCTAATATAATTACCTATTAAAACACACTGAATACAGTAAATATGCTGAAAATTATACTGACACTTCTCAACAATCTAAAGTTGGAAAAATAATTTCATATAGTAATTTCAATCCAGAAAGATTATTTATACTTCCAAATAATTAAGCATGGCTGCCAGTAATTACTAACTCTAATCCTAGAATCTAGAAAAGGCACTAAAACCACAGCACAGCACAGTTTGTGAAGATACATAATTTTAAGTTGATGTATGTTTTTAAAATATGTGTAGTAGGCAAATTTTAAATTCTGATCAACAGATTCTGATGTGGAGTAGAACAGTAGCAGGCACAGCAAGCGGGTTGGAGTGGGGGTACAGCTTGTTTCCCCACCCCTGTGAGACGCCAGCCCCATCTCTCTGCCTGGCCAGCCAATCCCACTGTACTACCCCAAGGTGTGAGCCTGGGTTGGATACTGGCTACCCCCCAGCAGACCCCCACCATCATGGGCAGCCAGAGCTCCAAGGCTCCTCGGAAGATGTGACCACCAGGGTTGCAGCAGGCACTTCCCCCGCAAAGGCCAACAGACAAGATGGCCACGTGAAAAGCAATGAAGACTTATCTCCCAAGGGTGAAGGAGTGTTGCCCTCTGTGAACAGAACACATGAGACAGCTGGGGCCATTGGCGAGGCCATTGAGCCAGCATCCCCTATCCAGGGTGCTGAGGCCGAGGGGGAAGTTTCCCCTAGTAAGTTCTCTCTTAAGAAATCTTTCAGGCCGGGCGCGGTGGCTCAAGCCTGTAATCCCAGCACTTTGGGAGGCCGAGGCGGGTGGATCACGAGGTCAGGAGATTGAGGCCATCCTGGCTAACATGGTGAAACCCCGTCTCTACTAAAAATACAAAAAACTAGCCGGGCGTGGTGGCGGGCGCCTGTAGTCCCAGCTACTCGGAGGCTGAGGCAGGAGAATGGCGTGAACCTGGGAGGCGGAGCTTGCAGTGAGCTGAGATCCAGCCACTGCACTCCAGCCTGGGTGACACAGCACGAGACTCCGTCTCAAAAAAAAAAAAAAAAAAAAAAAAAAAAAAAAAAAAAAAGAAATCTTTCAAATTCAGCAGCCTGCTCTTCCACAAAAACTGGAAGGAGGACGGGGGCGGTTCTTCTGCCTCTCAGCCAGAGGAAATGCAGGAGCAAGGTGCCTGCAGCAACAAGAACAATGCCCAGCAAGGGAAGGCTGTTGCTACCCCTGAGAGCCAGGAGCCCCAAGCCAAGGGGGCAGAGGGTAATGCTGCCTCAGAAGAAGCCCCAGGCTACAGAGACATCCACTCCCTTGGGGCAGAGAGTGGCCCTATACCAGGTAGTGCTGAGTAGAATGAGTAGTTAGGTAGGGGCAGGTGGGTGATCTCTAAGCTGCAAAAACTGTGCTGTCCTTGTGAGGTCATTGCCTGGACCTGGTGCCCTGACTGCCTTCCTGTGCCCAGGAAGGAAGGGGTTATTGCCTCCTGCCAGCCACATTCCCTTTCCCCCTCTCACTCCCATGGATTCTCCCATCAGCCATCTGGTTTTCCTCTTAAGGTCAGTTGAAGACGGGCCCTGATAGCTTCCCGAGTTAGGTCAGTGATGTAAAATGGAGTTAGGTCAGTGAAGTAAAATGCTCCTGGCCCTGGCCCTACCTCCTTCCCTGTCCCCACCTCTGCAGAAGACAATTGTTGGTTTTCTTCCTTGATTATTTTCCAAGTAGGTTTTGTTTACCCTACTTCCCAAATCCTGAGCCAGAAGTGTGGTGCTTATACTCCCAAACATTGCATGCCCAGCCTCCTGCGATTGCGTTTTAGTAGTCTCTTGTGCTGTGTCTGGTGGCACTTGGGCTGAAAAGGACACTGCCCCATCTAGGTTTTTGGTTTGTTTTTGAAACAGGGTCGCAGTGGCGTGATCTCTGCTCACTGCATCCCAGGCTCAAGCCATCTTCCCACCTCAGCTTCCCTAGTAGCTGGGACCACAGGCAGAGATGGGGAAAAGGAGGGGGGGTCTCTACAAAAGATGTTGCCCAGGCCAGTCTCGAACTCCTGGGCTCAAGCAATCTGCTCACCTCAACCTCCCAAAGTGCTGTGATTACAGGCGTGAGAGCCACTCCCCAGCCTCCATCTAGGTTTTCATAAATGTCTTAATCATGTGGAAATCCCCAGCTTGTACATCAAATGTGTCTCTTTTTTTGACTTGGTAAGAAAGTATTAGGCTTTGGAGTTGGGGGTAGGTCTGTAATGTGAAACAATTTGTCTTTTCTTCTCCCATTGTTATAAATAACTTATAATGCCAAACCTCAGATTTTTACTTTTTTTTTTTTCTAAGCTGCTAAAACCATTCTCTTCCACCTGGTTTTACTGTAACATTTGGAAAAGGAAAAAATGTCACCCCTTTAAAAGATAAATATATTTCGATAACATACTAAGTTCAGTCAATGGTGGCACAAATACAAGCAATAAATATTTGATTTCTATTTATTGCATGCTTTTACATTTTTCTGTAATAAATTATTTTCAGCTGGCAATAAAGACTATGAGCAAAAAGAAGAAATAAACTAAAACATTTCATCTAACTAGGATAAACATCTAAAATGAGGTGTGCAGCTTAAGTGTCTTTAACTACTTTAACACCAGGCTATTCTTAGGTTTCACTTCTGTTTTTGAAGTTTTCATCAGTTAAGTAGTTTCAAATAAGGATGAAAAATATCCTCTTAGAGTTAAGAAGTCTACTAACATTTTATAAAAATAGCATTATTTGTGAAAACATCTGGAGCCTAAGATAGTTCCCATCTTGAAAATGCTAACATCATTTATGACATGAAGTCAATATATACCTCCCTTCCTCTCTCCCTTCTTCTGAGACAGGGTCTCACTGTTGCCCAGGCTGGAGTGCAGTGACATGATCATAGCTCACTGTAACCCTGAACTCCTGGGCTCAAGTGATCCTTCCACCTCAGACTCCAGAACAGCTAGAACTACAGGTACTTACCACAACACCCAGCTAATGTTTTTTTTAAATTTGTGTACAGACAGGGTCTCATTATGTTGTCCAGGGTAAGACTTTTTAATATAAATCACCCCTGTGGCTTTAAAAAAAAAAATAATTTATTCAGGGGAAATTCACATAAAATTGACCACTTTATTTTATTTTATTTTTTTTTTTGAGACGGAGTCTCGCTCTGTCACCCAGGCTGGAGTGCAGTGGCCGGATCTCAGCTCACTGCAAGCTCCGCCTCCCGGGTTTACACCATTCTCCTGCCTCAGCCTCCCGAGTAGTTGGGACTACAGGCGCCCGCCACCTCGACCGGCTAGTTTTTTGTATTTTTTAGTAGAGACAGGGTTTCACCGTGTTAGCCAGGCTGGTCTCGATCTCCTGACCTCGTGATCCGCCCGTCTCGGCCTCCCAAAGTGCTGGGATTACAGGCTTGAGCCACCGCGCCCGGCCAAAAATTGACCACTTTAAAGTGAACAAGTTGGTGGCATTTAGTGCAACCACCAACTCCTTTTAGTGTCAAAATACTTCCATGACTCTAAAGTAAAACCCCTTATCCATTACGCACTTTCTCCCCACTATGCCCTCCACCTAGCCCCTGGCAACAACCAATCTAGACTCTGTCTCTGGATTTAACTATTCTGGATATTTCATATAAATGGAATCATACAACATGTGACCTTTTGTGTCTGCCTTCTTTCAGTTAGCATAATATTTTCAAAGCTCATCCATGTAGTATCACATATCACATTTCATTCCTTCTAATGACTGAATAATCCATTGTGCAGGAACAACTGGCTCTCCTTTTGTGGAAAAATGAACTTAATCCACACCTCTCAACACACACAAAATTTAAGACGGATCATAGACCTAAATGTAAAATCTAAAACTATAAAACTTGTACACAGACCAGGCACAGTGGTTCATGCCTATAATCCCATCACTTTGGGAGGCCAAAGTGGGCGGATCACTTGAGCTCAAGAATTTGAAGTCTGGGCAACATGGCGAAAACCCATCTCTACAAAAAATACAAAAATTAGTTGGGCATGGTGGTCCGTACCTGTAGTCCCAGCTACTTGGGAGGCTGAGGCAGGAGTATCGCTTGAGCCCAGCAGAGGTTGCAGTGAGGCGGAGGTTGAGGCAGAGCTTGCAGAGAGCCGATTATGCCACTGCACTCCAGCCTCGGTGACAGAGGAAGACCTGTCTCAAAAAAAAAAAAAAAAAAAGCCAGGCACAGTGGCTCATGCCTATAATCCCAGCACTTTGGGAGGCCGAGGCGGGCAGATCACGAGGTCAAGAGATCAAGACCATCTTGGCCATCATGGTGAAACCCCGTCTCCACTAAAAACACAAAAATTAGCTGGGTGTGGTGGCACGCACCCATAATCCCAGCTACTCGGAAGGCTGAGGCAAGAGAATCACTTGAACCCAGGAGATAGAGGTTGCAGTGAGTTGAGATCGTGCCACTGCACTTCAGCCTAGGGGACAGAGCAAGACTCTGTCTCAAAAAAAAAAAAAAAAAAGATAAATAAGGCAAGAAAATAAAGAATGACAATGGTCATACTCTCAGGGGCATCTGAACCAGGGCAACTATCTTGAGTAGGGGCTGGGTAAAATGAAGCTGAGACCTAATGGGCTACATTCCCAGATGATTAAGCATTCTAAGTCACAAGATGAGACAGGAGGTCAGCACAAGATACAGATCATAAAGACCTTGCCGATAAAATATCTTACAATAAAGAAGCCAGCCAAAACCAACCAAAAGCAAGATGGCAATGAGAGTGACCTCTGCTGTCCTCACTACTACACTCCCACCAGCACCACGACAGTTTACAAAGGCCATGGTTACGTCAGGAAGTTACCCTACATGTTCTAAAAAGGGGAGGCATGAATAATCCACCCTGGTTTAGTATATAATCAAGAAATAAGCATAAAAATGGACAAGCAGCAACTGGCGCAGTGGCTCACGCCTGTAATCCCAGCACTTTGGGAGGCCAAAGCAGGTGATCACCTGAGGTCAGGAGTTCGAGACCAGTCTGACCAACATGGTGAAATCCCGTCTCTACTAAATACAAAAAATTAGCTGGACACGGTGGCCCACACCTGTAATCCCAGCTACTTGGGTGGCTAAGGCAGGAGAATCGCTTTAAACCGGGAGGTGGTTGCAATGAGCCGAGATCACGCCACTACACTGCAGCCTGGGCAACGAGAGCAAGACTGTCTCCAAAAAAAAAAAAAAAAAAAGGACAAGCAGCAGCCCTTGGGGTTGCTCTGCCTACAGAGTGGTCATTCTTTTATTCCTCTACATTATCTTTTTTTCTTTTTCGAGATGGAGTCTCGCTCTGTAGGCCAGGCTGGAGTGCAGTGACACGATCTTGGCTCACTGCAACCTCCGCCTCCCAGTTTCAAGTGATTCTCCTGCCTCAGCCTCCTGAGTAGCTGGGATTACAGGCACGTGCCACCTTGCCCAGCTAATTTTTGTATTTTCAGTAGAGACGGGGTTTCACCATGTTGGTCAGGCTGGTGTCGAACTCCTGACCTAATGATCTGCCCTTAGCCTCCCAAAGTGCTGGGATTACAGGTGTGAGCCACTGTGCTCAGCCTTCTCTACTTCCTTAATAAACTTGCTTTCACTTTACGGACTTGCCCTAAATTCTTCATTACATCAGATCCAAGAACCCTCTCTTGGGGTCTGGATCAGGACCCCTTTCCTGTAACAATACTGTACGTAGGAAAACCATGGAAGGCCTCTTTGAGGAGATAATATTTGTTCAGAGACCTGCGTAAAGTAAGGGAGTGATATACAAAATAAAGCAAGTTGTATGTACAACAACTGCACATACACAAACAACAACTGCACCCAAATAGCTGGGATTACAGGTGCACGCCACCACGCCCGGCTAATTTTTTGTATTTAGTAACACAGTGGTTTGCACCTATACTCTCAGCTACTTAGGAAGCTGAGGCAGGAGGATCGCTTGAGCCCAGGAGTTCGACGTTGCAGCGAGCTACAATCATACCACTGCACTTCAGCCTGGGTGACAGTGAGACCCAATTTCTAAACAAAAAAATAAAACAAACAATAAACCAACCTACCACAGGGTTGGCATATATACATCATATTAATCTGTTCTGCATATTATGGTTTATGTGCATATGCAAAAGATTCAGAATATTTTATTCTCTTAGGAGGTTAAAATATTGTCTCTGCAACCTTGTTTGTATACTTAATTTGTTCTAAGTCCCTCTGCATGGCTGAGAACTTAAAAAACCAAAACAAAATTGCATTTATATATTATCTTTCCATTAGATGTTTTCTCTCTCTCTCGTATTGGGAGGAAAAAGACAAGCTATGGTTTGGGACAAAATATTTGCAAACACACATCTGACAAAAGAACTTGTATCCAGAATATATGAAGGGCTCTCAAAATGCAATAATAAGATAAATAATCCAATTAAAATACAGGCAAAAGATATGCATAGACATTTCATCAAAGAATATATATAAATGGCAAATAGGCACATGAAGTGATGTTTAACATCATTTGTCACTAGGGAGATACAAATTAAAAACACAGTAAGATACCAAAATATGCCTATTTGAATATTTAAAATTAAAGAGACAGACAACATCAAATGTTGAGAATGTAGAGCAACTTGAATTCTACTACACTGCTGGAAAGAAAATAAAAATGGCACAAGCACTCTGGAAAAGTCTGCCATTTATTTAAAACTTAAACATATACCTGGCCGGGCGCGGTGGCTCAAGCCTGTAATCCCAGCACTTTGGGAGGCCGAGACGGGCGGATCACAAGGTCAGGAGATCGAGACCATCCTGGCTAACCCGGTGAAACCCCGTCTCTACTAAAAAATACAAAAAACTAGCCGGGCGAGGTGGCGGGCGCCTGTAGTCCCAGCTACTCTGGAGGCTGAGGCAGGAGAATGGCGTGAACCCGGGAGGCGGAGCTTGCAGTGAGCTGAGATCCGGCCACTGCACTCCAGCCTGGGCGACAGAGCGAGACTCCGTCTCAAAAAAAAAAAAAAAAACACATATACCTATCATATGTCCCAGGCTTTTTAATTGTAAGTAACTGTCCAGGAGAAATTAAAGCATATATCCATATAAAGACTTGAACACAGGCTTGGGCACAGTGGCTCATGCCTGTAATCCCAATACTTTGAAAGGCCAAGATGGGCGGATTGCTTGAACCCAGGAGTTCAAGAGCAGCCTGGGCAACATGGCAAAATGCAGTCTTCACAAAAATTGAAAAATTAGCTTGGCATGGTGGCATATGCTTATGGTCCCAGCTACTTGGGAGGATCACATGAGCCCAAGAGGTTGAGGCTACAGTGAGCCAAGATCGTCTCGTGCCACTGCACTCCAGCCTGGGCGACAGAGATCCTATCTTAAAAAAAAAAATTTTTTTTTTAAACTTATACACAAATGTTCACAGCAGCTTTGTGATGGCCAGAAACTACAAACAACCCAAACGTTATCAACAAGTGAATGGATAAAAATACTTATGGTACATCTGTACAATGTAATACTACTACGCAATACAAAGGGATAAAGTATTTACATGCAAAACATTAAAAAAATTCATAATAATTACACTGAGTGAAAGACAAAGAGTACATAGTGTATGATTCCATATATATAAAATCCTAGAAAATGCACACTAATCTGACAGAACGCAGATCAGTGGTTCCCTGGGGTAGGGAGGTCAAGTAGGGAGAGGAGGAGGTATTACAAAGGAGCCCAGGAAAACTTTTGGGGAGAAGCGGTGATACGTTCAATATCTTCATCATGGTGATGGTTTCATGGGTACATATATATATGTCAAAACTTATTATATACTCTATGTGCAACTTATTGTATACCAATTATGCCACAATAAGACTGTTTTTCAGCCAGTGGCAGTGGCTCACACTTGTAATCCCAGAACTCTGGGAGACCGAGGCGAGTGGATCACCTGATGTCAGGAGATCACATCACTGTACTCCAGCCTGGACAGCAGAGCAAGACTCTGTCTCGAAAAGAAAAAAATTTTTTTCACAGGCAAAACATGCACAGTCCCCTTCACCACTATCATCACCCTCCCCCAAAGAAAGGAAAACAGCTGCTCCAACAGCTTTAGGCAACTGCTGAAAACAGGAAGCAAAGAGCAACTGAAACTGTAGGGTAAGCCTAGTTAGCAATGTGCACTGAATATTCTTTCCCTCAAAATGGTATGCCAATAAAATGCTGACAGCCGCATGTAGTAAGACCACTATCTTTAAACTACAATGAAAGGAAATTTTGTCCCTCCCATAATTACCTTCTCATTACTTAACATAATGTTAAGAAAAGTTCAAGAATTATGATGTAGTACAGTAACATTCTTCATGCCATGCCCAAATTGATAAAAGTATATAAATAGCAGTCAAGGCCGGGCGTGGTGGCTCAAGCCGGAAATCCTAGCACTTTGGGAGGCCAAGGTGGGTGGATCATTTGAGGTCAGGAGTTCGAGACAAGCCTGGCCAACATGATGAAACTCTGACTCTAGTAAAAATGGAAAAAAATTAGCCAGGCATGCTGGCATATCTCTGTAGTCCCAGCTACTCGGGAGGCTGCGGCAGGAGAATTGCTTGAACCTGGGAGGCGGAGGTTGCAGTGAGCTGAGATTGTGCCACTGCACTCCAGCCTGGGCAACAGAGCAACACTCCATCTCAAAAAAAAAAAAAAAGCAATCAGCACTTCTTTTCATGACAATTCTGCATTAAGACAAAATGCCATGCTGCTAGAGTTATACATTGGCAAACACTCTTTAAAAAGTCATTTTACATGGCCGGGCACAGTGGCTCAAGCCTGTAATCCCAGCACTTTGGGAGGCCGAGACGGGCGGATCACAAGGTCAGGAGATCGAGACCATCCCGGCTAACACGGTGAAACCCCGTCTCTACTAAAAAATACAAAAAACTAGCTGGGCGAGGTAGCCGGCGCCTGTAGTCCCAGCACCCGGGAGGCTAAGGCAGGAGAATGGCGTAAACCCGGGAGGCGGAGCTTGCAGTGAGCTGAGATCCAGCCACTGCATTGAGCCTGGGCTGACAGAGTGAGACTCCGTCTCAAAAAAAAAAAAAAAAAAAAGTCATTTTACACGTCTATTTCAAGTTAGGTGAGTAATTCATTTGGAATAAAGAAAGAAGCACTTTAACAATATGTAGAGCAGGTCTATCAGGCGAAGTGTTTAACACATGGCAGTTTCAATCAAATACTCATTTTTCAATGGAAAAAGTATGTCAACGTAGATAATAGGGTAATAACAGCAGTATGAATAATCACTAGTTTCTACTTCACTGAAATTTTAATTTTGTATTTAAAATACAAAACTTGGGTGGTTCACACCTGTAATCCCAGCACTCTGGGAGGCCGAGGCAGGTGGATCACCTGAGGTCAGGAGTTCGAGACCAGCTGGCCAACAAGATGAAACCCTATCTCTACTAAAAATACAAAAATTAGCCAAACATGCTGGCAGGCACTCTTAATCCCAGCAACTTGGGAGGTTGAGGCAGGAGAATCACTTGAACCTGGGAGGCAGAGCTTGCAGTTAGCCAAGATCACGCCACTGTACTCTAGCCTGGATAACAGAGCGAAACTCCATCTCAAAAAAAAAAAAATACAAAACTTGGCATTTGTAAGTTTTATAATCAACCCATTCACTCTCATTCTAAGAACACTGCCCTAAAACTTAAATGGAAAGGATAATTTTAAATAATTTCTTCAAATTTTCTCACCAGCCTGAAACTTATTTTGGTCTCTAAATACAAAAACTTTCATTACATATTACTTACATTAAAGCAGTTTCTGGAAAAAGAAAAGTTAAAGCTATATCCTCCACTTGTATGCCTCATATTGTACTAAACAGCCACATTTTATTCAGTCTTTGATAACCCCAATCCTTGGCAGATGAGCGAGTAAAATCAATAAACTATAGTAGTTAGCCACTTGGTTTTATTGTTATATTGTGATTAAGGGTCCTCTCTGTAACACAGCCACAAACCAACTTACTGACAAATACATCCCCTTAAAAACACAGAAAGTCAGATGCAAGTTTACTTTATCTACCAGTACTGCTGAAAAACTAAATCCTCATATTTGTAGTTAACAGTGTCACCTATAACTCAAAGAACAGCACTGTGAAATAAGCTATAGCTTTTTAAAGTATTTTGTAAACTTTAATCCTTATCATCACAAAACACATGAAAGGAGATACATATATGTATATATACACACACGTATATAAAATACTTTAAGTGGGGGTGGGAGGTGGGTGAGGGATGAGAAATTACCTAATGAGTACAAGGTACACTACTCAGGTGATGGTTACACTAAAAAGCCATACCACCGCTAAGCTATATATCCAAAACTGTATCCCCTAAATCTATAAAAATTACAAAATAAAATAGTTTAAGATGAAAAAATGCCTATTTTTCCAGAAGACTCCTTAAACCTGTTGCATTTAAATTATGTTAAATGTTTCACTACCTCTCATCATCTTTTAAATAGTTCATGATAAGTTTTTTTTTTTGTTTTTTTTTTTTTAAGTTTCTTTGAGACAGGAGTTTCACTCTTGTTGCCCAGGTGGAGTGCAATGATGCAATCTTGGCTCACTGCAACCTCCGCCTCCCGGATTCAAGCGATTCTCCTGCCTCAGCCTCCCAAGTCGCTGGGATTACAGGCATGCACCACCACGCCCGGCTAATTTTGTATTTTTAGGACAGATGGGATTTCACCGTGTTGGTCAGGCTGGTCTCGAACTCCTGACCTCAAATGATCCACCTGCCTCCCAAAGTGCTGGATTTACAGGCATGAGTCACTGAGCCTAGCCTATAAGTTTTTTTGTTTGCTTTTCATTTCATTATTTTCATTCAGAGTTCTTTATGTCATTTGTCCCAAATTGCACTACACATTCCTGTCAAAGGCCAACACTCATAGTTCACACACCAAAGTGATGCCGACGGATAACAAACTCCAACTAACAATATCGCACTTACCCACACACATCACTCACTCTCCTCTTACCCTACTTTACTTGTTTTTTGCACGTAATACTTACATTTGACAGTTTGCATTCTGTCAATCTCTCCAAAATATAAGCTCCATAAGGCAGAGGAATGTTTTATTTGCTGCTCTATCCCCAGCATCTCGCAGGGTAGACTTAACAGACAAATAAATGAACCACTAAACCTCTATACATGGAGTCCTTTGGTTTTCAGAAGCCTATTTTTGTGTAAGCCTGAAAATGCAAGAATAACTGCACAAGTCCTTGCTCTAAATGAGTATTCGTGAAATCTTACTCTTGATTCACAAATACATAAGATTCTTGGCTTGATTAACATAATATTTTGCTAACATTTCAACATCAGGCCTTGGAACAAAAGCTTCCTTGTTCTCTGAAGGAAAAAATAACAAAGTTGAGAAGAGATCTTGTCCAGTGAGCAATGCAGTACCTGTTGCCTTGACAATTTGTTTTTCTTCTTCAAGCAGCTACATGCTCCTATCTGTAGTCTGAAATTGTAACTAGAAACTACAAATTTATTTCATCTGTTCCTAAAGTTTTAAAAAACATACAAAAAAGACTGGAATTTTGCTATGTTCTCATCAACATTCTATTGCTACTATCCTGCCATATCACATAGACTGCTATATATTTGTTCTACATCAACATATTAAGGTTGCTTCTAACCGAATGTTTTGAATACCAGACCTTCAACAATAACATGGTTATTGACACAAAGGAACAAGAGAGCATGTAAGGAAAACATTTTAAAATATTGAGCTATTTCTTCAAAACATTGCCATAATTAACTGAGGTCTTCAAAAGCATACAGGTATAAACAAGTTGCACAATTTTTACATTCAGACCATCTATAACACTTTGCACCTTTAGTAATGATTCCCGAATACTCCTTAAAAAAAAAAAATAGGGCAAGGTACAGTGGCTCACACCTATCATCCCACCACTCTGGGAGGCCAAGCCAGGCGGATCTCTTGAGCTTATGAGTTCGAGACCAGCCTAGGCAACATGGCAAAACCCCCATCTCTATAAAAACATGCAAAAATTAGACAGGCATAGTGATGGGTGCCTGTAGACCCAGCTACTCGGGAGGCTGAGGTAGGAAGATTGCTTGAGCCGGGAAGGCAGAGGTTGTGTGAGCCAAGATCGCATCACTGCACACTCCAGCCTGGACAACAGACAAAGACTCTGTCTCAAAAAAAAAAAAAAAAAAGGGCAGGTAAAAAACTGCTTTATTTCAAAAAAGAACTCATTCTCTTACCAATGAACTCCTGCTCACCATTCAACTTTGGTTCAGCTCTTTTTGTTTCCTCTTACAAAATAATTTAAAAAGATAAAATCGGAAAGGCATAAATAACCAGACCACAGTATTTCTACCTTTTAATAAATAAATTCGCACTCAAGGTTTAGTCCACCTATTTGGTTAAAATTCAGAGATATGCATGAGTTCAATGCCTTAATAATGCTAACATGATAACAGCCAACATTTATTGAGTACTTACTATTTTTCATGTATGATTCTAAGCAGTACAGTACATATTTTAACTCATTGACTTTTCAGAACAACCCTATATGTTAGGTACTATTATTCTCATTTTACGAAGAAGTAAACAGGAAAGAGAAGTTAGAAAATTTGAAGTCACAGAATTATACTGTGGTTAAGAGTACAGATTCTCGGCCGGGCACGGTGGCTCAAGCCTGTAATCCCAGCACTTTGGGAGGCCGAGACAGGCGGATCACGAGGTCAGGAGATCGAGACCATCCTGGCTAACGCGGTGAAACCCCGTCCCTACTAAAAAATACAAAAACAGGCCGGGCGCGGTGGCTCAAGCCTGTAATCCCAGTACTTTGGGAGGCCGAGACAGGCGGATCACGAGTTCAGGAGATCGAGACCATCCTGGCTAACACGGTGAAACTCCGTCTCTACTAAAATACAAAAAAAAAAAAAAATACAAAAACAAAAACTAGCCAGGCGAGGTGGCGGGCGCCTGTAGTCCCAGCTACACGGGAGGCTGAGGCAGGAGAATGGCGTAAACCCGGGAGGCGGAGCTTGCAGTGAGCTGAGATCCGGCCACTGCACTCCAGCCCAGGAGACAGAGAAAGACTCCGTCTCAAAAAAAAAAAAAAAAAGACTACAGATTCTGGAGCCACACTGCCTGGGTTCAAAACCTGGCTCTAACACCAACTAGCTCTATGACTAAGCAAATTATAAGCACTACAGTTCTTCCGTTGCAAAACAATAGTTGGAACAAGAATGCAAGATGCTAAGAACAGAGGCTGAGACATGGAAATTGGTCAATAAACTGTTTACAAGGCTTGAGTGCAAGATGTTTGAATACTGGAGGCCTCAGCACAATACAGTACTTTATGTTTGGAGGAATGAGTAATAGGCCTCTACTTTTGGAGTCAAAATCTCAGAGTGTCCACTACGTATCAGAGGCTGTAGCAATTTCACACATTTATCACGTCAATTAAAGTATCCTAAATCTTTTTTATTTTTTATTTTTTTTTTGAGACGGAGTCTCGCTCTGTTACCCAGGCTGGAGTGCAGTGGCCGGATCTCAGCTCACTGCAAGCTCCGCCTCCCAGGTTCACGCCATTCTCCGGCCTCAGCCTCCCGAGTAGCTGGGACTACAGGCGCCCGCCACCTCGCCCGGCTAGTTTTTTGTATTTCTTAATAGAGACGGGGTTTCACCGTGTTAGCCAGGATGGTCTCGATCTCCTGACCTCGTGATCCGCCCGTCTCGGCCTCCCAAAGTGCTGGGATTACAGGCTTGAGCCACCGCGCCCGGCCTAGTATCCTAAATCTAAGGACAGCTATAGCTACAGGTTTGTTTCCTTTCTTCCTGGAAGCTTTCAGACCTACAGAGTATTATTTCAAGATTTATTTCACCAAACCTACTTCAAAAGTAAACGAGTAATTCAAGGCTTAAAAAAACGGCATTGGCCAGGCGTGGCAGCTCACGTCTGTAATCCCAGCACTTTTGGAGGCTGAGGTGGGCGGATCACGAGGTCAGGAGATCGAGACCACCCTGGTTAACACAGTGAAACCCCGTCTCCACTAAAAATACAAAAAATTAGCCGGGCGTGGTGACAGGCGCCTGCAGTACCAGCTACTTGGGAGGCTGAGGCAGAAGCGTGGCGTGAACCCGTGAAGCGGTGTTTGCAGCAAGCCGAGATCATGCCACTGCACTCCAACCTGGGTGACACAGCAAGACTCCATCTCAAAAAAAAAAAAAAGGCATTTACTGGCCGGGTGCAGTGGCTCATGCCTGTAATCCCAGCACTCTGGGAGGCCGAGGCGGGCGGACAACGAGGTCAGGAGATCAAGACCATCCTGGCTAACACAGTGAAACCCCGTCTCTACTAAAAATACAAAAAAATAGCCAGGTGTGGTGGTACACACCTGTAATCCCAGCTACTAGGGAGGCTGAGGCAGGGGAATAGCTTGAACCCAGGAGATGGAGGTTGCAGTGAGCTGAGATGGCACCACTGCACTCCAGCCTGAGAGACAGAGCAAGACTCCGTAAAAAAAAAAAAAAAAAAAAAAAAAAAGGCATTTACTGACTTCAGATTTGTGAAAGACTCTAATGTTAGGCCAGGCGCGATGGTTCATGCCTGTAATCCCAACACTTTGGGAGGCTGAGGTGGGCGGATCACCTGAGGTAACGAGTTCAAGACCAGCCTGGCCAACATGGCAAAACCCATCTCTACTAAAAATACAAAAATTAGCTAGGCATGGTGGTGCATACCTGTAATCCCAGCTACTAGGGAGGCTGAGGCAGAAGAATTGCTTGAACCCAGCAGGCGGAAGTTGCAGTGCGCTGAGATTGCAAATCTGCACTCCAGCTTGGGCAACACAGAGACTCCATCTTAAAAAAATTAAAAAGGCCAGGTGTGGTGGCTCACATCTGTAATCTCAGCACTTTGGGAGGCCGAGGCAGGTGGATCACAAGGTCAGGAGTTCAAGAACAGCCTGGCCAAGATGGTGAAACCCCATCTCTACTAAAAATACAAAAAAAAAAAAATTAGCCGGGTGTGGTGGTGGGCACCTGTAACGTCAGCTACTCAGGAGGCTGAGGCAGAGAATTGCTTGAACCCGGGAGGCAGAGGTTGCAGTGAGCTGAGACTGTGCTACTGCACTTCAGCCTGGGTAACAAAGTGAGAACCCATCTAAAAAAAAAAAAAGAAGTTCTAATGTTTACTCTCCAAGCCACAGCTTGGTCTTATTTACACAGCATGATACTGGTTAAATGCTTATTAAAATAACTTAAAATTCTTACAATTTTGATGCAGAATGTTTGAGCTATTTCAATCTGCACACTATTATTCTAGCTGGTTTACTTAGCAGCTCTGAAACAAACTAGATAGAGATAAGCAAATGCCTAACTAGATTCTTTTTTTTTTTTTTTTTTTTTTTTTTTTGAGATGGAGTCTCGCTCTGTCGCCCAGGCTGGAGTGCAGTGGCCGGATCTCAGCTCACTGCAAGCTCCGCCTCCCGGGTTCACGCCATTCTCCTGCCTCAGCCTCCAGAGTAGCTGGGACTACAGGCGCCCGCCACCTCGCCCGGCTAGTTTTTTGTATTTTTTAGTAGAGACGGGGTTTCACCGGGTTAGCCAGGGTGGTCTCGATCTCCTGACCTTGTGATCCGCCCGTCTCGGCCTCCCAAAGTGCTGGGATTACAGGCTTGAGCCACCGCGCCCGGCCCCTAACTAGATTCTAACATGACTGCTTTAAAAAGTGTACAAAATATTTTTCAAGGATAGTCAAATACATGTACTACTCATCTTTAAAGGCAAATGAGACAAAATAGTGTAGAAGAGCAGAAATCTGTAAAATATTTACACTAAAATGAATTCAAAAATTTCATTTTCTACAATATTCTGACCCAAAATCAGAGCGTAACAAAAGCATGTCCTGTCCTTATGAATTTATAGAGGATAATTTTATGACAGACACAATGGTAGAAAAAGAACATGGAACACAAATACTAACTGATCATATTAAAGATAAACTAGGGCGGGTGCAGTGGCTCAAGCCTGTAATCCCAACACTTTGGGAGGCCAAGGCAGGTGGATCATGAGGTCAGGAGTTCAAGACCAGCCTGGCCAACGTACCGAAACCCCATCTCCACTAAAAATACAAAAAAATTAGCCAGGCGTGGTGGCGGGCGCCTGTAATCCCAGCTACTTAGGAGCTGAAGCAGGAGAATTGCTTGAACCCAAGAGGCAGAGTGAGCAGAGATCGTGCCATTGCACTCCAGCCCGGGCGACAGTGCGGGATTCCAAATCAAAATAAATAAAAATGAAGATAAACTGAGCAGAAAAAATAAACACTGTCAATAAACCTAAATGTGAAAAAGCAAAACCATACAATTTATAGAAGAATACAGAGATGAACAGCCTTATGGATCAAAGGTAGGGAAGGCTTTCTTGCATAAAAGACAAAAAAGGCAAACCATTTTGGGATTCACTTTCCCCATTTGTCAAATGAAGGCACTGAACTTGGAAGACTCTCAAGTGTCCTTCCAGATGTAGAAATAGATTTATGGGTCCAGATTCTGTAGAGGTCACAGTGTTTTTTACAATTTTTTACAATCAGTTGCCCACATTTATAAATCAGAAAATTCTGTATAACATATTTGGGCTGGGCGCAGTGGCTTATGCCTATAATCCCAGCACTTTGGGAGGCCAAGCTGGGCAGATCACCTGAGGTCAGGAGTTCGAAACCAGCCTGGCCAACATGGTAAAACCCCATCTCTACTGAAAATACAGAACTTAGCCAGGCGTAGAGGTGCATGCCTGTATTCCCAGCATGCCTGTAGTACTCAGGAAGCAGAGGCAGGAGAATTGCTTGAACCTGGGAGGTAGAGGTTGCAGTAAGCTGAGATCAAGCCAGCCTGGGCGACAAAGTGAGACTCCGTCTCAGGAAAAAAAAAAAAGAGTGTGAGATGAAAGAGCCTGCTTGTAGTATCTGCTTGGAAAGAAAAGACTGAAATCTGATGCCTGAAATTTAACGGCTTAAAAAAAAAAATCAGCAAGCTTGTTGAGTATTAGCATGTTTTCGTTACAGATGCCCAGTGGGGTATGTATTTTATAGGCTCCTTGGTTTAATGGAGTTTCTTTAATGCTTTATTTTAAGTTCGTCTTAAAATACTGTGAAATATTTCAAACATACAAAAAATAATATAATGATCATTTGATATGTCTACTACGCACCTTCTTTATCAAATTTTAACATTTAAAATTAAGGGCCGGGCACGGTGGCTCACGCCTATAATCCCAACACTTTGAGAGGCCAAGGCGGGCGGATCATGAGGTCAAGAGATCGAGACCATCCTGGCTAACATGGTGAAACCCCATTTCTACTTAAAAAACAAGTTAGCCGGGCGTGGTGGCATACGCCTGTAGTCCCAGCTACTCGGGAGGTTGAGGCAGCAGAATCGCTTGAACCTGGAAGGCGGAGGTTGCAGTGAGCCAAAATCGTGCCACTGCACTCCAGCCTGGCAACAGAGCAAGACTCCATCTCAAAAAAAACAAAACAAAACAAAACAAAGGTTAAGACTGCCATAATTTTTTTAACTTTTTTCTTTTTTTCTTTCACTGTTTACCGCTTTTTTTTTTTTTTTTTTTTTTTTTTTTAGACACTCTTCAGTCCTGCCCAGGCTGAAGAGCAGTGGCAGATCTAGGCTCACTGCAACCTCTAACTCCCAGGTTCAAGCGGTTCTCATGTCTCAGCCTCCCGAGTAGCTGAGACTACAGGCACGCGCCACCACGCCCAGCTAATTTTTTATATTTTTAGTAGAGACAGGGTTTCACCATGTTGGCTAGGCTGGTCTCAAACTCCTGACCTCAGGTGATCCACCTGCCTCGACCTCCCAAAGTGCTGACAGGCGTGAGCCATCACACCAGGTCAGTTTACTGCATTAATTTTGTGGCTTTCCTTTTTTTTTTTTTGAGACGGAGTTTCACTCTTGTCGCCCAGGTTGGAGTGTAGTGGCATAATCTCGGCTCACTGCAACCCCCACCTCCTGGGTTCAAGCAATTCTTCTGCCTCAGCCTCCCGAGTAGCTGGGAGTACAGGCATGCGCTGCCATGCCTGATTAATTTTCGTATTTTTAGTAGAGACAGGGTTTCACCATATTGGCCAGGCTGGTCTCGAACTCCTGACCTCAAGTGGTCATTCACTCTGCTCTAATTGCAAAGAATCCATGTAGCATACTTGTAAACTGCTTCCCGGAATTTCTCTTTCCAGCTTTATCTCAGACTACTGCTCTACCAAACCCTTTTAGTGAGAACAATCTATTAATCATACCCTCAATACATCCACTTCAGCATCTTCTCCCTACTCTGAAGTGTTACTTTCTGTTTTTCCTGATCCCATCAAGCTATATTAATATTCCTTCACTCTGAGCAAAAAAAAATCTAATTTATAAAGAACTTAATGTGTGCCAGTATCACTTCAATTGAATTATTCTATTTAATCCACATAACCCTGTAAAATTTGTTCTACTTTTCCCTTCTCAAGGTGAGAGAAACTCAGTGAGCTTGTCTAAGGTTAACTGAGTTCCCCGAGGTTGCATGATGTTAAGTAGCAAGCCAGACTACAAAATCCAGGCCCTTAAATAAATGCAATGTCTCCTGGCTGAAAGTATGACTGTCTTTACTGCTCACATGTCACTCAACATACGCCTTGTGATAGTTAGCATTTTGTGTTAGATGTCTAAAAACCTCAAAATATTACATTTATTCAACAAAAATTTACTAAGAGCCTTTGTGCCAGGCATTGTTGACTACTGGGGCACATTAGAGAGCACCTACAAATGAAGAGTAGATGAATTCTCTAGATACATGGACATCCCAGAAATATTGGTAAGAGCAAAATCCCAAATACTACATACGCAGTAATTGTAACTAGATAAAAACCCTTATCTATGTAAGTACTTTAAAAGAGCATAGTCGTGACATGATAAAGTTGTGGGTTTTTGTTTTGGGGGTTTTGTTGTTGTTTACTATTTCATTGAATTAAAGCTTTTGGTAAGATAATTAAGTAACAGGGCCGGACACAGTGGCTCACACCTGTAATCCCAGCGCTTGGGAGGCCAAGGCAGGCGGGATCCCCGGAGGCCAGGAGTTCAAGACCAGCTTGACCAACTTGGAGAAACCCCATCTCTACTAAAAATTCAAAATTAGCCAAGTGTGGGGACGCATGCCTACAATCCCAGCTACTTGGGAGGTTGAGGCAGGAGAATTGCTTGAACCCGGGAGGCGGAGGTTGCGATGAGCCAAGATTGTGCCATTGCACTCCAGCCTGGCCAACAAGAGCAAAACTCCGTCTCGGGGCGGGGGGGAAGAGAGAGAGAGAAAATTAAGCAATAAAAATACTTAAAACCCGTGTTTTATGTATTCCTCTTTCCCCATAAAACAGCAGAAATAGCCTAGAGAAAGATTAATGAGCACCTCTCTGCATAACATTCTATTGTAATCTGGCTTTCTTTAGGAAGACATGATGTCTTCTGGTTAAGGGTGGCAGGTACTATAAGAGAATACTATATATATAAATCTTCTTACAAACTTCTGGAAACTTGTAGCTGATTGTAAATTTTCATACAATGGCATAAAACCTTTGAACTGAAAGGAATCCTGCAGAACATCTCCTTCAGAGCCCCACCCCACCCCCGCCCCCTCCACCACCTTATTTTACAGATTTGTTGGTTACTAAACCCTAAAACCTTAATTCTGGGTCAATGAGAGTAATGCAGCTACCTATACTGCTGAAATGTAGTGGTTTATACTGCAATTGAAATGCACTTCAGAAATAAAGTCTGTGTATGCTAGTACCAACCCTGCATGTGGAGTTATTTTAATTACTAACCAGCTATGTTTTCTTGAACTTAATCCTCTTTTTTTTTCACTCTCAGCTCACATCTATTTTTTTCTCTTTTCGAACTTAACCCTTTCAGGCCTGGATGTCTTCATTTGGATAAATTCTAACCGTTGTTGAAAAGCCACGTGGTAAATATTTTTGAAACCTAAAGCCTTCTCTACACAATAACACTAAGTTTTCATGGTAAATGACACAGTTTCAATATTCTCCCTTTCACATTAGGCAGCAGTTTGCATCCGTTGCTTTAAGAGGCGAAATGAACAGTCCACAGACACTGGGAACTAAGTACAGTTCAATCCTGAAGAACTCATCGGCCCCTGGATCGGCGCGCACACGCCCCCCTGTAATGGTGACGAGTCATTTCGGGGCGCTGTACTTCAGAGCATGACGCCCCTCAAACATCAAGGCCCTAAAGGTGAAGGCCCAGGAAAACGTCGATTGGGACAGCAGCCTCTACCTGCTGCTTTTAGAAGCTGTGGCCTGCGGAAGTCAAACCCCCAAAACGTTCTTCTTACAACTAAGGGTTCAGGCCTCAAATCGGCATCTCGCCCTCTCCGGTTTCAGGGGCCCCGAAAAAAGGAGAGGAATAGGCCGCCACTGAACGGCTCAGCCCCCTGACCAGGAGCTGTCCGGATGTTTTTTGTGGCGCCTTGCAATTCGCTGCGACCTTTCCAGGAAGTGCTGCACACGGGCGTGTGGCAAGCGAGCTGGCCGTTTCTCGCGGTCCTGCTAAAATGCTGTCAACCTGGCGCTCCACCACAGAGGCCCGCTGGCTTCTCGGGAGGCGACCGAGGGAGCTCAAGGGGCGGGGAGGCTGTTACGAGGAGCGAAAGGACGGCCTCAGGGGTGGCCGGGGACAGCCCGGAATCAGCTGGAGGAAGTCAGCAGGACTGAGGAAAGGGCTACTACCCGCGTGAGGAAAGGGGGGAACGGGCGGAACGCGGCGAACGGCCGCACTCGGAGGCTGAGGCGGGGGTCCCAGCAAGCCGGCGGCTGGGAAACAATGGCGCGAGCGTGACGTGGGCCGGAGGCATCGCGGCGGCGCGGAGGAAGGGGCTGCCGTGGGGCGGGGGCCGCACCGAGGGAGTTGGCAGGCGTGAGGCGTCCGCGAACGCGCGGGCAGGGGCTCGGCCTAAGGAGAGGGGCCTGGGGTCCATGGTCCCTGGGGGCCGGAGGCGGGGGCAGGCGGCGGCCGCAACCCTGGGGTCGCGTGCTCGGCGGCGCACCTCCCCACCTAGCTCCCCGCTCGCCGGCTCCTTCCCCGCCCGCCCATGGGTCCCGCCGCACTCACCGGCTCCAGCGCACGGCAACAATCCCAGCGCGCAACTGCCGCAGCAGCCTCGGCGCGCGCCCTCCCCACCTTCGCCGCCCGGCACCGCCCCGCGCCGCCCCGCCGCTCACGCCCGGCCAGGGACCGGCGCGTTGTTCCGTCCCCCAGCTCCGCCGCAGAACTCGGCGAAGTCGACGCTCCCTGACCGCGCTGCGTCGGTCTCTCCCGCGGGTCTGGAGATCTTCAAACGACGGAACACCGGCTTTGCGCTTCTGAGGGTGACGCACGTTGACAACCTTTCCATCTCCTTTAGGTCTCCATCCCTTGGCATTCTGCCTGCGCCCCTCAGCCGGGCCCTGGGCTACCCTCTCCACTGCGCCTCATGCATCTGAAGCTTTCCTTTGGGAGAAGAGGGCATCCTTTTTCCCAGTCACAGAATGTTTTGGTCTAATGGACCTCAAGGACCTTCATGCGTCCACAACCCCATGGCACCCTCGAGTCCCCCTGATGGCTAAAAACACCAGCTTTGAAGTTTGTCAGTACGAGTTCGAGTCCCAGTACCACCACTTACAAACTGTAACCTCGGGCGAGGTACCTGACCTCCTATACCCGGTGCCCACATTTGTAACACCGGGATAGGAAACAACAGTCTCCACATCAAAGGGTGTTGACGGGATGAAATCACACAATACAGGTGAGGCCTTCAGCAGGGTCCTGGCACACAGTAAGCACTCAATAAGTGTTCACCCCACCACCAGCAACTCAGCAGGAAGACTCCTCAAAAGCAGCCCGCTGTTTCCAGAGGACTGAATTCCTTGGTCCGGGCAGCTATCACCAGTGAGAAAATGTGTCTAAACTTCCACTCTCAGGGTCCAAATTCGATGCCTTGAAGCCACAAAGAACAAACATCTAATCTCTCTTGGGCCTTTGACTTTTCAGATACTTTACTTCTATCACCTCTGCCCAAGGTCTTCTCACTCCACATCAGTGTCTCCAGTTCCTTCCATTGTTCCTCCTCTGCCCTGGTTTTGAGGGTCTTTATCCCTCTCATGCAAATGGTAGATTTGACTGTGATTTCTTGAGTATATGTCACCCAAGACTGAACCAAATGTTTGTGGTATCATCAGAGCAAAGCAGGACTATAGCTTCCTCCTTTTGGGACCTATTGCTTTGCACTCCTGTGATAAAGTTCTTGGCACCCATACTGTTGACTCATATTGGGCTTGCAGTCAACCAAAACCTCCGCGTCTTTTTAGTAAATGCTCCACTGGAGCATTTCTACCCCTTCTTGTGCTTCTTAGTCAACTTCGCTTCGGGTCAGCTGAGGATAGACCTCAGGTCCCTCACCTTCTAAATTTCTCAGGATGTGTGGAAAAGAGGAATAGGGGTTGGAAGCTGGTGTAACACAATCTGTAAACCAAGTGCATTTTAAAAAAGTCCAGGGAAGTGGGGCATGATGGCTCACGCCTGTAATCCCATCACTTTGGGAAGTCGAGGTAGGTGGATCATTTGAGGTCAGCAGTTCAAGACCAGCCTGAACAACATGGCAAAACCCCATCTCTACTAAAACAAAAATTAGCTGGGCATGGTGGCGTGCACCTGTAGTCCCAGCTACTTGGGAGGCTGAGGCAGGAGAATCGCTTGAACCCGGGAGGCAGAGGTTGCAGTGAGCCAAGATCACACCACTGAACTCCAGCCTGGGCGACAGAGGGAGACTCCATCTCAAAAATAAAAGAAGAAAAGAAAAGAAAAAAGGCCAGGGTTTGTGTCTAAAGACCATGGTACTGAGAGAAAAACAAATATACAGACACATACAAATGAATGTGATCACAACTGGGAAAAAAAAACTGCGCACACAGAAGACTACAGGGAAATATGTAATTGATTATGTTGCTTTCTCTCAGTGATAAGATGGAGTGATTTCTTCTTTGTACTTTTGTATTAATTTCTTAGGGTGTTTGTATTACTTTTATAACCAAGAACTTTGTTTTAAAAAATAAATCAGAAAAAAAGAATTTAAAAATCAGAGACATGGAATAACTTGAAAAAAACTGAAAACAAAGTTAAAAGATAACAGAATAAGGGGGAAATTATTTGCAATATGCAAAAGACAAAGGATTTGTCTCTAAAGGATTCTTAACAGATCAATAAGAAAAAGAATGAATATGTAATCTCAGCACTTTGGGAGGCCAAGGCTGGCATATCATGAGGTCAGGAGTTCGAGACTAGTCTGACCAACATGGCGAAACCCCGTCTCTACTAAAAATACAAAAATTAGCCAGGTGTGGTGGCGTACGCCTGTAATCTCAGCTACTCAGGAGGCTGAGGCAGGAGAATCACTTGAACCCAGAAGGCAGAGGTTGCAGTGAGCCGAGATTGTACCACTGCGCTCCAGCCTGGGTGACGGAGTGAAACTCTGCCTCAAAAAAAAAAAAGAGAGAAAATTTAGAATCAGCTAAATTGCCTACCAACAGAGGAATGGCTAACTAAAATGTAGAATATTTATATAATAAAATTCTATAGAGAATTTAAATGAAGCATGGGCAACACAGTGAGACCTCAACTCTACAAAAAGTTTTTTTTTTTTTTTTTTTGAGACGGAGTCTCGCTCTGTCGCCCAGGCTGGAGTGCAGTGGCCGGATCTCAGCTCACTGCAAGCTCCGCCTCCCGGGTTCACGCCATTCTCCTGCCTCAGCCTCCAGAGTAGCTGGGACTACAGGCGCCCGCCACCTCGCCCGGCTAGTTTTTTGTATTTTTTAGTAGAGACGGGGTTTCACCGTGTTAGCCAGGATGGTCTCGATCTCCTGACCTTGTGATCCGCCCGTCTCGGCCTCCCAAAGTGCAGGGATTACAGGCTTGAGCCACCGCGCCCGGCCTACAAAAAGTTTTTAAAAATCAGCTGGGCCTGGTGGCTCCAGCGTGTAGTTGCAACTGCTACTCAGGAGGCTGAGGTGGGAGGATCACTTGAGCCTGGGAGGTCAAGGCTGCAGTAAGCTGTGATTGTGCCATTGCACTCAAGCCTGGGTGACAGAGAAAGACCCTGTCTCAAAAAATAATAATAATAAATAAATAAATAAAATAACTGACTTTGATCTGCATTTATCAACATGGATATATCTCAGAGTCATATTTTGGAATAAAAATAGCAAGTTGCAAAATTATATATCTATATCTATCCATTATATATAGATAGATGGATAGTATCAATATTTAAAAAATTATTCCCCCAATGCAAAACTTCAGTTAATCATGAAAAAACATCAAATAAACCCAAATTGAGGGAATATTCTACAAAACACCTGACGTGTAATCTTCAAAAGTGTCAAGGTCATGAAAGCCAAGGAAAGACTGAGAAACTGTCAAAGATTATCCTATTCACAGATAGGAGACTAAAGAGATCTGATAACTAAATGCAATGTGGTATCCTGGAACACAAAAAGGACATTAGTGAAAAAACTGGTGAAACTGGAATAAGGTCTGTAGTTTTGTTATTAGTATTGTGCCAGTGTTAATTTCTTAGTTTTGAACCAGGATTACACAAATTGTTAACATTAAGAGAAGATGGGTGAAGGGTATGTTGAAACTTTCTATACTAGCTCTGCAACTCCTCTGTAAATCTAAAATTATTTCAAAATAAAAAGCTAGAACAAGGCCGGGTGCGGTGGCTCAAGCCTGTAATCCCAGCACTTTGGGAGGCCGAGACAGGCGGATCACAAGGTCAGGAGATCGAGACCACCCTGGCTAACATGGTGAAACCCCGTCTCTACTAAAAAATACAAAAAACTAGCCGGGCGAGGTGGCGGGCGCCTGTAGTCCCAGCTACTCGGGAGGCTGAGGCAGGAGAATGGCGTGAACCCGGGAGGCGAGCTTGCAGTGAGCTGAGTTCCGGCCACTGCACTCCAGCCTGGGGGACAGAGCGAGACTCCGTCTCAAAAAAAAAAAAAAAAAAAGCTAGAACAGAACACACATAAATAATACCATTATTCCCTATTAGCATACATTAGGTTTATGAAAGATTTTTAAAACAGGTCTGTAAAGCTACATTCCCAAAATATATCAGAAGTTATCTCTAAGCTAGGGATAAAGGACCATTATTTTATTGAGAGAATGTTCAAAGGGAGTATTAGCTTTCGTTTTAATGTTTTGGAAGATAAATGTAATTATGTATTGCTTTTGTAACAAAAAATTAATTCTTTTAAATGCAAAAGAATAGAACAATTTGGCCTCATGACTTTCAAGGGTAAGACAAGCCATGCCAACTCATGAAACAACCTTCTAACAGAGGGCTGGGAGGCTGAGGAATCATAAAGAGCTTGCTTGAGGTCTCTAAGTTGACATGAGCTGAAGAACCTGGGCACTGCTTGGCAAAAGAGGCCAACCCACTGTGGCCTTGGATGGCCTCTCATCAACTTCCTGCCCAGGCACTCATGTGACTCTCCTATCCAATCTGATCGACACTGTTTTCCCCAGAATACCAGAAACTGAGTCACCCAGAATATGAGCAGCATTCACAAGCCACTCAACAGTTTTTCTGCTTCTTGGTAGAAGCTCTCCTCAAAACTATGCATTGAGTGCCTACTATGTGCCTAACACTGATGGATACAGACATGAGTTTCTGCCCTCATGGAGACTGCTGACTACTTGGAAGATGAACTCTAAATAAACAAAAAGTTGCTTTACTACAACTTTGATAAGTGCTATGCAGGAAAAGTAAAAGATGCTATGAGGGAGAACAAAATAGAGTCTAGAGTTAGGATCGGGTGAGGGTTGGGAAATAGTTCCCTGAGGAAATGACATCTCAGCTGAGATCTGAAGGATGAGTAGGATTCAGGTGAAAAAGTGAGAGGAGGGCCGGGTGCAGTGGCTCATACCTGTAATCCCAGCACTTTGGGAGGCTGAGACAGGAGGATCACTTGAGCTCAGGAGTTTAAGACCAGCCTGGACAACATAGGAAGACCCCATCTTAAAAAAATTTTTTTTTTTTTAATTAACCCGGCATGGTGGCACACACCTATAATCCTAGCTACTTGGGAGGCTGAGGCAGGAGGATCACTTGAGCCCAGGAGTTTGAGGTTTCAGTGAGCTATGATTGGACCACTGCACTCCTGCCTGAGTGACAGAATAACACCCTTTTTCAAAAAAAGAAAGAAAGAAAGAGAGAGAGAGAGAGGGATAAAGAGAAGGAGAGAAGGGAGGGAAGGAAGGAAGAGAGGGAGGGAGGGAGGGAGAGAGAGAGAAAGAAAAAGGAAGGAAGTAAGGAAGGAGGGAGGGAGGGAAGGAAGGAGGGAGGGAGGGAGGGAGGGAAGGAAGGAAGGAAGGAAGGAAGGAAGGAAGGAAGGAAGGAAGGAATGCAGGCAGCCAGGCAAAAATGAGGGCGAATTTGTTTGCAAGAGTGAAAGAGAAAACAGCCAGTGCCAGAGGTGAGTCTTGTGCATCTGAGGAACAACCCAAGCCTAAAGAGAAAGGGAGAAAGTGGCAAAAAATAGCCCTGGAGGGAGGCAAGGTCAGACCTGGCAGGGCACTGCAGACCATGTTAATGAACAGGAGCCCCAACCTTAAGTGTAATGGAGAGTAACTGAAGGGCATCAAGCAGAGTGGCAGGGATCAGATTCGCAGTTTAAATGTAATCAACAACTAACTGCCTCACATAGTCATGAAAATTAATTCGTTTGAATCTAGCAAAAATCTCTCAGGTGCCTGTTGGAAACTTCCACTGGGTGTTTACAAAGTGAGAGAGACAAGATCTGCAACCTTTATCACAATTATTTTATTTGTTGAATATCTACCAGATGGTAGACACTGGAGATTCAAAGTGATCCCCCACCCACACCTTGTTCCAGAGTTGCTGAACATTTCTTAAGGAAATTGGACACTTGGGCAAAAAATGAAGGCAGGTCATTGTAAGCCTCATGCCAGATTAGTGACCACAAAGATCTTCAGAGTTTCAGGAGAGATGGATTCTCAAGGATATAGGAGAGTCAGAATCAAATACATATACTTCATACCCACAGATATAATATTTTAATGGAAAATAACACGCGTTGGCAAGGATATGGAGAAATTTGAACGCTCGTGCATTGTTGGTCATTCCTTGAAAAAATTAAACTAATGACTCAGTAATTCTGCTACTAAGTAGATACCCAAAATAATTAATAATAGGGACTCAAACAGATACTTGTACACAAATATTCGTATCACCATTTTCACAATACCCAAAAGATAGAAATAACCCAAGTGTCCATCAACACATGAATGGATAAACAAGACATTGTATATACATACAATGGAATATTATTTGGCCAAAAAGAGGAATGAAGTTTTGGGCTTTGGCACTGTGGCTCATGCCTATAATCGCAGCACTTTGGGAGGCGGAGGCAGGTGGATCACTTGCGGCCAGGAGTTTGAGACAAGCCTGGCCAATATGGCAAAACCCCATCTCTACTAAAAATACAAAAATTAGCTGGGTTCATACAGTAATCCCAGCTACTAGGGAGGCTGAGGCACAAGAATGGCTTAAATTCAGGAGGTGGAGGTGGCAGTGAGCTGAGATCATGCCACTGCACTCCTGCCTGGGTGATAGAGCAAGATTCTGTCTCAGAAATAAATGAATGAATGAATGAAGTTTTGATACGTGCTACAACTTGGATGAACCTTGAAAACATTATGCAGCCAGGTGTGATGGCTCATACCTGTAATCCCAGCACTTTGGGAGGCTGAGGCAGGTGGATCACTTGAGGTCAGGAGTTCGAGACCAGCCTGACCAACATGGCAAAACCTCATCTCTGCTAAAAATACAAAAATTAGCTGGACCTGGAGGGACATGCTTGTAATCCCAGCTACTTGGAAGGCTGAGGCGGGGTGACCACTTGAATCCAGGAGACAGAGGTTGCAGTGAGCTGAGAATGTGCCACTGCACTCCAGCCTGGAGGACAGAGAGAAACTCTGTCTCAAAAAAGAAAAAGAAAAAAAAATGCTAAAAGAAATAAGCCAGATACAAAAGGACAAATATTATATGATTCTACTTATATGAAACAGCTAGAATCCCTCAAATTCACAGAGACAGAAAGCAGATTAGCAGTCACCAGGGATTGGGGGAAGAAAGGAGTGGAGAATTATTGCTTAATGGTGACAGTGTTTCTGTTTGGGGTGATGAAAACATTTTGGACACAGACAGTGGTGAGGGTTGCACCACATTGTGAATGTAACGCCACTGAATAGTACTCTTAAAAATGGTTAAAACGGCCTAGTTTATGTTATATATATTTTACCACAGTAAAAAATAAATAAATAAATAAATTATAACTTTCCAAAAAGGAATCAAATATATAAATAGCACTGTTTACTCCATGTTCACCTGACTTCTTCCAAATTTCCATTTTCCAGTTCATAGAACACCCCAGGTCTCCTTGTCCCTACATTAAACTGTTTCTCTACCTGAAAGCCTCTTTTCACCTTTCTAACTTGTATTCATCCTGAAGGCCTTAACTCAAATGTTTCTCAGAGGCATTCCCTAATCCCCAACCCAATCTACCTGAAATCCCCTCCGGTTATTTTCTTTCGTGCTGCCCTGTACCTTCCGTTCCCTTCTCTAACTTACCACAGTTGCAATGAAAGAAATATTTGTGTGATATGTTTCTGCCTGAGCAATATCGCCTGTAAGCTCCAAGAGGGCAGGGACAGTCTGTCTTGTTCACTGAGAGGGAGACAGAACTTAGCCCAGGGTCTGACACACTGGGGATTCCCTATATATTTTTTAATAAATTAATTAGTAACTAAATGACTGCGTGATGGGATCGTGAGTAGAATTTACTTTAATGCCTTTTACGGTGCTGTAAATTGGATTAAATTATTTAAACAAAAGAAGGGGCCGGGCACAGTGGCTTACACCTGTAATCCCAGCACTTTGGGAGGCCAAGGTGGGCAGATCACAAGGTTAGGAGTTCAAGACCAGCCTGGCCAACATAGTGAAACCCCATCTCTACTAAAAATACAAAAAATTAGCCAGTGTGGTGGCAGATGCTGTAATCCCAGATACTAAGGAGCCTGAGGCAGGAGAATTGCTTGAACCCAGGAGGCGGAGGTTGCAGTGAGCGGAGATGGCCACATTGCACTCCAGCCCGAGCAACAGTGAGAGACCCCATCTCAAAAAAAAAAAAAAGAGGAAGCAAACCAGGGCTCTCATTCATGGGGAAAAGAGTGATTAGACTGCTACTGTGTCTATACAGAAAGAAGTAGACATAAGAGACTCCATTTTGTTCTGTATTTGAGATGCTGTTAATCTGTGACCCTACCCCCAACCTTGTCCTTGAAAGAGACACGTGCTGTGGTGACTCAAAGTTTAAAGGATTTTGGGCTGTGCAGGGTGTGCTTTGTTAATTTTGAGACGGAGTCTCGCTCTGTCGCCCAGGCTGGAGTGCAGTGGCGCGATCTCAGTTCACTGCAAGCTCCGCCTCCCGGGTTTATGCCATTCTCCTGCCTCAGCCTCCTGAGTAGCTGGGACTACAGGTGCCCGCCACCTCGCCCGGCTAGTTTTTTGTATTTTTTTAGTAGAGACAGGGTTTCATTGTGTTCGCCAGGATGGTCTCATTCTCCTGACCTCATGATCCGCCCGTCTCGGCCTCCCAAAGTGCTGGGATTACAGGCTTGAGCCACCGCGCCCAGCCATCACCATTCTCTTAATCTCAAGTACCCAGGGACACGTACACTGCCAAAGGTCACAGGAACCTCTGCCTAGGAAAGCTAGATATTGTCCAAGGTTTCTCCCCATGTGATAGTCTGAAATATGGCCTCGTGGGAAGGGAAAGACCTGATCGTCCCCTAGCCTGACACCTGTGAAGGGTCTGTGCTGAGGAGGACTAGTATAAGAGGAAAGAAGGCCTCTTGGCAGTTGAGATAGAGAAAAGCATCTGTTTCCTGCCCGTCCCTGGGCAATGGAAGATCTCGGTGTAAAACTCGATTGTCTGTTCTGTTTACTGAGAAAGGAGAAAACCGCCTTGGGGCGAAAGGTGGGACTTGCTAGCGCAATGCTGCTCTTGATGCACAAAAAAGATTTATGGAGATGTTTGCATATGCATATCAAGGCACAGCACTTTCCCTTAAACTTATGTCACAGAGATCTTTATTCATATGTCTTACTGCTGACCTTTTCCCTATGAGGATCCTATTATCCTGCCACTTCCCTTTTTCTAAGATGGTAAAGATAATGGTCAATAAATACTGAGGGAACTTAGAGACCTGTGCCAGCGTGGGTCCTCTGTATGCTGAGCGCTGGTCTGCTGGGCCCACTTTTTCTTTCTCTATACTTTGTCTCTGTGTCTCATTTCTTTTCTCAAGTCTCTCGTTCCACCTAACGAGAAACACCCACAGGTGTGAAGAGGCAGGCCACCCCTTCACTCATTTTTTTTTGTTGTTATTGAGATGGAGTCTCGCTCTGTCGCCCAGGCTGGAGTGCAGTGGCACAATCTTGGCTCACTGCAACCTCCACCTCCTGGGTTCAAGCAGTTCTCCCACCTCAGCCTCCCAAGTAGCTGAGACTACAGGCACACACTACCACGTGTGGCTAATTTTTGTATTTTTAGAAGAGACAGGGTTTCACTATGTTGGCCAGGCTGGTCTCGAACTCCTGACATCAAGTGATTCACCCACCTCAGCCTCCCAAAGTACTGGGATTACAGGTGTGAGCCACCAGGCCCGGCCAGCTCTGATTCTTACATTCCTGCCTCTACCCTGTAAAGCTGCAGCCCTCTCTTATAGCAGGAACCTGAGCAAATCACTAGTACAGTTTTTTTCCAGGTAGATCTAAAATATCAACAACCATTCCAACTTTAGCCTCTAAATATCCATCTAAATAAGTGATAAGTTGCTGCACTTAAAATGAAACACCTCTTCCCTGTGCAACCAGAACCCATATTCCTCCTCCAGAGCAGTTCAGCCCACCTGAGCATTTCACATATTTGGGGTTAGCAGCGCTTATATTAGAACTAAAGCCTCAGGCTGGGCGCGGTGGCTCACACCTGTAATCCCAGCACTTTGGGAGGCCAAGGTGGGTGGATCACTTAAGGTCAGGAGTTCAAGATCAGCCTGGCTAACATGGTGAAACCCCATCTCTACTAAAAACACAAAAATTAAGTGGGCATGGTAGAATGCTCCTGTAGTCCCAGCTACTCAGGAGGCTGAGGCAGGAGAATCGCTTGAACCCAGGAGACGGGCACTGCAGTAAACTGAGATCATGAGATCGTGCCACTGTACTCTCGCCTGGGCAATAGAGCAAATGAGACTCTGTCTCAAAACAAACAAACAAAACAAAATAAAACAAAACCAAAAAACACCAAAGCCTCAGGTAAACTCATGTCAAGAGTGAAAAAGTGGCCGGGCGCGGTGGCTCAAGCCTGTAATCCCAGCACTTTGGGAGGCCGAGACGGGCGGATCATGAGGTCAGGAAATCGAGAGCATCCTGGCTAATACGGTGAAACCCCGTCTCTACTAAAAAATACAAAAAATTAGCCGGGCGAGGTGGCGGGTGCCTGTAGTCCCAGCTACTCGGGAGGCTGAGGCAGGAGAATGGCGTAAACCCGGGAGGCGGAGCTTGCAGTGAGCTGAGATCTGGCCACTGCACTCCAGCCTGGGCGACAGAGCGAGACTCCGTCTCAAAAAAAAAAAAAAAAGAGTGAAAAAGTACATTTACTTGTCTATTCGAAAAGCCAATTCTTCTGGTATGTACAGGTAAGTTTCTACTATTTGTCGGTGAGAGCATTTCCTAATTGATTTAATTTTCTCATCTTGGCATTCCACATCTACCTCAGTAAACAATTTTCTATGCTAACAAGAAGCTAAACAAACATATAATTATTTTTGAGATAAGAAATGCAAATAAAAGCTGATCTAATGAATTTGTTTTCTAGATGTGGACACTTGTGGAAACTGAAAAACGTGACAACTCAGAAAGAAGACAGTTTGCCCACAACAGCTTTTACGTAAACACATTTTAGCCCACATACCACTGATTCTGTCAGCCCACAAGCCATTGTCTTCTCTCTGCTTTTACTTTTTTACATTTTACATATGTTTCATGAACTGCTGGGCACGGTGGCTCAAGCCTATAATCCCAGCACTTAGGGAGGCCAAGGCGGGTGGATCACCTGAGGTCAGGAGTTCGAGACTAGCCTGGCCAACATGGTGAAACCCCGTCTCTACTAAAAATACAAGAATTAGCTGGGCTTGGTGGCAGATGCCTGTAATTTCAGCTACTCAGGAGGCTGAGTAAGGAGAATCACTTGAACCTGGGAGGCGGAGGTTGCAGTGAGCCAAGATTGTGCCATTGCACTCCAGCCCGGGCAACAAGAGCAAAACAAAACCCTGTCTTAAAAAAAAAAAAAAAAAAATTGCATGAACCAGAGAGTGCAAGGCAAACCAGCGACCACAGACATTGGGAAACTTTTGATCACAAGTAACAGGAAACCCAGTTAAAATGGCTTAAATAATAAGGAAGTTCAGACGTATGGTACGCTCTGCGGTAAATATTCAGTAGTCAATATTGCCGTTAAGAACCAAGTTTCAGCCAGGAGCAGTGGCTCATGCCTGTAATCCGAACACTTTGAGAGGCCGAGGTGGACAGATGGCTTGAGCTCAGGAGTTCGAGACCAGCCTGGGCAACATGGCAAAACTCTGTCTCTACAAAAAATGTTTAAAATTAAGTGGACATAGTCATGTGTGCCTGTAGTCCCAGCTACTCAGGAGGCTAAAATGGAAGGATCACTTGAGCCTGGGAGGTAGAGGCTGCAGTGAGAGGAGAATATGCCCACCACACTCCAGCCTGGGTGGCAGAATGACACCCTTATCTCAAAAAAAAAAAAAAAGGACCAAGTTTTGTCTCTGTGCCCTGTAGCCCTGAAAGTTTGCTTCATCTTACAATGTGTAGGATGGCTTCAAGTTTTCTCTCTCATGTCAACAAAGCACAGACACCTCTCCTACACAACAGTCCTTCCTTTCAACCTAATTGGAATTAATTAGGAAACATGCAGACCTCTCAGACTAAAAGTCATTGCCAAGGAAGGCTCATACACCGACAAATTAGATATTGTCCCTGGGGCTGGAGATGGAGAGGATACTTAAGCAAAACTGCAATTTTTCATAGGGAGAAGGGGTGGAGAGTAGATGTAAGTAGGCAGCCAAGAGTATCCACTACAACTAGCAAAACTGAATATGCCCAAGCCTTGGGTTAAGAGTAGTACTAGAGAAATAGAAAAACCACACATTGGATGTCACACATCCACTGATCTACTGGTTCTTAAACTTTTTTTTTTTTTTTTTTTTTGAGACAGGGTCTGGCTCTGTTGCCCAGACTGGAGTGCAGTGGCACAGTCTCAGCTCACTGCAACTTCCGCCTCCTGGATTCAAGCCATCATCCTCCCACCTCAGCCTTCCAAGTAACTGGGACTACAGGTACATGCCACCACACCCAGCTAATTTTGGTATGTTTTGTAGAGAGAGGGTTTTGCTATGTTGGCCAGCATGGTCTCTAACTCCTGAGCCAAGTGATCTCCCCGCCTTGGCCTCCCAAAGTGCTGGGATTACAGGCATCAGCCACCGCGCTAGGCCTGCTCTACTGGTTCTTTTTTTTTTTTTTTTTTTTTTGAGACAGAGTCTCGCTCTGTCGCCCAGGCTGGAGAGCAGTGGCGCGATCTGGCCTCACTGCAAGCTCCGCCTCCCGAGTTCACGCCATTCTCCTGCCTCAGCCTCCCGAGTAGCTGGGGACTACAGGCGCCCACCACCTCGCCCGGCTAGTTTTTTGTATTCTTTTTAGTAGACGGGGTTTCACTCTGTTAGCCAGGATGGTCTCGATCTCCTGACCTCGTGATCCGCCCGTCTCGGCCTCCCAAAGTGCTGGGATTACAGGCTTGAGCCACCGTGCCTGGCCGCTCTACTGGTTCTTAACCCCTCAAGGGTTAACTCACCATTAGCAACTGGCTCATGACAGCAGTGATTCTCAGAAACATCAGGAAGCCTATATTCTTGGTGGTGTTCTTTATGTCCTGAGTGTCTCCTTGCAAGAGAGAGAATGGTATGTCTCAGTGATGTAAAGAACCTAGTCCTGCACCTTAGCCATCCTCTCTAGTCCTGGTTCATGCTGTCCCCTTCTTGGATCCCACCCTGGTCCTTCACAGTGATCTTGAGCTGAATTTCCCAATTTGGGAAATTTACCTTGGGAGTCTCAGAGTACATTTTGGTATGACATCTCTATGAGATATTAATAGATGTTACTTAGAAAAACGGTTCCAGGCCAGGCACTGTGGCTCTCACCTGTGAACCCAGCCGTTTGGAAGGCTGAGGCAGGAGTATTGCTTGAGCCCAGAAGTTGAAGACCAGCCTGGGCAACATAGGTAGATCACATATCCACAAAAAAAATATTTTTAAGTTAGCTGACAGCTGGGCATGGTGGCTCATGCCTTTAATGCCAGCACTTTGGGAGGCTGAGGAGGGCGGATCAGGAGGTCAATAGATCGAGACCATCCTGGCCAACACTGTGAAACCCTGTCTCTACTAAAAACACAAAAACTAGCTGAGTGTGGTGGTGCACACCTGTAGTTCCAGCTACTCAGGAGGCTGAGGCAGGAGAATTGCTTGAACCTGGGAGGCAGAGGTGGCAGCGAGCCAAAATCACACCACTGCACTCCAGCCTGGTGACAGAGCAAGACTCCATCTCAAAAAAAAAAAAAAAAAAAAAAAGTTAGCCAGCTGTGATGGCTTGTAGCTGTAGTCCCAGCTACTCAGGAGGCTGAAGTGGGAGGCTCGCTTGAGTCCAGGAGGTCAAGGCTGCAGTGAGCCATGATTAAGCCACTGCACTCCAGCCTGGGTGAGAGTGAGACCTGTCTCAACTGAAAAAAGAAAAGAAAAAAAGAAAGAAAAAAGTTCCATGCTTGTTGAAATCTTGAAAGACCTATTTAAACACTTAGCTCTGAAAAAACTTGGGCATTTATCAGTATAAATTCCTACTTCAGCACATTTACTGTGTCTTTTAAAGATTGTAAGGCCTTTGTAAGCAAGAAAATGGCTCTGGTGAGATAGGTTTATATAGGGATTTGTAACAGGGACGCACTGTATTTTTTTAATCAGTGGTTCTCAAATTTCATCAGGCATAGCTGCCTGGGGAATTTTCTAAAAGGCAGATTCCATACCCTATCTCAATCTTAGCAATCATGAATCTCTGACCTGGGGTCCTAGGAATTCAAAATTTAAACAAATTCCTAAGTAATTCTGATGCAAGTAGTCCCTCTGTTCTCTGAAAATGTTAACTATCTGCCTCACCCCTGCTTGTGACAGCAATCAATGTTGCCATGGTAGCAGCCAATCTGAGACACCCCCTGCTGCCTGCTGCCCAGGCAACATTGAGTTCATGGGTCTCTTTCTTGTTTGCTAGCCCAAAGGGCCACCTTGAAAAATAATCTTCTGAGTACTATAAAAACTATACAATTGACCCAAAGAAACTGACTCTCTGTTGCAGGATCAGGGATTATAAATCCCTATGTCACCTGATTTTCAGAGTATTAGTCTCTTCAGCACCTTTTGTGGCTCCGATTCAGATGTCTGATGCTAGGCGTCAATGTCTGTATTTCATTGTCATGAATAGGGTGCAGTCCCTGAAACTCGGACAGTTTTCCAAGCCTACCATGATCTAGGTGTCAGGCCTCTGAGCCCAAGCTAAGCCATCATATCCCCTGTGACCTGCACGCATACATCCAGATGGCCTGAAGCAAGTGAAGAATCACAAAAGAAGTGAAAATGGACAATTCCTGCCTTAACTGATGACATTCTACCATTGTGATTTGTTCCTGCCCCACCTTAACTGAGTGATTAACCTTGTGAATTTCCTTCTCCTGGCTCAGAAGCTCCCCCACTGAGTACTTTGTGACCCCTGTCCCTGACTGCAAGAGAAAAACCCCCTTTGACTATAATTTTCCACTACCCACCTAAATCTTATAAAATTGCCCCACCCCATCTTCCTTGCTGACTCCTTTTTCGGACTCAGCCCGCCTGTACCTAGGTGAAATAAACAGCTTTATTGCTCATACAAAGCCTGTTTGGTGGTCTCTTCAAATGGATGTGCGTGACATTTGGTGCTGTGACTCGGATCAGGGGACCTCTGTTGGGAGATAAATCCCCTGTCCTGCTCTTTGCTCTGTGAGAAAGATCCATCTATGACCTTGGATCCTCAGACCAACCAGCCCAAGGAACATCTCACCAATTTTAAATCAGGTAAGCTGCCTCTTTTTACTCTCTTCTCCAACCTCTCTCACTATCCCTCAGCCTCTTTCTCCTTTCAATTTTGGTGCCACTCTTCAATCTCTCCCTTCTCTTAATTTCAGTTCCTTTCCTTTTCCAGTAGAGACAGAGGAGATGTGTTTTATCCGTGAACCCAAAACTCTGGCGCTGGTCATGGACTTGGGAAGACAGTTTTCCTTCAGCGTTTAATCACTGTGGGGACAATTACCCATGTTTCAGAGGTGTCTGATTACCGCGGGGACGCCTGGCCTTGATCCTTCACCTTGGTGGCAAGTACCACTTTCCCTGGGTGGCAAGCACCACCTCCCTGGGGGGCACATACCCCCACACCCCTTCTCTCTGTGTGTCTACCCTCTCTTTTCTCTGGGCTTGCCTCCTTCACTATGGACAACCTTCCACCCTCCATTCCTCCCTCTTCTCCCTTAGCCTGTGTTCTCAAGAACTTAAAACCTCTTCAACTCACACCTGACCTAAAACCTAAACACCTTATTTTGTTCTGCAACACCGCTTGGCCCCAATACAAACTTGATAATGGCTCTAAATGGCCAGAAAATGGCACTTTCGATTTCTCCATCCTACAAGACCTAGATAATTTTTGTCGAAAAATGGGCAAATGGTCTGAGGTACCTTACATCCAGGCATTTTTCACACTTTTCCCTCCCTAGTCTGTTCCCAATGCGATTCGTCCCAAATCCTCCTTCTTTCCCTCCCGTCTGTCCCCTCAGTCCCAACCCCAAGCATCACTGAGTCTTTCCAATCTTCCTTTTCTACCGAGCCATCTGACTTCTCCCCTCCTCCCCAGACTGCTCCTTAGGTGGCTTCCTGCCAGGCTGAGTCAGGCTCCAATTCTTCCTCAGCCTCCACTCCTCCACCCTATAATCCTTCTATCACCTCCCCTCCTCACACCCAGTCCAGCTTACAGTTTCGTTCCATGACTAGGTCTCACCCACCTGCCCAACAATTTCCTCTTAGAGAGGTGGCTGAAACTGAAGGCATAGTCAGGGTACATGTGCCTTTTTCTCTATCAGACCTCTTTCAGAACAGTCAGCATTTAGGCTCTTTCTCATCAGACCCCACTAAATATATACAGCAGTTCCAATATCTAACTCTGTCCTACAATTTAACTTGGAGTGACTTAAATGTCATCCTAACTTCCACCCTCTCCCCAGATGAACGGGAAAGAGTTTTTTCTCTAGCCCAATCTCACACTGACAACCGCCGGCTTCACGAGCCAGACCTCCAAGAAGGCATTAGAGCAGTTCCCCGAGAGGATCCCCAACGGAACTATCAGGCAGATTCCCCATGTATAGTTAGTCAAGATTACACGATTTCCTACCTGGTTGAAGGACTTAAAAAGGCAGCTTACAAAGCTGTTAATTATGACAAGCTTAAATAAACTACCCAAGATAAAGATGAAAACCCAGCCCAGTTCATGGCTCGTTTGGCAGCAACCCTGAGACGCTTTACAGCCCTAGACCCTGAAGGGTCAGAAGGCTGTCTCATTCTAAATAGGCTTTTTTTTTTTTTTTTTTTTTGAGATGGAGTCTCACTCTGGCGCCCAGGCTGGAGTGCAGTAGCCAGATCTCAGCTCACTGCAAGCTCTACCTCCCAGGTTCATGCCATTCTCCTGCCTCAGCCTCCTGAGTAGCTGGGACTACAGGTGCCCGCCACCTCGCCCGGCTAGTTTTTTTGTATTTTTTCGTAGAGACAGGGTTTCACGGGGTTAGCTAGGATGGTCTCGATCTCCTGACCTCGTGATTCGCCCGTCTCGGCCTCCCAAAGTGCTGGGATTACAGGCTTGAGCCACCGCGCCTGGCCTAAATAGGCATTTTATCACCCATTCAGTTCCTGACATTAGAAAAAAGCTTCAAAAATTAGAATCCGGCCCTCAAATCCCACAACAGGAATTAATCAACCTCACCTTCAAGGTGTACAATAATAGAGAGGTGGCAGCCAGACAGCAACACATTTCTAAGTTACAATTATTTGCCTCTGCTGTGAGACAAAACCCAGCCACACCTCCAGCACACAAGAACTTCAAAATGCCTAAGCCGCAGTGGTCAAGCAGTCCTACAGGACCTCCTCCATCAGGATCTTGCTTCAAGTGCCAGAAATCTGGCCACTGGGCCAAGGAATGCCTGCAGCCCGGGATTCCTCCCAAGCCGTGTCCTATCTGTGCGGGGACCCATGGGAAATCAGACTGCCCAGCTCGCCTGGCAGCCACTGTTAGAGCCCCTAAAGCTCTGGCCCAAGGCTCTCTGACTGACTGCTTCCCAGATCTCCTCAGCTTGGTGGCTGAAGACTGACACTGCCCGATTGCCTTGGAAGCCCCCTGGACCATCACGGATGCCAACCTTCGGGTAACTCTCACAGTGGAGGGTAAGTTCATCACCTGTTTAATTGATACAGGGGCTACCCACTCAACATTACCTTCTTTTCAAGGACCTGTTTCCCTTGCGCCCATAACTTGTGGGTATTGACGACCAAGCTTCAAAACTCCTTAAAACTCCCCCACTCTGGTGCCAACGTGGACAACATTATTTTATGCACTCTTTCTTAGTTATCCCCACCTGCCCAGTTCCCTTGTTTATTTATTTATTTATTTATTTATTTATTTATTTATTTAGAGACGGAGTCTCATTCTGTTGCCCAGGCTGGAGTGCAGTGGCGCGATCTCCACTCACTGCAAGCTCCACCTCCTGGGTTCATGCCATTCTCCTGCCTCAGCCTCCCAAGTAGCTGGGAATACAGGCACCTGCCACCATGCCCGGCTAATTTTTTTTTTTTTTTTTTTTTTTTTGTATTTTTAGTAGAGACGGGGTTTCACCATGTTAGCGAGGATGGTCTGTATCTCCTGACCTCGTGATCCACCCACCTCAGCCTCCCAAAGTGCTGGGATTACAGGCATGAGCCAATGCGCCCAGCCCCAGTTCCCTTATTAGGCCAAGACATTTTAACCAAATTATATGCTTCCCTGACTATTCTTGGACTACAGCCAAATCTCATTGCTGCCCGTCTTCCCAACCCAAAGCCTCTTTCATGTCTTCCTCTCATATCCCCACACCTTAACCCACAAGTATGGGATACCTCTACCCCCTCCCTGGCAACCAATCACATGGCCATTACTATCCCACTAAAATCTAATCACCCTTACCCTGCTCAATGCCAGTATCCCATCCCACAACAGACTTTAAGCAGATTGAAGCCTGTTATCACTCGCCTGCTACAGCATGGGTTTCTAAAACCTATAAACTCTCCTTACAATTCCTGCATTTTACCTGTCCAAAAAGCAGACAAGTCTTGCAAGTTAGTTCAGGATCTGCACCTTATCAACCAAATTGTCTTGCCTATCCACCCGTGGTGCCAAATCCATATACTCTCCTATCCTCAACACCTCCCTCCACAACCCCTCCACAAGCCATTATTCGGTTCTGGATCTCAAACATGCTTTCTTTACTATTTCTTTGCACCCTTCATCTCAGCCTCTCTTCGCTTTCACTTAGACTGATCCTGACACGCATCAGTCTCAGCAACTTACCTGGGCTGTACTGCTACAAGACTTCTTTGACAACCCCCATTACTTCAGTAAAGCACTTTCTCATGATTTACTTTCTTTCCATCCATCTGCTTCTCACCTTATTAAATATTTTGACAAGCTTCTACTTTATAGCCCCTCCTACAAATCTTCCCAACAGGACACCCTCCTGCTCCTCCAACATCTATTCTCAAAAGGATATCATGTATCACCCTCTAAAGCCCAAATTTCTTCCTCATCCATTACATATCGCAGCATAATTCTTCATAAAAACACACACGCTCTCCCTGCTGATCATGTCCGGCTAATCTCCAAAACCCCAATCCCTTCTACAAAACAATAACACCTTTCCTTCCTAGGCATGGTTAGGTACTTCTGCCTTTGGATACCTAGTTTTACCATCCTAACTAAACCTTTATATAAACTGACAAAAGGAAACCTAGCTGACCCCATAAATCCTAAATTATTTCCCCACTCCCCTTTCCATTCCTTAAAAAACAGCCCTAAAAGCTGCTCCCACACTAGCTCTCTCTAACTCATCCCAACCCTTTTCATTACACATAGCCGAAGTACAGGGTTGTGTGGTCAGGATTCCTACACAAGATCTGGGACCACACCCTGTAGCCTTTCTGTCCAAACAACTTAACCTTACTGTTTTGTTTTAGCCTAACACTCATATCTGAGTGAGGTAGCTGCTGCTGCATTAATACTTTTAGAGGCCCTCAAAATCTCAGACTATGCTCAACTCACACTCTACAGTTTTCATAACTTCCAAAATCGATTTTCTTGCTCACATCTGATGTACATATTTTCTGCCCCCCGGCTCCTTCAGCTATATTCACTCTTTGTTGAGTCTCCCACAATTACTGTTGTTCCTGGCTTCAAACTGGCCTTCCACATTATTCTGGATACCACACCTGACCCCCATGACTGTATCTCTCTGATCCACCTGACATTCACTCTATTTCCCCATATTTCCTTCTTTCCTGTTCCTCACCCTGATCACACTTGGTTTATTGATGGCAGTTCCACCAGGCCTAATCTCCACTCACCAGCAAAGGCAGGCTATGCTATAGTAGTATCTTCCACATCTATCCTTGTGGCTACTGCTCTGCCGCCCTCCACTACCTCCCAGGAAGCCAAACTCATTGCCTTAACTTGAGCCCTCACTCTTGCAAAGGGACTACACGTCAATATTTATACTGACTCTAAATATGCCTTCCACATCCTGCACCACCATGCTGTTATATGGGCTGAAAGAAGTTTCCTCACTACGTAAGGGTCCTCCATCATTAATGCCTCTTTAATAAAAACTATTCTCAAGGCCGCTTTACTTCCAAAGGAAGCTGGAGTCATTCACTGCAAGGGCCATCAAAAGGCATCAGATCCTATGGCTCCGGGCAACACTTATGCTGATAAGGTAGCTAAAGAAGTAGTAAGCCGGGCGCGGTGGCTCAAGCCTGTAATCCCAGCACTTTGGGAGGCCGAGACGGGTGGATCATGAGGTCAGGAGATCAAGACCATCCTGGCTAACACGGTGAAACCCCATCTCTACTAAAAAATACAAAAAACTAGCCGGGCGAGGTGGAGCTTGCAGTGCGCCTGTAGATCCGGCCAGCTGCACTCCGGAGGCTGAGGCGACAGAGCAAGACTCAGTCTCAAAAAAAAAAAAGAAGTAGCTAGCATTCTAACTTCTGTCCCTCACGGCCAGTTTTTCTCCTTCTCATTGATCACTCCCATATACTCTCCCAGTGAAACTTCCACCCGTCAGTCTCTTCCCACACAAGGCAAATGGTTCTTGGACCAAGGAAAATATCTCCTTCCAGCCTCACAGGCCCATTCTAATCTGTTGTCATTTCATAACTTCCATGTAGGTTACAAACCGCTAGCCTGTACCTTAGAACCTCTCATTTCCTTTCCATCATGGAAATCTATCCTCAAGGAAATCACTTCTCAGTGTTCCACCTGCTATTCTGCTACTCCTCAGGGATTGTTCAGGCCCCCTCCCTTCCCTACACATCAAACTCGGGGATTTGCCCCTGCCCAGGACTGGCAAATTGACTTTATTCACATGCCCTGAGTCAGGAAACTAAAATATCTCTTGGTCTGGGTAGACATTTGTACTGGATGGGTAGAGGCCTTTCCCACAGGGTCCAAGAAGGCCACCGCGGTCATTTCTTCCCTTCTGTCAGACGTAATTCCTCGAGTTGGCCTTCCCACCTCTGTACAGTTCTATAATGGACCAGCCTTTATTAGTCAAGTCACTCAGGCAGTCTCCCAGGCCTTGGGCATTCAGTGGAATCTTCATGCTCTTTATTGCCCTCAATCCTCAGGAAAGGCAGAAAGAACTAATGGTCTTTTAAAGACACACCTCACCAAGCTCAGCCTCCAACTTAAAAAAGACTGAACAGTACTTTTACCACTTGCCCTTCTCAGAATTTGGGCCTGTCCTCAGGATTCTACAGGGTACAGCCCATTTGAGCTCCTGTATGGACGCTCCTTTTTATTAGGCCCCAGTCTCATTTCAGATACCAGCCCTCTAGGTGATTATCTTCCAGTCCTCCAGCAGGCTAGACAGGAAATTCACCAGGCTGCTAATCTTCTCTTGCCTACTCCAGATTCCCAGCCATATGAAGACACCCTAGCTGGATGATCAGTTCTTGCTAAGAATCTGACCCCTCAAACTACAATCTCAATGGACCAGACCCTACTTAGTCATCTATAGTACCCTAACTGCCATCTGCCTACAGGACCCTCTCCATTGGGTTCACTGTTCCAGAATAAAGCTGTGTCTGTTGGATAGCCAGTCTGATTTCTCCTCTTCCTCCTGGGAGTCGCATGTACTCTCTCCTACTTCCCTTAAACTCACCTGCATTCCTAAAGGATAATAGTAACCCTTATAAGTCTAACACATCCTTTCCTTTTTATTAGGTCTCGTCTTCCTTACCCTACTCTTTACAACAGGGCTTTATGCAGTCACCCCCACTACTTGGACTGCAACCCAAAAACGTGTCATCCCTACTATCTTCTGTCTAGTCATACTCCTATTCACCATTCTCAGCTACTCATAAATGCCCTGCCCTTGTTTACACTGCCAGTTTACACTTTTCCTCCAAACCATCGTACTGGATATCTCCTGGTACTATCCCCAGTCCACCCCTCTTGACTCCCTCTTGGAGTGGATGGATGATCTTTGCTGACAGGGCACCCTCCAATACTTTCACCCTGATGAAGTCCTGTTCTTTGCTTTTATACTCACTCTTTTTCTCATTCTTGTTCTTATGCCACCCTCTACCTCTCCCCAGCTATCTCTACCACACTATTAATCTCACTCACTCTCTGCTAGCCGTTTCTAATCCTTCTTTAACAAACAATTGCTGGCTTTGTATTTCTCTTTCCTCCGAAATCGCTGAGACCTCAACTTACTCACTGCTAAAAAAAGGGGACTGTATATTTTTAAATGATGAGTGTTGTTTTTACCTAAATCAATCTGTCCTGGTGTATGACAACATAAAAAAAACTCAAGGATAGAGCCCAAAAACTCGCCAACCACACAAGTAATTATGCTGAACCCCCTTGGGCACTCTCTAAGTGGATGTCTTGGGTCCTCCCAATTCTTAGTCCTTTAATACCTGTTTTTCTCCTTCTCTTATTCAGACCTTGTGCCTTCTGTTTAGTTTCCGAATTCATCCAAAACCTTATCCAGGCCATCATCAATCATTCTATATGACAAATGCTCCTTCAAACAACCCCACAATATCACCTCTTACCACAAAATCTTCCTCTAGCTTAATCTCTCCCACTCTAGGTTCCCATGCCACCCCTAACCCCACTCAAAGCAGTCCTGAGAAACATCGCCAATTATCTCTCCATACCACCTCTCCAAAATTTTCTCTGCCCCAAAACTTCAACACTATTTTATGGCATTTTTCTTATTAATATAAGAAGACAGGAATATCAGGCCTCTGAGCTCAAGTGAAGCCATCATATCCCCTCTGACCTGCATGTATACATCCAGATGGCCTGAAGCAAGTGAAGAATCACAAAACAAGTGAAAATGGCTGGTTCCTGCCTTACCTGATGACATTCCACCATTGTGATTTGTTCCTGCCTCACCTTAACTGAGCGATTAACCTTGTGAAATCCTGGCCAGGCACAGTGGCTCACGCCTGTAATCCCAGCACTTTAGGAGGCCGAGGCAGGCAGATCACAAGGTCAGGAGATGGAGACCATCCTGGCTAACATGGTGAAACCCCATCTCTACTAAAAATACAAAAAATTAGCTGGGCATGGCGGCATGTGACTGTAGTCCCAGCTACTCAGGAGGCCGAGGCAGGAGGATGACATGAATACAGGAGGCAGAGCTGGCAGTGAGCCGAGATCATGCCACTGCACTCCAGCCTGGGCAACAGAGCGAGACTCTGTCTCAAAAACAAAACAAAACAGAAAAAACCTTGTGAAATTCCTTCTCTTGGCTCAGAAGCTCCCCCATTGAGCACCTTGTGACCACCACCCCTGCCCACAAGAGAAAAACCCCCTTTGACTATAATTTTCCACTACCCACCCAAATCCTATAAAACTGCCCACCCCTATCTTCCTTGTTGATTCCTTTTTCGGACTCAGCCTGCCTACACCCAGGTAAAAATAAACAGCTTTATTGCTCACACAAAGCCTGTTTGGTGGTCCCTTCACACGGAAGTGCATGATACTAAGGTCCTCCCTTACCTGACACCTACAGCACTCCTGTTGTAACAAGCATCATCTTGGGTTCAGCGTAAATAAATCTCTCATTTGAGTGGCAAGTAGTTGAGTTTATAACTTTTACTTTCACCAAACCCAAAAGAGTTCATTTCAACTAATTCTTTGGTCAGATACTAGCCATTCATGCTTATAAGAAAAAGGATGGGTAAAGTACTAGGATCTGCATCTAACCTTAGCAGCATGGTAAGCAGAATAATGGCCTAATCCCCAGAACCTGTGATTACGTTACAATTACGTGGCAAAAGAGCATTAAGTTTGCAGGTGAAATTAACTATGCTAACTATATGGTATTAAATAGGAAGAGGAGCCTGAATTTTCCAGGAGGATCCAAGGATCCTAAAATGGGAAAGTGGGAAGGGGAGAGTCAGGGTCCAAGTGATGCATGTGAGAAAGATCTGACCTGCCATTGCAAGCTAGGAAGATGAGAGAAGACCGCAAGCCAAGGAACGCAGGAGGCCTCTAGAGGCTGGAAGACACAAGAAAACTGATTGCTCCCCAGAGTCTCCAGAAGGAATGCAGCCCTGCTGACACCCTGATTTCAGCTCATTGTAGCCCACTTCAGACTTCTGACTTCCAGAACTGTAAGATAATAAATTTGTGCTGTTTTAAGCCCCTAAATCTATGATAATTTGTTACAGCAGCAGTAGGAAACTAATACACAGGGGATTAGGACAAAAGGCTAGAAAGAGATACAGACTAGAGAGTCAAACAAAAGTAGGCCTTCCTGTTCAGTGCCATACTACCCTTTCTTTAGTGGTGGGCCAGAAAAAGCCCTTTGTTTCATTCTATTAGTTTTCCTTGAACCATATAATATAACCTGGTTGAGGAAATCTGCAGCATTAAAAAAAAGAATTATATCTTGATAAGCCAAATTCACTTACTATTTTTGGGTTCTTCAATGTTGCTATTTTCTCTTTCTCTTAAAATGAAGAATAATATTGTTGATGAAAAAAGCCAAATTCAGGATGGGTATGGTGCCTCATGCCTATAATCCCAGCACTTTGGGAGGCTGAGGTGGGTGGATCACATGAAGTGAGGAGTTCAAGACCATCCTGGCCAATATGGTGAAACCCTGTCTCTACTAAAAATACAAAAATTAGTCAGGCATGGTGGTACGCACCCGTAATCCCAGCTATTCGAGAGTGCCATCGTACTTCAGCCTGGGTGACAGAGCAAGACTCTGTCTCAAGAAAAACAAAACAAAACAAAAAAACTAAACTCTGTAAGATATTTGAAGTGATTTATTCTGAGCCAAATGTGAGAACCATGACCCATGACATAGCCTCAGGAGGTCCTGAGAACGTGTGCCCCAGGTGGTTGGGTTACAGCTTGATTTTATTTATGTTAGGGGATCAGAAGTTACAGGTAGACATTAGTCACTACATTTAGATATACATAGGTTTGGCCCTTCTGCACCGTCATGCCAAGCCAGCATCTGGGCCTGGAACTGGGCTGCAGCCCCTCAGCTTCACCCACCGCCTCCCAACCATGGACCCCTGCAAAGTGAATGAGTTTCGGGCCTTTGTAAAAACATTTTCAGGATCCAAGCATTCTGCACACCGAGGAAATGAGCTTCCTGAGGGAGTGGGTGGAGAGCAGGGAGATAAAGTACCACCTACTACTCAGAAAGGTAAATCAGAAGAAAATACCAAAGAAAAACTTGATAGTAAGAAGGTAGAGGAAGACTTAAAGGCAGACGAAACATCAAGTAGGGAAAGTGAGCTAGAAATTGATAATTAAGGTGTGATTGAACCAGACACTGATGGCCCTCAAGAAATGGGATAACAGAGGTGATGATGGATCAGGCAAATGATAAGAAAGTGGCTGCTATTGAAGCCTTAAATAACAATGAACTGCAGAAAGCCATTGACTTATTCACAGATGCCATCAAGCTGAATCCTCACTTGGCCGTTTTGTATGCCAAGAAAGCCAGTGTCTTCGTCAAATTACAGAAGCCAAATTCCGCCATCTGGGACTGTGACAGAGCCATTGAAATAAATCCTGATTCAGCTCAGCCTTACAAGTGATGATGGAAAGCACATAGACTTCTAGGCCACTGGGAAGAAGCAGCCCATGATCTTGCCCTTGCCTGTAAATTGGATTATGATGAAGATGCTAGTGCAATGCTGAAAGAAGTTCAACCTAAGGTACAGAAAATTGCAGAACATCGGAGAAAGTATGAGCGAAAACTTGAAGAGCAAGAGATCAAAGAAAGAACAGAAAGAGTTAAGAAGGCTCGAGAAGAGCATGAGAGAGCCCAGAGGGAAGAAGAAGCCAGTCAGGAGCTCAGTATGGCTCTTTTCCAGGTGGCTTTCCTGGGGGAATGCCTGGTAATTTTCCCAGAGGAATGCCTGGAATGGGAGAGGGAATGCCTGGAATGGCCGGAATGCCTGGACTCAATGAAATGCTTAGTGATCCAGAGGTTCTTGCAGCCGTGCAGGATCCAGAAGTTATAGTGGCCTTCCAGGATGTGGCTCAGAACCCAGCAAATATGTCAAAATACCACAGCAACCCAAAGGTTATTAATCTTATCAGTAAATTGTCAGCCAAATTTGCAGGTCAAGGGTAATGCCCTTCTGATAAAGCCCTTTCTGAAGGAAAAGCAATCTACATCACCTTATGGATGTTGCAGTAATACAAACCAGTGTACCTCTGACCTTCTCATCAAGAGAGCTGGGGTGCTTTGAAGATAATCCCTACGCCTCTCCCCCAAATGTAGCTAAAGCATTTTACAGTGGTTTGCCATTAGGGTATTCATTCAGATAATGTTTTCCTACTAGGGCAAACTTTAAGCACTTTTTAAACCTCAAAAATATTTAAAACAAATTTAAAGAGACTGTTAATTCTTACAATTTTCTTTACTAATCATTTTGGATGTTTTTTCTTTGAATTATTGGGCAGGGAAGATACTTATGTATGGAAGATTCTTGCTCTAATTTGAGTGGAATCAAAGTTTATTAGTGCGAGGCAAACATAACTCATTTGAGGATAAAGTTTGTGTTGGCTATGTGGTTCCTGAAGTATTCTGACTTGTCTTTTTAAATGCTTTACACCTTTTACTTTAAAAATTTATTTCAGGCTGGGCGTGGTGGCTTACGCCTGAAATCCCAGCACTTTGGGAGGCCGAGGTGGGCAGATCACGAGGTCAGGAGATAGAGACTATCCTGGCTAACACTGTGAAACCCCATCTCTATTAAAAATACAAAAAATTAGCCAGGAATGGTGACGGGTGCCTGTGGTCCCAGCTACTCGGGAGGCTGAGGCAGGAGAATGGTGTGAACCTGGGAGGTGGAGCTTGCAGTGAGCCAAGATAATGCCACTGCACTCCAGCCTGGGCGACAGAGTGAGACTCCGTCTCAAAAAAAAATTTTTTTTATGTCAATAAAACTAACTGGGGCTGGGCGCAGTGGCTCACACCTGTAATCCCAGCACTTTGGGAGGCCGAGGCGGGCAGATCATGAGGTCAGGAGATCGAGACCATCCTGGCTAACATGGTGAAACCCTGTCTCTACTAAAACTACAAAAAAATTAGCCTGGCGTAGTGGTGGGTGCCTGTAGTCCCAGCTACTCAAGAGGCTAAGGCAGGAGAATGGCGTGAACCCAGGAGGTGGAGCTTGCAGTGAGCTGAGGTCACACTACCATACTCCAGCCTAGGCAACAGAGCAAGACTCCATCTCAAAAAAAAAAAAAAAAAAAAAACCTAATTGGGACCACCAGTATTTCAGTAGGACCTGGGTAGGGACTGAAGTACTTGGCAGGGCAGCAGCAATCTTGCTGTGTTTTATATAACATGTATCCTTGGGCAGGCTGCCCTTAAATCTTACACTGTGGTGAAGGGATGATTTTTTTGGTAATGCTGCAGTAGAGTTGGAGTACTTAGCTCTGTTCTTGTCCAGCATATCTAATAAATGTTTCATATTATTTCCACATGGGGAAAAAAAAGATATACATTGATTTGGTCTGATAAGGCAGGACAATTCAAAGTGGGGGGGGGGGGGGGGGGGGTTCCAGGTCATAGGTGGATTCAAAAGATTTTCTGACTGGTAATTGGTTGAAAGAATTAAGTTGTTATTATTTAAAAGTCCAGAATCAATAGAAAGGAGTGTCTGGGTTAAAATAAGGGGTTGTGGAAACCAAGGTTCTTATTATGTAGATGAAGCCTCCAGGTAGCAGGCATCAGAGAAACTAGAAGGTAAATGTCTCTTATCTGACCCAAAAAGGTACCAGACTCTTAATCCCTCCTGGATCAGGAAAAGACCTGGAAAGGGAAAGGGATTCTCTATAGAATGTATATATTTTCCCCCAAAAGAGACTACTTTGCAGGGCCATTTCAAAATATGTCAAAGAAATATGTTTTGGGGTAAAATAATTTCTTTCAGGGCCTGCTATCTATCATGTGGTGCTATACTACAGTCAGGTTGGAATTTGGTATCTTAGTGCTATAGAGTCTTTTGTCACTCAAGATCTCTGTTTTAATGTTAATGCTAGTCAGTTGTGCCTGAATTCCAAAGGGAAGGAGTATAATGAGGCATGTCCAAACCACCACCTCACATCATGGCCTGAACTAGTTTTTTAGGTCTACTTTAGAACCCCCTTGGCCAGGAGGAAGGATCCATTCAGTTGGCTGGGGAGCTTAGAATGTTATTTTTGGTTTCCACGTTTTAGGGGGACAGAAGTAACAGCCAGACATCAATTAATGTATGTATGGTATACAATGGCTTGGTCTGGAAAGGCAGGACAACTTGAATCAAGGGCTTCCAGGTCATAGGCAGATCCAAAGATTTCCTAATTGGCAACTGGTTGAAAGAATTAAAAGTTAATGGCCAGGCATGGTGGCTCACACCTGTAATCCCAGCACCTTGGCTGGGCAGGCAGATCACTTGAGGTCAGGAGTTCAAGACCAGCCTGGCCAACATGATGAAATCCCATCTCTACTAAAAATACAAAAATTAGCCGGGCATGGCCGGGCACTGTGGCTCATGCCTGTAATCCCAGCACTTTGGGAGGCCGAGGAGGGCGGATCACAAGGTCAGGAGATCAAGACCATCCTGTGAATGGTGAAACCCCATCTCTACTAAAAATACAAGAAATTAGCCAGGCGTGGTGGCAGGCACCTGTAGTCCCAGCTACTCGGGAGGCTGAGGTGGGAGAATAGCGTGAACCCAGGAGGCGGAGCTTGCAGTGAGCCAAGATTGCGCCACTGCACTCCAGCCTGGGCTACAGAGTGAGACTCCATCTCAAATAAAAAAAAAAAAAAATAGCTGGGTATGGTGGCACAGGCCTGTAATCCCAGCTACTTGGGAGGCTGAGGCAAGATAATTGCTTGAACCCAGGAGGCAGAGGTTTCAGTGAGCCAAGATCATGCCATTGCGCTCCAGCCTGGGCAACAGAGAAAGACTCCGTCTCAGAAAAAAAAAAGTTATTATCTAAAGACCTGGAATCAATAGAAAGGAGTATCTGAGTTAAAATACGAGGTTGTGGCCAGGCGCAGTGGCTCATGCCTGTAATCCTAGCACTTTGGGAGGCCAAGGCAGGTGGATCACGAGGTCAGGAGATCGAGACCATCCTGGCTAACACTGTGAAACCCCATCTCTACTAAAAATACAAAAAATTAGCTGGGCATGGTGGTGGGTGCCTGTAATCTCAGCTACTCGGGAGGCTGAGGCAGGAGAATGGTGTGAACCCAGGAGGCAGAGCTTGCAGTGAGCCAAGATAGTGCCACTGCCCTCCAGACTGGGTGACAGAGCAAGACTCCATCTCAAAAAAAAAAAAAAAAAAAAAAAATTGGGGTTGTGCAGACCAAGGTTCTTATTATGTAGATGAAGTCTCATAGGTGGCTGCCCTTAGAGGCAAAAAAACTGGAAAGGAAAGGAGATTCTAGATTGTAGGAGATCTAGAATGTAGATTTTCTCTACTGGAGACAAATGCTGCAGGGCCATTTCAAAATATGTCAAATAAATATATTTTGGGGTAAAATACTTTAATTTATTTCAGGGCCTGCTATCTGTCATGTGATGCTATACTAGAATCTGGTTAGAATATGGTATCTTATTGCTACAAAGAGTGTTTTGTCACTCTTAAGATCTCTATTTTAATGTTAATGTTGGTTAGTTGTGCCTGAATTCCAGAGAAAGGAGAGTATAATGAGGCATGTTGGATCTTCCCCTTCCCATCAAGGCCTGAACTAGTTTTTCAGGTTTACTTTGGAATCACCATGGCCAAGAGGAGGGGCCCACTCAGTCAGATGAGAGGCTTAGCATTTTATTTTTGGTTTAGAATATATATATTATATATATATTCTATATATATAGTATATATATGTGTGTGTGTTTGTGTGTGTGTGTGTGTGTGTGTGTATATATATATATAATGTTACAAAAAATTATCCTGCTTTGGTGGCACAGGCCTGTAGTCTCAACTACTTGGGAAACTGAGATGGGAGGATCCCTTGAGGCCTGGGAGGTCAAGACTGCAATGAGCCATCATCACACCACTGTATTTCTTTTTTTTTTTTTTTTTTTTTTGTGTTTTTTTTTTTTTCTGTCACCCAGGCTGGGGTGCAGTGGCCGGATCTCAGCTCACTGCAAGCTCCGCCTCCCGGGTTTAGGCCATTCTCTTGCCTCAGCCTCCCGAGTAGCTGGGACTACAGGCGCCCGCCACCTCGCCCGGCTAGTTTTTTTTTGTATTTTTTAGTAGAGATGGGGTTTCACTGTGTTAGCCAGGATGGTCTCGATCTCCTGACCTCGTGATCCGCCCGTCTCGGCCTCCCAAAGTGCTGGGATTACAGGCTTGAGCCACTGCGCCCGGCCTCACACCACTGTATTTCTAACCTGGGCAACAGAGCAAGACTCTGAAGGAAAAAAAAAAAAAGGAAGAAAAACAGAGGAAAGAAAGAGAGGAAAGAAAGAAAGAAGCAAAATGTATACATTATTTTCACAAAATAAACACATCTATGTAACCACCACCCAAATCAAGATATAAAATAAAACCTGGCTGGATGCCATGGCTTATTCCCATAATATCAGTACTTTGGGAGGCTAAGTGGGCAGGGTTATTTGAGCTCAGGAGTTCTAGACCAGCCTGGGCCACATAGTGAGACCTTGTCTCTACAAAAAATAAAATTTTTAAAAATTAGCCAGTTACAGTGCCTCATGCCTATAGTCGCAGCTGCTCCAGAGGCTAAGGTGGGAGGATGGCTTGTGACTGGGAGGTCAAGGCTGCAGTGAGCCAATATTTGGCCACTGTTCTCCAGCCTGGACTACAAAGCAAGACCTTGTCTCAAAAAATAAATAAACAAACAAAATAAAATACAATCAGAAGCTTCAGAACTCACCACATGACCCTTCCCAGACAATGTTTCACCTCCTACTATTAATCATTCAGACTAGTAATGAATAATCTCCAGTCTGATTTCCAGTTCCAAAGATGTGGGGTTTTTGCCTGTTTTTGAAATATATATAAATAGACTCATAGAGTATGCTTGTCTTTGTCTGGCTTCTTTCTTTCTTTCTTTCTTTTTTTTTTTAAGGAGTTTCACTCTTGTTGTGCAGGCTGGAGTGCAATGGCACAATCTCAGCTCACTGTAACCTCTGCCTCCCAGGGTCTGTGTGACTTCTTTCACTTAACATTATATTTGTAAGATACATAGCAATTGTATATTTTCATTGCTCTGTAACATTCCATTGTATGAATATAATATAATTCATTCATTTTTTTAAAAACTATGGCTGGGCATGGTGGCTCATGCCTGTAATTCCAGCACTTTGGGAAGCTGAGGTGGGTGGATCACCTGAGGCCAGGAGTTTAAGACCAGCCTGGCCAACATGGTGAAACCCCATCTCTACTAAAAATACAAAAAATTAGCCGGACGGGCTAGGCATGGTGGATCATGCCTGTAATCCCAGCACTTTGGGAGGCCAAGATGGGTGGATCACGATGTCAGGAGATCGAGATCATCCTGGCCAACATGGTGAAACTTGGTCTGTACTAAAAATACAAAAATTAGCTGGGCATGGTGGTGCGCGCTTGTAATCCCAGCCACTTGAGAGGCTGAAGCAGGAGAATCGCTTGAACCCAGGAGGCGGAGGTTACAGTGAGCTGAGATCACGCCACTGCACTCCACCCTGGCGACAGAGCAAGACTCAATATAAAAAAAAAAAAAAAAAAAAAAAAAATTAGCCGGTTGTGGTGGTGGGTGCTTGTAATCCCAGCTATTCGGGAGGCTGAGGCAGGAGAATCATTTGAACCCAGGAGGCAGAGGTTGCAGTGAGCTGAGACTGCACCACTGCACTCCAGGCTGGGCAACAAGAGCAAAATTCCATCTCAAAAAACAATAATAATAATTAGCTGGGCATGGTGGCACACGCCTGTAATCCCACTACTTGGATCATGGAGGAAGACATCCCCCTTGCTATTCTCATGATAGCTCTCATGAGATCTGGTTGTTTAAAAGTGTGTAGCACTTTCCCCTTCACTTTCTCTCTCCTACTCTACCACGTGAAGATGTGCCTGCTTCCCCTTCCCCTTCCGCCATGATTGTAAGTTTCCTAAGGCCTCCTCAGCCATGCTTCCTGTACAGCCTGCAGAACTGTGAGTCAATTAAACCTCTTTTCTTCAGAAATTACCCAGTCTCAGATAGTTCTTTATAGCAATGTGAGAGAGGTCTAATACAACTACACACTTTTTTGTTTTTTGTTTTGTTTTGTTTTTTGAGATGGAGTCTCGCTCTGTCACCCAGGCTGGAGTGCAGTGGCGCGATCTTGGCTCACTGCAAGCTCTGCCTCCCAGGTTCATGCCATTCTCCTGACTCAGCCTCCTGAGTAGCTGGGAATACAGGTGCAGGCCACCACGCCTGGCTAACTTTTTTGTATTTTTAGTAGAGACAGGGTTTCACTGTGTTAGCCAGGATGGTCTCAATCTCCTGACCTTGTGATCCACCCGCCTTGGCCTCCCAAAGTGTTGGGATTACAGGCATGAGCCACTGTGCCCAGCCATGCTACACACTTTTAAACAACCAGATCTCATGAGAATAGCACCAAAGGGGAAAATCTATTCCCCTAATCCAATCACCTCCCACCAAGCCCTACCTCCAGCACTGCGGATTATAATTTGACATGAGATTTGGGTAGGGACACAGATCCAAACCATATCATTCTGTCCCCGGCCCCACCCAAATCTCATATCCTTACATTTCAAAATACAATCATGCATTCTCAATAGGCCCCCAAAGTCTTTTTTTTTTTTTTTTTTTTTTTTAGTAGAGACGGGTTTTCCCCATGTTCCCCAGGTTGGGCTCAATCTCCTGACCTCGTGATCCACCCGCCTCGGCCTCCCAAAGTGCTGGGATTACAGGCTTGAGCCACCGCGCCCGGCCTTGCCCCCAAAGTCTTAAGTCATTTCAGCATTAACTCAAAAGTCCACAGTCCCAAATCTCATCTGAGACAAGGCAAGTCCCTTCTCCCTCTGAGCCTGTAAAATAAAAAACAGGTTAGTTACTCCCAAGATACAATGAGGGTACAGGCATTGGGTAAATATTCCCATTCCAAACGGGAGAAATTGGCCAAAAGAAAGAGGCTACAGGCTCCATGCACGTTTGAAACCCAGCAAGGTAGTCATTAAATGTTTTTTGTTGTTGTTGTTGTTGTTTTTAAGACGGAGTCTTGCTCTGTCACCCAGGCTGGAGTGCAGTGGCACGATCTCAGCTCACTGCAGCCTCTGCCTCCTGGATTCAAGTGATTCTTCTGTCTCAGCCTCCCAAGTAGCTGGGACTACAGTCAAGTGCCACCACGCCTGGCTAATTTTTGTATTTTTAGTAGAGATGGGGTTTCACCATATTGGCCAGGCTGGTCTCGAACTCCTGACCTCATGATCCACCCACCTTGGTCTCCCAAAGTGCTGAGATTACAGGAATGAGCTACCGTGCCCGGCTGAATCTTAAAGCTCCAAAATAATTTCCTTTGACTCCATGTCTCACATCCAGTGCACTTTGGTGCAATGGGTGGGCTCCCAAGGCCTTGGGCAACTCCACCCCTGAGGCTTTCCAGGGTACAGCCCCCATGGTGGCTTTCACAGGCTGGAATTGAGTGCCTACAGCTCTTCCAGGTAAAAGGTGCAAACTGCCAGTGGATCTACCATTCTGGGGTCTGAAGGATGGTGGTCCTCTTCTCACAGTTCCATTAAGCAGTACCCCAGTGGGGATTCTGTGTAGGGGCTCCACTGCCCTAGTAGAGGTTTTCTATAAGGCTCCACCTCTACAGCAGGCTTCTGCCTGGACATCAAGGCTTTTCCATGAATCCTCTGAAACTAGGCAGAGGCTCCCAAACCTCAACTCTTGTACTCTGTGCACCAGCAGGCTTAGCATCACATGGAAGCTGCCAAGGCTTATGGCTTGCACCTTCTGGAGCAGTGGCTGGAGCTATATCTGATGCCCTTTTAGCTGCAGCTGGAGCTGGAGTGGCTGGGATACAGGGAGCAGTGTCCTGAGGCTGTACAGGGTCACAGGGCCCTGGGCCTGGCCCACAAAGCCTTTCTTCCCTCCTAGGCCTCAGGGCCTGTGGTGAGAGGGGCTGCCACAAAGGTTTCTGAAATGCCTTTGAGGCCTTTTTCCCATTGTCTTGGCTATCAGCATTTGGCTCCTCTTTACTTAAGCTAATTTGTGTAGGGAGCTTGAATTCCTCCCCCTGAAAATGGGTTTTTCTTTTCTACATGGGCCTGGCTGCAAATTTTCCAAACTCTTACAACCTGCTTCCCTTTTAAATACAAGTTCCAGTTTTATGTCATTTCTTTGCTCATGCATATGAACATAGTGGTCAGAAGCAGCCAGGCCACATCTTGATTGCTTCGCTGCTGAGAAGTTTCCCCACCAGATACCCTAAATCATCACTCTCAAGTTTAAAGTGCCACAGACTCCTAGCACAGGGGCACAATGCCTGCAACTTCTTTGCTAACACACAACTAAAGTGACCTTTGCTCCAGTTTCCAATAAGTTCCTCATTTCCATCTGAGACCTCCTCAGCCTGGACTTCATTGTCCAGGTCACTATCAGCATTTTGGTCACAACCATTTAACCAGTTTCTAGGAAGTTCCAACTTTTTTCTCATCTTCCTGTCTTCATCTGAGCCCTCCAAGCTGTTCCAACTTCTGCCCCTTATCCAGTTCTCAAGCCGCTCCCACATTTTCAGGTATCTTTATAGCAATGCCACACTCCCAGTACCAATTTTCTGTATTAGTCTGTTCTTACCTTGCTATAAAGAAATACATGAGATTGGGTAATTTGTAAAGAAAAGAAGTTTAATTGGTTCACAGTTCTGCAGGTTGTACTGGAAGCATGAAGCCTTCTGGGAGGTCTCAGGAAACTTTAAATCATGGTGGAAGGCAAAGGGGAAGCAGGCATGTCTTATGTGGCTGGAGCAAGAGGAAGAGATCGGGGGAAGTGGTATACAGTTGTTTTTTTTTTCTTTTTTGAGATGGAGTCTCACCCTGTCACCTGGGCTGGAGTGCAATGGCACAATCTTGGCTCACCGCAACCTCTGCTGCCTGGGTTCAAGCGATTCTCCTGCCTCACCCTCCCAAGTAGCTGCGATTACAAGTGCCTGTCACCACACCTGGCTAATTTTTGTATTTTTAGTAAGATGGGGTTTCACCATCTTGGCCAGGCTGGTCTTGAACTGCTGACCTTGTGATCCACCTGCTTCAGCCTCCCAAAGTGCTGGGATTACAGGCGTGAGCCACTGTACCCATCTGGAAGTGATACACACTTTTTTTTTTTTTTTTGAGACGGAGTCCCGCTCTGTCACCCAGGTTGGAGTGCAATGGAGCCATCTTGGCTCACTACAAGCTCCGCCTCCAGGGTTCACACCATTCTCCTGCCTCAGCCTCCCAAGTATCTGGGACTACAGGCGTCTGCCACTATGCCCGGCTAATTTTTTTGTATTTTTAGTAGAGACGGGGTTTCACCATGTTAGCCAGGATGGTCTCGATCTCCTGACCTCGTGATCCACCCATCTTGGCCTCCCAAAGTGCTGGGATTACTGGCGTGAGTCACTGCGCCCAGCTGGAAGTGGCACACGCTTTTTAAAAACCAGATCTCGTGAGAACTCTATCATGAGCATAGCACCAAAGGGGACATCCGACCCCATGGCCCAATTATTTCCCATCAATCCCCACCTCCCATATTGGAGACTACAATTCAACATGACATTTGGGCAGGGACACAGATCCAAACCATATCATTCCTGTAAGCCCAGCACTTTGGGACGCCAAGGCAGGTGGATCACTTGAGCCCAGGAGTTCAAGACCAACCTGGGCAACACAGGGAAACCCTGTCTCTACAAAAAATACAAAAATTAGCTGGGGGTGGTGGCACATGCCAGTAGTCTCAGCTACTCAGGAGGCTGAAGTAAGAGAACTGCTTCAGCCCAGAAGGCAGAGACAGAGGTTGCAGGGAGCCAAGATCACACCACTACACTCCAGCCTGCGTGACAGGACAAGATGCTGTCACAAAAAAAAAAAAAAAAGAATATTCGTTATCCATGGGAGAAGGTCAAAATATCAACATTAACAGAAGCTGGGAAGAAGTTGATCCCAACCCTCAAGGATCACTTTGAGAGATTCAAGACTTCAGTGAAGGAAGTTACCACAGATATGAGGAAATAGAAAGAGAACTAGAATTAGAAGCGGAGCAATTCAGATGTGACTGAATTGCTGTAATCCCATAATAAAACTTAAATAGATGAGGAGTTGCTTCATATGGACAAGCAAATAAAGTGATTACTTGAAATAGAATCTATTCCTGGTGAAGATGCTGTGAACATTGCGGAGATGTTAACAAAGCATTTAGAATATTACATAAACTAGCCAGGGCGTGGTGGCTTACACCTGTAATCCCAGCACTTTGGGAGGCTGAAGCAGGCAAATTGCTTGAGCCCAGGAGTTCGAGTCCAGCCTAGGCAACACAGCAAAACCCCATCTCTACAAAATATATCAAAATTAGCCAGGTGTGTTGGTGCATGCCTGTTGTCCAAGCTACTCAAAAGGCTGAAGTGGGAGGATTGCTTGAGCCCAGAAGGCGGAACTTGCAGTCGGCCGAGATGGTGCCACTGCACTCCAACCTAGGTGAAAGAGTGGGGCTCTGTCTCAAAAAAAAGAGAATATAAGATTAAAAAGTTTATTATGCTGGGCACGGTGGCTTTGGCTCATGCCTGTAATCCCAGCACTTTGGGGGGCCGAGGCAGGCAGATCATTTGAGGTCAGGAGTTCGAGACCAGCCTGGCCAACATGGTGAAACTCTGCCTCTACTAAAAATACAAAATTTAGCTGGCATGGTGGCACATACTTATAATCCCAGCTACTCGGGAGGCTGAGGCAGGAAAATTGCTTGAACTTGGAATGCAGAGGTTACAGTGAGCCAAGATCGTGCCACAGTACTAGAGTATGGGTGACAGAGTGAGACTCCATCTCAAAAAAAAGAAAAAAAAAGTTTATTACACAAACTTAGCTGGCAAAGCAGCAGGGTTTAAGAGGATTGACTCCAATTTTGAAAGAAGCTTGGGCCGGGCACAGTGACTCACGCCTGTAATCCCAGCACTTTGGGAGGCTGAGGCGGGTGGATAAGCTGAGGTCAGAAATTCAAGACCAGCCTGGTTAACATGGTGAAACCCCATCTCTATTAAATATACAAAAATTAGCCGGGCGTGGTGGTGGGCGCTTGTAATCCTGGCTACTCATGAGGCTGAGGCAGGAAAATTTCTTAAACCCGGGAGGCAGAGGTTGCAGGAAGCCGAGATAGAGCCATTGCATTCCAGCCTGGGCAACAAGAGCAAAACCACCGGTCTAGTAAGTCAGCAGCCATCAAGATGGAGCAAGACTCTCCATCAGCAAAAACATTAAAGGCTCAGATATTTGTTAGCACTATTTAGCAACAAAGTATTTTTAAATTAAGGTATACTTTTAAAAGACATAATGCTATTACACAATCAAACTACTGCACACTTAATAGACTACAATAACATAGCTTTGATATAGACTGAGAAACAAAAATCATGTGACTCACTTTATTGCTTTATTATGATTGTCTGGAATGGAATCCATGATATCTCCGAGGTATACCTGCAATTGCAAACCTCAAAACAAAGTTAGCACATCCAGGGTTTCCCAGAAGTATTTGAACATGAAATTGTTTTTTTCTATAACACATCCTATGAGACTAATATTTTCCCTAGGAAAAGCTGGCCTGGAGCAATGGTCTTCAAACTGTTCCTCAAAGCTCTAGGGTCCCAGATAGTGGCTCAGTGTTACATGAGGGATGAAAATAAAGTCAACTGGATCCCTAGTTCTCCTTCCACACAACACCTCCACTTTAATCCGTTTTATGAAGGGGTTCCACCTAAGGATCTATGTGTATGTATATATGTACGTATACATACATTTTACATGTACTACCTATTTTCTATGTATACTATTAGCTGAAAATAGGTCTATATTGGAAAAAAGGGTTTGGTTCCTTTTAAAACTGTTTTTGAAAGCTACCAGCCTAGGCTCTAGAGGACCTCTCAGGTTCCAAGCTACAAGGGCTTGCTAACCTTACCCAAAGTTCATGCTTTTGCTGCTGATGTCTTTCCAGACTGTCAAAGGGCTGTCCACCTGTTCTGGTTTTCCAAGTGGTGGTGTGGAGGGGGCTCAAAAAGGGATCACTGACAGTAGCTCAACACAGATCAGGTGGCTTAGTCCACAGGCACTTGCTGTGGAATCACAGGCTGAAAATAGACCATTACATGCCACAAAAGTCTTAAATTGCTTCTAACCAGGCAGTGTAGTGAAGGGATTAAGAGCATGGATTCCACAGCCAAACTCCCTGGCTTCAACTCTTGGCTCTGCTGCTAACCAGCTGTGACCTTGGGCAAGTTTCTTAACACCCTCATGTCTTAGTTTCCTCATCTTTAAAATGGAAGTGAAGATAATAATGTTTGTTAAATAAAACCAATATGTCTGGGCGCTGTGGCTCACACATGTAATCCCAGCACTTCAGCAGGCCGAGGAGGGCAGATCACTTGAGGTCAGAGGTTCGAGACTAGCCTGGCCAACATGGTGAAGTCTCGCCTCTACTAAAAATACAAAAATTAGCCAGGTGCGGTGGCAGGTGCCTGTAATCCCAGCTATTTGGGGGGCTGAGGCAGGAGGATCAAACCCAAGAGGCGAGAGGCTGCAGTGAGCTGAGATTGGGCCACTGCACTCCAGCATGGGTGACAGAGTGGGACTCCATCTCAAACAACAACAACAACAACAACAACAACAACAAACACAAACAAGCTGGGCACGGTGGCTCACGCCTGTAATCCCTGCACTTTGGGAGGCCGAGGCAGGTGGATTACCTGGGGTCAGGAGTTCAAGACCAGCCTGGCCAACATGGTGAAGCCGTGTCTCTACTAAAAATAAAAAAAATTAGCTAGGCATGGTGGCACACACCTGTAATCCCAGCCACTTAGGAGGCTGAGGCAGGAGAATTGCTTGAACCTGGGAGGCAGAGGTTGCAGTGAGCTGAGATCCCGCCACTGCACTCCAGACTGGGCAACAAGAGCAAAACTCCATCTCAAAACACACACACACAGACACACACACAAACAAAAACCAACAACAACAATAATAAAAAAAAAACCCAACGTGACAATGGCTCTTCTCTTTTCTTTCTACATGAACTTATGAGTGGCAAGGCCCAACTCTGGGCATTTTGATTCTTTAGTGTTGAATATTCTATCGCTACTCTCAAGGTGAGGCCTCCCATAACCCTGAAGATCCTGGAGTTACAGGGCCTTACTCCTGGTCCTCCAAAATGGGGAGGTGATTAGCAGAATTGGAATTCCTTGGATCAGTAATATTTGAAAAGCAATTTTGAGGATTTACCCAGGATGGCCATCTGTTAACTCTGCCATTCAGCATATCAAAATAAACTGCCATCTACTGTCAGCACTAATTCATGAAAGGTAATTTTTTGTTTGTTTTTTGAGATGGAGTCTCACTCTGTCACCCAGGCTGGAGTGCAGTGGAACCATCTCAGCTCACTGCAACCTCTGTCTCCTGGGTTCAAGTGATTCTCCTGCCTCAGCCTCCCAAGTAACTGGGATTATAGGTGCCTGCCACCATGCCCAGGTAATTTTTGTATTTTTAGTAGAGACGGAGTTTCACCATGTTGGCCAGGCTGGTTTTAAACTCTCCTGACCTCAGGTGATCCACCCACCTTAGCCTCCCAAAGTGCTGAGATAAGAGGAGTGAGCCACTGCGCCCATCCAAAATGTAATTTTAACACCAAAAAAGTAAAAAGAACATAATCTCAGAATAAGACAGGACTTTAATCACATTTACTTTAGTAAAAAATAATTTCCAGATTTTTTTTTTTCTATTTCATCTTGAGCCAGTGGCCAAGGGCCAACCTCTACCTGTGACTCAGCATTTGGCTGTCTGACTACTGGGCCTGTCTGACTATTCCTGGACACACTGGGCATTATAACTAAATGCCTCCCTGAATGACCAAGACTCAAAGCTGGTCTGAGCATCACACTTTGCAAAAGTAAGGATTTTGCTGATTCCAGAGAGTGCAACTGTGCTCAGAGGTGGCTGACCACAGGTAATCGGGAAGAGGTATTTATTTATTTATTTATTTATTTATTTATTTATTTTTGAGACAGAGTCTCGCTATGTTGCCCAGGCTGGAGTGCAGTGATGCGATCTCGGCTCACTGCAAGCTCCACCTCCAGGGTTCACGCCGTTCTCCTGCCTCGGTCTCACGAGTAGCTAGGACTACAGGCTCCCACCACCATGCCCAGCTAATTTTTTTTTTTTTTTTTTTTTTTGTATTTTTAGTAGAGACAGGGATTCACTGTGTTAGCCAGGATGGTCTCGATCTACTGACCTCGTAATCCGCCCACCTCGGCCTCCCAAAGTGCTGGGATTACAGGCGTGAGCCACCGCACCTGGCCAGGAAGAGGTATTTTAGTTGTTCCCTGTAGCATTTAATGGGACCACTAAGAACCTTGACTCCAAGTCCAAGAAGCCAAGAAGAACTCTGAGCTACCTGGGTGTGAAGAGTTTTTCTGCCCCCAACAGAGAGTTAGGATATAGGGACCCCATGCTGACCCTTCGTGTTAACACACTGTGACTTTTGGTAAGGCCCTTAACCATTCAGACTTGGTTTGCTTATCCGCAAAGTAGAGGCAGTAAGACCTACTCTGCATTTCTCAAGATTATGCGGAGACTCAAGTAATGGCTGTGAATGTGGTTTTAAAGCACAGTACAGTGATAAGGGAATGAATATATGTAACTCTCAGCCCCTACCTTGTTCTAGCCAGGGTCCCAGGTGCCCCCACTACGATTATAGCAAGGGGCCAGGCACAATGGCTCATTCCTGTAATCCCAGCACTTTGGGAGGCCAAGGTGGGAGGATCACTTGAGCCCAGAATTTCCAACTAGCCTGGGCAACATAGTGAGACCCCCACTGGCACAAACATTAAAAAAAAAAAAAGGGCCGGGCGCGGTGGCTCACGCCTGTAATCCCAACACTTTGGGAGGCCCAGACGGGCAGATCATGAGGTCAGGAGATTGAGACCATCCTGGCTAACACGGTGAAACTCTGTCTCTACTAAAAATACAAAAAAAATTAGCCGTGCGTGGTGGCGGGCGCCTGTAGTCCCAGCTACTCAGGAGGCTGCGGCAGGAGAATGGCGTGAACCCAGGAGGCAGAGCTTGCAGTGAGCCGAGATTGTGCCACCGCACTCCAGCCTGGGCGACAGAGCGAGACTCCGTCTCAAAAAAAAAAAAGAAAAAAGATTAGCCAGGCACAGTTGCACATACACGTAGGTCTAGCTGCTCAGGAGGCTAAAGGAGGAGCTCAAGGTTTCAGTGAGCTGTGATTGCACCGCTGTATTCCAGCCTGGGCGACAGAGCAGGACTCTGTCTCTTGGGGGGAAAAAAAAAAAAAAACGGATTATACCAAGTACCAAGGACTCTTTCCTCCTCCCTTTCCTTTAGCCATAGTACAGCACTCCTGGGTATCTAGACTCCCAGGCCTTGGGTTAGAGCTGTAGAGTAGGGAAGAACCATTGTTTTCTCTTTCTCAGAGCACTGGTCCCCAGGTTTCTCCTGGATGAAGTGAGCTGCTAAATTTAAACACTCAGGAATCCACAAATACTCTTGGAATTCCAGCTTAGTGAGCTTGTTCAATAATGCTTCCTGTTAAACTAACAAAGGGTGATAGCAGAAAAATGCCCGGAGACATTCCATTCCCCTGCGTCCAGGGAATTCTGCAGCTCAACTTTCTAGTAGTGTGTTAGATTAGAAAGAAACTTTAGATTGGTGTTTCTCAATTCTGGCTGAACATTAGAATCACCAGGGGAGCCTCTGCAAAATGCCCATGCCCAAGTTGTGCCTCACACCAATTAAGTCAGAATTTTTAGCAGAGGGACCCAGATATTAGCTTTTTTTTTTTTTTTTTTTGAGACAGAGTCTCGCTCTGTCACCCAGGCTAGAGTACAGAGGCACGATTTCGGCTCACTGCACCCTCCACCTCCGGGTTCCAGCGATTATCCTGCCTCAGCCTCCCAAGTAGCTGGGACTACAGGCGCCCACCATCACACCCAGATAATTTTTCATATTTTTAGTAGAGATGGGGTTTCACCATATTGGTCAGGCTGGTCTCGAACTCCTGACCTTGTGATCCACCCGCCTCAGCCTCCCAAAGTGCTGAGATTACAGGCATGAGTCACCACACCCAGCTAATTTTTGTATTTTTAGTAGAGACAGGTTTTCACCATGTTGGCCAGGATGGTCTCGATCTGTTGACCTTGTCATCGCCTGCCTCAGCCTCCCAAAGTGCTGGGATTACAGGCGTGAGCCACCGTGTCTGGCCAATATTAGCATTTTTAAAGCTCCCCAGGTGATTACGAAGTGTAGCCTATTTTGGGAACCACGACTCTAGGTGATCCAGGGAGAAGGAAAAGCAGGCCTTAGGAATTTAAGATTTTTGTGTAAAGTCATACTGCTGATTAGAGTTTGAGATCTCAATTCAACAAGCTGGTGACAGCAATGTCTGATTTTCATTGGGCATTTTACTCTGATCCAGAGTAAGCACTAAGCACTTTACAAACACAATTTAATTAATCTTCACAGTGATCCTATGAGAAAACAGGCCCAGAGAGTTTGAATAGTTTGCTGAATGTCAAAGAAACTAAATAGTGGCAGAGATCCAGTTCAACTGTTCAACCATGGTTTGAGCAGCATGCAGATGACAAGATACGAATAGGAACTTTGCCCTTAAGGAATGTAGAGTCTAGTGGGAGGAACAGGAAGCCCGTAAGCCAACAATTAAAACACAATCTGATAAGGGTTACCATAAAATTAAAGGTTGGCTGGGCATAAACCCAACACTTTGGAAGGTCAAGGCAGGTGGATCACGAAATCAGGAGTTCAAGACCAGCCTGGCCAAGATGGTGAAACCCCATCTCTACTAAAAATACAAAAATTAGCCAGGCATGGTGGCGGGTACCTGTAATCCCAGCTACTCGGGAGGCTGAGGCAGAGAATTGCTTGAACCCGGGAGGCAGAGGTTGCAGTGAGCCGAGATCAGCCACTGCACTCTAGCCTGGGCGACAGAGCAAGACTCCATCTCAAAAATAAATAAATAAATAAAATAAAATTAAATTAAATTAAATTAAATTAAATTAAAGGTTACCAAGGAAGGCACATAACTGTGGAACAGCCAAGGAGGCCTCCCAGAGGAAGAAGTACTTGAAGGAAGCTTTAAAGGATGAGTGGAAGTTAGTTTAGTGAAAAGCAAGGTAGGGAGGAAGCAGACCTAGCAAGTGCAAAGGTGATTTTGGAGAGCAAGGTGAATGCTTGCAGCTGTGCAGCAAATTCAGAATGACAACAGATTGCCTTGTTAGTGAGAGAGGAGACTGAGGAAGTATGAAGACCAGATCATTCAGCTAAGAAGTTTAAAAGAAAGAAGCATTCCAGGATTACAAAGAGGACAGTGAAAGGATCAACCATATACAAGTGTGTGTTTAAAAGATTATTGGAGGTTGGGCATGGTGGCTCATGCCTATTGCGCCCAGCACTTTGGGAGGGTGAGACAGGCAGATCACTTGAGCTTGGGAGTTCAAAACAAAATAGGGCAACAGGATGAAATCCCATCTCTACAAATAGTACAAAAATTAGCTGGGTGTTGTTGCATGCACCTGTAGTCCTAGCTACTAGGGAGGCTGAGGCGGGAGGATCACCTGAGCCTGGAGAGGTGGAGGCTGCAGTGAGCCATGATCGTGCCACTGCACTCCAGCCTGGGCAACAGAGTGACACTCTGTCTCAAAAAAAAAAAAAGAAAGATTGATTACTGGAGGCCATGAACATGACACCAAAAACATAGGTAACAACAGAAAAAAACAGGCAAATTAGGCTACATAAAAACTTAAGGACTTTTGGACATCAAAGTATACTATCAACAGAATGAAAGGGCAACTCACATAATGGTAGAAAATATTTGCAAATCATATATCTGATAAGGGCTAATATCCGGAATGCATAGAAGACTCCTATATATAAAAAAAAAAATGCCGGGCGCGGTGGCTCACGCTTGTAATCCCAGCACTTTGGGAGGCCGAGGCAAGTGGATCACCTGAGGTCGGGAGTTCAAGACCAGCCTGACCAACATGGAGAAACCCCGTCTCTACTAAAAATACAAAATTAGCCGGGGTGGTGGCACATGCCTGTAATCCCAGCTACTCGGGAGGCTGAGGCAGGAGAATCGCTTGAACCCGGGAGGCAGAGGTTGCGGTGAGCCGAGATCGCGCCATTGCACTCCAGCCTGGGCACAAAGAGCGAAACTCTGTCTCAAAAACAAACAAACAAACAAACAGCCCAATTAAAAAATGGGCAATGTCAGCAGGGTGCGGTGGCTCACACGTATAATCCTACCACTTTGGGAGGCTGGGGCAGGTGAATCACCTGAGCTCAGGAGTTCTAGACCAGCCTGACCAACATGCGAAAACCCAACTCTACTAAAAATACAAAAATTAGACAGGCATGGTGGCGTGTGCCTGTAGTCCCAGCTACTCGGGAAGCTGAGGCAGCAGAATCACTTGAACATGGGAGGCAGAGGTTGCAGTGAGCTGAGATCGCGCCACTGCACTCCAGCCTGGGTGACAGAGCAAGACTGCATCTCAAAAAAAAAAAAAAAAATTCCAAAGTCCTTAAATTAGACATTTCTCCAAATAAGATATACAAATGGCCAATAAGCACATGAAAAGATGTTCAACATCAGTAATCATTAGGGAAATGCAAATCAAAACCGCAAGATACAGTATCGCCTCACACCCAGTATGATGGCTATTTTAAAGACAAACAACAACAACAAAAAAACAGAAAATAACAACTGCTGGTAAGGATGTAGAGAAACTGGATCCCTGCATAGTGCTGGTGGGAGTGTAAAGCGGTACAAACCACTGTGTATGGTGGCTCCTCAAAAAATTAAAAATAAAATTGCCATATGATCCAGCAATTCCACTTCTGGGCACACCTCAAAAAGAAAACAGGGTCTTGGCCTGGCATGGTGGCTCATGCCTGTAATTCCAATGCTTTGGGAGGCCAAGGTGGGTGGATCATCTGAGATCAGGAGTTTGAGACCAGACGGGCCAACATGGTCAAACCCCATCTCTACTAAAAATACAAAAAAAAAAAAAAATTAGCCAGCTGTGGTGGTGCATGCGTGCAGTCCCAGCTACTTGGGAGGCTGAGGCAGGAGAATCACCTGAACCCAGGAGGTGGAGGTTGTAGTGAGCCGAGATTGCACCACTGCACTCCAGCCTGGATGACAGAGCAAGACTGTGTCTCAAAAAAAAAAATCAAAAAAAAAAAAAAAAAGAAAGCAGGGTCTTGAAGAGACACTGTATACTTAAGTTCCTAACAGCATTATTCATGATAGCCAAAAGGCAGAAGCAACTCAAGTGCCCATCAGCAGACGAATGGATAAACAAAATGTGACATATACACACACACCCAAACCACTGGATTATTCAGCCTTAAAAATGAAGGATATTCTAACATATGCTACAATATGGAAGAACCTTGAAGACATTATGCTAAGTGAAATAACCCAGTCACAAAAGGATGCATCCTGTATAGCTCTGCTTACATGAGGTACCTAGAGCAGTCAAATGTATGGAGATATAAAGCAGATGATGGGGCTGGGCGCAGTTGCTCACACCTGTAATCCCAGCACTGTGGGAGGCCAAGGCAGGCGGATCACCTGATGTCAGGAATTTGAGAGTAGACTGGCCAACATGGTGAAACCCCATCTCTACTAAAAATACAAAAAAAAAAAAAAAAAATAACTGGGAGTGGTAGTAGGTGACTGTAATGCCAGCTACTTGGGAAGCTGAGGCAGGAGAATTGTTTGAACCTGGGAGGCAGAGGTCGCAGTGAGCCACGACTGTGCCACTGCACTCTAGCCTGGGCAAGAAGCATGAAACTCCGTCTCAAAAACAAACAACAACAAAAAAAGAAAGTAGATGACAGCAGTTACCAGGGGCTGGGGGAGGAGGAATGGAGACTTTCTGAAGCTCTGATAGAGCTTCAGTTTGTGAAGATTAAAAGGATCTGTAGAGGCCGGGTGCGGTGGCTCACGCCTGTAATCCCAGCACTTTGGGAGGCCGAGGCGGGCGGATCATGAGGTCAGGAGAGTGAGACCATCCTGGCTAACACGGTGAAACCCTGTCTCTACTAAAAATACAAAAAATTAGCCGGGCGTGGTGGCGGACGCCTATAGTCCCAGCTACGCGGGAGGCTGAGGCAGGAGAATGGTGTGAACCAGGGAGGTGGAGGTTGCAGTGAGCCAAGATCGTGCCACTGCACTCCAGCCTGGACGACAGAACGAGACTCCATCTCAAAAAAAAAAAAAAAAAAGGATCTGTGGACAGATAGTGATGACGGTTGCACAAATGATTCAATAGTAAATTTTGTTATGTCTGTTTTACTGCGATTAAAAAATAAATGGTCAGCTGGGCATGGTGGTTCGCACCTGTAATCCCAACACTTTGAGAGGCCGAGGTGGGAGGATCACTTGAGTCCAGGAATTAGAGAACAGCCTGGGCAACATAGCAAGACCCCATCTCTACCAAAAAGTAAAAAAAAAAAAAAATCCTTGGAGAAAAATAATTGGCAAGAGTGTTAATAGATTTAGAGAAGTAAAAGACTCAATAGAGACACACCAGTTAGAGAGCTAATGTACAGAGGCAGAGACCTGATAAGGTCTCCTTCCACACCAGCAGGACAGCTGCAGGGAAGAGATACTACAGTTTTTCAGGGACTGGCTGGATGTAGTGTGAGGAAGAATGAGGAGCCAAGGGCTACTCCCAAGGTTCTGATTTGAGGGACTGGGGAACGGGGTGTCCATCACCAAGACAGGGACCACAAGGGAGCAGGGAAGAACAGAATTCTGAGAAGGTGATGAGTTCAGCTTTGGACATGTTGAGTTTGAAGTGCCTGGGAAACATCTAGGTGGCAATATCTCAAAAGAATCAGATATACCAACCCGGATTGCAAATGACTGGATTTTTAAAGTATGATAATAGTATTGTGGGCCGGGCGCGGTGGCTCACACCTGTAATCCCAGCACTTTGGGAGGCCGAGGCGGGCGGATCACGAGGTCAGGAGATCGAGACCATCCTGGCTAACACGGTGAAACCCCGTCTCTACTAAAAATACAAAAAATTAGCCGGGCGAGGTGGCGGACGCCTGTAGTCCCAGCTACTCGGAGGCTGAGGCAGGAGAATGGCGTGAACCCGGGAGGCGGAGCTTGCAGTGAGCCGAGATCGCGCCACTGCATTCCAGCCTGGGCGACAAAGCGAGACTCCGTCTCAAAAAAAAAAAAAAAAAAAAAAAAAGATAATAGTATTGTGGGGGTTTTTTGTTTTGTTTTGTTTTGTTTTTTCAGACCAAGTCTCACTCTGTCTCCTAGGCTGGAGTGCAGTGGCACAATCTCAGCTCACTGCAACCTCCACCTCCCAGATTCAGGTGATTCTTCTGCCTCAGCCTCTGGAGTAGCTGGGACTACAGGCACATGCCACCACGCCCAGCTAATTTTTGTATTTTTAGTAGAGACGAGGTTTCACCATGTTGGTCAGGCTGGCCTTGAACTCCTGACCTCGTGATCCACCCATCTTGGCCTCTCAAAGTGCTGGGATTACAGGCATGAGTCATCGCACCTGGCTGAGTTTTTTTTTTAAGTTTGTACCTTTTTATAGAGGATGGGGTGAATGGGGCAGGATTGGTTATGGATTGATGGTTATTGGTGCTGGGTCATAGGTACATGGAAATTCATGATGCAATTCTGTTCAAAACTCACCACAATAAAAAGTGTTTAAAATAATAATAAAGATATAAACTTACAGGCTGGAGATTGAGACATTATTTTATTATTAATGATAATAATACAAATTACTGCCATTTAGTGAGCCTCTACTTTATGCCAAGAGCTTTGCTAGGCCCTTTACGTGCATAAATTATATTTTTCATGACAATCCCCATTTTATTAAGATTCACAGATGTTAGATGTCTTCCACAGTAAGTGATAAGCATTAGATTCTATAAGCTATAGCAGAAAAAGCAAATAAAAGACGATAAAAGAACTAAACAAGGAAAAGTGGACTGCTGACATTTGGGAATAGGAAGAGGACTCCACAAAGAAGGTAGTAGACGGGCCAGGCACGGTGGCTCATGCTTGCAGTTCCAGAACTTTGGGAGGGTGAGGCGGGAGGATCACTTGAGACCAGGAGCTCAAGACTAGCCTGGGCAATATAACAAAACCCTGTCTCCACCAAAGAATCATTTTTTGTTTTAATTAGCCAGGCATGGTGATGCATGTCTGTAGTTTCAGCTACTCAGGAGGCTCAAGCAGAAGGATTGCTTGAGCTCAGGAATTCAAGGCTACAGTGAGCTAAGATCACACCACTGCACTCCAGCCTAGATGACAGAATCAGGCCCTGTCTCTTTTTTTTTTTTGAGATGGAGTCTTGCTCTGTCACCCAGGCTGGAGTGCAGTGGCGTGATCTCAGCTCACTGCAAGCTCTGCCTCCTGGATTCACGCCATTCTCCTGCCTCAGCCTCCCAAGTAGCTGGGGACTACAGGCACCTGCCACCACACCCGGCTAATTTTTTGCATTTTTAGTAGAGACAGGGTTTCACCGTGTTAGCCAGGATGGTCTCGATCTCCTGACCTCATGATCCGCCCACCTCGGCCTCCCAAAGCGCTGGGATTACAGGCGTGAGCCACCATGCCCAGCCAGGCCCTCTTAAAAAAACAAAAACAAAAACAAAAAAAGACTGGGTGCAGTGGCCCACACCTGTAATCCCAACATTTTGAGAGGCCAAGGCACACAGATCACTTGAGGTCAGGAGTTCAAGACCAGCCTGGCCAACATGGCGAAACCCTGTCTCTACTAAAAATACAAAAATTAGCTGGGATTGGTGGCGGGCACCTGTAGTCCCAGCAACTCAGGAGGCTGAGGCAGGAGAATCATTTGAACCTGGGAGGCGGAGGTTGCTATGAGCTGAGATTGCACCACTACATTCCAGCCTGGGTGACAGAGTGAGACTCCATCTCAAAAAAAAAAAAAAAAAAAAAGAACAAAGAGAGTGCTTTGCAAACCAAGGAAGAATCAAAGAACAACAGAGATTCCAGAAGAAAGTAGTTCATAGTGTCAAATGCCACACAAAGTACAAGCAAAATAGCAACTGAAAACTACTTGGAGCCAGGAGCAGTGGCTCACACCTGTAATCCCAGCACTTTGGGAGGCCCCGGCAGGTGGATCACCTGAGGCTAGAAGTTGAAGACCAGCCTGGCCAACATGGTGAAACCCTGTCTCTACTAAAAAATATACGAAAAATTAGCTGGGCATAGTGGCAGGTGCCTGTAGTCCCAGCTACTTGAGAGGCTGAGGCAGGAGAATTGCTTGAACCTGGGAGGCTGAGGCTACAGTGAACTGAGATCGTGCCATTGCACTCCAGCCTGGGCAACAAGAGCGAAACTCTGTCTCAAAAACAAACAAAGAAACAAACAAAAAATTGCTTGCTAGATTGTGCAATTAGGAGGTTGCTGTGGCCTTGGGAAGGACAACTGGAGAGGTGGGGCCAGAAATGGAGTTAAGGGTGAGTGGCTAGCAAACAGGGCCTGCTCTTTTGATAAGCTCTGCTGTGAAGTGAGCTTGCAAACTGGCTTATAGCTAGAGAGAGGTACCTTTCTGAGGTGAGAGAAGCTTGACTCTGTTTATGTGTGGAAGGAAAAGCCAGAAAGGAGAGAGTGAGGATGGAGGGAAGTGTGCTGCTGTTGATGGAGCCCAGTGCCGAGGGACTGGGAAGGATGAAATCCAGCACCCACTAAGTCACCCACTGCTGACTGGCCTTAGACAGCAGGAGGAGCACCTCCCTGTGGCCAAGAATGAAGAAAGGAGGCACTCATGGGCTGGGATTTGGGAAAGAGATGCAGGGAGCTGGGAGTAGGGGAAGGGAGTAAACCAATGGCAAGGAAGTTCCACCCAGAGACCAGTTTGTTGGCATTTCTGAGCTGGACAATCATGACAAGGCCCAAGGCGTGTCTGACTGAGGCAGTTATGTCACTAGAGTTAGAAGGTCAAGAATTCTGAAATGGAGAATCCTTGGGAACAGGTGGAGAAAAAGTCTGGTAGGATCTATCCTCAGGGAGAGATCAAGAGAAAGCTGTTTCTTGGCCTCCCACACAAATACGTTGGGATTTTAAAAAATATTTCTTAGTCCTAACTCATAAGTTACCTAACTACCTTTGCCACATTGTAAACCCATAGCTTCCTCAAGAAAAGATCAAACATTTAGAACAAGTTAGACCGAAACTGTGAAGCAGGAGTCTGCCTGATAAATATGGCTCTGTCCACTACATAATGAGTTTAATCTACTTTTCCTTTCTTTCTTTCTTTCTTTTTTTTTTTTTTTTTTGTTGTTGTTGCGACAGAGTCTTGCTCTGTTGCCCAGGGTGGAGTGCAGTGGCACAATCACAGCTCACTGCAACCTTGACTTCCTCGGTTCCAGCGATCCTCCCACCTCAGCCTCCTGAGTAGCTGGGACTACAAGCAGGTGCCACCATGCCCATCTAATTTTTTTTTTTTTTTTTTTTGAGACAGAGTCTTGCTCTGTCGCCAGGCTGGAGTGCAGTGGTGTGATCCCAGCTCACTGCAATCTCCATCACTGGGGTTAAAGAGATTCTCCTGCCTCCGCCTCCTGAGTAGCTGGGATTACAGGCACCCGCCACCACACCCAGCTATTTTTTGTATTTTTAGTAGAGATGGGATTTCACCATGTTGGCCAGGATGGTCTCAATCTATTCACCTCTTGATCCGCCCGCCTCAGCCTCCCAAAGTGCTGGGATTACAGGTGTGAGCCACTGTGCCCAGCCTCTTTTATTTTCTGTAGGGATGAGGTCTCACTGTGTTGCCCAGGTTGTTCTCAAACTCCTAGGCTCAAACCATCCTCCTGCCTTGGTCTCCCAATGTGCTAGGATTACAGGCGTGAGCCACCATGCCCGGCCTTAATCTACTTTTCCAATTTAGACTGTGACCTGGTCTCCACTCATTCCTCATTCGTTCATTCATTCATTCATTCATTCACTCATTCAGCAACATGCATTAGATGTCCTCTCCCTGCCAGGTATTTTGCTAGGCTCTGGGGATTCAAAATGAAACATCCATGGCCCTTAGGGAGTTCACAAACAAGTGAAGGAGCCAATAATTAGCTCTGACACAATAAAAAGATACTATAGCAGAGGTGGGTGGAAAGTGCAATGGATCATGTGGACACCGAGAAAGGAACCTGGATTTGGGGAAAGCAGCACAGAAGAGCTGATGTGTGAGACGAAGCTTAAAGGAGAAGCAGAGTGCACCAGGCTGCAAAATGCAGCAAGTGAGAAAGGTGTGACTACCCAGATACAGTCAGGAAACTCAACAATCTGGTTTGGCAGAGTAGTAGTTCTTAAACTGTATTCTACACAAAAATCAGCTGCAGTATCATTAAAATGCGGGTTCGAGGTATCAGCAACAGCTGGCTCAGTAGTTCTGGAGCACAGGAATTTGCATTTTCCATTCAGTAGGTCTCGTGCCCAGGAATCATGTCCTGAACGATTCGGAAGAAGATGGTCCACAGACTACACTGAGAAACCCTGGGCTAGAGTATGGGGCACGTGGCAGGTGGAAGGAGAGGGTATTGGGATGAAGCAGAATTATTTATTTATTTATTTATTCATTCATTTATTTTTGAGACAGAGTCTTGCTCTGTCGCCCAGGCTAGAGTGCAGTAGCGTAATCTCAGCTCACTGCAACCTCTACCTCCCGGGTTCTAGCGATTCTCCTGCCTCAGCCTCCCAAGTAGTTGGGACTACAGGCGTGCACCACCACGCCCGGCTAATTTTTGTATTTTTAGTAGAGACAGGGTTTCACCTTGTTGGCCAGGCTGGTCTCGAACTCCTGGCCTCAGGTGATCCACCCTCCTTGGCTTCCCAAAGGGTTGGGATTACAGGCGTGAGCCACTGCGCCTGGCCTGAAGCAGGAACTTTGGTCAGGACCACATTGTGCTAAGGAATTGGAAGCTGAGTTTATAGGCAGTGAGGCATCCTTTGGGAATGCCCTGATGAAATGCATTGGAAAGCCCAGTCTGGAGCAGTATCAATGATGGCCTGGAGAAAAAGAGGGTCACTGAATGTAGGCAAGGCATGAAGGGTCTCTGTAAGGGAAAGGGATTCAGAGATCAAACCACAACAAGGACCCTGATGCTAATACCTACTCATGAGCTGGGGGCTGCAGGACATCCCCCAGCTCCTCGGAGGCAAGTACCCCCAGCAGACAAATAGCCTGGACTTTGTAACAGCCAAAGGGGCCCACACAGTGCTTGCGGGCCTGTGCAGCATCCAGGCAGGGACACTGCCTGGCATTCTAAAGGCCTGTGCTGAGTCATCTTTCACAGGAACCAGCTTCTCAAGTCTCTGGGATCCTGTTTAACAAGCTGTTACTGACTTTCCCTTGGCTTCCAGGCCAAGGAAGAAGAAAGAATAAATATTAACCAAAGGTACGGCTGTGGCAGTGTGCCCAGGGCCCCTCCCTTTCCTTCTCTCCCCATAACCCCTGCCCTAGAAGCTACAATAAACTGCTGATCTCCCAGTTTCATGATCCTCTTGGCTGATCCTGCAGAAAAAGGACGGAGGTGAGCACCTCTCAGAGCAGCCCTGAGGCTGGAGAGGACTTGGTGGTAACCTGCTGTTTTTCTGGGAAGGGCCCTAGAGCTGGCTAAGGAGAACTCATCTCACTGCCTGGGCCTGACCTCCAGGGAGAGGCTCTTAGCACACCAGACTGTTTCTCAGGGTAATTTCCCAGTTGACTGGGACAAAGGGGTGACTCTGCATAACACTATTCCCTTTCCTGGGTTTCGATTTCCTCCTCTGTCAGATGATGAAGTTGAACTCCAAAAGCCTCACCTCGTCCTATCATTCCACGAGCTCCGCTGACTGGGGCTAAACATTCTCTGCTGGGTGCTGCTTTCCTCCAACATCCCCACCCTCATGAGGGCCAGGAGGTATTTCAGATCCCCTCAGGACATACCCATCCATTTATTTATTGTTTTCTTTTTTTTTTTTTTTTTTTTTTTTTGAGACGAGTCTCACTCTGTCGCCCAGGATGGAGTGCAGTGGTGCGATCTTGGCTCACTGCAACCTCTGCCTCCCAGGTTCAAGCGATTCTCCTACTTCGGCCTCTTAAGTAGCTGGGATTACAGGCGCCTGCCACAGTGCCTGGCTAATCTTTGTATTTTTAGTAGAGACGGGGTTTCACCATGTTGGCCAGGCTAGTCTCAAACTCCTGACTTCAGGTAATACGCCTGCCTTGGCCTCCCAAAGTGCTGGAATTACAGGCGTGAGATTACAGGCATGAGCCTCTGCTCCTGGCCTATTTATTTATTGTTGACTGAGCATCCTACTAGGAGCAAATAATAACAGCCAACATTTTTTAGTCCATTCTATGTATCAAGCACTGTTAAACATTTCACATTTATACATTATCTTATTTGCTCATCACAACAACTCTATGAAGTAAATACTATTATTATTTCATAAATGAAAAAATTGAGGCTCAGAGAGATTAAGTAACTTGCCCAAGAACATTCAGCCAGTAAAACAGCTGAGACCCTATCAGCTCCAGGTCAGTAAACTCCAAAGCCCATGGTCTTTCCATTCTGTCACACTTACAACACTGGTTAACCAAGGACCAGTGAAGTGCAGATCACAGCCTATACCAGGGTTGCTGGGGAAAGGGGTTGGGGGTGGGGCCTGTGGAGAGGGAAGGGAGTAAAGACAGACCCAGTGATGAAATTATTTTTATTTATTTATTTATTTAGAGACAGAATCTTACTCTGTCACCCAGGGTGGAGTGCAGTGGCATGATCTCAGCTCACTGCAACCTCCACCTCCCGGGTTCAAGTGATTCTCCTGCCTCAGCCTCCCGAGCAGCTGGGACTACAGGCATATGCCACCACACCCAGCTAATTTTTGTATTTTTAGTAGAGATGGGGTTTCACTATATTGGCCAGGGTGGTCTTGAACTCCTCACCTCGTGATCCACCCGCCTCGGCCTCCCAAAGTGCTAAGATTACAGGCATGAGCCCCCATGCCCAGCCTGAAATTATTGAATGAGAATAATCGTGGTGCCTACTTCAATTGATGATTGTGAGAATTAAAGAAATAATAATGTCATAAGTGCTTTTAAAGGCAGTTACTGATATATAACAGTAACTATTGTTATTAATAAATGCTATATAGTTAACCATTTGTGTAGTTGTCATTTTTTAAACTATGTTAACATATACATAACATAAAATTTGCCATCTTGCCAGGCATGGTGGCTCACGCCTGTAATCCCAGCACTTTGGGAGGCTGAGGTGGGTGGATCACCTGAGGTCGGAAGTTCGAGACCAGCCTGACCAACATGGAGAAACCCGGTCTGTACTAAAAATACAAACATTAGCAGGCGTGGTGGTGCATGCCTGTAATCCCAGCTACTCAGGAGGATGAGGCAGGAGAATCGCTTGAATCCGGGAGGTGGACGTTGCAGTGAGCCGAGATCGTGCCATTGCACCCTAGCCTGGGCAACAAAAGCGAAAAAAAAAAAAAAAAAATTTGCCATCTTAGGCTGTAATCCCAGCACTTTGGGAGGCTAAGGCAGGCAGATTGCTTGAGCTCAGGAGTTTGAGACCAGCCTAGGCAACATGGCAAAATCCCATCTCTCCAGAAAAATAGCTGGGTGTGGTGGCATGCGCCTGTGATCCCAGCTACTTTGGGGGGCTGAGGTGGGAGGATCGCTTGAGCCTAGGATGTTGAGGCTGCAGTAAGCCAAGATTCCACCACTGCACTCCAGCCTGGGGGACAGAGTGAAACCCTACCTAAAAAGAAAAAAAAAAAAAAAATTGCCAACCAGGCACGGTGGCTCACGCCTGTAATCCCAGCACTTTGGGAGGCCGAGGCAGGTGGATCATCTGAGGTCAGGAGTTCGAGACCAGCCTGGCCAACATGGTGAAACCCCATCTCTACTAAAAAATACAAAAATTAGCCAGGCATGGTGGCAGGCGCCTTAATCCCAGCTACTTGGGAGGCAGAGGCAGGAGAATCGTTTGAACCCAGGAGGCAGAGGTTGCAGTGAGCCAACATAAAGCCATTGCACTCAAACCTGGGGGACAAGAGCGAGACTTCTCAAAAAAAATTGCCATTTTAACCACTTGTAAGTATACAGTTCAGCGGCATTAAATGTATTCGTATTATTGTGCAACCATCACCACCATCTATCTCCAGAACTTTTTCATCTTCCCAAGCTGAAACTGCCATTTGTTCTTAATAGTTATTAATATAAGCCTTTATTATCATGCTAAATATTTGTATGTTCCTGTCTCCTTAACAAAAGGCAGTAAGTTGTAGTAGACGGCAAGAGGTGGAGATTATGGCCCTTGGTTCAAATTCAGATTCTTGTACAGTCTAAATGAACTTGAATAATTCACTTAAATCCTCAACATCTGTTCCTCCAGGTAGATGATACCAACACATAGAGACCACACAGGGCTGTAGTTAGTATTAGATCAGATCACTGGGGTTAAAGTACTTTGAAAACTCCACGCAAAGTGCTTCACAAATATTAGATTGGTGGACACTTTCATGCTCCTAGATCAGCTCTTGGCACAAACTAGTAACTGAATGAACCCTGATGCGCCAAGTTGTTGGGCCATACTGCTCCCTGGTGGTAGTCACGAAACGTGCAGAGTCTTTGCTGCTTCAGGTGCTCTTGGGGTTGGTTGGGTAAGATCAGGAGCTGGCCGAGGGTACTTTTCCTTCTCCGCTGAAGACACTCCCCAGGCCAGACCCTCGATGACGGAAGAGCCAGTCTCCTCTCTGTGCTCTCAACTTTCTCTTACTGCTTTTGCTTATGCTGTTCCACCTTACAATCGGTGCCTCCTCCAAACCCTAAATCTTCAGATCCTCTCATATCCAGCTCTTCCAGGAGGGATCTCGCACCACTTTTGTTTGTTTGTTTGAGACGGAGTCTTGCTCTGTCGCCCAGGCTGGAATACAGTGGCATTATCTCTGCTCACTGCAGCCTCCACCTCCCGGCTTCAAGTGATTCTCCTGTCTCATCCTCCCGAGTAGCAAAGATTACAGGCACGTTGCCACTACGCCCGGCTAATTTTTGTATTCTTAAGTGGAGATGGGGTTTCACCATGTTGGCCAGCTGATCTCGAACTCCTGACCTCAACTGATCCACCTGCCTTGCCCTCCCAAAGTGCTGGGATTACAGGCGTGAACCACCACACCTGGCCATCCCCCACCGTTTTTTTAAACCTACAGAATTCACAGCCTGTATTTGACTGTATGCTATTGTATAGTTCTCTCCAAACTATGTTTTGGGGTTTCTTTTTTGTTTGTTTTCTGTCTCTTGTTTGAGACAGGGCCTCACTCTGTCACCCAGGCTGGAGTGCAGTGGCGCAATCACGGCTCATTGAAGTCTCAACCTCCCCGGCTCAAGCAATTCTCCTGCCTCAGCCTCCCGAGTACCTGGGACCACAGACTTGTGCCATCACACTGGCAAATTTTTTATTTTGTGAAGACAGGGTCCTACTATGTTGCCCAAGCTGGTCTCAAACACCTGGGCTCAAGTGATCCTCCCGCACTGGCTTCTCAAATTGCTGGGATTACAGGCATGAGCCACCGTGCCTGGCCAAACTGTGGTTCTTTGATAGAATTTCCTGGTTTAAAAAAAAAAAAAAAAAGTGTTCCCTACAGTTTCCAGAGCACGAGCTGAAGGGATTGACGGGCACCTCAAAGGCTACACACTTTTCACGGCCTGGTCTCTTCCAGGTATAGCACTGGGTACTTTTATATACATGTCAACAAATCCTCAGGATAATTCTAAGGCAATTCTACTGCAAATGAGATATTATTTTAATTTACAGTTGACAAAAACTGAGCCTCAGAAAGGTTGCATGGCCTACTCCAGGTCATACAGCTAGTAAGTATGCAGTATAGGTTTGAACCTATGTGCCTGGTTGTATCTCCCATGCCAACTCCTATCCATTGGCCGCACCTGCCTGAAACAGTGAATTGAGAAATAACTCCTAGGTTTTGAATTCTTAATTGTTGAATTAAGAGGGTAAAGTGCCAGGTTCGATTAGTCGTGGCTGCCATGAGTGAGGAATGGTGAGTGGTGATGTACAAGCCTGGTATTTGCCATTCTCCCATTACCCCATGCCAGATAGTTCTACGGGAGGCTACTCAACTTGATTCTGAACATGGTTTTAAGAAAGAATGATCCAGCCTGGGCAACAATGTAAAACCCCGTCTCTACAAAAAACACAAAAATTCCCCAGGTGTGGTAGCGTGTCCCTGTGGTCCCAGCTACTTGGGAGGCTGAGGTGGGAGGATCACTTGAGTCTGGGAGGTCGAGGCTGCAGTGAGCTGAGATCACACCACTGCACTCCAGCCTGGGTGACAGAGTGAGACTTTGTCTCAACAAAAACAAAAACAAACAAAAAAAGGAATGATATGTTGAATAGGCATGAGCTCTAATGTAAGACTGACCTGTATTAAAATCCAGCTCCATTTGTTTTTAGAACTTGGAGCAGTTACTTGGCCTGTTGAAGCCTTAGATTCCATTTGTGTTAAATATGCTTAATAATGTCTGGGTTGTTATGAGGGTTTAATAGGATTAATTCTGTAAATGCCCCTGGCATGGTGCCTGGCATAGAGTAAGTACTCAACTAGTGTTATTCCCCTCGCCCTCCCATGGCTCTGTTGCCCAGGCTGGAGTGCAGTGGCACAATCTTGACTCACTGCAACCCCGCCTCCCAGGTTCAAGTGATTCTCCTGCCTCACCCTCCCAAGTAGCTGGGACTACAGGTGCCCGCCACCACACCCGGCTAATTTTAGTAGAGTTGGGGTTTCACCATGTTGGCCAGGCTGGTCTCTAACTCCTGGCCTCAAGTAATCTACCCACCTTGGCCTCCCAAAGTGCTAGGATTACAGGTGTGAGCCACCGCACCCAGCCCACTGCAATGTTTTTTACAATGATAAAAATTAGGGGGGAAAACCCCTAAATGTCTAACTATTGAAGAATGACTAAATTATGTCAACTTGATGGAATATAATGCAGCTATTAAAAATGAAAATTATGAACAATATTTTAAATACTTTAAGACTGTATAATAACATGAAAAATAATAAAATCAAAGTTAAAATTTATTTAAAAATAAGAGAAAATTGCAGCAAAGTAACTGGGAGAAAAAAATTTACCTTTGTTCTTTTGACAAGGCTGAATGAAAACTTAGACTTAGTTCTTTAATTATAACAAGAGCTCTAATTCTGAGTGAATCTCTGAAGAGATAGCTATAATCTCCCAATATTTTGAACTCATTTGGCATGGGGTGGGGTGGGGGGAAGGGCATTGTTCTTACTGAAGAAAGAAGGAAAGAAAAGCCTTTGAATTAGGCCCTGACACTGCCTGCATGTCCAGGAAATACTTTAAAAGCACCAAGTCATTAATCACAAGCTTTTAGAACAGGAATAAGCCATTCTAATTAATTTCTTTAAAATAAATTTATTTTTGGAGACAGGGTCTCACTCTGTTGCTCAGGTTGGAGTGCAGTGGTGCAATCACAGATCACTATAGCCTCTACCTCCTGGGCTCAAGTGATTCTCCCACCTCAGCCTCCAAAGTAGCTGGGACTACAGGTGCATGCCACCATGCCCAGGTAACTTTTGTATTTGTTCTATTTTGAGATGGGGTTTCACCATGTTGCCCAGGCTAAAAATAAATATATTTGAGTAATAGAAACTATGGATCACTAAACATTCATTACAGAACACTGAGCATTTGTGAGTCCACTTCCGGGCTCTGAGAAGAAGTAATGAGGAAGGAAAGGGTAGGAAGCAAATTGAATCAAGTGGTAAGAAAATCTTGTATCCAAGGTGGGTGGGAAGGGGGCGTGGTGCTGTTCAACAGAAAACTAGCATACATGGCAGTGGGGGCGCACGGCGGGGTGGTTACAGAGCTGGTGCTCTCTGAAGGATCAGGCCCCTTCTCTTCACGTTAGGATTCCTGTTTTCCTCCACGCTGGTTCTGATCTAAAATTAGGATGCGGTGACTTCTCAGAAGCTCAGTCTTTAATTCATGGAAACAGCGTGACCTGAAACAACCTACATCACCAACCCTGGGGCACAAATCAGGTCACATCTCTTCCATTGTTCTTCTCTTTTCTCTCTCTCTCCTTCTCTTTTTTAAGATGGGATCTCACTCTGTCACCCAGGCTGGAGTGCAGTGGCATGATCACAGCTCACTGTAGCCTTGACCTCCTGTGCTCAAGTGATCCTCTCACCTCAGCTTCCCAAGTAGCCGAGACTACAGGCATGCACTACCACACACGGGCCTTCCACTTTTCAAAACAAAACCAGCTTGACCACCCATGTGCCAGGTTAGCAGAAAGTCCAATATCCCTTTCTCCTCCCCTTGAGCTGTCCAACATCCCTGGTGTTTACTCCATCCAAAGGGATCAGCTTTGTTTCCAAGAGCTTCTAGGACGAGCACCCGGCCCATTGCCTGATTTTTTTTTTTTTAAGAGTATTGGTTAAGTCGGCCGAGCGCAGTGGCTCACACCTATAACCCCAACGCTTTGGGAGGCCAAGGTGGATGAGTCACCTGAGGTCAGGAGTTCAAGACCATCCTGGCCAACATGGTGAAACCCCATCTCTACTAAAAATACAAAAATTAGCCAGGCATGGTGGTGGGCACCTGTAATCCCAGCTACTTGGGAGGCTGAGGCAGGAGAATGGCTTGAACCTGGGAGGTGGAGTTTGCAGTGAGCTGAGATTGTGCCACTGCACTCCAGCCTGGGCAAGAAGAGAGAAACTCCATCTCAAAAAAAAGAAAAAAAAAAAAGTATTGGTTATTTTGTAGGATAGTCTTCAATTTGGGTTTGTCTGACATTTTCTCATGATTACATTGAAGTTATGCATATTGGGAAGAATACTAATTTTTTTCTTTCTTTTGAGACAGGTTCTTGTTCTGTCACCCAGGCTGGAATGTAGTGGCACAATCTCAGCTCACTGCAACCTCTGCCTCCTGGGTTCAAGCAATTCTCCTGCCCCAGCCTCCCAAGTAGCTGGGACTACAGGCACACACCATGACATCTGGCTAATTTTTATATTTTTGGTAACGGGGTTTCGCCACGTTGGCCAAGCTGGTCTTGAACTCCTGACCTCAAGTGATCTGCCCACCTCGGCCTCCTGAAGTGCTGGGTTACAGGCGTGAGCCACTGCACCCAGCCTTTTTGCTATATTTTGAGTTAATTTCTTAGTCATTGTCCTGGGAATTACAATTAACATCTTATTTAATAACAACTTAAGTTTAGATAAATGCCAACTTAATTTCATTATTACACAAAAAATTTGCTCCTATATAGCTTTGGTTCCCTCTCCCCTTCTTTGTGCTATTATTGTCACACAAAATACATCTTAATATATTGTGTGCATTATCAATGCAGGTTTATAATTATTGCATTAGGTACTTATCTTTTAAATAGGATAGGAAAAAATTAAACAAAATTAATCAAGAATACATTTATGCTACCTTTTATATTTACCTATGGAGTTACCTTCAATGGTTTATTTTATTTCTTCATGTAGATTCAAATTACTGTCTACTGTCATTTCAGTCTGAAGGACCTCCTCTAGGATTTCCTTTTTTTTTTGAGATGGAGTCTCACTCTGTTGCCCAGGCTGGAGTGCAGTGGCATGATCTCGGCTCACTATAACCTCTGCCTCCTAGGTTCAAGCAATTCTTATGCCTCAGTCCCCCGAGTAGCTGGGATTACAGGTGCGTGCCACTACGCCCAGCTAAGTTTTATTTTATTTTTAGTAGAGACGAGGTTTCACCATGTTGGCCAGGCTGATCTCAAATTCCTGACCTCAGGTGATCCACCTGCCTTGGCCTCCCAAAGTACTGGGATTACAGGAGTCAGCCACCAAGCCTGGCCTAGGATTTCTTATAGGTCAGGTTTACTAGCGATGAAATCTTTCAGTCTTTATCTTAGAATGTCTTAATTTCTTTTTTTCCCTCCTCCATTTTTGAAGAATAGTTTTGTTAGAGAATTCTGCGGTGACAGGGGGTGTTTTTTTCTTTCAGCACTCTTAATATATGTCATCCCACTGCCTTTTGGCCTTTATGGTTTCTGATGAGAAATTGGGTGTTAATCTTATTGAGCATCCATTATACACAATGAGTCCTTCCTTCCTTCCTGCCTCCCTTCCTCCCTCTTCTCTCTTTCTTTCTTTTTTTCTTTCTTTTCTTTTTCTTTCTTTCCTTCCTTCCTCTTTCTTTCTCTCTCTCTCTTTCTTTCTCTCTCTCTTTCTTTTTTGTGAGACAGGATCTCACTCTGTCGCCCAGGCTGGAGTGCAGTGGTATGATCATGGCTCACTATAGCCTGGCCTTCCAGGCTCAATCAATCCTCCCACCTCAGCCTCTCAGGTAGCTGGGAATACAGAAATGCACCACCATGCCCAGTTAATTTTTGTATTTTTTGTAGAGACAGGGTCTTACCATGTCTTGAACTGGTCTTGAACTCCTGGGCTGGTCTTGAACTCCTGGGCTCAAGCAATCTACCTGCCTCAGCCTCCCAAAGTGCTAGAATTACAGGCATGAATCACCACGCCCAGCCTAGTTCTTTTTTGTTTTTGTTTTTTTTTAAGAAGCAAAGTCCCACTCTGCTACCCAGGCTTCAGTGCAGTGGCATGATCATGCCTCGCTGCAGCCTTGAACTCCTGGGCTCAATCAATGCTTCTGCCTCAGCCTCCCAAGTAGCTAGGACTACAGGCACATGCCACTGAGTCTGGCTTTTTTTTTTTTTTTTTTTTTTTTTTTTTGGAGAGACAGGGTCTCACTATGTATCTCAGGCTGATCTTGACCTCCTGGCCCCTTAGGTGATCTTCCTGCCTCAGTCTCCCAAACTGCTGCTGGGATTACAGCCCACCATGCCCAGCCTCTTTTTTTTTTTTAAATTTGAGATCGGGTCTCACTATATTGCCCAAGCTAAACTCAAACTCCTGGGCCCAAACTATCCTCCCACCTCAGCCTTCTGAGTAGCTGGGACTACAGCATGAGTACCACACCCAGCTTGTGATGAGTCACCACTGTCTTACTGTTTTCAAGATTTCTCTCCTGCCTTTGGCTTATAACAATTTGACTACAATGTGTCTTGGTGTGAATCTCTTTGAGTTTATTTTACTTGGATTTTATTGAGCTTTTCAGATGTATAGATCAATGTTTTAAATTAAATTTAGAAAGTTTTCAAGTTTTCAGCCATTATTTCTTTAAAGATTCTTTCTGCTCCTTTTTTTTCTCTCCTCTCCTTCTGGAACCCCAGAAGGTCTCTTAGGCTCTCTTCATATATCTTCATTCTTTTATTTTTCTGTTCCTCAGACTTGATAATCTCAATTGATTCATTTTTAAATTCATTGATATTTTCTTCTGTCTGCTCAAATCTACTGCTGAACTCGTCTGGTGAATTTTTCATTTCAGTTATTGTACGTTTCAAATCAAGGATTTCAATTTGGTTGCTCTTTTTTTTTTTTTTTTTTGAGATGGAATCTAGCTCTTTGCCTTAGCCTTTGCTTCATGCTTGTGAAGAGTCTGAAGATCAGCCAGAAAACTTAGGGCATTCTCAGATCTTTCCTAAACGTGTGCATAGGCCTCGGCATGCATGTGGCTTTCTGGTTTCCCAAGGATATGTCAGTTTTTCAAAGTCCTTCTCCAAAGCATCTCATTCTTCAGTCTTCTCTCCCAAGCTTTATATTAGCCTATTGTTTGCCCCAACTGTTATCCAATGCCCCAGGCAGCAATAACCAAAACATTTGCCTGTAAATATCTTCAACAAATGCTCCTTGGGTAGCCACACTCACCACTAGAGTGTTCTAAGTTAGACAAGATAAAGGTAAGCCCTTGAGAAAGTCCTCCAGGGAGCCACCATATAGGTCAAAACAAACAAAAACAATTCCTTGTCAATTAGGTCCATTCTCTTCCCTCTAGTACTGGTACCTATACTGGGACTGTAGCTATTTTCTCCAAATTCACTGCTAACCTGGGGATGAGACCAGAGTAAGTTAAAACACTACAACTTGCTATTCTTACTAAGATTCAGCTGTCTTTTTTATGAAAACATTCCATTGGCTGCTACAGGCCTTTTGGTTAGTGTCCAGAGTTCTGAAAAGTTGATTCTAACAGTTTGTTTGTTTTTTTAGATGGAGTCTCACTCTGTCACCAGGCTGGAGTGCAGTGGCACGATCTTGGCTCACTGCAACCTCTGCCTCCCGGGTTCAAGCAATTCTCTTGCCTCAGTCTCCTAAGCAGCTGGGACTAGAGGCGCATGCCACCATGCATGGCTAATTTTTGTATTTTTAGTAGAGACAGGGTTTCACCATGTTGGCCAAGATGGTCTCGATCTCTTGACCTCATGATCCACCCGCCTCGGCCTCCCAAAGTGCTGGGATTACAGGTGTGAGCCAGCGTGCCTGGCCAAGTCTAACAGTTTTAATCAACCTTTTGGTTGCATTTATGGAGAGATAAACTTTTGGATTTCCTTACTCTACCGTTTTTCACTGATAACACTTCAGTATTCCTTATTACTGGTAATGTTAACTTTGATCACTCAGTTAAGGTGGGGTCTGACAGGTTTCTCCACTGCAAAGTTACTATTTTTTCTTTTTCGTATGCTATTCTAGAGGTCAGCAAACCATGGCTGAAGGCCTAAATCCAACTCATTGCCTGTTTTTATAAATAAAGTTTTACTGGCATACAGCCGCACTCATTCATTCACACATTTTTTTATGGCTGCTTTCATGCTACAACAGTAGGGGTGAGTTGTTGCAAAAGAGACCATATGACTTAAACAGCCTAATATATTTCCTATTTGGGTCTTTGCTGACCCCTGCATGATTTGTTAGAAGTGCACCACTAAATCAGCCCACACTTAGGGAAGGGGAATTAAGCTTTCCATTGTGGAGGGAGGCATATCAAAGCATTTCGGGACATATGTTAAAAACAAGATAATTAATGCATATTTGGAGGTTTATATTTAAATGCTATGTAAATATCCTGGTGCTCCTTAGAGTTTTGCCCACCAATATTAGCTTCATCAGTGGACTTTATCTGCAGCAATTATTACTGTGGTGTTCTAATGGTAATTTTCTGTCTCCTTCATTCTTTTTTTTTCTCACTGTCACCCAGGTTAGAGTGCAGTGGCATGATCTCTGCTCACCTCAGCCTCCACTTCCTGGGTTGAAGTGATGCCCCTGCCTCAGCCTCCTGAGTAGCTGGGATTACAGGTGTTCGCCACAATGCCCAGTTAATTTTTTTTTTTTTTTTTAGGATGAAGTCTCGCTCTATCACCCAGGCTGGAGTGCAGCAGCGCCATCTCCGCTCACTGCAACCTCCACCTCCTGGGTTCAAGCAATTCTCCTGCCTCAGCCTCCTGAGTAGCTGGGATTATAAGCGGCCACCATCACACATGGCTAATTTTTGTATTTTTAGTAGAGATGGAATTTCACCATATTGGCCAGATTGGTTTCAAACTCCTGACCTCAGGTGATCCACCCCCGGATAATTTTTTTTGTATTTTTAGTAGAGTCAGGGTTTCGCCATGTTGGCCAGGCTGAGGCTGGTCTTGAACTTCTGACCTCAAGTGATTCGCCTACCTTAGCCTCCCAAAGTGTTGGGATTACAGGCGTGAGCCACTGCGCCCGAGTTCTTTCATTCCTTTGACATGTCTTAATTAGAATTCTTCTGTAAGGGATATTTGTTCCTTCTTTACAATTTATTTATTCAATCTTTTAATTATATAGGTATGAGCTGATAGATACTTATTTTATTGTTTGAGTCATAACCCATTACTATCATAATTCGTTTTGTCACTCAAATTGTTCTACCTTTAGCCATTGGAGGTCTCTCAGGTTGGCTCCTGTGTCCTTTTGACATGTCCAGTCCTGCTTACTCACTTGTTTATACATTTATTTTTGAACACTTTCTTTCTTTCTAGCACTATAAGATGCTCTAAATTCATCTGGTATTATCACAGACTCAGCCCTTGGGCTTTATTATTTTATTTTATTTTATTTTATTTATTTTGAGACAGAGTCTCACTCTGTTCCCCAGGCTGGAGTGCAGTGGTGCAGTCTCAGCTCACTGCAACCTCCCCCTCCCAGATTCAGGCGATTCTCCAGCCTCAGCCTCCTGAGCAGCTGGGATTACAGGCATGCACCATCATGCCTGGCTAATTTTTGTATTTTTAGTAGAGACAGGGTTTCACCATGTTGGCCAGGCCAGTCTTGAACTCCTGACCTCAAGTGATCTGCTGGCTTTGGCCTCCCAAAGTGCTGGGATTACAGGAGTGAGCCACTGCTCCTGACCTATAGTTTTAAAGAAGATTTTAAATAGCATTATAAACTGGGAAAAGAAACCCATAGTTCAGGATTTGAGGCACTTTCTCTTGGTTGAGAGACAACTGGTGCAATGGAGAACACAGTACAAGGTATTGAGTTAGAAACCTAAATTTATGACCTTGGGCAAGTCCCTTGAACTCTCTCCCTTTTTTACTTTTATCCACAGAATAAAAATATCAATGGTCACCTCACAGGATTCTTGTGAGAATGTTGTTTGTTTTACGAAGTAGGATGTAAATGCTGGATTCTTTGGTAATGCACACCCTCTACTCTCATTTTCTTCTTCACTTTCTTTCCTTCCCACTTTCCTTCTTTTTTTCTGGTCCTACCTCTCTCCTCCTCTGTCTGTGTTTTGGGCCCACTGGGGGCCCCCTGTAGCACTACAGATGAAGCCAGTGGGGTCTAAGTCATAACACTTCTTATAAAGAAGGGTTGCACCAGGACCAGCCCACATAGTCAAATTTGTTTTTCTGTTGTCCCCAGAAAGCCACTTTAAGGACTCCCTTGCTGTTCTAAGCAGACTGCTTCTTGCACACATTTCCTCCCACCACCCAATGAAGGGCAGGGGCTGTGCTTTACATATTACATCTTTGTAACCCCCTCACCTCCCTTACTGCACAAGGCTTTCCAAATAGTCTTTAGAAGTCAACCTTGGATGCAGACTTTAACACACACATATTCTGCATGTTTTTTGTTTTGTTTCATTTTGAGGCGGAGTTTCGCTCTTGTTGCCCAGGCTGGAGTACAATGGCGCAACCTCAACTCATCGCAAACTCTGCCTCTTGGGTTCAAGCGATTCTCCTGCCTCAGCAGGAGAATCCCAAGTAGCTGGGATTACAGGCATGTGCCACCACGCCTGGCTAATTATGTATTTTTTTTTTTTTTTTTTTTTTTTTTTTTTTTTTAGTAGAGACAGGGTTTCACCATGTTGGCCAGGTTGGTCTCGAACTCCCTACCTCAGGTGATCCACCTACCTTGGCCTCCCAACGTGCTGGGATTACAGGCATGAGCCACCATGCCTGGCCCATATTCTGCATTTTAGTACACATTCTACATGTTGTCAGTAGGTATTTGATATGTTTTGGCTCTGTCCCCACCCAAATCTCAACCTGAACTCCCATGTATTATGGGAGGAACCTGGTGGGAGGTGATTGAATCATGGGGGTGGCTCTTTCTTCTGCTGTTCTCATAATGAGTAAGTCTCACAAGATCTGATGGTTTTAAAATGGGAGTTTCCCTGCACAAGCTCTCCTCTCGTCTGCTGCCATGTGAGACATGCCTTTCACCTTCTGCCATGATTGTGAGGCCTCCCCAGCCATGTGAAACTGTTAATCTCTTTCTTTTGTAAATTGTCCAGTCTTGGGTATGTCTTTACCAGCAGTGTGAAAATGGACTAACACAGTAAACTGGTACCGAGAGTGGGGTGCTGCTGAAAAGATACCCGAAAATGTGGAAGCAACTTTGGAACTGGGTAATCGGCGAAGGTTGCAACAATTTGGAGGGTTCAGAAGAAGACAGGAAAATGTGGGAAAGTTTGAAACTCCCTAGAGACTTGTTGAATGGCTTTGACCAAAATGCTGATAATGATAAGGACAATGAAATCCAGGCTGAGGTGGTCTCAGATGGAGATGAGGAAGTTATTGGGAACTAGAGCAAAGGTGACTTCTGTTATGTTTTAGCAAAGAGACTGGTGGCATTTTGCCCCCGCCCTGGAGATTTGTGGAACTTGGAACTTGAGAAAAATGATTTAGGGTTTCTGGCAGAAGAAATTTCTAAGCAGCAAAGCATTCAAGAGGTGACCTGGCTATTGTTAAAAGCATTCCGTTTTAAAAGGGAAACAGAGCATAAAAGTTTGGAAAATGTGCAGTCTGACAATGCAATAAAGAAGAAAAACCCATTTTCTGAGGAGCAATTCAAGCCAGCTGCAGAAATTTGCGTAAGTAATAAGGAGCCTAATATTAATCCCTGACAGTGGGAAAAATGTCTCCGGGGCAGTCAGAGGTCCTCACAGCAGCACCCCCCATCACAGGCCTGGAGGTTAAGGAGAAAAAAAATGGTTTAGTGGGCCGGGCCCAGGGTCCCTCTGCTGTGTGCAGTCTAGGGACTTGGTGCCCTGCAGCCAGCTGCTGCAGCTATGACTAAAAGGGGCCAAGGTACAGCTCAGGTTGTTGCTTCGGAGGGTGGAAGCCCCAAGTCCTGGCAGCTTCTACGTGGTGTTCAGCCTGCAGGTGAACAGAAGTCAAGAACTGAGGTTTGAACTAAAGTCAAGAACTGGCCTAGATTTCAGAAAATGTATGGAAATGCCTGAATGCCCAGGCAGAAGTTTGCTGCAGGGGCAGGGCCCTCATGGAGAACCTCTGCTAGGGCAGTGCAGAAGAGAAATGTGGGGTCTGAGCTCCCACAGAGTCCCTACTGGGGCACCGCCTAGTGGAGCTGTGAGAAGAGGGCCACCATCCTCCAGACCCCAGAATAGTAGATCCACTGACAGCTTGCACTTTGCACCTGGAAAAATCAGACATTCAACATCAGCCTGTGAAAGCAGCCAGGAGGGGCGTTATACCCTGCAAAGCTACAGAAGCAGAGCTGCCCAAAGCCGTGGGAGCCTACCTCTTGCATCAGTGTGACCTGGACGTGAGTCATAGAGTCAAAGGAGATCATTTTGGAGCTTTAAGATATGACTGCGGGGCCGGGCATGGTGGCTCACACCTGTAATCCCAGCACTTTGGGAGGCCGAGGCTGGCAGATCACAAGGTCAGGAGATTGAGACCAGACCATCCTGGATAACATGGTGAAACCCCCTCTCTACAAAAAATACAAAAAATTAGCCAGGCATGGTGGCGCGTGCCTGTAGTCTCAGCTACTCAGGAAGCTGAGGCAGGAGAATGGTGTGAACCCGGGAGGCGGAGCTTGCAGTGAGCCGAGATTGTGCCACTGCATTCCAGCCTGGGTGACAGAGCGAGACTCTCAAAAAAAAAAAAAATATATATATATATATATATATATATATGACTGTGGGCCAGGCACGGTGGTTCACACCTGCAATCCAGCACTTTGGGAGGCTGAGGCAGGCAGATCACGAGGTCAGGAGAATGAGACCATCCTGGCTAACACAGTGAAACCCTGTCTCTACTAAAAATACAAAAAATTAGCTGGGCGTGGTGGTGGGCACCTGTAGTCCCAGCTACTCTGGAGGCTGAGGCAGGAGAATGGCGTGAACCCAGGAGGCGGACCTTGCAGTGAGCTGAGATTGCGCCACTGCACTCCAGCCCAGGCGACAGAGCAAGACTCCATCTCAAACAAAACAAAACAAAAAAGATGACTGCCCCACTGCATTTCAGACTTGCCTGGGGCCTGTAGCCCCTTTGTTTTGGCCAATTTCTCCAGTTTGGAACAACTGTATTTACCCAATGCCTATACCTCCATTGTATGCAGGAAGTAACTAACTTGCTTTTGATTTTACAGGCTCATAGGCAGAAGGGACTTGCCTTGTCTCAGATAAGACTTTGGACTGTGGACTTTGGAGTTAATGCTAAAATGAGTTAAGACTTTGGGAGACTGTTGGGAAGGCATGATTGGTTTTGAAATGTGAGGACATGAGATATGGGATGGGCCAGGGGTGGAATGATATGGTTTGGCTGTGTCCCCACCCAAATCTCATCTTGAATTCCCACATGTTATGGGAGGAACCTGGTGGAAGGCAATTGAATCATGGGGGTGGGTCTTTCCCATGCTGTTCTCATGATAGTAAGTCGCATGGGATCTGATGGTTTTAAAAATGGGAGTTTCCCTGCACAAGCTCTCTTCTCTTGTTTGCTGCCATGTGAGACATGCCTTTCACCTTCCACCATGACTCTGAGGCCTCCTCAGCCATGTGGCACTGTAAGCCTAATAAACTTCTTTCTTTTGTACATTGCCCAGTCTCAGGTATGTCTTTATCTGCAGTGTGAAAATGGACTAATACAGTGTTCGACTAGCAAACTTCATCATTGCAATTCATTTAGTAGTTTCTATCTTCCTACTAGGGCTTGATTCCTAGTTTGGAGATATTTGACTTTTCACTTCAATAGGCAGTAACTGTGTGGGAGGCTATTAACTGAATCAAATGTGATACTGGGCCTCAAGAAGCCTACAGTACAGTGGATGAGAGAGAACTCTGCACAAATAACCAAACAGATTATCAAGGACCTCTCACAGATTTTATTTATTTATTTATTTATTTATTTATTTTTGAGAAAGAGTCTTGCTCTGTCACCCAGGCTATAGTAGAGTGGCATGATCAAGGCTCACTGCAGCCTTGGCCTCCTGAGCTTAAGCGATCTTCCTGCCTTAGCCTCCCAAGTAGCTGGGACTACAGGTGTGCGCCACCACACCTGGCTAATTTTTCTTTTCTTTTCTGTAGAGACAGGGTTCCGCCATATTGCCCATACTGGTCTCACACTCCTAGGCTCAAGCAATCCACCCACCTCGACCTCCTAAAGTGCTTGGATTACAGGTGCAAGCCACCATGCCCAGCCCACATGGGCTTTTTTCAGCAGGCAGTGAGTAGCCAGTGAAGGCTGTTGAGTAAGAAGGGAACATGATCTATATAAGGAAGTGGAAAGACAGATGCATGAGCCTGGAGACATGGAGGCCGATTAGGAGGCTCAAGTGAGAAAATATATACCTCAGTGGCAATAAGAATGGAAAGAAGTAAATGGAAACTCCACCCAGGAAAAGTCAACAGGACATGGTAAATCAGGAATCATGAAGGTAACCTTTGAGATTATTCGGGGCAATTCTCTTATGTTTCAGAAGAGGAAGATGAGGACTGAAGACACTTACTTACCCAAGGTCACGCTGCTGGTTAGTGACCGTACTAATCAGGGTGACCCAGGCTATACTGCAGTAACAGTCAAACAACAAGGTCTCCAGGGCCTACCCTCCAGAGGTTTATTTCCTACTCACAAAAGATTAGGAGGCTCCCCAGGGCAGCACTGTTTCAGACGATGACTCAGGGATCCAGTCTGCTTCCACCTTGAGGGTTCTGTCAACTAAACTCATGCCTTCCAAGAAGAGAAAGTGCGGAAAACATGTATCACCTCCTCTCACAGCCTGTTGGCCAATATTAGTCGCATGCTCCAACCTAACTACAGGGGAAGCTGGGAAACGTAGTGGAGGCAGAGAACATGAGATGTTTGTGTGATGTGTGATGAGCACCACATTCTTTGTCACAGTCACAGAACTAGAAATGGCATGATTCCCACAATCCAGTCCTTTTACCCACAGCTTACTGGAAGGCGGTGGATTTGCTAGCACCTCAGTGTGCCCTGTGTTCTGAAGATCTTCCTGTTACTGCAGACTTGGCACAGGAATTGAAAACAGATTTTCAGTGTTAAAGAAACAACCCCATTCACTGGCTGGGCACGGTGGATCATGCCTGCAATTCAGCACTTTGGGAGGCCAAGGTGGGTGAATCACCTGAGGTCAGGAGTTTGAGACTAGACTGGCCAACATGGTGAAACCCCGTCTCTATCAAAAATACAAAAATTAGCCAGGAGTGGGGTGGCATGTGCCTGTAATCCCCACTACTTGGGAGGCTGAGTTAGGCAGGAAAATCACTTGAACCAGTGAGGCAGAGGTTGTAGTGAACCAAGATCATGCACTCCAGCCTGGGCGACACAGCAAGACTCTGTCTCAAAAAAAAAAAAAGAAAAAAGAAAAGAAAAGAAAGCAAGCAAGCAAGCAAGAAAGAAAGAAAGAAAGAAAGAAAAGGAAAGGAAAAGAGTCCCATTCAGAAACCACCAGTAGGCACCTTGACATAAGCTAAGCATATTTCAAGTAATTCCAAACTCCATATCACCATATAGCAATGATTTATATAATCTAAAAATATGAACAAAAATACCTGCATAGTACACATCAACTCAGCCAAATACACCTCTGCTCTGGGATTTGTAAAGTCACAGAAGTAAATCCATAAGGTTAAACTACAATAAACAGCCTGATGGGAGAGCACCAGAGAGCTCATGCAGAGGGATGAAGGCAATGCCTCTCTGTGTATCCACCTGCCATGCACCCAACTTCCTCCTGAGAAAGGCAGGTCTTTACCATTAGGAGTCATGTTCACAAGCATGTGACTTGTCACCCTGGGTACAACGGATCAGAGCAGGAGAAGATGCTCATCTCAAGGGCAGATAATTTCTAGGTAGGCAGGTGGCTTAGAGCCAGAGATTTTTGGAAACTTTGTCAACTGGCAGCGGGAGGAGATGAAAGCCACAAAGGGAGAAAATATAGCATACCATTAAAATGGTAGAAATGTGGAGTTAGCAAAAGCCAGAGGTTTGCTTTTCACAGGATATGAAGTAGTTTATTGGTGGTGCCAGACCACAAGGAGAATATTGCTAAGTAGAGTATCACTATGTTGACATAATGGCTAAGTATCAGAAAACAACAACTTCCTGCCACTAAGAAATCAATGAGGTATCTTGGTCCCCAGAGCTGTGCTGATCAGATTCCAAACTACATTTAAGTCCTAATAAACCCAGCCACATGGCTATTCCTAAACTTCAGCAAGTGGCTGAGATTTCTGTCTTCCTGAATTCTGTAAAGGCCGCTTACAATAACCCTTCATTCCTTCCGGTGGCCTGAGTGAATCTCTGTCCTCTGCAACCACAAGACTGTATCAAGTCATAAAAAGAGATGAAGTTCTGGCCAGACATGGTAGCTCACACCTGTAATCCCAGCACGTTGGGTGGCCGAGGTGGGTGGAGGTGGGTGTATCACCTGAAGTCAGGAGTTCAAGACCATCTTGGCCAACACGGCAAAACTCCATCTCTTCTAAAAATATAAAAATTAGCCAGGCATGGTGGTGCACACCTGTAATCCCAGCTACCTGGGAGGCTGAGGCATGAGAATTGCTTGAACCTGGGAGGCGGAGGTTGCAGTGAGCCAAGATCGTGCCACTGCACTCCCGCCTGGGTAACAGATCAAGACCCTATCTCAAAAAAAAGAAAAAAAAGAAAAGAAAAAAAGAGATGAAGTTCTAACACATGATACAACATAGATAAATCTTGAAGTTATATTAAGTGAAGTAAGCCAGGCACAAAAGGACAAATATTGTATGATTCCTTTTCTGTGAGGTACGTAGAATGGTCAAATTCATAGAGACAGAAAATAAAACGGGTTGCCAAAGACAGGGATGGGGTAAATGTGGAGTTATTGATTAATGAGTACAGAGTTTCTTTTGGGACGGTGAAAAGGTTTTAGAAATAACGGAGATGGCTGTACAACACTGTGAATGTAATGCCACTGAACTACACACTTAAAATGATTAAAAGAGTAAACTTCCTGTTATATGTATTTTACCACACACACAAAGACCCAATTAGGGATAAAGTGTGATGAAAGGAACACCAGCTTGGAATCAGAGGAACTTGGTTCAAAACCCAGATCTGCCAATTTCTAGCTGTGTCACGTCGGATAAGTTCCCTAATCTCTCAGAGTCTCAGTTTATTCATTTGGAAAATGGGAATAATAAAACCCTAAGCTTGTCATGAAGAACAAAGAAGACAAAATACATCAAATCATTGCATAAATTATCTTTTGGAAATTAGATGGCTGGGTATGGTGGCTTACACATGTAATCCCAGCACTTTGAGATGCCAAAGTGGGTAGATGGCTTGAGCTCAGGAGTTTGAGACCAGCCTGGGCGACATGATGAAATCCCATCTCTCCAAAAAAAAAAAAAAAAAAATTAGCTGGTCATGATGGCATGTGCCTGTGCCTGTAGTCTCAGGCTGCCTTGAGAGGCTGAGGCAGAAGGATCGCTTGAGCCCAGGAGGTTGAGGTCGCAGTGAGCCATGCTTGCACCACTGCACTCCAGCCTGGTTGACAGAGCAAGACCCTGTCTCAAGAAAAAAAAAAAAAAAGAAAGAAAGAAAGAAAAGAAAAAAAGTTAGTCTAGTTTGGAAGAGGAGACAGTGGGAGACCTCTGCATTCTCATTTTAGGAAAGTGTGAGGCATATCTTTGACTGTGTGCTCAGGGCACACTGGTGTGAACTGTGTGGAGTTCACCAAGACTGACTTCAGAGTCCCCTAGAAGTCCCTGAATGCCCCTCTTCCATTCCATTCCACCACTCCCTCTCCAGCCCTTTCGGCCCCCAATGCTCTGGGCTCTCTCTTCCTCTATTTCCCGTGGAGAACAGCCTTTAGGAGGAATCATTTTCTTATTGTTTCCTTTGTTCCGCCTCTGAGACTGGATCTGTATTTAGGCCTTATCTGTCCTGGGAGGGAAAGGCTTGGTCCACACAAGTCTGCTGAGTTGAACTGAAGGATTTTTCCAAGCACTAGCAGATTTGAGTGCAGGAAATGCTGAGTGAAGGCACCCTCCAGGTCCTTTGTATCTCCCCCTAGCCAGGCAGTTAATCATCCTGGACTATTTGCCGACTAGGATCCTTTCTCTGGGAAACAGCAAAAGGCAGGAGGAGGTAGGCCAAATAGTTTCTCAGATTCATCTCCATTCTCTCATTCAGTGAAGTCTATAAAGCAGGCCCCGATACTAGCACGGCTGGGGAGCTGTCCATGGTCTTGAAGTGTAATTGAACAGGCAAGTCCTGTTTCTCCTAATCCTGGGGTTCTGGAAACTCTGGTTCAGCCTAGCCTCAGACTTGGAAGTAAGTGAATAAAGAGAACATTCTGGGAAGGGGAAAGAAAGAGAGGGAGAAGGAAAAAGAGAGAGAGAAAGAGAACACAGAAATAGGTTTAAGCACTGAGACACTGCTAAAGCCAAAACATAGAAACCCCAAATTCCCTAAGCAAAAATATGGAAGAGGAACAAACGCTGCACATCAAACAAGGCAATGCAAAACTGTGCAAACACAAATTTGTGAGCACAACTACAACCACATAGGATGAACTGTTACTATCAACTGATACACCCAAAGAACTTTTTTTTTTTTTTTGAGACGGAGTCTCACTCTGTCGCCAGGCTGGAGTGCAGTGGTGTGATCTTGGCTCACTGCAACCTCTGCCTCCCAGGTTCAAGCGATTCTCCTGCCTCAGCTTCCCGAGTAGCTGGGACTACAGGCGTGCACCACCATGCCCAGTTAATTTTTGTATTTTTAGTAGAGACCGGGTTTCACCATGTTGGCCAGGATTGTCTCGATGTCTTGACCTCGTGATCTGCCCGCCTTGGCCTCCCAAAGTGCTGGGATTACAGGTGTGAGCCACCGCACCCAGCCTATTGTTTTTTATCTTCTATGTACATAGAAACAGTTGAAGTTTTATAAACGAAGGACAAACAGGAGTATGATTTAGCTTGATGTCATGTTCTTTCATGTTTCTTTGTTAAAAACATTCCCCTTTCTTCTAGAAAGTTTGGGGCATGATTCTCCCCCATCTTCCTTAATGATATGCTCATGCAATATCTTTTCATAGAGGCTAAAGAAATCCAGCTGAAAAAATAGTCTAAAATCAGACAGAAAAAGGGTAGGTTTCCCTCTGAGTACTTAGAATGTATGGTCCGTAATCAAGTGCATACTGCCTGGTCCTTAAGTTAAAATCTCAAGTTAGTCAAATCTCCTCAGTTGATTGTAGTTTTTTGGGAGTGTGACTATGTCTCATGTCTTTTACCATACAGACATAAAAAGTACCAAGCAGGCAGCTGGACACACAGCAGGTGTGCATATGATTATGGCAAAGTAGAGATGAAGGCTGGATTTCACTCAGGCAATGTATTTTTCTTGTCTTTTCTCTTTTTTTTTTTTTCTTTTTTCTTTCTCTCAGACAGAGTCTCACTCTGCTGCCTAGGCTGGAGTGCAGTGGTGCAATCTCGGTTCACTGCAACCTCTGCTTCCTGGGCTCAAGCAATTCTCCAGCCTCAGCCTCCTGAGTAGTTGGGACTACAGGTGCGCGCCATCATGCTCGGCTAATTTTTGTATTAATATTTTTTGTAGAGATGGAGTTTCACCATGCTGCCCATGCTGGTCTCAAACTCCTGAGCTCAAAGCAATCCACCCACCTCGGCCTCCCAAAGTGTTGGGATTACAGGCGTAAGCCACCATGTCTAGCTTGGTTTTTTTCTTTCTTTTTGTAAAAATCTCATACGCACTTGTGGTAATCATCAGACAAAGGAAAAAATCAGAGTGGTGTTTTTATTAGAGAAAAACGAATATTATGGCACATCCTTACAAGTAAATGCTATACTGAACTGTAAAAATAAGTAAATAGATGTATATAACTAATGTGGAAAAATGTATATGATTTATGAAGTGAAAAAAGAAAGTCGCAGCGCATTACATACTACATATAATTCCATATTTTTAAAAATTAATCTGAGAAAAGTGACACCATTTGTCACGTCTAGCTATATTCATCTGTAGGATCCCAGCAGCTGGCATATAGCTAGGGTTCAGTAAATGTGTGTGAGATGACTACGGCAATACCAAGGACTCAGACTAGCACTCAAAATACTCCCAACATAGTGTGAATTCTGACCTTTTTCTGTTACTTAAAAATAAGCAGGATTTTCCTATTGGTGGGCAAGAAGGAAGGGTGAGAGCTCTTTACAATTAGCCCAAGTTAAAAGAGTATTAGACTGAAGGTCACTGGTTCAAGCCCAGATTTGAGTGATACTTTCCTTTTTGCTCTCTCTCTCTCTCTCTCTCACACACACACACACACACACACACATCTATGTATCTATTAATCAATATTTTCCTAATTTCTTGGCTGGGTGCAGTGGCTCATGCCTGTAATCCCAACACTTTGGGAGGCCAAAGCAGGCAGATCGCCTGAGGTCAGGAGTTCAAGATCAGCCTGGCCAACATAGTGAAACCCTGTCTCTACTAAAAATACCAAAAAAAGACTGGGAGTGGTGGCACATGCCTGTAATCACAGCACTTTAGGAGGCTCAGGAGTTCAAGACCAGCCTGGCCAACATGGTAAAACCCCACCTCTACTAAAACTACAAAAATTAGCTGGGTGTGGTGGTGGGCGCCTGTAATCCCAGCTACTTGAGAGGCTAAGGCAGGAGAATCGCTTGAACCTGGGAGGCAGAGGTTACAATGAGCCGAGATCACACCACTGCACTCCAGCCTGAGCAACAAGGGCAAAACTCCATCTCAAAAAAGAAAAATACAAAAGAAAAATTAGCCTGGCTTGGTGGTACACACCTGTACTCCCAGCTACTCTTGTGAGGCTGAGGCAGGAGAAATGCTTGAACTTGGGAGGCAGAGGCTACAGTGAGCCAAGATCGTGTCACTGCACTCCAGCCTGGGCAACAAAACAAGACTCTGTCTCAAAAAAAAAAAATTTTTTTTTCTTGACTTTTTATTTTGAAAATTTTAAACCTAGAGAAGTTGCAAGGCTAATACAATAAACAACTGTACATTTTTCACCTAAATTCACCAATGGTCAACTTTTTGATGCATTTGTTTTACCTCCCCCTTCTGTGTACATTTGTATGCGTGGTATGTGGACAGCATTTTTGCCAAACCATCTAAGAGTAAGTTACATAAATTATGATACTGCAACCCTAAAACTTCAGTATGTATCTCCTAAGAACATTTGCCTATTTTTATGTATGTCTTACTTTGAAATAGTTTAAGACACACAAAAAATCGCAAAAATAGTACAGAAAGTTCCCATGTGCCATTTACCCAGCTCCCCCCTCATGATAACATCTTATATAACTATAGTGCATTATCAAAACCAGGAAAATGACATTGATACACCTTAATTCAGCTACAGACCTTATTTGGATTTCATTAGGTTTCTCTCTTCCCTCTCCCACCCTCTGAATTTTTATCATGTGTATAGATTTGAGTAGCAGAAATGTTCCATTACCACAAAAATTCCCTCCTGTTACCTTTATAGTCACATCCTCCCACAAACCTACAACCTTAACTGCTGTCAATCATTGATCTTTTCCCCATCACTATAATTTCTTCACTTCAAGAATGTTTTATAAATGGAATCACGTAATATGTAACATTTTGAGGTTAGCTTTTACTCACCAAAATGCCCTTATAATTCACCCAAGTTGTTTCATGCGTCAATAGTTCATTCTTTCTAATGGTGAACAGTATTCCATTGTATGAATGTATCTTGGTTTGTTTAACCATTCACCTGGTGAAAGACATTTGGGTTGTCTCCTATTTTAGTACATCATATAGAAAGCTGCTATGACCATTTGTATACTCATTTTTGTGTGAACATAGGTTTTCCTTTTTCTAGGCTAAATACTCAGGACTGAAATTGCTGAGTCACAAGGTAAATATATATTAATTTATTTAAATTAATTCTTTAATTTATTTATTTTGGAGGCAGAGTCTTCGTCTGCTGCCCAGGCTCGAGTGCAGTGGTGCAATCCCAGCTCACTGCAACCTCTGCCTCCTGGGTTCATGTGATTCTCCCACCTCAGCCTCCCGAGTAGCTGGGATTACAGGTGCACACCACCACGATCGGCTAAATTTTTGTATTTTTAGGAGAGATGGAGTCTCACCATGTCGCCCATGCTGCACTTGAACTCCTGAGCTCGGGTAATCTGCTCACCTTGGCCTCCGAAAGTGCTAAGATTACAGTAATGGCTTGAGACACTGTACCCGGCCAAATGTATATTAACTTTATAAGAAACTACTAAAGTGTTTTTCCAGAGTATGTGTACCATTTTACATCCCCACCAGCTTTTCTGGAAGGAACAAATTAGAGATCCAGCTGTTCTGCATCCTTGTAAGCACTTAGTATTGTCAGTATTTTGTGTTTAAGCCACTCTAGTAGGTATGTAGTGTCACATAATTGTGCTTTGAATTTCATTTCTGTGATAGGTATGTTGAACATATTTTCTTTTTTTTTTTTTTTTTTTTTTTTTAGACGGAGTCTCACTCTGTCACCCACGCTGGAGTGCAATGGCACGATCTCGGCTCACTGCAAGCTCTGCCTCCCGGATTCATGCCATTCTCCTGCCTCAGCCTCCCAAGTAGCTGGGATTACAGCTGTGTGCCACCACGCCTGGCAAATTTTTGTATTTTTAGTACAGACGGGGTTTCACCATGTTGGCCAGGATGGTCTCAATTTGTTGACCTCGTGATCCGCCCGCCTCGGCCTCCCAAAGTGCTGGGATTACAGGCATGAGCCACCATGCCCAGCCTGTTGAACATATTTTCATGTGCTTATTTGCCATTTGTATATTCCCTTTGGTAAAATGCCTATTCAAGTCATTTGCCCATTTTCTAATTGGAATGTTCATTTCCTTTCTGTTATGTTTAGAAAGTTCTTTACAAATTCTGGATACATATTCTGGATACATTTGCTGTAATTTGTAAATATTTTGGCTTCTCTTTTCACCTTCTTCTTTTTTTTTTTTTTTTTTGAGACTGAGTCTCACTCTGTGGCCTGTTGCCCAGGCTGGAGTGCGATGGCACAATCTCGGCTCACTGCAACCTCGGCCTGCCAGGTTCAAGCAATTCTCCTGCCTCAGCCTCCCGAATAGCTGGGACTACAGGTGCACGCCACCATGCTCAGCTAACTATTTAGTAGAGATGGGGCTTCACCAAGCTGGCTAGGCTGGTGTTGAATTCCTGATCTCGTGATCTGCCCACCTTGGCCTCTCAAAGTGCTGAGCCACCATGCCCAGACTTCATCTTTTTTTTTGAGACAGAGTCTCGCTCTGTCACCCAGGCTGGAGTGCAGTGGCATGTTCTTGGCTCACTGCAAGCTCCACCTCCCGGGTTCACTCCATTCTCCTGCCTCAGCCTCCCGAGTAGCTGGGACTACAGACGCCTGCCACCACGCCCGGCTAATTTTTGTATTTTTAGTAGAGACAGGTTTTCACCGTGTTAGCCAGGATGGTCTTGATCTACTGACCTCATGATTTGCCCACCTCAGCCTCCTAAAGTGCTGGGATTACAGGCGTGAGCCACCGTGCCCGGCCGCCTTCATCTTCTTAACAGGAACTTTTGCAGAGCAAAAGATTTTAATTCTGATGAAGTTAGAAGTATTGTTTTTTTTTTTTCTTTTATGAATCTCACTCTTGGTGTCATGCCAAAGACTTTTCCCAAGTAGTTGTATGAGAAAGCATTTTCAAACCCTTTTTTCACCTCACGTGTTTAATACTGTGATAGGTGCTGAGATATATATATATATATAGATGTAGAAGATGAGTTGTGCTCAAGGAGCTTCCAGTTCTATTTATCTATCTATTTATTTATTTACTTACTTATTTATTTATTTTAATATTTAGAGATGGAGTCTCACTATGTTGCCCAGGCTAGAGTGCAGCAGTTATTCACAGATGCAATCATAGTACACTACAGCCTCAAACTCCTGAGCTCAAAAGATCCTCCTGCCTCAGCCTACCAAGTAGCTGGGCCTATAGGTGTGTGCTACTGCACACAGCTCCCATTTCAATTCAGACAAGCATACAAATAATTACAGTAGAAGACTATGTTCATTATGAGCCATGTGAGTGCTGCAAATGCTATGGGTAGGAGGAGGAGAGTTCAAGGGAAGGATGGATCACCTTCCACTGGAGATACCAAGTGGAGGGGCGGCATTTGAGCCTTAAGGATCTCAACAGTTGAAGTATGGCCGAGGGTGAAATTCCAGGAAGAAAGAACTGTGTAAGCAGAGGAACAGGAGTGGGACAAAGTGAAGATCAAGAAGCAAGGGGAGCGGGGAGGAGAAGAGGGAGATAATAAGGTCACTTTCAGATCTATGGTATTTGAAGACCAACAAGCATTCACGAGGAGATATCCAACAGGCAGTTAGATATGTGAGTTTGGAGGTGGAAATTGGAAATAGGGGTTTGGGACTCATTGGCATAGGTCAGGGCCTTAGTTGTATGCCCCACAGCAACTTGTACTTCCCTTCAGAGCACTTGTCACAAGTGTAATTAACAACTAATGGTATAATTAGCTGCTTAATCTCTGTCTCTCCTACTAGAATGCCACTCCCATGGAGGCAGAGCCCACATCTGCCTTATTCCTATGGAGAAGGCACCTACTCCAGGACCTTGGACATAAACATTCATTTGAATGTTTGAATGAATTAATTGAAGAAGTTGATACTTCTAACAGCTACCATTTACTGAACATGCACATGGTAGGCACTTCGATGCCTGCTTTGTATACATAATTTCATTTAAACTGCATAGTCATTTCATGAGAAATGGTAGGTCTAGGGATCTCAATCCCCTAGATTTAGTGGGTTGTGGGTAAAGCCTGGGAATCTGAATTTAAGTTCTCAGGTAATTCTAATGATCAGCCAGGTTTGCAGAGCACTCTGGTGGATTGTTTTATTTCACAGACAACTTCAAGAAATCAAGGCTCAGCAAACAATAGCAATGTGCTTGAGGTCACTTGGCTAGGAAAAACTCTTGGCTAGATGCAAAACTAGATGTCTCAGGGAGAAAACTTTATAAACCTCCCTGCTTCTGGGAGATCTAATATATTAAAAAGAGAGTTTATTTTATTTATTTATTTATTTTTGAGACAGAGTTTCGCTCTTATTGCCCAGGCTGGAGTGCAATGACGCGACCTCGGCTCACTGCAACCTCTGCCTCCCGGGTTCAAGCAATTCTCCCGCCTCAGCCTCCTGAGTAGCTGGGACCACAGGCGTGTACCACCACACTCAGCTAATTTTTGAGATGGGGTTTTGCCATGTTGCCCAGGCTGGTCTCAAACTCCTGGGCTCAAGAGCTCCTCCCACCTCAGCCTCCCAAAGTGCTGGGATTACAGGCATGAGTCACCGTGCCTGGCCTATAAAAAGAGTTTACAAAGGAAGAGCAGAAGGCCAATAACTGAGTCATTAAAACCAAGGAGAGTGGTCAGCACTGCCAAATGCCACAGAGAGACTGGAGAATGTGGCCTTGGGGAGGACTGAGGATGACTGACAACGTGTCTGTGGTGTCTGAGTGTGCCATTAGAAGAAGATGAAGACGCAGCCCTGGCACACACAGGGAACTCCCTCAGGAGGCCTGGCCAGCTGGAAAGAGTTATGGATTGAGGCTCAGCCAAGATCACTCCTTCGCAGGACAGCTTTGTGCTAAAATTATTAAAGCCAAACCTCTGGGCCTGTGGAATGCCAAGAAAGGGGAGGCATAAGTCCCACAGGGGACTACCAGTTTGGAATCTCAGGTAAGCTGTTGAGAAAACGCAAAATGCAGCTTTGCCAGGGCAATTGCCACTCTGCTGGAATATTTAGGCCTTTTGCCTCACTTTCTTCTGTTCTATGTGTGTTTTGCCTCTGGGGTACTGATTCCACTGGAGGATGGGAAGGGAAAGAAAGGTGGAAGTCCAACCAGGACATTTTGCTGAGTTTCAGTAGTAGTAGCCTGGAGACCTCTTGCCCAGCCTGCAGTGAGATTCTTGAAGTCTCGTTAATTTCCATGCAGCACGGCCGGCTGCGATGGCTCACATCCCAGCACTTTGGGAGGCCGAGGTGGGCAGATCACCTGAAGTCAGGAGTTTGAGACCAGCCTGACCAACATGGAGAAACCCCGTATCCACTAAAAATACAAAATTAGCTGGGGGGTGGTGGCGCATGCCTGTAATCCCAGCTACTTTGGAGGCCGAGGCAGGAAAATCACTTGAACCCGGGAGGCAGAGGTTGCGGTGAGCCGAGATTGCACCATTGTACTCCAGCCTGGGCAACAAGAGTGAAACTGTCTAAAAAAAAAAAATTCCATGCAGCCAGAATAGGACTAGGTGGGCTTTGGAAGAGTTTTGGCCAATAACAAATCAGCATGCTGGTTTGTAATTGAAAGAACATTGGACTCAGAGTCAGAGGCAATGGGTTTGAATTGTGGCTTCTGCCATTTACTAAGCATGTGGGGATAACAACACCTACCTCCCAAGAGTCATGAAAGCTTGAGCTGAGGCATGTGAAGGTGCTTTGTAAGCTGTATAGGTACAAAGAGTTATGGTCATCATCATCCTCTTTCAAATGAAAGGAACGGTTTCACATCCACCAGTAACAGGATATGAGTTGGGTTTAGGGAGGGGATTGCAGGAAACCATCCATCACATCCTTGCACAGGCTCTCAGTCTGGAATTCTGGAATATAACTAAAAAGGTCTTCCTACTCCCTCTCCAAAGCCATATCCATATCCTGAATGATATTAGAAGCTTGAAAGTGGGTACATATTACAGACTCCACACTGACCCCTCCCAGCCTTCATCTTTCCAGATTCCATTCTTTGATTCTCACCCCCTGTCCCACCAACCCTTCCATGTGGCAGAAGAGGCCGGCTCAGTCACCAGCACTCTCCCCTACTCCTGGAGTTTCATCTTTTTGCAGGGATCTCTTTTCTCCAAAAAGAGATCTCCACAGGCAGTGGCTCTCCAAAGCCAGGTGAGGACCTACCCTGCTGGATTTACACAGACTGAAATCTCAAATGCCCACATGGTCAGAAAGGTAAAGTAAATGAATTAAGAAGGTGGGCGTAATTCAGTGGAGAATGGCAGGGACTGTGGTGAACACGAGAGCACACTTCTTATACAAATGGTAAGGGCAACTCACCTCTGCCCACTGTGGGCATCCCAGCTCTTCCCGTTTTCAGAAGAAGCCAGAAATCCAATTTCTTTTCAGGTGAAATCTCCTGGTTTAAAAATGCTCCTTTCGAAATATTTTTAAATATAACGCTCTAAACACAAAAGTCTGCAGCCCCCTTTCTACCAGCTTGTGGTCCTGGCCTGTGCCATGCTTTAGTGCCCTATCGATGAGCCCCAGCAATTCCCAGTGCCTCTTGCTTCTCCAAGTCTGGCCTCTTTTCCCCTCTCTACCGCTGTTTCTCCCCACTTCCCGCAGCTCGGGGTCACTTTCTTTACCCATCTCCCCTCTCTTCTGGGAGAGGCACTTGCCGAACATCTTTCCGCCCAGAGCCTCCCCTGGAGCTGCAGAGGGGCAGCTGGAGAGATGCTCTCTGACGTAGCATCTCCGACCTTTGTCCTTGGGGACCCCGAGCCACCTGAGGGAGGGGACAAGGCCTCGCCCTGCGGGTCCCCACTGTAACTGGAAAAACACGGCCTCGCCCTCTGGAATCCAGGATGAGGGTGGGTGTAGGGGACACCTCCCAGAAACCCCTAGTCTACCAGTGGGTTAAAGAAGAAAGAGGGGACATGGTAAAGGGATGCGACAGAGCTGTGTGGTTTCCGGATGGGAAACCTCAGTCATTTAGGCACCCCTCCGCTCGAGTCACTTCCGAAGCAGTCGATTCTTGGGGAGAGGCTCTGCAGAAAAGGGCGACTCCGACGCAGACTGCCCTGTCCCCGCGCCCCAGGTCGTCGTGCGCGCAACTGCGGTAGTCACTGCTCCTCCCCGCCCCCGCTCCTGGATGCCCCCCTTCCCTCTCCCGGCCAGACTCTGAGCAGGAGCTCCGCCCCCAACGCGCCGCCCCAGCCCCAGCGCCTTAAAAGCCGGAGCGCACCGCCCCGCCGCGCCCTACCAGCCGCACCTCTCCTTTCTTCTGTAGCTCTCGCCGAAGCCGCACGTCCGGCCCGGATCCCGGCACCATGAGCTTCGGCTCGGAGCACTACTTGTGCTCCTCCTCCTCCTACCGCAAGGTGTTCGGGGATGGCTCTCGTCTGTCCGCCCGCCTCTCCGGGGCCGGCGGCGCGGGCGGCTTCCGCTCGCAGTCGCTGTCCCGCAGCAATGTGGCCTCCTCGGCCGCCTGCTCCTCGGCCTCGTCGCTTGGCCTCGGCCTGGCCTATCGCCGGCCGCCGGCGTCGGAAGGGCTGGACCTGAGCCAGGCGGCGGCGCGCACCAACGAGTACAAGATCATTCGCACCAACGAGAAGGAGCAGCTGCAGGGCCTCAATGACCGCTTCGCCGTGTTCATCGAGAAGGTGCATCAGCTGGAGACGCAGAACCGCGCGCTGGAGGCCGAGCTGGCCGCGCTGCGACAGCGCCACGCCGAGCCGTCGCGCGTCGGCGAGCTCTTCCAGCGCGAGCTGCGCGACCTGCGCGCGCAGCTGGAGGAGGCCAGCTCGGCGCGCGCGCAGGCCCTGCTGGAGCGCGACGGGCTGGCCGAGGAGGTGCAGCGGCTGCGGGCCCGCTGCGAGGAGGAGAGCCGCGGACGCGAAGGCGCCGAGCGCGCCCTGAAGGCGCAGCAGCGCGACGTGGACGGCGCCACGCTGGCCCGCCTGGACCTGGAAAAGAAGGTGGAGTCGCTGCTGGACGAGCTGGCCTTCGTGCGCCAGGTGCACGACGAGGAGGTAGCTGAGCTGCTGGCCACGCTTCAGGCGTCGTCGCAGGCCGCGGCCGAGGTGGACGTCGCTGTGGCTAAACCAGATCTGACCTCGGCGCTGAGGGAGATCCGCGCCCAGTATGAGTCCCTGGCCGCTAAGAACCTGCAGTCCGCGGAAGAATGGTACAAGTCCAAGTTCGCCAACCTGAACGAGCAGGCGGCGCGCAGCACCGAGGCCATCCGGGCCAGCCGCGAGGAGATCCACGAGTACCGGCGCCAGCTGCAGGCGCGCACCATCGAGATCGAGGGCCTGCGCGGGGCCAACGAGTCCTTGGAGAGGCAGATCCTGGAGCTGGAGGAGCGGCACAGTGCCGAGGTGGCTGGCTACCAGGTAAGGGCCGGGGCTTGGCTTGGGGAGGAGCGCCCTGCCCTCTCCCGCGCCCGCTTCCTCTGGTAAAACTGGGCCCCAGGACTTAGGGGGAGGGCAAAAGAGAGGGGAGAAGAGCCCCGGCTGGAGGCACTGGTAAACAAAAAGCCCTGGAGTCTTCACTGTTAATTTTAGGGAATGCCCCTCATTTATGTCCCTGCCCCAGCCCTTCGAACAAATAAGCCCTTAAATTTCTTTGAGGTTCGAAAACCTAACTCTGCCTGTCTGTCAGCAAGCGGGCCTACACACACTGGCGACCCGGAGAACAGTGCCCCACCCAAAGTAGGACTGAGCCCAACGGGGCAGGTTACGTGGGCGGTGCTATCTCGGCTATCTGGCTTGTTTGGTTGACTTTGAAAGGCTTTCTGTGCGCCCTAGAAGATATTTATGGAGTATGGTCTACTTCAGGGTTGAAGGAAGAATGCGATACTGAACTGGGAAGAGTCCTATCCCATTTTCTTGACTTTCGCCCTCCAAAAAGTAGAGATTGGGAGCCAACAAGCTGAGCGATGCTTGAGCTAGTGGCAACCAACCTGCTCTACCCTCTTCCCCCAACACACACACGATTCCCTTGTCCACCCGCTGACATTTCCTCCTAAAGAAAGCGTTCGCCTATTGGCAAAATGTGAAAGTTCGGGGCGCTGTCCACGGTGCTGATCTCGAGTTCTTCCCATCTCGGAAATGATGTCTCTCCCGTCTCGTGTCCCAGTTATGAATCTCTAGACAATTAACTGCTTTGATTTTTTTTTTTTTTTTCCTGCAACACCAACACATCAGTCTTGGCTACCTGCAATCAAAGGTCACCTTATAGACAACATCAATTTTGGCTTTCATGGATGGCTTAGCACTAAAAAACCATTTAATTTGCTCAGCAGCTATGAGGTCCCACTTCAAAATTCCTACTTTGTTAATATTTTTTTCATCGTAAGTGTATGTGATAAGTCACAGAGATGGTTTTTCTTTGTTCTAGTGTATGTATTTTTTTCCATCTTTCCCTGTCCTCTAAGCTTCTGTGAAGGTATTGATTGGCTATTTCTTCCCAACAAAGGCCATTGCATCTTCAGTTTTACTATATAAGACATTCTGGGATTATGACCGCAAAGGGCACAGAGGCAGGAGACAGGGTAAATGGAAGGTGTAGAAAAGAATTGAAATAGTGTGGTTCAGTTTCAAGGTACAATAAAAGCTCCTTTGAATGACAATAATTCAGAAACTTGCAATAATTCTAGCTGGGATTAAAGTTTACATTTGGTGAAATTAATAGGGCTTGGAACACTGGTAAAATGGAACCAAGAAAGGAATGAAATCTCAAAAGTAACATTTTAATCAGAAGCTAAAGAATTCTTATTGATGTGCAGGTATTTGCTGTTTGTCACAAATAACTTCCTTTGATGAAGGAAAAAAGCCTGCTTGAACTGTTTAGGTTAGTTTGGTATTGCATTATCATTCAAATAAGTACTTCCATCTCTGCTTCAAAATCCATAACTTGAACTTTTCATTATGTACCATAACCCCTGGATGGCCTGAATTAATCACATTTGGCTAATTGAGACTTCATTTTTTTCTTCTAGAAGCCTCCAAGGACGAGCTAGGTGGTCTTCTGGAGGGCTAGCCCAGTATTTCTACAAAAAAAGGATAACTTACTCAGAGCTGCCAGCTGAATTGGGCTTTTCCATGTTCTCTGTTTGCTTTTTATAGCCCATACATTCTAAGAGGTAGTGACAGTTTTGCCTGGCTTGTTTGCTGTAAAAGGCTTTCATCATTAGACAGTGATGGTAGGGTCATCCAGACATGGTCTACAGGAAACAAACAAAAACAACAGAGAAACTGCAGTATCTGCAGTTCTGCGGTGCTGCCCCCATCAGCTTGAGCCTTTAGAGCCACAGAGGACCTGCTGATGGGAGTGGAAGAGGAGGTCAGACAACAGAGAGCTGGTTCCCTAATCCTTGGGACCTAAGGCTAAGGTGAGGCTCAAGCCTTACCTGCAGATCCTAAAGGCCTGATGCCACAAGGGTGTCTCTGACTGTTCTAACAGTCTTAGCAGTGCTGACCAAGGTGAAAAGCTTCCCTTTCTACAGTGAGAGTTAGCCATTGTTTTCTTGCCCTCTCATCTCATCCCCACCTTTCACTGCAGTAATGGGAGGCTGTTCTCCTTCTGCTACAGAGATTAATGGTAGGGCCATTTTTCTTTTCAAACTTGACACCCTCTATGAAACACAGGAAGGCCCATTAAAGTCACATCTTCTCTGCCTCAGAGAGCTGATAGCCTATTTGAGGAAAGAAACGTTCTTACACTTTTGAAAGGGTAAAAAATGATTCAAGGTGACACAGTAAGTACACAATAGTGTATGAGAGAGTCTGAATCAGGCAAGAGAAGAGATTAGGAAGAGCTCAGGCTATTGTCTTCAAAAGCCAAATGCAACTCCCCTCTGCATAAAAAGCTGATGGGGTTTCCATTTCTCACATAGGGCAATTCTGGTGCCTACATAGCCACTTCGGCACCTTTAGAGTCCCAGTTCTGTTAAAGATGTCAAAAGACATTCTTGGAGGGTACTCGGGGTCTCAGACCTCTACTGTGGTCAGTCTTGGAAAGTTGAAGCTTTCCTTGAAAGACCTTGCTGAATGATCAAGATCACTGCAGGTTAATGCTCTCCAGGGAGACAAGCCAAGTCTGCTCTTTTCTCTCCATTATGAGATTGGAGTACAGCCTAATTAAATAGCAGGAAGGGGCTGGCCCCTTGGAGATTGGAGGTGACAGTGGCTGCATATAAATCCATAGCTTGATAGATCCATTTCTAAAATTAGCTACATTTGATCTTTTTAAGCTCTTCCACCTGGTTTTTGTTTCATTTTGTTTTGTTTGCCCCTCCCTATCTTACTGCATTACTGTCACCTGGGCTACCATGATAGCATCCTTATAGAAATAAATTTAAACTAGTGGATCCTAAACCCAGTGACACTCTAAGGTCAGTTGGGGGCTTAAATGATCAGGCCCACTCCCAAAGATATGGATTCAGCAGTTCACAGGTAGGGCCCAGGAATATGCATTTTTCAATAAAAGTGCTGCATCCTGTTGGTCGTCAGGCTGATTTTGGAGTACACTGATCTAAACCACTTCTTCCAGTAAAGTAGTTTACAGAGATACGTATAATGCAGGATTTTCGAGTGTGGTGGAGGAAAGAAAAAGATGGGGACAAAGGAAAGATGGGTGTGAGAATAAAGCACGCATGGTGAACCACAAATAAAAATCCTCTGTCCCCACTAAAGTTGATTATGCAGAGCAGTAATTCTAAATAGCCTCTTTCAATCAGATGTGGGGCACTCACTACTGCCCCCCTGACCCAGGGCCCCCCAAACGTGCTGAAATCCACAGCTCTGTCGTTCTTCACCACTGCAGATGTTAGTGTGGCCAGTCATTTCTCTTACTTCACCCGGCATCCTTCCAACCATGGACACAATGCTCAGCGTTTGTCTTAGCTCCTCCAGGAGAGACCCCAGCTGAAGCTGGGCGTGCCGCTCTCCCGTTCCCTCAGGCTAAGCCGGCAGCAGCTGCGTGGTTGGGGGAGGGGACAGACTGCAGCGCTCTGCTCAGATCTCGAGCTGGAGGCCATCTTTGGCAGGGCTTCTGAAGGGCAATGCAAGACTCAGCCTGATGTGGGGAGGAGAGCGCAAACAAAGAGACCAGACATTGAAGAGCAATCAATGGTCAGCACACAGCACAGTTCCTTCTGAAAGGAGCAAAGTTGTGCTTTTCTCTACAGTGATCTGTAAAATAGATCTATGAAATCTGCAACCTAGAAGTTCAAGGAAATCTCATCTGTCTAGAGCTCAGCTCCCCAACCACCTCTTATTCAGAAAACACAGCTGTGAAACAACAATCATGTTTTAAGCAAGGACCTAATTAACCTGCTGATGAGACGTATCATCTATCTCTAAGCCACACATTAGGAACTTGGCACCTATACTGCCCCCAGCCTATTCATTCTTAACATGATTTCAAAATGCTTTTTTATTTGGTTTCAAGACTGCAGCAAGATAGAGAATGGGGACCACTGGAGTCAGGCATTGTTAAGAATGAGCAGCAGTAGATCTGTTCATCTTTCAGAACAAAGAAAATCAATGAGCATCCACAATTTCAAACACTGCACTTTGGGGCCATTTAGGGTAGAATTAAACAGCCTAATATACCTCAGTTGACCTAAAAGATGTCACCGAATTATTTTTAAAATTGATTATTATCATGACCCTTAATTACTGTGGAAGGTGGCATTATGTTTAATGTCCTGATTGTGAGTGGTATAAGCCACTTTAGAAAGGCTTTTTATTCAAAATTGTTATTAAAAAAAAATCTGGTGCTTTAGGGTGTATGCCTCCAACTATCCAATATTAAAGTGTTTTTATACATTTCTTTGTTATCTAAGGGGTTGGTAATAGTGAGGTCTTGTGATTAATTTGTCCATATCATCAAAAGGATAGAGGGCCACGTGGTATGATATTATCAAGAATAAAAATCACTAATATTTACTGAGTTCTTCCTGTGTGCCATGCTGTTCTAATGCCTACTAATTTAACAGATAATGGACTCATCATATATTAATGTATATGTGAGATATATTAAATTGAAATCCTAATTTGAGGATCTTAGAACACCTTAGAAAAAGAATAAACATTATAACTTTTCATATGCGGAAGTAGAAAATTGGAAGGAACTAAAATGTAGAAAACAGGCTGAGGTCCAATGGGTGTTAGTGGCAGAGCAAAAACTGCAACCCAAAGTTCCTGATGAAATCCTCCTCTTATCTTCATATAGCATTCCTCATCCTTCTTTGCATAATCATATTTTCTTCTTTCTCCTTTTTCCCTCACCCTAGACTCTTCTCCCTCTTACCACAGTAATATTGATTGTCTTGTCCCTAATATGTCAGTAGCAGAATTGATTGTAACCTCAAATAGGAACTATCAGGTAAAATTTCTTGGTAAAAATCTCTTTAAGACCTCATGATCTCTTAACACACTTTGAAATATATGCATCATGGTCCAGTATAATGTGTATTTTTCCTACTGGCTGTCATTCCTTGCTCTGTACCCGTCAGTCAATTGAGACTCTTCTTTGCAGTATTCCTGTCAATATTTATAGAACAGGTAGGTGGCAGGAATTTTAATTCTGCAAATTCTCTTGATTTGGAAGTTTGCACCCCCTGATGTCTTAGCCCTACCTTTCACCATTGCTTTATCATTCTCACACAAGGGGAGTTTCAAGGGCCTGTCAACACTTAACTTTCTTGAGATTTCTGATATGTTTATCTGCATCACTGTTTCTTTTTTTTTTTTTTTTTTTCCTGAGATGGAGTTTTGCTCTTGTTGCCCAGGCTGGAGTGCAATGGCATGATCTTGACTCACTGCAACCTCCGCCTCCCGGGTTCAAGTGATTCTCCTGCCTCAGCCTCCCAAGTAGCTGGGATTACAGGCACGCGCCACCACGCCCAGCTAATTTTTGTATTTTTAGTGGAGACGGGGTTTCACCACGTTGGCCAGGATAGTCTCAATCTCTTGACCTCGCAATCTGCCTGCCTTGGCCTCCCAAAGGGCTGGGATTACAGGCATGAGCCACCGCGTCTGATCCTGCATCACTGTTTCTTAAAAATAACCCCCAATCATTGTGTCCTTTTTTTTTTTTTTTTTTTTGAGACAGGGTCTTGCTCTGTCACCCAGACTGGAGCACAGTGGCACTATCATGGCTCGCTGCAACCTCCGCCTACTGGGCTCAAGCAATTCTCCCAGCTCAGCCTCAAGTGATTCACCTGCCTCAGCCACCCAAAGTGCTGGGATTACAGGCATGAGCCACCACGCCATGCCCTAGAGACGTTTTCTTGTTATCGCAAATGGGAGAGGGAAGTATGTGCTTCTGGCATCCAGCCAGGGATGCTACTAAATATCTTGCATTTCACAATAACAAATAATTAGCCAGCCCAAAACATCAATACTGCCAAAGTTGTAAAACTCTGTTTTAGAGGAAAGCAACAGAAAATAAACTAGTATAAACTAATAAATTGCTGGGGTCAGACGCTGTGGCTCAAGCCTGTAATCCCAGCACTTTGGGAGGCTGAGGCGGTGGATCACAAGGATAAGGGTTCAAGTCTGGCCAACATGGTGAAACCTCGTCTCTACTAAAAATACAAAAATTAGCCAGGCGTGGTGGTGTGCACCTATAATCCCAGCTACTTGGGAGGCGGAGGCAGGAGAATTGTTTGAACCCAGGAGGCAGAGGTTGCAGTGAGCTGAGATTGCGCCACTGCACTCCAGCCTGGGTAACAGAGCAAGACTCCATCTCGGGAAAAAAAAAAAAAAAAAAGAGGAAGATAATTTCATATAATGGTAAGAGCTAAGAGTAGGGTGGCTGCATTCAACTGAGTGCTTTTTTTCTAATTTGTTCTCCCATTGGGGTTATCTTTTTCTAATTTGCACAAGGTTCTTGCAAGGGCCAGCAGCTGCTCTGGCTTAAAGTGCTGGATTGGTCAAGGGTAAATACTTAAATTGGATGCAAAGGAAGACCTGTCTGAGGAGAGGACATTTTATTTATTTATTTATTTATTTATTTTGAGATGGAGTTTCACTCTTGTTGTCCAGGCTGGAGTACAATGGCACGATCTTGGCTCACTGCAACCTCTACCTCCCGTATTCAAGTGATTCTCCTGCGTCAGCCTCCCTAGTAGCTAGGATTATAGACATGCGCCACCACGCCTGGCTAATTTTTGTATTTTTAATAGAGATGGGGTTTCTCCATGTTGGTCTAGCTGGTCTCGAACTCCTGACCCCAGGTGATCTTCCTGCCTCAGCCTCCCAAAGTGCTGGGATTACAGGCATGAGCCATCGTGCCTGGCAGGAGAGGACATTTGAACTGAATCTTTTTTTTTTTTTTTTGAGACAAAGTTTCACACTTGGCCGGGCGCAGTGGCTCAAGCCTGTAATCCCAGCACTTTGGGAGGCTGAAATGGGCGGATCACGAGGTCAGGAGATCGAGACCATCCTGGCTAATACGGTGAAACCCCGTCTCTACTAAAAAGTACAAAAAACTAGCCGGGCAAGGTGGCGGGCGCCTATAGTCCCAGCTACTCAGGAGGCTGAGGCAGGAGAATGGCATAAACCCGGGAGGCGGAGCCTGCAGTGAGCTGAGATCCGGCCACTGCACTCCAGCCTGGGCGACAGAGCAAGACTCTGTCTCAAAAAAAAAAAAAAAAAAGGCCGGGCGCGGTGGCTCAAGCCTGTAATCCCAGCACTTTGGGAGGCCGAGACGGGCGGATCATGAGGTCAGGAGATCGAGACCATCCTGGCTAACACAGTGAAACCCCGTCTCTACTAAAAAATACAAAAAACTAGCCGGGCAAAGTGGCGGATGCCTGTAGTCCCAGCTACTCGGGAGGCTGAGGCAGGAGAATGGTGTGAACCCGAGAGGAGGAGCCTGCAGTGAGCTGAGATCCGGCCACTGCACTCCAGCCTGGGTGACAGAGCAAGACTCTGTCTCAAAAAAAAAAAAAAAAAAAAAGTTTCACTCTTGTTGCCCAAGCTGGAGTGCAGTGGCACGATCTTGGCTCACTGCAACCTCTGCCTCCCGGATTCAAGCAATTCTCCTGCCTCAGCCTCCCAAGTAGCTGGGATTACAGGTGCTTGCCACTGCACCCAGCTAATTTTTGTATTTTTAGTAGAGACGGGGTTTCTCCATGTTGGTCTGGCTGGTCCCAAACTCCCAACTCCAGGTGATTCTCCCACCTCAGCCTTCCAAAGTGCTGGGATTACAGCTGTGAGCCACCAAGCCCAGGTGAACTGAATCTCCTATGACAAGGAGTCGGCCATGTAAAGACTGACATTTTAGATAGAGGACATAACAAGCCTAAAGGGCCTGGGACAGCAATGAACTTAGTATAGTTAAGGAGCAAAAGAAAAGACCAGGCTGGACATGGTGGCTCATACATGTAATCTAAGCACTTTAGGAGGTAAAGGCAGGAGTGTCTCTTGAGGCCGGGAGTTCGAAACCAGCCTGGACAACAAAATAAGACCTCATCTCTACAAAACAAAAATTGGTTTTTTTTTTGTTTTTTTTTTGAGACGGAGTCTTGCTCTGTCGCCCAGGCTGGAGTGCAGTGGCCGGATCTCAGCTCACTGCAGCTCCGCCTCCCGGGTTCACGCCATTCTCCTGCCTCAACCTCCCGAGTAGCTGGGACTACAGGCGCCCGCCACCTCACCCGGCTAGTTTTTTGTAGTTTTAGTAGAGATGGGGTTTCACTGTGTTCGCCAGGATGGTCTCGATCTCCTGACCTCGTGATCCACCCGTCTCGGCCTCCCAAAGTGCTGGGATTACAGGCTTGAGCCACCGCGCCCGGCACAAAAATTGTTTTTAATTACCCAGGCATGGTAGTGCACACCTGTTAGTCCCAGCTGCTTGGGGAGGCTAAGGCAGGAAGATCACTTGAGCCCAGGAGTTTTGAGGCTGCCAGTGAGCTGTGATCACACCACTGTACTCCAGCCTAGGCAACAGAGCAAGACCTTGTCTCAAAAAAAAAAAAAAAAAAAAAAAAAAAAAATTCCTTCTGGCTGCTCAAGGACTATAAATATATAAATATAAAGCGATTTCTCTTCCATGCCTTGGTTTTTAAAAAATTCTGTGGAGTATTTCTGCCTTCTCCTTACCTATACTGTAAAATGCTCTCAGTAAAGTGACTGATTAGCAGGCTTCTAGGAAATCATCAAAATGAATGGAGGCAGAGAGGTCTTGCTGGAAAGCTCTCTGTGCTTTCTACAGTTGGAATTTTCTGAATCTAAGCTGCTAAACTGAGGCTTTGGATTTTGGAAAGCACATGCTACAACAGTTATTTAGCAGCAATACAGTAAGCAAGGGAGGGATGGTAAGTGTAAAAAAAAAAAAATCATCCCCATCTTCAGTTGAGAACTATATGCCTTGTGGCTATCCTGAAAAGGGCAGGTGTTCACTTGCCCTTTGGGTAAAAGTTCCCAGTCCTCACCATGAGTTCAAATCTCCTGGGGACCTTTATGAAAAAAATGCAAATGCTGGGACCCCACCCCAGAACCAATGAATCTGGATCTGGGCTCAGGGACAGGCCTGGATATAAGCAAGTTATAAGTTCAGTAGCTGGTTTTAATGTGTAGTCAGGGTTGGGAATCCTTGCCTTCTGGAAATCCTGAGGAATTTCAGCTGGTTTGGCCTAACTATTTTGGATATGTTACTTTTCAGGATAGTATTGGGCAGCTGGAGAATGATCTGAGGAACACCAAGAGTGAGATGGCACGCCACCTTCGGGAATACCAGGACTTGCTCAATGTCAAAATGGCTCTTGACATTGAGATAGCAGCTTACAGGTACTGCAAAGGGCCTGCTTACCCAAGTAAATCCAGTCACCTAGGGGCAATACTGCCCAAATAAGTGGGTCTAGTCTCTCTGGCTTCTGACTGGTGAGGGAGGGAAGAAGGGCATCACTGGCCCCTTTCAGCTGAGCCGACTGCTCCATCCCTCTACTTAGATATAATCCAGCTCCATCTTACTAGTCCCGGAGTATTCTGTGTACCTCTGAAAGGATTTAAGGGGATAATGTGAGTACACAGAGGTTAAAATAGAAACCCATGAGACTCGTAACTTTAAAAATAGGGTTTGGGGCCGGGTGCGGTGGCTCACTCCTATAATCCCAGCACTTTGGGAGGCCGAGGTAGGTGGATCACTTGAGATCAGGAGTTCAAGACCAGCCTGGCCAGCATAGTGAAACCCCGTCTCTACTAAAAATACAAAAATTAGCCAGGCGTGGTGGCGCACACCTGTAGTCCCAGTTACTCTGGAGGCTGAGGCAGGAGAATAGGTTGAACCTGGGAGATGGAGGTTGCAGTGAGCTGCGATCATGCCACTGCACTCCAGCCTGGGAGACAGTGAGACTCTGTCTCAAAAAAAAAGATGATTAAAAAACTATTAAGAGTTATGAGAAACGGCCGGGCGCGGTGGCTCAAGCCTGTAATCCCAGCACTTTGGGAGGCCGAGACGGGCGGATCACGAGGTCAGGAGATCGAGACCATCCTGGCTAACATGGTGAAACCCCGTCTCTACTAAAAATACAAAAAACTAGCCGGGCGTGGTGGCGGGCGCCTGTAGTCCCAGCTACTCGGAGGCTGAGGCAGGAGAATGGCGTGAACCTGGGAGGCAGAGCTTGCAGTGAGCCGAGATCGCGCCACTGTACTCCAGCCTGGGTGACACAGCGCGAGACTCCGTCTCAAAAAAAGAGTTATGAGAAACATGGTTTGGGGGCCACTCTTTTATAGGACTGTTTCAGTCACGCTGATAAAAATCTGTTATCTGAAGGCCGGGCGCGGTGGCTCAAGCCTGTAATCCCAGCACTTTGGGAGGCCGAGACGGGCGGATCACGAGGTCAGGAGATCGAGACCATCCCAGCTAACACGGTGAAACCCCGTCTCTACTAAAAAAATACAAAAAACTAGCCGGGCGAGGTGGCGGGCGCCTGTAGTCCCAGCTACTCGGGAGGCTGAGGCAGGAGAATGGCGTGAACCGGGAGGCGGAGCTTGCAGTGAGCCGAGATCCGGCCACTGCACTCCAGCCTGGGCAACAGAGCGAGACTCCATCTCAAAAAAAAAAAAAAAAAATCTGTTATCTGAAATAGTGTCATTCACTGGCTTTTGTTATTGCTGGTTCTATTCCTTTTGTACTCTTATACACTGAAAAAGTACAAATCTCAAATTTTGTACTCTTATATACTGAAAAAGTACAAATCTCTTGAATAAAGCAGTTTCTACCACCTTTGTGGACATCTCACCTCCTTATCCCTATTGCAGCTAAGGTGTTAATTAGGAAAATTACTTCTCCCTAGAGCTTTGTTGCTAATTGCCAAAAATGGGTGTGATGTGACCAAGGGGAGTTGTAGGTTTTCCTCCTGGAATGTATTTGTGAATAGGATAGGTTTCCCTTTGACAATGCTTTAAACATAGCTGGTGCGGAAGGAGTGTGTGTGTGCATGTGTATGCACGCGGTCCAACGCTTTGAGCTTTGAAATTAAGTATTTGTTGGTTTCAATCTCATGAAGAAACTCCAAAGTCCTTTGGAATCTCTCTCAAATGAATCAGGACTGGAGAGTTGAGTTCAAGGGGGGAAAAGTTATTGACTTCCTAAGAGTTTTTCTCTGTTGGATTTACAGGAAACTGCTGGAAGGCGAGGAGACACGTTTTAGCACCAGTGGGTTAACCATTTCGGGGCTGAATCCACTTCCCAATCCAAGTTATCTGCTCCCACCTAGAATCCTCAGTTCTGCAACCTCCAAAGTCTCATCCACTGGGCTATCACTTAAGAAAGAGGAGGAGGAGGAGGAGGCATCTAAGGTAGCCTCTAAGAAAACCTCCCAGATAGGGGAAAGTTTTGAAGAAATATTAGAGGAGACAGTGATATCTACTAAGAAAACCGAGAAATCAAATATAGAAGAAACCACCATTTCAAGCCAAAAAATATAATTCCATTGCTTCGAAAAAGTTAATGCTTAAGAGGGAATGATATGCATTTGACTTGTTAAACAGCCTATTCCTGAACCATAACACCTGCCACCACTATAAAATACCTTCAAGGCTTCAGTCTCATATTTAGTATTGAATACTTACCTTCTGTAATAAGAAAACCACCCCTTAGATTGAAGTAAACTGCAGTCCTGGAGCAATCACAGATGAGTTATCTAAGAATACAGCTTTCTGACCTTCAGCTCACGCTTCACAGTGATCGATGATTCAGGTGCAGAGGAAGTACAAACTAAGGTGCTAAATCTGTGATCATCGTCATTTGCTGTGAACTGAAATTAAAACTATTCACGCTACCCAGCCATTACCCAGCTAAATAATCTTACTCTATATACCTAAAACGTAAGATCACTGCCAAAGATAAACTAATGGTCCACACCCAAATCCACTCTGATAGAACTATTTCACAAATAATAGGCATTTGTTTAATGGACACCTTCCACCTCCCTCAATTGCATATATCCTTTTCTTCCATGTAGGAAAAAAATAGTCTAGTGTAGTATTCTTCCCATTTAAACACATTTTGGTTCTTCTCAAAAGAACTTACCCCCATTTGCTCTCTTTGCTCAGTGGGTAAAATTAGATGCATGTTGACCATGTCTATGATTCGTGTAATTACTTATCCCTGCCCATTTCATATTCTTTCAATTCTGTAGGTTAAAAAAATGGCAGTGATGAATTTTATGGGTGTCCCCTAACATATAAAATAATGAAAAGAATCCCTAGACTTTAGGCTTTCAGCTTACACAAATCCATTGAATTAGGATAAAAAACTATTAAGGATGTAGCTTTTCACCTTTACTTTAGAAGCACAGTAAATAGTTATTCCAAACTGTGATGAAACTGACCTTAGATTTAGTAGTATAAGCTAGAGGAAGTGAGTGTTTCTATGAGTGGAAAAAGCCAAGGTGTCATTTACGTGTCAGTTCATTTGTGGTGATATAGAATTAGCTTTTTCATCCCCTTACACTTAGAATCCACGTATTCCCCTTCCCACTAGTCTAGGTCCTAAAAAGGCCTCGCTTTCACTCTCCTATGCCTTTTACGAGTGCTAAGTGTAGGATATTTTGTCACCAGAACACAATGCTACCGCCCCAAAGTAAAAAAAAAAAAAAACCACTTCTGGTCAATCAACACCACCAGCAAACATAAGAAAGAAATCTTTCTCTTTTCTAAAAGACTTCCCCAACACTTACCCCATGGCTGCACAGTTGGTGGGGTCCTGCCGGAGAGGAAGAGACACCCAGACCAGAGAAGGGGTGTGCATGCGCCTACTCGCTTGCTAGAAGTAGATTCTGGACAGTCAGCTCTTCATCTGCCCAACTGTGTAGCATCTGCGTTGCCCAGTCTTTCATGTGTGCCAAGGCTGATGCAGGATTTGTTCTCTGTCCAGCAGTCACTTCTGCCAGAGCTGAAGAGTTGCCCCGTCTCTGTTCCATGTCTCCTTTAAGAGCTCTGGTGATAAGGACATGATGCTTTTACTGAACTTTGTTATGCTAGCACATGCTTCAATAGTTCAAGGAACTTGAAAGATACTTTTCTCTTCTTACTTTTACGCCATCCCTGTCTTTACTCCTCACACTTATTGTAAGACATTAGTAAAATAAGAAATTAAAAGTCACACGAATCCCACCAACATAATTTGTGTTCTGTGGTTCCTGCCTTTTCACTGAGAGAAGCACTGTTTGGGTGTAGAGTCAGTCTGGCTCTGACTGATTTCTCACCTTCAGCTCAGAAATCAGTCACCCTTAATTGCCATGAACTCATTTATAGAAGAAAGATACTGGCCAAGCGTGGTGACTCCCGCCTGGAATCCCAGCACTTTGGGAGGCTAAGAGGGGCAGATGGCCTGAGCCCAGGGGTTCGAGACCAGCCTGGGCAACATAGGGAGACCTCATCTCTCAAAAAAATATAAAAATTAGCCAACTATGGTGGCATCTGTAGTTACAGCTACTGGGGAACTGAGGTGGGAGGATCACTTCAGCCCGGGAGGTGGACGCTGCAGTGAGTCAAGATCACGCCAGTGCACTCCAGCCTGGGCGACAGAGTGAGACTCTGCCTCAAAAAAAACAAGAGTAACTTACAGAGTTGAAAAATGATTAATTCATTAACATGGAAAATGTTCAGAATCAAAGCAGAGAGGTCAAGGGAAGGGAAGCAAGTGACAGCAACTGTTATGTAAACAAGACGACAAAATGGATTCAGGAGATGAGGGGAAAGCCTGCAGCATGTGCTAATGATATCCCATATGACTTTCAGATTCATTAGACAATTATATCCCCTGCATCTTGAGACTTATTAATAATAGCTAGACTTTATTCAGTACCTATTTACTATGTGTCAGATGCCATATGAGGTAGTAAACATAGAATTATATAAACTTCACAACCACTCGTTAGGTGTAGTATTTGTATCCCCATTTTACAAATGAAGAAGTAGAACCTCAGAATCAAGGTTAAGACCCTGGTCTGATATCACACAGGAAGTGGCAGGGCTGAGATTTGAACCTTTGTCTTCTGTCTGACTCTACAATGCTTGCTTTTCTTCCCTATGTGGTTTTTTTTTTCTTTGTGTGTGTGTGTGTGTGTGTGTGTGTTTTAATGAGATGGAGTCTTGCTCTGTTGTTCAGGCTGGAGTGCAGTGGCACGATCTTGGCTCACCGCAACCTCCACCTCCTGGGTTCAAGCGATTCTCCTGCCTCAGCCTCCCAAGTAGCTGGGACTACAGGTATGTGCCACCACGCCCAGCTAATTTTTGTATTTTCAGTGGAGACGGGGGTTTCATCATGTTGGCCAGGCTGGTCTCGAACTTCTGACCTCGAATGATCCACCCACCTTGGCCTCCCAAAGTACTGGGATTACAGGTGGGAGCCACTACACCTGGCCCTTATGTTTCCTTTCTACATAAATCCCCTTGTTGAAGGGAGTAGAAATCTTTCTTTTTATCTTGTTTCACTTCTTTCTCACCATGTTTTACTTAAGGTTTCTCTGTCCCAGAAACCTTTTGCAACACCAAATCCTCCAGGCAAACTGCTACACTTGCCGACTTCCTCAGCCGCTGCCTTCCTGCATTGCCAGGAGGTGGTGGTATCTCAAAACTGGACTTTGGGCCCAGCCAACCACAAATCACCTCTGCTTCTGACAAAAATTACATAGACAAAAATTACATAGTTTTCTATTAAAAAAAAAGGGGGGGGGAGGTGGGGTGGGCTTTCTTATAATTCAGCAAAGGAATTCTGTAGCTACCCATCAAGGGGCCAGGAAATGAGGGCATATTACAGAAGGGACAATTCTACAAGAGGTGGTCAATCCAGGACACTTAGAATTCATTCTACCGCATTGGCTAACGAGGCAAAATCTGAGCAACTGTCTGCAAGCTACAGCCCAAAGTTTAGCTCCAGAGTTAATGTAAGTCACAAATAATTGTGGGGATAAACTTCTAGAACTTACCTGTGAACTCAAGCAGAGGACCAGTGCCACCATTAATGGTTCTAAGGATAAACATAAAACAGCTTTTAAAATGTATTTAAGGCTGGGCATAGTGGCTCACGCCTGTAATCCTAGCATTTTGGGAGGCAGAGGTAGGTGGATCACCTGAAGTCAAGAGTTGAGGACCAGCCTGGCCAACATGGTGAAACTCCATCTCTACTACAAATACAAAAAGTAGCCGGGCATGGTGGCCCGCACCTGTAATCCCAGCTACTCAGGAGGCTGAGGGAGGAGAATTTCTTGAACCCAGGAGGTGGAGGTTGCAGTGAGCTGAGATTGCACTACTTCACTCCAGCCTGGGCAGAACAAAACTCCATCTCAGAAAAAAAAAAGTATTTAAAAATCAACTGGGGCCGAGTGTGGTGGCTCACACCTGTAATCCCAGTATTTTGGGAGTCTGAGGTGGGTGGACCACATGACTCCAGGAGTTTGAGACCAGCCTGGGCAACATGGCAAAACCCCATCTCTACAAAAAATACAAGAATTACCTGGGCATGGTGGTGCACACCTGTAGTCCCAGCTACTTGGGAGGCTGAGGTGGGAGGATTGCTTGAGCCCAGGAGTTCAAGGCTGCAGTGAGCCATGATGGTGCCACTGCATTCCAGCCTGGGTGACAGAGTGAGACCCTGTCTCAAAAAACAAAAACAAATCTACCGCAATAAAAAGCAGACTGAAAGTTGCCAAGGCTTGGCTGGGCGCAGTGGCTCATGCCTGTAATCTAAGAATTTTGGGGGGCTGAGGCGGGCGGATCACCTGAGGTCAGAAGTTCGAGACCAGCCTGGCCAACACGGTGAATCCCCATCTCTACTAAAAATACAAAATTAGCCAGGTGTGGTGGCAGACGCCTGTAATCCCAGCTGCTTTGGGAGGCTGGGGTGGGAGAATCGCTTGACCCTAGGAGGCAGAGGTTACAGTGAGCTGAGATGGTGCTGTTGAACTCCAGTCTGGGCAACAAGAGCAAAACACCATCTCAGAAAAAAAAAAGAAAAAGAAAAAAAAAAGTTGCCAGGGCTGGAGAGAGGAGGCAATGGGGCATGACTATTCAATGGATACGGGGTTTTATTTTGGTGTGATGAAAACGTTTTGGAACTAGATACAGGTGGTGGCGGCACAACATTGTGAATGTACCACGTGCCACTGAATCATTCATTTTAAAATGATTGATTTTATGTTATATAAATTTTACCTCAATTTTTTAAACCCACTGATAGGAAATTTGGCCGGGCGTAGTGGTTCACACCTGTAATCCCAGCACTTTGGGAGGCCGAGGTGGGCGGATCACAAGGTCAAGAGATACAGACCATCCTGGCCAACATGGTGAAACCCTGTCTCTACTAAAAATACAAAACTTAGCTGGGCGTGGTGGCACACGCCTGTAATCACAGCTAGTCGGGAGGCTGGGCAGGAGAATCACTTGAACCCGGGAGGCGGAGGTTGCAGTGAGCCGAGATCGCGCCACTGCACTCCAGCCTGGTGACAGAGAAAGACTGTCTCAAAACAAACAAACAAACAAACAAACAGAAAATCCCACTGGCAGGAAATTTATGGAATTATCAGAAAAATATAATCACAAACATCTCATACACTTTCTGCTCCAGCTGAGACCACTGTGTATAGCCACCCTGGGTCAATCCCAGTAAGAAGGAATCCCATTAGGACACCATAAACCAGATCTAATAAGAGTATTGATTTCGGCCAGGTGTGGTGGCTCATGCCTATAATCCCAGTGCTTTCAGAGGCCAAAGCGGGCAGATCACCTGAGGTCAGGAGTTCGAGACCAGCCTGGCCAACATGGTGAAACCCCCCCCATCTCTACTAAAAATACAAAAATATTAGCCAGGCGTGGTGGTGGGCACCTGTAATCCCAGTTACGTGGGAGGCTGAAGCAGGAGAATCGCTTGAACCCAGAAGGCGGAGGTTGCAGTGAACCGAGATCACACCATTGCACTCCACCCTGGGCAACAAGAGCAAAACTCCGTCTCAAAAAAAAAAAAAAAGTATTGATTTCAAAACAGAGCCCAAAGTCAGAAATCTCTCTGGATGTAAGTGGGTTTAAACACACACACACACACACACACACACAGAGCAAGCGAGCAAGCGAGCTGGAAATGTTGCTTACTTCTAAGTGCCATCACTAAATTTCAACTAATATTATTTTTATTATATAATCAGATGTCTCTAAGTTCCTGAAAAACACCTAACTTGTAAGAATACTTTTATTTTCTTACAACAAAATAAGTTTATGTACCTGATAGTTTTTTTGTGTGTGTTTTTATGTTTGTGTTTTTGTTTGTTTTTTGTTTTTTTGAGACAGAGTCTTGCTCTGTTGCCCAGGCTGAAGTGCAATGGCACGATCTCGGCTCACCGCAACCTCTGCTTCCTGGTTTCAAGTGATTCTCATGCCTCAGCCTCCCGAGCAGCTGGGATTACAAGTATGTGCCACCACACCTGGCTAATTTTTGTGTTTTTGTAAAGACGGGGTTTTGCCATGTTGTCCAGGCTGATCTCAAACCCCTCATCTCAAGTGATCCGCCTGGTTTGGCCTGCCAAAATGCTGGGATTACAGGCGTGAGCCACCGCGCCCTGCCTATACCAGAAAGTTAGCACAGTAATTTAAAATGGAAATAACAGAGAATGGGCTTCATGGGCGTTTAAAGCAGAACTCATATGTGACATTTTATTTTTCTTTATAGAACATACAATACTGGCTTTGCAACATTTTCAAACTTAAGGTACAGGTTATGTTGAAGTCATCATGCATTTTGCGATTTTCAAATATCTCATATGCCATTTTCAAAAGGGTGGGTGTTCCTAAATCTAGCTAAATAAAGGACTGTTTTTATTACATTACCATGCCCTGCTGCATACTCTTAAAGGATGAAGGGAGTGATTACTATGTAGATCAAAAGGTTTCTTTCCTCCTTTATTGATCTCCCAGAAAATGGCTTGATTTCCCCCGTGTTTTATGCTGTTATTTCACAGGCTTACTAGCTGGGGGCGGAGACCAGCTAAGATTTATAAATCAATTTTTACATTCCCTTTAAAACACACACACACACACACACACACACACACACACACACACACACAGCAGAATTATGATAAAATGGAGTGAGTCACACTGTAGACATTTCAAGACTTATTTTTTTTGCAGTGTCTCAGGGATTCTGAATGAAACAAAACAGAGGAAGCTCAAGCTACAAAGAAAAATGAAGATTGATCGTAGAGGGGTCTCCAGGCTTGCTTCCTCATTGATTAACCACTGTGAATCACCACATGGCTATTCTCTCCCATAATGAGGCAAATGGTCTCTGTTCTGAGTCTGAGACATTTCATTCTAGCTCTATCACACACTCCTAAGGGTTATAGAATGCTCAGTAGAGTGTAACCAAGATCATTTATTTAAGGACAACAGTTTTGGAATATTAAAGAGTGGCAGCTTTTAGTCAATTGCTGATTATTGCACACAGCAAAAATAGCATCTTTTCTTAGAAGTGCTTATTAAAACAAATTTAACTCACAGGTTCATTTGCAGGGCTACATGTATGAATAAGTGAGAGGTGTAATTTCAATCTTCCATGGTTTCCTGGGATAAGAATTCATACATGACATTTAAAATTCCTGATATCCTTTGGGGCTAAACAATACTTTATCTTAAACTAAGACTTCAGCTCAACAACAGGAACTCTTTCTGACAACTGAAACTGTCTGTCCATGGAATAATCTAGTGATAAAGCAGAAGCAGAAGAGCTAAGACTGGAATTAGGGTGAAAGCAGAATACAGGTCCAACTTGTGCTCCTGAGATGTTAATCGCCAAGCTGTATCCCCATCCCTCTCCTGGTTATTGATAGAAGCAGGTAAGGTGATAAATACGTAAGAAAGAAGAAAGGAAAAAATAGATGGCTCAACAGCAATCTTGTAATATTAATGGACCCCCTTATTCATCAGAAAGGAACTAACTCAGCCAAGTAATCTGAGAAGTGACTATGTAAGGACCGTATTTGAACTTGATAATAGATTGTGCCAGGTACTGTTCTCAGTGCTTTATATATTCACTTGATTCTCATGACAACCCCTTGAGTTAGGTACCATTGTTCCCTTTTACAGAGAAGGAAAACTAAAGTTTACAAAAGTTAAATAATATGTCCAAGATCACAGAGTTTGCAAGCAGCAAAGCTGGGATTTTTATGGTTTTTTTTTTTGAGACAGAGTCAGACTGGAGTGTAGTGGCACGATCTCGGCTCACTGCAACCTCTGCTTCCTGGGTTCAAGCGATTCTCCTGCTTCAGCTTCCCGAGTAGCTGAGACTACAGATGCTTGCCACCATACCTGGCTATTTTTTATATTTTCAGTAGAGATGGGGTTTCACTATGTTGGTCAGGCTGGTATCAAACTCCTGACCTCAGATGATCTGCCTGCCTTGGCCTCCCAAAGTGCTGGGATTACAGGTGTGAGCCACTACACCTGGCCTAAAGTGGGGATTTTAAGCTCTGTAGTCTGGCTCCATGATTTATATCCTTAACCACTATGCAATACTGCCTTTATGTCTTTTTTTATTTTATTTTTTTAAGAGACAAGGTCTCATTCTGCTGCCCAGGTTGGAGTGCAGTGTTGTAATTAGAGCTCACTGCAGTCTCAAACTCCTGGGGTCAAGAGATCCTCCCAAGTAGCTAGGATTACAGGCACAAAGAACCGTGCCCAGCTCCCTGCCTTTATTTCTATTTGGGGGAAAAAAAAATGTTCCTGGCAGCCTTTATCTTCATCTTCTAATTTAAAATATTCAACTAGCTTTTCTTTCCTGAGAAACCTTAGAAGAAAAAAATCGTTTCTCATTTCAATGAAAATGGTGTCATAATAAGAAGCCTTGTAAAACCACAGACACCATCAGCACCAAATCAAAATGCAGTATCGATCAAGCCATAATATTCATTCTGTGTGAGTAACTGCTTGGCAGGCTTTTGGGAGATCAATATGTCATTTCATTTGTGAGAGGACTATTAATCTCTACAGGTAATAGAATTTAGATTTCACTAATCCAGTTTTGAAAAGAAGCCAATAATCAAACTCATGTACACAACAACATAATGAAAAAGGATAAAAAATGAGGACTTCCTCTTAAACATGGTCTACTAAAGAAAACAAAGGTGAACATTCAGAATCAGCATGTGCTTGAATCTTCTCTACTATCAGAGGTTTCCAAGATAACAAAATATAGCATAGTGGTTGCAATCATTAGAGGTTTTTTTTTTTTTTTTTTTTTGAGACGGAGTCTCGCTCTGCCGCCCAGGCTGGGGTGCAGTGGCCGGATCTCAGCTCACTGCAAGCTCCACCTCCTGGGTTCACGCCATTCTCCTGCCTCAGCCTCCCGAGTAGCTGGGACTACAGGCGCCCGCCATCTCGCCCGGCTAGTTTTTTGTATTTTTTAGTAGAGACGGGGTTTCACCGTGTTCGCCAGGATGGTCTTGATCTCCTGACCTCGTGATCCACCCGTCTCGGCCTCCCAAAGTGCTGGGATTACAGGCTTGAGCCACCGCGCCCGGCCTAGAGGTTTTTTTTTTTCGAGACAGATTCTCACTCTGACACCCAGGCTACAGTGCAGTGGTGCAATCTCAGCTCACTGAAACCTCCGCCTCCTGGGTTCAAGCAATTCTCCTGCCTCAGCCTCCTGAGTAGTTGGGATTACAGGCACACACCACCACGCCCGGCTGACTTTTGTATTTTTAGTAGAGATGGATTTCGTCATATTGGCCAGGCTGGTCTCAAACTCCTGACCTTGTGATCCGCCCACCTCGGCCACCCAAAGTGCTGGGATTACAGGCGTGAGCCACTGCACCCAGCTGAGAGTTTTAAAGAAAAAAACAGAATAAAAAGTTTAACAGTGAGTCACACATACATCTGATGAGTAAATATCACCCAGTGAAACTATGAGAACACTTATCTAAGAGTGGATAATAGGGTACATACTTTGGGCAAGCTGAATTGGACAAATAAACAGGTCCACGGTGTTACTTTCAGGAATCCTAAACCAAGTCTCCGTAGGAGAGGGGAAAGAGTATGTCCAGGTCGGTGTTAGCTTGGAGTCCAAAGGAAGAACTGTTGGAAACTAGGTAAGAATGCATCTGACTCAAGCAGAAGAGAAAGGCAGCGCAGAGGAAGGAGAGTGATGCCCAGGGTCAGCGGAAATGGCTGAGATCTATATTACAGAGAAAACGGGATGGCATTTAAAGGAGGAAAGAGAAAACTGCTAAGCACTCATTTTGTCAAATTAAAACTACCACGAATGGCCAGGCACAGTGGCTCATGCCAGTAATCCCAGCATTTTGAGAGGCCAAGGAGGGCAGATCACCTGAGGTCAGGAGTTTGAGAGCAGCCTGGCCAACATAGTGAAACCCCATTTCTAGTAAGAATACAAAAATTAGCCAGGTGTGGTGGTGAGTGCCTGTAGTCCCAGCTACTTGGGAGGCTGAGGCAGGAGAATTGCTTGAACCTGGGAGGCAGAGGCTACAGCCGGCTGAGATTGTGCCACTGCACTCTAGCCTGGGTGACAGAATGAGACTCTGTCTCAAAAAACAAAAACAAAAACAAAAAACTACCATGAACTATTCCTCTGGGCATCTTTGCTTAATATTACCTCAGATAGGGATTAGGCAAAAACAAAAGGACCTGCAAAATGTCCCAATCAAACAAATCTTTCTTTAGCCATTGAAGTTAGGCTCTAGAATCTGTACTTCATATGCTCTATTGTAAACTTTTGTGCAGATTTGGGTATCTAGTTTTGTTTCTTTTTCTGTTCCCAGTAAAAACTCCTTTTGAAAAAACTTTCAGCCAGGCGCAGTGGCTCATGCCTGTAATCCCAGCACTTTAGGAGGCTGAGGCAGGAGAATCGCTTGAACCCAGGACGCAAAGGTGGCAGTGAGCTGAGATCGAGCCACTGCACTCCAGCTTGGGCGACAGAGTGAGACTCTGTGTCAAAAAAAAAAACCAATAATAAAATAAAATAAAAAACCTTCATCTCAACTAAACTAAATGCACGCTGCTGGTGGTGACAATAAGACTAACACACACATGTATGTATCCGGGCCTTGTGCACCTTCAGCAGAGATAAATTGAGAACAGGAAAGTGGGGGAATCTGAGTGAATCAAGACTGGGCATTTGAGCCTGACATGGTGGCTCATGACTATAACTCCAGCACTTTGGGAGGCTGAGATGGGCAGAAACTGCAACTCCACTAAAAATACAAAAATTAGCCAGGCGTGGTGGCATGCACCTGTAGTCCCAGTTACTCAGGAGGCGGAGGTGGGAGGATTCCTTTAGCCGGGAAGATGGAGCCTCCAGTGAGCTGAGATCATGCCACGGCACTTCAGCCTGGGAAACAGGGAGACCTTATCTCACAAAAAAAAAAAAAAAAAAAAAAAAGGCTGGGTGCGGTGGCTCACGCCTATAATCCCAGCACTTTGGGAGACCGAGGCAGGCGGATCATGAGGTCAGGAGATCGAGACCATCCTGGCTAACACGGTGAAACCCTGTCTCTACTAAAAATACAAAAAATTAGCTGGGCCTGGTGGCAGGCGCCTGTAGTCCCAGCTACTGGGGAGGCTGAGGCAGGAGAATGGCATGAACCTGGGAGGCGGAGCTTGCAGTGAGCTGAGATCGCGCCACTGCACTCCAGCCTGGGCGACAGAGCGAGACTCGTCTCAAAAAAAAAAAAAAGAAAGAAAAGGTAGAGTTTTTTTGTGACTCACAGTACTTACCAGTAACTGCTTTTTATTAGATTCTTAGAGGTCTTGTAACCCATAGACGGTGAGTTCCTTGAAGATAGATCACTCCTCTTTGAATCTTCTTGTCCACACAATGTCTAAAAAGTGACACTCTTGACTTGCTCATTACAGAAGTGTTTATCAAATAATTACATTTGATATTCTACTTTTAAGGAGGTATTTTCCCATGTTACAGTCCTGAATGGGATAGTTATTGAGGAAAATAGGGGGAAAGTGAATGCTTACCCCAACTCTACAGCTGAGTCTCTGTGGGGATAATCTCTTCCCTGAAATGGTAAAATTTGTAATGTGGTCGGGCATGTTGGCTCACACCAGTAATCCCAGCACTTTGGGAGGCCAAGGTGGGCATATCACTTGAGGCCAGGAGTTTGAGACCAGCCTGGCCAACATGGCCAAACCTGTCTCTACTAAAAAATACAAAAATTAGGCCAGGCGCAGTGGCTCACGCCTGTAATCCTAGCACTTTGGGAGGCTGAGGCGGGTGGATCACGAGGTCCACGAGGTCAAGAGTTCGAGACCAGCCTGACTAATATGGTGAAACCCCATCTCTACTAAAAATAAAAAAATTAGCTGGGCATGGTGGCGGGTGGCCTGTCCAGCTATTCAGGAGACTGAGGCAGGAGAATCACTTAAACCCAGGAGGCGGAGGTTGCAGTGAGCCGAGATTGCACCACTGCACTCCAGCCTGGGCAACAGAGTGAGACTGTCTCAAAAAAAAAAAAAAAAAAAAAAATTAGCCGTGTGTGGTGGCATAGGCCTGTAATCCCAGCTACTTGGGAGGCTGAGGCACAAGAATCTCTTGAATTTGGGAGGCAGAAGTAGCAGTGAGGTGAGATCACGTCACTGCACTCCAGCCTGGGTGACAGCCTTTAGACTCTGTCTCCAAAAAAAAAAAAAAACTGTAATGCTTGAAAACAACCAAATCTGGGTTCTAAAGACAGTAATCTTTAAACACTAACATCTCTTCAACTCTCGGTCAACTCACTTGTTACAAATGGCACATTCTAAGTATCTATTAAAGATCAGGCTTTGAGACAGTATCTTGTTCTGTCGCCTAGGCTGGAGTGCAGTGGCAGGATCATAGCTCACTGTAGCCTTCACCTCCCAGGCTATTGATCCTCCTGAGTAGTTGGGACTACAGTCATGCACCACCATGCCCAGGTAATTTTTTTTTTTTTTTTTTTTTTTGGTACAGATGGGTTCTCACTATGTTGCCTAGGCTGGTCTCGAACTCCTGAGCTCAAGTGATCTGCCCGCCTTGGCCTCCTAAAGTGCTGGGATTACAGGCATGAGCCACCACGCCTGGCTTATTTTTTATTTTTTTTGAGATGGAGTCTCACTCACTCTGTCGCCCAGGTTGGAGTGCAGTGGCACAATCTCGGCTCACTGCAACCTGTCTCCCGGGCTCAAGCGATTCTCCTGCCTCAGCCTCCCAAGTAGCTGGGAATATAGGCACACACCACCATGCCCAGCTAATTTTTGTATTTTTAGTAGAGACAGGGTTTTGCCACGTTGGCCAGGCTGGTTTCGAACTCCTGCCCGTCTGGCCTCCCAAAGTGCTGGGATTACAGGCATGAGCCATAGTGCCTGGCCTGGTTTTTTTTTTTTTTTTTTTTTAGATGGAGTCTCACTCTGTCTCCCAGGCTGGAGTGCAATGGTGCGATCTCAGCTCACTGCCTCCCAGATTCAAGCAATTCTCCTTCCTCAGCCTTCCGAGTAGCTGGGATTACCGGTGCCTGCCACCATGTCCAGCTAATTTTTGTATTTTTAGTAGAGATGGGGCTTCACCATGTTGGCCAGGCTGGTCTCGAACTCCTGACCTCAGGTGATCCACCTGCCTCGGTCTTCCAAAGTGCTGGGATTACAGGCATGAGCCACTGCACCCGGCCCTGGCCTGGTTATTTTTTTAAAAACCCACAGTAAACACTAACATTTCCAAATAGGTTAAAATAAATTTTTATTAAATGTTAGAAGAAATTTATACACAATTCACAAATTCTTTACAAAGAATCGCCAATCTTTATCCAAGTTTGTAGTAGTCTCTATACAGATTCAGAAATTCTGCTGTGAAACAGGGTTTATAAAATATTTCTTTTAGAAAGCATCACAATGCTAATTTTAGGCAAAATAATGTTTTAAAACTGAAGTCTTTGCATGCAGGTGAGCTCAAACACCCTTATTCTTTATTCCAGTGATGAAATAATGAGAAAAATAAACATTAAACTGATTTACTAAGAAAACAATGAATAAGTAATTCTGTAAACTTCTCGAATTCTCCTAAAATTATTTATTACTTTCAGAAGCAATACTATTGCAAGGTATCAACAACCACACTATGTGCCCAAATAAAATGAATGTCAGAAATAAAAATATTGTCACAAAGAAGCACCCCTTATTGGAAGATGTATTGAATAAGTCTTATTACACTGAAAGTTTATGGCACAGACCATAAACTCAGATTCTCTTCACCAATAACAATTCATCCGTTTTGAAATGAGTAACTTCTCCTTTGTAGTGTTGCTGGTATAAAAAAAGATACAAGTTCAAAATATGCTGGCAACACACAAAAGAGGCCAATAGTTTTGGTCTTTGAGAGTACACTCTGCAGTTTAACAAAGACTGGCTTTGAATCTTCCATTCAAAAGCACACTTCTCTTCCAAAAGGATGACTGCCCAACTGATGCCATCCCAGACAGCAGATATCCCAACTACCAACTTGAAATGGCTGAACAAAGAAAACTAACCAATTACTTCAAAGATGGGAAGCAAAATCAATGTCAAAGTATTTAAAATCACAAGGAATTTTAAAATTCAATTTTTGAAAAATTTCCCCTGAGTTTTGGCTGCTTTTTATATATAGTCTCTAGTAACAGATGCATTCCATCGTTCCAAGTTGTACTTATAAATGCTATAATTCTTGGTGCTAAAAATAGGTAAGTTATGTCTTGAACAGCAAAGTGGTAGCAATTACATTTCATGGAAATCTTTGGTGAGATGCAGTCCTGCAGAAACTTCCTTTGTTTCCCTCCTCATAATGTGCCTAGAATCTTCAAGTTATCTTCAGAGGAGAAACCACAAGACCATAATGAAGGACAAGCAGACCATCCTGAAAAGGGAGAAAAAAAGACGATTTTGCAGTTCTTTCTTTTTTTTTTTTGAGACGGAGTCACGCTCTGTCGCCCAGGCTGGAATGCAGTGGCCGGATCTCAGCTCACTGCAAGCTCCGCCTCCCGGGTTTACGCCATTCTCCTGCCTCAGCCTCCCGGGTAGCTGGGACTACAGGCGCCGCCACCTCGCCCGGCTAGTTTTTTTTTTTGTATTTTTTTAGTAGAGACGAGGTTTCACCGTGTTAGCCAGGATGGTCTCGATCTCCTGGCCTCGTGATCCGCCCGTCTCGGCCTCCCAAAGTGCTGGGATTACAGGCTTGAGCCACCGCGCCCGGCCAGGGATTTTGCAGTTCTTTCAAACCAGTAATGCAAATAAGCAAATCAAAGCTGGCTTTTTTTTTTTTTTCAAATAATCTAACACTAAGGTGAAATTCTTTAATTTAAAGAAAATAAGTGGACCATATAGATTCTTATTCACCAAACACTCCTTGTGAATGTGCTTTTTTTTTGAGACGGAGTCTCACTCTGTTGCCCAGGCTGGAGGGCAGTGAAGCAATCTCAGCTCACTGCAACCTCTGCCTCCCAGGTTCAAGCAATTCTCCTGCCTCAGCCTCCCGAGTCGCTGGGATTACAGGCACCCACCACCATACCCAGCTAATTTTTGTTTGTATGTATATATGTATGTATTTTTCAAGTCAGATTCTTGCTCTGTTGCCCAGGCTGGAGAGCAGTGGTGCGATCTCTGCTCACTGCAACCTATGCCTCTCAGGTTCAAGCAATTCTCCTGCCTCAGCCTACCAAGTAGCTGCAATAACAGGTGCATGCCACCATGCCCAGCTAATTTCCATATTTTTAGTAGAGGGAGGGTTTCGCCATGTTGGCCAGGCTGGTCTCGAACTCCTAATCTCAGATGATCCTCCTGCCTCAGCCTCCCAAAGTGCTGGGATTATAGGCGTGAACCAGAACACCTGACCTGACACCCAGCCCCACTTTTTTTTTTTGAAGACAGGGTCTTGCTGTGTTGCCCAGGCTGGAGTTCAGTGGCCAAATCTGGACTCACTGCAGCCTTGACCAACTGGGCTCAAGCAATCCTCCCACCTCAGCCTCATGAATAGCTGGGATGATAGACATGCACCACCACCAGGCTCACTTGTATTTTTTGTAGGAGACGGGGTTTTACCATGTTGCATAGGCTGGGCTCAAACAATCTGCCTGCCTCAGACTCCCAAAGTGACGGGATTACAAGCATGAGCCATCTAGACTAGCCTGTCAATGTGTCTTTTTAATGATTCTCAGAACCCAATTCTGAAACTATCATGTAGACACAGTCAATCAAACGATTCTCCAAAATGAACTAAAAGAGATACACTTTTCCTTCCACAGTGACTTTTTTTTTTTTTTTGAGACAGGGTCTCACTCTGTTGCCCAGGCTGGAGTGCAGTGGTGTAATCATAGCTCACTGCAGCCTCAATCTCCCAGGCTGAAGTGATCCTCGAACCTCAGCCTCTCAACTAGCTGGGACCATACGCATGTGCCACCATGCCTGGCTACTTAAAAAATTTTTTTTTCCCAGTATAAACGAGGTCTTGCTACGTCACCCAGGCTGGTCTCAAACTCTTGAGCTTCAAGCAATCCCCCCATATTGGCTTCCCAAAGTGTAGGATTACAGGTGCGAGGCAAACATCCAGCCCAGACTTTTTTTTTTTTGAGACGGAGTCTGGCTCGTCACCATCGCCATGTTTGCCAGGCTGGTCTCGAACTCCTAATCTCAAATGATCCTCCTGCCTCAGCCTCCCAAAGTGCTGGGATTACAGGCATGAACCAGAACAACTGACCCGACACCCAGCCCCATTTTTTTTTTTTTTTTTTGAAGACAGGGTCTTGCTGTGTTGCCCAGGCTGGAGTTCAGTGGCAAACCTGGACTCACTGCAGCCTTGACCAACTGGGCTCAAGCAATCCTCCCACCTCAGCCTCATGGCGCGATCTCTGCTCACTGCAACCTCCGCCTCCTAGGTTCTAGCGATTTTCCTGCCTCAGTCTCTTGACCAGCTGGGATGACAGGGGCCTGCCATCATGCCTGGCTAATTTTTGTATTTTTAGTAGAGACAGGGTTTCACCACATTGGCCAGGCTGGTCTCGAACTCCTGACCTCAGGTGATCCGCCCACCTCAGTCTTCCAAAGTGCTGGGATTACATGCGTGACCTGCCGCACCCGGCCCTAGACTTCTTAATAGACTACTTAAGCATTAGATGTCCCAAAAAAAACTCAACTACTACAACGCATCACAGATCTGTTCATTTCCACATAAATGCAGCTCACCACTATAATAATTGATTAAGCTTTGAAACACTTACTCATTTAATGAAAGCCTAAAATATATATGTTTTACTTCTTCCTTAAAGAATGCCCTCAGCTGGGTGCAGTGGCTCATGCCTGTAATCCCAACACTTTGAGTCCGAAGAGGGCAGATCACTTGAGACAGAGAGTTCAAGACCAGCCTGGGCAACACGGTGAAACCCCCTCTCTACTTATATAATTTAAAAAAAAAAAAAAAAAGGAAAAAGAATTTTTAAAAAGAGTAATGAATGCCCTCGGGGCAGTTGGGCAACTTAACCCCCATACTATATGATTCCAGATGCTATGTATCGAAGTCTTTTTATCTCCTTTTTGTGGGGTTCTATCTCCTTTCTTGATACCAGGTCTTAATTCTTTGGCTCTCACCAAGGCTGCATCGGGCAAGCAATCTACCTTTTCTCTTTTTGAGATGGAGTTTCGCTCTCTTGCCCAGGCTGGAGTGCAATGGTACGATCTTGGCTCACTGTAATCTCCGCCTCCCGGGGTCAAGTGATTCTCCTGCCTCAGGCTCCCAAGTAGCTGGGATTACAGGTCGGCGTCACCACCCCCTGCTAATTTTTGTATTTTGAGTAGACACGGGGTTTCTCCATGTTGGTCAGGCTAGTTTGAACTCCCGACCTCAGGTGATCCACCCGCCTCGGCCTCCCAAAATGCTGGAATTACAGGCATGAGCCACCATGCCTGGCCATAATCCACCTTTTTAAGGGACTATTTCTAATTTCCTGCATACTGGATAACTAGCTAAAAGGAAAGGTCATTGGGAAATGTGCCACAGACCTGAAATGAGCAACACAGAGAAGGGGTTGTAGCTCATATATCCTGTATTTCCAGTGCTGCTCTGGCTATTACTCTCTTTTGCTTCTTTGCTAAGCTTTTCCATGACTCCACTTCCTCAGTTCTCAACTCAGGGCAATCTGGTTTGTGTTCCTGGCAATTACAGTAAAAACTCACCAGAATTCTAGAAAAAGGTTCACAAATTCAAGTGCCCACAAGTGCCAGGACAGTAACATAAATGAATACATAAGTTAGGTATGTGAAGTCAATAGGGAATGTTGAAGATCAGTGGTAAACCAGAGAGAGCAGATGTCCATCTAAAGAAATTTAAACTCAAGGCCAGGTGCAGGGGCTCACGCCTATAATCCTAGTACTTTGGGAGGTCAAGGCAGGTGGATCACCTGAGCCCAGGAGTTCAAGACCACACTGGGCAACATAGTAAGACCCCGTCTCTACAAAAAATACAAAAATTAGCCAGGCATGGTGGCACATGCCTATATTTCCTGCTACTCAAGAGGCTGAGGTGGGAGGATCACTTGAGCCTGGGAGGCAGAGGTTGCAGTGAGCCAAAATCATGCCACTGCACTCCAGCCTAGGTGACAGAGCCAGACCCTGTCTCAAAAAAAAAAAAAAAAAAAAAAATTAAACTCAAGGCCAGGTGTGGTGGCTTATGGCTCATGCCTGTAATCCCAGCACTTTGGGAGGCTGAGGCTGGAGTATCACTTGAGCTCAGGAGTTCAAGACCAGCCTGGGCAACAAAGTGAGACCCCCAGCTCTACAAAAAATTTAAAAATTAGCCAGTGGCATACCTCTGGTAACTAGCTACACAGGAGGCTGAGGCAGGAGGATCACTTGAGCCCAGGAGGTTGAGGCTACAATGAACCATGTTCATGCCACTGTACTCCAACCTGGGCAACACAGCAAGATTACACAGCAAGACCCTGTCTCAAAAAAAAGAAAGAAAAAAAGAAAGTTTGTTTATTTCATTCATTTATTATTTTGAGACAGGGTCTTGCTCTGTTGCGCAGAGGAGCATGAATGATCAGAGCTCACCACAGCCCTGAATTCCCAGGCTTAAATTGATCTTGCCACCTTAGCCTCCCAAGTAGCTGGGACTACAGGTGCACACCACCATGTCCTGCCAGTTTTTGTATTTTTTGTAGCGACAGGGTTTCAGCATGTTGCCCAGGCTGGTCTCAAACTCCTGGGCTCAAATGACCCTCCTGCCTCGGTTTCCCAGAGTACTGGGATTACAGGCATAAGCCATGCCTAATCTGAGTGCATTCTGTGATGCTTGCACAATCATTAAATCGCCTAACAATGTATTTCTCAGAACATATCCCTATTGTTAAGTGACGCATAACTGCATATGTATTTGTAGACTTAATGACTATGGTTTATTGTGGAAATCTTTATTGAATTTTTTAAAATAAAATTAATTAAAATGTTCTTTTTGGCCGGGCATGCTGGCTCACGCCTGGAATCCCAGCAGTTTGGGAAGTTGAGGCAAGCAGATCACTTGAGGTCAGGAGTTCAAGACCAGCCTGGGTGTCTAGGCTGCTGCAGTGGCAGAGACCTCATGGAGAACCTCTACTAGGGCAGTGCGGAGAGGAAACATGGGGTTGGAGCCCCCAAACAGGGTCTCCACTGGGAAACTGCTCAGTGGTGCTGTGAGAAGAGGGCCACTGTCCTCCAGATCCCAGAATGACAGATCCACTGACAGCTTGCACCCTGTGTTTGAAAATGCCATAGGCACTCAACACTAGCTCGTGAGAGAAGCCATGGGGCCCAAATCCTGCAAGGTCACAGGGTTGGAGCTGCTCAAGGCCTTGAGAATCCACCCCTTGCACCAATGTACCATGGATGTAGGGTGGGGAGACAAAGGAGATTTTATAGTTTTTTTTTTTTTTCTGAGACAGTCTTGCTCTGTTGCCCAGGCTGGAGTGCAGTGGTGTGATCTCTGCTCACTGCAACCTGCGCTTCCCAGGTTCAAGCAATTCTCCTGCCTCAGCCTCCCAAGTAGGTGGGATTACAGTAGTGTACCCATGCCTGGCTAATTTTGAACTTTAAGATTTAATGAGGACCAGGCATGGAGGCTCACGCCTATAATCCCAGCACTTTGGAAAGCTGAGGCAGGCAGATTGCCTGAGCCCAGGAGTTTGAGACCAGCCTGGGCAACATGGTGAAAACCCCATCTCTACAAAAAAATACAAAAATTAGCCAGGTTTGGTTATGTGCACCTGTAGTCCCAGCAAGCTGGGAGGCTGCAGTGGAAGAATCACTTGAGCCCAGGAGGCAGAGGTTGCAGTGAGCCTATCACGCTACTGCACTCCAACCTGAGTGACACAGAGAGAGACTCCATCTCAAAAAGAAAATAAATAAATAAAAATTAAAAAATTAATGGCTGCTGTTCTGTGTTCCAGAGTTGCATGGGGGCATATAGCCTCATTCTTTTGGCCAATTTCTCCCTTTTGGAATGAGAGTTATTTGCCCAATGTTTATACCCCCATTGTATCCTGGAAGTAACTAACTTGTTTTTTGACAGGCTCATAGGCAGTAGCAACTAGCCTTGTCTCAGATGAGACTTTGGAATTTTGAGTTAATGCTGGAAGTGAGTTAAGACTTTGGCGGGGACTATTGGGAAATCATGATTGTATTTTGAAATGTCAGGACATGAGATTTGGGCGGGGGGGCATGATTTGGGTGGAATGATATGGTCTGGATCTGTGTCCCCACCAAATCTCATGTTGAATTGTAATCCCCAATGTTGGAGGTGGGGCCTGGTGAGAGGTGATTGGATCACGGGGTTGGATTTCTCATGAATGGTTTAGCACAATTTCCCCTTGTGTGATATAGTTGTTTAAAAGCGTGTAGCACTTCCCTCCTCATTCTCTCTCTTGCTCCTGGTTCCTATCATGTCTTTGCCTTCAGCCATGATTGGAAGCTAAGCTGCTATGATTCCTGTACAGCCTGCAGAACTGTGAGACAATTAAACCTGTTTTCTTTATAAATCACCCAGTCTCAGGTATTTCTTTATAGCAACATGAGAATGGACTAATACATTATGTGAATTACATCTTAACAAAACTGTTATTTTAAAAAACAGAGGTCAGGCATGGTGGCTCACACCTATAATCCCAGCACTTTGGGAGGCTGAGGTGGCTGACTGCTTGATCTCAGGAGTTCAAAACCAGCCTGGGCAACATGGCAAAACCCCATTTCTACAAAAAATTTTAAAAATAGCCAGATGTGGTGGTGCACATCTGTAAAGTCTGTAGTCCCAGCTACTTGGGAGGCTAAGGTGGGAAGATATCAATTGAGCCCCCCAGGTTAAGGCTACACTGAGCCGTGATTGTGCCACTGCATTCCAGGCTGGGCAACAGAGTGAGACCTTGTCTTTTTTTTTTTTTTTTGAGACAAGAGTTTTGCTGTTGTTGCCTAGGCTGGAGTGCCATCGTTGCCTAGGCTGGAGTGCCATCAAGAGTTTTGCTGTTGTTGCCTAGGCTGGAGTGCCATCGTGCGATTTCAGCTCACTGAAACGTCTGCCTCCCGGGTTCAAGCAATTCCCTGCCTCAGCCTCCCGAATAGCTGGGATTACAGGCGTCCGCCACCATGCCCGGCTAATTTTTTGTATTTTTAGTAGAGGTGGGGTTTCACCATGTTAGCCAGGCTGTTTTCGAACTCCTGACCTCAGGTGATCCCCCCACCTCAGCCTCCCAAAGTGCTGGGATTACAGGTGTGAGCCACCACACCTGGCCTGACCTTGTCTTAAAAAAAATAAAAAAGAAAGAAAGAAAATAAAAAACTAATCTCTGGTGACAAAATCAGAACAATGGTTGCCTTGGTGCTATGGAGAAGAATTAACTGGGAAGGAGCATGAGAGAACTCTCTGGGAGTGACAGAAAGGTTCTGTATGTGAAGGAGGGGTTTGAGTTAAACAGATAGGTATTTGTTGAAACTCACACATTTCATTATATGTCAATTAAAATATATCATATGTACATTATGCACATATAACTATGCATGTGTGTATATTTTCTGCTTCTTCCAAGGAACTGTATAACTTACGTTAAGAAAATAATTCTTGGGAACAGATTGTGAGGACAAGAAAAAAAGATAATTCTTATAATATTCATATCTTCTTTTGAGCAGTTGTTCCACTGAGACAAATGAACATAGGTAATGATACCAAAAAAAAAGAATTGTATTTCTTTTCTTTCTTTTTTTTTTTTTGAAAAAGGGTCTCACTCTGTCACCCAGGCTAGAGTGCAGTGGTGTGATCATGGATCACTGCAACCTCAACCTCCCAGGTCAATCGATCTTCTCCCCCTTCAGCCTCCTAAGTAGTTGGGACTATAGGCATGTGCCACCACACCTGGTTAATTTTTGTATTTTTTTTGTAGAGATGGGGTTTCATCACATTGTCTAAGCTGGTCTTGAACTGCTGGACTCAAACAATCCCCCTGCCTCAGCCTCCCTGTGGGACCACAGGTATGCACAACCATGTCTGCTAATTTTTCTATCCTTTGTAAAGACGGGACTCGCTATATTGCCCAGGCAGTCTTGGAACTCCTGGGGTTAAATGATTCTCCCATCTCGGCCCCACAAAGTGTTAGGATTATAGGAGCAAGCCACTATGCCTGGCCAAGAATTACTTTTCTTTTCGAAACGAAGTCTTGCTCTGCCGTCCAGGCTGGAGTGCAGTGGTGCGATCTTGGCTCACCGCAATCTCTGCCTCCTGGGTTCAAGTGATTCTCCTGCCTCAGCCTCCGAAGTAGCTGGGATTACAGGCACCCGCCACCAGGCCCAGCTAATTTTTGTATTTTTAGTAGAGATGGGGTTTCAGGATGTTAGCCAGGATGGTCTCAAACTCCTGACCTCAAATGATCTGCCCGCCTCTGCCTCCCAAAGTGCTGGGATTACAGGTGTGAGCCACTGTGCCTGGCCTCTTTTTTTTTTTTTTGAGACATGGTCCTGCTCTGTTGCCCACGCTGGAGTACAGAGTCACTCATGGGTCATTGCAGCTGCGACCTCCCGGGCTTGAAGTGATTCTCCCACCCCACCTCCCAAAGTGCTGGGATTATAGGCATGAGCCACCACCGCACCTAGCCGCATTTCTTGTCTTTAATAAAGATCTTTACCATATGTTTTCTATACTTAGATACACAAAATGTTTGTCCTTGTGTTATAATCACCCACAACATTTAATACAACAAACCACACAATCACATAACCTAGAAACGTGCATCACACCACACAGCCCTAAGAGGGGGCAGAAACCTGGATTTACCCAACAGGCCAAGACTGTCAGCCAGGTGTGGTGGCTCATGTCTGTAATCCCAGCACTTTGGGAGATTGAGGTGGGCAGATCACTTGAGGCCAGGAGTTTGAGATTAGCCTCGCCAACATGGTGAAACCTCATCTCTATTAAAAATACAAAAATTAGCTGGTGTGGTGGGACATCTATAGTCCCAGTTACTTGGGAGGCTGAGGTACTAGAATCACTTGACCCCAGAAGGAGGAGGTGCAGTGAGCCGAGATCAGGCCACTGCACTCCAGCCTGGTGACAGAGCAAGACTCTGTCTCCAAAAAGAAGAAAACAAAAAAAAGTCACAGTTGGGGGCGGTGGCTCACGCCTGTAATTCCAGCACTTTGGGAGGCTGATGCGGGTGGATCAGGAGGTCAGGAGATCGAGATCATCCTGACTAATGCGGTGAAACCCTGTCTCTACTAAAAATGCAAAAAATTGGCCAGGCGTGGCGGCAGGCACCTGTAGTCCCAGCTACCCGGGAGGCTGAGGCAGGAGAATCCCCTGAACCCGGGAGGTGGAGGTTGCAGTGAGCCAAGATCATGCCACTGCACTCCAGCCTGTTGACAGAGCGAGACTCCGTCTCAAAAACAAAAAAAAAGTCACAACTGTCTAATTTACACAACAAGTAAGGGCTCCAGGACCAATGATCATCAGCTACCCAAGTACCAAAAAATTGTGCTTCTGAAATCTCTTGATGTTGATTCTGGCACAAAGAGCAAATGATGCCCTATGTCTGCCACTCACAGCAGAAGCCCTTTTTATCCCAATAATTATATTTCTAGCAAACAAAAATTTGTTTGAGAGTTCATCAAATCTTCATTAGTACTTCATAAGCTTCTCCGAGTCATATAGCTCTTAAAACAATCTTTGTGGCCAGGCGCGGTGGCTCACACCTGTAATCCCAGCACTTTGGGAGGCCGAGGCCGGTGGATCACCTGAGGTCAGGAGTTCAAGACCAGTCTGACCAACACGGAGAAACCCCGTTTCTACTGAAAATACAAAATTAGTTGGGCGTGGTGATGCATGCCTGTAAACCCAGCTACTCGGGAGGCTGAGGCAGGAGAACTGTTTGAACCCAGGAGGTGGAGGTTGCAGTGAGCCAAGATCACACCATTGCACTTCAGGCTGGACAACAAGAGCGAAACTCAGTCTCAAAAAAAAAAAAAAAAAAAACAATTTTCCACGATAGGTTCAGAAATACATTAGAATATGTGGTCCTGTTTTCTCTTCATTAAACTTGTAGATCCTACCTTGGTTTTTATTATTTTGACTAGGAGACTTCACATTATAGGTTACTTAAAACATCAAAATAGTTAGCCTGAGTTCTTACCTACTGAACAAGAAAAGCTATGTGAATCTCTAGAGCAGGGGTGTCCAATCTTTTGGCTTCCTTGGGCCACACTGGAAGAACTGTCTTTGGCCAACATAAAATATGCTAACACAGGCTGGGCGGAGTGGCTCACCCCTGTAATCCCAGCCCTTTGGGAGGCCAAGGTGGGTGGATCACTTGAGGTCAGGAGTTTGAGACAAGCCTGGCTAACATGGTGAAACCCCGCTTTGACTAAAAATACAAAAATCAGCCAGGTGTGGTGGCACATGCCTGTAATCCCAGCTACTAGGGAGGCTGAGGCAGGAGAACTGCTTGAACCTGGGAGGCAGAGGATGCAGTGAGCTGAGATAGTGCCACTGCACTCCAGCCTGGGCAACAGATCAAGACCCTGTCTCGAAAAAATGAATAAATAAAAATAAAATATACCAGTACAAACAGTAGCTGATAGTAAAAAAAAAAAAAAGCTCATCATGTTTTAAGAAAGTTTATGAATTTGTGTTGGGCCCCATTCAAAGCTATCCTGGGCTACATGTGGCCTGAGGGCCATGGGTTGGACAATTTTGCCTCTAAAGCCTAATAAGTACTTGCAAGTTTTTCTTGAAATGTCCTTCTGGATAGATTGGCCTAGAAGCCTTCAAAATTGTATTACAGCACTGGACAGGGGGAAAAAAACAAGGCTTTTAGAATCAGACTGCCTAGAATCTGAGCCCTGTCTCACCCACTGACTGTGGGAAGGTATACGTCCTTACTGTAACTCAGTTTCCTTTATCTTTAAAATGGGAAATAAAAAACTGCCTGCTTTCTTAGAATAATTATGAAGAATAAATAAGCTAATCTACATAAATTACTTAGAACAGTACCTGACACATAGTAAACATTTGATAAATATTAAATGTGTAGGTAATTTTTTTTTTTTTTTGAGACGGAGTCTCGCTCTGTCGCCCGGGCTGGAGTGTAGTGGCCAGATCTCAGCTCACTGCAAGCTCGGCCTCCCAGGTTTACGCCATTCTCCTGCCTCAGCCTCCCGAGTAGCTGGGAATACAGGCACCCGCCACCTCGCCCGGCTAGTTTTTTGTATTTTTTAGTAGAGACGGGGTTTCATCGTGTTAGCCAGGATGGTCTCGATCTCCTGACCTCATGATCCGCCCTTCTCGGCCTCCCAAAGTGCTGGGATTACAGGCTTGAGCCACCGCACCCGGCCTAGTGTAGGTAATTTTAAGACAACTGTAGAATATTTATGGAAACTTACTGATAAATGGAACTTTGTTTTTTCACTAACTTATCTGTTAGACCTGGATATGTCTAGAACCTACCTGCATTGCTGCATCACCTATTGCACGTCGGATTTCCCTTAGAGTTTGATATTGCTCCAACAGGTGATCACCACAGATGATATCTACCTATGGACATGAAGAGAGTATCAGATTGATTTATTGTTTCAAAATACCATCTGAAGAAATGAAGAAAAAAAATCAACATAAATTGTTTCCAAACTAGATTTTGCAATTTTATTTTCGACTGATTAAACATTCCTGAAAAGAGAGTTTTAGAAACTTTTTACAGAAGTAAATAAGGTAACATGGGAAGAGCATTAGAGGATACAGCAGGACAACAGCACAGTACAACTGATATTCAAAATGATTTCCCTGAATCTCAAAGAAATTAAGTCATGCTGGATGTATTCAACATCAGGTAGCACAGGAAAGTATATCTTTTTAAATATCTGTGATAAAAATCATTAAGGCCGGGGCAGTGGCGCACGCCTGTAATCCCAACACTTTGGGAGGCAGAGGCGGGCAGATCACCTGAGGGTAGGAGTTCCAGACCAGCCTGGCCAACATGGTGAAACCCTGTCTCTACTAAAAACGCAAAAATTAACTGGGCATGGTGGTAATCATGGTGCCTGTAATCCCAGCTACTCGGGAGGCTGAGGCAGGAGAATCACTTGAACCCAGGAGGCGGAGGTTGCAATGAGCCGAGATCATGCCATTGCATTCCAGCCTGGGCCACAGAGCAAGACTCTGTCTTAAAAAAAAAAAAAAAAATCATTAAAAGGTATTAATCCGTAAAAAGGCAATTATCCATTATTTGAAAAAATTATCTTATGAGGAATATCTCATTTTCCAACAATGCCATATAAATCATAGTACAACACTGAAAGTTCACACTAAGGAAACTGTTTTGTAGATGAAACAATTTCAACAAGTAATTGCAAAGCTCCAAGATATATCTCTTTTTTTCCCCCCAAACAGGGTGTCACCCTGTCACGCAGGCTGGAGTACGGTGGCCCAATCATAGCTCATTGCAGCCTCAAACTCCTAGACTGAGGCAATCCTCCCACCTTAGCAACCCAAATAGCTGGGACTAGAGGTGTGCACCACCGCATCTGGCTAATTGTGTGTTTTTCTGTTTGTTTTTTGTTTTTGAGATGGAGTCTCGCTCTGTCGCCCAGGCTGGAGGGCAGTGGCGCAATCTCGGCTCACAGCAAGCTTCGCCTCCTGGGTTCACGCCATTCCCCTGCCTCAGCCTCCCGAGTAGCTGGAACTACAGGCGCCCACCACCATGCCCGGCTAATTTTTTGTATTTTTAGTAGAGACAGGGTTTCAGCGTGTTAGCCAGGATGGTCTAGATCTATCTCCTGACCTCGTGATCTGCCCGCCTCGGCCTCCCAAAGTGCTGGGATTACAGTTTTGAGCCACCGCGCCCAGCCAACTGCGTGTGTGTGTGTGTTTTTTTCAATTTTTGTAGAGACAGGGTCTCCGGTATATGCCCAGACTTGTCTCAAACTCCTAGTCTTAAGTGATCCTCCTGCCTTGGCCTCCCAAACACAAGTGTGAGCCAGTGTGCTCCAGCCAATATATTGACTTTTATATAGAATTCTCTAGAGAGAATATTGTTGTACATATACATTTTACTAAGACTCTACTATACTTACTTGCTAAGATAGAAATGCAAATCTTTAATCTTTCACTGAGTACTACTCCCTTCCTATTACCTTAAAAAGGGGTTAGATCCTCAACAACATATATATATATACACACACACACACATATACACACACACACACATATATATCACTTAACTGGCTCCATCTCCTAACATTACTATTTAGATTATGGCATGAAATTTCTCCTTGTCTTCCATACCAGAATGTCACCTCTGCTTCCTCTTTCTCCTTTTCCTTTCTTCTTACATACAATCAATTACAAAGTCCTATTGCTTCTTTCTTCCTATCTCTTGCATTCATATCGTACCTCTCGACTACTGCCCGTAGGCTTAAACCACTAAAACCACCTCCTAGCCAGACTTCTTATCTTCAAATACTGTTTACTCCAATCAATTCTATACACTGTCAACATGTTAAACTCTAAAAACTTTCAGCATGGTTGGGAAAGAACAGTAATAGTAGCTGCATTTAAATGAGCAGCCACTATGTACAATAAGTTACATATGTATTTGATATGTGTTATCTAATCCTCATATGCCTATGAACTAGGTAACTACAATTCCAATTTTACAGATAGGGAAACTAAGAAGTGAAGACATTAAACTTTCCTGAGGTCACAAAGCTAGTAAATAGCAAAGTTCAGATATAAAACCAGGTCTGTCCAAGGTCTAACTCTCTCCAAAGCCTAAATGCCATCTCGGGGTTGGCAAACCTTTTCTGCAAAGGGCCAAATAATAAATGCTTTAGGCTTTGTGGGTCACAGCATCTCTGTTATAACTCTTCAATTCAGCTGTTATCGCACAAAAGCAGCCACAGTGTGGCTGTGCTTTCATTTTGCAAATACCACTCTGTCAATTTAAAAGCTAGTAAGTCTAAAATGCAAAAGTTGTTACTAATCTGAGATTATATAGAATTATGAGATAGAACCCAGGCTGGCATACTCAAGGGCCAAATCTAGCCTGTCACCTGTTTTTTTTTTTTTTTTTTTTTTTTTGAGACGGAGTCTCGCTCTGTCGCCCAGGCTGGAGTGCTGTGGCCGGGTCTCAGCTCACTGCAAGCTCCGCCTCCCGGGTTCACGCCATTCTCCTGCCTCAGCCCCCCGAGTAGCTGGGACTACAGGCGTCCGCCACATCGCCCGGCTAGTTTTTTGTATTTTTTAGTAGAGACGGGGTTTCACCGTGTTAGCCAGGATGGTCTAGATCTCCTGACCTCGTGATCCGCCCGTCTCGGCCTCCCAAAGTGCTGGGATTACAGGCTTGAGCCACCACGCCCGGCCTAGTCACCTGTTTTTAGAGTGGTATTTCCAAAATGACTTAAAAGTAATGATATGAGATCTTACACACAGAACAGATCCATAAAAAATTAAAGAATTTGGTACTATCATTGTTTTATTAATTTTTTTTTTTTTTTAAGACAACAGTCTCACTCTGTCACCCAGGCTGGAGTGCAGTGGCGCAATCTCAGCACACTGCAACCCCTGCCTCTCAGGATGAAGCGATTCTCGTGCCTCAGCCTCCCGAGTAGCTGGGATTACAAGGGCACACCACCACGCCTGGCTAATTTTTGTATTTTTAGTAGAGATGGGATTTCCCCATGTTGGCCAGCCTGGTCTCAAACTCCTAACCTTAGGTGATCCGCCCACGTCAGGCTCCCAAAGTGCTGGGATTACAGGCATGAGCCAAAGCACTGGGCCTATGTTTCATTAAATATTTAGCAATCCAAAAACCATCACTCTTAGTGGGCTTTACCACATGGTATACATTCATGGTATTATTACTATATTTTCAACTTTGAATTTTTACAGATCTTTACTTTTTTTGTAAAAAGCTTTACAAAAATCTTTAAAAAATAATTCACTGTAACAAATTCAGAAAACACAGAGGTGCTCGGTACTGTGGCTCTCATCTATCATCTTAGCTGCTTGGGAAGCTGAGGCAGGAGGATTCCTTGAGTTTGAGGCAGTGAGATATGAATCGCACCGCTCCACCCCCAGCCTGGGCGACAGAATGTAACCTCATCTCAAAAAAATAAAGAAATAAAATAAAAACAGACAGGTATATATAGTAACAAACTTAAAAAAAATGTAGAATGTAGAATGATAAATCCTCACTTCAATCCTAGCCCCTAGAGGGTGGTCAGTTTCTTTGTTCTTTCTTTTTGAGATGGAGTTTCACTCTTGTTGCCCAGGCTGGAGGGCAATGGCACAACCTTGGCTCACTGCAAACTCTGCCTCTCCCAGGTTCAAGCGATCTTCCTGCCTCAGCTTCCCAAGTAGCTGGGATTACAGGCATGCATCACCATGTGTGGCTAATTTTCTATTTTTAGTAGACACGGGGTTTCTCATGTTGGTCAGGCTGGTCTCAAACTCCTGAACTCAGGTGATCCGCCCACCTCGGCCTCCCAAAGTGCTGGGATTGCAGGCATGAGCCACCACACTCAGCTGGGGTTGGTCAGTTTCTAAGAGTTTGATGTGTATGGTCCTAGAACACTATGGGTGCATGTGGGTTTTTCTGTTATTCATTTTTTGCTTTAAAAAAAATGAGGGCCGGGCGCGGTGGCTCAAGCCTGTAATCCCAGCACTTTGGGAGGCCGAGACGGGCGGATCACGAGGTCAGGAGATCGAGACCATCCTGGCTAACACGGTGAAACCCTGTCTCTACTAAAAATACAAAAAAATAAGCCAGGCGAGGTGGCGGGCGCCTGTAGTCCCAGCTGCTCGGGAGGCTGAGGCAGGAGAATGGCGTGAACCCAGGAGGCGGAGCTTGCAGTGAGCTGAGATCCGGCCACTGTACTCCAGCCTGGGCAGCAGAGCGAGACTCCGTCTCAAAAAAAAAAAATAAATAAAATAAAATAAAATAAAATAAAATAAATAAAATGGGATCAGCCGGGTGCGGTGGCTCACGCCTATAATCCCAGCACTTTGGGAGGCCGAGGAGGGCAGATCACCTGAGGTCAGGAGTTCGAGACCAGCCTGGCTAACGTGGCAAAACCCCATCTCTACAAAAAAGACAAAAATTAGCCGGGCATGGTTGCGGACACCTGTAATTCCAGCTACTCAGGAGACTGAGGCAGGAGGATCACTTGAACCTAGGAGCCAGAAGTTGTAGTGAGCCGAGATTGCGCCACTGCATTACAGCCTGGGTAACAGAGAGAGACTCCATTTCAAAAAAAAAAAAAAAAAGGAAAAAAAGTCCGGGCGCAGTGGCTCACACCTGTAATCCCAGCACTTTGGGAGGCCGAGGCAGGCAGATCACAAGGTCAGCAGTTAAAGACCAGCCTGGCCAAGACACTAAAACCCCGTCTCTACTAAAAATACAAAAAAATTAGCTAGGCATGGTGGCAGTCGCCTGTAATCCCAGCTACTCGGGAGGCTGAGGCAGAGAATGGCTTGAACCCAGGAGGCAGAGGCTGCAGTAAGCCAAGATGGTGCCACTGCACTCCAGCCTGGGCAACAGAGCAAGACTCCATCTGGAAAAAAAAAAAAAGAAAAAAGAAAAAAGAAAAAAAAAGTTGGTTTAGTTGGCACTCGTTGTCTAACAACTACCAAATTGCACTTAGGAAACTTTTCATATTAGTGTAGGAAACTTTTTGCAGGCCTAGTTCCCAGACAGCCAAAGGCCAGCTTTGTAAGCAGGTCCTTCTAACGACAGCAGCCTCAAGGCTGATACGTTAACTTTTTGTGCATAATATCTTACCCTCTGTAGTATCAAGAACAGATAACAAAAATATTTTTGAATCTCAGAGAAGAAATCAGACCATGAAAGTAGTCTTATTAAAAGGAGAAAAAGTCTGTATCTTTTTAAAAGCAAGATCATGCTAGAGCTTCCAAGTTAAGATTTTTCAATCAATGTGCTTTGATAAGCCACAATGGCTCATTCCTTTGATCACACATACTCTTTTCTTTCTTTCTTTTTTTTTTTTTTTTTTTGAGATGGAGTCTCACTCTGTCACCCAGGCTGGAATGCAGTGGCGGGATCTCAGCTCACTGCAACCTCTGCCTCCTGGGTTCAAGCGATTCTCCTCCCTCAGCCTCCCAAGTAGCTGGGACTATAGGCGTACCACCATGCCCAGCTAATTTTTTTTTGTATTTTTAGTAGAGACAGGGTTTCACCATGTTGGCCAGGATGGTCTTGATCTCTTGACCTTGTGATGCGCCTGCCTCGGCCTCCCAAAGTGCTGGGATTACAAGCATGAACCACCGGACCCGGTCATACATACTCTTTTCTTCGCTATTAAGTTCTTTTTTTCTGTGTGTCTGGCAAATTCCTATCTGTTCTTCAATCCCATTCCTGAGTTAAATCATTCACTTTTGTGTTATCTCTACTGTTGCATTCATTACATACTATTGTCAGTTAGTTGTTTACTTATATATCTTTCCTACAAAACTCTGAGTCCCCTGATGGCATGAATTTTGTCTCATCTTTGTACTCCTCAGGTCAAATACATAGACAGTCAATTTAGTAACAATATATAATAAATGGTAAGGAAACATCATATATTAGTCCTTAAAAAATTTTTGGAAACTAAATTTAATAGAAGGCTTAATATCATACACCAAATAAGTAATAATAATAAATAACGTAACTTTTTCTTTTTGTTTGAGACGGAGTCTTGCTCTGTCACCAGGCTTGAGTGTAGTGGTGCGATCATGGCTCACTGCAACCTCCGCCTGCCGGATTCATGTGATTCTCCTGCCTCATCTTCCTGAGTAGCTGGGACTATACAAGTGTGTACCACCATGCCCACCTAATTTTTGTATTTTTAGTAGACACGGGGTTTCACCATGTTGGCCAGGATGGTCTTGATCTCTTGACCTCATGATCTGCCTGCCTCAGCCTCCCAAAATGCTGGGATTACAGGTGTGAGCCACCGTGCCTGACCAACCTAACTTTTAAGATGGAATTAGTTATGGCAGGATTAACAAAATCAAATATCACATCTTATAGAAGAATTTTTAGTGATCAATGTGAGGTTATGTTCTAAATTTCATTTCATAAAAGCAAAATAAGGTCTGAATATCAAACAATGTACAAAGCAATATAAAACAATACTAATTACATATAAAGCAAAATACAATAAGACATCAACAAGTAAATATCACTAAATCAACCACAGTAACCCTGAGACACTGGAGTCTCTGAGACAGAAACATATTTGGATAATTATTGATCTCTAAATTTTAAATGAACTTAAATCTTTCTTAAGAACACATGATAGGGCTGGGCGCGGTGGCTCACGCCTGTAATCCCAGCACTTTGGGAGGCCGAGGCAGGCGGATCACAAGGTCAGGAGATCAAGACCATCCTGGCTAACATGATGAAACCCCATCTCTACTAAAAATACAAAAAAATTAGCCAGGCATGGTGGCGGGCGCCTGCAGTCCCAGCTACTCGGGAGGCTGAGGCAGGAGAATGGCGTGAACCCAGGAGGCAGAGCTTGCAGTGAGCTGAGATTGCACCACTGCACTCCGGCCTGGGCGACACAGCGAGACTCTTGCCTCAAAAAAAAACCACACACACACATGATGGCCGGGCGCGGTGGCTCACGCTTGTAATCGCAGCACTTTAGGAGGCCGAGGTGGGCAGATCGCCTGAGGCTGGGTGTTCGAGACCAGCCTGGCCAACATGGAGAAACCCTGTCTCTACTAAAAAAACTAAAAAATTAGCCAGGCATGGTGGCACATGCCTGTAATCCCAGCTACTTGGGAGGCTGAGGCAGGAGAATCGCTTTAACCCAGGAGGCGGAGGTTGTGGTGAGCCGAGATCATCACGCCATTGCGCTCCACCCTGGGCAAAAACGGCGAAACGTTGTCTCAACAACAACAAAAAAGAACACATGACCTGTTGTCTTGTTTTTAAAATCTGATCTGCCACAAATAACTTTAAAGTTTAACAGACCTGTGGGAATTACTCATTCCTGTTAGTAAATAACCACAAATGAAGGTCACGTATCTGTAAACCATGCACACATTTCCCACCTGCAACTAACTGGTTTAAGAAAGGCAGCATAGCAGGCTCAAGGGACTGCAGGACACCAAGAATTGTAGTCTGATGACTAGTAAACCAGCTCCACGTTTTGTTCATATTAGAAGTAACTCTTAATTACTTACTCTATCTTAAATTTAGGCCTCAACAATTTTAGTCCCCAATTAATGGGTCTGTGTATTTGATAATTCTATTTTAACATTTTGGTTAAATAATAATTTATGAACATTACCAGCTATAAGTAGCTGAGTGGTATAATATTTATTTAGAGAGCCAAGAGCTGAAAAAGAAAATTAAAGGTTGAAACAAATTTTATATCATTTTTTTTTTGAGACAGGGTCTCATCATGCACTGCCACCTTGACCCCCCAAGCTTAGGTGATCCTCCTACCTCAGCCTACAGAGCAGCTGGGATTACAGGTATGAGCCTTTGTATCATTTTATTTCAAAATGCTAAAAGCCTTAAATTCTATGACGTAAGCAAAGAAGAAATCCACATTTTTAGGTAACAAAATCAACTTAGAAGAGATATACTGTAAAACATGGTGACTATACTTAATAATATATTATAGGCTGGGCGTGGTAGCTCACGCCTGTAATCCCAGCACTTTGGGAGGCCGAGGTGGGCGGACTATGAGGTCAGGAGATCGAGACCATCCTGGCTAACACAGTGAAACCCCGTTTCTACTAAAAATACAAAAAATTAGCTGGGCGTGATGACGGGTGTCTGTAGTCCCAGCTACTCAGGAGGCTGAGGCAGGAGAATGGCGTGAACCTGGGAGGCGGAGCTTGCAGTGAGCCGAGATCGTGCCACTGCACTCTAGCCTGGGCGACAGAGTGAGACTCCATCTCAAAAACAAACAAACAAATAATAATAATAATAACAACAATATATTGTAACTGCTGAATAGAGATTTCAGGTGTTTTCACCACAAAAAATGTGGGGTAATGGTATGTTAATTAGCTCAATTTTGCCATCCCACAATGTATACATATTTCAAAACATCATGTTGTATACAATAAATAGGTATGATTTCTTTATTTCTCTTTTTTTTGAGACAGAGTCTCACTCTCTCACCTAGGCTGGAGTGCAGTGGTGTGGTTGCAGCTCACTGCAACCTCTGCTTCCTGGGTTCAAGGGCTCCTCCCACCTCAGCCTCCCAAGTAGCTGGGACTATAGGTATGTGCCACCACGCCTGGCTAATTTTTGTATTTACTAGGGACAGGGTTTCACCACGCTGGCCAGGCTAGTCTTGGACTTCTAACCTCAGGTGATCCACTCACCTTGGCCTCTGTAAGTGCTGGGATTACAGGTGTGAGCCACCTTGCCTGGCCTTCACTTATTTCTATTTTTATTTTTTTGAGACAGTGTATTGCTGTCACCCAGGCTCAGTGCAGCAGAGAAATCGTGGATCACTGCAGCCTCGACCTCCCAGGCTCAAATGATCCTCCCACCTCAGCCTCCCTAGGAGCTAGGACTACTAGGATTACAGGTGTGTGCCACCACACCTGGCTAATTTTGGTATTTTTTGTAGAGCTGGTGTTTCGCTATGTTGCCCAGGCTGGTCTCGAACTCCTGGGCTCAAGCTATCCACCCACTTTGGCCTCCCAAAGTGCTGGGATTACAGGCGTAAACCACCACGCCCAACCCAATATATATTGTTTCTGTCAATTAAAAAAACAGGCTGGGCACAGTGGCTCATGCCTGTAATCCCAGTAGTTTGGGAGGCTGAGGTAGGAGGATCACTTGAGGCCAGGAGTTTGAGACCAGACTGGGCAAAATGATGAAACCCCATCTCTACTGAAAAACACAAAAAATTTAGCCGGGCATGGTGGTGTGCACCTCTAATCCCAGCTACCTGGGAGGCTGAGGCAGAAGAATTGCTAGAACCCAGGAGGTAGAGACTGCAATGAGTCAAGATTGTGCCATTGCACTCCAGCATGGGTGACAGAGCAAGACTCTGTATCACACACACAGAAGTCCAGCCTGAGCAACACAGTATATTATCCTTGCCACCAAAAAAACAAACAAACAAAAAACCACAAAACACACACACAAATACTTATATAGCCACAGAATAATCCATATACCCAGGAGGGTGTCACTTCTTATTCTATAATAAGGGCAAGTCTTCTGACTTCTGCTTTTAGAAATAATAGGCTGTTATGGGATCACTCACAATTCTTAATCCAGGAGTCACTAACCAGTTTTATTTCTAACCAAAACCTAAGAATAACCTCAAGTGTGCTGTGGCTACAAGGTAAAAAATAAGTCATTTCTAGTTTTCAGCTGCCATGAGATATAACCAGGATATGTTAAGCTCAGTTAGAGAAGTCATATTTTATTGGATTTAGTATATATTTAACTACTAGTAAATACTGGTACTAAAAACACTAGCAAACTTTCAGTCACTTTTTTTTTCTTAGTTGGAGTTTCGCTGTTGTTGCCCAGGCTAGAGTGCAGTGGTGCCATCTCGGCTCATAGCAACCTCTGCCTCCCGGGTTCAAGCGATTCTCCTGCCTCAGCCTCCCGAGTAGCTGGGATTACAGGCATGTGCCACCGTGCCCAGCTAATTTTATATTTTAGTAGAGATGGAGTTTACCATGTTGGTCGGGCTGGTCTTGAACTCCTGACCTCAGGTGATCCACCTGCCTTGGCCTCCCAAAGTGTTAGGATTACAGGTGTGAGCCACTGCGTCTGGCCCTTTTCTTTTTTGATATAGAGTCTCCCTCTTGTCGCCCAGGTAGGGGTGTAGTGGCATGGTCTTGACTCACTGCAACCTCCACCTCCCGGGTTCAAGTGATTCTCCTGCCTCAGCCTCCTAAGTAGCCAGGACTACAGGTGTGCACCACTATACCTGGCTAATTTTTGTATTTTTGGTAGAGACAGGGTTTTACCACGTTGGCCAGGCTGGTCTTGAACTCCTGACCTCAGGTGATCTGCCTGCCTCGACCTCCCAAAGTGCTGGGATTTAAAGGCATGAGCCACTGCACCTGGCCAGTCACTGTTTTAACATATCTATTAATTTAACTAATAATAGAGTATTTTATTATTTTATTTTATTTTACTATTTTTTTGAGACAGATTATCACTCTGTCACCCAGGCTGAAGTGCAATGGCATGATCTAGGCTCACTGCAACCTCCATCTCCCAGGTTCAAGCAATTCTTCAGCCTCAGCCTCCCGAGTAGCTGGGATTACAGGAGTGTGCCACCATGCCAAGCTATTTTTCATTTTTTAATAGAGACAGGGTTTCACCATGTTGGCCAGGCTAGTCTCAAACTCCTGACCTCAAATGATCCACCTGCCTTGGCCTCCCAAAGTGCTGGGATTATACAAGTGAGCCATCGTGCCTAGCCACAATACACAGCATTTCAGATAAAAATTATTCTATAAGACTTTACACATGATGGAGAATAACAAAAATGCTTTTTAAATTTGACTAATGAAAAAGCAAAGCTAAATAAATGTGCATTTTTACTAACTGGACCACATAACTAGAACTACGAGTATATTTTACTTTTATGTTCAATGATATATGAAGTTTGAAGCTTCCATCGTACAACAAGAAAATATTACAGCCAGGTGCGGTGGCTCACGCCTGTAATCCAGCACTTTGGGAGGCCAAGGCAGGCAGATCACGAGGTCAGGAGATTGATACCAGCCTGACCAACAACATGGTGAAACCCCGTCTCTACTAAAAACACAAAAATTAGCCGGGTGTGGTGGCACAGGCCTGTAATCCCAGCTACTTGGGAGCCTGAGGCAGGAGAATCACTTGAACCCAGGAGGCGGAAGTTGCAGTGAGCTGGGACCGCCCCACTGCACTTCAGCCTGGGCAATGGAGTGAGACTCCGCCTCAAAAAAAAAAGAAAAATATTACATAGCTAGAACAGGAGATCTCTTTTAATCCATAAAAAAAACTAATAGGGTCAGCCGGGCACGGTGGCTCATGCCTATAATCCCAGCACTTTGGGAGGCTGAGGTAGGAGGATCACCTGAGGTCAGAAGTTTGAGACCAGCCAGACCAACATGGAGAAACCCCATCTCTACTAAAAATACTAAATTAGCTGGGCATGATGGCACCTGCCTGTAATCCCAGCTACTCAGGAAGGCTGAGGCAGGAGAATCGCTTGAACCCGGGGAGCAGAGGTTGCAGTGAGCCGAGATCATGCCACTGCACTCCAGCCTAGGCGACAGAGTGGAACTCCATCTCAAAACAAAACAAAACAAAACAAAACAAAAAACTAATAGGTCCCTATTAGATAAATATATTTCACTTCTCTTAGGTGTCCTGAGCTTTGCTTGTTTTTTTGTTTTGTTTGGTTTTGAGATGGAGTCTTGCTCTGTCGCCCAGACTGGAGTGCGGTAGCTCAATCTTGGCTCACTGCAACCTCTGTCTCCCAGGTTCAAGTGATTCTCCTGCCTCAACCTCCTGAGTAGCTGGGATTACAGGTGCATGCCAGCACATCTGGCTAATTTTTGTATTTTTAGTAGAGACGAGGTTTCGCCATGTTAGTCAGGCTGGATCTCCTGACCTCGTGATCTGCCCACCTCAGCCTCCCAAAGTGCTGGGATTACAGGCGTGAGCCACTGTGCCTGGTCGAGCTTGCTTGTTATACTTGAACAACTAATAAATGCAAGGATGTCCTATGAAGAAAAGTGGATGATAAGCAATATTTTTCTCTACTACCAAAATGGAAAGAGTTGGAACTGAAGACTCTAATATTTCTCCTATCTTCAGCTTTTCTCTGATACTAATAGATTGCCATCAGTGGCAGTAGGAAATGGATACTAGCCTGGCACAGTGGCTAACTCCTATAATCCTAGTGCTTTGGGAAGCTGAGGCAGGAGGATTACTTGAGGCTCGCAGTTTGAGACCAGCCTGGACAACATAGCAAGACCACAACTCTTAAAAAAAAAAAAAATAAGATGGGCATGGTGGCATGTGCCTCTAGTCCTAACTACTCAGGAGGTTGAGACAGGAGGCAGGACAAACCAAGCCCAGGAAAACCTCAACGTTGCAGTGAGCCATGATTGTGTCGATGTACTTCAGCCTGGGCAACAGAAACAGACTGTCTCAAAAAAAGAAAAAAAAAAAAAAAAAGAAATGGACAGTAAATCAAATGTGATTAGAGCTGGAGGCATGAATCACTATGTATCGATATTCAGTTAGCATTAACAATGTCTACAACATCACAAAACAAAAATAATTGCATGAAATCCTAGCGAGTTATTTCTTCAGTGTGCTAAAGGTAATCTCACAACTTTACCTATTCTTTTACATATAAGTACTGTACCTGACAAGCTGGATCAAGACCCATTTTTCTTCTGAGGAATTTTTCTACATGCCCAATAGTTGCTTCTCCTGAAACTCGAACAAACTTCTTTTCCAATGGCTACAAAAATAGATAGATAAAACTATTTTTAGGTTAAATATACCTGTACATGCGTGAGATGTATGTATATATATGTAATGTGTAAACATTAAAGAAAATTTTACAGCAAAGATGATGCAATAGACTCTTGAAAAGACTTACTATGAAGCAAGTTAGTATACATATCAGAGAAAAAAAATGGAAATTCTGCTTAGCTTTCCCTTTCTGAAAAGTATGTCAACAATTTTTCTAAATAGGCTTGGTTTATTTTAATGTTTCATTGAAAAAACAAAACTCAGAGTAAAATGTATTCATTCATTTCACGTACTGAACTTACACTTCAAAGACACAGAGAAAACACCCAATACCAAATGTCTAAAACAACTTCGAGGCTGGGCATGGTGGCTCACGCCTGCAATCCCAGCACTTTGGGAGGCAGAGGCATGCAGATCATTTGAGGTTAGGAGTTCGAGACCAGCCTGGCCACCATGGTGAAACCCCATCTCTACCAAAAAAATGCAAAAAAAATTAGCCGGGTGTGGTGGCATGCACCTGTAATCCCAGCTATTCAGGAGGCTGAGGCAGGAAAATCATTTGAACCTGGGAGGTGGAGGTTGCAGTGAGCTGAAATCACACCACTGCACTCCAGCCTGGGCGACAGAGCAAGACTCCATTTCAAAATAAATGTATAATTAAATAAATAAAACAACTTTGTTTCTTCAACATAAAAACTACAAGGGGCTAGGTGAGGTGGCTCACGCCTGTAATCCCAGCACTTTGGGAGACCGAGGAGGGTGGATCACCCGAGGTCAGGAGTTCCAGACCAGCCTGACCAACATGGAGAAACCCTGTCTCTACTAAAAATACAAAATTAGCCAGGCATGGTGATGCATGCCTATAATCCCAGCTGAGGCAGGAGAATCACTTGAACCTGGGAGGCAGAGGTTGTGGTGAGCCAAGATCGTGCCGTTGTACTTCAGTCTAGGCAACAAGAGCAGAACTCCGTCTAAAAAAAAAAAAAAACCAAAAAACAAACAGAAACAAAAACAAAAAACTGCGAGGAAGAAAAAACAAGATGGAGAAGGAATGGCGAGACTAAAAAACATTAAGAGGTGTAAATGACAAACACATTAACCAATTACAATGTATGGACCTTACTGAATCCTGATTGAAAAACTATCAAACTATTTTCATGGGATAATGTAGGAAATTTAAATAGTGCATGAATATTTCATCAAGGGATTATCTGTAGTATCATTATTATGTTGCCATAAACAGATACTTAACATGAATTTATAATTATTGGAGTGGTGTGTACATGGGGAGTTCATTATACTATTCTGCCTACTTTTGTGTAAGTTAAAAAAGTTTCATAATAAAGGGATTTCTTTTTCCTTTTTTTTTTCTTTTTTGAGATGGAGTCTCGCTATGTCGCCCAGGCTGGAGTGCAGTGGCGCAATCTCAGCTCACTGCTAGCTCCGCCTCCCAGGTTCACACCATTCTCCTGCCTGTCTCCCGAGTAGCTGGGACTACAGGCGTGCACCACCACGGCCAGCTAATTTTTTTTTTTTTTTTTTTAGTAGAGACGGGGTTTCACTGTTAGCCAGGATGGTCTCAATCTCCTGACCTTGTGATCCGCCCACCTTGGCCTCCCAAAGTGCTGGGATTACAGGTGTGAGCCACCAGGCCCGGCCATTAATTTAATTTAATTTAATTTAATTTATTAAATTAAATAAATAAAAATGTATTTATTTATTTCACTTTTTATTTTGAGTGAAAAATAAAAAGATCACTATCTAGACATATGTGGTTGGAATGTGGGACACAACAGTTTGAGGTGTAGGAAGTGATAAGTAGATGACAGAGTTTGAAAATAAAAATTAATGCCTACCTAGCTCCCATCTCTCTGAGACAACTAAGGATGCTACGACCTCATGCAAATGAAAAGCTGAAGTAATCAGAACTAAACAGTCCCTTTCAGGAAAAGTACAAAGTGTTTTTCTAGGACTTACAGACTGGGAGCCTAGAATGGCTACCCAGGGAACCAAGGCACACATTTGTTCCATGTTACAGCACTCAGCTTTCCTATCTGTAGAGTAGTTTGTTCTTAAGAACTTTCCTGGCCGGGCGCGGTGGCTCAAGCCTGTAATCCCAGCACTTTGGGAGGCCGAGACGGGCGGATCATGAGGTCAGGAGATCGAGACCATCCTGGCTAATACGGTGAAACCCCGTCTCTACTAAAAAACACAAAAAACTAGCCGGGCGAAGTGGCGGGTGCCTGTAGTCCCAGCTACTCGGGAGGCTGAGGCAGGAGAATGGCGTGAACCTGAGAGGAGGAGCTTGCAGTGAGCTGAGATCCGGCCACTGCACTCCAGCCTGGGTGACAGAGCAAGACTCCGTCTCAAAAAAAAAAAAAAGAACTTTCCTGACTAAAACTCATAGAGTATATATTAGATAGGTATTTTATTTTTCTAGGTGTCTTGGGCTTGCTTGTTATACTTGAGCAACTGATAAATGGTCTGCCCATTATTACCACAGTACAGCATATAGAATAGATGTTGAGCGTAGGCACTCTAGGCACAGACTACCTGGGCTCAAACTTCCTAGTTCTGAGTAGCTGGGACTACAGGCGCCCGCCACCGCGCCCGGCTAATTTTTTGTATTTTTAGTAGAGACAGGGTTTCACCATGGTCTCAATCTCCTGACCTTGTGATCCGCCCGCCTCGGCCTCCCAAAGTGCTGGGATTACAAGCGTGAGCCACCGCGCCCGGCCTGGTTCGGCCATTTTCTAATAGTGAGTCTTTGGGCAAGTTCCTGAACTTGTCTGCGTCTCTATTTGTAAAATAGATAAAAATAGCACCTGCTTCATACAATTATTATGAAAATAAGTTAATGTATGTAAATAACTAATAAAAATACCTGTCACATAGTAAGCACTGAAGAGTTGTTAGTGTTGTAAGCCATTTGTCTCTAAGATTATTTGTATCATTTTGCTCTTTATGTAAAGGATTTTAACTTTGTTTTCTGTTTTTGAGATGGAGTCTTGCTCTGTCACCCAGGCTGGAGTGCAGTGGCGCGATCGTGGCTCACTGCAACCTCTGCCTTCCAGGTTCAAGCGATTCTCCTGCCTCAGCCTCCCAAGTAGCTGGGACGACATGCGTGTGCCATCACGCTAATTTTTGTATTTTTAGAAACGGGGTTTCACCATGTTAGCCAGGATGGTCTCGATCTCCTGACCTCATGATCCGCCCACCTCGGCCTCCCAAAGTGCTGGGAATACAGGCGTGAGCCACTGCGCCTGACAGATTTTAGCTTTTGAGACGGAGTCTCACTGTCACCCAGGCTGGAGTGCAGTGGTGCAATCTCGGCTCACTGCAACCTCTGCCTCTTGGGTTCAAGTGATTCTCCTATCTCAGCCTCCCAAGTAGCTGGGACTACAGGCACCTGCCACCACGTCTGGCTAATTTTATATTTTTAGTAGAGATGGGGTTTAATCATATTGGTCAGGCTGGTCTCAAACTCCTGACCTCAGGTGATCCACCTGCCTTGGCCTCCCAAAGTGCTGGGATTACAGGCATGAGCCACCGCACCCGGCCCCAATTTCTTAAACCCAGTAGAAAATGATTTTATTGTTTTATAGGGCTGTCATTACTAAAAGAGAAAACTAAAACAAAATTTTCTTTTTCTTTTTTTTTTTTTTGAGACAGAGTCTCGCTCTGTCGCCCAGGCTGGAGTGCAGTGGCCAGATCTCAGCTCACTGCAAGCTCCGCCTCCCAGGTTCACGCCATTCTCCTGCCTCAGCGTCCCGAGTAGCTGGGACTACAGGCGCCCGCCACCTCGCCCGGCTAGTTTTTTGTATTTTTTTTAGTAGAGACGGGGTTTCACCGTGTTAGCCAGGATGGTCTCGATCTCCTGACCTCGTGATCCACCCATCTCGGCCTCCCAAAGTGCTGGGATTACAGGCTTGAGCCACCGCGCCCGGCCTAAAACAAAATTTTCATGAAAAAAATGTAACCAGTGATGGGCTCAAACAAAAATTCTAACATAAGCATATACATATATATGTTTTTGAGATGGAGTTTCCCTCTTGTTGCCCAGGCTGGAGTGGAATCACGGGGTCTTGGCTCACTGCTACCTCTGCCTCCCGGGTTCAAGCGATTCTCCTGCCACAGCCTCCCAAGTGGCTGGGATTATAGGCGCGAGCCACCACACTAATTTTTGTATTCTCAGTAGAGACAGGGTTTCACCATGTTGGGCAGGCTGGTTTCAAACTCCTGACCTCAGGTGATCTGCCCACCTAGGCCTCCCAAAGTGCTGGGATTATAGGTGTGAGCCACCGTGCCCAGTCAGTTTTTTTGTTGTTTGTTGTTGAGACAGAGTCTCGCTCTGTCACCCGGGCTGGAGTGCAGTGGCGCGATCTTGGCTCACTGCAAACTGCCTCCTGAGTTCACGCAATTCTCCTGCCTCAGCCTCCCAAGTAGCTGGGACTACAGGCGCCTGCCACCATGCCCGGCTAATATAGTAGAGACGGGGTTTCATCATGTTAGTCAGGATGGTCTCTATCTCCTGGCCTCGTGATCCGCCTGCTTCAGCCTCCCAAAGTGCTGGGATTACAGGTGTGAGCCACGGTGCCCGGCCTGTTTTTTTGTTTGTTTGTTTTGAGATGAAGTTTTGCTCTATTGCCCAGGCTGGAGTGCAGTGGCGCAATCTCAGCTCACCGCAGCCTCTGCCTCCAGGGTTCAAGCAATTCTCCTGCCACAGCCTCCTGAGTACCTGGGATTACAGGCATGCATCACTATACCAGGCTAATTTTTGTATTTTCAGTGGAGACAGGGTTTCCCCATGTTGCCCAGGCTGGTCTCAACTCCTAACTTCAAGTGATTCTCCTGTCGTGGTCTCCTAAAGTGCTGGGATTACAGGTGTTAGCCACCACACCTGGCCAAGCATATATTGTTTCAACCAGATACATTTTTATATCCCCAAAATGTTTACACCAAGCAAATTACAAACAATGCTTCTATTCAAAGTTTCTACTGAATCTTGGCTTACGTATTTAAAAATATCAACAGCTTTATTGAGATGTAAATTCACATACCATTAAATTTACCCTTTAAAAGTGTACAATTAAACGGATTTTAGTACATCTACAAAATTTTGCAACCATCACTGCTATGTAATTTCAGAATATTTTCATTACCCTAAAAAGAAGCCTGGCTGGGCAAGATGGCTCACGCCTGTAAATCCCAGCACTTTGGGAGACTGAGGCGGGTGGATCACCTGAGGTCAGGAGTTCGAGACCAGCCTGGCTAACATGGTGAAACTCCGTTTCTACTAAAAATACAAAAAATTAGCTGGGTGTAGTGGGGCACACTTGTAATCTCAGCTACTTGGGAGGCCGAGGCAGGAGAATTGCTTGAACCCAGGAGGCAGAGGTTGCAGTGAGCCCAGATTGTGCCATTTCACCCGAGTGGTTGACAGAGCAAGACTCCGTCTACAAAAAAAAAAAAAAAAAAAAAGAAACCTGTACCTCTTGGCAGTCACTCCCCATTCAGCCTCTTCCCCAAGTCTCTGCCAACCACTAATCTGTTTTCTGCTCCTGTGGATTTTCTTGTTCTGCACATTTCAGATAAATGAAATCATGTAATATATGGATGGCCTTTTGTGACTGGCTTCTTTTCCTTAGCATCATGTTTTCAATGTTTACCCATGTCAGACCATGTATCAGCACTTCGTTCCTTTTTACTGTCAAATAATACTCTATTATATGGAAACAGAACATTTTGTTTATCCATTCATCAGCGAATAGGTTATATACATTGTTTTCAATTTGGGGTTATTATAATGTTTTTTGAGATGGAGTTTCACTCTTTTGCCCAGGCTGGAGTGAAGTGACATGATCTCAGCTCACTTCGCCGAGTTTTCCACTCTCCCGGTTCAAGTGATTCTCTTGCCTCAGCCTCCCAAGTAGCTGGGCCTGGCTAATTTTTGTATTTTTAGTAGAGATAGGGTTGTGGCATGTTGGCCAGGCTAGTCTCGTACTCCTGACCTCAAGCAATCCACTCGCCTTGGGCTCCCAAAGCACTAGGATTACAGGCATGACCCAATGTCCCCAGCCCAATTTGGGGTTATTATTTAAAAAATTATATTTTTCAAATCAAATCCAAATAATGTGTATACAATGTAATTAACTTATATGTCCCTTGAGTTACTTTTATCAATAGGTTTCATCTGTAGGTTTATTCTTCATCTCTTTCCTTTTTAATTTATTTGCTGAAGAAACAGAATTGGTTGTCATGTAGTTTTCCACTATCTTGATCTGGCTTATTATATTCCTACAGTTCATTTAATATATCTCTCTCTTTTTTTTTTTGAGACGGAGTCTCGCTGTGTCGCCCAGGCTGGAGTGCAGTGGCACAATCTCGTCTCACTGCAAGCTCTGCCTCCCAGGTTCACGCCATTCTCCTGCCTCCACCTCCAGAGTAGCTGGGACTACAGGCGCCCGCCACCACGCCTGGCTAATTTTTTTTGAGGGTTTCACCGTGTTAGCCAGGATGGTCTCGATCTCCTGACCTCATGATCCGCCCACCTCGGCCTCCCAAAGTGCTGGGATTACAGGCATGAGCCACCGCGCCCAGCCTAATACATCTCTTTGTCCCCTGTATTTCTTGTAAATTAATAATTAAATCTAGAAGCATAATCACCTTCCTAAATGTTTTGGCAAGAACCCTTCAAGGTGGTATTGCTATCATGTTTTTTCATGTGTGAGAATCACAGCTATATATTCTGGGTTGCACATGTGTTTCTGAGGAAGCAGTAGACTAAAACTTTATCTCTTCTTTTTTTTTAAGACAGTCTTACTCTGTCACCTAGGCTAGAGTGCAGTGACACAATCACAGCTCACTGCAGCCTCAATCTCCTAGGTTCACGTGATCCTGCCACCTTAGCTTCCTGAGTAGCTGGAACTATAGGCCCATGCCATCATGCAGAGCTAACGTTTTTATTTTTTATAGAGACAGGGTATTCCTATGTTGCCCAGATTGGTCTCGAACTCCTGGCTCCAAGCAATCCTCCTACACTGGCCTCCCAAAGTACTGCGATTACAGATGTGAGCCAACGAACCTGGCCTAATATTTCAATTCATTCTCTAGTTCTTTCTTCATGAGGTTTTAAAATTCTGTTGGACTGACTACTGCAAGTTATTAGACAGACATCTTCAGGGAACACTGGTAGCATATATCCCTGTGCTTAAACCATACAAAAACCTATCTGCCACTATCCCACCCACCACATGGCTACGAGAATTTCCTAAAGCTAAACACCACCAGTTTGATGTTTTGCAACTTAGAAGAGGTTCAATGCTATCAAAAATCATGGGGATTTATGTTCAGATGTAGTGGCTCACACCTGTAATCCCAGCACTTTGGGAGACACAGGTAGGTGGGTCACCAGAGGTCAGGAGTTTGAGAATAGCCTGGCCAACATGGTGAAACACCGTCTCTACTAAAAATACAAAATTAGCCAGGTGTGGTGGTTCATGCCTATAATCCCAGCTACTCAGGAGGCTGAGGCTGGGTTCAAGAATCGCTTGAACCCAGAAGGCGGAAGTTGCAGTGAGCCGAGATTGCGCCACTGCACTCCAGCCTGGGCGACAGAGGAAGACTCCATATTAAAAAAAAAAAAAAAAAAAAAATTGTGGGGACTTAAAACTGCATTCCCTCTATCACATCAGTCTCTGAGACACATGTATAATATGCTTCATCCAGAGAATTACCTATCAATTCCTATGCTTTAATTCATGTCTCTGAGCTAGTGTGTTCATAAAACAGTACAGTATATCCAACTAGGTATAATTCACCTAATTTTCAGTACAGGCTCGACAAAGTCACTGAAAATCTGAACAGATCAAAGTCACCTATTCCTTGTATATTTACCTCCCAAGTAACTATAAGGTCTGATTTACCCCCTTTTTTAAAAGTTACCTTTTCCTTATGACTCGCATTATAGTAGTAACACTGTATACAATGGTACCTGTGATTTTGGAATCTTTAAATCAACTCTGAACTTAAATATGTTACAAAGGAGTTCATTCTTACCTCTAAAACTTCAGTGAATAATTGAAGTAACAAGTAGGGCAAGATAACTTGAGCAAAAAATGTTACATGCAAATAAAATTTTAAGCTCACATTTAACTCAAAATGCCAACTACGCAAAAAATGTTTTGAGACATTTTTTATCACTAAATTAACATAGCATTTGGATTTAGTTTTAAAAAGTATTCACTTAAGTTTCCTTAGACTACTGTTCTGAATGAACAAATTCCTACTTAATAACTTTTATTCATAAATCTATAAAATATTATTAAATGTACTTCATATTTAAATAACTTTATACAATCTCCATTTGGTCGCTAATGTGACTCGAATTTGTGTGCTACAGAGTCCTCTTGTGAAATGAATGAAAAAAAAAAGTAAAATACCTTAAAATGTCCCGTGCCTTCATTAGCACTGAAAAATGAGAGCAAAATTAATCAATATTTAATACTTTAAGCTATATGTTTAATCATAAAACAACATATATATTTGAGAAACATCAATTCATTGTAATTCTAAAACACGGTCACCTGAAGTTTTATGAAATAAACAAATGTAATTGTCATTTCTGCCACCTAGTGGTTAAGGCAAAGGCAGTTTTATGCAGTATTTTACACTACTTTCTATACTTAATTTTAGAAGTTAAAAGTATATTCTTTGTTATTTGATGGAAAATATGAGAATTTACTTATTTCTTCCAGCTTTATTAGGGGATAATAGACAAATTAAAATTGTGTATATCTATAGGTTTTAAGATGCATATATACCGTAAACTAATAAAATCAAGCAAATTAATATATTCATCAGCTCACATACTATTTTACTGTAGTGAGAACATTTAGGATCTACTCATCAATTTTCAAGTATATAATACATTATTAACTGTAGTCGTCATGATGTACAATAGATCTCCAGGAAAAAGTATATTCTTAAATATTAGATTCCCCCTCATCCTGCATTTAGCATCCTAACATTTTACAGCTTAAAGTCTGATTTCATGTTTGTTTTTCTTTTAATCATAATTAATGTGATTTTTCTCTCTATAGTAATGTTTACAATATAAAATTTCTTACAAGAAGGCTGCTCTGCTTCCTATTGCTTTTCTTGCAGAATAATTACCTGGACATAATTTTACTGTTTCCTTTTCACCTAGAAGCCTACAGATTTCTTGGTTAAATCAATTACTTTTAAGCCATGAGGGAGACAAGGGGATCTAACTTTTTGTTGAGAAAGTACTATGTGCCAGGCATTGAATTAGGTATTCATATATTGTGCATGTTTTTCATTTAGTTCTCACAATAGCCCTGCTAATCAGGTATTAGTACCCCTTTCTACAGACAAAAAAAAAATTAAGCTCACAGAGGTCATAACTTGCTTTGGGTCACACAGAGCTGGTAGGTAATAAAACTGAAATTCAAACTCAGGTGTGCCTAACATCAAAGCCAATATTCTTTCTTCCTTATGTTGTGAAGATTAGACAAGTTCACAACTGCATCATTTCCAAAGTATTCTTTTTCTTTCTTTCTTTTTTTTTTTTTTTTTAAAGACATAGGGTCTTGCTCTATCACCCAGGCAGGAGTGTAGTGGCTCACTGCAGCTTCAACCTTCTGAGCTTAAGTAAACTTCTTGCCTTAGCCGACCTGAGTAGCTGGGAGTACAGATATGTGCCACCATGCATGGCTAATTAAAAAAAAAAAAAAAAAAATTAAGAGATAGGGTCTCACTATGTTGGCCAGGCTGGTCTCAAAACTCCTGGCCTCAAGCCATCCTCCTGCCTTAGCCTCCCTGTGTACTGGAATTACAGGTGTGACCCACCACACCCAGACTCCAAAGCACTCCAGCCTGGGCAACAGAGCAAGACTCCGTCTCCAAAAAAAAAAAATTTAAAAAATAAATAAAAAGAAAAAAGTAAGAGAGATACAGAAATATATAATTTATATATTACAAATAAACCTATAAATGATTTATTTTATATATCAATATATAAATGTAAACTGTAAATCCGTAAATATACATATAAATATAAAATATACACATAAATAGAATGCTAAATTATCTTAGAGTTATAAAATAAAACATCCCATTCATTATAAGAATTATCTCTGTAGAATACACGGTACATGGGCATCAGCCTCTGCCTGAATATCAAAAGACAGCTTTTGATATTCAGCTTAACTGACAAGTCAGCAATTTCATTTGTGGGTGACTTTGTTAGAAATTGCTTGCTTGCGGCCGGATGTGGTGGGTCACGCCTGTAATTGCAGCACTCTGGGAGGCCGAGGTAGGTGGATCACATGAGCTCAGGAGTTTGAGACCTGCCTGGCCAACATAGTAAACCTCCGTCTCCACTAAAAATACAAAAATTAGCCAGGCATGTTGGCACATGCCTATAATCCTAGCTACTCGAGGGGCTGACGCAGGAGAATCACTTGAACCTGGGAGGCAGAGGTTGCAGTGAGCCGAGGTCGTGCCACTGCACTCCAGCCTGGATGACAGAGCCAGACTCCATCTCAAAAACACACAAAAAATTACTGGCTTCCACTTAATCAAACAGCTTCACCCAGTAACATATACCTAGTAGTCATAGTTTTGTTTTCTGATATTGTGAATCAGACCAATTTTTCTTTTACTTGGTAGCCCTTTAAAGATTTTAAACTAATTTGAGGGACTTACCATTGCTTTATTTCCAAATGAAATATTTTTGTTCCTTCTGCTACCACATAGGACATATTTTCAAACTTTTACCATTCTGGTTATACCTGTTTACCAATATATCTCTTAAAATATGGTATCCAGAGCTGAACACAATACTCAATACTAAGGCAGTATAGAGTGGCATACTACTCTCAGGTTTACTAAACATCACTGAGCTTAAAATGGCATTAAATTTTTGCTGTATCACACATCTCATAAAACCCCATTTTCTTTGGTATGCAGGTGTGTATGTATTATAGCACCATGGACCACTTAACTTTTATTTTTGAATGACCCTGCATTATTTTAGTAGTCATATTGATAATAATTTAGACTTAAGAATATCATATGTTGATTCTTACAACAGTCCTTTGAGTTGCTATTGTAACCTCCAGTTTAGAAATACAGAAACTGATGATCAGTTCAGAGAAGTCACATCCCAAGGGTTACCTACCCTGAGTTAGTCTTCAAAACCTATACTTTTTTGACATACCATGAGGTCTGTCTTGGGTTATTTCTTTTTATAATCTACACATAGAAACTATAGAACAAAAAGGATAAGAGACTATCTTAAGATCATAAAGCCGGGCACAGTGGCTCACGCCTGTAATCCCAGCACTTTGGGATGCCGAGGTGGGTGGATAACCTGAGGTCAGGAGTTTGAGACCAGCCTGACCAACAAGGAGAAACCGCATCACTACTAAAAATACAAAATTAGCTGAGCGTGGTAGTGCATGCCTGTAATCCCAGTTACCCGGGAGGCTGAGGCAGGAGAATTGCTTGAACCCAGGAGGCAGAGGTTGCAGTGAGCCGAGATCATGCCACTGCACTCCCGCCTTGACAACAAGGGCAAAACTCTGCCTCAAAAAAAAAAAAAAAAAAAAAAAAACGGTCAGGTGCAGTGGCTCACACCAGTAATCCCAGTACTTTGGAAGGCCAAGGCAGGTGGATCATGAGGTCAAGAGATGGAGACCATCCTGACTAACATGGTGAAACCCTGTCTCTACCAAAAATACAAAAACATTAGCCGGGCGTGGTGGCAGGCGCCTGTAGTACCAACTACTCTGGAAGCTGAGGCAGGAGAATGGCATGAACCCGGGAGGCGGAGCTTGCAGTGAGCCGAGATCATGCCTCCAGCCTGGGCAAGACAGCGAGACTCCACCTCAAAAAAGAAAAAAAAGACCATAAAACATGCATACTCTGTTGGGCGCAGTGGTTCACGCCTGTAATCCCAATACTTTGGGAGACCGAGGTGGGTAAATCACCTGAGGTCAGGAGTTCGAGACCAGCCTGGCCAACATGATGAAACTCCATCTCTACTAAAAATATAAAAACTTAACCAGGCATGGTGGCATGCACCTGTAATCCCAGCTACTCGGGAGGCTAAGGCAGGAGAATCGCTTAAACCCCAGAGGCAGAGGTTGCAGTGAGCCGAGATCACACCACTGCACTCCAGCCTGGGCAAAAAGAGTGAAACTCCGTCTCAAAAAAAAAAAAAAAGCAAGCGTACCCAATTTAGGGGAGAAATCTAATTTCATATTCCAGTAACTGAAAAATTAGTGCAGAGGCTGAACCCACCTCAATGTTTTTCCTCCTCCAAGTCAAGCAGAGTCAAGCACTGAACCAAATTTGCCTTTGTGCTTCCATCAGACTAAAACTCCCCTTGTCCTGTCATGAAAACAGTTTCCTACGGGTTACCCCCAATAGCCTAACTTTTGTGGTAACATAAATGCTTTTCCATGTAATAAAAAGTTAGGGTGCGGTGCAGTGGCTCACGCCTGTAATCCCATCACTTTGGGAGGCCTAGGTGGGTAGACTGCTTGAGCCAGGAGTTCAAGACCAGCTTGGGCAACATGGTAAAATATTAGCTGGGCATGATGGTGTGTGCCTATAGTCCAAGCTGCTCAGGAGGCTGAAACGAGAGGACTGCTTGAGTGTAGGAGGCAGAGGCTGCAGCAACCCAAGATCGCGCTACTGCAATCCAGCCTGGGCAGCAGAGAAAGACCCTGTCTCAAGGAAGAAAAAAAAAAGATAAAGGACCATATTATGAGGTATACTGAATACCCATCATAATCAACAATTTCTGAGATTCAATTTTTATTTACACAGCAGGACCTTAATATATACCTTATGAGGCCGGGTGCAGTGGCTCACGCCTGTAATCCCAGCACCCTGGGAGGCCGAGGCAGGCGGATCACGAGGTCAGGAGTTCGAGACCAGCCTGGCCAACATGGTGAAACCCCACCTCTACTAAAAATTCAAAAATTAGCTGGGCGTGGAGGAGGGCACCTGTAATCCCAGCTACTCGGAAGGTTGAGGTGGCAGAATTGATTGAAACCGGAAGGCGGAGGTTGCAGTGAGCTGAGATCACGCCACTGACCTCCAGCCTGGGCAACAAGAGCAAAATTCTGTCTGTCTCAAAACACACACACACACACACACACACACACACACACACCCCTTATGAGGCCGGGTGCAGTGGCTCACGCCTGTAACCCGAGCACTTTGGGAGGCTGAGGCAGGCGGATCATGAGGTCAAGAGTTCGAGACCAGTTCGAGACCAGCCTGGCTAACAGGGTGAAACCCTGCCTCTACCAAAAATACAAAAAAAAAAAAAAAATTAGTCAGGCATGGTGGTGTGGGCCTGTAATCCCAGCTACTTGGGAGGCTGAGGCAGGAGAACTGCTTGAACCCAGGAGGCAGAGGTTGCAGTGAGCCGAGATTGTGCTGCTACATTCCAGCCTGGGTGACAAAGCAATACTCTGTCTCGGGAGAAAATAAATAAATAAATAAATAAATAAATAAATAAATAAATAAATATATAAAATATATATACTTTACATAATATACCTTATGAATAAACAAAAGCAATTTATTCAAGGTTATAAAGCTAGAAAACAGCAGAGCTAGGACTTAAATCCAGACCTCCTATTCCAAGGTAGGGCTTTTTCCTCTATAGCAGGGAATGCGTTAATAATGGAACAACTTTGGTAATGGTAATGACTGCCTTGAGCATTGTGGTCAAGTCTCACTCAGGAAAGCCTGCTATGATTAATTATTGATTTCTGCTACAAGTAAAGAGAGAAGAAATGGTGGCACACCCATCACATGTTTACCATCGTTGTATTACAATATCTGACTTTTCAAAAAAGGTATAAAAAGTGGATCCAAGTTCTTGCTGTGGATTAGTGGAAAATGTTACATTTCTCCAAAATAATTTTTTTTGAGACAGAGTCTTGCTCTTGTCACCCAACCTGGAATGCAGTGGTGCAATCAAGGCTCACTGCAGCCTCAAACTCCCAGGCTCAGTCGATCCTCCCCATCAGCCTCCCTAGTAGAATGGACTACAGGTGCACGCCACCATGGCCAGTTAATTTTCTTTTCGTATTTTTTTGTAGAGACAGGGTTTTACCATGTTGCCCAGGTTGGTGTCCAGCTCCTGGACTCAAGCAGTCCTCCTACCTCTGCTTCCCAAAGTGCTAGTATTACAGACATGAGCCATCATGCCTGGCTCACAAAGTAATTTTTTAAAAATATAATTCCTTAAGTTAGGTGTGGTGGCTCACACCTGTAATCTCAGCACTTTGGGAGGCCAAGGTGGGCGGATCACCTGAGGTCAGGAGTTCAAGACCAGCCTGACTGACATGGCGAAACCCTGTCTCTACTAAAAATAGAAAATTAGCCGGGCATGGTGGCAGGCACCTGTAACCCCAGCTATTCGGGAAGCCGAGGCAAGAGAATCGCTTGAACCCGGAAGGTGGAGGTTGCGGTGAGCCGAGGCTGCGCTATTGCACTCCAGCAAGGGCAACAAGAGTGAAACTCCGTCTCAAAAAAAAAAAAAATCCTTTTAATTTTCTTTTTTCTTTTCTTTGAGACGGAGTTTCGCTCCTGTCGCCCCCAGGCTGGAGTGCAATGGTGCTATCTGGGCTCACCACAACCTCTGCCTCCCGAGTTCAAGTGATTCTCCTGCCTTGGCCTCCCAAATAGCTGGGACTAAAGGCGCGCACCACCATGCCTGGCTAATTTTTGTATCTTTTGTTTGTTTTTGTTTTTTCGAGACGAAGTTTGGCCCTTGTTGCCCAGGCTGGAGTGCAGTGGCGTGATCTCGGCTCACTGCAACCTCTGCCTCTTGGGTTCAAGTGATTCTCTTCCCTCAGCCCCCTGAATAGCTGGGATTACAGGTGCACGCCACCACATCCGGCTAATTTTTTTTTTTTTTTTTGTATTTTTAGTAAAGACAGGTTTCACCATGTTGGCCAGGCTGGTCTCCAACTCTTGACATCAAGTAATCTGCCCACCTCAGCCTCCCAGAGTGCTGGGATTACAGGCAAGAGCCACTGAGTCCGGCCAATTCTTTCTAATTTTCAAATTTTAATTAGCTAGTCATTAAAAGGTATTACTCCAGCCTTCTTTTGATTAGTATGAAAACAAAACAAAAGTCACACTGTCACATGTGTAAAAATTCAAACTCAATGGCAAGTAAGACTTTTCCCCATCCTAGAGTCATAGACTCCAGTGTCGCCTCCTAGGGACATTGCCATTAATATGTTCTTTTTTTTTTTTTTGTTCCAGCAGTGTCTTTCTCTGTCACCCACGCTGGAGTGCAGTGGCACAATCTCAGCTCACTGCAACCTCTGCCTCCCAATTCAAGCAATTCTCCTGCCTCAGCCTCCCAAGTAGCTGGAATCACAGGCGTGTGCCACCACATCTAGCTAATTTTTTATGTTTTTGGTAGAAACAGTGTTTCACCATGTTGGCCAGGCTGGTCTCAAACTCCTAATCTCAAGTGATCCACCCACCTCGGCCTCCCCAAGTGCTGGGATTAAAAGAGTGAGCCACTGTGCCCGGACTTTTTTTTTTTTTCCCCAGAGTTTCACTCTCATTGTCCAGGCTGGAGTGCAATGACATGATCTTGGGTTACTGCAACCTCTGCCTCCCAGGTTCAAGTGATTCTCCCACCTCAACCTCCCAAGTAGCTGGGACTACAGGCACCCGCCACAACACCTGGCTCATTTTTGTATTTTTAGTAGAGACAGGGTTTCATCATGTTGGTCAGGGTGATCTTGAACTCCTGACCTTAGGTAATCTGCCCGCCCTGGCCTCCCAAAGTGCTGGAATTACAGGCATAAGCCACCATGCCCGGCCAATATGTTCTTATATGGCCTTTCAGGAATGGTCTGTGCACATAAAAAGTATACGTGTACGTGCGTATTTTCCACCATCCTCTTTTTAGAAAACTTAAGTAAGCACATGGTACGTGTGCTTGCCTTTCTGCACCTTGCTTTTCCCACTTAATACATCTTGGAGATTATTCCACATCATCACACACATTATTATATTAGTGCATATTCATGTATGGACATACCATTATTTAACCTACTCCCTTATAGAGATACAAACTGTAACACTCTTTAATAGTAGAAATTGCTGGATTAAAATTTGGAATTACATGATTTCTTCTAATTTTTCCAAAGGGATCTTTATGTCATTATCATGAACCACTACTATGGGCTTCTTGGGGACATAAGAAATGTCTCTTGCCTTTTAGGGGTTCTTAATATCAGTTGAGAGCACGAAGTGAATATACAAGGAGATAAATATGACAAAGCACACGCTAGATAATAAATGATACAAGCAGCCCAGAGTTATAAAGAGATGACTGAGAAGTAAAATAGTCAACAGTGATACATGAGAAATCTAGATTTTTCCAAGAAAGGCATTTTAGTTTACTGTGCCAGCCAGTTAAGCGTTTGAAAACTACGGTTTGATACATGCCAACTCTGGGACCATGACAGTCTGTTTAACATTGCTGCACTAAAATGGAGTACACCATATGCTACAGTGTATGAAAGAAGCAATTTATTCTAATTAGAAAAGTATCTAGCTGGGCACGGTGGCTCACTTCTGTAATCCAAACACTTTGGGAGGCTGAGGTGGGTGGATCACCTGAGGTCAGGAGACCAGCTTGGCCAACATGGCAAAACCCTGTCTCTACCAAAACTACAAAAATTAGCCAGGCGTGGTGGCATGTGCCTGCAGTCCCAGCTACTCGGGAGGCTGAGGCAGGAGAATCCCTTGAACCTGGGAGGCAGCGGGTGCAATGAGCTGAGATTGCGCCACTGAACTCCAGCCTAGGCGACAGAGTAAAATTCTGTCTCCAAAAAAAAAAGAAAGAAAGGTATCTAACTAATTTGGCAAAATCAACTAAAGTTGAAGAGGAACATACCCTAAGACTGAGTAAAACTACACTCGTGGAGAACTATCTATCTCACATATACACAGGAGATACATATGAATATGTTTACAGCAATATTGTTTACAATAGCAACAAGTAAATAAACCAGCAAATCTGGAAACAACCTAAATATTCAACAGAACAGGAAAAGACAAGAAATAATATATTCATTTTAATGGAATGCCAGATAATGGTAAAAATGAATGAACTAGAGCTATATATTTTAACAGGGATGAATCACACAATACTGAGTGAAAAGTATACCATTTCAAGTTTGGCAAAAACAATGCTACATACTGCTCAGGAATAGATATACAAGTGGCAACCACATGAAAAAAAAAAAAGGCATGGGAATGACAAACACTTTTTTTTGTTTTTGAGACAGAGTCTCACTCTGTCACCCAGACTGGAGTGCAGGGGCACGATCTTGAGTCACTTCAATCTCCACTGCCTGGTTTCAAATGATTCTCCTGCCTCAGCCTCCTGAATAGCTGGGATTATAGGCACCTGCCACCATGCCTGGCTAATTTTTGTATTTTTAGGAGAGAGAGGGTTTCACCATGTTGGTCAGGCTGGTCTTGAACTCCTGAACTCGTGATTCGTCCGCCTCAGCCTCCCAAAGTGCTGGGATTACAGGCGTAAGCCACCATGCCCAGTCTTTTTTTTTTGAGACAGAGTTTTGCTCTTGTTGCCTGGGCTGGAGTGCAATGGCATCATCTTGGCTCACTGCAACCTCTGCCTCCCAGGTTCAAGCTATTCTCCTGCCTCAGCCTCCCGAGTAGCTGGGATTACAGGTGCCCGCCACCATGCCCAGCTAATTTTTTTGTATTTTTAGTAGAGATGGGGTTTCGCCACGTTAGCCAGGCTGGTCTCAAACTCCTGACCTCAGGTGATCCACTTGCCTCAGCCTCCCAAAGTGCTGGGATTACAGGCGTAAGCCACTGCACCCGACCCTTTACACCTTTTTCTAATTATTTCTAATATTCAATTATTTCATAATTCTCAAAGGGGATGTCAGAAAAACTTGATTTTACCTGAATTCAGAACAATTTCCTGTTAGGACTTTTAATATTCTTTATTTTAAGTTAAAAGGCAGATTTTTAGGGTACTCACCCAATGAACTCCAGTAATAAAGACATATCAAGTTCTGGTGGAATACGAAACACTGATTCTAGGACTTTTTTAGATCTTCCTTTGCTTGAAGGGACTGGCTGTGGAACAGCTATTTAATAGTTAAACAAAAATGTTAATTAAGAATAAAAATGTCATAAATTGAGATCTTTGGAAAAATAACTACACAAGTATTGTAACTATGTTGGGTATTTAAAAGATCATAAAGCACTCAATCTCCCTGTCTTTAATGACATCAGCTAATCTGTCAAAGCCAGTGCAATGAGAGGCAAGCCTGGGGACCACTCCACAATGGAAGGCAAACATGTGGCTGGCTTATTAGGGCCGCAGAGAGAGCTCATCAGAACAGCAACATGTGTAGACAACCCTGCATAAGCACTACTATGTGCCAGGGCTCATACTTAGCACTTCACATGCATCATCTCATTCGTCCTTACTATAGTCCCATGATATAGGTACCAGTGCTACTCTTTTTTTCTTCCTTAACTAATAAAGAAACTGAGACGGCCAGTCACCATGGCTCATGCCTATAATCCCAATCCTTTGAGAGGCTGAGGTGGGGGGATCACCTGAGGTCAGGAGTTCGAGATCAGCCTGGCCAACATCGTGAAACCCCATCCCTACTAAAAATACAAAAATCAGCCAGGCATGGTGGCATGTGCCTGTAATTCCAGCTATTTGGGAAGCTGAGACAGGAGGATCGCTTGAGACTGGAAGGTGGAGGTTGTAGTGAGCCAAGATCATGCCATTGCATTCCAGCTTAGGCGACAAGAGCAAAACTCCGTCTCAAAAAAAAAAAAAAAAAAGAAACTGAGGCTTAGAGAGAATAAGCAATATGTGTAAGGTCACCCAGGTAACTAAGTCACAGAACCAGGATTTAGGCCAACCAAGGTGGTTCACCCCTGTAATCCCAGCACTTTGGGAGGCCGAGGTGGGTGGATCACCTGAAGTCAGGAGTTTGGAACCAGCCTGGTCAACATGGTGAAACCCCATCTCTACTAAAAATACAAAAAAAATTAGCCAGGTGTGGTGGCACATGCCTGTAATCCCAGCTACTCGGGAGGCTAAGGCAGGAGAATTGCTTGAACCTGGGAGGCAGAGGTTGCAGTAAGCCAAGATCACGCCACTGCACTCCAGCCTGTGCAGCAGACTGAGATTCCATCTCATTAAAAAAAAAAAAAAAAAGGCCGAGGCGCGGCGGATCACGAGATCAGGAGATCGAGACCATCCTGGTTAATACGGTGAAACCCCGTCTCTACTAAAAAGTACAAAAAACTAGCCGGGCGAGGTGGTGGGTGCCTGTAGTCCCAGCTACTTGGGAGGCTGAGGCAGGAGAATGGCGTGAACCCGGGAGGCGGAGCTTGCAGTGAGCTGAGATCTGGCCACTGCACTCCAGCCTGGTCGACAGAGCAAGACTCCGTCTCAAAAAAAAAAAAAAAAAAAGCCAGGCACGGGGGCTCACGCCTATAATCCCAGCACTTTGGGAGGCCAAGGTGGGCGGATCACCTGAGGTCAGGAGTTCAAGACCAGCCTGACCAACATGGAGAAACCTCGTCTCTATTAAAAATACAAAATTGGCCAGGCACGGTGGCTCAAGCCTGTAATTCCAGCACTTTGGGAGACCAAGGCGGGCAGATCACGAGGTCAACAGATTGAGACCATCCTGGCCAACAGGGTGAAACCCCATCTCTACTAAAAATACAAAAATTAGCTGGGCGTGGTGGCAGGCGCCTGTAGTTCCAGCTACTCAGGAGGCTGAGACAGGAGAATCGCTTGAGCCCAGAAGGCGGAGGTTGCAGTGAGCCGAGATCATGCCACTGCACTCCAGCCTGGTGACATCTCAAAAAATAATAATAAATAAAAATACAAAATTAGCCAGGTGTGGTGGCGCATGCCTGTAATCCCAGCTACTTGGGAGGCTGAGGCAGGAGAATTGCTTGAACCCGGAAGGCGGAGGTTGCGGTGAGCTGAGATCACGGCATTGCACTCCAGTCTGGCAACAAGAGCAAAACTCCATCTCAAAATAAAAAGAACCAGGATTTAAATCCAAATCTATTTGACATCCATTCCGTGACATTACATCATCATAAAAACTAACACTGGAACAGTTACTGTGTGCCAGGCACTGTTTTAAGTGCTTATATTACTCAATATATTTTTTTAAATGAAGTGGTATGATTATCACTATTTTGTAGATGAAGAAACAGACATTTAAGTATGTAACTGGCTTGGCTTAAGTTATACACCTCACAAAGTGGCAGGGCTAGGAACAAACTCAGAGAATCTAGCTCCACAGTCTGCAATCTCTAATTTTTATAAATAATTGGATTACATACAGAATTACCTTCAAAATCTCTCTGATCATATAACAAGCTAACCCCAAAAGGAACTTCAAAGGGCACATATTTTATTGTTAGTATTCTTTAATCTATAAGTACATTGTAGTATACACCCAAACTTACCAGGTTTAGGTACTTCTAGACCTCTTTCTTTATAGAAATCATGCATTTGCTTTTTTTCTCCTAAAAAATGATAAAACACAGACTAAATTACACTTAAAATGTAACTAGTAGAGTCAGAGATTCTGGGATTCACAACCATGTAATAAAAGAAACTTACTTTCCTCTAGATTGATCACTAATTTGTACACTATGTCTTGTAACTGTCGGTCCAACCTAATAAAAGGAAAGGATGGAGAATACCTCAGAATTCAGAAAAATGCATTTTGGTACAGAGTGAGTTAATTGTGTTTTCTCTTGAAAGCAGGTATCTTCTTTCTCAGAGGTGAGTTACTTTTAAGTAGAATTTACAGTTCCTAAAATATAACTCACTCAAGAAAACCTTAAGTAAATATATATAATCATAAGTATTCACAGATTCTTGAATGGGTAACTAAACTGTTTCATATGCGTTGATTTCTGTGTGTGTGTGTGACAAGGTCTCACTTTTGTCACCCAGGCTGGAGTGTAGTGGCTCAATCATGGCTCACTACAGCCTCTACTTTCTAGGCTTAAGTAGATTTTCCCATCTCAGCCTTCCAAATAGCTGGGACTAAAGGCGTGTGACACCACGCCTTGTTAATTTGATTTTATTCCCTTCATAAGAATATGAGTTGAGGGTAGAGACTGTATTTTGAACTTCTATCATCTGCAAAGCACTCCTGTGTGAAGGTAGTAAAGATCAGTAGTATATGTTGAATAAATAACAGTAATCTACTGTTAGTACTTTTCCTCTCTTAAGAAACTGAGTATGAACTGGAAATTTGATTAATAAGCCACAATGAATTATGACAAATGGGCTTTACTAAAGAGGCCAGTTGTTTCAGGAATTACTTCTAAAAAAACAGGATTTGGAATACCTATATACTGGAAATGAAAAGCCTAAATTAGCCTCATTAACCTGAATGACTGATGGGATTAAAATTCTCAGGAAAGAGGCCTGTGCCTCTTTTAAGTCCTCAGCAGATATTACAGTGCCTGGCACATAGTAAGTGCTCTATACATATTTCTTAAAAGAATATGTAGTTCCCTTTCAATTTTGAGAGAGGTTAAGAATTTTTTTTTGAGACATTCTCCTCACTCTGTTGCCCAGGCTGGAGTACAGTGGCACGATCTTGGCTCCTGCAACCTCTGTCTCCCAGGTTCAAGTGATTCTCCTGCTTCAACCTCCCAAGTAGCTGGGATTACAGGCATGTGCCACCACTCCTGGCTAATAGTGGAGATGGGGTTTCACCATGTTGGCCAGGTTGGTCTTGAACTCCTGACCTCAAGTGATCCACCCACCTCGGCCTCCCAAAGTGCTGGGATTATGGCGTTAGTCGCTGAGCCCATCCTGAGAGGTCAAGAATTTATTCCAACTATATAACTTCAACCTTTCAGAAAAAGTATATTTAAAATACAATTGTAACTTATATATTCTTCTTACCTTATGTTATAAAGAGGTTGTGTCTGATGTACTACTATATTGCATTTTGGACATCTGTTGCTGTAGTAAAAATGTCTTACAATGCAGCTTTTACAAACTGTTGAAAAAGAAAATGTTGAAGTCAGGATGCTTTGAAGACATTTAGAAAAACTGAAAAATTATTCAGAAATGTGACCAGTATGCTTACAGGTATGAAGACATTCTGTAATGGTAGTTGCATCTATTAAGTAGCCTTTGCAAATGGAACACAAGATGTATGGGGTCAGCTCAGAGAGATTAATCAGGCGCTGCAAATACAATGGAAACAGTTTTAAAATACAAGTCCTTGCCTTTTTCAAATTTTTTCTTTTTTTGAGACAGAGTCTCACTCTAGCCCAAGCTCATTGCAACCTCCGCCTCCTGGATTAAAGCGATTCTCCTGCCTCAGCCTCCCGAATAGAGGGGATTAGAAGCGCGCACAACCACGCCGGCTAATTTTTGTATTTTTAGTAGAGATGGGGTTTCACCATGTTGGCTAGGCTGGTCTCGAACCCCTGACCTCAGGTGATCCACCTGCCACAGCCTCCCGAAGTGCTAGGATTACAAGCGTGAGCCACCGCACTCAGTCCACCTTCCTCAGTCCACCTTCCTCAAAACCTTAAACCATAATCTCAAAATGTCATTGCAACATGGAAACATTTACCTCCAACCCATTAAAATACCGCTGAAAGTTACAGTAATAACACAATATAAATTATTGTTTCTTTCTTTTTTTTTTTTTGAGAGGGAGTCTGGCTCTGTCGCCCAGGCTGGAGTGCAGCGGCAGGATCTCGGCTCACTGCAACCTCTGCCTCCCGGATTCAAGTGATACTCCTACCTCAGCCTCTTGAGTAGCTGGGATTACAGGCGTGTGCCACCACGGCTGGCTACTTTTCGTCATTTTTAGTAGAGACGGCATTTCACCGTTTTGGTCAGGCTGAACTCCTGACCTCGAGATCCACCCGCCTCGGCCTCCCAAAGTGCTGGGATTATCGGCGTGAGCCACAGCGCCCAGCCAAATTACTGTTTCAAAAGGATCTTTACGCCGGGCGCGGTGGCTCATGCCTGTAATCGCAGCACTTTGGGAGGCTGAGACGGGCGGATCATGAGGTCAAGAGATCGAGACCATCCTGGCTATAACGGTGAAACCCCGTTTCTACTGTAGCCGGGCGTGGTGGCGGGCGCCTTGTAGTCCTAGCTACTCGAAAGGCTGAGGCAGGAGAATCGCAAGAACCTGGGAGGCGGAGGTTGCAGTGAGCCGAGATCGTGCCACTGCACTCCAGCCTGGGCGACAGAGCGAGACGCCGTCTCAAAAAAATAAAAAACAAAAAACAAAACAAAATTAAAAAAAGATCTTTGCTGCCCACTAAGCAGTAGCTTCAATAATTATTTACAGGACACGCTACGTGGCTCACGTGTGTAATCCTTTGGAAGGCCAGAGGGAGAATCGCTTGAACCCAGGAGTTTGAGAACAGCCCGGGAACATAGGGAGCCCTCCTCGCTAAAAAAAAAAAAAAAAAAAAAGTTTAATTAGCCCGGCGTGGTGGCGCGTGCTACTCCGGAGGCTGAGGCGGGAGGATCGCCTGAGGCCAGGAGTTGGAGGCTGCAGTGAGCCATGGTCGCGCCACTGCACTCCAGCCTGGGCGACCCTGTCTCAAAATAATTGTGATTATTAACAGAACGAATGAGTCGGACTCGCAGAGCCTAAGTGACCTGCAGGAACCTCACAAAATAAGCAGGTAAAGACCCGGGCCGGGCCGGAGGCCTGTCGGCGCCACACGCCTAGGCAGCCGGGGCCGGGATCGGGGGAGGTCGGCTCCAGTGCTCCGGGCGGCAGTGGCGCACTAGGATAGGGCCCACTCGGCCGACGACTCCCAGCTACGTCCCTGACGCCGCTTGAGCCCGGAGGGGTCGCGCGGGGGCTCTAAATACCTCCTCCTCGTCCTCCGAGTCCTGTCGGCCTCCCTCCAGCCTCAACGAGAAGTGACTCATGTCCTCCTCCTCCTCCTCTTCCTCCTCTTCCAGCTCCTCTTCTTCTTCCAACTCCTCGTCCTCGTCCTCGAAGCGGCCTCTGAAGCGGCCCAGGCTGCGCTCCGGCTCCAGCTCAGGGGGCCGAGAGCCGGAGCAGCCGGGAGCCCCAGTCTCAGACAGAGGCGCCGGTCCCTCCTCACCCGCTGCGGGTGCGGGGGTGAGGGCGGGCGGGGACGCAGGAGGCGGAGGCGGCAAGGCTGCAGCTACCTCGGCTTTGGCAGCGCCCACGTTGCCCGCGGTCACCACCGCGACCCCCTCCATAGTCAGGAAACACACCAGGCCAGACGAGGCCAGGCGAGGCGAGACGGCGGGAGAGCGCGGGAGTTCAGCTGGCCTCGGACGCCCCCACTGCGCAGGCGCGGCAGCCTGAGGGGCCCGCCGGGAAATGTGGTTTAGCGACCTTCACCTCCGCCGGGCGCAAACCCCACAGCTCCTAGGCAGGCAGCGGGGCGAGCGTGCCACACCTTAAAGGAATCTCACCAAATTTTCCCCTTGGAAGGGGACGCTCTCTTCGCCGCCTTTTAAAACCAACGAAATTGCTACTGTTCCAAGCAACAATATTCCGTTTGCATCATGTACTGAACTAGGTAGCATATGATGTTGCATTACAAATAATAATCATTTCCATCTGAGTACCAATTATGCATTTCTTCTGTGGCAAATCACCTCTATCCAAGATTATTTCCTTTAGGAAGTATGAAGTTCCTGTTCTGAAGTATGTACGTTTATTTATTTCAAGGAATTATATAGTGTATTGATACAAGATGAAATTCTAATCACTACTCAAACATCATCCATGTAACCCCCATCCCATAAAGCCCATTATATTGAATTCAAAAAACTTTTTTTTTTGAGACGTAGTTTCACTCTTCTCGCTCAGACTGGAGTGCAGTGGCGCTCACTGCAACCTCCGCCTCCCGGGTCCAAGCGATTCTCCTGCCTCAGGCTCCCAAACAGCTGGGCTACAGGCCCCCGCCACCACGCCCAGCTAACTTTTGTATTTTTAGTAGAGACAGGGTTTCACCATGTTGACCAGGCTGGTCTCAAACTTCTGACCTCAGGTGATCCACCCGCCTCGGCCTCCCAAAGGGTTGGGGTTACAGGCGTAAGCCAGCGCTCCAGGCTCAACAAACATTTATTGAGGGCCTATTGTAGCAGAAACTAAGACCCACCCAGGTACACCCCACCCCATTGCCCAGTTTTATTGAGAGGTTTGGAATTGACTTAACGTTATCCTTGCTAGTCCGGGCGCGGTGGCTCACGTCTGTAATCCCAGCACTTTGGGAGGCCGAGGCAGGCAGATCACGAGGTCAGGAGTTCAAGACCAGCCTGGCCAACATGGTGAAACCCCGTCTCTACTAAAAATACGAAAATTAGCTGGGCATGGTGGCACGTGCCTGTAATCCCAGCTACTTGGGAGGCTAAGGCAGAAGAATCGCTTGAGCCCGGGAGGCATAGGTTGCACTGAGCAGAGATCACGCCATTGCACTCCAGCCTGGGCTACAGAGCGAGATTCCGGCTCAAACAAAACAAAACAAACAAAAAACTCCCCAAAAAACCGTTATCCTTGCTAAGATAATGCCAGCTAATGTCACGATGCCTGCAAGCCAGATTCGGGAAGTCAAATGCTCCTAATCAAATAATGCCACATTTAAGAGCTGAATGTGACCAGGCGCAGTGGCTCCCACCTGTAATCCCAGCACTTTGGGAGGCCGAGGCAAGCGGATTACCTGAGGTCGGGAGTTAGAGACCAGCCTGACCAACATGGAGAAACCCCATCTCTACTAAAAATACAAAATTAACGGGGCATGGTGGCGCATGTCTGTAATCCCAGCTACTCGGGAGGCTGAGGCAGGAGAATCAGGAGGTGGAGGTTGCGGTGAGCCAAGATGGCACCACTGCACTCCAGCCTGGGCAACAAGAGCGAGACTCCATCTCAAAAAAAAAAAATAAATTTTAAAAATATGGCCAGGCGCAATGGCTCACGCCTGTAACCCCAGTACTTCGGAAGGCTGAGTTGGGTGGATCACCAGATCAGGAGTTTGAGACCAGCCTGACCAACGTGGTGAAACTCCATCTCTACTAAAAATTCGAAAATTAGCCGGGCGTTGTGGTACACGCCTGTAATCCCTTCTACTCAGGAGGCTGAGGCAGAAGAACCACTTGAACCCGGGAGACGAAGGTTGCAGTGAGCGGAGATCACACCACTGCACTCCAGCCTGGGCGACAGAATGAGACTCTGTCTCAAAAAAATAAAAATAAAATAAAATAAAATAAAATAGCTGAATGTGTGCCGGGGTGGTGGTTCATTGAGGCTGAGGCAGGAGAATCTGTTGAGCCCGGGAGGCGGGGGTTGCAGTGAGCAAAGATGGCGCCACTGCTCTCCAGCCTGGGCGCCAGAACGAGATCCGGTCTCAAAAAAAAAAAAAAAAAAAAAAGGAAAAAGAAAATGCTGGCTGGGCGCAGTGGCTCAGGCCTGTAATTCTAGCACTTTGGGAGGCTGAGGCAGGCGGATCACCTGAGGTCAGGAGCTCGAGACCAGCCTGACCAACACGGAGAAACTCCGTCTCTACTAAAAATACAAAATTAGCCGGGCATGGAGGTGCATGCCTGCAATCCCAGTTACTCGGGAGGCTGAGGCAGGAGAATCGCTTGAACCCGGGAGGCGGAGGTTGCAGTGAGCCGAGAGCGCCCCATTGCACTCCAGCTTGGGCGACGAGAGGGAAAACTCCGTCTTAAAAAAAAAAAAAGACAATGCTGAATGTGTTGTTACTGAACAATAGTAATACTAATTTGGTTGGGAGCAGTGTAAGTACTTCCTAGGGAACTGATGAGGAAATCATGTCATGGTGTTTCCTTGGGGAACAGTGAACCAAGTTAAGCACTCCCATTGCTTCTGGACCAGACCCTGCCTCTCTTTCTCCAGTCCCAACGTCTGGTCAAGCTTGAGATACTGAAGTCTGGAAGATCCAAGAAGGAATGAAAGGAAGAAAATGTCTCCTAAAACATGGAGGAGGTGTAGACTCCAGAGGGTTGGAAATAAAAATGACTATAGTATTGAAAAAGAGTGCCTCAAGTGCATGTTTGCGGAGCTCTACAACGATTCCATGTAGTCAGGAGTTCAAGACTAGCCTGGGAAACACAGTGACAGCTCATCTCAAAAACAAAAACAAAAACAAAACATGCAATCCAATTTGGAAATGGACAAATAATCTGAATAAACATTTTTCCAAAGAGAATATATCAATAAGCATATGAAAAGATGTTGAACATCATAAGTCTTCATGGAAATGCAAACCAAAATTACAATAATATGCTATTTCACCCTATTAGATTTTTTTTTTTTGAGACAGAGTCTCACTCTGTTGCCCAGGCTGGAGTGCAGTGGCATGATCTCGTCTCACTGCCACCTCTGCCTCCTGGCTGCAAGCAATTCTCATGCCTCGGCCTCTCAGTAGCTAGGACTACAGAAGTATGCCACCACACCCAGCTATTTTTTTGTAGAGATGTGGTTTTGCCATGTTGGTCAAGCTGGTCTCAAACTCCTGACCTCAAGTGATCCATCTGCCTCTACCTCCCAAAGTGCTGGGATTACAGGCGTGAGCCACTGTGCCCAGCCTACTTCACCCTATTAGGATGGCTATAATAATAAGCAAATAATAAAAAGTTTTGTGGAGGATGTAGAGAAATGGGAACCCTCACATGTAGTTGGTGAGAATGTCAAATGGTGCAGCAACTTTGAGAAACAGTCTGGCAGCTCTCAAAAGGTTGAACATAAAGTTACCATGTAAGCCAGCAATTCCACTCTTAGGTATATAAAGAAAAGCTAAAACATATGTTCCCACAAAAACTCTTACATGAATGCTCATACCGACATTATTCATAATAACAAATAATTAGAATGAACTCCAATATCCATCAACTGATAATGGATAAATGAAATGTCATTGATCCACTCAGTGGAATATTATTTAGCCACATTTTATTATTTCATAAAAAATGAAGCAATGGGCCAGGCGCAGGGGCTCAAGCCTATAATCCCAGCACTTTGGGAGGCTGAGGTGGGCAGGCAGATCACTTGAGGGCAGGAATTCGAGACCAGCCTGGCCAATATGGTGAAACCCTGTCTCTACTAAAAATACAAAAATTAGCCGGGCATGGTGGCACATGCCTATATGTATTCCCAACTACTCAGGAGGCTGAGACAGGAGAATCGCTTGAACCCGGGAGGCAGAGTTTGCAGTAAGCCGTGGTCATGCCACTACCCTCCAGCCTAGGCGACAGAGCAAGGCTCTGTCTCAAAAAGAAAAAAAAAACAACCAGCAGCCGCATGGCCAATCAGCATATGAAAAACTGCTAAATATCACTAATCATTAAAGAAATGCAAATCAAAACCACAAGGAGGCTGCTCACATCTGTAATCCTAGTACTTTGGGAAGCAGAGGTGGGCAGATCACTTGACATCAGGAGTTTGAGACCAGCCTGGCCAACATGGTGAAATCCTGTCTCTACCAAAAATATAAAAAAATAGGCCGGAGGAGATGGCTCATGCCTATAATCCCAGCACTGGCCAAGGCAGGCAGATCACCTGAGGTCAGGAGTTCAAGACCAGCCTGACCAATATGATGAAACCCTGTCTCTACTAAAAATACAAAATTAACCAAGCGTGGTGGTACATGCCTGTAATCCCAGCTACTTGGGAGGCTGAGACAGGAGAATCGCTTGAACCCGGCAGGAGGAGGTAGCAGTGAGCTGAGATCGCGCCATTGCACTCTAGCCTGGGCAACAAGAGTGAAACTCCATCTCAGAATAAAATAAAATAATTATATATACATATAAATTAGCCAAGCATGTTGACATGAGCCTGTGATCCCAGCCATGATCACACTACTACACTTTAGCCTGGGCAACAGAGTGAGACTCCACCTCAAAACAAACAAACAAACAAACAAAAGACAAATACTATATAATTCCACTTATATGCAATACCTAGGGTGGTTAAGGTCATAGAGACAGAAAGTAAAATCCTCATTACCAGGAACTGGGCAAAGGAGGAATGGAGAGTTTCTGTTTCATGGGTTCAGAGTTTCAGTTTGGGAAGATGAAAAGGATCTGGAGATGGAGGGTGGTGATGGGGCTGCACAACAATGTGACTGTATTTAATGACACTGAACTGTACATTAAATATGGCTAAAGTGGTAAATTCTAATGCTTTACACATATTGTACCATAATACAAAGTAATACATATGATAAAGAATTAGGCCAGGCGCAGTGGCTCAAGCCTGTAATTCCAGCACTTTGGGAGGCCGAGACGGGTGGATCACGAGGTCAGGAGATTGAGACCATCCTGGCTAACGCGGTGAAACCCCGTCTCTACTAAAAAAAAAAAATACAAAAAGCTAGCCGGGCGATGTGGCGGGCGCCTGTAGTCCCAGCTACTCGGGAGGCTGAGGCAGGAGAATGGCGTGAACCTGGAAGGCGGAGCTTGCAGTGAGCTGAGATCCGGCCACTGCACTCTAGCCTGGGCCATAGAGCGAGACTTCGTCTCAAGAAAAAAAAAAAAAAAGAATTAAGGCTGGGCGCAGTGGCTCATGCCTGTAATCCTAGCACTTTGGGAGGCTGAGGTGGGTGGCTCACCTTAGGTCAAGAGTTTGGAACCAGTCTGGCCAACATGGTGAAACCCTGTCTCTACTAAAAAAAATTGGCCAGGCACGGTGGCTCACGCCTGTAATCCCAGCACTTTAGGAGGCTGAGGCGGGCGGATTACGAGGTGAGGAGATCAAGACCATCCTGGCTAACACAGTGAAACCCCGTCTCTACTAAAGAATACAAAAAATTAGCCGGGCGTAGTGGTGACCACCTATAGTCCCAGCTACTTGGGAGGCTGAGGCAGGAGAATTGCATGAACCCAGGAGGCGGAGGTTGCAGTGAGCCAAGATTGTGCCACTGCACTCCAGCCTGGGCAACAGAGCAAGACTCCATCTCAAAAAAAAAAAAAAAAAAATTAGCCAGGCATGGTGGCGCATGCCTGTAGTCCCAGTTACTCAGGAGGCTGAGGCACGGGAATCACTTGAACCTGGGAGGCAGAGGTTGCAGTGAGCTGAGATCGCACCATTGCATTCCAGCCTGGGCAATAAGAGAAACTCAGTCAGAACAAGAAGAAAAAAATTAAAACAACACAAGAAAGTATATAAAATAAAATATTGAAGTCCTTTCCCATAATCCCCCTGTTCATGGATTTTAACACACTTATGCTTTCTAAAATACCTGGTATCACACCATCATATTCTTCAGAGGACAACCCTGTGAAAGCCAGCGCATACCTGATAATTACTTCCATACTTCTAGCAGTGGAATTGGTGGGTCACAAGGTAGAAACATTTGTTATTTTGGCCACATGTTGAAATTGACAAGTTATTATTTTAGTGAAAATAGGCCTTTTTATTGCTGTTGACACTGTAATCTGTACAACCTTAAAGAAAGCAATTAGACTGGTGTGTTGGTTCATGCCTGTAATCCCAGAACTTTGGAAGGCCAATGCAGGAGGATTGCTTGAGCCCAGGAGTTCCAGACCACCCAGGCAACATAGTGAGATCCTGTCTCCACAAAAATTTAAAAAAAATTTAAAATAGATTCAATGCCATCCCCATCAAGCTACCAAGGAGTTTCTTCACAGAATTGGAAAAAACTGCTTTAAAATTCATAGGGAACCAAAAAAGAGCCCGCATTTCCAAGACAATCCTAAGTCAAAAGAACAAAGCTGGAGGCATCACGCTACCTGACTTCAAACTATACTACAAGGCTACAGTAACCAAAACGAAAACATGGTACTGGTACCAAAACAGAGATATAGACCAATGGAACAGAACAGGAGTCCTCAGAAAATACCACACACATCTACAGCCATCTGATCTTCGATAAACCTGAAAAACAAGAAATGGAAAAGGATTCCCTATTTAATAAATGGTGCTGGGAAAATTGGCTAGCCATAAGAGTAGAAAGCTGAAACTGGATCCTTTCCTTACTCCTTATCACGAAATTAGTCCAAGATGGATTAGAGACTTAAATGTTAAACTAATACCATAAAACCTAGAAAACCTAGGTAGCCACCATTCAGGACATAGGCATGGGCAAGGACTTCATGTCTAAAACACTGAAAACAATGGCAACAAAACCAAGAGAATTGACAAATGGGATCTCATTAAACTAAAAGCGGCCTGCAGCAAAAGAAACTACCATCAGAGTGAACAGGTAACCTACAGAATGGGAGAAAAATTTCTGCAATCTACTCATCAGACAAAGGGCTAATATCCAGAACCTACAAAGAACTCAAACAAATTTACAAGAAAAAACAAACAACCCCATCAAAAAGTGGGCAAAGGATATGAACAGACATTTTCTCAAAAGACATTCATACAGCCAACAGACACATGAAATGCTCATCATCACTGGCCATCAGAAAATGCAAATCAAAACCACAATGAGATACCATCTCACACCCGTTAGAATGAAAACTGTCATTAAAAAGTCAGGAAACAACAGGTGGAGAGGATGAGTGTCCGTCCAGCGGGGATCGTCAAAGTAGGCCCTGGAAGAGGGTGAAATTTGGGGAGCAGAAGACACTAGAAATGGAGACAAGACAGTGTTCTGATCAAGTCTCGTTTATTAGTGATAGCCACAATGCCTTATATACATTAGGAGGGCAGGGGGTTGGGCCAAAGGCGTTGATGATCTCATCGTGATTAGGCGTGGCCAAATGGGTTCGGTTTCTGGTCGGAGGTCATGTTAACGCCCTGCGCTGTCAGGTAGTGATTTTCGCGGTAGCGGGAAAAATGGGTGAAGAAGAAGCAGAGGCATGCATCTTTTATGGGATATTAATACGGTGAGGAAGATAAATCTAAGGAAAAGAGGTATGAGGGTGGAAATGTATAGAGCTCAGGCGTTAATGCGTCAAATATTACTTTCGCTATGGCCAGGGCGTGCAGCTCAGGACAGATGTGGAGAAATAGGAACACTTTTACACTGTTGGTGGGATTGTAAACTAGTTCAACCATTATGGAAAACAATCTTGGCCGATTCCTCAAGGATCTAGAACTAGAAGTACCATATGACCCAGCCATGCCACCCATTACCCGGGGTATACACAAGGATTATAAATCTTGCTATAAAGACACATGCACCGCATTATGTTTGTGCGGCATATTCACAATAGCAAAGACTTGGAATCAGCCCAAATGTCCATTAGTGACAGACTGGATTAGAAAATGTGGCACATATACACCATGGAATACTACGCAGCCATAAGAGATGAGTTTGTGTCCTTTGTAGGGACATGGATGCAGCTGGGGCTCATCATTCTCAGCAAACTATCACAAGAAGAACAGAAAAACCAAACACTGCATGTTCTCACTCATGGAAGTGGGAACTGAACAATGAATCACATGGACTCGGGAAGGGAACATCACACACGGGGCCTATCACGGGGAGGGAGGGATTGCATTGGGGAGTTATACCTGATGTAAATGGCGAGTTGATGGGTGCTGGCCGAGTTGATGGGTGCAGCACACCAACATGGCACAAGTATACATATGTAACAAACCTGCACATTATACATGTACCCTAGAACTTAAAGTATAAAACAAAAACAAAAACAAAAACAAAAAACGCCCACAGTAGTACTACACTGCGCATGTAGTCCCAGCTACCTGGGAGGCTGAGGTGGGAAGATCACTGAGCCCAGGAAGTCAAGGCTGCAGTGAGCTGTGATCACACCGCCGCACTCTGGCCTGGGCAACAGAATGAGATCCTGTCTCAAAAATTAAAAATTAAAATGAAAAGAAAGAAATTAGTTAACATATAACAAGAAACTTAAAATATGTACAACTTTTGGCCTGTAATCCCAGCACTTTGGGAGGCCGAGGCAGTGAGATCAGGGTCAGGGAGATCCCGAGACCATCCTGGCTAACACAGTGAAACCCGTCTCTACTAAAATACAAAAATAGCGAGTGGCGGGCGCCTGTAGTCAACTACTCGGGAGGCTGAAGAGGGCGGAGGGCAGTGAACCCGGGAGGCCCGGGCTGCAGTGAGCTGAGATCCTGGCCCCTGCACTCCAGCCTGGGCGACAGAGAGGCAGACTCAAGTCTCAAAAAATTATCAAAAAAAGAAAGCCAAATAGCTGGGTGTGGTGCTCATGCCTATAATCCTAGCACTTTGGGAGGAGGCTAAGGTGGGCCGGATTGCCTGAGGCTCAGGAGTTGAAGTTCAGCCTAGACATCTGATTGAAACTCTGTCTCTACTAAAATACAAAAAAAATTGAAAGCTGAGCACAATGAAAGCGTGCACCTGGCTATGCTTCGCCAGGGCTGAGGCAGGAGAACTTCAGTTGGGCGGAGATGGTTGCAGTGAGCCAAGATCATGCCACTGCACTCCAGCCTGGGCGACAGGCGAGATTCATCTCAAAAAAGAAAGAAAAAATGCCAAATAGATACAAGCTTTTTCATGGAAACAGACATGTTGATTTTAAACTTCAAAACATCTGTGTTATGTGATAGAAAAAAAACATATGCAACAATAGCCAGGAAAACACTACAAAGACAAAGCCCCAGCTCGGGCAACATGGTAAAACCACATCTGTATAAAAAACACAAAAATTACCCAGGTGTGATGGCCTACGGCTGTAGTCCCAGCTACTTGGGAGGCTGAGATGGGAGAGTTGCTTGAGCCAGAGAGGTTGGGGCTGCAGTGAGCCAAGATCCTGCTACTGCACTCCAGACTGGGCAACAGAGTAAGAACCTGGCTCTAAAATAAATAAATAACTTTGTTAGGCTGAGGCGAGTGGGTCATTTGGGCTCTAGAATTCAAGACCAAGCTGGTACTATGGCAAAACCCTGTTGCTGAGGCAGTGCAGCTGTGTCGCCAGGCTGGAGTGCAGTGATCTCGGCTCACTGCAAGCTCCTCCTAGTCACGCCATTCTCCCGCCTCAGCCTCCCGAGATAACTGAGGACTGCAGCCGCCACCTACGCCAGCTATTTTTTGTATTTTGAAGCATTTCACCATGTTCTCAGGATGGTCTCGATCTCTGACATCATCCACCGCCTCAGCCTCAAAGTGCTGGGATGAGCTTGAGAGCCACGGCATACGACCTAAACCCTGTTTCTTTTTTTTTTTTTGAATTGAAGTCTCGCTCTGTCGTAGTGATATTGTGTGAATCTCGGCTCACTCCGCTGCCAGTTCCGGTAGCTGAGACGGCGCCAGCAAACAATTTGTCATTTTTTTTTTTTTCTACGTGTCGCTGCGTGAACCTGCAAAGAATGCAAAACTAAAGATTGGCTGGTGGTAGCGCGCGCCAGCGGGCGCTCACCTACTGGGGGATAATGGGAGGGTAGGCTGAGGTGGGAGGTTTGCTTAAGCCCACAAGGTAGAGTCTGCAGTGAGCCATAATCGTGCCATTGCACCCCAGCCTAGCTGACAGAGCCAGACCCTGTCTCAAAAAAAAAAAATAAAAATCTATAAGATGTGTTAAAACCCATAAAAGCACATCAAAAAAGTTCAATTTTATTACATGTAAATTAAATGACGATAATGACAATAACAATAAACCATACTGAGATACCATTTCTCACCTATCAGAATGGCAAAAATTTAGGAAGTAACAATTCACTCTGTTGATGAGGCTGTGAGGAAATAGTCACTCTCACACCTTGCTGACAAGATTGCAAATTGATACAAACTTTATGGAGGGGAATTCTGCAACACCTGGGAAAACAAAATGTCCACTTATCTTTTCACCTAGCAATCACTCTTCTGGGAATTTATTCTGAAGATACAATCCAACAATATAAAAATACATACACAAAAGGTTATGTAATGCAGCACTGTTGGTAATTACACAATACTAGAAACTAAGTGTCCATACATACTAGAGTAGTTGAACAATTGAACATCCACAAGATAGAGTACTGTGAAACGCTAAAAAAAAAAAAAAAAAAAAAAAAAGAGGAATTTCTCTAAAGACAGTTATGATTTCCAGGATACTTTTTTTTTCTTTTTTTTTTGAGACGGAGTTTTGCTCCTGTTGCCCAGTCTGGAGTGGAACGGCATAATCTCGGTTTACTGCAACCTCTGCCTCCCCGGGTTCAAGCAATTCTTCTGCTTCAGCCTCCCAAGTAGCTGGGATTATAGGCATGTGTCACCACACCCAGCTAGTTTTTTGTATTTAATAGAGACAGGGTTTCACCATGTTGGTCAGGCTGGTCTCAAACTCCTGACCTCAGGTGATACACCCACCTCGGCCTCCCAAAGTATTGGGATTACAGGCAGTGAGCCACCTCGCCTGGCCGATTTCCAGGATACGTTGCTAAGTGAAAAAGAGCAACTTAAAAAAGAGGATCTATAGCATGCTACCTTTTGTTCAAGAAAGAGAGGCCAGGCTGGGCACGGTGGCTCAAGCCTGTAATCCCAGCACTTTGGGAGGCCGAGATGGGCGGATCACGAGGTCAGAAGATCGAGACCATCCTGGCTAACCCGGTGAAACCCCGTCTCTACTAAGAAATACAAAAAATAGCCGGGCAAGGTGGCAGCGCCTGTAGTCCCAGCTACTTGGGAGGCTGAGGCCGGAGAATGGCGTGAACCCGGGAGGCGGAGCTTGCAGTGAGCTGAGATCCGGCCACTGCACTCCAGCCTGGGCTACAGAGCGAGACTCCGTCTCAAAAAATGGAAGGGCAAGGAACAGAAAAAAGAAAGAGAGGCCAGGCATGGTGGCTCATGCCTGTAATCCCAGCACTTTGGGAGGCTGAGGCGGGTGGATCATTTGAGGTCAGGAATTTGAGACCAGCCTGGCCAACGTGGTGAAACCCTGTCTCTACTAAAAATGCAAAAATTAGCCGGGCGTGGTGGTGGGCGCCTGTAATCCCAGTTACTCAGGAGGCTGAGGCAGGACAATCGCATGAATCCAGGAGGCGGAGGTTGCAGTGAGCCAAGATAGTGCCATTGCACTCCAGCCTGGGTGGCAAAGTGAGACTCTGTCTCAAAAAAAAAACAAGAAAGAAAGAAAGAGAAAGAAGAAAATATACTGTACCTTATCTGCACATTTGAAAAAGAAACAGAAAGGATATAAATGGGTGTGGTCAGAATGGGGTGGAATAAAGGATAGAAGGAATGGATTTGACACTTTCCTGAATATACTTTTTTGCATAGTCCTGAATTTCACACTAAAAAAAAAAAAAATGGGAAACCTTCTAAAATTGAATACAAAGAGAAATAAATTAATCAAACCGTGTTTCAAATGATTAAGATAACCACTGTGAAGGATGGGGTGGGGAAGAACTAACCCAAAATCCTTTTCAGCACAGGATTTGGACTATATATCCACAGGCTAAAGACAAAAAATACAGAAAGTTCTTGCTTTGTTCAGTTCCGACATGTATGAATTTCAATTACCACAGTTTAATTAAATAACATCAGTCCAACAATAAGATGGTTCAAAGGTAGTTACCATAGTATATTAACTACAATTGCATAAAGTATAAACTTTGCTACTAGCTCTTCAGTCCACAAATCTCTAACAACAGAGACACCTGGTGATCGGTAACCATCATCTCATTTTTTTCTTTTCTTTCTTTTTTTTTTTTTTTTTTTTGAGACGGAGTCTTGCTCTGTCGCCCAGGCTGGGGTGCAGTGGCCGGATCTCAGCTCACTGCAAGCTCCACCTCCCGGGTCTACGCCATTCTCCTGCCTCAGCCTCCCGAGTAGCTGGGACTACAGGCGCCTGCCACCTCGCCTGGCTAGCTTTTTGTATTTTTTAGTAGAGACGGGGTTTCACCGTGTTAGCCAGGATGGTCTCGATCTCCTGACCTCGTGATCCACCTGTCTCGGCCTCCCAAAGTACTGGGATTATAGGCTTGAGCCACCGCGCCCGGCCTTCTTTCTTTCTTTTTTTTTTTTTTTTTTTTTGAGATGGAGTTTCACTCTTGTTGCCCAGGCTGGAGCATGATCTCGGCTCACCATAACCTCCACCTCCCGGGTTCAAGTGATTCTCCTGCCTCAGCCTCCCGAGTAACTGGGATTACAGGCATGTGCCTCCATGCCCTGCTAATTTTGTATTTTTAGTAGAGACAGGGTTTCTCCATGTTGGTCAGGCTGGTCTCGAACTCCCGACCTCAGGTGATCCGCGCGCCTCAGCCTCCCAAAGTGCCACGATTACAGACATGAGCCACTGCGCGGGGCATCTCACTTCTTTCAAAGTCAGCAGGTGATTGGTTATTGTACTTACCTTATTCAGTTGTAGTTGTCTCCTTGTCTGCCAGTGACTCACGTGACATTTGATAAAAATGAATAATCAGGCTGGCACAATGGCTCATGCCTGTAATCCCAGCACTGTGGGAGGCTGAGGCAGGCGAGTGGATCATTTGAGCCCAGAAGTTCGAGACCAGCCTGAGCAACATGGTGAAACCCTGTCTCTATAAAAAATACAAAAATTAGCCAGGCATGGTGGCTCAAGCCTGTAGTCCCACCTACTAGGGAAGCTGAGGTAGGAGGATCCCTTGAGCCTAGGAGGTTGAGCCTATAGTGAGACACAATCACACCATAGAACTCAAGCCCGAGGCCGGGCGCGGTGGCTCAAGCCTGTAATCCCAGCACTTTGGGAGGCCGAGACGGGCGGATCACTGAGGTCAGGAGATCGAGACCATCCTTGGCTAATTAATGGGTGAAACTCGCCTCTACTAAAATACAAAACTAGCCGGGCGAGGTGGCGGGCCAGTCCGCGCTACCGGGAGGCTGAGGGAGGAGAACATGAACCCGGGAGGCATGAGCTTGCAGTGAGCTGAGATCCGCCACTGCATTCCAGCCTGGTGACAGAGCCGGTGACTGGCCTCAAAAAAAAAAAAAAAAAAAAAAAAAAAAAAAAAAGAACTCAAGCCCGGACAACAGAGTGAGACCCTGTCTCAAAACAAACAAACAAATAATCAGAAGAAGAAATTAACAAACAAACATAAAAGTGTAGTAAAGAAAGGAAAAGTGACAGCCGGGCGCGGTGGCTCAAGCCTGTAATCCCAGCACTTTGGGAGGCCGAGGCGGGTGGATCACAAGGTCAGGAGATCGAGACTATCCTGCTACATGGTGAAACCCCGCCTCTACTAAAAATACTACAAAAAAACTAGCCGGGCGCGTGGGTGGCGGGCGCCTGTAGTCTCAGCTACTTGGGAGGGGCTGAGGCAGGAGAATGGCGGAACCCGGGAGGCGGAGCTGCAGTGAGCCGAGATCACACCACCGCACTCCAGCCTGGGAGAGATCACGCCACCGCACTCCAGCCTGGGAGATAGCTGTTTGCATCTGCCCAAAAAAAAAAAAAAAAAAAAAAAAAAGAAAGGAAAAGTGACTGGACGCCATGGCTCACGCCTGTAATGCCCGCACTTTGGGAGGCCGAGGCAGGCGGATCACGAGGTCAGGAGATCAAGACCATCCTGGCTAACACGGTGAAACCCTGTCTCTACTAAAACTACAAAAAAAAATTAGCTGGGGGTGGTGGCACATACCTGTAGTCCCAGCTACTCGGGAGGCTGAGGCAGGAGAATGGCGTGAACCCGGGAGGTAGAGGTTGCAGTGAGCTGAGATCGCATCACTGCACCCCAGCCTGGGCAACAGAGCAAGACTCTGTCTCAAAAAAAAAAAAAAAAAACAAGGAAAAGTGTTGGAAGTTAAATTTCAATCACTCATAAATGGCAAATTTATCGACATAAATGATGAAGTTCGTTGTTATTAAAATGATGAAGATATCCCAGAGGAAGTGTTGCCAGCAAAAAAAACCTTTGCATTAAATAGAAACTCTCAGAGACATTTCACAACATTGAAAGCACGAAAGAAAAAAACGGCAAACTTAAAAAGGAGTACGACAATTTGCTAAGGCATGAAAAACATGCTATCACTATACTGTAAATTATAAAAGAAGAAGGCAAGCACTATTCAAACTATTCGTAATGAGTTTTTTTTTTCCAATAAGTCTTTGCACTCCTATTATTCTTGATGAGTTTTTAACAAAGAAATGAAGCACTTTAATCCTTAATGTTTCTAATGTTTTAAATTACAGTGTACCAAACAAATATGTTTTACTATGTTTTTCTTTTTCTTTTTTTTTTTTTTTTTGAGATGGAGTCTTGCCCTGTCATCAGACTGGAGTGCAGTGGTGCGATCTCGGCTCACTGCAACCTCCACCTCCTGGGTTCAAGTGATTCCCCTGCCTCAGCCCTGCAGTAGCTGGAACTACAGGTGCACGCCACCATGCTCAGCTAATTTTTTGTATTTTAGTAGAGACGGGGTTTCACCACGTTGGCCAGGATGGTCTTGATCTCCTGACCTCTGATCTGCCCGACTCTGCCTCCCAAAGTGTTGGGATTACAGGCGTAAGCCACCACACCTGGCTTACTTTTCATTTTTCTATACATTTATAACCAACAGTAAGAGAATGTTGAATATTTTCACATTTTTTGAAGGTCACAGAGCAACGTTAACATTAACATTGATTATTAATATCACTTTGCATGGTTTCCACTTGCAAACTTTTTTTTTTTTGAGATGGAGTCTCACCCTGCCACCCAGGCCGGAGTACAGTGGAGCAATCTTGTCTCACTGCAGCCTCTGCCTCCCAGGTTCAAGTGAGTCTCCTGCCTCAGTTTCCCAAGTAGGTGGGATTACAGGTGCCCGCCACCATGCCTGGCTAATTTTTGTATTTTTAGTAGAGATGTTTTTCACCATGTTAGCCAGCTGGTCTTGAATTCCTGATCTCAGTTGATCCACCTGCCTCGGCTTCCCAAAGGGTTGGGATTACAGCTGTGAGCCACCGCACCCGGCCAGCACACTTATTTTTTATGGCCCCACACTATTGTGCAAAGCTAGAACTGCCAGCATTCTAAAAATTAGTGAATCTAATTAGTACGCTTCTTTTTTAAAGAGACATAGGTTAGCAATTCTGAAGCCACTTTCTGTACATCCTAGGATTGAGCAAGTAAGTAAATATGTTGTGAACAACCACAGAATTCTCACTATTGGAAAAGGGTGTTAAAAATACAGAAAAGGGAATGGATATAATAAATTCTGCTTTACTAGATTAGAATTGGAGACATTTAAGGTGAACTTAAGGATAAATGGATATAGATATGTGCACATGTAGATGTATATACATTTCTCAGCACTATCTGTGAGAGGGCCTAGAAGCAATTACATACCTCACACTCTGGTCTTGGTTTCTAATACCAATAAAAGGAACTGGCCAGGCATGGTGGCTCATGCCTGTATTCCCAGCACTTTGGGAGGGTGAGGCAGGTGGATCACTTGAGCCCAGGAGTTCAAGACCAGCCTGGGCAACATGTCAAAACCCTGTCTCTACAAAAAACACAAAAATTAGCCAGGCATGGTAGCACATGCCTGTGGTCTCAGCTACTTGGGAGGCTGAGGTGGGAGGATCACCTTAGCCCAGGGAGGTCGAGGCTGCACTGAACCATGAACGTGCCACTGTACTCTAGCCTGGTACAATATAAAGGGAGTTTAGAATGTCTCGTGCTAGAAATTAAGAAGGAAGTGCTCAAACAATTATGTGGCTATATCAAATAAATACAGGAGCCAGTTTGAAGGAGATCCTAATGATCAAATTTGTGACAAATAATATCAAAATAAAAATGATGATAGTGGCCGGGCGCGGTGGCTCAAGCCTGTAATCCCAGCACTTTGGGAGGCCGAGGCGGGTGGATCGCGAGGTCAGGAGATCGGAGATCTCATCCGGAAGTTATCATGGTGAAACCTCGCCTGAAATAGAGTGGCGCCTGGTTCTACACGGCAGAGAATGGCGGGAGCAGTGAGCCGAGATTGCCACGCACTCCAGCCTGCTGGAAGAGAAGCGAGACTCCGCTCAAAAAAAAATGATGATAGTAACTGCGCGGAATAAATAAATAGAGACAGATTTTGTTTTTGTTTTTTTTTTTGAGACAGAGTTCGCCTGTCGCCTCGCTGGAGTGCAGGCTGATCTCGCTCACTGCAAGCCCGGGCCCCGGTTCACGCCATTTCTCCGCCCCGCCTCCCTGTGCAGCTGGGACTACAGGCTCGCCACCGCTAGTTTTTTGTATTTCTTAATAGAGACGGGTTTCACCGTTAGCCAGGATGGTCTCGACCTCCCCCTCAGGATCCACCCGGCTCTGCCTCCCAAAGTGCTGATTACAGGCTTGAGCCACCGCGCCCGGCCGTATTGTGATTTTTTGAGGCAGAGTCTCCTCTGTCACCCAGGCTGGAGTGCAGTGACATGATCGCGGCTCACTGCAACCTCGCCTCTTGGGTCAAATGATTCTCCTCTCTCAGCCTCCCAAGCTGGGATTACTGGTGTGAGCCACCATGCCAGGTTCTTTTTTTTCTTTTTTTTTTTTTTTTAGTAGAGACGGGGTTTCACCATGTTGGCCAGGCTGGTCTCAAACTCCTGACATCAAGTGACCCCCCAGCCCGGCCTCAGCCTCCCAAAGTGTGGGGATTACAGGTGTGAGCCACTGTGCCCGGCCAAGAGACAGAAAATTTCTTCCTTCCATTAGAAAGCCAACTAGTAAAGTGTAGGAGAAATGATGAAATTAGAAAATCACCAATTGGTAACCATAGTATTAATAACTGATGCAGAAAAAAATCAGAAATGGATGCAAAAACTAGTATGTGATAGTGTGAGGGGTTATGCTGGGCACAGTGGCTCATGCCTGTAATCCCAGCACTTTGGGAGGCCGAGGCGGGTGGATCACGAGGTCAGGAGTTCGAGACCAGCCTGGCCAGCATAGTGAAATCCCATCTCTACTAAAAATAGAAAAATTAGCGAGGCATGGTGGTACAAGACTGTAGTCCCAGCTACTCGGGAAGCTGATGCATGAGAATTGCTTGAACCCGGGAGGTGGAGGTTGCAGTGAGCTGAGATTGTACCACTGCACTTCAGCCTGGGTGACAGAGCAAGACTCTGTCTCAAAACAAAAAAAAAAGACAAAAAAAAAAAAAGACAGTGTGAGGGGTTATAGATTATAGATTACTATTATTATTTTTTAAACACAGGGTTGGCCAGGTACAGTGGCTCATTCCTGTAATCCCAGCAGTTTGGGAGGCTGAGACAGGAAAATGACTTGAGGTCAGGAGTTCGAGACCAGCCTCGCCAACATGGCAAAATCCCATCTCTACTAAAAATATAAAAATTAGTCGAGCATGGTAGTGCACACCTGTAATCCCAGCTACTCAGGAGGCTGAAGCACGAGAATCACTTGAACCCAGGAGGTGGAGTTTGCAGTGAGCCAAGATTGAAAAAAATTAATTCAATTAAGATCAATTTAATGGGTCACACTCAGTATTTTATTTTATTTTTATTTTTATTTTTTTGAGTTGGAGTCTCACTGTGTGGCCCAGGCTGGAGTGCAATGGCACAATCTTGGCTCACTGCAACCTTCATCTCAGCTCCCAAAGTGCTGGGATTACAGGCATGAGTCACCACCTCTATCCCTAGAGTAGCTCTGTATTTCAGTCTTGAGATCACTTTTGAACATTATGCTTGCACTTTTTTTTTTTTTTTTTTTTTTTTGAGACGGAGGCTCACTCTGTCGTCCAGGCTGGGATACAGTGGCTGGATCTCAGCTCACTGCAAGCTCTGCCTCCCAGGTTTACGCCATTCTCCTGCCTCAGCCTCCTGAGTAGCTGGGACTACAGGCGCCCGCCACCTTGCCCGGCTAATTTTTTGTATTTTTTTAGTGGAGACGGGGTTTCACCGTGTTAGCCAGGATGGTCTCGATCTCCTGACCTCGTGATCCGCCCGCCTCGGCCTCCCAAAGTGCAGGGATTACAGGCGTGAGCCACCGCGCCCGGCCACTTGCACTTTCTTAATCAAACATTTACAGAACACCTTTTATTTTATTTTATTTTATTTTTTTTTTGAGGCGTTGTCTTCACTCTGTCGCCCCGGCTGGAGTGCAGTGGTGCGATCTCGGCTCACTGCAAGCTCCGCCTCCCGGGTTCGCGCCATTCTCCTGCCTCAGCCTCCCCAGTAGCTGGGACTACAGGCGCCCGCCACCTCGCCCGGCTAATTTTTTGTATTTTTTTAGTGGAGACGGGGTTTCACCGTGTTAGCCAGGATGGTCTCGATCTCCTGACCTCGTGATCCGCCCGCCTCGGCCTCCCGAAGTGCAGGGATTACAGGCGTGAGCCACCGCGCCCAGCCAGAACACCTTTTAAAGTGAAGTAGAAATAACCAATGGCTATTTATTATGTACTAGCTATTGCATATGCATTATCTCATTTAATTCTCAAAACACTGTGATGTAAGTACTGTTAGTTTTTTGGTGAGAAATTGGGCAACTGGGGCCAGGTGTGATGGCCTGTAATCCCAGCACTTTGGGAGGCTGAGGCAGGCAGATCACCTGAAGTCGGGAGTTGGAGACCAGCTTGGCCAACATGGAGAAACCCTGTCTCTACTAAAAATACAAAATTAGCTGGGCCTGATGTGGCACATGGGTGTAATCCCAGCTACTCGGGAGGCTGAGGCAGGAGAATCGCTAGAATCTGGGAGGCGGAGGTTGCAGTGAGCCGAGATCACGCCATTGCACTCCAGCCTGGGCAACAAGAGTGAAACTCCGTTTCAAAAAATAAAAAATAAACCAGAAATTGGGCAACTGGGGCATAGTAAATTAAGCAACTTGCTCCAGGTTATTCAGCCAGTAAGCAAGGTCAAGCTAGGTGGTCTGTGCCTGTAGTCTCAGCTACTTGGGAGGCTGAGGTGGGAGACTGCTTGAGTCCAGGAGTTCAAGGCCAGCCTAGGCAATATAATAAGGCTCCAGATCTCTAATAAATAAAATACAATATTTTTAAAAAGTAAGCAGGGTCAAAGGACACTGGTAAGACCTCAAAACCAATAACTTGAACGGCTGTGCTAGATTTTCCCAATGCCTCAGGCTCACTTTTCTCATCTGTACCTATTTCACAGAGTTACAAGGTTCCAATGAGATAAAATATGCAGGAAGGTTTTATAACCTATGAAGCACATTGCAAAATGGCATATATGATTGTTTTTTTATTCCTGAGATGGAGTTTTGTTCTTCTTGTCCAGGCTGAAGTGCAATGGTGCGATCTCGGCTCACTGCAACCTCCACCTCCTGGGTTCAGGTGATTCTTCTACTTCAGCCTCCCGAATAGCTGGGATTACATGTGCGCGCCACCACACCTGGCGAAGTTTTTATATTTTTAGTAGAGATGGCGTTTCATCATGTTAGCTAGGCTGGTCTCGAACTCCTGACCTCGGGTGATCCACCCACCTCTGCCTCCCAAAGTGCTGGGACTACAGGTATGTGCCACTGCGTCTGGCCATGAGTTTTAAATATACAATTAAAATGGTTTATTTGTAATAACGGATAATAGCATGAATACATAACGTACATATTTCACAACCACAAAATTCTGTGATTTTTTTTTTTTTTGAGATGGAATCTCCTTCTGTCGCCCAGGCTGGAGCGCAGTGGCTAGATCTCGGCTCACTGCAACCTCCGTCTCCGGGGTTCAGGCGATTCTTCTGCCTCAGCCTCCGGAGTACCTGGGATTACAGGGGCGCACCACCACGCCCAGCTAATTTTTTGTATTTTTAGTAGAGGCGGGGTTTCGCCATGGTGGTTGGTGAGGCTGGTCTCTAATTCTTGACCTCGTGATCCGCCCTCCTCGGCCTCCCAAAGTGCTGGGGTTACAGGTGGGAGCCACCGCGCCTGTAAAACTTTTTATTGCATTTAAAAACTTTTTACTGCAATGTAATGTGTATGGGCCAGGTGCAGTGGCTCACGCCTGTAATCCCAGCACTCTGGGACGCCGAGGGGCGGATCACCTGAGATCAAGAGTTTGAGACCAGCCTGGCCAACATGACGAAACCCCGTCTCTACTGAAAATACAACAATTAGCCGGGCGTGGTGGCACATGCTTGTAATCCCAGCTACTCGGGAGGCTCAGGTAGGAGAATCGCTTGAACCCGGGAGGTGGAGGTTGCAGTGAGCTGAGATCGGGCCACTGTACTCCAGCCTGGGCGACAGAGCGAGACTCCGCCTCAAAAAATAAATAAGTAAATAAAAAAATAAAATGTAATGTAATGTATATGGTTAAAAGTTCATAAAGCATGCACCTTGATTAACTTTTACAAAAGTAAAAATTGCAAAAAAAAAAAAAAAAAAAAAGCACTATCCGGGTCAAAACGTAAAACATTACCAGTATCTTGGAAGCCTTCCTCTGGCAAATGGTATATACTTTTGAGTTAAATACGTGGATTCGAATGTTGACATTTGGACTTTCTTCTTGCGTGACTCTGGTAAGTTATTTAACCTTTCTTGGTTTCGGCAGAGCCATCTGTGGGGTGGGGATAATATTACCTCATAAGACTATTTAATTGTAGCCAGGCGTGGTGGCGCATGCCTGTAATCCTAGCTACTGGGGAGGCTGAGGCAGGAGAATCGCTTGAACAGCCTGGGCGACAAGAATGAAATTCCGTCTCAAAAAAAAAGAGAAAAAGATTATTGAATTGAAGGAGATCACATCATGTAAAACGTCTATCATAATGCCTAAATATAGCTGCTCTGCAATAAATGGCAATTATTAGCAGAGAAATGTAATAGGTGTTCCCTATGCCCACTTCCTGCCTTTCTTTCGCCCGTTTTTGAAAGTTGCTCTCTTTCCTATTCCGTTTTTCTTTCCTTTTCGCCCCTCCTACTGCCGTAAATGGTCTACTAGAGTTGTCGTGAAACGCTCCTCCCCGCCCTCCATGTGGCGAAAATGCAATCACGCTTGACGGCGCAAGGTGGCTCAGCCGCAAGATGGCGGCGCTGGCGGAGGAGCAGACGGAGGTGGCGGTCAAGCTAGAGCCTGAGGGACCGCCAACGCTGCTACCTCCGCAGGCGGGGGACGGCGCAGGCGAGGGTAGCGGCGGCACTACCAACAACGGCCCCAACGGCGGCGGCGGGAACGTTGCGGCATCGTCGTCCACTGGCGGGGATGGCGGGACCCCCAAGCTCACGGTGGCTGTCTCCACCGCTGCCCCGGCGGGGGCGGCCCCGGTGCCTGCGGCTGCTCCGGAGGCCGGCGCTCCGCACGACCGACAGACTCTACTGGCCGTGCTGCAGTTCCTACGGCAGAGCAACCTCCGCGAGGCCGAAGAGGCGCTGCGCCGTGAGGCCCGGCTGCTGGAGGAGGCAGTGGCGGGCTCCGGAGCCCCGGGAGAGGTGGACAGCGTCGGCGCTGAGGTGGCCAGCGCGCTTCTCAGCCGGGTGACCGCCTCGGCCCCTGGCCCTGCGGCCCCCGACCCTCCGGGCACTGGCACTTCGGGGGTCACGGCCGTCTCAGGTTCAGCCTCAGGTCCTGCGGCTCCGGGTAAAGGTAAGCCGTGGGGTTCCGGGGAGGCACGGCCGCCGCGAAGGGGAGCAAGCCGGTAAGGCAGGGGCTGGCAGGCCTGCACCTCTGCGGGCTTGTTTTGAATTTCCTGGGCCCGCCTCTAGGGCCACATGCCCGCCCCTTTCTCTAGTGCGCCGGCTGCGCAGTCAAACCCCCTTCCGAGCTGTCAGTTTCAGCGAGAGGCTGAGGAGAGCTGTTGAGCAGAGGGATGTATGGGAAGGTGAGCGCGGAGAGGCGGGGACCTTCACGCTTTTGGTCCCTTTCCTCTCATTTGGGCTTTTGAGCCTTGGGCAGGTCCACCTGAGACTAACAGTGTTTGTACAGTTTCGTACTAGCGTACTTTAAGTTTTGTAAGTACTTTATTTTCTCTTTATTTCTTTACTTCCTTTTAAAAGATGTGTTAATAAATACTTTATGGACTTTTTTTTTTTTTTTTTGAGACGGAGCCTTGCTCTGTTGCCCAGGCTGGAGTGCAGTGGTGCGACCTCGGCTCACTGCAACCTCCGCCTCCTGGGTTCAGGCGATCCTCCTGCCTCAGCCTCGTGAGTAGCTGGGACTACAGGCTTCTACTACCACGGCCAGCTAATTTTTGTATTTTTAGTACAGCTAGGCTTTCACCATGTTGGTCTGGCTGGTCTCGAACTCCCGACCTCATATGATCCACCAGTCTCGGCCTCCCAAAGTGCTGGGATTACAGGCGTGAGCCACGGTGCCCAGCCACCATACAATATACCCTTGTAACAATCCTGCACGTCATGTACCCTCTGAATCTCAGCTAAAAGTTTTTTTTTTTTTTTCTGTGACGGAGTCTTGCTCTGTCGCTCAGGCTGGACTACAGTGGTGTAATCTCGGCTCACTGCAACCTCTGCCTCCTGGATTTAAGCGATTCTCCTGCCTCAGCCTCCCGAGTAGCTGGAACTACTGGTGCACGACACCACGCCCCGCTTAGTTTTTTAAAAAGTATTTTTTGTAGAGATGGGGTTTCGCCATATTGGTCCGACTGGTCTTGAATTTCTGATCTCATGATCCACCCGCCTCGGCCTCCCAAAGTGCTGGGATTACAGGCATGAGCCACCGCACCCGACTGAAATTTTAAAGATATATATGGGCTGAGTACCACCAGTGTTAAGTCTTTGGAGGATGCAGGTTCCTGGGCATCACTTCAGACTTAGTGAATCAGATCCTCTAGAGGTGGAATCTGGGAATCTTCACTTTTGAATAAGAGCTTCTAAGGAGTGTTGACATAGGGCAGCTTGAGAACCATGTGTTTAGGCATGGGCATTGGACAGACCTTTTCGTCTTTGCTGCATTTACATGTGTGATGCTGATTGTCATTCTTTTCTTACCTTTTAATTTTTTTTTACCTTCCTATTGGCCGGGCGTGGTGGCGCATGCCTGTAATCTCAGCACTTTGGGAGGATGAAGCGGGTGGATCACCTGAGGTCAGGAGTTTGAGACCAGCCTGGCCAACATGGTGAAACCCCCTTTCTACTAAAAATACAAAAATTAGCCAGATGTGATGGCGCATGCCTGTAATCCCAGCTACTTGGGAGGCTGAGGCAGGAGAATTGCTTGAACCCGGGAGGCCGAGGTTGCAGTGAGCCAAGATTGCGCCACTGCACTTCAGCCTGGGTGATAGAGCAAGACTCTGTCTTAAAAAAAAAAAAAAAAATTTTTTTTTTACATTAGTATTGTCAGGAGACAAGTCATTCTCATGTTGAATTTTCTCTATTACATGAGTGGTTATGAGGGTTTTTTTGAGATGGAGTCTCGCTCTGTCACCAACCTGAAGTGGCTTGGATCTCAACTCCTCACTCCGCTACCTCCCAGGATTCACGCCATTCCTCAGCCTCCCCAGCAGTAGCTGGGACTACAGGCTCCCGCCACCTACATGACTAGTTTTTGTATTTTTAGTAGAGACAGGGTTTCACATTGAGCAGGATGATCTCGATCTCCTGACCTCGTGATCCGCCCGTCTCGGCCTCCCAAAGTGCTGGGATTACAGGCTTGAGCCACTGCGCCCGGCCGAGGGTTTTTTTTTTTAGACAGAGTCTCGCTCTGTCGGCCAGGCTGGAGTGCAGTGGCGCAATCTTGGCTCACTGCAACCTCTGCCTCCCAGGTTCAAGCGATTCTCCTGCCTCAGCCTCCCAAGTAGCTGGGACCACAGGCGCATGTCACCACACCTGGCTAATTTTTTTTTGTCTTTTTGGTAGAGACGGGGTTTCACTATGTTAGCCTGGATGGTCTTGATCTCCTGACCTCGTGATCCACCTGCCTTGGCCTCCCAAAGTGTTGGGATTACAGGCGTGAGCCAGCGCGCCCGGCCACGTGAGGCACTTGTAATATGTATATGTGAAATGTTTGGTATGGATAAGTTTATGCCTCTGTATGTGTTCCTGACACCTGAGCCACTGCTTTCTCACAGCAACTGTTGTCACAAATCCATGCAATAAAACTCATATACAATATAAGGTCTCAGAGGTGATCCTGAGCTGACAATAAATGTTTATTGAATTATCCAGTGCAGAGCTTTTAGCCAAATTAATCTGTATGAGGCCTAATCTTTGCAGCATTGCCAGAAATGAAGTATGAATACATAGCATTGTATTCATATCTCATTGTAATCCATAAATAGAAATGTGTGCAGATGTGGATTGAAGGCCGGGCGCGGTGGCTCACGCCTGTAGTCCCAGCACTTTGGGAGGACGAGGCAGGTGGATCACTTGAGGTCAGGAGTTCAAGACCAGCCTGGCCAACATGGTGAAACCCCGTCTCTACTAAAAATACAAAAAAATTAGCTGGGCGTGGTGGCATGTGCCGTTGTCCCAGCTGCTCGGGAGGCTGAGGCAGGCGAACCACTTTAACCCAGGAGGCAGAAGTTGCAGTGAGCCAAGATAGCGCCATTGTGCTCCGGCCTGGGCAACAGAGCAAAATTCCATCTTTACAAAAAAAAAAAAAAAAAAGTGAGAGGAATCTTTTTTTAATGTTGAATTTTGTGAATGAACTATAAGATGAATTATATTGTTGGTTATTTTGCTGTAATCTCCTATCTCTTCAGAAACTTGACCTAATTATAGATCATAACTGAGAAATCAGTAAGGAGGAAAAGAGGCCATCAGAGTAACCGAAGAAATTATCACATTTGTGCAGTAAAGAGCGAAGTGTACTATAATGGCAACTTACAAATATTTCCAACAACCAAATTCTGATTTAATTGACAGATGTATTGTTAGGTGGTGCTGTGTTACAAATAAATAGTTACGTTTTCTGTTTTGAAATGCTGGTTATGGAAATTGTTTTAAGCATATAACTATCTTTTGAAGATATAAATAGGGCATGGTCCTTCCCACCCTGAAGTGGTTACATTTTATAAGGGGTAAGAGATGTATATAATGTGAAGGGAACACAGGATAGGATATGTTACAGGAATGTTACACAGTGCTTGGGTGGCTCAGAGAACTGGGAATGTTACTGCAGTGCATGGCTTGGTGGTAATGGGTGCCATCTGAACAGAGCGTTGAGAGAAAGTTAATGTAGTTGTTTGATTTGCACATACCATCTTTTATACAATTTGTCTTTAACATAAGGTAGTTCCAGGAGGAATATTGACTCTTCTTGTTATTGTTTTTTTTGTTTTTGAGACGGAGTCTTGCTCTGTCACCAGGCTGGAGTGCAGTGGCGCGATCTTGGCTCACTGCAACCTCTGCCTCCTGGGTTCAAGTGATTCTCGTGCCTTAGCCTCCCGAGTAGCTGGGATTACAGGCACGCGCCATCACACCCAGCTAATTTTTGTATTTTTAGTAGAGGTAGGGTTTCACCATGTTGGCCAGGCTGGTCTTGAACTTCTGAGCTTGTGATCCGCCTGCCTCAGTCTCACAAAATGCTGGGCCACCGTGATGGCCTGTTATTGTTATCTTAAGATATGGATGTGCTGACAGGTTTCGGTTTGGGTGACTGAAACAAGTGAAAAAAATTCCATTAAAAGATTATGGCTGGGCGCGGTGGCTCATACTTGGTTTTTTTTTTTTTTTGAGATGGAGTCTCGGAGTCTCGCTCTGTTGCCCAGGCTGGCGTGCAGTGGCGCGATCTTGGCTCACTGCAACCTCCGCCTCCCGGGTTCACGCCACTCGCCTGCCTCAGCCTCCCGAGTAGCTGGGACTACAGGCACCCACTACCATGCCCGGCTAATTTTTTGTATTTTTAGTAGAGACGGGGTTTCACCGTGTTAGCCAGGATGGCCTCGATCTCCTGACCTCGTGATCTGCCTGCCTTGGCCTCCCAAAATGCTGGGATTACAGGCATGAGCCACTGTGCCTGGCGGCTCATACTTGTAATCCCAGCACTTTGGGAGGCGAGTGGATCACCTCTGGTCAGGAGTTCAAGACCAGCCTGGCCAACATGGTGAAACCCCCCCTCTACTAAAAATACAAAAATTAGGGGGCATAGTGGTGCATGCCCTGGGAATTAGTTAGGGACTGGAACAGTAGGCAGGTTCTATTGTTAAAGTGAAGGCATTGAAAAAAAAGAATAGGCTGGTTCTTGGGCCATGTTGAATATCTTTGTTTACCCTAAGAGCAGTAGGGAGTTGTATTGGGTAGGATTACTCAGGAGGCTGAGGCAGGAGAATTGCTTGAACCCGAGATGCGGAGGTTGCAGTGAGCCAAGATCGTGCCATTGCACTACAGCCTGGACGACAAGAGTTGAAACTCCATCTCAAAAAGAAAGAAAAAAAAAAAAGACTGTGTGGGCCAGGTGCGGTGCCTCATGCCTGTAATTCCAGCACTTTGGGAGGCCGAGGTGGGAGGATCACAAGGTTAAGAGATCGAGACCATCCTGGCAAACATGGTGAAACCCTGTCTCTACTAAAAATGCAAAAATTAGCTGGGCATGGCGCATGCCTGTAGTTCCAGCTACTTGAGAGGCTGAGGCAAGAGACTCACCTGCGAGGCGGAGGTTGCAGTGAGCTGAGATCTCCGTACTGCACTCCATCCTGGTGACAGAGCGAGACTCCCTCTCAAAAAAAAAAAAAAAAAGATTATGTGATTGTGTTGAGGAAGAGACGTTGGGAAGAAAGAGACAACAATCTGAGCAACAGCTCACCTCTGGGCCTTAACAAAACAGCCATAGTCACATGGTCATAATAGGTCATTTTCTTAAAAGTTGTTTTTTGTTTTTAAACAGTTGGAAGTGTTGCTGTGGAAGACCAGCCAGATGTCAGTGCTGTGTTGTCGGCCTACAGCCAACAAGGAGATCCCACAATGTATGAAGAATACTATAGTGGACTGAAACACTTCATTGAATGTTCCCTGGACTGCCATCGGGCAGAGTTATCCCAACTCTTTTATCCTCTGTTTGTGCACATGTACTTGGAGCTAGTCTACAATCAACATGAGAATGAAGCAAAGTCATTCTTTGAGAGGTATGTACATTTTTACATATATATATATACACATAGTGTGTGTGCGCGTGCATATATGTTCACATCTGTAACCACACAAATGTAAAACTGCAACTTAAAATGTACGTTGTGAAGGAGAGGTACCTAAGGCTATGAGAACTTAAAATGTGGGGTTTAATCTAGCTGGAGAAGTCAGAGAAGGCTTCCAGAGGAGATGATACTTGAGGTGAGATCTGATATCTGAAGATTAGGTAGGAGTTAGCCAGATGAAGAAAAGAGGGAAAAGTATGTATTAAAGCTCTCTGGTGGGAAGGATTCTGGTAGGTACAGAGGCTGAAAGATGGCCAGGGTAGCTGGAGCAGAGAATGGGATGGGGGTGTGGTATACCATGAAGCTGGGAATTAGGGACTGGAACAGTAGGCAGGTTCTATTGTTAAAGTGAAGGCATTGAAAGAAAAGAATAGGCTGGTTCTTGGGCCATATTGAAGATCTTTGTTTATCCTAAGAGCAGTAGGGAGTTGTATTGGGTAGGATTAGGTTTCATTGAGAGTCACTGAAAACTCATCAGCAATGGCATAAATAAAAGTTTATTTTTGCCTTTATCTTAAGAACACTAGGAAGCAGTGTTAGGATTAGATTAGAATAAGAGTAACTGAGAACCCAAACAACAGAGGTTTAAATACAATAAAAGTTTATTTATTTTTCTCATAAAGGTGGGACATTCGGGATTGGTGTGGTGGGTTCTTCATTACCAGGGGCCCCAAGCTCCCTCAGTCTTGTTGCTCTCCATGCTTTTCATGCATGTTCCACTTTGTGGCATAAGATGGTTTTCCTGCTCTAAGCAGTCATATCAGTGTGCCAGTCAGCAGTTAGGGCACACGGAAACTGCACACACTTCTTCCTTTTATATCTTAACAGTCAGTGGCCACACCTAGCTGCAGGGGAAATAAGAAATGTGGTCTTTACCTAAATGTCTATGTGCCCAGCTGATATTCATGTTTTCTTTTATGGAGGAAGACAGGAAAAATGGGTATTTGGGGAGAGTGAAGCCTTTTTGCTACAGAGTCATTTCTGCTACAGAGTCATTAAAGGACCATGTCATTATTATATACTTTGAAAGGACTTCTATGCAGTGGGGAAACACATGGGGGATAGAATGACTATAGGGACAAGTTTTGGAAGTTATTGCAGTGGTTCTCAACTGGGGGTGGAATTGCTCCTTCCACTAGACCATTTGAAAATGTGTAGAGGTGGCCCGGTGCAGCGGCTCACGCCTTTAATCCCAGCACTTTGGGAGGCTGAGGCGGGCGGATCACTTTGAGCTCAGGAGTTCTAGACCAGCCTGGTGAAACCCAGTCTCTACAAAAAAATGCAAAAATTTGCCAGATGTGGTAGCTCACTCCTGTAATCCCAGCTATTTGGGAGACTGAGGCTGGAGAATCGCTTGAACCTGGGAGATGGAGGTTGCAGTGAGCTGAGATTGCGCCTCTGCACTCTAGCCTAGATGACAAGAGTGAGACCCTGTCTCAAAAAAAAAAAAAAGAAAGAAAATGTGTGGAGGCATTTTTGATTGTCATAATGACTGGGCAGAGGAGCAGGAATGCTAAATGTTCTAATATGTGCACCTAGGTAGTCCCACTTTACAAAGAATTATCCTGCCCAAAATGCTAGTAGCACCCTTGTTCGGAAACACTGGACTAGGTTGTGGTAGAGGTGAAGAGAAGTAGACAGAGTCATGAATGAGACACTTGATAGATTGGCTAGGGAGGTGAGGGAGATGGAGGTATCATTGAAATCTCCAGTTTTCTGGCCCCTCCAGCTGGATAGGGGAGCCAATTCCTGATACAGAAAACCCTAGAAGAGGACTTGATTTGTCAGACCTTGGAATAATTTTGAGTTCTGATTTGAATATGCCTTTGACTCATTTAAGAAATGTCAAGTTGATAGGTAGATGATAGAGCTCAGAGGAGAGGTAGGGACTATAACTGTTAATTGGAGTTGTATGCATTATTGATGAATATGGATGAGGTTGACTAGGGGAGAGTATGAAATAAGCCAGTAAGTGGGCTAGGCCCAAGGAGCTCCAAATTTAATGGCCACGTAGAGGAGATATACAGGAAGAAAACCAGGGGAGAGTTGAGTTATAGAAGCCAAGGGAAAGTGGTATTTAAGAAGGAGGCAGGCCGGGCGTGGTGGCTCACACCTGTAATCCCAGCACTTTGGAAGGCTGAGGTGGGCAGATCACCTGAGGTCAGGAGTTCGAGACCAGCCTGGCCAACATAACAAAACCCCATCTCTACTAAAAAATACAAAAATGAGCTGGGTGTGGTGGCAGACATCTGTAATCCCAGCTGCTCAGGAGGCTGAGGCAGGAGAATCACTTGAACCTGGGAGGCAGAGGTTGCAGTGAGCTGAGATTGCGCCACTGCACTCCAGCCTTGGCGACGAGCGAAAGTCCATCTCAAAAAAAAAAGGAGGCCTTGCTTAGCAGGGTGAATAAAAATTTTTTTTTTTTTTTTTTTGAGATGGAGTTTCGCTCTTGTCGCCCAGGCTGGCATGCAGTGGCACCATCTCGGCTCACTGCAACCTCCGCCTCCCAGGTTCAAGTGATTCTCCTGCCTCAGCCTCCCAAGTAGCTGGGATTATAGGAATACATCACCATGCCTAGCTAATTTTGCATTTTTAGTAGAGACGGGGTTTCTTCATGTTGGTCAGACTGGTTTTGATCTCCCGACCTCAGGTGATCTGCCCACCTTGGCCTTCCAAAGTGCTGGGATTACAGGTGTGAGTCACCAGGCCCAGCCTGAATGAGAAATGTTTAATACAAGCAATAGAGCCTGAAGTCAAGATTTATCATTTAACACAGGGTAGTAGTAATAGAGGAACAGTAGAACTTGGAACCCCTGGCTTCTATGCCATTATAGTAATTCATTATACTAGGATGCCAATAGGAAGTATATAAAGCAAAACGTTCTGTAGCCAAGTGTTTTTGAAAAAAAAAAAAAAACTAAGAAAGGCTGACGACAGAACTTCTACTCTAGAAGCTAATTTCTCTTTAAAGTACTGTCATCGAAACACTCCATTCTTGTCAACATAGACACTGTCACTTAAAAAAACAAAAACAGGCCGGGCGCAGTGGCTCACGCCTGTAATCCTAGCACTTTGGGAGGCTGAGGCGGGCGGATCACCTGAGGTCAGGAGTTCAAGATCAGCCTGGGCAATACGGTGAACCCTGTCTCTATTGAAAAGACAAAATTAGCCGGGCATGGTGACACATGCCTGTAATCCCAGCTACTTGGGAGGCTGAGGCAGGAGAATCACTTGAACTCGGGAGGCGGAGGATGCAGTGAGCCAAGATTGCGCCATTGCACTCCAGCCTGGGCAACAAGAGTAAATCTCCGTCTCACCAAAAAAATAAAAAATTAAAAAATTAAAAAAAAAAACATAGCCTGGGCAAAAGAGCGAGATCCTGCTTCTACAAAAAGTAAACAAAAATTGAGCCGGGTACGGTGGCTGATGCCTGTAATCCCTCACTTTGGGAAGCTGAGGTGGGCAGATTGCCTGAGCTCAGGAGTTCGAGACCATCCTGGCCAACATGGTGAAACCCCATCTCTACTAAAATGCAAAAAATTAGCTGGCCACAGTGGCACGTGCCTATAGTCCCAGCTGCTCAGGAGGCTGAAGCATGAGAATTACTTGAACCCCGGAGGTGGAGGTTGCAGTGAGCCGAGATCACGTAAACAAAAATTAGCCAAGTATGGTGGCACAGCAGTCCTAGCTACTGGGGAGACGGAGGCAGGGCGAATCCCTGAGCCCAGGAGTTTGAGGCTGCATTGAACCACTGCACTCCAGGTTGGGCTTCAGAGCAAGAACCTGTCTCTAAAAAAGAAGGAAAAACCTTTTTGCTCTTCCAGTCTCATGGTGTAGCTGTCTCCCCACATAGGAAGCTGGAATATCATAGGAGATTCTCTGTCTTTCCTTTATGGACAGTCTTATCCCTTGCCAGGACCCCCATCACCACAGGAGGATAATGGGCAGTTACTGATATAAGAGGCTGAGATTTTTAATTTTATTCAAATCTTCGATCATATATTGATGAGTTGTAGTGGGGTAACATACTTAACAGTTTAGAAATCTGTTGGCTATCTGTTTTTCAGAGCTGGAGTCCTAATATGTTTAGTTATTGTTTTAAAAATGTTTTTGCATTGGTTGCTGTTTTTAGTGAATGCCAAATATATTGTCTTTAATTTTACTTTCTTAGGAAAATTAAGAGTTGTAAAAACACAAGTACATTTAAATTTACTAGTTGTTATCAAGGCTAAAGGCTTTATTTTATTGTCTTTGGTAATAGTGAGTAAGTGGAAGTACTCACTGATTGGTATCAGCAGTGAGTACTTCCACTTAGTTTGTTGTTTAGTGATCATATTAAAGTATTGATATTTTAAAAATATGTCTGGTACGTATTTCCAATGAATATAGGAAATCATTAAAAATGATGGGTTTTATGAGAATGTTATGTATTGATTATTGTTGAGAGGCTGAGTAATGTGTACACTGAGTTCATTATATTCTTTTCTATTGTATACCTTTGAAATTTTCATAATAAAACTTTTAAAAGTGGGTTTTGAGAAACCATAACATTTAGTAAAGCAAGGGTTCTTATATTTTCAAATGTCTACCAGTTTCTTTTAAATGTCTCCATTGTAAAGAAACTCTACCAATGGTGGGTATATTATTTTTCACTTAGGATATTTAAATTCTTTTCTTAAAATGTTTGTGATACATTTCATTAGAGATTTACATTTGTTCATTTTTAGAATAAATTCAGAAACTGAATTATAATCATTTTGAAATGAGTTACTTCTTATCCTACAGTTTAGTTCAGGATTTTTTAGACTACTACACTGAAAATATTCTGGGATGGTTTATAAGTATATGGGGGAGAGGCAGATCCCTTAATGATTACATTGAAAAATGACTTTTTAAAATCACTGAAACAGGTTCCATGGAGATCAGGAATGTTATTACCAGGATGACCTACGTGTATTATCTAGTCTTACCAAAAAGGAACACATGAAAGGGAATGAGACCATGTTGGATTTTCGAACAAGTAAATTTGTTCTGCGTATTTCCCGTGACTCGTACCAACTCTTGAAGAGGCATCTTCAGGAGAAACAGAACAATCAGATATGGAACATAGTTCAGGAGCACCTCTACATTGACATCTTTGATGGGATGCCGCGTAGTAAGCAACAGATAGATGCGATGGTGGGAAGTTTGGCAGGAGAGGCTAAACGAGAGGCAAACAAATCAAAGGTATGGGAATGAACCTAAGAACTCTATAATGCAGATTATGAAAAATTGTAGCATTTCCATCTACATAAGTTACACATTTTTCTTATAGCTAGCTTGGGAACGATGTTTTTGTTTGTTTGTTTTTGTTTTTGTTTTGAGACAGTTTTGCTCTTGTCACCCAGGCTGGAGTGCAATGGCGTGATCTCAGCTCACTGCAACCTCCACCTCCCAGGTTCAAGTGATTCTCCTGCCTCAGCTTCCCGAGTAGCTGGGATTAGAGGCACACGCCACCACACCCGGCTAATTTTTGTATTTACTTTAGTAGAGAGGGTTGCACCATGTTGGCCAGGCTGGTCTCGAACTCCTGACCTCAGATGATCCACCCGCCTCCGCCTCCCAGAGTGCTGGGATAACAGGCGTGAGCTACTGTGCCTGGCCGCTTGGCAACAATTTTATACTGTATATAAAATTTTGTGTTCTAAGGGTGATGTTTATATGTGACAATTTGGGTATGGTTGCATTTTATAGAACCCTGAATGCAGTGGCTGAAACAAATAATTTTTCTCCCATAAAATGAATTTCAGAGGAAGGCCTTCCAGGGCTGGCATGAAGGCTCCACAGTGCCATAAAGGTCCCTGGCTCCTTCTAGTTTCTGGTCCACCATCTTTAGAATGTGGCTTTCTTCTTTGTGCTCACAAATGGCTATTGTAGTTTCAGCATTGCAGCTCCATTTCAAGAAGGAAGAAGGGGGAGGACAAAAGGCATATCTGTGCTGAAGCTTTCCCTTTTTAATCAGGAAAACAATTTTTTTTTATACAACCGTACCCAATATACTTATATGGACATTCCTAGCTGCAAGGGAGCCTGGAAACAGAAATGATTTAACTGAGCACATTGCTACTCCAATAAAATCAGGGTTCTGTTAGTAAGGAAAAAGGGGAGAATGGCTATTGGGTAGACAAGTACAGAACCCTGCTTCAGAGTGTAAATTACTATTTTGTAATTGTAATTTATCCTATCAAGATGTAAAATGGGTATATTAATGAACAAATAATTTAAAAAATGTTGACTCTTTTGACTTGTAGGTATTTTTTGGTTTATTAAAAGAACCAGAAATTGAGGTACCTTTGGATGATGAGGATGAAGAGGGAGAAAATGAAGAAGGAAAACCTAAAAAGAAGAAGCCTAAAAAAGATAGTATTGGATCCAAAAGCAAAAAACAAGATCCCAATGCTCCACCTCAGAACAGGTGAGGAAAAAGCTTCAGGAACTTGTGTGTGGAGGTATGAGACAATATGTTATAGAGAGTTCAAGTTTGTTAATAGTCAAAAGGTAATTTTGACTCTTTTTCTTTCACAGAATCCCTCTTCCTGAGTTGAAAGATTCAGATAAGTTGGATAAGATAATGAATATGAAAGAAACCACCAAACGAGTGCGCCTTGGGCCAGACTGCTTACCCTCCATTTGTTTCTATACATTTCTCAATGCTTACCAGGTTGGTAAACTAATTGGGTGGTTTCTGCCTGGAGAGTCATGTAGAATGATGATTTACCATTAAGAGAGAAACAAATGTGTTAGCTAAAATGGAGTTTTGTTATTTAAACCCTGTTTTTTTTTTTTTTTTTTTTTTTTTTTGAGATGGAGTCTCGCTCTGTCGCCCAGGCTGGAGTGCAGTGGCGCAATCTTGGCTCACTGCAAGTTCCGCCTCCTGGGTTCATGCTATTCTTCCGCCTCAACCTCCCCAGCAGCTGGGACTACAGGCACACGCCACTATACCCGGCTAATTTTTTGTATTTTTAGTAGAGACGGGGTTTCACTGTGTTAGCCAGGATGGTCTCGATCTCCTGACCTTGTGATCTGCCCGCCTCGGCCTCCCAAAGTGCTAGGATTACAGGCGTGAGCCACCATGCCTGGCCTTTAAACTCTTAATATAATTTAAAGACAGCAGTCAGGAAAAGAGAATTGGATACTGCACAGAATAGAAGGCAATGTTTAATGGCATTTGTTTCACTGATCAGAATTCTGCTAGCCTTTGAGGAGTAGCAAATTGTGGTTCATCTCTGTTGAACTTGGTTTAAGTACTTATGTAAACTTATTTATCAATTTTTTTTTTTTTTTAAAGACAAGAGTCTTGTGCTGTCGCCCGAGTGGAGTGCAGAGGTGAGATCTCGGCTCACTGCATCCTCTGCCTCCCAGGTTCAAACAATTCTTGTGCCTTAGCTGCAGCCTCCTGAATAGCTGGGATTACAGGCACCTGCCACCATGCCCGGCTAATTTTTGTATTTTTAGTAGAGACAGGGTTTTGCCATGTTGCCCAGGCTGGTTTTGAACTCCTGACTTCAAGTGATCTGGCCGCGTCGGCCTCCCAAAGTGCTAGGATTACAGGTGTGAGCCACCGTGCCCAGTCATATAAACTTTATTTTATTATTTTAATTTAGTTTTATTTTTTTGAAATAGAGTCTTGCTCTGACACCCAGGCTGGAGTGTGGTGGTGCGATCTCGGCTCACTGCAACCTCCGCCTCCCAGTTCAAGTGATTCTCCTGCCTCAGCCTTCCAAGTAGCTGGGATTATAGGCATGAGCCACCATGCCTGGCTAATTTTTGTATTTTCAGTAGAGACGGGGTTTCACCAGGTTGGCCAGGCTGGCCTCAAATTCCTGAGCTCAGGCGATCCACTCGCCTCAGCCTCTCAAAGTGCTGTGATTACAGGCATGAGCCACCACGCCTGGCCAAACTTAATATTTTATTTTATTTATTTATTTATTTATTTTTTGAGACAGAGGCTGGAGTGCAATGGCACGATCTCGGCTCACTGCAACCTCTGCCTCCTGGGTTCAAGTGATTTTCTTGCATCAGCCTCACAAGTAGATGGAATTACAGGCGCCCACCATCCTGCCCAGCTAATTTTGGTATTTTTAGTAGAGATGGGGTTTCACCATGTTGGCCAGGCTGGTCTCGAACTCCCAATCTCAGCTGATCCACCTGCCTCGGCCTCCCAAATTGTTGGGATTACAGGTGTGAGTCACTGTGCTTGGCCAATATTTTAAATCAAGGATTTAAAAAGTCTTTATATATTCCTTAAAATAGGGTGTTGAGGATATAGTTAGTATAGTGTGAAAATGATTAACATTTGCTTCCTGTTCTGTACTTTGAATACCCTAAAATAGTATTGTTTAGTCTAAACCTTTTATTGGCAGGGTCTCACTGCAGTGGATGTCACTGATGATTCTAGTCTGATTGCTGGAGGTTTTGCAGATTCAACTGTCAGAGTGTGGTCTGTAACACCCAAAAAGCTTCGTAGTGTCAAACAAGCATCAGGTAACTGAGATGACCTTTTGGAATGTGAACTTGCCATTAGTCTACACCAATCTTGATTCCATGAAAAACACACAGAAGATTGTGTTCTTTACAGAAATTCACTTGATTTTACTTTAACTCAAGATTCTAACATTCCCAACAGTGAAAAAAGCTTTGGAGTGACTGGGATGTTAGACTGGTTTAATTTCTTTAGGCCTCAGTTTTCTCATCTGTAGAATGAGTATTAGGCTAAAAAACTTAAAGTTAAAAATCTAACATTTTATGATTGCTTGTAAATCTTGAAAAATCTTTAAGGGATGGTACTTCCTGTTTTAGTCATAAAAATGGCTAATAAAGAACAAATAAGGTCAGGATTTTATTTGAAAGTTTTTTTGTTTTTGTTTTTTTGAGACAGAGTCTCGCGCTGTCACCCAGGCTAGAGTGCAGTGGTGCAGTCTCGGCTCACTACAGCCTCCACCTCCCAGTTTCAAGAGATTTTCCTGCCTTAGCCTCCCCAGCTCCCCACTAATTGGGATTACAGGTGCCCACCACCATGCCCAGGTAATTTTTGTATTTTTAGTAGAGATGGGGTTTCACCATGTTGGCCAGGCTGGTCTCGAACTCCTGACCTCAAGTGATCCGCCTGTGTGGCCTCCCAAAGTGCCAGAATTATATGTGGCTCACTGCAACCTCTGCCTCCCGGGTTCAAGCGATTTTCCTGCCTCCACTCCCAGCCTGAGATAAAGTTTTTTATTTAAATAAAACAATGTATTTTAAATTATTTTAATACGTCTATAGGTTATTTTTATTTTTATTTTTTTTTTAGATGGGGTCTCACTCTGTTGCCCAGGCTAGAATGCAGTGGTGTGATCACGGCTCACTGCAGCCTCCAATCCCTGGGCTGAAGTGATCCTCCCACTTCAGCCTCCTGAGTAGCTGGGACTACAGGTGTGTGCAACCACACTGGCTAATTTTTTATTTTTTATAGAGACAGGGTTTCTCCATGTTGTCCAGGCTGGTCTTGAACTCCTGAGCTCAAGCAATCTGCCTACCTTAGCCTCCCAGAGTTCTGAGATTACAGGTGTGAGCCACCATGCCTGGCTCATAGTTTTCATTTTTGTGAAACACTGTGGCATAGTGAGCGAAACCGAGTTTCAGTCCTGGTTCCCACACTGAGTAGCTGTGTGCACTCTAGCAAATTATCTATTCTGAATGTCAATTTCTTCTTTTACACGCTGAGATGATACCACCTAATTTAGAGGGATTAGCACAGTGTGGTTGGTATATAGGAGGAAATTTTCAAATGTTAATTCCTCTCCTGAACTGTGGCATGATTACTTTAAAAGTTTTGATGAATGTACTTTTAAAACATCAATATTTCTGGACCATTTTAGATCTTAGTCTTATAGACAAAGAATCAGATGATGTCTTAGAAAGAATCATGGATGAGAAAACAGCAAGTGAGTTGAAGATTTTGTATGGTCACAGTGGGCCTGTCTATGGAGCCAGCTTCAGTCCGGATAGGTAAAATACAAACAATAAAAATTAAATACTGCTATGTTATATTGAAATTATATAAAAGTCAACTACTGGAAACATTATGCAAATACTGGGAAAATTCTGATAAAAATCTCATGGTTGTCGTTCATTATCTTTTAGAATCTTGCCGTTTGCTAATTCATCTTTGAATCCTGATGTTTGTACACAGTAGCAATTTAATGTATACTCTTTTTTTTTTTTTTTTTTTAAGATGGAGTTTCACTCTTGTTGCCCAGGTTGGAGTGCAATGGAGTGATCTCGGCTCACCGCAACCTCTGCCTCCTGGGTTCAAGTGGTTCTCCTGGCTCAGCCTCCCAAGTAGCTGGGATTACAGACCTGCGCCACCACACCTGGCTAATTTTGTATTTTTAGTAGAGACGGGTTTTCTCCATGTTGGTCAGGCTGGTCTTGAACTCTCAACCTCAGGTGATCTGCCCACCTCGGCCTCCCAAAAGTGCTGGGACTACAGGCGTGAGCCACTGCGCCCGGCCTGTATACTCAAATTTATAGACTCAAAATGCACAGTTTCAGGGCTTACTGGTTTTAAAAATTAGCTTTAGTATTTTCTTCTTTTCTTTTTTTTTTTTTAATTATTTTTATTTGTTACCCAATGGTAAATAACCAACCAAAGCTTTAGTTTTATAGAACTCCATTAGGGGTTGAAATGCTTCATTGGGTCCCTGCATTGTGTCTTCTGGCTGCTTCATCAAATTTAAGACAAATTCCTGACATTAATGTCATATTAGCTAGTAATTGAGGATTTATCTTTCTATAATCAAAAGTACTAAGAGTAAATGAAAAAGGAAATTCGAAATTGGTTTTGTTTCCCTTTAGGTGTATGATTACAATGTCATCCTATGTGTATAGGTATTTGCCTATTTTTCATGATCTCTAACACTGTAAAAATGGGGGCAGGGTGTTTTGTATTCATAATACCCTTAGTATATTACTTGGATAGATAAAAACTTTCAGGCCAGGGACAGTGGCTCATGCCTGTAATCCCAGTACTTTGGGAGGCCAAGACTGGCGCATCACCTGAGATCAGGAGTTCGAGACCAGGCTGGCCAACGTGGGAAATCCCGTCTCCACTAAAAGTACAAAAATTAGCAGGGCATGATGGTGCCCGCCTGTAATCCTGGCTACTTGGGAGGCTGAGGCAGGAAAATCATTTGAACCTGGGAGGCAGAGGTTGCAACGAGCCGAGATCGCACCATTGCACTCCAGCCTGGGCAAGAAGAGCTAAACTCCATCTCAAAAAAAGAAGAAAAGAAAAAAAGATAATAGCCTTCCATTCATCAAGATTTCATCATTATGAAACTTTGAGAATTAGGTTTTTTGTTGTTTGATAAGGTTTTGCCAGATGATACATTTTTACTTGAGGGAAACGTCTGATTTCAGTGAAAATTGTAATACCTTCTGACTACCAATCCGTTGTGTTTATCCTTGAAAAAGGTAGAGAATTAGCATGTCTATAGTGTTTTTTTTTTTTTCTTCAAAAGACATTTCCTTTTTAATTCTTAAATAGCATACACAGCATAGGAAAATAGCATCTTTATTTTAGGGTCAAAAATTGTTGAGTTTTAAGTGACATATCACATTTCCTAAACTTTCTCAATTGACCTTACTTGACTATACTTTGTTAATTACCCCGGTACTTTTTTCTTGTAAAGAACTGATTTTCCGTAAGTTTCTGTATCATCTTACCTCATTCAGTAGGTGCTCGGTATATGTAGAGTGTCAGAGCTAACATTAGTTTGGTTAGTTCTTTCAGTTGATACCTACTGTGAATTGCATGAAAGAATTAAAAGTGAGATGTAGCATGTTAGCTATATTTAATATATTCAAATGTATGTAAAATATTCAAGTTTATATAAAATATTTAATGTATTCAAATGTATATAAAACTGGACAGGTGACCAAAGGTTACTCTGGGACTCAAATATATTACCTTCTCTTCTCTCAGGAACTATCTGCTTTCCTCTTCAGAGGATGGAACTGTTAGATTGTGGAGCCTTCAAACATTTACTTGTTTGGTGGGATATAAAGGACACAACTATCCAGTATGGGACACACAATTTTCTCCATATGGATATTATTTTGTGTCAGGGGGCCATGACCGAGTAGCTCGGTAAGAACACTGTGATCTTATGACTGGGTGTATTCAATGAATAGAATGGTTTCTTGTTGGGAATTACAGCAGCCAGCCAAATTCATTTACACTTCCATTGTTGAGGATCAACTTTCTGAGAAGCTTTTGCATTTATAACTTATTTGAAATTGGGGCCGGGCGCAATGGCTCACGCCTGTAATCCCAGCACTTTGGGAGGCCGAGGTGGGCGGATCACCTGAGGTCAAGAGTTCGAGACCAGCCTGGTCAACGTGGTGAAACCCCTTCTCTACTAAAAATACAAAAATTAGCTGGGCGTGGTGGTAGTCGCCTGTAATCCCAGATATTCAGGAGGCTGAGACAGGAGAATCGTTTGAACCCAAGAGGCGGAGGTTGCAGTGAGCTGAGATCGCACCATTGCACTCCGGCCTGGGGGCAAGAGCGAGACTTCGTCTAAAAAAAAAAAAAAAAAAAAAGCAATTGGGGCAGTATTATTATTATATCTGCAATTACATCTATATGAATCCTGGTTTTTAAAAAATAGTTAATTAACAGTCCTCCCTTCCACCCCCATCAGATGCTTAACCTTGTCTTCTGTACCACTGTGAGCACCTTTATGTTTCTCTGTCATCTTCTTAGAAGTTGAGGATAAGGTAGTTCACGTTAGAAACTATTTGGCCAGGTGCAATGGCTCACGCCTGTAATCCCAGCACTTTGGGAGGCCAGGAGTTCCAGACCAGCCTGGCCAACATGACGAAACCCCGTCTCTACTGAAAAAAAAAAGAAAAAATACAAAAATTAGCCGGGTGTGGTGGCACATGTCTGTAGTCTCAGCTACTCAGGAGGCTGAGGCAGAATTGCTTGAACCCAGGAGGTGGAGGTTGCAGTGAGCCGAGATTGCACCACTGCATTCCAGCCTGGGTGACAGAGCGAGACCGTCTCAAAACAAAACAAAACAACTATTTGGTGGCCAGAACGAGGGGAAAATACTTTTCTGTGGTTTAGACTAGGAATAGGGGAGGAAGAATATACAGAGAATTGGAGTTCTAGAACTTAAGTTTTGGCTGGCTACAGTGGTACACGCCTGTAGTCCCAGCTACTGGGGAGGCTGAGGTGGGAGGATTGCTGGAACCCGGAGTTTGAATCCAGCTTGGGCAACAGAGCAAGACCTCAGAATTTTTTTTTTTTGAGACAGAGTCTCGCTCTGTTGCCCAGGCTGGAGTGCAGTGTCGCCATCTCAGCTCACTGCAACCTCTACCTTCTGGGTTCAAGCAGTTCTCCTGCCTCAGCCTCCTGAGTAGCTGGGATTATAGGCGTGTGCCACCATTCCCAGCTAATTGTTTGTATTTTTAGTAAAGATGGGGTTTCACCATGTTGGTCAGGCTGGTCTCGAACTCCTGACCTCATGATCCACCTACCTCAGCCTCCCAAAGTGCTAGGATTACAAGCGTGAGCCACCGTGCCCGGACAAGACTTCAGCTTAAAAAAAAAGAAAAAAAAAATTGTACCAGATGAACTCTCAGGACTGAGAGTCTCATTCTTCTTCCCCTCAGTTAACTAGTAAGTGGGGGGCCCACTCAGAACTAACTTTTCATATGGATGTTTCTGTATTTATTTTGTATGGATTTTTGGCATTTCACAGCTATGTACTAATTGTTGTCTTTTGCTTTCAATAACTTTATAAAAGGCTCTGGGCTACAGACCACTATCAGCCTTTAAGAATATTTGCTGGCCATCTTGCTGATGTGAATTGTACCAGATTCCATCCAAATTCTAATTATGTTGCTACGGGCTCTGCAGACAGAACTGTGCGACTCTGGGACGTCCTAAATGGTAACTGTGTAAGGATCTTCACTGGACACAAGGTATTTTACACTCTTATTATTCCAGCATCCAAGGTTGCTTTCAAGATAAAAATATTTTTTAAACAAGTGACACATAAATTTTGCAGACACCATTCTTACTACAAAACTTTAAAATTTTGTCTTATTTTCCTAGACATACTTTACTCTGATCCTTTCTATGAACTTCTTTTGTAGGGACCAATTCATTCCTTGACATTTTCTCCCAATGGGAGATTCCTGGCTACAGGAGCAACAGATGGCAGAGTACTTCTTTGGGATATTGGACATGGTTTGATGGTTGGAGAATTAAAAGGCCACACTGATACAGTCTGTTCACTTAGGTTTAGTAGAGATGGTGAAATTTTGGCATCAGGTAAATGACTATTAATGGCTTTATGGTAAATACTATGTTAAGAGGACTTAACGACTGCAAAACTAAGTCCTTGTGTTTTAGGTTTTGCTTCCCTTTAGCTATGATTCCAGAGTGTCACCCTATACATGAATTACTTCTCAGGTTAAAGTACCGCTTGAAATGCTCCTTAGGAAGGAATAGAGTTGTTGAAGTTTAGATTTTTCACCCAAAACGTACATTAGATACATAAAGTGTACTGGACAAAATGTCCTAATGTAAATATGATGGATGCAACTAATGGTTTCCTTTGACTTCCCCTTAGGTTCAATGGATAATACAGTTCGATTATGGGATGCTATCAAAGCCTTTGAGGATTTAGAGACCGATGACTTTACTACAGCCACTGGGCATATAAATTTACCTGAGAATTCACAGGAGTTGTTGTTGGGAACATATATGACCAAATCAACACCAGTTGTACACCTTCATTTTACTCGAAGAAACCTGGTTCTAGCTGCAGGAGCTTATAGTCCACAATAAACTGCCGGTATTAAAGACCTTTTGGAAGCTACTGTTTTTGAAAAGGGAGACTAAAAGCAAATACCTCAGTGATTAATATTTAAGCTACAAAGAATGTTTTTGTCTATATGGATCTGGAAGTATGCTGCTTGGAAAATCTGAACGGGACAGTTCCACGTTTCTATAGCAACCACATTTGACTAATTTCCGTTAGTTGAATAAGAGGTATTATGATCATGGAGGGGACATTTATGGTGCTTTGGATTGTGTGGAAACTATGCATTTTCTGTTCAAATGCTATTTTAATTTATTACGTTTAGAAAAAAAGTTGATTTCAATAATTCATCCTGCTTCAAGATTCAAATTCAGAAATATACTATCATCTTGAATTTTAGCTGAAGAATCCTATGAGCATGTATGTTTCTGCTGTAAAAACGTAGTTACTGTATGGCACTCAAAAACTGTTAAATGATCCACTAACTTTTTTTTTCTCGGCCCATGATTAGTGGAATGTATGTAACTAGGTGGGGTTCCTTTGTTAGATCTAGATGAATTACAACCATCCACTGACATCTGAATTTATATACCTGTTGAGTTTTGAGTGCACCCAAACACTCGATAAACCAGGTGAAGAAATTTAGCTTCCATGTTCTACTTCAGCTAAAACAGCTACATACAACCTAGTACACTTGAAGTCAGACAGACATTTCAGTTGCTTACCTCCAGTACTGAGCCTTGCTTTGGGAAACTAAAAGATTTAGACCAAGTCACTGCCAGTTTTTGCCTTTGTTGCATTTTGTACAGTTTTTATATTTTTGATATCTTGTAAATAAAGACAACCAGCTTTTCCAGGTTCATAATTTATTGTACAAACTGAATTATCACATGATGAGTTGGGATTAGCTTCTCCAGGCATGGGAACTTAACAGATGAGGTTAAGAACTGTAGACAGTTTAAAATCCTATAAACAAAGCAAACAGTTTAGATACAAATGTGGTCAGCTTTACTTTGAAGACATTCAAGAATTACTAAGATAACATGAACCCATTGAAACTGAATGTAAATTTATTAGATTGTCAAAGATGTGACACCAAAAAAATTAAAGTCCATCTCAGATTAATACTTTTTTTTTTTTTTTTGAGACAGAGTTCGCTCTTGTTGCCCAGGCTGGAGTACAATGGCACGATCTTGGCTCACTGCAACCTCCGCCTCCTGGGTTCAAGTGATTCTCCTGCCTCAGCCTCCTAAGTAGCTGGGATTACAGGCATGTGCCACCACACCTGGCTAATTTTTTTTTTTTTTTGAGACGGAGTCTCGCTCTGTTGCCCAGGCTGGAGTGCAGTGGTGCAGTCTCGGCTCACTACAAGCTCTGCCTCCTGGGTTCATGCCATTCTCCTCCCTCAGCCTCCCATGTAGCTGGGACTATAGGCGCCCGCCACCGCAGCCGGCTAATTTTTTGTATTTTTTTAGTAGAGACGGGGTTTCACCGTGTTAGCCAGGATGGTCTCGATCTCCTGACCTCGTGATCCGCCCGTCTCGGCCTCCCAAAGTGCTAGGATTACAGGCGTGAGCCACTGCGCCCGGCCTAATTTTGTATTTTTTAGTAGAGACAGGGTTTCACCATGTTAGTCAGGCTGGTCTCAAACTCCTGACCTCAAGTGATCCACCCGCCTCAGCCTCCCAAAGTGAGGGATTACAGGCGTGAGCCACTGTGCCCAGCCTCAGATTAATACATTTTAACCTAACATTCCACCTTTAACAAATAAGCTACCAACAATTTAGTATGATCCTAAAGGTATACTATTAGAAAAGTCTAGCATATAAAGTAACATCTTTTTTTTTTTGTTTGGAGACAGAGTCTCACTCTATCCCCCAGGATGGAGGGTAGCGGTGCAATCTCAGTACACTGCAACCTCTGCTTCCTGGGTTCAAGCGATTCTCATGCCTCAGCCTCTCGAGTAGCTGGGATTACAGGTGCCTGCCACCACACCCGGCTAATTTTTGTGTTTTTAGTAGAGACTGGGTTTTGTCATGTTGGACAGGCTGGTCTCGAACTCCTCACCTCAGGTGATCCACCCACCTCACCTTCCTAAAGTGCTGGGATTACAGGCGTGAACCACCACGCCTGGCCTCTCCATTTTTGTAATGGGGATACTACTACCCTCCTGAAGTTAGGAGGTAATAAATATAAAAAACTGGACAAAATACTACCTGTTTATTAGGAATAAGCCAGTGATCACTGCGTTCTGGGATATGCAGTCCCTAAGGTCAACTGTTGAGATTGGAAAAGCTCTTAGGCATTGAAGAGGCCAGGCACAGTGGCTCATGCCTGTAATCCCAGCACTTTGGGAGGCTGAGGCAGGTGGATCATTTGAGCCCAGGAGTTCAGTAGCAACCTGGGCAACATCACAAAACCCTGTCTACCAAAAGAAAATACAAAAATTAGCTGGGCGTGATGGCGTGCACCTGAAATCCCAGCTATTCAGGAGGCTGAGGTGGGAGGGTCACTTGAGCCCGGGAAGCAGAGGCTGCAGTGATCAGAGATCACACCACTTCACTCCAGCCTGGGCAACAGAGCTAGAATCTCAAAAAGAAAAATATCTGGGCTGGGCACGGTGGCTCATGCCTGTAATCCCAACACTTTGGGAAGCCAAGGCGGGCACATCACCTGAAGTCAGGAGTTTGAGACCAGCCTGACCAACATGGTGAAACCCTGTCTCTATTAAAAATACAAAAAAATTAGCCATGAGTGGTGGTGTGCACCTGTAATCCCAGCTACTCGGGAGCCTGAGTCAGAAGAATCGTTTGAACTAGGAGGCAGAGGTTGCAGTGAGCCAAGATCATGCCATTGCACTCCAGCCTGGGCAACAAGTGAAATTCCATCTCAAAAAAAAAAAGAAAAAAAAAAAAGATAAAAATGTCTGTGAAGAAGAGCTACAGCAGATGAGGATGTGGCATTTGGGCTTTCCACATATCATCTATTGCCAACACAACAGAGATTTACTCATTTAAAGGATCGGCAAATGGGGGTTGGAGGATTATAAGAAGAAAATAAAACCTATGGGGATTTAAGGATAAGACAGAATTACATAAAAATTGGAAACAAACTAGAAAAAGAAATATTTGCAACTGATATAAAAGGTTGGTTAACGATTACATAAAGAGCTTCCAAGTCTGCAACCTCTGCCTCTTGGGCTCAAGCTATTCTCCTGCCGCAGCCTCCCGAGTAGCTGGGATTACAGGCGCCTGCCACCACACCCGGCTGATTTCTGTATTTTTAGTAGAGATGGGGTTTCACCATGTTGGCCAGGCTGGTCTCAAACTCCTGACCTCAGGTGATCCGCCTGCCTCGGCTTCCCATTGTGCTGGGATTATAGGCACAAGCCACTGCCCCTAGCCTCTTTTTTTTTTGAGACAGGTCTTGCTCTTTTGCCCAAGCTGGAATGCAATGGCGTGTTCTCAGCAAACTGTAACCTTTGCCTCCTGGACTAAAGCAGTTCTCCCACCCTGGCTAATTTTTGTTTTGGTAGAGATGGGGTTTCATCATGTTGCCCAGGCTGGTCTTGAACTCCTGGGCTCAAGTCATCTGCCTGCCTTGACCTGCCAAAGTGCTGGGATTACAGGTATGAGCCACTATACTAGGCCTCTTTTTTTTCTTGTATGCTATAAATTTTGCAAAATGACAGTGGTTTATTTTTATAGTAAATGTTGGGGAAAAATCCTAACATCAAAATGGCTTAAGTTATAAAGGTTTAAATGTCAACTTCTTACCATTTATGTTGCTTTCACAGCTGGAGTTTTTTTGGACCTTAACTTGAAATATAAGACAATCAAAGCAATGCTTCCATATGTGGCCAGTACACACTGAGAAAGAAAGAAAAAAGTAAACAAGACTTGTTGCATCTATATTATTTTAAAATATAACTGCTTAAAGTTATCATTAATACTTACATTCCTTCTACCTGTGAGAGTATAAGAGTTGAAATATTTTTTAATACCAGTGAACTGGTATTGCGCATCATTTTCTGGACCTGCCATGATTTCAATCTTTTAAAAGAAGAAAGAAAGCAACAATAAATTGGTTTGGATGTAATTTAAAAGTAAATAAATTTTGTCTTGTTTTAGTCTAAAAACTCAAGGTCACTGCATATAAATACTGTAAATATTTATCTATATCTCACCCAACACAGCAGTAGCAAAGATGGTGGAAAAAGCCTTCCTGATAAGCTTTTGGAAGTAGGATTTTACCTTGATTGCTATTTCATGAACACCTCAGAATACATAAAATCACTCAGCATAAGAGGAGAACACAATAGCCCCTGCTAAGTTCATTCTCTGACCCAATACAGCTTAATGTTTTCATTCCTGGCTCCATCACACCACAGTACGTTGAATTAATCCATTTTAAGGCTACTCGAAAATTGGAGCTGCTATTTTTCAAACGTTCTCAACGGGTGATCATCAACAACTCAACTACAAGCCCTACTTTTACAATTTTTCTTGTTATAAGTAATTTAGGACCTCCATGGGACGGGAGAAGGGATCATTTACTAAATGGAGTTGATAATAGCTACTGGTGGTAGTAAGGAAGCTGGAATCCTTGCACCACCACCAAAATAGATAAAAGATTTAAATGTAAATAGTGAAACCAGAAAGTCCTGGAAGAAAACATGGGGAAATATTTAAGTCATCTCAGGGAAGGGAAAATATTAAGAAAAAAAAGCCAAAAACAAAAAGACAAAACATAAAAGGATAACCAACCTATTAGTCAAAGAAATGTCAAATGAGACCAATATTTAATCAAATGAGCAAAGATAAAATTATGGTAAGTAGTAGTATTAAGTACATGAGAAAACAATAATTCTCTCTCTGTTGCTTGGAGTATAAACTGGTACAACTGGCCGGGCGCAGTGGCTCACGCCTGTAATCCCAGCACTTTGGGAGGCCGAGGCGGGCAGATCATGAGATCAGGAGATCGAGACCATCCTGGCTAACACGGTGTAACCCTGTCTCTACTAAAAATACAAAAAATTAACCGGGCGTGGTGGCAGGCACCGCTAGTCCTGGCTACTCGGGAGGCTGAGGCAGGAGAATGGTGTGAACCCGGGATGCAAAAGTTGCAGTGAGCCGAGATCGCGCCACTGCACTCCAGCCTGGGCGACAGAGCGAGACTCCGTCTCAAAAAAATAAACAAAAAAATAAACTGGTACAACCTTCAGAAAGTCCAATTTGGCAGTATCTATCGAATTATAAAATGAGTGTACCCTTCCATCTAGCTGCTTTTTTTCTCCAGGAATTTCAATATTACCGTTATTGAAATATTACAAAGTAGAAACACATTGTGTGGTTCAAAGATGGTCAATGAAATATTGTTTATGAAAATCTTAAAAGTCTATTTATAGAAGACTCATTAAAAAATGGTTTCCATTAAACGACACAAAATATGCACAGATCTTTGTGTACCGACATGGGAAGATGTCCCAAGTAACGTTAAATGTTGTAAGAAAAATCTTATTTCTGGATATTATAAAGCACGTCAATGGTTCTCTGATTCTTGTCCCTAGACCAGCAGCATTAGCATCACTGGAAACTTGTTAGTGCACATTCTTAGGCCCTACCTATTGAATCAGAAACTCTGGGCCCAGGAATCTATTTTAATAAGGCTTCTAGATAATCCTGAAGCATGCTAAAGTTTGAAAAATACTGCAGTAAATGAAATAGAAAAACAAATAGTGTATTAAAAAAACTCTGGAAGAATATATAGCAAAGGCGGCTTAATCTATAGTACCTGTGTATTTTACAAAGGCATGAATTTCTTTTATAGACAAGATATATTCGAAAGGTCACCAGAACAAGAGCTGAAAATTCGTATGCATGACCGCCTATCTACCACGACCGACGCCACGCCGAGTCGATTGGCAACACAGACGAGCCGGTCGAGGTCCGGTCGAGATTGGTAGGCAGTGACAGTGACTCAGCTGGGTCTTGATGAAATGGAAGAGGGAGATATCTGTGAGGGAGTCATTGCTATGGAAACTGGAACTCCCCCATTCAAAGGCTTTCAGAGGCATTCTTGTGTAAAGAATTGGCAATGAAAATTTGAGAAAAATGACCTTAATTTTCAAGTTTCAAGAAGGTTCTTGGAGCAATGAAGGAAATCCAAACTTCCTTAGGCCTCTTCAGAGACCTTGGCCAGTCTAGCCCAAGTTAGGAAAATCTCCATGAAAAGTAACTTTATACACTTGATCTTAGCCAACAGAAGCGATAAAAGCAACTTTGTAATGTAGCTATCAACTGTTTCACTTTACTAAACTTACTAAAGACATACTCCCCCCCCCCCACCATTCATTTCTTAGGGTGTGAAGTAGGTTTTTAGGAGAAACGCTACAGAAAACAAGGGCTTAACTTTGACCATTAACTGAAAACCTCCACTACATTACATCTAACGAAACTTTTTAGGAGAATATGCCTAGCAATACTAAGGTGCTTTAAATTTCCTTTACACATAATATGGGAGGAAGGCTGATGTTTTGTGATATCCCACAGAAGACTAATTCTGACTGCAGGGAAGTGCATGGTTCAAGAACTGAAATCAATCACTCAAGTTAGTCTGGGTCTTAAAGGAGGAGGACTCTTGAGAGGCTCAAATGGAGGGTGAAATGGGGAACGGGGTTGTTGCTGGTGAGAATGATGGAGTAAGGTCGAAAAATTTGGTTCTGCATTCTTCAGCATGCTGCAGGTTACTTTAGGGCAAACATAAAGGAACCCTTATGTTTACAGTGCCCTTTGTAAGACTCCCAGTTGTGATTTAATGTTGTTAAATGGTGGTCTGTTTTAATTAAGCTGCTAACAGCTCTTCTTGAGACAAGGTCTTGCTCTGTTGTCCAGGCTGGAGTGCAGTGGCATGATCTCGGCTCACTGCAATCTCCGCTTCCCGGAGTCAAGCGATTCTCCCGCCTCAGCCTCCCGAGTAGCTGGAACTACAGGCGCGCGCCACCACGCCCGGCTACTTTTTGTACTGTTGGTAGGGACGGGGTTTCACCATATTACTCAGGCTGGTCTCGAACTCTGGACCTCAGGTGATCTGCCCGCCTCGGCCTCCCAAAGTGCTGAGATTACAGGCGTGATCCACCGCTAATCCTTCCGTGCCTCTCTCCATCTGTGAGATGGGCACTTTATTAAAGGTTCAAAATGACCAGTAGCTCTTGTTACTTTCTCTATTCCTCGATATTACTCTTTTCCTTTCTAACTTAACACCTACCTGGAATGGTGAGATCACGAGGTAAGGAAGGCAAAGATGAGTGACAACCACTCACCTAACAGAAGCAGTCTCTTGCACTCAAGGAGTTTACAGCTCTCTGTTCTGGCTACCTCTTAGGAAAGGCCTTCCCACTGACAGTCTACAGACTGAAATCTAACCTTTTTACAGCGGGCCTGGCGAACTGTAGGGGCCAGGCCACATTCACTCGCTTTGAAAAAGGCTGCAGTGTAGCTAAAGGAGGCCCAGCTGGCCAGCTTCCTAAGCACAGCTCGATGGGAACAAACAGCTATGTGCATACAGAAGAAAAGAGGTTAATTCGGCCGGTGATGGGGGTCAGAAGCCCTAGTCCTCGTCCAATATTACGTCACTGGGTGACCTCGGGGGACGCTTCGCGGAGGGCCTCATTTTTCTCCACTGGCGAATGCAATTAAGGGTCTTCGGAAACTGTGGGAGCCCTTGGGCGCACCTATGCACCTCACCTCCAGGCTTCTCACCCGCTGGCCGCCCCCTTGCGCCCCTAGTTTTTTCTAGCTCCTTTCCCATTCCGCACCGTTTCTCTCCTCGAAAACTAAGACCTCGAGGTGTTCCTCGGACAGAAACGGCGGGCGGTCCAAGCCCAGCCTCCCCTCTTCACCCACCTGCCAAAGCCAAAAATTCCGCAGCTGGTGTCCTTCAACAAAAGTAATCACCTCTCTCCCCGGCCGGAAGAAGCCGCCTCCCCCGCACGCGTTTAGCCGGCCACCGCGATTCGGCCTTCTGCGATGATTGGCTACGGCTCCAAGTCCCGCCCTTCCGATTCCTTTCTCTAGGTCACCTCTGCAACATGGCAACGGAAGTAGGGTGTTGAGCCCGCCCACACTTCCGGAAGAATTGCTCTGGAGCGTAGGTATCCTGGTCTCCACGTGTGTGAGTACCGTGGTTCGAGCTCAGTGCTAGCGGGGTGCTGACGCCGCGGGGCGGGTGAGTAAAGGGAGAGGCGAAAAAGGAGGAAACCTCATGGCTGTCAGGCCTTTCCCAGGCCTGGGTCCCTGCCAGGTACCGGCTAGATGAGTGTGGTTCGGCCACCTTAGCCCCGCTTCGAAGCCGGCTCTGTGCTAGCAGCCCCTGTAACTCCAGGCTTTGTGTTCCGAAAGTAGCCTAAGTATCTTAGGTGCCCCTGGATCTCCTTACTTTTTGGAGCCTCAGTTTCCCTTTGTTTGAAAGGAAATTAAGGGTGAAATTCCCAGCAAACCAAACCCCCTGAACTTTCCTGTTTCTTTGATACCCATCCCTGATTCCATATCCTTGGCCCCACCCGGTCATCACTTCTCTAGTCTTAAGCCCTTCTAGATTCTTATTGCCAAGTGTCTGTCAAAACTAACCTCTCCTGTCTTCTGTTTTCACACCCAGTTCTGGTTCTCCTGGTTTCTCTACTGTCCTGCACTTGAATCCTTTCTTTTTCTTTTTCTTTTTTTTTTTAAATCACTGAGATAACAGGAAACAATGCATTTGAATCCTTCTACCGAATTTACTTGCCTTCAGTACTGTCCCTCTTCATGTCCAATCTATAGTCTGCAGTATATTTTTCTTGCTTATTGTTCTGTCGCTTTCCCTGCTTAAGTCTCTGACTTGCCAAAGTAAACTACCCATATCTAATTCAAGGTCTTCCACAAAAAAGCCCAACTTCTCCTTTAATGTTTTGAAACCGAGTCTTGCCTTGTCCCCCAGGTTGGAGTGCAGTGGCATGAGCTGAGCTCAATGCAACCTCTGCCTCCCAGCCTCAAGCAATTCTCCCGCTTCAGCCTCCCGAGTAGCTGGGCTAATTTTTGCATTTTTGGTAGAGATGGGGTTTCGCCGAGTTGACTATACTGGTCTCAAACTCCTGACATCAGATGATCTGCCCGCCTCAGGCTCCTGAAGTGCTGGCATTACAGGTGTGAGCCATGGTGCCCAGCCTCCTTTAAAATTTAACTTCAGTTTTTATGCTTTAATCTCCCAGTGGTCTAGCTGAATAATTCTTCAGAGACAACAGCAAGCCTTTGAGCAGTTGTTTGATAGGGAAATTGCTGGTGTTTATTGAAATAATAGGCTTTTCCCATCCATGTCTTTTCTCACATTCCCTTCTACCTGTCAAACTTCTGTTCATCTTTTACCCTTCAGCAAAAAGGATCTTCTTCTTTTTTTTTTTTTTTTTGAGACGGCATCTCGCTCTGTTGCCCAGGCTGGAGTGCAGTGGCCCGATCTTGGCTCACTGCAAGCTCCGCCTCCTGGGTTCACGCCATTCTCCTGCCTCAGCCTCCCGAGTAGCTGGGACTACAGGCGCCCGCCACCTTGCCCGACTAGTTTTTTGTATGTTTTAGTAGAGACGGGGTTTCACCGTGTTAGCCAGGATGGTCTCGATCTCCTGACCTCGTGATCCTCCCGTCTCGGCCTCCCAAAGTGCTGGGATTACAGGCTTGAGCCACCGCACCGGCCTAGGATCTTTTTTATGAAGCTTGCCTCCTTTACTGAAGCCTTATCCCTTCCTACATCTTTGTGATCATTTATAATCCAATTTACATTTTAAGTTACTTACATAATTGTTTTATCTTCAAAAAGTGCTTGTTCTTTGAAGGCAGAGAATTATATATTCATCTATAGAGCTACAGTGTATCTCTGACTTAACTGTAGCTGCTTAGTGAGTATTTGCTACATTGAATCTATAACTTACTTTTCTGGAAGAAGGTGGGTGGACTTGTGGTTTTGAAGCAGAGACCTTTGGAAAGATGAAGTATGGATTATCCCGGGCCTGACATCTAAACCATCTATATTGTAGTTCTGAATGTTGTCTAGCATATTGCTGGAACAGTCTGTCTCTTGCCTTGTTGATCACACCTTTCTGAAATCTGCTATGAAGACAACATGTCACCATTATCTTTTGCATTGTTTTTAGGAGACCCAAACATGGCAGCCCTGGAGGAAAGCTTCCCCCGAGGAGGTACAAGAAAGATCCACAAACCAGAGAAAGCTTTCCAGCAGTCAGTTGAACAAGACAACTTATTTGATGTAAGTAGTATGCTTGTTTGGTGACACTCACTGGAAACTTTTACTCTAGGGTCTTGTGAAAAATGAGCCTTATTTGAGAATGTGTTATTTTCCAGAATTTTTTTTTTGCGTTGAAGTCTGTGTCTATAAATTTAATTCGTTTAGAGAGGCCATACCACCACGATCCTGTATCTTTTGAAACTTGGCATTTAGTATTAGAGTTTAAAGTACAGTTGTTAGCTGGGTGTAGTGGCTCATGCCTGTAATCCCAGCAGTTTGGGAAGCCGAGGCAGGCGGATTACTTGAGGCTAGGAATTCAATACTAGCCTGGCCAACATGGTGAAACCCTGTTTATACTAATAGCAAAACTTGCTGGGCATGGTGGTATACCTGTAGTCCTAGCTACTTGGGAGGCTGAGGCATGAGAATTGCTTGAAATGACAAGGTGGAGGTTGCAGTGACCCAATATTGTGCCACTGCTCTCCTGCCTGGGTGAGAGAGCGAGACTCTGTCTCAAAAAACACACAAACAAAATAAAGTGCTGCAGTTTCTTGTTCTTAGGCTCTCTTTGCTATGTGCCATGTTGATGAAGGATGGAGAGGAAGCAGTTTTTTTTTTTTTTTGAAACGGAGTCTCACTGTTGCCCATGCTGAAGTACAGTGGCGTGAGTAGCTGGGATTACAGGTGCCTGCTACCATACCTGGCCAATTTTTGTATTTTTGTTAGAGACAGGGTTTCACAATGTTAGCCTGACTGGTCTGAAACTCCTGACCTCAGATGATCCGCCCACCTTGACCTCTCAAAGTGCTGGGATGACAGGTGTGAGCCGCTGCGCCCAGCCGATGTTTTTCTTGTTTTTGTTTTTGTTGTTTAAAGAGATGGGGAGGGATGATGTTTCACTCTGTTACCCAGGCTGGACTTAAACTCCTGGGCTCAGTCGATCCTTCCTCCTTAGCCTCCTGAGTAGCTGGAACAGCAGGCATGTTCCACTGTGCCTGACTGATCATTGCATTTTTACATGGGTTCCACATGTAATGGTCAGAATTTACATTAGACTTCACAGTCTCACCTAGACTAGACTGTGCTCCAAATGCTTGGGGAAAGGGAACTAACATTTGAGTGTGTGGCTTTAGGTCTATATTATGTAACCTTTTCAACTGTGCTGTAAAGCAGCAATTGCAATTCCATGATGAGGAACAGTGTCTTGCTCTGTCGCCCAGGCTGGAGTGCAGTGTTGTGATCTCAGCTCACTGCAACCTCCGCTTCCTGGGTTCAAACGATTCTCCTGCATCAGCCTCCGGAGTACCTGGGACTATAGGTGTGTGCTGCCATGCCCGGCTAAATTTTTTTGTATTTTTAGTGTAAAAAAATACAGCCTGTTGGCCAGGCTGGTCTTTAACTCCTAGTCTCAAGTGATCAGCCCGCCTTGGCCTCCCAGAGTGCTGGGATTACAGTCAGGAGCCACTGTGCCTGGACTTTATATAATTTAGCTGAAACCACATAGCTTGTTATGGTTGAAAAGATGAGAGTTTAACTTGGGTCTGTGTAACTCCAGTGTCCATTTTCATGCACTCTTCTACATTGCTTCTCAAACTGAGGAACCCCAGTGTTCATCCCAGTCAAGAGAGGAAGAACAGAGAGGAAGAACACAAGAGAGAAGAGACTTTGGGAACATGAAGGAGGCTTCTCAGACCTTGGGCAGAGGGAGCATTGGCAGCTCTTTTTTTTTTTTTTTAAACAAGAATTAAAGGAACACTTGGGAGTGGGATGGACTAGGGTGGAGTGAAGGAGTAACAAAGCAAGGTGAGTGATTACCTGAAATAGGAGGGAAAAGTCAGATTGCTTCTTACTCTTTTGGGTCTTTGTGGGTTCCCCCTACCCGCTTCTAGATTTCTACTGAAGACGGATCCACCAAAAGAAAAAAGAGCCAGAAGGGGCCAGCAAAAACAAAAAAGTTGAAAATCGAAAAGAGAGAAAGCAGCAAGTCCGCAAGAGAGAAGTTTGAAATCCTTAGTGTTGAGGTTTGTTAAAGTTGGTTTTCATTTAAACAATTGACCTTGGTTGCTTAAGTTTGTGTATGTTCTTTCTCTCTTCTTCCCTTCTTTTTTCCCTTAATTCCATTTTCCCCTTAATATATTATACTTCGTGTGTGTGTGTAGAGATTCTTGCAATTTATGATAAGGACTGAGCATGATTTCATTCTGTTGCTAACCGATGCTAGGAATCTTTTTTTTTTTCCTTTGTATTTGTTTATTATTTTCCAGAGACAGGCCTGACTCTCTTGCTCAGGCTGGAATGCAGTGGCATGATCAGAGCTCACTTTAGCCTTGAACTCCTGGGCTCAAGCAATCTTCCTGCCTCAGCTTCACCTGAGCAATTGGGACTACTGCAAGTGTGTGTCACCTTGCCCAGCTAAGTTTTAAATTTTTTGTGGGGCTTGGATCTTGCTCTTTTGCCTAGGTTGGTCTTGAACTCCTGTGCTCAAGCAGTCCTCCTGCCTCAGCCTCCCAAAGTGTTGGGATTATAGACATGAGCTACCCACCATGCCTGCCCCCTTTTTTTCCTTTAGAACTGCTGTGGGCTTGTGTCCTCACAGGACTTGTGTTGTCATATATTCAGAGGTTAGAATGGACAGTAACTTTAGCAGTTATTCTAATCCTATCCATTCATTTCATATATGTGAATCCCATCTCCAAGAATTGAAGTGGTCTGACTGTGTTCCTTACATTTTTTTTTATTTTTAAATTATTTTATTTAATTAATTAATTTATTTATTTTGAGACAGAGTCTCGCTCTGTTGCCCAGGCTGGAGTGCAGTGGTGTGATCTCGGCTCCCTGCAACCTTTGCCTACCAGGTTCAAGTGATTTTCCTGCCTCAGCCTCCTGAGTAGCTGGGATTACAGGTACACGCCGCCACGCCCGGCTAATTTTTGTATTTTTAATAGAGACGGGGTTTCACCATGTTGGTCAGGCTGGTCTGGAACTCCTGACCTCGTGATCCACCCGCCTTGGCCTCCCAAAGTGCTGGAATTACAGGCGTGAGCCACTGCGCCCAGCCTTCTTACATTTTTAGATGATAACACCAATATATGTTAGCTTTAAAAAAAAAAAGAAGTTAAATAACTTTGAAGGGGAACATTCAGATTTGAAGGGGAACTTTGAAGTGGAACATTCAGATTCAGAGTCAGTATTTTGTCCTATATGATACTTTAAAAAAAATTGTTAGACTTGGTGCCAACATTAGAAAACTAAAAATTTTTTTTATTTGAGATGGAGTCTCGCACTGTCGCCCAGGCTGGAGTGCAGTGGCGCCTTCTCTGCTCTGCTCACTGCAAGCTCCGCTTCCCAGGTTCATGCCATTCTCCTGCCTCAGCCTCCCGAGTAGCTGGGACTACAGGCGGCCGCCACCACGCACGGCTAAGTTTTTGTATTTTTGGTAGAGACAGGGCTTCACCACGTTAGCCAGGATGGTCTCAATCTCCTGACCTCGTGTTCTGCCTGCCTTGGCCTCCTAAAGTGCTGGGATTATAGGCGTGAACCACTGCACCTGGCCGAAAACTAAAATTTTTTTTACATGAAAAAAATTTTTCATGTAAGCACAAGGCCCATATTCCCTCATGTTTGTAATGACAAGGAGCTGAGTAGTGGTTGTGCCCTTTAGACCTGGTATGGTCACTCCAGACTGCTACTGTCTCCACTAGCTAGCTGGCTTCCTTCATTGTGTTGTCTGCCAGGCATTTGAATTTGGGTTGCTCAGAATAAGGTAAAAGGCAAAGGTGTCCTCCAGTATCCCAGTGCTGTTAACACTGTTGTATAATCTAGACCTTTCACAGTGCTCGGTCAGATATTTGAGAAGTTCACTGATATGTCCACATGTGTATTTCTTTTCACTTATAAAATTCCTGTAGGTTTTTATTTATTTATTTATTGTTATTTTTTATTTTCGAGACAGAGTTTCACTCTTGTTGCCCAGGCTGGAGTGCAGTGGCGTGATCTCAGTTCATTGCAACCGCTGCCTCCCAGGTTCAACTGATTCTCTTGCCTCAGCCTCCCGAGTAGTTGGAATTACAGGCATCTGCCACCATGCCTGGCTAATTTTTGTATTTTTTAGTAGAGACGGAGTTTTGCCGTGTTGGCCAGGCTGCTCTCGAACTCCTGACCTCAGGTAATCCACCCACTTCGGCCTCCCAAAGTTTCGGGATTACAGGCGTGAGCCACCGTGCCCGGCTTATTTTTTATCTTTTTTTTTTTTTGAGATAGGGTGTCACTTTTTGCCAAGGCTGGAGTACAGCAGTGTGATCACGGCTCACTGCAGACTCAACCTCCTGGCTCAAGCGATCTATTCACCTCAGAGTACCTGCGACTACAGGCGTGCACCACTATGCCTGGCTAATCTTTTTTTTGTAGAAACTATGTTGCCCAGGCTGGTCTCGAACTCCTGAGCTCAGGCAGTCTTGCCTTGGCCACCCAGAGTATTGAAATTATAGGCGTAAGCCACTGTGCTTGGCCTCATAGCTTTTAAATTGAGACTAGAAGCCAGACCTTCCAATCTTTCCTGTTGTTGTTCCTGTCCTTATTGTACACATTTCACTTTTTCTCTTCTAGTCCCTGTGTGAGGGAATGCGGATTCTGGGTTGTGTAAAAGAGGTAAATGAACTGGAACTGGTGATTAGTCTCCCCAACGGCCTCCAGGGGTTTGTGCAAGTCACTGAAATCTGTGATGCCTACACCAAAAAGCTGAATGAGCAGGTGACACAAGAACAACCTCTGAAGGTAAGGGAAATCTGAATGAAGCCTGTTATTGAAAATAAGTGGAACACAAATAGATTTAAAATTACAACTTTGCCAGGTGCTAAGAAGGGAAGGTACAAGGTCCCATGAGAGTTTATTATAAAGGAATTTTTGACTAAGTTGTTGAGGAAGGGATGCTTAAGCTGAGCTCTAAAGAATGAGGGTTCCCTAGATAAAGAAGGAATGGCGCTCAGGCAGAAGCAATGTGATATATAACAGAGAGAAGGCTAGTATGTCTAGGTAAGGAGAACAAGAGAGAGTGTGATGTGAGATGGGCAGGAGATCCTGAATGGGGGCCAGGGCATATGCAGCCTTGCAGACCATTTTAAGTATTGTTTTTAAATTCTAGAATCAATGGGAAGTCCTTGAAATGTTCTCACTGGGGTCGGTGAAATGTAGCATAGCGTGTAGATTGAAGAGGCATGAGAAGTTCCTTAGAGACAAGTTAGGAGGCTCTTGTAGTCGTTCACGTCCTGAGATTGATGGTGACCTGGGTTCAGGATTTCCTGAGGACTGAGGAGGCAAAGTCATTGCTTGGTGATAGATTCAGTATGGGTGGTGGGGCAGATAGAGGTGTCAGGACTGAGTTCTAGGTTTCTGTGGTGCATGAGTTGATACTTGGTCATGACATCCTGAGATAGGAAACCCTGAAGGGGACCTGGATTGGCAGAGATGATCTTGATTTTTCAGTTTTTGAGACAGAGTCTCACTCTGTTGCCCGGGCTGGAGTGCAGTGGTATGATCTCAGCTCACTGAAACTTCCGTCTCCTGGGTTCAAGCGATTCTCCTGCCTCAGCCTTCCCAGTAGCTGGGATTGCAGGTGCCTGCCACTGCACCCAGCTAATTTTTGTATTTCAGTAGAGACAGGGTTTCACCATGTTGGCCAGGCTGGTCTCGAACTCCTGACCTCAAATGATCCACCCGCCTCGGCCTCCCAGAGTGTTGGGATTATAGATGAGAGCCACCATGCCTGACCTACAATTTTTTTTTTTTTTTTTTTTTTTTGAGATGGAGTTTCACTCTTTCGCCCAGGCTGGAGTGCAGTGGCATGATCTCAGCTCACTGCAGCCTCCAACTCCCAGGTTCAAGCAGTTCTCCTGCCTCAGCCTCCTGAGTAGCTGGGATTTCAGGCAAACGTCACCACACCCAGCTAATTTTTGTATTTTTAGTAGAGATAGGATTTTACCATGTTGGCCAGGCTGACCTCAAACTCCTGACCTCAGGTGATCTGCCCGCCTCGGCCTCCCAAAGTGCTGGGATTACAGGCGTGAGCCACTGCGCCCGACCCTCAAGTGCTTTTTAATGGTCATGTAAGAGATAGACTGCAAAACTGACCACTGGATTTAGCAATATGGAACTCATTGGTGGTTCTATGGGGAGATAAAGTGGTGGAGTGAGAGGGGTGGAAAGCAGATGGCAGTGAGCCAAAGAGTGAGTAAGAGATGAAGTAGAGGCAGAAAGTGTAGACAACTCTTTTGACATGTCATTTTACATGCCAGTTATGTAGAAATATTTGAAGGCCTTATGCTGAAATTCAAGACTGTGGCTAGGCCACAGACCCAACTTCCTTTGTGGATGCGGGGTTATTCCTCACCTACCTTTTGGGTTCTTTGGCGTCTGAGGATGAGAAGTCACTGAGCCAAGGCTGGGTAATGGAGTTTTGGTTCAGAAGAAGGGTGTGTATCAGGTCTTTCTCATTTGTGTTATGCAGGACCTACTTCACTTGCCTGAACTTTTCTCACCTGGAATGCTGGTAAGATGTGTGGTGAGCAGTCTGGGCATCACAGACAGGGGTAAGAAGAGTGTCAAGCTGTCTCTGAACCCCAAAAATGTCAACAGAGTGCTGAGTGCTGAGGCCCTGAAGCCTGGCATGGTAGGTATCTAGGGTCAGGGAGGAGGAGTGGGCAGTGTGCCTTCTCCCTGCCTCCTAGGGAGCATGGTCTAGGCCACCTTTTACTCTCAGCTTAACTGTTACACATAGGAGTGGGTCTTTTTCTGGAAGGAAGGTCTCTTGGGTTCTTTGGATACGTAATGGACATTGAAAACTTGAACCTAATCATTACATTGGAGAAGAGAAAAGAGAAATCAAGTCCAAATTTCTTTTGTTTTGAGTCGGAGTTTCGCTGTTGTTGCCCAGGCTGGAGAGCAAGGGTGTGATCTTGGCTCACCACAACCTCCACCTCCTGGGTTCAAGCGATTCTCCTGCCTCAGCCTCCTGAGTAGCTGGGATTACAGGCATGCGTCACCACGCCCAGGTAATTTTATATTTTTAGTAGAGACTGAGTTTCTCCATGTTGGTCAGGCTGGTGTCGAACTCCCAACTTCGGTCTCCCAAAGTGCTGGAATTACAGGTGTGAGCCACCGTGCCTGGCTAAGCAAGTCCAAATTTCACTGGTGGCAAAGAAAAATGCCTCCTGGGGCCGGGCGCGGTGGCTCAAGCCTGTAATCCCAGCACTTTGGGAGGCCGAGACGGGCGGATCACAAGGTCAGGAGATCGAGACCATCCTGGCTAACACGGTGAAACCCCGTCTCTACTAAAAATTACAAAAAACTAGCCGGGTGATGTGGCGGGTGCCTGTAGTCCCAGCTACTCGGGAGGCTGAGGCAGGAGAATGGCGTGAACCCGGGAGGCGGAGCTTGCAGTGAGCCGAGATCCGGCCACTGCACTCCAGCCTGGGTGACAGAGCAAGACTCCGTCTCAAAAAATAAATAAATAAATAAATAAATAAAAATAAAATAAAAAAAAAAGAAAAATGCCTCCTGGAAGCCTTAGCAGGGGACTTGGTGATGGTGAGGAGTTCCTCATAGTGCCTTACTTACTGAAACTTCCTTGCACATTCGGTCTTTTACCAAGGCTTCTGGCATTTGTACAGAATGCTTGAAAGCTGCTGTCTGAGAGCAGGTGACGGGGTAGTCAGCGAAGTTAGTCTATCAGCTGTATTAGTGGATATCTCACTACTTTATGTTCAGTCCTGTGGAGATTCAGGAGATGTTAGTCCTGGCTCAGAGCCTTCAAGTCTAGTAGGTACAAAAGGGTAAACTTACACTCATATGGATAATGTAAGTACTCTTGTAATTAAGAGGACAGAGATCAATATGATCTTTGCAATGTTGGTTAGATGCAGTAGGATTTAGGAAAGGCCTAGAAAGTTTGGTAGGATTTAGTTGGATAAAAAGGGAATAAAAGTAAGTTAAGTTGCAGGAAATTGACAAGTGTCAAGAGCCTACCATATGACAGGTGACGTTTTGGGCACTTTGATGAAATTCTCACAGCAACCCTGTGAGGCAGGTAGATACTATGCCTTATACATTTGGAAAAATGGACTCAGAAAGGTTTAAGTAACTTACCAAAGACCAAATAGCTAGTAAGTTTCAGAGCCACACTGCTTCCCTTGTAATATAAAGGAGATTGGCATTTTTTTTTTTCTTTTTTTGAGATGGAGTCTTGCTTTGTTGCCCAGGCTGGAGTGCAATGGTGTGATCCTGGCTCACTGCAACCTCCACCTCCTGGGTTCAAGCAGTTCTCCTGCCTCAGCCTCTCCAGTAGCTGGGATTACAGGCGCGTACCACCACACCCGACTAATTTTTTTTATTTTTAGGAGAGACGGGGTTTCACCATGTTGTCCAGGTTGGTTTTGAACTCCTCACCTCAGGTGATCCACCCGCCTCGGCCTCCCAAAGTGCTGGGATTACCGGCATGAGCCACCACGCCCTGCCAGCAGTATTTTTTTAATGTGTTGGAGGTGCTCAGAAGAGACATACTATGACAGTTAGAAGGGTAGTACTGGATTCTCTCAGTAGTCCTGGTTCTGGGAGCGCCCTTGCAGGGTCGAGCAGTTCATCTCTCTTTGCATAACGTAAAAGTCTGCTATCTTTTTTTATGAAGGACAATCTCACTCTGTTGCCCAGGCTGGAGTGCAGTGGCATGATCTCTTCTCACTGCAACCTCCATCTCCTGGGTTTAAGCAATTCTTCTGCCTCAGCCTCCTGAGGCAGGGATTACAGGTGCCATGCCTGGCTAATGTTTGTATTTTTAATAGAGACGGGATTTCACCATGTTGGCCAGGCTGGTCTCAAACTCCTGACCTCAAGTGATCTGTCTGCCTCAGCCTTCCAAAATGCTGGGATTACAGGCGTGAGCCACCGTGCCCAGCCGAAAGTCTGCTATCTTTTGAAAGCACTCGAGGCAAGAGATTCTTCTATATTGTTCCATCATTCAGCTGTGTTAAACATTCCTCATTGCCTGGCAACCGTCAGATCCTTCAAGCCTGGGAGTATTGAATTTGATGTCTGCTGTCTAGTGGGATTGTGGCTTAAAGTTAAACCTGGGGGTGGGATAGTGGCAGAGTGGGAGCTTAGTGGCAGGAACATTCAAGTTTGAACGTTTGTTGTGTGTCCCATTACCTTTGAATTGGAACTTTGGGGACTACTTTCTCTTCCCCAGCTACTTACAGGTACTGTATCCAGCCTGGAAGACCATGGCTACCTAGTGGACATTGGTGTTGATGGGACCAGAGCTTTTCTGCCACTGCTGAAAGCCCAGGAGTACATCAGACAGAAGAACAAAGGTGAGGGCAAGAAAAGGGGCCAGTACCTGGTGGTGAGGTGGTACATGTGGGGATTATATTTAAGTGCCATTTTGATGAGTAACGTGACAGAATGGTGACCCTGAAGGTGCTGTGGCTTTGGTTAAACCAGCACTTAATCCTAGTTAATAGGAAAGGAAAGATGTATGAAGGGCCAGCGAGTGGCAGGGTCTCACTAAGATCTGATGAAACAGTGTCAGTTTTTCTCACCTGGAAGATTCCACTGCAATTTGGGCCCCCATGGCTTCTGAACCAGCAATCTCCTGGCTTGTTGAGATGTTCATATTTTTGTATGGTAATTAAATTCCAGATCAATTAGGATAACTTCATTTCCTTCTTGTAGTTGGCGCCTTAGAGATTGGGAATGTGGGGAGTAATCGATGCTAATTGGGCAGGTAGGCCATGGGTCTCTTCAGGTATTACTTGGGCCCATGTTAAAAGTCCTTCTCATAGAGACATTTTTCCTTTTGGGGTCTGGATCTGGGCTTTCAGGTGCTAAACTAAAGGTGGGTCAGTACCTGAACTGCATCGTTGAAAAGGTGAAAGGCAACGGAGGAGTTGTTAGTCTGTCTGTTGGTCACTCAGAGGTTTCTACTGCCATTGCTACTGAAGAGCAGAGCTGGACCCTTAATAACTTACTACCAGGACTGGTGGTCAAAGCTCAGGTGCAGAAGGTAAGCTGTTCATTGCTACTACTACTTTTTAAAACAAAAATAATTCTTTTTAAAATATTACATGCATATGGTCTAAAACTACTGTCTAATAAGGGTAGTCACTAGTCACTTATGCCCATTGAGCACTTCAGATGTGGCCAGTGCCACATGTTGAAATGATAATATGTTGGATATATTAGGTTAAAAAAACTATACTAAAATGTCTTTTGTTTCTTTGTAGTTTCTAAAATGTGATTGCCAGAAAACTTAAAATTACATGTGTGGCTAGCATTGTATTTCTGTTGGATGGTGCTGATCTAAAGGGTCAAATGGAATTAAAAGGTTTATAATGAAGAACTTATCCGTCATAACCCCCATCTTTAACTCTTTTAGCTTATGTTTTGAAATTTCTCTCCATATTTCTGAGTAATAAGCTTCTGCTGGTATCTCTTGATTTTTCAATCTTAGGCATTGAGTTTTAACTTTTTTCTTTTTTTTTTTTTTTTTTTTGAGACGGAGTCTCACGCTGTCCCCCAGGTTGGAGTGCAGTGGCGCGATCTCGGCTCACTGCAAGCTCCGCCTCCTGGGTTCACGCCATTCTCCTGCCTCAGCCTCCTGAGTAGCTGGGACTACAGGCGCCCGCCACCGCGCCCAGCTAATTTTTTGTATTTTTAGTAGAGACGGGGTTTCACTGTGGTCTCGATCTCCTGACCTTGTGATCCACCCGCCTCGGCCTCCCAAAGTGCTGGGATTACAGGCATGAGCCACCGCGCCCGGCCTAACTTTTTTTCAAGCTAGAAAACATTTAGGTCTCTCTTTTTTTCATTAAAATATATATATATTTTGTAGAGATGAAGTCTTACTATGTTGCCCAGGTTGGTGTTGAATTCCTGAGCTCAAGCCATCCTCCCACCCTGGCCTCCCAAAGTGCTGGGATTACAGGCGTGAGTGATTTCAGCATACTAGCATGACTTCTTTTTTGAGACTGAGTTCACTCTTGCCGCCCAGGTCGCATGGCCGGATCTCAGCTCACTGCAAAGCTCCGGGCCCGGTTTACGCATTCTCCTTCCCGCTCCCTCAGCCTGAGTGAAGGACCACAGGCGCCCGGCCCCACTGGCCTGGGTTAGTTTTTTGTATTTTTTAGTAGAGACGGGAGCCACTGTTAGCCAGGATGGTCTCATCTCCTGATCTTGTGATCCGCCTGCCTCAGCTCCCAAAGTGCTGAGATTACAGGCTTGAGCCACCGCTGCCTCGCTTTTTGAGACAGTTCAGCCTGTTGCTCAGGGCTGGTATTGCAGGCATGATCCCTTTAGGTCACTGCAGCCTCTGCCTCCCAGGTTCAAGCGATACCCCTGCCTCAACCTCCCAAGTAGCTGGGACTATAGGCATGCACTACCACACCTGGCTGATTTTTGTGTTTTTAGTAGAGACAGGGTTTCACCATGTTGGCTAGGTTGGTGTCAAACTCCTGACCTCAAGTGATCCACCTGTCTGGGCCTCCCCAAATGCTGTGATTACAGGCGTGAGCCACCACACCTGGCCTACTATGACCTTCTTGAACAGCTTTTTTTCTCTTGGAGGTGGCAGTCAGCTTTGTTTTTGTCATTTGCGAAATTCTTTTCCTATCAGTATTTTTTCCTATACCCTCAACTTATTTTCATCTCGCTACAATTCTGCATGCTTTCAAATCCTTTAAGTAAACTACTGGTTTCTTTTTCTTCCCACCTAGAACCCTTTTTGATGTCCTCCTGCTATAGGATGGACTAGTTGCTCTGTAGGGCTCCTGCATAGCCGGTTTCCTAGGACTTCCCTTCTGCTCTCTCCTCTATCTCTATTGGAGCCTTCTTTGGTCCCATGTGTTCTTCTTTTTCGGTTTACTTCCTCGTTTTAGTGTGGCACATTATCCAGAAGCATCCTGGGAGAGCCTCTCAACTTTAACTTCCAATTGTCTAGGAAGTTTTTGTTTAGATTGCTGTATTATGAGTGAGGTGCTAAAAAACTGAGCAAGTCTGTGTGCCTGTGTGAGATTGTTGACTGTTTTTTAAATTTTTAAAATTTTTATAATTATTATTTTTTTTGAGACAGAGTCTTGCTCTGTCACCCGGGCTGGAGTGCGATGGCATGATCTCAGCTCATTGCAACCTCCACCATCCAGGTTCAAGTGATTCTCCTGCGTTAGCCTCCCGAGTAGCTGGGACTACAGGCATCCACCACCACGCCCAGCTAATTTTTGTATTTTTATAGAGACAGGGTTTCACTGTGTTGGCCAGGCTGGTCTCAAACTCCTGAGCTCAGGTGATCCACCTGCCTCAGCCTCCCAGAGTGCTAGGATTGTAGGCATGAGCCACCGCGCCCAGCTTCTTGGTGACTATTTAACTTTCCTGTCAGGAACAGGACTAGCAGATTTAATTTGGACAACCTCCTACTGTGATTGTTATAGGTCTTCTCTGGCATGTTAGATTTCTCTAGAAAGGATCTGACAATCTCCACCCAAGAGGGTCTAAGCCTGGCTGCCTGAGAATGAGTACGAGAAAGGGGCTGGATATTTACGTGATATTTAGAATTTAATTGACATTTTCAGAATTTGCACTTTTCCTGTTTTTTGATTCTGGTAACAGTTTTCCTAGAGAATAGGTTTCATATTTTGTGGGGAGGTAAGAGAGAGGACTTAGTTCTCTGATTTCATTCATCTCCCTCATCACTATCTTTTGAGGGGATTGTCACTTTAGCTTTTTGTTGACTCTGTAGGGTGACTTGGCTTGCTTGTGGTCAGTATCTCCCTTTTGCAAGCCTTTGAGTTTTACCTTCCTATACTGGGCAAGTATGTAAGTAACAATCAATTCCAGTTGTCAGGCTGGCAGTTCCCCAAGGATACACGTACAAAGCTCCTTCCACTCCATGGAGGACTCCCAGAGAGTGGGAGGACTGATGTCCTCTCTTAGCTGGAAGGGAGGTGAGCCTACTAAGAAGGAAACAGCCAGTGCAGGAATTGTTCTGCCGGTTAGTTTTATAGGAAGAAAAGATTGATAAGAGTTAGCTGGGGGAGGAGAGATACACAGTTAGGGATAATGTGGCATTGAGTGTTTACTGTGAGCAGTGTCTTACATTCGTCGTTCTTTCAAATAACTTTTTTTCATAACTTGTTCTGTTTATTTCTAGGTGACCCCGTTTGGCCTTACACTAAACTTCCTCACATTCTTCACGGGCATGGTTGATTTTATGCACCTGGATCCCAAGAAAGCTGGAACATATTTCTCAAATCAGGCAGTAAGAAATGTTGAACCTGTATTTTCTTGATTCCAACTGTGGTCCATTTGCTGTCCAGTATCACAGCTAGCTACAGGGAGGACCTAGGACTGCATGCATGCAGGTGTGCAGAGAGGAGACGAGAGGAATAATGAAAAGTGTTATGGAGGCCAGACGCGGTGGCTCATATGCTTGTAATCCCAACACTTTGGGAGGCGAGGTGGGCAGATCACTTAAGGTTAAGAGTTCAAGACCAGCCTGGCCAACATGGTGAAACCCCGTCTCTACTAAAAATACAAAAATTAGCCGGACGTGGTGGTGTATACCTGTAGTTCCAGCTACTCAGGGACGTGAGGCAGGAGAATCGCTTGAACCCGGGAGGCCGAGGTTGCAGTGAGCTGAGATCGTGCCACTCTATCCAGCCTGGGTGACAGAGTGAGACTCCGTTTCAAAAAAAAAAAAAAAAAAAGTTATGGAAAGAAAGTAAGAAGCTCCCAGGCGCCGAACTGAAATTAGAGAAGGAGCAGGTGGAAAAGGAGGCAACTTTTAGTTTTTACTTCATAGTCTTCCATGTAGTTTGATTTTTTTTTTCCTTTGGTATTACTAATTTTTTGTTTTTCTAATTTAAAGTTGTTTAGAAGAATATTTAACATAGGAGAATAAGATACGTTTAAACAGCAAAAGGTGATTTTAAAAGTTCTATGAGTAGTATAGATCCAATTTTGAAAAAATATTTTAAAAAGTACCTCTGGTTAAAATACTGGAAGATTATGCAATCAGGTGTTAATAGTGATGAACTCTGGGTGATTTTTCTGTTCTGTTCTTTTCTTTCGTTTCTTTTCTTTTTTTTTTAGACAGGGTCTCACTCTGTCACCCAGGCTGGAGTGCAGTAGCGCAAACATGGCTCACTGCAGCTTCAGTCCCCTGGGCTCAATTGATCCTCCCATCTCAGTCCTCAGAGTAGTTGGGACCACAGATGCTGCCACGATGCCTGGCTAATTAAAAAAAAATTCGTGGGCCAGGCATGGTGGCTCACGCCTGTAATCCCAGCACTTTGGGAGGCCGAGACGGGCGGATCACGAGGTCAGGAGATCGAGACCATCCTGGCTAACACGGTGAAACCCCGTCTCTACTAAAAAATACAAAAAACTAGCCGGGTGAGGTGGCGGGCGCCTGTAGTCCCAGCTACTTGGGAGGCTGAGGCAGGAGAATGGCGTGAACCCGGGAGGCGGAGCTTGCAGTGAGCTGAGATCCGGCCACTGCACTCCAGCCTGGGCGACACAGTAAGACTCCATCTCAAAAAAAAAAAAAAAAATAAAAAAATAAAAAAATAAAAATTCGTAGGCCAGGCATGGTGGCTCACGCCTATAATCCCAGCACTTTGGTAGGCCGAGGCGGGACAATCACAAGGTCAGGAGTTCAAAACCAGCCTGGCCAGCATGGTGAAACTCTGTCTGTACTAAAAATAATAAAAAAAAAATTAGCCAGACCTGGTGGTGTGTACCTGTAGTCCCAGCTACTCAGGAGACTGAGGCAGGAGAATTGCTTGAACCCGGGAGGCAGAGGTTGCAGTGAGCCGAGATTGCATCACTGCACTCCGGCCTGGGCAACAGAGCAAGACTCTGTCTCAAAAAAAAAAAATTGTAGAGGCAAGGTCTCGCCATGTTGCCCAGGATGGTTTTGAACTCCTGGGCTCAAGGAGTCCCCCATCTTTGCCTCCCGAAGTGCTGGGATTACAGGTATGAGTCACAACACCTGGCTCCACTTGTATTTAAATATTCAAGTTTTCTACAATGAACATGGATATTTAGGAAGAAAATCCTAATATATGTTATTCAGAATTTTTTAGAATTCTAAAATGATTTCTTTTTTTAAATAGTAATGTATGCTATAGAGAATTTATTTATTTATTTATTTTTCGAGACAAAGTCACACACTATTGCCCAGAGTGTAGTACAATGGCACGATCACGGTTAATTGCAACCTCAGCCTCCCGGGTTCTGGCAATCCTCCCACCTCAGCCTCCTGAGTAGCTGGGACTACAGATGCATGCCACCACGGCCAGCTAATTTTTTCTGTTTTTTGTAGAGATGGGGTCTCGCTGTGTTGCCCAGGCTGGTCTTAAACACCTGGGCTCAAATGATCCTCCTGCCTAGGCCTCCTACAGTGCTGGGATTATAGGCTTGAGCTACTGCAACTAGCTGAGAATTTTTTTTTTTTAAAGTGAAACTAGGGTTTTATACTACCTAGTGATAATACTGTTAATATTTTCCTAAACCTCTTTTTAGTAATTTTTTTCTCCCTATAATCATTCGTGTGTGGAATTGAGACATTTTACATGTTTTAATGTCATGAAGAGATCAGGCTTTTTCTGTTAGTTTCAGAGGAGCCTTGGATGTAGTGACACTAGTACATGGTTTCTGTTGTATTACAGATATATTAGCTCCTTGGTGTTGAGGGGACTTGAGTAAACTTTCCTGCTAATTTTTGTGTATTTATTTTATTATTATTTTTTGAGACAGGGTCTCACTCTGTCACCCAGGCTGGAGTGCAGTGGCGTGATCATCACTCACTGCAGCCTTGACCTCCTGGGCTCACTCAGGTGATTCTCCTGCTTCAGCCTCCCAAATGGTGCACGCCACCGTGCTTGACTAATTTTTTTTTTTTTCTTTTTTTTTTTTGAGACTAAGTCTCACTTCGTCACCCAGGCTGGAGTGCAGTGGCACAGTCTTGGCTCACTGCAACGTCTGCCTCCCATTTCAAGTGATTCTTGTGCCTCAGCCTCCTGAGTAGCTGGAAGTACAAGTACGTGCCACCATGCCCGGCTATTTTTTTTTTTTTTTGGAGACAGAGTCTTGCTCTGTCGCCCAGGCTGGAGTGCAGTGGCGCTATCTCAGCTTACTGCAGCCTCCGCCTCCTGGGTTCAAGCGATTCTCCTGCTTCAGCCTTTTGAGTAGCTGGGATTACAGGCGCCTGCCACCACACCCAGCTCACTGCTGGGTCTTTTTTTGTATTTTTAGTAGAGACGGGGTTTCACTGTGTTAGCCAGGATGGCCTTGATCTCCTGACCTCGTGATCCGCCTGCGTTGGCCTCCCAAAGAGCTGGGATTACAGGCATGAGCCACCGCTTCCAGCCTAACTTTGTTTTTTAAATCTAGAGATGAGGTTTCGCCATGTTGGCTGGGCTATCTCAAACTCCTGATCTCAAGTGATCTGCCCACCTCAGACTCCCAAAATGCTGGGATTACAGGCATGAGCCATGATCCCCGGCCAAATTTTTGTATTTTTTGTTGAGATAGGGTTTCACTATGTGCGCAGGCTGGTCTCTGACTCCTGAGCTCAAGTGATCCACCTGCCTCGGTATCCCAAAGTGCTGGGATTATCAGTGTGAGCCACTATAACTGGCTTGAGTAAGTTTTGATTTAGTCAGACATCGTCCCTATGGGACATTTTGACTTTGTTGCATGCTGCTTGAGTATGGAAGCCAGTTTGAGTACTTACCTACTAAGGATGTGAGTACTCACATACCTGGTTAGCATGTGGAGAGGCTTGATGCCTGGAAGGTCTGCTCTAGGGTGCTCCTGTGTGCCTCCTCCTGCTCACCCTGCCTTTCCTTTTGTCTAGGTGAGGGCTTGCATCCTCTGCGTCCATCCTCGAACCAGAGTTGTGCGCCTGAGCCTGCGCCCCATCTTCCTACAGCCTGGACGCCCACTCACCCGACTCTCTTGCCAGAACCTTGGAACGGTGCTGGATGATGTTCCTGTCCAGGGCTTTTTCAAAAAGGCTGGGGCCACCTTCAGGCTGAAGGATGGGGTTCTGGCGTATGCCCGGGTAAGGAGGCCTCTTTGTTTGGTCAGGGATCTTATCACTGGAAGGACTTTTGGAGCACAGGGGGCCGTTTCTGCTTCTTTCATCCCTTGATGCTAGTTTAGAATTTCTGGATATTGCAGTTCTAATTCCTGTTCATAGTGATTAGAACAATGTCTGTTGACTGTGTTAGGATGCCTTAGAACCAGCTTGCCATATCTGATACTTGGTTAATGGTTAAGTGTAAGGATGAGTTAGGATCCAGACCAGGGCCCAGCAGAGTTTTTCTTAAAGGGCTAGGTCATAAATACTTTAGGCTGTGAGCCCTGTGGTGGTCTCTGTCCTAATTGTTCAATGCTGTTGTTATGGCTTGAAAGCAGCCATAGACAGTACGTAAATGAACGGATGGCTGTATTCCAATACAACTTCTATTTACTAAAACCGGCACTAGGCACAGTTGACTGATCTATGTTCTGGACTTTCTCTGACCTTCCTGAAATTCTGTGATGATAAAGAGCAGTTTTTTAGTGTGAAGAATTACTTAACCCGGCAATCAAAGTACTGTTTTTATGGTACATGATTAGTGTTGAGTCCTCTCTATGGGCTGTAAGGTCTCATTGGCTCAGACCTATTGTCTCTGGCTTGTCCTCAATCACTTGGTACTTTGCAGCTCAACCATCTCTCTGATTCTAAGAATGTCTTCAATCCTGAGGCCTTCAAGCCAGGGAACACTCACAAGTGTAGAATTATTGACTACAGCCAAATGGATGAACTGGCCTTGCTCTCTCTACGAACGTAAGTCTGTCATTAACAGGTAGGGGTGTAGAGATGTGCACCTGTACATGTTCATATTCCGTTTCTCCTGGCTGTGCTTGGTGAGGGTTTTCTTTCTTGCCAGCGTGACTGTGGTAGCCCTGAATTTTAGGCAACCTCTGCCCCAGTTTATTTAATTTTGTGTTTTCTCTTTGTCCTAGATCTATTATTGAAGCTCAGTACCTTAGATATCATGACATCGAACCTGGGGCAGTGGTAAAGGTAAGACCTCAAGCATATAATTAGGTACTCCCTCAGTTTCAGGCGTTCCTTAGTTCACATACAGGTGACTGTCAGCTCGTTAGTCCTCATGTTAACACATTGAATGTCATTTTCCTTACCTTTGCCTGCTGACTAGAATTTCTTTCTTTTTCTTTGGGTAACTCGTAATTAATTTCAAGGTAAGATCTTACTAGCACCACCCAGCTACACAATGGCAGTAGATCATAAATCCTGAGATTTGGGATTTGATGGTAGTTAGTAGACCAGATCAAAAGTTAGTCCTGTGATTATTGAGCTTCCTGGAATATTAGTGAGAAGCCAGTTCCAGATACCTGTCCTCTCCAACCATTTGGTTCTAATCGAGCAGCTCCCTTTATATGTAGAGTTTATTCCTTAGGACACCTTGACATAGTCCCTTTCTTTGGGGAATGTATTTTAAGGCACACAGAAAGCACATGCTCACACAGAAAGATGTGAAGGCTCCCACAAATAAAGCTGATGAAATAATCCAGCTCAGGTTGGGGTGTGTGCTTCACCTATATGCCATCTGGAATAACAGGCACAGTTAGCCCAGGAAGGTGGCTGTGAAGGGGAGGTGTGACATGCCTTGTAAGAGGTGGGGGAAAGGCCATTCTTGAGACATTGAGGCAGCTTATCTTTGGACTCTAGGGTATAGTGCTAACCATAAAGTCATATGGGATGCTGGTGAAGGTGGGCGAGCAGATGAGGGGCCTGGTACCTCCCATGCACCTGGCTGACATCCTGATGAAGAATCCAGAGAAGAAGTACCACATTGGGGATGAGGTCAAGTGCCGGGTAAGCCTCCTGAAGGGTCTCTTGGGATTTTGGCTAGATGGGAAGAGAGCAGTTCTCAACTGAAGTTTCTGCCTTTTTCCACAAATTGAGTGTGTAATGTCTGTAGTGTGTCTAGTACTGTACCTGGCATTGGGAAGAGAAAAGTGAGTCCCTGTTTTGTGTAGTATAATTGGGAGTTAAAATATTCATACATGAAGAGAGAGCAAGCCAGCCTGTGATCTTTTGCCATGTGGCTTGGTGCAGGTGCTGTGCTGTGGTCACACCTGAGAAAGGGGAGGCGAGGGTGGGCTGGAGCAGCCAGAATTGTTGACGTTATCAATAGCGACTGCCACTAACAGGTATTCTGTGCCAGTTTCTATGCTAGGCATGTGACAGGCATTATTTCATTTAATCCTTGAAACGACCCTAACAATTAAGTACTATTATTTTCATTTTGCAGGTGGGAAAATTAAAGCTTAGGAAAGCCAACTGTCTTGCCCAGAGTCACACAGCTAATAAACGGCAGAACCAGTTTTTGAATGTCAGCTCTGTATGACAATAACGTTTTCTAGATTTCTGGCAGAGGTAGCACTTGAACTAGAAAGGATAGGTAGGATTTGGGAGATTGGGGAGAGCAAAGGGTGTGTTCCAGGCACAGAGATAGCCCTAGCAAAGCTGCGAAAACATGGGTGAGTTACGACAAAGGCTCGAATCCCACGGAAAGCCTCATAGAGTTGTGAAGCTTCAGTATGATGATGCACACGGAGTGCTCCATGAGCAGGCACTTAGCATATCAGATTTTCCTGTATTCATTTTATTTCATCATTATTGACTCAGCGGAGGTAATGATTGCCCATTGGTGCAAAATTTTACAGTAGTGGGATCAAGAGTTAAACAGAGTTTTTCTGTCTTTAAGGAGATGACCTTCTGAGGGGGTGAAAGACAGTTGCATCTCCATCTTATTTGATAGCTAATAAACAGCAGTACTAAGGTGGTAAATTGGTTCATCATTGGTTCTGTTAGACTAGATGCAAAGCCCACTAGGAAGGAGCCAAGATGGTGTAGAAGTTAGTGTAACCAAGACTCCACAGAGGTGCCGGGAATGTTGCTTCATGGTCAGGAGAGGGTAGTGTGCAGCGATTTATGGGAGCAATTACATTTGAAATAGTGATTTGTATGCTGCAGATTGTCATACAGCAGGAAGCAAGAAGAATCTGCCACTGAGTTGATTAGAGGAAAAGCTATAGCAGGTTCTTGGGGAATGGCCCCATGGCTTTTGGGTTTAAGAGGTTGCAGGGACCAGCTCAGTGGCTCTCATGGTAACAGATAACTTGACAGCCTATGTCCCTCCCCTAGGTTTTGCTTTGTGACCCTGAAGCCAAGAAGCTGATGATGACCCTGAAAAAAACCCTGGTTGAGTCCAAACTACCTGTCATTACCTGCTATGCCGATGCCAAGCCTGGTCTGCAGACACATGGCTTCATCATCAGGGTCAAGGACTATGGCTGCATTGTGAAGTTCTACAACAATGTGCAGGGACTGGTGCCCAAGCATGAGCTCAGTACCGAGTATATCCCTGACCCGGAGAGAGTTTTTTACACTGGCCAGGTAACCCTTCCCCTAGACAGGTCCCCTCTACCCTTGGTGACCCCACAAACACAAATATGAAGGAGCAGTAAGTAGTAGGGCTGCCTTTAAGAGTAGTAGGGCTGCCTTTAAGAGGCTGAGGAAGAGAGCACATGGGGCAGTGGGTATGAGCCGGCTAAATGGAGGAGACGGGGAACAGAACAGGGAGAAAGCCTCGGCGGGTTCAGCAGAAGCTGACAAGCTGATGGGTCTCAGGCACGCATGGAAGAGGTCAGTCTTTACCTGTAATAAACCTGTGCCTCTCGTATCAGAAATTGTTGTGAGGTCACTGTCACCACACGGGGGCAGTGCTGTAAAACTAGTGAGTCTTGGTATCACTAGGAAAAACACTTTTTTATGCCTTTAAACGACTTTAAATGGATAGATAATAATTGTACATATTTATGGGGTACAATGTGATATTTCTTTTTTTTTCTTTTCTTTTTTATTTTTTTCAAGACAGAGTTTCCCTCTGTCACCCAGGCTGGAGTGCAATGGCGTGATCTCAGCTCACTGCAGCCTCCACCTCCCAGGCTCAAGCGATTCTCGAGCTTCAGCCTCCCAAGTAGCTGGGACTACAGGCATGTGCCGGCACACCCAGCTAATTTTTGTAGTTTTAGTAGAGATGGGATTTCGCCGTTTTGGCCAGGCTGGTCTCGAACTCCTGGCTTCAAGCAATCAGCCCACCTTGGCCTTTCAAAGTGCTGGAATTACAGGCCTGAGCCACTAAGCCTGGCCACCATGTGATATTTCAATACATGCTTACAATATGTAATGATCAAACCAGGGTAATTATCATCTCCATCACCTCAGAGAGAAAAATAATTTTTAAGACTTGGATGGTACAAAAAAAGTTATTTATGTCTTCTGTTTATCCCAAAGCCTGCCCTGGGAGATTGTGTAGTTCTCAGTGCATTTCTTCTTTTCACCACCTTCTGATCTGATCCAAAGGCTTGGTAGATCTCTCAAGGCCTCTGCAGCACTAGTGGAGGGCATGCTGCAGGGCCTGCAAGGCCTGCTGGGAGGAGTTGGCCAAGCCTGTGTGGTTTCTTGCCAGGTGGTGAAGGTTGCTGTGTTGAACTGTGAGCCATCCAAAGAGAGGATGCTCTTATCCTTCAAGCTGTCAAGTGATCCAGAGCCAAAGAAAGAGCCTGCAGGACACAGTCAGAAGAAAGGAAAAGCCATTAACATTGGGCAGGTACCTGGACTTTTCTGGACAAGCTTTTTTTATGTTACAGTGGCAGAGAGCAGGGCACCACTAACACGTGGTGTATTGGAACCCATGAAGCAGAAAGATAGAGGTAACTCGGTAAGATTTTGGGGCTAGAGGGGTTCTTGAGAGAGGACGTCATATGCATTCCTTCCTGTGTGTCAGAACAAATGGAAGCTGTCCATGAAAGTCCTGTTACAGTGAGGCTTTTCAGCAGTGGGCTGCTGACCTCTTTCCTCTTGGGTCCCTAGGGCCAACCTGCAGTTCTGGCTTTCCTGGGGCTCTGTGGAGGGACTTGAGAGAGGAGTGTGATGGGTCCACACATGAGTCCTCATGCATGTGCCCGTGCATGCATGCTGGGTAGTTGGGGTGGTGAGTGGTGTTTGGAAGAAAGCTGCCTCTTAGAGATCCTTGGTGCCGGAGTTTGATGCCTCCAAGCCCTGCCTGATCCAGACCAGGTTGTTCTCTGTTCATGACAAGTGCTATTTTTGTCTTTCTCTTCCCTGGGTAGTTGGTAGATGTGAAGGTTTTAGAGAAGACCAAAGATGGGCTGGAGGTGGCTGTCCTGCCGCACAACATCCGTGCTTTCCTCCCCACATCTCATCTGTCGGACCACGTTGCCAACGGCCCATTGTTACATCATTGGCTCCAGGCAGGTGACATCCTTCACCGAGTCCTGTGTCTGAGCCAGAGCGAGGGGCATGTTGTATCCTTGACTGGTATCTGTGGAACAGAGGAAGGTGGGGGGTCATGGGCGCTTGGATGGGAAATTCTGGGGAAATTAGTTAGAAACCCCATGGGGAAAAGACAGCTATTTGACCTCAGAAATACCTCCACAAAACCAAACCAGTGACGAAGCCTGTGCTGTGGAAAGTAAGAGCAGGCCTGAGTAAGTGCTGCCAGCAGATGCTGTTGGTCAGGGTGGAGTAGCCTGAAAGGTCATAGAGAGGGGGACTTTAGGGGGCTGGAGAAGGAGGCCCAGTGGGCTGCTTGGGAGCACATCTAGCTTTTTGGGGGCTTTCAATGCTTGCCCCTTGGATTAGAACAATTAATACGGTGGCGTCTGTCCCCCTTTCCTCTTTTTTTTTCACTATGTGCCTTCTCCCCCCAGGGCTATAGGCTCAGGAATATTCCCTTTGGTCTTTGCATAGGTTCTTTGAAGGAGCTTCTGCTCACAGAATGTAAAGTTCATTCTCCTTGGAGTAAAAACGGGCAGAAGAGGGAAAATGAGTTCATCAGTGTGAAGAGGGAGTAGTAGAGGATTGTGTGATGGCTGATCCAGCTGTCAGACCAGGGGGATGAGCCATCCCTTTTTGGTCTCCTCTAGTAATCTGCAGATTAGTGAATCGGGAATGGAATAAAACCGTGATTCTCAGCTGTAGTGTGCAGTTGGGCCATGCAGATGGCTGAGTCACACCAAAGTTTCTAATTCAGTAGGTCTGGGTGGTGCTTGCGAACTTGCATTTCTCCCAGGTTTCAGGCAATGTTGATGCTGCTGGTCTGCACACTTAGAGAATTGCTGTAGGAGCAGAGGTCAGCCTGCAGTTCTGTCTTTCTCTGTGGAGAAAAGAGATGGGAGAGATGGACATTTCATCTGCCCTTTCTGGAACATTCCTTGATGAAGTACCACTAGCTTCTTTGCAGGAAGCCGGCCTTGGTCTCCACAGTAGAAGGTGGCCAGGATCCCAAGAACTTCTCAGAAATTCATCCTGGAATGCTGCTCATTGGTTTTGTGAAGAGCATCAAGGACTATGGCGTGTTCATCCAGTTCCCCTCAGGTCTTAGCGGACTGGCCCCAAAAGCTGTAAGTTCAACTCCATGTACAAGGGCTTTGAGGAGAAATACAAGGTCACAGAACCTGAGGGCGGGTGGGGAGGAATATTCTTTTTTTTATTTTTTGTATTTCATTCTTCTTCTTATTATTTATTTATTATTTTTTTGAGACAGTGTCGTTCTGTCTCCCAGGCTGGATTGCAGTGGTGTGATCTCTACTCACTGTAACCTCCGCCTCCTGGGTTCAAGCGATTTTCCTGCTTCAGCCTTCCAAGTAGCTGGTATTACAGGCACCCACCAACATGCCCAGCTTTTTTTTTTGAATGGTAGAGACAGGGTTTTACCATGTTGGCCAGGCTGGTCTTGAACTCCTGACCTTAAGTGATCCACCCGCCTTGGCCTTCCAAACTGCTGTGATTACAGGTGTGAGCTGCCACACCCGGCCAAGGATACTTTACTCTTTTGAAAGATTTTCAGGGACACCACTTAAGGTGTGTGTGACATAAAGGCACCTGGGAGGGGTGAGTGCAGCTGAGCTTTTGGCCCATGTTCCTCTTGCCCAGCTGTGTGACCATCTGGAGGAAGGACTCCTTTCCCACTCCACACTACACATTGAAGGCCTTGGTCTCCAGTGTGAAGATGACTGCACTTGTTTTTATTCTCAGCACATTTAGACAGGGAAATTGATCATCCTGAGCTACTGAGTACAGGTTTTGCAGACTTCTGAGGTTTTTCAGGTGTTAAGGGACCAGAATGTCCTTGAAATTATTACCCGCCCCCCACCCCCAAGTTCCCATGCACTTTTCAGGTGGGAACAATCCCAGCAGTCCCCTAGCGGAGCCTCCTAGTGTACCCGGCATGTCAGCTGAGGCCTGGGCGGGGATGGGACTCACCAAAGTCATGGAAGACAGTTGAGCAAATGGCGTGCAGCTGATTGCTGCCGCAGATCGTTCATCAGTATTTCTTCCCCTCTGTAGGCCTGTCTCCCTGGTGTTTTGCCTGGGAAAATCTCATTTGCATCCCCTGCCAGAAACATTTTTAAAATGGTAGCAGAGGGGAGGGCCCCTGAAACAAGCCCAGTGAGGGGCAGAGGGTTCCCGTGGGTTGTTGGGGTGAGGACAGCCCTGGTGTCTGCCTGGCTTGCCGTGAATGTGCCTTCTTGCCCGAGTGCCCTCTCCTGGAGGCTCTGGTTTTTTTGTTTGTTTGTTTTTTGTTTTTTTTTTTTGAGATGGAGTCTCACTCTGTCGCCCAGGCTGGAGTGCAGTGGTGCAATCTCCGCTCACTGCAACGTCCGCCTCCCAGATTCAAGTGATTCCCCTGCCCCAGCCTCCCAAGTAGCTGGGATTGCAGGTGCGTGCCACCACTCCTGGCTAATTTTTGTATTATTAATAGAGTCGGGGTTTCAGCATGTTGGTCAGGCTGGTCTGGAACTCCTGACCTCGTGATTCACTCGCCTCAGCCTCCCAGAGTGCTGGGATTACAGGCGTGAGCCACCGCTCCCAGCCAATCCGGAGGCTTTGTTTTTATGGAAGGGGAGTAGAGCTGTGTTCAGAGAGGGCTTGGGGGAGCTTCCTGGGCCCCATTTCCCCCCACTCACATCCCCCTTTCTGCGGACGTCAAGTGGGTTGTCTTAATGAAGACCTTTCCTCTTCTCATCTCCTGCCTGTTCTTCTCTTCAGATCATGAGTGACAAATTTGTAACCTCCACAAGTGACCACTTTGTTGAGGGCCAGACAGTAGCAGCAAAGGTGACCAATGTGGATGAGGAGAAGCAGCGAATGCTGCTGTCACTGCGGCTGTCGGACTGTGCTCTGGGGGACTTGGCTACCACCAGCCTCCTCCTCCTGAGTCAGTGCCTGGAGGAGCTGCAGGGTGTGCGCAGCCTCATGAGCAACCGAGGTGGGGCACCTGTGGGGCACCTGTGGGGCAGGGGAGGCAGGCCAGGGGTGGGAGTATGTGTTGTAAATTACACCTGTTGTTAGGTGAGTTGCTGGGCTTCCCAGAACATAAGAAAAAATTTTTTTGGTTAACTTTTTTTTTTAATGGAAGTATGACCTGCATAAAGTACACATTATTATTATTATTATTATTATTATCGAGGCCAAGTCTCACTCTGTCACCTGGGCTGGGGTACGGTAGCGTGATCTTGGCTCACTGCAACTTCCACCTCCTAGGTTCAAGCGATTTTCCTTCCTCAGCCTCTGGAGTAGCTGGGATTACAGGCACCTGCCACCATGCCTGGCTAATTTTTGTATTTTTAGAGAAGACAGGGTTTTGCCATGTTGGCCAGGCTGGTCTCAAAGTCCTGACCTCACGTGATCCACCCGCCCTGGCCTCCCAAAGTGCTGGGATTACAGGTGTGAGCCGCTGCGCCCGGCCATAGTGCATAGTTACTACGTGTGCAGCTTAATCAATGTTTATATTACACCCCTTTAAGATAAAGGCCATTACGAGCATCCTAGATGTCCCCTTCTCCCCACTGCCAGTCCAGAGTCAAAGTTTCCCTTAGTTCTGTGGCTTTATATTTGCATTTGTTGTGAATTCACTCACCTTTTCACCTTTCATTCCTTTATTCAGCAGATGAAATGGAACTGGGACCTGCCAGGCTTTGTAAGGGGTTATTATTCTGACCCTCTTAGACTTTGAACCATTGTGTGGGATTGTTGTAACTTTTTTTTTTTCTTTTTTTTTTTTTTTTGAGACGGAGTCTTGCTCTGTCGCCCAGGCTGAAGTGCAGTGTCCGGATCTCAGCTCACTGCAAGCTCCGCCTCCCGGGTTTACGCCATTCTCCTGCCTCAGCCTCCCGAGTAGCTGGGACGACAGGCGCCCGCCACCGCGCCCGGCTAGTTTTTTGTATTTTTTTTAGTAGAGACGGGGTTTCACCATGTTAGCCAGGATGGTCTCGATCTCCTGACCTCGTGATCCGCCCATCTCGGCCTCCCAAAGTGCAGGGATTACAGGCGTGAGCCACCGTGCCCGGCCGGATTGTTGTAACTTTAATGGAATTTCATAGCAGGAGGCTTGAGAGGGGACAGTGAAAATTCAGAAACCGAAGGAAAGCCTGTCTTCCTGGTATTTGTTGGCTACTCCCTTGAATTATGGTCAGGTAGGATTAGCAAGGGGCTTAGGTCTGTCTGCCTGTGACAAGAGTTTTTGTGGATACTGAACATTTTTGCAAAAAGTGATTTTACTTTGTCAGTGGTTCCAGTGCTCTACTGTCCTCCATGGTGACAGCACACTGCCAGAGGAAAAGAACAGTGAGAGTGTTGTTTCATGGTACTAATCCGTGTTTCCTTCGGGTCTCTGGCAGACTCTGTGTTGATCCAGACGCTGGCTGAGATGACCCCAGGAATGTTCCTTGACCTAGTGGTGCAGGAGGTGTTGGAAGATGGCTCTGTGGTATTCAGTGGGGGTCCGGTGCCCGACCTGGTCCTGAGAGCCAGCAGATACCATCGCGCGGGTGAGTGCTTCTGTCTTACCCATTGTGGTTGGTGGGAGGACCCTTTGTCCATTGCTCCCTCTCCTGGATATAGAATTTCTAAATACTTAGGGTAGATGAGTTGATTCCGTAGAGATTTTTGGCATGCCTACCTTGAGTGAATGCAGAGGCTTAGGTACGAATCCTTTAATTGTTACAATAGGGTAGATCTAGATTTTTATATATTAGGTTACGTAAATTAAGGCCCAACTGAGCTTGAACTATGGGCGATAGACCCTTGGTTTCCCTAATTATGGCCCGCATGGACCCAGGACGTGTGTCCTCTCTGCTTTCTTGGATCTAAGGGGTAGCAACTACACGTGAGAGGTGCTGCTCTCCCTTCACCCTGTTCCAGAAGGATAATCACACTGTGGTTCTGCACTGCAGGGCAGGAGGTGGAATCTGGGCAGAAAAAAAAGGTTGTGATCTTAAATGTTGATCTTTTGAAGTTGGAAGTGCACGTTTCCCTTCACCAGAACTTGGTGAATAGAAAAGCTAAAAAGGTAAGCTTGCTTCTGACTTCCATTTTCGTGGTTTCACATGATGTACCCTTCAACCCCACACTTCCAGTTCAGGAATTCCAACTCAGATGCCTGTAGTGAGGGTAGCCCTATGTCTGGATGGATCCAGGACACCCCCGGTTTAGACCTCTCATCCTGGTGTGGTTCATAGTGCTGATTTCTATTCTGGTTCTGGTGATAAGTTACATGGGCACTCCATCTTTAGGGCCAAACAAATAAATAGTGCAGGAGTGGAGCTGGCTGTGTGGGTAGGGAGTGGCTGGCCTGGGACTCTGACAAGCTCGGGAGTGCATGCCCAGCCCGCATGGGGCTGAGACTGTTCAGTCCTGCCCAATTGTTGCCAGTTGGGAATATCTGGGGCTACTGCTGCTTGATTTTTAAGAGAAGGCAGAATTTGGATTTTTATTTGAAATAAAAGCTGAAAATGTTGGAAACTTATTTTTTTAAAATAAGTTTGGCATGAGCCGAACAGCATGTCTGTGGGCAGTTCAGATCTCCAGGCTGTGCGTCCACACCCTCATCTGCCTTGTCTTCTGGACACTTGTGTGTGACATAAGAATGGGTTTGAGGGAAATCTCAAAATTATTATTTTTCTCTGGGTGATGAATGTATTTGATTATCGTCTAAAGCACTTATTAGGCACCTAGTTGCATAGAGTATGGTGCAGTATAGATACAATCCTTAATTTCTAGTTGCTTACAGTATTAATAGTTTAGAACAGACAGAGAGAGAATGGAGAGCAATACTAACCTCTCATTCAGTTTTCTAGCAGGACCCTGTACCGTTTTATCACCTGAGGGAAACGGGCATACAAGAGCATGAGCACAATTTGGATTCTGAGGAAAGAGAGGTTAGGTGCCTTGCACACAATAAGCTCTCAGTAATGACTCTATTCATTGCTTGGGTGGAAGAGTGATTAAATTGGGGATGGGGAGCTGCAGGACAGAGTCAGGAACCACAATGTCTGTAAGCTGAGAGAGCTGTTAGAGGTTGCAAGGCTGTGCATCAGAATTATCTCAATAACTTGTAAAATTCAGATTTAGTAGATCTAGGATAGGGTCTTGCAATTTAAGTTGAAAGCAAAACAAAACCAAGCCAAGGTAATTCAGAGGCAGCCCCATGAGTTTAGTGTACAGGAGAGAAAGCTAGGTCCAGGGAGTGAAGGCTAGTCTGTTCCAGCTCAGACCAGCCTTGGGTTCCCTAGCCTTGGGACCCCAGAGGGTTTCCTTAGCTATACCCTGCCCAGTGGGGCCATGAGTGAGTGACCATGCTGTGTAAACAGGAAAGCAGGGATGGTTGCTTTTCTCTCTTCTAGCTGAGGAAAGGCAGCGAACACCAGGCGATTGTGCAGCACTTGGAGAAGTCGTTTGCCATTGCCTCCTTGGTAGAGACTGGCCACCTGGCAGCTTTCTCCCTTACCTCTCACCTCAACGACACCTTCCGCTTTGACTCAGAGAAGTTGCAGGTGGGACAGGGTGTCTCCCTAACCCTCAAGACCACAGAACCAGGAGTGACTGGCCTTCTTTTGGCTGTGGAGGGGCCGGCTGCCAAGAGGACCATGAGGCCGACCCGGAAGGACTCTGAGACAGTTGATGAGGATGAAGAAGTGGATCCAGCTCTGACTGTAGGAACCGTAAAGAAGCACACCCTCTCCATCGGGGACATGGTGACAGGGACTGTCAAGTCCATTAAGCCCACCCATGTGGTTGTGACTCTGGAAGATGGCATCATTGGCTGTATCCATGCCTCCCACATTCTAGATGATGTTCCAGAGGGCATCTCTCCTACTACCAAACTGAAGGTTGGGAAGACGGTCACTGCCCGAGTGATTGGTGGGCGAGACATGAAGACATTCAAGTATGGAGGCTCACGGGGGTGGCCTGACTTCGAGGGGAGATTGTTGTTGAGGGAGGACTGGGAAAGTAGGCGGGCTCCAAAAAGTTGCATGTAAGTCAGATTCTCTTTTAGTTAACAAAAGGCATTCACCAAAGAATTGTTTTGCATGATTTTTTTTTTTTTTTTGAGACGGAGTCTTGCTCTATTGCCCAGACTGGAGTGCAGTGGCGTGATCTTGGCTCACTGCAAGCTCCGCCTCCCGGGTTCATGCCATTCTCCTGTCTCAGCCTCCCAAGTAGCTGGGACTACAGGCACCTGCCACCATGTCCGGCTAACTTTTTGTGTTTTTAATAGAGATAGGGTTTCACCGTGTTAGCCAGGATGGTCTCCATCTCCTGACCTTGTGATCCGCCCACCTCTGCCTCCCAAAGTGCTGGGATTACAGTGCATGATTCTTTTTAAAAATGTGGAATATATGGTGTGGTTGTTAAGAACGGGTTCGGAGTCAAACCTGGGTTTGAATTCTAGATTAACTGTGACCATGTGGCAGTAGCTACTTGACTCCAAATTTTATTTTCTTACTTTTTTTTTTTTTTTTTTGAAACAGAGTCTCGCTGTCACCCAGGCTGGAGTGCAGTGGCACGATCTTGGCTCACTGCAAACTCCATCTCCCAGGTTCATGCCATTCTCCTGCCTCAGCCTCCCGAGTAGCTGGGACTACAGGCGCCCATCACCACGCTCAACTAAATTTTTGTATTTTTAGTAGAGACGGGGTTTCACCGTGTTAGCCAGGATGGTCTCAATCTCCTGACATGATCCACCCACCTCGGCCGCCCAAAGTGCTGGGATTATAGGTGTGAGCCACCGCGCCTGGCCTATTTTCTTAATATGTAACGTGAGAATCATGGTAGCGACTACCTTGTAGGGCCATGGTGAAGACTGAAAGAGAGAATGTGTAGTCTGTTCTTTGCCTAGTGAGTTGCCTGCCTCGGTTACTGTGCTGTATACATCTGCAGTTGTCATAATCCATTCTCCACATCCCACCTTAATTATCCTCATTTGCTTTAAATCTTGTGCCACATGTTACTGTAGCAGAAATTACTGCTATAACAAGAACAGCAAAAGAAGAATTCAAAGTCTGGCCAATAATTTGCATATTAATTTCAGTAGCCAACTGTGAGGTCTTCAGTAAGTCATTTATCCTCTAAATAAAGACCTCAGTTTCCTTATTTTTAGAACGAAAGAATTGGAGTATATAGACTGTAAGGAAAATTGTTTTCAGGATCTGATATGACAGTCCTAAAAGATCAGGCCAGGCACAGTGGCTCACGCCTGTAATTCCAGCACTTTGTGAGGCTGGTGGATCACCTGAGGCCAGGAGTTCGAGACCAGCCTGACCAATATGGTGAAACCCCTTCTACTGAAAAATCAAAAACTAGCCGGGCACAGTGCCCATAGTCCCAGCTACTCGGGAGGCTGAGGCAGGAGAATCACTTGAACCCGGGAGGCGGAGGTTGTAGTGAGCTGAGATCATGCCATTGCACTCCAGCCTGGGCAAGAGAGTGAGACTCTGTCTCAAAAAAAAAAAAAATCGGATGAGGCTGGGTGTAGTGGCTGAACCCTGTAATCTCAGCACTTTGGGATGATGAGGGAGGTGGAAAACTTGAGCCCAGGAGTTCAAGACCTGCCTGGGCAACATGGTGAGACCCCATCTCTACAAAAAATAAAAATAAAAATTAGCCGGGCATGGTGGCATACACCTATAGTCCCAGCTACTTGGGAGGCTGAGCTGGGAGGATTGCTTGAGCCCAGGAGGTTGAGGCTATTCCAGTGTGGGTGACAGAGTGAGACCTTGTCCCAGAAGGAAAAAAAAAAAAAAAAAAGATCAGATGAACCTACTCCTTACTATTAACTGCAAAGGTTGGGGATGGAAACTTTCCCTTCAGTGGTGGTGTGACAGTGGAACAGGGTGCTTTTGTGAGCTTGGTTTGGTGGAGAGTAGAGAGAAATCCTGACCTACAGATTACTGTGTTACAGAGATGAAGAGAAATGATTCAGCTTATTTGTTTCTCCAGGTTTCTCCCAATAAGTCACCCCAGATTTGTTCGAACCATCCCGGAGCTGAGTGTTCGGCCAAGGTGAGGGGACGTTAGCAGTACTGTCTCATGGAAGGAGCACTGGGCTTTGGAATTAGGAATCCTGAGTTAGAATCTTGATTTTACCAGTGTTAGGATTTATTTTTGCCTTTCTCTGTCCAAGTTTTCTTGTTTCTCCAGTGGGGGTATTTGGTTCTCTTAGGGCTAGAGGGATCATATGAAAATTAATGCAAAAGCTGTGTACAGGTTTTAATTACCAGTTTAAAGCCTGGTTTCAGTTCTGTTTGTCAGCATGTCACAAAAAGAAACATTTTTACTCTCAACCCAATTTTCTATAACCCAGTAATTCCCTAAATAAGCAAAATGTATCCAAGAATATCTGTTATTTCAACCTGGACGACTGCTTGGTGGGCTGGAAGCTGAGCTAGAATTTCAGGTCATGCTGGGGTAGATTCTGTAGAGAAGAGTGTTCCGTAAGATACCATGTGGGGAGGAGAACGAGGAGTTCTCTAAAAGAACCCAGCCTCTCAGATGGATAGACCCTTAGTGAATAAAGCTAGATGCGTATGACCTTAATTAAGAAAGGTTCTGCGGCTCAGTCCTGAGATCCATCCAGCTTGTAAATCTTAGGCACCTAGAGATTTACAGAACAGCCTCCAGAGTAATTTCCAGGGCCAGACACTGGCTCACCTGTAATCCCAGCACTTTGGGAGGCTGAGGCAGGTAGATTACTTGAGGTCAAGAGTTCCAGACCAGCCTGACCAACATGGTGAAACCCCGTCTCTACTAGAAATACAAAATTAGCTGGGTGTGGTGGCGGGCGCCTGTAATCCCAGCTACTTGGGAGGCTGAGGCAGGAGAATCACTTGAATCTGGGAGACCGAGGTTGGAGTGAGCCGAAATCTTGCCGTTGTGCTTCAGCCTGGGCAACAAAAGCGAAACCCGTCTCAGAAGAAAAAAAAAAAACCACAAAGGAAATATTCCTGGCACATTGAGTTTCAGATGCTAATAACACTTTTGGGACTTCAAAGTAAGCCCTAAACTAAAGTTTCAGAATAATAAGATTTGGGGGATGAATTACATTCCTATTTGTTAACTCTGTGGTTTCCTTAGTTTTGTAGATTTTGATTGTGTTTACCCTCCAGTCTTTGTTGGAAAATGAAGAAACCTCTTCATATTAATGGTTTCAGCCTGCAGTATCTTCACCTCTGACATGTGATGTCTTGTTTTAATTAAACCCTTAATTAGGGTTGAGGTTAAGTAGTTTATTCAAACTAAGGATAGATATCTTAAATTAACAAATACACAGGGGATGAGTCAGTGGACTCTGTGGGAACACCGAGATCCTAAATGTTTTTTGATCCTAAGAGTACTGAGGGAACCCCTCATTAACACTGCTGGTGTTGGAAGACTATGGTATGAGCCAGAGTGGGGGTACTTGGCTGTAGCAGAGTGGGCCACGTCAGGAATTCAGTGGATTTGTTAAGGAGGTGGGAGATGTAGAGTTATAATAACAGATAGACAGATGGCCAGACACACTCCCAGACAGATGGCCAGACATCTTCCACTTCCTCCATGGACCTTTGTTGTACTGTGACTTGTTTTAATCTTAAGGCTCTTGAGAAACATAGTGAATTTCTCATGCTTATGTTTTAAAATAAATATTTTGAAGTCAGGATGAAAAACATTTAACTGATGGTTTTGACTTAAGGGAGGAATTGTAGCTGTATTTTTATTTCCCATTTTGTATGGGGATCTCGTGCAGAACTGGTGCAGAAAGAGAATGCTGTCTGTTCTAGAGCTGAGTTCAGAGGTGTTGGGGGCACTCAAGGTTAAGATTCATCTTACCTGGTTACTCCTCTGGAGGGCTGGGAGGAAAGAGGCAAGGCCATTCAGGAGTGTTAGAAGGTGTCTCTGGCACTCCTGTTAGCCAGTGAGTTTTCTCATAGGTCCCCATTTAGTACTGCCAAGCCTGGTTTTTTCAGGGGTTGCTCTTTTTGCAGAGGAAGTTTCAAATCACTTCAGGAAAAGAACAAAGGATAACACGTACCTGTATATGTGGTGGGTTTGGTTTGGTTTGGTTTAAATAACAGAAATTTGTTTTCTCACAATTTTGGAGGCTAGAAGTCTGAGGTCAAGATGTTGACAGGTTTTGTTTCTTCTAAGGCCTCTCTCCCTGTCTTACAGATGGCCATCTTCTCCCCATGTCTTCACGTGGTCTTCCTTTCATATGTCTCTGTGTCCTCATCTGTCATTTAAAAAAATTATAGTAACAACACATACATTTACCCTCTTCACAGTTTTCAGATGTACATTACAATATTGTTAACTAAATGCATGTTGTACAGAAAATCTCTAGAAGCTTTTTGTTTTGCGTGACTGAAACTATACCTATTGAACAGCAACTCTGCTTCTCCCTCTCTTCCGCCCTTGGCAACCACCATTTCCCCTTCAATCCCGGTGAATCTGACTATTCTAGGTACCTCATATAAGTGGAACACATACAGTATGCATCCTTTTGTGACTGGCTTATTTCACTTAGTGTAACGTCTTCAAGGTTTATCCATTTTGCAGCATGTGTCAGAATGTCCTGTCTTGTCTTTTTTCTTTTTTTAGAGACAGGGTCCTGTTCTGTCACCCAGGCTGGAGTGCAGTGGCGTGATCATGACTCACTACAGCCTTGACCTTCTGGGCCCAAGTGATCCCCCTGCCTCAGCCTCCCGAGTAGCTGGGACCATAGGCATGCACCAACATGCCTGGCTAATTTTTTTTTGTAAAGATTGAGTTTTGCCTTGTCGCCCAGGCTGGTCTCAAACTTCTGAGCTCAGGCAATCTGCCTGCCTCGGCCTCCCAAAGTGCTGGGATTACAGGCATGAGCCACTGTGTCTGGCATATCCAGTCTTTTCAAGGCTGAATAATATTCCGTTGTACATATATGCCACATTTTGTTTATCCACTCATTGGTCAATGGACATTTAGGTTGCTTGTGCCTTTTGGCTATTGTTTGAACATGAGTGTGCAAATATCTCTTTGTGATCCTGATTTCAGTTCTTTTGAGTATATTCCACCTATAAGTGGAATCGTTGGATTGTATGGTAATTCTGTTTTTCTGAGAAACTTCCATACTGTTCTCCATAATCGCTGCACCATTTTACATTCTCATCAACTGTGCACAAGGGTTTCTGTTTCTCTACATCCTTGCCAACACTTGTTATTTTCTTTCTTTTTTTTTTTTTTAATAGTGGCCATCCTAATGGGTATAAGGTGATATCTCATTGTGCCTTTAATTTGCTTTTTGTGATAATTGGTGATGTTGAGCATCTTTTCATTTGCTTGTTGGCCGTTGGTATATCTTCTTTGGAGAAATGTCTATTCAAGTCCTTTCTCTCTTTTTGTTTTTAGGCGGAGTTTTGCTCTTATTGCCCAGGCTAGAGTGCAATGGCACAACCTCAGCTCACTGCAGCCTCCACCTCCTAGGTTCAAGTGATTCTCCTGCTTCCGCCTCCTGAGTAGCTGGGATTATAGGCACCTATCACCATGCCCAGATAATTTTTTTTTTTTTTTTAATTTGAGACGGAGTCTCACTCTGTCACCCAGGCTGGAGTGCAGTGGCGTGATCTCGACTCACTGCAAGCTCCGCCTCCCGGGTTCACGCCATTCTCCTGCTTCAGCCTCCCGAGTAGCTGGGTCTACAGCACTCACCACCACGCCTGGCTAATTTTTTGTATTTTTAGTAGAGATGGGGTTTCACTGTGTTAGCCAGGATGGTCTTGATTTCCTGACCTTGTGATCCACCCGCCTCAGCCTCCCAAAGTGTTGGGATTACAGGTGTGAGCCACTGCGCCTGGCCATTTTTTTTTTCTGAGATGGAGTCTTGCACTGTCGCCCAGGCTGGAGTGCAGTGGTGCAGTCTCGGCTCACTGCAGGCTCTGCCTCCCGGGTTCATGCCATTCTCCTGCCTCAGCCTCCCGAGTAGCTGGGACTACAGGCACCCGCCACCACGCCTGGCTAATTTTTGTATTTTTTAGTAAAGACGGGGTTTCATCATGTTGACCAGGCTGGTCTTGAACTCCTGACCTCGTGATCCACCCGCCTCGGCCTCCCAAAGTGCTGGGATTACAGGCGTGAGCCACAGCACCCAGCCTCCAGCTAATTTTTTGTATTTTTAGTAGAGACAGGGTTTCATCATGTTGGCCATGCTGGTCTCAAACTCCTGACCTTAGGTGACGTGCCTGCCGTGACCTCCCAGAGTGCTGGGTCAATTCTTAACTTTACTAGATAGGAAAGTTCCCATTTTCTACATTAGGGAGCACTTGCTATTGTATTTTACAGATTTACTAACATTACTTGTAGCATTTTATTGATGAGTTTGGTTCATTTGGGCTTAGAAGTTATTTGAATTGGTAAGTAGGGGTGGCAGTTCTGTGATTCCTTCGAAGTGATTGTGGACCGGTAACTTTCAGGCTACATTCCTTTGTGGCTTTTCTGAGAAGAAAAAAGAAAAAGGCTGAGTGCCGTGGCTGACATCCATAATCCCAGCACTTTGGGAGGCCAAGGCCAGTAGATCACTTGAGGTCGGGAGTTCGAGACCAGCCTGGCCAACATGGTGGCTTTGTCTTTACTAAAAATACAAAGAAATTAGCCAGGTGTGGTGGCAGGTGCCTGTAATCCCAGTTACTTGGGAGGCTGAGACATGAGAATCACTTGAACCTGGGGGTGGAAGTTGCAGTGACCTGAGATTGTGCCACCACACTGCATCCTGGGTGACAAACCAAGACTCTGTCTCAAAAAAAAGAAAAAAAAATGAATGCTCCTTTTATTTAAAAAAAAAAAGAAAATCAAGAAAATGCTAATGGAAGCATAGGGCAGAGAGCCCTGGATTTTGAGTCAGAAGCCCTGACTTGAACTACTGGTTTAATAGCATAAAATGGGCTTAATATCTACCCTGCTGAACTCACACAGTTGTCAAATTCAGTGAGAGAATTTTTGAATGCAGTTTTGCAAACTAAAGCAACAAAGTATTATGAAAGAAGTAAAACAATTTTGTTTCCTGAGTTTATAAAGGCTATTGTGGGCTACCTTCTTTAAAAGCAGCTTGTTCATAAGTAGGTGAATGAAATGGAAAAGATTAGCCTTGGGCCAGTATTGTGGACATTCCCCTTTGAGGAGTGAAACGGCCTTGGAGGGTGGGTGTGAGTAGGGGAGTCCTGTACAGTCAATCCATAGCCACTTGGGAGAGATGGTTTCAAACTCGAAGTCTTATCCAGTGCTGGGTTTACTCTTTACATTTCCTTTCTGCAAACAGTGAGCTGGAGGATGGCCACACTGCTCTTAACACTCACTCTGTTAGCCCTGTGGAGAAGATTAAACAGTACCAGGCCGGCCAGACTGTTACTTGCTTCTTAAAGAAGGTAAGAAGTTTTGCCACTCGGCAATGAGATGTCATTCTTCTTTCAGAAGAAACGATCGTGACATTGGAGAAAAAAGCCATTAGCAGAGAAACGCATTTGAGTCTGTGCTACCATGCTGGGTTTGTGGGAGACAGTACATGGCCTCTGCCACTAAAGAACTTCTGGTCTAATTAGGGAGCTAAAATACGGCTTACACACGATTAGCAAGCAGCTCATAATTCAATATATTGGTAGATTAATTGTAGAAATGGAAAGCAAAATATAGGGCAAGATTTAGAATATAAATGTATATAGTTTGGATTTTAGATTCATGCTTTTCATGAAGTTCAGGTGCACTGTAAAACAACATGAAATTGGGTGCCAGATTATGTGTTCCAACCCCATCTGGAACAGGAGTTCAAAAAGGAAAGAAAGCAACCTGTACTGGTTGAAACATAGGAGAGGCGGCTGGATTGGGTTTGACCTTGAAGAATAACACGTCTCCATTGTTGCCAGATTCCTCTTTGATGAGCATCTCTGAGCATGATCGTCACTGATGCTTGATCCCTTCAGTTACCTATTGTCTATAGACATTCATATGCCCCAGATGCCTTAGCGTAGCAGATAAGGCTCTTCATAATCTGACTCTCCATGTACCTTATGTGGCAGTTATTCTGAAAAGCTTCTCTGTCTTTTTCCCTTCCTGTCTTTATTTGTGCTGGTTTCTACATCTGGAGTACCTTCTATTCCGGTTGTCTACTGCCCTTCAAGCTTCAGCACAGATAACCTTCCCCCTTTACTAGTTACTGTAGCATGTTGTACTTCCTACATGTTGCTTGCTGTTGCAGTTATTTGCATACTGATTTGACTTACTGTTTGTAGGCTGTAATCTCCTTGAAGGCAGGTCCTGGCTTTTATTTATCACTATGATGCCATGTACACAGAAGCTGCTTGATAAATGATTTGTTAAATTGACTTGAAAATTTGAGTACGTATTTATGGCCGGGCGCGGTGGCTCACGCCTGTAATCCCAGCCCTTTGGGAGGCCGAGGTGAGCGGATCACTTCACGTCAGGAGTTCGAGACCAGCCTGGCCACCATGGTGAAACCCCGTCTCTACTAAAAATACAAAAAATTAGCTGTGCCTGGTGTGCGTGCCTCTAATTCCAGCTACCCTGGAGGCTGAGGCAGAAGAATCACTGAAACCCAGGAGGTGGAGATTGCAGTGAGCCGAGATTGCCACCACTGCACTCCAGCCTAGGAGACAGAGCGAGACTCTGTCTCAAGAAAAAGAGAAAATTGGAGTGTGTATTTAGGGCAAGACACTGCATAAATAGTGAAGGATCCAAATTGGTTTAGAAATAAAAAATTGGCCCCTGGAGATGGTTAACAATCACTGGACACAGCTGAGCTTGGAGGAGGCTACAGAGGTCTGTGGGATTGGTTCTCCAGCTTGAGGTCATCTCTGGAGTCTCTCTTGCTTCCTGGTCAGCTGAGGCCCTGGGAGAGATGCATATTCTGCTAGGCTGGCAAAGACTCTGAGCTGGAGTCTGAGGGAAGCTGGTGAGAAGTGGAGGTTGGGCAAGGGCAGTGGGATGGAAGGGTGGATTCCTGTTCCTTGGAAAAGTATTGTATTGGAGCCCTTTCCACCTTATAGTTTTAGGAAAGTTTCGATGACGGGAAACCTTGTATTTGTATTTGCCCTACTCTGGTTCCTTTTTTTCCCTCAGTACAATGTGGTGAAGAAATGGCTTGAGGTGGAGATTGCCCCAGACATCCGGGGGAGAATTCCCTTATTGCTCACTTCTCTGAGCTTCAAGGTCAGTGTGCTTGAGATCCCTGGAGAGGGGACCCAAGCTCCCTAAGCTTGGCTCAGTGTCTGGTGTATGGGTTCACAGTGGGTTTAAGGAACCTTGTTCTTATTTAAGGATTGGTTTGGGAGATACTTGCTATGGAGACTTAAATGCTATGGTTTTGGATAAATGACAGCCTTTCTTCAAGCTTCACAGGAGTTTTCTTATCCTTCCAGGTTCTGAAGCATCCAGATAAGAAGTTCCGGGTTGGCCAGGCCCTGAGGGCCACCGTTGTTGGCCCAGATTCCTCCAAGGCCTTCTTATGCCTGTCCCTCATAGGTGTGGGAATGAAACAGTGCCTGGTCGGGGAAAGGAAGTGGCGGGAAGGGGTGGGATGGGTTTTCAACTTTTGCTCAAGTTGGAGGACCCCTTCAGTATTGGAATCCTCAGAAAGCCTGGTGTGGGACCTTCTTGGAACAATTCTCTTGGGCTTAGCTCTGGCCCAGTTACTTCGCTACTCTCTGAGTTACCTTTACCTACACAGGTGTTTTTCTCAAGTCCGTGGGAAAGAGTTGTCTACCACTTGGCCCTGGGGTTCTTGGCTGCATGACAGGGTGATCTCAGTCTAGATGGTTCTGGATCATTCAGCCCGGATACCCCAAGTCTGGGCAGCCTCCACCATCCCCAGCCTGTGTGTGGCCAGCATTCCTGCTCCTCCCTTAGCTCATATCCTCTTCCCTGAATCAGGTTGGTTCTTCCACCAGGTCCTCACAAGCTTGAGGAAGGGGAAGTGGCCATGGGCCGAGTGGTGAAGGTGACTCCCAATGAGGGACTGACCGTCTCCTTCCCCTTTGGGAAGATAGGAACAGTCAGTATATTTCACGTGAGTGACTCCTACTCCGAGACGCCCCTGGAAGACTTCGTCCCCCAAAAGGTTGTCAGGTGAGCCAGGTGTTCTTTCTCTTTTCACCTGTCTGTGGAATTGGTGTATTTTTTTTAAAAATGTCGTTGTAATACATGACTTTTTATCAGAAAAAACAGGTTTATGAAATAGAAAATGAAAATTTCTGTCACCTCTCTGTTTCTCTACCACTTTTTGCCATTATGTACTTTGACTTCTATCTTTCTAGACTTTAATGCATATATATAGTTTTTCTTTATATAAATAATAGAATATCATTTTATATATTGTTTTTTTCTCATAGCAGTTTATCATGGATTTTTTTCCTTTTCCATGCTAATATATCAAAATCTGTTTTGTCCTTTTACCTTATTTTAAAACGTTTGTTTAGTATTCTGGGGTTTTTTTAATTGAAATTTATGTGACCAATTCTCTGTTGATAGACAATACTGTTTTTTGATAGACAATAATGTTGAAGGATCTTTGTACATATATTTGGTTTTTGTTTTTTTTTTTTAAATTGAGAAGAGTCTGGCTAGAGTGCAGTGGCATAAGATAGTCTGGAGTGCAGTGGTGCGAGACACAGTCTTTTTTTTTTTTTTTAACTGTGACAGATTGCAGTGCATAGGCTAGAGTGCAGTGGCGCGATCTCAGGTCACTGCAGTCTCCTCCTCCCAAGTTCAAGCAGTTCTCATGCCTCAGCCTCCCAAATAGCTGGGATTACAGGCATGTGCCACGACGCCTGGCTAATTTTTGTACTTTTAATAGAGACTAGGTTTTGCTATGTCAGCCAGGTTGGTCTTGAACTCCTGACCTCAGGTGATCTGCCCACCCCGGCCTCCCAAAGTGGTGGGATTACAGGCGTGAGCCATGGTGCCTGGCCCTTTTGCATATATTTGGATACTAATACAGGTATGTTTGGTAAATAAATTCCTAGAAGTGAAATTGATGGGTTACATGCCCTCCAAAATGACTGTGTTAATTTATGTCCCCACTAACAGTAAATATGACTGTCCATTTCTCATACCACTGTTGGCACTGGATATTTTAAATTTGTATCTTAGCCATTGGTTCAGCAAAAATTGGTCTCTTGTTTTTTTCTTTTTCTTTTTTTTTTTTTTTTTGAGACAGAGTCTTGCTCTGTCCTCCAGGCTCGAGTGCAGTGGCTCAATCTCGGCTCACTGCAAACTCCACCACCTGGGTTCACGCCATTCTCCTGCCTCAGCCTCCTGTGTAGCTGGGACTATAGGCACCCACCACCACTCCCGGCTAATTTTTTGTATTTTTAGTAGAGATGGGGTTTCACCGTGTTAGCCAGGATGGTCTCGATCTCCTGATCTCGTGATCCACCCGTCTCAGCCTCCCAAAGTGCTGGGATTACAGGTGTGAGCCACCACGCCCGGCTTCTTTTTTTTTTTTTTGGACAGAGTCTCGCTGTGTTGCCCAGGCTGGAGTGTAATGTCACAATCTTAGCTCTGGGGTTTTTTTTTTTTTTTTTGAGACAGAGTCTTGCTCTGTCACCCAGGCTGGAGTGCAGTGGCACAATCTGGGCTCACTGCAACCTCTGCCTCTTGAGTTCAAGTGATTCTCAGCCACCCAAGTACCTGGGATTACAGGCGTTGTGCCACCACACCTGGCTTATTTTTCTGTTTTTAGTAGAGACAGGGTTTCACCATGTTGGCCAGGCTGGTCTCAAACTCCTGGGCTCAAATGATCCACCTGCCTTGGTCTCTCAAAGTGCTGGGATTACAGACGTGAGCCACCGCACCCAGCCAATTCGAGTTTTGAAGACTGTTTTAATAGCCTGAATAAACTAAACTTGAGGAGACAGATTTCAGCTGGATCCAGTAGTCAACTGACAGTAGAGTAGATGCCCTTGGAGGCAGAGACTGGAAAATAACTGCCCTCTCCTGTCTCAGCTGTCCCAGCCACCAGCACCTACCTGCCTAAATTCTCAACCACTGACAACCACTGCACAGCACAGACATGCCCAGGGCCTGGGAGAAGACAAAGAATGAGTCCTAGAGTCTGGTTTCTCTTGAGGTTTAGATAATGAGGTTGTGGTTTTAAATGTGTTTTATTGTGGCCAAGCCTACGATAAATTCCTTGCCTAAAGGTAGACTGCCCCTTGAGGCCCTGTCCCGCTCTGACGGCTGTGATGCCAAGTTATCAAAGGCAGACATCTGTCGTGGGAAAATTTGGACTGGGGATTGTTGCTGAGATCCTTTCTACCTCTAAGATTCTGTATATTACGGTTTGGGACTACTAATTGCCATTTTAGATGAAATGTTTAGAGATGCAACCCTGCTGTCCCTCCTGGAAGCCTTGCTAACCCGCCTCCTCCGAACTGCTCTTGTGTGTCTGCGGTAGTACCTAGCTGATCCCTTGGGCATGTTCTCCTGGGGTTAGTGTGTCTCTCTGCTGAGATCAAACGTTCTCAGGATCTAACACAGAGCTGGTTCTTCTTTTAAGGACATACCGTATGCCTCTGTGAGACTTTCTTTTATTCCCTCCTTCCCACCCTCCTTCCCTTTCTTTCTTTCTCAGGGTCTTACTCAGTTGCCCAGGCTAGAGGGCAGTGGTGTGATCGTAGCTCACTGCAACCTCAAATTCTTGGGCTCAAACAATTCTCTGTCCTCAGCCTCCCAAGTAGCTGGGACTACAGGTGTGTGGCACCACACTTGGCTTTTTTAAAAAAATTTTTTGTAGAGACAGGGTCTCGCTCTGCTGCCCAGACTGGTCTTGAGCTCCTGGCTTCAAGCAGTCCTTCTCCCTTGGCCTCCCAAAGTGTTAAGATTACAGGTGTGAGCCACTATACCTGGCCCCAAGAAGAGTGGGTCGCGTTATTTCTATGTAATAGACTAGTGAACTGAAGCCCACAGAGGTGACGTGACTTGTCCAGAGTCCCTCAGCAGGTTTTCAACAGAATGAAAAAACATGACCAAAGTCTCCTGTCCCCTCACTTGTGCCTATTGGTCAGCCTGGAGGAGAGGAAGCTGAGGCCCTTTGCTGTTCACTGATGCTGAAAATTGAGTGTTTCCTTCTCTTTTGCCTTCATTCAGATGTTACATCCTGTCCACTGCAGACAGCGTATTGACTTTGTCGCTGCGATCATCCAGGTGGGTTTCTGTGTTGTTGGAACAAGAAGGGAGGAAGACCCACTTAGGATCGAGGGGAGGCTACATGTATCTGACACGGAATTTTGGGTTTCCCACCTTGTCTGTTCATCACTTTTTATCCTGAACCTCTTTTACCCAGAAAAGCTGAGGCTGTTCAGATTGCCGTAAGAATCCTGTCTGCTCAGGCTCTTATTTCCCAGGGAAAGGGTCAGATACCCAAATGTGGGTGTCCAAGGTTGCAGATGGTTGTCCTGGTGAGGGGGGATGCTTTAGCCTCCAGGGTTCCATTGTAGGGGTGAGTGTGCCATGTATGGAGTTGGCTTGAGGTCAGCTTGCTCTGTGGTTAGACATCGATGTTAATGAGGCCAAGGCTTTAGGTTTGACCTCTCTGGCTTGGTCTGCCTCTCCCCCTTTCTATATAGCTGGCTCCCAGGTACCTGCCTCTGGCCTGGCAAGATGTTAGGAGACAGTAGAGTGGGGCTCTAAAGGTTATATCCTACTGATAGGTCCAGAGTCATATTCTTATTTACTAAGTATGATGGTTGCAGGTATATTGGGGTGGCATGGGACAGTGGGGGTTAAAGATGTGCATGTAAACCTTTTATTCCTTTAGAACAAACCCGGAGACGAAAAGCAAAGTAGAAGATCCAGAGATTAACTCCATCCAGGATATTAAGGAAGGGCAGCTTCTGAGGGGCTACGTGGGGTCCATCCAGCCGCATGGTGTGTTCTTTCGGTGAGTGAGGGGGGGTCTACACCCAGACCCAAGTGCCTTCCCTGAGCCTGTCTTGCTCTGGGGTCCATGTGTTCCTCAGTCAACTTCTTTGATGGGAATATAAAGGGAGGAGAGTTTATGAGTCCCCCCTAGTTTTTAAAATTCCAAGTTTTCTAATACTTTTAAAACAAGTGTTATTTGGTGTTTTGGACAAAGAATATGGCATTTCTAATTTCTGTTCTAAATAAATCTGGGGCGAGGCACAGTGGCTCACGCCTGTAATCCTAGAGCTTTGAGAGGCCGAGATGAGAGAATTGCTTTGAAGGCCAGGAGTTCAAGACCAGCCTGGGCAACAAAGCAAGACCCCCATGTCTCACAAAAAAATTGAAAAATTAACCAGGTGTGGTAGCATGAGCCTGTAGTCCCAGCTCCTTGGAAGGCTGAGGCAGGAGGATTGCTGGAGCCCAGAAGTTCGAGGTTACAGTAAGCTATGATCGTGCCACTGCACTCCAGCCTAGAGGCAGTGATACCCTGTGTCTAAAAAAATTAAATTTAAATTTAAAAATAAATACATAAATGTGGACGTTCTGTTGTACTGTTTGATCATGATTTGTAAGTATTCATTCTGTGAAATCACCTCATGTTTACAAGCACCGGATACTGCAGCCTTCCCTGCCATGCTGTTTCTGCACTTTCTCCTCTTCTCCCAGCAGTTTGTGATTTATATATTGTGATGCCATGATGTGGGGTAAAAAATGCCCTCAATCATATCTTCATTATGCCTGATGATTTTTTTCTAGTTTACAAAGCCCACTTTATCCTGCTGAATGCCAGCAACTTATGTCTGTCACAAATCCTTGTCACAACTTGAGTCCTTGTGAGAGTGAAGTCCCGAGGCCTGGTTGGAATTCTGTTGTTGCATTTATGACCACAGGACTCTTGCCTCTTGCCTTTTAGCCTTGGCCCCTCCGTTGTGGGTTTGGCTCGGTACTCACATGTCTCCCAGCACAGCCCGTCCAAGAAAGCGCTTTATAACAAACACCTCCCCGAAGGGAAGCTGCTCACAGCCAGGGTCTTACGGTAGGTGCCTTCCCGTTCTCGCTCTCTCTGTAATGGGAATCAAACCCCTTTCTCCAGGAGCCCTGGGAGGAGATTTCAGGGTGAACTGTAAACACAATGGCTTGCGTAGTGGTGTTCAGATGAATAAAAGGCCTTTGTTTGGAGCCTTCTCCCCCAGTGCCTGTGAAAACAGGTGGTAACTCATCTCTGCATAGCCCCTGTTGTTGGGGATGGGGGAGGGGGCATCATATCTACCCCCTGTATTTTTCTACTAAGCATGAAAAATTGTGCAAATCATTCTTGAGAATATTGAATGAACTCCCAAGGCAGATGGGGCAGGGCCCGGAATCGTGGGCTGATCAGGAGGAAGAAGGCCTGGGCCGCCTGCTGTGCCCTCTGCTTTTTATGGTGTCTTCACCTCCCCCTGTCTCGCTCTGTCATAGCCTTAACCACCAGAAGAACCTGGTAGAGCTGTCTTTCCTCCCGGGAGACACTGGGAAGCCAGACTTGCTTTCTGCTTCCCTGGAAGGGCCACTTCCAAAGCAAGAGGAGAGGAAAACAGAGGCTGAGGAGAGAGACCAGAAAGGGGAAAAGAAAAATCAGAAAAGGAACGAGAAGAAGAACCAGAAGGGGCAGGAGGAGGTGGAGCTGCCCAGCAAGGAGAAGCAACAACCCCAGAAGCCACAGGCGCAGAAGCGGGGCGGGCGGGAGCGCCGGGAGTCTGGGAGTGAGCAGGTGAGGTCCTGCGGAGGGCTGTGGCTGCCTGTCCTCCTCCTGGAGGGACAGCCGCAAGGGCATGGGGACAGGGCACCCGCTGGGGCAGAGGGAGGGTGTCGCCTGGGGCTGCAGGAGGATGCTCCCAGGCATTCTTCCACCTGGCCTCTCAGGAAAGAGTGAGCAAGAAGCCAAAGAAAGCCAGCCCGTCAGAGGAGGACGACAGCCTTATGGACGTGTACTATCGGGAGGGAAAAGAGGAGGCAGAAGAGACGAATGTGCTGCGCAAGGTGAGGGCAATGTCGCAGGGAGGGGAAAGGCTGTTCCAGGCAAGGGAAGAGCTGGGCTGTCCTCCGCCTCGTCCTCTTTTACTTCACTTCCTATAAAATATGAAAGTGGGGGCTGTCAGTTGCCTCCGTTGACCATAAGCAACTTGAGGACAAGGGACCCTTTTTACCCAGAGAAGGTTGCATAAAATAAATTCTAAGGAATGTTTATTGGGTGGAACTGAATTAAATTAGGAGGCTGGGCAGATAAAGAGGAGGCTGAGTTGTTCTGAGCCTGTATCCTCCAAAAGATGAGAATAGTAATACCTGGGCTGAGAGGACTGGGTATGGGATGGCTCATACCTGTTTGGGCAGGGCCTCCCTGCCACCCTCAGAATTCTTGTCATATCTCTGTCCCAGCTCTACTGTTATTTTTGTTTTTATTATTTTGAGACAGAGTCTCGCTCTGTCACCCAGGCTGGAGTGCAGTGGTGTGCACTCAGCTCACTGCAACCTCTGCCTCCTGGGTTCAAGTAATTCTCATGCCTCAGCCTCCCGAGTAGCTGAGACTGCAGGTATGCTCCACCATGCCTGGCTAATTTTTGTATTTTTAGTAGAGAGGGGATTTCGCCATGTTGGCCAGGCTGGTCTTGAACTCCTGACTTCAAATGATCAGCCACCTCAGCTTCTTAAAAGTGCTAGGGTTACAGGCATGAGCCACCACTCCTGGCTTCTATTGTTATTTTATATACGGGTATGCATATGCATGTGTGTGTGTGAAAATTTTGTTACCTAAACAAATGTATTTACTTAAACGTTTATGTCACTGCTATAACGTTGCCCCAGTGGGCTGGGGCCTGGCATGGCCTGGGAGGAGAGGAGAGGAGAGGAAGGGTCTCTGGGCTTAGTGAGGAGTCTGTGCTCCTCCAGGTGGGCTGGGGCGGGGAAACAGGGAGCAGCCTAAGCCAGGTGCTTTCCTCAGCACCTCTGTGTTCCTCCAGGAGAAGCAAACCAAGCCCGCAGAAGTGCCCCGGCTGCAGCTGTCCTCAGGCTTCGCTTGGAATGTGGGACTAGACTCTCTGGCCCCGGCCTTGCCACCTCTAGCGGAGAGCTCAGACAGCGAGGAGGATGAGAAGCCACACCAAGCCACGGTGCTGTATTTTGCAGGGCATGTCCTTTTTGCAGGGACCCCTTGGTGTCAGTCTCTTGTGCTCTGTTCCTAGGCTGGATGTCTTCCTGGGTGGGTAGGGGAGGGGGCAGCGGCCATTCCCAGGCCAGGGGGAGAATATAGAGCCCTGGGCTGCCCAGCCAGCTCGTGGCTTCTACCACAGCCCTCCCCTAGGCCTTGAGGAGCAGATGATTCACTGTGTTTCTGCCTTCCATAGCAGAAAAAGAAAAGCAAGAAAGAAAGGGAGTTGGAGAAGCAGAAGGCAGAGAAGGAGCTGTCCCGCATTGAGGAGGCGCTGATGGATCCTGGGCGGCAGCCAGAGTCTGCGGATGATTTTGACCGACTAGTGCTCAGCTCCCCCAACAGCTCCATTCTGTGGCTGCAGTACATGGCTTTCCACCTGCAGGCCACGGAGATCGAGAAGGCCCGTGCCGTGGCCGAGAGGGCCCTTAAGACCATCTCCTTCAGGTCTCAGCTTTGCCCCAGGGAACACTGTGTCTCCGCACGTTCTGGGCTGGGCGGTGTCTCAGCCTGTGGGGTAGTTCCTCCTAGGCAGGCCAGCAGCGTTTTGGGTGGCTGCCACCAGGGGCCCATGGGTCCCCAGGCTTTCTGCCATAGGTGTGGCCATCTGTGAAACAGATCCACTCATTTATATTTTATAGTCCTCTTCTCTGAAACTGCTAAGGTTAACCTTCACAAGAGTCTGTACACTTATGTGAGGGAACCAGTTTGAGCAGAAGCACAGTAAGAAAAGAGCTCACTACATACCTGGGGGAGATCCCTGTAGGTGGTTTTCCAAACAGAGAGGGAGTTTTTGAGGTCTGATGAAGAGGGAAGGCAGTCCTTTGCTTCATCCTCTTAGTTTGAAGAGAGAATCAGACCCAGGACACTGTGTCCAGCCCAAACCTCAGGCCTGTTTGGGATCTGGTGGGCATCCTTTCCAGGAATGGAGGCAGAATCCAGGAGAGCCTCAGACCCAGCCATTGGGGTGGGAGCAGGGGTTCCTAATACTGTGGGAGCTGTGGTGGGGACACAGCCTTTTAAGAGTCTGCATTTGGGGTGGAATCTGAGGACACAGAGCCTGGGAGGGGGAGATGGTTCCTGGGTCTCCCCGGATGGGGCGGGAGGCTCACTGGTCTTTTGTGGAGCTCATGTGCTGACTGCTCTCCCTCCAGAGAGGAGCAGGAGAAGCTGAACGTGTGGGTGGCTCTGCTGAACCTGGAGAACATGTATGGCTCTCAGGAGTCCCTGACCAAGGTCTTCGAGCGAGCCGTGCAGTACAATGAGCCTCTCAAAGTCTTTCTCCACCTGGCTGACATCTACGCCAAGTCAGAGAAATTCCAGGTAGGAGGCTGGGCCACACATGAACTCCTGGGAGTCCCAGGGGCCACAGTCTCAGGGAAGAGCCCCTGGGGTTCTGGGTCCAGTCCTGCTCTGGGCTTGCCACCGAACATCGGGGCCCCAATTTCCCCATCTTCCAAGTAAGAGAAGTCATTTCCCTCACCTCTTCTTCAGGCCTACGGGGTCAAGGTGAGGGAGAGTGGCTTTGGAAGCGAAGGGGCAGTGGACCCCTGGTGTGTCTGCCTTGGGCTGCTGGCAGGGCACCACAGACAGAAGGGGACGTCCCGGCCCAGCATCCGCTCTGGCGTCTCTCCCTCCCGCTTGTCATTCTCATGTTCTCCTAGGCTAGGACCGCCCTCCTGTGGGTGTGGATCAGCAGGGACTCCCCTGTCCACTGTGCTCTTCTCTGAGCCTCCCTCCTGCTCCTCTCAGGTCTGTAGCATTAGGCCTTGAGAGTGTGTCTGGGAGCCCCAAGTCTAGCTTCTTGTGAGTGTTGCTGCTCGTCTGTCTTGTCCCCTCTGTAATATCACCCTCTCCTTAGCATGCCTTGTCTTTTCCCACAGGAAGCTGGTGAACTCTACAACCGGATGCTGAAGCGTTTCCGGCAGGAGAAAGCTGTGTGGATCAAATACGGTGCCTTCCTTCTGCGGAGGAGCCAGGCTGAGGCCAGTCACCGCGTGCTGCAGCGAGCCCTGGAGTGCCTGCCCAGCAAGGAGCGTGAGTGCTCATTCCCAGCTCCTAAGCCCATGAGCACTCCAAGATCGGAGTAGGGATTGGCCCTGGCATTGCTTATTCTAAGTCAGGAGAGCCTTATGAGGGCTTTCTTCTTGCCTGTCAATTTTGTGCCCCTGAGCATAACAGTGCATGTTACATTTCAAATGCCAGGCTCCAAAAGATGGAGGAACAAAATGCAGTTAGCACTAGTTCTGTTGCCCTTGGGATCCCCCATCTCTTCTGTGCCCAGAGAGTGGTGTATCTGCAGTGCCCATCTGTGTATTTGGCCCCAAACCCACCCCACCTTCCTTTTGGGGCTTTGTCCCTCTTGTCACAGCCTGGGTCTTGGGACCCAAGAGCAGGGAGGCAGGCTCATGCTGACCCTGCGGAACACGGTGTTGTGGTGAGGCGGGCTGTCTGCTTGTTGGGTCTCTGAGCCGTCGTCCTCTCCCTGCAGATGTGGATGTCATTGCCAAGTTTGCCCAGCTTGAGTTTCAGCTGGGGGATGCAGAGCGAGCCAAAGCCATTTTTGAGAACACGCTGAGCACCTACCCAAAGCGCACAGATGTCTGGTCAGTCTACATTGACATGACCATCAAGCACGGCAGCCAGAAGGCCGTCCGGTGAGTGGGGCAGCCGGCCAAGGCCGAGTTCCTCAGGGGAGGGCGTGGTAGGCACTGGTCCCACAGCAGCTCTCAGCATCCCAGCCCTCTTACTTGATCTAGAAAACCAGCTTGACGTGATGCCTTAGGCCCAGTGACATTCACTTCTTCAACTTTTCTTTCTGCCTCAAAGGTCGGCATTGGTAGGAGGTAGCCTGGTCAAGAGACTCGAGTTTCTCTCATAATTAACTGTTCCTGGCTCTCATTGTAGACCACTTTCACAGGCATTCTCTTGCTTTTGACCCCAGCATCTCCACAAGACAGGGAGGGTTTAGAGATGAGTAGACTGAGGTCCAAAAAACAGGTGCCTCCCCCAAGCCCTTCAGTGAGCTGAGCTTTTCTCCTAGAAAAGCTCATTATGTATGTGTCTCACTGTTGTGTCCCCCATCCCAGTAGCTTTGTCCTGATCACTGTGTGGCTTTAGGCAGGGAAGTCCCTTACCTCTGGGTGTCCGTCTGCTCATCTGGAAGATGAGGGTGATAGTGCCTCTCCCTAGGGCATCATGGGAATTCATCATGGATTAATAAGGATAATGGTAGAAGTGGGAGTCTTGGATGGGAGAGGGTCCTGGTTCCAGGGCTGAGAGCAAGTGGGTGAGTGCTCGCCAGGAAGCATGTGGCCTGGTACTGAGAGGCAAATGCTGCTCTGCTTTTCCTCAACAGAGACATCTTTGAGCGGGTCATTCATCTGAGCTTGGCCCCCAAGAGAATGAAGTTCTTCTTCAAGCGCTACCTGGACTACGAGAAGCAGCATGGCACAGAGAAGGATGTGCAGGCAGTCAAGGCCAAGGCCCTGGAGTATGTGGAGGCCAAGAGCTCAGTGCTGGAGGACTAGTGGCAGGCCGGCTCCGCTGGACACTGTCAGCAGTGGGCCAGCCCGGCTCCATCTCGAGTGCCTGGGCACTTGGAAGACTGTTGCTTCAGGACGCTATTTAAATGCTGCTTTTTCTGCAGCACCCTTGGGGGAATCCTGTCAGGATGAAAAGGAATTTGAGATTGTTTTTAATTCCTCTTTGCTTGCTTTATTTTCAGTACCAACTTGTTATCTTTTTCCTTATCTGAGGCCGCTTGGGGATTGCGGGCAGCAGGCCCCTGGATTCCCAGAAAAGCTGAGGGTCCCTCTTCCAGGGGAGTCCTCTGGGGAGCAAGAGTGGAGGGGCTACTCCCGAGGGTCTTGTGGTCAGGATCCTGCTTTGTCCCTGGCAGGCTGTCAGTCCAGCCAGAGGGGGTCAGTAGGCTCCAGGGAGTGGCCCTCCCCTCCTATCTTGGAGTCTCTGGGTGTTCCTTTAGCCTCAGCCCCACTGGTACCTTCTGCCCTTTAGTGGAGGCTGTGAGTCTGGGACAGGAGGACATATTCAGAGCCCAGAGGAGAAAATGGAGAAACCTGGGCTGCTGAGGAAAGCCACGGGTGTTGGCGTGAACTGATGATATCTCATGCCACGCCCACCATGGCCACATTACCTAACCTCTCCATATCTGGGCTATTCAAGGTCTTGGAGGCCAGCACAGACCTAGCTAGTTGTTGAAGCCAGTTCTTTTTTGGCTTGGTCCTGAGGGAATTAAAAGTTTTCTCTGGCAGAGCTTTAAGTGTCTTGAGAGCTTTTCCGTGGGAAATGACTGAGTCATATGCCAGGAAGCCGGACAGGGCCAAGGGAGAGCATCCAAAGGTTTTAGAGGTGGTGGGGGTGGCGGGCAGGGATGGGAGGAAGGAGAAGCTGGGGCTGGCCTGCTTCTTGGGCATGAGCACTAGGTTACAAGAGCTAGTTCTGGGCCTGCCCACTGAGCACGGAATCTTCTGACTCGTGAAATTTCAGACTGTGTTTCCTTCTGAGATAGGCCAGGCTTCATCTGTTCCCCACACCAAATCAGATAATGGAACCCAACTGCAAAGAGATCATCAGCCCCAGGGCCTTCCCCTGTGTTGAACCCCTGGCACTCCCTGCACCGCTGCCACCCTGTGGGCCATTTTAGTCCTGCCCCCTTCCCTAACACGGCATAGGATTTGGGCCTGGCCCCATGACCACCAGCCTGCTGTGGCGTGCCCATTCAATCACACAGACACCAGACTACTCCTTTTAGTAAGAACAGCTTTATCAAAAATTTAAATATATAAAATAAGGCCAGAGGCTGCACTGGAGGCCGCTTCCCAGTGGTGCATTGCTGCGTTAGGCACATCTTTGCAGCTAGACACGTTAACTGCGCAAAGTACCATAAAGGAGCCCACTGGTGAGCTTCACTGTCACCTGGCCCTGCTGGCTGGGGCTTCCATTGTCTACTGGGTCTCTCCACACCACAGATTGCCTTGTGGTCCTTTCCCCTGGCCAAAACGGTTTTTAAAAAATCCTCTTCTGATAACGGATGTGAGCAAGCAGTGGGGTTCAGTTTGGGACCAAGTAGTGCCATTTACAAAGAGCATGAGAAGCAGCTCCTTAGGAGGCGAGCAGGGCCATCTCTACGTTGTCAGGGGCCGCGCCGTTGCCTGCCAGACCCTGGGCCCACTTGTGCAGGCGGCTGTAGAGTGGGAGGCCCTGGTTCTCACGGTACAAGTAGACACCGGTGATGGCATTCCACTGTGGCCGCGGCTGCGTGCCTTCCACTGGGAAGTTGGCAACCAGCTCCTCATCATCCTTGTTGAGCGCCACGAAGCCAAAGAAGCGGCGCACATTGTTGGCAGCCAGCACCCGAGAGTGCACCTCGGCCGTGCGCTGGAACAGCTGGTCCTCATTGGCGCGGTACTGCGCCCAGTAGGCCTCCTGGCGGTAGCTGAGTGGTGAGCAGTAATGCTTGAGGCATTTGGTCAGGAACACCAGGATGGCCACCACGCCAATGAGCAGCCACCCAAAGAGCTGGCCAGAGAATGGGCACAGTTCAGGAGGGGCAAGGAACTGCCTGAGCCCTACCCCCCAGAGCAAATGGAGAAGGAGCAAGTTCCGCTTGTATAAGGGAAGCAGGTCCTTGTGGCTGTGATTCCATCGCTTGCTTACCCCCTTTAACTCAAGCTGTAGTTGCTCTTAGACTTAGCCTGTTTTCTGCTGCCACCCCTGCTACCTTAAGAGCACCTCCTTCCCCTGCCATCATCTCATGCCATCAAAACCCAGCTCAACCTGCCAGGCTCAGCTCAGATGTCTCCTCTGGGAAGCCTTCAAAGGCCCCTCTGGGAGCACGTGTGCCTTCCCTGAATCCCCTGTGGCCTGGTTCCTTTCATCACCATCTGCCTTGTTTGGAGGTCACACGTGCTTGTCTGAAACACTTGGAGGGCAAGGACAGGCAAGGTCATCCTTATTTCACCATTTGCTCCTGTACAGAGACCTGGGGGCATTTGATCAGCATCAAATAAGTATCATTTCTTTGTCTACCATCTTCCAGCTCTGGTGCTGTCTCCAACCTTTTCTCTCTTTATGTTTCTTTTTCTTTTTTTTTTTTTTTGAGATGGAGTCTTGCTTTGTTGCCCAGGCTGCAGTACAGTGGCGTGATCTCGGCTCACTGCAGCCGCCACCTCCCGGGTTCGAGCAATTCTCCTGCCTCAGCCTCCCAAGTAACTGAGATTACAGGTTCCTGCCACCACGCCTGGCTAATTTTTCCATTTTTAGTAGAGACAGGGTTTTACCATATTGGCCAGGCTGGTCTCGAACTCCTGACCTCCAGTGGTTCACTCGCCTTGGCCTCCCAAAGTGCTGGGATTACAGGTGTGAGCCACTGCGCCTGGCCTCTGTTTATATCTTATTTACCCAGAGAAGAAACCTTTTAGAAAACCTGTGCTCCCTTGAGGTCAGGAGTTTGAGACCAGCCTGGCCAACATGGCAAAACCCTGTCTCTACTAAAAATACAAAAATTAGCTGGGCATGGTGGCTGCGTGCCTGTAATCCCAGCTACTCGGGAGGCTGAGGCAGAATTGCGTGAACCCGGAAGACGGAGGTTGCGGTGAGCTGAGATCGCACCACTGCTCTCTAGCCTGGCGACAACAATGAGACTCCATCTCAAAAAAAAAAAAAAAAGAAAAGAAACCTGTTCTCCTTCCTATCTCTCCCTCACCCCCTGCTTCTCTAAGTTGACCCTTGCAGCTGAGATTTTCTGCTACTCCCCAGTTCTCTTCCCTTGCCTTCTGTCCCTTGACCAACCTCCTCTCCTTCAGAGCCCAGCTAAGGCTCAGGACAGCAACTGCATCTCCTGACTCAACACTCCATCCTGACCCAAGGGACTCCCCTTAAGTCAGCAACACTTGAGGCTGACTCAGTGCTTGGACTGGGCCCTCCCTGGGATAGGAATGTGTTCATCTCCAGAGCCAGCCACACTCCACTGTCAAGGGCCCATCACAGATGTTTCTGGGGTGGCTTGCGGGGGTCCACGCTCAATCTGGCTGGGGTAAGGGGCTTATCTGTGATTGGAATTAAGGCCCGGACTGAGCCAGAAGAATGTTCCTTTAATGTTTAAAACTAATTTTGTCATATACAAGTGAGATTTACAGTAAAAAAAAAAAAAAAAATTGATTAAACTCTTATTTGTGTCTGGAAATAGCCCTTGCCCCATCACGCACCTGTTAACCAGCCCTGATACCTAGTGCTTTCCCACAGACCTCAGCCCCTGAGGACCAACTCCAGTTTCAGCACTAGGCCATCCCCGGACCTCCCACCAGCCACCACTAGGGAAGAGGACCTTCCCTTTGCACAGCTCCTTACCTGGGACTCATACCTGAGCCTGCGGCTGACCTCCTCCCGGAAGTCTGACAGGTTGTCAGGGTTCTCCTTGCAGGGGAACCTGGCCAGGATTTCGGTAGCGTGGGCTGATGGGAAGTGCTCTTCCCTGGCCGTGAGTGAGGAAGGGTCTACGAACTCGCTGAGAGCACAGACATAAGCCTCACCACGCAGCAGGGAGATGACAGACCAGGTGACAGGGGCCACAGCCGCACGGCCCAGGATGGAGCTTAGGAGGAGGAAGGTGGGGGCAGCAGAGCAGTTCTTGGTCCTCCGGTGCTGGCATTCGGCCACAAGGTTCCAGGTGTGGTTGTTGAGGATGATACCAATGATAAAGAGCACCAGGGCGGGCACGCCAATGGCCGCCAGCCCGTACAGGTAGTTCCGGGCCGGTGAGCAGGGGCAGTGGAAGGCCACCACAGAGAACAGCTCCTGGCTGCCCACCGTGCCCAGTGCCACTAGCCCGTTAAAAATCATCACATCCTTGCTCTTGAAGAAGAGTGACAGGAAGCGGAAGTTCTCTGCGATCAGGGCTGCCATGGTGACAGTCGTGGCGGGGTGGATTGCAGGAGAGGAGGCAGGAGGAGATGGGATTGACAGTTGCTGGTGGTACTAGGAAGGGGCGCAGGCTGGGAGACACCGGACGGCAGGGTGTGGTTGTGCTATTTTATCCCCAACTGTGGTTGACCTGGTGTTTCCTGTGGAGCAGATGACTGATAAGTGTTTCCCTCTGAAAACCGGGAGTTGAAGAAGACGCTAGTGTGGCCAGGCTGGGGAGAAAGGAAGGAGTACAGGGCCCTGGGAAGTGACAGTTGCCACTGTTCATTGAGTTTCTCCAGGGCACTTGGCACCCCTCATTTCCCATCCTCACAGTCCCACGTCGAGCTGTGTGCCCGCCGTGCCCTAAGGAAAGTGAAGGCTTCCCGAGGACGAGTGACTCGCCAGGGTCACAGATGAGAGGCAGACTGAGATTCAAGCTTGGCTGACCTGCCTCAAATGCTTAGGTTCTTTTTGCCACCATGAGCTTCTCTTGGGGTAGGGCTTGGGGGTGGCCCATGGTGCTAGTGCATGTGTGGCACTGACTGGCTTTCCCTGTGGGAATCCAGGTGGCACACATTAGCGGAGGGGCCACGGACTCCTTGGATCCGCGGCGTGTCCTCAGGGCCTCAGCCTTGAGGGTGTAAAAGCTAGAGTGAGTGTCCGGGTGGATAAGGGACTTGGACAGGATCCTGCCGTGTGGGCTGGGGTGGGCATGGCAAGACGCCAGAATCCCTGGAGTTCGCAAGGACCTTATCTTTTTGGAGACCTCAGGTTCTGATCACGCTTCATGACTTTTCTCTGGGCCTCAGTTTCCTCATCAGTGAAAAGAGAATAAATCATCCTGACCCTTGCTCTTTCCTAGGGATGTTGGAGGGAAAGGAAAGAATAAAAGATGCCTGATTGTGCTCTGTGTGAAACTCTCCATCTCTCCCACCCTATCTTGTCTTTGGGGTGGGGGACGATTCTCCTGCCCGCAAAGCTCAGGGAACTGAGACCTGAAGAGGATAAAGTGCCTTGCTGAGGCCAAACAAATACAGAGGTGCCCCAGCAGGACCTCTAACCACAACCTAAGGAGACTTGGGAAGTGGACAAGGGTGATTCTGTGCTAAGTGAACCCTCTTTTTTCTGTCTCCTACTGACCTTGCCGTGTCCATCCGCGAGTGTCCCGAAGAACCTCCTCTTCCGCAGCCGTGACCCCCTCTCCTATCCAGCAGCCTCCCAGCAGCCCCGCTCCACCCCGCCTGCCAGCAACAGGAAGCCCTGGTAAGAGCAAAGGTTCAGCGGTGCCACCAGCTCATCTGGAGATTATTCTGCCTTGGTCTGGGCTGCAGTGACGCTGGCAACCTGCCGGGAAGTGGCCATGGCCTCGGGCAACAGCGAAGTTTAGCCCAGCTCCCTTCCTAGCCTCCACCCACACAAGCCTGAGAGACAGGCCAGGGTGTGGCCCCATATCCTCCCCATCTGGAGGGTGAAAAACAAAACTCCCCAGGTCAGAGGAAGCCAGGGAGTAGAGGGATGGGGTGAACGGCAGACAGGGAGGGACCTGGCCCTGTTCCCTTCCATGCTTCATGGAGGGATCACCCCTTCTAGATCAGCCCTTCCGTCCCTGCCAAGGAAGGCTGCCAGATGGGATCAGGCAGAGCCATGTGGCCACGTGGGCTCCAAGAAAAGGAGAAGCTGGAGGAGGAGGACCAGGAGCAACAACAGAAGGAAGAGGAGGAGGAGGAGTCTGATTCTTCCCCCACTTCACAGCCTGGAGCTTCCAGTCTAACTTCCTGGGAAAGGCAGTTTGCGTCACTGCTGGGGAAGAATGGGTTAAAGTCAGTCCCGTCTGCCCCATCCTTTTCCCTTCTTGGCTTCTAGGCTTCTAATTAGCTCCCTGTGGAGGCTCTGGGTTCATAAACTGGCTCAAACTGGGGTACAAGATACCTGCACAGGGTGGGTGGTGAGCAGAGGATGGGTCAGGTCGTCCTGTGAGACCACTGCCCCCAGACCAAGGATGGGTCACATCCAGACCCCTAGTGGGACCTCCTCCAACATCAGTGACGACAGGAGACTGGCGGCTCGGGGAGGGGAGGACTGCTCCCTGTTCAACCGGGTGGAGGGAACCTCAGCTAGGGGCCTCTCTCCCTCTGGGCAGCGTGGGACCGGCTCCACCATGCTCCCCTGACAGCTGGCACACCCCAGGGAGGGCCTCTTCCTTACCTGGGGCCAGCTGTGGGCACTTGTGGCCATGGCCTCCGCGGGGCTGGACTCTCCAAGTGGCCTCCGGGAGGAAGGCGCAGGGCAGCAGCAGCCTCCGCCACTCCCTCCTGCTTTTCTTCTGCACGGGGGCCTGGGGCTGGTGGCGGCTTCAGACTAATCTAACTCCAGAAAAGAGAGAAGAAAACAGTGGGATGGAGTCTGCGCGCCAGTGAGTGGAAAAACAGCCTCCCGGCGCCACCAGGCAGAGGAGGGCGGGCCCCGAGGGCGGGCGGCGCGAGAGAAGAGCCCAGAGGAAGTTGAGGTGCCTGTTCTGCAGCTGCAGCGCGTCCCACCGACCCGCTGCTCGCGCTCCCTGGGCGGTGCTGGCTCTCCGCCCTCGGCCCAGACCGGGACCCAGCCGGGCTCCACACCAGTGGGACCAGTCGGGAGGGCCACTTGGGGGTGTGGAGGCACTGGGGAGATCTGACCTAGACCTTCCCCCATGACAGTTTCAAGAGCACCGCACGTACTTGACCCCCGCGGGGCAGAAGCTACCGAAGGAGACCCCGCAAGGGTCAGGGGAGGGTGCCGTCAGACCCTTGCTGAGCCCTGCAGGATGCTCAGGGCCAGGGCCCCACCCTCTTCTGGCCCTTCTCCCTCAGAGCGGTCGGATCATTGACTGGACAAGCCATCCCCAGTGCTGGCTCTTTGACCCATAGTCAGCTAACTCCCCGGGACCTGCTTCGGATCCCTGGAGGGCTGAGGGTTGAATTCAGGAACCTAGAGATTCTCCGGGGCCTGCAGGCAGAGCTTCAACTGGTGGGTGGAAGTTACAAGGAGGCAGGTTTCTGAAGGAAGCCCTTTGTACTAATCAGAGCTGCCCAGCCTGTATCTAAAAGTGGTCAAGATGCGGGCTGAAGCGTCACGGGTCAGGAATGCTGCAGAAGAGAGTCTATGGACAAGCTAGATGACCCTTAGCACGGAGGGAGAGGACCTCCGACACCTGTCAGCTCTGCAGTGCACGTGGTTCCATCATGGTGGAGCTGCTGAGTGACCCGATGGCCTCCCTAAGCTGGGCTTAACCATATGTAGGAAGGAAAGAAAAGGTACTGGGGTTTGCTTGCTTGTTTATTTGCTTGTTTCAGATCCCAGCATGTGCTAAACACAGTCCCAGATCCTTCCCTAAAAGTTATCTTCCTTTATCCTCACCACAATCCTGAAAAGCAGGTCTTTAAAAAAAAATTTTTTTTTTAATTTTAAAAAAGGCCGGACGCGGTGGCTCAAGCCTGTAATCCCAGCACTTTGGGAGGACGAGACGGGCGGATCACGAGGTCAGGAGATCGAGACCATCCTGGCTAACACGGTGAAACCCCGTCTCTACTAAAAAATACAAAAAAACTAGCCGGACGAGGTGGCGGGGGCCTGTAGTCCCAGCTACTTGGGAGGCTGAGGCAGGAGAATGGCGTGAACCCGGGAGGCGGAGCTTGCAGTGAGCTGAGATCCGGCCACTGCATTCCAGCCTGGGCCACAGAGCAAGACTCCGTCTCAAAAAAAAAAAAAAAAAAAGTTATAAATCTGACCTAGACCTTCCCCCCATGACAGTTTCAAGAGCACCCCACATACTTGACCCTCGTGGGGCAAAAGCTACAGAAGGAGACCCCGCAAGGGTCAGGGGAGGGTGTCATCAGACCCGTGCTGAGCCCGGGTCTGAAAAAGAAGACTTTTCTTCTTCTTCTTCTTCTTCTTCTTCTTCTTCTTCTTCTTATTATTATTATTATTATTATTATTATAATATAGAGTCAGAGTCTTGCTATGTTGCCCAGGCTGGTCTCCAACTCCCAGTCTCAAGTGATCCTCCCTCCTTGGCCTCCCAAGTGCTGGGATTACAGGCATGAGCCACCACGCCCGGCCAAGCAGGTCTTCTAATATCCATTTTATAGACAGACACACTGAGGCTTAGAGTGGCTGGGTGACTTGCCACAAGTCCTACAGTGCTGGTATTTGAACCCACGTGTGCCTGACCCAAAGCTTTGCTGTCCTTCACATTCGTACCTCCTGATACCTCCGGACCTTCTCTTCACACTGGAAGCGCCCTCATCCACCAAGATGCACCTTGTTTTTGCTCATCCTAATCCTCCCTGACTTTAGGGCCCAGACCAACTCCTACCTCCTGGAAGGGCCCTCTCAGCCCACCTTGGCCCATGAAGATCTGAGCAGCTCCTCCCAAAGAATTAAGAGGAGGGAAACTGGACCCCAGAAGTGGGAATAGAGGGAAGGATGGATAAAAAAGGATGGAATCATGCCAAGATCAAAATCAATTCTTAGATGCTTGGGACTTATGTCTCAGAGCTGAGGGCGGTGCTGAGAAACCTATCTGTACCTCTGTTTCTTCCTCCTCAACAAGATGGAAGCTTGAGTATTTGTGTTACTGTCTCTCATCCCTGCCCAGGGGAGGAGGACAGAAGTCCCTGGGTTCAGAAATCAACAAATACATTAGCCACCCTGTGCTGGGTGCCTACCATGTGCCATTTGCTTTTACACATAGCAACCCCATGATGGGGGCGGGTGGGGCTCATCCTCATTGTATAGATGAAGAAACTAAGGCACAGGCATTGATGCAGCTGGCCCAGGGACAGTGTTTGTGAGTGGTAGAGACAGCATTTGACCCAATTCTGTCTCACTCTGGAATCTGAGCTGCTTTCTGTTTAATGCTGCTGTCCTCCCCGCTCATCCCACCTGGGCTACAGCCTCGGAACTCCTCTTAGCCTCTTAGAACTTCATCCCCAAGAGGTGGGTCTTTAAGAAAAATGGAGAGACTTCAGCTTCTGTGTCTAACTTCTCAAGCCTTGGGGATGGTCTGATTTCCCCCTGAGACCTGGATGTGAGGGGGGTATTAGGGTGGTTTTCAAAGACCCCTCTACAGGAGGACTTTTGTGCTTGGTGCTGAATAAACACTCAGTCCACCGGGACAATTGTCACGTGACCCCCATGGTGACCACACACTCTGGCCTCTTCCATGTGAACCTAGCTTCTGACATCTTGTCTCATCGCCTGTCACCCCAGGTGGGCTATGTGCCATGTCCTTATGGACCCACCCCGGCCCACACAGTCTCACCTAGGACATACTTGCCCAAATCAGAGGGCTCCCACTTCATGAGACGCTGGGATGATTCCCACTCCCCGAGCCCTGAGCGTAAAGGAAGAGAGGCCTTGAAAAGCCACAGAAGAGAATGAACCCAAGGGCAGGGATGTCTGTCAAACCTGGGAGGAGACGGTGAACATCAGCCTGGGAAGGGATGGGCAGAGGGGAGCCATCGGTCCCTGTACCCGCTATGACAGTTCCGACCCCTTTAGACTAATACTGCTCATGGGCCCACTGCCCTAGGGCCATCCAGGGCAGTGTCACAGTTGAAGGTATCAAATCCTCTTGCAGTTCCAAATGTCCTGCCTCCGATGGGCAGGCGAGTGCTAGGGAGTGTGGATCTGCCTAGGGGACTACTGCCCAGTACTGAAACCCTTCATTTTTCCACCTGGTTTGGGGGTGGGAGAGGCTGTGGGCTCAGATCCCCATTCCTGCCTCTTCAGCTGGCCACGCCTCATACTTTGCTAAAGTAGGTGGCCACCTCCTTGCGCGGAGGCCGGGGCCCGCCCCCAGCCCAGCCGTTGCCCATCAGCAGTGGCTCCTCCCTGCCCAGCTGCAGAGGTGGTTTGCATTTGTGCCAGCTTGTGAGTAGCCTGTTCATGGTGCCTTGATCCGTGATGCCACGCAGCTTCTCCCTTTCCTCCTCCGCACCATCGGGGGGTGTGGGGGCAGCCGCGGAAGCAGGGGCCGTGGCCAGTGTCCCGTGGGTGTGACCCAGCTCCAGGTCATGGTTCATGGCCTCGAAGAACTGCTGGATGCAGACCTTGGCGAAGGCCTTGGCGTGCTCCGTGCACGTCTCGTCGAAGAGCTTGCGCTCAATGTCGATATAGTGGGACCAGTACTTGCTCTTGAGGAAGGCGACCTGTGTGAAGCAGGGCCGCACAGAGCGCACCACGAATGCCAGCAGTGTGGTCAGCAGCACGAAAGACCAGCCCAGCGCCTGTGGGGAGACGAGAGAGAGTCACGGGGCACTGTCCTTGGGCCTCCGAGCCTGTTCAGACTCCCAAAGCACTCTCTATGCCAGCACTTCTAGCTCAAAGAGCACAAATTGGGCAAGTGAGCTTGCCTCTTGGCCTCCATCTCCTCATCTGTAAAACGGGCATAGAAATGGGAATAATGGAGATAGGTGCACCTCATGGAAAGAAGATCATGTGGGTAAAGCACCTGCCATGCTGGCGGGGCACCCACAGGGTCCAGGAGTTAAGTGGGCAGACCCTGGAGTTAGGCTGCTTGGTTTGAATGCTGTCTCCACTACTTACTAGTTGACCAGGAGCAAAGCACTCAACTTCTCCGTGCCTCAGTTTCCACACCTATAAAATGCAGCTGGTGGTAGCACCTATCTCAGAGTGTTGTGAGGACTGAATGTGATAAGCTTAGCTCAGTGCCTGGTACCCAGTGCTCAGTGACTATTAACCATTACTGTTGTGCCAATAGGCCCTCACTTACTGTGCCTCTTCTTTCAGGAAGCCTTCCTTGATCTCACCAGGCCATAGTGGCCCATTTTCCTCTGAGTCCTGAATCTCTCCTTTGGCTCCTGGTATTGTCACCAGTGACAAGCGAGCACCTCCTCTGTGTCGGTTCCGAGCTGGGCCTTCAGGGGTCATGGAGGCAAATCAGGCAAGAACTCAAACTCTGCGCTGAAGAGCACCCTGCACTTGGTTCCACTCTGCTCTGTCAGCTCACTGCAGGGCACAGGGCAGGACGCTCCCCAGCCCACGCTTCAGGGTCAGGCCCCAGCCGCACAGAGAAGCATTTGGGCAGATCAGGACTGGGGCTGAGGGCAAGCCGAGATGCCTATCATGGGGCTGGGCAAGTCATGACAGAGCAGACAGGGTGGGGAGCCACTGAGCGTGTGTACAGGCTGGGGGCACCCCAGGCTGTTCCAGGAGTACATGCGGGCTGGATCTTCTGGATTTCCAACTTGAAAATCTGATTTTTATGTGAAAAATTCTGATTTTTATTTTAATTTTATATACTTTGTTGTTTTGTTTTGTTTTGTTTTGAGACAGGTCTTGCTCTGTTACCCAGGCCAGAGTGCAGTGGCACAATTACAGTTCACTGCAGCCTTGACCTCCCAGGCTCAAGCAATCCTCCCACTTCAGCTTCCTCAGTAGCTGGGACTACAGGCATGTGCCACCAAGCCTGGTTAATGTTTTTCTTTTTTTTTGGAGACAGGATCTCACTATATTCCCCAGGCTGGTCTTGAACTCCTGGGCTCTAGCGATCTTCTTGCCTTGGCCTCCCAAAGTGCTGGGATTACAGACATGAGCCACATCGTACCTGGCCCATTCTGGTTTTCAGAACATGCCAACGAATTCTAAAGTTGGATCTAGAATTCAGTCTCTGAAGGCCAAATGAAACGTGTATAGGCCAGGCAGCCTGCACCCTCTGGGGCCCACTCAGCTTATGATGTGGTGGCTTAAAGGTCAGGTGGAGGGACAGCTGCCAAGGCCTTGAGGCTGTGGACGATGGGATGAGTGCCCACAGGAGAGGAGGCACAGGTTTGGGAGGAGAGGGAAGTAGAGTTCAGTCTGGATGCTCAGAGCGTGACATTCACCAGGGCCATCTGGGTGGTGATGGAGGCCTCCCAGGAGAGAGGCCCCTGCTACAGCGGGAAGCCAGGAGTGTCTGGACTTGCCAGGGTAGAGTGTGCACGTTTCTCCAGCTCTTGCAGGGCAGGCTGGTCCCAGCCCCTCGCCCTGACAGCACCTGGTCTGCCAGCTGTGGGGGTGGGCTGCCTGGGTGGTCCTCCCCACACAGCACTGACTGGGTTGGAGAAGGCCATAGAGGCTTGGATGGGTGAGCGTGGAGGGGCAGAGGATGTGGGAGCAGGGCTGGGGAGGACCCTCGCTCTGGTTGACCTGTCAATGGGCTCTCCAACCTGTCTTTCCGTCACATCCCAACAGGGCCTCTCTCTCATCCACGCACCCCCTTCCAGGACACCTTGGTCCTTAGCTCCCACTCCCCAGCAGGGACGCACCAGATGGGGGCATTTGCCAGGGAAATGTACCCAAATGGCTTAGCCACCCACTGGCCTCACCACTGCCGAGGCCCGGAAGAGGGAAAGGATGCAAATTCCTCCAGCTTCCAAGCTCAGAGATCAGGATGGGGATGCAGGTCCACTCTGGGGACCTCAGGACAGGGGTCAGGCCCACTCACCAGAAGCCTCTGGACAGAGAGAGCCAAAGCACGTTCTCCGGATGGCCCTGGGCTGAGGGCACACGCATGGCTGTGCCTTCAGCCTCAGTTGGGAAGATGCCCCCCACACCTCGGAGCTCCACCTGAGCAGAGGCCCCATTTTGAGAGGTAGGGGGATAGGGCCCTCCCAGAGGGACCTTGATCTGCCAGTGAGACCCAGCCTGAGGCCACGCGGCCCCCTCACCTGGGAGATGCAGCGGAGATAGCGCACAGCCACCTCTCGGGCCAGCAGCCAGTCGCCATCGTAGATCTCAGGGCAGGGCACCCGGGCCAGCAGGCGGGCGAGCTCAGGGGCAGGTAGACCGGGTGCCAGGCTGCCATTGCCCAGTGCGGTCACTGGCACGGCAGTGCAGAAGGCACAGAGGAAGCATTTGCCGTCAAGCAGTGTGACGGCCACCCAGACGACGGGCGCGATGAGGGCGCGCTGGGCCATGGAGCAGAACATGTAGCGCAACACAGCGGGGTCCTTGGCCCGGCGGCCCGGCGGCCGCTTCCACTCTTCAGCCAGCATGGACACGTTGTTGTTCATGACCAGGCCAAGCAGGAAGAGCACCAGGGGTGGCGCCAGCAGGATGCCCGCGCTGTAGGCCGCATTGTAGCCCGGCAGGCAGGGGCAGTTAAAGTCAAAGGCCGAGTACATCTGGGCACTGGCCAGGGCCATGATGCCGCAGATGCCGTTCATGAAGGACTCCTGGTTGGACTGCAGGAACTGGAAGATCATCCGGAACTTGTCCATCGTGCCCCCTGCGGGGCCTGGCCTCTTCTTCCCAACTCACCGCTGCCTCCGAGAGGGCCCCTGCTGCCCACCCTGCCCACTGGATGCCCACCTCATGACTCAGGCGCTCCTGGCTGGGACCAGCAGAGCTCAGAGCAGAGGCTGAGGTCACTGTCGCTTTGAGGAATCTTTAGTCAGGTGCTGGCCAGGAGGGTGCAGATTGACCAATCCTGTGTGTTCAGCCAGGATTGTGCCCCTCCCTCCTGGGCTTCTCTCTCTCTGCAGCCGCCTCCACCTCCAGCACTAGCACCTGCTAGGGACCAGCTTTCTGTGGGTGTGGGAGGGAGGGAGGGAGAGGTGGGAGAGGGCAGGCTCAGACACAGGCTGGGAAGACACTGTCTCCAGCAGGGCTGCAGTTTGGAGAGTCCAGGGCTGCTGCAGGGGCCAGAGCTCCTGGACCTTGTCTTCTGAGCTCCTAGGAAGCTCATTGCCCTCCTTCTGCCCTTCCCACTGGGGGTCTCCTCCATGCTGTATCAGAATCCCAGAGGGCTCCTCCGTCGGTTCCCCGATGACAGTGTGGTGCTGCGGTGGCGGTGGCTGCAGTGAGGGTGCTGCTGGTGGTCATGGGGATATTGGTCACAGAGGGGATGGCAGTGGTGGTTGGGGGGATGGTGCTAATGTGGACATGGCGTAGAATGAAACGTCCTGGATTTGCTGGCAGAAGACTTGGATTTGACAGGTTGCCTGGGCAGGGGCTGTGGCCTGTGAATGTGTTGCAGGAGTCCTTATGTTGGCCTGCCTGTGTCTCTGCGGGTGTGCCTGTGTGTTTGTGGGCTGTGGATGGCAAACCCTTTCCTGGCTCCACCTCTGACCTCTACTTCCCCAATCAAAAAATAAAGGGGTCTGCATGCGGACAGCAAGGAGGTGAAAAAATTAAATGGGTGGGGTGATGGGGTTTCATGCCTGGAGTTAGGGCCTCAAGAGTGCCTGCAGAAACCTGGCCAGCCCTCCTTCACAGACACACCAAAGAGGAGGAGCTGAGCGCGCTCGCTCTGATGCCCAGGGCTCTCCCTGACCTCCCAAGGGCAGGTCAGATCCAGCTCCAGCGGGAGGTCTCCTGTCTGGGAAAAGGAGTGGGGTATGGGGCTGAGACAGAGCCTGGCCAGGACATCTCCATGGGGCCCACAGATCTGTGCCTCCCCATGTGTATGCCCACGCGTGAGCTCACTGTGCCTTTGGACCTCTGCATCTGTGTGTCAGTGTGTGTGTGTGATCACATTAGTGGTCTTTGTGTCTGAGGGTCTCTGTATCACTGACCAGAACCAGCAGTGACCCAGGCTTGCCCTGGGTGGAGCCCTATGCCAGGCACTTACAAGCATTGCCTGTGTAACCTTCGTACAATCCCATGGGACAGGTACTACCATCCCCATTTTACAGAGGTGGGGACTGAGGCTTGGAGAGGTTAAGTTATCAGCTGAGAGTTACCCAGCTGGTAGGTGGAGGAGTGGGATTGGAACCCAGGCTAGCCCTCTCGTGGGAGTGGGAGTGGGGGGTGGAGGAGGGGTCAGGAAATGTTTTTTGGCCTTTCTCTTCTGGGCGAATCAGGTTCCTGTTCTGCTGGTCGGGGTGGAGATGCTGGATTGTCACCAATAGGATACAGTGGGGAAGGATGTTGCTCCCCTTGCTGTCAGGCTGGGCTTGGGGCAGTTGGAGCCCCCAGGCTGGGAGCCTCTGGAAGACCCTCGCAGAGGCTCCCCATGGAACACCATAGGTGGATTGCAGGATGAGGGAGGTCCAGTGATAGAGGTGACCTACCCTGCACATCTGCAGTGTTCGTATGCGTGGCCAACAGCAGGTGTGAGCTGATGCCAGAGCTGGGGTGGGCTTGGGGTGGTCCAGGAAACCAGGAGGGGTAGTTTCAGGGGGCTACCTGGAATTCTGTCTTGTATATTGCACATAGCTCCCTGCTTGTAGATAACGTGCCTTTCTAGTAGCGCCCACACTGCCTGCTCTAACCACATATACACATTCTGCAAATTCTAAGTGCAGTGTTATTTTAAAATACTTGAGGCTGGGCACAGTGGCTCACACCTGTAATCCCATCACTTTTGGAAGGCCAAGGTGGGAGGATCACTTGAACCCAGGAGTTTGAGGCTGCAGTGAGCCATGATCACAACACTGCATTCCAGTCTGGATGACAGAGCAAGACCCGTCTCTAAATAATAATAACAATAATAAATACTCAATATAAGACAGTTTGATTAGATTATCAATCAATCGTTCTCATTATCATAAGAATTTTGGTTGCAGGGTGGGCACTGTGGCTCACGGCTGTAATCCCAACACTTTGGGAGGCCAACGAGGGAGGATTGCTTGAGCCCAGGAGTTTAAGACTAGCCTGGGCAACATAGAGAGATCCAGTCTCTATGCCCGAAAAAAAAAAAAATTACAGTTGTCATTGAGAGTAGAGTGAGGGTTAGTTTTTTTTTTGAGACAGGGTCTCACTCTGTCTCCCAGCCTGCTGTGCAGTGGCATGATCTCAGCTCACTGCCACCTCTACACCTCTACCTCCCAGACTCGAGCCATCCTCCCACTTCAGGCTCCCAAGCAGCTGGGACTATAGGTGTGCATCACCATGCCTGGCTGATTTTTGTATTTTTTCCTTATCTCAAAAAAAAAAAAAAAAAAAATGATCACCTACTTGGGCTAAGTTTTTTTGTGGGTGGTGTTTATCCAACATTTGAAGAAATCATCATTAAAGAGCCTTCATGAGGCCGGGCACGGTGGCTCACACCCGTAATCCCAGCACTTTGGAAGGCCAAGGTAGGTGGAGCACAAAGTCAGGAGATCGAGACCATCCTGGCTAACACGGTGAAACCCCATCTCTACTAAAAATACAAACACTTAGCCGGGTGTGATGGCGGGCGCGATGGCGGGTGCCTGTAGTCCCAGCTACTCAGGAGTCTGAGGCAGGAGAATCACTTGAACCCAGGAGGCAGAGATTGCAGTGAGCCGAGATTGCGCCATTGCACTCCAGCCTGGGTGACAGAGCGAGACTCCATCTCAAAAAAAAAAAATAAAATAAATAATAAAAAATAAAAAAGAGCCTTCATGAGCCAGGCATGGTGGCTTACGCCTAAAATCCTAGCACTTTGGGACACCGAGATGGGTGGATCACTTGAGATCAGGAGTTCCAGACCAGCCTGGCCAATATGGTGAAACCCCATCTCTACTAAAAATACAAAAATTAGCTGGTTGTGGTGGCAGGCACCTGTAATCCCAGCTACTCGGGAGACTGAGGCAGGAGAATCAAGAATCACTTGAACCTAGGAGACAGAGGTTGCAGTGAGCTGAGATCATGCCACTGCACTCCAGCCTGAGTGACAGCGCGAGACTCTGTCTCAAAAATATAAATAAATAAATAAAATAAAGAGCCTTGAATAGGAATTGCCTGCAGCATTTCATGCAAAAAAAACCCCTGATATTAAAAAGTGCTCACCAAAGCAAGCTCATTTCTCATTTTGAGAAGTTTAGGAGGTTTCATCTGGATGTTTTACACAAATCTTTCCTAATACTTTATATTTCATTTTTTTCCTATCATAATTATATAAGATAAAGAAATGTAATCTTTTTTTTTTTTCACCAGGCATCCTACGGACGTCTCCCAGTTCCCTCCCTGTGGCCCAGTGTTGTATATCAATGCCATCATGGATACACCTCCTTTGGGAGGTGATTAGGCCATGAGGGTGGAGCCCTGGTGAATGGGATTGGTGTCCTTATAGAAGGACTGTATCCCTGCAAGGATACAGTGAGAAGGCAGAATCCAGCCTCCAGTACCCTCATCTCAGACTTCCAGCCTCCTGAACCGTGAGAAATAAATGTTTGTTGTCTGTGCTATGTTTTGTTACTGTGGCCAAAGCTGTTGGACACAGGGACACCCCTGGGCTCCCGGGTACCACCCTTCTGTCACGCTGCTCTCCTGGAACACGGCCGTGCCTCACTGCCCATCCAAAACCACATCCAGGCCCCACCCACTTGCTCCTTGTTTCTTCTACTCGATGGTCAAGTTTTTCTCTTACCAAGAAGCCGGCCGGGTGTGGTGGCTCACTCCTGCAATCCCAGCACTTTGGGAGGCTGAAACGGGTGGATCATTTGAGGTTAGGAGCTCGAGACCAGCCTGACCAACACAGTGAAACTCCGTCTCTACTAAAAATACAAAAGAAAAAAAAATTAGCAGGGTGTGGTGGTGTGTACCTGTAATCCCAGCTACTCAGGAGGCTGAGGCAGGAGAATCGCTTGAACCCGGGAGGCGGAGGTTGCAGTGAGCGGAGATCATACCACTGCACTCCAGCCTGGGTGACAGAGTGAGACTCCATCTCAAAAAACAACAAACAAACAAACAAAAGAAGCTGTGTCACAGAGCTAAGAGCAACCCAGCCAGTGACCTGGGTTCAAGTCTCAGCCCGGCCACACACTAGCCAGGGACCTTGGGCAAGTCATCTAACCTCTGGGCGCCGCTGCGTTCTCATCTGTGAAATGTGGAGGATGATAGCGCCTGCCTCCCGGGTGGTTGTGAGGATTCAATCAGCTGGGCAGATCAAGAGTTTCGCAGTGCGCCAGGCACACAAGGAGTGGTCATGAACCATCCTTACAACACTGTAATAATAATAGTGATCATCTCCACACCTGAGCTTCAGTAGTGCATTTTCAAAATTTGTATTAGTATTCTATTACTGCTGTAACAAATGTCCACAAGTACAGTGGCTTAAAACAACACAAATTTATTCTCTTGTAGTTCTGAGGTCAGGAGCCTATAATGGATCTTGGATGGCTAACATCAAGTGGCTGGCAGGCTGTGCCTTCTGGAAGCTCTAGAAGAGAATCCATTTCCTCGTATTCTCTACTGTGTAGAGGACACCCGCATTCCCTGGCTTGTGACATCACATTCCTCCAACCTCTGCTTCCCTCATCACAGCTCTTTCTCTGACTCTCACCCTCCTCCTACCTCTATCTCTCTCTCTCTCTCTCTTTTTTTTTTTTTTGAGATGGAGTCACTCTGTCGCCCAGGCTGGAGTGCAGTGGTGCAATCTCAGCTTACTGCAACCTCCGACTCCTGGGTTCAAGCGATTCTCCTGTCTCATCCTCCAGAGTAGCTGGGACTACAGGCGTGCATCACCATGCCTGGCTAATTTTTGTATTTTTAGTAGAGACAGGGTTTCACCATGTTGGCCAGGCTGGTCTCGAACCCCTGACCTCAGGTGATCCTCCCCCCTCAGCCTCCCAAAGGGCTAGGATTATAGGCGTGAGGCACCATGCCGGGCCCTACCTCCCTCTTATAAGGGACCCACCTGGCTAATCCAGGATCATTTCCTCATCTCAGAATCCATAATTTAATCACATCTGCAAAGCCCCTTTTGCCATGGAAAGTAACATATTCACAGGTTCTGGATGTTCGGCGGTGGACTCTTGAGGGCTTATGGTTCTATTTAACTTCAGTAGGGGTCTTTGGTGGTGCACTTATCAGTGCTTAGTGTCTTCTCAATCTCTCCCCTATAACTCCCAGGTCACGACTAAATAAATAAAAAGCAGGATGTCACACACATTTTGGAGCATGGTGGCAAACTCAGCCATGGTCAACACTGGGATGTACACTCGCCTCCTGCTTCCTGGCCTTGGGGCTGTTGTCCAGGCACCCAGAGGGCACAGCTGGTGAGTGCCCTCTGGTTTGGAGGAGTTAGGGGTGTCATGAAAAGCAGCATGCAAAGGAGGCTCCTGGGGAGAGTGGGTGCCATACTTTTAGGAAAATGCACAATTTGCGTAGGAGAGTGTGAGTGTGGGGTGCTCCAATGGGCGCTGCCCTCAACCAGAAGCTGTTGGAGCATCCAGAGATTGGGGCAGTGGAGGAGGCAGGAGCCAACAGCAAACGGGGCTGCCAAGGCATCTCAGGTGCTGGTAGGCTGGGTTATCAGAGGTATGAAGTCTCTGCCTAAGAAAGATAAAATGCTACATTCTCCACCAGCCAAACCCTATGGGGGTGTACGCTGTGGCAAAATGGTAGCACTCACCAAGTCATTCACGTGTTCCCTTATAATTCTCAGCCTCTGTGCCAGGGAAGCTTGGGCCTTGTGCCTGATTTCTGGTGCAGAATCTACCATCACTTCTTACCATCTTCCCACACTTCTCTGAGGGTGGCCCTGGATGCCAGGTGTAACAGACACCTCTGTGCCCCGCCCACTCCCCTCAGCCCTCACCGCTATCTTCTTTTTTTTTTTATTTTTTGATATGGAGTCTTGCTCTGTTGCCCAGAATGGAGTGCAGTGGTGTGATCTCAGCTCACTGCATCCTCAGCTTCCTGGGTTCAAGCGATTCTCTTGTCTCAGCCTCTTGAGTATCTGGGACGACAGGTGCCCGCCACCACGCCCGGCTAATTTTTGTATTTTTAGTAGAGATGGGGTTTTACTATGTTGGCCAGGTTGGTCTCAAACTCTTGACCTCAAGGGATCTGCTTGCCTTGACCTCCCAAAGTGCTGGGATTACAGGCTTAAGCCATCACACCCGGCCTTTCACCACTATCTTCTAAAGGCTGCTCACTAAAAACAGCTCAGACTGTCTGCCTGAGGGCTTTTTTTTCTGGCACTGGGTTTACATTTGGCCCAAGGAAACCTGGAGGTGCCCAACTAGTGCCCCAGCCAGTGACAGCCAGAGATTGGTGGAGACATGCCACCTCCTCCTTCCTGGGGAACGGTTAGTTGTGTTGTGGTCTCCCCGAGCTCCCCAGTGGGATCAGGCTCTGGTTGCCCACGGTGGTAACTGGCTGGTGGCTCTACCCTTGGCTGGATTTCTTCCCTCTCCAGTATCACTTCCGTTCCTTGCAGGGTTCCCTGGAAGCAACTTCCTTAAAAGCTATGTGCACTCATTTCTTTTTCTCAGGACCTGCTTCTGGGACATACTATGGGTCTTTTTTATTTTTGTTTGTTTATTTAGAGACAGGTTCTTGCTCTGTCTCCCAGACTGGAGTGCAGTGGCACAATCATAGCTCACTGTAACCTTGAACTCCTGGACTCAAAAGATCATTAAGTCTCAGCCTCCAAAGTAGCTAGGACTACAGATGTGTACCACCACCACGCCTAGCTAGGGTTTTTTTTATTTTTATTTTTTGTAATTTTTGTAGATATAGGGTCTTGCTGTGTTGCCCAGGCTGGTCTCAACTCCTGGCCTCAATGGATCCTCCCTTGCCTCGGCCCCCCACAAAGTGCTGGGGTTATAGGCGTGAGCCACTGTACCCAGTCATATCATGTGTCTTTATGGTGGCATCACAAGATGGCGGTGTCAGCTGGGTCCCCAAGTGACTGTGTGGGGCAGATCCCCCTTCTTCAACCTCCCTTCCCTGTTTAACTATATCAGGTTTTGCTTGAGTGAGAAATACATCTTTATTGTGTTAAGCAACTGACACTTTTGTTTTATTTTTACTGTATTTTATTTTATTATTTATTTATTTATTTTTGAGACAGAGTTTTGCTCTCTTGCCCAGGCTGGAGTGCACAGGCACGATCATGGCTCACTGCAACCTCCACCTCCCAGGTTCAAGTGATTCTCCATCCAGGTAGCTGGGACTATAGGCATGCACCACCACCCCCAGCTAATATTTGTATTTTTAGTAGAGACGGGGTTTCACCATGTTGCCCAGGCTGGTCTCAAACTCATGACCTCAGGCAGCCCGCCTGCCGCGGCCTCCCAAAGTGCTGGGATTACAGGCTGAGCCACCATGCCCAGCCTAGTGTATTTTATTTTACATTCCCAGCCTAGCCTAATATAATGTTTTTGTGTGAGATTTTAAGCAAGATACCCGGAGTCCATTCTAACTCTGAAATACCTCTAATCTATCGATTCTCTCCATCTCCACCCCAATCCAAGCCCCTTCAGTTCTTGCCTGCCTTCTGCAATTCTATCAAGACACTCCCAGGCTGTGGCCAGGGGGATCTTTTAAAAGTGAACATCTGACAAATTACTATTTAATTCCCTCCAATGTTTTAAGTCCAAAATCCTTAATAGGGCCTGTATGACCGTGCCTGTATGACTGTGTGACAGCTGGTGCCAGGGCCACTCTCCTCCCGATGCCTCCTCCCCAGCTGACCAGTTTGCTTTCAGTTTCTCAAACAGGACAAACCCCTTCCCATCTCAGGCCTTTGCACAGGTTCTGCACATTCCAGCAATACTTCTCCCCCTATTCTCACCAGAGAATATTCCTGTGAATCCTTAAGGTCTCAGTGTAATGATTGTATTGGGGCTCAGAGAAACAATACCCTGAAATGAAGGTCTCAGAAGCAAACGACTCTTTCTGACCTTCACCTGTGCCCCTGTCTCTGGCCCCTCATTCTCCTCCAAGGTTAGCCATAGAAACCAGACTCCCTCTTCCCCAGGGTGGGTCATAGAAACCAGAACCCCTTTCTCCCTGAAGCCAGCCATAAAACCATAAAACCTAAAAATATTACTCTAGACCCAGCGGGTGGTGGTTCACGCCTGTAATCCCAGCACTTTGGGAGGCCGAGGTGGGCGGATCACCTGAGGTCAGGAGTTCAAGACCAGCCTGGCCAACATGGCAAAACCCCGTCTCTACTAAAAAATACAAAAATTAGCCAGGTATGGTGAGAAGCCCCTGTAGTCCCAGCTACTCGAGAGGCTGAGGCAGGAGAATCGCTTGAACCCGGGAGGCGGAGGGTGCAGTGAGCTGAGATGGCGCCACTGCACTCCAGCCTGAGTGACAGAGAGGCTCTGTCTCAAGAAAAAAAAACAAAAGAAAACAAATTACTCTAATCCTCACCCCCAATATTTCTGCGTGAACACTGGTCATAAAGAAATGATTTGACCTGCCTTGTTAGATTGCAGGTCACAAGATCCCCTTCCCCCGTTCCATGGGAGAAAGAAGTGCTGCCCAGAGAGGCCCGGGAGAACCTAAACGGAAGCCTTGCTGGGCTCCCCCCCAAGTCTATAGCATCAGCTCAGATCTTTTTTTGTCCAATCGTATTTCTGCGTGGTTGTTTCCATACTCTGTTGAACCTAAGCATAAAAATGGACCATTTCCTCTGTGTCTTTGGGTCTTCATCCTGAAAACTCTGGCATCAAATTACTATGTATGCTTTTCTCCTGTTGATCTGCTTTTTGTCAGTGATTTTCAGCGAACTTTCATTGGGTGAAGGGGAAGTTTTCCCTCCCCTACAGTTCCTTCTTTAGAGAAGCCTTCCTGAACCTTCTGCTGAGACCAGTCCTGTGGACACAGGCTTTCAGAGCCCCTGGATGTACTTCCACTTCCAGCACTTAATACAATTGTAATTACTTTTTGAGGTGGGTGGGTTATTTAATATCTAGGGGCTCCCATTGTACCATAAAGGCTTAAAGTCCTCATCTGTTTTATTCACTACCATATGCCCATTGCTTAGCAAAGTGCGCCTAGTACATAAAGGACGCTCAGTAAGTATGAATGAAGAAATACACGAACAAGTGAATGAAGAAAAGAAGTGAACCTTGGACCAAGATAAATTTGTAAGGAGGCAAGAATTCAGACACAAAAGGGAGACAGCACGCACCTGCACAGCTCCGTGAGAAGAGAAAAGACGGTACACTTCTGAGACGGTACAGCTCTGTGAGATGAGTAGGGGGCGAAATGCCTGTACAAAGCTCACTGCCATGGCAGCTGACACCAGATCACCTCCCACTGGCCTCCTCTAGACCCTCAGGGACCTCTCCCCATCCCACATGCCTCTCCCCATCAGAGCCAGTCAGCACAAGCAGGGAGAAGTCATTTCATGTGACTCCAAAGGGCTGGGCAGAGCTGAGCCCCAAATAGAGAACTCCCTCATTTTCTTCTTCTTTTTTCTTTTTCTTTTTTTGAGACAAAGTTTTGCTTTTGTTGCCCAGGCTGGAGTGCAATGGTGCGATCTTGGCTTACTGTAAAATCTGCCTCCCGGGTTCAAGCGATTCTCCTGTCTCAGCCTCCCAAGTAGCTGGGATTACAGATGTGCACCACCATGCCTGGCTAATTTTGTATTTTTAGTAGAGACAGCGTTTTACTATATATTGGCCAGGCTGGTCCCAATCCCCTGACCTTAGGTGATCCACCCACCTCGGCCTCCCAAAGTGCTGGGATTATAGGCATGAGCCACCGCACTCGGCCATCTTCTTTTTTTCTTAAGAGATGGGGTTTCGCCATCTTGCCCAGGTTGGTCTTGAACTCTGGCCTCCAGTGATACACTTGCCTCAGCCTCCCAACCTGCTGGGATTACAGGCATGAGCCACCGTGCCTGGCTGGACTCCCTCATTTTCAATGAGAGCCTTGGAAGTAGGAGCATGTTAGTGTGGACATGATTTCTCTGCTCCTATCGTAGTCTTTCGGTCCCAGTGCCCTTCCTCATATGGGGATGCTGAAGGTCTCTCTTGTATCATCATCACAAATTGGGGCAGGTGCCCAGGGGTTTATATGAATCACATAGAAACCTACCCATCTGCTTGGCCAGGACTACCTCCCTGGGAGAGCAGTCCCCTCCCCTGGGAAGTTGGCAATGACCGGTGACTTTCCCTCTGTCCTCCCCCTGATCGGTTGCTCAGAAGCACCACTGGATTTGTTGGTCCTCCTTCCCCCATCTAGGAATTTTCTCCTCCCTGGCCTGCCTCTGGACTCTGCCTCTGTGATTAACCCTTTCTCTCCCTTGTGGTCTGCTCTTCCCACTCCAAAACTAAAAGTCTTAGTCCTTCCTCTTCTCACACAAGCCCCTCTTCTTGATGGCCCTATCCATTTCTGCAGCTGCACCATCCTCTCCACATGGGTGAACCCCAAATATCATCACTATTCCTGACCTTGCCACCAAGCACTTGTCTCTCATCCCCAAATGCCAGCAAGATAAAGTCAAAGTCCTGAGCTAAATCCTGGAGTCTCCTGCCATCTTCCCCTCCTTTTGCAAACCTAGCTGAGATGGCGACTGCAACTGCCCAGGCTGCATGAGGGTGGGGACTGGAACAGCCAATGTCCATGCTTCCAGTACATTCCTGCCTTGTCTGGCTGGCCACTGTGTCTCCCAAAGAAGGTCCACATACAGGACACAGTCAGGGGTTTGAAACCACACTGGGGACAGAAGAGGATGAAAGATACATTTGAAGGCTGTCAAGGACAGAGGATCAAGAGAATGTATTCCCAGGTACCGAGCTCAGGGAACGTGGCTTGATGGGCCTCCTGGGCCCTCTGGCCAAGGTCTTTTACTTTTGCCAGGCTGGACTGCACGCCTCTCCACTTGGCTCTTTGTTCACTTGTTATATCTCTGTCTCCACTTCCAGACTCGAAGCCCCATTAAGACAGGACTATCTGTCTTGCTCTCTGGCCACTCTAGGCATTCAGTGAGCATCTGCTGAATAAATAAATAGAACATGTTCTGCCCCTTGCCCAACTTTATGCCTTTGTTCTTTTTTTTTTTTTTTTTTTTTGAGACGGAGTCTCCCTCCGTCGCCAGGCTGGAGTGCAGTGGTGTGATCTTGGCTCACTGCAACCTCCGCCTTCTGGGTTCAAGCAATTCTTCTGCCTCAGCCTTGCAAGTAGCTGGGACTGCAAGTGTGCTCCACCATACCCAGCTAATTTTTGTATTTTTAGTAGAGACGGGGTTTCACCATGTTGGCGAGGCTGGTCTCGATGTCTTGACCTCATGATCTGCCTGCCTCAGCCTCCCAAAGTGCTGTGATTACAGGCGTGAGCCACTGTGCCCAGCCTATGCCTTTGTTCTTAATTCTTCCCTTGAGATGCTCTGCACCCTCCCTCCATCTTTCTTTCCACATGTCAAAATCCTTCCCATCCTTAAGACCCATCCAAATGGTACCTTCATTGTGAAGCTTTCCCTCAACCCCTACCGCTGAGAGCCTCCTTCTCCCTGCTAACTCCCCATGGTACCTGGTTTGCATTTATTAGATCACTTACACCTTATGCTTTGGATTATCATAATTTCTGTACCCACCTCTGTCCCCCTAATAGAGCGCCAAGTATAGCCTTTGCTCTCCTCTAGGCCTCTGCCCCTTGTTGATGACTCCCTCTCTCCCCAGTCCCTGCCCTGCAGACATCCTGCTATGGCCTCCATCAGCACAGATGTTGGCCCCAGACAGCCGACCCGGGTTCGCCCCATGCTTTTCTACTTCCTCAGCACAAGGAAGCACAGCTCCTTGAGGGCAGGGGCAGGCCGTTGGTGTATTCTCTTCCCTATTCCCTAGCACAGTGCTTTCTATGCAGTAGGTGCTCTGTAAGTGCTCAGTATAGGAAGGTAAGAGTATCGATTGCAGTCGGCGCCTTTTTACTCCAGATGCTGCTTCCTTGGAGCCCAAAGCAGCCTCCCTAAGCCTCCTTTCCCCAGGCTGGGAGCTCACTCATGCAGACTGGGCCACCTCCAAGGTTTCCCTCCTTCCTCCGCACCCTATCACTGCTACAGCTTTGCCTAAACCAGGTCCCAACCCAGCGCTATTTCAGACATTTGCATGACCTGACCACAGCCTGTAGGTGGGGAGGAGGCTGAGCTGCAGGGATTTTCTGGTCTCACAGGCCCTCTTGTCAAAAGCCCAGGAGCACAAAAGTTGCCTGATGAAGGGGGCTCCAGGGTGGGGGGCATCCAGGGGCCCCTGTACTTCCTGGGGTGCCGAGGAAGTAGAAAAGCATGGGGTGAACCCGGGTCTGCTTCCTGTGGCCACCATCTGTGCTGATGGAGGTGACCGCAGGGTGTCTGGGGGTGGGGGTAGGGAGTGGGGGCTGGATGAGTCATCAGGGAGGGGCAGAGGCCCAGAGGAGAGCAAAGGCTAAATCTTCCCCAAACCCTTCCTGTTTGGGCTGCCAGAGATGGAGTGGCAGTTTTGGTTTTTTTGTTTTTTGACACAGAGTTTCGCCCTTGTTGCCAGGCTGGAGTGCAGCGGTGTGATCTCTGCTCACTGCAACCTCTGCCTCCTGGGTTCAACCTATTCTCCTGCTTCAGCCTCCTGAGTAGCTGGGATTACACGTGCCCACCACCACGCCTGGCTAATTTTTATATTTTTAGTAGAGTCGGGGTTTCACCATATTGGCCAGGCTGATCTCAAACTCCTGACCTCAGGTGATCTACCCGCCTCGGCTTCCCAAAGTGCAGGGATTACAGGCATGAGCCACTGAACCGGGCCTGGAATGGCAGTTTTTCCAGCAGAACTAACACCGGCATTTCAGGGGTTTTTGTCCCTGAGCTAGACCCCACACCCCTACTTTGCTCTGAGGAAATCCTCACCAGGGTGCCAACCTCTTGCTAAGGGCAGCAGTAGATACCTCTGGGAATTTCTGGGGGAGGGGGTCATCTTAGGAAGGAACCTTGCTGAGCCCAGGGCTCAGGCTAGCAGTGGGGCAAGGGTACGTGGAAGGTGAAGGAGGAGCGCCTGCCCCCGCTGCAGGAGAGCAGAAGGCTGAGAGGAGCAGCATCTTGAAGGAGGAGGACCCAGGCAGGGCTGCTTGGCCTTGGTTGGCTAGAATTGGTGGAGCCTGGGAAGGCTGGAGCTGGGAGAGTCAGCCCCTTGACATTCAAACACAGAAAAATCCCCTCAACAGGAAAATATAAAAGTAGTCATCTGTAGTAGCCAGCAAGAGGCACTAACTAGTGGTTTCAAAAGGAACTCAACTAGCAGAGTTTGCTAGAACTTACTATGAGAACCTTGGTATAAGCTGCTAGAAACCCCAGATAATTAAAGACAATTACACAGCCCGGGCGTGGTGGCTTGGAGCTCCTGCCAGCACTTTGGGAGGCCGAGGAGGGCAGATCACCTGAGGTCAGGGGTTCGAGAGCAGCCTGATCAACATGGTGAAACCCTGTCTCTACTAAAAATACAAAATTAACCGGGTGTCGTGGCGCATTCTTGTAGTCCCAGCGACTCGGGAGAATGAGGCAGGAGAATCGCTTGAACCCAGGAAGCAGAGGTTGCAGTGACCCAAGATCGCACCATTGCACTCCAGCCTGGGCAACAGAGCAAAACTTCATCTCAAAAAAAAAAAAAAGACAATTACACAAATGAAACCAGGCAAGAGACTAAGGTAATTATTATTATTTAGAATTGACTTTTAGAACCCAGAACCCATGACAGATCTATTTAGACTTTTGCTACTCAAAGTTTAGTCCACTGACCAAAAGTACATCAGTATTACCAGGGAGCTTGTTCCAAATGCAGAATCTCAGACTCGGTCCTGGCTACGCTGAGTCTGCACCTGTATTTAACAAGGCCTTCAGTGAACCGAGTCCACATTAAAGTTTGTGAAGCACACTGGAGGCCACACCCAGAAACTAGGCAGAGATTGGGCTACTTGAAAAAGAAGGCTAACAAGAGTTAGGGTGCCTGCTGTGGGGTCCCCATGGCCTGGAAAGCCTCCAGACCTTTGTCAGAGCGGCATTTCACCTGCGAACACTGCCGCTTCAAGCCTGGCCAGGACCCTACACGTCGGTGTGTTGGGACAGCCTCGTGCCCAGTGCGAAGGTAGGGGCGCGGTGGCTAAGGCCACCCCCACAGAGCCCGGGGGATGCAGCGAGGTCCAGCGGGGGCTTGCGGGAGTACCAAGTGCTCAGGAGGCGGTCCACCTGCTCCCGGCTGGAGATTGCGCGCAGGTGGGCCTTCCCGCTTCCACTGTCCAGGACTTCTGGGGGCTCAGGCACTGCGGGGGGCTCGGGGCTCCTGCCTGCATTGTCCCGGTGCAGCCCCCGTCCCTGCAGCTCACTCTGCATGCTGGCGAAGAAGTGCAGCACGCAGCGGTGCGCGAAGTCCCGCGCATGCTCACAGCAGGTCTCGTCGAAGAGCTTCTGCTCCAGGTCCACGTAGTTGCTCCAGTATCTACGCTGCAGGAAGCCTGTCTGGTCGAAGCAGGGCCTCAGGCAGCGGGCCAGAAAGGCCGCGATGATCAGCAGCAGGGTGACACTCCAGCCGATGGCCTGCAAGGTAAGAAGGCCCGAGGTTAGGTGTGAGTGGGGCCTAATCCTATACATATGTATTTATGAATACGTATGTGAATGTTGCAAATTTAATTTGACCATGTCTACATAATATTCTTCATTTTCCAATGGATTCAAATACTCCTTAGATAATTTAACTGCAGTATACCACTCCAAACATCATAGTCATTAATCAGAGTATTGAATGAAATGGGAAATAAATTGAGAAGAATGAACACAAAGAAAACTGTGATCATCAGATTACATGTCCTTTTTTGTATCCCCGTGGCCTTGTAAAGTGAATTAACTCTTAGAGCATCTGCTACTTGAGGAATTGTCCTGTATAGTGTGGCAAAGGTATTCCAAAGTCCCTCCTTTTACATTTCCCATCCATCCTTCCTCAAATCTATGCACCTTCCTATTCAGTCATCCGTCCTGCCAACCATCCTTCATCCATGCATCTATTCTCCCTTCCATTCATTCTCTCATCCTTGTATCCATCCACCCATTCAACCATCTCTCCACCCATCCAATCATCCATCCTCTTGTCTTACTGTAAATCTGTCACCTTCCCATCCAGTCAAGCTCCTAACTATCCTTCCATCTGTCCATCATCCATCTATCTCTTTTCCCATTCATTCATGCTCCCATATGCTCCTCCTTTCTTCCCTTGATCTATCTACTCATCCACCCCCTATCCAACCATCCATCATCCATCCTCTCATCTTTTTTTAAATTTATTTTTATTTTTTGAGATGGAGTCTCGCTCTGTTGCCCAGGCTGGAGTGCAATGGTGCGATTCAGCTCACTGGAACCTGCGCCTCCTGGGTTCAAGCCATTCTCCTGCCTCAGCCTCCCAAGTAGCTGGGATTACAGATGTGCACCACCACGCCCAACAAATTTTTGTATTTTTAGTAGAGACGAGGTTTCACCATGTTGACCAGGCTGGTCTCAAACTTCTGACCTCATGTGATCCACCCGCCTCGGCCTCCCAAAGTCTGGGATTACAGGTGTGAGCCACCACGCCCGGCCCCCCTCATCTTTTTATCCAGTCCTTTGTCATCCTTGTGTGTGCTTATCTGTCTGTCTTCCCATCTAGGCATCCACTGTGTTATATTTGGTGGGAGGCACTGTGCTAGGAACTGGGGGCTCAGTCATTGCTCTCACAGAGCTCTTACCTTAGTGGAGGAAATAGACAATTAAATAGGCAATGACTGGGTACGTGTCATAGAGAGGGAGTCCAGAGGAGGGACACCCAACCTGACCTGGAGGGCCGAGACTGAAGGCTGAATGACAGTGACACACAATAGGAACAGGGGACAGTGTTCCCAGCCAGGAGTGAGGACAAACTGAAGTAGTTCTCTAAAGCTGGAGCCCACACCCGGCAGACTCCTCTCCCTCCTCTCTACCTTCCAAAGCCATAGTCTCTTTAAGGCCCAGCTTGAGACCTGGGGCAGTTGTGTGGACCTGGAGCAGGGAAGTCACATCTTTAAACCAAGGGACATATTTGAATCCTTATCATTTACAGAAGTGATTTCCACAATTTACAAAGCTCTCTCATTTGGCATTTCACTAGACTCCCCCCAACATCACTAGATTTAAGGTGAGTATTTTATACACGAGAGCAGAAAAGCAAACAACTTGATAAACTTTACATGACTGATAACTTACAGCTGAGTAAGGATTCAAACCCTGGTCTCACTGCAAATTCCATGCTCTTTCCACCGAACTAGGAAAAGCCTAGAGTGTTGAAGCCTGCAGGGACCATCAAGATGGAGGAGACCAAGCTCCTCTGTATTTTACATGAGAAACTGAGGTCCAGAGGGGTAGTCCCATGGCCAAGGTCACAGTCTGAGCCAGAATCAAGTGCATCCTGCACCCGGGTCCTCCCTCCATTGCACTGCTGGCCAGCCCATGAGCCTGTCAGCCTCCCCAAGGGGCAGGGGCTGTGTCTTTATTATCTATAGGTGGAATCTGGAGTCTAGGCTCGGGGCAGAGCTGGGGTTTGTCCCCCAAGATAATAGAGTTGGTGCCTTTTGGGAAGACCGGCATCTGGAGAGAGCCTACATTGTTGGAAGGTGATTAAGAGGAATAATGACACTCCTTCGGATCCCTGCTCTGCCTCTTATAAGCTGTGTGACTTTGGCCTTATGAACTAAACTCTCAGAGCCTGCTTCCTCACCTGGAGAATGGGAGGATAATGGTTGTTCCACAAATGAAATGAAATAATACATATAAAATGCTCACTGCAGTGCCTGGCACATAAATGCTCAATAAGTGGAGATTAGTATTATTTCTCACGGGTGGGAAGAAGGTGTGCAGTGGGCGCAGGCAAGGCAGAGCAGTGGTCTCCAGCGCTTCCCTGCCTCCTGGGAATGGACTGAGCCCATCATCTGTTCCTCCTCACCACCCCCCACCCCACTCCAGAACCAATGCGGGGGATTGGTGAGGGTGCAAGGGCCAGGGGAGGATCACCCCAGTTACCTGTGACAGGCACCGCAGGTAGCGAGACACTGCCTTCCGAGCAGGGCTATTCCTGACCAGCTCATCCTCTTTGCAGGGAACCTTGGCCAGGAAGAACTGTACCTGGCTGGGGGTCATGTTGGCAAAGTCCAGAAACTTCTCAGGGTCCACAGAGTTGCTGAAGGCACACACGAAGCACTTCCCATCAAGGAGGGCCAGCAGGATCCAGACCAGGGGGGCGGCCAGCGCCCTCTGCAGCACAGAGGAGCACATGTACCTGGGAGCAGAGGAAGGAGGGGGGTCACAGGGAGCAGCTGGAAGTCAGCTGCAGCAGGGGAGATGCAAGGATGGACTGCTGGGAAGTCCCAGGCCGGGTTACATCAGACTGCAGCTCTCAGTATAGAGGTCTCAGGCCGGGTTACATCAGACTGCAGCTCTCAGTATAGAGGTCTCAGCGACAGACACAGGGAAGAAGGAGGGCTGGGGCCCCTGGGATCCCCAGGACTGGAGCATTGAGGAGTTGGCATTCCTCCTGCTCTAGGTCTTGCAACAGACACTGCTGGTGCCTTGCCCATGCCAGAGGCATCTGTGGCTGCCGTGTCTGGTTCTATTCACAGGGAATAGGGCCTCCTACCTCGAGCACCTGCATTGTTCTGCCCCTGGGGCTTTGGAGGATTTTTTGCTCCAGAGAGGGGTAGGCTGGAAGCACTGAAAAGTTAACCCCCAAATCAACCTTCAACCCCAGAGGGCTGGGGCCTTGTGGATCAATATCCCAGCTTCTTAAATCCTCAGTGGGACAATTCTGAGATGTGTTCTATGTATGCCCTTAGGGGGTCCCCTGAAGGATTGAGCCCCAGTTGCCCACTCATTATCACATTCCTTCCAGAGCCTGCTTTTGGAGGAGAGCCTAAGCTAAGACAGCCCTGCCCAGTAACCCTCCAAAAGCAGCACCTCTAACACCCCCACCCACAAAGCATCCCAGGAGCCCACCCTCTGACCGGCCTCTGGCGCCTTTCCTGGTCAGCTCTGCCCCTGCCTGCAGTGACTTCGACTGAGTGTTGGCCACAGGACAGGAGTCTATTGGAGCTGTGCCCACTGGACCCCAGAGGAAAAGGCCAGGGACACACCCAGTGCCTGTGACCACCCTTGCACAGCTGAATTGCAGGCAGATGTGATCCCTGAGAACATGGAACAGAGGCTGCGCGCAGGTGCACTGGATGCAAATGTTGTTTCTGAATTGGATTGTACACAAAACATCCAATGGTGTATGCCAGGCATGGGCGTGTGTGACCTATCCAGTGTGAACTGTAAATATGTTCTAGGCAGTGGTAGCTTTAGCATTTTCTTTTCTTTTTTTCTTTTTTGAGAGGGAGTCTTGCTCTGTCGCACAGGCTGGAGTGCAGTGGCACGATCTCGGCTCCTGGGTTCAAGCGATTCTCCTTCCTCATCCTCCTGAGTAGCTGGGACCACAGGTGCACACCACCACGCCCAGCTAATTTTTTGTAGTTTTTAGCAGAGACGGAATTTTGCCATGTTGGCCAGACTGGTCTTGAACTTCTGACCTCCGGTGATCCACTTGCCTTGACCTCCCAAAGTGCTGGGATTACAGGCATGAGCCACCATGCCTGGCCTTGGCTTTAGCATTTTCTATGGAGGGCAATGTGGTCAGAAGATGCAACTGGGGACTCGTTATGAAGTTACATTAGATATGTTTGACAACACCTCTACCATCCATATCAGAGAATAGGGGAGAGGAGGAGATGGTGAGTGAGTGAAAGCCCACCTAGCCCCTTCCGTCACTGCCTGCACATCTAGAGCACTTAGAGATTTGTCCCAAAACAGGAAAGGCAGCTGTTCCAACTTGGCCTGTTCAGTCAACCTGGGTTTGAATCTGAGCAGTGCCACTTCCTGGCTGTGGGAGCTTGGTACAGTTACTTAACTTCTCTGTGCCTCAAGTTTCCATCCTTAAAAATGGGTCCAATAAAGGTGCAGCCTGAGAACTCAGGTAGAATTCAGAGAGGCCATGCACTCAAAGCACTTAGCACAGAGCTTGGCCCTGCGTGGGTATACAATGAATTACTCAACTCCAGCGGACTTTGCTACAGAGTGCCATGCATGTGCTGGGCTCTGAGGACACGGTGTGCAGTAGGTAGGGTCCTCACCCTAGGGAGCTTACAAGAGAGGGAACACAGCCTTTAAGCCAATCATTGCCTCTCACCACATGCAAAAAACTGCTATGCATGTCATGGGATGGCCCTTCAAGCATATGGTGAATTATATTCCGTGGCCAGTGTGACAGATGTGGAGATGTGGTATTGGGGCTCAGAAAACGATACCCCAAAATGAAGACCTCAGAAGCAAAAGCTTTTTTAACCTTCTCCTGTCCCCCCACCTGCTCCCCTTCCCCTTCCCCCAACCCAATCTCTCTTTTTTTTTTTTTTTTTTGAGAAGGAGTCTTGCACTGTCGCCCAGACTGGAGTGCAGTGGCGTGATTTCGGCTCACTGCAGCCTCCGCCTCCCGGGTTCAAACGATTCTCCTGCCTCAGCCTCCCAAGTAGCTGGGATTACAGGCGTGTGCCAGCATGCCTGGCTAATTTTTGTATATTTAGTAGAGACGAGGTTTCACCATGTTGGCCAGGCTAGTCCCGACTTCAGGTGATCCGCCGGCCTCAGCCTCCCAAAGTGTTGGGATTACAGGCGTGAGCCACCACGCCCTTCCCCCCCACCCAATCTCTGGCTCCTTATTCTCCCCCAAGGCTAGCCATAGAAACTAGAATCCCTCTTCCCCAAGGTGGGTCATAGAAACCAGAACCCCTTTCCTCCAAAGCTGTCACCATAAAACCTAAAAATATGACTCTAACTTCCCCCCGCCTTTCTGTCTAAAAACTGGCCATAAAGAAACGATCTGACCTACCTAGTTCCACTGTAGGTCATCAGACTCCCTTCTAGAGAGGGTCCTGCCCGTGTCTGGGAGAAAGGAACGCTGTATAGAGAGGCCAGGAAGAACCTAGATGGCCTTGCTGAGTTTCCCCACTCCGTCTATAGCCTTAGTTCATCGCTTTTTTAATCCAATTCTATTTCTGCATGGCTCTCCAGACCTTGTTGAACCTAAGCATACAAATGGACCATTTCCCCTGTATCTTTAGGTCTTTATTCTGAAGTCTTCTGCGGCACATAAAACGATAATCAAATAAATTTGTATGCCTTTTCTCTCATTAATCTGCCTTTTGCCAGTTGATTTTCAGCAGAACTTCAGAGGGCAAAGAGGAAGTTTTCCCACAGCCCCTAGAGTGGCCTGGGTAATTGAGAATTCTGTGTCATTCCTATGTTTACAGCACTGGCCATGGAAAGGTGACAAATGATAGAAACAGAAACATGTTTCCAGAGTGGAAACTGGCAAGTGGGTCTCTATGAGCCGATAATTCCTAGCTGGGGAAAGGAGAGGGTGCACCTGGCAGTACCTATAGGGTGGGTGGAGAATCCCCTGATAATGAGGATAGTTGGGGTTTGGGGGTGCACTTGGCAGTGCCTGTGGGTGGCTGGGGAGCCCCTGGTAAAGCCCATGGGTCACTGAGTGGTGTGGGACCGCACCTGATGATGCCTGGGTCCTTCCTCCGGTGCCCTGCGGGCCGGCGCCACTCCTCGACCATCACCACAGACTGCCGGTTGGCGAGGAGGCCGCAGAGAAACAGGGCGAGCGGGGGCGCGAGCAGCAGACCCAGGCCGTAGAGTGCATTGTAGCGCGCCAGGCAGGGACAGTTGAAGTCAAAGGAGGAGTACAGCTTGACGGTGACCACAGCCAGCAGCAGGCAGATGCCATTCATCACTGACTCTGAGCTTGACTGGAAGTGCTGGAAGAGCATGCGGAATTTATCCATGACTCCAGCCTGGGTGGGTGGGCAGCCGTCGGGTGGGCTCAGTGAGGCTCTGGCCACCTTCCTGGTGTCTGCTGCACTGGGGATGAGCCTGGGATCTGTAAGAGGGTCTCTCTTGGCTTCCAAGGGCCTGAGGGGTCAAGGAGGAAGCAGTGTCCAGGCCCCAGCCCAGACTCCCGGGGTCCAGCAGGCACTTAAGGCAGGGACAGGCTCTCTCCACAAAGGCTCCCCTCCCCAACCCAATGGTCCCCTGGTGCCACTCCCGTCCTCTCTGGGGGAATGAGTCACCCTCTGTGACCAGCCAGCCCAAAGCACCTCTAGGCAAATGGGCCCCGCCCTGTCACTCCATTCCTCCCGGCCCATTTCTCTTTGCTTTAGGGTCTGGATGCTCAGGCTTAACAGCTGTCGGGGCTTCCTTTGGGGCACAGGCAGATTCTGGGTGTGGTGAGGCAAAGATGCCGATGGAGCCAAAGTATATTTTCTGGTCTTGATGAAAAGCATGACTTTGAACTTGTCTCGGAGACGAAGTAAAACAACAGCAACAACAACAACAAAATATGACGACTCAGCTCAGCCCAGAGAGATTTCATATTGGCTTTCAGGCTAGCAGGAGCCAGAAGGGGCACCTATTCTTGCCTGAAGGCTTCCTGGAAGAGGAGACCCTTGAGAGGAGTCTTCAACCATGTTCCAGCATTTGCCATGAAAGGGATAGCGGAAGGGGATGGCCTCCCTTGGAGACGTGCTAACCATGTGCATTAACCACTGGGTGCCCATGGGAGAGGCTGCTCAAGTGCCACGCCCACACCTGCATGGCTTTCCCCCCGCCCTTCTTCCGTGTGACGTGTGACGGACATGCATTTGAAATCACTGCTTCTCCTAACTCTCCGAGGTCACTAGGTCTCTCCTTGTGTCTCAGTTCCAGCCTCTCTGAAGGATGACAGCCCAGATGTTTGAGGGACTCCTGAAACCTGCAAAATGAATTTTGTAAAGGTTACTTAGCCCATATTTTAAGTCAGATCATCCCAAATAAGTCTTGCAAGTTTCATGACCATCTGTGTGGTCTGTACTTCTGATGAAGACAGCCAGAAACCTGGGTCTTACTTATTATTATTATTTTTTTGAGACAGAGTGTTGTTCTGTCACCTAGGCTGGAGTGCAGTGGTAGGATCTTGGTTCACTGCAGCCTCTGCCTCCCAGGTTCAAGTGATTCTACTGCCTCAGCTTCCAAGTAGCTGGGATTACAGGCACCCACCACCACGCCCAGCCAATTTTTGTATCTTTAGTAGAGACGGGGGTTTCGCCATGTTGGTCAGGCTGGTCTTGAACTCCTGACCTCAGGTGATTCTCCCGCCTTGGCCTTCCAAAGTGTTGGGATTACAGGCATGAGTCACTGAGCCAGGCCACTTAGTTTTTTTACTTTCCATATTTGTATGTTACTCTGGGTCCTATGAGACAGATTTCCCTGTGTGAGGGAAACGAGGAGGCACTGGAGAAGATGGGGAGAGCCACCAGTGGTCCTGTGAGTCTGACTCTGAGTGGAGGAGAGGGCGGGGCAGGGGTGAGAAACCCTTCAAGCCAGGAGGACAATCACCACTACATCTTCAGGTGGGTACAGCCCCAGAGGGGCTGTCGGAGCTCACATACCCCGGTGGGGACAGAGTCAGAGAGGAAGCTGGGATCCTCCGTCTGTGCTTTTCAGCCTTAGTCCCCACCGGGCTGCTGACCAGAAAAGTGGACTGTTCTGGCCCAAGGCCAGACTTCATGACCCTGAACCAGCAGGGCTGGTGTGGAGCAGACGGAGAGCGAACTGGGCTGCGAGGGTCATGAGCACCCCTCAATTCCATTCTAGTCTCAGGGAGGGATAGAGTGTCCTGAGGGTCCCCAGCCACTCTAACCTTGGGAGTCTCCAGAAAAGAATAGACAATGCTTCTGGAAAAACACTTTGAAGAAAACTGGGTCAAAGACTCCAGGCCAACCTTTTCACAGCTCCAGCCTTTGAGAGAGAATACAGAGCTACCAGGTCAGCTTGGGTCCCTGGAGCCCTGCAGAGCAACAGGTGCTGAGTGACTGCAGTGGGGCTGGCCCTTGCCAGGTATTTACAGGAAATACTTCAGCAAAGAAACAGGCCAGAAAGAAGCCCACTACAAAAGGGATATTATCTGTCAAAGAGAGGGGATGGCTTAATTTTTTTTTTTAATCTCCATTTTCTGAATTGTCTACTTTTATAATAGTAGACATAATAAATCATTATTATAATCATAATAATGATTTTTAACTATTTCCAGTAAAAATCACAAAATATTTTAATTGGAAAAACATAAAAAGATAAAAGGACAAGGCAAAAAGGAGAATCCCATTTTGTTGCCTGGAGCCTGGCCCTGCTGAACGAGTAGGGGGAGAAATAGAGGGAGCAATACGTGGAGAAAGGCTTATTTTACTCACACATAGGGAAAGATATTAAATTGCAGATCTGGCCTGGTGCGGTGACTCACGCCTGTAATCTCAGCACTTTGGGAGGCTGAGGCAGGCAGATTGCCTGAGCTCAGGAGTTTGAGACCAGCCTGGCCAACATGGCAAAACCCCATCTCTACTAAAAATACAAAAAATTAGCTGGGGGTGGTGGTGCATGCCTGTAATCCCAGCTACTTGGAAGGCTGAGGCATGAGAATTGCCTCTCTTGAGACTGAGGCACGAGAATTGCTTGAACCCAGGAGGCAGAGGCTACAGTGAGCCCACCCAGATCATGCCACTGCTCTCCAGCCTGGGTGACAAAGAGAGACTAAAAAAAAAATTACATTTTTCTTTTTAAATAATGATTTACATCTTTAAAAAAAACAGTTATAAATATGTGTTAATTTGCAATTGGAAGATATTTATAGAATAAATCTTTGGTTCTTTCTTTCATGTTATTTTGTTTTATTTTCAAATTGGAGTCTTGCAGATGTATTCTTGGGGGTCCTCCAGATTTTCTTTGATCTTTGCAAAGTAGTCTGGATATTGTTTGAGAAACACTGGCTTCATCATTCTTGGAGTTCCTATTATTGACAGGGCTGTTTAGGACTAGATGCCCCCTATTGGAGAAACTCATTGTATGTGATGTGTGAGAGATGTGTCTATGTACTTGTGTATGCATGTGTGTACACATGTATGTGTATGTGTGTAGTGCATGTGTACATATTTGGTGTGTGTATGCATGTGTGTTTTTATAAATATGGGTGTGGCCATCTTCCTACTTTGTATATGGTGAGTATGCCCTCCCCTGACGGTTCTTTCTCTTCTTTTTCCTTCACAGGGAAGGCATTCAACATTGAATATCCTGACAAGTCCACTTCTCAGGACTGGGAGACTATTGTTTTGTGTGTCTAGCAGAGTGCGGTGCCCTTTCTGTCTCTCGGTGGCCCGATTCTCTGCTTCCCTGAGGACACAGGCCTTTGAGGGGTCCTGGCAGACCCGGGGAAAGCAACGTGGCACTTCTGTGGGTCCCACTCTGGGGACTCCACAGAGCCGCGTAGCCCTGAGAGTGGAGAGAGGCTGGAAATGAAATGGGGCCTTCTAACAGATGGCACTGGAACAACTGGCTAGCCATTCGGGAGCAATCCCTACTTCATGCTTCATACCAAAATAATTTTCACATGGTTCAAAGATTCAACATAAAAATTAAAATCATAAAAATTCTACAGGAAAATGTATGTGAATTTATTCATAATCAGAGGCTAAGGAAGGCCTTTGGGAACCGACCCCAGAATTTAGTAGCTGTAGAGGAGAAGATGGACAAGTAAGAGCCATAAAAATTAGAAGCTTCTATGGGCAAACATACCAATAAACAAAATAAAAATAACAAACTGAAAGAAGGGTATTTGCCACACATAAGCCTCTTTTCCTTAATTTGTGGAAGGCTCATATAAATCAATACAAAAGATGAACAATCCTAAGAAAAATGGGTAAAGGATTTGAACAGGCTATTTGAAAAAAAAAAAAAAGAGAGAGAGAGAAAAAAGTGACCAAACATTCTGGAAAAATTCTAATCCTCATTCATAATTCAATAAGAAACGAAACCACCAGGTGCCTTTAAAAATTTCCAAGTTGTTAGCAACTGAAAGATTGATAATTCCCAGTGTTGATGAGGCTTAAGGAAATAGCTACTTGCATACATGTATGGTTGGAGTACAAATTGGTAGGTTTTTTGTGGAGCAGTTTGGCAGTACATTTAAAGCAAAAATTTAAATACACATGCCCTTTGACTTAGTAATTACAAAGTCTGAATTCATCCCGTGGGTAGCTTTGCAGAAGTAGCCACTATAAACAAACAAGAATGTTCATTATAGCTCTTTTAATGACAACCAAACTGGAAACAATCTAAATTTCATCAACAGGGGACTGTTTAAATAAAATATGACACAGTCATAAAATGGGATCCATGCAGCCATTAGAAGAATGAAGCAGGCCAGGTGTGGTGGCTTATACCTGTAATCCCAGCACTTTGGGAGGCCGAGGTGGATGGATTACCTGAGGTCAGGAGTTCGAGACCAGCCTAGCCAACATGGTGAAACCCTGTCTCTACTAAAAATACAAAAAAATTAGCTGGGCATGGTGGTGTGTGCCTGTAATCCCAGCTGCTCAGGAGGCTAAGACAAGAGAATCCCCTGAACCCGGCAGGCGGGGGTTGCAGTAAGCCGAGATCCAGCCACTGCACTCCAGCCTGGGTGCTACAGAGTGAGATTCCATCTCAAATAATAATAATAATAAAATATTATTATTGACTTAAAACAAAATAATCAGGTGTAAATCTTAACATTGTTTCTGACTGAGGAACAGAACATGGAACTGTTTTCCTGGTTGATAATACTTTTTAAATTTTTTCTTTTTGAGACAGGGTCTCACTCTGTTGCCCAGGTTGGATGCAGTGGCACGATCATGGCTCACTGTAGCCTCAGGCTCCTGGGTTCAAGTGATCCTCCCTCCTCGGCCTCCCAAAGTGTTGGGATTGCAGGCATGAGCCACGGTACCCGACTATAATACATTTTTTACTCCTGTTTCTCTAAGAAGAGACAAATAAGCCTGAATTTTAGAATGTTATTTTCTCTTCCCTCTCTTACATGACTAAGAAACTATAAAGGTAGATTTTCTGCCCAAACAGAAATGATGCTACAAGACTATGAAGAGCGGGGCTGGTGCTCTGGCTAGGAGATCCTGCGAACATTGCATGTGACACTACATGTTGGGCCAAATGCAGAGACCTAGGGGCAAAGACAGGCAGGCTGCTTTGGGGGAAGAGGGCACCTGGATAGAGTTTCAGCTCTGAGGGTGATCGGGTACACAGAGGGCCAGGCTAGGAAGCACCTCTGTTGTTGACCACACACCCTCAAGCTCTGGCCATGTAGTGACAGATGTTCCCTAGACATCTGCAGAGTGCCAGGGGCTGGGCTCGTGCAGACGCCCGTACTGGGTAACTGGCCACAGTCAGAGGGGGCATCCTGGTGTGAGTAGGGGCGCTCTGGAGGACTGTGACTCAGCTGAAGTTTGGGGACCCTTGGCCTCAGTCCTGGGAGAGTCTCTGCAGGGAGCTTTGGCCTTCTGTCCTACGGTCACCATGACAGGGAGAGCTCCTCTGCTGCCAGAGACCCCATCTCAGGATGAAAGGTGAAAAGTGGCCTCAGTGAAGGGCACATACTCAGAGAGGAACATCTCAGTGATTGAAGAGGGGGCCAGTTTCCTCAATGATATATTTTCTTTACCATGAAGTAGCTGATGGAAACTATAAGGGTATATGTTTTCCCAGCAAAACTCTTTTCATTTTGAAAGAGGAAAAGAGCAATCCGTAAACATGTATTTATTTATTTTTGGTTTTGAGACAGGGTCTCACTTACCTAGGCTGGAGTGCAGTGGCGTGATCACTGCTGGTTGCTGTCTCAATCTCCCCAGGCTCAGGTGATCCTCCCACCTCAGCCTCCTGAGTAGCTGGGTCTACAGGTGCACACCACCATGCCTGGCTAATTTTTGTTTCTTTGGTAAAAATGAGTTCTCACTATGTTGCCCAGGCTGGTCTTGAACTCCTGGGCTCAAGCAATCTGCCCACCTCAGCCTCCCAAAGTTCTGAGATTACAGGCATGAGCCACTGCATCTGGCCTCGTAAACTTTTTTTTTTTTTTGAGATGGAGTTTCGCTCTTGTTGCCCAGGTTGGAGTGCAATGGCACGATCTTGGCTCACTGCAACCTCCACCTCCTGGGTTCAAGCGATTCTCTTGCTTCAGCCTCACGAGTAGATGGGATGCACCACCCAGTTACTTGGTGGCATGCGTGGCGGCATGTGCCACCATGCCCCACTAATTTTGTATTTTTAGTAGAGACGGGAGTTTCTCCATGTTGGTCAGGCTGGTCTCAAACTCCCAACCTCAGGTGATCCGCCCACCTCGGCCTCCCAGAGTGCTGGGATTACAGGTGTGAGCCACCGTGCCTGGCCCTGGTAAACATTTTTAAGGTGTTTTGAATGGCTTGAGGGCTCCCCAAAAACTTCTGTCAGAGACAAAGGGGATTCCAATGGAGTTCTAGTGTCACCTAGTGGTGGCTGGAGGGAGGAACTGGGGTGAGAGGAAGGGAGAGGCGGGACACACAGCAGGTCTGCTCTTTCCGCTGAGAGAAACCTTCCTGGGAAGAGAGCTGCCCTTGGGTGTGCCTGGGACTGCTCTGGGGAAGGGTGCGTGGAAGGGAGATGTCACACTGCCAGCAGCAAGTGGAGAAAAGTCTGCTCGCTGTCCTGGGTCTCACGCTAAAGGCATTTGGTGTGATTTAATGCTGCTGGCTTCTTGGAGAGATGCCTCCTGACTCCTATTTGTCTTTCAACTTTGGCCATGAAGGAGTGTTACATTTTTATGTGGTCATATTTATGATACTTTTCCTTTATGATTCTCTGGTCTTTGTAACATTCTTGGAAGAGTCTGCCTGCCAAGTAAAGGCCATTTAAAACATCTGTGGGAGAAAAGAGGATGCTGGGGGTACTGCAGCCATTTCGAGCATCTTTCTTTGATTTTGTTGTTTTTTTACTCTGTTTTGTGTTCATCAGTAGCTGTGTGCTCCCTGGCTAACTTCCAGAAAGCTGAGCTGAAGCCACCAGGCATCTTAGGTGTCCTCAAGCAGGAGGGGCTGGTTCAGGAGCTCAGTGAGGAGGCCTCCTCTGCCATAGGTATCTCCCTCAGGCTGGGGACGTGAAGGAATTCCACCCTGGTGCATGCACAGTATCATGGGAATCAGGACTCAGGCTGTCCTAGGCTGTGCCTCCATGCCTCCCCCATCAGCTCCTAGGCAAGTGACTTAACTTCCCCAAGCCTCGGGATTTTTATTTGTAAAATAGGAATAATAATAGTAATAATAACAAGAACAAAATTAGTACCTATCTCACAGGGTTGTTTCTGGAATTAAATGAACTAATGCATCTGAAGTGCTTAGACCAAGGCCTGGGACATATGAATAAGTGCTTCATAAATGTCACCTGTTACAATTATTTGAGCAAGTGGCCCTGGGATAGATCAATTGATGCTGGACTTTGAAGTCAGTACACAAGTTTCTCAGATGGAGACACACTGTCCTCTTTCCAACACTGGGCATTTTTTTTTCCTTTTTTTTTTTGAGATGGAGTCTTGCTGTGTTGCCCAGTCTGGTGTGCAGTGGTGCAATCTCAGCTCACTGCAACCTCCACCTCCAGGGTTCAAGTGATTCTCTTACTTCAGCCTCCCAAGTAGCTGGGACTACAGGCATGAGCCACCACACCTGGCTAATTTTTCGTATTTTTAGTAGAGACAGGGTTTCACCATGTTGGCCAGGCTGGTCTCAAACTCCTGACCTCAGGTGACCCGCCCGCCTTGGTTTCCCAAAGTGCTGGAATTACAGGCATGAGTCACTGTGCCCGGCCAACATTGGGCATTTTCCTTTCTGCTTCATGGAGGAACCTCCTTCTGTCCTTTCAGATACAATCTTGGGAGTGCTTGGCCTCAGGTCCGGATTTTTTCCATGGGTGCTATGGGTACTTAAGCCTATGAACTTTTAAAGCATCTGCTTGAGACCAGAAAAAAAAATTACTGTCCTCAAATTATGAAAGGAAAACTTCAAACCAAAATTAATAAATGTTCACTTAAATACTTTTGTAAATGCTTTTGTTGTATCAATGTCATTAATTGCTAAATGTAGTACTCATAAACATTTCATTATATTTGAAGACAAACATAGTTTTTTTCTCAGTTGGCAAGACATCCAACACATGCATGATTGCTTAGAAATAAAACCAGTTGTAAATTCAGTGAGTCCCTTGTTGTCCAGTGATTCCAAAAGCCAAATTTGTAAAAATCATTTCAAAATGTTTACTGCAAGAAATTATGTTTAATGTGGAATGTGGTATATTTTAGTACATTTGGCCTGACGGGGTTGGGCTCCAAAATAAGAGTTTGGGAGTCTATGAAGACCTCACAATTGATCCTGGATTCAGGGACCACCTCCCAGAGAGCAAGTCTGTCTGTGGAGCAGAGGAAGGGGCTGGGATTCATCCCTGCTACCTCCCTGCACAGTCACCTCTTCCAATAAGTTAGCCCTGCTTGGGTGGCAGCCAGCACTGGCCTGGTCCCCGTGGGGTGTCCAGCTTTCCCCAAGAAAGCCTGTAGGCCTTCCTCAAGCACCATCCTCACAACTAGAACATGTGACCATGTGGAGCGGTTTCCTAATGTGTAATCAATAAACGACCTGTATCAGACTCCACTCAATCTAAGTCTCTCAGGGTGAGGTCTGGGAGTCCGCATTTTAGTAACTTTCTCCCCCTCTCCCCAAGGCCTCATAGATGATTCTGATGCACGTTTAAGTTTGAGAATTACTAGTCTAGAGTGTGTGTGCGCCCCAGGAGGAGGGCAAGATGATCCATTTTACGATCTCATTAGTCTATTTAGTCTATGTTTCATAATATAGACAATATGAATACAGTAGTGCATATATAGAAATTATAAATAAAGAAACATACATATATTGGTGTACATGCTTTAAAAATTTATTACTGTTAGGGGTGTATGATCAAAAAGGTTTGGCGCTCAGAGCGACCTGCCCAGCCCAGCTATGTGGTCAGACCTGCTGCATGTTCAGCTCTGAACCTGGGCCTGGGAGGTGGGGAACTGGGATTGGAGTGTACAAAAAGCAGAGGACAGGCTGCCCCACGGTGGTAGCAAGGAAGCTGCACCTCACTCAGTGCCAGGGGTGCAGGTAGTGCTCAATAAATGGTCACTGGGCAATGAGTGAAGCTGAATCCCAAAAATACCTGGGAAGAAGATGGCATAGGGCCCATTCCATGCTAAAATGGGCAGCACAGACTTCCATCCTTCAGAGGGAGGGCCCGACAGGTTAATCCATCCATTCCTTTATTCATTCATTTATTTAATAACTAATTATTGAGTACGCACTAAGTATCAGGCACAGGCACTCAGGGATCTACCCCTCCAACTTGTCCAGCCACCTGCTGAAGTTCAGGCAGGACACCACCCCCTCCCCCCACAGCTTTTCTGATAGCCTGATTAACCATGGGCTGGTGGCTGGGTGGACACGGTGGCACATGCCTATAATCCCTTTAGGAGGCCTAGTCGGGACCTGAAGCCAGGAGTTCAATACCAGCCTGAGCAACAAACTGAGATCTCATCTCTTAAAAAACATAAATAAATAAATAGTCAGGCATGGTGGTGCGTGCCTGTAGTCTCAGCTACTCAAGAGATTGAGGTGGGAGCATTGTTTGAGCCCAGGAGGTCGAGGTAGCAGTGAGCTATGATCACGCTACTGCATTCCAGCCTGGGTGACAGAGTGAGACCCTCAGCTCTAAACACCAAAAACAGGCGGAGCGTGGTGGCTCATGACTGTAATCCCAGCACTTTGGGAGGCCGAGGCGGGCAGATCAATTGAGGTCAGGAGTTCAAGACCAGCCTGGCCAACATGGCAAAATCCTGTCTCTTCTAAAAATACAAAAAATTAGCTGGCTGTGCTGGCACACACCTGTAATCCCAGCTACTCAGGAGGCTGAGGCACGAGAATTGCTTGAACCCAGGAGGGGAGGTTGCAATAAGCTGAGCTCATGCCACTGCATTCCAGCCTGGGTGACAGAGTTAGACTCTGTCTCAAACAAACAAATAAACAAAACCCAAACTAACACAATGGGCTGGGACTTTGGGAATAGGAGGGTGCTACTTGTCGTAGCCAGGGATAGTTGTGGCTGTTTCCCATTTTAAGGTTAGTTTCTCTGCATGGAGGGGGGTGTCATGCCATTGACGAGGGTGATCCCAATTCAGGGGAATCCAGCTTGGCCTAGAGGCACCCCACTCTTGTCTGCCTGAGGAAGGGTCATCCCTCTGGCTGGTTCTGAACTCAGCATCCAGAGGCTCAGGGAAGGAAGTAAGACTCTCAGTCAAATACGCTATTATTTTATCAACATGGTGACTCCAAGACTTGAACTGATCTGGAAGCTATGGAGAGAGAGAAAGAGGAAGGTAGGTAGAGAGAGGTGAACCAGGCAGGAGCAGCCAGCCAGGTGGGAAGAGCAGAGACTGCAAGGAGAGAAAGTGACCAGGGTGGGAAAAAGCACAGAAGGAAGGGCAGGGAGAAAGATGAGAAGGGGTGGGAAGTGGGTAGACAGTAAAAGAAACCAGCAAGGGCCAGGCGCAGTGGCTCACTACTGTAATCCCAGCACTTGGGGAGGCTGAGGCAGGTGGATCACTTGAGGTCAAGAGTTAGGGACAAGCCTGGCCAACACGGTGAAACCTTGTCTCAATTACAAATACAAAAATTAGCTGGACATGGTGGTGTGTGCCTGTAGTCCCAGCTACTCAGGAAGCTGAGGCTGGAGAACTGCTTGAACCCGGAAGGTGAAGGTTGCAAGACTGTAGTGAGCTGAGATCGTGCCACTGCACTCCCACTGGGCAAGACTCTGTCTCAAAAGAAAGAAATCAGCAAGAAGAGAGCAACAGGGAAGGAAAGGAAGGTGGGGAAGGTGGGGAAGGTGGGAGTGGAGCTGCTGTTGAAGGAAGCTTCCCCAGGTTCCTGCCCGCGGCCTCCCTCTCCTGCGTGCCTGTGTGTGCACTCAGAACACCGACGCATGCACATACAAGGACACAGGTTTTCGCGGAAGTGCACACGTATGCACTGACACCCACCCCCTCAGGCACTGCTCACAGAATCCGCACTGCTGGGTGTGTAGGTGTTGCCACTGTGACTGGTGCTGGAGCACCACCTTGTGGGTATTAATAGTTTCCCCTGAAGCCATCAAAACAGAGACTTCATCAGCCCCAGTCTCCCTGGCAGTTTCCTTCTTCCTCTTCCTTTCCAGGATTGGTCTGGGAAGGGTCCTCTGGATCAGAGCTACCACCCAGCCACCCCAACTCCCACCCCCATGTTTCCCAGCAGCTGCCTTGGGGAAGGATGGCAGGAAGGCCTCCGGGTTCTGCCCCAGGTCTGGGAATAAGGAGACTGCTGGCCTTCTTCGACCCTCTGAGTTGGGTCTACCCTAAGTCCCTGCCAGGGAAAAGTTGCTGGGGCACAGGACTCCTCAGAAGGGCCGCACTCAACTTCTCTGAATCCTATGCAGCCACACCAACCTCCTCTAGGTCCCTTCCTGGCCAGAGACCTAGTTGACACTAACAGTGGTGTCCCCTCTTCCAGTACAGAGCTCCCTGAAGGACTAGGGTGAGGGTAGAGAGGAGCCTAGTGCATGAAATGTAAGAGGCCCTCGTTCCCAGGCTCGTGTAAGTGCAAGGTTGGTATCTGCATGACCTTGACAGTGGGTGCCTCCTTCAATTTTGCGCCAGGGATGCCTTGGCTACCTCATCCTATCCCAGGCCCGTTGATACTCCCATCAGCTCCTCATTAGTTCCCTGCCTTTGTCCCTGATGCCTCTCACCTTCCTTTGGGACTCCCTGGGATCACGCTGCCCTGAGCTGCAGAACCTGGGCTGCCTCTGGACTCAGATGAGCACAAACCTCTGGCCCTCACTTCCCTCCTTCCCTTTGACCTTCCTCTCTCCCCTGCTTTGCCCATAGCCCCAGGTCTAGGCCATGTGGGGCCTGTGACATCCCCTTGTCAGGCGAGGTAGTTCATGCCTGTAATCCCAGTACTTTCGGAGTCTGAGGCAGGTGGATCACCTGAGGTCAGGAGTTCGAGACATCCCTGCTGTGCTCTGCCTTTGGGGCCTCATCCCCTCCCCCATTCCCCTGCCCACACCGGACTTACCCAGAGCTACCATCTGTAAATCCTAGCAAGGCCCTTGTACTTCACACACACTCCAGCAGAATGAGTCTCAACTATGCAGAGTCCTCCTATTTGTTCTAACTTGTGAAAGGCCTGATCCTAGCTGCCACTCACAGTGACTTCATTCCAGCAGATTTCAGGGGGAATGTAAGTGTGTGTGCTTGTATAGGTGTGAGTGTGTGATAGTGTAGAGGTATGTGAGCGCATGTGTGAGTGTGTTGCCATTCAGAGCCTGTGGATTTCTGATGCATGAGTCATTAGCTGGGAGTGAGCCTTGGGAAGATACTGCCCATAAATAAGACAGCCATCTCTGACCTGCTGTGGCCATCTGCAGCTGCCTGCACACGTGATCCTGGGCATCTGGGAGGCTGGAGGCCGGGGTCGGAGCTGTCTTTCCCTCCAGATTCCAGAGAGAGAGCGGCTGTCACAGATATTTCTAGCTTGCCTGGAGTCCCAGACATTTAAGGGTGTGATGCCTGGAATGGGGATGGAGCGAGGAGAGCAGGAGAGGAAAATAAAGGGTGGTTCAGGAGGCTCTGCTCCCAAGGATCTCAGTGGAGTCTCCTGGCCCGCAGTGGGAAGCATGCATTCCACAATTATTTTCTGAGAATCTGTCACATGCCAGGCACTCCCCCAGGGGGTAAGGACACTCTGGTGAACATGACTGACCTGTGCTCTCCCCTCACAGAGCTTATGTTCTAGCAGGGAGGCAGAAGATAAACGACGAAAGGCTACTCGTAAGCAAATTACATATAAAAGCTACGAAGAAAATAAAATGGAATATCGTGGAAAGTGACTGAGAGTGGAGGGGTCCTTTAGTTGGGACAGTCAGGGAATGTCAGGACTCGACTTGTGCCTAGATAATGAGGAGCCGCCAAATGGAGACTTGGGGGAAGAACCTTCTATTATAGAAAAGGATACACGAGATGTCCCCCTGCCCACCCACGTCTTCACTGGACTCTGGATCAGAGTTGCTGAAGCCAGATCAGGGAGCTAGAGATGACTCAGAGGAGCAGGAAGGCTGATTCCCTGGGGGGAACCTTGGAACGTCTTCCATCCCTGATAGACCAGGAGAGATGCCCCAGGTCCAGGTGGGAGAAGAATGGCTTCCGTTTCGCTTCCTGCAGGCTTCTTGGTGCAGTGCTGATCTACAGGAAGGCAATAGCCACATGAATAGGGCACTTGCTGAAACCCCCTTCCTCCAGGAAGCCTTCTTTGACTGCCATAGGTTGCATAGGCTCCTCTCTCCCACCTTGTTACAGCTAACAGAACCACTCAGTTCAGAGCTGGTGGTCTTCTGATGCTGTCCCGGAGATCTGTTCCCTCAGCTTGGCCAGAGCTCCAGGCTTGTGGGTCTGGTTCGTGGGCATTTAAAGGCCCTCAGTGGCACCTATGCATCAGTGAGACTGCTCGGGGTTCCGGCTCTGAACCCTTGCCCTGGCGCCCCTACCCTGGCTGAGAACGGAAGGTCAAGTGCCAGGGTCCTAATCTTAATTACTTTATCCAAGCATCCGCTCGTCCATTTACATGTTTCCCTGGGCTCTCCACTCTGCGCCAGGCCCGGTACCTGGAGCTAGGGAAACCGAACATGAGCACTGGCTCGCCCGCACCCGCATCCGGGGAGCTCGGCGTTCTCGCGGCCCTGCTCCCCTTGTTTTCAAGTGCAAGTTCCATGGTTCCGTGCTGGGAATAAGGCCAGCCCCGGAGGCCACCATCCTCGCCTGATGTCTTACCCGGACCCGCGCCGCCGAGAGCGTGCGGCTGCGGGAACGCGGCGCGCCCCGGGGTCACATCTGGCCTAGCGGGCGCGCGCGTGTCACTAAGACGCTCATTCACCGGCGCAGCTGTCACCATAACAACCGGAGCGAGGGAATCCTGGCGACTGCCGGGGCGGGGGGCGGGGGCGGCGGTCGCAGGAGGGACCCGGCGCGGGCGGGACCGCGGCGGTCGGGGGACACCAGCCGCGTCGGGAGCGCCCAGCACGCCCCGCGCTCCGCCGAGCCCCGCTCCATGCAGACCCGCGGGCCGGAGGGAGCCAAGCACATCGCCGCCGCGGCCGTCCCCGCGGTGGGGTGACCGAGCCTGCCTCGGAGCCGCCGAACGCCCACGCCGGGGGCCCTGACTCTATGGCCCGGGGGGAGCGCGCCGGAGCCGCCGCGCCGCCCACCCCCAGCCGGAACCCGAGCGTCCCGGGGAGCAAGCGGGGAGCCCCGGGCGGCCCCGGCCCCGGCCCAGGGCCCTGCTTGTGGCCCCCGCTTCCGCCACGGGGCATGGGAGGCAGGTAGCCCCGCTCGCGCCAGGACACCCGCGGCGGGCGGGACCCGCCAAGGACCGCGAAGTCCCGAGAAAGGAAGCAGAGAAGAGGCCCGCCCGCCCCCGGCCGCAGCCCCAGCAGGGCCCTCCCCCGGCGGCGCGCACCCGCGCGCGCACACTCGCACACCGCACCTCCGCTCCTGCCCGGCCTCGCCCCCACCAGCGAGCGCCGAACCCCCTGGGGCCGGATGCCATGGGTAACAACTTCTCCAGTATCCCCTCGCTGCCCCGAGGAAACCCGAGCCGCGCGCCGCGGGGCCACCCCCAGAACCTCAAAGGTAGGCTCCCCGGCCGGGCGCAGCTGGAGGACTGGGGCGCAGGTGGAGGGCCAGGGAGGTGTGGTTGGGGAGGACGGGCAGACGCCACCTGTTGTGCGGGTCTGGAGGCCGGAGATGCACCTCTGCCTGTGGAGAGGGCTGGGGGTGGAGGGCAGCCGGCGATGATGGTGATGGAGGATGGCGCCCCGCGGGGTCTGCGCAGTTCTGTCTGCTGGCACTGGGAACGTCAGTGGAGTCCCCTTAGGCCATGGTGTTAGGCGAGCCTGAAGAAGTGGGAAAGGACGTTTGCCAGGTCGATAGCGGAGTGGGGAGTGAGGAGGGAAGCTTGGGTCGTCCGTCTTCAGGGAGGCACCTCGGTCGGTCTCCTTTTCATCGGTCCTAGGGCTGGAGAGACCAGGCTGGGAGCACTAGTTGCATTTCCAATGGGAGAGTTTTAAAAATTCAGGACAGGCTTACAGCAGACTGGAATAAAGGCTCAGAGCTGCTGGTTCCTGGGGTCCTTTGTAGCCGTTGGCTTTTCGCATCCTTTGAATTAGTTTGATTTCTCGTTTTCCCAAAGACCAGATATCCAGTCAGAGCCCTAGAAAAGAGGGGCTGGCAGCCTTGAAACAGAGGGACATTTACCAGAAATGTCTTTGCTCTCCGTCGGCCCAGATCCACTCAGCACCCTCAGGGTGGCCCTAGGCCCAGTCTCCCCGTTCCGAGCCTGCCATTCCTGTCTTGGCGCTTCCAATGCTGTTTCTGACCTCTGGAAGACACTGCTGGGTCCTCCTGGGCCCTCAGACCTACTAAATTCCTTCAGGAAGGATAACAATAGTGCCCTTTAACACAAGGCATCGAACTTTCTCAAACACGTTTTCAGCGAGCGTGGACACTGCTTGGGGTAGTCAGCAGAGCAGACCTAATCACACTATACCCATTTTACAGATGAGGAGAACCAAGGCTGGCTTCAGGTTCCCAAAGCCAGTCAGACCTCGGCACTAGGTGCTAGGCTGTAGACCCGTACCTTTTGACTTGGAATTCTGTCCCTTCTTTTGCTGAACAGTTAACTTTTAAGACCAGGGAAGAGAAGGAGAGACGGGACCACTGTCCTGCATTCTAATACTCCAGCTCTTTCGAAACTTCAGCTCTCACTTGGCTCAGGAAAATCAATGGGTTTGTTGGGTCTTTCTGGAAATTAATATGGCAATGTATGTCAAGATGCTCTAAAAGTATCAATTTGTTGGCCGGGTGCGGTGCCTCACGCCTGTAATCCCAGTACTTTGGGAGGCCAAGGCAGGTGGATCACTTGAGGTCAGGAGTTCCAGACCAGCCTGGCCAATGCGGCAAAACCCGGTCTCTACTAAACGTACAAAAATTAGCCGGGCATGGTGGTGCGTGTCTATGATCCCAGCTACTCGGGAGGCAGAGGCAGGAGAATCCCTTGAATCTGGGAGATGGAGGTTGCAGTGAGCTGAGATCATGCCACTGCACTCCAGCCTGGGCAACAGAGCGAGACTCTGTCTCGCAAAAAAAAGAAAAAAAAAATCAATTTGTTGACCTTGTAATTTTACTGAGAGGAATTGATCCTAAGGAAGTAGAGATGCAGGCATATATACTTATGGCACTAGGCTAGGATGTTCATGGCAGTGCTATTTATACTAGGTGGATAACCTAAATGCTCAGTAATCGTGGTATGTACTCTTGGTAGAGTACTATGCAGTCGTTAAAATTATATTTGTGAAGAATATTTGATGACTTTGGAAAATGCTCACAGTATGATGACAGAATACAAAGTTGCGAAGACTGTATGATCCCAATTTTGTTTAAAAAGTGATATGAATGCAAAAAATCCCAACGAAAACAAAACAAGCAAAAATGCTTGTAAAGTTTCCAAAAGGTTAACAATGATTTCCTCTGGATATGTGATCGTATGGGATTGTTTTTTTCTTTTTTATATTTCGCTTTTTTCTAAAATTTCTATAATAAGCAATATTATTTTTGTAATCAGAAAGAAGCTTTCAGGGTTAGCAAGTATGAAGACTGTTTCTGAGCATTGGAAACAGATTCCTAATGAACCTATGAATATCGTTCAGCTCAACCTTCTCTGCAAGTGAGAATAATGAGGCAAAAGAATAATTGCCCAAATTAAAGTGGGAAAACTGGGCCCTGTCCTTCAGGGGGCAGGGGTTAGCTGGGGGCTAGAGGGTTGACTTGGCCCTTAATAGTCACAGACTGTCTTCCTGAGAAGGCCTTGCTCCATCCTTGTCTCTATGGAAACACAGAGAGCTCCCCACTAATTGCATCTTTTTAATCTAAAATTTGGAATTGTGGGGATCTGAGGTCTCTGTGGCTAGGGTCTTCAGCAGAAGGCAGGAGTGGGGCCCCCATCCACACACCTACTCTAGGTGACCATGGGAATTTTGATCCCACTCCTACTAAGCCTGAAATGAAGGACAGAGTGTGCCCATGAAGGCCACCCGTTGTTGGCTCTGTCCTTCACCCAGGGTCCACTGATCCTCCTTCTCAGCTTGACTTCTAGGGACTGCTTCCCATTTTTCTACTCTAATAGAGCCATCACCTTTATTCTGTAATTGTTTAGTGTTTATTCCCAATTCCCTTCTAAATGTGTCAGCATCGACCTACGAGTCTTCTCTGATGTATCAGTGGTCAGCCAGAAGTCCATTCTAATTGTGTTGGCGTTGACCTGATAGGCTGTGATGTTAACTGCCTACCCAGAGTTCTGCTGGGATGGCGTCTGTACTCAGCCAGAATTCATCTCTAATTCTTATCAGTGCTCATCCAGAAATTTGCTGGGAGTAGGGGTGGAGTGACTGTCTTGATTTTTTTTCTCTCCTTACATAATTGCAATCTCTTGATTCCTCACCATTTTAATTAAAACAACTGGAAGGGACCTGGTATAATAGGGATCCTGGGACTGATCAGAGATAAGATAGGTCTGGCTGTCAGACTGACATGACATGGGACCTCACCATCGCCTCTCGGGTGGTAGACTTTGGTCTTCTTCCTGGGAACACGCTGACCCCACTGTGCTGCTGGTGGTTCCCACTGGGTTCTGAACAGCGTTGGTCTAGGAGTGTTCAGGGGAGAGGTCCACGGTGTAGCTCTGGGCTTAGCACCGACAGGCAGTGCCTGAGGAGCTCCTATGTGCCCAGCTCAGAGGTAAGACACCCCTGGCCTTTCCCAGGCTGGAGATCTACTTGAAAGGCATGAATGAGGGAGTGAATGGAATCAAGTGTTTGCTTGGTTGGACTGTCGAAACCCAGATGTGTGGGCAGAGATCAGAGAAGGGGCATCGGGGAGGATCTGAGCTGGACATGGAGGGAACTGCAGGAACTGGATAGACAGCAAGGGATGCAGCAGAGTCCTAGGGTGTGGGAGAAGGAGGAAAGGCACAGACAGTAAAGGCTTGGAGGGGCTCGAGCATATATGTATATATTACATATAATAGAAAGTATATGTATATGGAAGTTATGTATATATTTTCAGTGAGGGGCACAGAGTAACTGGGGTAGCGTGCACAGGAGGTTCATGCCTCGTGGAGAAAAATACAAAGAATAAAGATTTTCCTCCTTGCCCAGGTCTTTCTGAGTGCCTGCCTGCTGAGTGCTAAGTGGTGAGGGACAGGCATCCTAGGAAAGCCCATGGAGGGCTATTCAGCCCCAGTGGTTACCCATAGATGGAGACTGGATGGGCTACCTCCCATTTTTTTTATTGTAAAATTTACATAACCTGAAATTTGTCATTTTAAAATGTATAATTCAGTGGCATTTAGTACATTTACAATACTGTACAACCACTGCCTCTACCTAATTCCGGAATATTTTTATCATTTCAAAAGGAAACGCCATGCCCATTAAGCAGTCACTCCTGTTACCCTCTCACCTGAATCCCTGGCAACCACGAATCTACTCTGTGTCTCTATGGACTTGCCTATTCCAGGCATTTCATATACATGGAAGGATACAATATTTGTCCTTTTGTGTCAAGCTTCGTTTACTTAGCATAATCTTTTCAAGGTTCATCCATGTTGTAGCGTGCACCTTTTTTCCTTTTGTGGTTGAATAATATTCTATTGTAAGAATATGCCACATTTCACTTATCCATTCATCAGTTGGAAGACTTTAGGTTGTTTCTACATTTTGGTTTTCATGAATAATGCTGCTATGAACATCTGTGTCTAAGTCTTTGTTTGAACACCTGTTTTGGGTTCTTCTGGGTATACATCTAAACGTACACCTCCCATCTTTCAAAAGGTGGTGCTTCTTGAATTGGATACTTCACAAAGTCACTGGTTGTGACAGCTGTAGGAAGGCCGTCCCCTTCCATGTCTGGCTGGGTGTGACGCCAGCGAGACACCTGTTGTTTTCACTCTCTTTTCTATGACGGCTGAGGCTCCTGGGGGGCTGAAGGAGGAGCTGTGAAGGTTGACTAAGGATCTTGATTCTTGTGGTGGGCCAGAGTGAGTCATGAGAACTTGTCTGTAGACCCTGAATTTCTTCACTACTCTTTGGGGATGAGAGCAGAGGCGGGGGAAGGCTTATCCGTGCACAAGGTCTTAGCTATTTTTCTTTTCCTCTCTCCCTCTCTCCTTCCCTCCCTCCCTCCCTTTCTTCCTTCCTTTCTTCTTTCATTCCCTTCTTCCCTCCCTCCCTCCCTTCTTCCTTCCTTCCTTCCTCCCTCCTTCCCTCCCTCCCTTCCTGCCTGCCTGCCTGCCTTCCCTCCCTTCCTCCTTCCCTTCCTTCTTTTCTTTTATTTTGGCTAGAGTGCAGTGGTGTGATCTTGGCTCATTGAAGCCTCAACTTCCTGGGCTCAAGTGATCCTCCTGCCTCAGTCTCCCAAGTAGCTGGGACCGCAGGCACACACCACCAGTCCTGGCTTATTTCTGTAGGTTTTTTTTAAGAGATGGCATCTTGCCATGTTGCCCAGGATGGTCTGGAACTCCTGGGCTCAAGCAGACCTCCTGCCTTGGCCTCCCAAAGTGCTGGGGCCACTGTGCTCAGCCCCTAGCCATTTTTCTGCACTCACATTCTCACAGCTACTTCCCTGATCTGGGTCCTCATCTCAGATATTGCCACAGCTGCCATCCTAATTGGCTTCTCTGCCTCTGGTCCCTCCTTTGATGCTGCCGGAGTGATTCTCCCAAAGTACTATCTTCATCATACCCTTCCCTGCTTCAGTTACCATAATGGGATATTCAAGGTCTCCATTCTTTGGTCAACCCACAGATCTTCCCTCAGCTCTTGTCTGGGCTCCTTCCTTGGTTGTCATGACGCTTGCAGATTAGGTGAGCTCATCCAGCTCTCCGCCCCCGGGGAATGCAGCAGACGGATCTGGGGGGGTGCCTGGTGGCCTCCTCAGAGTGACTGGCTGCGTCAGCCCCATGTTGAACCCAGAGCACCCATCCTGCATGCCCTGTTGGTTTTCAGTTCAGTTTTACCTTTGAACCCTGTTATGTTAATTATCGTGATAATATTTATAATAGCTACCATGCACTGGGTGGTTACTGTGTACCAAGTTCTTACATGTGGATTATTTCCATTAATACCCTCCCAACAACCTATGGAAGGAGGTAGCATTGTCACTGTTTTACCGATGGGGGAAAAGAGGCTCAGAGGGGTTAAATAACTTATCCCAGTCCACACAGAAGCTGATGGGGCTGGGATTCAAAGCCAGGGCTCTCAGACTTGAGAGTTTATTACTGTGATTGCTGCATTATCCTGCCCCTGTAGCATTTAGTCTTGGGTGGGCTCTATCTTTCATTGTGGGAGAGAGATGGGGGAGTAATTTTTGAGTCTCTGGACAGAGCCCCAGGGCTGGGAAAGGGCACACCATGGGGTTCTTGATGCTTTCTCCCTTGGCTAACCAGAGGATCAGGAGGGCTGTGCTAGTCTGGAATTCCCAGCCTCCTCCCCTTACACTTTCTTCAGGGTTTTAGACAGTAGATCCATCAGACACTTTGGAGGAAGCTTACAGTTCTTTGGGGCCAGTGTTTCTCAGAGTGAGGTTTTTCTACTGCCTGCATCAGCGTTAGCTGGAAGCGTGTCTACCCTGCAGGTTCCCAGCCCCCAGCTCAGACCCGCTGACTCAGAATACATTGGGGATGGGGCCCTCAAACCTGCGTGTTTAACAAGATCCTCAAAATCTGAGAACTGTTGTGACTCTGGGACCTCAGAACAGTCCTACTCTGGCAAGGTTGGAGGAGGTGGGACTAGGCTTCTCAGAGGAGGAGAGCCCAGAGTTGGATGGGGGAGATTTGGAGGGGAGCTAGAAGGGCTGGCAGCAAAGGCACAGAGGCAGAGAAACACAGGGTGTGTTCAGGGATGGTGAGCAGTCCTCTTGCTTGGATGTGGGGTCCCCAGTGGGGACGTTAACAGGTCAATCTTTGAAGGTAGGCTGGGGTCATATCTTGGAAGGCCTATGATATTAGGACAAGGAAGTTAGATTTTATCCTGTAGGCATTGAGAGCCATGGACGGCTTTTGAGCAAGATGCATGTAGTGATTTTATTTCAACAACACCAACGGCGGTGGAAGGCAGGCTGGGGAGAGGAGGGGCTGAGGCATCTGGAGCTGCTGAGAGGTTCACAGAGGCTGTCAGTCTTCTGTCCTAGGCCAAGCTGAAAGGGCTGGGCGTGACAGCCAAGCTGACGTGCTCATCTGGGGTTCCCATGGGCAAGTCTGGAAGCATTCCCAACCCACAGCTATGGGCAGTAGGACTATTGCTCACAGGCAGAAAAAAGAAAAAACCAGCAATGAAAGGATTTTTAAGAAGCCCAAGTTCTGATGCTAGGAGTATTAATGTAAATAAATTCATTTAATCTCCCCAAAAGGAGAGGTAAGTATTATTCCCATTTTATTATTTATTATTATTATTATTTTGAGATGGAGTTTTGCTCTTGTCACCCAGGCTGGAGTGCAATGGCACGATCTCGACTCACTGCAACCTCTGCCTCCCAGGTTCAAGTGATTCTCCTGCCCCAGCCTCCTGAGTAGCTGGAATTACAGGCACCGGCCACCAAAGTCCAGCTAATTTTTGTATTGTTAGTAGAGACAGGGTTTCACCATGTTGGCCAGGCTGGTCTCAAACTCCTGACCTCAGGAGATCCGCCCGTCTCGGCCTCCCAAAGTGCTGGGATTACAGGTATGAGCCACCACACCTGGCCATTATTTATTTATTGTAGCGATAGAGTCTCTCTATGTTACCCAGGCTAGATTCTAACTCCTGGGCTCAAGCGATCCTTCTGATTCAGCCTCCTGGGACTGCAGGTGCACACCACTGTGCCAGGCTCTTATTGTTCCCATTTTATACATGAGAAAGCCGAGACTAAAGGATGTGAAGAGTGCTGCCCAGAAACACTGAGCTAGGAAAGAGCAGGGCTGGGATTTCTACCCAGGACACCGAAGGTGATCAGGGAGGAAACTGATCTTGGGGGAGAATTTCTCCACATTAGGACTCTTTTCCTGGGCCCTCTGGGATGGTGTCTTAGTCCGCTTGTTCTGCCATAACAAAATACTACAGACTGGATGGCTTAAGCAATGGAAATGCATTGTCTTAGAGTCCTGGAGGCCGGAAGTCTGAGATCGAGGTGCCAGCACGGTTAGGTTCCATTGAGGGCCCTCTTCCTGGCTTTCAGGTGGCTCCTTCTTGCCGTGACCTCACATGGCCTGTTCTTGGCGTGTGCGTATGGAACGAGAGTGATCTTTCTCTCTTCCTCTTATTATAAAGCCACTAATCCTATCAGATCAGGACCTCACCCCTCTGACCTTATTTAACCTTAATTACCTCCTAAAGGCCCTATCTCCAAATATAGTCATATTGCATATTAGGGTTTCAATATATGAATATTGAGGGGCGGGTAAAATTCAGTCCATAGCAGATGGCATGTGCTCGCTTCCAAGGTGTGCACAAGGAGGCACAGGCATTGGTTCTAAATCACAGAGCCCAAGATGGAGGCAGGATGAGCAAAAGCGGTAAGAGAAGGAAGAAGAGTGAGGGTAGGAAGGTGGGTGGGAGCTAGGCACTGCCCAGGGCATGCTAGGGCTGCCTGTTTCCTGTTAGTTTGTGCCTGTCTCGTTCCTGGACCTGCACACCCAGGGGCTAGAGCTGAGGGGCTGCTTCACGCTGAGCCGGTTGCTTTGGCAACCCTGGGCAGGATGCAAGTGGTCTCCTTGGTAACGCCTGGGAAACCTGCCTCAGGGATGGAGGGAAGTGAACTGGCCAGCATCAGGCTGGGTGGCACAGGCAGAACTGGCCCCGGCTGCTGAGACAAGCAGGCGGATAGGAGGGCCAGCTTCAGAAACAGCCTGGGCCGCCTTTTGGCCATTTCCAGCAAGCCTGAGTCCAAAGGCCCTGTGGAGCCTGTGGGTCCCACCTGGCCAGACCAGAGGCACTAGTGGGCCAGCCCAGGAAGTGGGAGGTGGTAGGGGGGCTGGGGAGAGGGAGAATATAGCTTCTGGATGACAGATCCAGCTCCAGAGTTTATTAAAAGATGCTTATCAGGAGTCATTCCCTGGATGGCTTTGGGAAATGAGCAGGTGTTGACACTTGTAGGGGGTAAGAGGGCAGAGCTTAGAGAAAAAGAAGGGCTAAGAGAAGAGGAGGAGGGAATAAGCAGGAGTCACTGGGAGGCAGGTGGGAGGCCTTGGCTTTTTCTCTGCTCTAGTAACAGTTCCAAGGGGAGGCGGGGCTCCGGCACTGGGCTTGGGAACTGAAGTTCTCTGAGGATGAGAGTCGGGGTTTGTGGGATGCACTAATGGGGAGGGTAACAGGTGGGTGGGAGAGCTCATTTCATTGTTTAACAAGCTAAGCATCAGCTGACTGCCATCAGCCATGGGCCGGACACCCTCCTGGGCACGCGGATATGGTGAGAAATGCAATAGGTCAGTGCTCACCATTTCCAGCTTACCCTTTAGTGGGAAGGCAGATGGGAATAAAAATGACAAACGCATAAAAATGAATCTGGAGATGACAATTGCTAATATCTATGTGCTAGAGCTCATGCTGTGCTCCCCTCCCCGCCACCCCCTCCTTTTTTTTGAGACAGGGTCTTGTTCTGTTGCCCAGGTTGGAGTGCAATGGCATGATCACAGCTCACTGCAGCCTCACCCCCGGGCTCAATGGATCCTCCCTCGTCAGCCTCCTGAGTAGCTGAGACTACAGGTGTGCACTAGTATTTTATTTTTTATTTTTATTTTTACTTTTATTTTATTTATCTTTTTGGAGACAGAGTTTTACTCTGTTGCCCAGGCTGGAGTACAGTGGCGCCATCTCAGCTCACTGCAATTTCTGCCTTCCAGGTTCAAGGGATTCTCCTGCCTCAGCCGCCTGAGTAGCTAGGATTACAGGCACACACCACCACGCCCGGCTAATTTTTGTATTTTTAGAGAGATGGGGTTTCACTCTGTTGGTCAGGCTGGTCTCAAACTCCTGACCTTGTGATCTGCCCTCCTCGGTCTCCCAGAGTGCTGGGATTACAGGCGGGAGCCACTGCGCCTGGCCTTTTGTCATGTTTTCTTAGGCTCCTCTTGGTTGTGACAATTTCTCACACTTTCCTTACTTTTGATGACCTTGACAGTTTTGAGGATTACTGGTTACGTATTTGTAGACTGTCCCTCTTTTGGGACTTTTGTGGTGTTCTTCTCATGATTAGATTGCGGTTTTAGGTTTTGGAGCGAAAGACCGCAGAGGTAAAGTGCCATTTTCCATCATATCAACGGCACATGCTGTCAACATGACTCATTGCTGTTGATGTTGACCTTGAGCGCCTGGCTGAGGGAGTGCTTGTCAGGTCTCTCCATTGTGCAGTTAAAGTTACACTTTCCTCCCTTTCCATTGCATTCTTTGAAAGGAAGTCACTGTGTGCAGCCCACACTTAAGGGGTGGGGTTTACGCTCCACAAGGGGTGGGGTGTTACGTTCCACCTCCTGGAGGCCAGAGGCCCCGTCATCTTTAACTGTTCTGCTCCACTATATCTTTAATTTCTTACCCAAACAATTATCTCTGGGTAAAGGCTTTGAAGGAGAAACTAGGGAACTATAAGGGGGGAACTTGACTTGGTCTTGGGGTTCAGGGAAAGTTTCTCTAGGAAGTGACCTGAAAATGAGTAGGAGTTGGCCTCAGTTCCCAGATGGGAAGCTACTAGCATATTAGGCATGAACTGTTCATTTCTCATCCTTGGCCCCTGCCGATTAAATGCCACTGGCTGCTCCAAATGCCAATGTGCCATTAAAAATAATAGCTCTCCTGTATCTTTTTTTTTTTTTTTTTTTTTTTAAAGAGACAGAGTCTTGCCTTGTTGCCGAGGCTCTAGAGTGCGGCGGACATGACCTTGGCTCGCTGCAGCCTCAACCTTCTGGGCTCAAGCGATCCTCCCACCTCAGCCTCCTGAGTAGCTGGGTCTACAGGCACACAACACCAAACCCAGCTAATTTTTTTTTTTTTTTGGTAGACGGAGTCTTGCTCTGCTGCCCAGGTTGGAGTGCACTGGTGTGATCTCAGCTCACTGCAACCTCCGTGTCTGGGTTCAAGCAATTCTCTCTGCCTCAGCCTCCTGAATAGCTGGGATTACAGACACCCACTACCACACCTGGCTTATTTTTGTATTTTTTAGTAGAAACGAGGTTTTGCCATGTTGGCCAGGCTGGTCTTGAACTCCTGACCTCAGATGATCTGCCCACCTCGGCCTCTCAAAATGTTGAGATTACAGGTGTGATCCATTGCTCTCAGCCCCAGCTAATTTTTTAATTTTTGTAGAGACAGGATCTCACTGTATTGCCCAGGCTGGTCTCAAACTCCTGGCCTCAAGTGATCCTCCCACCTTAGCCTCCTAAGGTGTTGGGTTTACAGGGGTGAGCCACTGTGTCCAGCCAGCTCTTCTGTATCTTAAAAAGCATCCTAGAGGGGGCAGTACTATCCTAGTTGAGCTGGGTATGGAGGCCACATGAAGGGTATTCTTAGGAGAAGGAGCTCAGGACTGGCTCAGAACTGCTGCCGGGTACAACGGGGCTGAGCCCTGGCCAGAGTCACCCCAGCCCTCCTAGCCAAGGAACTTTCAGCAGAAAATCATCAAGTAACTGCTTCCTTGCTTCTCAGAGGTGTCCCACTCCCTTCTCACTCATTCTGTCCGTGTAAGTACATTGCTGGTCACAGACTGTCTGTGTGGGGACAGGGGAGGAGGAGGAGAGAGGACGCTTCTTGGGATGGGGGGACAGAGGAGGGAAGTATGTCTGCTGGGTTACCTGGATGGCCGCCGCCTTCTTTTTTTTTTTTTTGAGACGGAGGGAGTCTTGCTTTGTTGCCCAGGCTGGAGTGCAATGGCTCGATCTTGGCTCACTGCAAGCTCTGCCTCTTGGGTTCACGCCATTCTCCTGCCTCAGCTTCCCGAGTAGCTGGGACTACAGGCACCCGCCACCACGCCCGGCTAATTTTTTTTGTATTTTTTAGTAGAGACGGGGTTTCACCGTGTTAGCCAGGATGGTCTCGATCCCCTGACCTTGTGATCCGCCCGCCTCGGACTCCCAAAATGCTGGGATTACAGGCGTGAGCCACCGCGCCCAACCCCTGGATGGCCTTCTTTAGCCTTGTTGCCCTAGAATGCCATCCTGGCTGCTCCAGCGGTTGGGGTGAGGATGGAAAAGGGAGAATGTTGACAGGCGAGGTTGCTAGGGTTAAGATGATGGCAGGTCCACATGCTCTTGGCTTTCACCTTCATCCTTCCCACTTGGCTTGCCCCAGCCCCTGCCTGGTGTCTGCTGAGCGGCTGATGTTCTCCAGGGCATGGGGCAGTCCAGAATATGTGTGTCCAAGTGTGGGTGTCCAAGTGCCCCTGAGAGGGAGGGGAGGAGGCACTCTGGCCCAATCAGGGTAGAATGAGGCTGTAAGGATATTCCAGCTGATTCATTTCATGTGTTGGTACCTGCTCTGAGCCAGGCATAGTGCTGGGTATGGAGAATTGAGAGGTGAGTAGTGGGCATGGTCTCTTTCCTGACATACTCACGGCCCTGCCTTGTCCAGTTCAATCAGTCCCTATTGGCAGAAGGGTCCTCCCTTCCTCCTCCTCCTCCTCCATGTCTGCTGTCTGCTTTCTTTTTTTTTTCTTCTTTTTTTTCAGACGGAGTCTCACTTTGTCACCCAGGCGGGAGTGTAGTGGTGCAGTCTTGGCTCACTGCAACCTCCCCCTCCCGGGTTCAAGTGATTCTCATACTTCAGCCTCCCAAGTAGCTGTGACTACAGGTGTGCACCACCACGCCCAGCTAATTTTTGTATTTTTAGTAGAGACAAAGTTTCACCATATTGGCCAGGCTGGTCTTGAACTCCTGACCTCAAGTGATCTGCCCACCTCGGCCTCCCAAAGTACTGGATTACAGGTGTGAGCCACTGTGCCCGGCCCACTTTTGCTTTCTTTTCCTTTTCTTGCCATGCTCTTTCCAGCTAATGTTCCTTTAAACACATTGTTTCCGAGGGGAGAAGGTGTGGCAGGTGGTCAGGCCTGTGCTTGGTGCCTGGTGGAAGGGCTGGTGGCCACTGATTCAAACATCAGAACCTAAATGTATCATGGAGATTGTTTTGCCCTACCTGCTTTCTCATCTCAGGTCCCCTTGGCCCCAGACCTGCCCAAGGTCATACAGCTGGATTGGACCAAGCAGTAACAAGATCCCGAGGTTCAGACCTTGCAGGATGATGCTCTTAGGAGCTGCTGGAAGCTGACTCCAGAGGAACACCTGAGGGGGACAAGTGCTGGCCCCAGATGTGATACAAACGCTCTGCTTGGAGTGTGATGCCTGAGGGGAACCATTGAAAAGCCTTAAACAGAAGAGTGACAGGATCACTGAGATGTGCTAGCAGGCTCTTGGGGCAAGAGATGGGGAGGGGTGGAGAGGGGCCAGGCAGGAGTCCACTGCAGTCCTGTATGCAAGGAGAGAGGTGTGGCTTCTGTCAGAGTTGGGCAGGCAAGCAGATTGACTTGGGAGATATTTTAGAAGGTCGACTTGAAGCTTTGGAGGTGGGTCCAGGAGAGGGAGCTGCTGGGGAGCTGCTTGTGCCATCTCTGAATGGCAGTGGTCAATGTGCACCTGGGGGCTCTGTGGAAGGTCAGTGTATGCACACTTGGGACTTGTGCTCCTGCCACGGGTGTGAGGTTTTAGAGCCAGGAAGAGAGACAGGTGACCAGGCTGGGCAGGCCCTGAGCTGTTGGTTCCATCCCTACCCCTTGGGATGCCATCAATTATTAATATCCCCTCTGCCTATCACAGGTGGCTTCCAGGAGGGTAGAGGCAGCACCTGCGGTGTGATGTGCACCTGGCTTCTTCTCTGCCAGGGACCTGCAGCCCTGCCCTGGCCAGGCGTTCTCAGGTGGCTCCCCTCCCTGTGGGTGCCAGTTCCCAGCCACACACACACAAGCCCCTGAAAGGTGGCCATAAATCAGCCGGGACAGGCCAAGGTTGCTCTGGCTTTCCCAGAGTGGAGATCAAAGCCCCAAACCCCCACCCTGGGGCTCAGCACTTATTAAATTATAAAACTGTCAAGAGATGGACAAGCAAGAGCGACTGGATGGATGGCCCTGTAGTAAAACAGAATGCGGAAGAGTGGCTCAGAACCAGGCAACAGCTGGGAAAGTGGCGAGAGGAGGAAACGCCTGTTTGTCTCCGCCCCTGGGCTTGGGACTTCTCACAGGGTCAGGTCCCTCGAATTTGAAAAGCACATAACCAACGCCCTCCTCTCCCATGACAGGATTCACAGCACACTTCACAGAGGAGACACTGAGTCCGAATTTCCACAGGACTGTGAAAGTCCAATCTTCCAAATCTTGTTCAGATTCTTCCTGGGCCTCTTCCTGGGGCCTCTTTGAATCAGCATTAGGGTAACATCCATTCTCGAGTCTCATCCGCAGGATACAGCCAGGACCTCTTTCTGTCTCTGAGCGCCCTGACTTCTCTTCCAGCCCCGAGGGACAAAGGCAGACCTTGGACTCAATGGAGTGCCAGCCGTGTCTGGGTGGACAGACTTCCTCACCCACACCTCCGCAAGTCCCATGCAGGAAACCCCCTCTTTGGAGGGCTGAGAGGGGCAGAAGGGGTTTTTCCTTTCTGAGGCTAGCGTTTGCAGATCTGTGGGGCTGAGGAGACCAGCCAGACATGCAGACCCTGATGTGGGCCCAGGGGTTGGAGGAAGCGGTTGGGATAGGTCATGCGGGAGCAGAATGCCACTCACGTGAACGTTTCGGCCTCAGAGGGCAGCCCGCCGGGAAACTAGGGCTCTGCATGCATGAGGGAGTCCTGCCTCCTTCACTGCAAAATGTAAAAGAAGCTGTTTTAGGGATCTTGGGTTTCCTCAACTGATCCCCCAAGTTGAGGTTGTGTTAAAGAAACCAAATACAGGGTTGGGCGCGGTGGCTCATGCCTGTAATCCCAGCACTTTGGGTGGCTTTGCCTTAGCTTCACCTCCTTAACACGAGGCTGAGGCGGGTGGATCACCTGAGGTCAGGAGTTTGAGACCAGCCCGGCCAACATGGCGAAATCCCATCTTTATTAAAAATACAAAAAAAAAAAAAAAATTAGCTGGGTGTGGTGGTGCACACCTGTAGTCCCAGCTACTCAGGAGGCTGAGGCAGAAGAATCGTTTGAACCCAGGAAGCAGAGGCTGCAGTGAGCCAAGATTGCATCACTGCACTCCAGCAGCCTGGGTGACAGAGCAAGACTCTTGTCTCAAAAGAAAAAAAAAAAAGAAACCAAATATGGTTGTGTGTGGCTTAACAATGGGGACACATTCTGAGAATTGTGTTGTTAGGAGATTTCATCATAGGGGAACAGCACAAAGTGCACTTACACAGACCTAGATGGTGTAACCTCCTGCACATCTAGGCTGTGTGATGTGGCCTATTGCTCCTTGGCTACAAACCTATATAGCATTACTGTGCTGGATACCACAGGCAGTGGTAACACAAGGGTGAGTATTTATGCATCTAACCATAGAAAAGGTAACTTAATGCATTGCACGATGATGTTATCATGGCTACGACATCAGTGGGTGATGGGAATTTTTCAGCTTCATCATAATCTTATGGGATCATTGTCTTATATGTGATCTGTCATTGAACAAAATGTCATTGTGCGGCTCAGTAGTATATAAGAAGAGGCTGGATTGACTTTTGAAGAGGTAAATCCCTCGCCAAGATTCAGGACTCGTTCTGAAAGTGGAGGTTTTCTGTCTGGTGCTAAGGTTCTCAGTTCCTGAGGCATGAGGTGGTATTTTGGGGTAAAGGTGCTATTTCTGAAGGCAAGATTCTGGGCTGATCTTGAGGCTCCCGTTTGGGCGTGTGGGTTCCAGGTTGAGGTGAGGGTTCCATTCCTGGAGGGCAGGTTTCCATTTCAGGGTCCAGGATTTGTGATTGTGTTTGAGTCTTGTGGCCAAGAGTCCATTTTGGAGCCCAGTATTCTAGAATTGGGTTGAGGTTCCCTCCTTGGGTGGAGTTTGATGATCAGGGTGGAGGTCTTGTACCCTGGGAGGAAAGGAAGAGCTAGACCTCCTTCCTCTTTTAGAGAAGACTTCCTGGGGCCATCAGCAGATGAAGAGGCCAGTAGAGCAACCTCTGAGCTGACACTTGGGAGGCCCAGGCTCCAGCCCTGGCCTGGATGTAAGACTATTTGTGGATAAGTCACTTACAAGCTCTAGGTCTCTGGCTGCAAGCTTTGGCCAGACAGTGATGTTGACTCATAAAGCACCATCCATGTTCACTTGAGCTTCCCAAAATGACACTAATGGTGGGCTCCGTAGACACCCACAGCCATTGCTTGGTGAGTCAAATCCATGGTGACAGGACTCAGGCTGCCCTGGGCACTGCCAGCTTGGTCCAATTAGTGCCAATTGGATCTTAACATGTGCTGAGCGGCCCCTGGGGAGAGTGAGCACACATCGAGTGGGACATGTTAAATCTGGGTCCCTGGGGGTTGGCGTGTGGCTCTGTGGGGTGGGAGATGGGCCAACAGCCCCGTTCCTTGTAGGCCAGCTCTTACCTAGGCCAGGCAGTGGGCAAAGACATGTGGCAAGCCAGGATCTGAAGCGGTGCAGCTGTCTCCCTTGTGCTGTGCTGAGGGGCTGAACCCAGAGGGGCTGTCCTTCACCCCTGGCTGGGTTGACCTCTGCCTGAGAAACATCTGTGTCTATATAGGGCTGCCACCCACACCCCTCCTCTGTTTCTCTCTTGCTACCTCCAATGTGGATCTTTCTGTTGGAGAGCTAAAGTTGCTGGGAAGAAAAAATTCCATTCCATTTGTCCTGGGCTTTGAGCTCTGGGAAGCCCTCTTCCTTCCCGGGTGTTCCTCAAGACCCCCTAGAAGTTTCTGAGGCAGGTGGTCTTGGCCTTATTTCCTGGATGTTTCCAGGGCCTCCCCACCCCGGTGTTTCCCATTCCCACTGCCCTGGTCACACCATTGCCAGTGGGCCTTGAATGGGGGCGCTCCTGACTTGGCCTCTTAGCCCCCATCCACCCTGCTGCAGGTGGACTTCCCTGTCTCAGAGGTCCTCCTTTGTTTTTTTTTTTTTTTTTTTTGAGACGGAGTCTCGCTCTGTCGCCCAGGCTGGAGTGCAGTGGCCGGATCTCAGCTCACTGCAAGCTCCGCCTCCCGGGTTCACGCCATTCTCCCGCCTCAGCCTCCCGAGTAGCTGGGACCACAGGCGCCCGCCACTTCGCCCGGCTAATTTTTTGTATTTTTTAGTAGAGACGGGGTTTCAATTTTTTGTATTTTTTAGATCGAGCCAGCATGGTCTCGATCTCCTGACCTCGTGATCCGCCCATCTCGGCCTCCCAAAATGCTGGGATTACAGGCTTGAGCCACCGCGCCCGGCCCGGTCCTCCTTTGTTTTACCAAAACAGGCGACAGGACAGGAGTGAGTGGCGGACATGCTTTACAGGTCTAGGGCAATCTCTTCTGTGTTCTGAAAGGATATCTTTGGGACAGAGTCCTTTCCCTGCAGCCCAGGAAACTCAGGTGCTTGAGAAGAGGGGGAGCTTTCTCCACCAGCCAGTCTGTCCCAGGGACACACGGGGAGCTCTGTCTGGGTCCACAGGGACCCCCAGGCCCCCTCTCTCGGCCTGGCTATGGAACCTGAGAGGCTGAGAGGCCTGGGGGTCCCACTGGGCTATGGAAACCCAATCCACATGCTGACGCTGGTACAGCCCAGCAGGCCTCTGGAATTCTCCAGCAGCATCTAGGGGGACCTGGAGTGCAAGGAGGGAAGAGGAAAGACAGGCAGGATAGAATGCACTGTAGCTGAGGCATAGACTCTGGAATTGGACTTTGTCTTGGCTCCCTGGGCCTCAAAGCTTAACTTCTCCATGTCCTAATTCCTTATTTGAGGTAATGCTTGAGTACTATGGTTGCCATCGTTGGGCTCATCCTTCAGGTCTTGGCTTAGCTTCGCCTATTCTAGAAAGCCTTCCCTGACCACCAGGTGGGTTAGATGGCTTCTGCTGTCCCTCTCTGGCTGCCCTGGGCTTCACCATCCTCGCACTGATCACACTAGCTGCCAGGCCTGTTTGCTTGTCTGTATCTTTTACTGTCTCTCTTGCCTACTGCCATATCACTGCCACTAGTGCCTGGCACACACAGTAGGCACTCAACTATGTTTTGAAATTAATGCAAGAATGGGCTGATTCTGGGGAATTCAAACTTTTCTTCTATGGGCTCTTCAGGACTGCCGCAGCCACATCCAATCAGTTCTCTGTTGAAATGACATTTTCTGAATACCAGGCTCTGGGGCCCAGACAAGAGCAAGATGGAGCCATTGCTTCATTCATTATTCATTGATGGCACAGATGTTCTTTGGGTGCTCTTTAGGTGTCAGGCCTGTGCCAGGCTCTGGAGACAGACATGGTTCTGCCCTCATAGAACTTGTGCTGCTGATCACTCGGGTGGAGGGAGGTCAGAGGTCAGAGGAGAGAGTGGTCAGTTAGGCTGAATGGAATCAGGGAGAACTTCCAGGAGAAGGGGTTTGTTTTGAAGAATGGTGGAGAAGTTTGGGTGGACAGAGAGGGGCTTTCTCTTGGGAGTGGGCAAGGAGCTGATGGAGGAGATGGAGCCACCCGTGTGTAGCCATGAGGCAAGGCTGACCAGTGACAGTGTGGCCTGAGGCTGTGGAGCCAACTCACAGGACTCAGAAGCTGTGGGGACCACTGGTCCTGGCTCTGCCAGCCACAGATGGGTGACCTTGGGCAGGGCACTTCCCTGTCCCTCCAAGTGTTAGTTTAGTTGTTTCTAAGATGGGAACTATGGCTGGGTGAGGTGGCTCACGCCTGGAATCCCAGCACTTTGGGAGGCTGAAGTGGGTGGATTGCTTGAGCCCAGGAGTTCAAGACCAGCCTGGGTGACATGGGGGAAACCCCGTCTCTACCAAATAAACCTAAAAAGGATGGGAGCTGTGCTGCTTGGCAGTTCTCCCAGCGCCCGCAGGGTTGGGCTGGGCCTGAGGGCAGGTATGTGTGGAGGGAGGCTTGTGTGGGAAAGGGGACGGCAGTCTTGCTTCAGGTGTCTCTGTTTTGTAAATAATTAAATTCTTATCTCAAGCTAGTTGTGTCCACACTGAGGGAGGCCGGAGGGGGCCTGGGAACAAGGTGCTGTGTTGTCCAGGAAGTGACTGGGTCCCTTCTCTCCCCTCTTCCCTCCCTCCTGGCCTCCCAGTCAAGGCAGGTGGGCTTCTAGGGTCTTCTAGGGTCTGTGGCTGCCTCACTCCTTCCCTGCATCTCTTTCTCTCTCCCTCTGCCTTCTCGTTTCTGGTTCCCTGTCACATTCCCACCTCTACAACACAAAGAACCCCCTGCCCCTCTCCACTTACACCCCCCTAGACCACCGTGGCCACCATCACCATTGCCCACCCCACTTTGCTGCCTGCTGAAGTCTTGCTCGATTCCCAGCAGCCCTCCCTAGCAGCCCCCAGGTCTGCCAAGCCTCTCGGGAGGTCTCAGGGGAGCACCGGCCTCTCCCTTGCCCCAGTGCTCCGGAGACAAGCAGGCACGTTTTCATTTTTAGTGCTTACTACTGGGAATGTGAAGGTCTGTTTAGTCTTGTCCAGCTAACATAAACCAGCCGGAACTGGGCCATGGCAGGGAACTTTGCTGTAGTTCCCTTATTTGGAATGAAATTCATTGTTTTTCACTGGGAGACACTGGGGGCTTTGGGGAGGCCCCACTGGGCCCTGCCCCAGGCTGTGGCCTGAGTGGCCTCTCCAAAGGTCACCAAGGTGCCTGTGCCACAGAGGCTAGCCCTGGGATACGTCGGCCCCCGCCAGGTTCACAGACTGCGACAGACGCGAGCCACGCCTAGTGCCTCAGGAATGGAGAATGTCTGGGGTCATGTCAAACTCTGTCAGTTCACAGAGGAGAAACTGAGGCTCAGAGAGGGACAGGGACCTACCCAGACTCACAGGGCAAGTTGAAGCAGGTGGAGGTCTAGAACCCAGGGTCCCTGCTTCCTTGGTTCTCAGACCTCTATACTGTGGGGCCAGGGTACCTCTGGCCTAGGAGCTGGTGAAGGCCGGGGGTGGGAGGACAGGGGCGCTGATGAATCTGGTTGGAGTGGTCTGCAGCTTGGGAATCCCCCAAGACCTCTGGGGCAGCCTAGTGTGAGGCCTGGGGCAGTGAGGCCAGGGGAGGGCTGTGGGAGAGGAGGCAGGGGAGGTGAGAGGAGAGGGAGAGGTGTCCAAGAGGCTGGGAGAGCTGCGTCTGGCTGTGACCCTGCGGTTGTCAGTGTGACTTTGGCCTTGGTTTCCCCCATCTGTCCCGGAGGCTCAGTCTTTTTTCATTTTCTTTTTGTTTTTGCACCTCTCCCAGGAGGTCTCCTGGATGAACTGAGTTGGGGAGTGTTTCTTTTTCTTTTTTTTCTTTTTTTTTTTTGAGACAGAGTCTTGCTCTGTCGCCAAGCTGGAGTGCAGTGCAACCTCTGCACTCACTGCAACCTCTGCCTCCTGGGGTTAAAGTGATTCTCCTACCTCAGCCTCCCAAGTAGCTGGGACTACAGGCATGTGCCACCACGCCCAGCTGATTTTTTTTGTATTTTTAGTAGAGATGGGGTTTCACCATGTTGGTCAGGATGGTCTCGATCTCTTGACCTCGTGATCTGCCCACCTCGGCCTCCCAAAGGGAGTGTTTCTTACCTGCTGTGGACTGCGTCCCCGGGCTAGTTTCTATCCCTCTCTGTGCCCAGGTTCCTCTTCCTTGTCAAGCAGGATGTGGACTCTCCTTGAGGCCTCTTCTCTCTGAGCCCTCCTGCCCCAGCCTGGGCCATCTGCCCCTGGGCTTCTCTTCACTGAAGACTCCTGATTCTGCAGAGTCTGGCCCCTCAGACCCAAAAGTTTGGGGAAGTCCTCCTGCTCAGACCCCCAGCCCCGCGGAGAAGGGCAGGGCTGGTGGGGAGCAGAGGGAGTAGCCCCTGGCACTGTGGCAAGGGAGTGAGCTTGACAGGCAGATCTTGGGTTCAGACCTTGACTCTGACACTTATTAACTGGGCTATTAATTCGGGGCAGCTACTTCAAAACCCAGGGACCCTAAGGGCCCCATGCGTAGGGTAGGGAGTGGGGCAGGAAGCATGCATGCCCAGGGCCACCGACAGGGGTGTGCTAAACTCTAGGTGCCTCAGGCCAGCCTCTCTCTGGACAGCTTCCCCCTCCACCTCACCACCCTGTGGCCTTAGCTGTATCTCAGTCCCCTACTCAAGAAACATCAGGCTGGGCAGGTGGCTCATGGCTGTGATCCCAGTACTTTGGGAGGCTGAGGCCAGTGGATCACCTGAGGTCAGGAGTTTGAGACTGGCTTGGCCAACATGGTGAAACTCCGTCTCTACTAAAAATACAAAAATTAGCCGGGTGTGGTGGCGGGCGCCTGGAATCCCAGCTACTCGGGAGGCTGAGGCAGGAGAATCACTTGAACCTGGGAGGCGGAGGTTGCAGTGAGCCAAGATCGTGCCACTGCACTCCAGCCTGGGTGACAGAGCAAGACTCTGTCTCAAAAAAAAAAAAAAAAGAGAAACATCAAGTGTGTGTTTAGATATTCTTTAGATATTCTTTCCAGAGGAAGTTCCCCACTTCACGTCCTTTAAAATAACTTCTCATTTACCCTCTTATTCTTTTCACAGGAAACACACAGCTGGGGCGTAGGAAGCTGTAACTGACCAGTGTGGGCTGGAAAAGGAAAGAGAGATGTTAGAAAGTGTGGGCCTGGGGAATCCTGACTAGAAGGCCCCTGGTGCTGGGGAAATTAGGGCAGGAGATGCTGCATTGTTTACTATGAAAATTCCAGTCACTGCTCTTTTAGCAGTCGTGCTAGTACATTAGCCAAGCCTGTTTATACAGGTGTAGTAAACTTTCACTTCTGCAAGGTCAGTGAGACACCCATTTACAAAAGATCATCTTGTTGCCAAGAACAAACCAGCACCTAGTGAAACATTTATCTCAGCCGTGAAAGTGAAAGTGGCTGACGAATGAACTAGTGTCCACACAGACCCTAGGTGTTTCTGGGGAGTGGGAGCTATTGAAAGTTTTAGATTTGCTTTTTGGAAAGATCACGCTGGCTACACGGTGGAGGATGGAGTTAAGAGGGACAAGTTGGGAGACAGGGACACCACTTATGAAGGAAGTGAAGTTGTCTAGGGGAGGGATGCTGAAGCCTGAACTACAGATGTGGTCCAAGAGAGGAAGGAACTCCTTTGAAACACATTTAAGAGGCGTGCTTGGGCCGGGTGCAGTGGCTCATGCCTGTAATCCCAGCACCTTGAGAGGCCAAGGCAGGTGGATCACTTGAGTCCAGGAGTTTGAGACCAGTCTGAGCAACATGGAAAAACACCATTTCTACAAAAATATAAAAAAATTAGCCAGATGTGGTGATGTGCGCCTGTAGTCCCAGCTACTTGGGAGGCTGAGGTGGGAGGATCGTTTGAGCCTGGGAGGCAAAGGTTGCAGTGAGCCAAGATTGCGCCGTTGCACTCCAGCCTGGGTGACAGAGTGAAACCTCACCTCAAAAGAAAAAAAGAAAAAAAAAAAGAGTTGTGTTTGGCAGCACTGATAACTGAATGATGCAGGTGGTGAGGGTGAGGGAATAATCCAAGATTATTCCTGGTGCCGGGTTTTCAGGTGACTGGGAGGATGGTGATCTCATCAGGACCCCAAGCAGAAGGGTAGGGCTGGAGGGAAAGATGATAGGTTGAGTTTTGGCTGGTGTGTGTCAGAAGAGCCCTGAGATATCCTGGGGGAGACGCTGAGTTGGCAACTCCATGTGTGAGCTTGAATCTCAGGAGAGAGATCAGGGCTGCAATGAGTTGTCAGCAGTGGGTGTCACTTAAACCATGAGAGTGCTTGAAATATCACAGGGTGGACTGAAGGAAACCATGAAGAAGGGTGTGGTACAAGGAGAATCAGGAAAGGTCAAAAGGCCAGAGAGGCCAAGGGAGCAGAGTTTAGAGGTGTGATATGGCACAGTGCAGTGGTTCTCTAAGGACCTACAAATTGCCTGGGGAGCTTGAAAAAATGTAGATTCCTCCTCAGGGACCCGGAATAACCAAAATAATTCTGGAAGAAAGAAAAACCTGGAGGACTTACACTTCCTGATTTATTTCCTTTCCTTTTCCTTCCTTCCTTCCTTCCTTCCTTCCTTCCTTCCTTCCTTCCTTCTTTCCTTCCTTCTGTCCTTCCTCCCTCCTTCCCTCCCTCCCTCCCTTTTCTTTTTTGAGACAGGGTCCTACTCTGTCACCCAGGCTGGAGTATAGGGGCATGATCTCTTCTCACTGCAACCTCCACCTCCTGGGCTTATGGGATCCTCCCACCTCAGCCTCCTGAGTAGCTGGGACTACCAGTATGCACCACAATGCTCGGTTACTTTTTAAACTTTCTGTAGAGATGAGTTCTCACTATATTGCCTAGGCTGATCTTGAACTCCTGGGCTCAAGTGATCCTCCTGTCTTGGCCTCCCAAAATGTTGGGATTACAGGCGTGAGTCACCATTGTGTGACCTGCCCTATGCCATTGCTCACCTTCTTCAAAATAATAAACAAGAAATACCTACTGTTTAATGACCTCCTACTGTGTACTAGGCCCTGAGCCCCATGACCCACAGCTCTGACCTCATTTAATCTACACAATGGCTTTGTGAGCTAGGAGCTAGGCGGGTCAGCCTGAGGACCTGGTTTCCTTAGTGAGTCCTCTCCTGCCCACATCTGGCCTTTGCCTGAGCTGGCCCCAGATTTCATCTCCTCTGTGTCTCCTCTGAGTTGATAGGACTGGAAGCCCCTGGCTCTCTGTAATCCACAAGTCCACAAAGATTTATGAATCAAATCAGAAGTCAATGTACTGTTTCCCAAAGAGACATTTTTCTGTCAGATGAACTTCCTGGCACCTTCTCCCCTTGCAGCAGCTCTTTGAGTGCTGAGTGAACTTGCTCCAGGCCTGGCAAGTTGAGAACACAATCTGAGAGTTCAGTGCCCATGGGCTCTGAGCCTTGCCCAGGCCACTTCACCAACAGGGAAATGCCTGCCAGGAGGACCCAACACTCGGGCCTGGCAGGCCACCATTTCCCTGGCTCTGCCCCCATGGGCCTCACTGCAGTGTGCCTCAGTGACATCTCCTTTTTACCGATCTTTGGCATCCAATGAACACATCTTTTCTTCACCTCCAGCCAGGTCTCCTTTATGTCTCTTGAGGGTAACTTTGCATGACCTGATCCACAAACAGTCAATTTCCTAGACTGAAATTTGGGAAAGCTTATTGCCAAGAGCCATGAACTGGGGGTACCTTATTTTGCCCCTTTCTCCACTTACTGCCTACACAGAGTTTCAGGAAGGAAGGAGTGGGTTAAGTAAATGATGACATCTATTCACAGAAATACCTTGCAGCTTTTCGCATTAATGAGGTACCATGGTTTAAAAAAAGTCTGCTATATTATTAAGAGAAAAGAGCAAATTCTGTAATATGTATAGTATGGGCCTGTTTGCATTTAGAGTGCTACATTTTTCCTTCCCCCTCTTCCTCTCCCTTCCCCTCCCTCCTTCTCTCTCCCTCTCTTCTTTCATTCCTTTCTTTCAACCAGTATTTAGTCAGTGCCTACTGTGTGCCAGGCACTGTTCTAAGTACGAGGATGCAGCAGGGAACAAGTTCTCTGTCTCATGGAATTACATTCTTATGAAGAGAGACAGATTTTTAAAACCCAAAAACATGACATACGGATGTCAGATGATGAAAAATGCCCTGGAGAGAAAGAAACCGTGAGTGAAGCAGATACAGGGATTATGAGTTGGGGGGTCTGGGGAACAGCACTTTGAATAGGTTGGTCAGAGAAGACCTGATGGCATTTGCAGAAGGTGAGGGAGTGAGCGGTGCAGGTATCTTGGGGAACAACTCTATTCTGTGGTTCCATACCTTGATATCTGCCTGTGCATCTAGTTATCACTCAACCATATTTACTTTGTTTGTACACACACAGACCAAGGCTGAGTGGATACCCACCCAACTGTTACCAGGGGCTACCTCTGGAGAATTGGCAGGAGTTGAGTAGTGTTGAGGAACAGGATGTTTTACTCCAGACAAATCAGTACTGTTATATTTATTTATTTTTAACAATAAGCACATATTGCTTTTACAGTTTAAATTTTACAGGCGCGGTGTCTCATGCCTATAATCCCAGCACTTTGGGAGGCTGAGGCGGGTGGATTGCTTGAGGTTAGGAGTTCAAAATCAGCCTGGCCAACATGGTGAAACCCTGTCTCTACTAAAAATACAAAAAAATGAGCTGGGCATGGTGGTGGGTGCCGGTAATGCCAGCTACTCGGGAGGCTAAGGCAGGAGAATTGCTTGAACCCAGGAGGTGAAGGTTGCAGTGAGCCGAGATCGTGACACCACACTGCAGCCTGGGCAACAGAGCAAGACTGTATCAAAAAAGAAAAAAAAAGAAAAAAAAAACTTAAAAAAAAATGAACTTTTATAGCCCTGTCCCCTACCAAAAGAGAGTATGGTCAGCAGAGTTGACTGGCTGCTTTGACCAGTTGTATCGAGGAATAAATGAGATAATTGATACATGATTGCCAGTGGTTGTGCCTATGTCTAGAAATGGTTAAATTTTGTTTCCTTCTCATATTCTTCCCCTCAGTGCCCAGGGCAGGGCTAGGTGTCCAGAAGTGCATAATATAACCATAGTGGAGTCCTGGGCTCACCTGCCTTAGGTCCTGGGAGTCAGTGCCTGGGCTCCACATCTTACGCATCTGAGGGCTGGTCGGGTCTGGTTCCCTCCATAGAGATTCAGGAACCCCTTAAAGGTTTATCCAGAGGATGCCAAATCTCCCTTGAGCCTGTTGTTTTGGGCCACCTGTCCTGGAGATCACATTACACCATCGTCATCACTTTTGTCACTATTTTAAACTCTACTACCATCAATCTTTTTTTTTTTTTGGAGACAGGCTCTTGCTTTGTTGCCTAGACTGGAGTACCGTGGTGTGATAATGGTTTACTGCAGGCTTGACCTCCCAGGGCTCAAGCAATTCTCCCACTGTAGCCTCCTGAGTAGCTGAGACTATAGGCATGCACCAGCATACTCTGGCTAATTTTTAAATTTTTTGTAGAGATGGGTCTTACTATGTTGCCCAGGCTGGTCTCACACTCCTGGCCTCAAGCAATCCTCCTGCTTCAGCCTCCCAGAGTGCTCAGATAACAGGGGTGAGCTACTGCTTCTGGCCCAGATAGTTGCTTTAAAACAGTTTATTGCTTAAATTTTTATAAAGGTTGTCTCATGTGTCCCTGTGAAGAGACCACCAAACAGGCTTTGTGTGAACGACAAGGCTGTTTATTTCACCTGGGTGCAGGTGAACAACTCTATTCTGTGGTTCCATACCTTGAACTGACTCTCTTTTTGGGCTGAGTCCGAAAAGAGAGTCAGCAAAGGGTGTTGGGATTATCATTAGTTCTTATAAGTTTTGGGATAGGTGGTGGTGTTAGGAGCAATGTTTTGTGGGCAGGGGTGGATCTCACAAAGTACATTCTCAAGGGTGGGAAGAATTACAAAGAACCTTTTTAAGGGTGGGGGAGATTACAAAGTACATTGATCAGTTAGGGTGGGGCAGAAACAAATCACAATGGTGGAATGTCATCAGTTAAGGCTATTTTCACTTCTTTTGTGGATCTTCAGTTGCTTCAGGCCATCTGGATGTATATGTGCAGTTCACAGGGTATATGATGGCTTAGCTTGGGCTCAGAGGCCAGACAAAAGTAACATATACTTTTAGGAAAATCTAAGAAATAAAAAGAAAAAAATAGGAACTCACTTATGAATGATTAACGTCAGTGTCACGCACGTCCGTGTGAAGAGACCACCAAACAGGCTTTTTGTGAGCAGCAAGGCTGTTTATTTCACCTGGGTGCAGGTGGGTTGAGTCTGAAAAGAGAGTCAGTGAAGGAAGATGGGGTGGGGCCGTTTTATAGGATTTGGGTGGGTAGTGGAAAATTACAGTCAAAGGGGGTTTTTCTCTTGCAGGCAGGGGCAGGGGTCACAAGGTGTTCAGTGGGGGAGCTTCTGAGCCAGGAGAAGGAATTTCAGAAGGTTAATCGCTCAGTTAAGCTGGGGCAGGAACAAATCACAATGGTGGAATGTCATCAGTTAAGGCAGGAACCAGCCATTTTCACTTCATTTGTGATTCTTCACTTGCTTCAGGCCATCTGGATGTATACGTGCAGGTCACAGGGGATATGATGGCTTGACTTGGGCTCAGAGGCCTGACATTCCTGTCTTCTTATATTAAGAAGAAAAATAACATAACAGTGTTGAAGTGTTGGGTCAGGGAAAATTTTGGGGGGGTGGTATGGAGAGATATTGGGTGATGTTTCTCAGGGCTGCTTTGAGCAGGATTAGGGGCGGTGTGGGAACCTAAAGTGGGAGAGATTAAGCTGAAGTAAGATTTTGTGGTAAGGGGTGATACTGTGGGGTTGTTAGAAGGCGCATTTTTCATATAGAATGATTGGTGAAAGGCCAGGCGTGGTGGCTCATGCTTGTAATCCCAGCACTTTGGGAGGCCGAGGTGGGCAGATCACGAGGTCAGGAGATCGAGACCATCCTGGCTAGCATGGTGAAACCCTGTCTCTACTAAAAATACAAAAAAAATTAGCCAGTTGTGGTGGCGGGTGCCTGTAGTCCCAGCTACTCAGGAAGCTGAGGCAGAAGAATGGTGTGAACCTGGGAGGCGAAGCTTGCAGTGAGCTGAGATCGTGCCACTGCACTCCAGCCTGGGTGACAAAGCAAGACTCCATCTCAAAAAAAAAAAAAAGAATGATTGGTGATGGCCTGGATATGGTTTTGGATGAACTGAGAAACTAAATGGAAGACACAAGGTCCGAATAAGAGAAGGAGAAAAACAGGTATTAAAGAACTGAGAATTGGGAGGACCCAGGACATCCAATTAGAGAGTGCCCAAGGGGTTCAGTGTAATTACTTGCTTGGTTGGTGAGTTTTTGGGCTCTATCCTTGACAGAGTCCTCCTTTTTAAGTTGGAGGCTGAGCTTGGTGAGGTGTGTTTTTAAAAGACCATTAGTCCGTTCTACCTTTCCTAAAGATTGAGGACAGTAAGGGGTATGAAGGTTCTACTGAAGACCAAGAGCCCGAGAAACTGTTTGGGTGATTTGAGTAATAAAGGCCAGTCCGTTATTGGACTGTATAGAGGTGGGAAGGCCAAACCGAGGAATTATGTCTGACAGAAGGGAAGAAATGACCGCAATGGCCCTCTCAGACCCTGTGGGAAAGGCCTCTACCCATCTAGTGAAAGTGTCTACCCAGACCAAGAGGTATTTTAGTTTCCTGACTTGAGGCATGTGAGTAAAGTCAATTTGCCGGTCCTGGGTGGGGGCAGATCCCCAAACTTGATATGTAGGGAAGGGAAGTGGCCTGAACAATTCCTGAGGAGTAGTAGAATAGCAGATGGTACACTGACAAGTGATTTCCTTAAGGATAGATTTCCACGGTGGAAAGGAAATGAGAGGTTCTAAGAGGCAGGCTAGTGGCTTGTAACCTACGTGGAAGAGATTATGAAATGATGATAGAATAGAATGGGCCTGTGAGGCTGGAAGGAGATATTTTTCTTGGTCCAAGAACAATTTGCCTTGTGTGGAAAGAGATTGATAGGTGGAAGTTTCAGTGGGAGAATAGGTAGGAGTGACCGATGAGAAGGAGAAAAACTGGCCATGAGGGACAGAAGTTGGAATGCTAGCTGCCCGGGTTTTGGCACCAAATGTCACGCACGTCCGTGTGAAGAGACCACCAAACAGGCTTTTTGTGAGCAACAAGGCTGTTTATTTCACCTGGATGTGGGCGGGTTGAGTCTGAAAAGAGAGTCAGTGAAGGGAGATGGGGTGGGGCCGTTTTATAGGATTTGGGTGGGTAGTGGAAAATTACAGTCAAAGGGGGTTTTTCTCTTGCGGGCAGGGGCAGGGGTCACAAGGTGCTCAGTTGGGGAGCTTCTGAGCCAGGAGAAGGAATTTCAGAAGGTTAATTGCTCAGTTAAGCTGGGGCAGGAACAAATCACAATGGTGGAATGTCATCAGTTAAGGCAGGAACCAGCCATTTTCACTTCATTTGTGATTCTTCACTTGCTTCAGGCCATCTGGATGTATATGTGCAGGTCACAGGGGATATGATGGCTTGACTTGGGCTCAGAGGCCTGACAGTCAGCATTTTGGTGTGTTTTTTCTGGATCTTCATTTTTATGTTCTTAGAAGTTCTCTTGCCGGGGACAGTGGCTCATGCCTGTAATCCCAGCACCTTGGGAAGCTGAGGTGGGCGGGTCACCTGAGGTTGGGAGTTTGAGACCAGCCTGACCCACATGGAGAAACCTCGTCTTTACTAATACTACAAAAAAAAAAAAAAAAATTAACCAGGCATGGTGGCACATGCCAGTAATCCCAGCTACTCGGGAGAATCGCTTGAACTTGGGAGGCGGAGGTTGTGGTGAGCCGAGATCGCACCATTGCACTCCAGCCTAGGCAACAACAGCGAAACTCCACCTCAAAAAAATAAAATAAATAAATAAATAAATAAATAAAAAAAAAATCCTCTTTGTCTCATGCAATCAGAATGAAGCCTTATTGGTTTGTTAGGTAAAACATCAATGTAGGGAATAGTAGTATAAAATGATACATATGTAAATATTTTCACCAAAACACACAAATTTGCATTTACTAGTTGGTGTCTTGATGTAGAGCCATGATCCCCTGGTTGGAATTCCCTGAGTACCTCTTGTAGGAACCCTCCTAAGGCATGCTCTCCAGTAGTCAGTTTCGGCTGCTTTGAAGTGCAACAGGAGACTAAAGATCCTTTTGAATTATTTACGGGCAAAATCCTTCTAGTTTTTTTTTACTGAGGATTTTATAGTTGTCTTGCCATTATATAATTTTACAGTATTTTTTGGCCTTTATTATTTTTAATTGTCACATAATAATTGTATATTTTATGCGGTACAGTGATATTTTGATACATATATTCAATGTGTTATAATCAAATCAGGGTAATTAACATGTGTATCAACTCAAACACTTATCATTTATTTATTGTGTATATTCAAATACACTTTCCTAGCTATTTGAAAATATACAGGACCAGGCTTGGTGGCTCAAGCTTGTAATCCCAACACTTTGGGAGGCTGAGGCAGGAGGATTGCTTGAGGCTAGGGGCTTGAGACCAGCATGGGCAACATAGTGAGACCCCCATCTTTACAAAAAATAAAAAAAATTGCCAGGCATGTTGGCACACGCCTGTAGTCCCAGCTACTCTGGAGGCTAAGGTGGAAGAATCACATGAGTCCAAGAGTTTAAGGCTGCAGTGAGAGACGATGGCACCACTGCACTCCAGCCTGGGTGACATAACAAGACCTTGTCTCAAAAAAAAAAAAAAAAAGAAGAAAAGGAAAGAAAAGAAAAAGAAAAAAGAAGTACAATAAATTGTTGTTAGTTATAGTCACCCTATAGTGCTATAGAACACTAACACTTATCCCTCCTATCTAGCTGTGCTTCTGAATCTGTTAACCAACCTTTGGTTATCCCTCTCCCCCTTCCTTTTCCCTGCCTCTGGTTACTATGCTGTTCTCTACTTCTATGAGAACAACTTTTTTTGCTTCCACATATGAATGAGAACATTTGATATTTATCTTTCTGTACCTGGCTTATTTCAGTAACGTAATGTCCTCTGAGCCCATTCATGTTGCCATGAATGACAGAATTTCATTTTTTAAATGGTTAAATAGTATTCCATTGTGTATATATACCACATTGTCTTTATTCGTTCACTTGTTGTTTGACACTTAGGTTGATTTTATATCTTGGCGATTATGAAGAGTGCTGCAATAAACATGGGTGTGCAGCTCTTTGACATAGTGATTTCCTTTCCTTTGGATATATACCTAGTAGAAGGATTGCTGGGTCATATAGTAGCTCTGTTTTCAGTTTTTCTGAGGAACTTTGATACTGTTTTCCATAATGGCTGTACTAATTTACATTCCCACCTGCAGAAAGAGTTCCCCTTTCTCAGCCTCCTTGCCAGCGTTTGTTGTTATTATCATTTTTTTTTATAACGGCCACTATAACTGGGGTGCAATGATATTTCACTGTCATTTTGATTTGCATATCCTTGATGATTAGTGATGTTGAATATTTAGAAAAAATGCTTGTTGGTTTTTGTCTGCCTTCTTTTGAGAGATATCTATTCAGCTCATTTGCCTGTTTTTTAATTGGAGGATTTTTGTTTGTTTTTTGCTGTTGAGTTGTTTGAGTCCTTTGTATATTCTGGATATTAACCCCTTGTCAGATGAATAGTTTGCAAATATTTTCCCCCATTCTGCAGGTGATCTCTTCATTCTGTTGATTGTTTCCTTTGCTATGCAGAAACATTTTAGTTTGATATAATTTCTTTTATCTACTTTTGCTTTTGTTGCCTGTGCTTTGAGGTTTTCTTTATAAAATCTTTGCCCAGACCAATGTCCTGAAGTATATCTTCTATGTTTTCTTCTAGTACTTTTATAGTTTTGGGTCTTACATTTAAGTCTTTAACCAATTTTGAGTTGATTTTTATATATGGTGAGGGATATGGCTCTAGTTTCATTTTTCTGCATTTGGATATCCAGTTTTCCTAGCACCATTTATTGAAAAGAGTGTTCCATCCCCAATGAATGTTCTTGTCACCTTTGTTGAAAATCAGTTTTGCTGTAAATACATGGGTTTATTTCTGGATTTCCTATTCTGTTCCATTGGTCTATGTGTCTGTTTTTTTTGCCAGTGCCATGCTGTTTTGGTCTTTTTAATATATTTTGAGGTCTGGTGGTGTGATATGTCCAGCTTTGTCCTTTTTGCTCGGATTGCTTTGGCTATTTGCGGGGTGGGGTCCATACAATTTTTAGGATTGCTTTTTGTATTTCTGTAAAGAATGTCTTTGGTATTTTGATATGAATTGCATTGAATCTGTAGATTGCTTTGGGTGGTATGGTCATGTTCACAGTATTAATTCTTTTAATCCATAAACATGGATGTCTTTCAGTTTTTTTATGTCCTCTTCAATCTTTTTCATCAGTGTTTAACAGCTCTTATTGTAGAGATCTTTCACTTCCTTGGTTGAATTTATTTCTAGATATGATTTTTTGTAGTTATTGTAAATGAGATTGCTTTATTGGTTTCCTTTTCCACTAGTTTGTTGTTGGTGTATATAAATGCTACTGATTTTTGTACGTTGATTTTGTATTCTGAAGTTTTACTGAATTCATTAATTAGTTCTCAGAGTTTTTTTGGTGGAGTGAGCTAGCTTGCTTTCTCTCTTTCTCTCTTTCTTTCTTTCTTTCTTTCTTTCTTTCTTTCTTTCTTTCTTTCTTTCTTTCTTTCTTTTCTTTCTTTTCTTTCTTTCCTTCTTCTTTTTTTCTTTCTTTTTTTTTTTAGACAGACTCTCACTCTGTTTCCCAGGCTGGAGTGCAGTGGCATCACCTCGGCTCACTACAACCTCCTCTTCCTGGGTTCAAGCCATTCTCCTGCCTCAGCGACCCAAGTAGCTGGGATTACAGGTTTGCGCTATAATGCTGGGCTATTTTTTGTATTTTTAGTAGATACGGAGTTTCACCACGTTGGCCAGGCTGGTCTCGAACTCCTGTCCTCAAGTGATCCACCTACCTCCTCCTCCCAGAGTGCTGGGATTACAGGTGTGAGTCATCATGCCAGCAAGTCTTTTGCTTTTCTATATACAATAGTTTATATGCAAACAGGGACAGTTTAACTTCCTGTTGTCTAATATGGAGGCTCTTTATTTTTTTCTCTTCCTTAATTGCTCTGGCTAGTACGTCCACTACTGTGGTGAATAAAAGTGGTAATAGTGGGCTTTCTTGTCTTGTTTTGGATCTTGGAGAAAAAGCTTTCAACTTATCCCCTTTCAGTATGATATTGGCTATGATTTTGTGCTATGTGGCCTTTATTGTGTTGAGATATATTCCTTCTCTACCTAACTTGTTGAGAGCTTTTTATCATGAAGGGATGCTGAATTTTATCAAGTCCTTTTTGTGCATCTATTGAGATGAGCTTGTGGTTTTTGTCCTTCATTCTGTTGATGTGATGTATCGTGTTTATTGATTTGTGTATGTTGTATCCCTGAAATAAATTCCGCTTGATCATGGTGAATCATCTTTTTGACGTGCTGCTAAATTTGGTTGACCTGTATTTTGTTGAGGATTTTTTGCCTCTATATTTACCAGAGACATTGCCCTGTAACTTTCTTTTTTTCTTTCTCTCTCTCTCTCTTTTGTTGTGTACTTGTCTGGTTTTGGTATAGGGTAATGCTGGCCTCATTGAACAAGTTTGGAAGAATTCTTTCCCCCTCAATTTTCTGGAGGAGTTTGAGAAGAACTGGCATTAGTTTTTCTTCAGATGTTTGGTAGAATTCAGCAGTGAGGCCATCGGGTCCTGTGCTTTTCTTTGATGGAAGACTTATTATAGATTCAATCTTGTTACTTGGAATTGGTCTGTTCTGGTTTTCTTTTTCTTCTTGGTTCAATCTTGGTAGTTTTCATGTGTCCAAGAATTTCTCAATTTCTGCTAGGTTTTCTTTTCTTTTCTTTCTTTCTTTTTTTTTTTTTTTTTTTTGAGATGAAGTCTCACTCTCTCACTCAGGCTGGAGTGCAGTGGCATGATCTGAGCTCACTGCAACCTCTGCCTCCTGGTTTCAAACGATTCTCCTGCCTCAGCCTCCCAAGGGGCTGGGATTACAGGCGCTCACCACCACGCCAGGCTAATTTTTGTATTTTTAGTAGAGATGGGGTTTCACCACGTTGGTCAGGCTGGTCTCGAACTCCTGACATCATGATCCACCTGCCTTGGCCTCCCACAGTGCTGGGATCACAGGGATGAGCCACCGTGCTGGCTGGTTTTCTTTTATTTTTCTGCATATGAATGCCAGGTTATAGCCCCTAGGTTTTCTAATTTGTTTATGTATAGTTGTTTATAATAGTCTCTAATGATCCTTTGTATTTCTGTGGTATCAGTTTTTTTTCTTTTTTTAAGTAAAAGCAAGTTTATTAGAGAAGTAAAGAAACAAAAGAATGGCGACTGCATAGGCAGAGCAGCCCTGAGGGCTCCTGGTTGGCTATTTTTATGGTTATTTATTATCATATACTAAATTAGGGGCGGATTATTCGAGTGTTCCAGGAAGGGGGCAGACAATTCCTGGAACTGAGAGTTCCTCCTCCCTTTAGACCATATAGGGTAACTTAGGGATGTTGCCATGACATTTGTAAACTGTTATGGCACTGGTGGGAGTGTCTTTTTAGTATGCTATTGGCACTTTCGTTGCTTTCTTGGTTTTGGTGGGTTTTGGCTGGCTGGTTTTTTCTATTGCACTTTTTTTTTTTTTTGAGACAGAGTCTTACTCTGTTGCCCAGAATGGAGTGCAGTAACACAGTCTTGGCTCACGGCAACCTCCACCTCCCAGGTTCAGGCGATTCTCCTGTCTCAGCCTTCTAAGTAGCTGGGATTACAGGTATGCACCACCATGCCAGGCTAATTTTTATATTTTTAGCAGAGATGGGGTTTTACCATGGTCAGGCTGGTCTTGAACTCCTGACCTTAGGTGATCTGCCCACCTTGGCCTCCCAAAGTGCTGGGATTACAGGTATTAGTCACTGCACCTGGCCTATTGTATCTCATTTTATCAGCAGGGTCTTTGTGACTTGTATCTTGTGATCCCCTATCTCATCCTGTGACTAAGAATGCCTAACCTCCTGGGAATGCAGCCCAGCATGTCTCAGCCTCATTTTACCCAGGCCCTGTTGAAGATGGAGTGGCTCTGATTTGAACATCTCTGACAAATTTTTCCCTCCTTTTTACAAGGGGACCCTTAATCCTATGGGTTGTAGACAGATGAATATCTATCTTCTCTAACTTCTTCTGGCTGAATAGGGGTGATGATATTTCTATCTATTAGGGTCTCTTGTATTTAGAGTAGAGAGGCACTCAGTCAGAAAACATTGGTATAAAGGCCGGGCACAATGGCTCATGCCTGTAATTCCAGCACTTTGGGAGGCTGAGGTGGACCAACTGCCTGTGGTCAAGAGTTCGAGACCAGCCTGGCCAACATGGTGAAACCCCATCTCTAGTAAAAATACAAAAATTAGGCCAGGCACAGTGGCTCACACCTGTAATCCCAGTATTTTGGGAGGCTGAGGTGGGTGGATCACCTGAAGTCAGGAGCTTGAGACCAGCCTGGCCAACCTGGTGAAACCTCATCTCTACTAAAAATACAAAAATTAGCTGGGCCTGGTGGTGGGTGCCTGTAATCCCAGCTACTCAAAGGCTGAGGCAGGAGAATCACTTGAACCTGGGAGGCAGATGTTGCAGTGAGCTGAGATCACACCATTGCACTCCAGCCTGGGTGACAGAGTGAAACTCTGTCTCAAAAGAACAGAAAAAAAAAAAAAAATTAGCCAGGTGTGGTGGTGTGTGCCTGTAGTCCCAGCTATTTAGGAGGCTGAGACAGGAGAATCGCTTGAACCTGGGAGGCAGAATTTGCAGTGAGCTGAGGTGGTGCCACTGCATTCCAGCCTGGGCAATAGAGCGAGACTCCATCTCAAAAAAAAAAAGAAGGAAAGAAAAAAGAAAATGCTGGTATGGTGAGGGTCATTCATAACTCTGACTTCTGATAAAAGGTGATATCAGGAAGATTAATAAGTGTTCAGTTTAAGAAATTGTTGAGTAAGCTTATCCTCCTTTCCTACACAAAGAGTACAACAGCAATATGTTTCACAACAACAAATCAATGTAAGTAAAAGCATTCCAAGTAAACTAAATGAGAAGTCTTTCCAGGAACTGGGCAAGGGTTGGAACCAAGCTGATTTGGGGTTGCTACCCAAGTCTAATATATGCCCAGAATTAGAAGACTGATCCAGATTTTTATATTACCTATTTCTCTTGTTTCTTCTGAGCAGCAGCCAGAAATCACTAATTGATTCACAGAAATAAGCAGGGTCAATCTAAATTGCAGAAAAAACTGAAAAACAACAGACAAGACTAGAATCTAATAACAGGTGTTCCATAGTTTTTGAAACACAAATTTTCTCTCTCCAGTCTTGCTTTTTATTAAAACCAAATCATGGTTTCGTTTGCAAAATAAGCTTTAGTCATATTATAATTGTCTTGATTGTTTGTAGAAGTGCAGCAAGAATAATTATTTGCCATATAGGCACCTTTTAAAACTGCCTTTGATGGATCTTTGTTCCATAAGGAATCATGGATTAGACTTTTTAAAGCCTTGAGCCAAGCCATGGGTTTGTGACTGCAAATACCTGTATGAGCTTGGTAAATTTCTGTCCTCTCGAGGTCCCAAGATAACTTGGGTCTCCTAAGCCTGTCAGAAAATGACATTCTATACTTACCATAGGTGAGGAACCCTGTACAGGGACTGTGCAGACGAGATATGAGGACAGTTTTCCCAAGGGGCTTTTATTCCTTAAAGGAATCTGTTTATATCTGAAAGAATGCCATGCCAGTCAAAGCCTTGGTAAAAGAGCCAGTCTCCAATTGTGTTCTGTTACAAAAGAAAACAGTTGCTTTTTGCACTCATGTAAATAACTATATTGCCATAAGTTAAGAATACTCACAAATAGTTCCCAAATTCTGGAGAAATCAAGTAGAGAGAAAGAAATATGCTCCAAATTTTGCTTACAGGAGGATTCTTTACTCAATTGCTAAAAGCTATAAATAATTGAAAAGTTTTCTTGACTCCAAAATTGGCCGATTGATGCTGCAATCTATTTTCGTTGGGTCAGGGGTCTCTTCAGTATCATCCCTTTGTGATTCACCATGGAAGATGTTACTGGAAAGCAGTCCCAGTTCAGACCCCAAGAGAGGGTTCTTGGATCTTACGCAAGAAAAAATTTGGGGTGAGTCCACAGAGTAAAGTGAAAGCAAGTTTATTAGAGAAGTAAAGAAACAATAGAGTGGCTACTCCACAGGCAGAGCAGCCTCTGTGGTATCAGTTGTAATGTCTCTGTTTTGATTTCTGATTTTATGTATTTGGGTCTTTTATCTTTTTTTCTTGGTTAATCTGGCTAATGGGTTGTCAATTATGTTTATCCTCTCAAAAAAACCAACTTTTTTGTTGATCTTTTGTGTTTTTTAAGTCTCAATTTGTTTTATTTCCACTCTGGTCTTTACTATACCTCTCCCACTACTAACTTTGCATTTTGTTTGTTCTTTCTTTTCTAGTGCCTTGAGATACTTCATTAGATTTTTTTTTTTTACTGTATTGATTTATTCCTATAAACTTTCCTCTTAATACTGCTTTTGCTGTATCCTATAGGTTTTGCTTTGTTGTGTTTCTATTTTTATATGTTTCAATACATTTTTAAATTTTCTTCTTAATTTCTGTATCGAACCATTGATTGTTCAGGATCATGTTATTTAATTTCCATGTATTTGTACAATTTCACAAGTTCTTGTTACTGATTTCTAGTTTTGTTTAACTGTGGTCAGAAATGATAGTTGATATGATTTCAATTCTTTTTTTTTTTTTTTTTTTTTGAGATGGAGTCTTGCTCTGTCACCCAGGCTGGAGTGCAATGGCACAATCTGGGCTCACTGCAACCTCTGCCTCCCAGGTTCAAGCAATTCTTCTGCTTCAGCCTCCCAGCTAGCTGGGATTGCAGGTGTGTGCCACCACGCCCAGCTAATTTTTGTATTATTAGTAGAGACATGGTTTCACTGTGTTGGCCAGGCTGGTCTCTAACTCCTGACCTCAGGTGACCCACCTGCCTCGGCCTCCCAAAGTGCTGGGATTACAGGCATGAGCCACCACACCTGGCCATGATTTCAGTTCTTTTAGAATTGTTGAGACTTGTTTTGTAGCCTAAAATGTGGTCTATCCTGGACAATGTTCCATGTGCTGATAAAAATAATATGTATTTGCCTGGGCGTGGTGGTTCATGCCTATAATCCCAGCACTTTTGAAGACTGAGGTAGATGGATCACGAGGTCAGGAGTTCAAGACCAGCTTGGCCAATATGGTGACACCCCATCTCTACTAAAAATACAAAAATTAGCGAGGTGTGGTGGTGTGCACCTGTAATCTCAGCTACTTGGGAGGCTGAGGCAGGAGAATTGCTTGAACCCAGGAGGTGGAGGTTGCAGTGAGCTGAGATTATACCACTGCACTCCAGCCTGGGCAACAGAACAAGACTCTGTCTCAAAAAAAAAAATGTGTTCTGGAGCTGTTTGACGAAATGTTTTGTAAGTGTCTGTACATAGTGCAGTTTAAATTTAATGTTTCTTTGTTGATTTCCTATCTAGATGATCTATCCAATGCTGAGAGTAAGGTGTAAGTCCCCAACTATTATTGTATTGGGATTCTATCTCTACTTTTTGAAACATTTTTATTTTACTTTTATTTATTAGAGGCGGAGTCTTGCTATTGCCCAGGCTGGTCTTGAACTCCTGGCCTCAAGCGACCCTCCTGCCTTGGCCTCCCAAAGTGCCAGGATTACAGATGTGAGCACCGTGCCTGGCCCCCACTTTTTTTGAAACAGGGTCTCACTTTATTGCCCAGAGTGAAGTGCAGCAGCATGATCATAGCTCACTGTATCCTCAAACTCCTGGGCTCAAGTGATCTTCCTGCCTCAGCCTCCTGAGTGCATACTACCTTTCCTGGCTTTTTTTTTTTTTTTTTCAGTAGAGATGAAGTCTCACTATGTTGCCCAGCTGGTCTTGAACTTCTGGCCTCAAATAACCGTTCTGCCTCAGCCTCCCAAACTGCTGGGATTACAGGCATGAGCCACTGTGCCTGGCCTTTGTTTCTCCCTTTAGATCTAATAATTTATGCTTTATGTATCTGGGTGCTCTATTGTTTGGCACGTATAATTTATGATTGTTATATTCTCTTGCTGAATCGATCCCTTTATTATTATTTAATGACCTTGTCTCTATTTACCATTTTGACTTAAAGCCTGATTTATCTGATGTAAGCATAGCTTTTCCTGCCAATTTTGGTTTCTGTTTTCATGGAATATCTTTATCCATCCCTTCATTTTCAGTCTATATGTGTTTTTACAGGTGAAGTGAGTTTCTTATAGGTAGCATATAGTTAGGTCATTTATTTTCTTATCCATTCAGGCAGTGTATATCTTTTAAATGGAGGAATTTAATCTATTTATATTCAAGATTATTGTTGATAGGTGAAGACTTGTCCCTGTCAGTTTAATTGTTTTCTGATTGATTTGTGTATCCTTTCTTTCTTATTGTTTATGATTGTGGTTTGGGTTTTTGTTTTGTTTTGTTTGTTTTTTTGGTAGTGATAAGATTTGATTCTTTTTCTCCTTTGTGTATTTGCTCTACCAGTGAGTTTTACACTTTTATGTTTTCATAATAGTGATGATTCTCTTTTTTGCTTCCAGATGTAGGACTCCATTGAGCATTTCTTGTAAGGCTAGTCTAGTGGTAATGAATTCTTTCAGTTTTTGCTTGTGTGGTAAAGACTATTTCTATCTAATTTCTGAAGGATAGCTTTGCTAGGTATGGTATTCTTGGCCAATGGTTATTTTCTTTTAGCACTCTGACTGTATCATCCCATTCTCCACTGGCCTGTAAGGTTTCTGTGGAGAAATCTGCTCTAGTCTAATAGATATTCCTTTATATATGACTGAATGCTTTTCTCTTGCTCTTTTTAGAATTCTCTTTTTTTTCTTTTTTTGGAGGCTTTCTGTGTGAAGTCTCTTTGTCTTTGACTTTTGATAATTTCACTATAATGGCCTCAGGAAGGGCCTTTTTGGTTTAAATCTATTTGGGAATCTTTGAGCTTCCTTGATCTGGATGTCCATATCTTTCCCCAGACTTAAGAAGTTTTCAGCTATTATTTCATTAAATAGGTTTTCTATACTTTTTTCCTTCTCTTCTCCTTTTAAAACTCCTGTAATATAAATATTTGATTGCTTAATAATGTCTCATAAGTCTTGTAATTTTTCTTGACTTTTTTGTTCTTATTTCTTTTTTTCTCTGACTGGGTAATTTCAAATGACCTTTCTTTTTTCTTTCTTTTTTTTTTTTGAGATGGAGTTTCACTCTTGTTGCCCAGGCTGGAGTGGACTGCTGGTGCGATCTCTGTTCACTGCAACCTTCGCCTCCCAGGTTCAAGTGATTCTCCTGCCTCAGCCTCCTGAATAGCTGGGGTTACAGGCATGAGCCACCATGTCCGACTAATTTTGTATTTTTAGTAGAGATGGGATTTCTCCATGTTGGTCAGGCTGGTCTCGAACTTCTGGCCTCAGGTGATCCACCCACATTGGCCTCCCAAAGTGCTGGGATTACAGGCATGAGCCACCACTCCCAGCTCAAATGATCTACCTTTCAAGTTCAGAGAATCTTTCTCTGCTTGATCAAGTTCTGTTGAAGCTCTCTATTGCATTTTTTATTTCATTCATTGAACTTTTTGACTGCAAGACTTCTGTTTGTTTCTTTTAAAATTATTCCTATCTCTGTTGAATTTCTCTTTCACATTGTGAATTGTTTTCCTGATTTTTATCAGATTACCTATCTGTATTTTTTTGTATCTTGTTGATTTCCTTAAGATTCCTTTTTGAATTTCTTTTCTTGAAATTTGTGGATTTCCTTCCCATTTGGGTCTCTTACTAAAGAGTTATTATATTCCTTTGGTGACGTCATATTTTCTTGATTTTTGAGTTTCTTGTGTCCCCATGTCCCCATATTGATGTTTGTACATCTAGTAGATCAATCACCTCTTCCAAACTTTTTAGATTGGCTTGTGTAGAGAAAGGTTTTCATCTGCAGCTGGGTTGTAGTGTGCCAGTTGGAAAGAGTGTGATGACTCTGTTTCTGGATAGGTGCAATGGTATAGTCTCTGTGCAGCTTCTTCAGCTGCACTGGACATCAGCAATAACTGTGAGCACCCCCGTGGCCTAGGCTGTAGATGTTTGTGCAGTGGCATCATAGGTTGTTAATGTCCTCGTTGTCAAGGGTACTTGAGGTCCTCCTATACTCATTTAACCCACAAGGGGAAGACTTAGCCAAGGGGATCTCTCTTGGTATCAAGTCTGACATGGCCTACAAGCAGCTGTAGCAGCCCTGGGTTCCAGGTGCAGGTGCTTAAGAGTGGCTGTGGGGCGGGGGTTCCAGGGTCAGGGTCTTGCAAGCCTATTATGCCACCTGGGTCATGGGGTGCAGCTTTGCTGTCTGTGGCAGGGCTGGATATATGTTGCCCAAAGAACCAGCATCTGTGACTCCGAAGCACCCCTTATCAGCTCAGACCCACAGGCTGGGTTATACCTGTGATTCTACTGCTGGGAGGGAAGGGCACAGTACTGGCCTGACTCCTGGGAAGAAGTGCTCTGAAGATTTGGGCCTGGGAAACAGGGTATGGCTGCAATTCAGGAACTTAAGCCAATAGGGTTCAGCGGCAACTCAGATCCCAGGGGATGAAGCACTGTGTAGTGTGACTCTAGAACAAGAGATTGTGGAGCTTGGCAATATTTCAGACTGTGTGATGCCAGGTGCAGCGGCAGCAAGTATCCCGGAAAGGTGGAGCATAGCTGTTGTTTGGGCACTGAGGGGGCAAGGAACAGCACAGTGATGACTTTACTCCCCAGGGAGAGGGGTATGTCAGTGGCTCAGACTCTAGAGAGCTAGCCCAGCTCTGGGGAAACAGAGTACTAGGGTTGTTTGGCCTGTAGGGCAGAATGTCAGTTCAGCCACAGCTCTATTTCTCTGGGACAGGGGGTACTGGGTCAGCTCAGTCCTGGGATGCACGGTTGCTCAGCTTGGCCAGGGCACTGATTCCCCAGGGACTGGTATGCTGCTTTGGCTCATGCTTGGGGGTAATAGGGGACATGACTGTCCTGGGCAGCCCAGGAACTATTTCTCTGGGATGCAGGGCACCACTTTAGCTTAGGCACTGGGGTGAGTGACTGCTCTAGGCGGCCAAGGTACTGTTTTCTGGGATATAAGGCACTCCTTCAACTTAGGCACCAGAGAGATGTGACTGTCCTGAGCATCCAAGGTACTGTGTTTAGGAGGCAGGGTGCCTAGGAAATCAGTTAGGCTCTGGCCCAAGGGGGCAGAAGGAGGGGTAGGTGGAGAGGCTCTACCTCTGCTGGGCCCTGCAGGGAAGGGTGTAACTGCTGCCGGCAGCTTGCCTTGGGGATGTTGGGCCACTGGGCTGGGGTGCAGGGTGACTTAGCTTCAGGGATGAAGGGGACCCATGGCAACTCACCCTGGGAACAAGATGCTCTCCACCTCTTGTCCCAATTCCAAGATGGCATAGCAGAGTAGCCATGTGGGCACAGGGGGCACGGCACAGCGTTGGCTTCTTCTTTGGAGGAGTACTGCTGTGTGGACTCCAGGCAGCTTCCTCAGCTGAGTTTGGTGTCTGTGAGAATTGCAGGGAACTCCAGAGGTGAGGTCTGTAGGTGGCCAAGGTGTTGATGGGGGTTGCTGGCACCCTCTTGCTTACCTCCTGGTTCCCAGTTGATCCTGGTGGGGGGTTGGAGTGGTAGAGTCCTAGCATTTTCTTCTGTTCTCTGTGTAGCCATCTCAAGTTTCTTTCACCCATCTGATGAACTCTGGCACTCTCCCTCAGTTATTTTTGTTAAAATAACATTGTTGGCCGGTGGCGGTGGCTCATGCCTTTAATCCCAGCACTTTGGGAGGCTGAGGCAGGTGGATCACCTGAGGTCCGGAGTTTGAGACCAGCCTGGCCAACATGGTGAAACCCCTTCCCTACTAAAAATACAAAAATTAGCTGGGCGTGGTGGTGGGCACCTGTAATTCCAGCTACTTGGGAGACTGAGGCAGGAGAATCTCTTGAACCCAGGAGGCAGAGGTTGCAGTGAGGCGAGATTGCGCCATTGCCCTCCAGCCTGGGTGACAAGAGCGAAACTGCATGTCTCTCTCTTTCTCTATACCTATCTATCTATATACATATATCATTGTTTATTCATTGTTTAGGCTATCTTTGTGATGGGGAGGAGCGCTAGAGGGTTCCAGTCTTGTTCTCCTCCCTAGTGTGATAGCATTTTTGATGGACAAGCCTTTAGGGCATCTTTCTAAAGCTTTCAACTTAGTTTTTGTTTCTGCACTTAAAAAAAAATTGTGGTAAAATACACATAACATAAAATCTAAACATTTAATTTAACCATCTTAACCATTTGTTAAGTGTACAGTTCAGTGGTATTAAGTACATGTGTTATTTTGCACCATCCATCTCCAGAATTTTGTTCATTTTCCCAAACTGGAGCCCTGTACCCGTTAAACACTAGCTTTCCATTTCCCACTGCCGCCATCCCCAGGCAAGCACCATTCTACTTTCTGTCTCTGTGAATTTGAGTACTCTAGGTATCTCAGATAAGTGGAATCATACAGTATTTGTTTTTTTTGTGACTTGCTTTTTTCACTTAGCATAATGTCCTCCAAATTCATTCTTGTTTTAGCATATATTAGAATTTCTCAGCCTGGTGCGGTGGCTCACACCTGTAATCCCAGCACTTTGGGAGGCTGAGGCGGGTGGATCACAAGGTCAGGAGATCAAGACCATCCTGGCTAACATGGTGAAACCCTGTCTCTACTAAAAAAAATACAAAAAATTAGCTGGGCATGGTGACGGGCGCCTGTAGTCCCAGCTACTCAGTAGGCTGAGGCAGGAGAATGGTGTGAACCCGGGAGGCGGAGCTTGTAGTGAGCCGAGATTGCACCACTGCACCTCCAGCCTGGGCGGCAGAGCGAGACTCCATCTAAAAAACAAAGAATTTCTTTCCTTTCTAAGGATGAGTGATATTCCACTGGATGGATGTGCCACATTTTGTTTATCCATTCATCAGTCAATGAACACTTGGGTTGCTTCCATGTTTTCGTTATTGTGAATAATGCCGCCATGAACATGGGTTTATGAATTCTGTTCAAGTCCAAGTCCCTGCTTTCCATTCTTTTGGGTATGCACCCAGAGTGGAATTGCTGGATCATATGGTAATTCTATTTTTAATTTTTTGAGGAACTGATTCATCTTAGTTTTTATAGAAGTAACACTTTTTTCCCCCTACTCCCTCCTCTCACACTCTTATATATATTTTTTGAGACAGGGTCTCACTGTGTCACCCAGGCTGGCATGCAGTGGTGTGATCATGGCTCACTGCATCCTCCCAGGCTCAGGTGATCTTCCTACCTCAGCCTCTGGAGTATCTGGGACCACAGGTGCACACCACCATGCCCGGCTAATTTTTGTATTTTTTGTAGAGACGGGATTTCACCTTGTTGCCCAGAGTGGTCTCGAACTCCTGAGTTCAAGCGATCTGCCTACCTCGGCCTCCCAAAGTGCTGGAATTACAGGCATGAGCCACCGCGGCTGGCTCACACTCATATTTAATAGGTTTTAAAATACAGCTTTATTAAAGTATAACTGACAAAAATATACTGCACATATTTAAAATGCACAGTTGATGTGTTTTGACATATGCATATACCTGTGAAATCATCAGCGCCATGAACTTAGTGGACATTTCCATCACCCTTAAAAGTTCCCTCGTGCCTTAAATAATCCCCCTCTTCTACTCCTCCCTGCTGCACCCACTGCCTCTGCCATAATCAAGTAACCGCCAGCTGCTTTCCATCACTATAGATTAGTTTACAGTTTTTAGAGTTCTATATAATGGAAATGATACAGTATGGTCTCTTTTTTTCTCTAGCTTCTTTCACTCAGCATAATTAGTTTGAGATTCATGCATGCTATGGTGTATATCAATAATCTATTTATTTATTTATTTGAGACAGAGTCTTGGTCTGCCGCCTAGGCTGGAGTGCACGTGATCTCAGCTCACTGCAACCTCCACCTCCCGGGTTCAAGTGATTGTCATGCCTCAGCCTCCCGAGTAATTGGGACTACAGGTATGAGCCACGGTACCCGGCCTAATTTCAGCACAAATTTAGCCTCAGTTAGGCTGAGCACAGTGGCTCACACCTGTAGTTCCAGCACTTTGGGAGGCCAAGGCAGGCAGATCACCTGAGGTCAGGAGTTCAAGACCAGCCTGGACAGCATGGTGAAACCCGTTTCTACTGAAAACACAAAAACTAGCCAGGCATGGTGGCACACGCCTGTAATCCTAGCCACTCGGGAGGCTGAGGCAGGAGAATCACTTGAGCCCAGGAGGCGGAAGTTGCAGTGAGTAGAGACAGTGCCGCTGCACTCCAGCCTGAAAGACAGAGCGAAACTCTGTCTCAAAACAAACCAAACTTTTTTCTAACCACCTGCTGTCCATTGATGAGCATTTTTTCCTTCCTTCCTTCCTTCCTTCCTTCCTTCCTTCCTTCCTTCCTTCCTTCCTTTTGGATGGTGTCTCACTCTGACACCCAGGCTGGAGTGCAGTGGCATGATCTTGGCTCACTGCAACCTCCGCCTCTGGGGTTCAGCCAATTCTCTTGCCTCAGCCTCCTGAGTAGTTGGGACTACAGGGGGATGCCACCTTGCCCCACTACTTTTTGTAATTTTAGTAGAGGCGAGGTTTCACCATATTGGTCAGGCTGGTCTTGAACTCCTGACCTCAGTTCATCCATCTGCCTTGGCCTCCCAAAGTGCTGGGATTAAAGGCGTGAGCTACCGTGCCTGGCCTTTTTTTTCTTTTTCTTTTTTTTTTGAGACAGGGTTTTGTGCTGTCACCCAGGCTGTAGTGCAGTGGTACAATCATGGCTCACTGTAGCCTCAACCTCAGCCTCCTGAGAAGCTGGGACTACAGGCATACGCCACCCCACTTGGCTGATTTTTGAGCTTTTTGTAGAGACGGGGTTTTGTGATGTTGCCCAGGCTGGTCTTGAACTCCTGGGTTCAAGCAATCCTCTCACCTTGGCCTCCCAAATTGCTGGGATTAAGGCATGAGCCACTGCACCCAGCCAATGAGCATTTTTTTATGTGCTTACTTGCCATTTATATATTTACTTTGGTGAAGTGTCTGTTTAAATTTTTGCCCATTATTTTTCATTAGGTTGTTTTCTTATTTTTGAGTTTAAGAATAGTTTATATATTCTAGATTCTGTATTAAATATGTGCTTTGCAATGAATTTCTCCCTGTCTGTGCCTAATCTTTTCATTCTCTTAAAAGAGACTTTTGATACTTTTTATGTCCTATTTAAATAAATCTACACAGTTTTCTGGCATACCAACCTGTCATCAAGTTTAGGGACAACACAGCTTCTCATGTTGGGTGTGCAGTTCAGCTGGAGGGAGCAAAGGGGTGTATGGGGACACCAGGGAAGACACCCCCGGCTTTGAAGGTTCCATGTACTAAGGGCATCAATCAGAATGTTCTCCAGAGGAAATGGAGCTCATCATATGGCTGAGGACCCTGTTTTTAACTTGAGAGGGCAATGTGTCCAATGAAAAGACCACACATTTCAGCTTCTTGTCCAGCTTGGTATAGGCATGTGACTATATTCTGGTCAATGAGATGCAAATTAGAATTGTTGGCTGGACTTTGAATAAGACTCCTTTAAAGAGGGATAGGTAGCCAATGTATGTCCTTTGGTTTTGGTTTTCTGTGTTCTTTCTGTTTCTTGCCTGGAATGTGGGCAAGCTGGCTGGAGCTTCAGCAGTGATTTCAGACTATGAAGCAACTTTGCAGTGTTATGTGGAAGATGGGGTAGAAAGATGAAAGAAACCCAGGTCCCTGATAATTACAGAGCTGCCACACTAGCTAGCTATGTCTGTGTACCTGCAGACTTCCTATGTTAAAGAAAACACTTAATATATTTTAAAAGCTATGTTTTTTCTGTTTTTTATTACTAGCAACCAAATGCAATTCCTAACAGACACAGTTGGTTAACACAGCAGTGCATCAGGAGGAAGTCAGCTATACTGCATATACGCTTATATCACTGAGATCATAACGTGAGAACATTTTAACCTCTGCTTTTCTGCTTTACATGCTTTTAAAATTTTCTTTTATTTTCAGACTTTTTTTTTTTTTTAATTTTTTGAGATGGAATCTTGCTCTTTTGCCCAGGCTGGAGCACAGTGGCCTGATCTCAGCTCACTGCAACCTCTACCTCGCGGGTTCAAGTGATTCTCCTGCCTCAGCCTCCCGAGTAGCTAGGACTACAGCCGTGTGCCACCACACCTGGCTAATTTTTGTAGTTTTAGTACAGACAAGTTTCATTATGTCAACCAGGCTGGTCTCGAACTCCTGTCCTCAAGTGATATGCCTGCCTCGGCCTCCCAAAGTGCTGGGATTACAGGCGCGAACCACCACACCCAGCCTTCACACTTATTTTTATCACTACTTTTTTCTCCAATACCATCACTATCTTCAACTTTATCATCGTCTGCTTAATGTCATTATCATTATGAATAAGAATCATTTTTGTTATCCTAACCGTTTTTAAAGGATTCTCTTCTTGTTGATGGAGGGAGATTTGTGTATAAAATGTATTTTTTTTTTTTTATTAAGTATTCCATTGGGGCGAAGGGAGGGGAGGCCAAGGGGGCCTTTGTCATTGAGGAACATCTGTGGAAAGGGATGGAATTGGTACTCAGACTTAGGACAGCTTCAATATTCATTGGGCATGGGCCACATCAATCATTTCTGTCCTGCCAGTGGCCAGGATTGCTCCCACATGGGGATGCCCTGTAGGCATATAAGTGAAACAACAGGGATGGATTTCAGTCTTCTGCCAGAGTTGGCTGGTAGGGCAGGTCAGGGTCAGTACTGCTTATAAAGAAAGGCAGAAGTAATTGAACTTGATAGTATAAGAAATAAGAAACTGTTGGAGGGTCTTGAGTTGGGGAGTAGCGTGGTTTGTGTAGGAAGGATTATAGATGGAGTGGAAGGGACACACAAGTGGGTAGGCCACTTGGGAGGCTTTCATAGTAGTCCAGGCCTGAGGCGATGCAGGTCATGTGTTAGGCAGGTCATGGGTTAAGTAGACATCAAGAGAGGATTCAACATACATATGTACATGCCTACATACATACATAATCAGGGGAAATGCCTGTGTGGAGAAAAATAAGGAGGAAGCTGGGGGAGTCTGGGGGAGCCATCAGACCTTAGTGCAAATGGGACCCTGAGTGAAGGAGAGGGGTAAGAAAGGAAAGAAGTTTGGTGGGAGCATATCAGACTATAGTGCAATTCTAAGAAAAGTTCTGCAAGACTTTGGAGTGTCCTCCAGCCAGAGCCACAGTCCCTGGCAGTGGAGCCCTACATCTCCCAGGAATGGGTCTGCCTTAATATCCCTGCCACACGTATCACTAGCTGGGGTGCACTGTGGGAGGCATTGCCTTGGAGCAAACATGGGATGGACTTCAGAGCTCCACAGCTGGGGCCCTCAGTCAAGTGTGCACGCTGCAGTGGAAGATCCAGAGGCCCATTTTCCTGGATGACATGGGGATGACTGGGATGAGGGACATGGGAAGGTAACTGCTGTTGTCTCAGACCTATCTGTTGCAAATAACAAATGCTGGATTGCACTGACTTAAGCAGTAAGGAGCTGTACTATGCAGAAAACAGGATGTCCCAAGGTGGGTGGCTTTCAGGGGTGGTTGAGTCAAGGCTCTAGGATGAGGTACTTCCCATCTCTCTACTCTGCCATCCTTGGGTTGGCTTCCTTCTAGACCAGTAGTGACATGGCCATGGCGGTCCCAGGAATTACAGCTGGACACAGTGATATCTAGAGAAAGGAGAATGACCCCTCTGTTCTGTGGAGCAAGGATCCCTTTCTCAGAGGGGTTGCAGCACATTTCCCACTGCTGGGAAATCTATGCCTCATTGGCCAGAAGTGGGTCACATGGCCATTCTTGACCATGTCACTGGGAAGGGGAATGAAACCATTATGATTGGCTTATGCCAGGGGATGGCACCCTGGCTGCGTGTGAGAACTGCTTGGGGAGCTGGGCCCCACACTTGAGATTTCTCTATGAATTGGTCTAGCGTGGATACTGGGCATCAGTAATTGTTTTTGTTTTTGTTTTTTTGAGACAGGGTCTCTCTGTTGCCCAGGCTGAAGTACAGTGGTGTGATCTCTGCTCACTTCAGCTTTGACCTCCTGAGCTAAAGCGACCCTCTCACTTCAGCCTTCCAAGTAACTGGGACTACAGACACGCACCACCATGCCCAGCTAATTTTTAATTTTTTTTTTTTTTTTTTGTAGGGACAGGGTCTTGCTATGTTGCCCAGGCTGGTCTCAAACTTCTGGGCTCCAGCGATCCTCCTGCCTCAGCCTCCCGAAGTGCTACACTTACAGGCATCAGCCACCAGCTACATTACAGGCGTGAGCCACCACATTTGGCTCTACCAGTAATTTTATTACCTCCTTAGGTGATGCTGATGTGCAACCAGGGCTGAGAACTGCTGTTGTCTTGGGGTGGTGTAGATGTTGGGCATCAGCCACCATGCCCATTACAGTCACTTACTAGTTTTTTGTGGCTTAGACAAGTCATTTACCCTCTTTCAGCTTTGGTTTCCTCATCTGTCAAATGGGGTCTGGCAATAGCTACCTCCTGTGCTTCCTGGTGAGACTGAAACAGTTCATGAGTGCTCATAGGCTTTGCAGACTGTAAATCATTGACACCTGGAGGATGGCTGCTTATCATTCTTATTCAATTTGGAGGGAAAGCACAGCTCCCTCTGCTGCCAAGAACAGCCAGGGCAGAGATTTCTCTTGAGCACAGCTTCCTGTCATTAAAACAAAAAACGAAGGAGAAGGGAAAACGACAGACTGGGAAGCCACAGGCAATTGCAGTGGGCTTTTTTCTTCTTGGAAGGCGTGGGTTTGAAGGCGCTGCTATAAATGGTTTATGCAAATGAGCTGGAGGCGCTCTGTCCCCCGCCGCTTTAATCCGGGAGAAGCTGGGAGGGAGCCAGGCACAAGGTTTTCCACCCCTCCTCCCTGTAGTCCTGCAGTGGGGTGGCTGGGGGCAGGCGGATGCTCTTCTGCTGCCTCCAGGGAAGATGGTCAGATAAGGCTCGGCATTCTGGCTCCCCCATGTTCCAGGACACACCTGGCTGCGTGGCTTCCTGGCTCTTTCTGCTTGAGCGAGCACGGGCTGATGCTGCCAATAGTACTGCAGGAACAAGGAGGGCCCCCACTGGTGCTGCGAGGTCACGGCCAGGCAATTGGTCACCTTTGGGTCTCACTGGGTCCACAGGGACCTGGGGCACTGTGGCTGGGAGAGTGACCTCAGAGCTGAGGCCTGGAGAGGAGCAGAGCGGGGAAGAGTAAAGAGCCCGCACCATCGGCCCCAGGCTTTCATCGTCCATCCCTCCTCCTCCTCTCCCCCTTTCCTTCCTTTCTTCATGAAATCTACTTTGAGCACTACGGAGTGACCACCTTGTCACATGCTAAGGATGTAGAGCTAAAAAGATACCTTTCTGCCCTCAGGGTGCTCCCAGTATGGGAAGGGCCTCCGGCCATGGCTGCAGGGCTGGGGCTGTCCAAGCCTTGGAGAGGGAAGGTCTGGTCTATTCCATCCCGGGGCGTTGGGATGATCTCAGAGGAAAGGCTCTTGTGAGCTGGGGGCTGAAGGTGAGGTGGAGTGTTTGTGGGAGCAGTGCTGGGGAGAAGCACTCCAAGGAGAGGGACAGTGTTCAAAGAGCAACAGACAAGCGATGTGCCGTGTTCTAGAACACAACTGGCTTGTGTGCATGGAGCATAGGTACATGGGGTAGGGTATGGGGGGGTCATGGAAGGTGAGGCCAGATATACAGACTGGGGTCAGTTCACAGAGGACCTTGAATAATCCCCACAGTGGGGGTCAAGTTTATTCTGAGGTGCTTGGGAGCCACAGGAGCTAGAGGGATGAGTTGGGCAGAGAGGCCGGGCTGGCAGCCCTGCGGAGGGGGACGGAGGCTGGAATGATTGCCCAGAGCACGATGATGCTGGGGGCCTGAACCGTGGGCAGAGCCAGGAGAGGGAAGGAGGGAATGGATTTGAGAAGGACACAGTGACCTCTTGGATGGGGGAATCTGGGCTGACACCAGATTTCTGGCCTGGATAGCAGAACTCAAGGGGTAAACTGGGCCTCAGAACCTTGGGGGTGCCCATGTTGGGTGGGGCCAGGAGGACTGAGAAGCAGTCACTTCCAGTGAAGAACATGCCACTGGCCCATCCTGGGTTTCCCAACAGACCCTAGTGGAAGGGGGAATGGGAGAAGGAGCTACTTCTTCAGACAGTTTAGAACGTTTTGATTGCCTCCCCCTAAATGATCCCCATCCCACATTCCTGATGCAGGGAACTCCTGGTTCAGAGATAAAGTGAACCAGTCCAATGCCTCCATTTTACAGGTGTGAAAACTGTGTTCCGAGAGGGGACTGACTTGCCCAAGGTCACACAGTGAATTATGGCAGGCAGTGTCATGGTTAGTAATGGACCCCCAAACAAAGTCTAATGAAGCCCACCTCCCTCACTTGCCCTGAGAACAAAGAGCTCTGTTCCCTGGAGGGAAGTGGGCTTGGCTAAGCAGGGTAGAGGTTGTGAGGGGTGCGGCATTTGTTTTAGAGAGGGGAGGGGCTCCCAGGGAAGAGACCTCCTGCCCCTGTTTTCCTGCTGGTGGAGCCCAACCCAGGAGCTGCATTTGCTGCCCACCTTCTGGATCCCTGACTGCCACCACCACGAGGGAGAAGGCACGGAGACATAAAAAGCCTCCCTAAATTCCAAAGCCTCAGGGCCTGCCTGGAACTCAGGAGTTCTGACTCCCAGGGAAGGCTTTGCTTTCTCAATGTTGACCCTGCACAGTGCTCTGCCCTCTGAAGGAAGTAATCCCGAAGAGGGAGGTGTCAGGGGACAGGAGCCTGAGAGAAGTTACTGGAGAGGGAGGAAAGGAAGGCGGCGGCAATGAGCCACGGATGAATGTGCAAACTGTGAGATGGGGCAGCTGCAGGGAACAGCTAACAGCTACAGCAGTGGGTTTCTGTCACTGCAGTCACCCTGGGGTGGCTCCCCTCCTTGGGTTGTCCTTTGTGCAGGAATCCCACAGTCTTGACAGCCACCTTTGGTGGCCACACCTGAACTCTTGTTCAGGAGGGTGGGGCAGCCAGCCCTGAGCCGGCCACATGCCCACGGTCCCCAGGTCTTTAGGGACTAAAAATCCCTGTTTGTGGAGCTGTGAGATGTGAGGTTGTCTGGGGTTGGGGTCAGGGGATCAGTCTAGGGCTAGGACTGGAGGCGTAGTAGCAGGGGGCAGAGTTCCTTCCTGGACTCAGTGGGGGTGAAAAGCCACTGGCCTTTCCTGAGAGGCACTGCATGGACCCCATTACTCACAGGCGCCTCTGTGCCTGAGGATCTTGCCTGTGGCCCAGCAGCTGGCATGGCCGGTGTCCTCTGGGCTCTAGGTCATGGCCCATAGTGGTGGGCACAGAGCTGGCATAGTGCAGTGGCTGGACTCAAGTCATCTCTCACCTTTGCTATATAAGAAGAGAAGTTCCTGTTTTTTGAGCCAAGCCAAGCTCCCTGCTCCTGAAAGGGACCTGCCACCCACTTTTTCTTTCTGGAGCATTTTCAGGTTTATGCCTTGGGACCTGTGAGAGCTGGCACTCCCTGCCTCAATCCCCACTTTCTCTTTTGGAGACCTCTGTGGTGCTGAATCTCTGACCCCTGCTGTGGGAGTGGCAAGGCCTGCAGGTGAGTGCCTGGATGCATGGCGGGGACTCTGGCAAAGTAGGATGGTGACTGTGGGCACACTACAGCCAAAGTCCAGGGCAGTCCACATTGGGATCAAACTTCACTTTTTTTTTTTTTTTAGAGACAAGGTCTTGCTATGTCAGCTAGGCCAGGTGTGTCATCATAGCCCACTGTAACCTCAAACTCCTGGGCTCAAGTGATCCTCCTGCCTCAGCCTCCCAAAGCTCTGGGATGACAGACATTTGCCACTGTGCCCAGCTCAAATTTTAGATTTGTGGCTGCAGTAGCCCTGGGTCCCTCTGACTGACGCTGTGTTTATTGAACCGAAGGTGGCTGTTCTCAGGGGCAGCACTCTGCAGTAGACAAAGCCCTGGGGCCTGTGCTCCTGAGTCTGAAATCTGGGTTCTGGCCCAGCTCTGGCACTTTATAACTTTAACAATTAATTTCCACCTCCTTGAGCCTCTGTTTTTCTCTTTCTGTGCAAAGGGATGAGCATCTGTCCTGTGGTACCTGATAGGGTACTTTTGCAGATCCAGTAAGACATTGGTGACATTGTTTCATAGCTTTTAAGAGCTGGGTCATTATTCTAAGAGGCCACATGGCAGAGGGGCAGGTGTTGGGCTCTGATGTCCAGTAGGTGTGTGTCTAAATCCCAGCTTAGCTGAGCATTAGCTGTGTGACCTGGGCAAAGTATTCAGTGTCCCCAAGCCTCAATGTTGCCATCTAGGGTGCTGAGTTCCGCCCCTTCTGGCGGCCCAGAGCAGATGTTTCAAGATACTGGCAGCAGATGTAATTTTCTGAATTGGTTTGGGTACTTATTTGTCAAGTTCCTGCCTAGTTTTTTCAGAGCAAGAGGTGCCAGGACCCCCTACTGACAGGTTAAAGGCCCTGCAGGGCAGCCAGGTCAGAGGGGGAGGGGGGACACAAGGCCTCTAGGTCTTTTGGGGCTAAAGAGCTTTGAGGGGAAGAAGCTCCCAGATAGAACAGCTCTGTGCAGACTGACTTGAGATCAAATCCCGACTCTGCCATTTCCCACCTCTGTGTCCTGGTTTCCTCATCTGTAAGGAAGGGTAAGGTCACGGCCTTTGTATAGAGGTCAGGAGTAGCTCATCACTAGTATATGGTGCTACCACATACTAGTGCTTCCCATGCATCCCACACTGTTCTAAGCACACTACATGAATGAGCTCATTCCAGTAGCCCTAGGATCTAGGCACTATTACTGTCAACCCAATTTTTCAGAAGAGGAAATAGACACTTAGAGCTGTTAGAACCAAGGTGTGAACCTGGGAAGTCTGACTCTGGAGCCTACTCTTAACCGCCACCTGTACTGTGAAGCCCCCAGTGTAGACAACACTGGTGGCATTGAGTAGTGTTTGCTGTGTCACAGCACTGGGATCCAGCTGCCAGTGGCCATACTGGGAGTACCCCGGCCAAGGGCCTGAGCCCCTGTGGGGTCCTGTACTGTCACTTTGTTGTAGCTACTGACACCCAGTATCTGAGCCCAAAGGTTGGAGTGAGAGGCCCCAGGAGGGGCAGCAGGCAGGGGCAGGGCCAGGGCATGGGAGCAGAAGTGGAGGCCAAGTCAGCTGGTCCTGGGCATGGCCATCTCTCTGTAAGCTGGACCTGGGAGGGGCAGGAAGCAGGCAAGAGTCAGAGGAAGCAGAATCCCCAGAGGAAGGAGGGGGCCTCCCAGCTTTGGGGTGGCTTCAGCTAGCTGGGGGCCTGACACAAGAAGGAGTGGGCACCAGGAGCGTAGGCTGAGCCGTGGTGCTGAAGATGTGTATGTGAGTGTGAGTGTGTGCGTGGGCTGGAGGTGAAGGGAGGGGTGGATTGAGGGGATCTCTGCCTGTGGAGGAGGGATTTAACCTCCTGTTATCAGCTGCCAGCTTTTCTCATAATCCAGGCAGGCCCAGCAGGGATCAGCAGAGTGCGTTTCCGCATCTCAGATGGACGAGGCCCATGGCTTGTTCCAGCACATCCCGCGCTCCTCCTGTCTCCTGCGTCACCCTGTGTCTCCTCATTTCTCTGCGTCTCCTCTCCCCATGAAGTCTCATTGCCTGCCCCTCCTCACTCTCCCCATCCAGGTTCTGGTGTAGGGAGCAAATCTTGTGCATTCAGCCCCTGCTAATTTATCACTTGTGATTGCTGGGACAAAGGCTAGCTTCCAGTTTAAAATTCATTCTATTCCTGAGCAAAAATGCAGCACTAACCAGGTGACAAGGGACTGTTTAATCTACTTCCTTAAAAGAACTGACAGCTACCCAGGACTCTGAAATGGCATTTGCATGTGAGGCACGCATGCAATCATACATGCAAAGCTTAGAACGTGCCTGGTGCAGGGTAAGCGGGTACTGAGTAAATGTTTCTTATTAAAGCAGGTCTTCTATTTCTCCTCCTTGGGGTAACATGTATTTTTTTTGAGATAGAGTTTTCACTTTTGTCACCCAGGCTGGAGTGCAGTGGCACAATCTCGGCTCACTGCCACCTCCGCCTCCTGGGTTCAAGTGATTCTGCCTCAGCCTCCCGAGCAGCTGGGATTACAGGGGTGTGCCACCATGTCCTGCTAGTTTTTGTATTTTTAGTAGAGACAGGGTTTCACCATGTTGGCCAGGATGGTCTCGAACTCCTGACCTCAGGTGATCTGCCCACCTTGGCCTCCCAAAGTGCTGGGAATACAGTCACTGCGCCTGGCTGTATTCTTAGTGCTGTACTCATATCCTGCATCCCAAGTCATTCCTTTCCAAGGCTGAGACAGAGACCTTAGTCCTTCCAGTTCTACGTGGATTCCCAAGTTCTCTGACTCTCAAGCGTTGCTGTTATAGATGGAGCCAGGCAGCAGCCCTCACAGGTGTTAAGTTATTCAGTTTTCACAAGTTTCTGGGCCATGTGATCTCCACCATGGAGAAGAGATGGTGGAGGCTCAGAGAAGCTCAGTAGCTTACCTGTCTGACCTGAAGACCAGAGCTCCCACCCTCCACATGGGTGGGGTGGGCACATCCATCCACCCTTCCTGACCTGTGACACAGATCTTATCATCGGCAAATGTTTGCCTCCAGCTAGGGGCTCAGTGGGTGTGGGCTCTGTCTGGCACACTCTGTCCTGGGAATAGGAAACCTGGTTTCTTCCTTGTTCTATCCTTCCTGCCTGGCATGGATGGTGACCCTTCTGTCCAGTCCAGGCTGGCCATGCTGGCCCTGAGGCCTGGAACTGGGGAGCATGAGCAGGTGTGTTTGTGTCTCGGAGAGGCAGAGAAAAGGCTGCTTGGCGGTGGGCCTGGGCAGGGAGGGGCCTCAACTTCGTCCAGGTTCTGTTTGCTCAGATTCCCTTTCAGTCTCCACCCCGCCTCTGCACCTGTTGTGTTCCCATCCTCCTGGGCGGCTGGCAGCTGTCACGGCTGGGGCACCTGTCCCAGCCCCTGAGGACGCCCTCTGGGCTCCCTGGCTCCAGTTTCTCTGCAGCACACAGCTTGTGCTCTCCGTCTCTGGGTGCCTTTATCCTCCTGTCACTCCTCATCTCTCACTCTTCCAGACTCGAGGCAGCAGCCTCCACTCTTGTCCTGGCTCTGGCCATAGGAGGAAGCTTTCAGCTGGGGTTCCCTGCTTCCTTTTCCCCAGTGCCAGGCCCAGCCTAATGGGTAGAGAGGATGGGGCCCTGGCAGGATGGCCATACTCCTCAAATGCTGATGAGGCGACTCATCAGCTCAATCAAATTATCGCTTGTTTTTGATAAAGGAAACACTATAGCAGCTAGGGGCTGCCTCCCAGCTCCTCCACAGCAGGGTCACCTCCTCTTCCTGGCCTCCCCAGACCCTAGTCACTTCCCCCTACCTCATAAAAAGAAGTTACCCCCTCCCTTGTCCAGTGCTGTCTTCTGTACCTCCTGATGCCCGGATTTGTGTGTCATATTAGGCATAGCAGCAGAAGACATTACTCCTGGGTCCCAGTCCTCTTTGTATTCCACCCACTGTGTGGCCTTGGGAAAGTCTCTATCATTTGCTGGGCCTTCTTTGCTACACCTGTAAAATGGCCCCAGTGCTCTCTGGAGGCTCTTCCCCCTTAGAGAGCTTGGTGACTGGACTGATGGTTTCTATTCCCCAGTGAATTTGTTCCATGTTTTATTCTGGAGTTGCTGGCTCTGCCTTAGACTTTGAGTTCTGAGAGGGCAGGTTTAGGCTGGGAATGAGGTCCTAGACCTTGGGAAACCTGGATGAGAGAGGACTTGGTGAGGAAAGCCTTGAGCTAGGTAGACCATCATGGAAACCAAGATGGCACCCAAGGGAGGAGGAGCTGTCTGAAAGTGGTCAGGGGACAGGAGATGGCAGGGAAAGGAGGGACAGCTATAGTAGTGGGGAGGGCCTTGGGAGCCGAATGGGTTTAGAGAGCCAAGGGGTCTAAGGTTCCCTAGATGGCACGAGAGGACAGATGCAGCTGGGGATTCTGTCAGACCAGGCCTCCAAGGGCACAGCCAGCCCTGCTTCCTGTCGGCAGGCTTTGAGGTATTAAGTTTCCAACCAGGCCATATATGAGTCTGTTTTCTTCACAGTTTCCAGGATGACATCTCCAGTGTCTGTCTGGGTCACCTGTTAGCAGATGAGAAGTCCAGCCTTACTGCCTGTCCTCTGCCTGCATTTAGGCTTCATCCCTGGAATGTCACCTTCTGTCCGCTGGAAAACGTCTAGGCTCTGCTGCCACACAGAACCCTTCTCTTCCTTAAGGAGAAGGTCCACTGTCCCCTTGTCTTCCCTCCTGTAAGCAAGAGGGGCCCCTGCCCTTTGCCCTTTCCTGGATAGAACATGAGTTTTGATGTCAGGCAGGTCTGGGTTTAAAGCCTCGTTTGTCTTCCCTTCAGAATAACCTCTCTAAGCCTCAGTTTTATAGCCTGAAAATGGGGATGATTATAACTCCTGAAGGGAGGTTTTGGGATTGGCTGATACATGAGATACTTAGCACAGTTCCTAGCACACAGTAAGTGATCAATAAATGGTAGCATTTATATATATTTGCTTATATATTTGCTTATAGCTTCTCCATTCCCCTTTGACATCCTTTCCAAAGTGTGGCTATAGAATGGAACACAGATCATTTACCCAGAGCTGAAAGAATCTCATTCCTCGATCCCAGCCTGGCTCCTGCTGGGATCTGGAACTGCCTGTTTCCCTGTCCATGCCCGCTTTACACCCCTGGCTTCTGCAGGGCAGGCGTTGGGTCCTGCTTACCAGTTGGTGCATAGTGGGCACTCAGTGAATGGTTGATGAATGAATAAGTGAATGAATGATGTATGTTAGTGATTTTCTCACCCCTTTTAGTAACAGAATCCTTTGGCCAAATGAATTTTTTTTTTTCTTTTGAGATGGAGTCTCACTCTGTCGCCCAGGCTGGAGTGCAGTGGCACGATCTTGGCTCACTGCAACCTCCGCCTCCTGGGTTCAAGCGATTCTCTTGCCTCAGCCTCCCCAGTAGCTGGGATTACAGGTGTGCACCACCACACCTGGCTAATTTTTTATATTTTTGGTAGAGATGGGGTTTCACCATGTTGGCAAGGCTGGTCTTGAACTCCTGACCTCAAGTGATCCACCTGTCTCAGCCTCCCAAAATGCTGGGATTACAGGTGTGAGCCACCGCGCCCAGCTCCAAATGAGATTTTATGGGATGCTCCAGTGAATAAAACAGAGAAGGGGTGCAGCTCTTCTGCCATATCCTGGGGCTGCCTTCCCCTCTAGAGGTCCTGGACACTGCCTAGTGAAGTGACAGGAGAGGGGAGCCTCAGACACAGGACACTGCCACATCCTATTTGGGGAAGTGATTGTGGGAGACAGGCTCATACGTCTGTGGGAAAACCCCTTTAGACTACAGTGTTGAAGGCCTGGGGGCCACTCAGGCCGCCTCCCAGTTCTCTGTTCTGTTTCACTCAGGTGGCCAGAGTTGGGGCTGCTGCTCACCTGAAGGACTCCCAGCTCGCGGAGCCCCCAGCCTGCCCCTGTCCCTGCTTGTTTACCACTTGGCTGCTTTCCCACAGTCCTGTGTCTGAAAATCACATGATTTCAGGTCTGTTTGTGAGATGTTTTCTGAGTGCCTGCTCTGGGCGGGGACAGGAGTGATGCGACGCCCGAGGGGAGTAAGGCTAAGTCAGGCAAGGCCCAGCCCTGCGGGGTGTGGGATGCAGGATGCTGCTTCTGCTGCTCCCACCCCTGGAGCCTCCTGCCTCCTCCCTCACCCTTCACAAGCAGATAGGACAGTGACTTTCTGAAATGTGGGTCTGGTCTGTTGCCTCCCTGCTGCAGGACTTCCCTGTTGCTCTCAGGAGGAAGGCCAGAGTCTTCACCCTGCTCCTGAAGACCCGTCTGGTATATCCCTGACCCAACCTGCCTGGGCAATGGAGCATTTCCTGAGGCTCCTCCTGCTCACCCTGCTTCATACCAACCTTGCTTCCGAAACGTGCCAGCTCCCAGTCCCTCCTTGTTCTCCTAACCCCTTCCCCAGACCCACTCAGTAGTGGGAGCTCATTTCTTTCAGACCTTTTTTCTCGGGTTGTGATGATATGCTCCTTAGTGAGGCTACTTGATAAATGTTTGTGTCCTTCTGGACTGGAAGTCCACGAGAGCCAGGACCTGCCACTGAGGACCACCCTTGCACCCTTAGTATCTGACATATAGTAGGGTCATCAATAAATGTGGGTAGAGTTGAATTAAATGGTTGAGGTGCACCCAGGAGAAGCTGGGGCAAGCAGATAGGGCCCCAGCCAGGCCATGGCTCTCTCTGTATCGGACAGAGTAAGGTAAGGGTTAGGAGATGCCCAGCTCAGGAGCTCAGAGGAAAGATAAGTGCCAAGAACAGGGACTTACTATTACCTGGGGCCTTAGGGAGGCTTCCCAGAAGAAATGTTCCCAGTGCTGGATGATGGGAAGGGGGCATTCCAAGTGAGGAGAAGGCAGGAACCAAGGTGAGAGGGAGGCTGGTGTCTGGGTGTGGGGCCATAGGAAGGCCAGGCTGGGCATGTGCGAGGGGTTAGTGGGCAAGGGGCCAGCTGGGTGTGTTAAAAGGCAGGCAGGGTGCGGAGGCTGACTCTGCTGCTACAGGAACAGCCTCCAAAGCATCTTCTTTTGGCCTCAATTTCCTCATCTGTAAAATGGGCATACACATACACTGATCTCTTAGGGTTGTCGTGAGGATTGAACAAGTTAAATGCGTCACATGATCAGGGCAGTGCGGAGCACGCAGTAAGGCCTCGTGTTTGCTGTTATTATGATCATTATCTGTCAAAAAGAGTTTGGCTTACTTTCTCCTTGTCAGACTGACTTAGCTTCCCGCCCCCATGGGAACTGGGTACGTGTGCCAGGAAGTGTGTGCGTGTGTGTACGTGTGACTGCATAGCCACAAGCTGGCATGTGCCTGTGGAAAGTGGGCTGCCTTGTGTGGACTCGGGTGTCGTGACTTCTCCCAGAAGTCTTGGGCATGCCTTTGGCTCAGAGGAGGTTCGGCAGGCTGGGTTTGCTCTCCCACCCAGATCCTGCCCAGCCCTCTGCTGATGACTCTAGGTCAGGCCTGAATGGCCCTCCTTGTTCTCCTAACCCCTTCCCCAGACCCACTCAGAAGTGGGAGCAGCAGGATCTTGAGCTGTGGGCTCAGGACCCAGTCCAGTCACTTACAGGGCCCAGGTCTCTGAGTTCCATCTGCTGTGGGGCAGCCTCTACCTTTCCTGTGGCTCCTTCCTCAGCCCCTACCCCTCTGTCCTCCTACCTGCCCACTGGCTTTCTCTTCCCTCCCATTCCTTTCCCTGGGGTCCAAGATCCCAGACCTTGAGGACAGGGGCTGGGGTCCAGGCTAGGGCCAGGGAGGAGGGTGCTGTCCTATTGTCCTGGTAGAGGCCCCTGAGCTTGTGTTGGATGGTGACATTGTCCCTCAGACATGGCCTGAATCCTGGTCCTACCTGTGACCTGCTGGGTAACCTCAGGCAAGCTCCTTAGCCTCTCAGAACCTCCACTTTTTTCTCTTTAAAACAGATATCATCATAGCCGCTGCCACCCACACAGTTCCTGGTGCACAGTGCATGTTCACTGCATGGCAGCTGCTCTCTTGATGATGATCTGGGCTCCTGGCATCCCTGCCCAGGGCTGGAGGAGCCTGCCATCCCAGCCTCCCTCTTCCTCCTCTGTCCGCACCTTTCCCTCTTCCCTGAGTGTGGGGTGCCGTGTCCACCTTAAGATTTCTCTAGAAACTTTGTGAGTCTGTGGAAGCAGGCATGTGTTGAGTGTGTACATTGAGAGGTGTGTATGTAACCATGTGAGTACATGTCTGGTGGGCAGTAGATGGCTGAGTGTGCTCAGTGGTGAATGCTCCCAAGTGCCTGTGAGCCCACAGTGCACATCTGTATGACAGGATGCAGAAGAATAGTGCAGGTCTGTGTTGGGGTGTGGGGTGTGTGTGTGTGTATGTACATGATTAAAGGGACAGGTTGGTGTGGGGGGAAAAGCCTGGATTCTGGTGCTGTACTGCCTGGGTTTGCATCCCAGCCTTGCCACCTTTTAGGTGAGCAGCCTCTGTCTCAGTTTTCTCATCTGTAAGACCATCATCATCATCTTAGAGATGGTACCTGTTGATAATGACTGTAATACTGACCTCATCATTCAGCCTGTGAGGACCAAAGGAGTTAATACTTGCAAAGCCTTTGGAACAGAGCCTGGAAGAAGACAGAAACGGTGTTAGCACTTGATGAACAGCTCCATCAGCTTGATTGTGAACCTCTTGAGGGCAGGGACAATGTCTGTTTTGCCTCCCAGGGGGTCTGCTCTCACCTAGCCGGACTTCTGCATATAGTAGGTGCATGAGGCTGGTGAATGAATGGCTGTCGGCCTGGGCGTTCAGGGAGGGGTGTGTGTCACTGCATCCCTGAGATGGGGCTGTGTGTGATGGGGATGTGTGTGCGTGTGCGCGCCTCTGCTCGCTTTCTGGAGCTCGCTGCTATTTCAGGAAGCCTCCAGTCTCCTCCTCCTTATGTAAATAAACATGACAGATCCCATCGGCTGTACCAGCGCGGGAGGTGGGGAGGCTGGAGTGGGTGGGAGCGGGGAGGCGGCGGCCGGAGGGGTGTGCGTGCTGCGTGCGCGTGTGGCCGGCTGGCCGCGGGCGGGCGGCGTGCGCGTGTGCGGGAGGGGGCGCGTGGGGGCGCGTGGGGGCGCGGGAGGGGCCTCGGCCCTGCCATGCCGGTCTCCGCCCGCGGGGGAGGAGACGGGGGAGGAGGAGGGGAGCAGCCGGCCGGGGCGACTCAGTGACCAGCCGGCCGGCCCAGCAGAGGTGGCTGCACTGCCCGCCGCCCGAGATGGGGGGACAGATCACCCGGAGCACTCTCCATGGTAAGGCCCCGCGGATGCCTGCGGGCCCGCCCACCTTAGCCCGGAGACCGCCTGGGGAGGCCCGGCGGAGGGGCGCTGGGGCTGAGGGCTTGGTCATGCCCCTACCTCTTCACTCCATGGGGGGTCTGGGGCTGTGTGAGGGACACCTTTTGGTGGTGGGCACTGAGGTGGGGGCAGCAAGGGAGCTGGGCAGAGCGGGAAGAGGGGTGCCTTCCCTGACAGTGGCGCCTCCCACTGATGGTGGGAGTCAGGCAGCTGAGGCTCCCCACAAAGTCTCCTTGTCCTCTTACCTCCATGTCCTCTTACCAAGGTGCTGACTAGTCCCCAAGTGGGATGCGAGGTCCTGGGTGTCCCTACCCGCCTCTCCCGGGACAGAGGCAGCCACAGTTAGATAGCTGGGGGGACCTGCTTGTCGGCCCTGGGATGTGGGCCTTGGAGGTGGTGCTGTGTTCTCTGCTGGAGCCCCGCAAAGACATGTGGGCACCCACATGTGTGCCGAGTGTGCATGAGTGTCTTTGCTCGTGAGTAGGCACTGAAGGTGCCTGTGGGTGTGCACCTGTGCTGGCTTGTGCCTAAGCACACGGGTGTACAAGTGACAGCACCCCACAATGCCTGACCTCGCTTCTCCAAGTGTGTGCTCTGTGGGGGAGGCCAGCGAACTTCTGAGCCCTGCAGGTCACGTCCACAGTCAGACAGACCCACAGCCTGGAGCTGAAGAGGTGAAAGAGAGGGGGCCACTGGCTGGCTCCCCATTTGCAGAGCTCCTGCTTGCTCCAAACCCTGTCTTCTTGTTCCCCTAGCTCTAGTACTGTGGTCTGGGGAGCGCCGTGGCCGATGTGGCAACAGACCCAGAGAGGAGAAGCCTTCCTAGGGACTTGTGTGTCTTCCCTGGGCCCTGGGAACTGGGGTTCCTTTACAAACTGGCCAGAACAGCGCGGGCTGACCTTGGGGAGTCCCTGATGCACTCCCCTATGTCCCCTGCTCCCTGCGTGGACGGGGTATTAGGAGGTGGGACAGTGTCCATCTGCCGAGTCCAGTGGGCACTGAGGAACCTGGGAGAGGCTCAGGAAGGAAGGAGGGTGGCGGCAGGAGCGCGTGGGCAGCTGCAGCCGGAACTGGTGACCAGGTGGCTTCTCCCTTCCAGGCTCTGGACTTTGGGAGAGTAATTTCTAATTAAAAAAGAAAAGAGACAGGGAAAGATGTAGGAAAAGCAAATGATTGGCTCTCTTAAAAGGAAATGAATTCTGTCCTGGGTTTGGAGGGCTAAGTGACAGATGGAAGGCCCTGGAAGACACATAATCCGGAGCCACGCCAGGGGCACTGCCAGTGGCCTGGGCCTTGGCTGGAGACTTGGATTGGACTGACCTGGGCCTGGCCTTGCCTGTCTGTGGGGTGGGGGTTCTTCTCAGGGCTTACTGGCCCTGGTGGGGCCTGTTGGCAGAGGGTCTGGAGCCGACTGGCATTTTCCACTGGAGTCAGACTTGGGCAAGCCTGTGGTCTGTGAAGGACAGAGAGGCCCTCAGAGCAGGCTCGGGACACACTACACTGTCCTCCAGCTGGAGCACAGGCTCCCTAGAGGGTGAGGACCTGAGACCACCCTAGCTCATGCTCTGGGAGTGGGTGGATGTGTTTTGTAAGGAAGGCAAATGTCTTCCTGAGCCTCAGTTTTCTCACCTGTCAATGAGACTAGTAATAGCACCCTCCGCCTAAGACTGCTGTGCAGACCAGGTCCGGTGTTCACGCCTGCAATCCCAGACATTTTGGAGGCTGAGGTGGGAGGATTGCTTGAGCCCAGGAGTTTGAGACCAGCCTGGGCAACATAGCGAGACCTCGTCTCAAGAAAAAAAGAAAACAAGATTATTGTGAGGATTACATGAATCATGTGAGCGGAGAACTCAACATGGGGAAAATCAGGAGGGCTTGGAAAGGCATCCTGGGCCCAGGGTCTTATTCCCTCCCTCTCATTTGTCCCATTTCCCTGGAGGCAGGAGGATCGCTTGGGGTGCTCTGAGAACTCTAGGAATTGGGCCTCCAGGCTAGGTGGCCATCAGTGAGCGCTCATCAAATGCCCCATCTGCCTTGGCCTCCACCCTTTTGCCAGCACTGCCCTCCCAGGCGGGGCCTCCTGTAAGCTGGCCCTGGCCTTTGCCATTGCACAAGTAGAGGGGACAGGCGTTGGAAGGTCTGGAGAGGGAGTGTTTGCCTGTGCCCACACAGCCAACCCCCACCCCCATCAGAACCTTTGCATATGCGTCCTCACGCATCCACGCCCATGTGTGCCCACAGCTGTACACACGCCCTGGCTGCCCCAGCAGCTCTGGTTTCACCTTCTTCTGGGAAATGAGCTGGGGCCAGCGTGAGACACAGGGGTTTGCTCCTTCCTAGGGGTGCCGTAGCCTGTAGCTGGGCTCCTGAAGGCACATTGAAATGGTCCTGGATTGTATTTTTCTTCTCTCTTTTTTTTTTTTTTTTTTGAGACGTAGTCTCACTCTGTTGCCCAGACTGGAGTGCAGTGGCACGATCTCGGCTCACTGCAACCTCCGCCTCCTGAGTTCAAGCAATTCTCTGCCTCAGCCTCCTGAGTAGCTGGGATTTCAGGCACCTGCCGCCATGCCCGGCTAATTTTTTGTATTTTTAGTAGAGATGGAGTTTCACCATGTTGTACAGGCTGGTCTTGAACTCCTGACCTCGTGATCCACCCGCCTCAGCCTCCCAAAGTGCTGGGATTACAGGCGTGAGCCACCGCGCCTGGCTGATTGTATTTTCTTTAGGGCCTTGGACTTTCGGCTTGTTTCAGGTCAAACATTTTGGATTGCTACGTTAAAGTGGGTGAGGGGAGGGCGACAGAGGAGGACCCAGGAGTCTGTATGTGTGTCGGGGGTTATCTAATTGTGTGTTTTGTTTGTGGACGTGTTTTGGCTCTCTGAGCTTCTGATGTCAACAGATGTGTATCTGTGTTTTAGATCTCTGTGTACCTGTGTGATGTGTCTGTAACTGTGGATTGAAGCGACTGTGTGTTGCCGTGCCTATGTTTCCATGCGGGGGCAGCCACATCTGTGGTCCTCTGTGCCTGTGCCATGCCTCTGTGTGTGTGTGTGTGTGTGTGTGTGTGTGTGTGTAGTGCGGCTGGTGGTGAGGAGTCGGGCTCCTCTGGGACCAGCCTGGTAGGACACCCATGGGGAAATGAATTCCCGTTTGGAAAATGGTTTCAGTGGTTACACGCTTGATCTCTTCCATCCGGCAGGTTTCCAGAGCTGCTCCCAGTCTTGAGGGCAGGCTGACAGGGGTAGGAAGGGGAGTGCGAAGAGGGAGGCAGCAGTGACACTGGGAGGCCTCCCTCCTCTCGCCTCTGCTGTCCTCTCTTCTTCCTTTCCCCCCACCTTCCTCCTTCACCTCCCTTCAGTGCTCCCTCAGGGCAAGGAATGGACCCCTTGCTGACGGCTGATGTGTAGGTGACACACGCACATGCACCCAGACATACATGTCACCCTCAGGTTAGTCTCTGGATTTAACAAGCCTGAGTGTCAGAGGATGCTGGTGTACAGGGACCCAAGACATTGGCTCCCACCCCCTCCTGTCACAGAGGGAGCGGCTGTGGCCAGGAAAGGGAAATGTCTAACTGAGGCCACACAGCTGGTGCCTCAGTGGAGAAGCCAGGCCTTCTTCCTTCTGCAGCCGGTCCACTACTTACCCTTCTTGGGTTCCTTAATCCTCAAGCAGGCAGCAGTGGAGAAGGCATCCAGTGGCCTTGTGAGATTAGCAGAGGGAGCCACCCATCTCCTGGCAGCAGCTCTGGGGGCTTAGGCCAAGGGGCGCTCCGGAGCTTGAAGGTGCACACCCCCACACCCCGCTCGTGCCTGTGGACTCCAGGGAGGTGGGCATCGGGTCACTCTAGCTCTGCGTTCCTTTACCTCAGCCTGGCGCTTGGCACACAGTGGCTCCCAGCAGATGCTGGGTTAGTGGGTAGGGGGGAAGAGTATGGGGTGGACAGAGGCCCTTGCCTGCTGGATGGCAGGGCAGTTGGAGCTGAAGGTGGCCTGAGGGGGTGGGTGGGGGAACCATCAGGGAGGTGAGGCCAGGGCTGGGCAGTGAGGCCAGGCAGTATTTGGAGAGGAAGGGAAGGAGGAGCAGTTATTCTCTGGGAGATTTTGAATCCTGTTCTGCTCTTGCTGGCTGTGTGACTTTGAGTCAGTCCCTTCATCTATCTGCGTCTCAGTGTCCACTTCTGTAAATTGGGAAGGGTAAGTTACATAGTAAGCACTCCACAGAGTGTGCTTTTATGAAAGTTTTTGTGGAGGCTCCTCTAGGCCTCTGTGTGCTTGCCAGCGCATACACACACACGTGCACATACACACACGTGCACATGCACACACATGCACACACATGCACACACATACATGCGTGCACGCACACATCACACACATGCACACGCAGGTGCACACACACACATGCATGCACACATACACACACATATATATACACACACATATGCCCATGCACGCATATACACAATGCATGCACACATTCATGCACACATACACACACACATACAGCCACAAGTGCACACATAAACACACTCACACACACATATACATACACGCATGCACACACACATACACACTCACCTGCTGCCTCTGTGTCCCCCAGAGCTTCTGGGCCTACACAACAGTGCTTGTGTCTGCCATGAGGCACACCTGCCATCTGTGTGTGTGCACGCATGTACACATGCATGACTATGGATTTGATATGGAGAACTAGGGGTGCTGATGTTACTGGGCTGCGCTCCCCCCCATTCTCCAGGCCTGGCCTTGGGGGCTTTGGGGAGGTGCTGGGAGGACAGGGACAGGGATTGGGAGCTGAGCCCTGAAGAGTTAACATTTGGAGTCCCCTCCTGGAATCTTGAGGTGGGACACAAGAGGGAGAGGAGGAGGATGGTCCTCTTCCCAGCAGTGAGGAATTGGGAGTCACAGCTGTATACACCTCTGGCTGCTAGAAATGTCAGTATGGGGATGTTGCAGAGTGAGTGAGAGCAAGAGGCTCAGTTGGGGATTAACTTGGCTATGAAGGTGCCTGTCTTGCCCGTTCCCTACCACTTTCTTTCACCCACCCTGTCATGATAGGTTCATTCATCTTTCAGGGAGCAGCAGGACCTACTGTTCCCACACCAGGCGCTCTGTGGGAGGTGCTAGGGTGCTAACATGGCCCCCACCCTGGGCATGCATAGGGGCTGCGGTGTTCATGGAGAAACTGACTTAGGAGGAGAGAGGGGACTGAGCATGCCAGACAGCTAGCTGGGGTCCATGGAGGAACCTCTGCACAGTGCGACAGATCTGAGTTCAGAGCCCAGCTCTGCCACTTACCAGCTATGTGACTTTGGGCCAAGTTATTACCTCTCATAGCCTCTGTTTCCTTATCTGTGAAATGGAACTATTGATACTGTTTTAGTCATCTATTGCCGCTTAACAAATTATTCCAAAACTTAGCAGCTTAAAACAACAAACATTTAATGCTCTCCCAGTTTCTGTGGCTCAGGAATCTCTGTGCTGTTTAGCTAGGTGCCTCTGGCTTCATGTCTGTCGTGAGGTTGCAGTCACATTGTTGGCTGTGGCTGCATCAAAAGGCTTGCCAAACTTACTCATGTGGCTATGGGCAGTCCTTGGTCCCTTGCCAAATGGGCTTCTCCATGGAGTGGCCCTACACCATGGTGACTGGCTTCCCCCTGAGGGAGCAATTTAGGAGAGGCAAGAGAGTAACCAAGATGGGAGCCACAGTCTTTTTATAACCCAGTCTTGGGTGTGACATTCCATTACTTCCTCTGTATTCTTTTTTTTTTTTTTTGAGATGGGGGTCTCACTCTTGTCACCCAGGCTAGAGTGCAGTGGTGTGATCTCAGCTCACTACAACCTCCACCTCCTGGGTTCAAGCAATTCTCCTGCCTCAGCCTCCTGAGTAGCTGGGATTACAGGTGCCCGCCACCATACCTGGCTAATTTTTTTGTATTTTTAGTAGAGACAGGGTTTCACCATGTTGGCCAGGCTAGACTCAAACTCCTGATCTCAGGTGATCCACCTGCCTCAGCCTCTCATAGTGTTGGGATTACAGGCGTGAGCTGTTGCGCCGGCCACTTCCTCTGTATTCTGTTCATTCAAAGCTATGGGTTAGGCCCAACCCACGCTTCAGGGGAAGGGGTCACACAAGGGCCTGAAGGCCAAGAGGTGGATGCAGGGATTGTTGGGGCCATTGTAGGAGTTGTTCCCATAGACACCTGCCTTGCAGGGATTGGAGGGTGTGATCAGGTTGTGTTTGAAGGGCAAACGCTGCAGCATTTGATACACAAGAAAGAATCAACCCTCATGGCCTTCCTTATCTGATTCTTTTCTACTGCCGGCAAGTGAGGAGCTATTGAAGGTTCTTGAGCAGGCAGGCTGTAGTCAGGCGTGCTAGGCAGGGAAGGGAGCTGCTCCCTTTATTCCATTCTTTTTCTAATTTCTCCACTGGACACCAGAAAGGGCAAGGCACAAAATGAGTGCTGCCTGAACTCCTGCCAATTCATCAGTAGATAGAAGAATCAAACACTAGCAATTCATTCAGCAACTTTTATTGAGGACCTGCTGTGTGCTGTGAACTAGGCTATGGGGAAACAGCAGTAAAAAAGACAATGGGGCTGGGCACCGTGGCTTATGCCTGTAATCCCAGCATTTTGGGAGGCCTAGGTGGGCAGATCATGAAGTCAGGAGTTTGAGACCAGCCTGACCAACATGGTAAAACCCCGTCTCTACTAAAAATAGAAAAATTAGCCAGGCGTGGTGGCTTGTGCCTGTAATCCCAGCTACTCAGGAGGCTGAGGCAGGAGAATCTCGAGCCTGGGAGGCAGAGGTTGCAGTGAGCCGAGATTAGGCCACGGCACTCCAGCCTAGGTGACAGAGCCAGACTCAGTCTCAAAAAAAAGAAAGTGGTCTCTGTGCTGGGGAGGCTCACAGTCCATCAGGGGGATAGACAGGCACAAATAACCCTGCAGCCTTTCCCAGTGCAGTGCTACTCTGCAGCACACAGAAGCTGATGGGAGTGGCTTCTCAACTCTCCTGAGGATGGCATAGAACCAAACCATTCTGGAGGCAGAAGAGACAAGTCAATGCATTGCATACAACAAGTGCCTTGGGGTATCTGGGCTTAATCTTGTGTAAGAACCAGGGTTGGGAAAGGCTGCTTGGTGATGGGTGCTCCGTTAGGGGGCTTATGGGGTCCTCAGAGGTCCATAGTAAGGCCCCTAACCTAGTCTGGAAAAAATCTACTTCTGAAGGATGCATGAGAAAGGCATTTTATATAGGTGGGAAGGAGGAAGGAAAGGTTCCCAGCACAGAAGTGGGCTTGGGCCAAGCCTGGAAATCAGAGGCAGGTGTGGGAGGTAGAGGCCCCTTTAGGGAACCCAAAGAAGTTTAATTTTGCCCAGTTTTACAATCATCTCTGTCCCCCAAGTTCCATCCCCACCTGTCCATCTCCCACCAGGAGTCAGGCATCCCCAGCTTTCCAGCCGTTCTCCTAAATCCTTTCCCCCAGAGCCCTGTTCAGTTAATGCAGATAAGCGAGTCCAAATCAGGACCACCTTGGCAATCTGAGATTAGGACGTTTGGGGTAAAATAGGACTGAAGTTCCTGGTTTCCCACTGGGCTGAAATGAGCCGATCACTTCCTGCAGTGGTTATGTTTGCTTTTATGTTTTTTAAAAAGACCTTATGTTGAGATCAAGTGTTAAAGTTTGCAAAATTCTTTCACATCTGTAAATTTACCGGGGCACCACTACAGCCTAGAGAGGTGGGCAGGGCGGCTATGATGAGCTTCATTTTACAGAGAAATAAATCAAGGTCCAGAGAGGTGAAGCAACTTGTCCAAAGTCACACAGCAAGTCTGTGGCCTGGTCAGGGTTTGAACCCACGGCCTCTTGCCTCCAATGCTCATTCTCTGTGCCTCGCTCCACCGCCCAGAAAGTGAGACGAGACTGTCTCTTGGATGAAGATGATGGCGCCAGCACTGGTATTCAGGACCATGGGTTCAAAACAAGATGATCTTGGATGCAGTGGGCTTTAGCTGGGCTTTGAAAGATGGGTGGGATTTGGAGAGGTGCAGGTGAGACAGAGGGAATGGCTTGAGCAAAGGTGTGGGGGTAGAAAGCAGAGTGATATAAATAGGAATAATAATAATAATAATAATAGCAACTACTTACTGAATTTTACGTACACCATCTATTTTAATCCTCACAAGAATCCCATGAAGGCCTGCCATGACCCCATTTTACAGATGAGGAAAGTGAGGCTCCCAGAGGTCTTACAGTTAGTGACAGAGCTGCCTCGTTTGGGGGCAGCCAGCCCTGGGTTCAGATGTGGGTTCCTCACTCAATGTGTAAACCTAACTTCAGAGGATCTGTGCCAGAATGGCGTTGGGGGCATAAATCAAGACACTGCCCTTGAAGCCATGAGAGACTGGGCACTGGCGTCAGTATCAGTGCCTCTGCTCTTGGCTGGGGTGGTGAGCTCCCCCCATCTCTCCTTGGCAGCCCAGCTGAGACCAGCCTAGGGCATCTGGGGCTCTGCCAGTGGTTCTGGGGCAGAGCTTGGTGGGGGCCATGGGGAGGTCACTCTGGAGGCTATGTGTGTCCAGGCGTCTGCCCCGGGACCCCGCTGAGAGGCAGGAATGTGGTCCGCCAGCTGAGGGTCACCCAGAGGGCTGGCCAGGCTTGTGTCTGGCAGCTCATAAATGCCCAGGAGGAATGGGGCTGTCGGGGGAGTTTCCACCATGTCAGCAGCAGCCTTGCCTGAGAAGGATGCCCCCGGTGGGGCTCCCAAGAAGCCTGTAAACCTGTCACTTGAGGGCCCTCCCTGGGAGCTCTGCTGAGAGCCAGGTGGCACAACTGGGGCTCCATTCAGTTGTGTGTGTCCCTGGTGGAGCAGCTGTGCACCCCACACACCCCTCATTTTGAGGCCCTTTGCTACAGCTGCTCCCCCAGCGCCCAGCCCCTCCTGCACACAACCTTCCCCGAAGTGCCTGCCGTCTTGGACTCATGGGGAAAAGGAGCTCTAGTACCAGAGGCTGAGTAGGGTAAAGGACCCCAGACGTGGCCTTGGAAGACCAGGGTTCAAGTCTCAGTTCTGCCACATAACTGCTGTGTGACCACAAGTGAGTTGCTTAACAATTCTGAATCCAACTCCTTCATTCATAGAATAGGGACGTTAAAGAGTCATAGTCCCGGTGCTGGGAGGGACCCTGTTGGATAGTGTAGGGAGGAAGCCCCACCCCCTGCTGCCCCCTCTGGACCCTTGGCATCAGAGCTATGTCCAAAGTTCATTCTTATTTTGCTTTCTGCTCGCCACCCCACTCCCTGCCCCCAATATTTTAATGCCAGCCGGGATGGAGGAGAGGGTAGCAGGAGCAGGAGCAGCCGCAGTGGGGGAGGAGGGGGTCACCCTGATGAAGGCTTCACATTGGACACTTGTAGTCCATGAGAACAGCGCCCCCTAGAGGAGTGCTGGGCAGAGCGCATCGTGGCCCCTGCCCTGGTTCAGAAGAGTGGTGAGGCCTGAGTTAGGGCTGTAGCTGTAGGGTGGACAAGAGAGGACAGAACCCAGGTGTGCTTATTCCTGAGGCAGGATTGGTAGATTGAGTGAGGGGTGCTCAGGGGCTCCCCTGGAGCCAGGAGCAGGGCGGGGCAGGTCAGGAGTGCTGCTGGGGCCTGCCACATGACAGGAGCCCACAGTCCATGGCAGGAAATGCCCAGCACACCAGAGAGGGTTTTCAAGTGGTCTCCCCAGAGGTGGCTTGGTGGGCGATGATCACACAGCGAGCTGAGTACAGAGAGAAGGGGCTGAGGATAGCTGCTCAGGGCGGGCCTGGCCTCCATGACTGCCCCGACGACCTGTTCACACTGTTGGCAGAAGACAGGCACGGTAGTCAGTGGGTGGGGCTTTGCAGCAACCAAAGTGCTCTCTCTCCATACCTGGGGCAGGGAACCCCTGTTCTGTTCCATAGCTGTGGAAGGAGCTTAAGGGTAGGGTGGCAGGCCCAACCAAGCACTGGGGGTCTTCTGGTAGATGGCTACATCCAAGGCACTGCGCAGGGTGAGCTGATGGCAGTGCTGTGGTGGTGAGAAAGTGCAGCCTCTCTTCTCTCTGTCTGAATGAAGATGTGACTTGTTAGTCGTATTATAGATTTTATTTTTTAATTTAATTTAAGTTTTTGTTTGAGACAGGGTCTTGCTCTATTGCCCAGGATACAGTACAATGGTGCTACCACGGCTCACTACAACCTTCCGGGCTCAAGTGATCCTACCGCCTTAGCCACCTGAGCAGCTGGGACTGCAGGTGTGCACCACCATGTCTGGCTAAGTTTTGTAGGTTTTTTTTTTTTTTGTAGAGAAGGGGTTTTGCCATGTTCCCAGGCTGGTCTTGAACTCCTGGGCTCATGTGATCAGCCTGCCTTGGCCTCCCAAAGTGCTGGGATTACAGACCTGAGCCACCGCACCCAGCCAGCTATAGCTTTTAAATTGAGGTATAATATATATATAGTAAAACTTGTCCTTTTCAAATGTGTAGTTTTGTGAGTTTTGACAATGTACAAGTTGTGTAACCACTACCCCAATCTCAAGATATGGAACATTATTTCTTTCTTTTCTTTTTTTTTTAGAGACGGAATCGTGCTCTGTCACCCAGGCTGAAGTGCAGTGGTGCTATCATAGCTCACTGCAATCTCAAATTCCTGGGCTCAAGCCATCTTCGCGCTTCAGCCTCCCAAGTAGCTGGGATTACAGGTGCGAGACACCATGCCTGGCTAATTTTTTATTTTTATTTGTACAATGAGATGAGGTCTCACAGTGTTGTCCAGGCTAAGATATGGAACACTTCTATCGCCATAAAAACTTCCTTCCTGCCTCTTTGTAGTCAAATCTCTCCCCTGCTCTCTTTCTCTGATACCTACTGATCTCTGTGTCTCTCTAGTTTTGCCTTTTCCAGAATATCTTACGGATGGAATCGTACAGCATACAGCCCTTTGCATCTGGCTTCTTTTATGTAGCATACTTTTGAGAGCCATTTGTGTGTGTGTGTGCATCAGTGGTTATGTTCCTTTTTATTGCAGAGTAGTGATTGCATGGAGCTGCCACATTTTTAACTGTTCACCAGCTGAAGGACGTTTGAGTTTTTTCTAGTTCAGGGTTATCATGAATAAAGCTGCTGTACATTTGTGTGCAGGTCATGTTTTCATTTCTTGTGGGGAAATGCCCAGAAGTGCGAGTGCTGGAGACATATGTTAGGCGTTTTTCGCTTCATGAGAAACTGCCAAACCATTTTCAACATTGGTTTTCTAGGTTGTGTCGCGTCCCAGCAAGAATGCAGGAGGGCTGAGGACATGGTTTACATTTCTGTGTTTTGGTGGCATACATATAAATACATGTATCAATGTATTGCCCTGCATGTATGCTACATGAGATGCTTTTGGGTGGTACATGAAAGAACCTTTTTTGTTTTCTTTCTTTTTTGAGATGGAGTCTTGCTCTGTCACCCAGGCTGGAGTGCAGTGGTGCCATATCGGCTCACTGCAACTGTCCGCCTCCTGGGTTTAAGCAGTTCTTGTGCCTCAGCCTCCCAAGTGGCTGGGATTACAGGTATGTGCCACCCTTCCCAGATAATTTTTGTATTTTTAGTAGAGACGGGGTTTCACCATGTTGGCCAGGCTGTTCTCGAACTCATGACCTCAAGTGATCCACTTGCCTCGGCCTCCCAAAGTGCTTGGATTACAGGTGTGAGCCACTGCACCCAGCCTGAAGGAATCTTTGTTTTTTTTTTTTCATAGTTTATAGGTTATGAGTATTTTTTTAATTTGCATTTTAAAAATTTATCCAGCACACCAAATCCATGAATTCTTGGCTATTAATGCCTTTTAATTTTTTTTGAGACACAGTCACACTCTGACCCAGGCTGGAATGCGGTAGCATGATCATGGCTCACTGCAGCCTTCAACCCCTGGGCACAAGGATCCTCCTGCCTCAGCCTCCTGAGTAGCTGGGACTAGTGGGACTCAGTACAGGCACGCACCACCACATTCAGCTAATTTTTAAATTTTTTGTAGAGATGAGGTCTTGCTTTTGTTGCCCAAGCTGGTCTCCAACTCCTAGGTCTGAAGTGATCCTCCTGCCTTGGCCTCCCAAAGTGCTGGGATTATAGGTGTGAGCCACTGTGTCTGGCCTCTTAATGCTTAATGGCCAATAACAAAGATTCTGCAGTCAGATTGCTGGGTTTGGCTTCTAGGTCCGTTTCTTACTGGTTCTGTGACCCTGGGCAAGCCACTTAATCTCCCTGAGGCACATATTTGTCGTCTGTAAATTGGTTGATAATAAGTTTAATAGTTATAAGTTTGCCATAAGGGTGAAACCAGTAAGTGTGTGTAAAACTAGTTCAGAGTTTGGCAGATGGCTGCCACTATTATTTGATGTATATGACCCATGTGTGATAGGCGTGTGTTTTGTATGTATTGTTCTGCACATCCATGTGTACATGACTGCGTGTGTGTGTCACAGTACATGTGTAAGTATGTGGTTCTTGGTCTCAGGGATACGGGAGAGGATGAATGGCCTAGGGTTGGGATTACTTTTGCGTGCTCACAGGTGTATGTGTGTGCCCATGAGTGTGTTTTTGGAGCCCACATGCCTGGGTGCACATGGTACCCCTGGCCCAGAGTCCTCCTGGCCCCACCTCCTCTGTCTGTTCTGCTGCCAGCCAGGGTGCTGGGCCTGTGCTGCCCCAGCCCCACCCTCAACCCCTTACCCAACACTGGGATTGGCAGGGGTCCTCTCTGGAAGGGAGCCTTGGGGAATGTCTTCCAGGGGCTGGGTCTCTGGCCCCTTGTGTCTCCACTATATTTGCCCAGAGTCAGTGTTTTCTGCGCCTTTACTCAGGGCCCCAGGACCTCGAGTAGGATGGGTGGGAAGGAGAGGAAGCATTTTGAAGAGATTGGTGGCCCTGCAGTTGCTCCATGGATTCTGAGTGGAGGCTGGGGAGGGCGAACCCCAGAGGAAAGGCTCTCAGCAGCAGCTGGGCTCAGCAGGGTTTTAAAAACTGCTTCAGGGAGGTGTAACTGACATACACTAAACTGCACATGTTTAAAGCATCCAATTTGATGAGTTTTGACATAGTGTACCCCTATGAAATCATTACCACATCAAGATAAGGAACACATAGACCATTGAAAACCACCCATTAAAAAAAAAAAAAGATAAGGAACACAGCCACACTGCCAAATGTCGCCTTGTGCTTGTTGGTAATCCTGCCTGTCTCCCCCGACCATCGCAGGCGTCCACTCATCTGCTTTTGTTTTTTTGTTTTGTTTCGTTTTGTGTGTGTGTGTGGTTTTTTTTTTTTTTTTTTTTTTTTTTGAGACAGAGTCTTGCTCTGTTTCCCAGGCTGGAATGCAGTGGAACGATCTTGGCTCACTGCAACCTCCACCTTCTGGGTTCAAGTGATTCTTCTGCCTCAGCCTCCCAAGTAGCTTGAACTACAGGTGCCTGCCACCATGCCTGGCTAATTTTTATATTTTTAGTAGAGATGGAGTTTCACCATATTGCGCAGGCTGGTCTTGAACTCTTGACCTCAGGTAATCTGCCCCCTTCGCCCTCCCAAAGTGCTGAGATTACAGGTGTGAGCCATCGTACCGGGGCCACTTATCTGCTTTTGATCACTACAGCTTCATTTGCACTTTCTAGAATTTGATAAAAAATGGAAGGAGAGGAAGGGTTTTGAAGGGAATGGAAGCCCTGCAATTGCTTCAGGAATCGTGTATTGCTTTGTTTTTAACAGGCTAATTTCACTCACATAGTTATTTTGAAATTCACCTATGTTGTTATTCATATCGGTAGTTCATTGCTCTTTACTGCTGAGTAGTATTCTATTGTGCAGATGCACCACAATGTGTTAGCTACCCACACAGCAGGGGTGATTTTTCTCTTATGCTTCCATTTCTACCTCTGGATGCAAACCTCAATAATGTGTGATGTTGCCTTTCACCAGCACATATTTTATGAAACAAAAGTCAAGCTGTGTCTGAGGCTGGCCGGACCCCAGTGGGCATCTTTTCCAGGCAAGGCACCTGTAGCCAGTGCCACTCTCTGCCCTTCTTCCCAGCGTCCCCTTCCCTGAAATGGCCTCCCCTCCTCTGCACTATCCAGAGGCCATTCAGCTTCTTCCAGGCAGCCTTTCCAGACTATCTGGGTCTCTTCTGAGCATTTCCAGCCTTCATAGCCTGACGGCGTCCAAAGCCCTTGCACTGTTCGGCCGTTCCCGTCTTGTCTCCTTGGTGAGGACAAGGTGAACTCCTCCTCGTACCACCCCTTCCTAGTGAGCCTGGCAGGCAGGAAGCTGCTCTAGAGAGGCCCGGGGGCTCATGCACAGGGTGTCCGGCTGGCCTGGGGCTTTGGAGACTGTTGTCTGGGGCCTCTGGAGAAGAGGGGGATTGGAAATGCAAAGTGGTACAGAGGGATGCAGACCCAAGCCAACACAGCCCAGACTGAGGGCTGGGCCTCTCCCTCTCCCTTCTCTCCCTGTCTTCCATCTCCTTCCTGGAAGCCGCTCCTCCTCCTCTAGGGAGTGGAAGGGTCTGGACAGGCCCAATGCCGAGCTCTTTGCATCATTAAATTCCTGCCTTGGAGGACCAAAATTTGAAACATCCCAGAAGGCCTCTGTCACGTTTTGTGGCTTTCTACGGCTCCACCCACTTCTCCTCCATTCTTCATTGTTCTCTTTCCCCACGGTGACAGGATGGGCGGGCTCCACCTCCTGAAGGACAGGGCGTGGATCTTGGGGGCCCCACCAGAGTCCCCAGCCCTTGAGGCTGTGTATTAATTAATGCTGCCTGTGCTGCTGAGACTTGTCTTGGAGCCACAGAGTAGAGGCCACCCATTGTGCCAGAGAGGGAAGTGTTGTCTTCCCCAAGGTCACAGAGCCAGTTAGTGACAGCCCTGAGGACAGGATCCATGTATGTTTCATGTCTGTGTCTCCAGTGCTCAGGACAGAGCTTGGTATTCAGCAGATATGTCATAAATATTTATTGAATAAAATAAATAAACAAACCAAGGATGGTGGAGTGCCAGTGAGTGGTGGTGGAGGGCAGTAGTAAAGGCGATGTGCTACCATGGTAGGAGGTGAAAGGCAGAGGGTGTTAAATACTAGTGGGGAGAGGAGGTGGGAGAGGGTGGGGGTGGAAGGTGATGGGGAAGGCTGAGGGGAGAAGTGGTGGGTAGTGAACCAGTAGAGCATGGTGGCAGATGGTGGAGTGGGAGATGGTGAGAGATGGTGGCAGAAGGATGGTGGCAAGCGGTGGCAACAGTGGTGGAAGAACTGGGCTCCGGGTGACTTCTGGTCATGCCCAGCCTCCTCCCTTACCTAGGGGACTCTGGTCTGGCTCGTGGACCCGTCAAGTTCTCTGACACTGTGGCCTGTTCCTTTGCAGACTCCATCGGGGGCCCCTTCCCCGTCACTTCTCACCGATGCCACCACAAGCAGAAGCACTGCCCAGCGGTGCTGCCTGGTGGGGGGCTCCCAGCCACGCCGCTGCTCTTCCACCCGCACACCAAGGGCTCCCAGATCCTCATGGACCTCAGCCACAAGGCTGTCAAGAGGCAGGCCAGCTTCTGCAACGCCATCACCTTCAGCAACCGCCCGGTCCTCATCTACGAGCAAGTCAGGCTGAAGGTGGGCCTGCCCCCGTCCCCGCCCCCGCCCCGTGCTTCCTGCTTCCCTCACGGCGTTCCCTGGGCCTCTGGACTCTGCCTGCTGCCACCCCCACTACCATACCCTGCCCCCGCCTTTTCTCTCTGGTGACCCTCTTCCCTCTTCCTTATGCCTTTCTCAACCTCCCTGTGTGACAAGGAAGGAACCGGGAGGGCGGTGGCCGCGGGAACCCCTTGCTGTCTTCCCAGCAGGGAGGGCTCCTGGGAGGGAACCGTGCTGGAATGGTGGGCAGGCTGCTGTGGGATGCTCCAGGGAGTCCACCCGAGGGGGGCTACCCTTGGTCCGATTGACCAAGTGGGAGAGGGTGGGCTGAGGCCACCCCCTGCCACCCAGATCACCAAGAAGCAGTGCTGTTGGAGCGGGGCCCTGCGGCTGGGCTTCACCAGCAAGGACCCATCCCGCATCCACCCTGACTCGCTGCCCAAGTACGCCTGCCCCGACCTGGTGTCCCAGAGTGGCTTCTGGGCCAAGGCGCTGCCTGAGGAGTTTGCCAATGAGGGCAACATCATCGCTTTCTGGGTGGACAAGAAGGGTCGTGTCTTCCACCGCATCAACGACTCGGCTGTCATGCTGTTCTTCAGCGGGGTCCGCACGGCTGACCCGCTCTGGGCCCTGGTGGACGTCTACGGCCTCACGCGGGGCGTCCAGCTGCTTGGTGAGTGCCTGCCCCTCCGGCCCCTTGGTGCAGGGGATACCCCTCAACCTCTGGGCACTGCAGCCTGGCGCTGTGCAATCCCATCAGGTGTAGGGACCCCTCTCTGACTGGTGCCGAGGGGAACAGGGGCAGCCCTGGGAGCCTTGGCATGAACTGCAGAGAGCTCCTTTCCTCTAGGCCCATTGCTTTTCAGTGGAACCTGGGTGTGATTTCTGCTCTCTGCAGCCTCTCAGGTGGTGCCTTGGGCAGTGTGCAACCTTCACAATCATAAACAGCGACCTCAAAGACCACCACCCCCAGAAGTAATTAAATTAATCATCACAACCACAGTTCATAGAACACTTACTATGTGCAAGGCACTTCATTCTTGCCTGTTTTCATAGCAACCCTGGGAGGGAGACCCCGTTATTGGGCAGAAACTCAAGTCCAGGGAGGTTGCATCATGGTCCCAGGAGCCATGGCCCTTGAGGGGTAGAGCCAGCCCTGAGTCTCCAGCTCTAAAGCCAGCTGTCAGGCCCTGGCTCTGCAGCCTTCCAGAAGACTGGGTTCCAAGCCCACCCTAGTGCCTTTTGCAGGGATGTTGGATAAAAGGGTAGGATCCAGGGGCAGAAGGCACTGGGGGAGCTAAGACTCTTGGCTGCTCCCTGGCCCCCAGCGTAAGTTAGGCTGTTTCAGGAGAGCGAGAGAGCAAGGAGGAGGAGCCTCGGGAAGCAGCCTGGCATGCTCAGGGGCCAGGCTTCCCTGCAATGGCACAAGTACCGGGGCTGGAAGAGGACAGGAGAATCTCCGACTTCCTAGGGTCACACAGCGAGTTGGTGGTTAAGGTAGGACTAGAACTCAGGTCACCTGACTTCCAGACCAGGCTCCTTCCCACCTGGCTCTCGTTGTGCACAGGCACTCAAGTGCACGTGTGCACATGCAGACTCTGGGTACAAATCAGGCCATCAGCAAACCGGCTTTGCTTCCAGGCAGAGGCTGCGCAAGCCTCAGCTTCCTCATCTGTGAAATGGGTAGGTGGGAAGATTAAGTTCCATCAAGGAGGCTGTGAGTAAAGTGCCCAGCACAGTCTCGGGTACCAAGTATATGCTCAAGCAACACTCTTTCCTTCTGCCATCTCTACCTGCCGCTCCCTGCAGAGAAAGAGGCCATGAAGGTGGTTGAAAAACGTTTTTTTTTTTTCCTTTCTGACTTCAGAGCCTAGCCACAGTGAAGCTCTTCTTTTCCACAACACCTTTATTTGAGCAAAAAGTCAGTGATAGTAAAAACAAAGAAATGAGTCAGAAGCCTGTTTGTTGAGTTCCAAACCTCAGGAAGCGGTTTTTATTAGCTAGTAGTTTGGGAACTTTCTGTTTTTCACCTCAACAGAAGTGTTTCTGCATTCACAATGACACGTTCAGAGCCTGGAACTGGGCGGTTCTGGGTCTCAGCAACTGAAGAAGGGAGCCCAGGTGCTTTGCATTTTCTCTGTGAAACGGGTGTGCCTGCAGCCGGGGCAGAAAGAGCAGTGTTCATGCCCCTGAGCTACAGAGACCGGCAGATCCTAGCCTCGCGCTGTACTAGGTGTGGGGCCTCAGTTTCTTCATCTGTAATGTGGGGCTAAATGCTTTCTCAGGGTTCTTTGAGAAGCAGCTGATGCACAGTAAGGGGTCCGTGACTGTCATTTGTCCCCACCCATCCTGGGGAGGGCAGTTCCCCACTCAGGGCTCGAGTGAATGCCGTGGTGCAGCTTTGGTATCCTCAGGGCCCCATACTTCAAGGCACTGGAGTCCCAGCGCTTGAGTTTGAGCTCTAACCTGACCACTTCTGCCTGAGCCTCAGGCTTCCCACCTGGATAATGGTTGTGAAGGCTCTGACTTAGCCCAGGGCTCAGCCACATAGTGGAAGGCGAAGTCTCTGCTCCCAAGAAAGCCACAGTCTTGTTGAGGGGTGGGCGGGTGAAGGTAGTGGGGTGACATTCTTGCTTTTCCCTAAGAAAATGTGCCCTTCCTCACAGTCCCCACTCTGGCTTCAAGGCCATCCCCAAAGCCCCCTCCTCCCTGAAGCCTTTCTGGGTGGAATTCTCCTCTCCATCTCTGTGTGCCACCAAGTGGTGCTGGCGCTTCTCTCAGTACTGAGCATCGGCAGAGCCTTGGTCTGTCCGTATGTCCACTTCCCTGCAAGATGGGGAAGAATCCACCTCTCACTCAGTCGGGCTGCTCTCCGGGGTGGAGGCTTCTGCCTGACCTGCAGAGGATGTGGAGGAATATTTGCAGGGTGGGTGGGGGAGAGTAGTAGGGGGGGACGAATGAGAGGGCGGATGCCTTGTTAGATGAAGAAAACGGCAGGTGGGTGGGGGCCAAGGGCGACCCAGCCCTGCCCACAGATAGCCCAGGCTCACTGGGAAGTTAGGGAGATGAAGCAAACACTCCAGACGATGCAGTTACTCAGGGCACAACCCAAGAGAAGCCAGTAAATCGCTAACTGCTGTGGTCATGGGATGCCTTCCATCTGCCGAGATGGTTTCTATCCAGTTATCTCATTTAACCCCTCTGAAGCAGGCCCACAGGGAGTGCTTTTTATCCCCATTTGGCAGGGAGATAACTGAGGCCCACTCAAGACCTGGCTTGCCCGTGTAGGGATGTGGCAGAACCCTGACTTGAACTGGGCATTCTGATGCCAAAAGCAACACCTTTCCCATTACCCTCCAGCTGGTTTAAACATAAAAGGAGGCAGGAAGTCAGAGGAGACTGAGGTCAGTGGGGGAGGATGGAGGCCAGGAGGCCTTCTTGGAAGAGAAGACTTGGGCTGGGCCTGCAAGTTCCAGGAGGGTCCTGGCACATGGGAATGAAGAGGAACACGCCAGACGGCATGGGGCTTCCCACCCTCAGGGGCTGAGGAGGGCTTGGAGAATAATCTGAAGGGCCCACCCTGGGCCACAGCCCAGGTGGCCTGACCTGGTCCAGCCCCATCCCCCTGTGACTATAAATGGGCTTGCACGCAGTGTTTTCAGTTGCATTTGGAGTTCCCGACAGGCTCCTCTCTGCCTCTCTGCACACCCGATAAGGTTAAGGCCCCAGCTGATTCCGTCCCAGCCGTAAATCACCATAATCCCTGGGTATTTTCAAACACTGATTATGGCCCCTAAATTCAATTGGCAGATAAAGATATCCCTTCATTTTATTCCTCCTGAATTTTTTTTTTTTTTTTTGGTAAAGATAGAGAGGGAGACACAGAGATTCATCCAGAGATCTGCTGAGGTGGGCGTGATCTCTCCACCTTCGTTTAGTGCCTGTCTTCTGAGATACTCCCCTCTACCCCAGGTAGCCTCAGGGTCAGCTTCCTTCCCTGCCTCCTCTTTCCTCTCCGCCCCACTTCCCACCTCTCCCTCTCTCCATCGCTTGCCCCTTTACTGCACCTGTATCTTTCTGGGCTTTTCTCTCTCCCTCGACCTAGATCCTCTCACCCTTTTTGCTTTCCCTGGTCTTGGTGTCCTTCTCCCCACTGCTGTCTCTCCTCTGAAGAAAGTCGCTGTCTGTCTTGGTGACTCTGAAGCTGGGCCAGTCTTTCCTGGGGTGATTGTCCCCCAAACCAATGTCTGATCTTCAGGGATTTTCTGCCAGACCTGCCCCTGTCCCCTTTGTCTGAAGCCTGTGGTCAAAGCCCTCCCAACCTTACCTGCTCTGTGTTTGTTCCTTAGACCAGAGGCTTCCCAGGGTAGCTGGCACATGGTAGGTAAGCAGGTCAGGCCATGGGTGGATGGGTTGTGTCCCCGGACAGAGTGGAGGCAGGGGCTGGTGTCTCTCCCCAATGGATGGTCCTCCCTGCCCTGACCAGAATCCAAGCCTACAGTGGTGCCCATGCCACAGCCCCAGCAGGCCCTCCTCCCTGTTATGCTGGAGTTCCGCAGATCACCTCTTTCTTTGGGGCACCCTGGCTCAAGCCCAGGCTGGTATCGTCAAGAATAACAGCTTCCTTCCTCCAGGGAGAAGGGACCTGCCAGCAACTAAATAAACACAGATTTTATTGGGTGATTAATACATGGAGAAAGAAGCTCCTATCCCAGTGTCTCAAGATCTCCTTGCTCCTCTCAGAAATGTCGATTCAGGAAGAGCATCTGTGAGTCCCATCAGGAGGCTGGTGGGCCAAGAGCCCACTTACGAGGGAGCTCCAGAGCATCCCTCAGTGCCCACCACAGCCTAGGTACTATGTGGGGGCAGGTGGGAGACAGAAGAATTGAAAACCCAGCCCCTCTCCTGGAATAATGTTTTCCCTGGGGGACACATCATATAACTGATGCAAGGTGGTCCAAGTTCAATTCTGCAATCAAGTGTGAGCTGAAGAGTAAAACTGTGTGTATATGTGGGAGGGGAGTGCAGCTGGAGAGCAATCCAGGAGGACTTCCTGTAGGAGACAAGTTTTAAGTCAGGAACGGAGTGAGGTGAAGAAAATGGATTGGTTGAGGAACAATTTAGGTCAGACGGAGGGGTGTCCACAGGCACAGAGGTGGGGAATTGGCGGTCAGTAGGGGAGCAGATCCAGGAGGGGAAGGAATGAGGTGGAGAGGTAGTGGGTGACTTGTGGAGGTGAGGGGTGTGCACAGGTGTGGGTATGTGTATGCATCACAGGGGAGAGAGCCATGAGAGCTGAAAGCTTCCAGCAGCTTTTGTGCTGTCAAGTTGTTCAGTAAGAGGGACTGGCTGCTTGACAGTGGAGAAGTACAAGACCCGGAGATGGGGAGGGGCCTGCCCAAACTCTCCCAGCTACTCATCAGCCCCACCAGGCCTGGAACCCAGATCTCTCAGGGTGATCTGGGAGTAAGGTCAGAGGGAGAAGGCTATCAACACCTCTAAATGGTGGGGCTGGGTCCGGGAGGGTTCTAGGAGGGGATGAGGTGGGAGCTCCCGAGGGCTTATGCTTTCTATTCCATCTCTTGCCATGCACAGGTTCCCAGGTCTTGGTAAAAGACCTACGCCTGCCTACTGAGGAGAGAGCTGTGTGGAGACTCCTAGGGTGGGCTTCCAAGGGCCACGTGCTGCTGGGTGGGTTCTCCAGGCCCCCGGCAGATAGGGGCTTGGGTCAAGTCCTCTATCCAGGGCGTGCCTCAGCTTGGAGGCGCTGAGCATGATTGATCCCCAGCTGAGGACCACACTGCCATCTGGGCCTTCCGCTTCCCAGGCTAAACCAATATTTACCCTCAGCTGCGGCTGCCAGGGGCCAAGAGGCAAATATTAGTTTAAGGAGCCGGAGCCAGCTCTTGGGCTGGGGGAAACGGCTGAGGCTGCCGATCATGATTTCTTCCTCTTTGATGATTTTCATTTCTTTTTGATTAAGAAAAATCCTGCTCTTCCTTCTGCTTCAGAGGCTCTTCTGGCACTTCCTTTCTGCTTACCCCAAATTCTGCCAGCTATATCACTGCCCCACACCAAACCCTCCCCTCTGCCAGGAAGCTTTCCCAGACCTCCCTCATTCAAAATGACCCTTCCTCCTCCTGACCATCGGCACATGGAGACCTAAGTGGTATAAGCAGCTCTGAGTCATGTATTGTCCTGCTCTTTAAAGATACAGCATATATCCTCTTTGTATATAAAGGAAGGTATTATTGTGCCCATTTTGTAGATAAGGAACAGAGGCTCAGAGAGGTCTGATAACCTGCCCAGGGTCACACAGCTGGCAGTTGGTGGAGTTGGGATTTGAACCCAGGAGCTTGGGCTACATTACCTTCCAGCTTCTCTAGATGTGAGTCCATCTGATCTCCCTATTAAGTCTGGATGCCCGACAAGAGCGGGGACAGTGGCCCTCCTGTGCCTTCCAGAGTCGAGCTTACGAGAGTTCAAGGCATCAAGGATCAGCTGTGCATGTTGGGCACAGATAGGCCACCAGGGCCCCCGCAGTTCTGGTACACAGAAGAGGGGCAGTGCCCAGGATGCCGGATTCAGTGGGGAAGGTGGGTCTGCCTGCCTTGTAGTTCCCCGGAGGCTCCCAGGGGCTTTGTCTGGTTCAGTTGTTCCTGTGCACTCTAGTTTTCTACCACAATGAATATATATAAAGTTGAACCACATGTAATCGCCAGTATTGGACTGTTTTTAACTTACAAAATAGGCAATCTCAGTTTGCCCCTAGCATCTGTTGGCCTCAAGAGATTGTACTGGGGGCCTTGGAGAGAGTGGGGGGCTCAGGGTGGGGTGTATGTGGAGGGAGGAGCTGGGGCCTTGCAGTATTGGGGACAATGCCTTTATTTCAGATGCACGAGACCAACTGAATCAAGGCTTGACTTGGTCACTCACTATTTCTGGGCAGTTCTCAGCTTCTCTGTGCTTCAGCCTCCTCATCTATTATTTAGACATAATTATACACGCCCCACTTACCTCACAGATGTGGAAAGGCATTTACACAAATGAGAAGGGCTTTTGTCTTTAGGTTAAAAAGGAATACCTAATTTTAAAACACCACTCTCCCCCACCAAAAAAAGCCAACCCCTCAAACCAGCTCTCCAACTAGAAGAGGGAGCCTTGAACCCAGGTCCCTGTATCAGGCTGAAAGGAAAACCATGCAATCGAAATTGCTCCTTGGAATGAGATCTGTGGTTCTCCAGCTGGGTTCCTCGGAGCACTGGGGTTCCACAGAGGTGTCTTGGAGGCTGCAGAGAAGGCCAGAGAGAGGAGGAGGGGACAGGTGCTCTGCCCACCTCCTAGACTTTGGCTAGAGCTTTGGGTTCTGTTGGACAAAAGGATTCCACTGCTTTTTAAAAAAAGTTTGAGATCCACTAGACCAAATGATTCTATAAATCTATGAGATCCCATGGCTTGAAGATTCTCTGAATCTTAAAGTCTGTGACTGAGTAATTCTAGGATGTTCTGCCCTTCCCTCTGTGAGCCCCAGAAAACATGTTTGTTTCTCCTAAATTTCCCATGGTTGGGTTTAAAGGGAGAGGGTGGAGGTGGGTGCTGAGATGGGTGGAGAACCCCCTTGCCTGTCCAAGCCAGGCACCCGCCCTCCCCGGCTCCCTCCCATGCCCCGTGCCAGATGCGGACCAGCAGGAGGATGTTTGTGGAGACAGTAAAGGGCTGGCAGCACCTCCCAAACAGGGGCCAGCAGATACCCGCCAGCAAGCCGGGCGGCTGCAGGCTGACCCTTGGTTACAGATTAGCCAGTGCTCCGGATGTGAGAATGTCAACAAATGGGACTCTCAGGCTGACGGCAAGCTCTGCCTCAAAGGAGGCCCTGGCCTGCCCGAGGTCCTCCACGCCCAGGTCCTACCTTGGTTACCCTGCACTGCTGGCAGCGTATGGCAGGGCCGGGTAGCTTTCTGGGCAACAGCTGGCCCTGGGGCCCTCCTCAGTCTGTCCCCTCTCCCTCCCCATCCTGCTCTTCACCAGGTGTTTGCTAACAGTTTTCTCACCTGTCAACCCAAACCCTCCTGTGCTTCAGCCCAAGTCAAGTCAACTCCTGTGTCTTCCAGAATACCTTCCCTAGGCCACTCTGAAACAGGAAGGGGACTTCAGCCTTAGCTGGGGATCTTGATCCTAAAGGGGATATTTATTGTAAAGCAGAGAAGACTCAGAGGGAGCCTCAAGGAGGGTATGTGGGACACAGATGGATTCCCACCAGGAGAGTTTTTCTAAGTCATAGTTGTTCCAAGGTGGAGGGAGCCTTGGGAGATGGTAAACTTCCTGACCCTAGGGCCATTCTAGCTTCCAGCCAGGCTGAGAGATTGGCAGGGGTAAGTGGATTTCCTAGTTCCTTAGTACCTCTAAGCTTCTGTCTAATCCTAGATGCCAAGACTCTGGTAATCAAATTGTATTCAAATATTTTCCTGACTTCGGGGCAGGCATGGTAGCTCACGTCTGTAATCCCAGCACTTTGGGAGGCCGAGACCAGCAGTTCACTTGAGCTGAGGAGTTCGAAACCAGCCTGGGAAACCTAGTGAAACCCTGTCTCTAACAAAAAATACAAAAATTAGCCAGGCGTGGTGGTGTGCACCTGTAGTCCCAGCCACTTGGGAGGCTGAGGCACAAGAATCGCTTGAACCCGGGAGGCAGAGGATGCAGTGAGCCTAGATCTTGCTACTGCACTCCAGCCTGGGGAACAGAGCAAGACCCTGTATCAAAAAAAAAAAAAAAAAAAAATTTCCTGCCCTTAAGCCTTGCCCTTTCCACTGACTCCTGGCTCCTCCCTCTCCCAGACTCCCTGCCCAGGGCTGGGCACACAGTAGGTCGGTGAGTAGGGCCCCCAGCACCACCTAGAGGAGAGGAAACACATGGCCGGGACCTCCCTGCCCTGGCAGTGCCTGCTTATTTTTGCTCTGGCTCAGGGTGTCGGTAGAGCCACTGCCGGCCACCAGAACAGGCAAGAGCTGAAGACTGACAGGTTCTTTCCTGAATGATGGGACATGCAAGGGGAGTCAGCTTAGCAGCTTCTCCTCGTGGCCTTGTGCCGTCTCTGTTCCCATCATAAACACCTCCAAAGTAGGTGGGCACGTGTCCCGGCACCGATTATGTAACTTGTTGCTTCCGAATGTGGGGCCACCCCACTGCTTGGGGTGACAGGTTGCCCATCTGGTTTTTCTAAGCCTTATCCATCAAGTGGTGCAGCCCTGGGCCGAGGTTGGTTCCATGGTGTTCTCCCATGGCTTGGGGCCCCAAACACTGCCCTGACCTCTAACTTGGTATTGGCTCACTCAACTGTGACCTTTGCCGTCCCTTCTGTGGAGGGTGCTCTGACCAGCTCCTGAGTCTCGAGTTTCATCTATTTCAGGGCCTCGACACAGCTGGGCTCACTGATGGGATGGTTATTTTGGAGCTGCTGGCTGCCTGCAGCTGCTCCTGACCCTGAGGGGTGGAGAGGGAGAGAAGACAGACTTGGGCTGGGCGCTGGCCCTAGGGATTCGTTCCGTTTTTAGCTGTTTCCTAGTAGCTTTCGTCCCTCCCCTCCCAATTCTAGCAAGATTTCAATCAAGGCTAAAGGGATCCACTTCCTACCCCCTTCTTCTCTTTGTACATCCTCCACTGTTTCTGCTTCCTTTCTTTATCCTCTCACCTCTACATTTTAGCTGCTGCTTCTTGGTCTTTGGTGATTTCATTCAGTGAATATTTCCTGGGTACCCATCATGACTGATGTGAAGTCCTGCATTAAGGTTCAAAAAGCCCCTGGTCTGAGGACAGGTGTACCTGACTTTTAGTTGAGACTATGCTCAAGCCAAGCAAATACTAATATCTGAAGTTATCGGGTAGCTTCTTGGTGCTGGGGATGGTCCCACTTTACCTCAGCTTTCCAACAACAACTCAAGGCAGGTATTATTACCCCTATTCTCTAGGTGAGCAATTTGAGGCTGGGAGGAAGGTTGTTTACCCAAAAACCATCAGCCAAGTGCTGGGTCAGACATTTAAACCTAGGCCTGATCCAGACCTGGATCACCCAAAGCCCATGCACTTTCTTCTGAATCATGTGGCATTTCACATGCCAATAACAATGGCTTATATTAACCTAATGACTGTGCCAGGTGTCCTATTTAGGTGCCCTGTGTACCTTACTCCTTTTCATCCTCACAGCGTCTCTTCTAAGGGGAGTATTAGATACAGATTTTATGTAAATCAGTAGATGCTGATTTCACTGCTGAAGAGGCCCCAAGAAGTTCAGCTATTTGTAGCCTTGTCTTACAGGAAATGGCAGGGCCAGGATTTGAACCTAGACTGATGACTTCAAATTCATTGCACTTAACTGTGCTCTTGTCCTGCCTACTAGTATATGAATGTTGGTTACTGAAAAAAACCTTATGTACTTTTAGGTTGCATTATTAGAAGTATAGCATATATACCAAGGGAGGTGATGGCCACACTGTGCCTTGAGCTGGTTGGTGCACATCTAGAGTACTGAGTCTGGTTCTGTTCATTGTCTAAGAGGTGGGAAGGTGTGTGGGAAGTCTGAGTATTCCCTGAGAATTGTCTTCAGTACTGGGCTGATAGGCAGCTCAGGAGGTAGTGGGTTAAATACAGGGAGGTAGATTTTGGTTTAAGAGAAGGAAATACTCTTTAAAGACAGATTAACTCCACAGTGGAACAGGTTGCCTGGGAGTTAGCGAGCACCTGGTAGTGTGCATGTTTAAGTAGAAGGGGACGCCTGAAGGGGCAGAGAGACCAGGATAGCTTGCATCCAGTCCCATGAAGAGCTTTGTTCTGAGGGTCTGCCCAGCCCCAGGAGCTCTAGACTGATTGTCCTGAGGTGGTGGTGTGGGCCCAGTGACAGCTGTGTTCCTGGAGCTCTGGCTGGACATATCTGAGCGACTTGATTCCTCTTCTCCCTGCTGTTACTGCCCCTTCCCCTCTCTGTCTCCCACCCTCTGTAGTTCCCAAGGGCCAGTGCCTGGAATCCCGGAGGGGTGTGAGAGCAGGGGCTATTCCCCAGGCTTCAGGTCAGCCCACTGGCTTTCCCCAGCTCTGCACCATTTGTCTCCCACCTCCCCCCTGCACTGGCCCTCCTCGCCTCTGTCTCTCCCATTGTCTTTCCCACCTCCCCCTGCACAGGCCCTCCTGGCTTCTGCCTTTGCCTCTCCACAGCCCCCCAGCCTCTCTGCACCATCACTGTCAGAGTCAATTCCCTGGAATAATCACATTTTCCGGCCGGCTCCCTCCTCCTCGCCAACATGATTCCAGGAAACCCCAATCAGCCAGGCCCCAGGAGGCTTCTCCAGAGCTTTGGGAGGCTTGGGGGGAAGGGCCCATACCCAGAGCTTTCTGGGGGCCAGACAACACAGTTCCGGGAAAGGGTGAAAGAAAAAAGGGAGGTTTAGTGACCATGTCTACATTCAGGTGGAGCTGAATTTTGGCCTCTGCTGTCCCTACCAGAGCAATCCCCCAAGCTTTGCTGTCATACCCGAGAACCCCAGCCATCCTTAACCCAGTTCCTGAAGAGACAGCACAGATTCTCCCTTGGAGAGGTTCAGAGAGAAGGCCTGAAGGAAGGGATCGGGGTCCACGGTGCGGCTTACAGTGGCACCAGGCAAATTTGGAGAGATTGACTCACACAGAAGGGCTTCAATAAACAAGGAGAGTCTGGAAGTGAAGAATGCGGCATTGGGAGTTGGACAGACCTTTTTTTCAATCCTGGATCTGCCACATGGTGGCTGTCATAACGCCGCTGAGCTTTATCTGTAAAACAGGAACACTTCCACAGGCTGCTGCAAGAATGAATTGCAGGGGTAATTCATGGAACATGGTGATTACTTTTATTGCAAGTTATAGGACTCCATAAAGCAGAACATAACACAGCCATTAGAAGAATATGGTGTTGGAAACAGTTATTGGCATGGAGAGGTGTTCAGGTGCTGGGGATAAGACAGAAGGAGCCCAGGAGTTAAATTTTTGAAAATTTTGAAAAAAGCTCCAAGGGTTCTTAGCCTGGAGTCCTTGCCCATGGATGGCTTCATGTAGTTCATGAATGCCGAGAAATTATCTACAGAATTTAGTGAGAATGTGCATTTTTCTGGGGAAATGGGTCATCACATTTTCAATGTCATCACATTTTCAAAGTGATGTAGTACATGTAAAAGGTAAAAAACAAGTGATGTTTATATAGCATGACACAATTTTTGCACTAAAAAAGTTACCAGCTGGGTGTGGTGGCTCACACTTCTAATGTAGTACTTTGGGAGACTGAGGCAGGAGGATCGCTTGAGCCTAGGAGGTGGAGACCAGCCGGGCAACATGGCGAAATCCTGTCTCTACCTAAAAAATACAAAATTAGCTGGGCGCGGTGGTGCATCCCAGCTACTTGGGAGGCTGAGGTGAGAGGATGGCTTGAGCCTGGGAGGCGGAGGTTGCTGTGAGCTGAGCTATCTCCACTGCACTCCAGCCTGGGCCACAGAGCAAGACCCCGTCTCAAAAAAACAAACAAACAAACAAAAAAAAAACAAAGACAAAAACAAAAAAAACACCAAATAAACACACAAAAAAACAAACCAAAAATACAGCCTTTAAAAAGGCTGAAAGGTCATGCATACAGATATTAAAGATGTTTTTCTCTGGGTGGTGGGCTTACAGGCGATTATTTTTTCTTTTTGCTGAACTGAATTTTCTACAAAATACCGTTTTGTATAACTTGTATGATTTTAAAAAGAACGATGAGTTTGATTCCCTATTAAGCCACTTTCAAAAGGATATCTTGGATAGATCTACTTCTCTCAGCCTGTGTCCTGACATGGCAATGGTAGCCTCAAAAGGTAATTGTTAAGGTTAGATGAGACAGTGTACGCAAAGAGGGTGTCTGTGTGTGTTTGCTGGGGGGTGGTTGCTCCCTGGCTTCCCAGGATGTTAGGCCTTCATCACTGTTTGTCAACAGAGTGCTCGGCGCTGTTCTAGGTGCTAGGGATAAGACGGAAGGAGCCCAGGAGTTAAATTTTTGAAAATTTTAAATTATAAGGAGTACACGTTTACTGTAGAAAATGGGGAAGTACACATTTGCATATAGCAAGCACCTGTGAGTATTTGGAAGCACTCACATGGTTTAAGTTTCTGCTTCCCCCCACCTATTCCTCTGTTTAAACAGATGTTCTGCAAGAGCAGTTTCTTGACTGTGCTCGCTAATTTATGTCACAAGTATCGTGTGCGGCATTAGCCATCCGGGATTGTAACGGTGCGCGCGTAGGGACCGGGCAGCGGGGCGCGCCGGGGCCGCCTCCCGGGAGTCCTGCGTGACACCGCCCCGTGTCTCCCGCGCAGATAGCGAGCTGGTGCTCCCAGACTGCCTGCGGCCGCGCTCCTTCACCGCCCTGCGGCGGCCGTCGCTGCGGCGCGAGGCGGACGACGCGCGCCTCTCGGTGAGCCTGTGCGACCTCAACGTGCCGGGCGCGGACAGCGACGAGGCCGCGCCGGCCGCCGGCTGTCCCATTCCGCAGAACTCACTCAACTCGCAACACAGCCGCGCGCTGCCCGCGCAGCTCGACGGCGACCTGCGTTTCCACGCCCTGCGCGCCGGCGCGCACATCCGCATCCTCGACGAGCAGACGGTGGCGCGCGTGGAGCACGGGCGCGACGAGCGCGCGCTCGTCTTCACTAGCCGGCCCGTGCGCGTGGCCGAGACCATCTTCGTCAAGGTCACGCGCTCGGGTGGCGCGCGGCCCGGCGCGCTGTCCTTCGGCGTCACCACGTGCGACCCCGGCACGCTGCGGCCGGCCGACCTGCCCTTCAGCCCTGAGGCCCTGGTGGACCGCAAGGAGTTCTGGGCCGTGTGCCGCGTGCCCGGGCCCCTGCACAGCGGCGACATCCTGGGCCTGGTGGTCAACGCCGACGGCGAGCTGCACCTCAGCCACAATGGCGCGGCCGCCGGCATGCAGCTGTGCGTGGACGCCTCGCAGCCGCTCTGGATGCTTTTCGGCCTGCACGGGACCATCACGCAGATCCGCATCCTCGGTGAGTGCCCGCAACTGCGCCTGGGCGTGTGCCTTTCCTGGAGGCGGGGACGATCCGGGTAGGGGACAAAGGGCGAGCTTCCCTTTCTCCAGGCTCATGATGATGTTGCTAAGGAATCACAGACACCTAAGGTGAGTTCTGGGCGGGACTCAGTCATCTAGTCAGTAGCCCATATATGTCACCTGGGAGACTCACCCGGGGGTGAGACTGGGAAAAGCGCGAATTATTGAGTTTGATGCCCAGAATCGGATCAACCCATAGTCTCACAGATACATAAACAATCCAGAAGCACACAACCCAGTGACCACTTAAAAATGAGAGGAAAAGGCCAGGCGCGGTGGCTCACGCCTGTAATCCCAGCACTTTGGGAGGCCGAGGCGGGCGGATCCACGAGGTCAGGAGATCGAGACCATCCTGGATAACACGGTGAAACCACGTCTCTACCAAAAATACAAAAAATTAGCCGGGCATGGTGGCGGGCGCCTGTAGTCCCAGCTACTCGGGAGGCTGAGGCAGGAGAATGGCGTGAGCCCAGGAGGCGGAGCTTGCAGTGAGCCGAGATCGGGCCACTGCACTCCAGCCTGGGCGACAGAGCGAGACTCCGTATAAAAAAAAAAGAAAAAAGAAAAAAAGGTTTCTCCCAGCAGTTAACTCTTTGAGTCTTGGTTACCATTTCTCCAAAATGGAAATAAAGGTCCTCACCTTTAAGGAAGTTTGTGAGTCCAAATGAGAAAAAGAGGTTGGAATGTCAGTAGTCAGGTGGTGCAGGGTGGTGTCTGATTGGGGGACTCTGGGGAATACCTGAGTAGGCAGCCTTGGTGGAAGTGGGGCAGCAGAGTTCTGGACCTGCCTTTTCTGGGGGGCACAGGGTGTGAAAGGCCTGGGGGATGTGTATTGAGTTAAGAAAAGAAGGGAGGAAGATTCTTTATTGCAAGACTTCTCAGAGCCTTTAATATGAAGTTTGATTAAGGAGACGGTGATGGTGGTTTTGGTGTACAGTTTTTACATACTAATTTGACCAGAAATCTTTTCACAAAGTGTCTCCTGGTACCTCTGTACCCCAGAGTGAGCAAGTATTCATGCTTTCCGAGTGCTGGTCTTTGAACCAGCTCTGTGAGACTGAGCTGGTTTCATTAGACTCACCTGGAGAACCTATTAAAGTGCAGATTCTTGGACCCCACCTCCAGAGATTTTAATTCTGTAGACCTTGGACAGGTTCTGGACATCTGAATTGGTTTTCTTTAGCAAGTATGCTTACCCAAGTTTGGAGACCCCTGGGCCTCACCGCCCCTAGCCTAGACCTCAGCCCAGGAGGCTTGATAGGTAAGATAATGTGTGTAGATGAGTGAGCATGAGGTAGTTACTCTATGAAATTGGCATACTGTGTATAGGCACATGTGAATAAATGAATACACATATGTTAATGTTTGTAATGCTGTTGGTTTGTGAGAGCATGCAAAGTCACATAAAAATCATTGGGGACTTCCAACTCTGGAAGGAGACCAAATGGAGATGGAGTGAAACATAAATAAAAAGGGAATGAAAGGGCCAGGCGTGATGGCTCACATCTGTAATCCCAGCACTTCTGAGAGGCCAAGGCGGATGGATTGCTTGAGGCCAGCAGTTCAAGACCATCCTGGCCAATGTGGCAAATCCCCATTTTTACTAAAATACAAAAAAATTTAGCTGGGTGTGGTGGTGGTGATGCATGCCTGTAAGCCCAGCTACTTGGGAGGCTGAGGCAGGAGAATCGCTTGAACCTGGGAGGTGGAGGCTGCAGTCAGCTGAGATGGCGCCACTGCATTCCAGCTTGGGCAACAGTGAGATTCCGTTTCAAGAAAAGAGGGAGAGAGAGAAAGAGAAACAAAGAAAGCAAGCAAGCAGGCAGATGAATCAGGCTTGGGTGAGAATTCAAGATGGAATAAAAAGAAATTAGGCTGGAATGCCAAAAAAAAAAAAAAAAAAAGAGTCAAGCTGATTTCACTGACCAGGATATACTATTCCTCAGGGCAAGGAAATTACATAAGAGTAAGGTACTTTCTTCCCTCAGCACCATCTAATAATAGCTAAGTAGCTTTCCAGTAAGGCTTCTGTTGCCCAAAGAGGTTTACTAGACTGGAGCAAAGGGGAGGCTTAAAAAAAAAATCCAGATTTCTCCCTTTCAAGAGGGAGATAGGCCAGGGTGGGTGTTGAAGAAGAACCACCCAGAATTCAATAGACATTCAACAGAGTGCTCCTGATCTGTTTGGAAAATTGGGCATCTCAACCAGAAAATTGGTGTTTGAAGATCCTGACTGACTTCAAAGGAATAACTAACCAGTGGCAATGTATGAAGGGTCATTATTAACCTTACAGAGGAATGCTTAGCTTTGTGGCTAGCCTAAGTAAACTAAGAATAGAAGGTTATTTCCTTCACTCATGTGTATCACAAAACATACAGCCAGTTCCATGCTTACTGGTGAAACTTTAGAAATATTCTCATGAAAGTCAGGAATATAATAGAGATGGCTTACAGATGTTCTAAAAATGCTGGCCAATGCAAGAAGGCAAGAAAAGTAAATAGGAGTTGTGAATTCCTGAAAGAAGGAGATGATAATTAACTTGGAAAAATATCAACACAGTAAGAGAAACCCTGTGGGCATCTATTGAATATCCTTAGAAATAATAATATCACTAAATGAATTAGAATTAATAACTACAGATAAAAAAGATCTCTTTGGGCACTTAGGTGTGTGCAGGGCATTATGTTAGGATTTGTGGGAGAGTCACAGGTGAATAAGATTTCCTGTTCTAAGAAAGCTCATGGGCCGGGCATGGTGGCTCACACCTGTAATCTCAGCACTTTGGGAGGCCAGGGTGGGCGGATCACGAGATCAGGAGATTGAGACCACCCTGGCTAACATGGTGAAACCCCATCTCTACTAAAAATACAAAAAAAATTAGCTGGGCATGGTGGCGGGCACCTGTAATCCCAGCTACTCGGGAGGCTGAGGTAGGAGAATGGTGTGAACCCAGGAGGTGGAGCTTGCAGTGAGCCGAGATGGCGCCACTGCACTCCAGCCTGGGCAACAGAGCAAGACTCCTCTCAAAAAATAAAAAAAAAAAAGAAAGCTCATGGTTTTACTGGAGAAACAAAACTGGAGTCCTGCGCACAGAACAAATAATACCCCAGCCTTTGTGGTTTTATAGTCGTGTGTCTGTAGTGCGTGTGTGTGTGTACTTGAGGGAGTAATGTGGTCTGGGGGTAGTCAGGGCGGCCCGGAGGAAGGAGTTTGAGGACAGCCCCCAGAGGCTTCCTGGACAGCCAGCTCTTTGAAGGCAGGGGCTGTTTCCAGCTTTCTGTCTGCACAGGGCCTGGTGCCTGGTAGGTCCTCGGTAAGGATTTGTTGAAGGGAAGAAAGAAGGAAGGAGGGAAAGAGGTAGGCATGGATTGTTAAAAAGGAGAGGAAGGCCAGGCATGGTGGCTGACGCCTGCAATCCCAGCACTTTGGGAGCTGAGGCGGGCAGATCACGAGGTGAGGAGATCGAGACCATCTTGGCCAACATGGTGAAACCCCGTCGCTACTGAAAATACAAAAACATTAGCTGGGTATGGTGGCATGTGCCTGTGATCCCAACTATTCAGGAGGCTGAGGCAGGAGAATCCCTTGAACCTGGGAGGTGGAGATTGCAGTGAGCCGAGGTCATGCCACTGCACTCCAGCCTGGTGACAGAGTGAGACTACGTCTGAAAAAAAAATATATATATATATATATAAAAAAGGAGAGGAAGTGAGTGACAGAAGGAGGAAGGAGGGGAGGAGAGAATCTATGATCAGAACAAGGTGGGAAAGGGTGAAGGCAAAGGCATTGCAGAGGTGCCATGCAGAAAAGGTGGGTGATATCTGGGGACAGTGGTGAAGAGTGCAGGGCTCTGAACAGGAGGGTGAGGTTGCGGGGCAGGGGAGATGGTAACGTACATGCTCCGGCCCAGGAAGCTTTGCAGAAAGCATACATGGGGAGGAGCGGAGGTAGGTGCCAGGCAGGGGCCTAGTTTGGAGCTGCTGTTTTAGCAAGAAGCAAGCAGGATGTGGCCTTCCAGTTCATAGGTGAGAACAGAGGCCAGGCTGGATGCTGACGGGGGTCAAAGTCTTTAGCTGATTAGCTACATTCCACGGCAATAATATCAAATGATCCTCTGCACCAGCCTGCAAAATCCCGCTCTCGGCCCTGTGGCTGGTCTGTGTGGTCAAGCCTGGGAACCCACTGTGAGAGATGGAGCTTTCTCCAGTTTGGCCTGGACAGGCAGCTAGCGTGTCCTTCCCTCCCTCCCCTTTCACAGGCTCCACCATCCTGGCTGAGCGTGGTATCCCATCACTCCCCTGCTCCCCTGCCTCCACGCCAACCTCGCCCAGTGCCCTGGGCAGCCGCCTCTCTGACCCCTTGCTCAGCACGTGCAGCTCTGGCCCTCTGGGTAGCTCTGCTGGCGGTAAGTAGGCTGGCTTCTCTGTTCCATGGTGACTGTGTGGGACTGTGGCAAGGATGCGGCCTTTGTGTCTGGGCTGGGAGTGGAGAGGAGCCGGAGCTGGGCTCAGTGAACCTTTGTTGTGGGGTGATTTCTGGGGTCATCCCCTTCTGTCCCCTAGCTCGGCAGTGCCAAAGGGTAGCTTAGGAGGGACCTACCTTAAACGATTCGGGACCCTTTCCTTTCTCCATCTTGCCGTATTTTCTCTCACTGCCTCCTAGCTACTCTCCCCTCATCTGGGGGTGGAGTGGGTCAGAAGTGGGGTTGCTCAGAGCTCAGCCTCTTCCCTTGTGCCCTGGAAGTTGGGTTGTCAGGGTGAACAGGCAGATCCTGATAAATGGAGGGGGACACGAGGCCGGGGAGCTCTCTTCCCATGAATCCAGTGCCAGGTTGGGCCATGTCTCCTCCTGACTGGTGCCCCCTTGTCCTCAGGGACAGCCCCCAACTCGCCAGTGAGCCTGCCTGAGTCGCCAGTGACCCCAGGTCTGGGCCAGTGGAGCGATGAGTGCACCATTTGCTATGAACACGCGGTGGACACGGTCATCTACACATGTGGCCACATGTGCCTCTGCTACGCCTGTGGCCTGCGCCTCAAGAAGGCTCTGCACGCCTGCTGCCCCATCTGCCGCCGCCCCATCAAGGACATCATCAAGACCTACCGCAGCTCCTAGCCCATTGCGGTGGCCCACCCCGCACACCCATCTCCTCGGGCTTCAGCCCAGCCCCAGCTGAGGAACAAGCCAGTGGGGCCCCTTCTCTTCCTCATTTTGGAAACTTTTCCTCCTCCATTAAACATGGGAAACTGAGGCCCTTGAAGGTTTGGGGAGAGGGGGGTATCAGGCAGGGAGGGGGCAGAGGCAAATCGCCAGGCAGAAGGAGGGGAGGAGAGGAGGCCGCCCTCTCCCTGTCTCTCCCTTCTCTGCACCCAGCTCTTCTCTGCATGCTGAGGGCAATTGGGATCTCAGCCTGCCCTAATCTGTCCCCATCTGGGCAGGTTTCTAGGAGGTGTCTGTAGTCCATGTGGCACCTTTGTGAGATTAGAAAACTTGTACCTTCCTCTGGGCAGCTGCAGCCCTGAGCCAGGGCATGTGGTCTGGCTAGTGCAGTGTGGACTGAATTTTAGGCTCATTTGCCCCCTCAGCCATCTGCCCTTGAGGAGTGTACAGCCTGCTCAACAACCGCCCTGGGCAGGCCGCTCCTGAGCTGCTGTCTCCCTCTCTGACCTATGCCTACTTTCTCTTTCCTCGTTCCCTGCCCAATGGGCATGGCAGCTGGGGGTGAGAGGCTGGTGGATGCCTCCTGTCCTGGGCAGCCTGCAGCCTCATGCCATGTCTCTCTCCCACTGCCCGATGGGCACATGGACAGGCTGCAGAGGGCTCCAGGTTCTGGGCCCCTGGCTGAGAAGGGGAGGACCCTGTCCTGGCTGTAGCCTTCCTGCCCCAATCATCTCGCTGGATGCCGCTGCCCAGGGGTAGCCCTTCGGTATGGGCTGGGGAAAAGGGTTGGTCTTCTGCCATGGCCCCTGAGAACAGGTTTGCAGCTACCCTCTCAGACCTTTTCCCCACATCTTGTGCTGTCCAGGGCCTGGGCTGATAGAGCCTGCGGCAGGCCTGGTATGGGCCAGGGCCCTGGGTGGGGAGGTGTGCGTTCCCTGGGCCAAGACCAGCCCTTTTCCTCAGTTTAATTAATTTATTTATTTGGTTTGTGGTTTGGGTTTTTTTTTTTTTTTGGTTTGTAGGTGAGTTCCCATCCTCTGGGCCCCTAGAAATACTGCCTTTGTATATGGGGTACCTGGGAAAGGGTGCGGCTGAGGCAGTCATCACTCAGTATCTTCCCCCGACTCCAGCCACAAAGCTCATACCCAGCCCTGCCAATCATGAATTGGAACTCCATAAGGAGGAGCTAAATTGGGAGGCCTTTTGGCAAACAGTGTCCATTTTACAGAGAGGCAAACCGATCCTCCTTAGTGCCGTGGGGCTGGTGGTCACCCAGAGCCACAGAGCACCCTTCCTCCTGAGCCAGAGCTGGGTGATCATGGTTGACTCAGGTACGTCAGGTGGCCCAGGAGGTCCCCCGTCCATAAGGACATCAAACTTCCAGGAGGGCTAGTGTTCCCAGTGTGGGCCAGGAACAGGACAGGGGGACCTTGTGATGGCAGGACAGGGAGCCTGTTCGTAGGGAAGATGAGGCAGGGGCTGCCTCTCACACCTCCAGGTTCTCATTCTAAGTTCTGGGGAGGGAGCGCCCCCACCTGCTGAGGTTGGTCCTCTCAGCCCTGCCTGCCCTGGCCTGGGCTCTCCCAGCCTCCCAGCCCTCTGCCCCCTCAGATGGCTTTTTGTTTTTGTTTTTTTGCATCCATCAGAGACTGCTCCTCTGTGTGGCAGGCAGGGCATGGGTTTTAGTCCTGGCCACTAACCAGCTGTGTGTCCCTGGCTGAGTCGTAGCCCCCTGGAGCCCCGGCTTCTACTTTTGCAAAATGGTGGTTTGGGGAGAGAGGGGCAGGCTTTCTGTGTGACTGTCAGGAGTTCTTCCGTGAGGGCTGCCATGGGGTGGTGTGCCAGGACCTCAGGCTGGGCCTTTGTGGAAGTCACCGTCCCACTATGGGTCTCCACTACCCAGTCACTGACCATGGGAGACCCCTTTTGTGGGAGGGAGCGGGGGCTGGCTAGCGGGCCCCCCAGCCAGGGATCCCAGAGGCTAAGGGTTGGGGAGAGGAAGCCATCATCTCATTACCTCTGTCAGTGCAGGGGTGGCTGCTGCTTCCCTTGTGCACTCGGGTCGCTGTGATTGTGAATAAAGGTGATTTCGTACCAGCCTGAGGGCTGTGCTGTGCGCGGAGCACTGGGGAAGGAGGGCCAGCGTGTGTGTGCACATGTGGGGGCAGGCTGGGGTGTGGGAGGGCTGGTGTCCTGGGTACTAGGGGAGTCATCAGGAGGTGTGGCCCTTCCCTCAGGGTTAATTGCAGGCCTCTGAGGCTTCAAGGTTGGCTGGGACAATCAGGGAAGACTCCCTGGAGTCAGGGGCTGGAGTGTGACTTGGGGCTAGAATGCCAGGTGAGCCTTGTAAATTGGGAGAGGCCACTGCATCTGTGAGGAGCAGGGTGTGGTGGGAAAGGTGCCCTGGGATTCCACGAGGAAGCTTGGCTTTCCGTTAAGGCTGAGCAGGGCTCAAATCTGCTGCTTGTGGGGGGGTGCGCAGTGCCACCTAGGGGTTAATGGGAGGATGACAAGTGGTCGACTCAGGTCATCAGGGGCTGTGCTCTGAGCTCCCCAGGAACGAGGCTTCCACCCCTCTCCCCAGGCTCAGACCCCCACAGCTGGAGGGAGCTCAGCTGTGTTCCCACTGGTGGGTGCAGAGGCCTATACCAAATGGGTGGTGCCACTGAGGAGAAAAGGGAAGCCTCTGGATAGAGTCCTTTAAAGAAGTGTTCTAGGTGCGCCGAGTGAGCTGAGTGGTGGGGAAGGCTGAGGGGAGAGGGGTGGTGGGGAGGAGGCAGCCAGACTGGCCCCAAGGCCTAGGCACAGTGTTGGAATTGAGCTCGTTTGGCAGCGCCAGGCCTCAGAGGCGTGTGGGATACCTGCCTGCCCATCCTATCCCCGGGAGGATGCTCAGGCTACCCAGCCTCTGCATGGCCTTGCACAGCCATGGCCTGTTCCTACCATCAGGGCTACCCGGTCCTGCTTACTGGGGTCCAGCAAAAGCAGTAGAGGGTCGGGGGCCGTGCTAAAGGGGCAGCTAGGCCTGCTGGATGTGGGTCCTTGGCCCCAAGATCTGCATCTTTCAAAGCCTTGGCCATTGCCCAGAAAGCCTCCCAAAATGGGGAAGAGGCTGGAGGAGCTTGACCATGATTCTCAGCAAGAGTGAGAGCTGGCTCATGTCTGTAATCCCAGCACTTTGGGAGGCTGAGGCAGAAGGACTGCTCGAGCCCAGGAGCTTGAGACCAGCCCTGGCAACATAGCAAGAACCTGTCTCTACAAATAATAGAAAAATCATCTGGGCATGGTGGTGCGCCTATAGTCCCAACTACTCGGGAGGCTGAGGTGGGAGGATTTCTTGAGTCCGGGAGGTTGAGGTTTCAGTGACCTATGATCATGCTACTGCACTCCAGCCTGGGTAACACGGTGAGACCCTGTTTTAAAAAAAAAAAAAAAAAAAGCGAGAGCTTACCTACCTGCCCCCACCCTCCAGTGTCCTTTCTTTCAGAGGGCCCTGGGATCCTGGAGTCCACCTTGCAATTTGAGATAATGGGACATCTGCTATTCAGCTGGATGGGTTTTTTTTGGTGACAGGGAGAATTAAGAGGTGATTCTGTTTGGTTAAAAAGGCCCAAAACTTTATTTAGTTTTCAGGGAAATATAAGATGCATGTAAACATAAACAAAATACAAAACAAAACCCAAATCTTAGTCTAGAAGCATGCCAAGACAGAGCATTTTCTGCAGACCAAAGAGTCCTGTCAAAGTGATAAGGGACACCTGGAAAGTGGCAGGCCAAGGGGCTGGTCCCTTCCCCAAGGGCACTGCATTTTTGTGATGAGATTAAAAACAAACCAACTCCACTATTAAAAATGTTAGAAACATGGAGATCGTTTAGCACCACCATTGATTCTGGAAATATTTCAGCACTCAAATTGACTGCAGTGAGTTTAATGTCCTTTCTCCAGTTTCTCTGCTGAGGAGGAAAGAAGGAAAACCTGGAGGAAGGGCTCCTCCTGACCCCACAGAGCCCACTAAGAGCTGGGAGGGGAATTCCATGAGGAATTCTCCAAGGTTCTGGAGCTCCAGAGACGTCCACCAGTCCCCACCCAGCCATGCAGTCCATATGCTCACGCTTCAGGGATTACTGAAGTCTGCCTTGCCCCGGAGTCACTTCCTGCAGACCTCTGAGTACCTGGCCGGGAAACCCATTTCCCATCCTGTGTCCTGGATTTAAAGAAAACCTGTTGCAGATAATGAGTTGTAAATTCAAGAAGGGTGGCTGTTTTGCTGTTCTCTCTCTGCAGTAAACTCATATGGGGAGTGTGCCTTGGTTATAAGGCACTGCAAAACGGCAGGGTATATCCATGGATGAATGTTCATCATACCCAGTCTAATTCATACCAGGTGGCAGGCTCAGCAAACTGAACCACCACAGGTGTCAGAGATACTTGAGAATGACCGGTACCAACAGGATGACAAAGGAGGTTGCCTTCCTCCCAGATGTGCCCAATAGAGTCTGAACCCTGGTTCTAATTTGTGGAGGTGGGTCCCTACTGTATGACCCATTGTGGTCACTGGTCTTTGAGCTATACAACTTGAGAGGCTAGCTTTGGATTGGACAGTCAAAGGGAAGTGGGCAAAACCAGCTGAGAACCGGGAGCTGGATGCATGTATTCTGGAATCAGGGCCTGCAAACTCCAAGATTGGTTTGTGGCTGGTGACTTCCCCTCTCTGCTAAGTAAATCAGTGACCATTCATTGAGAACCGATGGGGACCCAGCATGTGGCCCAATGAGTGGCAGTTTTTTTCTAGCCAGCTTCTGTGGCCAAATTTGGAGGATTTTCCAACCTGCTGTGGCTGGACCCTTGGGTGTTGAATCACTAAATTCCCTTTCTACCTGCTCTCTTCTTCCTGAAACACTCAGAGCTGACTTCTTCCTTCTTTCTAATCAACAAAGACAAAACTCCAAACCCCTTTTCAACCTTCACACAACATTTCTTTCTAGAAGACATCCTCTTCTGGAAGCCGCCTTTCCTAGTGAAGGGCAGTAGGCCCCAGCTACCCCAAACATGCACACGCTCTTCTCACCAACGTGCCTCTCACTTGCCTCTAACGTGCTCAAGCCTTCCTTTTGCTCTAAATAATTCTTCCTCCCTCCCTCCCTTTTTCTCTTTCACCTCTTGAGGTTCAGCTTATTGGCCAGGAGGGAACTGGGAGCAAGGCAGGGACCTTCAGTGCAGGGATCCCCATTCTCTAAGGCCACTGAGTTCTAGGACTGCAGTAGGAGAGGGTGTTGATTGTCAAAGTTAATTGCAAACTTGAGATTTTAAAAAGACAGGATTGGGGAAGGGGGATTGCGTGCTAATCCCAACCTTATAGACAGGCTGGGATCAAGGCCTTGGAAGGTAGAGCCCTCCACCCAGTCTGTAAGCACCAGTGTGCCCACCTTATGGCCTGGGGACCCAGGTTTGCAGGAGAGAAGTTAACAGTGGGGCTGTTTTCCCCCAAAGCCGTGGGTCACACTGCTGTCTTCTCACTGGCTCTGATCATGCACCTTGGGAACCACAGAGACATGAGACTGCACCAAACAGGGATGATGGTTTAGCCAGAAACTCATGAAGGTCTAGCAGAGCCCTCCACACTTCCCAGGAAGTGTTCAGTCTGGCCCTGCAGTTGGGACTAAACTTATATGCACCTGCAGGTCTTGTTGGGTGCACCAAGAGCAAGTTCTCACCCCGACCACCTGACCCACCCTCTGAAACAAGGATGAAGGGACTGGCAGCTTTTATTATAAGGAGCTTCTCATACCCATGGCATGGCTGAGGGGTGGGAGTCAGCCTGCTCGATGACACATCTGTAGGGGTGACCTAACTGAACCAACCCAGTGTTTGCATACCCAGTGGCATCTCTTTTGCACATCTTCATTTTGGAGCCTGGGATGACTGCCTAGGCCGCTTATGCTAGACCTGTTAATGCCAGTGTGAAATTTCCAACTACTTAATAAAATAACTACAAAAAGAAAAAAAAAAAAGACACATTGCACTCTCCAGCCAGAATGATGTGTGTGAATGACACACACACTTGCTGCCAGAAGCTGTGAGTCCCTTGGGACCTGCCCATTGCCAAGGACTTGTTCAATGGAGACAGCTTTGCCTGGTTTTTTTTTTTTTCTCTAACCCCATGTTATTTAGTTCAAGTGGGATGTTACCAACACTTGCGTACACACACATGCATTCGTACACCACACACACACGCACACGCACACATTCTCGACACATGGCCCTCAAAAAAGTGAGGGAATCTTAATTATTTAGCAATGTGGACAGTTCTCTTCCCAGAGAGCTCTGCATTGAGATTCTCAAAGACTGAATATCTAGATGGATATAAGCCAAGGGAGAGTCCCGCACAGGGCACAGTCCCACTCCGGGGCACAGAGATCCGTGTCTGTGCAGAAATTCACCAAATGGGGGTTGGAGCAGCAAGCATACAGTACTGGAGGTGGAGGGAACAAGCCACAGGGACGTCCCTGTCACCTTGAGGGGCAGAGCTCTGAGGCTCAAACCCAGAGGAAACTTCCCATTCTGCTGCTTTCTCTACTGGTGCTGAGGAAGGAGGCCAGATTGGTACTTGTTGTGGGAAGTTCTGTCTACAGAGAAACTTGAATAGACCCCCGACTCTTCCTGGAGCAGAATTTGTACGGACTGTCTGGGTGCGGAGCACAGGCAGGGCTCACTCCTCAGGCTGAAGTCGCTGAGATCAATGGACAGCCCAGGCTGCCCATTGGTGTCTCACTAGGGTGTGCACGGATCAGGGTTCTCACATCCCCCCCAAGATTTGGTGACGTCTAGGCTTCGTGCCTAGAAACTGAACTGAGGGCACCCAGTTTTAGAAAGATTCAAACATTACACCAGAAGGATCACAGCTCCAAACATCAGGACACTGGGGTGAGAGAGGGCTGCTGGGAGTCATTTTTAGGCCAGGGCTGAGCAGCTGGCTGCACCACAACAGAAATCAAAACAAGGAACAGTTCCTGAGGGCCTGACTCTGCTCCAGGGCTGGGGCCCCAGAGGTCAAGGGCCCCATGCCTGAATCCCTTTCTGCTGGGTGGATCTGGCAGGGACCCCATCATCTTCCCAAGGAAGGGGGAGAGGAGAACGCTACCAGATCAAACTCCACCAACCCACCCACCTGTTCCACAGCTAGGATTCCTTCAGCAGCTCGCTCCCTGCCTCTTGCTGCCTGAGCACCACTGGTATTCCCTCCATTGTCCCCAATGAGCCTTGGCATCCATCTTGGTAATATTGCACTTTTCCTGTCTCTCAGATTGTTTCCATTTTTGATTGAGAATGCAAGGTATTTGGAGGGGGTAGGGGAAGTGAGTAACCTTAAAGAAATAATATATTAGTTAAATACAATAACAGGAAAAATAGGGGTTATTTTTATCTTTTTCCCCCTGAAAACAAAAACTACCAAACCAAGGTCTAAACTTAAATAGTCCTATACCTATTCTGCAAACACTAGTAATAGGAAAATAATGCCTGACTGAAATTCCCTTGTCTTTTTTCCTTAGATGATAAAAGTAGTAACATGCCTTGCTGGGGAAAGCAATGGATATAAATGCCTGTAAAATATGCTGCTCTAACATCTGAAAGTGATTACAATGATTCTATATAATGCCTTCGTCAAGATGGAAAATCAAGGAGGAAGAAAGAGAAACCTTTGGGGCCAGGCTGGGGGTAGACGGGGCTGAGGCCTGGCAAGACAGCCGGTCTACAGCCACTGGATGTAGGGGAAACCCACAGGGCGTGGGGCACACCTGCTGCTCAGGGTTGCCCCTTTCCAGCTCTCTCTCACTGCCCCCAGAGTCCCATGGCCTGGTGAGAATAGTGAGGAGGAGAGAGGCAACACAGCCAGGCCTGCTGTCACAAAGAGGGATGAGGTGGGAGGAGATGACATTTTTCCCCCCCTGAAATATAAGAAAAAGGTCTTGAAATGGAAAGGAAAACAAAGCACCAAATGCTGCATCTTCGGGCATTATATGAACCTCAATAATGACCTCAGAAGGGCTCATTATGGTTAAAGTTGCAGTATACAGCAATACAGTGTCATTTCACATTTTCAATCGCAACTCATGGGAAACTAGGTTTGGACACTGCGGAGATTTTGTTTTTCTTTTTCCTTTTTTAGTCCGATCTGGTTTTCCTCCAGATGGGTCAGAGCCCTAGGCCCCCTCCCTCCTCTGCCTGCTGCCGGCAGTATCCTTCAGCATCACAAAGCAGCTCAGTAGCTCTAGGGAAAGGCCCTCTTGCCCTGGCTAGGGCTAGGAGTCCAGGGGCACAAGGCCTGGTATCCCCTGGCCATGTCTGAGAAGGACTGGCATGCACCCTTCTTGCTTCAAGTATTAATATTCTCTTTGGGTTTGCAGCGTTTTTGCTGTGAGTTAGGGGGTGAGGGGGCGAGGTGCGAAGACTGGGGCATGGCAATCCCTGTTCACTGCCCAAATCTACATGCTGTCACCAGGTGGCAGCATTCCCCACTTTTCCTGGATGCCTGAGCAACTCCCAGCCATCCTTGGGGCTGGATGTCACAATGTAAACATGACCACACGATAAACTATAATGGCGGTGAAGAGGAGCACGGAATTAATGTAGTGGGGAGATCTGCCATTAACTAGCTGTGGGATTTTGGAAAAGTCATTTCCTGTCCTTGGGCCGCAGTAACAGGAAGGGATGGGATAGAATGACCTCTGAGGTCTCTTTCAGTTCTGCCTTTTAATGACTATCACTTACAGCACTGGGGATCAAGGAGAGGAGGTCCTTGGGGGAGCTGGGAGGATGTGGGGGGCAGTGCAGGTGGTGGGGAAGGGCAGGAAAGGCAGGCTTTGGGGAGCACTGTGGTCCAGTCCAACTGAGATGCTCTGTGCTCGGCAGACACGCTCTGCACTCCCTCCTGGCCTGGCTGGCGCACTAGTGACTGAACTGGCTCAGTGCAGACATCTGAGGAGCGAGGCTGCAGGGCCCTCCCCCTGGAAGATAGCTACATTGAAGGTTCTTTACCTGACAGTCACTCTACTTTTAAATTTTATTTTAAATAGTCATAAATTACTTTTTTTCTCTTAATAAATATGTGCTGTTTAAAAATGAGAAAAGTATATACTGCATCTTTAAGTAATGCACTTTGCTCTCTGGGTTTTTTCCATTCTACCTTATTTAAAGTGCATTAATTAAAAAATAATGAACCACTTCTTTATCATTATTGTTCAAATAAGTACAAATAATATTAATATGAAGACACTAAACACTACCATTAGTACTGCAATCTAGCAGATTAACTCAACATCCTGCTCTATTTAATACTGTCCAGCAGAAGAAAATAACTAATTTCAATTTTAAACAAACTCACAAAACAAAAGGAAACAAAACAGTCTCACCACAGGCCTTCAACAAAGAACACGAGCCATTTGCTCTAGCTGCCAGGTATCAGTGTATGGCGAAGGACAGGGGCTCGGGGTTGCCCAGGCAAGGCCTCTGGGATGGGGTGTGGTAGGGTAGGGGTGGGGGTGGGTTTTGAAGGCACTGAGACGCTGGGTCCCATGCTGCCCTGCCTGGGTGGGGAGTAGGGTGAGGGAGGGCCTTTCCTCCTCTATAGAAAACACGAACCCCCAGTCCAGGGACCCTGGCAGCTGAATCGGTGGCTGTGAGGCCCGATCTGTCCAAAATCAAAGGCACGTGTGGAAATCCACTCCCAGCGAAGGGGGAGTCCTTGGGGGAAGCCGGCTAGGCTTCTGGAGGGTCCCCTCTGAAATGTCAACAATTGAAAAACACAACCCAAAGGTGACAGAGGACCTGCAGGGAACTTTATTCTCTTACTTCTGTCTTCACTGGGGCACTGCCCCTCGGGAAGACCAGGTTGGCTCCTGGCACAGGGATCCTCCATCTTCTTGGGCACCTGTGGCATTGCCAGCAGGCCAGAGGGGGTGGCTGGCGGTGCTGGCTCCAGTCTGACCCAAGGGGCCAGCCGGGTCCCCTCTGCCCATAGTGGGGGCAATGGCTGCTTCTCCACGCTTCATACGTAAGGCTTCCAGCCCTGCCCAGCTGGGGAACACATGCAGAATGGCGGTCACCCAGCAGACTGGGAGCTGCCTTCTCTCCAAAAGTCTGACTCCTGAACACCCTCCTCCTTCCTGGGGAGGGTTTTTGCCCCTCTGAGGTTGTGCAGGAACCAGAAGAACAGTTTCTCTGCTTCATCATGTCTGCAACCTGGGGCTTGCCTAGCCCCCAATTTTTCTGGCAGGCGCCAAGCTCCAGCACAGTCCACACAGTGGAAACCAAATGAAACAACTTTGGCTTGTGGAGGGGGAAGAATGTGAAACAAAAACAAAAGCAAAATCACCCGCCCACAAGATACAACAGAAACCCCATCCACTACCCATCCCCTTCCCGTGTGAGGCCGACCACCCAGGCCCCCAAACAACCCCTAAAATAAGACACAAACCAAAGGCCTGACATATAAGCCCCAAATCAACAAACCTCTCCCGAAACATGCAAAGGAACTGCCCGCCCGGAAATACCCAAAATAGTCTGTGCAGATTATGAAGAGACCGGTGGCTTCGCCCACCCTCTGTAAACTCTGGTACTGTGTCCTCCATGGGGTGCCCCGCAGAGAGCGGGCTCTCTTCTCAAGGCCAAGACAGTGACAGCTATGGAAGATGGTCCTTGCTGGCACCTGGGAACTGCTTTTTCTTCAACTAACAGTGACAGTGACCTGGCCCAGGAGCAGGCTTGAGCTCACAAGACACCCCCAAGCCCCAAAGCCAGTGGTGGCTTCTAATGTACCCACCTGTGGTATGCAGTGGCAATGCCTGGGAAACCAGCACAGTTCACAAATACAGCTTAGGACAATAGCAGGGCTACCTGGAGTGGCACGATGCCAGCAACCAAAACTGGGCCAAGCAGGGGCAAGACACTGGAGGCCCCCATGACCACGTCTTTTCCAGATCTGTAGCAAAGGCACAACTGGGGTCTCCCACATGGCCTGTCCCAAATGGCATGTAATCCATTGGTGAAGTCCCCATGGTGCACAGGGGATCTCAGCTTTCTTGGCCCTGGGTCCCAGGTCTGGGACTCCCTGGTCCATTCCCTTACTTACTCAGTGTGGGCACCCCCATCCTCTACTTTCCAGCTGTGGGATGGCTTGGACGGGGGGCATCTTTGAGGTCACCCATTCTGTAGGGTTGAATGTTGTCCACCCCCCACCCCTCCCGTTTTTTCCTTTCCCTTTTGTTCGTCTCACCGCTCATCCAGTGGGCGGCCAGAGAGGCACACTGAGGCTGCAAGAACCCAGGCCCTCTGCTAGTTCTTTTTCTCAAGGTAGTTGGAAGGCACCCAGCCTTTGAAGGGCTTCACACCATCCAGGATCTGGCAGTACCACCAGCCATTAGGGTTCCTCTCCAGAACCTCCATGGACACTCCCTCCTGGAAGCCTGCTGTCTCCTCATCCCCCTCGTAGTCCGCGATAGAGACATACACGTCTTTGAGGTTATTGTGGATGAACTGAGACTTCTCAATGGGCTTGGGGCGCACGGGGGACACGGGGATGCCGTTGCGCTGGGCGGGCAGCAGGGGTGAGTCTGAACCCTGGCTGGCGGCCCGTTCGGCCAGGCGGCCCTTGGCCTCGGCAGCAGCGGAGCGAGCAGTGCTAAAGGAGGAGTTCCGTCGGACGCCTCGGAGGCCATCGGTGGCCGTGAGTGACTCATTCCTCCGCAGGGCGCAGGACAGGTTGTTGTCCTTGGGTGGTGGGGACACAAACACCGACTGGGGCCTGACCGCCACCTGCCGCACCCCGTTCCTCATCTTCACTGCTGGAGTGCCTGAGGTCTTGCCAAAGCCCCCGGGAGGTTTGGAGGGGATGGGGGGCGTGGCCTTCTTGCTCTGGTTGACGGTGTTCAGCGCTTGGACGCGCCTCTCGATCTTCTCCAGGCTGTCTGACTTGCCTTCATTCTGCCTGCCCTTGGCGGGCACTGCGTCCAGCTCTTTGCCAGAGGGGTCAGGTTGCTCATTCTCATCCAGCACCAAATAGTGGGAAGGAGCCCAGCCCTCCAGCTCCCCAAACCTCACGTACCACCACCCGCTCTCCTGCTTCTCTAGCACCTGCACCTCCACGCCTGCGGGGAAGCTGATCTCTGAGTCCTGGACCTTCTGGTAGGCACTGCATGTCATGTACGAGGTGGCTGGCCCTTCCCATTCCTTCTTGGTGGGACACGGGGGAGTGGTGGCCGGGAGGGTGATGAGGTCAGATGAGCCTCGCCTAGACCCCTCACCGGGAGCCTCGGAGGCCGTCTGCGGGGGTAGCTCTGAATCCTCACTCTTGGAGCCCTTGAGCCCTCCGCGGAGCTGGCCCGTGGGTCTCAGCTGGCGCCGTAAAGTGCTGATGTCCATCTTCTCTTGGCTCTGTGACTCTGCTCGGTTCAGGAACGGCTTGGGCCGGACCGATGGCTTGGCCCGGGCACAGGAGGTCAGCCCAGCATTCACATCAGCATCCTTCTTTGCCCTGACCTTGGGAGTGCCGCGGATGCCTGCGTCCGAAGCAGAGCGGGGCTTCAGGTCGCCACTGGTTTTGGACAAGGAAGAGGAGGAGGAGGAAGAGGAGGAGCAGCAAGTGGTGTTGATGGTGATGGATGAGGAAAAGGAGGCTGAGGAGTGGTTCTTCCCCAGTTCTGCCTGGGCATTCTTCTCTGCCTTGAGCTTTAGGAGTGATGATGACTTGGGGGAGGCTGATTTGGGGGAGTTTTTCCTGGCCAGGGACAGCGAGGAGCTGCCTGGGGAGTCACTGTCCCCAGAGGAGCCTCTGGCTGACAGGGTGTCCTCTGCATATGGCCGGAAGCCCTCATTCTCATAGATGGTCTCCTCTTCCAGGGCCACGTCCTCAGAAGACTCACCCACCTTGAAGCGGGCCCGCTGCAGAGAAGAGGCCGGCGAGGGCCGGTGGGGCTGGGCAGGCCGCCTCTCCCCTGAGGCTCTGTCCTCCACGGGCTCCTCGCTCAGCTCGGGCTCTGAGTCAAAGCCGAATGCAGGGATGTCATACTCAGGTTCCTCATACTTGAGCTTCCGTGGGGAGTCCTGGCTCTCACTGGCCCCCGTAGGGCCCTCCTCAGCCTCCTTGGGCTTGCTGGGGGGCGCTGGCGGGGGCACCTTGGGCCGGGTCAGCGTGCTTGTGCGGCGGCTCAGGTTGGGCTTCTTGCGCTTATCGATGTATGATGCGGGGGCCCAGCCCTCCTTCTCACCGATCTGCACGTACCACCAGCCGCCTGAGTTCTTATCAATGACCTGGGGGACGAGTGCAGACAAGCCAGTGATTTGGGAGCATCTGGGACCCTATGACATCCCAAGGTAGGAGTAATATACTTTGGCTCTGGGATAAATTATCTCCATTATACAGATAATAAACCGAGCCACTGAGTAAGTGGCCCAAGACCCAACATAGTAAATAATGCACCAGAATTCAAACCTAGGTCTCTGTCATCTCATGATTGGTGGGTTCCCGCTTGCCAAGTTCCCTCCCTGGTCCTCTACGTCTGTGTTAACAGCCAGGTTGAGCTGGCCCACTCCTCCTCCCCATAAACTGCACTCTTCTGAGTCCCTACCCTGCCAGTACACTAAGGACACGTATGAAGAAAACACTGCCCTTTGCTGCCCCTTCCCTCCTCATACCCTCGATGTTGCTAGGTCCTCCCTTGGAGGTCCTTGAAAGGGTCTCTAGGGTCAGAAGAGAATGGGAAGATGCAGATGAAGTGACCTGGGAGGTACAGGCCTGAGGCCAGAGCCTCTCTGCAGAGCCTCTCCCCAGGGTCCATCCCCTGTGGCTATTTTACTGGAATCCCACTGAAATCCCACTAGCTGAAGAGATTTCTTTGGGTTGAATGGTTTCCTGTAGGAAGGGCAGGGGGCTTTCAGTCATTTCCATGTTAGTATAAACTGGTTTAAGGAGCTTCTTCCTTAACTTTGGAGATCAACCAATGGCCAAAAGTGTGGTTGCTGGTTGTGCTGGGGTCCATTTGGACTGGGGAACATAAAGGGCACATAATTGGGGATTGTGGGATGCTCCTGGAGCAAAAGGTCCTGGGGTGGGGAAGGAGTAGTGTGAAAACACTGGCAACTTGGGAAGAGGGCCAAGGACGGAGGGAAAGGTGGAGAATGCAAAGGTAAGAAGAGATCAGTTCTCTGCATCCCCCACCAAAAGAGAAAGATTTTCTCCTTCTTTGGGTCCTACATTCTGTCCTTCACCGTGCCCCAGCCCTGCACTTACAGTTCAAGCACAGGGGGCTCTTGAGCCTGACAGTTCTGCCACATTGTGCTCTTTACAGACTCCTGGAAATCTCAGCACTGAGAATGATTTTTCTTGAAAATTTAGTTCCAAGTTCCAGGCATGTGATTTAAAACATTCACACTGGAAATGTCACCGCTTTAGAGGCAGAGACTGCCCAATGAATCTGACAGGTTCACTTGTATTAGATGGAGTTAACTCAATTACTACACAAAGCCACTCAGACAACTGACTGAGTTACAGCTCTTCTCTGCTGCTGGGAATGCCATGCTAAGCCCCAGCCACAAAACAGAGTGGCATGAATGCTGGAAGACAGGCTGCGGGGAGCGTCCCAGGATCTATCACCCCATTTTGCAGAGAGAAATGCTTAAAGTTGGGGGTGGCAGATGGGAGAAGTGACTGCATCAAAGGCCAAGGGTCATGTGGTGTGGACTTGGCCAGAGCCCAGGTCCCCAGTATCTCAGTCTACCTGCCTGGTCCACATCCTCCTAACAACACTTCCTAATGGTGGGTACTGCAGGATACTGGCCCCGAGGTGTTCCTAGGAGAGAAAGCTTGTGGGACGGGCAATGCTGCCTATTCTAGACCCCTTGTAGATGACACTCCCAGTGACATTCTTGTATCCTAGGCTCTGGGAACATTTAAAACAACAAATGGGTTGGATTTTGTTTAATCCACCGTCCTGCAAGCTCATTTGACCACAGAAGCCCTTTGTTTCAAGGCCCCCTGTCACAAGCTCCTGCACATGCTCTGGGAAATGTTGCTGTGAGACAAGCCCTATGAGCTCAGGGTGGAGCGTGAGAGCTGGGATCTAGTCCAGGCTGTGGCACTGGCCAGCGCCAGGCAGATGCTCATCTTTGTGGGGCTCGTTTCTGTACCTTTTCTGCCTGCCCTTCAGGAATCTTACTAGCAAGGCCTAAAATGGGAAATGCAGTAGGTCTTCCACCATGATGAGTAAAACCCTCAGCCTCATGGCCCGAGGCTTACCTCTGCCTTCTGTCCACCTCGAAAGCTGATGCCATCAGAAATGCACGACTGGAATTCAGCAATGGTGTAGTACTCCACCTCAACAGAAGGGGGCTCTGGTGGCTTTGGCAGTTGGAACCCCTAAGGTTAAGGAACACACAGTGGGCAAAACCCGCCCAAATCAGAAGAGTAACATGGCCAAGGGTTGGTCGCCACTCAGTCCCAGGGGGTGCGGATGGCTGTTTACACCAGCTGGACAGCAGCTGGCCTGAGTACGTATCTATCACCGGAGTCTCAGGGTATATATCGCCAGGGGACTGCTCTGATGAGGCTTTCTAATAATACTCAGGATTCATGGGAGACTTGTCTGAGCTATGAAAAGGCTCACATTACTATTACTACTATTGTTATTGTCATCATCATCATTATTACTCTGAGACAGGTATCTTGCTTTGGGACCCAGGCTAGAGTGCAGTGGAGTAATCAGAGCTCACTGCAGCCTCCGTCTCCTGGGCTCAAGTGATCCTCCCACCTCAGCCTCCCCAGTAGCTGGGACTACAGGCACACACCACCACACCTGGTTAATTTTAATTTTTTTTCTTTTTTTTGGTAGAGATAGGCTCTCTCAGGATCTGGAAGAATTTGCTAAAAAAAGAAAAGAAAAGAAAAGAAAAAGAAGTAGAGACAGGGTTTTGCAATATTGCTTAGGCTGCTCTCAAACTCCTGGGCTCAAGCAATCCTCCTTGAGGATTACAGGCATAAGCCACTGTGCCCAGCACAAAATGCTCATTATTAATACAGTAATTTCTAATCTTACTTCTCTGGAGGTCAAGTTTTCAGATGCCTCAATAGCTGAATCTCAAAATGAGAACTAAAAAGCAAGAAATCTCCTGTAATCATAGTGCTTTGGGAAGCCCAGGTGGGAGCACTGCTTGAGGCCAGGAGTTTGAGATCAGCCTGGGCAAACAGTGAGACCCCATTTCTACACCCCCCCCCCACACACACACAAATTAGGTGGACATGGTGTTATGCACCTGTGGTCGCAGCTACTTGGGGAGGCTGAGGCGGGAAGACAGCATGAGCCCAGGAGTTTGAGGCTGCAGTGAGCTATGAACCACTGCACTCCAGCCTGAGTGACAGAGTGAGACACTGTCTCAGAAAAAAAAAAAAAAACAAAGCAGAGAAATCATTCTAACAAAGCCCTTGCACACTGCCCAGTGGGAGAGGAAGGAAAGCCACTGTTCTGGAGTCTAGGGGCGAGGACTGCAGGGGGGACTTCTGGCAGCACAGGCAAGGCAATGGAGCACAACTGGTCTCTAGTCTGGGGGGGTGTGTAATGAGGCAGTGCGGTTGGGTGAGCAAAGTCTTTAGCTGGTCATCATCATGACAAGGCCAGATAGGCAGGTAAGCACTAAATAAAACTCGCAATATTCTGTGGGCAGGGTAGAACTCACTGGAGATCCTCAATGCTTTTCAGACACTGGCACAGCAGCATCTAAGCATGACATTCAAGGACATTTAGAAGCTGGCCTTGGCCCATGGTTTGTGAGCCTCCCCCATTCATTTAACAACTGTTTGTTGTGCGTCTACTGGGTGCCAGACACTGGTCTAAGGCACCGAGCACTCACTAGGAAACTGAATGGACAACCCCTTGCCCTTGTGGATTGTACACTTTTGCTTCAATGGTCTTCTCTCTACTCTGCTAAAATATACTTTGTACACCGCTATTTATGTCCTCCCTCATGCAAAGGGATTCAAATAAAGCAATTGAGAAAAAAAGGTGGGAGGGATGACGGGACAGGAAGAAGCTTGGTGTAGCAGGAAGACCTGGAAAGACCTCAACCTTGGGGCTGGACTCCTATCACAGCAATTTACCAGCTGTGTGGCCCTGGGCAAAGCCCTTGATCTCTCTGAACTTCAGTTCTCTCATCTGTAAAATGGAACTAATGCCAGCATCCTGAAGAGGATCCCTGAAATAACATACATCACTTTGGGCCCAAAGAGGGGCATAGGGAGAGCTCAATAAATAAAGCTGGAGCTCAGCCCTCCTTCTGAACTTCTCTTCTTCCCAGCCTTCCTCATCCTTCAAGGCTCTGCATGTCCTAACCCCACCAGTTGAAACTGAGCTGGGTCAGAGTGAGTGAGGTGTGGGAGGAAGCTGGTTTTGAGGGATTGAGTGAGAATCTGCCACCTTTCACGGCCCCAGGGCCTGGCTGTGCAGCCGTGCATGTGAGCAGACACAGCCCAGGCTCAGCCCAGAACACATCTCTGGCCAGGTGGGATGCAGCTGGGCCTAACTGGAAACAGCAGCCCTGCCTCAGCAATCCCCGCATTTGGTAAGTGTGGAAGGAATTACCCCATTCTTGCCAAAATCAAGTCTGCCTGAAAATAATTAGCCGTGGCTAGAAGAGATGGTTGGGAGGGAGAATTCAGTGTCTGGGTTTCCTCTGAGAACTCAGGAGGAAAAAGAGAAACTCCACTGGGGTCCACGGCCAGGGCAAGGAAGGTCTCATCTCCAGGGATGAAATCTTTAAAAACCATATTTTTATGGAGGGCCCACTCTTCCATAGACTGGTGCCATCCCCCCTAGCCAGGGCTGATATCACTGACCACAGGAACTCTTGGTGCTGAGCCCAAATGTGACTTCAGAATCCTCCTTAACCCAGTGCACCAGGTAGTACTACCAAGCAGGCAAGAGCTGACATAGGAAATGGAAACCCGTGTGCTAGCCCGCCACATACATCATCTCATTTCATCCTTGCAACAGCCCTAAGAGATGGCTAGTACTATCCCATCTGATAAATAAGGGCACTGAAGCTTGTAGAGGGCAAGTGGCTTACCTGCAGTCTCTCTGCCTCTAAGTGTCAGAAGTGGAATCCGAATCCATGCCTGGCACTTGAAGACCCACTCTTTCCACTACATCCCACTGCGCCTACTAACAGTTCTTTGTTCCAGGGCTCTTGGCCTGCCACCAGCATCGCAGGCACCTCAAGCCCTGGCCCCTGATGCCTATCTGCCTGCCCGAGGGTCTGGACACCAGGAAACCCCACCCACATGAGCCAGGGACCCTGGCAGTGTTAACCTCTTGAAGCTGGGGCATGAGCCAGTCCTTGCAACTCACACTCCTCCCTGGAAGACGTTCACTGATCTGCCCTCTGCCCTCCCAGACTCTGCCATCCACCACCTCCACTGGGCATTCCTGACCAAGGAAAGCTGAAAGGCTTCCAGGCTAGCATGGACAGCAGCCCCATTTCCAGCCCCTGGCAATGCCCTGGCTGGACACTTTTGCCGGGCAGTCTAAATGTTTATGTCTGCCAATGCAGTGGCTGGGATGGATTTATTTAGCTTTGGAGTGCAGTGTGTTTCCGATTATAAACTGTCCAGCCAGGCCCCCAGGAAGACTGGGATCTGCAGGCTTCCCTCCCTGCCCCCAGCCCCACAAAACTAGAAGCCCCAGCAGGGCCCTGGAAAACCCCTGGATCAAGAGGCTCTGCAGCAAGATAGCCAATTGATCGGGTGGCTATAAGTGCATCCACAGAAAAGGAAGGAAAAGGGAGAAGAAATTCAGTACGCATACCAGGCTGGATTCTCTGCGTGGTGGAGGTCTTGTCCGTAGGTTCGGGGAGCCTAAAGGAAGAGACATGGCTTCAGAAATCCCAGTCAGACGATGGGCAACAGTGCCCATACCTGCCTTCCCTAGGTGAAACTAACTCCTGATCCTTCAAGTTCATGCTTTTGCTCAGCCTTCATGAAGGCTTGACGCTCTAAGTCACTGTGGGCACTGTAGTTGGGCTTCTTCAAGGGGAAACTATAGACTTTTATCTTGGCTGTGCTTCCAGGGGATCTATGAACCCTCTAAAATTATGTGCGCTTTTCAAAATGTGCAGCTATATGGGCATTTTTCAGGGTAACGGGTGTATAGATTTATCAGATTTTCAAAGTTAGAAGCAGAGACCATGTCTATTTTTTGCTTACTATTAAATCCGTAGAAGCTAGCACAATGCCAGGCAAGAGGAGGTGCCCAATAACTGTTTCCCAGCTGTTCCCTAAAAGATTTCAGGCACGAGAGCTAACTTAACCCAGTGGGGCTAAACTAAAGAAACAGCTTTCCTCCAGATTTTAAGAATGGCTGGACACAAACAAAAGCTAGGCTCCTATAACACAGAAGTTTTAAGCCTCAACAAAAGGCATTGTTGGGCCAGAGATGGAGGGTGCCAGACTGCCCAGAGTCTCCTGTAGAAATGAAGGTGATTCTTGAATAATGCCCTGTTGAAACTGCCTGTGCAGAGTGGTAAAGCCTTAGCTCCTAGGTCTTTTAGGTTTCCAGTAACCAGTGGAAAGTCACAGGAAAGGAGCTGCTAAGGCCCAGAAAGACGTTTCTCTACAGACTGTCACTCTGTAGGGCAGCCCTGCATATAGCACCCACATTCAATAGCCCAGGGAAATGTGTTTTTCTGATTTTTTAAAAAAGTCAACTACACATCATCTATCTTGATTTATAAAGCCTTTACCATAAGGAAAAAAAAGCATTTCTTGCTCTTGGAACGCATGTATCTGCACAGTGACCATTGCTGGCTCTCCACTAGAGAAGGAGGGAACGCTACCACCTACATCCTCATGTGATCTAGCTTCCGTGGAGCACCTGGGAGCAGTTGAGTCATCATACTCCTCTGTCTTCTCCACTCCTGTGATTAGCATGACACAAGTTGACAGAGTGAGGGTCAAAGGCCAGTCTGTAGCCCAGGAGGAAAACGCCATGGGGGTCCTATGCACCCCCCTGGCTTTCATGCACCCATGCCCATTCTCTAAGGAGCTTTGCAGTGAGGACCTAGAGGTCAGCGAAGTTCTTACTGATCTGGGCCCGCTGAGGGGCAATCCTGGCCACAGCTGGAGAGCCCTGGGCCAGCCTGGAGACAGTCCTGTCAGGAACGCCCACGGCGCTGCCATTGGAGGCATTGCAGAGGATGGGCAGGCTGATCTCCTTCTTGGTGATGGGGGCCTCGTGGCCCTCGCCTTCAGCTGGTGGAGTTTCTTTGTCCCCAGACGCCTTCTTGTTCAGTAGGTTGCTGATCTCCATGATGTTCCCGATGATCTCCACTGGGCCGGCTAGGTTCTTCTTCCGGGTTGGGAGGTCATCCTTGGCCTTCTTCAGGTAGGATGCTGGCGCCCAGCCCTCTTTGCCCAGGTATCTGTGGGGAGGAGCGGATGTGCTATTGTTAGAGCACTCTGACCTCACACGCCACTTCCAGGCCCTAGGATCCATCTGGCCTTGCCCAGTGGAGCCTTCCCTACCATGTTCTACAAGGCTTGGCAATCCCACTACTCTGGAGAGAAATGACACCGAGGGTAGGTGGAAAAGACACCCAGAACACCAATTCCCATTGCCCCCCCACCCACCCCCACCCACCATGCTCCTTTTTCTTTGCCTGATCCCTCTTGGGGTGGGCTCTCACTCTCTGCAAAGTCAGGCAAATGTGGGAGCTTGGGATCAAATTTATCAACTTTTGGGTTGCCCAAAGGAGGATTTCATAATGGCCTGCTACTTCTCAGTCAGTTGAGGATAATTGGAAAGATAAGAAATGAGAAGGTGCGGATGTGGTAAGTAGAGTTAAATGGCCTGTAGGAAGGGGAGGTATTAGAGAGGGAATTGACTCTAGAAGGTGAGAGTCAGGCAGTCTGAGTTCTAGTCTATGGTACCTTGCACAAGTCCCTTCCCTGGAGCTCAGTTTATGTCTCTTCTGCAAGATGCAGGGATAGAGTCGCTGCTAAAAGTGTACCCAGAAGGACAGACACGTTGAGATCACCTAAGATGTCTCCAACATCTTAGTTGGAATGGCTCCTCCATGCCAGATGACTGAATGGGAAAGCTGTGATGCCACTGCAGGGAGAGTAGGTGGATCCTCTATAGACTGTCACAGACCAAGTTCACAAACCAGGCTAAACTTACTGTAGTGGAACAAGGATGCATTGTTCAATAAGTGATTTGGGGCTAGGCGAGGTGGCTCACACCTGTAATTACAGCACTTTGGGAAGCTGAGGCAGGAGGACTGCTTAAGGCCAGCCTGGGCTACATAGCAAGACCTCATCTCTACCAAAAAAAAATTTTTTAAAAAAATTAACTGGGTATGATGGCGCATACCTGTAGTTCCAGGTACTCAGAAGGCTAAGGTGGGAGGATTGCTTGAGCCCAGGAGTTTGAAGCTACAGTGAGCTATGATCATGCCACTGCACTCCACTCTGGGAGACGGAGTGAGACTATCTCAAAAAATGTAATAAGTGATTTGGGGAAAACTGATGACCCAGTTAGGAAAAACAAGTAAGACAGACACTGGCTTTATACCATATAGCAGAATAAAAAAATATAAGATTGACATAATGTTGGGGGTTGAGAAAGTCTACGTGGGGCTCCAAAAGCAGAAACCGTAAGTGAAAAGACAAAAGCACATGACTAGATAAAACTAAAACCAAAGCAAAACAAAAACAAAACAAAAGGAAACAAAACCAAAAGCTCATAAACAAAGGCAAAAGGCAAATGATAGGGCTGACTTAATTTCTGGTGATTCGATGACTTCTGAAAACAAGCTTTTCCTTTTTTCCTCGTGGTGTTGAGTTTTCACCCAAACCCATGGGGACTTCACTTCCTGGTCCAGTAGTCGCTGACCAGTGCCCCCAAGTCTGGGTTGCAATGTCCCCGTCTGCTCTCTGGGATACATCTGGCTCTTTGGAATGGCTCCTCCACACCAGATGTCTGAAACTCCCCCCGCCCCGTCTTCCTGATCTGACCTTGTTCTTGGGCACTCTTTAGGTGGGAGAAAAGGAATATGAAAGCTGAAGTTTTGCGAGAAAGCTCAGGTAGGAGGTGGCTTCTTATGTTCATGTCACAGAAACATGCAGGCAGGCTGAGCCCAGCTCGCCTCCCCAGGGATTGGGAGGCAGATGTGAGTTAACACATGGGTGGGAGTCAGGGGCCTGTCTTGGCTCCCTGATGCAATGGGTGCAAACAGAAGCACAGAATTTTAAGAGTGGATGGCAGCAATGAGTAAAAATACCTAATCTTCATGTGAGCCAACAACTACGGCTCAGAAAAGCAAGGGGGTCACACAGTGAGCGCTTAGCAGCATCTGGCCCAGAGCCTGGTGCTCTTGCATCTCAGAGAAGAGACAAAGATGAGCCCACTGGCCCTCACTGACGGTTTTTCTACATCGACACTGTAGAGCTATGGGGAGAGGGGGCTCATGGAGGTGAAGGTCAGGCCTGCTTAGGGCCCCGAGTGCTCCTATTTGTGTTGCTTCAGTGCTATACGGGTAAAATTAGATTCCAGGAGGAGAAACGCGAGGGAATCAGGAGTGGCTGTGTGTGTCTGGGTCCAGCTCTGCTCACATCTGCTTTCCAGCTCTGGAGAATGAAATGACTCCAGCGGGAAGCAAGCTGGAAAGGGCATGATGGAGAGAGTGCAAGTGTGTGTGTGTGTGTGTGTGTGTGTGTGTGTAGGGGTGGGGGGAGAAGAAAGACAGGAAATGAGGATCAACGTAGAGCCTGGAATGTTGGGAAATGGCATATTTAAGGGGGTGTCTGGCAGCCTTTTTAAGGTGGAATCTTTTCAGCCGGGTTTTCTCTGTCTGAGCTCCTGCTGGCTGTAAGACTAGGCCATGGGGACAGGAGCGGACTAGAAGCAGCTCAGAGTGACTCTGTTGGTCATTTTAGAAAACTAAAACATAATAATAAAGCAGCCTTGTAGATAAGCTCCAGGCAAGTGAGCTAGGCCACTAGCCTGCCGGAATGTTTCCTGACTTTCCCATGTCAGACTCATGGCTGCTGGATTATTGGGTTGGCCCTAGTTTCCATTGCTCAGAGAACATAAAAGTCTAGGGGCAGTGGCTTTGGACAACACACGTCCAGATGCACAGTCCCATCCTGCCCAATGGGACAGAAAGGGACATATCAGCCCTCCTGACTGATATGCACTAGGGCTCCAGGGTGGGGTGGGGTGGGGGCAGGGTAGGGGTGGGGGGTGCGGTGCATGCCATGGAGCCGTGTTCCATCAGGTCAGACTAAGGTGCAATCTCCGCATGGCCAGTGACCTCAGTATGGACTAGCCTTTAATGCCATCATGTTGTGCCATGTTCTCAGCAACTGTCCCATGAGTACTCGCATCGCCTGGGGCACATTGGTGCCACTGCACAATCCTGTCCCCTCTGTGGGAGACCACCTAGAATGCATGTCCCGCCCACAGTGGGTCTGGGGGCCCCAGAGCCCATGGATATAGGACTATCCCTGTCAGCTGGGTAACTGGCAGAGAAGAGAGAAGGTGGGCAGAGTCATCACAGTGGAGCCAGTTCCAAGGACACCAAAAGCACTTCCCGAGATCGAGTCTGGAACATTTCCTGAGAGCAGGGGTCCTGGAAGGGCAGGTCTTGGCTAGGTAATGGTGAGTGAAACCCACGGGATTGTTTGCTTCCAGAAAGTCAGGAAAGACCCCACTTCCCTACCCACACCATTCAATAGGATTCTAGGCTGAGAACTGTGATTAGGCCTGGGAGAGGAAGGGGCAAGAGAAGGAAGAAGCCTCTGATGGTCTGAGCCGAGGCCTGACTTCTGCTGCAGCCCTTGCAACCAGCCCTGCAGATTGGACAGCCAGTCCCCATCCACCAGGGACATGGCTGCAAGAGGCCTGCATCTGCGCCCGCCCCCGCCCCCGCTCCCAGCCCACCTCCCTGAGTGCTGAGCCTGGGCAGCAGAGGTTGCCTGCTGGGACTTCAGCAAGGCCTGCGGACGCCAGTGCTCCAGGCAGCCCTAGCTGTGGAGCAGGCCAGGCAGCCAAGGCCGGACACACAAAACCAAATTCAGATGTGCTGAACTCTCTTGGCAGATACGTGGGAAGGGATTGCACCACAGCCTGCAAGCTGAGCCGGGGCCTCTGTGCCCCGCTGGCTGTGACTCAAGCTCTGCTTTACGCGTCCCAGGAGAAAATTTGCGAGATGAGCACTCTCTGGTTGAGCTGTTCAGCTGTGCAGAGGTGCAGCAGCCCAGCCCTGTGCCGTGGGCACAAAGCTGTCAGGATCTACCTGCCATCAGGTGGCTGCGGCCACTTTGCACTCTGCCCAGGGCCCAGGTGGGCGAGAGGCATCTCATTCATACATGTAAGGGTTCCCTACCTGATATACCACCAGCCTTCCAGATTCTTCCGGATCACCTCCACTGTGACGCCCTTCTCAAAGCCAATCTCGTCCTTGCTTTGGCTAGTGTAAGGCTGCACGGTGACATACTTCTCCTCTGGGGGTGGGAGCAAGAAAGCAAGATTATTTGAGGTCAGGGTGCAGGTCCTGCTTCCTGTCCCCTCCTTCTGCCCTGGCCTGGCCTTTGTTCAGCTGCTTGCCAAGAAGGTGCACTAGGTCGGCTCTGGCTTCTCCAGGGGAGGGAAGGACCAGGCCCCAGAGGTAGCAGCAGGGAGACCATGGGAGCAGGGGTCACTGCTGCTCCCAGTGTGTGCCAAAGCCAGCCAGGACCCAGGTTGTCAGGCAAGGCCCTGGGAGTGGGGGTCGGCTCTCCCAGCCTGATAATGGCAGCCAGGCTGCCGGGACCTTGAAGTCCACAGGGCTGCAGAAGCTTGCTGGGCCGAGGGCAGGATTAGGAGAAGCTGGCTCCTCATGAGGTGTCCTTGCATGCCTTGAGGCCCCATGGCATACTGCCTCCCCTCAAAATGTGCCGTTTCCATCTGTGTCCCAGACGAACTCTCGTATCCCTGCCCCCAGCTCAACCTCTTGCATCCTTCCTCTGTCTGACCTTCAGACGCTTTAGGGACACCTTGGTGAAGCCTTCCCTGAGCACCCAGTTCATCCATTAACACCTGGTCATGTCATCTCCCAAGAGGAGTCCATGGAACCCAAGTCTCATGGGAGCAGTTTTATGTGTTTTGTTAAGACAAGGGTTCATGGCCAAATGAGCATGGAAACACCAAGCACAGCACAATCAGGTAGCACCCTGGGGCCGTTATTGGGCCAGTGCGCCCAACCGGCTTCTGCAGGAGAACATGCTGTGCCAACCACACAGCCGAGGCCCAGCCCCTCTGGAGGGCAGCCTGCTCTATTTTCAAGGATGTCACTTCAGGGCCTTGCCCAAGGTCTTCCCTAGGCACTGGGAAAGAAGTGCCTTGTAGACTCTCAGGAAGGCTTGGGAGGACAGGTGTTGGGAGAATGGGGTACCACGGTGCCTCCCCTGGTTTTTCTCAGCCTCTCTCCTGGCAGGAGGCCTGGGTGCCTCCCGTTTGGGTCCTTGATCAGGCTTCCAGGAGGGTGTTTCTTCCATGCCTGCTGGGGTCCAGCTCTCCCTGTCCCAGGAGGCCCCTGATAGGTAGACCCCACAGCTGAGTACTCCCTGCCTCTGCTCCTAGCTGGCTGCCTAGAGTCCCTGCCTCCTGGCTGAGACACTCCGGAGAGGACTGCTCGGGGTGGAACACTCCCCACCTCCTCCTCTGGGGGAACAGGAGCTCAGACAGGAGGAGGAAGTGGCAGTCTGGCCATGCCCTTCCGGAGGGTCAACCTGGGCCAATGTTGTCCTCTGTAGTGTGGGTGCTCCCTAGGGGCTGAGACAGTGCCTGGCAGACAGCGAGAGACTGTTGACTGCATCATGACCAGGCAAGGCTGAGCAAGGGTGCTGATGGGAAGCGCTGTGAGCTCAAAACAGCAGGATGCTGGCGCAGACTACTGGCCTCTGGTCTCTGGGACACCCACCCCTCCTGGCTCCCAGCTGTGACAGCCACCCCCTGGGCTCCTTGGCTGGACACCGACAGGCAGCCTGCCTAGGACTGGTGGCCGTGGGGGTGGGAGGCAGCTGCCACCCCAACCCCCAGTTGTGGGAGGGCCATCTGTCCACTCTCCCCTGGATTATCGGGGTCCTGTCTGCAGCCCTGTGCTGAGCTGAGATAGCAGCTCCCTTTGGGGGTGGTTGTGGCTGCCCTGCTGGGCTGTGAGGACAGAACAGATGGGCCACTAGCCAAATTCAAACGGCTGCCCAAAAGCAGAAGGAGGGTGATGACCCATGGGAGCCGGCAGGATTTTTCAGCACGCCCTTCTCTGCTGCAGAACTTGGTCAGCATCGACTCAGGGAGGGCCTTACTCCTGGAGGCTTTCAGATTCCAACCCAGCCATGCTTCGAACTGCTGCCAAGGCGGCCTGAGAACCCTGCCCAGCCAGATTCTGACTCGGCCCTTTGAGAAGTTCAGGGCCCCACAGTCCAACTCTCTCCGCTCTCCTGCCTGCTCCTGGTTCTGCTCCATTTTCCAGTGAGGCATGGCGAATCCCGGCCCAGCAGCGGCCAGAGGGGCAGCGCCAGGCTTCAGGAATCCAGGATTCTGAGGTTAGGATGAGGCGAGGCCTGGGCTCCACATTTTGCCTTTGTTCAGCTGGGCTATTTTTAAAAGCCTGTGGTTCGAGCAGGAAGCCATCATTAAGGTTTTCCTAGGCAAGGTTGCATTTGCAGGGAAAAATGACAGCCCTTCTCATGGGAAGATCAGAGGCGCCCTGCCCTGCCTCATGGCAGAGAACAGGGTCTAGACCATCACGCGGGCTCAGCCTCCTGGGCCACCAGGGCCCAACCCCAGTCTTCATAGCCTCCTGGGGTGCGTGGAAGACAGAATCCCGTGGGCCATGTAAGCTCAGGCTTTCTCCTGAGCTCTTGTGGGTGGGAGCAGAACCAGGGATATCAGTGCTGGCTGGTAAAGTTGAGCTGCTCCTGCAAAAGGTTCTTGGGGGCTCTGGGGCTGCAGCAACCACAGATGTCCAGGAGTTCATGTGCTGCTGGTGAGAGCTCCTGGATGGGAGGCTCGTCCAGCCTGGGTCACTGCACAGGTTGCAGGGATGAGAACCCAGAGCCCTCTTCCCTGGCAGGGCTAGGCAGGCAGACCAGGTCTTCCCAGCTCCTTTCCACCCAGTTGGCTCAGATGGCAGAGGCATGGACTTTCCATGTGGACATGGGCCTTGTGGGTCTCAGGCCTTCCAACTCACAGGTGTCCCGAGAGAGAGACTTGCTTGGGCCACAAATCCCATCTGGGGCTGCCAGACAAGAGAAGGCCCTCAGCGGGCAGCGGTGTGATTCAGGGTGGTCAGGGGCTCAGGAAGAGATTTCCCGTTGGAAATGGGGTTGAGGGAAGGGAGGCTGTGAGCTCCAGTGGGATCCTCAGGGCTTCTGGGAAGCACTGGGGCCGTGGGCACTCTGACCACGCCACCAGGAGACGGTGGCAGCCTGCCCTGGGGAGGGCTAGCCAGGCGGTCAGCCGGGTGGGTGAGGGGGACAGGCCTGCTTTGGTTTTGGAGGCAGGGGCTGGATGCCCTGCAGTTTCCAAACCACAGAAGCCTCCTCTTCCCCAACACTTTCCCCTCTGTCAGCAGTCTCCCCACTCCCCTCCTGCCCCCACGACTTACCCAACCCCACTGAGAGAGGCCTTTTGGTTCCAAGGGCCTGGCTGGCTAAGGGAATGGGGAGCGGAGGCTGTGGGGAAGCTCCGCTTTTCTCTTGTCTAGCTCCTCCACAACCTGCAGCCTGCTTCCCCCACCAGCTCTGCTGTTTGCAGCAAGCGTCTCCAAGCCAACTCTCTGCAAGTTTTTCTTGGCTGCCTGGTTTAACTTAGCCCATCAGGCTGAGGCTGGGAAATTATGTTGTTTAGGTGTCTTATTTAAGAGAGAGAAAGAGAGAGAGCAAGAGCTGGGGGCTTATATTTGCTTAGGTATGGGTGACCAAGAATTAGGCATTTCATTGCATATTTGTGTCTCCACATATCACTGTATGCCTGTGACTGGGCTATATGTGGTGCAAGGCGTTGTGTGTATGAAGCTGTATGTGTCCTTGTGCGTGTTGCTGTGGAGGTACGTGTGGCGTATGTGTGTATGTTGTGTATATGTGTGTGTGTGATGGTTTTGTGACTGTGTATGATGCATTTGTGATTGTATAAACAGAAGACACATGGCACGGTGTATGCGCGGCTGCATAACTGGAGTTGTGTACGTGTACTGTGAGTGGCTGTGTGCCTGGGACTGTGGATATATGGGTATCGGGGAGGCTGGATGTGACAGGGCGTACAGTCATATCTGTGGCCATGAGGGCTGTGCATGTCTGTGGGGTTGTGGAGATGGTCGTGTTTGGGGCTCAGTGTGCAAGGGTGTTTGGAGCCAAACCTTCATCCCTGCTGCGCATTTCCAGACCTGCGTCCCACTCTCTTTTGCCGCCAAGGCTTGAGCTACGTCCTAGCTTTAGCGTGGCCTTCACTCTATGTCCGGCCTGTTCTTGCTGTTTCTACAACTTGGCCCCCAGCCCTGTGTCAGCTTACTGGGTCCGGCCCAGGCCCTGCCCTCAGGACAAGCTGGACTCCTCATGGCCAGTGCTCTGTGCCTGACGCTGAGCCAGCCATAGACTGTAACCACCTTGTCCAGGCTTCCTGCTGCCTTGGGCCTGGGGCAGACACCAAAACATGCTCTTACGGTCATTTAGAACCAAGCTGTGAGGGTGGGGGACACTGGGTGTCCCCGCTTCCAGAAAGGCCAATGTTTATGACATACCCCTCTCTGTGCCGTCACTGTGAGAAGCACACACACCCTGCTCCATGTGGGGCTGGCCAAGCCCTGGCCCAGGGGGTCTGCAGATGTTTAGGGGTTTGATCAGCGGCCCAGCCCTGGGGGTTTGTTCCACTCCCTTACCTCCCAAGTTCCTGGATGCTAGAAAGATCCTGGGTGAGAAAGCTCTAAACCCACAAACATCTGATCAGCCCATGTGCCAGGTCTGGGGGGCTCCCTGGACTCCCCTGGATCAGGCCCCTCCTGAAGCCCAGCAGTTACTGCTCCTGGCTGGACCTGACCCTCAGCAGAGCCTGTTGGGCTGCACCCTGGTACCAGGCTGGGTCTGGCTTTGCTCCCTTTCTAGTTTCCGTGGAGCTGGCGGGAGGAGCGTGAATGTGAGCCGGTCCTTCTTTCTGCTTTGTTTCCAAGCAACTGATAGAAGAACTTTGGCTGAGGGAGCCTTTTCTCAGAGGACAGGGGCCATGAAGGATGGGGGAGTGGGATGGCCCAAACAGGGCTAGACATGCTTAGCTCCTTTAATCTGCAGCTTCCAGGGCCAATGTGGCCTTTCTTAAAGACTCGAGACCCCCTTGTCCCCCTCCTCAAGCCCCTGTACCTTTTCAGGGAACCCACAACTGTGTTCCATGACCCTCATACCCAGGATGTTGACAAAAGCCAGAGCCACCCCCAGTGCCACCCCAGTTCCCAAGCAGGCCCACCCCACACCAGCTGCAGTAGGTGAGAAAAAAGCCTGGCCCATGAATCTGGGTGAATGAGGAGGCCACAGGGCAGAGAGCAGAGCCCGGAAAGAAAGAGCAGTGTTAGCGAGAGACAGGCGGTCGCTGCGAGGGAGGAGAAGCCAGCTCCCGCAGTCACCTCGGCTGTGCTGCCTGTTGACCATCCCGCCCAGGGTCCACCGGCGATCCAGGCGCCGCAGATGGGCCTTGCGTCTCTTGGACACTGGTGTGGGAGATGGCGATGGAGCATGCGGCCAACAGCAACCGGCGGAGAGAATGGAGATGAGGATGAGATGGGATGGGGGCGGGAGGAAGGGGCACAGGGAGGGGAGGCCCACACTTCCAGGTCACCATCACGTGGACTGAACCAAAGGCACGCCCCTGTTGGATGGGGCAGTTACGACAGGTCATGGTTGGCACACAGGGAAAAATTCAACCAAACTCCCCAGTGTGCGCCCCTGAGCCTAGGAGTGGGTTAAAGCCTTTAGAATCCCAGCACCTTAGAGACAAAAGAGGGTCCCTAGCTCCAGCCCAGTGCAAGGCAGCCCCTCAGCTGCAGCCTCCAGGGATGGTGAGATCAGTGTCCCTCACTGCTGGGCGATGCTGATTCCCAGGAGGGTTTGGGGTCCTGCAACATCTGAGCTTATGTCCACTCGCTCACTGAGTACTGACTGTGAACGTGCTACCTTGGACAGGCACCACACTTGGAAGAATCGGTGTGCCCAAGAGAGACTTGGATCCCTTCCTTGCGGAGCTGAAAGCTCTTGCCATTCTGGGAACTTTGCCCTGTGTCTCTGCATTCCCAGGTCCTAGCACAGGGCCAGGCACATAGCTGGGTCCCAGGAAGCAGCTGTTGAATGGAATGACACAAGGGTGGGTGCCAGAGGCCCTGGCTCTGCTCCTCCTCTCAGGCCATGCATTGGGACGTCTGATGACAGGGGCCCCCCTCCCCAGCTTCTCACTGCTCCTGACCCCGCACACTGGGCAGCCTCCTGCACTGCTCCTCTGGTGGCTGCTGCTCGGCTCTGAGCCCCCTGCACCCTCTGCTCAGACCCCAGCTCCAGATGCCTGTCTTCCTGTGGGACTCCCAGATGAAATGGACACTGGAACAGGGCTACAGGGTGCCAGCTGGCCTCACTTCCTGGCACCACAGAAAGAAAGTGCCAGGCTGCCTGGGCCTGGGGATGGGAGGGGGGCCAGTGGCTGGAGTGAAAATAAAACCGTCCCGGACCACTGAGGCCCTGGGAAAGCATTTGCTTTCCTGGAAGGAGAGGGACCTGTCTGACCTGCCTCTTATAAGGAGGAGGGCTGGACAAAAGGCTAGGAGGTGTGGATTCCAGTCCAGGCCCTGCTGCCAGCAACCTGTGTCACTGGGAGGCTGGCCATTCCTCTCTAAGCCTGTCTCTCCTCATCTGTCTTAGAGTGACACCACCTGCCCTGGCGTGAGCCTAGACAAGGGGCTGAAAGGCTCTGGGAAACATGAATCAGGTCCTGTGCAAGGCCTCCTGGTGGGGCGGGGAGAGGTGGAGGAGGTGTGTAGGGCTTCTCTGTAGAGATGGACGGGTTCAGCTCATGGCCAGACCAGAGGCCGCATTCACAGTAAGGTGTTGATGTCGGCATTTACTCTGTGTGCCAGGCCCAGTTTAAACCACGTACAAGGATCATCTCACTTGGGCCTCACAAAAGCCCTATGTGGTTAGCATCTTACAAATGGGGAAACAGAGGCACAGGGTTTTAAGGAACACTCTGTGTCAGGCAGCATGTGAATCCAGGCAGTCTGGCCCCAAAGCCCAGACTCTTACCACAGACTCTACACCCCGAGTTATTGTTCTTCCCCTAACTCTGCTGCCCCTTGGGCTGCCAAGCCCTGGGAAGAGGGGGCTGTGGGTAGGGGACAGGGTCTGGGTGTTGGGGAATCTGCTCACTACCTGGGTACACGCCCTTGGTACAGCAGCACAGAAGACCGTGGTCTGTTCCGCATGTCCCACTATGCGCCCACTCTGGAGAAGCAGGTCCATACTGGTAGGTGTAGGACACAGGAGCAAAGGCAGAGACTTGGGTTCTGGTCTTGGCTCTATCACAAATGAACCCGAGGGCTTGACAGAGGTGACACACCTCTCCTGGTTCACTGAAGCACCCCGCGAATGTCAGGCTTGGACCCGCACCTCTATCAGTGGTCAAGAAAGTCTCAACTCCCACCCTTACCACCATACTGAACTCCCACAGCATACCTGGGTTCAAGAGCAGCATGAACATATACCAGAGTGTCTCATGATAAGGACATACCAGAATAGCCAATCATCTTTTCTTCCCAAAGTAATGAAGCATGAGCTACTAGGAAAGCTTTGATAGGATGCAGGCTTCCAATTTCTGTCTACAGGGCTCAGAGCACCTATGATGGGATGGCCATAGTGCTGGGGTAGAGATGGCTGCAGAGGGAACTAGGGTCGGCCAATCTCTTGGCCATGTGGCTGCAGGTGCAGAAAGACTAGTGGACACACCACAGCAGCTGAGGCCTTAGGCCCAGGGGACCCATCCCTGAGCCCTTCTGTAGATCTGGGTGGGAAATGCCCAAGAGGTGATGGTGGAATCCACAGCTATCCAGAAGTTGCCAGGAGTATTGGCACACAGGCCCTGTCAGAGGAGTGCAGAGGAACCTATTTTAGGAGAATCACCCTGGGCACGCGCGCACACACACACACACACACCCCCTCTGAACGCAGAACCTGCACTGGCAGCCTGATTCTTCCTCCATCAAGGTCAAAATCCTGCACAACCCACTACTACTTGTTCTGCGCGCAAAGCACCTGCCGTCTGTTCCAACCAGGCTGGCATCTGTGCTCCACGCCTCTCAGGCACTTTCCTGCCTTGGCCTTCTCCCCACTCAGTGCCTAAGTCCTCCCTAATCGACCCAACAGCTCCGCTCTGACCTTCCTGGTGCAGCCTTTTCAACTGGGGCTCTGATTCATACACGCACTGCCCTAGAGCTGCCTGTACTGCTTACAAGCAAAATGCCTCACAGAGAGGTGTGTGGCACAGCAGTGAGGACCACGGGACAAAGGAGGTGGACTAGGGTCCAAACCTGATAAACATCTTGAAGCCTCAGTTCCCACAGCTGGAAGGATGGGGGTGGCCATAGTCACAGAGTCCTCCCAGGGTGCGGGCAAGGGCATTTCAGGACCTGGTCTAGTATCTGGTACTTCGCGAACTCCTGCTGTTTTTGAGAGGCCCTGGCATACCTTGTAGAATGTAGAACTAGGGGCTGGGCACTGTGGCTCATGCCTGTAATCCCAGCACTTTGGGAGGCTGAGGTGGGTGAATTGCTTGGGGCCTGGAGTTCAAGACCAGCCTGACCAACATGGTGAGACCCCATCTCTACTAAAAACAAAAATTAGCCAGGCGTGGTGGTGGGTGCCTGTAATCCCAGCTACTTGGGAGGCTGAGGCATGAGAATTGCTTGAGCCCAGGAGGCAGAGGTTGCAGTGAGCTGACATTGTGCCACTGCACTTTAGCCTAGGAGACAGAGAGAGCAAGGCTCTGTCTCAACAACAACAAAAAGAATGTGGAACTAGGTAGGAGGCGAGGCTGGGGACTGCAGGCATATGAGGCCAGACCTAGCTCAGGGGCCAAGACTCTCCCCTGCTGTAGAGGTGCAATGGAACCAGAGGGGAGATTGGTGCAGGCTCGGCCCCAGGGCTCAGGGAGCAGCCCAACCTGAACATGCGGACCCTTCCCAATGGGGCCTCGTCCCTGGAAACCTGTCACACAGAGGAAGCACATGGCAGGGGCCGAGGCTCTGGTCAAGGGGTTGAAATAAAGCCTCGACATAGGAGGAAGGGTGAGGCCCCAACCGCCAACCGAGTAACTGACATTTAGGGGAAGGATGAATAAGGAGCTGGCGCTTGGTGGCTGCTTACTTTGGCCTGGCAGCAGGAAGCAGGCCTGGAGGTGGCCGGAGCGCCGGGTGGCGGCCTTGATCCCTCTGGCTTTCAGACACATCCATCTGGACCATCCCCACCAACCGTTAGGGAAAGAATTCCTGCAGCCAGGCCATGGGAGGCTTGGAAGCCACTAGGAGCAGGCAGCCAGGAACTGGGGGTGGCTCAAATGGACTGGGCTCAGGCAGCCTGCTCTGGGGAGTACAGAAGCCACAGATGGGTCCAGGCCAGTGCTGGCTTAGGGGGCAGGGGCAGGCTCTTTGAAATGCAAGGAGAAAGACCCTGAAAAACCTCACTGAGTAGTTTTTAAGTGTTTGGAATTAAAAAAAAAAAAAAAGAAAAAAGAAAAAAAGGAAGAGCTGGGTGCAGTGGCCCACACTCGTAATTCCAGCACTTTGGGAGGCCAAGGCGTGTGGATTGCTGGAGCCCAGGAGTTTGGCCAATATGGTGAAAGCCCGTCTCTAGAAAAAAATACAAAAATAAAAAATAATAAAAAAAGGGGAGTGGGCAGGAAAACAAACCTCACAGAGTTAAAGCTAATCACAGAGGCTGACTGTGTAGGGGTCTGAGCCACCCCTCAGTTCCTGAGCCCCTGAGACAGAGCAGCAGGGGTCGGACTGGGGTGGGAGGTGAGATTTTGGGCCAGCCTTACTGAGATGGGATCCCAAGGGAGGAGGCTGGGATACGGCTCAGCTCACTTCAGGGGTTCCGTTGGTTTTAGGGAAGAGTGGGAGAGCTGCCTCCAGAGGCCGCGTTGCTTCCTGCCCCTTGGACCTGCAAGCCCTCACCTTCTCCAGTCTTGGAGGTGTTGATGTCGGAGTCATCCCGAGTACCATTCTGGGCCTCCAGGTAGGTGGCAGGGACCCAGCCCTGCTCCTCAGAGGTGCTCACGAACCACCAGCCTGCAGGGAGGACAAGAAAGAACAGGACTGTGAGAGACTGCAGGGTGACAGGCGTGGCTCGGGGGCCAGGACGAGGAGGGAAGGAGAGGCACAAGAAGTGGAGCACGGAGCCAGATGGCCTGGGCACCCAGCAAATGGCTGGCCCAGCTCCAGCCTTGAGGAGCCTGCATCTGTTCTAAGGCAGGAAAGACCAGCACACTCCCTGAGAAGTAGGACGAATAAACTGCGACCCACACTAACAAATGTCTGATGGAAAATGAAATAGACATAGTGATATGTCCAGTGTGTGAAAATTCATCTTGTAGGAAAGGCCAAGGGAGCTCCGGCCATACAGAGAGACCATTTATGGTCTTTCAAACCCATTAGGATGCTGGTTTGCCTGGAGCTTGGCTGCCTTCTCAGCTTTCAAAGGCATCCAGACTAAGTGCCTCACAGACAGTGTCTAACAGTCAACGGTTGCCTTTTCCCCATCACGGGTCAGTGGTACCGTTGCATTGGCGCCACTCACAGCTGCCCTTTAAGTGTGTTGACGTTTCGGTCGCAGTCACACTAAGTGGGCACTGCATCCTCACACGATGCTTGAAGATCATGGCCAAGTGATAAAGCCTCATTCATACAAAGTCCTCTGAGCACCCAGGTCTTGGACTCCACTAACTACCTTTGGTCCCTTCCGAGAAGGTCCTCTTCACACAGTCCTGTCTTCCTCCTCATCCCTTCTTCCCTGACACTTCTTTGTCCCCAAAAGTAATTTGGTACTGATTCTCTTTTCTGCTCATGGCCCAGTTCTCCATTTCCTGTCTGGAGAACTCAGGGCTTCTCCCTGGGCAGCACTTGAGGCCCTGTCACCATCCACTGCAGTGAGTGACCACCCAAGGATCTAGGAGGCATGTTGGGGGAGGGGAGGCTCTCAGGTACCCCCACATGGGCTCAGCACTGGGAGGTGGAGGCGGCTCTGTGATAGCTGCTGTGAAAACAATGGAGAGGAGGGGAAAACTGCCAGGTACCACTGCACAGTCGTGGGGAGACCTCAAGGACTTAGAACCCCAGCTCATCTTCTAGGTCTTCAACTAGGTCCCCACCGTCCCATATGACAGGTCTGGGCTTGCAAACAGCCAGCAGTCTAGTCCTGAATACCCTCTGTCTCCTACCCTTTCTGGGGAGTTCCACAGCCCTCTGCTTGCAGCTCTGCGAAGCCCATGAAATGCCCTGGACCAGGAGTCTGGACTCTTGAGGTCCAGGCCTCTGTGGCTCTGGTGCCTCAGGAGGGCCACTGCCCTTTTAGGGTCTCGGTGTCCTCTTCTCTGGAGAGGGGTTATCTCTGAGCTACTGGCTCAAACACCATGATCCAGGGCCCTGCGGGCTGCCTGGGACAGCCCACAGACTCTGTCCCTCTCTGCCTGGGACAGCCCACAGACTCCTCTGTCCCTCTCTGCCTGGGACAGCCCACAGACTCCTCTGTCCCCTCTGCCTGGGACAGCCCACAGACTCCTCTGTCCCCTCTGCCTGGGACAGCCCACAGACTCCGTCCCTCTCTGCCTGGGACAGCCCACAGACTCCGTCCCTCTCTGCCTGGGACAGCCCACAGACTGTCCCTCTCTGCTCGACAGCCCACGACTCGCCCCTTTCCTTCTGCCTGGGACAGCCCACAGACTGTCCCTCTCTGCCTGGGGTGAGAGAAGAGAGGTAACAGGATCACTTCCGGAGAACCCCGGGTCAGGCCCTCTGCTCCCTGTGCCCATCTCCCTCCCCTAGGCTCTGCCAACCCTGGTGACCACAACCTTCTCTTATGACACAACCCATACACGTCTGAGAAAAGGCAAACTGGGCCAATGAGTCACAAGCCATCAGAGTCAGGAAGATCCGGGGATATGCCCCCACTGCAGGTGAAGCAATGCCACCGGTCCGATTCCTCTACCTCCTGCTCTTGCTCCAAACCCTGTGTCTCCCAGATTGCCCGCTTCTCAGACTGTCCGTGCCCGGGCCACGTACTGCCACATTTATTTCATAAACATGTACATAGGTGAATGAGACACTGTGGCACCGAGGGGCTGTAGAGCCTTGATTGGAGCCTAAGCAGGCTGGCCTCTAACCCCTACACTCTGCTGTCTGTGCAGGACCAGGATAGGCAGGCAATCTCCAGGGTGAGAAGCCCACACCAGTTCTCAGGTAAACTCTCTACCCCAGGGCCCTGAGACCTCCTGCACTGGGACATTGGTCTGAGGCTGGAAGAGGGCAGGTGGGCATCATGGGCATGCTGGATAGGTCTCTGGGTCACAGAAAAAGGTAGGTACCTCTTTGGAGAGAACAGCTGAAGTCACTGAGCAGCTTGTGGTTACAGGCAGGTGCTGGAACCCAGTGGTTGGGGACAGGGCAGCAGCCACTGGCAGGTCAGAGACTTCTGGACACACCACTAAAACTTATTGTCATTTCCCTGGCCGCCGGGGCTGGAGGTGGTTATTAGAGCACCAGACATCTCTACTCACTCAACTTGTGGGTGATGAGACTGCTTCCAGGTGGGCTGTAATTATGGGAACTCAGGAAGGGTCCAGACCATGCTTGGGGCATGCAGTACCCTTGAGAGCTAGCTATAGTGGGCAATGGATGCCCACACTGGGGCCAAAGTCAGGCTGGAGGAGGTGGACTTTGGCACCTAGGGAGCCCCCACCTGACCTCTACTTGCACCTTGGCTGTTCCGACATTTGGATAAACAAGAGGCACCATTCCTTCCACATTCGGCTATTGGGAGGAAAGCCAGTAGGACCCATTCGTTGACGTGGTGGAAGGGGTTTCACTGTCTACTTCCCTTGACCCAGGAAAAGCCCAACCTCCACTAGCTAGTCAAGGAGTCCCAGGGCTCTGTCTCCATGAGAATGCCCAACAAGCTTTCCATGTCTACCCTTTACAGAGACGTCCAGCAGAGGCAAAGGGCCTAGGCCTGTCTACCTGGGGAGAGGAGGGGAGAAGCAGCAATGGATGCAGGGAGCCTTTCAGCTGCCTTATGGCCCCGGGCCTGGAGTGGATATCTGCCTTCGTTCTCTCTGCCCGATTCAGGTTGGGAAAATATTACAGAGGCTTGCATGTCAATTCCCCTGCCTTTTGCCTGAAGGTGGCAGGAGGTCACCCTCATCTTGCCCACAGCCACTTGCACATTCTGAACCCAGCATGGGGCACTGAGAGGGCTGCCTGGAGAAGTACCCCCGTCCTCCCTGATGCTCAGGCCAGCATGGTTTGGTTGCTCAGAAGCTGTGACTGATGGAGGCCCCAAAGCAGCCAGAGGGCATGGACTTCGCAAGGGGCTCTGCCTGGGATGTTTTTCCCCCTTCTTGAGCCTCTGGGGGAGCACTCTCAGGAACCCCAGCGGCCTCTGCCAGGAAGCACCAGTCCCAGCTGTTCTCCCACAGACACTGGCTGGAGGTCACAGAGTAGGGCTCTCCCGTCTCTCTGGGCTGTCATGTGACCCTGCCTCCTTTACCACAGACGTGGGCACATCTGGCCACTCATCTCCTGATTAGTCTGTCATCTCTCTGGACACTGTTGATGGTTCCAAGCAAAGCTACTCAGGGGATTTTTTAGGAGCAAACATGGGTGCTTTGATGATCTGAAACCTGAGTCCCACAAAACTCAGGAATTGCAGGGGGCATATGGGGTGAGAAGGCTTGAGAATTAAGTCAATAAAGCAGCAGCAGAGTCAAGAGATAAAGAGCCAGAAGCGCTGGCTTGTGCCTATAATGTCAGCTGTTTGGGAGGCTAAGGTGGCTCACTTGAGGCCAGTTCAGCCTGGACAACATAGCAAGACCCCCACCCCCTTCTCTTCAAAAAAAAAAGAAAAAAAGATAAATCCCCCTTATCTACATGGGATACATTCCGAGACCCCCAGTGGATGCCTGAAATTGCAGATAGTACCAAGCCCTTATATATACTATTTTTTTTCCCCATACATACATGCCTATGAAGAAGTTTAACTTATAAATTTAAGGCCAGGAGTTCAAGACCAGCCTAGGCAACAAAGTGAGACCCTATCTCTACCAAAAAGTTTAAAATTAGCCAGGTGTAGTGGCACACACCTGTAGTCCTAGCTACTTGGGAGGCTGAGGTGGGAGGATCGCTTGAGCCCAGGAGCTTAAGGCTGCAGTGAGCTATGATCGTGCCACTGCACTGCAGCCTCAGTGACAGGGCAAGACTGCCTCTAAGTAAATAAATAATTTATAAATTTAATAATAAATAGAAATTTACAAGTTAGGCGCAGGAGATTAACAATAATTAATAAAATAGAACAATTATAACAATATGCTGTAATAAAAGTTATGTGAATGTGGTTTCCATCTCTCAAAATACTGTAATATTTTCTGACCATGGTTAACCTCAGGTAGCTGAAACCATAGAGAGCAAAACTGCAGACGGTTGGGGGGACTACTGCATCTGGAGCTGGGTTTCAGTCATTTGAACAGAGACAGTCCTTGCTGATGCCACCCCTAACAATCACTAAGCATCATGACTGAAGATCCCCCATCGCGAACTAAATCTGAGGAACAAAAGTCAACCAGGCACCTGCCACAGACCTCAGGAGGGAAGGACAGAGCCCACCAAGCCATTCTGGGCATGTGGTCACCCCCCAAATTTCTGCTCACCAGGATGTAACCCCCAAGAATCCCAAAGAGCTGACACCACAATTCCCAACTCAGAGTCACTTATAGGAGGCTCTTGAAAGCTGAGGCTCTCACATGCCTTCGCAGGTCCAGGTTCTAATGTCAGTAGTGGTCAGGTGGGGGTGGTTCATGCCTGTAATCCCAGCACTTTGGGAGGCCAAGGTGGGAGGACTGCTTGAGCCCAGAAGTTCAAGACCCACCTAGGCAGCATAGCGAGATCCCATCTCTTACCAAAAAATGTTGATAGCGCACAGTTCCGGTTCCCATGTCTCATCCTGACGCTTCTCGCACTAACCACCCTAGGTGGTGGTGTGTATCTGTGGTCCCTGCTACTTATGAGCCTGGGGTGAGAGGATGGATTGGGCACAGGAGGTTGAGGCTGCAGTGAGCCATGATCACACCACTGCACTCCAGCCTAGGTGACAGACCGAGACCCTACCTAAAAAAAAACCAACCACATACCCTTGTCCACACCTCCCCCAGCACACTTCCTCTCCACTACTGCACTCTCAGATCCTGTGGGAAAGAAAACGGTGCCTCTGCATACGTTGGAGGGGCTCACTAGCTGATGCCTGAGCCCTTTGGGGGAGCTGGGCCACATCCAGGGGTTCAGGTTTTGCTTGCTCCTCAGTGGTGCACCAGTGACTTTGGTCAGGAGCCCTGGTTGCCACAATTGACGTCTGAGCTGCTGGCACCTGGCAGAGGCCTGTCAGCAGCCATGGGTGGGGTCAGCCCAGGGAGTCTTTCCAAGACGTCCAACAATGTGACCCACGCCAGGCTTCCTGGAGGTCTGCATAGAGCTGGGGTGGGCGCCTCTGCTTATGTTAACCTGTGCCCACCTAGGTGGTATTTGAGCCTATCTTTGCTCAGTGGAGTGCCCACAGCCAAGTTGGTGGCAGGCTCTTCTCTGCAGCTGTCATCTCCCCTAGCATCAACAGAGCCTGGGCCGGGCGTGGTGGCTCACGCCTGTAATCCCAACACTTTGGGAGGCCAAGGCGGGCAGATAACAAGATCAAGAGATCGAGACCGTCCTGGCCAACATGGTGAAACCCTGTCTCTACTAAAAATACAAAAATTAGCTGGGCATGGTGGTGCGCGCCTATAGTCCCAGTAACTTGGGAGGCTGAGGCAGGAGAATCGCTTGAACCCGGTAGGTAGAGGATGCAGTGCGCTGAGATCACACCACTGCCCTCCAGCCTGGCAACAGGGTGAGACTCTGTCTGAAAAACAAACAAAAAAACCAAACCTCCCCCGCCGCCAATAAATAAATAAATAAATAAAACAGAGCCTGACACAGGAAGGACCTGAGACCTGAAGCCACACAGCCCCACTCTGCACATGCTGGAGCTGGCACGGCAAGCCCAGGCTGTTGAGGATGAAAGTCTCAGCCCCGGCCGGGTGCGGTGGCTCAAGCCTATAATCCCAGAACTTTGGGAGACCCAGGCAGACGGATCGCTTGAGGCCAGGAATTTGAAACCAGCCTGGCCAACATAGTGAAACCCTGTCTCTACTAAAAATACAAAAATTAGCCGGGTGTAGTGGCCCATGCCTGTAATCCCAGCTACTGGGGAGGCTGAGGCATGAGAATCACTTGAGCCCGGTAGCTGGAGGTTGCAGTGAGCCAAGATCATGCCATTGCATTCCAGCCTGGGTGACAGAGTGAGACTCTGTCTCAAAAACAAAAACAAAAACAAAAAAACGCTGGGCGTGGTGGCTCACACCTGTAATCCCTGTAGCACTTTGGAAGGCCAAGGCAGGCAGATCACTTGAGGTCAGGAGTTCAAGACCAGCCTGGCCAACATGGTAAAATCGTGTCTCTACCAAAAATACAAAAAAATTAGCCAGGTGTGGTGGTGGATGCCTGTAATCCCAGCTACTCGGGAGGCTGAGGCATGAGAATCACTTGAACCCGGGTGGTGGAGATTGTGGAGCCGAGAGCATGCCATGGCACTCCAGTCTAGGCAATGGAGCAAGACTCTCTCAAAAAAAAAAACAAAAAAACCAGACTCAGCTCAAGTCTTGATGGCACAGTGGGGGAATAGGATTCTAATAGGATCCTAAGTTGCTATTAAATATCTTAGGGTGAGGAGCTCCTGGTCAGCAGTTAATGTGGTCCAGCCACTGTAGAAGCTTCTGGTGCAGAAGCTTCTGAGAGGTGGGAAGAACTCAAGAGACAATCCTGGGCACATCCCTGGGCCACCCACACAGTCTGAGAGGCAGACTGCCATGCTGCCCTGCCCAGTGGGCCCCTCTGCCGTACATTCGGCTCCACAGCAAGTTTTTGCCCAGCTCTCCTTGTGCGCTGAGGCCTGTGTGGCAGAGATAGGAGCGGGGGCCAGGCCTGCTCCGCCCCCGGGAGCTTCCAGCTGCCTGTGAGTGCAGACCCACCCGCCATCCCGGATCTCTGGCTCCTGGGGAAGGAAAGGAGCAGGACTTACATGGAAAGCTTGCCCAAGAATGAAGAAGAAGAGGAGAGGATGCCTCCAGTGGAGAAGAGACCCAGATCCTGGGATCAGGAGGCCTTTGGAACCAAGGAGAAAGGCCTTGTGTGCTTGGACATGATATGCACATAGCACCAAGGCCATGTCTGTACATGTGTGTATCACACATATTTACAGCTGAACACTGAGCAGGGCGGTCTGTGTTAGGCACTTGCTCTACATATATTACTTTATTCACACTTCAAGGATCTTGAGAAATAAATGTTCTTGTCATCATCCATCCCGCTTTGCAGATGAGGACTCTAGGCTTCACAACCAGGGAGTCCAACTGCAGAACCCAGGTTCTTAGCCACCGTCAGCAGATAAGGTACAGGTCTGTTGCACGCACGAGGGTAAGGTGACTCCTTGAGAATGCATGTCCCTGAATATTGGTACTTTACACAGATACCTGAGAGTGGACACGTCTCTGAGCAGGAGAGATGCCAGCCTGCATGTACCTGGGTGTCAATGTGTACAGTTGATGGTCCTCTGGGAACAGAGGCAATAATTAGGGATACTGAGTCAGAAAGACTCGAAGTCAGGTCCTGGCTTGCTGCTTCCCAGTTGTGTGACCTTAGGAAAGTTACTAAACCTTTCTGAGTCTCAGTCACCCTCTTTGTAATGACAGTAATGAATGGAGCATATTTCCTGAGGTTGATGAGGGGAATAAAGGAGATACTGCAGGGCGGTAGCTTAGGTTGAGCTATTATCCACATGATGGTAGTCGTTAATCACTAGAGGGTCAGCACCCATAGGTGGCCAGGTGGTGTCTGTGCCACGCACAAGCAGAGGACAGCCTGCGCATATCAGGAGGCACTTGCTTATCTCGGGAAACTGACTTGAGCGTGTGTAGGCGTGTGCCCACGCATCTGCTCTAAGCTGGGGTTTTAGGGCTGTCTTCAGGGGTTTCAGAAGGATGGAAGGAAGTGGACTGAGAAAGTGGCCCTATCTGTGCCCAGGTTTGGGGGCAGCTGTTCTCTGGCTGGCTGCCACCTGGCTTCTTCCCTGAGAAGTCAACCCTGGTTTCCAGGTACAAAGGAAGCAGGATCTTTTTGGGAGGTGGGGCAGGGAGCTTGGTGGCAGCAAGAGATAATGGGGACCCTTCCAAGGGGCCTGGGCTGGCTAGGAGCCCCCTTAGTGCACCCTCCAGCCCAGCCTGGCAGCCAGGCCTTCTGATGCCCACCAGGTCGTTTGATGCCTGCCAGGGCCTTGCTTAGGCAGGTCTTCTGGCCTGGAGTGCCTTTATGCTGAGATGACCCCTCCCAGACAGGGGCCAGGGAAGGGGCTACCACACTCATTCCCTTGAATGGGAAACTGCAGCCTGTTTTAGAGGAACCCTGAGAGACGACCCCAGGTACACATGGTGTGTGGCGGAAACCTTTATTCTAGAGTCTCTTGCCCTGGTCTTCAGGGCTAAACCCCAAGACCGGAGAATTTGTTTAGGAGAATCCCAAACTGGACAATACCCCGAAGCTGCCTCACTTGGCCTCTCCTCCCATCGGGCCCTGTCTCTGCAATGCCAGAAGACCAGGGCCCAGCCCTTTCCAGGTGGCAGAGGCCCAGAAAGAACGAACATGTACCCTGGCATTTGCAGCCAGCCCTGCTCTGTGGGCCTCAAGTAACAAGCCACTTTGCAATGACCCAGAGGCTAAGGAGAGGAGAAAGCAACATGGGGAAGTTCTGGCCAGCACTTCCAGCTCAGGGCAGGGAAGGGAGGATGTCCTAGCCCCAGGAGGGAGAAGCTCGGGCCCAAGCACCAGGTCCTCCCTCTCTCCAGGCTGAGCATCTTCAGTGAACTGGCCCAGCAGAGTCCACCTGTTTGGCCAATTGCAAAGCTCTCTCAAATTGACTGATGCTGACACCAGGGGAGGGAGGGAAAGAGTAGAGATGGAGCCAGGCGTGGTGGCTCACACCTGTAATCCCAGCACTTTGGGAGGCCGAGGCGGACGGATCACGAGGTCAGGAGATCGAGACCATTCTAGCTAACACAGTGAAACCCCGTCTCTACTAAAAATACAAAAAAATTAGCTGAGCCTGGTGGCAGGCGCCTGTAGTCCCACCTACTCAGGAGGCTGAGGCAGGAGAATGGTGTGAACCTGGGAGGCAGAGCTTGCAGTGAGCCGAAATCGAGCCACTGCACTCCAGCCTGGGCGACAGAGCGAGACTCCGTGTTAAGAAAAAAAAAAAAAAAGAGGTAGAGATGGAAACTGAGGCAAAGATTGACACACACACAGAGACAGAGGGAAATGAAAGAGTGAGCCAGACAGAGCGAGAGGCCAGGAGAGGGACCGGGGCCTTAGCCTCTCCAGGAATGGGGGAGCCTGGCTGAGAGCGGCAGGAAGTGACGGACACTCCCAGGCCACTGCTGTCCCCAGGGTGACTAGACCACAATGGCTTCCTTAAGGAGGGAGAATAATGAGCTCGTTAGGGCCAGAGTGAGGCCAGCTGCACACAATTAGGATGTTAATAAAGTCTTCTGAGGTCAGGGCTTGGCCTAGGACAAAACAGCTGGTGTGGGGAGGGGAGACCCCCACTCCTTCCTCTCCCTCTGAAATCCTCTCGTCCTCCCGACTCCCCACCCTCCAGCCCTGTTCAGCCCAGGATTGCACCCAAGGATGCTTCTTAACCCCTTCTTCCTAGACAGACCTCGGTTAGGATCCTAGCTTTACCACTCACTGTTGGCGTGACCTGGGGTAGGTCACTGGCCCTCTCTGAGCCTCACTGGCACACCAGAGTAATATTAAGTACCTGGGGATGCCCAGTGGCATCAGGAACATACAGTGTATGCAATACCCAGAGATTTTCACCAGCGAGTATTTCCCGAGCACCTGGTATGGGCCAGGTCCTGTTCCACGCATGAGGACACTGCAGTGAACAACACCCATCCGGGACTCAGGCTCTCCTCCCCCATCACCCAGGCACGGCACATGTGGGGCTCGATTGCCACCTGTGCCCTGGCCCTGAGGCCTGCTGGAGAAGGCTGGACTTCAGGCTCTGGGCACAAACCCAGAGGATTTCGAGGCAGGATGAGATTCAGAGCTTGGAGTTTGGAAAAACCCAGGAGGCTTTAGGTGACTTCCAGGCTTCATGTTTTCTTTCCCCATGAGTTCATCTCACTCCTTCACATCTGGCCTAACACCAGGTAATTCAGAGCTCAGAATGTGGGCTGTGCTCATTTCATGCCCAGACCTATGTAGGGTTTTGGTGTCCAGGTGAGGAAGGGTGCATGGTGGAGCTAGGAAAAGAGGAAGACAGGCCTTTCCTCAAACTCCTCCTCATACGGGCTCGGGGTGCGGGAACAGCAGCAGCCCGCTTCCAGAACCCTCAGCCAGCACCCTGACCAGCTTCCCAAAGTGCCTCTATTTATGATTTAAACCTGAGCGCAGACCTCGACCCTTTGGAAGGGTGATCTTCCTAGGCATTCCAAGTTCTTTGCTTGGTGCGGGTTTGGAGAGTGGAACAGGGTATTTGCGAGCACCAAGTGACGGAGGGCGGGGAGACACTGAGAGGAGGAAGGGGCTGAGGGCATCCTGGACAGATGCATAGCACCAGCACTGCCCACCTACCCATACCACACCCAGCACAAGGCTGGGTCCAAGGCAGTGCTTCTGTCCTGGACCCAGCCTGACCCCTTTCTCATGACCTCCGGACAGATCTAAGGCTTCTGCCTTTGTGGGACCAGATAAGCTGGAAATGCAGGCTTTCTGTGGGTGCTGTGCCTTTAAGACCAGCGAAAGGCCGCCCACCCTCGGCCAGGCCTCCCCTGGTCAGAAAGCCCCGTCACTGCAGCTCTTGCCAAGACACGCGCCTCCACGGTCCAAAGCAAACAGGAGCGAGTGAGAAACTCCCCCAGTCCCTCCTGTGTGCACCCACGCAGCCCCTGCCTTCATGAGCCACTCAACCGGTTCTACCTGATGCCCACCCTGCTCCATTGCCCAGGGCCTTCCCTCCCCTAGGTGGGCTCTGAGGCCACCAGGGACCCAGAACCTCCCCTGGGCGCCTGGGGCCTGGATTCCAAGACCATTAGCACAGGCTGCTACGTCACCATTTGGAAGGCTCCGTGGAGTCCGTGTCAAGACAGCCTGGGCTGCTGCCACCTCCCCACTTGGCTCCAGCCTGCCCACCTCACCGAATAGGCCCAGAAGCCAGTGCTAGGCTAGGTCCCCGCCAAGCCCACAGGGCTCTGGTGGGTCTGAGCAGACCGAGGTCATGGGTGAGGCACCCAGAAGAAGGCCTGACTGACAAGCATCACAGGCAGAGAGGGACACATGGTTAAATGACAGGTAGCAGAGAACGGTTTCCAGCGAGGGCTCCAGAGCCAGGCTGCCTGGGATTGAGGCCCAGCTCTGCTACTTGCCAGCTGCATGAATGTGGGCAATTGCCTCAATTTTCTCATCTGCAAAACCAACCCAAAGTACCCACATCTCAGTGTTGTTATGAGGATTAGAGGAGCTAATCCTTGAAAAGCCTTCAGAATAGTGCCTGATTGGAATCAGAATAGTGCCTTCAGACGAGTGCAAGTCACAAAGTGCCAATATGAAGTGGAATTCTAAAGAAGGAACCAAGACCTCAATGCACCTGGATGACTGGGGCTGGGGCTGGGCAGGGAAGTAGGTAGGTCTTAGGTGTCTGGAGTCTCAGGGGGAGACAGAGACCCTCGTGGTGTCACTGTCATTTAGCCTTGACCTCAGAAGGTCTCTGCTGACAACGTGTGGGTCTGATTCTGTGCCTGGCACGGGTGGGGGTCGGAGACAGGTTGAGGTGGAGATTACAAGATGGCATGAGGCCTCCCCAGGAGCTGCAGAGCAGTGGAAGGATGAGAAGGGCGGCTGCTCGCAGGGGGGACTCGGCACAAGACTGCTTGTGCTGGGTGCAGCAGGGTGACCCAGACAGCCCTGTGCAGTGGACATGGCCGTGGGTGATACAATGCTTGCCAAGGAACTGGAGATATCCAGAGATGAGACTGACTAGACAGGGAAGAATTCTTAGAGGAGAAGAGACTTGAATTGAACCTCAGAGTGACAGGCTGCATGGGCTCACTCTAATGGCTTCATAGGGGATTATTCCAGATGAAAATGAGGCATTCAAGGCCGGGCACAGTGGCTCACGCCTGTAATCCTAGCACTTTGGGAGGCCGAGGCAGGTGGATCACGAGCTCAAGAGATCGAGACCATCCTGGCCAACATGGTGAAATCCTGTCTCTACTAAAAATACAAAAGTTAACTGAGCATGGAGGCGTGTGCTTGTAGTCCCAGCTACTCGGGAGGCTGAGGCAGGAGAAACACTTGAACCCGGGAAGCGGAGGTTGCAGTGAGCCAAGATCGTGCCACTGCACTCCAGCCTGGTGACAGAGTGAGACTCCGTCTTTAAAAAAAAAAAAAAAAAGAAAAAGAAAAAGAAAATGAGGCTCACCTCGAGCTGCTGCCCTCTCTCAGTCCCATTATTAAGCAGAGCACAGAGGTGTGAGCCTGCACCCAGGTTCCTAAACAGAAGGTGCTCAGGAAAGATGGAAGATGCAAGAAGGTAAACTCTAATGTCATGACTGTAAATGATGTGGATGGTGAGAGAGATCTGCTGTCAAGGGCGAGACGATGGAAGATGGCAGTCAGGGAAGGAGAGTGGGACGGGAAGGGGTGGCCCGCTAAGAATCCATTCAGGACACTTACATTCCCAGAGGTGGAGCCCTAAGGACGTGCTCAGGGGAACAAAAAGGGTGTTTTCCCTGCTGTTCCAGCAAGAGAAAGATTAAGAAAGGGTGAAGTCGGCCAGGCACAGTGGCTCACGCCTGTAATCCCAGCACTTTGGGAGGCCGAGGCGGGCAGATCACCTGAGGTCAGGAGTTCGAGACCAGTCTGGCCAACACAGCAAAACCCCGTTTGTACTAAAAATACAAAAAGTAGCCAGGTGTAGTGGCACATGCCTGTAATTGCAGCCACTTGGGAGGCTGAAGCAGGAGAACTGCTTGTACCCGGGAGGCGGAGGTTGCAGTGAGCCAAGATTGCACCACTGCATTGTAGCCTGGGTGACAGAGCGTGACTCCATCTAAAAAATTTTTTTAAAAAGAAAGAGCTAAGTCTCTTTCCTTAGGAGGGTGTGTACAGGGAGGAGGGGTCTCCTGGGCTCCTGTCCGCAGCTCAGCATTCACTCTCAGAAGGAAGATTCGCTCTCAGAAGGGTCAGCCTGGCACACTGACCTGGAGAGGGTAAGTGGACCCCAGGCAGAGGTAGGGACAGCACGGACAGGCTGCCTCAACACACTCTCACCAGCTGGCTGCGCGGAAAGGTCCCAAGAGCACTTGACAAAGAGCCCTGCACTCCTCATCAGCAATCGTGGGAGACATGGAGATGGGAGCAACACCCAAGGACACAAAATGGGCAACGGTCCCAGCTTTTAAAGAAGAAGGCAGTGAATTCCAGAGTAGAGAAGGGCAGCGTCATTGCTGGTCATGGTTAAGTAAAACATGGACTCCCTGAGGAATGCTGGGAGAGCCTGGGAAGGGGCTCTGCATACTCGCCCAGGCAGTGTCGGACAGAGGGGTGCACCAGGAAGAAAGGGGGCCTGGCAGTGAGTGAGCTACTGGACCGGTAGGCCCGGGATGTGTCACAGCTGAGACCTCCAGGCCCTTGTGTCTCTCATGATCCCCCAGGGCCCTGGGGGCTACAGGGCGGCACTGACAGATCCACAGCTCGAGGGCCGGCACAGTCCAACAGGGCGGAGTGGCTCCAATGGGAACCTGTCCTGTTGGATGTTTTAATCAACCCAGGATGAGGACAGAGACACAGTACTGGCAGCACGATCTCATTTAGCAAAAGTTGTGCCAGGATTAGGAGCCAAAAAAGAGGTCTGAACAGATGGTAATGACAGCTCAAATCTGACAAGATGCAAAGTCTTAAATGGAGAGACAAAAGGACATGGCTTAGTACGAGGATCTTAAAATTTACCGTTCAAACTTTTTGGAGCAAATGGAAGGGCCGTATCAATATTAACAGCCATGACGCCAAAATCTTAGGTGCAAGCTGGGAGGGCCTGAGTTGTACAGGTCCCCCTCCTGGCAGTGAGGATGAGAAAGGAGTTCTGAGGACTGTGTGTTCAGTATGTCTTGGGGCAGAAGTCTGTCCCCAGATCTGTGAAATCTTAGGCTGCCTTAGGAAACTCAGAATATGGGACTTACCCAGGGAGTGTGGCTAAGAAGGGGAGGTGCCAGGATTGGCACTCAGGTCTGATATGCAGCACAGCATTCATTCAGCGACCCTGAAACCACTCCAGCTCAGCTGTTCATTGCCTTCCAGAAGGAAACCAGCAATGCCTGCTCTATTATGCCCCAAATTCCCATCTGACAGATGAGCCAAGAAACCCAGTACCTCATCTGCTTCTCCTCCACTCCACTGGTGTCCACCGAGCCCTGAGTCTTGGAAGAGTTGAGGACGTGGCTTTTCCCACTCCTCGTGGAGAGGTGGTTTGCAGGCTTGCCTCCAAGTTGCCTCTCCTCTAAGCCCACATGGTAGGGCAAGGCAGGGTCACCCAGGTTGAAAGAGCGTTCTGGCACGAGATCTCACCCAAGGGCTTTGCCAAGCAAGAGTGACTTTGAATCAGCTTTCCTCAAACCTCAGGTATTTCTACACCACACACAACCTTTGCTATATCCTTGAATTACATATACTGTGGTTCATATAACATACACAGATGTGCCTTGACTTACAATGGGGTTACGTTCTGATAAAGCCATTGTTAAGTTGAAAATATCCCAAGTTCAAAATGTACTAATACCCCCATTGACCCATCATAAAGCTGAAAAATTGTAAGTCACACCATCGTAAGTCTGGAAACGGACTGTATTTTTAAAGCAATTTGCCTTTTTTTTTTAACTTTAAGAAAAAAATTTGCTAAGGAAACTTCGGATCGCCACCATGAATAAACAACGAGGACCACTGGCTCCAACAGAAAAGCACACACGATGAAAACAAAGCTATGTAGTACATTTGAACTGTGCCACAAATGAAGAGGCTGAGTCTGTGGCCCGCTCCCTCTTTGCTACAAAGATTTACTAGACAGGGGTTAAAGATCATCGAACATCAAACTGCAACAAGTCAGAAGGCTTGGAAGAGAACTGCAGGGAGACAAACTTTTCCCACTGTGTGACGCAGAAGGATTGATACTGCCTCTCTGCCACCTGAGATCCTCCCATGTATCATGGTGTTGGGTGGACTACAGCTTTAGGAAGCCAACATCAGACTAGTATGGTGCCTGGTCCTTCACAGTGGCTGAAGGAAGAGGCTGAAGAATGAGGCTTAAGTTCCCATTGGTGAGATGGGAATATGAAATAGCATGTATATACTACCAGTGTCGTGGTGAGAAAAAGAAAAGAAAAGAATGGAAAGTACCCAGCAATGTGCCTGGTGCTTAATATATCTATTTGCAGCCGGGAGAAGAGAGCTGTGGTCACTTGAAATATAAAGGTTATCCTTATCCATTTAACTAGCTTACTCCAGTGCCTAAGATGCGTACATGTATGAGTTTGTATATTTTTTCCCTTTCTCTATTTGCTAAAAATGGAAGCTTCTTGGCCCCAGAATGGAGTTGGTTTCAACTAAAAGCTGTAGGCTGACAACCATCCCCTTCCTCCCAGCTGAGTTCAGCCCCTCTTCAATTGGGCAAAAATAAAATGGGGACAATTTAGACTTTAAAGACCATCTCCATAAACAAAACAAACCCACTCCACAATTTGTCTAGGGCATTCCTCCCTCCAAAGCCTCCTTATTTAATTTCTGGGGAATTTTAAATAGAGGGCTTGCAAAAATCCAGTACCGCCTGACGTCAGCAGCTCTCTGACAACGTGGATTCTTCTGCTTGGTGTGGGGAGTAGCCACCACGAATGCCGATGCTTTTCCAGGCTCCTTTCCCAGTTGGAATTTGGGAGCCACTGGTGTCACCCTAGGAGACAAGAGACAGAGGGCACCCTAGTGCCCAAAAGACAGAGTCCCACTTGGGGTCGTTTAACTCTGCATTCCCCAAGCCCTCTGGCCAGGTGAACCAATGAACCTGAGTAATGCCTACACTAGTGTCATCTTAGTGTGTTTATTTAAATTGCCTTTATTTTTAAAAACTTAAACATGTATTTCAAAAAGACATTTTCCTATGCTACAATGGATGGAAAACCAGCATTCCTAGGTATAGATGGGAGATTCTGGAAAAACACATACAATGAAACAATGCCATGAAGTTCAACAAGAGATCAAGGCAAGTTCTAGCAACACTCTAAGCCTGGGTCAGATTTACTCTTGGTCAAACAAACAAATGACATCAGCCAGCGTTTGACAGATGTTAACAGCACAGGAGCCCCAGATGGAGATTTTCCCTTTGACCCAATGTGTAGTGAAAGAGAACTGAAAGGAAAGAACCTTCTCGTGACGGGATGCAATGCCACTCAATTGTGTCCGCCCAGCACGTGTTTATATGACCTGCTCTCTGGGAACCACCGATCTTCTTCAGGTGAAGCCTTGGATAAAGAATCCACAGACCAGGCCGGGCGTGGTGGCTCACGCCTGCAATCCCAGCACTTTGGGAGGCCCAGGTGCATGGATCACAAGGTCAAGAGATCGAGACCATCCTGGCTAACACGGAGAAACCCCGTCTCTACTAAAAAATACAAAAAAAATTAGCTAGGCATGGTGGCGGGCACCTGTAGTCCCAGCTACCTGGGAAGCTGAAGTAGGTGAATGGCGTGAACCTGGGATGCAGAGCTTGCAGTGGGCTGAGATCGTGCCACTGCACTCCAGCCTGGGTGACAGAGTGAGGCTCCGTCTCAAAAAAAAAAAAAAAAAGAATCTGCAGACCCTTGGTTCAAATCCAAGCCTGGCCACAAGCAAGCTCTGAGGTCTCAACTGTTTCCTCTGAAAAATGGAAACAAAGCCACCTGCCCTGCTTACCCCTAGAGTTACTCGGAGATAATAGATGAGAAAAGTGCTTTGAAAAGGATAGGCCAGGTGTGGTGGCTCACACCTGTAATCCCGGCACTTTGGGAGGCCAAGGCGGGCGAATCGTTTGAGTCCAGGTGTTCAAGACCAGCCTGGAAAACATGGTGAAACCTTGTCTCTACTAAAAATATATTTTAAAAAATTTAGCTGAGCATAGTGGTGCACACCTGTAGTCCCAGCTGCTAGGGGGCTGAGGTGGGAGGATCACTTGAGCCCAGGAGGTCATAGCTGCAGTGAGCCGTGATTGTGCTACTGCACTCTATCCTGGGCGACAGGGCGAGACTAAGTCTCAAAAAAAAAAAAAAGTCTCCAGGCTATAGGCTGGTGGGGGCAGAGGGGTTACTATTCCAAGCAATGTCAGAAACCCAATGGACTCCTAACCATCCCCTAATAGAACTTACTGCCTAAACTGGATGGTAGCCCATTCCTGTCCATCAGAGAAAAGGAAAGGAAGGTGAATATGCCACTTGACAATTTTCTTTCACAGTTGGCCTTTCCCAATAGCCACATGGGTTTCAAATATTATGCTCGTGTTACAGATATGGAAACTGAGGAGCAGAATGGCCACATGCTGGCCACAGAGTGGCTATTCAATGGCAGATTTGAAGCCTTTCTTGGGGCCTGGGGCAAGTGCCCTCTATCTTGCTTTTTGACTGCACATGCAGCAGGGTTCAGAAGCCCCCAGATGTGTTGATATCTTTGATTCATTGCTGTATCCAGGTCCCATCCTTCGAAGCTACCAACTTTGTGATGCTCCCAACTCCCCTGCCAGCCAGCGTTCTGCTCTCCTAACTCACGGCTCCCTCATCACCTTGACCTTAGGTTTGGATTGGCCAGTCCCCCAGCGAGATCAAGAGCTCTCTGAGGACATAGGCTGAGTCTTGCTCATCTTGGCATCCTGTCAAGCTCAGGCTCTCTGCAGCCCAGCTCCTGGGGTCAATGCGGGATCAGCACCGGGCATCTTCCCTCCCGCTGTCTTCCTGCCGGCCCCCGCAACTTCTGCTCTGCAAGAATCCTGTGCGGTGACTCAGCCCCTGGGCAATGTTCCTTCCTCCAGTTCCCCACTTTGGGAAATGCCTTTCACCCACAGCAAGCACCTCTAGCTTACCCAGGAGGATCTGCCTTCATGGACCCAAGGCACAGAGGTTTTTGTTGCTTGTTGCATAATTTGCCCAGGATCATCCAATGAGCTAATCCTTCCAGTCCCGAGAGCTCATGTAGTCTGCTTGGATACCTGACCTGGCCATTTCCATCTGGGCCTCTCCCTTTACAGGAATGGAAGATCAAAGCTCAGGGAGGCCCCACAGGCTAATCACCAGGAACAGGCCCACATTCCTGGAGGAATGCAGCCCACTGCAAGCTCTTCGTCCTGTGTTCACGCCATTCTCCTACCTCAGCCTCCCGAGTAGCTAGGACTACTACACTAGCAGCACCTCCCAAGCCCATTCAAGGCAGCCCCCCAGGTCGTTTGCAGGCCTCTACTGGGAATCTTGGTGGCACTGCCTCTCATCCAGGGACCACAAACAAAGTCCTCCTAGGTGCAACTCAGGGCACTGGAATGGGCAGCCCCAGAGACCTGTTCTCCCCAACTCCCAGAGGACAGTGGGGAGACAGCTATACCAAAAATAGTTCCCCAACCAGGGCACAAGCCTCCAGTGGATTCACCAAGAGGCAGCAGAGTGTACAGGGGAGAACTGTGGATGACCTGAACCCTCCGGCCCTTGGCTTTCTTATCTGTAAAATAGGCATCACGATACCCATACTTTACAGGGCAGTGGTGATCATTATAAGAAAAAAGGTGTTTCGTTCCCTGCCTGACATATAGGAGGTGCTTCAATAACCTCTTTCTTGCCTTTCTCATTCGTTTCATCGGTTTCTGATATTAAGTCTCCAGGAAGCAGCAAATGGGTCTAACTTGAGCCCTAAATCCCCTTGTTCTGGGATAGCCATCCTGGGGCCTCAGCTAGGTTTGTGGTGACCTAGGATTAGGTTCTCTCACTGAGCGCCTTCCTGCCCCATTCCCTTCCTGTTTCTTTTACCTCTGGGAACCATCTTGTCTTCCTGGTTCCCAAGAATTGGTCTAGTACAGATCCCACCCCAATCCAAGGAGAAAAGGCCACACTAAAACCAGATACTCCGCTAGTCCAGATACCCCCCAAGACTGGCCCAGACCAGGTTTCTCATTCTAGAGACTTGCCACAGTTACAGTGACTGGTCAGGCCGTGGTGACTGACACCCATGAGTACCGGTGAGTGATACAGCTCTTTCCACACTGACCTGTCAATCTCTGGTGCCTCCCACCCCCAGCACCCACAGGGGAAGGGCCTGCAGAGAGTCAACCACCTTGTCCCACAACCAACCAGCAACCATGTCCCCTCAGCTGGGTCAGAGTGGGCAATTATCTGCATCCCCTGTAGACTGTGCTCCATAGAGATGAGGATCACGTCTTTCCTGTTCACCTCTGTGCATCAGTACCTGGCACACAGCAGGAGATAAAGGCTGGGAAATGAGTGAATTGCATGAACAAATGTCTGATTTCTAGCTCCTGACTATACACTTGCTTGGTTGCTGGGTTCTGGTTTTCTCCACTCTGAATAAGGCCCAGCCTTTGATCAATATCCTACCACCGTTTAACAGGAAGATCCCACTACCTGAGTGCAGAGAGATGGGTAGAAAGCTGGAGGAAGTCACTGACCTGGCCTGCCTGCCACACCCCCATCTCCCAGCCTCCATGGGGTCCTCCAACCACCTCTGGGGGGGCCCTTGCAGGGAGGCCTCTATGGGGAGGTCTAGACGGAGTCAGATAATATAGGAGTCAGTGGAGCATGGAGATAGGGGATGGCTGTGAGTATTCTGCCCCTTTAAATATACCCTGGCTGTGGCAGGCCAAGATACCCCCGCTGAGTCCCAGCTGTCAGCCATGAGGAGCCACAGCTTCGCTCCCCAGGAAGTGGGCAATATTGCAATATCATGGCATCAGCTCCAGCTCTCCAGCTCTGGCATGGCCCTTAGATTGGATTTGGATGTCTCCATCTCTCAAATCTCACTGTCCTGTCTCTGGGTCAGAGTTCCTGCCTAACCTGGCTATGATTCCACCAGCCCCTTACCCTGGAACCACTTCTAGAATGGATTTTCTCCTTCAAGGGCCTTGAGGTGGTAGGATGATCTCTTGGGGGTGGAGAGACCAGGGTGTGGAGGGCAGGTCAGGCCCCTGAGGTCCAAATCCTCCTCTCACCTGGCACATGAGCACCAACAAGATGTTCTAGCTCCACTGAATGCAGAGGCCCTTTAAATCCAAGGAGGCAAGTTTGTGTTTGGTTGTGCAGTGAGGCCTGGGACATGGAGCCTCACTTGGTGCTTGTACTTGGTGCTTGGAAACAGAAGAATAGGGTTAAATACTCCCAAGGGAGCCAGCAAGACAGGAACTCTGGATGCTCATTCTCCCCATGCAAACCCCAGATGCTGAGGTAACTGTCCTTTCTCTCCTACAAGGAGCGGCCAGTTAAAATCCCACCCTGTGGGCAGTAAGGTTCAGGCCACCCCGGTTCTGCTCCAGTTATCGGCGCCGGGGAAAGCACGCCCCGCATAATGCCAGTGCTCCAGAGCAGCGTTGTTCATGCCCAAGCAGGAAAGAGTCAGTCAGATGCTCCCAGGAGGCGCTGGTTAAGGCAGGGGGAGGGGAGGAGAAGAGGGTGCCCCAGGGGCGGGTTGGAGCCCCGAGGGATGAGAATCTCCTGTTCTGTTATCTTCAGGAGCTGGTTAAGGTCTGCTCCAATGTGCTGAGCCATCTCTTTGCCATCCCCGCCCGACTTCCTTCCCACTCACATATCCACGCAGGAAAGATGCATGGCAAGCACTCAGAGAATGCCAGGACACGGGCTGGTGGGCACGACCCAGGTGAGGCAGTGAGAAGGTCCCAGGTAGACAAGAAAGAGTCTGGGAAAACAGGATTCCCCAGTGCACACAAGGAGAAATGGGGCAGTAAAAGGGTCAGGCAAATCCCTACCCCGATACCAGTGGGGGTCAGGGGAGCCCTTCAATGTTTGGCTTTTGAGACCCCTGCACCAAGCCTCTCTTTAAGCGCCAGAGCTATTGCTTTCATGGCTCTTGTTTAACTTGAGAAGGACGGGGGAGGGGGCCAAGGAAAACTGCATTCTTCCCCATCAAAGCCAAGAGTCTAAAGTAATACTTCTGGTTGTAACTGATCCTGGCCTGTTTGTGATTACGGGCCCTTTGCTTGCTTTCTGGCAGGGCGGCCCTGGAACCCCGCAGCCCAGCCGACAGGGAGAGACACCCTCGCTCACTTGGATAATCTTATCCTCATCTGACATAACCAAAAACGTCCATCAGCCTCTCTGCTTTCAGCAGTTCTCCAGGGCAACTCTTCAAAACATTACTTTATTTTAAAAAGGAGGGGAAGCCACCCCAAACTCTTATCATGAAATTCCATGACATTCATCATATTCTTTCTGTTCCCGGCACTGTCCTAAAAACCACGAAAAGCACCAGCTGGCCCACTGGCTATTGCACATTACAAGATCAGATCGTCTTTTGCTTCTGCCCTACCTCCTACCCTTTTGTTAGGGGAGAAAACACAGATCCCCCTAGCACGCACAGGCACACCCTTTTGCTGCATAGTACAGAAGTGGCTCAGGGAAGCTCGAGACTATTTCTCAGCTGTTCCTTCTCCAGAAATTTAATCTGTGATGTATTTGGCTTCACAAAGCCCATTCCAAAGGTGTTCAGGAGTCCACGATCCCTGTGATCATCATTGCAAACCCAAGGACGTTTGTAGCCAGTGACCCATTTGGCTGCGGGGGAGAGCTGGCTGAAGGCTTGCCAACATGGTCGAATTCCCCTTGCCTGCTCCCTCTGAGCTGAAACTGGCTTGTTTTCAGGTCCCTGGGGGTAAGAGGGAATCTTAGGAGCTCCAGAACGACAGAGATAAAGTTGGCTTCTTGCCCAGCTTGGTAACAGCACAATGGTCAGGGGAATGGGGTGGCTTGGTGTCTAGAAAGCAACCATGGCCGCTGTCTCCACTCCTAATCACCCTTCCATGCTGTGGATGAGCAAAGCTGTGCTCAGAGAGGTGGAGTGGCTTGCCTGAGGTCACTTGGTTGGTTGGTAGCTAAGCTTAGAGTCTGGGTTGACCAAGCTCCTCTTAGGCAAAGCCTGGCCTTCCTCCCACGATGGCATGCCACTGCTCTGCCCATTAACATGACACTCTGAGCACCATGCCAAGTGGCTATTCCTTGACCCAATGCCTCGAGCAAGAAGTGAGTGTCTAGAACTGGCAGAAAGCCCCACCAGCGCACAGAGAGGTCATTTGGCCAAACCAAGCATGGGAGACTCAAGTAGCCAATGCTTCAGGTGCTGGCTTGCGGTCTCAAGTGCAAGACCCCAAGCCCTGTATCCTCGCCACACCTGCACGCTACCCCTGATCACAGCAGCTCAAGATCCTGCTGTAATCAAAAGATGGTGAGCACGCTGAGCAGAGAGAAGGCTGGGGCCTGTGAGAATGCCACTTAAAAGTACAGAAAACAAAAGAGAAAGACATCATGTCCAGAAACACCAGAGCTGGATGCCTGGCCAACCTCAACAGCGACCTCACCCCCTTCCTGGGGGAAGGGAGGAACACAAGGGGCTGAGGAGGCAGAGCCTCTGGACCTGACAGGGGACTCACAGCCAGCTGTAGGGCAGCCCCACCTTCCCTGGAGCGCACCATGCCTCCCTCCCAGCCTGACGCCAGCCCCCAGAAGCTTTGCTAGATGGGGAAGTCTGCATTCTCCAGTTGGGGCATGTGAAGCTGATCTTGCGGGGAGAGGAGAGTTAGAAAAACAAGGCTCTTTAAATGCACAGGGGCGGTGCCTTTGCCTGGCTCCAGGCTCTAGCCCTAGTAACAGGCCGAAGGGCCCAGGCCAGGTGAGCAGCAGCTCAGCAGTGGCAGCAGCTGGAGAGCCCTGCTTCCCCTCCTCCCATCACCTGGCACCTGCCACATCACTCCAGGCCTCCTGGGACCTCAGAGACAGCCACCACTGCACCAGCAGCCCGCAGATGTGCCACAGCCCTGCCTCAAACTCACTACGATGGTGGGCACGTGGCTTCACTCTTCCAGGCCTCCACTCTCCCTCAGCCCCTCAGCACAGTGGGGAAGAACAGAGGAAAAGCTTTCTTTATCTATATTTAAGGCCCTTCAAAGCCCTTGACCAGCTCCTCCAGCTTCTCTCAGGCAGCCCCCAGGCACTGTGGCTGGATCACACCTGTCCACTTCACCCTCCACACCCCTGCATGAATCATTCAGGTTTACTCTGCTTGGAGCACCTTCCTCCTTCAGCTTTGCCATCCACCTGAGGCCTGCCCCTTGTTCAAGGCCTACCTTCTCCAGAAGTCTTCCCCCACCCACCCAATCCAGGCCCTGTCCCTGTCTCTGAGCAAGCTTGACAATATTCATGAAAGCTCACAGTACCCAGAGCAGACTATGCCATTCTTCTGAGTCCTGTCTCCAGTCTTCAGCCACGCCTTGCTTTCTGCCTTGCACACTGTAGGTGCAGAGTGAAAATGACTGACTCACTACATCTGGGCTTTTTACCTTGCAGGTAAAGAGACAGCCCTAGGATGCTGTTACCTTCAGCAATGGGAAGACAGGGACAGCTGCCTCTTGTCCACGTGCATCCTAGTGCTGGGCATGCCACAGGGCACACAGTAGGTGCTCATGTTTGTTGACTGAATGAGCAAACCACATCCTGTGGAAGCAGCCCCTGCATGGAGGATTTCACTGAGGGCTGAGACGTGATGAATGCTGGGGTAGGGTGCAGCATTCATCACATGCAGAAAAGAGAGAGGGTGGCAGGTGCAGAAAGAGAGAGGGTGGCAGGTGACAGGTCTTCCTTAGGGGGCGTGTGTTTGGGGGAGTGGCCAGGATGGGTCTGCATAGTCAAAAGAAGAAGGCAGTGTAGGCTGCAGCGCTGACCAGCACCACCCTCACACCCTTGGTGCTGCCCACCAGGTAAGCAGGCTGACCCACCCACGCAGACCAGCCCCTCCCCAGGGACCTGGTGAGCCAAAGGTGGGAACGCTCATGCAACTCTCTTGTGGGAAAATGAGTCAATATGCTTCTCTTTCCTTTCAGATTCCCTCTGACCTACTGCCCCTGGCCTTTCTCCTGCCCCAGTGGGGCTTTAGCACAACTGACCGCTGCTTTCCTGCTCTCTGTGGCCGGGGAACTCATGTGGTGAAGCAGTCTGCAGTTTGGCTTTGCAAAGAAGTGAAATCTACAATGCAAGCATCCAGATCTCCAAACCCCGGTCAGATGGCAATGACTGAAGCTCATGCCCCACCTCCCAGCTGTGCAACCTTGGGGCAAGTCACTTCACCCCTCTGGGCTTCAACTTCCTCCTTGGAAAGACAGAATGCCAACATCCATCCTGCCTCTTGCCAAGATGTTTTATAGACTGCATGGTTTTATATCTTGTAAAACACAAAAATACTGTGATTCAGAAAGAGATCACCTTTTAAAAAGTCCAAAATTCCCCCCTCTTAGCTAGCACAAGCAGGCATCTCTCCAGGTGGCCGTGACCTCCTCAATAACCCTCCTGGCAGGAGTGTGGGAGAACAGAACATGCAGGCTTCTGGCCACTGTCCTTAGAGCTTTCCAGGACATGGGGATCCCAGGGCAGCCTGTGGCACTGCCAACGGGCCCTGTCACGAGAGGAGAGAGGGATCTGCTATCGCACACCAGTCTCAAAACCCACCCACAGTTCACTCGCTTTACGGACAGTCCTTGGCAGACTTACTCTGAGTTTGGCCTTTGCTCATTTCCCATGGTGCTCCTGGGCCACTTCCCCACAATCTGATCCAATAAAAACTCAGGGGAGGCAAATGAACTTTAGCCTGAGCCTGAGAGATGCCCAGCTAAAAAGGGGAGTGTGGAGCTGGGGCTGAGACAGTTGGATGAAACAAAACCAATGATAATCATACACAGCATATTTCAGAGGGAAATGAACTCAGGGCTTCTATGAGCCAGAAGTTTCCCTCGGTTTCCTGGGATTCCACAGCTCAGCTCCCAGGACGGGGAGCCCTGTGGAGCCCTGGCTCCCCCAGACTTTGCAGGCCATCTGGGTAAACTGGGTCACCCCAGCTACGCCCCCACAGTGAGGCCAGGATTCTAGGTCAGCACTGGAAACCCAGAGGATGAGGTTATGGAATCTGAAAAGATGCTGAGAGGGACGAGGGCAGCCGTCCCCCACTCCCACCAGAACAATTACAGAAAACCCAACTGCTGAAGGGTGTAATATCACACGGCCACAGGATAAGCTGGGGAGAGAATGAGGAAGGGGCATTTTCCCAACCCAAATTCCCCAAGGTCTTGAAAAATTATACTCCCCAGAAAGTGTCTGCTTTACACTTTGCTGAAATCTGTTATGTAACAGTGGAGAAAATGTGTGGGGTGATCTTTTTCCCTGCACTTCAGCCGGGGAGGAGGGTGAGAGACCTGTCATTTCTACTGGGGACAAAGGCAGTGTCTGTGTGTTGGGGGCAGGCACAGGGTCTCCAGGGCTGCCCACTCACAGGGTACCTGCGCAAAGGTACACCTGAGTCAGAGGAGGCAAGACACCTCTGTCAGCTCCGCTGCAGGGCTCCAAGTAGGCACGCAGTGACAGCTGTACCTAGAATAACACTCCTTGGCCTGGCACCCGCCTCTGCCTTTGCTCACTCCTGCCCTCTCAGAACCAGTGAGCCTTCTGCTGTTTCCTGCATTCACGAAGGCCCACCTGTCCCCAGCTTTAACAACACCTCAATGGCGTCTTTCCTGACCACACCCCCACCGCCTCCCTGCTGCTGACCTCTCCACAGCACCTGCTTGTTTCCTGACTTGTGCTTGTCAACACCTACAATTACTTCCTTGGTTTACTTGTTACATGTCTCTTCGCAATATTTGAGCCCCATGAGGGCTTTGTTGGCTTCTGTCACTTCTGGATCCCAGTCTAACACTTAGTCAGCTCATATAGATTTACTGATGGCCGACCAACCAGCCACTGGAAGACTGGCTTCACAGGCCCCTCGGTGTTCAAACCTGGAAAAACAACATTTTGGAGATGCTCATGGGCTCAGTCAGTAGAAACCTGTTTGTCTCCCAAAGGGAAGGCGGCCAGGTGTTGCCCTGAGGCTACAACTGGGGTGAGCAGTGGTTGTCACTCTGGGACTTCTGTGGGACTTCCAGGGCTGCATGCCACACCAAGGCCACCACTGACCCATATATATTGCTGAGAAATAACTATTCAAGGAAAATGGGCTTGGAGGAGTTTGGGACACGAGAGGTCCACAGAGCCAATAGGTCCACAGAGTCAGGCCACAGCAACTGGACACTAGGCCTGTCCAACCTGGGCAGGGTGACAGTGTGGTGGAGGGAGCACCCCCATGCTCACTGCCCCACCTGCCTGCCTGGCAGCTGGCTCCACGCAGGTGGCTGGCAGCACTCGGCGTTGACAAGCCCTTGGATGCCTCCCTGACAACAGGCCCTGCAGATCCAGCTGGAGGAAAGCACTATTTGCAGAGCCGCCCAGCCCCTGCCACACCTGTGCCTGCCACCCTCCTCCCCACACAGCCCGGAGGGCTTGCCTCAAGGCTCACTCTTCTCAGGGAGCTCTCCTGCTCACCAGCTTCCCGAGGCCCTATCCTCCCACCTCCTGCTGCCCAGCTCCCACTTTTCTTCTGCTTGGGGCACCTAGATGCCTGCTGTGCAGTCGCAGCCCCACCACGTCCCATACTCTTCACTCTGCCTGTCTAATCCCTTCATTCTCCCAGCCCTGCTCAATGCCTCTGACTCCTCCAGGAAGCCTTCTCGACTATGCTTGTCTTCACCCCCCACACTTCAGCTCTGCACCATGCAACAGGGCTACTGAGGGACCATCAGTGTGGGGTTGTCATGAAAGCCCCTGATCCCATGAGGCCACCAATGGGACCCTGACTTCTGTCGCCAACCCTTCTTCCTGCTGGACTCTGTTGATTAGGCTGGGACAAGGATAGCTGCCCAAGCAAGAACTCCAGGGGAGTGAGTCTGGCCCCAGAACGGGTTGTCCTGGTCTCACTACCTGACAGTAAACCCTCTGCCACTATAGCCACCTCACAGACCCTCAGGACTGACAGTCCTCAGATACCACCAAGTCAGTTCTATGACCAGATGGGGAAATCGAGGCCACAAGAGAGAAACTGGCCCCCTGCAGGCCCCAGGGTTGATCTGTGGCAGAGCGGCCCCAATCAGTGGTCTTACTAGTGGCTGTCACTTACTGAGCACCCACTGTGTGCCAGGCCCTGCATGAAGCACTAAATGCTTTTTGTGTTTATTATTATTATTATTTATTTTTTTGTAGAGACAGGGCCTTACTATGTTGCCCAGGCTGGGCTTGAACTCCTGGCCTCAAGTTACCCTCCCACCTCAACATCCCAAAGTTTTGGGATTACACGCATGAGCCACCATTCCTGGCCCTGAATTCCTTTTGAATTAGCATATACCAACCCCATAGCTGTGGGTACAATTATCCCCATTTTACAGGTAAGGAAACTGATGCTGAGAGGACCCGAGAAACTTTCCCAGGATCACCACAGGAAGTAACCAAATCAAGATGAAAAGACGAAGTCCATGTTCCTAACTGCTAGGCTATCCTGCAATCTCATTTGCAACATAATCTTGATCCTGGAGTGAATAAAGCTGAGCAGAAGGGCCTGAGGCTGGGCTAGCATGCCTGCCTCTGCTCCTGGCTTTATCCTCCCCGGCCCTTTCCCCTCCAGCCAGCTCTGTGAAGTGGGTAACAGCTGTACACTAGAGATCATCTTGGGCCAAAAGGGACTCTGCTGATGAGACTGATATAGCAAGAACACACACACAGGCTGCACTCCAAGAGAAGGGCTGTCAGTGCACAAGGCTTTCTGATGGCTAGGACAGGACCTCCTGGGCCAGGCACCACCTCTGTGGCACCACATCTAAATGGAGACTGGTTCATTGGAACCAGCATTCTACTGTTGTAGAAATAAGCATGTTAGTTCAGTAATAAACCTGCCCTTCTAGAAACAGCCTAGCCTATCTTTGTTGGGACACTTCTTTTCCAGGAGCAGGCGAATGTGGAAGTCTGAATTATAATAGTAATCAGGTGGTTACACAGTAAGCACAGAATCTAAGCAAGATGTAGAAGATACACATAAAATCCATTTAAGACAATGCAGGCTGGGTGCGGTGGCTCACACCTGTAATCCCAGCACTTTGGGAGGCTGAGGCAGGTGGATCATTTGAGGCCAGGAGTTCAAGACCAGCTTGACCAACATGAAGAAACCCATCTCTACTGAAAACACAAAAATCAGGCAGGCATGGTGGTGCATGCCTGTAATCCCATTTACATGGGAGGCTGGGGAAAGAGAATCACTTGAACCTGCGAGGCAGAGGTTGCAGTGAGCTGAGATTTGCACCACTGTACTCCAGCCTGGGTGACAGAGCAAGATCCTATCTCAAAAAAAAAAAAAAAAAAAAAAAAGCAAAGTCTCTAAGGCTATCCCAGGCTCACAATACAGTATACCAGAATAAGCACATCAATTAGACTCTAAGCTCCATAAAGGCAGGAACCTCATGGATGTATACACAATTAGCACAAAGTATTCAAGTATTCAAGAACTGTGAAATAAATGCATGAATAAATGAACCACTCCTACATAGAGTGTATTTCATCCTTACAGAAAGCCCATGTGGTATGTATCACTACCCACTCTTAACCATCAGAAAACGAACTGATTTCTACTTATATCACACAGTATAGACTTAGATCTTAAACCCGGTATTGGAATTCTGGATTCTTCACCCTCCCCACCACATGCACAGGTACTGAACAAGTAAAATGGCTGCAGCCACCATGTTTTTGGGTAACTTTTCTTTAAAACGTGCCCACCAACAGCCTCTGCTGAAGAGGTTGGTTAGGTAACCATGTTTATACTCTGTGATGCATCTCTGGGACACAGCCTATTGGACCAGGGCTGGACACCTGATCTAACATTTGCCAATCCATTGCTGGTGAGGAAACAATCAGATTCAAACTTTGAATTCTGAACTCAGAGAACCAGAGGTCAAACTCAGTTGTTGGGAGAGATCTCAACTGAAAAGTCATGCAAGTCTGGTCCTGAGAAACCAGTGCCACTCAAACAAGCTGCTGTCATGGTCGGGCGAGAGGAGGAGGCAGGCTGATCTGCAGTTGGAAGAGCACAGCTGTGCTTTAAATCTGCATGGTAGCTGGGTGCGGTGGCTCACGCCTGTGATCCCAGCGCTTTGGGAGGCCGAGGTTGGTGGATCACCTGAGGTCAGGAGTTTGAGACCAGCCTGGCCAACATAGTAAAACCCTGTCTCTACTAAAAATACAAAAATAGCCACCCGTGGTAGCAGGTGCCCATAATCCCAACTCCTTGGGAGGCTAAGGCAGGAGAATCGCTTGACCCAGGAGGTGGAGGTTGCAGTGAGCTGAGATCATGCCACTGCACTCCAGCCTAGGCAACAAGAGTGAAACTCCATCTAAAAAAAAAATCCACATGGTAAGTAAGACAGACAGAGAAGCTGCTTTGGCTTGTGCTGACTTTTGGTTCCCAGTCCCAACCCCCTAAGGCTGATTTACTTCTCACCTCTGGGTTTGGTGAGATTTTCCTTTATTGCTTCAATAATCTCTTGAGAAAGTCTGAGTGAATTTCTGTCCTCCACTCACAACTCAACTGGGACTAAAGCATTGACCCTAGAGGGGAGTAAAAATTCTCAAATTCTTCCCAAGGTTTGGTTTTCTCCCTTGTAAAAAAAATTATGGACCAGGAGCTCAAAATTCTTTGCTTCCATGGAAGTATAAGAACTCCCAATGTATTATGCTGGCGCAGGAAGTAAGCAAAGACTCAGAGAAGAAAGGTGAGGCAGGAAAAATTGCATCTGCCCACTTCTTCCCCTCGCCTGCAGTCCTGAGAAGAAGGAAACAATCCTAGGAAGTTAGATGCAGCTTTGCTCAATGCAGAAATCAGAGTGACCAGGACCCTGATGTCATCGCGCTGCCAGAAATTATGCCTGCTGGAGAGGGAAGCCAATGCAGTATTTGAGGCATATGAATGTCCTCAAGAGGACATTCTTTAAAACCTGCCCACCAACTTACGCACTGCTGCTTATGTCAAGGGTAGAGGGGTTTCCAAAGACAAAGTAACAATGGCGGCTGCATGCCCTGGTATGGCTTGCTTGGTGGCAAAGCTACCAAAACTGTGAATCTTTCTGCTCTATGTATTCCTGTTGATCAATGGAGAAAAAGAGTCCTTTTCTGATCTGGCCTTAGGCCCACTGGTTGATCACAAATGCTTTCCTTAAAGCTACTTAAGTCCCACTTTGGGTTTCTTTGACTCCTGTTCTCTGGAATAGGTTTGTTCTCAGTCCTAAGTACACATCACCTTCCTCAGATCCTCTCAGCTGTTTCCTGTCCCCAAGTTCAATGGATCAATGAACAACATGAATTCCCACTAGCTGGAAGGATGGATGCAGAGACAACCTTCCCCACAGATGTTCCAGGGAGCTCTGCAGCTATCTCACCCAGCCTGCGTCTCTCCTCAACCTACAGCATCGCCAACTTGGGCTTCCACCCTTCCCACCTGGGATGGGTCCATTCTCAGCCTCCCTGCGTGGCCTCTGTTGAGGGGAGAGATCTTACTCTTGGACTCTAAGGCAATTACTTAGCCTCTTAGCCTATTACTTCAGCCACAAATTGGTGAAACTGCCTTCTACTGCATGGTGTTGTTTCATGATATCCCAATAGAATGATGTATGTGAAGCATGTGGCCTGCCACTTGGTGTTTACTGACTCAGAATCACCTTCCATGCACATCTCTCTTTAGACCAGTGAGAGCACAGAGGGGCTCTGATGAGCAGGCAGAGTCAGAGGTGGCTGGGTCCCCCTGTGGACACTCTACTTGAGGCACTCCCAGCCAAGTGAGAGGGGACACCGGCAGAGTCCTGGCACCCTGTGGGCAAGGCAAGGCCCAGGGAGGTGAGGATGGTGCTGGCTGGGGGCCACTGCCCAACAATGCAAATGGAAATGCCTCAACACACCCACTGTGTCCCAAGGTCAAAGGCTTCACAATTGGGTCTTTGTTCCTGAGTTCAAAAGCCTCACTCACCACTCCTTCCAAAACCAGCTTGCAGGACGCACAAGACGCCTCCTCTCCCGCACCGTCAGGCCTCCAGCTTCCCTGAACGGGGAAACCACCCTCCCAGAGATCTGCAGCTTGGCTCTCTTCCTTTCTCCCCTCCACCCACTTCATTTCTCTGGTTAGGCTGGTTGTATACTCCAGGCCTCCTGGTAGATAGCAACAGATGGGTTTGAAGAGGCAGGCACAGCAGTCCAGGTCCTGTGCAAACACCTGCAGCTGAGCAGCTGTCTCCACCAAGGGTAAAGATACCAAACTCCCAGAAGTAGAAAAGACACGTTCAGGGAAGCTCTATCCGACACCTAGGGTCCCACCACGTTTCCCAGCCACGGAGTTCAGACCCGAGAGAGAGCTCAGGGAGGTCATTTGCTCCAGCGCCTGCTTCCGATCAGTCACAAGCTCACCTCCATTTTATGGAAGGAATAACTGAGGCCCAGAGAAGTTAAGGGAGTGAAGCCCCCAAGCAGGTAGTGGCAGGTAGAATGCGGCTTCTAAGAACAGTAGCTCCCTCACACGGTCTGCGTGCCAGACTGGCCTGCTCTGGCCACAGGTGGCTGTGGGCAGCTGGGGTGCCTGGGCCACCTCTAACAGCCATCGGCAGCTCCTCGGGGGAGCAGGCGTCTCCCCCTTTGTCAAAGTTCCTTCCCCCAATCCTAGGACTCCAGCGTCCCAGGGTCCTGTAGATGGGACAGGAGGGGAGAGGGCACACACGCCCTGGGAATCCTGGAGTCTTCCAGCAGGATGACTTCCTCTTGTGTGCTGTCTCATCTTCAGCCATCCTGGCCAGTGGCTGGCGGCCCCCAAAGACATGTGGGCTCACTACCTCCTGCTGCTCGAGGGTTAAATAGCTATGGTGTGACAGGCAGGCATGGTGGGAGAACCATGGTTCCTGCAGAACTTCCCTAGCCAGAAGTTCTGAGAAGAACCAACCACCTTTCCTGATGCAAGCTCTACAACAAACATCCCCCTCACCTGAGGTCTCCCATGTCACCATTAGAGATCCATTACTTTGGGTCTTCAGGTGCTGGGGGTTTCCAGAGTCAGACCCCCATGACATTGCCAGCTTCCTTTGGGGGAAGGCAGGTGGCGCCATGAGCATGACAAAGGCTGAGGACAAAGCTGCCCAGGGAGGGGCCCAGTGTGGGCACCTGGGACGAACGGTTGAGGCCTCACAGCAGGGACATGGCTCTGCCAGGGAGGACTGTCGCTGCTGACCACCTTGGTGATGACTCCAGGCACAAGGGCAGACACAGCCTGACCTGAGAGGAGAGTAGGCACTTCGAAGACCTCAGAGCAGGAGGGCCACAAGTCAGGCCCTATATGCATATCACAGCCCTGCTCCCCGGAGCCACCGGTGGCAGGAGCCTGCACCCACCTCCCCCAGGAGGCCCACTGGGATTTCCTCAGCATCCCCACAGCTCCTGGCCACCTGGAGGCACAGGGTTCTGCTTCGGATCTCAGGAGACTCGCTTCCCCGCAACCTCCCTGTGTCTCGGTTTTGTCTCTACAGAGCAGGCACTGCCGTCCTAAGCATGCTTTGTCTTTCCTTTGGGGTTTAAACACTGGCAAGGCACAGAGTGGGACTAGGAGAGGAGAACAGGCTCCTGCCCTCTGGAAGTATCCACCAAACACCATTCAGAGAGGCTCTGAGCACAGGGGCCTTCCCTGCAGCAAACTGAAACTGAAACAAAACACCCCAGAAACCCATGCAAGCCCTGGGAGGCTGTGGGCTGATGGCTGTCCTGGGCTCGAGTCCCATGCCTGGCTCTGTTGGGGGCCGAACAGGCCTGGACTGACAGGCTTGGGCTCTCCTCTCTTCACCTGCCACGACTCCTGCTGCCAGGGACACCAAGGTACCTTTGCACCCTCCGTGGCACCCTGAGAACCAGCTGCCCTGGGCAGCTGTCCGCACAGCCCCTGTCAGTCTGGGACCTTGCCCGGCCCCAGCTGGGCCTGGCTGCATCCCCCTCACTGCGCTTGCTTTCCAGGTCCTGGGGCCTCCAGCTCGGCAGGGGGCAGTCAGCTCCCCAACCAGACCCCAGCCAACGCCCACAGGCCTGGCCCTTCCTCAGACAACACGCCAGGGACCTGGAGACCCTGGACCCCACGTTGACAGCAGGGCCTGCCTTCCCCATCAGCTGTCCTGCCCCTGCCTGGACCCTGGCTCAGAATGTGGCGTATGGGGGATGCTGTTGTTGGGCATCCCTGAGCTGAGAGCACACTGCCCCACGGGCCTCTGAGGGCACGGGGACCCCAGCAGGGCTGGCCACTTATTCCTGCGCTGTGCCTGAACGTGCATTAACACAGGCTGGTTAATTACCCCGAGCAAGGGAGACATTCTTCCACCACCAGGCAAACTGCTGGCCTGCAGCCCAAACCAACAGGGGGAAACTTCAACCGCCTCGGCCCTCTCTCTGCCAGATGGAAATAACGTATAGCTGCAGCGGTGGGGGAGGAGGGAGGAACAAAAACCAGCTTGGCCAGGGGGCCAGACCGGAACCCCAGTGGACGGCCAGCGGCCAGGGCACTCACCACTTTCGTTCTTCTCGATGACATCCACCACCTCCCCAGCCTGGAGGCTCAGCTCTGAGTTCTCTTGCTTCTTATAGTTGGACACCACCACATACTGTTCCAGGATCATGGGCTCGGCGGTGGCGTCGGCACCTGGCGAGGGCAGAAAGCACGCGGTGAGCCAGCGGCCGGCCATGGCCCCGCGGCCGGGGCGCCCCCTGTCCATCGGCCTCCTCGGGGGTGGCTGCTCTGTCGCCAGCGCCGCTCCCAGGGGCAGCCCGCAGCCGGGGCTCGCAGCTCACAGGGCGCCAGGGACAGGCCATATAGCAAGGCCCCACACCGGCCCGCTGCACCGCGGGGTCCGGGGGACATGGGGAGCCAGGGGGCCGGGGAAGGGACGGGCAGGAGGAGGAGGAACGAGAAAGGCAGAGCGGAGGCGGAGGCGGAGGCGGAGGCGGAGGCCAAGGAAGCTCAGGAAGAAGCCTTGTGCTGCGATGAGTTAGTCACAGCCCGGCATGAGGGAGCCTGCGGGGAGGCCTGGGGCCCACGGGGTCTCTCCGGCCTCCCTCTCGGGCCGGCAGGGGCATCGGGGAGGGCGGCGAGCCAGCGGGTGGGCGGCCCATGAGGGCTGAGGCCAGAGGCAAAGGAAAGGCAAGCAGGAGGCTCCAGCCTCTGCCCCCAACCCCTGCAAACCCGAGAGAAAAGGCAGCCCTGCTCCCTCGGGCGGGAGAGGGAGAGGAGAGAGCGGGAGAGAGCTTCTCCGAGGCCCAGGCCCAGGCGAGGAGTCAAGAGGGTTTGAGGCCGCCAATCACTGGGGTTTACTCGCAACCCTTAAATAGAAACACATGAGACCCGTCGAATGAGGAGCCGGGGGTGGAGGCAGGGGAGGGGGAGGAGGCCCAGACTGTTTACTTGAAACCCAAGAAGAAAGTCCCCGCACCAGCGGCTGGTGAGCCCAACCCGCCCCCCGCCAACTTTTCTTCAAGTTCGCTCGGTTCCTACCCCTCGGACTCACCCAGGCGCTGCCACCGAGCCCAGGCCGGGTGCAGTCGGACCAGGCTCAGGCCTGCCCCCAGCCCTGCTTCCAGAGAGGGCCCTCTGGCTGCAGAGACTGACTCAGTTTCTCTCTGCCTTTCAGTGCCGGGGCTTGTGGTCAGGCCCCTGGCAGTTTGAGGGGCTTGAGGGGTCAAAAGATGGGTGCAGCAGAGGGAGGGCAGGCAGACTCCAAGGAGCAAGCAGTTTCTCTGTTCTCAGCCACCAGACCAGCACGACATTCACTAAGCAGGCACCAGGCAGGAAGGCAGACAGGCTGGGTGCTCTCTTAGCTTCCTAGCTGTATGGCATTGGATGCTGCTTAAACCTCTGCACTTCAACTCTTCCCATCACCATTATTAGGGTGGGCGTGGGGATAAGACACTTAAAATATGATGTGCTTTTAGCTAGGAGTGAAAAGGATCCACTAGCCAGAGATGGACTAGTCACCTCCTACAGGAAGCCTTTTCAGACCACCCCCAGCCCAAAGGGAATTCCTAGTACTTTTTTTTTTTTTTTTTTTTTTGATACAGGGTTTCTCTTTGTCGCCCAGGCTGGAGTACAGTGGTGCAATCATGGCTCACTGCAGCCTTGACCTCCTGGGTTCAAGCAATCCTCCCACCTCAGCCTCCCATGTAGCTGGGACCAAAGGCACACACCACCATACCCGGCTAATTTTTTTATTTTTTGTAGAGATGAGGTCTCACTTTGTTGCCCAGGCTGGTCTTGAACTCCTGGGCTCAAGTGATCCTCCTGCCTCAGCCTCTCAAAGTGCTGGGACTTCAGGCATGGGCCACTGCAACTGGCATAAACTATATGTCTGCCAATTTCCTTGAAGGCTAGGGGGCTTCATGTCACTAGCCTGGCTATAAAAATTGCTGAGGATCTCCAAGCTCCACAGAGCCCCCTTGGTGCCTCAGCCTACAGCCACATTTCCCACACGCCTGAGTTTGATTTGGCAAATGTGATGTGCCAGGCACATTAACTGCCCCATTTCATGCCCACAACATCCCCCTTATCTTTCCATTTCACACAAGACTAACCAGAGGTCCCTCTAGAGCAGGCAGGAGATGATTCCAGCTCCTACAGCTGCTATGAAGAACAGCACATTCACTCAGTATGATTTTGTTCAGGCTCAAGCCCATCTGTCTTTCCATTGCGGAATAACTGCCTCTGATTTGTTCCCATCAGTCTGGTTCTTCTAGCACAATAATCCTCAACTTGGTAGCACAGAATCACCCAGGGAGCTTTTTAAAAGTACTAACGCTGGGCTCCAGAGAGACAGGTTTCTTTGGTCTGGGACTCAGGCATGAGTAGTTTTTGGACATCCCCTCTGTGTCCCTATGGTGCTTGTGGGCACCCTGGAGCAAGAAACACTACTTAGATCTTTGGGGTCCTTCTGTGGGGGGAGGCTCCCTCCAACCTAGGGCAGACGGCAATGGCCACAGAACTCTAGGAAATCCCAAGGGGAGGCCTCCTTCCAGGGAAAGAAACCCACTGCCCCCGGCAGTTTTCTCCCATGAGGTGTGGGCCCTGCAGGGCCATCTCAGCCCTTTGGAGAAGCAGAAGGGACCCTGCACAGCTGAGTGTGCCACATACATTCGCACGTGCACAGTCCCGAGCAGCCCTGCTAAAGCAGGGATTATATTTCAGGCAGAAATGCAACCAACAGCCGGGCAGCAGGGCCTGCCCCGCCTCTGTACTTAGGCGTGCCAGCTTCTGTGCCTGCCCCTGCCAGCTGGGCAGAGGCAGTGCCGGGTGCTGCACTGACGGACTACCTCCCACTGTGCCCCTAGGGGGACCGGCAGTGCCTGTTCCATGCCTGGAGTCTCTGTGGCCAACAGCACTTCTTAAGTGCACCTGGCACAAAAATGGCCATCCCTGCCCTATGAGAAACGGGGCCTCCTTTCCCAGTGTGGGTGTACTGGATGAGAAGAGTGGGAAAGAAAGGCTCCAGCAACAAACAGAAGAACAGAGAGTTCTGTGGCATGTTAGAGAGCCCGCAAGGCCTGAATGTGCCCAGATCATAGCAGTAGTGACAGCAAGCCTTCATCAGTGCTGACTTGGAGGCCCCTGACAGCATGTAGCTGCCTTGTCCAATCCTCAGAGCAACCCCGTACAGTAGGTCCTGTGATGGCCCCATTTTACGCATGGGCAAAGCAAGCCTTGTGAGGGTAAGTGAATTCCCTAAGGTCACACAGCTGGGATTGAACCCAAGCCCACCTGACACCACTGCTGTGATCTTAACTTCCGCACTGTATGTGGCCTACAATGGGCCACTGGCACCTGGTTCCCAGGGAAGGGCCCATTACATCCCAGATACCTGGGACACAGCTGCTGCTTAATAAAGACTAGAGTATGGGTTTCTTTCTCTTTTTTTTTTTTTTTTTTTGAGACAGAGTCTTGCTCTGTTGCCCAGGCTGGAGTGCAGTGGCACAATCTCGGCTCACTGCAACCTCCGCCCCCCGGGTACAAGCAATTCTCCAGCCTCAGCCTCCTGAGTAGCTAGGATTACAGGTGCCTGCCACCGTACCTGGCTAAATTTTTTTTGTATTTTTAGTAGAGATGGAGTTTTACCATGTTGGCCAGGCTGGTCTTGAACTCCTGAGCTGAAGTGATCTGCCCGCCTCGGCCTCCCAAAGTGCTGGGATTACAGGCATGAGCCACCGTGCCTGGCCTAGAGTATGGGTTTCCAGTTGACTCTTGCCACCTCTACTGACCAGACCACAGTGCCTGTTAGGTGGCAGGCACTCAGTCAGTGTGAAATGAACCAGTGAAATGCGTGAACTGGCAGAAAGATGAACAGAGGGACTCGCTGGTTTGTGGAGTCAATATGAATACCTCGACTCTGATATGGAAATACAGGAAAATGAGACAGCCAAACTCGAAGGGAGAAAGGGAGATGGGGAAATCGAGGTAAGGAGGAGCAAGGAGCCCCAGCTTTGTGGCCAGAAGATGCTTGGAGGACGAGCAGGAGGTGCTGGGGAGTGGACAGACATCAGCTCATTTTAATCCAAGCCAAGAAAATCTGAGGCAGGGTTTCAAAGCTGAGTTAAATCCACACCCCCACACCCCTTCCTCCAACCATTTTCCTGGAAAATTGGCCTGAGCTTCCTGAAGGCTGACTCTCTGGGACACAGGTAGAAAAGTTAAGGAAACGTTCTCTAGGTATTGGAAAGCACAGACAGGCTTTGGCCCCTCTCAGGAGCTGCTCCAAACGCTGTGGGATGGACACACAGACACTCTGTCCTTCTGACTGCCCTTCCCTCCCCCTGCACAGGCAGGCTCCCAGCTCTTCCCTCTGGCAGCTGCCTCTTAGGGTGTTCCCTGGCCAGGGCAGCTGGGCGGGCGGGAGCTGCGAGCAGGTATCCAGATGAGAAACCACTTGCAGGCCAGGCAGGCAGTGGGCGATGATGTCATCCCACAGAGGCCACTCTGGATCCCCTTCCAGCCAAGGCCTGCAGAACTGGGGGCTGGAGGAGTCTGCCTGAGTGGGGAGGGGGCAGTGGAGGGAGCCTGGTGTCTTTAGATGAGGAGTGCTTGGCAGGAACATGGAGAAGGGGTGTACCTCTTCTAGATAGCAGAGCCTCTCTGGGTTGGAAGGGGCCTTTGCATGAGTCTCATCCAGGGATGGAACCTTATGCTTTATTACAGAGCCCCTAGTTGGACCTGCTGGGGTCCTGGGGGTCCCCTGGACCCCTGCCCCACCCTTGCCTCACATCTGCATTCCTTTAACTACCACCTGGATGGAACTCTGGCTGCCAACTTAAACTTCTCAACTGGGCTTTCGCCAAGTCACTCCCATGCTCCAACGCCTTCCATGGCTCCCTGGTGCCTATAGAATAAAGGCCAAATTCAAGCCCAGTCTTTCTTGCCAATCTGAGCTCCCCAAGTTCCTTGACCCCCGTCCCCCACACCACCATTCCCTGCATCACTCATGATTCAACACACATGTATCGAGCACCCACTAGGCGCCAACACCCAACACCACTGCTCCAGGCAGCTTCTTACTTTCCAAGTCTTTGCTCTAGCTGCTGCCCCCTGCTGGAATGCTTTCCCTTCTCTCTACCAATTCCAATTTCCCAGTTCTCCCCAAGCATCTCTGCCCTCCAGGAGGCTCGTGATCACTCTTGTTCCCTCTCTTCTGTTCCCTCCTCAACTTTATGTTGGGCATTGCTCCCCAACCAAACCATGTGCCTTGGACAAGAGTCTCTCGACACCCTAGGACTAGTGCTACAGGACATGACATGGGACATAGTAATTACCTGAAATTCATGATGGAAATGCTTAGAATTAGAATCTAAAGATCTGAGGTCCAGTCCTGCTTTGCCCTTACTAGCTCTGAGATCCTGGGGAGGACACGTAACCTCTCTTGAGTTTTAGCTTCATCTGGAAACAGGAACAATTAGCAGTTCCTACCTCACGGGAATTGTTCTGAGCGTGGATGGAAGTGACGGGGCTTCAAGTACTATGGAAACCACAAATGGTCATTTTAAAGCAAACGGAGGGAATGGGAGATCTGGGGAGCAGCAAAGGTGTTGGTTCCTTTGTGGGCTCAGAACCCACAGGTTCAGCAGGCAGCTCGGTGCCAGGGCTGCAGGTGCCAGGAGAAGGGTGGGGAAGGGAGGCCTGGGGTTGTGTCCTTGCAACATGCCCCTCCCAGACCCCACCTTCAGCAGGCAACGGGTACTTGCCAGCTGGATTGAGAGGCAGCTCAGAGCCCCTAGGCCTACTCGGGAGGGATGCCAGGCTAAGCAACCTGAGGCCCCTGATCTATAAGGATCTCCAGCATCAGCCCTTACCTCTGAGTTTCCTGTCTCATATCTCAAAGAACTCTCCAACACTCCAGATGGAGAAACCAAGGCCCAGAGAGACTTTGGCCCTGGACTCGCAGTCTGGCTGGGTTTTCCCCCAGCCCACACTGCCTCCCCTGGGCCTCTTGCTCCAAATAGCTGGGACCATCTTGAGACATGGTTAAGTGTCCTCCCCGGGGTCACAGAGCTAGTAAGACCCTGTGCTGGCCTCCACCCCAGGTTCCCCACGACTCCCCAACCCTGGGCATCCTACAAAAGTCCCTCTAGCCCCTTACAACTGGTTCCTCCCAGGCTGGACTGGGACTGCTGGCCCCTCCGCTATACGTTTGGTGAATAAAATGTATTGCTGTGGGCCAAGTGGGCTCTGGCTCACTGGCGCATGGAGAGGGGAAAAAGGGACAGGAGCCCAGTGATTAGCTCAGGCCCAGGCCCTTGTCACAGGAAACTCCAGAAGGACGATTGCAACGCCTCCGACCCACTGCCTTCTCTTCTCCTCTGGACTCCTCCCAACACGCTCACCTCCCATTCCCCGCCCACAGCAGCAGGAGGGGCTGAGCTTTGGGCTCTAAACCCTGGGGCTGGCCCAGCCCCACCACCCCACTCAGTTCCCACCCTTCTGCTTTGTCCCCTATTCCCCCAGCCTGAACCTCTGCTCTCAGGTTTGGGGCTAGAGGGTCAGGGTGTGTAACAGTCTCAAAAACGGAGGGGCCCCATAGAAGACCCTTCTGGAAATTCCATCCCTCCTCCGACCATCTCCATCCAGAAGCTGAGAACTCTGCTGTCCAGGATTCTCTGCCACGGTCCCGTAAGACCAAAGGCTGAAGGCAAGTCCCTGACTCCTGCCCAGCTCCTCCCAGACACAGGCCAAGGCCCTAGTCCCTGAGGGCCATCTCAGCCAGGCAGGCCAAGCTCTGGATTGCTGGGCATGGGGGCTGCGACCCATCTTCAGTGAGTCACAGACCTGCCCCACCCCCTGCCCCAAATCTCCAGCTCCCCAGTGAGATCACTGGAAATGAGGCGTGGGTGCCAGGGCCCTCTGCTCTCGGCCTCAGTTTACCTGCCTGAAGTGAGATGAACTGTCTTTGGCTTGGCTCTCTCACTGGAACGGCCAATTGAGATAAGGCTGAAGATGGCGAAAGCCCCACCACTGCCTGAGCACTTTCTGTGTGCCAGGCTCCCCACGAGGTGGGATGGCTTCCCCTTAAGGAGGTTACACACCCCACCCAAGGCAGCATAGCCAGGACGTAGCAGAGCTGGAATTCAAACCCACACAGCCTGGGTCCAGAGCACATGTGCTTACACGCTGAGCTACGTGGTCATCACTCAGCAAAGGGCCCCGCGTTCGGATCTGACCGGGGAGGCAGGGGGCACAGCAAGTGGAAGGCCCCCTGCCATGCTGGCAAACAGCTGCTGCACATCACAGGGAAGCATGCGCAGGGCCTGAAGGCACCGGCTCCCACGCACATGGGCCTGGAACACACATGCTCACACACATGCACGTACGCTGGGCAGTACCTGTCACGTCCTTCTTGGGCGACTCAGCCCAGCTGGACAGCCACACTTCCGAGTCCCCGAGAGCAAGCGGCAGCAGGAGAGGAGAACCAGAGAGAGAACGGTTAGGCAGGCAGGAGATCCACAGCCAGTGGCTGCAGGCACTGTGCTCAGCCGGCCGCAGGCGGAAGGCGGAGGAGGGAGGAGAGTGATTTCCTGGCCCTGGGCTGGCTGTTGGGCGTGGGCCCGTGTGATTACAGAGGCACTGGGACACAGCCGGCTGGGACAGGGATAATGAGGTGTCCGCCGAAATGCAGGACTCCTCTGGAGCACAGAGAATCCTACACGATCCTCCCTGGAATGGGGCCCGTGGTTATCACAGCCCTGTACAAGGCAGCCTGACCCTTCCTTTCTGGCCATGTGGGTGGCTGGGTCCCACGGGGCCTGGTGGTTGCAAGGATCCTCAAAGGCCAGCGGGCTCAGTGGCCTGGACCCAAAACCTCAAATGTCAGGGTTGGAGCGCCCAGGACCCATCTCTAGGCCTGGGGGCACCACACCCACTGGACCCTGATGTGTCATCCAGCCCTTCCTGCAGCCCCACCCACTGAGGAAGACAGATTGGCCCCAGCAGAGCAGAGAGAACACTGTTTTAGGGAGTCTCGCTCCCCAACCCCAATGCAGAAGGACGGGGACCTTGAGTGACCAGAAGAGATGAGGGCTCTACTCCAGGCTCAGACAGTGGTGTCCAATCTGAGCCTCAGTTTCCTCACCTGTGAAATGGGATTTAGAGTTGTCTTCCTGCCAAGAGGAAGGAGCAAAATCAAAGCAGCATAAAGAACATATGATTGAGATGTGATACCATTAACATCTGAATGAGGCAGAAATCTCTTGGTCTAATCAATGGTTTGTGCATTTCTAGAATAGAAGAGAAGAGGGCCACCATGTCAAGAGCACTGACACAGTTGAACTACAGTGACTCATTTAGTCCCCACGGCAACCCCATCAAGAGGGTAGGCATTTTTAGCCCCATTTTACAGGGGATGACTCTCAGACATGGAACCAGATCTGCCGGCATCCCCAGGCTGCTGCTTTCTCTGCTGGGCTGCTCTTCACCTCCAAAGGAGCAGAGCACTGGCTGCAGTGGGGACAATTAAAAGAACGCTGGATTGCAGGTCTGAGAGACAAACCCTGGCACTGCCCACCAGGCGCTTGCCAGGAGAGGGGCCTCACCCATTCAGAGAGTACTGATAAACAGCAGCAAACACTTCACAGCATTTCCCCTCTGCCAAGCATCCGGCTGAGCACTCTGCGTATAGTAACTCGTATTTTTCCCAATAACCCTACAACGATGAGTTCTATTATCCCCTCCATTTTGCACATGAAGAAGCTGAACCAGAGAGGTTAAATAACTTGCCCAAGGTCACACAGCTAGTACAGCAGTGTCCATCTCTTGCAGGGACACATGCCTGAGCTAATCAGAGCTTGATGCTGCTCTCTATTTAAAGTACAGAGTACTTTCCCTCACTCAGCAAGCCACCTTCCAATTGCAGGTTGGCTCCTGGTGTAGAACTGGAAAGCCTGGCCCCCTTCCAGTTCTATTGTAAATTAGCAGAGTGGGGCTTTGGTGGAGAGGTCTAGCAAGGCCTTTGGGGTCTGACTGCCAGGATTCAAATCTAGGCTCTGCTCCTTTGAAGAAGTGACTTACCCTCTCTGAGCCTGTTCCTGAACTTGTAAAAATCTGGATGATGTGATATACTTACCTTCTGGGTTGCTGTGAGAATTAAATTAGATAATATGTAATAGTGCCCAGCGCAGTGCCTACTACATAGTCAGTGCTTGATAATGGTTAGCCGCCACTAGCAGTAACTCCCATGAGTGTGCTTAGCATGAGTTTGCCTCCCTGGGTTCAATCAGCTCTGGGGACACCCAGAAAACCATGCCCCAGGCCTGCAAGGACAAGAACTAGGCAGTGTTTAATACTGGATGCACCAAGAAAAAGCTGGCACCCTGTTAGAGATACTGCCCTATGGTCACTCTCAGACACCGGGTTATCTGGAATGGAAGGTAGAGGGACTCCAGGGGACCTCACTCAGAGACAAACAGGGCAAAATCTGAGGGTAGAGCCCCTCCCCAGGTTCAGCAGTCAGTAGCCTCCTTGGGGAGCAGAAGCAATGCTGGCCCAGCTTTCAAGCCCTGGTAGGGCTGAGACAAGGTAGACACACCAAGGGCCTCCACAAGGATTTAAGCTGGTATGGCCAAAGACGTCTGGGTTCAGAATGTGGGTGTTGCTGCCTGGTGCCCACATCTTGCTGAAGTTTCAGCTCCCTGCTGCTGCATCCCAGAGATGTGGCCAAGTGGGCTGCCTGCTGCAAGGCCCTGAAATGCCCCCGAGTGGGCCTAGTACCAGGCCCATCCCAGCCCCATCTCGCCCTCTCTCCACTCCACTCTCCACTTCAGTTTGCTTGACCACTTTGTCTACTTTGGGTTCCTTTTGGGTTCTTCATAAGGAGACCTGAGAAGTGCTAACCTCTTTCAGTGAGCCAAGGAAAGCTGTTTTGCCTGGGCCCGGAGAACCCAAGAAGACCTGTTCTGCTGGACAGGTGCTTGCAAAGGGCCAGATAATAAACACTGTAGGCTTTGGGGGCCAGATAGTCTCTGTTGAGACTACTCAACTCTATTCTTATAGTACAAAAGCAGCCACAGGCAATACATAAAAGAATGAGTGGGCTGTGTTCCAATAAAACTTTATTTATAAAACCACAAAGGGGGCCGCATGTGGCCTGTGGGCAGACAACCAGAGCTCACACCTGTCGCCTTTAGTCCCCATAAGCAGGCCTTCCCATATCTCTCCGCAAAGGAAAACAGGAAGCAGACTAGAAGTAAGCCTGTCTTTTTAAAAAGAAACCTCTCTCTAAAACATGATTTATTTCCCAGTCCCCTGACCTGCAGAATTAATCCAGTTCTGCTGCTCCCACTCAAAGTCCCTCCCCCTTCTCTCTAGCCCACTCTAGCAAGTTCTCAAGGGGTGGGAAGGACCCCTTCTTCCTCATTACAAGGAACAGAGAAGAGCCCTTGGCTCATAAACCCTAGCCCTCTGGGCCAGGAGGCAGACAAGGTTGTTGGCTAAGGGCTGGGAAGATGGGGAGTTGGACAGACAGAGGGAAAGGGGTGAAGGAGCAGTGTGGGGGCACAGCCAAGTGAGCAGCTGTGACTGACATGAACCAACTACTTCCTGTCTTCCCCTGTCTCTGCCTCCTTCTCTGGTGACCCAGAACCAAGGGTCCTACAGAGCAGGGTCATGCGCCTGCTGGAAAGTGAAGGGCATCAGACTGGAAATCTGTACCCTGGCTCTTGCTGAGAACACACTGTGTGGCCTTGGGCAAGTGGCTTAAATACTCTGGGCTTCGGCTGGGCGGTGGCTCACCCTGTAATCCCAGCACTTCGGAGGCTGAGGTGGGTGGATCACTGGAGGTTAGGAGTTCGAGACCAGCCTGGCCAACATGGCGAAACCCCGTCTCTACTGAAAATACAAAAATTAGCCGGGCATGGTGGTGAGCACCTGTAATCCCAGCTACTTGGAAGGTTGAGGCATGAGAGTCGCTTTAACCCGGGAGGCAGAGGGTGCAGTGAAAACTGCACTCCAGCCTGGGCGGCAGAGTGAGACTCTGTCTAAATAAATAAATAAATACTCTGGGCCTCAATGCTCACATCTGTACAGTTAAGCATTTGGGCCTATTGCTCCTGTCTGATGGCCTGCCTGAGGCAGTTGTCTGACATTCTAGACCTTCCCGGCAGAAAACTGGTAGTCTCCATAACGCAAGTGGACCACAGCAGAAATGAATCTTTCCAGATAAACGGACTGTCCTTCCTGGGAAAACCACTTGAATGTAGGCTCAATGGAGGCAACCCAAGTCCAAAATAGCAGATGATTCAGGAGGCGCAGAGGGCAGAGATCTGCAGCAAGAATAAAAGCAACCTTGGTTCTTGTGCTGGCTTTGCCACTTAGCTCGCTGACTCTGGGATAGCTGGCAAATCTCTGAACGTCTGTTCCTTCTTTTGTAAATGGGGAAAAAACTCCTGTCCTGCCTTCTTTGCAGGATTAAGACTGAAATGGCGTAATGCCTGGGGGAGGTTTTGGAGGGCTGGGAATTAGGCCTCTGGACACGAAGAGGAGTAAGTGCTAGGGACGAAAGCAGTAGTTTCTTGAGAAATGGCAGGCATGCCATGTCCCTCCCTCACACGGCCCACAGTGCTCATGTCCCTGCCACGGCTGTCCCTCATGGCATTGCTCGCAATACCAGCAATAAGCCAGGCCAGGAGAAAACCAGGGGACTGCAGATTCCGGCCAAATACAGGGACCCAAAGGCACTTAGATGCTGAACCTGATCCTTGACAGGCCCAGGTGATGCTGAGAAACCAAAGAACAACACTGTAGGTGCCCCTGACTTTAAGGACAACCTACCCCACCCAGCACACATACATCCAAGGACTTCATAGGAACACCTGGATAGGCCTAGGTTAGGAGAGGGTCCTTGGCTGCTCTGAAGATGGTGAGTATCTCAACCGTTCCCAGTCAAACTTCTTCCACTCTTTCTCCCTGTCTCACTACTGCACTTGACTGGTCTTAAAAATAATAATAATAAAGGCTGGGCATGGTGGCTCACATCTGTAATCCTAGCACTTTGGGAGACCACTGTGGGAGGACTGCTTGAGCCCAGGAGTTGGAGACCAGCCTGGGCAATATAGTGAGACCCCATCTCTACAAAAAATAAAAATCTAGACAGGCGTGGTGGTGCCTGCCTGTGGTCCCAGCTGCTCTGGAGGCTGAAGTGGGAGGACTGCTTGAGCCCAGGGCGGTCGAGGTTGCAGTAGGGCATGATCATGCCACTGAAATCCAGCCTAGGCAATAGAGTGAGACTCTGTCTCAAAATAAATAAGTATAAAATAATTTTTAAAAGGGCCCTTATAGATTCATAGTAAGGCTTCTTTTAACCTTGAGTAACTCCAGAGCAGTGAGAATTGGGTTGAATTTATCCAAATCTAGTCTGAAACCATGCTTCCAGGAATGCTTCCCTGGTGTAAAGCAAGTTTCATCCATCCAAACTAATAAATCCAGAGTGGGCCATGAGCCCAGGTGGGAGAGACCGGAATGAATACAGCCAATAGCACAAACTCCATGGAGAATGAAAGAGAACCACAGGCTCAGGGGACCAGGGCTGGGTCACCAGCCTTGTCAGTTTCTTTCCACAGCCCCGCCCTGGGCTCCGGGAAGGGGAGGGGCGACAGGCCGGGGGCCCAATGGAATGAACACCTTCCTGTCTTCTCCATGCCCTTCCATCCTTCAGTATCTGCACACACTGGAGCACTCAAGCGCTCTCGCTCTTTGGGAATACTGTTCTTACCTCACTACAGCTTTGAACTGGTTTCTAAATAACTGCTGCAGTTTAGCCTTTCCTCTCCCATACAACTAAACTGCACAGGACTAGATTTCTTCGGTTTCCTGCAGACTCCACGTTTCTTTTCCTTTCTGGTTAGGACACCAGGAAATTTAGCCACCACTTTCAGGCCATCAAATAATTAGGGCCTAAGAGCTGCTAGTCCTATTATTCAGTAGTAACAGTCACTGTCATTGTTGCCATGAACAGGGCACTTTCTTGTGGTAGGCACTACTGCATAGGCACACAGCAACTCAAATCTTTACAACAGCTCAACAGGGTTATCATTCCTTTACAAAGAAGTAGTTTGGCCTATGTGATACTCAGTTTAGAGGACCTAAAACAGGTTGTCATGCTCAGAGCAGCAGAAACTGAGGGGCAACAGTGAAAACCATGTGAATGTCATCTGGGAAAAACATGGATGGCCAATTCGTAATTCTTAAAAAGTCTTAAAAAACATGGCACCAGGCTGGGCGCAGTGGCTCACGCCTGTAATCCTAGTACTTTGGGAGGCTGAGGCAGGCGGATCGCAAGGTCAGGAGTTTGAGACCAGCCTGGCCAACATGGGGAAACGCCGTCTCTACTAAAAATATAAAAATTAGCCAGGTGTGGTGGTGTGTGCCTGTAATCCCAGCTACTCAGGAGGCTGAGGCAGGAAAATTGCTTGAACCCGGGAGGTGGAGGTTGCAGTGAGCTGAGATCACGCCACCACATTCCAGCCTGGACAACAGAGCAAGGCTCCATCTCTTAAAAACAAACAAACAAACAAACAAACAAAAAAAACCAAAAAACAAAAAAAAATGGCACCAATTAAGATGATAGAAAACAAATAGTTCAAGTATGACTTCCAATCCAAGCACACCTGGGTGGAAGTCTGGTGTTTAGTGTGTGAGCTGCTTCTGACATGGGCAACTCTACAAAAGCTTGTTCCAGGGTAAGCAGCAGCCAGCTGGTCAGAGATACCCACGGCGTGAAGAAAGAGTACCCTTGCACTGGAGGGCAAGGGGTGAATGCTGCTAGTGCAGCAGCTTGGACCCCAGGCCTGCTCCTACACTCAGAGCCTCCAAGGCAGAGCTGGCTTCACGGGAAGTGTGATCTGGGCAGTGGCCTAGGGTCCTAGGTTTAGAAGGGCCCCTGCAGCTGATTTAATGCTCTTCTGTCAGGGATTTCATTAATAATTTATGAATGAGAGAGTCTTCATTTTCATGTGGATCCTGCAAATTATGTAGCTGGTTATGCCCAAGGCCTGAGGGTTTGGGGCCACTGAGCTAAATAAACAGAAGTACTCAAGAAGAAATCAAGTAGAGCTGAATTTCTGATGGATATCTTCTTAAAGACAGAAAGCAAATCCCAAATGGAAAGCCAGGCCATTGTTTGTCTCCAGGTCCCCTCTCTCTGCTACATCTTTGGCTTCTTGGTGGTACCCCACAGGCTGGAAGGACTATTTAGGGACTCAGAACCAGAAAGGAGAAGAGACTTGCCTAAGATTGCACAGCAAATAAGCAGTAGGGCTGGAGCTAGAATAATTATACCAGTTTCCACTTACTTAACATTCATGCTAGGTGCTGTGCTAAACATTTATGAACATTTTCTTGTTTAATCTTTACAACAGTCTGTAATTTACAGATGAGGAAAGTGAGGCTCAGAGAAGTTAAGGCTCTGGCCGGGCGCGGTGGCTCATGCCTGTAATCCCAGCACTTTGGGAGGCCAACGTGGGTGGATCATCTGAGGTCAGGAGTTCAAGACCAGCCTGTCCAACATGTTGAAACCCCATCTCTACTAAATATAAAATTAGCCAGGCGTAGTGGTGCATGCCTGTAATCTCATCTACTTGGGAGGCTGAGGCAAGAGAATTGCTTGAACCCAGGAGGCAGAGGTTGCAGTGAGTCGAGATTGCGCCATTGCACTCCAGCCTGGGCAACAGAGTGAGACTCCGTCTCGGGGGGAAAAGAAAAAAAGAAAAGAAAAGTTAAAGTTCTTTCCCAAGGCCCTACAGCAAGAAGTGATGGCATCAGACTTAAGCCCAGGCAGGCTGGCCAGGAATTGGGAACAAAGGGTCCTCATGGGGGATGTCATTTTCTGATCCTCCCTGGCCACTGGCCAAGGCTTTATTTATTTCTGCTGCTTTTTGTAAATGTAGCCATATTCCTATTCCTTTTGCTCTCAGCAAGAAAGGACTTGCCTCTGTTCCCCGGAATCCAGAACATGTGTGGGGGCAGCCCAGCCCAGAGTAGGAATGCACTATTGACCCTCCGGCCCTGGGTTATGCAGTCAAGGAGCAGTTTCCCTGCTCAGGAGGGGGATGGGGTGGGATGGTGTGCAGTGGGGGCTGGGCCTGGAGACCCTCCACAGCCCCTTAGGGACTGACTAAGTCCAAGGGTGCTGGCCTAGGCCAGGCCTGGGGCCAGAAGGGAAAGCCCAGCCTAAGTGGGTATGGATGGAGAAGCCAAGAACGCCCTAGGAGCACTGCGGCTGCCTAGAGGGGGCTGCCCTGGCACGGAGTAGCCGGTAGTTCTGTCACCTCCCTCCACCCTGCTGAGAAGACCCAAAGCTTCCTGGTTAAAGACAGGTGCTGGGTTAGTGAGAGGTGCTATGGGTGGAGAGAGGGGTGCTGGCCAGGGAGGCTGGCAGGTTCAGAGCCTCTGCTCCCAGCAGCTGCTGCCCAACCCGCGGCAGCCCTTTGGGTTGCGGCCTCCCCCTCAGTTCTCAGGTTCTCACCTCTCCCCACCCCAGGGCATTTGTATGCAGAGAAGAGACAAACTCAAGTTTGTTCTGAGTTCCAGGATCCCAGCCACCCGCCTCCCTGGGGTGGCCTGCCTTGGTGGTCCTCCCCCACTTACTGGGAGATCCTCCCTCCAATTCCCCCACCCACCAGCTCCCCCAGAAGCCCGAGCCAAAGCCAGTATCTGCATTCACACTGAGAAGGAGCAGCAGAGAGGCCGGCAGCGGGATGAAGTCAGCAGCCGCTGGTCTCCAGCCCCTAGTCTTGCAATCCGCCTCCTCCCTGGCTCAGTCTCCCTGAGAGCCGCGAGTGAGTGATGGAGTCAACAGCAATGGACTCAGGACAGACATTCCCCTCCCTGGACAACGAAATGTGGAATGTCTCCTTCTCTCCAGACTGGACTCTTGCTATCGGATTATCAATGAATCAACCGCCAACTATTTCGGGAGCATCAACGGCTCCTGGTTGAGACCATCTGACTCTCCACCCTCTGTCTAAAAGCATCAGACACACAACCACAGACACCCTCCCCAGCGCTCCTGTCTGCTTCAGGAGTCATGTAGGTCTGGGGAGACAGGCTGGGTCCCGGAAGGTCTGAGGGAGGAGACGGCAGGGCTGAGTCCTGGAGGCCTTGAAGGTATAACTGGACCCATCTTTGGGGTAGGGCTTACAGAGCCTCAGGGACATCTGGCTGGATGCTGCCATCCACTGGTGCAAGACAGGGGTAGGGATTGGGGGTCAGGGGTAGGAGGAGAATTCATTCCTGGACTGAGGTTGAGGACACCCACTTTTCAAGGTTTGCTGTCTCCCTCATCATGCCCTGAGCAGGATCTCTGTTCACTGACTGTTCCCACTGGCTCCAAATGTCTGGTTAGGGCTGTAGTCCTAGCAAGCGCATAGCACATAGTAGGTGCTTAATAAAGATTTGTTATGAGTCTCTTCAATCAGACCTTTAGTTCCTTCACGGCTAACCCCGTCAGCACTCCACAACACCTTGAATGTAGGAGATGCCCAATTAACCCTCAGTGGCTGATGGAAAGATGAATACTGATTGCTCTCCAGCCCAAGGGCTCATGGAAAACTGAGGCCCAGCTACCCCACTGCACCAGGACCCTCTTGGTGCCCACGGCTCTGCCCTCTCCAGTCCAGGCTTGGCCTCTGGAACCACATACGGGCATACAGGCCTGGCTTGTGCTGGGCACAGTAGCTCCCATGCAGGCCTCTGAGCCTGCAGAACACCCTGAAGGGCTGCTGGCTCCCAGCATCTGCTTCAAAGCCCTTTAAAGAGATTTTTAGAAAAATTACCCCTAACCAGTATAGTCTCTGGCAGGATGGACGCTACAGGAAACAGGAGCCCGAACAGGAACAACCCGCTCATGTGGAATGTCTGGGGGGAGCAGGGCTTGGTGCAGCCCCCCATGGTGTTTGCTGGGAGCCCCTGAGCCTTTCCTTACCCCATCCCTCCCCTGCTCTGCGTGGGTCCAGGCCAATCCCCTGAGTGCTGAGATGCCACGTAAACAGAGCTGTGCATGCACGCAGCGCGCACGCACACACCACTGCTTGGGAAATCCCCACATCTGGCTCTCACGTGACCCAGCTATGCCCAGAAGGCCACAGCTGAGAGGGCCTGGAAGACGGGAGGGTCAGGAGTGTGCGGCTCTCTGGGGAGCGCCGAGTTAACCCTTCAGCACCACAGCTCGGCGGCTCTGTCTAATGCTAAGCTTCCAGAGAGGGGAGAAGCCAGGAAGGAGGCCTGGTGCTCAGTGCTCAGCCCTGGCCCTGGCTGGCTGTCCCAGCGTGGGAAGGTTGGAACACTTCTCTGGGCCTCTATGGTCTTGACCTGGGATGTGAAAGGGCTGCTCTTTCCCTGTCCTGTCAATCCTGGTCAATCATCCGCCTCTCGGGAGTTCTCACTGGAGGGAGATTCCTTCCCTGATGGAGGATATTTCATGCGCATCTCCTAGGGTCAGGAACCTGGCTGCGGGAGAGTGATCTTGGAATCACAGGGAGTCAAGATTCATGCCGTCCTTTGTCTCCCAGGAAACTGTCGGGCTCTTCCTAACAATAAGGAAAAGGTGGGAGGTGGCTCCTAGGCCAAGTTCTTTCCTACCCAGGCACACTTATTAATTAGAACTTTTTAAACTTCAATGATTTTGTTGAACAAATAGCAATATCAACAGCTCCTCTGAAACAGAACCACACAGTAGGTACTCCAGGGCCATGAAGGAGATGCCCACACGGAAGACGTGGCACCTGCGGACAGTGGCTGCTACCACTAGATGTCCTCTGCACAGGCGCTGTCCTCTTCACCCAGCTGACCCAATTAGAAAGCTCAGTAAATTAGGCTCAGCAGCCACGGCAGGTCTGTGTGCCTTGCTCAGAGACCCCTACGTGGCGTGGCCCCAGCCCCGTGCAGCACTACTTTAAAACTGCTGTTTCCTTGCCCACCTCCCCCATCTAGCCAGGAGTCCTCTGAGGACAAGGACCCCATTGTTTCCATCTTGGTATCACTGAGGTTCCATCACAAGACCTGTCAGATGTGCAGTAGACAAACCTAGAAGGCAGCCACAGCCAGAGCCAGAAAAGCCAGCTTTAGGTCTGGCGGGAGCCACCTCATCCCAGAAGGAAGGCCTAGTACCAGTGTCCATTCAGACACTTGCTTCCTATCCACTCTGCCTTCAGAGTACCCTCCCTGTGCCCCAGGAGAGAGCTGCCTAGTGTCCACTGAGCCATGGGCTTGGAGCAGGAGTGAGCCAAGTCATGGAGGAAGGGTAGGGGAGAGGGGAGTTCCCCTGACCAGAACCCTGTGGCCAAACGCAAATGAGCAACTCAGAGCCACCAGGCTCCAGGACTGTGTATGGCAGGATCTGACAGGCCAGAAGAACTTGTCCCTGACAGATCTGAAATGAGGGATGTTAAAATCTGCATATTTGCAAGGTTCCCCTGGGGGTGCCATTGCCAACATACAAAGACAGGCTTAGTTTGGTCTGTTATCACCAGCCTGTCATCACTGCTTAGCATAGCAAGGATCTAACCCTCCCGCTGGGAAGTTATGCACCCAGACCTGATCCCCTTCCAACACTCAAAGAGTCTAAGGTACTTCAGGGCAGAGCTGAGGACACCCTCAGTCACGGGGATCTAGAAGCAGTGACGAGGGGGAGGGTGGTGAAGAGATGGCCAGCTCTGCCTTCTCTTTTATTTTATTTTTTTTTTTTGAGACAAAGTCTCGCTCTGTCATCCAGGCTGGAGTGCAATAGCGCCATCTCTGCTCACCGCAACCTCTGCCTCCCGGGTTCAAGTGATTCTCCTGCCTCAGCCTCCTGAGTAGCTGAGATTACAGGCACCCACAACGACACCCAGCTAATTTTTGTATTTTTGTAGAGATGGGCTTTCACCATGTTGGCCAAGTCAGTCTCAAACTCCTGACGTCAAGTAATCCGCCCATCTCGGCCTCCCAAAGTGTTGGGATTACAGGCGTGAGCCGCCACGCCCGGCCTACCTTCTCTTTTCATGGTTTATTTTGAGACAGGGTCTTGCTCTCTTGCCCAGGCTGGGGTGCAGTGGTGCGATCATGACTCACTGCAGCTTTAACCTTCTGGGCTCAACAATCCTTCTGCTTCAGCCTCCCGAATAGCTGAAACCACAGGTGTGTGCCACCACATTGGGCTAAATTTTTTTTTTTTTTTTGAGATGAAGTCTCGCTCTGTCGCCTAGGCTGGAGTGCAGTGGCGCGATCTCGGCTCACTGCAAGCTCCGCCTCCCGGGTTCACGCTATTCTCCTGCCTCAGCCTCCAAGTAGCTGGGACTACAGGCGCCCGCCACCACACCCGGCTAATTTTTTGTATTTTTAGTGGAGACGGGGTTTCACCGTGTGTTAGCCATGATGGTCTCGATCTCCTGACCTCGTGATCTGCCTGCCTCGGCCTCCTAAAGTGCTGGGATTACAGGTGTGAGCCACCGCGCCTGGCCTTTTTTTTTTTTTTTTGGAGACAAGGGGTCTCAGTAGTTGCCCAGGCTGGTCTCAAACTCCTGGGCCCAAGTGATCCTCCCACCTCAGCTTCCCAAAGTGCTAGGATTACAGGCGTGAGCCTCCACACCCAGCAAACTCTTCCTTCTGAGCACAAGGAAGCAAAGGGACTTTCTGATAGGACCCAGCTGTCTTGGTGCAAGACTTCATTCTAACAATAATAAAATACATCTTCAAGCCAGCTGCTTGGGCCACACGTGGCAATGATGAAATCCAGGGGGCAAAGCAGAAAGAAGAGTCAGGGAAAAGCATGTTTTTCCTGTAAACGTCTAAGTTTTACGGAAACTCAGGAAAAAAAATATTTTTTTCCTTCACATTTCGAAACAGACCAATTCTAAAAATGCCACATGCCGACTAAGTTACACACACCACTTCTCTGTTTCTAAACAAAGTAACTTTAGATTAGAAAAAGGTGCTAAAACAATAAGTAATGCACATTTCCCCCACATCTTTGTTTTTCCGCCGGCTTCATCACTGGAAAGGTCGCCTCTTCTGTCACGTGTCTATAAACCAAACGTTGAAGTGAGGAACCAGTGACTTACTGGCCATGGGCCATGGATTTTCTTGGCCGGACCACAATTTGGGTGTTTCCCCCCTCAGGAACAAAACCTTCTGGAAATGAAAGGCGGACGGTGTCTCTCATCAGGTCAGGGCTGGGTAGGCCCCTCAGAGAGCCGTTCTCCAAGGCTCCAAATGCCGGGCTGTGTTTCAGGGGTAAGAGACTTGGGGTCCTGTCCTCCATTCCTGCCCCCGTAGCCCACCCTCCCATCTCAGGAGACAACTGAATGTTCTTCAAGGAGCAGTCCCATCCAGGCGTCATCCAGGCACCATCCATCTCGGGGATGCCAATCCCTCTGCCATCTTGCTGCCTGTCTACCCTGAACACGGCCATCAACCCACAGGGATGACCCATCCAAGACACAACCCTGACTTGATTTCAGAGGCCCTGGGAAGCCTGTGAAAAATGCAGATTGGCTGGGTGCAGTGGCTCACGCCTATAATCCCAGCACTTTGGGAGGCCAAGGCAGGAGGATCTGCCTGGCCAACATGGTGTAACCCTGTCTCTACTAAAAATACAAAAATTAGCTGAGTGTTGTGGGAGGCGCCTGTAGTCCCAGCTACTCAGGAGGCTGAGGCGGGAGAATCACTTGAACCCGGGAGGCACAGGTTGCAGGGAGCTGAGATCGCACTACCACACTCCAGCCTGGGTGACAGAGACTCCATTACACACACACACACACACACACACACACACACACACACACACACTGCAGATTGGCCAGATGTGGTGGCTCATATCTATAATCTAGCACTTTGGGATGCCAAGGTGGGTGGACCGCTTGAGGAGCTCGGGAGTTTGAGACCAGCCTGGGCAATATGGTGAAACCTTGTCTCTTAAGAAAACGAAAGAATGCAGATTCCTGGGTGTCACTCTAGACATGCTGATTCAGTAGGTCTGGGCAGGCCCTGGGAATCTGTATTTCAATGAGCAGACTCAAGATTCTGCAGTTCACCTTTGCCCATGCAGTTCCCTTTTGGACCAGCTTCCTATTTTCCTAGCAAGAGAAACTGGGTGATAGCAGTGAGGGGGCAGAGGCAGCTGTGCAAGCAGGGCTGAGGGAATCGAGGCTTCCAACTAGCTGCCTCCTTCTGGGGATTCCAGGATCCGGGGAGCACTCACTGCGCCCCTGTCCCCGCCCCGCCACGCTCTGTGTGTCCAGGCCAATCGGGCAGGGGGGCTCAGCCACCTCGGGCCAGGGAGCGTGGCGCAGACACACACATGAGCAGCACTCACTTTCTCCATAGCATCACTGCCATGTGGGCTGGCTGCAGAGTTGCCAAATCAATCAGGCTCCTTTCATTTCCAATTAGATGGCTTTGAACTCCAAGGGTAAAATCAGGCTGAGGACCCAGAGCCATGAAAATAAAAACTGTTTAAAAACACCAACCCAGAGGTCGGCCACAGTGGCTCATGCCTGTAATTACAGCACTTTGAGAGGCTGAAGTGGGTGGATCACAAGGTCAGGAGTTCGAGACCAGCTTGGCCAACGTGGTGAAACCCCATCTCTACTAAAAATACAAAAAATTAGCCAGGTGTGGTGGGGTGTGCGTCTGTAATCCCAGCTACTTAGGAGGCTGAGGCAGGAGAATTGCTTGAACCTGGGAGGCAGAGGTTGCAGTGAGCCGAGATCGTGCCATTGCACTCCAGCCTGGGTGACAGAGCGAGACTCCATCTCAAAAAAAAAAAAACAAAAAACAAAAACCCATGAGCCAGAAGCCGACGCCTTCAAAATAAGACATGCTCACTTTTGGAATGGGCCATTGGAGGGCAGCAGGAAGATCTTGGCCACGTTCTCTAAGTAGCCTGGGCCTTTCTCACTGAGTATGGGTAGCTCAGGAGGACAAGAAAACCTCGGAAATTGCTTTAAAAAGTCTTGCTTATGATACACTCTCCATGGTTTCCTTTCCAGACTCATCTCCTGCCCTACCCTTGCTCCTGCCAGGATAATGGGCACCTCTCCTTCCCTCAGACTTCTCAAGCTCATGCCAGGCCAGGTGTGGTGGCTCACGTCTGTAATCCTAACATTTCAGGAGGCTGAGGCAGGATGATCACTTGAGGCCTGGAGTTCAACACCAGTCTGGACAACAAAGCGAGACCCTGTTTCTACCAAATAAATAAATAAGTCAGTAATAAAAAATAAATTAAGGCTAGAAGTGGTGACTCACACCTGTAATCCCAGCATTCTGGGAGGCCAAGGTGGGTAGACTGCCTAACTCAGGAGTTCAAGACCACCCTGGGCAACACAGAGAAACCCCGTCTCTACTAAAATACAAAAAAATTAGCCAGGCATGGTGGTGGGCACCTGTAGTGCCAGCTACTTAGGAGGCTGAGGCACGAGAATTGAGAAGCAGAGGTTGCAGTAAATCGAGATTGTGCCACTGTACTCTAGCCTGGGTGACAGAGCCAGACTCTTGTCTCCTACATAAATAAATAAGCCGGGCATGGTGGCACACCAGTGGTTCCACCTACTTGGGAGGATGAAGTGGGAGGATCCCTTGAGCCCAAGAATTTAAGGCCACAGTGAGCCCTGATAGCACCACTGCACTCCAGCCTGGGCCACTGAGTAAGACCCTATGCTAAAAATTAACACCAGAAAAACCCACCACAACCACAATAACAAAGCAAAAACTCATTCCAGTTCCACATCCTCACTCATGCCTGGCTGTCCCTCCTGCAGGGTGCCCTACTCACACCCTTCAGCCCATCGCAATCTCCTCTGTCCTTCGGGGCCATCTACAGCCTCTCCCACAGTGGCCAGCCGCCCCCCTTCCACCTTGCAGATCCCAAGCCCTCCTGCCTAGTATTAGTTAATGAATCCTTGAAAAGGTCCCGCCTTCTCAGTTGAGCTGTGCACTCCGTGGGGCCAGGAGCCAACAAACTATTAAGAGAGGTGAAAGTCTCACAAAGCCTGTGCTCTGGAGGGAGGAAGCCTGCTGCCACTGCCTTGTCTTTCTCCGTCTTCCTCTGCTGCTGGTTGGGCAGGACAGGCCCAGGGAGGGCCAGAGAGCCCAGCTTTGCTAGTGGCCTGCTGAGGTATTTACCTTGCGGAGAAGGGAGGTACCAGAGGCCTCACAGACTGGCTTCCTCTGCTTCAGAGCAGCCCTCCTCACACCTCCACCTGGTTCCAGGGCTTGGTGGCAGTGCTGACCAGCAGAAGACCAGGTTCTGCCCACCCCATACTCTGGGCAAGTGGCCATCCCGCTCTTAAAATCTTCCTCTATAAAAGGAGGAGAATAGAGGAACCTTTTCAGGTAGACTAACTTTTTTTTTTTTTTTTTTTTTTTTTTGAGATGGAGTCTCACTCTGTTGCCCAGGCTGGAGTGTAGTGGTGCCATCCCGGCTCACTGCAACCTCCGCCTCCTGGGTTCAAGCGATTCTCCTGCCTCAGCCTCCCGAGTAGCTGGGATGACAGGCATGTGCCACCATGTCCAGCTAATTTTTTGTATTTTAGTAGAGATGGGGTTTCACCACGTTGGTCTTGAACTCCTGACCTCAGGTGATCTGCCCGCCTCTGCCTCCCAAAGTGCTGAGATTACAGGAGCAAGCCATCACGCCCGACCATAGACTAACCCTTAACAGTAGCCAGAACTTATGGTGGGTCTCGCGCTAAGCAACTTCACTTTATTAAAAACCAAACTAAAATAAATAAATACCAAACTCATAAAAAGAGAAATTAGGCTGTGTGCGGTGGTTCACACCTATAATCCCAGCACTTTGGGAGGCCAAGTCAGGAAGATCACTTGAGTCCAGGAGTTCAAGACCACCCTGGGCAACATAGCGAGACCCTGTCTCTACAAAAAATACAAAAATTAGCTGGACGTGGTGGTGCATGTCTGTAGTCCCAACTACTCAGAAGGCTGAGGTGGAAGGATTGCTTCAACCCAGGAGGTCAAGTCTGCAGTGAGCTGTGGTTGTGCCACCACACTCAAGTCTGAACGACAAAAAAAAAAAAAAAAAAAAAAGCCCGGTCATGGTGGTTCACGCCTGTAATCCCAGCACTTTGGGAGGCCAAGGTGGGTGGATCACCTGAGGTCAGGAGTTCGAGACCAGCCCGGCCAACATGGTGAAACCCCATCTCTACTAAAAATACAAAAAATTAGCTGGGCATGGTGGCGAATGCCTATAATTCCATCTACTTGGGAGGCTGTGACAGGAGAATCACTTGAACCCAGGAGGTGGAGGTTACAGTGAGCTGAGATTGTGCCACTGCACTCCAGCCTGGGCAACAGAGCAAAACTCTGTCTCAAAAAAAAAAAAAAAAAAAAAAAAGAGTATTCTGTGTCTGACTGACCTTAACTTCACTTTCCTGGTCTATAAAACAGGGACAAGACCACCTACCCAAGGCCACCTACCCGGGTTGCTGCAGGGAGGCTCCTGGCAATGATGAGACAGTGCATGCCCCACCTTCCTTCTGTCTGATTGAGGAGTCACGCCTGAGAAAGGGCAAAAGCCGAAACCAGCGCTCTCTCCTGTTTGAGATGAACCCCTCCAGTGCAGCCTTCTATTCATAGTAAAAGCTGCTTCATCCTTAGTGCTTCCTCTGGGCCAGGCACGGTGCTGGAGCTATCACTTCAGGAACTTTCACTCAATCCTCAACCCAATGAAAAAAAACCTGATTATCCCCATTTTACAGGTGAAGAAATGAGGCACAGAGAAGGACTTGCCCAAGATCACACAGCGAGCAGAGCCAGGACAGGAAGCTGGGCATTCTGGCTCCAGAGTCCGCACTTTTAACTCAACAGAATACTTAGTAACGGCTGAGTCTACGCCCTGTTGTCTCCTCCTGGGGCTCACAGAATGGAAATAAATGTCTCAACTCAAAGACCAACTTCTCCCCTTCTTTCTTAATCTATCAATAATTAAAACGGCAATAACAAATGGCAGAGCTGGGGTTCAAACCCTGTCTGCCTGTTCCCAAAACCTAGACTCTCAACCCCAAGCAACACTGCTTCTCTGCAATGAAACTACATTAATGCTGATCTCACGAACTCAGCCAATAATACAGTTTCATGATCACTGAGATAGAGGTGGGGCTGAGCTCACTACTTTTCCGAGGAGAAGAATAAAGTAAACAGGATTTCACGAGGAACATCAACACTTGCCTAAGAGAACAAGCTTGCAGCAACACTCTTGAGCAACCTCACTGCATGTAAACGAGCTGGAGCTTCCACAGGGCTCCTGGGATGGATGAACCATCAGGCTCTCCCGACCACAGCCCCAGGGCCCTGACCTGACCATCCTGGAGGCTCCGTGGCCACCTGCGCCCCCTAGTGGCGCACCTCAGAACTTCCCGGCTAGGCGCCCTGGCGAAATGCAGCTTCCTAGAGAAGTGGGTGAGAGGCATGACATCTTTGCAGGTCTCAAGAGAACCCCTTGCTCTGGGGAGTCTGCTCCAGCCCCGCTGGGGCTCCTGGAGCAGTGCCCACCTTGGGGAAGCAACAACAGCTAACAACAACGGGCCCTTCCTACTGCCAGGCACAGCACAAAACCCCTCAAAGGGCATCACCTCGAACCCTGTGCACCTTGGGGCAGGCCAGGTCGCTGCTACTATAACAACCCCATTTGACAGGTACTATGGTCAGGTGGTACACATCAACCTGGCTAGGCTACTGTTCCCAGTTATGCAATCACACATGAATTTAGGTGTTACTGGGGAACTTTTTTTTTTTTTTTTTGAGACGGAGTCTCGCTCTGTTGCCCAGGCTGGGGTGCAATGGCATGATCTCAGCTCACTGCAACCTCCGCCTTCTGGGTTCAAGCAATTCTCCCTGCCTCAGCCTCCCCAGTGGCTGGGATTACAGGCACCTGCCACCATGCCCAACTAATTTTTCGTATTTTTAGTAGAGACGGGGTTTCACCGTGTTGGCCAGGCTGGTCTCAAACTCCTGACCTCAGATGATCCACCTGCCTTGGTCCCCCAAAGTGCTGGGATTACAGGCATGAGCCACTGTGCCCGGCCGGGAATGTATTTTTATAGTTATTAAAGACCATGACCGGATGACTTTAAGGAAATTATCTAAAACACTCTGGGTGGGCCTGAGTCAATAGTTGAAAGGCCTTCAGCAGGGTGGAGGTTTCACTGAAGACATTTCATCTGTGGACAGCAGCTCCAGCCTGGGCCTGGGGGTCCAGCCTGCCCCCTTTCATGGCCTGCCCTGTGGATTTCAGACTTACCTAGTCGGCCCCCACAATTGTGTAAGCTAGTTCCTTACACTACATTGCTTAATATATACCTCCCACTCGTTCTGTTCCTCTAGTTGAACCCTGGCTGATACAACAGAATAGGTGAGATAACATGTTCTCAGAGGGAAGGGATTTGCCCAAAGTCACATGACTGGCAAGTTGTCGGCCTGAGAGTGGGACCCCAGCAACCTGATGCAGGTGCTTCCCAGCTTCCACACAAACTCTCCCTTGAGGCCCACATCCATCATCAGAGTCTGTCCAACACCCTCAGCGCCTTGCCCCGTCCACTGCTGCCGGAGGCCCCATCCTATCTCACCTGGCTAGCCGCCCCCTGCGACCTTACACATCATAACCCATTCTGCCTAGTCAATCCCCATCATTCTATGATTGAAGCCAGATCATGTCCCTGCCTTTACTTACAACCCTTCAGTGAATCTTCATCTCACTCAATGAAAGTCAAAATCCTTAGAATGTCCAGTTACATCGCTGCTCTCACCTCCTTCCACTTTACCCCCCACTATTCTTCATCCCAGCCACAGGCCTCCCTACTGCATCCTGAGCAGCCAGCACATGCCGTCCCCAGGGCCTTTGCACTTGCTGTGCCCTTGGCCGGGACTGCTCTTCCCCAGGTAACCATGTTGCTCTCTCACTTCCCTCCATCTAATAGTACATTCTCCTATATAGCTCATCACCCATAGCAGACTGCAAACTTCTCTAGGGTAGAAAGACACGTTCCTATAGCCTCAACACTGTTAACAGTGCTTGGCATAGTTGATGCTCAGTTAGGTCAGTCTCCAAACAAGCCACACTTAGTCCTATCCCTCTACCTTTGTACATGTGCTCCCTCTGGATTACCAAAGCCTCCCATTCTCTGCTCCCAAACGAGAAAAATGTCTCCTCTTTCCAGGCAATGATCCCCAATTTGAAGCCACAATGACCTTTCTTTCCTGACCCTGCATGCTTTCTTCCATCCACCCACCCATTCAAAAAGTACCAGTGGACCCTGGTGCTGGTGCAAGCCCTGTAGCCAAGGTCCTTGCTCTCGAGGTGGTGGGACACAGAGAAGAAGCAAGCAAACACAGGATTACTAGTGTGTGGGAAGTGATGAGGAAGGAACTAGAGGGGTGATCTGCGGGGGCAGCTGGACAGTGCAGGATCAGGCAGCTTCACTGAGAAGGTGACAGTTTTAAGCAGAAATCTTAAGGAGGAGCCAGCCATGTGAAAGACCAGGGAAGAACATTCCAGGCAAGAGGGAAGAGCAAGTACAAAGGCCACGTAGAAGAATGTGTTTGATGCGTTTAAGGAACGGAAGGTGACTGGTGTGGCTGAGCAGAGTGTGATGGGTGGGGACGAAAGGGGTAAAGCCCAGGTCAGGAAGGCAGCCAGGGGCCAAGTCACACAAGCTCTGTGAGCCAGGGTAGGGAATTAGTTCTGGGTGGGATGGAGTCCCTCGGGGAATTCAAGCAGGAAAGTATGTTATTTTCTTTTTCTTTCTTTCCCTTCTTCCCTCCCTCCCTCCTTCCTTCCTATTTATTTATTTAGAGATAGGGTCTCTCTCTGTTGCCCAGGCTGTAGTGCAGTGGCACAATCATGCCTCACTGCAACCTCAAACTTCTGGGTTCAAGCGATCCTCCCACCTCAGCCACTTGGGTAGCTGGGACTACAGGCGTGCACCACCACGTCCGGCTCATTTTTTATTTTTTGGTAGAGAGAGGATCTTGCTTTGTTTCCCAGGCTGGTCTTGAACTCCTAGGCTCAAGTGATCTTCTTGCCTTGGCCTCCCAAAGTGTTGGGATTACAGGGGTGAGCCACTGTACCCAGCTGATGAATATTTTTTAAGAGCTCACTCTTGCTGTGGTGTGGAGAATGTCAGATAGAGGTCTAACAGAGAAGCAGGGAGACCAGGCAGGAAGGTGGGGTCTTCTTGGAGAGATGAAGGGGGCTTCTAACGCATGTGATGGTGCAGGTGGAGAGACAGGTGGTTCTGTAGCTCGAGTTGGCAGGTAAAAGAAAGGGAAGAGTCGAGAATGACTTCTCGGCTGGGCGCAGTAGCTCACACCTGTCATCCCAGCACTTTGGGAGGCTGAGATGGGTGGATCACTTGAGGTCAGGAGTTTGAGACCAGCCTGGTCAACATGGTGAAACCTTGTCTCTACTAAAACTCCAAAAATTAGCCAGGTGTGGTGGCGGGTGCCTGTAATCCCAGCTACTCAGGAAGCTGAGGCAGGAGAACCACCTGAACCCGGGAGGCGGAGGTTGCAGTGAGCTAAGATCATGCCACTGCACTCCAGCCTGGGCAACAGAGGAGAATCTGTCTCAAAAAACAAAAATCAAAAAGGAATGACTTCTGGCTGTTGGGCTTGAGCAACAGGGTAGATGGTGACAGTTCCTGAGATGAGGAAGATGCTGGAAGGAGCAGGTTCAATGGAGTGAAGAAAGATGCAGATAAATCTGAGGCCAAACTGTCCTTCAGTTTTCAAGGTCACCAGCCTTGCTTCCTCCAGAAAGTACCTGAGAACTTTCTTCTTTTGTTGACTCCACCATCCCTAAACCTTGCCTTAAGTCTAAGCTCTATGCTCAGTAAGAGATTTACAGTGAACCCCAGAATGGCATCCATTTCCTCTGTGCAAACGTCCCTGGCTGGAGTGACCCTGGCAAGCTTCGTGAGGTTCATTACAGAGCAGGACAGAGCCCCAGACATGAACTCCAATCCCCAGTTTGCCAAGGACTGTGTGTGGGCAGTCACCCCACCGGAGCCTCAGCTTCTCATTTGCAAAATGGGAATCCCACCACCCATCATGTACTGTGGTTCTCATCAGCAAATGAGGAAAGGTGTAAATTTCCTAGCACATAGTAGATGCTCATTCAACAACAGCATCTAGCACTTACGGGGAGCTTTCTAGGTGGCAGGCAGTGTTCTAAGCATGCTTACATATATTAGCTTATCTAATCTTCATTATAACCATATGAGGTGTGTATTAGTCAGGGTTCTCCACAGAAACAGAACCAACAGGAGGTGCATACAGAGCTTGAAGACAGAGGGAGGTTTATTTTAGGAATTGGCTTATGTGATTGTGGAGGTTTGAGAGTCCAAAATGTGATGGGGGAGACTGGCAGGCGAGACTAAGGGAAGAGCTGCAGCTGAGTCCAAAGGCGGCTACTGGCAGAACTCCTCCTTGCTGAGGGCGGGTGTGTGTGTGTCAGTCTTTGTTCTATTAAGAGGCCTTCAACCAATTGGATGAGGCTAGCCTGCATTATGGAGAGTAATCTGCTTTACTCAAAATCTACTGATTTATTTAAATGTGAATCTCATCTAGAAAACACCTTTGCAGAAACATCTAGAATAATGCTTGACCAAATATGTGGGCACTGTGGCCCAGCCAAGTGGACACATAATAAACCATCACGAAGTGGGTATGAATATTATACCAAATGCACAGAAGAGGTAATGGGCACAGAGAGGCTAAGACATGTACCCAAGGTCACAGAGGAGAGAAGCCAGACTCTCAACTCCAGCTGTCTGGCTTCAGAGCTGGCATTTTCAACCACGACACTAAGTGGCCATTATCATAAGCACACCAATGTAAATTAAATTTCTCCATCCATCCTTTTCCTGGCCTCAAAGTGAAAGGCAGAGAAACTGGGGGTTGGCTTTCCCTGGGGGAGGCAGCCTGGGTGTGGCCCTGCATTGCTTAGGAAGCAGCACCGAAGCTGAGCCTCAGAGATTGTGGCAGCGGACCTGAGAGGTTACCTAGTCCAGCTCTTGCCTTTATAGGAGGAAAATGAGGCCCAGCGTAGAGAAGGAATTTGCCCAAGGTCACACAGGGAGAAAAGTGGCAATGGAGCCAGGACTAGGTCCCAGGCCTTCAGAAAGTGCTGCTGCTGCTGAGAACTGATACTTCTATAGTAGGTATTCGGTGCCAGGACTATTCCACATTAACATCCTTAATCCTCTATGTGTGAGGTAGATACCATTAGCATCTTTGTTTTAAAGAAAATGAGGAAACTGAGGCACAGAGGGCTTATGAAACTTGCCTAAGGTCACACAGAGCCAGAATTTGAGTCCAGGTTCAACCATGGACACTATACCTCTGAGGCCCAGGGCAAGCTTCTTGTTGGGGAGGTGACAGAACACAATCCCCATTTCGCCCCTCCTTCCATTCTCCCACCTGAGGCCTGCCTAGAGTGACAGTAGAGGAATGCTCTTCCCCAGTCTCACCCCGCAGTTCACAGGAAGAAATGGCCTTCTGCACCAGTGGGCATGCCTGCCTGAGACACTGCAGACCCAGGTGATAGGCTGCACACACATCTCATCCCACAGCTATACACGTCCCAAACTGGTACACAAATACGAGCACAGACTCCAACCCATAACCAGATATGTCTCAACCACACACACACACTCCCAGCCTCTGCACCCAAACAAGTAAACACGCCCTCACAGCACACAACTATCATGACTCACACATGTACACAGAACCCCACAGCCACACATGCCCCCAACACATAAACCAGGACACAACTGTCCCAATAGGCATGTGAGCAAGCACTTGTACACACAGAAACAAACATATCATACAGTTACATCTACCCCACTCTACATCCATCCGCCACACAGGGGCACTCCCCTCAACCTATCCACAGGCCAAGGCACCTGGGAGCCATTCACAGGAGCCACGCGTTACCTCCTACATCCCCAAGGGCCAGACCCCAGGATGACTGTCCAGGTACAGCCACCCTATCAATATGGCCAATCCACGTGCCCGCATGGATCGCTGCAGCAATCTGTCCCCGCCCCCACTTCAGCACACACACAGCCCTAACTTCTAGGGACCACTCTCCCCCAGTTAACTACAGCCCGCCCACATCCAGGCATTTGTCATTTGGGGAGCCCAGCCTCCCCCTTCCAGAGAGAATCCTGCTCTACCCTCAGCCCACAGCTCCCAGGGCTGGCCCGCCTCTCTCCCTGCCTCCACCCCCTTCTGAACTCCAGGCGGGCCCTGGCACCTGTCAGACCAATGTGGGGGACGGGAAGGGGGTTGGGAGATCAGGTCAGCCCCCTCCCAAGTGCTTCTCAGCTGCCAAAACGCAGAGCCCCCACCTCCGCAGGGAGGAAACGCTCAGAGTTGGGGGAGGGAGGAAGGTCCGCGGTGCAGGCGCTAAAACTCAAGTCACTCAAGGACGACCCCTTTTCAGTCCCGGACCTCAATCTCACCTTCTCGCAGGAAAGCCCCGCGTCTCTATTAACCCTTCCATCACGCTGCACCGGAGGGACCGGAGAAGTCTTAGCACTGCGCAGCAGTGGCCGCTGCAGCCCGGGGGTGAAGGACCCGGCTGCTCACGGTGCGGGGGCTTAGCCCCTTCACGAGCCACCCACGCACTCCCCATGCACCCACCCCCACTTCCACTGGGGACAGCGAGGTAGCGGGAGCCCAAGCGACTCGGTGGCAGGCGAACGAGGGTTCTAGGACCAAAGGTCTCAGGGGCCATGGACTGAGGAGGAGCAAGTGAAGCGAGTACCCCTGGCCCCGCAGGACCCCGGGGTTGGCGTGCAAGGACAACACCCCCCCCACCCCGCTCCCCGCCCCCGAGAAGTCCTCTGCAGGATCAGAGGGGCGCGTGCACGGAGCGGGAAGGAAGGCTGAAGGGAAAATGCCCAGAGGCTCCCTTACCTGATTTCCTCTTGGAACTGCCATAGTCCCTGAAAAAGAAGCAACAACAGATAGACATGGTTAGGGCCGGGCGCGGGCGCGGGGCTGCGGCTGCGGGGGCGCCCTCGGGCTGGCTGCGGTCTGTCCCCGGTGCCGCTGCTCATGTGATGCCCACGGCCCGCGAGCCGCGCGCTCCGCAGCCGCACGCACTGCGCGCCGCGCCCGCCCGCGGGCCCCCTGCCAGCCCAGCCCCCGGGCGCGATAAGCCCGCCCCGCTCCGCCCCGCCCCAGCCCGCCCCGCCAACGGGGGCTCACCTTCCCTCAGCCTCGGCGGGCAGGGGAGGGCAAGGCAGGTTCTCCTCACGTCTCAAACTGGGAAACTGAGGATCCGGGATGGCACTTGCCGGAACCCGGGCCCTACCCGGCGCTGGGAGCCCGCTCACCCCGCCACCAGAGCGGTTCACCTCCCAATTCTTTGCATGGCTTGCCCTAGCGATGCAAAGAATTGGGAGGTGAACCCAGCCCACTCAGTCCGTAAGTCACTACTGAAATGTCACCTCCTCAACGTGTCTTCCTCAACACCACCCGCCAGGTAATCACAGATTTGTGTGACCCTTTGATTAAAGTCTGCCCCTGTCCTAGACCGGAGACTCGCTGGGGGCCACTGTGGCTGCGTCCTCTCACTGCACGCCCCGAGGCTGGCAGAGGCCATGGATAAGGCCCTTCTCAAAGGCTACAGCTGGGGAGTCGGGATGGGGAGTGGGGAGTGGGGAGTGGGGGAACAGAGGATACTGCAAGGTTAACTGGGAGGCCAGGAACGGAAGTTGAGCTTCTGAGGAAGTGCGTTCAAATGCCGTCAGAGAAAGTAACTGCTGTGACCTTAGGCACTGAACCCTCCTAACCTCCGTTTACCTGCCCTGCCCTCTAGCAAAGAGTCCAGACTCAAGGATGGGCAGATTTCCCAAATCCTGCCCTTCCTCCATCCTCAGGGGAGTGGGAAAGGTGAGCTGGCTCCCTTAACCTGAGCCTCACATGCCCCTAAAGGCTGAAGGTTCTGTTCAGTGCTCAGGCAACAGCAGCAGGGCTGGCTGGGGCTCTCTCTGGAGTCCAAAGGAAATGCCTTCCATTTTCCCCAGGGGCCAAAGAAAATGCCAATTGCTGCCCATCTTTGGTCGAAGCAAACTAGCCCTCCAGTCTGCCACTGGAAAGGCAGGGGTGTGGGGGTTGGGGGGGTGCAGTGGAAAGGGGTTCTCTTGGAGAAAGAGGCAGCAGGCTCCCAGGGAAAGAAGCAGAGTCATCCTCATGGAGGCTCCCCAAGTTCCGATCCAGGAGGTCTAGGGGTGGCCTCCAAGATTGGAGTGTTTATTAATCTTCAAGGTGATTTGCCTGCACAGCCAGGAGTGCGGAGCTCCCCCTCTCCTAGGCATCCACCTTTCCCAAAATTTAGACTCAGAACCCACTTAATCAGAATGCTGGGGGCGAGGTCCGGGAATCTGCATTTCTGACTGTCTCCCCTTCTTTCCCCATCTTGTTTGAGAACCCTCTTCGTATTCCATGTCTCCTTCAATCCTCTCATCCACGCTAAGAGGAAGGTCCTATCATGCTAATCCATTTTATAGATGAGGAAACAGAGGTTCAGCCATTGCCCAAGGTTGCCCATCTGGGGAAGAGCTGTGGTTTATAAGCCCACTGGAAGGAATACAAACTGCGGCGTGGATGGGGTGGAGGAGAATCTGGGAAACTGTTGCCTTGGAAAGCAACTACAGAAAGATGGGAGAGCTTCCATTTGCCCCCTCCCCTGGCTCCCACCAGTCAGTCCAGGGAGCATGCTTGCCCCCCTTGCAGAAGGGAGAGTGGGCCGAGACTGAGTCCTAGCTGTGCCCCCAAAAAGCTCAGCTGTGCAGAGAATTCCAGAGAGCAGGAGAAGAGTATTAGATGGTAGCTGCGTCCTACCCAAAAGACTTTCCACTCCCAAGAAGGAAATTAGCTGTTCAGGCCTTTTCACTGAGGGCTACTGGGGAAGGGCAGGGAGTGGAGGGCACTGAGGAGCTGCCCTCTGCTGTCCCACAATTTTCCTGCTGGTCCTGGCAAGAGAAGCCCAGGACCGATGGCCCACTGACCATCCCCCTGGCTGCCAGTAGCCCAGGCAGGGGTGGCTGCCTCACAGGGATGGCTACCTTCTCCAGCTCTGAGCAGCTTCAGGCTACCCAGGCCGTTCCCATGAGACAGGGAGTTTGAGACCAGCCTAGGCAACATAGTGAGACCCCCCATCTCTACCAAAAATAAATTAGCTAGGCATGGTAGCAAGCACTTGTACTCTCACCTACAAGGGAGGCTGAGGTGGGAGGATTGCTTGAAGCCTAGGAGGTCAAGGCTGCAGTGGGCTGTGGTGGCACCACTGCACTCCAGCCTGAGTGACAGAGTGAGACTCTGTCCCAAAAAAAAGAAGAAGAAAAAAAAAGAGTGGGAAAAAAACTAAACTCACATGTGTTGAGGGCCTCCTTTGTGCCAGACCCTGGCTGCTGATTCTCAGCCTGCCATTCAATGGAATCATGTAGAAAGTGGTTAAAATTCAGATGCAGGGCCCCACCCCAACCTACTGCATGGTCTGCATCTCCAACAAACTCCCCTGAGGATTCTGAGGCTGCTCCAGTGTTGCATAATCTCCATCAGGCCTCCAGCCACCCCTAAGAAACATTTATGCTCAGTAAGAACAACGTGCTGAAGGAGCCTCTAGAAAAATAAAATCTCCTGGTCTGCCTGTCCTTCAGCCAGAGTTCAGAGTCCTCCCCGCCGAGGACTTCTGGGTCCCTCCCTGCACGGGGTGTGGACTCTCCTCTTGCAGGTGAGAAGAGCAAAGCTTAGAGAAGCCAGACAACTTCCTCAAGGATACAGTGAGTGGGTGAGGCCGGGACTGGGGACCAGAAAACCCAGGCCTTGCTCTGAGGCTCAAGACAAATGCCCAATCACCAGCCCCTCCTGGAGTAGTGGGTGCGGGAGTAGAAGACAGAGCCCAGCCCTGATCAGCACACGGGGTTAATGGGGTAGAGGCTGAGGTCCTGGCAGTGGAGGTCGCCAGGCTGTGACTGAATGGTGGGAATGAAGAGGAATCCTGAATCCTTCAGGGTGTCTGGCCTCCTGCCCGAGCAGGCGCTGCCCTAATAGGAAACCTTTTGGAGTTTCTGGTTGGGCATCCTTTAGCAAAGCCATTTCATATTTTTAGCTGCTGAATAGGGTGATAAGCAGTTTAGGTATCCAATGGCTGGGACTCCCCCATCCCTCACATACGAAGACAAGAAGCAAAGGCAGGGATCCCCCTCCACGCCACGACCACCTCCCACTGCCCTACAACCAGTCCCAGCCTGGCAGGACAGAAGGGCCCTCTGCTGGGGCTCAGTTCCCTAACAACTCAAGAACCCCACCACCTCCCCTCAGTCCCCTTCTCCAATCCACACCCTCTCCTTGCTCCAATTCTTGCCCTGAGCTGGTGCTGACAGCCCCAACCCTGCCGGCGACTCCACTCCTGGTAGGTCACAGTCTAGCCTGCTTCCGACTTGCTGCTGAATCACTATGGGCCAGGGAGCCACAGGAAGAAGGGGAGGGGAGGAAGGGCGGGTCTAGCATCTCCCTCTAGCGTTGCCAGAGGCTAATGTGATTGAAAAGGCCTCCCAAGCTGTGTCCTGAAACAGCGCCCATCAGACCACTCAGCCATTCATTCTCTGCAGCTGGTCCAGGGGTGACTCAGACCACAGGTACAAGTGACCCACAGTTCTAGGAAAATAGGGACATGGGACTTTCAGGGCTCAAACTGGACAAACTGGGATGGGTGATCTCCTGTGGTCCACAGGTCTGGCCTGGCTGGGAAAGAGGGGTGGAGTTCCTTCACCCCGCACGCCATCCCTTCCCATCTAAACAAGGACTCCTGCAGCTTCCACTCCCGCCCCATCTCCAGGTGATACGGTTCATCTCTTAGCCCCTCTCCGTAGGATGATGCAATCTGTGTCTGGATGAGGGAGGTTCTGGAGACAGAGGCTTCCAAATCCCTGCTGCTTCCTGCCTCTTGAGCCTCTACTTCTCTATCTGTAGAATGAGGACAATAATAGCTCAAACCCTCGGGGTTTGGGGAAGATGAAATGTACAGTATGTAGAATGGGCTTCACACAGTGGCCGGCACAGAAACTGCTATAAATTGTCTTTGTCATTATTCTTTCATACTTGGGCCCATCTGACCCCACCTCAGTTGCTACGCAGGTGGCAAAGGCCTATTGAAACATGGGTCCTACAGAGCCCCCTGAAACAAAAGGAGATTCTCCTTAAGGACCTCATCACGATGCTGGCAGACAGTGCCAGGAGGGGGTGATTCCAGCCCCAATTTCAGAGTTTTGGGCTGTCCCAAATGCCGGGACAACCACTGGTCTCTGTCTAGTGCTGAGCACCAGAAGCGGGTTCATCCCCACCCCACAGGAATGGACACACGCCTCTGGACCCATCTATTAGGTCACATTTAACCTCCCAAGGAGTGGCCAACTCTCAGAGCCCCAAAACCAAGAGATGTAAAGGGCTTGCATTTTCATGCCAACGTGGACCCTAAAGGGTTTTTCTTTTTTCCTTTCATTTATCTTGGCCAGACACGCCGTGCTCCCTCCCTGGATGATGCTCTAGTGAAGTGGCTGGTGTTGGAGACTGCACAGGGAGAGGCTGGAGGGCGCAGGAAAGGCACTGAGCAATTCACATGTGTTGTTGCCCTGTTTTGACACATGGCTCCCCACACTCTGCCTTCCTCTTGAAAACTCCCAGGATTTAGTTTCTAGTGTTCTGAAGTTGGCAGAGGAGGAGCTCACCCATTTCGTGGATGAGGAGACTGAGGTCTGAGGCTTCAGTGGCTGGCCCAGGCTCCTGAAGCTAAACGGACAGTCCTGACCCACAGAGCTCCCAAGGGGCCATGCTGAGGCCCACTAGGGATTGGGCCACAAGAAGAGGTCACACCAGTGGTGGGCAGCAGGCCCTTGCTGGGGAATGGAGATTGCCATCCTGTCGTTCAGGGTTCCCAGAGTGAGAGATGAAGCCAGGAAGAGCCACTGAGGCATGGGAGAGAGAGGAAAGGGAGCTGGGCCTGGCTGGGCCGGCTCTGTGGAAGGGTGCTGAGTGCCTGCCAGGTGGAGTTCTGACGAATGCTGCAGGGTTGTACCCTCCACTGCCCGCCACCCTCCTCACCACTCTTCCTCCCATTGGCAAGTGCCTTGGCAGAGAAGGACACACGCACGAACTTCCAGCCTGATGTTCTCACCCTTCTGTCTGCTGGCTGACATTGGCTGCTGGGCCCAGGATTCCTGTCTGCGGGACCTACAGCCACTGGGAACTGCTCAAGAGGCCGGCTGGGCTGCCAGGCAGCTGACTTGGGGGTGACCTTCAGAGTCCAGCAGTCACTGGGGACATGGGCACTATCTAGAATATGAGGGCTGGAGAAGATGCAACCTTGGCCAGAGGAGTGGGGCCCTTGAGGTACATAATGATTTTGACTGCTGTTATCAACCTAAAAGCACTTTTTAAGCTCTCACTGTAGGCAATCTCATTAAGGCCTGTGCAGGCAGGCAGAGGAGATATATGTGACATAAGTCCAGTGAGAAAGCCAACATTCTCAGACAATCCAGGCTGAGAATTACAGGAGGGGTTACACTCAGCGCAGAGAAAAGTGAGGTCCTGGGGGCTATAGAACATCCCAGGTAGCTTCCTGGAGGAGGAGACCTTAAAGGACAAGGGGGTTTAGATCCACAGAGGGATGGAGGGGGAAAGCTCTAGAAGCAGGAACAAGCAGCTCCAGACAGTTGCGGACTGGGCAGTAGGGGTAGTGGGTGGACACGCCGGGAAAGTCCAGGCTGGGCAGGGCTTTGATGTCTGGCTGTGAAATCTAGAAGTTTGCAGAATCGGGGAGTGATTCGGTCAGATCCTGGCTGGAGGAAAATTTTTGTTAAGAGGAGAGGTTGACAGCTGGGGGTTGGGGGCAGGAGAGGGGCTGTCAAAGTCCAGTCCTGAATGTCCACAGACCCAGGTTCTGGCCCCAGCTCTGCCTCCTCAGGGGCTGGTGGCCCTGGACAAGCCACTTCAAACCTGTGCTTTTCAAATGACAAGCAGTGACCCATTAGTGAGTTCCAGAATCAATTTAGTGGTCCCAATGAGCATTTTAAAAAGAAGAGACTAGAAATGATCAGCGAGTCACTCCTGGCAAGGCTGTTTTGTGGCACCTGCATCAGATGTCTGTCTGTGTATTGAGTTGCAGTGTGAAATTTCCTACTGTGGCAGGAAGGTTTTAAAGACACTGACAGATTCTCTGGGCCTTGAATTCCCCAGTCCCAGTGGGAGGCTACTCCCAGTGTCCTCACAGGGCTATGTGAGAATTCGAATTATCTGTGAAACCACCACAGTGAGATGGAGCATGTTCTTCCAGAAATCAAGTGAGGAAGGCCTGAGCGAAGGGGCTGGGAGAAGGGGCTTTGGGTCACTGAGGTCTGGAGAGTTGGGTTTTCTTTTCCACCCCCCTTAGCCCCTAGCTGAGTTTTTGTTCTGGCTTTTGAGAGCCTTTGCACGGAATGGTCTCCAGAGGCAGCGACCTCCAGGCAAGACAGACAGAGGGGCCTGCAGGCCATTCTCTGCCCCCATTTGCTCCCTGATCTAAATGGTGGCACTGAGGGCCCTTGTGTTTAACAAGAATCCGTCCTTTCTCCGCAGGGCCTGTGTTTTCCAGGGTTGTGAGAATGGACCCCATTGTGACCGTGTGGCTTGTCCAGAGGGGCCGGAATTCCTGCCCTGGGTGAAAAAGCTGAATTCCTGTGGAGAGAAGGGGTCTTGGGGCTCCCCAGGCCGTGTCCCAGAGAAGTCAGATGCTATGGCCATCACAGACCCCAGAACCCCCCAGGCATTTTGCTTGTCTCCTGAACATCCCAGAGGGTCTCTGCTGCTGCTCTGTCCACACAAAAGAACAAAGCACTGTCTGTCTGTCTCCTCTGACTTGTTCCACTATTCTGGGCAAAGGCCCTAAGTGTGTCTTCAGCCACAGGACAAGCTTTATCATGTCCAGGCCTCAGAGCAGGGAGTTAAAAGGGCGGGTGGGTTAGAACCCTGGTTCAGCTACCTAGAGCTTTGTGATATAAACAAGTGACTTCACCTCTCTGTACCTTCGGTTGTAAAAGTGGGTTAAAATAGTTGCTATCTTACAGAGCTGTCATGGGGATTACATGGGATAATGTGCAAAGCTCTTAAATGGCATCTGGCCCATGGAAAGGACCCGTAGCCCAACAGCCTGGGTTCACAGGGTCTAGACTAGGAGTGTGGATGGTGGCTGGAATACAGGAGGTGCTGACTGCCCACCTTCTCAGTATGGCCTGTGTGAGACCCTGGCTCTGTCACTCAGGGCACTGATGCAGGACCATGATGACAGACAGGCCTGGGTTCCCATCATGTGCATTCCAAGGAGTCCCACCTAGATGGTGACACTGAGGAGCAGTCCATGGGAGTGGGAGGAGGCAGGGCTAGGGGAAGTGGGGAGGACGGCAGAAACACACAGCTGATTTCCTAGAGGGCGAAATGGGGCAGGGGAGTTGCCAGTTCAGCCCACTGCCATGGAGTGCTGGGAGCTCCTCCACAGGCCACCTGAGATCCTGCTCTCTGTGTACATGTCAGACTGCTCTTGGCTATAGGGGTTCCCTGGACTTCCAGGGGCCACATGCCAGACCTAGGGAACCATGGAAGGGGGAGTGACAAAATGGGGTGATGGGGTTCAACAATGAAGTCCATGAGGAGAAGGTCAAAGAGGATATCCTATATTTAAAGACCTTACTTGCCTCTCTCCAAGTCCATCCATCATCCATCCATCCACCATCCATCCACCATCCATCCATCCATCCATCCATCCATCCATCCATCCATCCATCCATCATCCATTTACCATCTATCCAGCTATCCATCCACCATCCAGCCATCCATCATCCATCCACCATCCATCTATCCATCCATCCATCCATCCATCATCCATTTATCATCTATCCGTCCACCATCCAGCCATCCATCATCCATCCATCATCCATCCACCATCCATCCATCATCTATCCATCCATCTATCCATCATCCATCTATCCACCATCCATCCATCCATCCATCCATCCATCCATCATCCATCCATCCATCATCCACCCACCATCCACCCATCATCCAGCCATCCATCATCCATCCATCCATCATCCACCCACCATCCATCCATCATCCAGCCATCCATCATCCATCCATCCATCCATCCATCATTCATCCATCCATCATCTATCTACCATCTATCCATCCACTATCCATTTACCATCTATCCATCTATCATCCATCCATCCATCCACCATCCAGCCATCTGTCATCCAGCCATCCATCATCTATCCACCATCTATCCACCCACCATCCATTCATCCATCTATCCATCCACCATCATCCATCCATCCATCCACCATCCAGTCATCTATCATCTATCCACCATCCATCCACCATCCATCCATCCACCATCATCCATCCATCCATCCATCTATCCATCCATCATCCATCCACCTATCATCCAGCCATCCATCGACCATTCATCCATCATCCATCTACCATCCACCCATCATCCATTCACCATCCATCCACCATCCATCCATCCATCATTCATCCACCATCCATCCATATCTTGACTGAAGGGCTGTTGTGGACCCAGTCTTGTGTATGAAGCAAGAGAGTGGCAGAAGACACATTGTCCTGCCCTCAAAGAGCTCACCATCTAGCTGGAAAGAGATGGCAAACACCCACAAAAAGACAACATACACGTTCCCTTGTGATCAGGTGCCCCAAAGCTTGGTCAAAGGAAATATTGTATAGAAATTTCCAGGACAGAGAGATCAGAGTGGTCTGGGGTGGCCAGGGAGAGCTATGTGGAAGATGGGGCACTAGAGCTAGCCCTTGAAAGATGAAGAATATTTAGAAAGAGCAGAAGCCGGAAGGAGATTTGGGGTGGAAGGGATGGTGTGAGCAACGGTGCAGGGGCAGTGTGTGTGTGTGTGTGTGTGTACATGCTGTGTGTGTGTGTGTGCATGCTGTGTGTGTGTGTGTGCATGCTGGGTGCGGAGGGTGAGAGGCTGTATGTCTTTGGGGAGCAGGACAGGCAGCTGGGGCTGGACTGAGCCCCAAAGGGAGCTGGCTCAGATTTTAGAAGGAAGTTGCTGAGAACAACCCAGCGACAGTATTCCTAAAGACAGATTTTCCCTGAAGGTGGCGGCACCAGCTCTGTGCCTGAGGATCACATTTCTAGCTCCCTCTTGTTTTCCCTGTTCAGGCGGTGGGGTGAGGACTTGTTTTGGGGGAGCCAGAGGACTGCTTTGCCCCTCAAGCTACACCGGCCCCGTCTGCAGATGTGTGCCTGGTCTCTGTGTCGCGTGTGTGTGTGAGACACACAGGCAGATACCAGGGCCCCAATGCAGAGCACAGACCTCTTGGGTCACTCCTTGGCTGATGGCCCCTCACTCCCCAGTCCTCACCTAGTTTCAACCTGAGACTGGGAGCTTGGGCCGAGGAGCTCCCTATTTCCCATGGAGGCCAAAGGCCCACCCAAGGCCAGGCTGTGCTTGTTCCTGCCTTGGCCTCTGTGGGAAAGAGGACTCAGAGGGCCCCACACTCCTCCCACACACCTAGCCCACCTGCATGGCCCTGGGAGGCCCGGGTGATCGCCTATTACAGTGAAGGAACCTAAACCTCCCAGACTTTCTTGGACACCATGTGACAAACCCACAAGCACCAAGCACCCAGATGTGCCCAGCCCAACAGAGGCAGCTGTGTTAGCCCCATTTTACAGATGCACCTCAGTCAGCTTAAGTCACTTGCCTGGTGTCACACAGCTTGCAATGGGAGGCAAGGTTGCAGACTTGGGTTGTCTGTGCTGCGACCAGCACAGGCCCCCTCCTGCCCTGTCCAGTGTTTCTTTTCTTTTTTTTTTTTTTTTTGAGACGGAGTCTTGCTCTGTGCCCCAGGCTGGAGTGCAGTGGCGCGATCTCGGCTCACTGCAAGCTCCGCCCCCCCCGGGTTCACGCCATTCTCCTGCCTCAGCCTCCCAAGTAGCTGGGACTACAGGCGCCCACCACCTCGCCCGGCTAATTTTCTTGTATTTTTAGTAGAGACGGGGTTTCACCGTGTTAGCCAGGATGGTCTCGATCTCCTGACCTCGTGATCCGCCCGTCTCGGCCTCCCAAAGTGCTGGGATTACAGGCTTGAGCCACCGCGCCCGGCCCCTGTCCAGTGTTTCACAACTTTCAAGGCCTAAGGAGGGGGCACCTCCTCCAGAAAGCCCACTCTGATTTTGACCCCCAATGGCACGGAATGTTCCAATTCTGTCCCTAACACCTAGTGGTGCCCTCAAAGGAGCTGTCCAGTAGAATTCTCCAGGGTAACGGAAATAGTCTCTATCTGCCCTGTCCAGTATGGTGGCCACTGGCCACAGTGGCGCTGAGCACTCAAACCCTGAATTGTGGCCAGTATGACTCAAACACTGAATTTTCCATTTTGTTGAAATAAAACTTAGATTTAAAGAGCCAACATGGCTACTGGCTACTTTATTGGACAGTACAGTCCAGACTCTGACATGGTATGGCCAGAAGGTTTGCTTGGCTCCCACGGTGCTTGCGTGCGTGCGTGCGTGCGTGCGTGCGTGTGTGTGTGTAGCTGCCTAGGTTCAAATCCCAGCTCTGCCAGACAGATTATTTAGGGTCTCTGTCTTCGTTTATAAAGCACAGAGACTGAAAGGATCCACCTAATTGGATTGCTGGGGGATAAACAAGTTAATACACATAAAGCCCCCCGTGCACAGTCGGCTCACAGGGAGCACATGCACAGATCCTCCACCTGCTCCAGCTCCACCTGCCAGTCACAGGGTCCTGCGGCCAGCGCTGGTTCACCCTGGAGAGGGGAGAGGGGAGGAGAGGGAGGGATTCTGGAAGAGCTGTCACTTGCAGGGGAAATGACAGAAACAGCTAGGACAGAATAGGCTTGGCCAAAGGAGGGCACTGAGAGAAGGAGCCAGGAAGGTGGGGGTGGAGGCCACTGGAGGAAGAGCAGCATAGGAAGAAGCAGGGACATAGGCCTGGCTGGCCTCAGTGGGGTGGGCCAAGCCTTGGGGTGTCTGTACAGAGATGAAGAAACCCAGGCTCTGCAGGGTAAAGCCACTTTGCTGAGACCACACTGGTGGCTGGTGGCTGGCAGCACTGGGGGCGACACAGCTGGGGACTTCCAGCCCCATCTGAATGACTGTTATCACTTTCACATTCCCCCAGAATCCCTTGCTGCTGCCAGGCTGATGGGTCTCCCCAGAGGCGACAGGAGTGACAGCTAAGCCTGGTTCCCCCTCGCTGCTGGACCAAGAGGCTGATTTAATGAGGCTGTTCCACAGAGGGCAGTGGCTGCCCTGCTCCTCACAGCAGGCACTCAAAATGCAGGACAAAGGGGCTCCTGGCCAAGGGCCTGCGTGCCCAGGGATGGGGTGGCTCCCGGGCCAGCCTGGATGCAGGGTGGCCTGGGGGCTTCCCCAGGGTCTGCCAGAGCATACATGTAAAGGACGGGGTCTAGGGAGGAGTCCTGCAAGATGCCAAACCGGGTCCAGCCCAGCCTGTGGGGCTCGAGCCATGGGTTCCAGGCCTGGCCGTCTGAGCAGGCTGCATGACCTGGGTATGGCAGCCCTCTCTGTGCCTTAGTTTCCCTAATTGGGCTTCTGCAAAGAGGCCTCCAGCTCCAGGCTCAGACAGGCCTGTGTCCTGCTTGCAGCAGGGGGGCCATCCAGGAACCCTAGGTAATACCTAGGTAATACCTCCATGCCCCCAGCCTCCTCCAGCTGCCTTCCTGTCAACCCTGAATGCTCCTGGGCCAGCTCAGCTGCAACTACAGTAAAGGCCCTGCCTGCTGCCCACCAGCCTGCCCATTACAGGTCCCAGCAGGCCAGCCCTGGGCCGCCACCTCCATCCTCCACCAAGCAACCTCCCCTGAGCTTCTGCACCAAGAAGCCCCCCAAGGTCCCGGAGCAGGCTTATGCCCATGAGCCCCAAAGTACAGTGGCAAACAGGGAGAGGGAAGGGCGGGCGTGGGCCAGGCCTTGGTGGGAGTCACCACTGAGCAGCTCTCCCCACTCTGAGTGGGCTCTTCTTTCCCAAAGGTGGGAGTGGGAGTGCTGCTATTATTATTAATACTATTATTGAGAAGACCACTACATTTGTCAAGCATTTACATTATGCCAGGTGCCAAACTAAACCCTTGACACACGTCAGCTCATTGTATCCTCACTACAAGCCTATGTGGTAGAGTCCCTTATTATCCCCATTTTACAGACAAGAAATGGAGGATCAGAGACAGCATGTGACTTGCCCAAAGTAACACAGTTTGTGAGGGATAGAGATGGGATTGGAGGCCAACCTGGCTCAGTCTAGTGCTTAAATCCTAACCACCACACTGTTCATTTACCACCTTGTGGCTAAGAAGGACACATAAAATCCAGACAGAAAAGCTAAATGAGGAGTAGGTGGTGAAGAGAAAGGTAAAACGAAGGCAAAGACTCAGGGTCAGAAATACGCAAATGACCAGCCTGGCCAACATGGTGAAACCCTGTCTACTAAAAATACAAAAATTAGCTGGGTGTGGTGGTGTGCACCTGTAATCCCAGCTGCTCAGGAGGCTGAGGCAGGAGAATTGCTTGAACCTGGCAGTTGGAGGTTGCAGGGAGCCAAGATCGTGCCACTGCATTCCAGCCTGGGTGACAGAGCAAGACTGTTTCAAAAAAAAAAAAAAAAAAAAGAAAAAGAAAAAAAAAAGAAAAGAAAAAGAAAGAAAGAAAGACCCAAATGACACCACTGAGTTCTAGACTATTCCTTAGGGAGGTCACAACTTCAGGTCTGGCAGGATAATGTCCAACAGGAAGAAACCTGGCTAGTGACCCGCACAGTAGGTCACAGTGTCACAGTGTCCATGACCACATGCTCAGGAGATGCACCCTGGTTTCCGATGGTAACAGAGCATCCAGCCCGTCTAGAGCACCTGCAGCTATCAAGCTTCCTGGGCTGCCTCCTGGTGGTTCTGCCACTGGTGTGGCTGCCCAGTGGGTCAGTGCCTGGACTGCAGCCTGAGGATGGCCTGGCTTCACCAGGGCCGGTTTTACAGCCTCCTCTCGGCAGAGGTTTTTTAACTTCTGGGGACAGTGATGCTGGACCAATGCTGTCCCCAGCTGCCAGCCTAATGCACTTTCTGGCACCCCCCACAAACCTTGTTCTAGCACAGCACTCGGTTATTTCCTGTGTGGCTCCCATCATTCCCATTATGTCTTTGTCATTGCTTTGTTTGTCTTTCTTGCTCTCAACAGTAGGCTGCCTGAGAGCATGAACTGTGTGTGTCTTGCCAGGCCCAGCACAGGGCTGGTTATAATCTTGTTTCCTGAATGAATGCACGAATTCACTGACAACCAGTAACCAAGCTCAGGGCTGCCGGATGGTCTCGAGAGGCTGGTCAGACGCTGCGTCCTCCACCTGTTCTCAACCCCTCCCTGACAGGATAGGCAGACCCTGCATCTCCGCTCTCCCCTCCTTTCCCCCGGAGTAGAGCTCAGTGGAAGTGCCACTTCTTCCGGGAGGTCATCCCTGATTGTCACAGATGGGTCAGCAAGTGCAGACTGGGTTTCCTGCCTGTTTATGAGGATGGACTTGGCAGCAGCCCGTGGCCTCCTGTACTCCGTCCTCTCTGACATCATCTCGGGTTGTCATGGAAACCACCCTGACATCACAGTGGAGCCCGCATGCTCTTGCTAATGTCCTGCACTATTGCCTCACGTGTGTCTCTCTCCTTTGGCAGTTGGACTACACTGTCTATGGCCTCCTTCACCCCTCTCCCTGGCAGGGCTAAACTCTAAGAACAGAGTCTCGTGCTTAGGAAGCGATATTCCCTGGATGCTTACTATGTGCTATATTTCATTTTTTTTTCTTTTTTTTGAGACGGAATCTAGCTCTGTCACCCAGGCTAGAGTACAGTGGCGCGATCTTGGTTCACTGCAACCTCCACCTCCCGGGTTCAAGTGATTCTCCTGCCTCAGCCTCCTGAGTAGCTGGGATTACAGACGCCTGCCACCATGCCCAGCTAATTTTTGTATTTTTAGTAGAGACAGGGGTTTCATTGTGTTGGGCAGGCTGATCTCGAACTCCTGACCTCGTGATCCGCTTGCCTCAGACTCCCAAAGTGCTGGGACTACAGGTGTGAGCCACCGCATCAGGCGATATTTCAATTTTTTTAAATTAAAAAACATTTTTTTTAGAGACAGGGTCTTGCTATGTTGTCTAAGCTCATCTTGAACTCCTGGCCTCAAGCAATTATCCTGCCTCAACCTCCCAAAGTGCTGGGATTACAGGCGTGAACCACCCGGCCCAGCTGCTCACTGAACTTCATGTACATTATTTCAGTTAATCCTCATGGCCACCCACCAAGAGGAAAATGCTATCATTACTCTCATGTCCCAGAAGAGGAAACTGAGGCATAGTTGGTTAAGTCACTAGCCCAGTGGCAGAGCTGGGATTTGACCCCAGTGCCAGCTGACTCCTAACCATCATGAGCTTTTGTGTCTCTCTCTCTACCTTCCCACCTTCCTGCCCTCCTCTGCTAGGAAATCTCCAAGCCTGCACTCAAAGCCACCTGGCCCAGGCTCTCTCCCTCTCCTTTTGCCTCCAAACCCTCCCTCAGCACCCAAGTCCACTTGGAGGCCCAGATCCCCGGCAGCCTTCCCTGCACACCCACAGCCCCCACAGTCTCTCTTCCTCTCCAGTGTCCTTCTGTGCTCCTGCCTTGAGCACCTGCGTGGGACCTGCCTGGCCTCCTCAAGCTCAACGACCGTCCCTGGTACCCTGGGTCAGTCTGGCTGTTCTGGGACAAGGGACACATGAGCTGGACCTCCTCCATGCAGGCCTTCCTGATGACCTTTGCCGGCGCCGACCTCAGGCCTTGAGTGAATCATAGTCCTGTCTCCACACTCTTGTTACAGAAACTCAGCTAGTGACAAAGAGCCTCAGCCAGAGCCCCCAGGCTGGGGTGCGGGGTGGTGGGGACTTCCTGAGCTTCCCTGTGGCTGCCAGGCTCTTTCCTCTGGTTCCTGCAGCACCAACCAGTGGCTCCCTCAGTGGCTGCCTCAGTGGGAGGTTGGAGCCCAGGCCTCCCCAGGCGAAGGGCACCAGGAAGCCCGGGCAGTCACCCTGAGCACAGTGGGAAGCACAGGCTTTTTGGAAAGCTCCTCCGGCTATTGTCTGGGGATGGCCTGGAGGGAGGGGAAAGGGGTGCATGAATGTCCCAGCACCCCATCCCCGGGGAACAGCCTGCAGCCAGGAGCCGGTCCCTGCGAGATGATGCTTGATGACACCACACTTGGCAGCCCTGTCTTCCCTGCCCTGTGTCACCTTACTGATGCCTTCTGGTGTCACCTCCAAACTGCCTCAGCAGCAATCCTCAGCCTCAGATCTGCTTCTGGGAAATTCCAAACCAAGATGCCTGCCTTTCCTTGAATTATTTCCTGTCTCGGGCAGCACAAATTGTCCCCTGCTCCTGCCTATTAAGATCCTTGTGGCTGCCAGGACCTAGCCCAGTGCCCAGCACATGAGAGGGCCAGCATGGGGATAAAGCATGTCCCCCATCCTCTGGCTCCTGAGGCAGCACTGCAGTTCTCCAGGTGTCTCAGACCAGGTGACAGGCTCATGGGTGCCCTCTCCTGCTTGGGGTGGGGGCCAGGAAGAGGTGCCCCCGGTAATTAACCTTGAATTCCCTGGCTTGCAGGCACAGCCTGGTCTAATCTGCAGCCTGCCTCTGCCAAATTAAATCAGACCTGGCCACAGTCAAGCTCCTGCTTCTGAGCCATTCAGAGGAGCCAGCCCCTTCTCCCTGTCCATCAGCCAGGCTCCTACTGGAATCTTTTCAAGGGCTCAACCAGGCCTCCAGGCACCCTCCCATGCCCCGCACCAAGGATGCTCCGAATGCTCCAAGCCTGGGGTTGCTCTTGAAATCAGATGGGAAAGTTCTGAAAGCCAGAAAGAGCACTGGACTTGGAGCCAAAAAACCTGGTGCTAATCCAGTTTCTCTGACCTCAGGCAAACCATTTCCCTTCTCTGGACTGCACAACCTGCAAAAGCTGGGCTGGATGATGTCTGGGGAACTGAGCTCCAGAGGCTGGGACTAGGGGCAAACCCTCCCACCTTGTCTCTCACTGGGACACAGCAAGGATGGAAGGAGAGGCTGCTCCGATGACTCCAGAAACTGCAAACCCATGTAGCTGCAAGCGGAGTGATGTTTTGTGGGCACTGATGAACCAGCCTCTGGCACAGCCGCTTCGACAATAATGATAGTAACAACTGGTACCATTCATTAAGACTGCATGCTGGGCAGCATGCTAAGCCCTTGCCAAGCTTCATTGAGGGCTAGGATAGGTAAGAGGTTCTAGCCCATATTTGCCAGTTGTTGGCACTGCAAGTCACATGACCTCTCTGTGCTTCAGTGACTTAATCTGCAAACTGGGGAGAAATAACTGTACTCACTTCATAGGATGGATGCAAAAACCAGAGAATTAAAACATGTAGGTTGGCCGGGCGTGGTGGCTCATGCCTATAATCCCAGCACTTTGGGAAGCCAAGGCGGGTGGATCACCTGAGGTTAGGAGTTCAAGACCAGTGTGGCCAACACGGTGAAACCTTGTCTCTACTAAAAATATGGGCATGGGGGTGGGCACCTGTAATCCCAGTTACTTGGGAGGCTGAGGCAGGAGAGTCACTTGAACCCTGGAGGCGGAGGTTGCAGTGAGCTGAGATCACGCCACTGCATTCCAGCCTGGGTGACAGAGTAAGACTAGTCTAAAAAAAAAAAAAAAGGTAGTCTGGGCACAGTAGCTCACACCTGTAATCCCAGCACTTTGGGAGGCCGAGGTGGGTGGATCACCCGAGCTCAGGAGTTGGAGACCAGCCTGGGCAACAGGGCAAAACCCTGCCTTTGCCAAAAATACAAAAAATCAGCTGGGCATGGTGGTGTACACCTGTAGTTAGGAGGCTGAGGCAGGAGAATCGCTTGAGCCCGGCAGGTGAAGGCTGCAGTGAGCCGAGATCGCACCACTGCACTCCAACCTGGGTGACAGAGTGAGACCCCATCTCAAAAAAATAAAAATAATTTTAAAAATGTAAGTCACTTAGAAGAATGTCATCACATGGTGAGATACAGTAATCAAGCTCTTATTAGCTTTCCAGACCTCATAGTAACCCTATGCTGCCACTTCTATGGTCCCTATTTTACTCCTGGGGGGAACATAAGGCCCACAGAGAGTCATCCTCTCCATTTATTGCATTTACTGTGTCCAGCCTTCAGCTACCACGAGGGATACGGTAGATGCCTGGCGGTAATGTCTCGGCCCTCAGGGTGTGTGCAGCCTCTCAGGGAAGCCAGATGCTAAGGATTTAATTACCTCTGTGGTATATGTCACAAGTGAGACGTCCCAGTATTGGGGTGAGAGGTGGGGATGGCAGGCCCAGGTGTGGTGAGTAAGTGATGAGTTTAGGTGGGGTTAAAAGATTGCCTGGGAGGCCGTGGCAGGAGGATGGCTTGAGCCTAGGAGTTCAAGACCAACCTCAACAACATAGCAAGACCCTACGTCTACAAAAAATTTAAAAAATAGTGGGGCATGGTGGCATGTGCCAGTAGTCCTAGCTACTCGGGAGGCTGAGGCAGGAGGATTGCTTGAGCATAGCAGTTTGAAGCCACAGGGAGCTGTGATGGTGCCACTGCACTCCAGGACTGGGAGACAGAGAGAGACCTTGTCTCTAAAGATAGTAATAATAAAAAACGGTTGTCCCACCTGGCACATAGCTGGTGAGGGGCAGAGCCAGGATCTGAAGTTACACCTGTGAGTCCAAGGCCACCTCCCTTAACAGCTCTGCCACCTTCCTTCCCAGGAGCATCCCAAGAGGGAAAAATGATTATAAAAAGCCAAGCTGACAATCAGCAACTCATGCACTTTCTGTTGAACAGCTGAGCTACCAGAACACCTGGCATTTCCCTGGGTAGAAAGCTGGGCATCATTGTAGTGCAGCCTCTTGGCCTGTTGCCTGCACCTACTGGCCTTCTAAGAAGTTTTGGGGGAAGTAAGCATTGCATTTGAGGTGGGCTTCCCATTGACCTGGGGCACCTAACTACCTGGGGCTGGGGATGAAGTTCAGCGTGAACACCCAGCTGGGCCACTGGAATCAATAGGCAGGGAACGTGCCCACCGAGATGAACACCCTCCCCCTTCACCCTGGGTGCCAACTCAGTGGTTAGTCCACCTCAGAACTGCACTGGGAAGGCCAGGCGGGCCTTGTCCCTGGGCTACTGAGCAAACTGTGCAAGAGCAGTGCAGCAGCTGGAACTACCAGAGGGCCCAGAAATCACAGCAGCAGCAAGTGGGGCAGAGACTCAGTCCCTGGGAACATGCATTTCCTCCTCTCACACAGGAGCAGAGGGAAGGGATACCAACAGGTCTCCAAAACCTGGAGTTTGGCAAGAACATAAAATGTCCCTCTGGTGGCCGGGCATGGTGGCTCACACCTCTAATCCTGGCATGTTGGGAGGCAGAGGCGGGAGGATTGCTTGAAGCCAAGAATTTGCGACTAGCAGGGGCAACAGAGCCAGACCCCGTGTCTATAAAAAATTAAAACAAAAAAATTTTCCTGCCATGGTGGTATGTGCCTGCAGTCCTAGCTACTTTGGGGCTGAGGTAGCCTGGGACGTCAAGGCTGCAGTGAACCGTGATTGTGCCACTGCACTCCAGCCTGGGTGATGGAGAGAAACCCTGTCTCAAAATTAAAAAACAAAAAAAAAGTAAAGAAAATAACCCCAAAACCTCCCTCTGGGATCTTTTAAGGGAGTTGGAAATGTTCTAAAATTGGATTGTGGTGATGGTTGCACAACTGTAAAAGTATTACTAATCAATGAATTAATTGTACACTTAAAACAAGTACATATTATAACATGTAAATTATACCTCAGTAAAGCTGTCTGGGGGAAACGCTCCCCTGGCTCTGACCACTGAGCCAGGCTCTGGGCCGCGTGTCCTGGGTGGGGTTTTGCACGTAGCCATCTGCGTGCCCTCTGGACTCATGACTCCCCATGTGCCAAATGGGCCATTCATGACAGAGGGTGTGGGGGGCTAAGGGCTTAGTCTGTGGTTTGGGAGTGGGAAGCCTGGTTTTCTGAGTGCTTCTAGAACCAGTTTCCCTGTGTCTGTTCCATCAAAGGAGCCTGTACCAGCCAGGCAGCACCCCTCCTCAGAGGCCTGAATCCTCCTGGGACAGGAAGCCCCTCCTTGGAGCTCCTGAGGCTGGGGAAGGGTCTCGACAGGCTGCCCTGGGAGGCCTGGACCAGACTTGGCAGTCTCAGTAAACCTGGTACTTTTTCAGGGATGTGGCCCAGCAGGAAACCTGGGTTCCCCTTAAAAGATCCCAAATGTGGCACATGCCCTCAACTCTACCTTCAGCCCCCGTGAGGACCATGGCAACCACAGGGTCCTGATGCAGTTATTCTGCCCTTCTGTCCGATGAAGGCTCCCATCCTGAAGTTTGGAGCTAGTTGCCCCAGCCAAGGTTCAGGTGCTTCTCACTTCATCCTCAGCTCACCCACATTTGGGTTGTGGACTTGGAGCTGAAGGGCAAGGGCATGAATCCAGCCTCTGACACTTCCTAGCTGAGAGGCAAGTCAACCAGTCTCAGCCTAAGGTCCCTCATCTGCAGAAAGGAGCGTGGACCTCCCAGGATTGTACGGATGCTCAAACAAGATAAACTATGCTCAAGGGTCCAGCACGGCTTTAGTGCAGCATCGGCCAGAGGCGGGGAGCTGTAGTATCCGATATGGCCATGGGGTGGAGCCAGATACACATGTATCTCATGAACTGAGGGATTCAAAGTGACCCAAAGTTACAGGCGTGCCCAAACTCCAATCACCCTCAAGATCCAACTTATAGAGCCTGTGAAGGGGAAGGAGTCACAAGGTCTCTGGATGCTTGTCCCTTTCATCTCAAACTATATCTATGAATATCTCCCATTCCCACAGACATCCAGCCCCACTCTAGAGCCTGGACTATTGCGATAGCCAACAGGTTCTGCTAGGACCTCAGAATATCAGAGCCAGGAGAAAGCCCAGAGACGCCTAGGCTCTGCCCGTTTACCTGGTGCTGAAGTGTAGCAATTGTTACTGACCACCTCAGGCCTATCTCCTCTTGGCCTAGCCCTAGCCAAAAATCCCTTACTGTCACGGAAGATGAAATTTCTTTCAATCCTTGAAACACAATCTCAGGGACTCCCTTTGGCCTGGACGCCCTCCTCTGCCACTCTCCTTGAGTAGTGAGCTCTTGCTTTAGTCTCAGCCTGAATGCCACCTCCTCAGGGAGCCTTCCTGAGCACCTGAGCAGGCTGGCTTGTTGCTGTGCAAGGCCCTGCACTTATTACAATCAGTTGTTCTTTTTCTGCCTTCCCCATTATCAGCAGCTGTTATAAGCCCTGTTTTATAGGCAAGGACATTGAGGTTTTGGGAGTTTAAATAATTCCCAGGCCACACGGCAGGTGGGGGAGGAGCCAGGGCTTGCAAGAGCCTATAATGCACTGCTGCCTCCTACGGAAGCAAGCCAGGCCCATGCCATGCTACCCTCCCCCTTAGACCACCAGGGCCCCGAGAGCCAGGACTGAGCTACTCCTGCAGTCCCGGGCCTCACGTCGAGATGATCTAGAAACACTTGCATGAACACACACCTCCTACGAAGATGCAACAGAGGAAGCCTGGTCTCAGTGGCCGAAGACCCAGGTTCTAGGTTCAGCTCTGCCTTAAGCTCCCCATGGAGGGGTAACTACCCAGGGACTAGGAACATGGAGGGTAGTGATAACCAGGCAGGGGAACCAAGACCCACCTCGAACACAACATAACAGCAAAGCAGGCCTCGGCGCCGAGGCTCCAAAGGGCTCTGTAGGCCTTCCTTGGGGGTGAGACAGTGGGCACGTGGGGGCCTTGAGGTTTCAGAGAACATAGAAAGCACAAGCCCAAGAAATTAATGGGGGACTCAGTCTACCTCCACACACTCCTGCACCAGGATACCCTTCCCTGCCACCTTCCTCCCCACCCTGCAGAAAATACTGTGCCAGGCCTGAAAACAGAGTCATCCTCTCTCCCTGGACATGGGCCTCCCAGGCGTGTACTCTGTGAGCTGGGCTGGACTGGGGCTGTTTGAATCTGCTTCCCTCCAGCTCGCCGACCCAGCATGACGGCTGAGCCTGCAGAAGTCCTTGTTCCCCACGGCCAATGCCCCTTTCAAGTGGGTTGGACACAGCTTCCTGTGGGCACTTTCCTGCCACCTGCCCACCCAGGTTGAAGGGGGCATAGCAGGGGATGGACAGGGTTTATTTATCTAACGTTCTGTTCCCTCCCTCAGCCTTCCAAAGCTCCGAGGTCCAGCTGGCCCTCCTGCCCATCAACATAAAGAGGCTATTTGTGCAGTAGCCAGTGGCAGGGGGCTGCAAGGACAGTGTGGCCCATGTCCCTGGCCAGATGGGAGGTGGCAGGGCTTTACAGAGTACACGGAACCATTTTGATGATGGATGTCTGACCAGAACGCAGCCAGGCATGTATAGGTGGGCTTTCTACCCCAATCCCCCAGGAGAGACAGGGACATGGGATGCCCTGGAGTTTCCAACAGCCTGCGGGGTGGTGGGGGCAGCCTCACTCCACAGGCAGCACCAGCCCTGGCCAGGACTCCCAGAGCAGAGAGGGACTCAGTGAGACGCTCCTCTCCCAGCTCTCACCTTCAGCTCAGCCAACCCCATTCCATTCCCCCAGCCTTTTCAGGGTGGCTACTCTGTATCCAGGCCTGGGCAAATGGAGGAAACGGGAAGAAAAACAGAAAATCCCATTTCCTGAGCTTCCATGATGGGCCAAGTACACTAGGGGCATTTTCTACGCATTTGCTCCCTTGAACCTCACAACCATTTTGCCACGTGTACCATGGGGGCCTTGCACAGATGGGGAAACAGACCAGAAGAGGAGAAGTGAGCCATTCAAGCTCACAAGCAGAGCTGGGTGTTCCCACGGTTGCCACTGCAGTTAATTTAACTCAATTCACAATTTCAGCTTTAACCCTTGAGGTGATTAGCCTATGCGGTCCCTGGCATACAGCTGGCACTCAATAACTACCTGCAGAGTGAAGGAAGGCTGCTGTGGAGACACTCCAGTGCTCTGTCCACAACCTTCCATTTGCCTCCCAGGAAAAGGAGGGGAGTGGGAGGGTGTATGACTCAGTGCCCAGTTTGTGATCCACACACATCATCCCAATTCATTCTCCACAGTGCGGGAGCAGTGACTCCGTGTGACTTACAGAGAACGGAAGGCCACACTGTCAACCCACAGCAATCCTGCTGGTGAGCGGGAAAGCCTGGACTCTAACTCAAGAGGCTGGCAGCCAGACACAAGCCGAGCAGTCGCCCTGCCTTCCCGAACAGGCCAGACCTGGCATTCGACTGAGACTGGGGACGTGGGGCTCCTGGAGGAGACGCCCCACATTCTCAGTGCTATTCCGGCTGCACTGCCACATACACCACCTTGGCCCTCGTCTTCCTACTGGGACCCCGAGGCAGGGCTGGCAGAGTCCATCTGTCCTCCTGGGCTCTGCTTCTCCCAGGCGAACGGCAGCAACAACCTCTGTCCGCCTCACTGGACTCCCCACAATTTTACCATCACTCCGAGATGAAACAACTATCCCCAAAATACAAATGAGAGGGGAGGGTGAGAAAGCCATGCAGAGGAGAGTGTCTTCTCGAGTCTGACCTCCTCCCACCCCAGGCCCCAAGCAGCACCTGCTCCTGCCCTGGCCCTCCTTCCCTGGCAGCCTCCCTCAGCGTCCTAAGCCAGCCCCTCTGCCACCTTAACCAGCCCGGCCCAGTTCCCAAACCTGTGCTCTGGCTGGAGCAGGCCTCTCGCAGGATGGCCTCCCCTCTGGCCTGCCCTGGGGTTCCCTGCAGGAGGCAGGTACACTGGGGGTGGACTCTGCCCCCGGGGAGTGTTGGGGGCCCCTGGCAGGCAGGCTGAGGCAGGGATGGTTCTGGCCTGGCCTTGGCCCATCCGCCTCTCACCCCAGGTCCCTTGGAACATTGGGGCATTGTTCTACTGTACGACAGAGGGTGACTCTGTGGCCCTGGGATGAAGAACAGAAACCAGTTTAGCAGGGCTCTCTGCTCCTCCCATGCAATGTCAGGAATTTAACCAGGATTCTGGCTGGCTTCAGCAGGAAGAAACAAGCCCAGGCCGAGAGCAGCAAGTGGGAGGTGACCGTCTACCCACTGTGTGGGCCCACTATGTGTCCCATAGTGGGTAAGAGGTGGTACCCAGGCCAGTGGGCTGGTAAGAGGCCTGAGAAGAAGGATACTAAGTAAGTGACAAGAGCAGGGCAGATCAGCTCAGCCCTGGCCTCAGTTTTCCCCTCTGTGATGCGGGTGCACCAAAGGCATGTGTGCCCACCCTGCCCACAAGCTTGGACCACCAGCAGCGGTCAAGGAGGCTGCAACCTCAGCCCTGAGGTTGCAAAGGCAGCCTTGCATCTCCAGAAGTGGAGAACGTGTGTGTGTATATGGGGGGAGGTGATGTGGGGCCTGCTGCTGCTGTGCCCTCCCACCTGGGGCCACCATGATGGGGACAGGAAACACTGGCCTTGGCAGTGCTGACACCATGCCAGGTTTGTTTGGCACTTTATGTGTGCGAAAGCATCATCCTAACATCTACCTTCGGAGGCAGCAACGATTCCCACTCTACAGGTAAAGGAAACTGAGGCACACACAGGCCTTGCAATTTGCCTGAGGCAAGTGGCAGAGCTGGTCTCTGACCCCTGGCCCCCTGACTCTGGAGAGGCTGAGAATCCTCCTGGCTCTGCTCCCCTGAGGTGGGCAGTTCAATGTATAACTCTCTTAAATGGCCTGGCTTTATTCTGGCACAGTTGGGCAATCACCCAACACATTAGGTGCCAGGTCCTGGGGGTCCAGAGATGTGGGTTCCTTGGTGGGGAAAGATGCATAAGCAGATCTGAAGGCTGCCAGGCTGCCAGCTCTAGGGAGGGCTTTCTGGAGGAGAAGCTCAAGCTGAGTCTGGAGACAGAGTAGGATGCAGTCCCAGAGCGAGTGGGGAGGAGGGGAGAGTGCTCCTGGTAGAGGGAACCATGGGGCAGGGCATGGAGGCTGGAGACAAGCTAAGAAAAGAATGAGGGCATGGCCACTGGGCCAGGAGGCTGCAGAGACGCAAAGGTGGGTCCCAGGGCCCTACGGTCAGATCTTTCTCCCACCAGAACTGCATCCTCCTGGGGATCTGCAGACAGAGTTCCTAGTGTTCGCTTTAAAGACTTTTCGATTCCTCATTTCCATTGGATGAGAATTTAAAACGGAACACAAAGAGGCATTTCTGGGTCACGCAGTTGACCACGTGGTGAGTCCTGCTGGGCCAGCTTGGGCCTGCCTTTAGCTCCTGTTTGCCCTTGTTGACACCATATGGGAGGACTGCATCTCGGGGTGAGAGGCCTTGCCTATGGAAGCAAGGGATTCTCAGGAGATCGGGCAGAGTAAAGCGAGGGGGAGCTGAGTCAGTAAAGTGGCCTCAGGACACTGCCAGGAGGCAGCTCATGCTCACAGCAGCGTTATCTCAGCTACTACGGAGGGTGTCTCTTGGTGTGGCTTCCATGTGTGTGGTTTTTTTTGTTTTGTTTTGTTTTGTTTTAAGATACAGGGTCTGTCTCTGTTGCCCAGGCTGGAGTGCAGTGGTACAATCATAGATCACTGTAACCTCAAACTCCTGGGCTTAAGCAATCCTCCTGCCTCAGCCTCCTGAGTAGCGAGGACCACAGGTGTGTGCCACCCATGCCTGACTCATTTTTTTTTCTTTCTTTCTTTCTTTTTTTTTTTTTTGTAGAGATGGGGGTCTCACTATGTTGCTCAGGCTGGTCTCAAACTCCTGGGCTCAAGCAATCCTCCTGCCTTGACCTCCTGAAGTGCTGGGATTACAGGCGTAAGCCACCGCACAGGGCCAAGAGCATGTCTTTATCTGCCTTCTTTAGGATTTGGTGACCAAGGGTCTCCTCATCCCAAGCTGTCACATGGCTCCCCAGAAATTCACACAGGAAAGACCAAGAAACTACATCAAGCTTCTCTTGCCCACCCCTGCCCATTGACCCCTCATGACTGCTGGGCAAAGGGCTGGGGGCTGGGGGAGCTGGAGGGGCCTAACAGAACTGCACCCAGGCTCCAAGCCCTGCCTCTCCACTTGGCTGCATGGCCTGGGGAAGCCAGGTAACTGCCAGCAACTTCACTTCCCCATCTGCTCAACGGGGATAATAACACCACCTTCGCGGGCAGCCTAATATTTAAATGAGTATTTAAATAAGCATTATGTACAGTACAGAAGAGGGGACCAATACAATAAGGCAAACACTCTTCCTTTTTCTTCCTTTTCCTTTCTGCTCCCCTACCTCCAGTCAGGACACACACACACACACACACCCCCCTATTCAACTGCTGGCTTTCCAAGAACACACTGCTGGAGGCCAAATGTTTGTGTCCCACCTAAATTCATATGTTAAATCCTAATGCCCAAGGTGATGTAGTAGGAGCCGATGAGGCCATGGTCACTGGCCCTCATGAATGAGATCAGTGCCTTATAAAAGAGAACCCAGAGAGCTTGTTTCCCTGTCCACCAGGGTAAAGATAACTATCTATGAACCAGGAAGCAGGCCCTCACCAGACACGGAATCTGCTGGTGCCTTGGTTTAGCACTTGCCAGCCTCTTTCATAAGAACTGTGGGAAATTTATTTCTGTTGTTTATAAGCCACCCAGGCTATGGTATTCTGTTCCAGCAGCCTGAACAGACTAAGACACACACCATCCTCAAAGGATAACATCAAATGGGTTGAGGTGGGTACCCACCTGCTCTGGCTGGGGTGGAGGTGGGGAGAGGTGCTGCTGAGGAGGTTGGGAAGGCACAGTGGGTGTGAGCTGAGTGATGGGTTGGGTCAGGGCTGTGGTTAGAACCGTAGGTCTGGGGCCAGCCTGCCTGGCTTGGATCTTGGCCCTGCACCTGCCAGTTGGGTGACTTTAGGTGAGCTGCTTCATGTCCCTGAGCCTTCAGCTCCTTGGTAAAATCATGTCACAGTCATACTTACCATGTAAGACCATAGTGAGGACTGAATGACAACAATCATTCATCCAGCAGAGACCCTCTGAGACCCTGCTCTGGGACAGGCACTGTTCTGGGTGCTGGGGATACAGCTTTGTTCTGTGAACAGAACAAAGACAAGTTCCCACTCTCCTGGAGCCTGTGTTTCAGTGGCAGGGACCAACAGTAAAAACAGCAAGTGTCTTAGTCCGTTCAGGCTGTTACAGCAAAGTACCCTACACTAGGTCATTTCATTTGCTTTTTTTTTTTTTGAGATGGAGTTTTGCTCTGTCACCCAGCTGGACTGCAGTGGTGCGATCTCAGCTCACTGCAACCTCTGCCTTCTGGGTTCAAGCTATTCTCCTGTCTCAGCCTCCCGAGTAGCTGGGATTACAGGCATGTGCCACCACGCCTGGCTAATTTTTATATTTTTAGCAGAAACGGGTTTTTGCCATGTTGGACAGGCTGATCTCAAAGTCCTGACCTCAGGTGATCCACCCGCCTTGGCCTTCCAAAGTGCTGGGATTACAGGTCTGAGCCACCACGCCCGGCCACACTAGGTAATTTCTTAACAACAGAAATTTATTGCTCACAGTTCTGGAGGCTGGAAAGTCCAAGATCGAGGCATCAGCAGATTTGGTGCCCAGTGAAGCCTGGTCCCCACAGATGGTGCACTCTGGCTGTGTCCTCCCATGGCAGAAGGGGCAAATGCTGTGTCCTCACATAATGGAAGGGGCAAGGGCCTTGCTGGAGCCTCTTTCATAAGGGCACAAATCCCATTAACCTTCCTGGGGGTGCCGCGTGAGGAGGCAAAACCACCATGGCTGCTCTGTGCCAAGCTCATCAAAGGTGTCCATGAAGAACATCCTTTCTGTGCAGGGCCAGTGGTCTGGAAGAGCAACCGCTAGCCGACTCCATGGGCCTGGCTTTCCGCCTGCAGAAGCCAGCGAGCGGCCTGGGATCAAAGCCGAGGAGCTTGGGCCTGTTGCCCACCTCCCCCACTGAGTCTGGGCTGTGACAGACCTTGTCTTCTCTGGAAGATGGAAAGGGAAGACAGTCCCCCGCCCCAGCCCCCATGAATTCTCAACGGACCCTGCAGCAGCACACTTGAAAGAAGTCAGGGGTTATCTGCAAAATTCCAATTAAATCCACCGGCTTTGATAATTTGATAAGCCACTCCACAGTCGCCCCAGAGTCAAAATACGCTGTTACTCGATCCTGTGTTTATGTTCTAGGCTGGAGGGAAGGGAGGCGCACAGTGGCCTGGGAAGGTCCAGGCAGCCGGAGTGGGAGGAGTTGCAGGCACTAGTCTGACACATCGGCAGCCTGTCAGCCGAGGGTCACGAGCAAGGTCTGGCTCTTTTGTGACAGGCACACTCTGCAGTGGAACACAGGTCTCTCTTGGTGGGTCCTGGAGGCAGAGCAGAGACAGGCCGGCCCAGGGGAGGGGAAGCCCCTCAGAACTGCCTGGCCACAGCTGAGCTCACTTCCTGAGCCTCAGACCTGTCCTGGGGCTGGAGGCATTCCTGTTCCCAGGCCCCTAACTTGCCAGACCAGTGGTGACCTGGCCCACGTAGCCAATACCACCTCAAGAAAGAGGCAGATAACCCCTGCTGGCCTGGTGGCGGAGCGGCCAAATGCTTCACAGCCCCTCCCTGCAAAAGTCAGGCAGGGGCGGAGCGCGCACACATTCCATTCTGTTCCCCAGCCGTCTATGAACACAGGCGTGGAGCACTTCCTGTGCACCAGTAGCACCTGGCCGGGTTATTTGAGTAAACCCTCTTGACCAGCTCATGAGTTCTGCATTATCTCGTTTCAGGGAAACAGAAATGCAGAGACGTTGAGCAAATGGCCAAAGATCACCGAGCCTTAAGTGGCAGGGCCTGACCCCAGAGCCTGACCCCACAAAGCCATGGCCTGCTGCCTCACCAACAGCCAAGAGTCTCGTTGAGCCTGGTTTCCACTGTTCCTCAAGGACCTCCTAGAGGTGGGCAAAAGGCTAACTTAATGCTATGAATGAAGTGAGGCCAATGGATTCAGGTGACTGGCAAAGAGCAGGTTTGGAGGCATGGATCACAGGCAGGGTCAGCTGCTTTTGTGGCGATACACTTGCTGCCTCCACCATCGATGATCCTGATCCTTTTCCCCCATGGCGGGGCACACGATCACGGGGGATTCCAACAGCCACCCACCTAGGGAGGAGCATCTCCTCTCTCCCCATGCAAGGACAGAGAACGAGAGGCTTGGAGAGAACATCACAGCTGGACACAGGCAGGGTCAGGTGAGGACCCAGGGATACTGCTGCCAGGCTCAGAGCCTTCCCTTGCCCTGAGGCAAGGCAAGGATAAAGAAGGAAGGGGCAGGTGCGCAGAGAGGCGGGGACAGAAAGGAGACACTGAGGAGCTTCAGGACCACAGTTCCCAAACCAGCGAAGCAGGCAGGAGAAACAGAAGAGTGTGGGCTTCTGCTTGCAACCTGGAAGTTCTGGGTTCAAATTCCTGCTCTAGCTGTGAGCTCCTGTTTTCTAATCTGTAAAGTGGGGATAAGAATATACAAGCCCTGGCCGGGCGCGGTTGCTTATGCCTGTAATCCCAGCACTTTAGGAGGCTGAGGCAGGCAGATCACTTGAACTTAGGAGTTCGAGACCAACCTGGCCAACAAGGTGAAACTCCGTTTCTACTAAAAATACAAAAATTAGCCGGGTAGGGTGGCATGGCCTGTAATCCCAGCTACTAGGGAGGCTGAAGTAAGGGAATTGCTTGAACCTGGGGAGGTGAAGGTTGCAGTGAACCGAGATCACTGCACTGCACTCCAGCCTGGGCGACAGAGCGAGACTCTGTCTCAAAAAAAAAAAAAAAAAAAAAAAAAAAAGAATATACAAGCCCTGGTACAAACCTCTCCTACCTCTCATCATCTGAGTTTCATGGATAACCCTTGGAGGTAGCAAGAACAGGGTTTCATCACTATTCCCTTTTTACAGATGGTTCCCTATTTCTCACTATTCTTTCTTTTTAAATTTTAAATTTTTATTTTTTGTAGAGACAAGGTCTCGCTATGTTGCCAGGGCTGGTATTGAACTCTTGGGCTCAAGAAATCCACCTGCCTTGGCCTCCCAAAGTGCTGGGATTACAGGTGTGAGCCACTATGCCTAGCATCTTTTTTTTTTTTTTTTTAATTAGCTGAATTTAAGATTCATCCCCGTTTCTCTCTAAATGTAGAAACTTCGGCCAGCACTGAGCCACTAGGGACCACAGAGAAGCTCGGGGAAGTTACGAGGGATCTGCCTGGACATCACACAGCTAGTAGCAGCAGAACTGGGATGTGAACTCAAGACCTTGCATCCTATACCTTGTAGCTTTCCACTGCTTCACACTGTGAACCAAGTTACTGATAAGCTCCTGATGGTTCACAGTGCTTGCTTCTTGCTTGAGGCAGCCATCAATGAAGATGGCCTTTGCTAGGCCAGGTGCGCCTCGGAGCTGCATTTTCCTCCCTCAAAATGCCCAGGCCACTTCAGGCTATTAGTCTTTTAGCAAGCATGAAGAGAGAAGGGTCCCTTTAGGCAGGACTGCCATGTGTGGGTGTGCAGGCCACATACGCTACAACCTCATGGGCATATTCAGAGAAAGTGCAGTGTGAATGGCACCTCCAGAGCCATGCAATGCCCACCTTCATCTTCAGGCTTTCTCCTCCCCATCACCAGTTTCCACCTGCCTCTCCCCACCTGGCCCAGAGAGTTTCTGTGTCCTACTCTCTCCTTTCCCTCTGTAGTAGCCACCCCATCTGCCTCTCCCTCACCCATCTGGTACTTTAAGCTTCCAGGGGATAGCCATGGAGTGAGGTGATTCATCATCATCCCTTTAAGTCCTCTCCCCAACCCTCTCTCTTACCCAACACCCCTCCTTGCCTTCTGCCCACCAGCTCCTAGGTGGGAACTGGATTTTTCTCTCCAACGAGAACCTATGCTGGGGACTGTAGGTGAGCAGAACGCTCTGAGCAAGAGAGCATGGCCATCTGGATGGAGTTGGGTCCTGTGTGTGAGAAACTAGCATGGTTGGGTGGGCCATCTTGACCACCAGCCCAGAGCATCCCAGTTTCAGAGAGAAAAAAGACCTGCATGGTTCCCCGCTTCTCTCCAAACATGGAAACATTAGCCAGCACTGGGCCACTAGGAACTACAGACTTAGGTTCAGATCTTGGCCTGTCTCCTGTCAAACCATCTGCATGACTTTGGGGGAAAAGCACCTGACCTCACCAAGCCATGGTTTCCTCCTCTGTAAACAGGACTATTGAATATGATAATGCCTATCATAAAATGCTATACATAAAAGACACTGGGTAAATTCATTATGATTTTTTATGATGATTATAAAATCTGTTGGAGCAGCCCAGGACTGCTGTTATTCGGCAGGTGAGTTTTCAGCTTGGGCAGTGCACACTGGGAGCTCTGCAGCCATAACAGCAAAGAGCAAGGACTGTGCTAGCCCTGAGCAGTCTCAATGGCATGTCCATTATATTTTCTGTTATCTCATCTGCTCCTTGTAATAACCCTGTGAGTCAGAAAGAGTTTGTAGGAAAATCTGCTCCACAAATGCAGAGACACTCTCGCTTTGCAGCCCTGGGGTAAAGGAAAATGAAGAGTGGGCTCTGACACTAGGAGCCTGGGGAATAATGTCCCCCATTCCTTTGGACCACTGTTCTTTAGCTCGGCTGGCCCTGCTAGCTCTCCTTCTGCTTGTGTTCCCACAGCCTCAGCCTCCCCAGGCTGACCACCGCTTTAGCCCACGCCTCCCTAGCACATGGGAGAGGCCTGAGTTATTACTTACTCTTTTGGAGGGTTGACATCCTCGGGTCGAGCCTCAAAGAACCGGAAGACTTCGTCACACTGTGAAATGTGTGGGGGCAGCCGGACAAGTGCCTGTGGAAAGACAGGAGGAAAGGGCATTAGGTGTGATGAACTTGGGAACAGGGAAACCAAGACAGTGTCACCTTGCACCAACAGTGACAGAGAGGATCAAGAACTGTGCCATGGAAGACATGGTCAACCAGCCACCCATCTGTCCACCCAGAAAACTAATCAACAAATCAACCAATCAAATAACGAATGAAACAACCAAACTTCCTTCCTTCCTTCCTTCCTTCCTTCCTTCCTTCCTTCCTTCCTTCCTTCCTTCCTTCCTCCCTCCCTCCCTCCCTCCCTCCCTCCCTTCTATCCATTTCTCTCGACTAACTAGCCAGCTAACTAACTGACCAACTAACCAACCAGCCAATTAATCAACAAACCAACAAGACAACAACAAAAAAACTCTAACCAGCTATCCAATCAACCTACCCATCAACCATCCAGTCAACCAACCAACCAACCATCCAACCAGCCAACCAACCATCCAACCAGCCAGTCAACCAGCTTAAAAAAAAAAAAAAAGACCACTGAACCCTGGAACCCTGGGTCTTAGGGTCCTCAAGAGCTAGTCATTCTGCTGGAACCCTGAGGGAATTCCCTTCTGCACACAGAGTAAGTCCAAGATCCCTAACCCAACAGTCCAAGGTCATATCCTCCCAGCCTTGTCTCCCACTAGCCATGCTCCAGCTACACCAGGCATTCACACTCCCTAAACACTGACCACAAAATTAATTATTTCATGACAAAGTTGATAATTGCTGCCAAGGACAACACAGCACTATGATGGAGTTTGATAGAACCCAAGAAGATGTGGAAGATGGGGAGCCAGTGTTTCACAAAGGACTCTTTAAAGCTAAGTTCTGAAGCACGGGTAAGAATTAACTGGTCAAGGTGGAGGTAGAGCGATCAAGCATGTTGGTTCCAGGAGATGAATGAAGGCCAGTGTGGCCTGAGGGCCCAGAGCAAGGGAGAAGGGCCATAGGAGGTAGGCTGGGGCATGACTAGCAGGGCCTTGTTTCAGGCCAAGCTGAGGATGCCTGGAGAAACAATGTAAACTGAAGAGTGTGGAAAGGTTTCTTAGAAGAGTGGGCATGAGCATGGCTAGTGGAGTTTGCAGGGTTTGGACAAGCAGAGAGGAGCAGTGGGCATTCTATGGGAAACAGTAGTCATGGCAAGTGTGTGGGCCAGCTGGGAGCTTGTCATCTAGGCATAAGGAGAGTCTGCAGCTGGAAGGTGATGCACTAGGTCAGGAGGTAGTCAGAGTTAGGCCGGGCGCGGTGGCTCATGCCGGTAATCCCAGCACTTTGGGAGGCCGAGGTGGGCAGATCCCTTGAGGTCAGGAGTTGGAGACCAGCCATGTCCAACATGGAGAAACCCTGTCCCTACTAAAAATACAAAAAAATTAGCCAGGTGTGGTGGAGGGTGCCTGTAATGCCAGCTACTCGGGAGGCTGAGGCAGGGTAATCGCTTGAACCCAGGAGGCGGAGGTTGCAGTGAGCCGAGATCACGCCACTGCACCCCAGCCTGGGCGACAGAGCAAGACTCTGTCTCAAAAAAATAAATAAATACAATACAATCAAATAAAAAGAAGGTAGTCAGAGTTCATGCTGCACACCAGCATGCAGGACCCTGACCTGGCCAGGTCTGACATGGAGGGGTTGGGGGTGTAGGGTGAGGCCAGGTATAGCCCCGCTTTCTGGGCCCCTCAATTTAGTATGGGGAGAAATGCTGGGGCAAGGAAGGATCCCTTGGTCCAAACAGACAGGAGAGAACACTGCCAAAGCAGGGCTGAGGGACGGGGGACAGTGAGACAAGGGCTAGAGCCAGGAGAAGACAGAAAACCCAGGACTGGAGGAGTCAACAAACACAGGGCTTGTGAGACACTCCTGATGAGAAGTCCCCCGGTGTGTAAGACACGACCCTGTCCCATGCCCCTGCCTCCCGAAACCTCGCACACCACGACCAGCTTCAGATGCAATGCCTGGATCCAGCGGCTCCTGGGCCAAGTACAGTGAGTCTGTGAGTGTCGTTCCAGGAAATCCTCACGAGGGCACAATTCCCATCCCCATACTACAGGTGAGGAGACGGAGGTGCAGGGAGACCACGTGGCCTGCCCACAGGCACCCCTGGAGGGTGGGGAAGACTCACTGGAAGGTAAGCTGCCGGCAGGCAGGGATTTTAATCTGTTCGGTTGACTTCTGTGTCCCCAGATCCTAGTAGGGTACCTGACAGAGCAGGCACTTGATTAATACTTGTTTAAAGAAATGAATGAATGAAAAATGGATAAGGTAGTGAAGGTTTCCGTGTCTATAAGCCCAATATCCAATAGCCATGGGACATGATAGTGGGGCAAAAAACCCACATATAATCTTAGGTTGCACCCATAGAATGATAATATTGAGGAAGAGGAAAGTAATGGTTTAGCTGTTCTCTGAGCTGGTTAGATAACAACGCAAGTGTGCCATCTAGCACCACGCATCCTATCAAGATGGGCCCTTCTCGATGCCAAACCCACACCCAGGCAAGATGAGACAAGACCAGACCATAGCAGATAAGAGAGCACGATGTAACTCCCAGTCATTCCTTTCAGGGTTCACGGCTCTCCAAGGGTCTCTAACATAACACATCTCCATCAACAGGCAAGAAACAGAAAAGGAAAATTAACATTAAATGAGCAGTTACGTGTCAGGCCCTGCCCTTGGCCCCTTGACTCCTCCAGTCATCCACCAAACAGTGAGGGCTTTGCAATGTGTGCTGCATATGGGGCTGTGCCTGGTTTTACAGGGATGAGAGAGAGCAAATCTAATGACATGTCACCCCATTTTGTCCTGGAGGTAGACATGGATACTGAGGCTGCTGGGGGTGAAGCCATAAGTGAGGAGAGGGGCAGAATCCAAGCCCAAGCTGTGAAGGTCAGATGGGTGGAGCATGCCCCCAGAGTGTTCAAGTCCTCATGTAACACACACTATCTATGCTGTGTTCTCCTTGGGAAGGTAGAAGGAAAAGGAACTGAAAAACTGAGGAAGGAGAGAGACAGACAGGGAGTGAGAGGGAGGGAGAGAAATTCAGGGAGGACAGGGGGCCTCAGGAGGGAGCACCAATAGGGTTGGGATGGGCAGAAGGCAGGAGGAAACTATTACCAGGAATCCCAGCTGTGTGCAGAGAGTCATTGCCGGGTGACCACCCTGAAAGGGAGAGGGAGGGACAGAGGGTGGGAGAGGGAGGGTTTCAGCGGCCCAGAGCGCTAGTGCCCTCCCAGCTCAGTGTGCTGCCATCCACCCTAAGCGCAGACCCTGGCCGGCCACGGCTCACCCAGCCCTGGCAGGGAACAGAGGGGCTCTTCATGCCGACAGAGACCACATTCCGGAGGCAGAGGACGCGTGGGCCACAAGGGCCTCAGACAAAGAGGCCTTTTGGTGGAACAACCGTGGCATCTTTATTTAACAGGGAGCCTTGAGGGGAGCCGCGTGGAGGGCTCGTCCTGATTTCAGGCTGACAAGAGGCTCTCAGCCCAGAGCAGCTTCCATCAGAGCTGCTGCCAAAGCTCAGCTCTGGCCAAAATCATTTGGCAGGAGAGGGTGGTGCTGAGCAGTGAGTCCCCGCAGCCTGGGCTGATGATGGCCAGGGCCAGGGCACCCCCAAGCCCAGACGTTCTGAGAACAGCAGGGTAGGGGCCAGATAACAGGCATATCAGGGTTAGCAACCCCAGCTTAGGTCTAAAATTCTGCCATGAGACATTCATATGTATGCCATGTGGTGGTAAAGTCAGGGCCTCAGAGCCTCAGGACCTCAGGGCTGCAGGCAGATGTGCGTTTGGGTCCTGGCTCTGCCATTTATGGGCTGTGTGAGGCTGGATGCATTACCTGCCCTCTCTGAGCTCTGGGATGCGATGTGGCACCTACCTAGCTGTTAGGAAGTTAAGTGAGATGAATACGAGAAGCCTAGCACAGTGGCTGGTGAAGAGTACACTCAGTAAATGTGTACTTAGTAAACTGTGTACACAGGGGTCAGTGAGCTGGCTGAAAGCAGATCTACAGAAATGGCATGCAGAAAAGGGCTGGGGTAGTGGGTACCTGGGTCAGGGGGGACTAGTAATGATGTGCTGAAGAGCCATTCAGGTTTTGTCATCAGTTAACCCTGCCAGCTTCCCCTCTTCCAGTCCTAAACTGTCCTGTAGTCTCCAGCTCCTACCCCTCAAGACCATTTTCTGGGGGCCATGACATGAGCTACCACTTAGCACCGAGTGTCATCATGGCCAATGGTGCAGGTGTAGACAAGGGAGAGGGTGGCTGCATTGTGTGTCTCTGAGACCTCCACTCAGATACGGTGGGCACAAGTCTGGTCTTTGCACATACAAGTGGCACAGGAGGGGGCCCAGGCAGACTGTGCTCAGACCCTCTGCTTCGAAACGGTCATCCTCCACAAAGCCCACCACTCTGGGTAATGCCTGCGTCAGGACAAAAAGCAAAGCTCTGCATTTGGCAAAACACCACGGGAGTCCACTCTTTACACAGGCTCGATTGCTCCTCTCTTTTCAGCAGCATCACTTTATTTTCTTCGTTTTTTTTTTGTTTGTTTTTTGTTTTTTTTTAAATGCTTCTTCCTGCACACTGATTTTTTTTTTTTTTTTTTTTTAAAGCATCAGTTTCTAATCCCTGGAAATCTTATGGGTAAAAGCCCGGCTGCTCTGGGTGGAGTTGGAGGTGTGGCACAAGGGGGCTGGCATCCTGCCCCTTTGGCGTCCCACCCGTGTCCTTCCAGCCCCACCTCTGGGGCTGCCTCTAACCTGCCTGGACTGTTCTTCCTAGGTCACCATCTAGAAAGCTGGGGTTTCACTGAACTTCTGAAATCAGAGTATTCAGAACACATGGGTTTTCTTTTTGACGGATCTGAGCAGTGACTCCCCTTGAAATGTAAATGGTGTCTAATTCTTGGTAGTAGTTTAAGCCATTTCACAAGGGATCTTAGTACATCAGGGCCTGGGGGATATGTCACTCTCTGAGGAAGTTCTATTTACTTGTGATCTTTCCATCTTGTCATCAGGCATTGGCTGGACACCCCCTTAGGGCTGGGCTTCCTGTTTATTAGTGAAGACACAGAGATGACAAATGTGGCCCTCAAGGAGCTCGAAGTCTGGGAGAAGACAGACACACAGAAGTCACCCTCCCGCAGAGGAGAAATGCGCAGACTCGGGGTGGGCGCAGTCCTCTGGGGGCAGAATGGCAGGAGTGATCAGCTTTTCCTGGGGAGTCATGAGGCTTATGGAAGAGCTCACTGTGGAAGCTGAATGTGCACCCAGGCAGCGGACCAGCGCAGGCTCAGGGGCGCAGGCCTGGCTAGTCGAGGATGGCCTCGTGTCTGCTGAACTAGACTGCGGGGTATGGAAGAAAGAGGTAGGAGCTGAGGCCCCAGCAGCACTTGGAACCAGCCCACAGAGGGCCTGGCTGAGGTGTTCACATATTCTCAGGGGCAGCGGGACTCCTCTGAAGGAAGCCCGTTTTTATTTTGAAATAGGGTCTCACTATGTTGCCTAGGCTGGAGTGCAGTGGTGTAATCATGGCTCACTGCAGCCTCTGCCTCCCAGGCTCAAGTGACCCTCCCACCTCAGCCTCCCCAATAGCTGGGACTATAGGCATGCACTACCATGCCCAGCTACTTTTAGTATTTTTTGTAGAGATGGGGTTTCACCATGTTGCCCAGGCTGGTCTCGAACCCCTGGGCTCAAGCAATATGCCCACCTTGGAAGGCCACGGTGGCTCACACCTGTAATCCCAGCACTTTGGGAGGCCAAGGCAGGCGGATCATGAGGTCAGGAGATCGAGACCATCCTGGCTAACGTGGTGAAACCCCGTCTCTATTAAAAATACAAAAAAATTAGCTGGGTGAGGTGGCAGGTGCCTGTAGTCCCAGCTACTCGGGAGGCTGAGGCAGGAGAGTGGTGTGAATCCCGGGAGGCAGCACTTGCAGTGAGCTGAGATTATGCCACTGCACTCCAGCCTGGGCGACAGAGCAAGACTCCATCTCAAAAAAAAAAAAAATATATATATATATGCCCACCTTGACCTCCCAAAGTGCTGGGATTACAGACATGAGCCACTGTGCCCAGCCTTCTGAAGGTCTTTAAGGAGAAAAGGGACATGATCTGCTTTATCTCAGCCTAGAAACTCCTCCTTCTCCTGGGTCTGTCAGGGAGATGGTGAGATTCTACTACCTGGGTTTCCCCAGAGCACCAGGCCACTCAGGAGGCCCCTCATGAACAGATCGGCCTTGGCCTCTGCCTAAGTCTCCCCATTGGCAAGGCCTCTCCTGGGCCAGGTCTGCTTTCAGAACAAGGACCATAAGAACAACGTTACTCCCCCCAAGGGGAGAGCCAATGATTGGCTGTGGCAGAAAATCCCAGGTGGAAGGGAGAATACCTGGGACTAGGAACCACTGCCATGCAATAGCCTCAGCTTTCAAGTCTGGGAAGTGGGAATAAAAATGAATGAGTCTGCGAGGTGCAGAGGGGAGGGTCAGGGGATCCTTACCCTTCAGTGCTGACCTCTTGTTGGGCTCAGACTTCCTGCCCCTAAGTCACTCAGTCCCTCTTCCCTCCTACAAAGAAAGCTGTTGATCCCTGAAATCGAATGTGTCATAGACAGACAAGTAATAGAAACAAGCTCAGCTATTTGGGCAGCAAAAAAATTCTAGTCGTACCAACCAGGAAGTGGAGACTTGTATAAATGCCATTAACATGTCAAAGGGTGAGTTGATCATTCTCGAACACTCTCTCACACTCCTCTCTGAACCCCTCCCTAGAATATTTATTTTATCCCCTGGACAAATACTGCAAACATGTATTTCACCCCTAGGAATGGGGTAACTAGAGCCACTTAAAAAATTGTGAGTCCAAGCCTCTATGGTAGAGCTTACTCTTGTTAGTCTGATGAAAGTCTTCAACTTGTTGAGGTCCCAGACCATTAAATATTAACTGCATTACCATGTTGTCCTTTAAATTAATTTATGAAGTTAAAGAAATGCCTTTGGAACCCCTCTTCATAGACACCTGACCCTCAAGTGCCACATAAAACGATCACTCAGTCGGCATGTGGTAAATTTTCCATGATTCCCATCCAATCTGCTGCTTATATGTTAAAAATTAACACTGAGATTGGGCTGTGAAACCGCCATTAGGTGGTGGGACTGGCTGGCCAGCAAGGGCAGGGAGCCTGAAGTCTGGGGAGGTCCACTGCATGGTCAGACTTTCCATGTCTGAGTCCTTGCAGGGAGCCGGCTGCTCGGTGTGCAGAGCCAGCTGCACAATTTTGGGTGCATGTGAATTCCTATCAAACCCCAGACTCTGAGCCCACATTGTCTAGCAGGTCCAAGGAAGATGGCCAGTCAAGCAGGTGGGCTATGCAGGGCACTGTAAGTAGAGACTCCAGAGGTTCCAGGCAGTATGTAGACAAGGGCAGGTAGAGACAGGGGAAGGGCTGGCCGTGGAGCGGACTGCACACGGCACTGGCTGTGAAGCTGGCTGGGGTTGGCAGTGATGCTGAGTGGCCTGTCTGGAGGCAAGCTGTGAAATGCAAAGCTGGGTGGCAGTGGCCATGGACTTGTCCCTAAAGACCATTCCAAGGTCAGTGGGTTTCTCAGACAATCAGACCACAGATCCCAGCTTCCTAGTTCCGCAGAATTAAAGGTCACTCTGTACTGCCCCACCCCCGCCATTCTCAGAGTAAATCACTGCCTGTGAGATAGATGGCTGTCTGCTTGGTGGGCCCATGGCCCCGTTCCTTGTCTGGCTCTGGGCAGCTTCCATCTGTGCTAATGAGGTTAGGAGGCCCCTCCTCTTGCAGACCCCACTTCAATGGCTCCCCTAGCTACCCACGGCACACTGGAGCTCCAGAGCCCCTCTGAATCAGGAGTCCTGTTCAAAGCCTGATCCCAGGAGATAAGATGCTATCACTTCCTCCTCCGGATGATCCAGCAGACAGTATTTCCAAGGAGCCCAGCTGCAGATGCCTTGGGCTGGCTAATCGGAGCTATAAATCCCAACAGGAAAAGTCTTCCTCCCGCCCAATGCCCCCTCCTCCATTAGCTTTGCCCATTTATTTAACTTCTTGAGAAAGGAATAAAGAGAAATAAAAGCTCAGGCTACAGCCATCAATTTAACCAGAAACAGTGAATGCCCGTTAAAGAGAAAAATGAATATTGGTCTGAAGCAGAGAAGTTTCTAGCTTAAGGGAATCCAGCATTGGGGCATCCTTTTAAAACAAGGCAGAACATGTGATCCAAGTATAACGTGCACAGTCACGAAATTCAAACTTCAGTTTAATGGAGACTACATTGTCTTTTCTTCCTATAGGCTTGGGAATACCAGTTAATAAATTTAGCATGTTGGTTCTTATTTAAACATATTTATTTATTTATTTATCTATTTATTTATTTAGGGACAGGATCGTTCCCTGTTACCCAGGTTGGAGTGCTCACCGTAGCCTTGACCTCCTGGCTCAAGCAGTCCTCGCACCTAAACTACAGGTGTGTGCTACCATGCCTGGCTAATTTTAAACTTTTTTTTGGAGAGGTGAGGTCTCGCTATGCTGCCCAGGCTGGTCTTGAACTCCTGGCCTTCCTGCAACAGCTCTGTATGAGGACACTGTGATATACATTCTTCCTACTCAGTCCCCATGTGAGATAGTGTTTTTATATTCATTTTACAGCTGAGGAAACTAGGGCTCAAAGAGGCAAAGCAGCTTGCCCAAGGTCACATAGCTAGTAAGTGGGCACCGGGATTCGACTCCAGCTCTTCTCCTTCTGACACTCTAATACCAGCACTTGTGAAATTTTATACATTTGCCACATTATAACACATTATACCACATCTTCTCAAGATTTTTGAGTCAGGAACCACAGTGGGTTTCATTTAACTACGAAATTCTAGCTCTACTGAAGCCAATGGTGCCCATACAAACATTAAATTATTTCATGTTTGCTTTTTTATTTGCTTGTTTTTATTTTTTATTTGCTTTTTAACTTTTTATTTGCTTTTAATAAAGCCTTTTCACCAGCCTGGGCAACAGAACGAGACCCTCTCTCAAAAACGTGTTAAAAATATGGCTGGGCGCGGTGGCTCACGCCTATAATCCCAGCACTTTGGGAGGCCAAGGTGGGCAGATCACTTGAGGCCAGGAGTTTGAGACCAGCCTGGCCAACACGGCAAAACCACATCTCTAATAAAAATACAAAAATTAGCCAGGCCTGGTGGCACGCTCCTATAATCCCAGTTACTCGGAAGGCTGAGGCATGAGAATTGCTTGAACCCAGGAGGTAGAGGTTACAGTGAGCCGAGATGACACCACTGCACTCCAGCCTGGGCGACAGAGCAAGACTTTGTCCCATCAAAATAAATAAATAAATAAATAAATAAATAAATAAATAAATAAATAAAATTTAAAAAATAATAAAACGTTTTCATTTGCTAGTTTATTTAATACAAATTGTTTGCCCTTTGTAAAAATAATAACAAAAGCATCTGCTGAATGCTTCCTCTGAGCCAGACGCTGTGCTGTTGCCCTTACAATGTGCCAGCTCATTCCATCCTCCTGACCACCATGTGGAGGCACCCTGTGTGTTCTTCTCCCTATTGGACGGATGTGAAAATAGAGGCTCAGGGAAGTTCAGCAACTTGCCCAAGTTCATGAAATTAGTCAGGGCTTCCAACCCGGGAAGTCTGGCCCTCCAGAGGCCATGTGCCAAGGAAACTGAGGGCTGCTCATCCCCTGGTAGCCACTCATGCTCACTGCAGGAGCACTGGGCTCTAATCAAAGACAGACAGGTGGGCTCTGGCTCATGACACTGCTGTCCTTCTCCTGCCTGCTCTTTGGCACTGGCTGTGTTAATGTGCATGTGCGTGTGTGTTTGTGTGAACACCTGCATCTGTAAAGATGTGTATATGAACATTTGTAGTTACCAAGATTTAGGTGAATAAACAAATGTGTACTGCTGATGCTATTGAACTGATCCCAACAACATCCCAACAGGAATTCAAAGAAATAGTTCTTCTATGTCCAGCAAAATCTCACATAGAGAAGCAAGCAGCCCTTTGGAAGGAGGCTCTTTGACTTAGCTCCCGAGCTCAGTTCACTTCCCAGAGGAAGTGACTTCAAACAGTGTTTTGTAAACATGGATATGTCCTGACAGGCACAGAAGCTTAGCTGTGAACCCGAGGTCCTTGGGTCCCAGAGGGTGGCCCAGCTACGGAGTGATCCCATACCCACCCCTCTGGCCAGGAAACACCAGGCCTCAGGAGGGTTCTGTACAGCAACCTTTCCTCACAGATGGACACTCAGGCAGATGGGCCCCTCCCCCCGCCCTGAAGCCCTCCCCGAGCCCCTCCTCCAGCCCCAGACACACTCTTACCCGGCAGTATTCATCGATAGGCTTCAGTCTCTTCACAGCTACATCCCGGATGTGGCTTCTGCGGAAGAGGATCTTGCCTGGAAGAGAGATACTCATGAGTGGGGGATTCTGGCTAAAACTGCCACAGCGACCTTCTCATTTCCCTCTCCCTTGGCTTCTCAGCATCTCAGTCCAACACTACCTGCCACCATCTCAGTCCATGGTCAAGGAAACAAGAGAGAAACAGTCACCTTTCCTGGAGGGTAAGAGGCGCCCTAGGCTGAGAGCCCAGGACCTCTCTGGCAGGTGAGGAGCCCTGGAGGCTGCCATCTTGGGATTCAATGAGCGACTTGGCCAGGCCACCTCGCCTGGATCTAATGGCAGGATCAATGAATGCCCGGAGTGGGTGCGGCTCTCAAGTGACCTTGCAAATCAACACAAAGTAGAGCCCAGCCCACATGCTACGCTTTGTTTTCAGGCCCATCCCTCCTTGAGAAATCGGCATTCGTTCCTGCCAGCTGGGCAGGAATTCCTATTCTTAGTTTAGGTGGGTGGCTCCTTCCAGGGCGGGCACAAGGCAATACCAAGGGAAGCATGGCTGTCCCAGCCTGACTGTTCCCTGGCCTCTCTGCGCACAAAGCCTCCAGTCATACAGGCTGCTGCCAGCTGGGCTGGGACACCCCTCTACAGGTATGGGCAAGGCTTACAGGAAATGCCAGCCCCTCAGACCTTCCCAGCTGGCTCTCCCAAGTTGGCCACATTCAATCATAACAAATGTATCAAGACATAGTTCTTTTCTAGTCTGAGAAATTTAGAATCTGAACTCCTTGGTCTGATGTTCAAGGTCTTACACAACTGACTTCTGTGCCAGGTGGCTGTCAATGTCTAGGGCCAAAGCCCCCTTTTCAGAAGGTGTTCCTTGATTGGCTGAGCGGGGAATAATGTCCCTCTTTCCAGAACATCCAAAACACGTTATCCATTCCTAGGCTACCTGCCACATTCTGCTGTGAGTTATAGCACTTGTGACTCATTTCGGGGCCCATGAGCTTGGCACATGATGAAGTGCTCACCTGTAGCTGTAACAGGCATCTGTTGCCTCAGTCTACCTAATTTTCCCCTGGAGAAGGCATCTTCCACTCCCAGTCCTTGTGGTGTCAGTAAGTCTAGCCACAACCCCTAGCAACAAAGGTAGCTACAGGATGCAGCCTAGTCAGCCACAGTCACAGTGATTGGCTCAGCGGTGGGGAGGGACCTGATCCGGGCCAATGAGAGTCAGCCCTGAGACTGCTTTTTCCCACGGTTGCTAAGCTGGCAGGATGAAAGGCTGGCACCTCTAGTGGCCTGAGAAGCAAAGGAATGAGAGAAAGGAAGGGTGCCTGGCACAAGACAGGTGCTTGGTGAAAGCTTCTTGAGTGACTGAAAAGCCGAGTGGAGAGAGGGAGCGACAGAGCCCTTTGACATTATTTCAGCAGCTGGATATGGGTAGCTGTTCCTAAACTAGGGTCGACCTGGTCCTTTTCAGCTACATAAAACAATACCATTTTCTTTTTCATTTAAATGAGTTGGAGATGGGTTTTCATAACTTGAATTAAAGGAGACCCAATTAAGATCATTTCCATTGCATGTGAGCAGACGGGCAGACTGCTCACGAATCCACGCCAGCTGCTTCTGTCAAGGTCTGAGTCTCAGAAAAGCCATCACCTTGATTTAGATTATTCCCCTAGATGCAGCCCCAGAAATAAGGATTTGACTTGTTTTGGAGGCGATCCCAAGAAATATCGTTAGGGGAGTGGGACAGTAAGGGCAGGGAGGGGAAGGAAGTGTTATCAGGCCAGTTAGTCGTGGTGGGCAACTAGAGCTCAATTCTGCTGGGAGTGCTCCAGGAGATGACAGAGAAAGTACGTGACACGTAGAGGCTGGAGATCTACCCACCAACTCCCTGTTTGTCACTGAGGACTGCCTCTGAGGGCGTTAACTCTAGCACGTCTGGCTGAGTGTGTGCCCATGGCTAGACAAAGCCCTGAGGTGGAGAGCCCCCGTGGCTCCGGTGAGCAGCCTTTGGTAGGCAGAAGTGAACAGACAGGGGACCCAGGGGCCATGAAAACCACAGCTGCAGCCATCCCCGACTTCCCTGCCACCACAAGCATTGGTCGCCAGCCCTGCCGAAGTCAGACAGTGGAACGTGTAACCACGTCCTAGCGCATGTGACCTGCTTCCTGTGGGTGTCTCTCATCTCTCCACAATGGCTCTGCAGCTCACCCCTCCTGTCTGCCCCTACACTCCATGTAGCACTAGGCTTTGCATTCAGCAGATGCTCAAGAAGTGCTTGCTGGGTCATTCTTGTTCCTCTCCTGGACTCTTGCTCAAGCTCTCCGTCGTCGTCTTCTCTCTGAAGCCAGAGAGCCGGGCCATCTCCCTGTCAGATGGACAACACTGTGCAGACAGACGACATCATCAAGATGAAGCGGCTCTGCTTTGCGTTCCTCTCGAAAGGAGATAAAACGTGATTTATCCAGACACTGGCGACGCCGCTGTTCCTTGGGGGAAGATGTCACAGATTCGGTATTCCCTTGCCTCTTTGCCTCCTACCCTTTTTTGGTTGCCTGTCGCTTGATTGCTCGCATGCCACAGGCTACATGTGTGAGGCCAGGGGGAGGCTGTGTAAAAATAAAAACATGAGGAGACTTAAGCTCAGGACTGCCAAGAAGATGGGTGGTCCTGGGGCTGGAATTCTGGGCCTTTCTAATGAAGGCAGTTGTCTGTCAGAAGCTGAGTGATACCCAGACCCCATGACACCTAGGGTCCAGCCATATGAGCAGGGCCCTGAAGGACCGTCTGAGATACAGAGGAAACCCGGGGGACCACAGGAGGGTGGGGGCAGGGCCCACAAACCTGCATGGATCAGGGCCTCAGCCTCCAAAAATGGCACTCCTGCCCTTTCTCATCCTGTTGGGGGACAAAAAAGAAAAGAGGGAGATGGGAAGGTAAATGGGGTTCCCCTCCCAGCCCCCAATCTCAAGGTTAGCCAAAGCTCTGGCTGAGGCTTAGATCATTCCTGTCCTAGTTGCAGAGAGAACTCTAGAACTCTTTTTTTTTTTTTTTTTGAGATGGAGTTTCGCTGTTGTTGTCCAGGCTGGAGTGCAATGGTGCAATCTTGGCTCACTGCAACCTCCACCTCCTGGGTTCAAGCAATTCTCCTACCTCAGTCTCCTGAGTAGCTGGGATTACAGGCATGTGCCACCACACCCGGCTGATTTTGTATTTTTAGTAGAGACGGGGTTTCTCCATGTTGGTCAGGCTGGTCACAAACTCCTGACCTCAGGTGATCTACCCGCCTTGGCCTCCCAAAGTGCTCGGAAGAACTCATTAAAAAAACTAGTTAAGGAGCACTGAGGCCTCCACAGGTGTAGGAGATCCAGAGAAGGGAGGGATAGGTTGGGGTGGTGAGGTAGGTGAGAGGGTGCTGCCTGACCCCTCCCCATGTTGGCCCCAAGCACAGGACCCCGCCCTGCCCCTCCAGCCTGCAATCTGAGTGAGGCTGTTAGGCCACTGCACCTGGAGCTGCCCAGTCCTCCCCACCAGGCTCCTGGATCTGCTGCTCACTTGCAAGGTCAGAGGAGAATTTCTGCACAAGCCAATTCCCAGTTGAGTTTTTGGAAGCCCAATGGGGCTTCCCTCTTTTTCCCGCTGAAATCCTTCAGAAGCAACGTTTTCTTTTCCCAGGGCTTTGGCACAGTTGGCCAGTGGGGGAGAGAGGGAGGGAGGGCCTGGAAGGGATTCTCCGGTCTTGACTTCTCTGTTAGGAATCCAAACCACACTCTGAAAGCCAAAAGGGGGAGAGAAAAAGGAGGGGGAGGAAAATCCCCATTAAGGAAGCCGAGACCACAGGGCATTAAAGGCCTCTTGTAAACGTAGTGCAGCCCGTTGACGGCGGGGCTCAGCTTCTGCCAGAGCCTTCGAAGCCATCCAGATGCCGCCCTAGGAATCTTATGAGCATCGCAAGGAAGATTGCACGGGGCCTGAAACAGACCTAACTCATCAGGATTAACTCAGTCTTGAAAGCGGAGAAGAAGCTGTGTAGCTACTTCCAAGCAGTAACTGGAGGTTCTTCTTCCTGCCACTCTGAGCTGGGCTGGGGTGAGACCAGCGGAGGAGTGGGGGCCTCCGGTAGGAGTCCTGGGTTCAAGTCCCACCCAGGCCACAGGCTGGCTTTGTGACCCTGAAACAGGCCCTTTCACTGGGACTGCTGTGTGCTCATCGGGGGCCTGGGCTCTATGGCCGCTCCCTCTGGAAGCCCTAAGACTGATTTATAGTGGGGATGTTAGCAGGCAGAGGAGGAGGGAGGAAAGGGTTAATGGTAGCTAAGAGCTCAGCGCACACCAGGTGCACACTAAGAGCTTTTCACTGAATTCCCTCCCTTCATCCTCACAACAACCTTGAAGCAAGTACTTTAACCAGGCCCATTTTGTCCTAGAGGAGATGGCAGCTCAGAAAGGTTGAAGGACCTGTCCAAAGTCACACAGCTATCTAGTGGCTGAGCTGGGATTTCAACCTGGGGTTTTAAAGCTTAGAGAGTTGGGGGGAGCCGTGATCTTTGCACTTGGATCATGTAAAGCCTTGAGAGCCACCGCGAGGACTTTCGATTTTATTCTGCACGTGAAGGGAGATGAGAACAGTTAAACCCCTAGACCAACTACAGCCTCCAGGGCTCTTCTTGGGAAAGTGGTACCTATGGGATGGACTCCCATGAGAGCCAGGGAGTGGGGCCCTTGACAATAGAATCACCAGACACAGTACCACTGGCCAGGGTCCCCACACCAGCCATGAAGAGTTTGGGAGCTACCTCCATGAACTAGGACCCATTTGTAGAGGTAATAACAGGGCACTGATTATAGGCGCCATAAGAGAGGGCTGGCCTCGGGACCTCTTCTGGTCTGAGCAGGCTGATCTATTTCTGGCAGCCTCTCCTCTTCACACTCACAGTGTCTATGCATGCGTGTACAACTCCTTCTTCCCTGTCTTTCTGCCACCTGGAACACCATTCATTCTTGGAAGACTTCCTCTTGCCTTTCCTTCTTTCCTTCCTTCCATCCTTCCTTCCTTCCCTTGATCCACCCAGAACTGTCTTGATGGAGGCCTGCTGTGCTGGGCTCTGTTCCAGGTGCTGGGAGCATTGCAGTGAACCAGACAGATGAGGGCCTTGCTCTCAGGAGTTTACCTTCCAGTTGGGAAGGGAGTGGGCATGGGAAGAAGGCAGTACACATTTTCATACCTAGTGAGTAATTTGGTTACACTTCCATGTCTTCCCCCACCTTTACAAAGATAATAACACAGGGCAATGTGAAGAGGGGTGCCTGGAGGGAAGAATTCAGAGAATGGTCAAGGCATCTTCTCTGGGCTTCAGTGGAGACTTCAAGGAAGAGAAAGAGCAGCTATGCAAAGCTCTGGAACAAGCGGGCTTAGCCAGAGGGAACCACCACAGCCAAGGCCCTGGGGCAGAATGAACTGGACATGATGGAAGACAGAAAAGAGAGGAGCCTGCAGCCACAGAAAAGAGTCTGGTTTTATTCTAAGTGCCCTTGGGCCTGCCTACTCAACCCTCATTCTGTCCTTAAGGCACCGTTCCATGCTGCCTCCCCCATGAAGCCTTCCTTGAATGCTTGTCTGGCCCTTCCTTGCCAACCTCTAGGACCCTCTGGCAGTCACCCCACTCTGGCCCTCTGGCCCCTGCTGTCCTAGAGAATTTGTCAGGAAGCGGCCCTCCTCAGCGCCCCTCTCACCTTCTCAAAGGGTCCCCTGATTTATAGCAACAGGGTCAGCAGCCCCTTGGGCTCAAGGAGGGCCAGCTCCTCCCAGCCACCCTGTCCTCCAAGGACACAGATGCTCACAACCCCCTCCCCTCAATGCAGCCCAGAGAGGCCAGGCTGTCGAGGGAGACTTGCCTAAGAAACAGGGGAGAGCACAGGCAGGCCTGGAGTCCACAGACCGCACGGTGCAGAGGCCTCATGCTCCAAGCACAGCCCTCCTGCCCTTCTAACTGGGTCTGAGAACAGAAAGGAAGGTGGGATGCAGTTGTCACCTAAGGTCGCTGGCACAAATTACCACAAACCCAGTGGTTTAAAACAACAGGAATTTGGCAGACCATGGTGGCTTATGCCTGTAATCCCAGCTGTTTGGGAGGCCAAGGCTGGAGGATCACTTGAGCTCAGGAGTTCAAGACCAGACTAGGCAACATAGTGAGACCTTGTTTCTACAAAATGCTAAAAAAGCACCCAGCCAGGCATGGTGGCGCACGCCTGTGATCCCAGCTACTCAGGAGGCTGAGGTGGGGGGATCGCTTGAGCCTGGGAAGTTGAGGCTCCACTGAGTTGTGATTGTGCCACGGTACTCCAGCCTGGGTGACACAGTGAGACTGTCTCAAAATAAACAACAACCCAGGAATGTATTCTCTGCCAGTTCTGGAGGTCAGAAGTCTGAAATCAAGGCACCAGCAGGGTCACGCTCCCTCTGGAGGCACCAGGGAACATTTTTCTGTGCCTCTTCTAGCTTCTGAGGGCTCCAGGCATCTCTTGGCTCGTGGCAGCATCACTGCAATCTCTGTCTCGGTCTTTACATGGCCTTCCCGTCCCATGCCTGTGTCTCATGTCTCCTTCTGCCTTTCTCTTATAAGAACACCTGTCCCTGAGTTTAGTGCCCACCCTAAAGCCAGGACGATCTCATTTCAAGATCTTTAATTACATCTGCAAAGACCCTTTCTCCAAATAAGGCCAGATTCATGGGTTTCAAGGGGTTAGGACTTGGACATACCTTTTTGGGAGCCGTTATTCAACCTACCGCAGGGTGGTTATGGGAGAGTCACAGGGTAGACCAGTCACCTGACAGGGCCCTATAGCCCTAAGTGGACTTCAGTGGCCCTGAGGACAGGGGTGGTTTCTACACTCCCTGAATCCCTGGAAATGTCTGGCATGGCGCTGGGTGAAATGGATATGGGTGCAGCCTGAAGCCCTCATGGGGGACAGGGGAGCATCTGGACAGAGCAGCTCCGGGGTCTCTGAGCCTGACAGGAGAGAGGCAAGCTGTGGGGACCTGAAGCCAAGGGAATGGGGGAGGCGGGTCCTTCTCTGGTTTTGAGGGGTGATGTGACACCCAGGAGAGAAGAGGCGAACAGATTTCCCAGATGAACTGGAGGAAAGTAGATGTGAGGATTCCTAGAGGGAACCTCCCTCCCCCGACAAGGGTAACATGCATGCTCGTGGGGTGGTAAGACACAGGCAATGCATCTGGGAGGAAGGAGGAGAGGTTCAGTTTCCTACTCCCACAGCTCTCTGTGGTCCTGAGACCTGACCACGTCCCTGTGCAAAGTGGGCTGGGCCAGCCAAGGACCCCATGTCCAGCTGCTCTCATCAGGCGCCTCCATCCATGCTGTTTGCTGACAGATTGATGAAGACAAAAGCTCTTAAATGAAGGGCCCTGGGCAGAGGAGGGCAGAGAGAATATAACCATGATTCCACTAATGGGGCTTTCTTCGCCATGAAAAACAAAACACAAACGACCCCTCTTTCATTCTCAGTCTGTTTGATTTCAGAGAGGCTGTTACCAACCCCCAACTCACAGAGTCACTGAGGCTCGGTGATCCAAGCTGGTCCAAGGAGAGGCAGACTGGGACTCTTTTTTTGTTTGTTTTTGCGACACGATCTCATCTGCCCCCCAGGCTGGAGGGCAGTGTCTCTATCGTAGCTCACTGCAGCCTTGAACTCTGGAGCTTAAGCGATCCTCCCACCTCAGCCTCCCAAGTAGCAGGTGCACACAACACCCAGCTACATTCTTATAGCGATGGGGTCTTGTTTATGTTGCCCAGGCTGGTCCCGAACTCCTTGCCTCAAGCGATCCTCTTGCCTCAGCCTCCCAAAGTGCTGCGATTATAGGCCTGAGCCACTGCACCTGGCCCAGGCTGGGACTTTTGATGGTTTAAAGCAAGCAGACACCAAGAGGGTGTGCCCTGGGCCATAAGAATACCCAACTCTAAAAACAAGCAAACCAACAAACTCACAACCTACTTCTTTGATGTCTGAGACTGCAGAATCAGAATTTAGTTTCTTCAAGATTTTGGTCAAGATATATAAACTTCTCCCTGGAGAATGGTACAGTGAGCCGTATTAACCATTCACACCTAAGTATGAGCAGGCGCCGGCTTCTCACTCAACAACAGGGTCTCGCTAGGGAAGAGAGCAAAGAGCACAGAGGCCTTGATGGAAGAGGATGTAATGGGCAGGGGAGAAGAATGGCGAAACAGCCTCTGCTGGCTCCCCTGTCTTCCTGAAAGCTGGCCCTGCCCTTGACGTTCAGCTGTTTCCTGACCATGGGGCCACTCAGCTTTCAACTGGGTTAGCCCTGCCTAGGCTAGGGTGGGAGTGGCTGATGGGCAGGCCCCTGCTTGTCTTTTTAAGTGCTGCCCCTGAAACTCACATGTCACCTCTCACTCTCTGCAGCCTGGGGACTGCAGGTCACCTGCTCCCCTGCTGGGCTGCCTCCAGCTTCTGGTGCAGCTGAGATGACATTCCCAGAGTCTACAGCCTTGTATCTGGCTCAGATCTCACCCTGACACCCAATCCTGCTTCTCCACTTGCAACATCTGGCTTTGTTGCCATTTACTTGGGCTGGGGGAAGGCAGGAGTGAGGCCTAGATGCTGAGGCTGGAAGCAGTGGCCACATGCAGGTTCCAGAAAGACACAATTCCCATGGCGAAGGTCAGCAGCCCAAGGCATACTGACGCCATGCCCTGAGTTCTGGCTCCCATGAATCTCTCTTTAGAGCCAAGACGCTGCCTCTGGCTTGAAGTCTAGCATGGTAGGCATTGGTAGGTTTTGCCTGCCAGCTTTTAATTATTACAGTGCCCTAATTTTCTTTTGGGAAACAATCCCTCCTTCATTCTCAGTCCATGGGATTTCAGTGGGGCTGATCCCATCCCAAAATCTGGGGCTGATCAGTCAGTACAGTCCAGCCATGGGCATGCGACCCACGCTGGTCCAGTGGGAATCGGCCTGGGACTACTGCTGGGACTACCAGGAAGAGACGTGTTCTCTCTCTACAGTTGCTGCTAACTCATAAATGCCAAGCCCCAGGCTGCTAGGAAGCATCTTTATGTATCTCTGTTACCATCTGGGGGAAGCCTATCGGAGAATTAAGTCAACAGAAAAGAGAGCAAAGCTGAGGGCTTAAGAGACACGTTTTGGTCCCCTAGATCCAGCTATGCCTGAAACCATTACTCTTGGTTTTCAGTTATGTGAACCAATAAGTTTCCCCTTTTTTCTTAAGCCGGATTGAGATGGGTCTATTTCTTGTCACCAGGAGAGCACTGACTGGTACATCTGGCTCTACCAGTTACTGTTATGTGACAGGGGATGAGTCACAACCTATTTGAATCTCAGTTTCCTCAAACTGCAAAATAGGGGGCAGTGATGTCTAATGCAAAGGACTATTGTGAGGAGCCAGTGAATGAGTCTGTAAAAGCATTTAACACGGAGGCCGGCCCATGGTAAATGGTGGACAAATGGGATCTCTTATGAGTTGACACTTCCAGGTCAAGTAAGTGGGATGGGGTGGGGTGGGCCCTGCCTGTCTCCTTGCTGGCCACGTGGAATCCAAGTACCAGAAGCATTTCCCAGGCACCCAGTCCCTCCACCTGGCTTCCCACCAACGCCAAACATGAGCTCCCCTCAGCCTGTGGCTGCCCTTCCTGATTCACCCACCCCATAAACACATCTGTGTCTCCCACACAGCTTCCGTTTCTCCAAGCCCCAACTCAGAGGGCAGAGGACTTGACACAATGGTGAGGAGGTCGATTATTCATTCCACCTGCCTCCTGGGGCATTCTAGGGTGACTCACACAGGTGTGTCTCCCCGCTCCAGCACTCCCCACCCCCTCTCCCACACACCCAAGGAAACACACTTGCAAAAGCCCACTGCGGTTCACGACAGAGCGGAGCCTTCACCCTCCTGCAGCCACGGCTTACTTGTAGAAAGCATCAGCGCACCTTGGAGGGAAGAGCAATCTCCCAAATTCTGGTTCGGAGGTTCCCATACCCAGCAAGCAGAGCCAGGCTGAAGGGAACAGTATCTTTCTCTCCCTCACCCCAGGTGGGTCCACTGGAATTTTATGGGTGTCTGCCAGTGATAAAGCACCTCGTCCTGGGCCCATGGAGGGACTAACACATCTTTGCTGAACCAAAGGGAATGGAAGTCTTTTTGAGCAGCATTCTAGAGCAGTGGGACCAGAACCATTTCTTTCTTTTTTATTTTTATTTATTTATTTATTTATTGAGACAGGGTCTTGCTCTGTCACCCAGGCTGGAGTGCAGGGGAGTGAGTGATCTCGGCTCACTGCAACCTCCGCCTCCCGGGTTCGAGTGATTCTTCCGCTTCAGCCTCTGGAGTAGCTGGGATTACAGGCGTGCGCCACCACACCAGGCTAACTTTTTGTAGAAACTGGGTTTCACCACGTAGCCCAGGCTGGTTTTGAACTCCTGGGCTCAAGTGATCCTCCCAGAGTACTGGGATTACAGATGTGAACCACTGTGCCTGGCCTCAGAATGATATTCTCAAACCATAACTCTTGCTTAACCCTTTCAGTGACTGCCCAGGGCACTAAGCATAAAATCCAAACTCCCTTCTGCGGCCCTCAAGGCCGGGCAGGATTCGTCTCCTGCCTCTCTCTCTGCCTGTCCATCTCCTGTCACTCCGCCCACGCCACAGACACATCCTGCTCTTCCCCACCTCAGGGCCTGCGTGCTTGCCGTCCCTGTTTCCGTGCACTGTTCCTGCTGCCCTTTGCCCAGCCATTGCCGTGCACCCCTCATCGGGAGGCCTTTGGTGACCATGTGCCCTCTCTCCCTGGCCTCTGTTGTTTTCCTCTGAGATTCTGCCACCATTGCTAATGATCTTCTGAACCTGCCTCTTTACAGCATTCCCTCAGGACAGAATGCAAGCTTCCTGTGGCCAGTGAAGCCCAGGAACTTATCCTCAGGGCCCAGCACAAGGACTGGCACACCGCGACTTGGTGAACAGCGAGTGGTGGGACCCTGACCGCGCCTTGCTGAATGGTGAGTGTGAGTGTGTGTTCACACTGGCTTGCTCTAGGCTGTCTCTCATGTACACACCCCTAGACTCCTGGCAGACTAGCAAATACAGCTCACCCCATATATTAGGGATGGCAGCTTCAGCCAGGGCTAGGGAGAAGGGTGGATTCGCCCTCCAGGACCCAGACAGAGTGGGGCCAGAGTGTGGTTAGTTCAGAGGCCGGCATCAGGGCCAAGCTGTCCCCCCTCCATGTGGGCGTGAGTGTGGTGGGCGTGGTGGGCAGTGGCTCTGCACCCTCCCTGTGGGAGCTGGGAATAAAGGGCCCCATTCAGCCTGTGCAGTCTTGGCTCCTCCCTCCAGGGGAGGCTGCCCTCAGGAAAGACGGTGGGACGCTGGGCAGAGCTTCCCGGCAGCCTCTCCCTGTGGCATGGCCCACAGTGTGGGGTGCTGGGCGAGGGGCACAAGGCCTCTGGGGCTCAGAGAGACACCGCAGAATGGCCCACCCAGATGAGGAGGCTGTGGGGCAGGCAGATAGAAGTCCTGGGTTGCAGTGATGATGCTGAAAGACGCCCACTTACTTCTGAGGCTCTGAGACAGAGGAAAAGCCGCAGGATGCAGAGGCCCCTCGGTAAAGGGCCCAAAACCACAGGCCTGGTCTGGGCAGCCACAGGGGAGTTTGCCTGGCTCTCTTGGGATGGACACTGTCCACTAAGGCCTGCTTTCACTTTATTTATTTATTTATTTATTTATTATTTTTGTAGAGATAAGGTCTCACTATGTTGCCTAGGTTGGTCTCGAATTCCTAGGCTCAAGCAATCCACCCACTTCAGCCTCCCAAAGTGCTGAGATGACAGGTTTAAGCCACTGCGCCTGGCCCAAAACCTGCTTTTCTTGAGCTTTGGCTCTGTTGGCAAAACTGAGCCCAGACAGTCAACTCTCTTCATCAACCTCCCACCAGCATTTTCTGTGGTTCCAACCCTCTCCTGCAAGGATGGTGACAGTAACATTAAGAGGACGTAACATTCATTGAGCCCTTGGTATGTGCTAAGCCCTGTGCCATGTACTTTATATTTATCATGACAGTTGATCCTCATAACAACCTCTGAGCTACGTACTGAGTGCTGTTGTTATTCTCACTTTACAGATGGGTAAACTGAAGGTAAGAAAAGTTGAGTGCACTGCCCAAGGTTGCACAGCAAGGAAGTGGGAGAGCTGGGATTGGGTGTGCCACAGTCTCTTTATTTGGGCAGACTAAACGTGCCTACACTCCTAATGATTCTGTTATCTTCCTTCCTTTCTCTGAGCCCCGGGCTGAGCAACCTGTGGCCAGCCTTCCTGACAGGGTACATCTCAACCCTACCCCATCCCCAAAAGAAGGGCCAACACGCAACATCCATTCACTCCCTCCCAAATGCTGGCACTGTGCTGGGGGCTGGGGTGTGATGGTGATGGTCCCTGCCCTCGCAAAGGACACTGTGTGTGGGTACTGCGCTGTGATGTGTCGGCTGTGATAGGCACATGCAGGAGGGAGACAGGTCTGAGGAAGTGGTGAGAGTAAGCTGGGCAAAGGCGAGCGGGAAGAGTGTTCCAAGTAGAGGGAGAATCTGAGCAGAGGCCCAGAGACTGAAGAGACAGGCACATCTGAGAAGCTGAAGGGAGTCCAGTGGGTAAGTGCATCAGGACGCATGCCGGGAGGTCCCTGGGGTGGGGTTATGAAAGGTGCCAAAGAGACTGAATGGCCACACAGAGCACACCAAAGCCACTACAGTTGCATATGCAGAAATGTCTGAGTTCCTGGACCTCCAAGGCCGAGGACCATAATGTTCACGCTGAGAAGACACCAGAACCTTCAGACCCTGTCTGAAGCCCTTCTTCCTGAAGTCTTTCTTCTTCTTCTTCTTTTTTTTTTTTTTTTTTTTGAGACAGAGTCCCACTCTTATCGCCCAGGCTGGAGTATGGTGGCATGATCTTGGTTCCCTGCAACTTCTGCCCCTGGGTTCAAGTAATTCTCCTGCCTCAGCCTCCCAAGTAGCTGGGACAACAGGAGCGTGCCACCACACCCAGCCAATTTTTGTATTTTTAGTAGAGATGGGGTTTCACTATGTTGGCCTGGCTGGTTTCGAACTCCTGACCTCAGGTGATCCAACCGCCTTGGCCTCCCATGTAGCTGGGACCACAGGTGCACGATGCCATGCCCAGCTAATTTAAAAAATTTTTTGTAGAGATGGGGGTCTCTATGTTGCCCAGGCTGGTCTCGAACTCCCAGGCTCAAGTGATCCTCCCACCTTGGCCTCCAAAAGTGCTGGGACTGCAGGCATGAGCCACCGTGCCTGGCCTTTTATTATCGTTTTAAACTGCTCATTTTGGGGGAAGATTTGTTACCCAGGTAACTACTACAAAGCCTAACACTCCTCTTGGGAGGACAGGGTCCCTGCGTTACCTCAATTAGAGATATTTGGAACATTGGTAATGAATGAAGTTCCTAAAATTTGCCCAGACACTCTGAATTCAAGTGGAAGGGGATGGACAGGGCGAGAGTCTGCCTTTTTCATGAGCCCCCTGAGCGATTCTCATGTACCTCTGAGGCTGAGAATTACTGAGAAACTAATATCTTCCAGACCTGGGGAGGCTCAGAGAGTTGATGGGATGGTCCCTATTCTACACACAAGCTGAGGCAGGCCTGAGCCTAGAACCCAGCACCTGACTCCTGGGTCAATGCTCTTTCCGCCGTGTCCATTCAGGTTGCTTAGTTGAGGGACACGGGCTTTTTTTTGGTTTCTTTTATTTATATTTAAAATCTGCATATAGCAAAATGCTACACAGCCAATTGTTTGTTTGCTTAAGAGCTTGCTTTGCTTTGCCTGTGAACAATTTTGTCAGCACCACCCACAATGAGGGCCTAATGCTAAGCAGGGTAGGGCAGTGCTAGGCCATGCAGAGAGGCTGGCACTGCCACAGAACACTGTAGCAGGAAAGGGACTTTTTCTACCACTGAGATGTCTCAGCTCCAGGCATTTCCCCCAGACCAACAGAATGCAGAGTATGTAAGGCAGAGAAGATGAATGAGGATAATAAGGGAGAGTATCTTTAACCCTTGTCAAACTGTCACCCTAGTAGGTAAGAATAATATTCCCACTTTCATTTGTATAGAACTCTGTGGCTTAGACAGAATTCATGCATGATCTTATTGAATGACTTTTGTAGACTGCAAGATAGATAGGTCATTCAGTCTCATGCTACACATTTATTGAGCAGCTACTACATACCAGCTAACACTGTAGGCACAGGGGATATATAGATTTGTTTCCTTGCTTAATATTTATATATGTCTACTATGTGCCAGACTATTTTAAGCATTTTACAAATATTAACTAACTTATTCTTCCCAACAGCCCAACAATATAGATACCATTATTCTTCCCATTTAACAAGGAAATTGAAGCACAGAGAGGTTACGTAACTTTTCCAAGGCCAAACAACTAGTAAGGAGCGCTATGGGGATCTGAATCCAGGCAATCTGGCCCTAGGTTCCACCCTGTTAACCAATATAAAATGAGATACAGTTCTTGCTCTTCAAAATCTCCAGCTTTAAAAATCCTCATGGGCACAGATGAAAAAACTAAAGCTCAGAGATATCTTCTGAATTTCCCCAAGTCACATACTGCTGGGATTAAACACCAGATCTAATTCCAGGCAGTGTTAAGGAAGGTTTAGCTAGAGATGGGTGCAAGAGAGGCAACAAAGAGGGCGTTTCTAGAGTCCAGAAAGAGACAGGGTTTCTCCAAGCTCACTGGCAAGTTGGAAGCATCCCAAGAGACACCAAAGCAACTGAATAACCCGTACTCCCTGTCCAGGCCCTCATGATCTTTGACTGTCTGCTGCCCAGCTGGTATTCATGCCTCCTGATATTTTGGGGCACTGTTATTTATAGACCACGTTTCTATTTATATTTTCATTGAATTCCTACTAACCCTAGCTGATTCCCCGCCTCCCTAAACCTAGACAGGGGAGGATAAGAACTCTTTTTCACTAAGTCAGTGAGGGTCAAAGGTGAAGGTCAAAGTCTTGGCTGTGTATGCAGTCTTTCAGCAGGAGCCCTTTGCAGGGAAACATTTAGGACAAGGGGGCTTTCTCTGCCTTCCAAAGGAAATGGAGGAGTGGAATAGGGGAGTGGGAAGGGCACAAGCCTGGCCTTATACAAAGGCAGCCACGTTCTGCCAGTACAGTGGGATTTGAGGCAGGCCTACAGGACTCCTGTTCTCCTAAAATGTTTTCCCCTTTGCATGATATTCCATTATTAGGCGTTTATCCCTTTGGTCTTAATAGCTATTAGATCACTAAATGTTGGGACTATGAGAAAACCTAGACAGCATCAAGTCCAGTCCTTGTATTTCACAGATGATGGAACTCAGGCTCAGAGAAGGGCTGTGACCTATCCTTATGGGGGATCCTGAACTAATAAATACAAATCTATTACAATGCACAGAAGAACAACCTAATGTTGGATAAACTGCTGTCAGGCACAGCAAAAGAAACGGGACAGCAAAGCAGACCCCAGGCCCAGAGTTCCTCCCTTGCCAAGTTTTAGGAATGAATAAGTAAAACCCTGAGACTTTTCCTAAGGTTCTATCTGGTGCCTCAAAGGAAAACTTCTCAGTTTTAGCGTCACATAGAAAGATAACAGTAAAGTCGGACATCTTTCTTCCTTGTTTTCAGTACTCTGTTGAATCATGGTTTAGGAAATAATATCTGTGATGATTATCATTACATAGTTACTTCATAGGTTTGAGTTTCCAAAGCCAGCTTTCCAGAATTCAGTTATTTCCTTCTGGACACTATGCCTGCAATTCCAGCATCTGCCACTAGGTGGCTGGTAGCAGTTGATAGATCAAGTGAAAGGTGACTGAGAAAATAATGTAATCTAGCTAAAACTTTTACCGTAAGAATGTGATACGTTATTAAAAGGACAACATTGATCAACCTCTTTTTTTTTGTTTGTTTTTTGAGACAGAGTCTTACTCTGTTGCCCAGGCTGGAGTGCAGTGGCTCGATCTTGGCTGCAAGCTCTGTCTCCCGGGTTCATGCCATTCTCCTGCCTCAGCCCCTCGAGTAGCTGGTACTACAGGTGCCTGCCAGCACGCCTGGCTAATTTTTTTTTGTATTTTTAGTAGAGATGGGGTTTCACCATATTAGCCAGGATGGTCTCGATCTCCTGACCTCGTGATCCACCTGCCTCGGCCTTCCAAAGTGCGGGATTGCAGGCTTGAGCCACCACGCCCGGCCAGATCAACCTCATATATATATATATATACGAGATAATACTTGAAACAAGGTTTAAAGATATGCAAACACCCTGGTGCAGGCAACATACTCACCATTTTATACCAAATCTTAACTGTTAATCTCCAGACAGTACATCTTTTGTCCATCCCACTCTGTGGCAAGGACATAAAGAATAGTGGTCAAAGGCCGGGTGCAGTGACTCACGCCTGTAATCCCCATACTCTGTAATCCCAGCACTCTGGGAGGCCGAGGTGGACAGATTGCTTGAGGTCAAGAGTTTGAGACCAGCCTGGCCAATATGGTGAAACCCTGTCTCTACCAAAAAAAAAAGAAAAAAAAATTATCCAGGCATAGTGTTGGGTGCCTGTAATCCCAACTACTTGAGAGGCTGAGGCAGGAGAATTGCTTGAACCCAGGAGGCACAGGTTGCAGTGCATCGAGATTGTCCTACTGCACTCCAGCCTGGGCGACTGAGCGAGACCCATCTCAAAAAAAAAAAATAGTTATCAAGAGCTTGGACTTGGAAGTGGAGGGAACTGGGTTTGAATCCCAGTTCTGCCTCTTAGTAGCTGAGTGGCCTTGGGTAAGTCATGCACCCCTTCTAGCCTGTGAGTTTTCAAGTGCCAAGTAGAGTTGTCATTAAATGAGATAACATAAGCACATGAATCCTTTGCACAGTATCTGGCAGAAGTATATGCTTAATAAATAGTAGCCATAATCCTTAAGCAGACATTCTCTCTCATTTATGATAGTTTAATTTGTTAAAGTTCCAGGCCTCACACAAAGTTCCTAGAAAGCTGTTTGCAACTTTTTCCCTACAGCCAATTCAATGAATTGTTTATCTCTGGACCACTGGGCTCGTATTGTGAACAGCTGCTCTATCCTCTGTCTTTCACCAGCAAGTTTTTCTGGTAAGCAAGACCACATAGGTCTTACTTAAGCCATCTTCACCAACTATCAACTATTAAACTGGTTAATTTGTCTTTCAGATCAGAAACAAGAGGCCAAGAGTAAAAAATGTGCCAATCAGAGAAGAATTACCTGGCCACCAAATGACCAGTCACTCACTCAGCTTAACTCTCCTCCCTGGCTCCTTTTGAAGCTTAAGTCTGCAATGGTTATTTTATATAGAAGAGCAAAATATGCTCCTTTCAAATTTCACTTTTTTTTTCTTTTTTGAAATTAAAACAAATTTTGTTTAGAGACAGGGTTGCACTCTGTCACCCAGGATGGAGTACAGTGGCATGATCATAGCTTGCTGCAACCTCGAACTCCTGGGCTCCAGTGATCCTCTCACCTCAGTAGCTGGGACTACAGGAGTGTGCGGCCATGCCTGGCTTCACTTTATTCTGTTGACTTAACTTTTTCCAGAGACTCCTTACAAGAGCCTGTTTTCCCTCCTAATAGTACGACATCACTCTGGACATAGGCTTTAGATGTTCTCATGCCACACTATCTTCAAAACCACAGAGAGTTCATGAGCCAGTCTTGCATCTCCAATCAGGGAACTTCTGAAATAAAAACCTGAGCAATCTCCTTGGCCCAAAACTTCACCCCATCTTGGAAGGGAGGGGAGAGAGAATGTTCTGATCTATATCTGATGAGGGCGTGTGGTTGGGGCCTCAGCATCCTCCTGGTTGGGCTAGTGATGGGGAGAGAGGACTGTTACACTCCCTCCCACAGAATATCAGAAACAGGCGGGCAGCTCAGGTGTATGTAAGGATGTGAAGCCAAGAAACCAGCCCTCACCAAGTTACCTCTGTAAATCCTCGTCTCCCCATGCACCTCTACTTTGAGTCAGAAATGGATTCATTGCAGGCTCAGTTGTTTGCATTACGTGAATGAACTGAACGTAACCAAGCACCAAGAGAGCCCTCAAAACACGGCAGACCTCCCGTAGAAGGGCTCTGATGGACCTTAAAACATTGCTTCTCCAACTTTACGGTGCATACAAATCACCTGTGCACGTTAAAATGCAGACGGTGACTTACAGGTCTTGGGGGAGACCAAGTGTCTGCATTTCCAACAAGCTCCCAGATGATGCCCACGCTGCTGATCTGAGGACCACATTTCAAACAGCAATCCTTAAAACACACAAGGTTGTGGGACCGCACCCCTGAGAAGAGACCTCACTCTTGGAAGGGATTCTAGGAGGCTGCATTCAAACCATCCCAGAGACAGCTCACAATTTTGTTAGGGACCTGATACTAAAAATCACCAAATAACAATCGTGTGCTGAGGGCTTACTTCGTGCTTTTCAGATGACATTTCATTTGATGCTCTCAATAACCCTGGGAGGGATTTCAGAGATGGGGATTGTGATGGAAGTTCAGAATTAAACTGATTAAAACTGGCCCAGAGTCACATAACTAGGAAGAGGCTGAGTTGGGATTTCTTTTAATTTTTATTTTTTGAAACAGGGTCTCACTATGTTGCCCAGGCTGGTCTCGAACTCTTCAGCTCGAGCAATCCTCCTGCCTTGGCCTCCTGAGTAGCTGGGACTACAGGTGTGAGACAGCGTACCGAGCCTGCTGAGTTGGGATTTGAACCCTAGGTTTGTCTGGCTCTAAGTCCTCCAGAGTGGAAGTACAACAGTTACCCATCTCAGCCATGGAAAACAGCAGTTTTGGTTCAGGCAAGTAGTACCAAGTAGAAAACCCACGTATGAACCCAGATGTGCAGGAGCCCAAAGCCAGTGCTCAAAACCCACCCCCTGCCCCCTAAGAAGTTCTTCCTGTCCCTGGAAGTTCTCTCTGAGATCCACCCAAATGTGTCCTCCACTAAGGCAAAATCTGGCTTCTCCTGTTTGGGCCTGAGGAGAAACAGAAACCTAGCCCCTTTCCTTCACATGAGCTTCGATCTTGACAGTTGAAGTCTGTAGGGGTGTCGCCAGGCCACCCTGTCCCTGACAGGTAGAGAAAGGCGAGGCTGCCAGCCAACCCCCACCCTCCACATTTGCCTCCTCCCTTCCCTTCTGAAGGTATGTTCAGATGAACAGGCCCCATCTTCAGGCCATGCCAGTTCCCTGGGGCCGACTGTGGTCTGGAGGCCAGGCAGCCTGGCATCCTGGGGCCTCCTCAGTGGACATCAGTCCCGGGAACTGTGGAGGTGAAGGGGGAGGAGATATTTTCAGGGCCCAGAACGATGGGACTGCCGGGTGCCAGGCAGCTCTAGATGAATGATACATCAGTTCACACAGGTGATGCCTAGAGCCAGCTCAGTCCCGGCCAGGGAAGAGCTCTGGCTTGGGGCTTTGTCTCTGGGCCTGGGTCCAGTTGGGGTGACCCTGGAGGGCAGTGTGGGGGATTAGGCCAGGGACACTGTGGGGATTTATCTCCTCCAGTGCCCCTCACCTCCTAAGAAGTTATGGGGCGGGGGGGCGGAGTTCCCTCTCAATGCGCCTCAGTGTTCCCCTCCACTACCACCCTCTGCTGCCCCTCCCGACCCCCCAGTGAAACCTGGACCCGGAAACCAGAGTGCCCAGTGCCCAGAGGCTCCTGCGGAGGGAGGCTGCCCACCACAAAGCACCTTTCATATGCTCCAAAGGCCTCAGCCACCTCAGGGAGGAGGGAGGAAGTCCTTTCCCTTCACCCCCACAGATGCAGCCCACAGGCAGGAGTGGGGAGTGGTGGTGCTGTGAAAAGCTCCTTCTGCCATCTTGGCCAGGGCTGCCCAGGCAGAGCTGCGGGCAGTCATTCTCGACCCCACCCCACCACCCCCAATCCATCAGCATGGCCTCTTGGCTGTTCTTCTAAGACAGACCTGTCTACTTCCCTCCACCCAGGGTACTGCCTAGGCCGAGTCACCTTTGCCCTCTCACCTGTCTCTGCAGGACCCCAGCTGGTCTCCTCTGCTCCATGCAAGCTCCCAGCAGCCCCTTCTCCAGACTCCACACAGGGCTTTGAGGCCTAGCACCTTCTTCTGTCTCCAGCCTCAGCTGCCCACTTGCCCTCTCACCTCTATCAAGCCTGGTCTCAGTAACCGTCCAGTCAGCCATCTACGCTGGAGTATGAGTTGGCTGGAAGCACCATCCCTGGGGACACCAGGGTATAACTGTGCTCTCTCAGCATGGAGGGAAAGGATCCGATCTTGTAAAAGGACATTTAGGCATCAGGTAAGGAAAGGATGTATTTCCAGGGGGAGGGATTAGAGGGGAAAGGACAGGAGTGTCACTGAGCCCTGAAATCATGCCTGTCACTTTCTGGTGACTTTGCCAACAAGCAAGGTGATTCCTGATTGCTCAAATTTAACTTCTTCAATTTTGTGCCGTGGTGATTAGCATGGGGTGAACTAGAATCCAGGACTCTGGAGACCCAGGCCCGGGTGCATTTTCCACACCTTAGATGACACAGACCGAATGAGACCATGAAAAGAAACAGGCTTTTCTGACCAGATCAGAAAGTTCCTGGGGAAGATACCTAGGATACAATCCATTCAGGATGGAGGGTTTGGGGTAGGAGCTGATTCCCTTCTAAAATGATTGGGAAGGCACACAGCAAGTTGTAATAAGGTGGCCAGGCTCTTTTCCTGGCCTTGAAATGTGGGGATGTCATGAGGGAAGGGCTTGGGAGACCGATCCACATTTCAAAAGTAAAAAAGGCCTTTGCATGGCTGACCCCTGCAAAGCTTGTTACTCCCCGCAAGACCTGGAGGGTCTGCAGCTGAGAGTCTGGAAGGTAGTGACAGTGACACTGCCACGTGATCAGAGGTCAGGTCTCCACCTTTCATTCCAGATCAGCCATCTGGGTCATCTGCTCTTTAGAAACAAGTTCCGGCCGGGCACGGTGGCTCAAGCCTGTAATCCCAGCACTTTGGGAGGCCGAGACCGGCGGATCACGAGGTCAGGAGATCGAGACCATCCTGGCTAATACGGTGAAACCCCGTCTCTACTGAAAAATACAAAAAACTAGCCAGGCGAGGCGGCGGGCGCCTGTAGTCCCAGCTACTCGGGAGGCTGAGGCAGGAGAATGGTGTAAACCCAGGAGGCAGAGCTTGCAGTGAGCTGAGATCCGGCCACTGTACTCCAGCCTGGGTGACAGAGCAAGACTCCATCTCAAAAAAAAAAAAAAAAAAAAAGAAACAAGTTCCTTGCTACTTTGCAAGTTACCACAGGCCAGGAAAGAACTGCAGGAAGTGAGGCTGTGTCTGGGCTGTGGCCTGGGCTGTGGTGGGAAGAGCTGACTCAGCAAAGAATGGGGAGGGCAACCAGAGGGCAGAGCAAAGGAAATCCCACAGCTGTATCCTGCGGCAAAGCCACCACGAGCACAGACAGGTTTGCGGCACCAGTCCTCTCCCGTTGCACCCCACATAGCACTTTCTGTGCATTAACTGCTTGCAACATCACCCCAAACCATGATCAACCCATTTGACAGATGAGGCAACAGAGCCTGGAGTCCATATGACTGGGCCACATGGCACAGCTCACAAACACACAGGTGGAGCTACTCTGGAGTGTCTTGGCTCCACAAGTCCTGTCTGCCTAGCTCTCTCTGGGTGACTCAGCACTTCTCACTGTTCGAAACACTTCTTACTGTTCTTCAAACATACACCAGTGGTCCCACGAAGGTTATTGCTCTTGCTGTCCCCCAAGCCTGGCACCCCTGGGCCTTGATGATCCCAACCTACTCAGTGGAGATGTCACCTCTGCAAAGGAGCCCTTCGTGATCACTTAATCTCAGATCTTCAGCTGTAGCACCTGCCACATGACCTGGTTATTCTTACTTCTGGCACTCATCACTCTTGGAAATTGCTCTTCTTTCTAACTCCCACTCTGGAAGGCAAACTTCCTGAGAACCACAACTGGGCCTACTTTGTTCTCAGTCATATCACCAGTGGCCACAGCTGGCACACAGTATGTGTTCAATAAATATCTGATAGAAAGGAATGAATGTAGCTATTCCACGCTGTGTTCAGAATCATCTGCTGACAGCAGGCCCTGAGAACTGCCCGTCCAGATTACAGAGTGGGAGACTGATTTTTGGGGATGGGAAGCAGTAATTACAGCAAGAGAAGACAAAGTACCTCCAGTGGAGGTTGGAGGAAAACTGCGTTTAAGATGGCATATGGTGCCTCTCAGGCCTATAATCTTGTTGACCTTTTCTAAACCCCAGAATTACCAACGGACCTTTTCTCTCTCCATCACATAGTTTGTCTTTTACTGACATCCCAGGTCACCTAGGGGCCCAGAAACTTCTCAACCTCCCTCCCTTGGGGGTTGCAGTCTGGTGAAATCTCTGAGCCACGACCTCCGTCATAGCATCTGGGGCCCTTCAGGAAGGGCTTTCTCCGCTGGCGCCTGGTGGAGACACACACAGACACCTACAGCCCAGGGAGGGGGCCCAGGACCAGCTCTAGCTAAAGACATCCCTTCCCCCTGCTTCCTTCTATGCTGGAACAAATACCGGATCTGCTGCACAGGGCTCTGGGGCTGGGAGAGGAAGGCCCTGGAGAACATGCTTGCAATTCACGCAGCACCCTCTGCACTGTAGCGCCAAACTGCCTCTTCATTACGGGGCCATTACATAAACTGGCGAGTCAGTACAAAAGAACCAAGCATGTCTGCCATCTAAAAATATACCTCTAAGCTCGTAAGGTCACAAGGCTGTCTGCAGGCTGGCAGCGCCTGCCTTGATTATGGTTATAGATTCACTTTTCTCCCTAAGCAATCTCACTTCTCCATGACTCATCAACCTGGGGATATGGATAGTGATGCATGGGTCTAACTCAGCTATTAGGATGAAGGACTTTCTGGAAGCCCAGAGGCCCAGTGCCAGCCAGCACAGAGAAACAGACGGCTTGCTAGTGGGAGAGGACCTCGCACAGCCTCTGTAGAGGGAGTGTAGCTCTTTTTGCTCCACTGCCTGGCTTCTGAAGTCCCTCAGTCCCTGGCTGCAGTTGTTTGCTTTTTACATCAGCAGCTACACACTCTACTTCATGTCGTAATGACCATTTCCTCTCAGGGAGTCTCCTCAGGCCAGCAAACTCGGGATACACAGGAAATCTACTCCAATCCCAGGATGGGAAACAGGAGATGGATTTTCCACAATCATCTTCTAAAACAAGGCAGAAAATTCCAAGTAAACAGTAGGCTGCCCTGAGAGGCTGATGACCCCACCACGCTTGGCCCAATGTCCTAAGGAACTTGATTTCTGCCCACCTCTCCAAAAAGCAAGAGACTTCAGAAAGCTAAGGCATACTTCTGAGTCAATTCTCCCTGGGCCTCCTGTTGTTGCACATGTCTTGTAAACAAGGCACTAACTGCTTTTTGTTTTGGATGATCTTTTCAAAGGTGCTTGCATAGCAAACAGCCTTAGAAGACAGAGGTAGTGCCTTGCTCTGGGGCATACGGCAGGTTTGCATATAGCCTTGGACTAAGGATAGTGTCTATCTTCGGAGCAAAAGGGCAGGTTTGTTTACCATCCATTATTAAAAGATGTGGGCTCCCCTCCTATAAAGTAACTCACTCACTGCATATGCAGGCATTCATCTGAGCCCGTCTTGTCAAACCTATGGAACTTGGAGGAACAGGAGAAGTCCCAAAGTATAAAAACATATGTAAATCAGGCCAGGTGCAGTGGCTCACACCTGTAATCCCAACACTTTGGGAAGCCAAGACAGGTGGATCACTTAAGTCCAGGAGTTCGAGGCCAGCCTAAGCAACATGATAAAACCCCATCTCTACAAAAAAATACAAAGATTAGCCAGGCATGGTGGCATGCAGCTGTAGTCTCAGCTACTTGGGAGGCTGAGGCAGGAGGACAGATTGAGCCTCTGAGGTGGAGGCTGCAGTGAGCTGTGACTGTACTACTGTACTCCAGCCTGGGCAACAGAGCGAGACCCTATCTCAAAATATATATATATTTAAAAATATATACATGTATATAAAATATTAAAAATATACAAAACAATATATGTATATAAAATAAATATATATATGTAACGAGGAAAAGATGAATACTTTTTTTTTTAATCAAAAGAGAGCTGAAGTAAAAATATGTTTTCTATTTGTTTGTTTTAGAGACAGGGTCTTGCTATGTTGCCCAGGGTGGTCTCTAACTTATTCTCAACTGATCCTCCCGTTTCAGCCTATTGAGTTGCTGGGAATACAGGCATGAGCCACCATGCCCAGCCAAGAATACTTAAAAGGATATTTTCTTTAAAAAGTTCCTTGCTTTGCAACAGGATTTATTATATGCCTCTTTTGAATAGAATAACACTTTGGACACCTAAAAGATCATGTGATTTGTTCCAAAGAGCTGAATTTGCACAGGTTTCTGGAATATGCCTTTTTGTTGAGGATGGGAATGCTGAGAGGTCGGGCCTAGGAGTGGAGTTTCTCTGGGACTATTATCAAACCACTGCCTCCTTTCTAAAGACCAGCTGGCATGCTTGTTTAACAGCACTCTCCACCTCCATAAAATAAAAATCAATTACTCAGGTCTGTGGTCTAGTTAGTTGAGTTATGCCAATATTAATTTCCTGGTTTTGATAACGTACTGCGGTTACATCAGATGTTACCATTGGGGGGAAGTGATGTGATGATGGAAAGTGATTTGACCTCTCCTTAAAATGGGAATAATGCCAGCTACCCTGCAGTACAGTGGTGGAATTGGAGGGTGGGAATGTAGAGTGCCTAGTATTTTTGCAACCTCTTGTGAGTCTCTAATTATTTCAAAATAAAAAGTTTAAGAAAATGCTGTGTTAGGAAACCGAATAGCCAAACTTGTTAGATCATAATTAAAGGAAGATAGCGCTCTGAAAGCCTTGGGACTATCTTATTTGTGATCATTAAAATAATAATAAATTAAATGGTTTAATTGCAAGAAAAATACCAATTACTCTGTGCTGGTGAGTAATTACCTCGGCCACTCAATGGAATGAGAGAGCCCTTACAGGTCCCCTGAGTCCCTGTGAGGTTCCAGCCCCCTGCTGCCCACACAGGGCACTCCTGAAACATGAGGTAGCAATGACAGCCTGAGGGAGGGACTGGACTGGCCGGTGCTCTGTCTCAGGCAGAACCTCTCAGATCCCTAACCTGGGAGGTGTGCAGGCAAGAAGAGAGGGACAAAGACAGAGTCTAGTTGAGGCTGTTGTGGCAATTTCTTCTTTCCCAAGGAAAGACATATGGCCCCATAGGAAGAATCGCGGCTCTGCCGGGTGGAGAGTGATTTGACTTCTCTCTAAAATGGGGATAAAGCCACCTGCAGTGAGACTGGAGGGAAGGTATGCAGAGTGGCTAGGATAATGCTAGGCACACACTAGGAGCAATCAATCAATACGTCTTTTTTTTTTTTTTTTTTTTTGAGACAGTCTTGCTCTGTCACCCAGGCTGTAGTGCAGTGGCACAATCTTGGCTCACTGTAACCTCTGCCTCCCAGGTTCAAGCAATTCTCCCACCTCAGTTTCCCAAGTAGCTGGGACTACAGGCGTGTGCCACTATGCCTGGCTAACTTTTGGGTTGTATTTTCAGCAGAGATGGGGGTTTCACCATGTTGTCCGGGCTGGTCTGGAACTCCTGGCCTCAAGTGATCCACCCATCTCAGCCTCCCAAAGTGCTGGGACTGCAGGTGTGAGCCACTGCGCCCAACAAGTCTTAACAAAGTACCCCCCATCCAGTCTCATGATAGAAACATGACGGAAGCAGATAAGGGCCTTGTCTCAAAGGAAGGCTGCAAAAGCCAGCAAAAGAGACGGGTGTGTCTCCCCAGTCTCACATAATATGGGGTTTGCAGGCATAGGCCTGGAGGAGCTCCCTTCCCTTCTCTCTACCCCTTGCCTCCACCACCACTCTTCAGGGTGTCTGGGCTCTGGAGTAACTCTCTGCCCCTTTCTGCCCATGAAACGTCTGGGTTTTCTTTCCCAGGATGCCTTGCTGGAGAACTGCCAGTCCTACATGGGTCCATAGCTTCTCCTTGCCCTCCCAAGGCTCCACAGACTTCATAAAGGCTGGTGGTCCCAGGCACAGTGGATTTTCACTTCCAGGGTCTAGAAAGTAGGTTCTAGCCCTGGTGAAACAATTCGGGGGCTCTCTTACGGGCAGTTCCCCTACAAAATTTTCTATAGGATTTGATGGATATGCCAATGTCAGCCCCCTGGGCCAGCAGTGTACTGGCTCCCCACTCTACCATCTTGTTGGCCCTACTCACAGACCCCCAATCCTTACCCCCAACCACAGCACCACTGCACGACACTCCATCTGTTCCCCAAGAGCCAATGGGCACTGTCTGGGTCAGCTTCTCCAGGGATAGAGCTTCTGCCTTTGACCACAGGAGCCCCAGGCACTCCCCACTTTTCAAATCTACAGGCTGACCCTGAACTCTGACCATTACACCACCCAGACATATCACAAGCCTGTGTCCTAGGTCCCAAGACTTATAGCCCATTTGTGAGATTTTCTGCCAGGATTCGACTGGTATCAATGGGCAAGCATGTAACCAAACCATGGGTTCCTTTCTTCTCTAATTCCACTGCTTTCTCTGTCAGCTCCACCAGTCAGTCGAATTTCTATGAGCCCTCAGCCATCAGCCTGCAGCCACATGGGCCAAAGCAAATCAGCTGGCCTAACACTCTAAGCATATCCCCCAGACTCCACACTTGGGCAGCAGAAATGCTTATCACATCCCAGCATCTCTGGAGCTAAAATTGAGACCCTTCTGGAAATAATGGGTGCCTTCTGCTTCCACCCCTTGGGATTTCCTTGCTCTGAAATTTCAGGTGAGGCAAAGGGCTGGCAAGGCTATTCCCAAGGCTGGCTGCTAACCCTCCCTGGGGTTGAAAGACTGTTAAGTTCTCTGGGGTTCTGCTGAGTCACTGCTGCTGGGGGTGAGCCTGGGGGAATCAGCAGGTAGCTTCAGACACCCTCCCTAGAGGCAGGGAAGCAGAAGCAGAGCCTTGAGCTGGTGTTAGCGTGTATAGCAGATACTGCCCCAAGCCCCTGTACCAGCTGAGGCTCCTCCCCTCAGTGTTGTGAGTGTGGGCTGCTGCTAGGGGCTCCCAGTTGCCCCCTTCTTCAGATGCATGCCCCCGGCCATCAGAGCCATCATGCCCATGCTCTACACCCTTTGGAGGAGGAGGCAGCCCACAGACAACGGGTGACTGATTGGGGGGGGTGGCTATAAAAGCTGTCCCCTAAGATGGAACAGTTCTGTGGTGCCATTCACCCACCAGAGCTCCCCGTGGGATCAGGCGGAGGTTGGGCTTAGCTGAACACACATCTCTGCCTCACTTCCTCCTCTGCCCCATCCTGTTTCCTTCCCTGCCACAGGAAGTTCACGTGACAGCATACCCTCAAAAGCCACATGCATGCGAATCCTCATCTCAGGCTCTGCATTTGAGGAACTTGACCTAAGATAGGCAATGTTCATCACTGCCCTTCTCTGACACCCTCTCCTCCTGTGCATTTATTTCAAAATAAAAAGTTTAAGAAAATGCTGTGTTAGGAAACTAAATAGCCAAACTTGTTAGATCATAATTAAAGGAAGATAGCGCTCTGAAAGCCTTGGGACTATCTTATTTGTGATCATTAAAATAATAATAAATTAAATGGTTTAATTACAAGAAAAATATCAATTACTCTGTGCTGGTGAGTAATTACCTTGGCCACTCAATGGAATGAGAGAGCCCTTACGGGTTCTCTCACCCAGGGCAGTGGGGGTGGATGGGGAATCCTCACACCCACTCAGCTTGCCCTGGCCAGGTTCTGATTGTGTTGGGTTATTTTTCCTCCATCTTTCTCCTTCATGTCCGAGCTAAGGAGTGAGCAGAGCATAACAGGGTTAAGGCAGTTTCTAGTGAGCAGGAGGAAGGCCAGGGACAGGGCTTGGGAACCCCAGGGTAGGATTCCAAATGGCCAGCAATGTGTATTTTGAAGTCCTGGAGAACGAGTGAGCTGAAGAGAAGGGTCTAAGAGGGAACCCTGCTGGAGGAAGGCAAGAAAAGAAGCCAAGCCAGGAAAAAGAAGGGCACAGGGTGGGGGCAAGTCAACCTCATTCCTCCTGACAATATCACCCGCTATGCACGGTCACATTTGCACAGGAGCTGGAAGGTGTCCCCATGCTTGACTTTTCCCAGTAGGTGGTGGTGTGGGGGCAGGTGACTTTCTTGATTAACAGTTGCCATTTATTATTTACTGTAAGACAGACATTGTGCAAAGTGTTTTGCGTAAATTCTTTTAATCCTCACTGCAATCCTGCAAGTAGAAACTGAAGTTCAGAGAGGTACTCAGTCCCGTGGCAGCTGCTGTGTTCTTGGTTCCTGGGCAGCGGATATGAAAGGGAGCCTGGCCTAGGAGTCAGGAATGACAGCTCTGGTGTGCGCTGTACTTCCTGGCTGTGTAGGCTTGTGCAAGTCTATTAGCCTCCCTTGGCCTCAGCTTCCTAGTCAGTAAAATGGGGATGATCACCTTGTTGGGAGGATCAAATCAGATTATATATGTAAATGTGTGGTGTAAAATGCTAGGCATGCATGGAACATTAGTAATTATGAGGACTAACATTTATTTGGCCCCCACTAGGAGCTGCCATAGTTCTAAGCACCTGAGATACACTCATTTATTTTATCCTTGAAACAGCCCCACGAAGTACATTCTATCATCATCCCCATTTTCCAGATGAGGAAACTGAAGCACAGAGAAGTTCATGCAACCAGTAACCAGCAGAGCCAGGGTTTCCAGGGTGAACCCGGGCAGTCTGACTCCCGAGACAAGGGGCTAAGGTAGCCGCAGTACACAAGCCCTTGCCCTGCGTTCCACCCTCCAAGCCTATCCATCCTGTGGGGGCCAGCTCCAGGCCCCCCTTGTTCAGGAGGTCTCTGCTGACTTCCTCAGCTCACAATGAGGTCGCTGTTCTCTGAGCTACCTCTCCAGTCACCCTCAAATTGCACAGTGGTAGAGTCACATCCTGCCTTAAATGGTCCTGGGATGATGGAGCAGATCTTCTCTCCCACTAGCCTGAGGGTTCCATAGATGAAGAAAACAAATCAGATCTCCCTTTAATTCACTAGCCCCATGAGCTCTGACAGGCTGAGCCCCGGTAAACAGCCACTGATGGAATGGTACTGGGGTGAACTTTCTCTGGAGTGCTAGCTGAGGAAGAAGTGGGAGAAGCCCATTCTTCTGGAGCAAATTGGTGACCTTCATGCCCCAAGGCCAGGCTACCACGCTGTGGCCTCAGGTTGCCTCTAGGACGCTTGTGCCCACAGCGTCCCAGCTGGGCTACCAGACCCTGGCACTGAGCTTCCAGACTGTACTGGAGCACCATCTAAGGTTGTCACCAACCTGGATGCTGGACATTCCATTCAAGACCCAGTGCAAAGCCACACAAGGTACGCAAGTCACCCCATATGAACTCCTAGGCCAGGGATGGAGAAGCAATCCTGTGCCTCCGTGGAGGGAGGCCAGGGGCTGACTAGTTCCAGTCTTGGGTGGACACCCTCACTGACTAGTTCCAGTCTTGGGTGGACATCCTCACTGACAAGTTCCAGTCTTGCCCAAACTGTGGGATTTAGAAGTTCTTCCTTGTAACTAAACTAATTATCTCCAGCTATAGCATAGGACTCCAAGGACAGGAGGTCATAGGGACTCACATCTTTCGCTGCTTTTGAGGATGGAGGAATGCAGGAGAAATGCCTTTCAGAGAGGAGTCACTCTCTGAGGGAGGTGCCCCTACATTTGTTTTCAAGTCAGCAAGTAGGCACTGGCTGTGGGCTGGCAGTGTGCCAGGGGTTAGCAAGATGCAGGCCCTGCTTCTTGCCAAGGTCTGACTGATCACTGTGGTCCCGACCTGTGCAGGTCCAGGGCCAGCCTGAGCCCGGGGGGAAGCCCACTGTGAACGGAGCTCTTCTGGCAAACGGTAGGGGTTCTGGAAAGCCAGCGGACAGCATCGCTCACCTGGCACAGGGCAGAACCAGACATGGACCAGGAGGCCCGAGTTTATGCCTCAGCTCTGCCACTTTTACAGACAGTTCTTTAGCCTGTCTGAACCCCAACATCTTCACCCATTAGGGGAGATTATACTACACACCTCGGTATGGAGATGTGCATATGATAACAAATAAAAAAGCACTCCATGGCTATAAATCTCTATACACACTTAAGACATCATCAAAATAACAGGTTCCGATACACCTGAGAAGTTTTTCTGTAAATTACATAATGTAATTGATTGCCTTAAACACACTCCAGAATGGTGTAAGCCGCCTCTTCCATATAAGGTGACATGAGGACTGGAGGAGATCAGATCAGGGAGCGTGCTCAATTTAAGGTTATCCATGATTAGAATGGGAGTCAGTACAAACAGCTCAGCCTGCAGCTCTTCATCCGTTCACAGGAGAACTTGGTCTCTCTGTGCTTTTTATGAAAAGGAAACCAAAGTCCAGGAGCCTGAGAAACTCCTCAGAAGCTACAGGCCAGGAGCCAGCAGAGATGGTCTTGCAATGGTGGGAGAAGCCACTTGGAGGACAGTGGCCTTCACAGTCTGGAGCTTCCAAATCCCCTGGGGGAATTGTTCATATGCAGATTCCCAGGCATGCCTCCCCCAGAATTTGCCACTTAGTAGCCTCTTCTCAGCCTAAGGGAAGGACCGGTCCTTTCCCGGTATCCTTATCCCTGAGTGGAGCCACCCAATGCTTACCTGGGAGGAAGGGGATGATCCTTTGCTTGGGGTCCTTCTGGCCACCTTCAATGGGAAACTTATCCAAAAGCTGCATCTGAGAAGCCAGACAGACAGAGGGACAGGATTCAGAAGACCAGAACATTCCTCATTAACCCTTCCCCACTCCACTCCACTTCTCCAGGGCCCCAGTGTCCTCATACAGATGAGTGATGCCTGAGATCCCTCATTTCACAGATGATTAACAAACCACATGGGGCATGAGAGGGAGGAGGCCAAAGCTCTCTCTGCATTGAAGAGGGCATCTGATCAATCTCAGCGAGCGGGTAGGAGTGCAGGGGAAGGTGTCAGGAGATGACCCCAAGCAAGGCTGGGGTAGGGACTAGAGGCTTTCAGGCCAGGCTGCCTGTAGGGTTTCCAGAGGCTCCTTTGGGCCTGGTTTCTTTCATACTTCGTCTGTGGGGTGAATCCTTCAGCCACTGGCCATCCCAAACCCTCTTGGGCCAGGATGGGGGACGGCCCCATCTGATACTTTAGACAGACCACCCACCTTCCAGAACCATGCTGTGGAAACAGACCCAGCTGTTATTTTAATTGCAAAACCAAATCCATCCCATTGCCCCCGCTGCCGGAAGACCACTCCTCCACTTCCTACCTTCCCACCCTGAGATCGCTGCTGTTTTTCCAGGGACAGACCCACTGGAAGAGTTTCCATGATTCTGGAGGAAAAACTGTTTTTTCTTTGCTATTCTGGGCTAAAATTCTTTGTAAACTGGAAAAACACACAGAAGACAGGATGGATGAGGCCAGGGTCCCTTTGTGTGTGGCTGATCCCCTTTCTGAGGCGTAGGCAGGAGGGGAGTCATGATCTAGTCCTGCTGCCCAGCTGTGTGACCTCAGGCAAGGAAAGGAGCCTCTCAAGGTTAGGCCTCAGGCCCCTCCTTGGTAGAATGAGAAGGATCAGTCACATGATCTTTGAAGTCCAATCAGTCCTTCAAATATATATTGAGCATTCACTTTACAGCACTGGGCACTAAGGAAAGGGCAGTAAAGAAAATAGACAAAGTTCCTGCCCTCAGGGAGTTTACACTCTAGTGGAGGGAGACAAACAGCAAACAAATAAATATGTCATGTGCCAGGGAAGATCAGATCAGTGCTGCGGAGGAAAATCGAGTAGGATACAGCACTGGAACAGAGCAGGAGTTGTCATTTTATATAGGGTGGCAAGGAAGGCCTGACCCCAGCTAGCAATTCTGCAGAGACCTGCAGGGGGCGAGGAAGCAAGCTACACTGGAGAGGGAGAACCTTTCAGGCAGGGAAGCAGGACGTGCAAAAAGAGCCTGGCAAGGCCAATGTGGCCGGAGTGGTGTTAGCCAGGAGCAGAGGGACAGGCAATGAGATCTGAGAGGCAGGATGGGCCAGAGCACAGAGGGTCTGGTGAGGCTGCGGTGAAGACTCAGGGCTTATCGTGATGGAAGAGGAAGTCCTGGAGGGTTCTGTGCAGAGGCAGATGATCTGCTTCACACTTAGAAAAGACAGCTTTAGCTATGGCGTAGGGAATGGACCACAGGGTGGAAGCAGGGAGACCAGTTAGGATCCTACTGAAGGCGACTTGGACCAAGGTGTTAGCGTTGGAGGTGGTGAAAAGCGGTTTGTCTTTGCCTGTTTAGTGTTGCTATAAAGAAAGACCCAAGGCTGGGTAATTTATCAAGAAAAGAAGCTTATTTAGCTTGGCTCACAATCTACTGGGCATCTGGTGAAGCCTCAGGCTGCTTCCACTCACGGCATGGAAGGGGAGGGGGCATGTGCAGAGATCACAGAGCGAGACAGGAAGCAGAGGGCAAGGGGGAGGTGCCAGGCTCTTTTAAACAACCGGCTCTCATGGGACTCATTCATTACCATGAGAACAGGACCAACTATTCATGAAGGATCAGCCCCCCTGCGACCCCAACACCTCTCATTAGGCCCACCTCCAACACTAGGTATCAAATTTCAACATGAGACTTGGGGGGAACAAAGCTAGGCTAGATTGTGTGTGTGTGTGTGTGTGTGTGCATTTATTTCCATCCATCCATCCGTTCGTCCACCCATCCAGCTCTAACACACAATTTTAGGATTGTCTCTTGCATAATCATTACCCAATATACCCAGGTTATTTAGATCCCACATAAGGAAGGGCAGGTCACTGGTGATTCCATTCAAAACAAGACAAAGACTGCAGCATGATTAACTTTCACTTCCCTGAATACAGATGGATATTTAACAAAAGCTGGCTCATGAATTTTTCTTTTCTTTTTTTTTTTGAGACAGAGTCTTGCTCTGTCACCCAGGCTGGAGTGCAGTGGCACGATCTCAGCTCACTGCAACCTCCGCCTCTCGGGATCAAGTGATTCTCATAGCTGAGATTACAGGCGTGTGCCACCACGCCTGGCTAACATTTGTATTTTTAGTAGAGATGGGGCTTCATTATCTTGGCCACGCTGGTCTTGAACTCCTGGCCTCAAGTGATCCGCCTGCCTCAGGCTCCCAAAGTGCTGGGATTACCGGTGTGAGCCACGACGCCTGGCCACATGAGTTCTCAATGTTTTAAGTCAAACTCTCAAATATTTAATAATTGCCTGCTATGTGTAAAAACAGCAACTGGGCCATAACACTAAAAACAGGATTTTTTTTCTTTCCTACATCTTAACACTCAGCAAAGGATTTTAAAAATTAATACATTTTCAAACAAATTATATATAGATTAGGACTTCTACTTTCTCCTTTTCCCATTTTCCTCACCCATATTCTGTTTCTGTAAATTTCATTTCTATACTAACACTATTACATAAGTAATTCATGTTCGCTAAGGGAAAAAAACTAGAAGTTTTAGCAGTGGGTGGTCAAAAAGAGAATAAAAATCACTCATAATCTCTCTCCCTGACATTAATATTTTGGGATACCTATCTTTGCTAGGCATTCTTCCATCCATGTAAATAAAATGAACCCATCAATACTTTTACACTACATAATGAACATTTTTTCCATGTCAATGAATACTTTCATATCCGTGTTCTTTTTTCTTAAGAGACCAGGTCTCACTCTGTTGCCCAGGCTGGCGTACAGTGTGCAATCATAGCTTGCTGCAGCCTCAAACTCCTGGGCTCAAGTGATCCTCCCACTTCTGCCTCTGGTGTAATTAGGACTAGGTGTGTGCCACAATGCCCAGCTAGTTTAAAACATTTTTTTGTAAAGATGGGATCTCACTGTGAGGCTAGTCTCAAGATCCTGGCTTCAAGAGATCCTCCTAACTCGACCTCCCAAAGCACTGACATTATAGGCGTGAGCCACTGCGCCTGGGCCACGTCAGCATTCTCAATTGGTACACAGAATTTCAGTTCTGGATGAGCCATAGTGTATTTACCCACTCTCCTACTGTTGGATATTTAGGCTGTTTCTGATTTTTCACTACTATACAAAGCACTATAGTGAATACCCTTGTTCACACATCCGCACACTTCCTTAATACCAATGTATTCCTTTTTACTTTTTATCTTGTTGTATTCTATGCATATTTATAAGTACCTTAAATCTTTTCCATAAGAAGAATGAGAATTCATAAATGGATAACTAACATGTTATTGGGGCCTCGGAGAAATGGCTCCATAGGTTTCTGATGAAGAGGTACAGAGATGTCTGAGGAGAGAGGTGGGCCCAGCAACACACACCCAGGTATGGAACACTTTGTCCTGATCTCAACCACCTGTCTCCCGAAACAAGGCGACCAGCTGTTCCACCACAGGTGGTGAGACCTCACCCAAGTTGCTATGACTCTCTGGGGCTTGAGGGAGTTAGGCTACAAAAACTTGACATTTTTTCCCCAGCTCTGACATGCATGTTCTCCGACTCCTCCATCTCTTTCAGACCTAAGAGACTGAGATTCTCACAGTGCAGAGGGAATGTGGTGCTGTGGGGAGTAGGCAGGGGCAGGCAGGACTCATGCATTCATTCCTTTCCTCCAAGAACAGTTACTGTATGCCTTCTCCATGTCAGGCTCTGCCTTAGGTGCTAGAAATAAGTTAAACTGTAGCCTTGCGGCCAGGTGCAGCAGTTCATGCCTGTAATCCCAGCACTTTAGGAGGACAAGGCAGGAGGATTGCTTGAGGCCAGGAGTTCGCAGACCAGCCTGAGAAACCCCATCTCTACTAAAACAACAACAACAAAAACACAATAATTAGCTGGGCATGGTGGTGCACATCTGTAGTCCCAGCTGAGGCAGGAGAATCGCTTGAACCTGGGAGGAGGCTGCAGTGAGCCAAGATGGCGACACTGCACTCCAACCTGGGCGACAGAGCGAGTCTCCGTCAAAATAACACACACACCCTGCAGCCTTCACATCAAGGAGCCAGGCTTCACAACCTTCAACATGCATCCGCAGCTCTTGGCAGGTTCTGATTTAGCAGGTATGGGCGGGATCTCAGGTGCTGAGCTCAGCCACACCTGTCACCTAATCCCACCACCAGGCTAAGCCAGCAGAGCCCCGGAGCTGCTCTCCCCGTCAGTCATCCCCCACCCCCATGGACCACTGGCCACGGAAAACGGAAGCACAGCTAACCAGCTGCCAGGGACACTTTTTCTGCCCACAGGTCAACTTTCAACGAAAGCAAATCTCTGGGCTCAGACTCCACAGCAAACCAAGTAAGAGTTCACTCTGTGTGACGCTTGTAGCTGGCAAAGGGGCGCAGTTCAGCATCTTGGTCCTCAGTACGTCAGACTGGCGGGCGGTGAGAGACAGTGAAAATGTCACCCCTCCCAGAGGGCCAGGCAGGCTGCAAAGCGGGCTCTGAAGCCTGGTCAGTACCCAATTTGCAGGGCTGGTTTCCACAGATAAAACAATCGGGGCTGAGCGGGGCTGTCTCCTGAACCTGCTGCCCCGCCCTCTGGGAGGAAGGAGGAAGCCTGGGCGTGGGGGCGGTGAGGCAGGAAGGCCCCGCCTAGCAGAGAGTTCTGCGGGACCACCTTTGCAGGCAGGAAGTGGATTCTCCTGTCACTCCAGCACCGGCCTAACTCAGGCTGGAGGAAAAGCAGGGCCCATCGCAAGGGTCCTGGCTGGAGTGAGAGGCGTTTGGCTAATGGAGACCCTCGCAACCACATCAGAACCTCGCAGTGTGTGGAGGAGGCCAGGCAGTTTATCTAAAGGGTGGATCCTGTGAGAGATAGGGGACAGCTGGGCTCCACGCGCTGGCTCCAGCCAGGGAAAGCTGATTCAGCAGCTCTCCCAGGGTAGGGCTACGCAGCAATCCACGGAGGGGAGAGGGGAGGACGGACGAGCCCAGCTGGGGCACATCTGTAACCCAAGAGGCCGGCTCCTCGCCCCTCCCAGAGGGTGGAGCTCCCAGCGACTCAAGCTTTCAGGCCCAAATCCTCAAACCTTCACCTCTGCCCTTTCTGTCTAGCTCAAGAAAAAAGGGTGCATTACTACAAAAAGCTGGTGGCTTTCCTGGCCCAGAAATTCCCCTTAAAAAGAGACAAGGACAGCCGGGCGCGGTGGGTCAGGCCTGTAATCCTGGCACTTTCGAAGGCCGAGGCGGGAGGATCACCTGAGGTCGGGGGTTCAAGACCAGCCTGACCACATGGTGAAACCCTATCTCTACTGAAAATACAAAAATTAGCTGGACGTGGTGGCGGGCGCCTATAATCCCAGCTACTCAGGAGGCTGAGGCAGGAGAATCGCTTGAGCCCAGCGGGCGGAAGTTGCGGTGAGCTGAGATCCCACGATTGCACTGCAACCTGTGCGACAAGAGTGAAACCCGTTTCCAAAAAAAAAAAAAAAAAAAAAAGAGAGAAAGAGACAAGGCCACCCAGTCTCTGTGGGGACCATGCCAGATTGCGGGAAACCTCAGAATTCATTTGTTCATTCTACTTAGCTGAGGACTAAGCAGTCCCTGTGTTACATGCAGGGGACACATCAGTGAACATCACAGAAAAAGAGAGGGACAATAATGATAAGTGTGGTTTTTCTTTTCTTTTCTTTATTTTTTTTGAGACAGAGTCTCGCTCTGTTGCCCAGGCTGCAGTGCAGTGGTGCAATCTCAGCTCACTGCAATCCCCTCCTCCCCGGTTCAAACGATTCTCCTGCCTCAGCCTCTTGAGTAGCTGGGATTACAGGTGTGTGCCACTATGCCCGGCTAATATTTTGTATTTTTAATAGAGATGGGGTTTTGCCATGTTGGTCAGGCTGGTCTCGAATTCCTGAGCTCAAGTGATCTGCCTGCCTCAGCCTCCCAAAGTGCTGGGATTACAGGTGTGAGCCACTGCGCCCAGCCTTCTTTTCTTTTTTTGAGACAGGGTCAAGCTTTTGTTTTCCAGGCTGGAGCATAGTGGCACAATCCCAGCTCACTGCAGCCTTGACTTTCTGGGCTCAAATGATCCTCCCACTTCTGTCTCCTGAGTAGCTGGGATTACAGGTGTGCACCACTCAGCTAATTGTCTTTTTTTTTTCCTGTAGAGATAGGATTTCACTATGTTGTCCTGGCTGATCTTGAACTCCTGGCATCAAGTGGTCCTCCTGTCCTGGCCTCCCAAAGTACTGGGATTACAGGCATGAACCATCATGCCCAGCCATTTTCTTTATATTTATTCTCTTTGGGAGTTCACAGGGCTTCTTGAATCTGTAAGTTGGTAATTTTCATAATACTTAGAAAATTTGTGGCCATTTTAAAAAAAAGTTTTGTTTCTACTCCTTTATAATTTTCTTCTATTTCTGGGACTATTAAAACACGTAAGTCAGAAGACTGCATATTGTACTACATGTTTCTGGAACTCTGTGTGTGTTTCTTCATTCTTTTTTCTCGGTTATGCGGATTGGATCATTTCTAATGATCTATATTCAAGTTAAGTGATCCTTCTGCCATTTCCATACTGGTGGTAAGCTCATCCAGTGAAATTTTCATTTCAATTATCGCACTTTTAAGTTTCAAAAGTTGTATTTGACTCTATTTTTTATAGTTTCCATTTCTCTGCTATCTGCTTACTCATTAAATCCATATTTTCCCTTAGTTATTTAACTGCCTTAAAGTCTTTCAACATCTGGGCCATCTCTGTGTTAGTTTCTAGTACTTTTTATACCTATGGGTCATATTTTCTTATTTCTTTGACCACTTAGTAATGTTTCATTTTAGACTTGTCATTGTGGCTAATAGGCTGTAGAGACTCTGGATTCTGTTATTTTTCTCTGAAAAGCATTGATTTTTGTTCTAGGAGCCAATTCAAGTACTGGTTAATCACCTTAAACTTATGTAGGCAGGGTTTTCCGCTTTCTTAGGGTGGATCTATGGAAAGTCCTAGGGATTTTCCAAGTACCTCTAACTTGATGTGACTCAACCTCCAAATTTTGTCTCCTCTGTGGATATGGTTAGGACTTATTCTTGGGTTTCATTAGGGTGAGTTTACAGTAGGCCTTACTTTAGGGTCTTACTTAGGTCCTTGCTCCTAAAACGCAGCCCTTGCGGTGTCCCAGCTGGTTGCCTGGAGTGTTATGCAGATTGGATCATTTCTAATGATCTATATTCAAGTTAAGTGACTCTTCTGCCGTTTCCATACTAGTGGCCCCCCAGATAGGCCTGAAGGAACAGCCAGGGAGAGGGAGAGAGGAGACAGAGAGGACCTGTCCACCCTGGCAAGGAGTTGAGATGCATTTAGCTGGGACGTGGCTCATGCCACGCTGAGGAAGCACGGTGCCAGAACACACCCCGACTTTGAGAGGGAGCCCATTCCAGGTTCCAAAGTTCCTTAACAAGTCAAAGAAGTCTTCCTCAACCATTTTCTGGAAAACATGCGAGCCTTCACTACTTCAGGTCCCTTCCCAACCAGGCCTTTACCACATCAGCAAGATTCAGGAGGGTCAGTCATGGTCCGTGATCTGAACGGGAGCTGGGACACCCACACGGGCACAACGGACTTACCTAGCAGCATTAGGTGAGTGTCAACCTGCTGAGTGGTATGAAAAGCCAGGCGATGGGAGTTTAGGAAAGGACACCATCAGTGTGGCTGCAGTGAGCAAAAGGATGTCTCAGAAGAGACATCAGAGCGAGGACTTGAATAGAGAGCTGGGAAACGGGAGGAAGGCCTTCCAGAGGGAGGAATGGCAGGGACTCATGCTCGGAGGTGGGACTGTCAGGATTGCTACAGGAAGCAGCGGGATGGGAGTGATTTGCCTTGCTCATGGATTCCATGAAATGCTGCCGTGTGTCAGAGAAAGTGCTGGGATCCGGGGTGGAGGCCCCTGATCATTTATTCCAGCGACCTGAGGATGACCACATGGCTCGCACCAGGACTGGATGAGGGCAGATGCCTGATGTGCCACTCTCAGGGGGAATTAGGGCGCCCTAAAGCATCACCAGCAGTGTGACAAGATGGAGAAGTCATTTTCAGAACCCATCTCAAGGACGGCACTGCATGTGGCTGGAGTCTCTGGGATGGGGACTGGCAGGTGGGAGTCTCAGATGCCCGCTTGATAATAACACACACTCACTAAGCTGCTGTTTCCAGTGTCTGGGTTGGGGAAAGCAGAGCCATTTCCATTCCTGGGCTCTAGGGGAGCATCTGTTTCCTTGCCTTTTTTAGCTTCAAGAGGCCGCCTATATTATTTGGCTCATGGTCCCTTTCTCTGTCTTCAAATGATAAGTGTATAGGCTGGACACCGTGGCTCATGCCTGTAATCCCAGCACTCTGGGAGAACAAGGCAGGAGGATCGCTTAAGCCCAGGAGTTTCAGACCAGCCTGGGCAACATGGTGAGACTCCACCTCTACAAAATATATAGATTTAAAAATTAGCTGCATGTGGTGGTGTGCACCTGTGGTCTCAGCTACTTGGGAGACTGGGGAGGGAGGATCACTTGAACCCAGGAGGTTGAGGCTGCAGTGAGCCATGATCATGCCACTGCACTCCAGCCTGGGTGACAGAGCTAGACCCTGTCTCGAAAAAAAAAAAAAAAAAAAAAAGGGTATTGTGTTCATGCGTGTGTGTGTGTGTGTGTGTATGTGTGTGTGTGTGTATTCTAACTGTACTTAGTTTGCTAGGGCCACTGTAACAAAGTACCACAAACTAGGTGTCTTAAAGAGTTTGATTGTCTCACAGTCCTGGAGGCTAGAAGTCCAGTATGAAGGTATGGGCAGGTCGGTTCCCTCTGAGGGCTGTGAGGGAGGGTCTGTCCCAGGCCTGTCCCCTCGCTTCAGGGATGTAAGTCATCTATGGCATTCCTTGGTTTGTAAAAGCATCACCTTGATCTCTGCCTTCATCTCCACATGCTGTTCTCCCTGTGTGGGTGTCTGTCTAAATTTCCCCCTTTAACAGGGACACCAGTCGTGTTAGATTATGGAGCCACCCTACTCCCGCATGATCTCAACTAATTACATCTTGATGACCCTGTTACCAAATGAGGTCACATACCCGAGGCTAGGACTTCAATATGTGAATTTTGGGAGGAACACATAAAAACTTCAACCCATACCATTAACACACATTAAAACGAAGCATAACCATTACAAGATAAATACCTGCCCGTATACTATGAAGAGTCTCTTCCTGAATCACAGTGGTGCTTGCACAACATTTTAGAAAATGTGAAGAAGAAAAATAAATGGTGCATAGCTAGACAGCTCTGCATTCAAATCAGTTTTCTCATCTGCGAACTGGGGACAGGGACAGAACCTGATTGGTCAGGTGGGTGAGAGGATTAAATGAGATAATGTAGGTAAAGTGATTAGCACAGAGCCTGGCACTAAGTGCTCCATATACACCAGCTATTCTTATCATCCCTGTCACCATTACTCTTGTTATGACACCAGGCTGTGTCCCTCATGCCAGGGAAAGTGCTTAGGAAACTACAACCCTGAGGTCAGGGAGGCAGCAGGGAGACTGAGAGGGGCGGACGGGTCTGGGAGGTGTCTTGGCCTGGGCCAGCTTGGCTCTGGGCACCTACGGGCCCCAGGGGAGTTGCCCAGCTGGCATGCGTGGGCCAGGGTTGGGGAGGAGGCCTCTGGCTTTCCCAGCAGCTCATTCCGTGCGTGGGGGGCTGATGTGACATTTAACATGCTGGGCCTGGGAGGACAGCCCAACACCTGCAGTGAGATGTACACAGGGTGAATTAAGCAAAGACGTGCTGGAGGATGCAATCCCAGGGGAAATCCTCAAGCCACAGAAAGCCTCTCTGATGCCCAAAAGGTGCCCAAGTAGGCTGGCTACCCATGCCTGTCCCCAAACCTACCCCAGTGGGCTCATTCCACACACCCCCACCTGCTGACCCATGGCCTTTGTGCAGGAGAGAAAGAGCACTAGGTTGGAGTCAACAGAGGAAGATTCCAGTTCTAGCCTGCAAGAAGTTGCTGGGCAACCACAGCCTCATCTGTGAAATGCTGGACCTGCCTGTCTTCACAGGTGTTGTGAGGATCCAAGGAGAAGATGCAAGCAAGTGCTGCCAAATGCCAGAAGTCATTATTCCCATTTAACTTCTCTGAGCCTCAGTCTACTCATCTGTAAAATGGGGCCACGCCTGTTTTTCCCCTCCACGGTGGCTGAGGTTAAAAAGGGAAAATGAATATGTAGAGTGCTTTAACACAGGCCAGGCAGAGGAAACCCCCAGAAGGAGGCACCTCTCTTGGCACTGTTTTACCGTTATTAGTGGTCTAGTTAGTAGTGGAATGCTTGAGGGCTGAAGTCAGAACTCCAGCTTATTCTTTCCTAGCTACATGACCTTGGCCAAGTCACTTAATCTCTTTGTGACCCCATTTTCTCATCTGTAAAGTGGGAGTAGAAACAGCGCCCCATGGCACTGTGTGGATGAAATGAGAATACAGGTGAGCAGGTGTACTTGCCTTACTGTGAGTGCTAGATGGATGGGGTCACCAGTTTTAAGGTAAAGAGACTCCAGTGGTGTTTCCCTGATCTCTGATGCCCTCCTCCAGCCCTTTCTGCTTTCAGGGAGCCGCTCAGGGCCATCTGTCAGGCCCATCTAACCCTAACTGCCAACGGCTGTAAGGCCTTCTGGGTTTTTAACCTGTAATTTCACACCGTTTCTCATCCTAAGGCTGTTGAGCTTCGTCCCAACGCAGATCGCTCAGGTGACTTCAGCTCCCCTTGGCCAAGAGGGAAGAGCATAAGGCCAGGGTGGCAGAGAACCTAGGGAGCTAGTAACGAAAGCAGTCAGATCAGAGATTCTGCATGTGGCCAGCTCTGAGCCTGGCTCCTGGAGGAAGGAATAGAGTCTCCCCAGGAGTCACAGAATCTGAGGCATGGCTTCTTACTATGTTTTTGTTTTTGAGACAGAGTTGTTCTGTCGCCCAGGCTGGAGTGTAGTGACACAATCCCAGCTCACTGCAACCTCCACCTCCTGGGTTCAAGTGATTCTTCTGCCTCAGCCTCCCGAGTAGCTGGGATTACAGGCACCTGCCACCACGCCCAGCTAATTGCAGTATTTTAGTAGAGATGGGGTTTCGTCATGTTGGCCAGGCTGGTCTCGAACCCCTGACTTCAAGCGATCCACCCACCTCAGCTGACAAAGTGCTAGGATTACAGGCATGAGGCGCCATGAGGGGCTGGCTTCTTACTATGGATGGGAGCTACACCCCAGCATCCTCCTGATACCCTAGTGTGCCACCCTGGCTGCTTGTGAACTTCCCTCCCTTTCATCCCTAGGAAGTGTGGGAGCTGTGGGAGCCTGGTGCTGGGGCAGGGAGGATGTACATGGGGCAGTGTGAGGGGCAGGGCTGCGAGGGTCATCTGAAACAGAGGAAGAACTCGGACTTTCTCCTCCAGGCAACAGGCAGCCCCTGAGGCTGCTGAGCAGAGGAGGAACACTGCTCCACTAGAAGTGGAATTCTAGGAAGACACATCTGGCCAGTACAGAGGATGGAGAGTGGTGAAAGAAACATCTGTGTGTGGGACAGCCAGCCAGAGGAATCCTGGCATCAGCCCAGGGCGCCGGTGGTGACACTCCGCAGAGAAGGAGGTCTGCCCAGATTCGAGGTGTTTTTTGGCAGGCTCCTCGCTGTGGTCACCCTGTTTCCTCCTAGGGATCTCTAGCCATCCCCTAGCCTTGCCAGAGACCACTCACAGGTTTCTGAAATTCCCTCCAAAGCTGCCTGACACTTTTCTCTCTCACACAAACTCCAAGGACCATCCAAAATACGAGGAGGCCCTGAAGAAGAGGGGAGGAGAAGGAAGGCAACCGGCTTTAACCTTTTCCCGGCTGAACCACACCCCTAGCCTCAGTTGTTCTTGAGTCATCCTCCAAATGGCCTAGAACTGTGGTACCCCAAGTGCCTTGGCCACTATGGGATCAAATTCAGAACGAAATCTGGGACAAAGAGAGCAGTTTTTGGCAAAGATGAAGCCAAAACAGACCCTCAGCGGTCCTGGGCCCAGGCCGCTGCTCAAGGCAAGGAGATTCCAGAACGAGCTCCCAGTGTGCAACCCTGATGGGCTTCCTGGAAAGGGAAGCCAAGTGGAACACTTCTAAATGACAGTCTAACATCCCAGCCTTTCTCCTTCCCTTCCCCAAGCATCTCCATTCCCCATTGTTTTCTCTATTCCAAATGGGTCAAGGTGCCCATAGGTCTCAGAACTTTCTTCCCCCAAAGTCTTGTCAAAAGGAAAAGCAAAAGAGTAGGCTACTGCAGAAGGCTGGGGTCAAGCAGGCAGAGTTCAGCTCCTCCCTGCAGCCTTGCCTGGTTAATAGGGAGCCCTGGGGCTGTGAACCAGCACCAGCCTCTTTGGCCTTCCCAGGAAATAACAGTGGCTGGGCCATCCTAGAACTCAGGAGAGGGCAATGAAAGCATCCTTGAAGACACTGGAAGCCACCACTGAGGCCCTGTGTTGCTGAGTGGAACCCTCAAAAGTCAGGCAGGCCCAGCAAACTCCGGCCAGAAGCACTGCCTGCACTAGGTGACTTGGAGAGTCACCTCCCCACTGCCACCCCTTCCTCCTCTGTTAGAAACTTCCTGGCATGAGAGACCAAGATACATGTGAAACCTCTTCGAAGGTCCAGGCAAGAAGAGTGCTAAGTTCGAACCAGTCTCTAACGTTGCTGCAACTTGCTCCCCGATCTGCAGATTTCATCTCTGGCTTCACACCCTTTGTTGGCTCTCTGCTGCCTGTGGGACACGAGCCTATTCATGACCTCTGCTCGACTGACCTCTCTAGTCACATGCCCTGCCATCCTCGCTTGTCCGTCCCTGCACACTGCCTGGCCTGCCTGAGGTCTCCCCCAGTAACCTGCTGTTCCACCGCTCCTTCCTCCCCATCACTCCTGCAGATCGGTCACACTTCTAGAACTATGCTTACCATACTGGATTTAATGATTTGCTTATGAAACTGTTTCCTTCCAAAAGCCTGTCAGCTTCTTGAAAGTCATGTCTGTGCCTTGATATTCCCATTATCCATCATGGTATCCAACACACACCTGGACCTATGACTAGAATACATTTCCCAGCCTTCCTTGCTGGGAGGTACAATCATGGAACTAAATCCTGACCAGTGGCACGGGAGCAGGGTAATGTACCCCTCCCTTTGGCATAACCCACAGAATCTGCCTGCAATCCTTCATATTCTCTCTTCCTTTGCCTGCTGGCTACATGTAAAAATCCATGCAGGATGGGGTCACCAGCTGGGGGAGTCTGAGTTCCTGAATGACTGTCTGGAGCAGAGCCCTCTAGTGACTTGTTTTGGTCTGGGACCTGTGCAGAAAATAAATCTTTATTATGTTGAGCCACTGAGTTTGTTATACAGCAGTTAGCCTGCCCTGACTCATACAGAGGAGCTCAATCAAGGTCTATTGAAACAAACTAAAAGAGGGAAGGCAATAGAAAATGTAGATTCCTCCAGCGGGTTCTAATCTTAGATCCAATCAAGTCAGGCATCACATTCCCTCCATGACTCAACTATTGCTGGAACTAAACCGTCACCCCTCTCCCACAGCCCTATCTATCAAACCCGCATGCACAGTGCTTAGAATGCCATGCTTTCCCCAGGAAGGACTGAGAAGGGTGGAGGACTTGCCAGATGGCCTCTGAAAGTCACTCCAGGTGAGTGAGCCACACCTCAAGATCCTGGTTTCACAAGCTTGTAGAAAGCACACAGAGACACAAAGCTGAATTGCAGGAAGGGGCCTCCTCCTTGCCACAGGGGCATCAACAGGCCCGACACATGACCCTCAAGCTCAGAGGAACCAATGATGGGAACCACCACCTCTCCAAGGCAGCACATGCCATTCCTGGGCAGCCTCTGGGAAGTGCTGCAACAGGGCTCCTCACAAAGCCCCAATTCACCAGATCAGATCCCCACCTCATCACGAAGGGCTATGACCTAACAAGGGAAAGATCCCACTGGGATTGAAAGAAGAATAAGAGAGGAATGGAGAAGAGGGACTTCAAACATAGCCTCCCAATGTTCCACGCCAGTGCTAGTCAATGCAGACTGTGGCACTGACATCACCTCAGAGCTTGATGGAAAAGCAAAATCTCAAACCCCAGGCAGACCTGCTGAATCAGAATCTGTCTTTTAGCAAGATTGCTCAGTAGTTCATGCGCAGATGAAAATTTGAGAAGCCCTCATTGTTCTCTGCCATGAAGATTCCATCTAATCCTTGACAAGTGGATCCCAATAGAAAATCTAGCCCATAGGCAAAGATGGGCGCACAAGAGGAGGAATGGGAGCTAAATAAAACGTGCCTTTAAAGCGGAAGAGGAGGACAGCAGGCCTCTTTCTCCCATTCCTTCATGCCCAGCGGCAGCTCACTATGCATTCATTTATTCATTCCACAATGATTTCCCGAGCACACACTATATGGCAGGCACTGTTCTAGGCATCGGGAAAACAGAAGCTATCAGCAGGCAGCATCCTGCTCTCTGAAAGCTCACATTCTGGGGAGAAGGGGAGGGAGGTGGGGAATGACACAGTAAACGACAGTTAAGAAGACAATGGGCTGGGCATGGTGGCCCATCCCTGTAATCCCAGACTTTGGAGGCTGAGGTGGGAGGATAGCTTGAGCCCAGGAGTTCAGCCTGGGCAACATAGGGAGAGTCCATCTCTAAAAAAAAAATAAAAAATAAAAAAATAGTAATAGGTTGCAATAAGTGTTTTGAAGACAGTAGAATGTGACAAAGTGACCACGAGTACATGAATGCATGGCTGGGGGAGCTCTCGGATTCTGTGAGAGGTGCCATGTGAGCTGGGTCTGAGTGCGCAGGAGTCAGCTCCTTGGGGACCTGAGGGAAGGCACTAGAGGCAGAGGGAACAGCAAGGACAAAGGCCTGGTGGCAGCACTGCGCTTGGTGCCCAAGGAGCAGGTAAAGCAAGTGAGCTGGGGTGCTGAGAACAAGCAACAGGAGGGTGGCAGAGACGGGTCTGGAAGGGCAGGCAGGGCCATCACCCAGGGCCTGGTGGCAGGGCAAGGAGTTTGGAGTTCATTCCAGAAAGAAAGGGAGTCTTCAGAAAGGTTCAAGGCCATGGTCTGCTAGGATAGGGTTTATGTTTTAGGGGGGCTCTGATTCATGGGAAGACTGGATTACGGAGGAGGTGACAGTGAGAATGTGGAGACCCCTGAGGAGGCTGTCTCAGCTGCCCAGGTAAGAGGTTGATGCGGGGCTGGACCAGGGTTGGGGCAGTCAATGGAGAGGAAGAGGGCAGATGCGGGCTGTCTCTGGAGGGAAGTCTGAGAAGATGAGCTGAGTACGAGCTGACTTGCTGTTGGGCTGGACATGGGACATGACTGGCCAGGTATGGGGTGGTCCCAACTGGGTTTGAATCCCTTTTGGCACCTTAGATGCACATAGCAGCTGACCCAGGCACAAGTGTGCCCCGTACAGGTCTGAAGATGTCAAAGCTGGCATCTGCTGCGTGGATGGCTTCCTCCCTGGTCACTCAGGTCAGGCATTTATTTTGCCCATAGACGTCTCCTGTAACTTCTTTTTGGAATCTCCTTAAGCCAAGGACTTCCCAGTGTTTCTTCACAGTGGGGAAAGGGGAGAACAAGGTGGAGCCCAAAAGGAAAAAGAGAGGAATCCCTACAGCTAAAAATAAACCTCCGGCAGTGTTGCCAGGGAAGCCTTGTAAAGCAGCCCCGCAGCGAGGCAAGCCGCCGGGGCAGCCTGTGCTTCCCAGGCTCTGCTGCCAGACCTTCTGATGAGGCTCTCCTTGGGGGAAAATCTGCCTCCTGCCAGGAACCTGGGAAATGCAACAGGAAAAGTCCCCCCGCAAAGCTTGGTGTCTTCCAAGCCCACCCTGGTGCCCAGCTGCAGGCTGCTTCTCCAGGTGGCAGCCCAGCTGCTGACCCAGGTGATGGGCTCCTTTCAAACAGGGGGAGCTGCCCACCTGGAATGAGGTGCAGGAGGAGGAGGAAGTGCAGGGAGAGAAGGTGCTGGCTACTTGGGGGTTGCTGGGGCACCTGTGTGCAGGCCTACCCTTTTCCAGGCCCCGCCCTCCCTGGACTCCAGACCCCAAGAGGTCGCAGAAGCAGGGGTCGCCCTAGCCTCTGTGCATGCCCAAGGTGGTCCTGTCCCACACCTTGCCCACGTGGATGCCCGTGCCTGGAGCGCCTTCCCAGCCTACCTGAACCCCAGCCCTTCTCCTAGACCCACCTCCAGTTCCACTCCTACACGCAGACCCGAGGCAGGAGGAAGGGAATGTAGTATTGACCAGACACCTCTTCTATCTGCACCATTTTATTTATTTAAAAAAGACGTATCTGAAGCAAATGTGGCAAAATATTCACATGTGTTAAATCTGGGCAGTATGTCCTCTCATGCCTGTGATATTACTTTCTATAGGATTGAAAACACTCATAATTACAAATAAACACTGGAGAGAAGCTGCAGCACAGAGAAGCACTGGCAGCGGCTGGCTGGAGGGCAGGGCAGTCCCAGTAAAACCTCGGGGGCTGCAGTGAGGAGGCAGGAGGATGGGTCTGCTGGGGTGGAGGAGGAGGAAGAGGAAGAGAAAGGGGAGGAGGTGGGGGAGGAGGAGGAGAAGTAAGAATGAGGAAGGAAGGGGAGAAGGGGGAAAAGGAGAAGAAGGGAGTGGGGAGGATGTGGGGAGGGGTCCAGATGGCAGCTGGGTTTGGAACACACTGAGGTGGAGGTACACGTGTGGCTTACGCGCAGAGACACCTGGGAGCGCACAGAGACACTGGGAGCCGCAGCCCACTAGGTGTGTCTGCTTAGATGGGTAACCAGTCTGCAGGTCAGCTCGGGTTGCATCTGTCTCCAGCCCCTCAGCCCCACTCTGGACACCATGACTTACCCTTAGCAGATGCTCAACAAATGTGTTGAGGTGCTCACTCCCAACCCTTCCTTCCAGTTGATGGCAAAGGCTTGGACCAGAGAAAATGGTTGTTCGCTGAGAGAAGATATTCAAGGGCAAGCAAAGCCCTGCCCCAAGCCTGTTCCTGATGCCTACCTGACCTGGATCACTGACAGCTTGGGGGCCAGCCTGACCCTACAAGAGCCACTCCCTTTCCTGGGCACCTGCCCACTGCTCAGCTATTTCTAGCAGGAACAGCAATGGGGCAGGTGTGGCCTTAGAGGAACAGTTAGCACAGGAGTGGGCAGGGATTAGGCTATGGAACAGACAGATGAGACCCGGGGGACCCTCTGTCCAGAGAAGGGGAAGAGCTGGCCCAAGACTCCTGCCCTCCGTGCCCCTAACCCCACCCACAGAGACTCCAAACTCCGCTCTCCGGGGGTAGCCTGAGTGAGGGCTGAGGCCACTGCCAGCCCCTTGTACTCATAGGGCCCCCCGGCACAACATGGCCCAGGGAAGGGAGGAAGCAGTCACCGCTCTGCTGGGAGGGGGACAGAACAACGGCTGGCCATCATGGCTGCCCGCAGGAGGCAGGGCAGCCTCCCCATCAGGTGCCAAGACTGCCGCCTGATTCCAAAAGGCACCAGCCACTCTTGGGACAGCTGCCTCCCCTTCCCCACAGTCTCCTGAGAGGGCAAGCAGCTTCCCTCCCCTGCAAGGGCTTCTGCCTTCACTAATCCCAGCTGGAGACTCCCATGCAGACCAGAGCAGGCTTCCACCTGCCCTTCTCCCAGACTCCGGCTTGGGATGCAGCCGCATCCTGGGATGAGACATGCAGACGAGACTGGCAAAGACAGAATCAGGGAGAGAGAAAAAGCCTCCGGGGAGGCTGACATGAGAGCATAGATGGAGGTGCAGGAAAAGGTCACAGGAACAAACAGAGTCACAGTCAGAGATGGGCTCAGAGACCTCAGACGGACACACAGAGAGAAATAGAGAAACTGAGGAAAGAGAGACAGAGAGAGAACACTCCAGGGAGAATCCAAGACTCCTGAGCAGAGAAAGGAAACGAACATACAGAAACTGACCATTTCTTTCTGTGCCCAGCCCCCACCTGCCCCTCCTGCTCTGAAGCCTTCTTGGCAAGGAAGGGAAAGGACTCCTCTCCTTTTCGAGGTGTGGGGCCTCCCAGGCTGGCTCTGCAGCACATCAAAGTGGCAGCAGAGAGGAACGGCTTAGCGCATGGATTCCAGCACCAGACTGCCCAGTCTAAATCCTGGCTCCTCCACCTACCTATGGTGAGACCTTGACATCCTATGTGACCTGAGTACCCTCACCTCCTTTTTTAAAAAAGGGGGAATGTTGGGGGGTGGTGGCTTGCACCTGTAATCCCAGTTACTAAGGAGGCTAAGGGAGGAGGATCACTTAAGTCCAGGAGTTTGAGACCAGTCCAGGCAACATAGCGAAAACTCCCATCTCCACAAAAAATTTAAAAATTAGCCCAGCATGGTGCTCGGGAAACCCAGAACAAAACGAGCCTGTCTCCCTGGGGAGCAAGGCAGGCTGGCCTGCACACTTGCAGTCCCAGCTACTCAGGAAGCTAAGCTGGGAGGATTGCTTGAGCCCAGGAGTGAGGCTGCAATGAGCTATGATTGATTGTACCACTGCACTCCAGCCTTGTGACAGACTGAGACCTCTTTTTATATATCTATATTTTTATATATAAAATTATATATATATATATAAAAATAAATTTTTAAAAATGGGGGAGAGTGGTGGTGCCTACATCCCAGGGTGGGCTGTAAGCAGTTCAGGGGTGATCATGGAAAGGATGTGGGACAGGGCCTTACACAAAGCAAGCACCAACACTGGTTCCTGCGGAGAGTCTCCCCAGTCTGAGGGGCCACCACTGCTCCCCAACCTCCCCTGCCTGAAGAGGAGCAAGTCAGGTTTGTCCCTAGGCTCTTTCCTTCCTTCTTGCCCTTCCTGAGCTGAGGAGAAAGTGCAGAGGTGAGAGAAGCCCTTGGCCGCTGGGACTGAGGTCGCCTGCAGGCACCACCAGCAGCTGTGACAGGGAGCTCCTCAGGCCCCAGTGTCTCCTTATCCCAACACTCCACAGTTCTCAGTCTGGCTTTGCATCGGATTCACTTATCAAGTCGGTCTGAACTCCAGACACAGGGACCCAGCCCTAGACAGTCAGATTCAGGAGGCTGGTGGGGAGCAGGAATCTGGATGCATTTTTAATCTGGCTCGCAGGTGAACCCAGATCACAGGTGATTCTGACACCCAGCCAGGGCACAGGCCCATGGCTCCAGCCTGCACCCTGGTTCTTGACTACACAGCCAAGAAACCCAGGTGTTCCAAACTGTCCCAACTGCCAGATTCAGGCAGCAGCTAACTTTTCTCAATATGCACCAAAAATATATATAAAGTAATGGATAGAGTCCCCATTTTGGAGTCCTCCTACACATTTTTCTTAAAACTTTGGCACTCTGCCAGATTGCCTGGCCCAGTCTCTTCTGTCTTGGTCCCCACCCTGTTGCACTGCTGGATGGATTGGGGGCAGGCACACCCAGAGGGGTTTCCCTCCACCCTCCCACTGAGGATTCCTCCTCAAAGGTTCCACGATGAGCAGTGAAGCCCTGGAAAACCCAGAACAAAACAAGCCTGTCTCCCTGGGGAGCAAGGCAGGCTGGCCTCCACCAGGGCTGCCCTCAGGAGGTGCAGTCGGGACTGTCTCAGCAGGAAGAATGGCCGGCTTGTCATCCACCCAAAAACCCTCTGCCAGAATCTCAGCTCCAGCCCAAACACCAGCCTCATGCTTCCTGTTTGGCAAAAAAACAAAAAAACAAAAAAACCTTTTTGAACAAGGTATATCTAAATGGACCACATTCCTGGGCTCTTCCTGAGCCCCCCATCCAGCACTGAGCACAAGACTGCCAGGGTGGGTGAACTGGCCACTTCGTTTCCTGAGCACCAGATCAACGCTCCGTAATTAGCAGATAGTGCCAAACCCTGGTGGCTTTGGGGTCTGTCTCCTCGCCAACCCCAAGCATTGATTTACTGCAGCTTGGAGGTACCCAAGACCCTTTTGTGGCTGGGAAGAATGTTCCCCTAATCCAGGCTGGGCACGCATTGTGTTCACAGGGAGGATTGTGGAGCCCCTTCCCCTCTCCAGGGGTACCAGAGGCAACACCAACAATCTCATAATAATAATGCTTCACAGCTGCTCCAGGCATGACGGCAAGGCTTTCCTGAGGCTCATCTTCACATCCCACAACAACTCCATGGGACGGGTTCTACAAGTACAGCCCTTTTGCAGATGGGAAGGTGGGGACTCCTGGAGGGCAACTCAGGTTCACACAGCTGGTAAAGGGGCAGGCCAAGGTGCAAACCCAAATAAGCCTGGCTGATAACACAGCCTGAACCTTCCATCTCTGGGAGATGCTGCCCTTACTTGGAAAGTTGGCAATTTGGCACCAGGACTCCCACAAGTCCTTTGGAGAGCCTGATGTCATCCATCTGTGGAGGTCTCTGGGAGATATAAAATCTTTTTTCCTTGGCTTCAGCTAAATTGAGGATATAAAGGAAAAAGCTCCAATTTCCCAACTACTTCCACAATGTTCTAATATAAACTAGTGTCCCTGAGGCCGGGTGCAGTGGCTCATGCCTGTAATCCCAGCACTTTGGGAGGCCAAGGCAGGCGGATCACCTGAGGTCAGGAGCTCGAGACCAGCCTGGCCAACATGGAGAAACCCCATGTCTACTAAAAATACAAAAATTAGCTGGGCGTGGTGGCGGGTGCCTGTAATCTCAGCTACTCGGGAGGCTCAGGCAGGACAATTGATTGAACCCAGGAGGCAGAGGTAGCAATGAGCCGAGATCATGCCATCGCATGCCTGGGCGACAGAGCAAGACTCTGTCTCAAAAAGTAAAATAAAATAAACTAGTGTCCCTGAGACACAGGGATGGCAGCCCCTAAAATCATCAGGAAGCTGAGGTCCAGCCTGGGGCGGGGGCTGCCAATGAGGGAATCAATGCAGCTCACAACCCCTGGTCACTACGCTGGTAGCAGATTGCCTCCCAGAGGGATGAGTAACTCTATCTTCCCTCAGAAAAGCCCACAGCTCAGGCTCCCATAGCTTACCTGACTGTCCCACATGCCTCATTCCATAAGAGTCAAAAACAAAACCAGCTGCTGCCATTGCCAGTGGGGGAGGATGTGGGGGGGTGGGAGAATCAGGATGCCAAGACCTTCAGGCCCCAGATCGAAGCTGCCCCCACAAGCCGAAGGGAATGCCCAGAGCACGCAGGCATGATGCAGGTGGTCTACATCCCGGGCTGCCCACTTAGTGCGGCAACACCCGTTCTGTGCATTCCACCCTCATGCTCTGCCAGCTGAGGGTTCTTTCACCCAGGATGACCCTGGATTTTCCCCGTGGGGTCCCCAGCACCATGCGTGGAGTCAGGCACGTAGGTAGTGCTCCTCCAGAGGTGCCAGGAGGCACTTGAAATTCCCGCCAGCAGGAAGAGAGTGGCCTGGTCACGCCTAAAGCTTCACAGCGTGTGTATACACACACGCACACACACACATGCACACACACATGCACGCACACACAACACTCACCTGGCCACCACCAAAGATCCCCCTTCCCTTCATTCTCCAGTTTGGAGGGGGGCACTGTCCCCCAACACACTTCCCAGACAACTTTCCTGTTGGTTATCCAAAGAGGGGTAAGATGGGGGCCCGGTAGGGGCAAAGTAGAATTTTCTAAGTCGGACCTTTGGGCCTCGGACCAGAGGAGGAAGGAGGTGGCAGAGGCAGCAACTGCATTCCAATGCCTCCCTGACGTGACACCCAAACACACCCTGACATGTACACCAGGAAAACAAGGTGTGCAGCTCTGAGCAGTCATGCAGGTGGTGTGAGCTGACTCTGACACTGCCCCTGGCAGAGATGGGGTTTATTATTCAACAATGAGAGAGACAGGTGACGGTGCAGGAGAGGTAGGCTGAGCTCCAGGAAGCAGCTGAGCCTGGGAGGGAGTCATGAGCGACCTTTCTGGGATCTAGAGAGAAGTCTTCAGCTCTTTGCAAAGGCAGCTTCTGTCTAGGGAGAGTGAATAGTTCCCCATCCCTCCCTCCAGGGGCTCTCAGTGAGGCAACAGAAGCTTCCTGCCTCCTCAACCAAAAACACAAAGAGGACTTCTGAGTGGAAGGCTAGGAACCCAGACTGGAGTGAGCTAGAAGCGAGAGCATCGGAGTTCTAGTCCTGCTGTCACTTGCTGTGATCTTGGACAATCACTCCCCGCTTGGGACCTCATTTCCTCATCTGTCAAATAAGGGAAATGGACAAGATGAGAGGGTGGCCAGTTAGTTTCATCTCAAGGTGCCATTGCCAACTGATAGGTAGTGACTTCCTAAAGATATTCGGTTTTGTTTTTTACAAAGACTCTGAGACCACGTCTGGGCTCGTAATCAATTAACAATGTCTGCCATGGGTACAGGATGGGAGAATGCCACGATCAATTAGTGATGTCTGCTGTAGGCATGAGTGGGAGATGGCAACATGAGTGTCAGATACTTGTCATCCCACTAGATAATCTCTAAGGGCTTTCTGGTTGGAAAACTTACAGTTCCACCACTGATTTCCCAGCGGACATAGTTAACATCAGTTGACAAACATGGACCTCCCATATTGTGCTATTTGCACACAGCTGATTTCTCTCCCTGAAAGGGACATTCTCAGCCCTGCTGGACAGTCACTGGGGGAGCAGTGACATCCCCAAGACTCCTAGCGCTCACATTCACAAGACATCACCCAGAAGTTTAGAGCCAATGAACAGTGCCAAGGTTTGACACCCAGAGGACATCATTCCAGCTTCTTACAATTTTCCCCAGTTTACAAAAGAGCTTCCCACGCTCTATGAAAATCCCACATTGATCCCATGGAGAGGCTGGGGGTGCAGCAAAGGGCAGAGATGACTTTTGATTTTCTAGTGCACAAATGAGGGTCTGATCTGACAGGGCCTTGGGTCCATCAAGAACAGGATTTGGCCGAACACCCTGTGAATACTCTGTGAACACCCTGGGCCTGGATCAAATGCACACAACCATCCAAAATGAGGCTCACAGAGTGAGTCCTCGTCTGTATAGGAAAGGCGTGATTTCCCGCGCACACCTACAGCATGGTGTGTATCTGACAACTCCCAGCGGCTTCAGTGTCACAGAAGCTCCCTAGCTCTCTTGATGTCCACAGGCTCTGGCTGGGTGGCAAGTTCTCCTGAGGGCAGGCCCCGATGCAGTGGTTCTCAGGGCCCCAGTTCAGCCCTCTGGGTCTTATTTTCCTTTATGCACAAATACGCAGAGACCTCTCCTAGATGCTTTATCCCCACTGCCACCACCTTCCTTCCGTACCTCTCTCCATCTGTTTGGAACCAGGTCCCGAGTTGCTCTGGACCTGAGAGGCCCCCACAAGCACAAGGGTCTTCCTAAACCCACAAGGTTGGGAAACTGCATGAGAAGTTGCAAACTCCATCTGCTTAAACGGGAAAAAAGATCAACCCAAACTTTTCCTAACACCCTCCAGCCGGACCCCAGGTTACCCCAGGATTCAAACTCAATGGTAAGTGGCTTTCCCATCCTGAGCCTGCCCAGAGGTGCCAGTTCACCCTGGTCTTCCTCTCCCAATATTCCACAACCCCCTCACCTGCCAACACCATCTGCCAAAGGAGAACTCAGGAGAGGCAGGAGGAAGCTGGAGTTCATACTCAGGCCACAGGCACAAGTTGAAAGGGGCGCTGGAGCCCAGCCAGCTCCCAGGTGGAGCGAAGCCAGCCAGGGAATCCCCAAGAGCCGACGGAAGCTCCACAAGGCTCCCCTGGAACCCCTCTGTGTTCCTTCAGGAATCAAAGATGCCTCTTTCCAGGAGCAAGGGAAAGCTGTCAACTAATAATTACTTTTTAAAAAATAATGTTTTCCTAACAGCACTGTTGGAAGGTAAATAGGTTTGTAGTTAAACTTTGGAGGTGAAAAGCATTTATCCAGAGAGCTGTTAACACTGCCTTCTGCCTCTCTCGCCTGGAGGCAGACCGAGCTATTTGGTGAAAGTGATGTCTATATTAACGGGGCACAGGAAGAAACCTCTGTCTCTAGATGGAGTGGGGCTCTCTGGCTTTTTGAAGTTTTAAGCTTCTGAGGGCCTAATTGGTGACATTTCAGCTTCCCTGTCTACAGTCTCTGTGCCAGTCCTATCCTAAGGGCTTGCTTTATATGGACTGTGTCATTTTATTTTTCCTGTTACCCAGTGAGGCAGTTATTACTATACACCCCATTACACAGATGAGAAATCAAGCAGAGAGAAGTTAAATCACTCATCAAAGCTTAGACAGTAAGTGCTGGGGCTGGTCTTGAAACCCAAGCGCCCTGGCCCCGGGGCACATGCCCTTAGCCCCGGTACCCCAGCACCACACAACTCTGAGTACGGTTTCGTCATGACACAAGAACCCCCGCCCAAGTGCTTCCTGCCTCAATATGTAGCTTGCAGATTTTGAGTAATATCGGAATACAAGATTCCAGTTGGACAAGATAATTTGGACAGGTCCCTGGGGTTGGTTGTAATGGGATCTAACCAGTTTACATTCCACAGGAATTATCTAGAATGATGGTCCAGGAAATATGAGGTAATGTGATTTTTATAATGAGTTTCATGTTCTCTTTGTTAGATATGTTCTTATGTTTATTTTTTTCACCTGTGCTTTCTGTCCCATTATACCATAATGAACAGGAAAGACATATTTTATTTTTTACTTCCCACCTACCCAAACTCCCCCCATAGGCGTCTCTTTAACTATTCAATATTAATGTTGCAAATAATATATGAATACATTCTCCTTTTCTAAAAAAGTAAAACATTAAGATAAGGTTCCTCCTTGATCAAGCCCTTCCTCCCACTGATATCTCTAACCACCCATCTAGAGATGACTCTGACACCAATCTGGAGTACAGCCTTCTAGATTAAAAAAATTTACATTCATATGCTGTATATGTACCTGCAAAATATATATCTTGTTGTTGGGTTTTTTTTTGTATAATTATTATCATACTATAAATACTGTTTTGAAACTTGCATTGTTTGTTCAGAATGTTTCTTGGAGATCCACCCATGGATCAGTCTCATTTGCTTTGACTGTTGTCCTCAGTGCTGTGAGAATACCACAGTTGACTTAGCAACTCTGTATGGATGGTCTTTTAGGCTGTTTCCCATTTTTGCCCTTGCAAACAACATGAGGCTGTCCGTGCCTGCCTGGGACCGGTGACTGACCTCAGTCAAGGCTGATGTGAGCATTCACCATGACCCGTGCTCACCTCATTCTGGAGCTGGCACTGCCACACTAGTTGTGCTGGAACTCTCTGCAATCCTTGGTACAAGATCGTTCTTAGAACTTAGCAGGTTACCTCCCCGGGCTGCGGCCTCATTGCTTTAGTCTAGGGTCAGTGATCTCGAACAAATTCCCTCAATGACTAAAAGACAGAGTGCCTGCAGAAGAGACATTTCCTCCTCTTCTCTGCTTTTGGGTTGGTTCTTGGCACACACTGGGATCACCCCAGGCTGATCTCAGCAGAGGCCTGCTCTGGATATTAAACCAAATGAAAGCCTATATAAATTTAATGAATAGAAAAATTAACACAGTTTGTTACCTGCAAAGTGAGGCACTTGGAATAAGGACCCCTCTAACTCTAAAAATGCAATGATCCCATCAAGCTCCATAAGTGATATCAGTACACACTCACACCCATATACACATTCATTCCAAGGCTGGTTATTAGTGATTCAGGAATTATAATTTTTTACCCATCATGAGGTGAGCTATTGGAGAGCTGGAAAGTGAGTGTGATCCTGGGGTGGGGTGCATGGGTGGAGAGTCTGGAGAGATGAACAAGGAAGAGAGAGAAAAGCTCGTCAAAATAGGTTAAGTCCTTCAGAGCCAATGAGCAAACCTGAAAACCCCTCTTAACTCTATCTTCCAAGTGGTGCGGGGGAAAATAAAGGGCCTCTCCCAGCTCTGATCAAATATTGACCCTGTGCACTCGCTGGCCAGAGTTCAGACTAAAGCACCAGCAGCATGGTGGAGTCGGTGTTTGCAGAGCAATTATTGTAGCCCAGTGCCTTGTAGGTCAGGTTGTGAAACAACCGTCTATGGAGCCAGGGCTTCAGAGAGCCTTCCGGCCCCTCCTCAGGGGGACCGGGAAGGAGCTGTGCAAGGAAATAGACAAAGGCTGGAAACGTGGTCCAGCCACCGGTGAGAAAGCAACTGAAAAGGGCATCTGCCACCCCTCCTCCCACCTCAACTGCACCTCCAAGCAACCCAGGCCCTTTATCACCAAATGGGCCTCGACATCAGGCCCTGTCCTGGTCAGCTTCCCCTGGGACAGGTCCTTTTCCTGGTCAGATAGGGCTGAGTGGTGAGTTATTTTTAGAAGAAATCAATTTCCACTTGGAGACTAAGAGCCTCACCTCTTCCCTGTTCTTCACTTGACATCTGAAAGGCTCTTAGAAGCCCTCTCGGGAAACTGACCTGGTTTCCAGAAGAAGTGTTTGGAATAGCTGCTGAGCTGAAATGCTCTAAGGATGGGCAAACTGTGCAGGAGAATAATCTCCCTCTTCTTGCCAGGGCCCTAGAAGATTTCAGGGGACAACTCAGGGAGGGGCTGGGAGGTGACAGATCACTATAAGGTGGCCAGAAAGCTGGCTCAAGCCTGTTGTGTGTTCAAAGTTTTCTAAACTACCAGTCTAATAGAATTTTCTGTGATAATAGAAATGTTCTATATCTGCCCAACACACAACCACTAGCCACGGCCGCCACTGAGTACTTGTGATCCAGCAAGTGCAGCCAAGGAACTAAACATTTACTTTTATTTCATTTAAGTTTAACTTTAATATAAGTAGCCACATGTGGCTAGTGGCTACCTCATTGGACAGTACAGCTTTAAAGTCTCCATACCTGGGGGTTCTGAGTGGGCAGCCTGTGTGTGTGTGTCTGGGTCTGAAGGCTCATGGCAGGAGATATAGGGAGAGAAGAAGGTCTGGGGAAGAGCAGAGGGTGTTATCCTGGTGCCCATGGGTGGATTTCAGGCAGGGTATGAATAACCAAAAAGATTATTAGAATTATAGATGCACATTCATGCACTTGTCTGGGGAGAGAGTCTTTGGCTTTCATTAGAAGCACAAAAGAGTCTCTGATCTCAAAAGTAAAATAAGATAAAATAACTCACTGATGTTTCAGATAAAACTCACTGCTTCAGGAAGCCTGCCCTGATCCCAGAGTGTAAGGTTTCCCTATAATATGTCTATGGCACCTTCCTTTGTTACATCTGGAATGGCGTAAAACAATATTGTTTGTCTTTGTTTTTTAACTAAAATCTGTCTTCCCTCACTAAGCTGTGAGACCCATAAAGGCAGGAACCAGATCTGCTTTGGATCATCAATGTGTCCCAGAGCTGGCACACTGCCTGGATTTACAAGGCAGACACTTAATATTGGAAGGATGGGAGGAAGGAAAGGAGGGAGGGAGAGGGAGGGAGGGAGGGAGAGGGAGAGCAGAAACAAACAATATTGTTTTACGCCATTCCAGATGGGACGAGGGAGGGAGGGAGGGAGGGAGAGGGAGGGAGGGAGGGAGGGAGGAAGGAAGGAAGGAAGGAAGGAAGGAAGGAAGGAAGGAACTAGAGACATATTTTACCCTGATAAGGATTCTCAAAAAATAACCAAATCCCCCCAAACTAGAGTGTGGGTGTTTGGCTATGTCACCCTAGGCTGCTGTCACTAATTAAGACCATATGGGGGCTGGGTGTGGTGGCCCATGCCTGTAATCCCAACACTTTGGAAGACCGAGGCAGGAGGATCACTTGAGCCCAGGAGTTTGAGACCAGCCTGGGCAACATAGTGGGACTCCGTCTTTACAAAAAAAAAAAATTAGCTAGGCCTGGTGGCATGCACCTGTGATCCCAGCTACTTGGGAGGCTCAGGCTGGAAGATCTCTTGAACCTGGGAGGTTGAGGCTTCAGTGAGCCATGATCACACCACTGCACTCCAGCCTGAGTAACACAGCGCGACCCTGTCTCTAAAAACTAAATAAATAAATGTTTAAAAAAAAAAGAGAGAGAGAGAGACCATATGTGCCTGGCCATGGGCATGTTCTTTGTTCCCTCTCCCAAGAATGCTCTTTCCAGCTGGGCGCGGTGGCTCAAGCCTGTAATCCCAGCACTTTGGGAGGCGGACTCACGAGGTCAGGAGATCGAGACCATCCTGGCGAACACGGTGAAACCCCGTCTCTACTAAAAATACAAAAAAATTAGCCAGGTGTGGTGGCGGGTGCCTGTAGTCCTAGCTACTCGGGAGACTGAGGCAGGAGAATGGCATGAACCCGGGGGGCAGAGCTTGCAGTGAGCAGAGATCGCGCCACTGCACTCCAGCCTGGTCGATAGAGTGAGACTCCGTCTCAAAAAAGGAAAAAAGAAAGCTCTTTCCTTCCTCTTCATCTCATAGCATGTTGCTTATACCTCAATCTAGTATTTTTTTCATCTGCAGTGGACTTAACTGCTTCCAAGTTTGCCTTCCCCACGAGATGTAGACTCCTGGAAGGAAGAGATCTTGTCCTTCTCAAAAGTGTGTTCCTCAGCCTGCGCCACTTCTGCTCTGTACAAAAGCTGCTGCCTGGGGGGCCTTAGCACAGGCCCATCCACTCTTACCTGAAGCCTGGACTATCTTTCTTTTTTTTTTTTTTTTTTTTTTTTTTTTTTGAGACGGAGTCTTGCTCGGTAGCCCAGGCTGGAGTGCAGTGGCCGGATCTCAGCTCACTGCAAGCTCCGCCTCCCGGGTTTACGCCATTCTCCTGCCTCAGCCTCCCAAGTAGCTGGGACTACAGGCGCCCGCCACCTCGCCCGGCTAGTTTTTTGTATTTTTAGTAGAGACGGGGTTTCACGGTGTTAGCCAGGATGGTCTCGATCTCCTGACCTCGTGATCCGCCCGTCTCGGCCTCCCAAAGTGCTGGGATTACAGGCTTGAGCCACCGCGCCCGGCCCAGCCTGGACTATCTTTCTACTTCCACCCTCGCCTCTCACACTCAGCCAGGCTGGGACTCCCAGATTCAGCAAGTGAAAATACAGGATGCACAATTAAATTTGAATTCCAGATAAACAACAAATAACTTTTTTTAGTGTAAGTATATGCCATGCAATGTTTGGAACATTTTTTTTTTTTTGAGCTAGGGTCTTACTCTGTTGCCCAGGCTGAAGTGCAGTGGCGCAATCACAGCTCACTGCAGCCTGGACCTCCCCGGCCTCAAGCAATTATCCCAGCTCAGCCTCCTGAGTAGCTGGAACAACAGGCGCATGCCACCACACTTGGCTAATTTTTTTTATTTTTTGTAGAGATGGGATCTTGCCACATTACCCAGGCTGGTCTTGAACTACTGAACTCAAGCAGTCCTCCCACCTTGGCCTCTCAAAGTGCTGGGATTATAGGCATGAGCCACCATGCCCAGTGTCCACCCTTATTCTGAAAAAAGCATTTGCTGTTTATCTGAAATGTAAATTTAATTGGACATCTCATATTTATCTGGCAGCCCTAATCCAAGGCCTCACAGGTAGCAGATAAGCTGTGAGTGAAGAAGGTGGGTGGTGGGATGGGAAGGGGATGCTGAGATAAATGGCTCTGCTCTGCACGGTCCTAAGGCTTCAGAAAGCACGGAATGAGCAGTTACCAGGTCATCGGGGGCGGGGGGGTTCTCTCCGTCTCTCCCAACCCTCAGACTTTCCCCATTCCCTGTGAATAGCTCCTCAATGCACCACCAGAGTTCTAAGTACCCGTCCTTAATGCCATGAGTCACCCCAAAGGGACAATGAACCTTCTCCAAGGACAAGCCTCAGGCTCTTGGCTCCCTCCTGCTTGATGTTCTCAGGGCTGCTGTGTGCTTGAGACTGTTCATTTCCAAGGATCTACTGAGAGCTTCACATGCAAGGCAGTTAGGTCCAAGCAGAAGCTTTGAAGATAATAACCAGAGAAATGTTCTGCTTCAGATCTTAGAATCTGGGAGGGGGTGGGGAGTGTGGGGGTGAGGGAGTGGGGAAGGGCTGTGCTGATGTGGAAGCTGCCGTGGAGAGAAATGGAAAAACCGAAGAGTGTGGGGTTTCTGTTCAGATGACAGAGCACCCTTCAAGTACTTCCTGGCCTTATGGCTGCAGAGCATGAAGGGCAGGGTGCAGGTGTCCATCTCCCTATGTGCCCTCAGAGGGAGAAACAGAGGGTCCGTGTGCTGTTCCGAATGAAATTGGATCTGCACATACCCTGGGGCCCTCAATTCACGACCAGAGAGGGTCAGGGACCGCTTGGGATCGCTTGCACGTGGTTCCCAGGCTGTGTGACAGAGGTAGGAATCCAAGGCCGCCTGGTGGGTACCCGGCCTTTGGGAACAAAGGAAAACATCTGAAGAGGGAGAGATAAGGGAGGGGAAGTACAAGGAGACCCACGCTGGGGTGCAGGGAACCAGCTTGTACAGGGGGGAACCAAGGATCTCTCAAAGGGGTCAAAGGGGTGTCCAGGCCTCCTGTTGTTACCTGAATAGACCGCCAAATGCTGCCCAAATAGTACTGGGTGTGAATATATGATTCACGATCTAAACTGGTTTAGCTCAGCAGTTCTTTTTTTTTTTGAGACAGGGTCTCACTCTGCTACCCATGCTGGAGTGCAGTGGTGCAATCATAGCTCACTGCAGCCACGACCTGCCAGGCTCAAGTGATCCTCCCACCTCAGCCTCCTGAATAGCTGGAACTACAGGCACTCCATCACACCTGGCTAGTTCTTCACTGGGGGTTCACAGGGGGTAAAATTGTATGTATCCGCTCTTTTCCTGGGGAGAGGGCTTCCATCAGATTCACAGAGCGGTCTGTGGCCCCCAGGAGGCTTAGAACCATGAGTTGGTGAAACCCAGGGAGCGGCTCCTTGGAGATGGGCCTGGTGAGCCTGGGACTTTCAGGGTCAGCCAAAAAGGAAAGGAGCAAAACATGTGTGAGAGCTGCCCCTGGGCCGCACCCCAGCTCCCTGCGGCTCCCACCCTGCCCCCGGGGACAGCTTCGGAGAGGAGCCTGAGGCCTACCTGGCTCTGAATACACTGGCAGGGACTGGGCACAGGAAGCTCACCACAGAGTGACGCCAAGTGAGGGAAGCCACAAAGCAACATCAGGAAGTGGGTCTCCAGCCCCTAGACCCCCCCAGCCATGCAGCCCAACATCCCTGCGACCTGGCAACACCAGGCAACTCACCAGGCAACTCAGTGCTGGGAGAAAAGTGGATTCACTCATTCATTCCTCTTAACAACCCTACTGGGCAGGCACTATTCGAACCTTCACAGTACAGATGAGAAAAGCAAGCCTAGAGAAGTGAAGGAGCCTGTCCGGAGGTACGTGGTGACAGCCAGTAACCAGTCCCAGGCAATGTGTCCCCGGTGCCTAAACTCTAAGCTGCTCTCTTACACAACCCCTCAGAGACATGAGTTCTGAGGTGCACCAGTGACCAAAGATGGAGTTAGCAACTCCCTTTGTTCTACCTCTATAGGATCCGCCATACCAAAATCAGCGACCTGATAAATAAACAAGGCTTTTCAAAATGAACGCCACTAAAACTCATCACAGCAGGTAAAATGCATTTGTAAAGATGCTATGCTTGACTTCTAAGTTAATTTTCAAAGAACTATTCCAACCCCTTCCCAAACTGCATCTACAGCTCAACAATGACCCACATGGACAAGCCTGGCCAAGCGCGTGGCCATTGCTAAGCTAGAGCCAGCACACTGCACTAGCTGCTCCCTGCTTGCGTGTCCCCTTTCCACATTCAGGGAATGAGCCCTCCAGGCAAGGGAGGTGGTGGTGGGGGAACAGCATTCCTTTCTCCTGAGATTCTGCAGTGCAGGAGGGGGTGGGGGATCATAACGGAAGAGGGGGAAGAAAAGTTCTGATTTGGAAGTTTCCACCGGCTTTCAGGCCCCCTCCGGCTCATCAATGAGTCCTTTCAGGGTTCACTCTCCCCAACTGAGTTATCACTTCCTGTCCAGCACACTATACCCATTGATGGGGTATCAGCAAACCCCACCAGATTACACCAAACCTAAGGAGACTGGACATGAACTGAGGAGGGAAGAGGAAGAAGGCTGGAGAGTAAGAAGTAGCTTTCAATCCCATATTCAATGGGATATTCAATCCCATATTGTTGGATTAAGAGAGAATTTGTAATACAGGAAGCTAGCTCACCCTTGGCTTGTCTCATAGGTAGGGCAATGAGGACAACGAGATAGAATCAGGTATTGGGGGCAAGCACACGGTGCCAAAGATGACCTCTCCAAGATGATTGACAACCAAAGGCCTGCCAAGAAAGGAGTGGACCCTGGCTGTGAGGGTAGAAGTGGGTGTCTCTTTGTGTTTTTATTAGCCTAAACCAGTCTCACAGCCCCAAGAGGAATCTAGAACATCTTGGCTCTACCTGAAAGGGCTGCTGCTCAACTCACGACTGATTCTCCCTTCTCTAGTATTTGCCTGTGATCCACAGAGGTGGGCTCCCTAGTGGCCATGTCTGTGCTAAAAGACCCTCAACTCCTGGCCATACTGATTGGTCCAGAGAGGGCACCTGACCCAAGCCAGACCAATCAGAATCGCCCCTGGGATTTTTCAACTTGGAACTGGGAAAGAGTCAATCTCCCCTCTGTTGGGAGCCAAAGGATATAAAATTCTAGAGCTGTTGACAGTCATGTTCCTTGGGGTGTGAGGTAACAGAAGTTGAGGGCAGTGCCAGAGCGAAGTAGAGACAAGACAGAGGGAGAGCAGATCCTGGTTTCAGGTATTCCTAAAGGCCTCTGCCTCACTGCTCTTCTCACCATGTGGTCGGCTGCACAAGCTTCCCTGGTCCCCCCTTCCAATCACGTCTCCTTTGTGCCTAAGCCAGTGCAAGTGTAAAACTATCACTTGCAACCCAAAGAGGCCTGACTAAATTAGTTGGCACCAAGGGGGTGTCTGCAGGGGTAGCTGTGGGACCTATACTACCATCCCCCTTGTGAACATGCCTATGTGTCTTAGAGACACACACCTACCACGTACACGTACAAACTGGGTGGCAAGTGCCTCATTCAGTTAAACAGACACCGTGGTATGTATGCATAGTTTGTGCCTGTAGTTGAAAAAAATGCTTATTTTCTGTTTCGGTCTTCCCTGTATGCTTGCTTTTCTTAGGCTGCAATGATGTGGTGGCTTCTGTCTCACCCTGGATGTTTACAGACACACGTCTGGTCAGGCACACAGCACCTCCCACCATCCTCCTGCCTCTCCACCACAGTTTCCTACCCTGCAGGCAAGAGAGGGTGACAAAGCATGACTGTTAAGATCATTGGAGGAGGCCAACAAAGCTCCGAGTGTCTGCCTGCAGTATGCAAGATTGAGACAAGCCCAGCTCCACCTTCGAGCTTCCCTCCTCTGTCCCTCTGCTCCCACCTGGACTCTGACCCTGACAGCTCGGCTGGGGGCTCCCTGGATAAGCGAGGGTATGAGAGAGGCCAGCCCACCAGACTCGGGCCACTGTCTGAGCTCTGACCAACTTACCTGCAGGTCAAAGAACTTGCTGTACCTCCGGTAGATGGTCTGGGAGGTAGAGTCAGACCAGGTCACATTGATGATGTATACCTGTGGGAAAAAGGTAGGAGCAGGTGAGCAAGGCTGGATTTCAAGCTGTCTGTGCCAGGTATCATGTAACATGACTGCAGGTGTTCCAATGGCCAGGACCACTCTTTTTCTCATCTCATCTGTCCCTAGGGGATAGCACAGCATCAGCTACCATGTAGATGTCTAAACACACACACACACACACACGGACACCCCCAGAGGGATATTTCATCAAATGCCAACAATGATTATCTTAGGAAAGTAGGATCAGAATAAGTGGTTTTAATTTCCTTCTTTTTTATTTGTATATATTTCATACGATAAACATAAAATTGAGGTCATTACATTTTTGTTTGTTTGTTTTTGAGACAGAGTCTCATTCTGTCGCCCAGGCTACAGTGCAATGGCATGATCTTGGTTTACCACAACCTCCACCTCCCCGGTTCAAGCGATTCTCCTGGCTGAGCCTCCCGAGTAGCTAGGATTACAGGCGCCTGCCACCATGCCCGGCTAATTTTTGTATTTTTAGTAGAGACAGGGTTTTGCCATATTGGCCAGGCTGGTCTTGAACTCCTGACCTCAGATGATCCACCTGCCTTGTCCTCCCAAAGTGCTGGGATTACAGGCATGAGCCACCACGCCTGGCCTTTTTAGATAGCTAATTTCCACTGGTTCACAACTTTAGAGTGAATGAGATTCTACAAGAGGCCTTCCGAAATTGCAGGTGGACCCCGCTGTCTGAAATTCTGCAGACATGGGTTTTGAGAGCTCGGACGTTTATACTTTTAACAAACCCCAGCTTATTTTGCTGCAGTGGATCCTCAGAACTCACTCTGAAAAGCCCTTTAGGAGACCAGAAGCGCTCAGAGATGTGTGATTCATCTCAGCATCCCTGTCTTTGCTCAGTGCCTGGCACAGAGCAGGTGCTCAGAAAACACTTTGCTATGTTGAACAAACACACTGGTCTTCTGGATGAGAAAGGGATTTGAAGAAGAGGCGTTAGCACGTGGGAGACTGGAAACCTTTTCTCTTTGGGAGCCTCACAATGAAGGCATTTCGGGGCCAGGCTGTCACCCCAGTTCCCAAGTCTCCATCAGGCTCTGCAAGAGCTCATGCCACTCTGGAAGGCTGAACTCACTTAGGAATCCCTGGAGAAGGAGAGAAAGCCCCTGGTCCACACAGTCTGGCCTGCTCTTCCCACTATTCCTGTCCCACCTGGGAGAGGCCTGAGGCAGAGGAATGGGTGCCCTCCCACAGCCTCAGGGCTATTCTGTTGACCTTCTCCCTGGAAGGGACACCTGCAGGGGTGTCTCCAGGAGGACAGGTAAGGGAGGGCACCGATAAGACACAGGTGAGACCTCTGCCTCCCTTCTTCCCTCAGGAGAGAGGCAGTGGCTGTAGGTCCCGAATGGTGGTTCCCAGGCCAGGGCGCCCTTTAGGATCACCTGGGGCCAGGGGCGGGCTTCATAAAAATTCAGATTCCAGGGACTCTGTCTAGTCACCCTGTCCTGTAGGCCTGTAGGGGTGGGGCTGGGGGGACTCTACCAGTAAGAACAAAATAGCCAGTGAGGCCAGGGATCTGGGCCATGATGAGAAGGAGGAACGTTAGCAAAGAGAAGTGACATTTAGGCACCTTGCCATCAGACTGGCCCAACTCCCCGATGCCCGGAACAGGGTTTGCAACAGGCGTGGTGAGGCTTTGTGCTTGGCTGCTCAGGTAATACACAAGAAAATGAGCTGAATCCAGTCTCTTCTCCCTTCCTATCTCTATGACACAGAGGCAGCCTCATGCCATGGCGAGGTTTTCTGAAACACAACCAAGGAGAGGGCCATAAAACCAAAGCAAACAGGCCTGAGTGCTGCCACCCAGAGATGGGGCATTTATGACATGTGACCCTGATACAGAACATAAGGTAAAAGGCCACCCCTATCTTCATCAGCTCAAAATAGACTATTGGCTATTATCATAATAAATGGGTGTATGCTTTGCTTTATATCATATGTAAATAGGTATCACATGATACATTGTAAAACCATTTTGATAACTTAATGTTACCTAATGTTTGGGCAACTAAATGTTACTGGATACCAGTACAGCATAAAGCATTTATATGCATTAGCTCATTTAATCTTCAGCCCAATGAGGTAGCTACCACTGTTATTCCCATATTGTACAAGAAGAAGGTGAGGCTCAGAGAAGCTAAGTAACTTGCCTGAAGTTACACAGCTAATAAATTACAGGGCAAAAATTTGAACCCAGGTCTAGCTGAGTTCTAATACCTATGCTCTTAACTGCACTGGACTACCTCCCTGTATGTAAATTTATCTAAACTGAACTACTTTGATCAGGACTGAATGACATGGTCAACCAAAAAGTATCTGAAACAAGTCTCAATCAATTTAGCAAGTGTATTTTGCCAAGGTGAAGGACACACCTGCGATACAGCTTCAGGAGGTCCTGATGACACGTGCCCGAGGTGGTTGGGGTACAGCCTGCTTTATACATTTTAGGGAAATACATCAATCAATACATATAAGATTTACATTGGTTCCATCTGGAAGGGCGAAACAACTCTAAGTAAGGGACGAGGGGCTTCCAAGTTATAGGTGGATTTAAATATACTCTGATTGGCAATTGGTTGAAAGAGTTACTACCACTAGAAAGGAGTGTCTGGGTTAAGATAAGCGCTCGTGGAGATCAAGGTTTTATCATGCACACGAAGCTTCCAGGCCGCAGGCTTCAGAGAGTACAGATTGTAAATGCTTCTTATCAGACCTAAGGTCTGCATTGATATTGATGCTGGGGGAGTGTAATGAAGCATATCTGATCCCCACTTCCCATCATGGCCTGAACCCGTCTTTTAGGTTCAATGTTAGGGTGCCCGGGCTGAGGAGGGAGTGCATTCAAATGGTTGCAGGGGGCCTTCAAATTTTATTTTTGGTTGATACCATCTTTTTTTTTTTTTTTTTTGAGACAGAGTCTCTCTCTGTCACCCCGGCTGGGTTGCAGTGGCGCAATCTCGGCTCATTGTGACCTCCGCCTCCCGGGTTCACGCCATTCTCCTGCCTCAGCCTCCTGAGTAGCTAGGACTACCGGCGCCCGCCACCACGCCCAGCTAATTTTTTGTATTTTTTAGTAGAGACGGGGTTTCACTGTGTTAGCCAGGATGGTCTCGATCTCCTGACCTTGTGATCTGCCCACCTTGGCCTCCCAAAGTGCTGGGATTACAGGCGTGAGCCACCGCATCCGGCCGGTTGACACCATCTTTTTAAATAAAGGTGTGGGTGGTCTGAGAAGCCTGCGGTGCCCTTGCTGAGGGAGTGCGCCTAGAGGAACATGCGGGAACAAAGGCGACTCTGAGACCTGAGACCAAGAAGACCCAGAACTGGGGGCCCAGACAGAAGCAAATGGTTAGGAATGCTACAAAACCGACTGACGCCGAGGACCCCCTCAAACTTAATGCTGTGGGATTTTCCTGGGGTTTATAACCTACCCGGGTCTGCCTGCTGACTCCCAGCTCCATCTCCCCTCCCACCTTCATCTCTGCTTCCCACAGGTCCTGGGGCAGGAGCAGAGGCTGAGCCCGCACCAGGTGCTCTCTCTCTGACCTCCACCCCAGGAGCTAAATGTGAGGAGGGCCCAAGTGGCCAATTAGCCCCTGGAGAGAGGGCTGCACTCGCCTGCAGGGCATTAGACATCAGCCTTTCTCTGGAACCAACCAAGCGGAGCCCAGGGGAAGGGCTTAACTGAGGCTTAACACACGTCCTCCATCCCACTAGCAATTAGGCTTCTCTTCACCTCCCAGAGAGAATCAATCACAGGCTTACAGCCCCTGGCAGCTGGGAGGATCCAGGGAGGCCTCTCCTTGAGCAGAGGAGAAACCCAGGTGGTGATTTGCCAAGGAAGGGGCATGGCCAGGTAGGAACCAGCAGACTCTAGAGTCAGCCACACATGGGGGCAGCACCCTCCCAGCACCCTCCTTACTGGCTGCAAGACCCCAGCCCAGCTGCTCAGGACTTCAGACTCCTCCTCTTTACAAAGGACACAACCTTCAGGGCTGCCAGGACTGATGCAAACGCGGTTATCACTGGAGTGTGCTCACTCCCATTGGTGGCAGAGCCGGGACAGGAACCCAGATGTCCCACTTCCCAGCCTAGCCTAGGACTACTCTGCACGTGACTAGAGCATCCCCCCTCGGAAAAGTCCTTTGCCCTCTACTCTTCAGAAATGGTGAAATTTGGCAGGGCTGGTGGCTCGTGCCTGTAATCCCAGCACTTTGGGAGGCAGAGGCAGGAGGATCACTTGAGCCCAGGAGTTTGAGACTGGCCTGGACAACATAGTGAGGCTCTGCCTCTATTTAAAAAAATAAAAGGGCAGGACGCAGTAGCTCCTGCCTGTAATCCCAGCACTTTGGGAAACCAAGGCAGGAGGATCGCTTGAGCCCGGGAGTTCGAGATTGGCCTGGACAACATAGTGAGGCTCTGTTTCTATTTTAAAAATAAAAGTTGAAAATTCACATGAAGTCATCTCTGTTTAATGCTTGGTCTAAAATCATACTAAAGGTACACCCCGCTGGAGAGCCAGCCACAGGGAGGGAAGAGCTGACAGAGAGCTGTCCCTGTGGCCTTGTCAGCCACGGCCGCCTGGCTAGGATATAGCCATGCTTCCCCGCAAAAAGCAGTTCTTCCCTTGTTTGGCAAAGGATTGTTCCTGCTAGCATCTTGCACCCCACTTTCTATGCCCTGAGTAGCCATGAATGTGACTCAGTGTGAAGGGTGGGGAAGCGAGCCCCCATTCCCAAGTTCTCCCAAACTTCGGGGATTTGCCAGAGGCCCTCCAGCCTACCCCACTGGACAGTCTAAATCTTGGGTTGAGGAAATGGCAAGAGACCTCCCTGGAGATAAGCCCAGAGATACGAGGACAATCTCCAGACCCCCCTCTCTCATCTGCTTTCTTCCAAACCTTGGACATCCTAGATTATCACTCCAGACAGGTGATGTACACAAAAAATTCCACCCCAGCCCATGCCTAGCTCCCTACCTCAACACCAGGGCTTCTTAAGTCTCCAGCCTTGCCAGCACTGGAAACTTCAGAGAAAAACCGCAGAGAAAGAACAGGTGACAGGGAAGGGGGACAGGGCAGAGGTCATCCAAGAAAGCCAGCTCTGTTTACAAGCCTGCATCTGGGGCCCAGATAGACTCTCCTCCGGCCTCAGGAGCAGTCAGGATAACATTACCCGGCAGCTGGGTCTCAAGAAAAGTTTGGCAATTAAACATCCTGCTTCCAAATGCTTTACTTGGGGTTACGTTTCACGGGTGGAGTTTCTCCTGCTTCTGGATTTTAAAAACCCATGGATTCTATTTCCCCTGTCTCCAGCCATTTCAGGCAGATGGTAGGCGTCTATGAAGGCTCGCGAGAGACTAGCAACTGCTTCCAGCTTCCCCTGGGTCAGCCCAGACTGAAGGGACCCAGGGGCTCAGGCCCTCCCAACTGCTCACCCTTGATGGAGGAGTGGAATCATCACCACAGACACCGCGTAACTCTCGCTACACACCCAGCACAACGCTCTGGCCCAACCAGTCCCACCCATCCGGAGGTCATCTTGGGTTGCCTTCTGTCTGCTCAGCTCACGAGGCCCACCAATGTCTGAGGCTTCCAAAATCGCCTTCCCAGTGGGTGCTTCTGTCCTCTATTAGCCTTGCTCCTTTCAACAAGAAAATGGCCTTGATGCAAACCAGACTCACCGCGCAGCTCCAGAGCACTGAGAATGAAGCCCAGCCCGGTTTCTGTGGAGGGATGTCCACGATTTGATCTGGTCTGGGACCAATTAGCAACTGCAAATGTACAGCCCAACCATTCCTAGAAGGCCTAGGACCCGCCTTGTGTTTAATTAGAAAGTGCTGGTAAGTACCTGTTGCCCCCTTGGCTACAAAATGTACAATGAGAGGCAAGGAGTTAGGAGCTATGGAGGGAACTGCATGTCTCCGTGGTACTGTGGGCCTTACTTTCCCTGGACTCCTACCAGCTGCCCCTGGCCCCAGGCCCCAGGCCAAACAGAAACTCAATGGCAATCTTCCTTCACCTGCTCACATGACCATGGGGCTGGGATCAGCTGGCTGCACTAGGGCCATTGCATACAGTTGGGCAAGTTGTTCACTGCCCAGTGGTTGCCTGGTCAAGTGGACAAGTAGATGTGAAATCTAACCTATACTTCACACCCTAAACTGTGCACCCTGGCTCAGGACTGCAGCCACACCGAGAAAAGCACACCTTATTCTGATGTACACACACCGTGTTCCCTGGGTGGGCTGTCAATGCTCCCTAGGGTCCTTGAGGGCATACGACCTCTTCAGAATCCCAGCTCTTTAACTTACCCAAATCTTTGGAGTCTGGGGATGCAGGAATAGCTAACGTTTGGGACTGACTGCTAAAGCATATGGTCCCAGAAATCAAAATGAACACGATCGAGCAGCCAGAAAAAGGGAGTTCACGTGCGGGGACACGATCACTGCTCTGGCTTCCTGCGGGAGTTCATCATTGTCAGGCTCTTACCCAAGAAGATGCCGCCAGCCTGTCTAAGGTACTAATAGGCTCTAATTTTCCATTCAAAGTGCCCCATGTACAAGGTTCTATCATGGGGGACTGGTAAGAAGGAGGCACATATACTCCAAATTAGTCTAGGCTGCTCCCCTAGATGCAGACCACCCAGCACAGCAGAGGACTCCAGGGCTGCTGCTCCCCATGAGAGTGCCTACACCAAATGCCAGCCCCGGGCCCCATCTCCTCCCTGCTGTGGCCCACTGCACCCCACTGGGAAGCAGTAAAGGCCCTGGTGTTAAAGAACCCCCCTTTTCTTTTGATACAGGGTCTGGCTCTGTCACCCAAGGTGGAGTGCAGTGGCGTGATCTCAGCTCACTGCAACCTCTGCCTCCTGGGTTCAAGCGATTCTGCTGCTTCAGCCTCCTGAGTAGCTGGGATTGCAGGTGCACACAATCATGCCTGGCTAATTTTTGTATTTCTAGTAGAGACAGGGTTTTACCATGTTGCCCAGGCTGGTTTGTAACTCCTGGTCTCCAGTGATCCGCCCACCTCAGCCTCCCAAAGTACTGGCATTACAGGTGTGAGGCACTGTGCCCGGCCTAAAGACCCCTCTTGACATGGCTGCACCCAGATAAAAATCTCCCCAGAGTTCCGACATCTGATCTGGGCCCCCACTAGCCTAGCGAGTCTGTGACCATCCCTTGTGGTGCTCATAGTATGCTTTCCACGATTAGTCAATTATTATATCTGCCTTCCTTTGCTAATTGTTGGCTCGGAACACCCAGCTTGACACAGGCTGTGTTGGTCTCTATTTAACACGGGTGAGTCGATCTTCCTCCCGGGTTTCCCTATCCGCAGAAACTATCTTCCTCTTCTCCCGCGAGGCTCACTAGGCCTGCCAGTCTGCTGGACACACTGAGATAATGACTGGCTGATCTAATGCCAAACGAATTCACTGACTCTGAAATGCCAAAGAGGTGGCTAGTGGCAACACTTGGAGACTGTCCCCATTCCCAGAAGCAAATCCCTGGTGGCCCAGGAGCAGAGTAAAAACACATCTTTGCCAACCCAAAACCCTGTCAGCAAAATCACATTTAACAGCCTGTGGCCACTTGGCTAAGGTTTCTGAGCTCAGCCTGAGAATGATGAGGACCCTCAGGGTAGGGCCCTATTAAAATTCCAACCCCTCCTCTAGAGTGGGTGTTCATTCTTAGGGCGGGGAGAGAGGCAAAGCTGCAGATTCGGGGAACAACCACCACTTAGAAGCCTGGATGTGGTGGAGGGTGACCTCCATGGTGGTGTGCACTCACAGGTTGACTATAGGGCTAATGACCAGGCAGCAGGACTTTTCTAGTCCTGAGACCATCTGATACCAGGACTTTGTATTCAGAAGCAGTCACAGTAAATGCAGCAGAAGCGAACCCCAGAAGGGCTCTGGGAGTTGGAGGGCATATAATGTGCTAAGAGAAGGCTCCTCCCAGAACCACACATCCACCAGTCGCCTTCAAAACACAGAAGCTTCCACTGCAGACCTGGCCCAGATGGACCTTCTCTGGGGAAAGGGGGTTTTAAAAGAGACTCAGAGGAAGGGACATTGGCAAATGCCCTCTACAGTAGGGAGCATCATTCGAGAGTGTGTAGCAGGTACCCATCACACCCAGTGCCCGCCTTTGTTTGCAGGAATCATGGGTCTCTTTTATTCCTTCCTTCCATGGGTCTCCCTCCCTCCCTCCCTCCCTCCCTTCCTTCCTTCCTTCCAGAGAGAGTCTCGCTCTGTCGTCCAGGCTGGAGTGCACGGGTGCCATCTCAGCTCACTGCGACCTCTACCCCACGGGTTCAAGCGATTCTCCAGCCTCGGCCTCCCAAGTAGCTCGGATTACAGGAGTGTGTCACCACACCAGGCTTTTTTTTTCCTTTCTTTCTTTTTAGTATTTTAATAGAGACAGGTTTCACAACGTTGGCCAGGCTGGTCTCGAACTCCTGATCTCAGGTGATCCACCCCCCTCAGCCTCCCAAAGTGCTGGGATTACAGGCATGAGCCACCTCATCTGGCCCCACTATTTATTTAAATGGGAGGGTAATGAATAGGTGAGACAGTCTGGAGGAAGCCTCCCTACTGGTGGAGCCTCTATTTATTACCCTGCAGAATTGAGACCACAGTAGTTACCTTTTGGAGGCTATTGTGAGGATTCAGGGAGCTGACCCTGTGTCTCCTTGTTAGATCGGAAGCCTCCTGAAGGTGGATCGTGGCATCCTAGTGCCCAGCACCACACTTGACACCTAAGAGATGCTCACTTACTGTTTCCTTCATCAGTGAAAGAACAAAGCAACCAACAAATACCCAGTGAGTGCTGACCTCGCGCCTGGTTTCGAGACAAGCTAAAGAGAAGATGAGGCAAAGCATCCAACCTCCAGCCTGTAAGCCTGTAAGCCTTACACCCTCCAGGCTGTAAGCCTCCCCTTACAGCCCAGCAGGGGCAGCGGAACTCACACTGACAAATCACGGAGCGAACAGTGCAAGATGTGAGTAATGAAGTGCCAAGAAGTGAGCCTCAGAAGGGACCAGAGGCCGTCTTGGCTTCACAGAGGAGGAAGATGACTTGAAATTCAAATCTATCCACTTGATGGATTTGAATTTCAATCCACACATGTCCCTGCTATGTGGGCTTAGGCAAGTGTCTTAGACCCTCTGAGTGAGGGTTTCCTTTGCTGCGAAGTGTCGTTTCTAATGGGAGCGTCCCATTAAATGTGATGATACGCATGGGGCACTCAGCACAGGGCCTGGCAATGTGCAAAGTGGCCCAATGAATGTGGGCTATTTAGACACCCAGGAAGGGAACTGACTTCTTCCCATTTGCCATGAGACTTGGATCATGACGTTATGACTAGAAATAGGAGGGGAGCAGGAAGTAGGGCACAGGGACATGGACACACACACACAGGGACACACACACACACGGACACACACACACAGGGACACATACACATGGACATGGGCGCGCGCACACACACACACACACACACACACGGCAGTGGTGGAACCACTACTAATACCAAGGCAGCCTGGGAGAGCAGAGGAGCAAAAAATAGCTCTGCTGCCCAGAGCTGGGAAAACAATGACAGTCCCCAGGAGCCTCCGCTGAAAGGATGAATGTGCTGTGGCTGGCCCCTCTGGGGCTGGACGCTTTTTCTTTTCTTCATGTTTCCTGGAGGGGAAATGAGTATATAAACTAGGAACTCCCAGGATTCACAATCTTACATGGGCCTTTCAAAAGTTAGGCAGCCACAGCTCTGTCCTTACAGCCCCCAGAACGAGAAGAAAAACAGCCCAAAGAGTCAGCTCTGCCAAACCTTACACACACAAAACAATGGGACTGATCGATCAGGAGTAACAGAAACACTAATGGCCATGCCAATGTACTGAGTGCTGACTATGTTCCAGGCATTGCTAAGCACTTTGTTCGAATTATCTCACTTACTCTTTTACAATAGTCCTATGAGAAAAGTGTTGTTATCATCTCCAGTTCATAAGTGAAGAGACTAGGGCCCAGAGAGGTAACTGGTCTACTGGAGGTCATCATAGTTGTAGCAAGTAATGAAGCTCAGATTCAAATGAAGCCATTCACTCTATATTTTGAACACTTTGTCCTCTTTAATAATGACAGCAGACTGCCTGGAGCAAAACAGAGTCCCTGCCACAAGATTTGCCTCGGTGGTTTAATCAGCTCTGTCAATTGGTGACAGAGACAATGATCTATCTGTCAATACTGAGGCCGCCCATGAGGCAGGTGGCTAGGGATCCTTGCGTGGGGCTCAGCATTCTATTTTGTACAGCTTAAACTCAATCAGATCAGTGTCATGAAAAGTTATTATTCTCTCTGAGCCTCCACACCCCCTCCATAAAATAGTGTTAAGAATACCTGCCTCACAGTGAAGATTAATGAGAACACAAGAACAACCACAGTGCCCCTGGGACACTGTAGGTGCTTAATAAATGTGACTTCCCTTCCCCTGCAAAGTGACTAGCACAGTCTTTTGCACTCAATGAATTTTAGTCTCTTCCCCTAGAAGATTCTGGGGCACCAATAAGTGCTGGGCCTAGAAAGGAGCCCACTTGGCAATCACAGAGTTCTGGGCATGTCCCCACTGGGATGTTCTCCAGAGTACCTAAGAGCATGTGGTTGGACCTTTGTACCTTCCTCCTTCCAATTCTGCCACCACCCTCTGGTCCCAAGCCAGCTTGGCAGAGCAAACACATCTGACCACCTCGAGCCAGGAGGCACTCCAATGGAGAGGCCCAGCAGTGGGCAGCGGACATCTTGGGTAATGCCCAGGAGCCCAGAGAAGGCGACGGTGTGTCTAGGCTGGGGTGATAAGGCTCACCTTGCAATGGAAATCAAGGGGAAAAGCTCAATGCTCACGGACATTCAGGAGCTAGAGTTCTAGAAATTAAACCTAGAAATTAAATAAAGTCCTAGAAATTAAATGTGTCCTCTCCTGAGCCATCGAAAAAATTACACTCCTGGGCTTCCAAGGGGCTTGGAAACAACCCAGTGGGTCTAGGAAAGGGTCAGAAAAGGGGATTCTCATTCCACACACTCCCAAATCAATGACCGACCCAGGACTACTGACCCCGACACACACATCCTGAAAATGTGCCCCACTCCATCGCCACACCCTGGAGAGAATGGCAAAGGTTAACACACACAGCCTGGTTTCCTTTTCCCGGGAAACACAGCAGTCAGAGGCCGGCAGCCGCCTCCACACATAGCCTGCAGGGGAAATGACCCCTGGGCTTCCTCCCCACCATCTGACACACTCACACCTTCCTCTCTGCTGTGCTCAGCAAAGCTCAACTTCTGACACAAGGCAAATAGCTGTCATTAGGAATTTCGTTGCTTGAGAGAGACAAGAACAATCTTTTTGGAGAGCTTTTCGGCAATTTCTATCGCCAAACTTGCATTCCCTTTGACTCAGCAATTTGATCGCTAAGGATGTATTCACACAATTGTGTGTATGCATGTATGTGTGTGTATATATGTATGTGTGTATGTATACAAAGATAAGGAATACTGAATGTCTATTGATAAAAAAGGTCAAATAAATTATGGTTCATATACCTACTAAAGATAAGGTGGACTTTTCTATATCATGGGAAAAGGTCCATAGTATATTGAGAAAAGAAGAAAAAGATTACAATGCCATGTATACCATATGATTAAATCTATCTGGGGGGTGAATTGTATGGGGGGAAGTTTGCATATGTGTGTGTCTATGCACACTAAAAAGAAAAAAACAACAACAAACTGATAATCATGGTTATTTGCACAGAATGAGAGAGGGGAGAAATGGGAATAGTTTTGCTTTCTACTTTTTCTTTTTAGAGACAGGGTCTCGCTCTGTTGCCCAGGTTGGAGTGCAGTGGCACAATCATAGCTCATAGGTCAATGCAGTCCTGACCTCCTGGGCTCAAGCAGTCTTCCCGCCTCAGCCTCCCCAGTAGCTGGGACTATCGGCATGTGCCACCATGCTTGGATAATTTTTATATTTTTCTGTAGAGATGGGTCTTGCTATGTTGCCCAGACTGGTCTCAAACTCTGGGCCTCAAGCAATCCTCCCACCTCAGCCTCCCAAAGTGCTGGGATTACAGGTGTGAGCCACCGTGCCCGGCCAAGATTTCTATATTATTTCATTTCTTTTGAACATGTATAGCTTTCATAATTTCCATCTTAGAAAATAACTGAGTCCTCTTAGCCAGTCCTCTGGCTCATGCCAGCTCCTGGATGTTGTGCTGACATCTAGCATTTGCGCATTCTTGTGGGCTGTAGGGAATTTCAGGTTCAATGCTGAGCTCTTGAAGCCAAGGTCTACAATCCTGGCTGTACATTACAATCACCTGGGGGGCTTGAAAACCACGACAGGATTTAAATCAGAATCTTGGAAGGTGGGGTAGGCACTGATAGTTTTAAGAGCTCCCCAGGTGGGTCTACGGGTTGTTCCAGGGTTGAGAACCACTAAGCTGAACCAACATCAAAAAGACCACTGGACTAGCTAAAAAAAAAAAACACACACACACACACACACGCACACTCTTTTAATAGGAAGAAGTATTACAAGTAATTTGTTCTACTAAAAGTCAGCTCTGCCTTTAAGATATCTAGTTAGGGAGTTTGTACCGGGTGCTTTTTCTCAAAGTTCTGCTTCCAGTTTTGGAATTCATCAGCTCAAAGTGGGGAAAACAAACAACGAGACTCGGGTTCCTTCGTTCTGAGCTGTGGCTGTGCTGGGGCTTTCTTTGGCAGCCTGTGCCCACCCCATGTCTGTGGGCCTTCATCAGCGACTAAGGGGTCAGAGTCCAGCCCTTCTCGGCTCCAGGAGGAACAGCTGAAAGAACTAGAGGCACTCAGCCCAGAGGAGGTATTTAAGAGACATACGATAGCTGGTTTCAAATATTTAAAGGACTATGAAAATGTGAAGTTCAACTCCAGTTGTCCCTAAAGGCAGGCAGTGGATAACGAGTGCCAGTGATGGGGAAGCAGGTCTCTAACCAACATCAGGAATAATTTTCCAATCATCAGAGTTGTCCAAGGACGGAAGGGGCTGTCTTGTGAAGTAATGGGATTGCTGGGGCAAGAGACGAGTGACCACCTGTGACTGTGATGCTGGTAGATCCCCTCCCACTCAGCCCTCCAACTTCCAACTCCATGAGGCCAGAGACACTTACAAAGTCTTAAGCAAAATACGCTGGGAATACAGCTCCTTTAACCAAAAGAAGCTTTCTGCTCTCAACAAATAATAGTCTGAGCACGGGCTGAGCGTCAGGCACTGCACTAGGTGCTAGAAATGAAGGCAGTAAGCTAGACGGGGTCTGTTGTCATGGAGCTGATATGGGAGGCAACAGATAACACATAAGATCATTTCTGACAGCCCCAATAAAATGGGGTGCAGTGACTGAAACTGCAGGGAAGCAGCTGCTTTAGACTGATGGTCAGGGGAGGCCTCCCTGGAGTGAGGATGTTTGAGCTGAGACCCAAATGCAGAGGCAAAGTGCAGCAGACCAACTGGGGAGGTGGGGAGCTCTTCAGGTTGACTCAGTACAAAATGCGACAGACCTCAGATCATACACAAAAATTCACTTGAAATAGATGAGAGACCTCAATGTGAAAGATAAAACTATTCAAGTCTTACAAGAAAACATAGCACAAATCTTCACGACCTTGAGTTAGTCAAGGGTTTCTAAGACATGACACCAAAACCACAGCTCAAAGACAAATAAACAAATTGGACTTCATCAAAATAAAAAAACTTTTGTGTTTCAAAAGACATCAGCAAGAAAGTAAAAGGACAATCCCCAGAATGGGGGAAAATATTTTTAAGTCATTTGCAAATATTCTAGACAAAGGATTTATATCTGAAATATAAAAAGAACTCTTAGAAATTGTGGTATATATATGTATAATATATATAGTATATATAACATATATATGTATAATATATATAGTATATATAACATATATATATGTATACACACACACACACACACACAGTGGAATATTATTCAACCTTAACAAAAGATATCCTGCCATTTGACAACATGAATGAACCTGGAGGACATTATGCTAAGTGAAATAAGCCAGATACAGAAAGAAAAATACTGGGCTGGGCATGGTGGCTCATGCGTGTAATCCCAGCACTTGGGGAGGCCGAGGTGGGCGGATCACGGAGTCAGGAGTTCGAGACCAGCCTGATCAACATTGTGAAACCCCGTCTCTACTAAAAATACAAAAAGTAGCCAGGTGTGGTGGCGCACACCTGTAATCCCAGTTATTCAGGAGGCTGAGGCAGGAGAATCGCTTGAACCCAGGAGGTGAAGGTTGCAGTGAGCTGAGATTGCACCACTGCACTCCAGCCTGGGCGACAGAGTGAGACTCCATCTCAAAACAAAAAAAAAAAAAAGAAAAAGAAAAAGAAAAACATTGTACGATCTCATATATGGATTCTAGAGCCAAATATATAGAAGCAGAGAAAAGAAGGGTGGTGACAGGGGTGAGGAGGCGGGGAAAATGGAGATATTGGTCAAAGGATACAAATTGGCAGTATGTAGAGTGAATATGTCTGGACATCTAAGGTACAGCCTGAGGACTACCATCACTAATACTGTATTGCATACAGGAGGTATGCCAAAAGAGTAGATTTTAGTGCTCTCACCACACACACACACACACACACACACACAAAATAAAGAAATATGTAAGTTGATGGATGTGGTCATTTGCTTGACTGTAGTCATCATTTCATTACATATTGTATATTAAAACATCATGTCATATGAAATACATGCAACTTTTATTAAAAAAGAACTCTTACAACTCAATAATAAAAAGATATAATCCACTTTTAAAATGGGCAAAGGATCGGAATAGATTTTTCTCCAAAGAGGATGTACAAATGGACAATAAGCACATGAAAAGATGCTCAAAGTCATTAGCAATTAGGGAAATGTAAATCAAACCACAGTGAAATATCATTTCACATGCACTAGGATGGCTATAATCAAGCTTGCAGATAGTAAGTGATGGTGAGGATGTAGAGAAATTCACACCTGCATACACTGCGGGCAGGAATGTAAAACAGTGTAGCCACCTTGGAAAACAGTCTATCAGCTCCTCAGATGGTTAAACATAGCATCACCGGATGACTCAGCAATTCTATTCTGAGGCACCTACCCAAGAGAAATGAAAACTTACATCCACACAAAAACTTGTATGCAAACGTTCGTAGCAGCATTACATTATAAAATATTATATACATTATGTAATGTTCTATAATAACTAAAACATGAAAGTAACTCAAATGTCCACTACATGAGGAATGGACAAATAAAATGTGGCTTATCTATATAGTAGAATATTATGCTTTTTTTTTGAGACGGAGTCTTGCTCTGTCGCCCAGGCTGGAGTGCAGTGGCGTGATCTTGGCTCACTGCAACCTCCACCTCCCTGGTTCAAGCAATTCCTCTGCCTCAGCCTCCTGACTAGCTGGGATTACAGGTGCATGCCACCACACCTGGTTAATTTTTTTTTTTTTTTTTGTATTTTTAGTAGAGACGGGGTTTCACTATGTTGGCCAGACTGATCTTGAACTCCTGACCTCAGGCAATCCACCCACCTCGGCCTCCCAAAGTGTTGGGATTACAGGCGTGAGCTACCATGCCTGGTCAATTATTATTATTTTTTTAAAACTTTTATTTTAGGTTCAGGGGTACATGTGAAAGTTTGTTATACAGGTAAACTTACGTCATGGGGGTTTGTTGTCTAGATTATTTCATCACCCAGGTATAAAGCCCAGTACCTGATAGTTGTCTTTTCCGCTCCTCCCCCTCCTCCACCCTCCACCCTCGATTAGGCCCCACTGTCTGTTGTTTCCTTCTTTGTGTTCAGAAGTTCTTGTGCTCGGTCGCCCAAGCTGGAGTACAGTGGCACCATCTCAGCTCACTGCAACCTCTGCCTCCCAGGGTCAAGCAATTCTCCTGCCTCAGCTTCCCAAGTAGCTAGGATCACAGATGTGCACCACAACACCCGGCTAATTTTTGTATTTTTAGTAGAGACATGGTTTTGCCATGTTAGCCAGGCTGGTCTTGAACTCCTGGCCTCGTGTGATTTGCCTGCCTTGGCCTCCCAAAGTGCTGGGATTACAGGTGTGAGCCACCGTGCCCTACCTGTGTTCATAAGTTCTTATCATTTAGCTTCCACTTACAAGTGAGAACATGTGGTATTTGCTTTTCTATTCCTGGGTTATGAAATATTATTCAGTTATAAAAATGAATGCATTTCTGATACATGCTACGACATGGATGAATCTTAAAAACATGCTGAGTGAAAGAAGCCAGACACAAGCAACCACACATTATATGATTCCATTTATATGAAATGTCCAGAATAGGCAAATACATAGAGACAGAAAGTAGATTAGTGGTTGCCGAGAGCCGGGAGTGGGTGAGTGGCTGTCAGGGATAAGGAGACTGCTAATGGGGCCTCTTTCTGGGATGATGAAAATGTTCAAAAATGACTGTGGTTGAGAGTTGCACTATCTGCGAATGAACTAAAAACCATTTAATTGTACACTTCAAATGGATGCATTGTGTGATATGAATTCCATTTCAACAAAGCTATTGTTTAAAAAATTAGAAGGGAGACAATGTACCTCTTGGTTAAGGGGTTCTTGTCAGAAAGAACTCTATTTCTCCATCTTCTCAGCCTAATTCCTGCAAGAGCCAATCAAGACCCACCACCTCCTAGAAACCTCCCTGGATTGCCTCAGCCCTGGGACTCCCTCTGCCCCCTCCTCCGGTGCACAGCATGCTTGTGTGGGTAGAGATCATGCTATGTCCATTAATCTTGGGGAAATGTATGCTGAACCTCTGCAATCATCTCTGCAGTGATCACATTGCTCATCACCAGCTCTGGCACACAGCAGCAGCTGTGCCTGGCTGGTTAAGGAGAAAGCCTGACTTTTAAGAGAACACACCTGGTTCCCCAGGCTCAGCAAGAAAGAAACCGGCTCTTTAACACTGAGAATTGGAAAGAACTGATTCCTGAAACATCCTGCTCTCTTTGCCTGGAGAGATCACTGGCCCCGGTAAACTCTGACACGCAGTAAAAGCTTCCCAATCATGCGGCAAAACTGGGAACGCCATCAGCTCCTGTTTGGCCTCTAGGATAGAGAAACTGCACTTAAAATCCACTAACCCTGTTCTGACATTGGAAGATCCTATGACTAGGTGAAATCGGCTCACCTTCTCTGGAAACATATTTCTCCCCCAGTTCCCAGTCCTGACTGTGGGTTTGGCCCAGCCTTCTTCCATGTGATCTCACCCACCCTCCACCCCTTCCCCAGACCTCACTGGGTCGCCCTCTACCCACAGTTCTCCCCTTCTCTGAAACCCTTACAAAGCACCTGTAACCACGGCGCCCACTGCAGCACTGGAGACTCAGATGGTCAATTTCATGCCTGACTGTTCTCCCAACCCATTCCCAGAATCATTCTCAACTGGATTACAAAGTCCTTGAAAGCAAATATTTAATCTGGGCTTCCTTTGTTTTTCTCTACAGTGTCTAATGACATTGGTAGGTCCTCAGGAAAGCCATGTTACTTGTCTGATAAAATTCAGTCCAGTCCAGTAAAGAAGGATTTGGTGCTTACTACGTGCTGGGCTCTGTGCTAGAAACTGGCAACACAAAGTCAAATAAAATACAGCTCCAGTCCCGGGGAGCTCTGGTGTGGTGAGAAAGAGCAGTACTAAGGGACAATGTGCTGTAAGGCTAGGTCGAGAGCTGTGCATGTTCCCAGGGAACCCCAGGAGAGGTGCCACGCTGGAGGGCTTCCTAACAGAGGTGATGCCGGAGTGACAGATAAGGAAGGTAGGCTGGGTGAAGAGGTGAGGATTGTGGTAGTGGAAGGGTGCCCTAGGCAAAAGAAACAGGAGAGGCAGGAGGTAAACTGAGTCCCAGCTCTGAGGCTTGAGGGAATGATGGGGGCAGAAGAGGGAGGAGGGCGAGGGTGCAAAGAAGCACGAGGTCAAAGCCAGCTAAAGTGTTTCTCCGGTGGAAAACTTGGCATAGTTTGGGACTGGAGAGAGAGGAGAGAACAGGCGTCAGGGAGATCTAAGGCTGAAGGAGGAAGAGATGAGGATGAGGGAGCCCAGAAGAAGCCAAAGGGCCCTGAAGCAGGGGGCAGGTAGGACAATGAAGCAGGCTTGGCAAGGAGAGAGAGTGTGGGCAGTGAAATGTGTGGGGTCCCTAGAGGAGGAAGGGGAGATAGGAGCCCAGGAGGGGCTGTTTGGAGATGGAGAAATCCGACCCCAAAGCCTCTGGACCCCCAGGTGGTCCACAGTCAGGATGCAATGGAGTGACTAGAATAGATCTCAGAGTGGGAGTGCGTTCCCCAGGGAGACCCCAGTTCCTGGAGGGGCACGAGGTGCTTCACCTGCTCACTTTTGGACAGTTCAGAGTGACTAAGACCCTGAGGCCTTCAATGCAGGGAGTGTTGGCGACTTTTGGAAAATGAGAGAAACTAAGTGGCAGAAGTCAATGACTTTGTTTTATGCGCAATTCGCTCCCAGGCACCGGATCTGAGAGCAAACCTTTTAAATCTCCCCTCCTGCTCCCAAACTTGGCTCAAAATGCGGAGCAACTGGAACGCGGGAAGGGGATTCTTTCGAGCCCCCAATCTGCTTCTCCCTGCCCCTTCCTGCTGTGTGGCCAGAGGAGACCCTCCTCTCCGCCACAGCCAACTCCAGGACGTCATCTGCTCCCAGGTCCCGTCGGGAGGGGAGGAAGGGACCTGCCAAGCTGGCTGGAGAAGAGCCCTGCACAGCGGCCAGGGCAGCCTGCCAGGGGCTGCATCTGGTCAGGCTTCCCGCCCCAATTCCCCGGTTCCTCATCAGGCTGAGGTTGAGGTGAGAGGAGAAACACATAACCGGCCCTCCTCCCCCAGCGCCTGCTCAAAGTCACGTCATCCAAGCATTCCCTGGGGAGGGTGGCCCCCTCCCTCTGACCTCAGCCTGTTTCGCTTGGCCAGAGCCCACCCCCAGTGAGCCTGCCCCCTCCCCACACCCTTGCTCACACCCAGGCCCATGCAGGGAAAGGCATGAGCTATAGATTCCAGCCCTCCCAGGCTGCACACCAAAGCCCCCAAATAAGGGGCAGGGGGATTGGGCACCCCTCCCAGCCATGTCTTCTGAGATGCCAGCTGGGCTCCAGAGGGTGGCTGGGGGCTGGGGCACATGGCCAGAACTTCCCTTGTCTTCTACCCTCTAAGTGGCATCTCCCCCAGCTTTAACCAAGGGGTCAGGGCTGGGGAGAAACACAGGAAAGCCCAATGTGTAGAGCCAAACCAATTCAGGGATTAAATCCTAGCTTTGCCTCTTAACTGGTGTAAGATCTTGGACAAACCAGCTAATTTCTCTGACCCTGCATTTCCTCACCTAGACAATGAGGGTAATAAGAGGGTATGCCTCTGATGGTTTGAGTGAGGATTAAATGGGATAATGCATCCAAAGCACTTAGCACGTGCCTGGCCCACAGAAAACACTTAATGTATGGTAGTTCATTCTTTTTTTTTTTTTTTTTTGAGACAGTCTTGCTCTGTCACCCAGGCTGGAGTGCAGTGGTGCAGTCTTGGCTTACTGCAACCTCCACCTCCTGGGTTCAAGTGAGTCTCCTGCCTCAGCTTCCCGAGTAGCTAATTTTACACACCCAGCTAATTTTCATATTTTTTAGTAGAGATAGGGTTTCACCATGTTGACCAGGCTGGTCTCGAACTCCTGACCTCAAGTGATCCGCCTGCCTCAGCCTCCCAAAGTGCCAGGATTACAGGCGTGAGCCACCACACCTGGCGTTCATTCTTTTTATTTCCTAGATTTTCTGGGAATTCTAATACCGGTAGCAGTGCCAAGGGAGGCTTAATCCCCACCTTTGCAATCTCCATCGGCCAGCTCCAGACACAAGTGGGAAATCTGTTGTTCTTGTTATTATTATTTGAGGCAGGGTCTCGCTCTGTCACCCAGGCTGGAGTGCCATGGCATGATCTCCCCTCACTGCAGCCTTGACCTCCTGGGCTCAAGCCATCCTCCTGCCTCAGCTCCCCTGCCCCCACCACCAGTAGCTGGGACTACAGGGGCGCATCACCATGCTGGGTTAATTTTTTTGTAGAGATGGAGTTTCGTCATGTTGCCCAGGCTGGTCTCAAATTCCTGGAGTCAAGTGATCCTTCTGCCTCAGCCTCCCAAAGAGCTAGGATTACAGGCGTAAGCCACTCCACCTAGCCCTGTTGTTATTATTTTATCCTTTTTTTTTTTTTTTTTTTTGAGACGAAGTCTTGCTCTGTCACCCAGGCTGGAGTGCAGTAGCACAATCTCAGCTCACTGCAATCTCCGCCTTCTGGGTTCAAGTGATTCTCCAGCCTCAGCCTCCCAAGTAGCTGGGATTATAGGCGTGCATCACCATCCCCAGCTAATTTTTGTATTTTTGGTAAAGACAGTGTTTTACCAGGTCTAAAACTCCTGACCTTAGGTGATCTGCCCACCTCAGCCTCCCAAAGTGCTGGGATTACAGGCATGAGCCACTGCGCCTGGCCTTATTTCATCCTTCTCATTTGACTTATTTGTGTAATTATTTCTCTTGAGTAATAGGCCACTGATCTTTTCTGGATGTTATATATACTGTGCACAAAATCAACTTTATTAAACTTGCTATTTTTTTGTTATTTGGAATAAACACTCTAAGCAAAGACAGGGTGCTTCCTATGCAGATGTAACCCCTAGCCGTCCAAGTCCCCTGTAGAAATTCTGGAGCTCGCACACAGCTGCACACATACACAGGTTCTTCCCTGGCATCCTGCCATGGCCCCCCATTCCTTAAATCTAACACCAAACTCATCGTTCAGCCTCACACAAGCTCTGCCCTGATGCACTGATCAGCCATGAGGGCGTAGGGCGGGGAGCAGCACTTACATGCCTGTTAACAAGGACCCTAGGAAGCCTGGAGCAAGCTCAGGGCAGCCCCTTCCCAGGGAGGATGAAGAAGCTTACTTCTAACTAACTCACAGCCCCAAAGGAAACTGATCCGAATACCACCACCAAGCCCCCTTAGAGAATACCCGCTCCCTCCAGGGAACAATCCTCTAAACCCAAAGTAATGAGCTGAACCACCCAAAAGAAAAATTTTAAATGGATCAAGAATATAAATAAGCATTTACCAAAGAAGAAATACACATGGTGAACCCATACATGCAAAGACACTCCATCATCTCATGTGTAACTGAAAAAAGCCAAATCAGAATGACAAGATGTTATTTCTTTTCTATCTGACCGGCAGAAACAATCAGGTTTGGTCAGATCAGTGCTGAAGTTATGAGGAAATAGATAGGTCTCAGACTTCGTGGGAGGGATCTGAATTCTTTCAGGAGGGCCATTTGCCAACATATATCAAAATGAGAAATGCAAACTGTTTGACCCACCAATTCCCCTGCTAGGAATTTATCTTGGGGAATAAATTCACAAAAGTGTGTCGAGTTATATGTTCAAAGATGTTTTTGGCAGGATCCATCAAGTTGTCCTGGGAATCCTCAGAATAAATACTTTGCAACTATCTCAAAATCTCGGTAGCCTAGGTTTGCTGACAGGGAGGCACGATGTGCCGCGGATGCCATGAGAAGAGCGGGGTGCAGAAAAATCCGTCTCTTTTGCATAAGTCATCTTGAAGGCAATGCTGGCTTTGTGTAAGAAGGTGGCATTCCTGATTCAGGCCAGAGTCAACCCTTAACCCCCACCTTGACTGAGACTAGCTTTAACCACTGCCCTTACCGGGTTGGGAGCATCATTCTGGCTGGCCTCATCACAGGGCTCCACCATTTCATGGCAACCAAGGCACAGAGGGAGGCCACCCTAGCAAGTTCCATGTGCTAGGCTCTGCGTTGGAGGCAGCCATACATCACTGAGCCCATGTGACCCATATACAAATCCTCGGGATGGGTACAAGTCCGTCTAACAGAAGAAGATGCTGAGGGTGCGAAAGGATCAGTGACTTGCCCAAGGTCACACGGCTGGGATGTATTAAGAGTAGAGCTTGGATTCCAATCCCAGTGGGACAGATTCCAAGCCCTGTGTTTTGTCCCTGCCTCACGGCGTGCCCTCACACTACAACTCATAGACTTTGGAAAGCTGAGGGAGCCTGGGGAGTGGGAGGCAAGGAGGTGCCTGCAGACAAGGCTGAGATGAGGGAAAGAAGGGCAGCGGGCAGGGGACAGGCTTCAGCTGGGACAGCCATGTCAGGCCAGTCAGCATGTCAAGGCGACACTCACTCCTGCAGAGCAATGAAAAGAGACATCTCAGCACCCACACTCTAATGCCTCACCCGAGAGTGTCCCCTGGGATGTGTCTCTCATATTGTCCCTTGCCAGCTGATGGCCACTCCCTGACCCCTGGGAGGAAGGGTATTGGCTTACGGGGCTGTTTTGAAAATGTGAAGCTCTGAGGAATGTGCCTGACCTGGCACTCCCCTGGGAAACCCCTCATCCACTGACTGGCTCAGACCGAGCACCCTCCTTCTGCAGAAACCTCCAGGCGGCCCCAAGGGGAGAGTGGGCAGGCATGGAGTTTGGTTCTGTCAGTGGTTTGGGGCTTTGATTTCCTCGTCTATAAAATGGGAAGGCAGGAGGAAGGGCAGAGTTGGGAAATGACTGCAGGCTCTCCCTTAGCTTCCAATATTCTCTGTTCTCTGGGCTTTTCTGTGGCCCAGGGAGGTTTATTTGGAGGAATGCTGAAGCAGTCTCAAACTCAGCCCTTGCCCAGGCAAGTTCAGCTTCCAGCACAGAGGCTGGGTCCACCCAGAGGGGAAGCCACGAAGCGTCCACCAAGCCTCTGAGCACATTTTCCCTATCCTGATCTGAATCTACTTCCTGCTAATGCCTGTCCAGACCCACTAGTTCTGCCTCTGGGGCCCCAGAGAACGTATCAAAATCCTCTCCTGAAAGAGGACATTTCACATAGCCCCTCTCCTGGCATCTCCTCGGCTTGAGGATAACCAGCCCCACTTCCTGTGGCTTCTGGCGACAGTCCTGTGTCTCCACCATCCAGGCTGCCCTCCTACCCTGCTCTCATAAAATGTACACCAGAAGCTGAATCCAACCTTCACCTGTGTAGACCAGGTGTAGACAGGCAGAGAGGGCAGAATGGAAGCAGATCATTCCATGTCTGTCTCTCTAAACTTTTTTTTTTTTTTTTTTGAGACATAGTCTCACTCCATCACCCTGGCTGGATGCAATGTCCACCTCCTGGATTCAAGTAATTTTCGTGCCTCAGCCCCCTGAGTAGCTGGGGTTACAGGTGTGCACCACCAAGCCTGGCTAACTTTTGTATTTTTGTAGAGATAGGGTTTTGCCAAGTTATCCTGGTTGGTCTTGAACTCCTGGGCTCAACTAATCCACCTGCTTTGGCCTCCCAAAGTGCTGAGCCATTGTGCCCGGCCTCTCTCTAATCTTTCTAAATCCTAAATTTCTACAAATGCATTCTAAGAAATGTGAATTCTGTGAATGCATCCCCAGGATTTGGAGAGGTATTTATACTGCTGGCTTCTGTGGCTCCCAAACAACCCCAACCCTGACATCTCACACACCTGCTTCCATGAAAACCAAACCCCCTGCTGCCTGCACTAGGGCCACTGATTTCATCAGGGCCCATTACATTTTTTTTTCCAGGACAGTATCGTTTATTGAGAATTTACTCAAGGTATAATGGCTGTTAATAGGCGTTGCAGGAGCAGGGAAAGGGAAGTTATTATTTAATTGATACAGAGTTTCAATTTTGCAAGAGGTGGGTGTTTTCTTCTTTTTGATGCTAATAAAAATGGAATTGTTTTCTTAATTTCCTCTTTGGATTGTTCATTCGAAACTCATTACATTTATACCTGTTCAGTTCTAAGCACTTTCTGTCCTTCCTTCCTGGTCACCTGTAAATGTGAATAGGATGCCATCAAAATCTCATCCAAGTCACTGACCAACATTCCAGGTCAGAGACAGAGGACAGAGTCCTATGGCACACCCCTAGAGACTCTCCTTCCGGACAGCGCTGACACACTTGGCTTAGTTCTGTATGAAGCTGAGAACAGGGTGCTCCTGGGTAAAACACAGAATCCGTAACAAATTATTTTATTTTTCAAACCATAAGAGGAGCTCCCCATATAAAAGTATTGTCAGTAAGTGTTTTCATAAAATGAGAACTCTTACAAATGAAACAAATCACAAATTGGCCTGCTTTGCACACCCAGAGTTTCATGACCTTTAGCTAATAAAGATGCCCATGTTTGCTCAGGTCACTATGTGCTGGGCTCCTGGCTGGGCATTTCAGGCACATCCATGCTATCATCATCCCTATCCTCCAAGTGAGGATACTTGGGCTCAGAGAGGTTCAGTGACTCGCCTAAGGTCACACAGATATAAACCCAGATGTATGTCCAGGTCTGTTGGACTCCAAAACTGTTCTTTCCACTGTGTGGTGCTGCCTCTCAGGTTTCCTTAAGGAGCCTGCACTTGTTTACATATTGTCTCCAGACTGTGCCCAGAAATCCATCCCAGGCCTCCAGAAGACTCCCCAGCTCCTGCAGGTGATCAGACAGCTTCAGGTCTACTGGGAAACATGCAGACCCTAGGAGACACAGAAGCCCAGGATTCTGATGGAACCAGCTCTCAGCTCTCAGTGCTAGAATTTTCCCCCAGTGAGTGTAATTACTTCCAGGTCCCGGAGGACACTTTAGAGCCGGGCACTTTGAAACTCTAGTTAATGTCAGTCGTCCCAGCTACTCTGTAACCTTTCCTTCTCTCCAGACATGAAATTGTTTTGGTTCACCCACGAATCTTCAGCACCTGATATGGTGTATGGCACACAGTAGGCACTTAATAAATGCTGGTTGGAAGAGCAAAAGATCAGATGAGATAACGGACATGGCCATGCTTTTCATAAGGTTGGCAAGAGGTAGCATGGTCACCATTAGGTAGTTAGGAACCCCTGACTGGAGGGGCTTCGGGGCTAATGGAGGGGTAATTTGTAGAATGAGCAAGAGGCAGGGAGACGCACAGGGCATGGAAGTGATCAAGGGATGAATCCATTTCCTTCCACAGGAGGATGTCCCGAGGCAAATCTGTCATCCTGGCAGGTCCACATCCATCGCAGATGACCACATTGAATAAGCTAGCCAGGGAGCTCAGGGTGGACGAGGGATGGGAGGGAGATGTCACCTCCTCCAACCTATGGAAACTAGGCCCTCAGCAAGTTCGTGTACACCAAGGCAATGTATTTGGGATGGTAATAAAAACCGGGCCACTTGTGGGAGGGGCTGGTGTAATTCCTGCTGCTCCCCAGGCCTGCTCCTCTTCCTTTCCCTCAGCCTGGAATGCCCACTTCCTCCTCTCTCCCTTCTCACCTCTCACCCATCCTTCAAGGCCTTCACTCCCTGGTAACTCTACTGAAATGGAGTGTCCATCACCGTATCATGCAAAGAGAATGTGGTTTGGAGTTAGAAAGACGTGTGGGTTCGGGCCCAGCTCCACCAACCAGGAGCACTGTGGTGTTGGGCAAGCTACATGCTCTCTGAGCCTCCGTCCTGTATTTATAAAGTGAACCTCACAGGAGTGCTTTGAGAATTAAAGAGATCATGGACACATAGGTACATAGCACACCACCTGGCACACCACATGCTCAGTGTACCATGACTTCCTTCCAGCCCCTTCCTAGACTTCCCATGCGGTTTGTGGTACCCAGTTCTGCTGGGCCTGGTGGATTATTTGTCCATGTAAGGAGCTCTGCTCTCTACAACTAGACTATGAGCTTCTGAAGGCGGGGCTGTGCCATCTCGCACAGTCCTCAGATAGAGCAGTACTGAAGTCACGGGGCCTAGATTTGAATTCCAGCTCTGCCACACAGTCTACGTGACCATGGGCAGACGTCCCAACACCTGCCAGAGCCACTGGTTCCTCAGTTGTAAAACAGGGATGACAAGAGTGGATGAGAACAGTCATGCCCTGCAGAGGACCGCTGTGAGGCTCTGGGAAGGTGCACAGAGCCTGGCCTGGTTCCCTGTGCAGAATTACAGCTCAGTAAATGCTGGAGACCATGATCATCATCCCTGCAGGGCCTGGCATGGCAGGCAGGGGCACTGGCGTATCTCTGGGGAGAGAGGGAAGTGTATGTAATAAGATGCTACGGTACTCTGTTTTCGCATTTTGGGTAATGGAGATGATGGGTAGGTAGCCAGACTCCAGGCAGGAGGCGAAAGCTTGCTTACGCTAGGGAGAGAAAGTTAGTAAGGGAGTGTGAGTGCCAGGTCCCAAATCAGCTGAAGGAACAAGAGTCCATTCTCCACACCTGGGAGTTCTTCCTGATGATTCATGAACAACATTCTCATGTTGCAAGTCCGGTGAGTGATTTTACCACCACTCCTCAAATGAGCTTCCCCAAGCTCATTAAAGCGGGCAGCTCAGCAGCTCAGAACTTGGTCAGCCTGGAAGCATCACCCTCCCTGGGGGCGGCCCTGAGATAACCCAACCTAACTTTTTAATTAAAACCAGTTGATTCCTGGGTCTCTTTCCATGAAAGTCAGGCTGCCTGTCCCTACTGACTTTTCAGGCTTCACAAGCTCTACCTGGTGGTGGAAAGTGGGTGGGAGAAGCCAAACTTCTTATCACTCAGATATTCCACTTCCAGAGTCAGGGAGCCCTCCTGGCTGAGATGCTGCCTAGATCCCAAGGGCAGGGCCTCTGCTAGAGCCATCAGCCCTATCGCCAAGTGTCTATCTTCATTTCAGACCAGGATGAGGAATCTCTTCCTGTGAATCTGCCTTTCGGGTCTTTGGAGAACAAAGAATGTTTGTGTTCTGTACTTCGTCCTCTCTCCTCCTAACCTCATCCCCAGCCCGAGACACAGTTGGACGATTGCTTGGGTGAGCTATGATACATACATTGGTGCATTGATTTATTTCCCGGGTGAAAGGTGGTGTTGCAATTTCTGCAGCTGCATCTGGAATACACACACACTTGCTTTTTCAAATGGGGCAGTCACCCATTGCAGCTCAAGCTGTCTTGATGGTTCTTCCACCCTTTTGAAGTCTCCACCACATCTTTTACCTACTGAGTGGGAAGTTCCATGCTGCCGCGTTCTTATTTTCTTAACATAGTGGAAATATTTGGCCTTTTCCATAATATTTGGCTCTCCTGGTACAATACATAGACAGCACTTTTTAATGTTGTGATTTCAAGGGACTGTTTATTTAATAATGATCTGTAGGATGCCACACACTGCTGTGGGAGGCCAGCCCTGCAGACAGGGTGGAGTGCAAACAAAGGAGCCATCTAGAATGCTGTGCTCCTAACCCACTTCTGGGAGGCACACAGGCATCCAATCTTCTCTTAAAGACTGTAATTTATTATGCCTCTTTTAAGTTAAAGAGGCTCTCAGAGTTACTCCCTTAAGACCCCCTACCCCAGAAAGCAATAAAGGAGACATTACATTTGTGAGCGTAAGAAGGTAACGCCACTTTTAAAAGGAAGGATTTTGTTTGTTTTTTTAAATAGGTCTGGTTCTAGCCTTTGAAGGTGATGGATTAACATGTAATCCTGTGTCAACCACCCAGCAAGTATTTACTGAGCACCTGCTAAGTACAAAGCTCCGTGAAGCAAGGCAGTGGAAGGACGGAGGGAGGCAGGCCCTGGGAGACGGGGCAGAAAGACCGTGATGCCGCCTGTGCAGAGTTTATAATGTAATCGGAGAAATCAGACAATCACATAATATGTGCATAACATAGGACCTAAAGCTTTGCTTAAGCCTTGATGGAACAAGGCAAGGTAAAAGCAAGGACAAAAAAGGTAAGACTTCAGTAATGGTCCACTCCAGCAATACACGACATCATAGAGCAGTTAGGATGAATTATCCGTTGAACGGCTCAGGCCAAAAGTTGGGTTGCATTAGGTAGGATTCTTTTTCCTGTCATTATTCCCAGCAAATAAGACCAACTAATGTCCATTTGCAAGCAAGGCTACAGGTCCCAATTTAAACAGAGCTAAATCCCAAAACTGGCTTCTGTGATAGGGTGACATCCAGGGAAGATCTGCAGCTCCGCCCCCACCCCGGTAGACTCAGGTGAAGCAATACCTCTCAGGGGCCATTCCTGGAGCAATTCACAGGAATGGCCAGTGAGGCTTCCAGGCCCTGAGCAAAGAGGGGAAAACAAGATAAGAGAGGTTTAGTTCAGATTAAGTCAAAAAACAAAGGAAGCTTAGTTTTGAAAAGCTGGCTGCGTTCTTAAGATAATGGAGGAAGGTTTTGGGTTTCTGGTCCTATTAGTGAGAACTGGGTAGGAAATTATACAAAGAACTTTCATTCCAGACAAGGGAGACAGGCCAGGAAGGAATGATAGGAAGAGATTAAAATTCACTATGTCTTCCAATGTAGGCTGAATCGGTCTTTAGGGAGAAGTGCCAACAGCCTGGAAGGTCTTCTGGGTATTACCAAGTGTTGATGAGGATGTAGGAGAGAGGTGAGCCCTCATGCATACACAGACTTCTTTTAAGTAAATACTGTCATACTGCCCTTCAGTAGCAATCCCACTCCTGGAGAAATCTTTGTGGAGGTTTTAAGGGCTGCAGTATATAAGGATGTCTGCTGCTGCAATGTTTGCAGTAGAGGGTGTTGAAGGCAACTTCAGTGTCCATCAAGAGGGAGAATGAGTAAGTGTGGTGGATGATGTGGGTATGGAATACCATGCAGCAGTCAGAAGCAATAAAGTAGAGGCATACAACCACTTAAATGGATCTTACAAATATAGTATTGAGTAAAAAGGGAAATTGTCAAACAAAATCAATAGCATAACACCATGTATATAGATTACCAACCACACAACACCAACAGCACAACCTATTTTCTGAGGACACACAGGCTTAGGTTAAACAAATTAGAGAGGATGGCTAAGAGGAAAAGGGATAGGAGTGAGGATTAGGGCTAAAAGAAAAAATAAAAATAAGTCAGGATGAGGGTTTGCAATGGTGAGAATATGCAATAAATTGAAAAATAGGATGAATTTCACCAGTTGGTCAGAAGAACCAGCACGTGACCTACATTTTCAGGGGGGAACAGCCATAATACAAGACAGGTGCGAAGCATCCTTCCAGTCTGTGTTTACATGCTTTTACTACAAACATATGTAACCATACATTACACACTATTGTTTTGTGAATAACTTTTAATTTACATAAATTGCTCAATATTTCCATAAATGGTATCAGAGATAATATTCTACTTCTTGCTTTTTCATTCAATATTGTTTTGGAGATCTTTTGATGTTGACACTTATAGATCTTATTCACATTAACTGTACAGAATTCCATCAGTGAATATCCCATACTTTATTTATCCATCCATTGGCATTTGTACTGTTCCAAGTGGTAGCCATTAGGGCTGTTCACTGAATATGCCAATTCTTTTCCTTCCCAGGCCCATGGTAGAATTGTGCTTCCTCAACAACCTGAAGGTGTGTGTGGCCAGGTGACTTCTTTGGCCAATGGAATGTGTTACTTTTGGACAGGAGCATTTTTTAAAAATTGAGGCATAATTCATATGCTATTAAGGTCACCATTTTAAAGTGTACAATTTGGCTGGGCAGGGTGGCTGAATAATCCCAGCATTTTGGAAGGCCAGTGTGGGAGGACTGCTTGAGCCCAGGAATTCAAGACCAGCCTGGGCAACATCATGAGACTCAGTCTCTACAAAAATAAATTTAATTAATTAACTAATTAAAGTGTGCAATTCAGTGTTTTTTAGTATATTTACAGAATTATGCAACTAATACATCACCACTATCTAATTCCAGAACATTTTGAACACCCCCATAAGAAACCTCATGGCAGTTAGTAGTTATTCTCCATTCCTCAATACGTCCAGCTGCCAGAAACAAGTAACCAATTTTTTGTTTCTATGCATTTACCTGTTCTGGACATTTCATATGAATATAATCATACAACCCATGGCCTTTTGTGTCTGACTTCTTTCACTTAGCATAATGTTTTCAAAGTTCATCCAGGTTGCAGGATGAATTAGCACTTCATTCCATTTTTATGGCAGAATTATATTCCATGGACAGAAGTATTTGATTGCCACTTCCAGACACTGCTACACTCTCTCCCCATGCTCCAGGGACCATGGAAGCACTCTAGGCCTTTGCAAGTCTCAGTCTCCAAGTGCCTACAATGAGCAGGAGCCCCTAATGACTCCAATGGACAGGGAGTATGAGCAAGAAATAGAATTTGGGGGCTGTTTGTTCCTGTAACATAACCTATCCCATCCTGACTGATATACCAATTTGTCTGTCTTACAAATACATAGCAATAAAAATCATTGCATGTCTTCTCATGTGCACTTGGGAGATTTTCTCTATACCTTGGAATCCAAGATATACACTTAGAAGTAGAACCACCAGGTCACATGATAAGCACACCTTCAAGTTACTAGATAGTGCCACATTGTTTTCCAAAGTGGTTAAACCACTTAAACTTCTACCAAAAGTACGTAAGTGTTCCCACTTCCCCGTATTCTCACCAACAGTTAGCATTATTAGGCTTTTCATCCTGTACTTTCTAACAGAGAATCACAAACTCTCTTGAACAAAGTTGCTAACTATGGCACTCAAGGGTATAGAATATTCCAAATATCTGGTGGTTAACCAGGCAGCCCTTTATGTTACATCTTTTCCATCTAAACATTATTTTAGCCTGCTGCCCAGCCATAAATGGGAAAAAATGCAAAATAATACAATGTCCATGAAGTGGTTCCATAGGTATGAGGGATCCACAAAAGTCTTCATTGTAAACATCACTTCTCATTTGATGGATTTAGATACAGATGGTATAGGAGAATGGATTAAATGTGAACTGACCTATCTGACACAAATCCTAACCTGTCTTATCTATTAATGTCACTTCAACAATTTATCCTACAAAAATAGTAGCTCAAGTTCCCAAAGACATACATATATATATATAAAATTTATATTTATATATGGATGTTTAGAGCAGCATTGTTTGAAGTGATGAAAAAAGTTAGAGACAGTCTAAAATGTTCATTAATAGAGGAATCTTTTTTAAAAATTATAATTCCTTACTATCTACCTGAACTGCCTTGAGAGTGAGACGATAAAATTTCCACATGGCTTCAGACTGTTTCAGCTGGGATTTTGTTACTTGCAACTAACGATTGAATCCTAACGATTCACTGGTTTTGCACTGGATCTGCTTTGCTAGACGAAAAGCAAATGCAGCCTGACTCTGTGTGCGGAACGCTTGGCCACTTCTCTATCAGCTGCCCCCAAGAGAAAAGTCCTATGACCCTGTGTTTTGAGGGAAGAGAGCGTGACCAGGAACGCAGCAACTTTCACCAGAACTTGGTAAGGGGGCTGGGGAGTTAGTCAACATCAAAAACAAATAAAGATGCTTTTTTGTCTCTCCCTCCCCTCCCCCTCCCGGAAAGAGAGTCCCTGGGGGACAGTTCAGTAAAGGCTCTGCCCAGTTTCCACCCCTCCCCCACGTCTCTGACCAGGCCAGAGGAAGCAATGGGAATAAACTGCAGGAGAGTTCAACATTTCCTGAAAGACCCAGCTCTGGCCAGCTTTAAGGTGCTGGGGCAGGGGAGAAAATTCACACACTCTGCAAGGTGGCAAGAGGAAATGCTCTCATGGAACCTGAACTCAGGAGCAGAAGCCAGCCCTGCAAGGGCCATGGGGAGTGGCTGTGTCCAGGACCCCTCGGCCACCACATGGAAGGAATCCAGCTCACCCTAGAAGCCAATGAAGGAGCTGATGGTAGATGAAAACGTTATGCTGGTGAAAGAAGCCAGTCACAAGAGACCACGTCGTGTATGACTCCATTATATGAAATGTCCAGAACCGGCCAGTCCACAGGGACAGAAAGCAGGTTCATGGCTACCTAGGGTGGTGGTCACAGGTGATGGCTAAAGGGTACAGGGTTTCTTTGGGGTCATGAAAATGTTCTAAAATTGACTGTGGTGGCTAGGCAACTCTGAATATACTAAAACTCCTGAATCATACTCTTCAAGTGAATTGGTGCTATGGTATGGGAATTATATCTCAATAAAGCTGTTCCAAAAAGGGAGGGCGCCAACTGCTTCGGCATGGGCCACCACTCAGGGAGCAGAGTAGGGATGCCAAGCACCTGCTGTTTCTGGTGTTTTTACCATTAACATTGCTTTTATGCCAGCCACCAACTCTAGGAGTTTGTGCTATTTTATCATCTTCATTTTAAAGATGAAGAAACTGAGGCCCAGGCAGATTAAGTAATTTGCCCAAAGTCACATGGTCAGTGGTGAACTCCAACTCTCTCCAGCAGCAGCCCTGTGGCCTGTAACCACTACGTGGGCCACTACATCGTAATCTGAGTCAATAGACAGCTGAACCAACATGCAAGTTAATGCTGTATTCAGTTAACACTTATCTTAATAGTTCCGGGCCTGGGAATTTATTGCAGGATAATTTTTCAACATTTGTGCTGCTCAGGCTGCCTTGAGTGAGTCCGCCTGCCTCCCAGAGTTCACCTTGGCCGATGCTGGAGCACACAGGTGGGGCAGAGGTGGCCCTTTAAGGTTCTTGAGGACACCGGCAGAAGCTGTCTGCTTTCAGGCAGTTGTTTGGAGCCACAAGCTGGCTAGGTACCAGGAAGCCCTCTCCCAGCAGCTCTGGGAACCAAAGGGTATGAAAGGCCCAGGCCGGGAGTAAATCCCAAATGCCCCATGCAGAGTCCCATCTGGAATTGCAGCTTCCGTGGGATTTCCCACTGCTCTGACGTGAGCTCGCAGGGGTGGGAGCAGCCAGGCAACTCGGGTGGCCCCATTGCCTCTGTCTGCCAAGAACTCACAATGACGAAATGTCCACCCGCGATCCCTTCCAGGAATCCAGACTGGGAAGGTCTGTTTCTCTGCCATTCCCTTATTCGAAGTGAAATCGCTTAGCAGACAACTGACCGATCTGCACCGTCCCATCCTCACACACCTGAATATGGAGCCTCCGCACAGTGAAGAAAGCAGACCACGTAAACAAACAGGTTGACAGATGCTCACAGAGTATGAAAACTAGACATAAAGTTCCTTACTCAGCTAGAAAGTTCTACAGACTTTTCTCCCGGAGGCCCAGGGGGGTAAACTCAAGGACATCCTGGGCTTTTGGCCGCTCCCCCACACCCCCCACCATGTCTTCCCTGATTTTCCACAATTCCCTTGCAGCTCTGCCCTCCTCTGGGTCACAACAACTTTTTCCTGAAGCAGGTCGTCACAGCACGCCTGCACCACTCTATATAGTTCATGCAGCCGGGCCTCAGAGCCTTCTGCTCCCCACGCTTCCTCCTTGGCCTTCACTGAAGCCAGAAATCACGTTTCTAGAGCAAGTGCCCCGGGTGGAGAGGGAGGCCCCTTTCAGCATGGGCAAAGGCTTGACCGAATCTCACCAAGCTCCCCCTTCACTGGATGAGGAACCAATAAAGGATGGAATAAAGGTTGGTCGAATCCCAGTACCGCGCCTTCCTAGTTGTGTTACCTTGAGTGAGTGACTTAGCCTCTCTGATTCTCAGTCCCCTCATCTATAAAGGGGAGAAACACAGTCTCTTTTGAGAGTATGAAATGAGGTCTATGGGCACCTGCCTGGCACCAAAGAGGCACTGGAGGAAAAGATCAAAGGTGGTTATTGTAAGTATACACAAGGATCTATAAGACCCTTTTATACTAAAATCTAAGTATTCTTGGACCCCCCAGCCTGATCATAGGGAGCTCTCAAGGACAAAAGATTGCCCCAGGAATATGCCTGGTAGACAGTGATCCAACAGCTTTTATTACACACACACACACCCCCCCCATCACACACATGCACACACACGCCGCACTAAACCCCCCACACAGACAGGTCCATACACGTGCAACATTCACCAACACACAAGTGCGCGCACACTCCACACTCACAGACATGTACACACGCCCCCCTTCTTTTCTCCCTTTGTTTTCTTAAAGATGTTCTCACCATCTAAAAACACACTAGTGTCTCCACAATTTGAAACTCCGTCACAAGAAGCTTTCATGTGCATAATGTCCAATGCTCTGCCAACTAGCCCGATTTTACAGAGGGAATTTTACTACAAACAAGCAGAGTGTCTTGCTCATGTATGTCACCTTGCACCTGGGCACAGGAGCCGGCAGCCCCTCTCCATTTCCTTAGACACTTATTGATGCTGCTCCTCCCAGTCTGACGAATGATGGAAGAAGATATCAGATTTCTATCATCCCTAAGTCTCTTGTTTGTTTGTTTCCTGAGGCAAGTCTACACAAGGCAGGTTCCCTTGTTTCCAAGGCCCGCCTGTCATGTTTGCACTGACTGAGTCCTTCCCTGGTGGGCCCCTAGAAGCTGTTGTACTTATCAAGTATTCTTCAGTCCTCTATTCTTTTACCTACTCTGAAAATGGCCCTCTTATTAGCAAGAATACCTCATCAAACAAGTTTCTTGTCTGACTCTTCTATAACGAGAAACCATAAACCTCCAGACAGGCAGCCTGGTGTGGGGACCTGGGAGTCCCAGACAGAGGTTTTCAGTCCTAGCTCCACTACTTGCTAGCAGGAGAAGTTTGCTATCCTAGTTGGGTTTCTAGTTGGGTTCCTCCTGAAGCCAACCCTAAGACAAGGCCTTGGACCCAGGCTGATAACTCCCATTCCCACCACTTGAGAGCAGGTTCCAGGGATGACGATTGGCCCCCTACCTTCCCCAAGTCTTTCTCAGGTGCACCTACCTGGGCAGAGCAAGCTTCCCGGGGCCATGGCCCAGGAGCGAGAGCTCAGACAGACGAGTGAGGTGGGGAGCTGTCAGTGTGCTGGATGCCACAGCTGGGGCACAGCAGGTGAACTCAGGTGAGCCCGGGGGACATGGGGGTACAGGCATCAGTAGTGCCCCCCATACTTCCAGGAGTCATGGACCCTCTCTGAGCCTGTCCTTGTCTATGAAACAGGCAGGAGACCTGTAGCACTTCCCAGCAGCATCCCTCAGAGAAGGTGTGGACGTGAGGAGCTCTGCAGACTAGGACACAGACAGTACCTGCAGAAGACACCGTCACCTGCCGCACCCACAGCCCTGCACAACTCAGGGCTGCTCTCAAGAGGAGAGTGAGGGAAAGAGCGGAGAGTGCAGGAAACAGTGGGAAAGGCCAGAGCCCACTAAGCCGCCTCTTGGGGCCCTCGCCAAGCCTCACAGCTGTTTGAATGGCCATCGTGAAGGAGACTGACTACCGGATGCTTCGTGGTGTCTCTGGTTCTGCAGCCAACTGACAAAGGAGGCATGGGCATGGTTAGCTGCGGAAACTGAGCCTCCAGGGTGAAGGACTCCTCACAGACACTCAGCTAGGAAATCCCCTGCTGGCCTGAATCTTTACACTCGCCCTTCCTCTAGAACACGCCACAGGCTCCAGCCAAGACACCACTGTCACAAACACCGTGCGGCCCTCTCAAGGGCTCTAAATATATACCTGTCAGGCCCCAGGGGCTCTGGGCTGATGGGAAGCAGACTCACCTGCGGTGTGGGTGCAAATCACGGCAGGAACATGGAGCACTGACTCTGCACCAGGCACCTTAGCAGGGCTTTCGCCATCACTGGCATTTAATCCTCCTAACGACCCTATGGGGAAGGTACTATTATCCTCATATTACAGAAGAGGAAATCCAAGCACTGAGAGGGTAAGGGACTCACTCAAGGCCACACAGCAATAAATGGCACAGCAGAAATTTGAACTCAGGCAGTCTGGTTTCAGAACCCCCACTCTGAACTACTTTGCTGCTTTCCTCTCTAAGGTTCAGACCATTCTCTTCACTTACGTGTCAGAAGGCAGCACCCCAAATGTTGGGAATGGAGCTACCATTGCCCACTCTCCTTGGACAAAGACTGACAAAGGCCAGGGAGGCAAAACAGCACGGGTAGCCACCACTCCTACAGGACCAGGCTCCTGGGGAGACCGTGTAACAGCTCAGTCCTAAGTGGAGGATCTTTACCAGGCATCGGTGTGCCAAGGACTTTTTTTTCTTTTTGAGAATAAAGATTTTTTCCATTTGGATGTTCTAATGGGGCTTCCCAGTACAATCTTTCCAAAATGGAGAGAAAAAGCAAGGAAAAACCAAAGATAGCAAGAGTTTCCCAGAGTACAGAGCCAGGGAGAGGCCAAAGTGAGCTGGCCCCAGCTGCCAGCCCACAGGGAGGGTGTCCAGAACATCAACATACATACAGATCTAGAAGAATGTCTTGGGGCATGCACATCAGCACAGATAAATGGTCAACCCCACGTGGGATCTGCTCACCAGCTCTGAAGGCAGCCCTCGGCCATGGACACAATCTTTTTTCCATTTCTTACATTACATCAGCAGAACCACTAACAAGTAGAATAGAAATCCCAACTCTCTTTTTTCATGCCTCCATCCTCTTTCATTACCAGCTCCACCACCACCCCTAAACCCTGAAGGAAGTTCTAATCACAAGTTCAACACGAGGCCAAGCAAATTAGCCTGGTAGTACAGACCCGAAAGTCAGGTCAGGAGAACAGCAACTGTGTCAGCTCTGGACATGCACATGTGAAGGACTCTTTCGGGGGGTGCTCTGCCTTCTCTGACAGGCAGGGCATATGCTATTCCAGTCCCCGAGTTCTTGCTCTGTGCCTGGCAGTATTCTGAGTGTTTTCTGTGTTTTACATTAATTAACCCATGCCATCCTCATCACCAGCCTTTTGCTTTTATTATCAACATTTTACAGATGAGGAAACAGAGGTGCAGAGCTGTAGCCCCTCCCCCACGGCCAACAGCCCCTCCCCCAAGGCCACACAGTCCCTCCCCCAAGGCCGCATAGCCCCTGAGTGGCAAGGCTGGGATTCCCGTCAGGCAGTCGGCCTCCCACTGGCTGCCTCCACAAAATCTTCACAACATCCTGTGATACAGATACTAATAGCTGCCCTTATAGAGAAGGAAATTGAGGCTCAGCATTAAACTGCCTCCCCAAAGTCACCAACTAAGCAGCAGAACCAGGGGGCAAATGGATGTCAGATTCTGGAGTCCGAGTTTGCAACCGCCATGCACACATGCCTCACTACAGGGCCGGAGGGGACAGTGCCAGTGGGCACCAGGCCTGGGAGAGGGCATGCCAGGGCACACCAGCTGGTCAGCAGGGCAGGCTCCGTAGGGCAAAGCTAAAGGGCCCCAACGCCCAGTGCCATCAAATCAAAAAGGGCAAGGCCAGGCAAGAGCCCGGGGCTGCTGACAGACTGGCAGAGGCAGAGATGATGGCGCCAGCAACAGCTGCTGTTTATTTTGGGGCCATAGAGAGAAAGGACTGGTTAGGACCCATCTCATTCCAACAATAAACTGAACAGGGCAGGGTGGGGAGGTTGCCCCGCTTTCAGCTAAAGTAACAGCCTGGCCACCTGTTGGGTTTCACTGAGTGGAATGGTCTAGGTGTCAAAAACATCTTGCCAGACACCCTAATCTAGCTTCCACCAATAAACACATCGCCACCCCGGCCCAGCCCCCTCCCCAGCCCCATGTGCTGCACTTGTAAATGGCCCAGGAAGGCAGCCACATACACCCAGCCCACCCCCTGCAGTGTCAGGTTCCAGAAACAAATGGTTTTTCCTGTCTGGGAGAAGAAAGAGAAACTGCTCATACTGGCCACCCGTGGCTTTTGTTCCCTCACTCTGACACTTGTTAACACCTAATGACAAGTGTCCTGCACATAAGGTCTAAGACAGCCACCCTGGGCTGCAGCAAGGCTGGCTGGCGGGATTCCCAGAGGGCCAGGAAGCAAGAGGTTTCACGAAGGACTCTGGAGTCCCACTGCCTGGCTCTGAACCCCGCTCTGCCCCTTCCTAGCTTGTGACCATTGGTAAATGCATCTCATGCGTCTCTCACTGCCTCTGTTCTCTCCGAGTAAAGGAAGGACCCTAATAGTGCTTTCTCTTAGTCTGTTGCAAGGATTAAATGAGTGGTGTGCTTAGTGGCAGGCACATCATTCATGCTGCTGTTGTTATGGTTGTTATTGTTATGTAGCCTTAGAGTTTCCTTCTCACTGTGAACAATGGAAGACAGTTTCCCTGGATGTTACACACAGCGTTTAGGCTCCCAGGTTAGCCTATGCTGTAGGTGAACTAGCGATATCTGGTTGTCAGGGATACAACTCTACTGTGAGGAGGAGAAAAATTTTGGTGGGCTGACTTGAGAATCTTAACACCATTTACGATATAACACTGATAGGAACATGTGTTTTGAGTTTCTAACAACCAACTTCAGCAACTGTAAGTTAGAAGCTTTGGTAAAAATAGGAGTGTGAGGTGGAGGCAGAAGGGGTTTTAGTAGAATGAAGCCTTTGTCCAGGGATTTATCACACTGATCCAGGACGTACCTGAATCTAGACCCTCTGCTAGCATGAAGAGGGGGCGTTAAAGATGAAAGGATGTGGTGGTCGCTGCTTTTGCAGGAATTCACGCCCCTCCCCCCACCTCCTGGCCCCCAGCTGGAGGACTGCTTTCAACACAGTGCCTTGCACACAGTAGGCACAAAACTAACGTTCAGCCAGTGAGGCTTCCTGGTGTGTACCGTGCCTTTGGGGCCCTGGAGTTCCTAACCATGGCACTGATGGAAACTGTGTTTCCCCAGGAGGTCTCTTTTAGGAGGTCAGGGTCCAACCCCAAGCAGTCCTTGAAGCCACCTCTCTGGCAGTGTTTTGGCCAGTTTCAGTCTCCAGTAGGTCATCATGAGTCCTCACTGCTGAGCAGAGCATGCTGTGTGGGGCAGGGAGGGATACAAGGCTCGACGTGACCCTTTTCCCTATCTGACCCCATGACCCGCTGTTCTCCCCTCTCTCTCTCCACTCAGGCCACACCAGCTACCTCGGGGCCTTGGCACCTGCTGTTCCCTCTCCCTCAACCACTTTCCCCACAGATGGCCACAGGGCTCACTTCCTCGCCTCCCTCAAGTCTTACTCAAAAGCCACCTCTACAGTGGGTCTGTCCCTGGCCACCCTCTATAAAATAGCACAGCGACTCCCGCCATCACCAACATGCCTGTCTCCCTCACCCGATTTTAGTTTTCCCTACGCCATTCATCCCCATCTCACAGACGATGTACTTGACCTATTTTGTTTATTTTATTGTATTCTTATTTTTAAATGATATATAATAGTTATACATATTTTGGGGGTACATGTGATATTTTGATACCTGTATACAAGGTGTAATAATCAAATCAGGGTCATTGGGATATTCACCACCTCAAACACTTATCTTTGATTTGTACTGGGAGCATTCCAGTTCTTCTAGTTATTGTGAAATATGCAAAAAATTATTGTTAACTACAATTTCCTTATTGTACTATCAAATACTAGAACATATTTTTTCTACCCAACTGTATTTCTGTATTCATTAATCAACACTTCTCTTTATCCCTCCCACCTGGCCTCTGGTAGCCGCCAGTCTACTCTTCCCTACCTCTGTGAGAGCTACTCTTTTTAGCTCTCACCTGTGAGTGAGGACAGCAATATTCGTCTTTCCATACCTGGCTTCTTTCACTTAACATAATGACCTCCGGTTCCATCCATGTTGCTGCAAATGACAGGGTGTCGTTGTTTATTGTTTCCTTTCCCACACCAGAATGTAAGCTCTAAACGACCAGGGATTTGCATCTGTCCTGCTGTGTTCCTGGCGCTTGACACATAGTAAACATTCAAATATTGACTGAATGAAACAATGAATGAATGAACATGAGTAAGTATCAGCTTGCCAAAGGCTGAACAATCCAAGGTCATTCTTGGTAAGTGTTCAATGAGATGTAAAACAATTAACATTATAAAAATTCATAGACGGAAATGTCATTGTAAGATGACAGGTCAGGGAAGTTTCCAGGAGATGACAGAAACGGAGCAAAAACAAGAAGGATGATAACGATGGTGATAGCAATAGTGCCATTTATGGAACGGTTATCATATGAGTAACAACCATATGGGCTAGGTAACAGTATTACTATACCCATTTTACTTAGGAAACTGAGGCCCACGGAGGTGAAGAGCCAGCAGCTGCTGATGCTCTGCCCCCATCCTCTTGCCCTCAACTTCCAACTGCTGGCACTCAAGTCCCTCTCTTAGTGCTTACTCTGGTTTCCAGAGCCTGGTTTTGCCTAAGCAAGCATGGGGCTGAAAATACCAGGAAATTAAACCCCTTCATGCTCCCTACCACACAATGCCATGCTATCCACCATCCCCAAGAGGAGGATGTAGAGACTCTGGCAGCTGAACTCTCTGAAGGGCCAGGCCTTCAAAAGTGGCCCTGGGCAAGAGTTCAAGGGGAATAAAAATTTGAACCTACAAACAGAGGCCAGCCCTTGGCACAGATCTGTTCCTATAGCAAGCTTGTTATCATATCCTAACATCTGCTCCAACCACATCATGCTTTCAGGGAGGGGCTCAGAGGGAGGGTCACATGGGCAGGTGACCTGGGGTTTAATCCAGCCCCTTGGAGTTTTATCTAGGACATATGTGACGAGCTCCCTAGCTTCCCATCCCCTAGAGAAGCTGTTAGACAAAGCCATCTGCAGCCATGGGCTTTGTTCTGAAGAGATCTGGGATGCAACTCTGGCTCCCACCCATGTTGTCAGTGACGGGGCAAAGATGCTGCACCTCCCTAAGCCTCAGTTTCCTCTCCTATAAAACACAGATGATGACCAGGGTTTGCTGTGGGGATTAAATAAGACAAGTGCCTGCATCTAAAATGGACTCCACCCATACATTCTCTAACCTGACATCCCCACTTCCCCTGCCTGGGAGCTGCCATGTTCAGAAATAACAAAAAACATCAGGCTGCTTGCTTCAAGTTGCCAATGAGTGATGACTAAAGTCAGTAATTAATCCCAGCTTGAGACCAAAGTGCAGACATTGTTCTATTATGGACCTTAACTCTGCAAGAGAAGCATCCGTTTGCCAGCCCACTGGGGCTCCGACCAGCAGAAATCCCTGGGCTGCCACCTCTGGGAATCTCACACTCATCAAGAAGTGATTCTATCCCTTCTGGGTGCCAGGCACTGTGCTGAGGGCTCAGCTCATCTGTTCCAGCCCACGAGGCAGAATTCAGGACAGAGTTTCACCCTCTCGGAGCTCCACTGCCAGCCCCATGCCAGGCCAGCCAGGCCTCCTTCTCTGTTGTTACAGAGAGAAATTCTCCCACACAGGCAAGTCCCTTAAAATAGCCTTTTGGGTCTGGGCCATCAGGAAACGGGATAACGCTGGGTCAGAATTGGGCCTACCATGAAAGAGTTTACAAAGCAGCCACTTCAAAGGACAGGGACAATCCCTTTACGCTCTGAACACTTAGATGGGCAAAAGCAACCAGGGCAAGTTCCCCACGAGGAGCACCTTCTCACAGAAGCCCTTGTAGCCCTGGGTGCCCTGAAAAGGGACCAAGTGTGTAAGACACAGTGATGGCGTAAAACCAGGCACAGACTGGGGAAGGGGAGGGAGGTCACATCTGCCTGGGTTTGTGCTTTCTTAACAATGCTACCTGCCCTCTCCAAACCTCAGGTTCCATATGAGTCAAATAGGGTTAAAAATACATATCTTAATGGCCGCACTGGGGCCAGAGGTTCTAAATCAAAGGCCAGGCAATGCCTGGCACAAAATGGGAATTCAATATGTGGTAGCTGTGTCAGAGGCATGTGAACCAGAGCAACTCCATCTTGAATAGGGGCTGGGTGAAACAAGGCTAAAACCTACTGGGCTGCATTCCCAGATATTTAGCCATTCTAAGTCACAGAACGAGATAGGAGGTCAGTAGAAGATACAGGTCATAAAGACCTTGCTGATAAAATAGTATGCAGTAGGCTGGGCGTGGTGGCTCATGCCTGTAATCCCGGAACTTTGGGATGCTGAGCAGGGCAGATCACCTGAGGTCAAGAGTTCGAGATCAGCCTGGCCAACATGGTGAAACCCTGTCTCCACCAAAACAAAATACAAAAAATACAAAAAATTAGCCGGGCACAGTGGTGAGCGCCTTATGGCTACTCGGGAGGCTGAGGCACAAGAATCACTTGAACCCAGGAGGCGGAGGTTGCAGTAAGCCAAGATTGCGCCACTGCACTCCAGCCTGGACAACAGAGCGAGACTTGGTCTCAAAAAAATAAAAAAATAAAAAAAGGAAAACAGCATGCAGTAAAGAAGACAGTTAAAACCCACCAAAACCAAGATGGCAACGAGAGTGATCTCTGGTCATCCTGACTACTACACTCTCACCAGCACCATGAGAGTTTACAAAGGCCATGGCAATGTCAGGAAGTTACCCTATATGGTCTCACAAGGGGAAGCATGAACAATCCACCCCTCGTTTAGCATATCATCAGGAAATAACCATAAAAATGGGCAACTAGCGACCCTGGGGCTGCTCTGTCTATGGAGTAGCCATTCTTTTATCCCTTTACTTTCTTAACAAACTTGCCTTCACTTTACTCTATGGACTTGCCCTGAATTCTTTCTTGCTCGAGATCCAAGAACCCTCTCTGGGGGTCTGGATCGGGACCCCTTTCCTGTAACAGCTCTATGATGACGGTGGTGCTACAATACGGGCCAAGGTCTCCTTTAGTGAGAGTACTCCTCAAAAAAGGAAAACAACGTGGGTTCTCTACAAGGGACCACACAGTGATGGGCAAAAGTGCAAACCAGCCCACATTCCATCAATCCCTACCCCACCTGGTACACCCTGCAAGTTCATTCTCAACATGGGGCATTGCTTCCACTCCTGACTCCCTGAAGTTGTGGTCAGATGTGATAAGAGTGATCAATTTCCAACAGGTCTGAAGTTCATGCTCCAGGGATCCCAGAAACAGGCTAAATGGTCCCACACGCCCCACCGCATAATTTATGCTGCACTGACACACACACACACAGTCTACTCTGACCCAGCCATGGGCCTCCACCCAGGCTTGGGGAGGGTGGCTTCCTCACCAGCCAAAGGGAAATGACAGCACAGGGACAGAGAAAGCAGCCCAATGGAGGGGCAGAAACCACAGCTGTTTCCCCTTTGCTAACTCAGCCACTTAGATATCACTTCCTCCGCTCAGGTAACAGCAGGGAGAGATGGGACTGGGAATAACTCTGTCTTTTCCTGTTCACAAAAAATGATTGGTTTGGAAACAAGGAAAACCAGAGGCCGTTTTCTAGAAGAGATCGTCACTAGGAGCCTAAGTATTCGTGAGTCAACTCTGTCTATGAGGCTTCTCAGGAGAGGTGGCTGGGCAGGTGAACCTTGTTCAAAAATGCCCTGGGGTCAGGAAAAACTTTTCGTATAGCATCCCTGCCCTAGATAATTAAGAACCCAGATTGGGGGATCAAGGGACCCCCTCACACGGCTATCATCTCTGGGCTCAGTGCTTTCCAAAGCAGCTTTTATACCCACCCTCCCCTCTGCAAGGCAAGCCTGAAAAGAAGCAGTTGCCCCATTTTCTAGATGGGCAAATGTAGTTCTAGAAGGGGGAGGTGACATGTGGAAGATCTCACGGCTTGAGGAGCCAACCAACCAGGCCTCAGGTGGAAGCGTGGAGCCCAGGCACCCTGGGTGTATAATGTGTCATTAAGGGGTCTCTGTGGGGACAGGGCAGGCTTTGGAGCCAGCAGACCTGGGTCAGTGCAGGCCTCTCCACATGCAGCTTATTAGCTGCGAGGCATCTGGCAGTTCATTGGAGCTCTCTGAGCCTTTGTGCTCTCACCTGCACAGTATGGATGCTGGTGGGAGCTACACGCTGCATGGGGCTGTTCTGAGAACATCCATATGAAACGCTTAGCACATAGAAAACATTTAGAAAGGTCAGCTGTTATTTTTATTATTACATTTTCCCTAAGAATAAGGCTTACTAGACTATCTGGGAGTGTGGTAGAGGTCAAATAAATGAAGAGGTAGTTTGAAGCATTGCATTTATTTATTTGTTTTTAGAGACAGGGTCTTGCTGTCACTGAGGCTGCAGTGCAGGGGCATAATCACAGCTCACTGCAGCCTCCAACTCCTGGGCTCAAGTGATCTTCCCATTTCAGCCTCCCTAGTAGCCAGGACTACAGGTGTGCATCACCATGCCTAGCTTTTTAGAATTTTTTTTTTTGAGACAGGGTCTCACTCTGTCACCTAGGCTGGAATGCAGTGGTGTGATCATGGTTCACTGCAGGCTCAACCTCCTGGGCTCCAGCCATCCTCCCATCTCAGCCTGCTGAGTAACTGGAACTACAGGCGCATGCCTCCACACCTGGCTTATTTTGGCTTACTTTGGCTTATTTTTAAAATTTTTGTAGAGATGGGGTCTTGATACATTGTCCAGGCTGGTCTGAGCTCCTGGCCTCAAGTGATCCTCCCCGCCTTGGCCTTTTGAAGCACTGGGATTACAGGCATAAGCCCCCATGCCCAGCTGAAGCACTGCATTTAAAACTAAAACAAGTTCAGGCCAGGTGCAGTGGCTCACACCTGTAATCCCAGCACTTTGGGAGGCTGAGGTGAGTGGATTACCTGAGGTCAGGAGTTCGAGACCAGCCTGGCCAACATGGCAAAAGCCCATCTCTACTAAGAATACAAAAATTAGCCAGGTGTGGTGGCGCATGCCTGTTATCCCAGCTACTTGGGAGACTGAGGCACAAGAATGGCTTGAACCCGGGAGGCGGAGGTTGCAGTGAACCAAGATGGCACCACTGCACTCCAGCCTGGGTGACAGAGTAAGACTCTGTCTAAAAAAAAAAAAAAGAAAAAACTAAAACAAGTTCAGAGAGATCCTGAAGTAGAAGGCAACATTAGCATGGATGGTTCAGAAGACATAGACATGCTGGGCTCCCCTCAGGCTGTGAGGTATTGGCCCCCAGACCCTACGACGATAGGCACGTTCTCTCTCTTGCCACTGGGGGAGTGTGGATGGAAATTACTCCACCTGAAACACAGCTGCATCAGGCCCTCCCATACAGGGCCCTATGCTAGTTAAGACCCAAAGCAGCTGACACCTCACTTCCTGCTGCTCCCTCTTCTCCTCCTCCTCCTCCTCAACCCTTCCTCCCCAAGAGCCCGGGTGCAATCAACTTTTTATGGGGAAGCCAGATCTCTAGCAGTGAGAGCTGTAAACAGGAGGGGAGGGACCCTGCTGGCCAACTAAAGAGTCCCCCAGGCAGAGCTAGAAAAAGGTTCCAGTCCTTACCTAGCTCTGTTCCAGACACAGTCGCAAAAACAGCCCTGGAGCCCACCAGGAGGACCTCAAAGTTACTATTTAGCTCCCTCTCCCTGCCAAGCCTTTGGGAGGGTTCCGAGGTGTCTTCAAAATAAACTGAATTCCCTCTGCTGCCATTGGAGGCTTCAGAGCTGGCCCTGAGCTTTCCTGTCATCCTTCTCTCCCTCATCCACCCTCGGTTTTGCCCAGCTTTTCCTTGCACATTCCACCTCCAGCACCTTTGCTTTTCCCTTTCTTGGAATGCCCTTTCCCAGTTTTTCCCATCTATATCCTACTCTTTCCCAGCCAAATCCTAATTGCACCTCAAGGCCCATCATGAAGCCTGCCTTCTCCAGTCAGTCTTCCCTGAAAACTCCAGTTCACAGAGCGCTCTCCCTCCTCTGAACAGCTTCAGGACTTAGTGATTGTGATAGCAAATACTTACGCTGCTCTTCATAAGGCACCAGGTACTGGTCTAAGCTCTTTACAATTACAAACTCATTTCATCTTCATCATAACCCTAAGAGCTAGGTCCTACTTTCCCCATATATTCTTTTTTTTTTTTTTTTTTTTTTTTTTTTTTTTTTTTTGAGACGGAGTCTCGCGCTGTGTCACCCAGGCTGGAGTGCAGTGGCGCGATCTCGGCTCACTGCAAGCTCCGCCTCCCAGGTTCACGCCATTCTCCTGCCTCAGCCTCCGAGTAGCTGGGACTACAGGCGCCCGCCACCTCGCCCGGCTAGTTTTTTGTATTTTTAGTAGAGACGGGGTTTCACCATGTTAGCCAGGATGGTCTCGATCTCCTGACCTCGTGATCCACCCGCCTCGGCCTCCCAAAGTGCTGGGATTACAGGCTTGAGCCACCGCGCCCGGCCTCTTTTTTTTTTTTTTTTAACTGATGAGGAAACTGAGGCTCAGAGGCATAAGTAACTTGCACTGGATCCCACGCAGTGAGTGGTGGGGCCAGGATATCCCAATGCTCAGTCAAGGGATACAGCACACAGGTGCTCTGGGATAACACAGCCTCCCAGGTGCACCCCTCATCCTCAGGTGGTGCAGCCTGGTCTCGCTGGTTATTTTCTCTCTCAGCAAGCCAGCTGTGCTGGGGAAGAAGTGGCACTCATAGATGAGGGTGTCAGAGACCAGGGTGAGAATCCCAGCCCTGCCTCAGAATTACTCTGAGTAGAATGACACGAACCCTCCGAGCTTTATTTCCCCACCTACAGAATGGGGATAAAAACACCTACCTAACCATGTGGGGTTGTTATGAGGTTCAAGTAAAATCGCCTCTAAAGGCATCTTCTGCATTGCCTGGCACATAGTAGGTGCTTGTATGCTAGTTCTCCCCCTTCTTATGGCATCTTGACAGCCTTGCTGGACTCTGACTAGCACCATGCACACAGCAGGGGCTCAGTCTCTGTGGGCTGACTGGTGACTTACCTGGGGGTTACCCAGAGGCATAAGAGGGATCCTCCTGTGACCCCCATCCCCTTCACAGCTAGGCTCCTGACCTTTCCATTCACCTGCCCGCCTGTGACTGGCTGCACTACAGGCAGCAGAAGCCCGGGCCAGGCAGGAAGCAGCATGTGGCTCTGGGAATCCGCCTCTGGAAGCCCTGATCACTCTATTGGGCGCTTCCATTATTTTTGGCAATTGTCATGGCAGAGAACACCTCTGGCCCTCATTCAGAACCTATTTCCAAAGCCAGAATCTCCACCTCATTTCCCACACACACCCCTTGTCCTTCCTGTCCCCTGGGTCCCTATCCTAATCCACTATCCCTTTCCTGGATTCTCAGAACTCGAGAGGAGTAAGTGGGACTACCATGTGTATAACTCTATTATTTGTTTCATTTTGTTTAATTAAGAGGTAAAAGAGAATACAGTTGCCTGTTAGACTTTTTCTGGCCAAGAAATAGTCTGGTCAGTGACTCAGGCTGAGGCAATTAGAAGGCAATTTACAGGGAACTGCTGTGCAAACCCAAAGTCAGAAGTCCTAACAACACTTCTGTAATTCATAGCCTCCACGGTCAGTTAACTCATGCTGGCCCCGGAATATCTCTTTGGAAAATGCAGCAGCTGGGACTTGTATTTCTGGGCTGGAATCGGTCTCCTCTGACATCAAATAGGTTTATTTTTCCCTTCTCTTCCCTTCCCCTCTGCCTGCCACCACACATGGTAATTTCTACCCTGGTTTACCCCCCAAAAGCACTCACTCAGCTCAACACAGGGTTGCGATAAATGGCTGGCTGTGCTCCCTGTTCCAACGGCCTTGAAGGATGTGGTCGGTTGTTCCATGAGCAGAGAGCCTTGTCAGACCTGTGAATCACCCCTCGATCACTTCCCTCCCCAGAGAAGAAACCGTTCCCATGCTTGTGCATGTGTAAGAGAAACAGAGAGACAGAGAATGCAGGCAAGAGTGCTAACCCGTGTGGGGTGCTGACCTTGGGGCTAGGATCCTATTTGACTTTGCCCTTACCCAGAGCAACCTATTTCCTTCTCTCCTAACCTCTGTTTCTTCCCAGCTCAGCAGAAAGCTACCACCAGATCCCAATGCTCAGCTCCAGGAACCCCTCCAGGTCTGAACAGCTGCTCTGTGTTTATCTGTTCCTCTTGGAGGCTGGGTGTTTTCCATGGGGCGTGTAACCCACTTCCCCATCAAACTATGAAAAGCTGGGCTGTTCTTCTTGCCTCAGTCTTTCCTTTTCTCTCAGATTCACTGATTGGGTCCTAAATCACCTGCAGTGCCTTGGTGATCAGGAACAGCAGATGGCAACTAGTATATGGTACATGTCCATGGTGGGGTCAGGCACTGGGTAGACACTTTACCCCAAATTATCTCAGGCCAACTTCCCAAAAGCCCTGTGAAGTTACAGATGAGGAAACTGAGGCTCAGAGTGACATCCCAAGGTTGCACAGCTAGGAAGTGCCAGAGGTAGGGTTCAAGCACTGATCTGCCCAATACCATACTCATTCCATAATGGAACTGGTCCTGAAAAAGACCGTTGCAGGCTGTGGCTGCACATTCTCATTCCTGTGGGGCTGGAGTCACAATTAAGGGCTGAGAAAAAAAAAAAGAAAGGCGGAGAAATGAAGGAGTTTGGGGCCAATTCCTAAGCACGTCGCTCCCAGGATCAAGAATAAAATCTGGGATGATCTAAACAGAGGAAGAATGTATTATTTCCACAGGGTCAACCCTTAATTTATCAGCCCAAGCATTACTGGGGACCAGACACCAGCCTGAAGTTGCTCTATTCCTCCTGCCTCACAGTAACCCGCCTGCGTTGCCCACCACGAACTCACCTGCAGGGCACATGGTAGATGTCTCCACAGTGAGGCAGTCCTAAATACAGCCCTGCACTGCTCTGTCACCACGGAACAGGGCTAAGCCTGGCCTTCCTGCCCGGATTCTAATTGAGGAGAAGGGCCCCACCTTATATCCACATCCTCCTCTGGAGCTAACCTGACCTGCATTGCCCCAGATCTGCCCTGTGCTAGCTGCGAGACCCTAAGCAAGTTGGTGAATTGCTCCAAGTCTCAGTTAATTCATCTGTAAAACGGAATCCAAAAACCTACCCCACATTAGGGTACATGCAGTGACCTGCAGGAATCACATGAAAACACGAGTGCTAAATATGTTTCACTATCGATGGTAACTGCTAAACTGGCTATTATTTGCATTCCCTAAAGAGTCCTGCAGAGGATCAGAACATTCATGATTGGTATTTGTCTGAAATAAACAATCAGGAAGTAAAACAACTGTGAAAGTGCAATACCTCCTAAATCCAAATAGATATAATTTCTTGTTTGTTTTAGATAAACGAGCTTTTCTCCACCACCATATGAATTGATATATACCTATACCTGCCTGTGAGCACAAAGAATCAAGTGGACCTGAATTCAAATCTTTACTGAAAAACTTTCAAATGAAGGAATGTGCATTCTGCATCCAGCATCATCAGGACCATTTTCAGGACAAGCGGTCAGAGGTCAGAGCCAGTTTACCTAGGGTCTCCCCAGGCAGAGCTCAGAAAGCCAGGAAAGGAGCCTAGCTTCATGCCAGAGAGCCTGACCTTAGTAGCAGCTGCCTGCCCTTCTCAACCCCACCCCAAACAGGGGCCTGGCAGAGAGGAAGGAAGCCAGGGCTGACAGTGCCATCCACATGATGGAGGCTACTTGTGTGCCTTCATGAACAGACTGAAAGCACGGGACCCTTGGTGTTCAGGCAGCTCCTGCGCCCCGTGGGGATGAGCAAACCCTCTGCAGAATGTCCTGAGAGAACCTTTGCAGTGTGTTCTCAGCACTCTGGAGCCAGCAGAGCTCCTCCTGCATGGGCCCCAGGCCTCTCATCGGCTAGCTCTAGCTGACTCGCACATCCCGTAAAACCTCTCTGCTCTGCAATTTACCAAACCACAGACTCAGAATTCACCATCAGCAGAGGAGAGGCTGGAAGAAGGCATGCTCCTCCAGTGTAGAGGGTTTCCAGAACACAAAGGCGATGGCTGCAGCATGATCTGCCAGCTGACCACACCAGAGAGCCTTACCCACAACACTTGAGCTTCTGGTGTGTGGTATCCACCGTGCAAGGGCCAGGAGAGAAAGAGGCTGCAGCCTCCCCCAACCCGCTCCTCCTGCCCCTGTCTGTCCCACCAGGCCCTTTCTATTACTTTCTTTCCCGCTTCCTATTATTGGAGATGCTTATGTTATGTATTAATATATATACAATGCCCCAAATGGGTAGAGACTTTTTGACCACCAGATATTTGTCCTCTTAACCAACCCTAACCAGACTTAGGGTACATGCAGTGAAAAAAACCCACACGACGGGCAAAAGGCCAGTTAGACCGAGGTGCTGTGAGTAGCTGTGTTGCAAGTTACTTTACCCAATCTGGCTCTCCATTTCCTCATCGGTAAAATGAAGGAGTTGAGCCAGATGAGTCTTCGGGTCTCTGCCCATTCCACAATTCCACAACATGTAACACTTTCTCCTCTCAGTGTTTTCCAGAACCCCAGTTCAGAACTCTGTATGGCCCCATCTGTTCAGTGACATCACTCCCTGCCCCAAACATAATGTCATCGATTCTTACTCGGGAAGCGGAGATGTCCCGGGAAACACTTTGTCTGTAAAAAGGAAGGAAATGATCATTTCGAGGGAACTGGACAGGACTTCTTTTGTGTTTTTCACATAGAACAAGTTATTGTCAATCTTAAAACCCAAAATCTTTCTTCCTTTTTGCCAGACCATTAATAGATGCTTTTCAAAAATACTTTCTTAGTCAGAATCTCACCAATAATAAGCTACCATTTAATAAGAGCTTACTGCGTGCCAGGAACTGGGCTAAGTGCTTTACATAGATGATCTCATTTAACTCTTCCGACAGCCCTAGGAAGTACATACTATTATTATCCTTACTTGAAATTGAGTAAACTGAGGCTGGGGGAGGTTTAAATAACTTGCCCAAGGTGGCACAGCTAGTTAGTGGCTGCGTGCCAGGGTTTGAGCAAGACCGTTTACCTTCAGAGCCCCAGCACATAACCTTGCCTTTCAATCCTGTCTGCAGGGGGCCCCAGTTCTAGTTTGTTACCAGTGTGTCCTGCATCTGCAACCTTAGGCACCATCGGTGGCAGCTGAAATGTGATGTTTCGTCTAAAATCCAGAGTTGGAAATGCACCTGCCTGGGTCTCAGAGCACAGAGTGCCATCTGTTGAATGCAGTGCCAAGCTCAACCGAGGACTACAAATGAGAACCCTTAAAACTTAGCCTGCAACATTTGAGAAAAATGAACCCTGGCATATACAAATGGACATCTGTCCACAGAGCAGGTTGACCACCTGGTGACCCAAGCCCTCCAAAAAGAGCTTTCTTGTAACAGCAGAGGAAGAAGCTTGCTGGACCAGATGACACAAAAGAAACAACTCTCTAAGGGTGTCAGGGATTGGCCTCAACAGGCACCCACCTCCCTGCCTGGTCAGGAACTTGCCTCCACATTTACCTCCTCCCCATCTGAGCCCAGCTGCATTTGCTCAGCTGTAAAGAAACTCAAAATTCAGAGCTACACTGGTGACAAAGGCAGAAAGAGTAGCCCGAGGCTGACATTGCCACAAACCCCAGTCCCTTTGCAACAGTGGAAGAAAAGGCACTTCAGAGATCTATGTGCAATTCAGGGCAGCAATCAGCTGCCTGTTTTAACTGTTAAGATTAATGCTGTTAAGATTAATGCTTTCAAACTGCTCCTCTAAATACCCAATTTGCAAATAACATGCAGTCCTCTGTGCTTGGGTCTCTTCTATCTCAAGTACAGGAGCACAGACGCTCAGAGGGGTCAAGGACACCGTGTTTACTTCCTAAGGTGTGAGGGATGGGAAGACAGGACCGGCTGAGATGAAAGGGGAACTGTCACATAGGCTCTGGAGCTGGCCCAGTCAACCTTAACCCCTTCTCATTAAGTTTGGAGGAGGAAGGGGGAGGGGCAGTCGGCGGTTCCTCGGAGACCACAGCAAACATTCGCCTCCTCGTGTCTGAGATGGAGCATCACTTAAGAGGAAATGAACCCGGTTAAGGGTCACGTCCAGAGGAGGGATAAAAGGAAAAGCCACAATTCTCCTCACACCGACGGACACAATGGCTTTAAGAGGGAAATCAAAGCTCAGCGCGGAGGGTGGAGGTTGGGCGGGGGGGCGGCGGCTTCCTTCTGCCCCCTGCCACAGGCCTAGGAAGGCAGAGACAGAGCTGGCGTGGGAGGCAGGGCGCGAGGCTTCCCTCTCCAGGGCGCGCTCTGAAAGCATCTCGGGCTGTGTGAGCGTGAGCGCCCAGGGCCCCTGGGGAGGGCCAAGGAGATGCGCTTTCCCGACGGGGCTGCTCCGCGAGGGGTTGACGAAAGCTCCCCCCAACCATCCATCAAACGCGGACAGATGACTTCACCGTTGTAACAGACAAGGGCAGCCACTTGCCAATTCCAATGCCAAAAAAAGAAACCGGGGAGGGGAAGGAGGAAGGACAGAAGAGGCTTCCCTGGAGATCACAGCCCTGCGAAGAAACTCCACGGCTGCGGGCTGCCCAGTGGGCGCTTAGCTCCGGGACCTCACAGCGGGGAGGGGCGAGGGGCCATCCGGGGCCCTCCGGGTACCTCGGGCCACCCCCCGCAGGGTCGGCGGGGGCTGTACTCACGTAGTGCTTGGAGGGGTTCCTCCGCTTCTCCACGTCCACCACGGTGGCATCCTGCACGCAGTAGGCGAGCATCGTCCCCCACAACGCGAGTGGCGCCCCCGGCGGCGTCACCTTCTCATCCCGGCCGGGCTCTGGCTCCTTCTCCAGCTGCCTGGGTCCCGGGTCCGCCCGCCACCCCGGACCGGCGCGCCGAACGCTGCCTGGACTCCCGGCGCCCACAGGTCCGGGCCTGGGAACGGGGGAGGGTCCCGGAGGGTGCGCGGGCTCCGTGCGCCCCGGGGGTCTCCCCGCCGGCCTGCCGCGCGCCCCTTCACTCCCGCGCGGCCGCCGCGCTCCGCTCGCCCGCTCGCTCTCTCCGCCGACCGGTGGGTCCGGCGGGAACTGGCGGAGCACAGGAGGGGCGGGGGTGTGTCCCGCCGGCGAGGGGACGGGGGGCGGGGGCCCCGGAGCCTGCTGTCAGCGCCCTGGGGAGGGGCCGGCGGCGCCCCTTCGCCGCTCTCCGGTTCGGGCTCCGGGGGGATCGGCGCTGGCGGAGGCTGTGGGCGCAGGAGGCGGAGGCAGGGCCTGGCAGGCAGGGAAGGGAAGGGAAGGGAGGGAGGGGAGCGAGGGGAAGCGCGCGGGGAGGGGCTCCGGGCCGGGGGAGGGGCTCGGGGCGACGGGGAGGGGGCTGCAGCCCGGCCCCAGTGGCAGGGGCGGGCCGACAAGCCCCCACCCGAGCGCAGCGCGCAGCCTGCGGCCTGGTGCGGCACAGGGCTAGTTCTCCGGGCACAAAAACTCAAGGTGGCCTCACGGGGAGAGGGAACGGGGAAAGTGAGCCCAGCGCGCCCCCATCCTGGCTTTCGGCCTGGGAGCGGATTTGTGCCTTTTTGTCCCCACTTTTATGTCCCCCTACCACTTCCACCCCCAGATCTCTTTAATGAGAAGTAGTTTATTACCCGGCTGTTACTGCCCAGGCCCCCGAGGAGGAGATGGGAATGGGGAAAGGGCCAGCTTTAAATCCTTCAAGCCAAAGCCTCTTTGGACGAACCACCTGACCCTCTGAAGGTCATAAAGGGTGAATTCTCCCCGGAAATGTGATCGATTCGTTGCCTGGGTCATCCATCGATCTGGGCTTGTGTACCTACCCTGTGACATCATTTACCAATGACAAAGTTACAGACTCTGCATAACACTACTGCCTTAAGCCCAGGGCTCCCCTGGGGACCCTCCCCAGGCTAGCGACAGGGAAAGAAGCATACAATGGTGGGAAAACCCACCCGGTTGGAGGCCAGCTCACCATGAGCCCCAGGCTCTGGCATTCTCACCCCTCCCTATAGTCTGGAAAACCCACTTTCCAAGCCACTTGTCCGTGGTCCTTGGACTTGGAGCACAGTTACTACTTAATTCAATGTAGCTTCCCCTCTTCTGGTTCAATATTTTTTTCCCATTCTGCTTTCAAACATTTAAAGGGGTAGTGTTTTCACAACTACTCCAGTTGTTTCACAATCACAATAAAGCTTTGTGACTGTGGACCAATGTGAAACATCTGAAAGGAGGACAAATAATTTTATGACCTAATTGCATTAATACTTTCTTCTGTGCGTCCTCTAGACTGTCAGAATCCAAGCACAGATCTAAGGCTTTATTAATTCACACATTGGCTCCGTACAGAGTAACCCAGTATTCCTCCAACCTTCCTGGGGAAGGGTGCCAGGACACCAAACGATGGCACAAGACAAAGAAAAATAAAAAATAAAAAAAGATGGATGAGCCTAGGGTGCTCAGACTGTGAGAGATCTTGGCACCAGGCCAGAGTTTCTTGGTCAGAGAAGATGATGGAAAACTTTTGTGAATGTTGGAGCAGGAGTCCTGGGGAAGGTGCACCTGGTAATGTTGCTCAGTTGATGGGAAAATGGGAGCACAGGGCATTACCTCCATGAGCAAGGCTTATTCCCTGAAAGGATGAGAGGTACACCTGGAACGAGTCCTCTGCATTGAGCTCCAGAACCTGGGAGGGTGCTGGCCAGCTCCAGGTCCTCTCTGATGATGGATCAAGACAGCCTGTGAGTTTGTGATATAAAGATTCATCATGGCTCTTGGGTAACTCATCTTCTGTGGATGGCAAGGTCTTCTGGAAGTGCTAATATAGCCTGAAAAGCCATCAGTGAGGGGAGCTGGTGTTTAGCTGTTGTAGGGGGAAGAAGAGGAGGGGGTTTAGCTTGCCTTGGGTCCCCTTGTGAATCAAAGCAGTCAGCTCACCTAAAATAGCTCTAGTGGTTTCCTTATCACCCTACTTTTGGACCCAGATCCACAATGAACACGAGAAATTTGTAGGAGAGAGGGCCCAATGCTTCCCCTCATCCTAGCGGCCTACAAGGTGGTAGCCTTACTCCTGCCTAAAAAACTCCCTGCAACTTGATGTCTTATAAATTCAGGCCTTTAAGCCTGACTTGAGCATACTCCCAACTTTCCCCTTTGTTCCGTAATTACCTCAATTGGAGGGAGCAACTGAGTGCTCCCCACTCAACCCATGGTGCCAAGATCTGGGCAGAAGTTATTTCTTCCTGTGGGAGAAAAATGTCTTCTCTGTACTGGGGCTGTATGTCCAAGGGGATTTAAGCATGAAATGGTGCAGGCTATCTCTTCTGTGGGTACATTTCAACCTCATGCAGATTTGTTTCCCACAGTGCCTTGGGAATTCCTTTCTGTTCAATACACATTTATTGAATGCCTCACATGTGCCTCACAATGCCCCAAAAATGACAGAGACTGGGGGAAGTTTCCTTGGAAACAGGGACTGTTCATCATTCATTAAATACCCCAACTATGCATGGCACACAGTAGGTATATAGGATGGCCCAAGTTGAAAACATCTGCTCAAAGAGCTAGTGCTAGAGGAGATTAGAGAAACCCCTATTTTGTCACCTCCACCCATGAACTGGGGATGACTCCAACCCAAGGACATTGTGTGAGTTAAAAATGACAAAATAGAATTGCAAAAAAACTTTTAAGTTTAGGATAAGTAAGGGAAAGAGAAGGCAAAACAAAGATGCAAACTGATACCTGAAAATCTGATTGTTCGAAAACAGGTCATTGTAGACTGCTTAGAATCAAAGAACTTTCCAACTAGAAGGGACAAGAGAGGTTATTTATTTCTCTTATTTTACAGAGGAACAAACCAAGGCCAAGAAAAACTAAGCAAGTTGCTTGATGCCACATAGTCAGTTAGTCCCAAACCAGCTGTCTTTCCCCTCCACATTTATGTGCCTATACTAGGGCAAGAAGAGCTCGTTTAAAGAGCACACTTAGCACACCTGCAGGTCTAGAATGTTGCACTCACTCAAACCCTGGAGTCCTTGGTTCCAGTTCTCCATTCACACAAGCACACGAACTCGTGATGCCTGGACTTCCCAGTAAAGAGGACTGTACACTCCTCTAGAGCAGAGGCCGTGTGTGTCTCCATGGTCCTCTGTGTATGTGCAGATTCCATCAGCTCCCCTAAAACAGAACCCACCCTACCTCCTCTCCCATGTAGGGCCTTTGTGACCACCCCAACATACAGGAAAGTACTGGAAACCACAGCGTGCTATATGAAAGCACAGTTTAACCTCTTCCTCTTCAGAAATTGAATGACAATTCCTAATCACACATTTGTTTACTAATCATACATCACCCTACGACAGCTCAGCCTTCACTGTATTGACCCTTATTTATATCTTTTATTGTTATTTAACTTTCCTGTGTTTTGGGTTCTGCCTTCTAAACCAGCAAGAAGCCTTTGAAGGCCTTGAGGACAATGAACTTAGACTTGGACACCACCCTTTCCCTCCCCACCCCCATCATCCAGCACCTCTGCCGCCTGCCACCTGCCACACACACCTGCCCACCCAGCGCAGGGCTTTACACATGCCAGGCCCTCAATAAATGGTTGTCTTTTTAAATTACTGGGATCTCAGCAGATATTTGTAGATACTGCTGGGACTAAGCAATGCCTAAGAAGAATTGGAGGATAGAGTCTCAGAGCAGGAATTACCCAACCTGGGTTCTGGTCCTGACCCAACCATAAACCAGCCTGTGACCTTGAAGTTCTTTCCCATGTCCAGGTCTCTGGTGCTCTTTCTGGCCCTTTCCATGCTGTACAATGGTGGATAACTTACATAAACAGGTCTAGCCAGACTCTTCCCCAGAGTTGTGTAAATTTGAGTGAAATTTGGGGCCCTCTTCTGGCCAAAGTGGTTTTAGCACTTTTACCTCCTGCCGCAGGGATAGGCAGGAGGGCCTGGGATGAATAACCTGCCATTCTACAGACGCTAAGCAGTCCAGCGCTCATGCTTCTCTCTCTGTTTCTTCTCACCCTCTTCCTCCTTTTTCTTTTCCCCCACTCCTTTTCTCTCTCACATCAGCCCTGATATATTTATTGACTTATGTTTGGGGAGTGTCTTGAGGATGGTCCCTCCTGAATGTGGAGCAGACAGCAAGGCCAACTGCCCAGGGAAGTAAATTGCTTGTCAGGTTTCTCCTCTCCTTGCTGGGGAGCAGGACCAGGATATGGCCCCAGTACTGCCCCACCACCCAGCCCCACTGTTCACGAATTCTAGCCATAGTAACAGGCCCCTCCTGTTACCACACCACCAGATGGTGGAAGCCGCCTCCGTCTGACACCCAGCACAGTAAGTTCATCAGTGAAATCTCAACATGCTTCTTTACACGGTCCCTTGAGAGTCTCACTCTCCTGTCTTAGCCTGGATTCCGGTGAGGGTCCGTGTACAGCAGAAGGTTTTGATAGAACCACTTGGCATTCCAGCCTTAGCAAGTGACCATGCCCCTGGAATACCAGAGGGAAATCCGGGAACTTGCACAGCCAAAGAGGCCAAGGACATAATTAGATTCACAGAGGAAAACAATATTATTCCATAACTCCAGGCTGCATCCCTAACCCTGACCAGACATCTGGCCCCCAAACTAGTGCATTGTGTTTTAAGACCTTCAGGAATGAGTGTGGATGGTTTCATACTGTCTATCTCAATCATTGAACATACCTTGAAGTGTATTCCTGGCTGGGAGGGGGTTGCCAGCATCATCTAGGTATAAGAGATCAGCCTGTATGGTTCCGTTTTAGTGATAAACCACCACAGACTTTCTTTTTCAAAATCCCCTGGATTTTCCAGAATCCAGCAAACCCTGAGTTGGCCTCTGGAAGACAAAAAGAACAGAAAAGAAAAATACCACGGGGAATTCAAAGGCAGTTTCTTTAAAAATAGCCTGAAGCCACAAATAACCAAAAATATGAGTCTGGTTTTGGTTTTATCCCCTTTTTTTTTTTTTTTTTTTTTTTTCAGTTCTCTTCAGAAATGGCATAGAAATTACTGTTCTTTGTCCTGTTTGAACCTACATGTCTCTTTCAGGTGAAAGATTTAAGACTCTCATAGTCAAGTCCAGCTTCAGTTCAAGCCCTGTCCTATCTAAAGCAGAAGATATCCCCCTAGTTTGTTCTTTTCTTACCCAATGGGTGAGAGACAGAAAGCCTTAGCAGGCTGGGTTTTGCCTACGTGGGTGAATCTGGCTGGGATTTGGATGGTCATTAACAAGGTATTGCCCTAGGCAGATTGCTGTGATCTTACCTCCTAACATACGAACAGTGTATGTCTTAGTTAAGACTCGTTGGTTTACAAATACTAAAAATTGAGCTAAGCTAGCTTGAAAGGGGGGAGGGGGGCTTATTTCCAATATACAGTAATGTCTCATGGAATCACACACATCCTGACTTCTTGAAGTAGTAGAACCAGGAAGTATCAAATCTTTAAGAACATGAGCAATAATAATTTTCTTCATCTCTTATCTCTGCTTAGCACTGTGTGTCTGATTTACTTTTTTGACTGCAGACTTTTACTCATTTCTTCACTCATGTAGCAGGAACCTCCCACAACACGTAAGGGTCTACCAGTCTCTCAGTTCCAGACACACCTAAAGACTTGCTGGCTGCCTTTGGAGTCCAGTTCCTAGTCTGTTGGGAAAAAAGAATCTGGCCCAGCTTGGGTCATGCGTCCACCCTGATCCAGTCAATTTCCATGGGCTGGAGTCCTGTGAATTTGATCATAAACCAACACCTTTGTTTAGTGAATTAATTCTAAGAATGAGGGCCACATTGGGGCCCCTTCAAGTTACTATTCTTTAAATATTTATTCAGCATTAATTTAATGAAGCCTGGGAGAAATAAGTGTTCTATTAAGTGTGTGCCTCTTCATGTACACTTAAAGTAAGGCATTTATTTATTTGTTTTTGAAAGCTAAAACAGTTTTATTGGATAGTCTAAAGTGGATTATGTATTGCTACCAATACATAATGTCAAGACCAGTTCTTATACAACAATAGTGATCTTTGTAGATACTTGTGTACTCAAGAAATAATAGTAGTTCTAAATTTGTGCTCAGATGTGAATAGTAGCACACTTGTAAGTTGACTTAAAATTCTGAAATGATGCTTCATCAGACAGGTTCCTATATCAAAGACAAGAGTCATGAGCCTAGAAGGGAATAAATAAGGGACAATGACGCAAAGATTAGCAGTACTGTTGAGTCATTACCATCCTCCAGGCTGACCAGTCCAAGGAGAATTGGAACCATGAAGGAGAGATTATATGGAGGAGCTATAGTTTTGGGGGATGCAAAGACTTAGGATGGGGTGGGTGGGTGTAGTTAGCATCCAAGAATGAGTTTCTCCTTAAATTTCAATGTAAAATAAGGCACTTATTCATGGACTGAAAGCAATGTTTTCTGAATCGTTTTTTACTTCATGGTTTTTCACACCTGGATAACGTTACTCACATGCTTACCATGGATAGATGTAACTTACATGAATATAGCTTCAAAGTCTTTTAAAAGATATCTTAAGGGGTTTTGTTTATTTGTTTTTACTTTCACGGAGGTGAGATATTTCCTGCATTTTTGGAGTTATTGCTTTTTATTTTTTATTTGTATTTTTTGCAGGGGAGAGGAATCAGTTTTCTGAATAGTTAACTTCTTGGGAGGCATATTAATAGGTCTGAACTTACTTAAAACAAATCATTCCTTCCAAGTAAGCAGCACTAGCCCATGCATTTTTGCACATGGGCCTTGCAGCTGAGGTGATTGCTGCTGATTTAAAGGGCTATTTGGGGCAGGGGTCAGAGCTGATGGTCCAGGTCAGTCTATAAGTACAAAGTATCCTGCACATGCACACTGCAAGAATATTCCCTAGAGCCAGGCACAGTCACACACACCTGGACTCCCAGCTACTCCAAAGGCTGAGGCACGAGGATTGCTTGAGCCCAGGAAGTTGAAGCTGTAGTGCGCTATCATTGTGCCTATGAATAGCCACTGCACTCTAGCCTGGGCAACACAGCGAGATCTCATCTCTAAAAATTAAAATAAATTAAAAAAAGGAAACTCCCTGGAGATGAGAGGCGCTTGTGAGGAAAAATTTTATATTTCCACTTAAGAGTATTGTTTACTGTGGTAGGAACTAGATCATTTGTGCCAGGAGACCTTGGAAAAATCCCTGTCTTTTGGCCAAGACTCCTGGCCATTTGTCTATCTTGCCTAACTCATGAGAGGTGGCCACTGCTCAGAAGTTTAGAATCGAAATAGAAAAATCTTGCCAATGGAGAGCCAAGAAACCATGTAGACAATGTCTGATTATTAATTAATGATTTTACTAAAACATGAGAATGCAAACTCTATAAGCACAGAGATGTTGGCCTGGTTTGCTCATCATGGCACACCTCCAAGTGCTGAGAACAATGTCTGACACACAGCCAGTTTTCACTCAACGTTTGTTAAATGAATGAATGACTTAAATAGGACATAAAGATAATTATTGAAAAACCTTTCAAATGAAATCTGACTCTTAGAGTTCTGAATCTTTTGCTCATTGCCTTATAAAAAGTACCAATAAGCTGGCCGCGGTGGCTCATGTCTGTAATCCCAGCCCTTTGGGAGGCTGAGGCAGGTGGATCACTTGAGCTCAGGAGTTCGAGACTAGCCTGGCCAACATGGTGAAACCCTGTCTCTATTACAAATACAAAAACTAGCTGGGCATGGTGGTGGGTGCCTGTAATCCCAGTCACCTGGGAGGCTGTGGCAGGAGAATTGCTTGAACCCGGGAGGTGGAGGTTGCAGTGAGCCAAGATCGCACCACTTCACTCTAGCATGGGAGACAGAGTGAAACTCCATCTCAAAAAAAAAAAAAAAAAAAAAAAAAAGAAAGAAAAGAAAAAGAAAAAGAAAAAAAAAAAGCACCAACTAATTACTTCTAGATTCTGTAAGAAGAGAGTGTCTCCTGATCTCCTCCCAAATTTCTGCAGCACCAATGTATATTTCACCAGTTATATAGAAGTTCATGTGTGGAAACTCGAGCCACCTGCTATCATACTTCCAGCTTATTTATCACAGTGGTGTTTTTGCAGGCCTTGTGGATTGATACCGCAGACAACTGACCTGGTTTTGTCCAGTTCTGAGGAGTAGTGCTCCAGAAGAAATACAGGGAGCCTCAGGAACACAGAGCAGAGGCTCCATCCTAGGCCGAGGGCAAGAAAGACTCCCAGTAGGCATGACCAGCAGCATGGAAGATGAGCATGCGGCCCCTCTCCTCTTCTTGGATATTAAGGGTGAGCTGAAAGTCCCAACCCTCTAATCCTGCCTTAGTCTTTCTAGTGACCAGCCCCCATCCTGAAGCTACCCAGAGTTACTAGCCACCAGTCAACTCATTTGCATACAAAAGGACACATCACTTTGAAGATTCCAAATATTTTAGGAGTTTTATGTCAAGAACAGAGGACTAAGGCCAAATATATTTCACAGTATCACAAATGTTACATTCACACAACAGAACACTATATACCAATGACAAAGACAGAACTACTGCTTCATGCAAGACACTGGATGAAGCTCACAGACACAATATTGCACCGAACATAAAAGACACACTCAAGGGTACATAATGTGTGATTCCACTTATATAAAGTTCAAGACAGACAAAATTAATTGATGGTGCTAGAGGTCAGGACAGTGGTTGCCTCTGACAGGTGTGAGCTAGGAGAGGCACAGAGACTACAGGTTGCTGGAAATGGTCTCCACCTTGATCTGGGTGGAGTTTTTGAGCTGGGCACTGGAGTTGTGTATTCAGTGTATGGATGTAATACCTCAATAAAAGAAGAAAAGAATGAATGAAATGAAACTAAACAAATCAGCAAGGATAAACCTCTCAGATTCTGGTGAGTAAAAACAAGGCAAGTTGCAGAAAGGTATGGACAGTATGTAAATGTAAATGTTAAACATAAAGAACAATACTATACATAATATACATATTTTAGGGATACATATATCTGTGGTCAAAGTATTAAGATGGACAGGAAAAGCTGGCACGGCAGTGAGCAGCTGTAATTCCAGCTACTCAGGATTGCTTAAGTTCTGGAATTCGAGACCAGCCTGGGCAATATAGTGGGATCCTGTTTCAAAAAATGAAATAAAATAAAACAGACACACCAGCTTTAAGGTAGTGCTTACCCCTGGTGAGAGGGGGCAACCGGAGAATTCTATAATTATAGTATTATATGTCCTTTGAAAAAAGGAATTGAATTTGATAAAATGTTAATATTTACTGTTAAATATTAGCATTATTTAAAATTGTTAAAACTGGGTGGTGAGAACTTTTTTTTATATTGCTATCTGTACTATGAAGTGTTTGAAATATTCATAATTTTAAAATAATTTATTATTAAGAAAAATATAAAATCAATTGGAACAATTTGATAAGTATAGAAATCCAAAGTGGGTGGTTATGGATGTCAGTTTTATGTTGGTGTCAGCAGTCAATTTCCATATTCTATTTTAGGTTCACAGCATCAAGGAACTGGACTCCCACAAAAGTCCTTGCAAAGAGCAAGGGTCTTTAAGCAACTTGCTTTGCAGTCTTCTGACACTCTCCATTGAACTTATACAGAAGCTTGAAAAAACAGTAATAAGAATTTTCTCTTTCAGAGTTATATTAGTAATAATGTCTAACAACTGCTCATGTCTCACATTTATTCCATTTCAAGGGAGTCAATGAAGGGTTCCTCTGCTAGCTTTTACCTTCATTGTTTAGGGAAAAAATACCTTTCAGATACACTTTGTTGCCTTACCAATTATGCCATTTTAATAATTGGGTATCTTAGAGTCATAATGTGTCAGATAGCTTGCAAAATTTCAAATCGGAATTATTATTTTTAAATATGGAATCCAGTCAGTCGCAGTGGCTCATGCCTGTGACCTCAGCACTTTGGGAGGCCAAGGCAGGTGGATTGTTTGAGTCCAGGAGTTTGAGACCATCCTAGGCAACACGGCGGAGCCCCGTCTTTACAAAAAATACAAAAATTAGCCAGGCATGGTGGTGCATGCCTGTGGTCCCAGCTACTAGAGAGGCTGAGCTGGGAGGATCCCTTTAGCTTGGTGGGTGGAGGTACAGTGAGTCGTGACGGTCCCACTGCAATCAAGCCTGGGTGACGCAGCAAGACCTGTCTCCCCCCACCCCACAAAAAAGTCAGTATCTGCAGAAGAAAATTTAAAAAACATAAAAATAATATGGATTCCAGACTTAGCTTTGATTTTGTTGCCAACATTTTATCTTAAGTTGTTAATAAAATTTCAATACTGCAACTTTGGCTGGCTTCAGTTTGTAAAACTATCAGCTGAAGTATTTAATTTAAATTTAACTCATTTAAATAGTAGAAAAATTTAGCTAATAAAAGGGCATTTTTAAAACCAGATAGAGAGTAATTTCTTATAGTAATTTCTTTCCTCATTTGAAGTGGCCACACCAGCGTGTTGGTTTGGCCCAAAAAGTAAAGTTAATTGTGGATCTCACTGCCCATATTATTAATATTACAATAACTCTAAAACACCTGAAAAGTCTGCAATGTGAAGACTGCACCTCAGCATCATTGAAATGCCATATCCCACGCATTTTAAGATGTCATCGTCTTTCACAATGGCCAATGCTTACTGTGTGTATTATACAATGCACTTTAACTCTGCTTGGCACAGGTACAACTAAAGAGGAGTCACTGCTCCCTTACTTTCTTCCCTCCTTCTTTTCTCGCCATTTGAACACCACCGCTACTTTTTTGCCAGCATTTCAGGGTGTGGTAAAAAACTTCCTCTTAATAGGTTTTGTGAATGCATAGTGGCAGAAGAGTAGAGTGGGGAAACGTGGGCTTTGGCTTCAGACTGTCTGGGTTTGAATTCCTGCTATCTTGGCAAGTTGTTTAAACTTTCTAAACTTCAGTCTCTTGTGTATAAAATGAAGATAATCAAGCTTCCCTTATGGGCTGACTGCCAGGTGAACATGAGGTAATCATGTCAAATGGTCAACACAGTGTAGGCACATGAGGAATCCTCAGTAGATGTTAGCCATTATTATTATTCTTCTTATGAAAATAAGTACTATTTGTTCTCTGCTTTTGCTGAACTGTAAAGATTGAACATGAATCTTCAATCATCAAGTTGGCATCATTCATTTATTCAACAACTATTAAATGCCTATTCTGTGAATAAGGTAGACCAGAACCCCACTCTCAGGGAGCTTGCATTGTAGTGAGATTTGTGTATTCTTCTCTGGGCTGAAGGATCAGGCAGTGTTTCTTGTTGCTCCTTCACAACAGCATGCTCATTCAATGTTCTTATTGCCCTGAGACTACCGGGTCCTCTTAATAATAGCTTGAAGCCTCTGCAACACAGAGAGACCTCAGCACTACAAAAAAATAGAAAAATTGGCTGGGCATGGTGGTGCACACCTGTGGTCCTAGCTGCCCAGGAGGCTGAAGCAGGAGGATCACTTGAGCCCAGGAGTTCCAGGCTGCAGTGAGCTACGCTTCTGCCACTGCACTCCAGGCTGGGTGACAGAGCAAGACCCTGTCTCTAAAAAAATTATATATATATAATAATAACAATAATAGTTTGAGGTTTCCTAAGGTTTTCCTTAGTAGTATTTTCTTCTTCACGTGCAATGTGTTATTTATGCACGACACTCTAAGTGCATTTTCATTGCCAGGCTTCTTTACATATATATTTTTAAAAATATTAAGCTGTTCATTTTCCATGGATAGAAACAGAAAGCCTTGTTTCCATGCTCCACTGTGTTTAGTCTAAAATGGCACTGCAACTTGGCAGGGTGTATAAAACTAATTTGCACATTTTACTACACAAAACATTGAGGACTTGGGTAATTTTTATTGCCATAAAAAGTGACTTACACAGAGGTTCACAGAGACCAGGCAATAAGAAAAAAAAAAAAGGTGAAACAAGTCAACATCCTCATTCTCTTGTCTTTGAGTGGCTTTACACGAGCATTTCTGGAACATTGCTTCATAAGCTATTGTCATTGACACTGATATTTTGAAGAGCTTGCCTGAGGCAGAGATATTTGCTATTTTGTTCTTGATCAAACTCATCATACCCATCATCACATTTTCTTCTTAAATGTCCCAATTTTCACCCAGAGAAAGCCATCTTTAGTTTTCAAGGTAATTGTTTAAGGCCACTTGAAGACAATATTACATTAATATACATTAACTACAGCCGGGTGCAGTGGCTCATGCCTGTAATCCCAGCACTTTGGGAGGCTGAGGCCAGTGGATCACGAGGTCAGGAGATTGAGACCATCCTGGCTAACACGGTGAAACCCCGTCTGTAATTTCAGCACTTTGGGAGGCTGAGGCAGGTGGATCACGAGGTCAGGAGATCGAGACCATCCTGGCTAACATGGTGAAACCCCATCTCTACTAAAAATACAAAAAATTAGCTGGGCATGGTGGCGGGTGCTGGTAGTTCCAGCTACTTGGGGGGCTGAGGCAGGAGAATGGTGTGAACCCGGGAGGCGGAGCTTGCAGTGAGCCGAGATCACACCACTGCACTCCAGCCTGGGCGACAGTGTGAGATGCTGTCTCAAACAAACAAACAAACAAATAAATATATATATACACACACACACATTAACTACTGACACTCATATCTAATGGCTATACAGCAGGACCTCAAATACATCATTTTGTTCAATGTCATTTGGTTATAACATTGATGAAGAAATGAATCAATTCCAGGCCAGGGCCACTGTCTGTGGAGTGTGCATCTTTCCCCATATCTGTGTGGGTTTTTTCCAGGTCCTCCTGTTTCCTCTTGCCTCCTACAGCTGTGCCCGCAAGGGGACTTGGCGTGTCATGGCCTCAGTCTGAGTGAATGTGGGTATGAGAGTACGCCCTGCCGTGAGATGGCATCCTGTCCAGGGTTATTCCTGTTTGGCGCCTTGAGCTGCCTGGATAGGCCCGGCCATGCTTGACCCTGAACTGGAAAACTTGAGTAAATAATGATCTTACTTGTTTTTATGAATCTTTCTTAAATATAAGTATAGCTCACATTTATTTCAATGTTTAAGATTAGAAGTGTTTTGGTCTTTATTTGCAAGTTTGGTGATGTTTTTGTGATCTGAAATATGCCATAGGAACTTTTTCTTTTCTTTTCTTTTTTTTTTTTTCTGAGACAGGTTCTCACTCTGTCAGCCAGGCTGGAGTGCAGTGGCACAATCTTGGCTCACTGCAACTTCTGCCTCCTGGGTTCAAGTGATTCTCGTTCCTCACCTCTCAAGTAGCTGGGGCTACAGATGTGCACCACCATGCCTGGCTAATTTTTGTATTTTTTGGTGGAGATGTGGTTTCACCATGTTGGCCAGGCTGGTCTCGAACTCCTGGCCTCATGTAATCTGCCCACCTTGGCCTCCCAAAATGCTGGGATTACAGGTGTGAGCCACTGCACCTGGCCCCTGCCATAGGAACTTAACTCCTGTTTGTATCAATTAGCCTATGGTTAAATTGGTTTTGTTATTTGTTCTTCTGCTTGAAGTGGCAGTTTCCAAGAATCTGTTGATGACGTTAAGTGAGGATTACTGTAGTTAGATAGTGCCCCAATGAGAAGTGTAAAAAACAGACTAGTTCTTGCAGGACTGTTGAACTGTGATGAGTGCATTAGTCCTGTTGTCGACTGTTGAACTGTGATGAGTGCATTAGTCCTGTTGTCACCCATGTGTTCCCATTTGGAACTACAACACATTTGGATGTAGGTAACGTTTGGGGGTGTTTGTTTTTGAGACAGGGCCTTGCTCTGCAACCCAGGCTGGAGTGCAGTGGTACAACCACAGCTCACTGCAGTGCTGACCTTCTCGAGCTCAGGTCATCCTCCCGCCTCAGCCTCCCAAGTAACTGGGACCACAGGCTTGTGCCACCATGCCTGGCTAATTTTTAAATTTTTTGTAGGAATGGGGTCTCAACATGTTGCTCAGACTGGTCCAGAACCCCTGAGTTCAAGCGATCTACCCACCTTGGCCTCCCAAAGTGCTGGGATTACAGGCGTGAGCCACCATGCCTGGCCTTGTTTGAGTTTTACACATAGCATGTTTAAACAAGCATGTTTAGTTTTGAAAAATTGATTTTTACCATAATAATATGTAACAGGATCCCGTTTGTGTAAAGAGATTTATGGACATGTATCAGGTAGTGTCCTGCCCATTCCCCCTCGGCCCAGCAGCCCAGAGAACTGTGGCTTCGGAGGAGTTTCCTTACCCAGTGGGGGCCTCTGCCCTCAGGAACCTGTGTCCCCTGTCATGGTTTTCTCTGGCCGTAGGAGTATGTTCAGGAAGCTGTGTCTCAGGAGCAACCCACAACCATGAGGGATGAGTTGGTGCATACATTTCCCAACTTCTTTGTCCTTTGGCAGGACAATACTGAGGTTTCTTCTCTACCGTCTCTCAGAGGGTCACCATGGGATTGAGCCCTGGTTGCCTCAAGTGCTAACCTTCACTGGATCTCCCCTTTTCTGTCTCACCTCTATCCCTCACCATACTTCTTTACATCATGGCCCCACAAAATTACTTGCATCCAAACCATTGACATGGGATTGCTTTGATGGCAGCCCACAGGTAGACACTATTTAATACATATACAAATAATGTGGAAGGATTCCCAGTTACTGCTAATGGAGTAGCAGGCACATGTTTGGCTGTAGTTCTCCCATTTACCATGTATAGGCTACTCTCTCCTTTTGAAGAATTGTTCCCCTACCAAATAGGAACTGTCTCCCTGACCATAGTGATTGGTTGGGGTTGGGCATTTGATCCAAGCCATTAATAATACCCCCACCTCAGTCCGGACACAGTGGCTCATTTTGGGAGGCCGAGACAGGTGAATTGCTTGAGCCCAAGAGTTCCAGATCAGCCTGGGCAACACGTTGAAACCCTGTCTACGGGGGGCGGAGCAAGATGGCCGAATAGGAACAGCTCCAGTCTCCAACTCCCAGCGCCAGCGACACAGAAGACCGGTGATTTCTGCATTTTCAACTGAGGTACTGGGTTCATCTCACTGGGGAGTGCCGGACGATCGGTGCTGGTCAGCTGCTGCAGCCCGACCAGCGAGAGCTGAAGCAGGGCGAGGCATCGCCTCACCTGGGAAGCGCAAGGGGGAAGGGAATCCCTTTTCCTAGCCAGGGGAACTGAGACACACAACACCTGGAAAATCGGGTAACTCCCACCCCAATATTGCGCTTTAAGCAAACAGGCACACCAGGAGATCATATCCCACACCTGGCCGGGAGGGTCCCACGCCCACGGAGCCTCCCTCATTGCTAGCACAGCAGTCTGTGATCTACCGGCAAGGCAGCAGCGAGGCTGGGGGAGGGGCGCCCGCCATTGCTGAGGCTTAAGTAGGTAAACAAAGCTGCTGGGAAGCTCCAACTGGGTGGAGCTCACAGCAGCTCAAGGAAACCTGCCTGTCTCTGTAGACTCCACCTCTGGGGACAGGGCACAGCTACACAACAACAACAACAACAACAACAACAAAGCAGCAGAAAACTCTGCAGACGCAAATGACTCTGTCTGACAGCTTTGAAGAGAGCAGTGGATCTCCCAACACGGAGGCTGAGATCTGAGAACGGACAGACTGCCTGCTCAAGTGGGTCCCTGACCCCTGAGTAGCCTAACTGGGAGACATCCCCCACTAGGGGCAGTCTGACACCCCACACCTCACAGGGTGGAGTATACCCCTGAGAGGAAGCTTCCAAAGCAAGAATCAGACAGGTACACTCGCTGTTCAGAAATATTCTATCTTCTGCAGCCTCTGCTGCTGATACCCAGGCAAACAGGGTCTGGAGTGGAACTCAAGCAATCTCCAACAGACCTACAGCTGAGGGTCCTGACTGTTAGAAGGAAAACTATCAAACAGGAAGGACACCTACACCAAAACCCCATCAGTACATCACCATCATCAAAGACCAGAGGCAGATAAAACCACAAAGATGGGGAAAAAGCAGGGCAGAAAAGCTGGAAATTCAAAAAATAAGAGCACATCTCCCCCGGCAAAGGAGCGCAGCTCATCGCCAGCAACGGATCAAAGCTGGACGGAAAATGACTTTGACGAGATGAGAGAAGAAGGCTTCAGTCCATCAAATTTCTTAGAGCTAAAGGAGGAATTACGTACCCAGCGCAAAGAAACTAAAAATCTTGAAAAAAAAGTGGAAGAATTGACGGCTAGACTAATTAATGCAGAGAAGGTCATAAACGAAATGAAAGAGATGAAAACCATGACACGAGAAATACGTGACAAATGCACAAGCTTCAGTAACCGACTCGATCAACTGGAAGAAAGAGTATCAGCGATTGAGGATCAAATGAATGAAATGAAGCGAGAAGAGAAACCAAAAGAAAAAAGAAGAAAAAGAAATGAACAAAGCCTGCAAGAAGTATGGGATTATGTAAAAAGACCAAATCTCCGTCTGATTGGGGTGCCTGAAAGTGAGGGGGAAAATGGAACCAAGTTGGAAAACACTCTTCAGGATATCATCCAGGAGAACTTCCCCAACCTAGTAGGGCAGGCCAACATTCAAATCCAGGAAATACAGAGAACGCCACAAAGATACTCCTCGAGAAGAGCAACTCCAAGACACATAATTGCCAGATTCACCAAAGTTGAAATGAAGGAAAAAATCTTAAGGGCAGCCAGAGAGAAAGGTCGGGTTACCCACAAAGGGAAGCCCATCAGACTCACAGCAGATCTCTCGGCAGAAACTCTCCAAGCCAGAAGAGAGTGGGGGCCAATATTCAACATTCTTAAAGAAAAGAATTTTAAACCCAGAATTTCATATCCAGCCAAACTAAGTTTCATAAGTGAAGGAGAAATAAAATCCTTTACAGATAAGCAAATGCTTAGAGATTTTGTCACCACTAGGCCTGCCTTACAAGAGACCCTGAAGGAAGCACTCAACATGGAAAGGAACAACCGGTACCAGCCATTGCAAAAACATGCCAAAATGTAAAGACCATCGAGGCTAGGAAGAAACTGCATCAACTAACGAGCAAAATAACCAGTTAATATCATAATGGCAGGATCAAGTTCACACATAACAATCTTAACCTTAAATGTAAATGGACTAAATGCTCCAATTAAAAGACACAGACTGGCAAACTGGATAAAGAGTCAAGACCCATCAGTCTGCTGTATTCAGGAGACCCATCTCACACGCAGAGACATACATAGGCTCAAAATAAAGGGATGGAGGAAGATTTACCAAGCAAATGGAGAACAAAAAAAAGCGGGGGTTGCAATACTAGTCTCTGATAAAACAGACTTTAAACCATCAAAAATCAAAAGAGACAAAGAAGGCCATTACATAATGGTAAAGGGATCAATTCAACAGGAAGAGCTAACTATCCTAAATATATATGCACCCAATACAGGAGCACCCAGATTCATAAAGCAAGTCCTTAGAGACTTACAAAGAGACTTAGACTCCCATACAATAATAATGGGAGACTTCAACACTCCACTGTCAACATTAGACAGATCAACGAGACAGAAAGTTAACAAGGATATCCAGGAATTGAACTCATCTCTGCAGCAAGCAGACCTAATAGACATCTATAGAACTCTCCACCCCAAATCAACAGAATATACATTCTTCTCAGCACCACATCGTACTTACTCCAAAATTGACCATATAATTGGAAGTAAAGCACTCCTCAGCAAATGTACAAGAACAGAAATTATAACAAACTGTCTCTCAGACCACAGTGCAATCAAACTAGAACTCAGGACTAAGAAACTCAATCAAAACCGCTCAACTACATGGAAACTGAACAACCTGCTCCTGAATGACTACTGGGTACATAACGAAATGAAGGCAGAAATAAAGATGTTCTTTGAAACCAATGAGAACAAAGATACAACATACCAGAATCTCTGGGACACATTTAAAGCAGTGTGCAGAGGGAAATTTATAGCACTAAATGCCCACAAGAGAAAGCAGGAAAGATCAAAAATTGACACTCTAACATCGCAATTAAAAGAACTAGAGAAGCAAGAGCAAACACATTCCAAAGCTAGCAGAAGGCAAGAAATAACTAAGATCAGAGCAGAACTGAAGGAGATAGAGACACAAAAAACCCTCCAAAAAATCAATGAATCCAGGAGTTGGTTTTTTGAAAAGATCAACAAAATTGACAGACCACTAGCAAGACTAATAAAGAAGAAAAGAGAGAAGAATCAAATCGACGCAATTAAAAATGATAAAGGGGATATCACCACCGACCCCACAGAAATACAAACTACCATCAGAGAATACTATAAACACCTCTACGCAAATAAACTGGAAAACCTAGAAGAAATGGATAATTTCCTGGACACTTACACTCTTCCAAGACTAAACCAGGAAGAAGTTGAATCCCTGAATAGACCAATAGTAGGCTCTGAAATTGAGGCAATAATTAATAGCCTACCAACCAAAAAAAGTCCAGGACCAGATGGATTCACAGCTGAATTCTACCAGAGGTATAAGGAGGAGTTGGTACCATTCCTTCTGAAACTATTCCAATCAATAGAAAAAGAGGGAATCCTCCCTAACTCATTTTATGAGGCCAACATCATCCTGATACCAAAGCCTGGCAGAGACACAACAAAAAAAGAGAATTTTAGACCAATATCCCTGATGAACATCGATGCAAAAATCCTCAATAAAATACTGGCAAACCGGATTCAACAACACATCAAAAAGCTTATCCACCATGATCAAGTGGGCTTCATCCCTGGGATGCAAGGCTGGTTCAACATTCGCAAATCAATAAACATAATCCAGCATATAAACAGAACCAAAGACAAGAACCACATGATTATCGCAATAGATGCAGAAAAGGCTTTTGACAAAATTCAACAGCCCTTCATGCTAAAAACGCTCAATAAATTCGGTATTGATGGAACGTACCTCAAAATAATAAGAGCTATTTATGACAAACCCACAGCCAATATCATACTGAATGGGCAAAAACTGGAAAAATTCCCTTTGAAAACTGGCACAAGACAGGGATGCCCTCTCTCACCACTCCTATTCAACATAGTGTTGGAAGTTCTGGCTAGGGCAATTAGGCAAGAGAAAGAAATCAGGGGTATTCAGTTAGGAAAAGAAGAAGTCAAATTGTCCCTGTTTGCAGATGACATGATTGTATATTTAGAAAACCCCATTGTCTCAGCCCAAAATCTCCTTAAGCTGATAAGCAACTTCAGCAAAGTCTCAGGATACAAAATTAATGTGCAAAAATCACAAGCATTCTTATACACCAGTAACAGACAAACAGAGAGCCAAATCATGAATGAACTTCCATTCACAATTGCTTCAAAGAGAATCAAATACCTAGGAATCCAACTTACAAGGGATGTAAAGGACCTCTTCAAGGAGAACTACAAACCACTGCTCAGTGAAATAAAAGAGGACACAAACAAATGGAAGAACATACCATGCTCATGGATAGGAAGAATCAATATCGTGAAAATGGCCATACTGCCCAAGGTAATTTATAGATTCAATGCCATCCCCATCAAGCTACCAATGAGTTTTTTCACAGAATTGGAAAAAACTGCTTTAAAGTTCATATGGAACCAAAAAAGAGCCCGCATCTCCAAGACAATCCTAAGTCAAAAGAACAAAGCTGGAGGCATCACGCTACCTGACTTCAAACTATACTACAAGGCTACAGTAACCAAAACAGCATGGTACTGGTACCAAAACAGAGATATAGACCAATGGAACAGAACAGAGTCCTCAGAAATAATACCACACATCTACAGCCATCTGATCTTTGACAAACCTGAGAAAAACAAGAAATGGGGAAAGGATTCCCTATTTAATAAATGGTGCTGGGAAAATTGGCTAGCCATAAGTAGAAAGCTGAAACTGGATCCTTTCCTTACTCCTTATACGAAAATTAATTCAAGATGGATTAGAGACTTAAATGTTAGACCTAATACCATAAAAATCCTAGAGGAAAACCTAGGTAGTACCATTCAGGACATAGGCATGGGCAAAGACTTCATGTCTAAAACACCAAAAGCAACGGCAGCAAAAGCTAAAATTGACAAATGGGATCTCATTAAACTAAAGAGCTTCTGCACAGCAAAAGAAACTACCATCAGAGTGAACAGGCAACCTACAGAATGGGAGAAAATTTTTGCAATCTACTCATCTGACAAAGGGCTAATATCCAGAACCTACAAAGAACTCCAACAAATTTACAAGAAAAAAACAACCCCATCAAAAAGTGGGCAAAGGATATGAACAGACATTTCTCAAAAGAGGACATTCATACAGCCAACAGACATATGAAAAAATGCTCATCATCACTGGCCATCAGAGAAATGCAAATCAAAACCACAATGAGATACCATCTCACACCAGTTAGAATGGCGATCATTCAAAAGTCAGGAAACAACAGGTGCTGGAGAGGATGTGGAGAAATAGGAACACTTTTACACTGTTGGTGGGATTGTAAACTAGTTCAACCATTATGGAAAACAGTATGGCGATTCCTCAAGGATCTAGAACTAGATGTACCATATGACCCAGCCATCCCATTACTGGGGATATACCCAAAGGATTATAAATTATGCTGCTATAAAGACACATGCACACGTATGTTTATTGCAGCACTATTCACAATAGCAAAGACTTGGAATCAACCCAAATGTCCATCAGTGACAGATTGGATTAAGAAAATGTGGCACATATACACCATGGAATACTATGCAGCCATAAAAAAGGATGAGTTTGCGTCCTTTGTAGGGACATGGATGCAGCTGGAAACCATCATTCTTAGCAAACTATCACAAGAACAGAAAACCAAACACCGCATGTTCTCACTCATAGGTGGGAACTGAACAACGAGATCACTTGGACTCAGGAAGGGGAACATCACACACCGGGGCCTATCATGGGGAGGGGGGAGGGGGGAGGGATTGCATTGGGAGTTATACCTGATGTAAATGACGAGTTGATGGGTGCAGCAGACTAACATGGCACAAGTATACATATGTAACAAACCTGCATGTTATGCACATGTACCCTACAACTTAAAGTATAATAATAATAAATAAATTAAAAAAAAAAAAAAAAGAAACCCTGTCTACACACACACACACACACACACACACACACACACACAAAATACAAAAATTACCCAGGCACAGTGGCGTGCGCCTGTGGTCCCAGCTACTTGGGAGACTGAGGTGGGAGGATCACTTGAGCCCAGGAGGTGGAGATGGCAGCGAGCCAAGATTATGCCACTGCACTCCAGCCTGGGTGATAGAGTGAGATCCTGCCTCAAATAATAATAATAGTAATAATACTCCCACCCCTGACAATTGTAATTGGTCCATAGAGAGACTATAACACATACTGGACTAATCAGACACCCTCCTTGGGACTGGTGCTGTGGGAAGAGAACCTCTTTCCTCTCAGAGCTGTGAAGCTATGAGCCCAGAGCTGACCCCAGCCATCTCTCTGACCACACAGAGGATAATGTTCACAGTGGGAGAGGATACAGCCAAATCTCAGAGGCAGGAAGAGAGAGAAACAAGAGCATCTTCCCAGCATTTGGATTCCTAGGGCCAATTGACTCTAAACTAGTGCCACTCTGTCCCTCCCCACAGTTTCATTAGGTATTCTCTCCTACACCTTACCATCTTGTCTTAAGCTAGAGTAAGAGCTTTATCATTTATAACCAAAGACTCCTAATACAGATGTTTAACTCCAGGGCAGAAGGTTGGATTGGGAGTGAGGATGTGAAGCAGGAGATTCACTTTTCAGATATCATGTTTTTCAGTTCTAGGATTTCCATATAGTTCTTTTTTACAGTTTTCCGATCTCTTCTAAATTTCCCATCTCTTTACCCAGTGTCTGCATCTTTTCCAAAGACTCTTTAATACATTTATCAAAGGTATTTTAAATCCCTTCTCTGCCAGTTCTGACATCTGAGTTGTCTGTGAGTCTGTTTCTATTGACTAGTATATCTCTTGATTATGGGTCACATTTTTCTCTTTCTTCACATATCTAATAATTTTTATATAGTGAACATTGTAAATGATATGTTGTAGAGACTGAATTCTGTTATCTTCCTCTGAGATTCTAATATATGCTAAAGTTCAAGAGTGGCTGCCCTTAGGGGAAAGTCATACAAGTGTGGATCTCACCCGGAGTGTCTTCCTTCTTTCAAGGAAAAAGTCCCCTTCCTTTAGTCTGGTTGCTGTCCAGTGGCATCAAATAGGTTTTTACTTTTGTCTTGTCCAGAGTTTGTAATTATGATCTGTAGGGGAGGGGCTAGCATTCTACAAATCACTCTACTCTGTTAGACCAAAATTTGGATATTCACTTTTTAGTTCAAATACTGTATTAAATATGGTTTGATGTTGTTTACATTCTTTGTCATTTAAAAATAAATTTAAAATGTTTTTAATTGTACTGGGCATGGTGGCACACATCTGTAGTCCCTGGCTGCTTGGGAGGTTGGGGTAGGAGGATTGCTTGAGCCCCAGAGTTCAAGGCTATAGTGTGCTATGTTAGAGCTTGTAAATAGCCACTACATTCCAGCCTGGGCAACACAGCAAGACACATATATTTAATTGCTATTTGAATAAAATGTTTGTGAAACCCTGGAAGTACCTTACAGTTTTATGAGACGCAGCTTGAAAATCTCTAGTTTAAACCATATGATTGACTGTTATGGGTATGGATTAGCTTCAACCAGGCATAGGAGTGTCTCTACGACAACTGTCGCCATAGCATCAGGCCTATGACAGGTGGAAAAGGGGCTTGTGAAGACTGAAGAGGAATGCAGGGTAATACCTTCTGGTCCCCATTCCAGGAAATCCCAGAGACTTGCTTTGCACCTTAAAAGTGGAAATCTACAGATGGTGATTAGGTAAAAATGAGCTTTTTGTTAAAAGCAGCCACATTTCCAGTATTCCAACCTATTTTCAGAAGGAGGCTCCTCTTAGCTCCTATGGGCCAATTCATACCCACTTGGTTCATCAATCCTTACCTGTTAACCTGCTCACATGCCCCAAAGTGCAGAGGGTCCCTGCTCTCAACGAGAAGCAGGGACTCCCACTCAGGGGGGAATTGGCCTCAAGTTTCCCAGTATTTCCACCCCCTCAGACCTATGGACTGGAGAGAAAGTTCATCTAAATAAATCATTGCAGCCTCTCCTTTCTCTCCTCCCCATTCCTAGTCAGACCCACTAGTGTTTTATTTACCAGGGAGCAGACCTGGACCAAGCTTCTCCAACTTTTTGTTTGTTTGTTTTTTGAGACAGGGTCTTCCTCTTTCACCTAGGCTTCAGTGCAGTGGTGTGATCTCGGCGCACTGTAGCCTCCACTTCCTGGGCTCAAGTGATTCTCCCACCTCAGTCTCCTGAGTAGCTGAGACCACAGGCATACACCACTACACAGAGCTAATTTTTTTTCTTTTAGAAATGGGGTCGGCCGGGCGCGGTGGCTCAAGCCTGTAATCCCAGCACTTTGGGAGGCCGAGGCGGGTGGATCACAAGGTCAGGAGATCGAGACCATCCTGGCTAACATGGTGAAACCCCGTCTCTACTAAAAATACAAAAAAAACTAGCCAGGCATGGTGGCGGGCGCCTGTAGTCCCAGCTACTCGGAGGCTGAGGTGGGAGAATGGCGTGAACCTGGGAGGCGGAGCTTGTAGTGAGCCGAGATGGTGCCACTGCACTCCAGCCTGGGAGACACAGCGAGACTCTGTCTCAAAAAAAAAAAAAAAAAAAATGGGGTCTCACTATGTTGCCCAGGCTGGTCTTGAACTCCTGGGATCAAGCAGCCCTTCTGTCTTGGCCTCCCAAAGTGCTGGGATTCCAGGCATGAGCCACAGTGCCTGGCTCTTCTCCAACTTTAATGTGCACACGAGTCCCCTGGGGGTCTTGTTAAAATATAAATCCTGATTTAGTAGTTGTCATGGGCCAAACTGTGTCTGCCCCTCTTTTTTTTTTTTTTTTAATTTTTTTTTTTGAGACAGGATCTGGCTGTGTTGCAAAGGCTGGAGTACAGTGGCAGGATCTCGGCTCACTGCAACCTCCACCTCCTGGGCTCAAGCAATTCTGCCACCTCAGCCTCCTGTGTAGCTGGGACCATAGATGCACACCACCACGCCCAGTTAATTTTTGTATTTTTGTAAAGATGGGGTTTTGCCATGTTGCCCAGGCTGGTCTTGACCTCCTGAGCTCAAGCTGTCTGCTCGCCTTGGCCTCCCAAAGTGCTGGGATTTCAGACGTGAGCCACCGTCCCTGGTCATGCCCCTCAAAATTCATACGTTGAAATCATAATCGCCCTACCTCAGAATGTGGCTGTATTTGGAGACAGGGTCTTTAAAGAGGTAATTAAGGTTAAATGAGGTCATAAGAGTGGGCCCTAATCCAATAGGACTGGTGTGCTTATAAGAAGAGGAGATGAGGCCGGGCGTGGTGGCTCATAGCTATAATCCCAGCACTTTGGGAGGCCGAGGCAGGTGGATCACCTGAGGTCAGGAGTTCAAGACCAGCCTGGCCAACATGACAAAACCCTGTCTCTACTAAAAGTACAAAATTAGCCAGATGTGGTGGGTGCCTGTAATCCCAGCCACTCAGGAGGCTGAGGCAGGAGAATCACTTGAACCTGGGAGGCAGAGGTTGCAGTGAGCTGAGATTGCGCCACTGCACTTCAGCCTGAGTGATAAGAGCAAGACTCCGTCTCAAAAAAAAAAAAAAAAAAGAGGAGATGAGGACAGACACACACAGAGGGAAGACCATGTGAAGACACAGGGAGAAGGTAGCTGAAGAGAGAGGCCTCAGAAGAAACAAACCCTGCTGACACCTTGATCTTGGACTTCTGGCCTCCAGAACTGTGAGAAAATACCTTTCTGTTGTGTAAGCCGCCCAGTGTGTGATACTAAGTTATGGCAGCCCTAACAAACTCATACATGTGTGTTGGAGGGCACTCAGCTTTCTGCATTTCTAACAAGCTCCTGGACGCTGCTGATACTGCTGATTCGAGGACCACACTTTGAGTAGCATGGACCTAGAGAATCTGATTCCTTTTTATTTTATGACATTCTCAGCAGCTTCCTAAGTCATTAGCAGGTGGGGAGGAGGACACTTTTTCTCAAACTCTGCCTTCCTAAAGATAGGCTAAGGTAATTGTTCTCTACATTTTTATTTGTGGCACTTGTGAAATTTTACAAATAGAGGGGCACCTTTCAGGTTCTGTAAGTGAATGCAGTGGGCTGGATATACCCACAGGGCATGGCAGGCATAGTAGGCAAATTGGGGCACTTGTGCTGGGTATACAGTGGGCAGCTGCCACTCTGTCCCCATGCTAGAATGTGAGCTTAATGTGGTCATATTTTCCAAAACTTCGGGAGCCAGAAATTTGAATTTTTACATTAAATCCCTAGATTTTAAAACTTTTAAATGTTGGCACCTCCATCTGCTTATTTTTGAAATAATGTGAAGCAAAGGAGCTCTCTGAGGTAGTGCTGGACATGTTCAATATCTTGACCTCTATCTTGTTTTGGGTGTATACATATACAAAAATTCATCATCCAGGTATAGTGTAAGCAAAGTCCATCAAACTGTATCACTAAAATTTGTACAACTTACCACTTGTAAGTTATGCCACAATAAAAAAGAAAAAAAAAATCTGCATGGGAATGATACACATAATTACCTCTGGGGGCAGAGGCCGGAAAGGAACAGGATTGGCCTTATGTGTATTTCTAACATGTTTCTTTAAAGAGATAGAGGGCTGAAGCATATAGGGGGACTTCTTCTTTCTTTCTTCTTCTTTTTTTTTTTTTTTTTTTTTAAGACAGGGTCTTGCTCTGTTGCACAAGCTGGAGTGCAGTGGCACAGTCATAGCTCACTACAGCCTTGACCTCCCAGGCTCAAGTGATCCTCTCACCTCAGCCTCCCAAATAGCTGGGACTACAGGACCGGGCCACCACATCTGGCTAATTTTTTAAATTTTCAGTAGAGATAAGCTATCACTATGTTACCCAGGCTAGTCTCGAACTCCTGAGCTCCAGCAATCCTCCTGCTTTGGCCTCCCAAAGTGCTGGGATTACAGGTATGAGCCACCTCGCCCAGCCAGGGGAAAATATTAACAGCGGTTTCATCTTAGTGGTAACTAGGTATCTGCTTTATTATTTTCTGTGTGTTTGAAATATTTCATAATTAAAATCAACTATTTTTTAATATTAAAAAAATGAAGCCTGGAAAGACCAACACTGTATGAACCAAACGAAACTCCTCGGAGGCTACTCCGCCATTCTCTTGGTCTCCCCGTGGGACTGCACAGCGGTTTAGGTAGGAATGCTTGCTGCCCTGACCCAGGGTTCCTGCATCTTCAGTAAATACCTGCTCCCTCTTTGTCACGGGTGTGATGTGATGTCACCCCACCCACTCAGCCCAGCGCCCTCACATGCCATTCATCACCAGAAGTGTGTCCTCGGTGCAACCTCAACTGTGGCAAAAATAACGTTTATATATCAACCCAAATTTGAAGGCACTCTGTATTGGGTTCATAGTTTAACGCTGCCAGAGAACAGACTTCTCTGATCTTGAAAGCAATTAAAGCCTAGTGGTTGAACTCACCGGGTAAAAGCCTTGGTTTTCCGGTTTACTAAATATATGCCCCTGGGAAAGTTAGTTTCTTAGCTTCTATTTCTTCACCTGTAAACTGGGAATGACGATAGTATCTACCCATTTGGGCTTATGTGTAGATTTAAATTTGCTGGGTGATTGGTGCATAACTGTTCATTAGTTATTATTAAGTAATTAATACTGGGTTGATTTTACTTTAACTATCTTTCTTACATCATAGATTGTCTGAGGCCACGCCAGTATCAGATCAACAGCTGGTCACCAAGTCTCAAAGGGAAGATATTTTCAGCTGGGTGTGGTGGCTCATGCCTGTAATCCCAGCACTTTGGGAGGCTGAGGTGGGCAGATCACTTGAGGTCAGGAGTTTGAGACCAGCCTGGCCAACATGGTGAAACCCCCTTTCTACAAAACCTAGCTGGACATGGTGGTGTGCTCCTGTAGTACTAGCTACTCAGGAGAGTGAGGCAAGAGAATCGCTTGAACCCAGGAGCCAGGAGGCAGAGGTTGCAGTGAGCCGAGATCACGCCACTGCACTCCAGCCAGCCTGGGGGATGCACAGCAAGACTTCCCAACAGAAGAAAAGGAAGATATTTTCAACTCTGATTCAAGTGGCAAATGTAATTAAACATTGTCAAGTGCAGGGGCAGTAAAACCTTCTTTCTGCCTTCAAGGAATGGACCTGTTTCTGTCCTTCATGAAAAACCCTAAACGGCCAAAGCAACTTTAAGAGAAACAGAATTGCAGAATCTCCAGGTTGGTTCTCTTCCTCTGGCCTCAAACGTCAGGGGTAGGGCGCCGGCCTCTCCCCTTGGACAGCAGTGTTGCCAGGACAGCCTCCCTGCTGACATGCCTGCCTGGGCTGCTTTTTGGGGCTTATTGCTCAAGGTAATCCTCCAGGAACAGCACCCTGCTGGCAGCTTTGCAACCGCCAAAGGGCTTTCACAATGACTAATAAAGCCATAAAGGATGAACACAGATCCAAGAAAATTCATTCCCTGAAGGAATATGATTTCAGCTACTTTTCACTTGGTGCTTCTTTGTCTTTTAAGCCACATGCATTCAATTCCTGTCTGAAATTCCAGTTCTCTCACGTTGCAGTCTCCGGAAGCCATTTTCTCTGGTAAACCTGCGAAACACTCTCAGAGCCTGGAAAGGGGTAGAGGAGCCAATTACTCAGAAAGCCCATTTTCTCTGTGGGTTTTCCCTTACATTTCGGGAGATACATTCCTTTAGCATTTCTGCTGGCACCAGTTCAGACCCCCAGAAATCTCCTGAGCCCCCTTTTCTCCTCCCATTAATTTAAAAATCCTGTAGCCCTTACTGTGGTCTGCCTTGCAGAACCTGGCGGTTCACCTGGCCTTTTCCACTCTCCCCCAAATTGGTTACCTACCTGTTGGTTTTCTTACACGAATGTCCCCTGCCACTGTCCGGTTCAGGCCCTCCCCACCCCTCTCTGGATGATGGCAGCAGACGTGTCTCTCTGGTCTACCTGCCCCTGACTTCGCCCTCAAGCAGTACTCCTCCACTCTGCTGCTAAAATACTTCCTAAAATACAAATCTGAGCCCCTCTCAGCTGAAAATCCTTTAATGCTGACCTCCCCCAACCCGTTTCCAGACAAAATGTTCCCAGTCCTGTAGAGCTTCTGCCTTGTCAAGAATAGCCAGACACCTGGATTTTTATGTGAATTCCCCAATCCTTTTTTACTTGTAGTTATTACATTTTACATTAAAAAAATTATAAACCATTGCAACAAGTCTCCACTCATTCCTGCTCCCCGATTCCCTATTTGAAGAGGCCATCACTGTGACTGGGTTCTTCTGCAGTGCTGCCTTACACACACACACACACACACACACACACCCTACAAACATACACATATACAGGCACACACTGCCTTTTTTTCCATTTAGATGGTAGCCAATTTTTAAATGTTGGTATAAAGTTTTAAAACCCTGAGGGTCAAAAAAACCCACTTTTGTTCCCCTGAGGGTCAAACAAAACACAGGCATGTGCCTTATGACCCACCGGGTTATAGATCACTCAGGTATGTGTCTTTAGATCCACCTGACTGACAGTTCCCTGAAGACAGGAAACTTTGTCCTGGCATCCTTTTCAGTACCTGGGACGATGCCCTGCACACGGGTGGCACTCAATAAGCACACTGCCTGTCCATGGAAACTTTTCTTAAGCACCAGCACTGTGCCTAATGCTGAGTCTACCACAGACGACGGGGTGAACTGTGGCGTGCCACCCAAGAGGGAACATTCAGGAGAGTTAGTTGTCTGGTTAAGTCTCAAGTCCTGTGGAAGCAACCAGAATCTGCCTGCCTCCCATATTTCCTGGTTACCTGGGTCGACAACAGATGGACAGAAATAGCAGATGACAGTCCTCGTTCTCAGTTCTCAGGCCCACCCTAAAGGGGCATCTGCTCGTGCTGACGGCCTAAGCCGCGGCAGAGTGCTGAGACCAGCACCTCCATGCCAGCTGTCATTCCCAGGAGCGGAGCTTCTAGGTCTCACCCTCCACCAGGACAAGTCAAGTCGGGACAGGACCGAAACCACAGGCGCAGGCAGAGCTTGCTGACTCTTCCCGAGGCGCTGGGCTGGGCAGGGCAGGGCTGGGCCAGCTGCTGCGATGAGTAAGGCGTTCAAGCTTCTTCATGTCAGGAGAAGACTCATTGCTAAGGTGGTTTTTGGAATCTCCTAGAATAGATTCTATTTGCTCACCCTCCTGAGTCCTCTGCTTGCTCCCACACAGCCTGGCAGGAACAGGGCCTGTGTTCACAGGTTGCTCTTCCCCTCTGGCAACAGGTGCCATGGTTGTGGGACAAGGTGGCATTTTCATTCATGATGAGGTGGATCCCACTGAGGAATCGCAACAAGATCTTACATATCTCTCCCCCATCCTCAGAGGCAGCGATGTCCAATCCTGTGTCAGCAGTGATGCAAGGACAGGTGGTTCCTGTCGCGGCACACTCCTGAGGGAGGGCCATAGGCAATGTCCCTGGAGCTGTACGGTGACATCCTCCCCTTCTCCCTCACTGGAGAGCCTTTTGGCAGGGAAGGGAGTGGGGAGCACGACCTTAAGGTTCACCTTGAATGTTATGCGAATCGTGGTGCAGTATGAATCTTACCACCAAAATGCAGGTGGGCGAGACTTGCCATAGTCCTTTTTTTCTTTTTCTTTCTTTCTTTCTTTTTTTTTTTTTTTTTTTTGAGACAGAGTCTTGCTTTGTCACTAGGCTGGAGTGCAGCGGCGTGATCGTGGCTCACTGCAACCTCTGCCTCCTGGGTTCAAGCGATTCTCCTGCCTCAGCCTCCAGAGTAGCTGGAACTATAGGCGACCACCACCACGCCCGGCTAACTTTTGTATTTTTAGTAGAGATGGGGTTTCACCATGTTGGCCAGGATGGACTCGATCTCTTGACCTTGCGATCCACCCACTTTGGCCTTCCACAAGTGCTGGGATTACAGGTGTGAGCCACCACACACGGCCCCTTTTTTTCTTTATTTCAAGTTACCTCAGCTTTGGCACCCTCACCCTCGAGCCTGGAATGAAAGTTAGATTCGTGGTAACAGGACAGAGCATGCTCTCCCCTTCCCTGGAGAGATGTGAAAATCCACGAGGTTAGAGGGTACCTGGAAAACAGGGACAGGCCCACTCTTCTCCCGAGACCAAGACTGCTGTGGAAATCCCCGGGGCTCCAGCCTGCGTGCACCTTCAGGGAAGGGCTTGTGGCTGCTTCATTTCCAAGCTGATGCACAGGAATCTTGCTGAAAATGAGAATCCTAGGCTAAGGCTCTGACCTTCTGAGAGACACCACAAAACCTCTCCACAGAAGTCCTGCCACGCTGGCACCTGCCACAGGACTGTCACAGGGAGCACATTCCCATCTGGGATGCCTGGAGGCCACCAATCTCCAATCCTTCCCCAGGCTTCAGGCTTCCAGAAAACATAAAGTAGATTGTCAGGCCAGGCGCAGTGGCTCACGCCTATAATCCCAGCACTTTTGGAGGCTGAGGCAGGTGGATCACCTGAGGTCAGGAGTTCAAGAACCAGCCTAGCCAACATGGCGAAACCCCGTCCCTACTAAAAATACAAAAATTAGCCAGGCATGGTGGCACATGCCTGTAATCCCACCTATTTGAGAGGCTGAGGCAGGAGAATCGCTTGAACCCAGGAAGAGGGGGTTGCAGTGAGCTGAGATTGCACCATTGCACTTCAGCCTGCGTGACAGAGCGAGACTCTTGTCTGAAACAAAACAAAACAAAACAAAACAGGTAGTCCATGCAAACAACTTCTGAATTCAGCCCCCAAGCCAAACCTCCCTGAGACAAGTCTGGCTTCCAGCTTAGAAAGAAGAAATAAAATACAAGAAAAACAAAACCCACACCAATAGCTCAATATATTATTCTGCCATCTAACTTATATTAGAATAATCATTCCCAAATTTCAGGACAGTGTAACATTCAGCCCTTGTCACAAATGCCTGTGCCACACATCAGAGCTCATGCAACGCTGTTGCTGCTGTGCTCTAAAGCAGAGCTGAAGAATTGAAGGATATTCTGTCCTCACCCTGCTTTGTTTCCTCCAATCACAGATTGTCCTCAGAATAAAAAATAAATGCCCTCCTCCCCAAGGGAGCAATTTCTAGCCAAGAAGATGATAAAAAATGGTGTTACCCAATGCCCCAATTAACTGTACCAAACCCAGCAAGTGATGAAAGTGAAAGCATCAGCTTATTATGATAATTAAGCTATGTTGAGTCAATGGCAGCTGCTGCAAGACCACTCCTATTACTAAAACTACCTTCTCCACTTAATTAGCACTTTCTTAAAAACATCCTTAGTTTTTCACATTAATCTGACCGGGGACAGTTTCACTGAACCAGAGCTAAACGGCATCTGGTCTATGAGAGGTCTGAGTCAATAATGTGGTGTCTGGTTTTAAAAAGATTGCTGCCCTTTCTTTGCTTGATGACTTGTGATATAGAAAAAAGAAAAATAAATAAAACCACTGTTGTTGTAATATATTATTATTTTTAATATTTGGGTGGGCATGTGACCAAGCACTTGGAGTGGCAGGTTTGGAATTTTGAGTTTTGAGTTCTTCCGGATGTTTATTCCAGCTGTGTATTAACTGGCACCTCGGCAGCCGTGCTCTGGGCTGGTTCCACAGTAGATACCACTGCTAGAACACATGCCTGGCCGTCTGTAGCCCTTGCTGGAAGCAATGGCTACTGTCCAGGGTAGAACTTTATCTGAAGGCTCCCATGATGAACAGATGCTCAATACTACTCATACTAAAGAAACATAAATACAAACAGAAACCAGAAATCATTTTCACCTATCAGATGGACATGGACTAAAAATACTGATAATACAAAGTGTGGGTGAGCTCGTGGGCAAACAGTAGACGCATAAATCATTGATAGGAGTGTACAATGGATCAGTCTTTTTACTGGGTAATTTGTTAGTGCCTATGCAAATTTTAAAATGCTCATGCCCCTTTTCCTGGCAGTTCCATTCCTATAAATTTACCATATAAACATACTTGAAACGTATACCAAGAAAAGAAAAATGTTTCCTGCAGAATTGGTTGCAATAGCAACAAATCAGAAACGAATTAAATGTTTTTCGATAGGGCCCTGGTTAAGTACATTATGGAACGGCAATACAATGGAATTATGTCACCATTTTAAAAGATGCTGATTTTGCATGCTAAAGTGAAAAAGAAAAAAAAACTTCCAAAATATAGTATTAATAAAAATGTGAAGTGCATATAAAATGCTGACTTTTTTTCTGGAAGGATACACAAAAATATTGTTAACATGGTTATTTTCCTAACAAGATACATGTAATCGTAAAAATATATACAGTAAGCTGGGCTTGGTGGCTCGCGCCTGTAATCCCAGCACTTTGGGAGGCTGAGGCAGGTGGATCACCTGAGTCGGGAGGTCGAGACCAGCCTGACCAACATAGAGAAACCCCGTCTCTACTAAAAATACAGAATTAGCAGGGCATGGTGACACATGCCTGAAATCCCAGCTACTCAGGAGGCCGAGGCAGGAGAATTGCTTGAACCCGGGAAGTGGAGGCTGCGGTGAGGCGAGATCACACCACTGCACTCTAGCCTGGGCAACTAGAGTGAAACTCCGTCTCAAAAAAAAAAAAAAAAAATATATATATATATATATGTATGTGTGTGTGTGTGTGTGTGTGTGTATACATAGATATAGATACACAGATATATATACATAGATACACACAGTATTTGGGAAGTGGTAGACCATTCTTTCCCCTTCTTTGTACTTTTTTGGTATTTTTAGCACTAGCTCTTTAAAGAATGATGCTGTATTATATAAAAGCTGAAAGATATCTGTGAGAGACTGTATTTCCCAACATGGCCAGGGTAATATTCCTGGACCTATGTGCCCTTCTAGAACCTCGTTACTCCCCATCAAGAGGTGGAGTTTATTCCTCTCCTCTCGAACCTGCATGGGACTTTGTGATAGCCTCAACAATTAGAAGGCCATGGAAGTGAGGCTGTGGCTTCTGGGGCTACACAAAAATGGCCATGTGGCTTCCATGTGGCTCTTGCTATCTCTTGGAATGCCTGCCCTGGAAACCCAGACACCATGATGTGAGGAATCCCAACCTAGCCCATAGTTCTGAGTCTGTTCACAGAGTTGTACACACATCACCACTATCTAATTCCAGAACATGTCCATTAACCCCAAAAGGAGCCCTGTACCACCCAATCCCCACCCTCCCCATGCTTGGCAACATTCATCTCTTTTTTTTTTTTTTTTTGAGACAGAGTCTCGCTTTGTCGCCCAGACTGGAGTGCAGTGGCATGATCTCGGCTCACTGAAACCTCTGCCTCCCGGGTTCAAGCAATTCTCCCTGCCTCAGCCTCCCGAATAGCTGGGATTATAGGTGCCTACCAGCATGCCCGGCTAACTTTTGTACTTTTTAGTTGAGATGGGGTTTAGCCATGGCCAGGTTGGTCTTGAACTCCTGACCTCAGGTGATCTGCCCACTTCGGCCTCCGAAAGTGCTGGGATTACAGGTGTGACCCACTGCACTCGGCCTCATCTACTTCTCTGTGGATGTGCCTGTTTTCTGGACATTTCATATAAATGGAATCATACAACATGTGGTCTTTTGTGTCTAGCTTCTTGCACTTAATTTCTTCCAGGTTCACTATACTTTAGTATATATTAGTACTTCATTGAGTAATGTTGTATTGTACGGATAGCCCACTTTTTGTTTATCCATTCACTGACTGATGGACATTTGGGTTGTTTCTACTCTTTGGTTATTAGGAATAATGCTGCTGTGAACATTTGCTTACAAGTGTTTGTGTGGCCATGTTTTCAATTCTCTTGTGTTGAAGTACTTTTACATCACCTAAATATTAAATGATAAATACATAATAATTAAATGATACCAGTAACTGATACACAATTAGTTCTTATTAAAGCAAATTCCCTAAGAGCAGAAACCAGTTCCTTCATGGTAATTCAGGTTTAATAAAGACCACTGGGTAGACCTGAATTAATAAAACGGCACTATTTCCAACCCAGATTTTTCACCCGTTCACACTGACATTTTCTCAAATCTGTTTGAGAACTGATTGTCTCTTTATTATCTCTATCCAAAAACCCCAGGGCTATGCTGTGGTCTTCAAAATCCCTCTCTTTACGTTCCAAAATGAAAACCTATCATTTAAATTTGACATATAGGAAACGACTAGGGCCTCCTCAGGAATTTGGAGTTTGATTTAGAATTCTGGGGAACACAGAACCTTTTGCTGTACTGTGATTTACCTATTTAGGTTTATTTAATAAATATAGTAGAGGCTAACAGATGATAGTGCAAGTTCATTAGAAGTAGGCTGATGTTAAAAAAATTCTGGATTACAATGAAAACTCACTTACGTGGGAGTTTGAGCTCATATTTAGAGCCTCCACCAGTGGAAGTCATGCAAATAAGAACCACTGCAGAGTTCTTTGTCCACAGACACCATCTCCCTCCAGGATGGTCCTGCTTTTCCCCCAGCACCTGTGCAGGTATCTCTGGTGAGTCTTATCACAATCTTTCTGAGTTTGCCTGTATGCTTCACATAAATGTAGTAAGAAAACAATGAGACACTTCTTTGGGGTAACTGCTGTAAAGGCCACTAATGAGAAAGCATAGATGTTTCCATCATGGAAAATTACAAGTTTACTTGGTTTCGGTCCTTGGCACTAAGTCTTAGGTTCCTCGTCACTGAACAGCCTTCTTTCCACTTGGCTTCTCTCGGCCAGCGTCCTGGCACACCATCAGAGGAGAAAGTAATGAGAAAGAAGTGTCTTACGGGGATGCGGAGCACTGGTAGCTTACCATATGGGGATAATCATGGCTCTTCAAACAAATCCTTGACCAGACAGTAGCACTATTTGTCTTCCTGCCTACATAAGCTACATGTGGGGTTCACACCACCTGAAACACGTGCACACCAAGAGAACTGGAGAATGTTTGCTCAGTTTCCCTCCTTTTCAGGGGAACCTTCTGGCTGGTCTTCAGTACATGAGCTGTGACCCAACTGTGGTTAGCTCCAGAGAGTTTTCTAAGAGTCCCTCATGTTCTTAGAGTTCTGATGTTGCTGTAGAAAACAGAGGCCTACCTCATTTTTGGTTTACTCATGTTTCAGGTTACATGAGTGTGGTAGAAATTATGTAAGGAGTCAGGAGTTTGAGACCACCTGGGCCGAGTCTGGCTTACACACCGGTTGAATTCTTGTCCAGCACCCAAGAAGAATGAGAATGTACTGACGGTGGAAGGGTGAGCATTTGCTAATTATAAAACTGCCAAAGGATAGCTATGTGGGGTAAAAAGCACCTGAGATCTCACCATGCAGAGGTAACACGTGCATCCCTTTGGTGAGCATTTCTAGTAATCTGTCTGATGTGTATAATTATTCATCCAGCATTTCCCAAATATATTTGTGAACACAGTGTTTGTGTTCATCCAGGAGCCAATCCTGAGACAGAGACCGGAAAGCAAGAAATGCATTTGGGAGGTCAGCATGTGGTAAAGAGGAACAGGGAAGTAAGGCAGGGAGGGTGAGGCTGGTAGTTATCAGGTTAGCTGCTCCTGTGGGTGGATGGATGGTGCTCAGTCCCACAGAGGAACTCTGGAAAAGAGTGTGGAACATGTGCCTTGGCAATGCTTACCTGAGGGCGAGGGAGCTGGGGCATTTATACCTAAGGTGCTGTTGGCTGAGGCAGGGGTGTGACTTCTGAGCACTTCCAGCCTGCACAGCCTACTAAGACGTGCGAGAAAGCACCTCCCCCAATCGCTGCCCTCAGGAAAGAGGCAGACACTGGCAGCCAGGAAGCAGACACTGGCAGCCCAGAGGCAGACACTGGCAGCTGGAAGGCAGCCAGGCACACACACACTTACTGGTCGTATTGCTTAGGAGATGTGTCAGGCACTGTTCTAGGTGCTAGGGACATGGAAGGAAACAAAACAGAGAATTCTGCCGTCATGGAACATTCTGTCTATTGGGGAAAAATAATAAATAGGGCAAGTAAGAAACCATGGAGTGTGTTAGGCAGTATCAAACACTGCGAAGAAAAATGAAGTAGGAAAGGGAGTTCTGGGAAGGGGGACAGGAGGCAGGTTACAAGCAACGAAAGAGGAATGAGGGCAGGCCTTGCTGAGAAGGTGACACTCAAGTAAAGACTGGAAAGAGGGCAGAAGGAGGCACTTCACTTGCTTACCTGGGAAGAGGAAACAGTGGGAGCACCGGCCCTAAGGCAGGAACATGCCAAGGTGTGTGTGCAGCAAGGCCTACGCAGCTGGGCTGGGAGGGCAGGAGGGCAGGGCAAGCGGGGCTGTGCTGACCTCTGTGCAGCCTCAGGCTCCTACCTGGGGCAAGACCAAAGGCTGTAGGAGAGTGGGAGCATAATAGGGTGGCAGCAGCTGCTGTGCTGTGAACAGCCCAAGACGGGCTGGGGTGGAAGCAGGGAGGACTGTCAGGAGGCCGGGAGGAGGGAGAAGCAGTTAAGATTCTGGAGATATTTTGAAGGTAGAGCCAAATTACTTACAGACAGATTGGATGTGAGGTATGATAGAAAGAAGCCAACGGATTCGGTTTGAGCAACTGGATGATGGAGCTGCCTCTTCCTGAATCAGGGAAATTTTCCAAAGGAGTGGCACAGCATTTTTTTCTCGGTTACTTTGCAAGCCAGGGACCTCTGGCTGGTGACACCCCGCCTGGGCCTTGCTTGATAATGCTACCTGCTGCAGGAGACGGCCCGCCCACTTCACCCGCCTGGGTGAAGTATGGCTTACACACTGGTTGAGTTCTTGCCCAGCGCCCAAGAAGAATGAGAATGTGCTGACAGTGGAAGAATGAGCAAAGCTGGGAGTTTTATTGAGTGATGAAACAGCTTTCAGCAGAGAGGGGACACGGGGGTGGTCCCCCTACCCAAAGGCGGGAAAGTCCCCCTAATACAGTTGAGTCCGGGTCTTTTTATGGGCTCAGAATGGGGGAGGGGCAGGCTATAGGTATTATTGGAAAAGGCAACATTCGATTGGTTAAGGCGTTTATTCAGAAAGAATCGATTGGGAAAGGGTAGGCAAACAGGAACAGAAGTTCCCACTCTGGGTGGTGGGTTTCATCCAGGACCAGCAGTCTGGTCTTTTAGCCTTCAGGCTGTTCTTCACTTGAACGTGGGGTTTCATTTGGGACCCGCCCCTCTCTGCCTAGGCATTTGGCTGCCTCATGTTGCTATCAGGAGCAAGCCTGGGGTCAGGAGTAATTGGGAGCCTGGCTTCGGGCCTATGAAGTTTGAGATGTCCATTAGAGACCTAAGTGGATATGTCAGTAGCAAACTGGATATAGGGGTCTGCAGTTCAGGGAAGAGGCCCATTTTGGGTTTAAATTGAGGAGTTGGACAGCATGTAGATGGTATAATCCATGTGGTTGCTGGAGACCCCCCAGGGAGCAAGCCAGATAGAAAAGAGGTCTGGGACTGAGCCCTCAGGGAGGCAGAGCACTGAACAAAGGAACCCGAGAAGGAGCAACCAGAGAGCTCAGTGTCCTGAAAGCCCAATGCGAAAAGTACTTCCAGGAGAAGGGAGTGGTCGACTGTATGTATATATACACATGTGCTACATTTATAAAGACCTCCATGCAGAAATATACATTCTCTCTACGGATATATACATACACGCAGGGAGCTGTAGATAATGGTGTTATCCTATATAAACAGATCTATAACTCTATCTACTTGCCACTAAATCTATTGGGGACAGTATGCCATGGCAACACTGTCTACATTCATTTTTTTCATGGCTGCATAGCATTTCATTGTGCCCAAGAACCGTAATTAACTTTTTCCCTATAGATATTTTCCCCAATATAGAATTCTAGATTACACAGCAATGAGCATCTTGTGCAATCATCCTTTCACACTGGTGTGGTCATCTCCCTGAGATAAACCCTTAAGAGCAGAGTTGCTGTAGGCAAGGGTATGCCCTTTTTACCTTCTGGTTCTGGACTCCTTGTTGGGCAGCCCCACTAATCAAAGACGCATTCCACATGGAAGAGCTGCTGACCTCAAGGAAGAACTGCCCAGGACATCATTCCAGGCAGACTCTATTCTAGGGACCCTTCTGTACACAGAGAAGATGCAGGGCAGCCACATAATCACTTTCAGAAATCAGCACAGGTTTGCCAAAAGTCTATGACAGGAGGCAATCCACTGGTCCTAGCTCTCAGCCTGACATATCCAGCTGCAGAGGACTTCTGTGTATAAAGACTGTCCTGTTTCCATGGAGAGAGGAGCAACTCTCCAGGCCTAAAGGATCTCCAGCTGAGCCACGAAGAGCTTATTACATCAAGAGCAAATGCGGCAGACGAAGGCAGTGCCTTCTGTTAAATGACTGTAATTAACTCCAAATCTTTCTCCACACTTTATTTTTGCTGGCTGGATTTGTCATTTTGCTGTCAGAACAGGCCTACAACATACCTCAGATATTTTTCCTTTACCTTGTCATTCTGAGCAAAAGCATGACTCCATCACCTGTCTGGGCACATACCGAGTCTTTGTCTGGATGGTGTCAGCACATCCTGCACACTCAGCGGCAACCCTGAAAATAACATCTACTGCCTGCCAGGCAATTGGCTGACTGCCTCTGTGATCTTCAGGGGCATTGAGGGACAATGTATTCAGTCATGCACCTCTGCAAGTGCAGGGAAATGTACTGGGACACCTTTCGATTCCCAAGGAAATAAAAGGAAAATGACAAACATATAGTCATGCCGTGGATCTCTGTTTATTCCCATCTCTGGGCAGGCTTGTAAATAACATCAACCCAGGTCTCAACCCCACTGCTGGTACTTGAGTCACAGAAACTGTAAGCAAGTGACACTCACCCAGAGAGAACTACTCCCCTAAACTGGTTCTTAGCCATCAAGAGAGGCCCACAGGAAGATCTCTGATAACCTGAAGTTTTGAAAAGCTTGGAACTGTGTAATCAGGCCACATGCCCTTCAGTTCCTGAATGTTCACTACCCTGTGGTGTCCCTTTGCCATGGTACAGACTCCAACCACACACATTAGTTAAGCTGCCAACACTGTTTCCTCCCCATTCTGCTCTGCGAACAATGCGCAGTCCAGCCAGGAGGTCAACCGGGAGGGTTTTCTTGTTGTGTCATGGCTGCGATCAAAGTCATTGTACCCCAAGGACACAGCAGACAGAAGGCAGCCAACCACATTTATGCCAAATCCCATTCCCAAAATGACCATATTTTATAGTTTATTATGAGGTAACTGCCTCCAGACAGACAAGCCCCTGCATGATGTTGAAAGTCAGAGCCTGGGAGTGAATGCCACCTTATCTTTGTCCTCCTCAGCTGGTCTGTGTGTCTCTGCTCAGAACGCCGTGTAGTAGTGCTCCATTGTGCTGACAATGTCACTCTGGTCCTCCAGGAGCTCCAGAACCTGCTGCAGCACAGCCTCACTCAGGCCTGGGCGAATGCTCAGGCGAGCGCAGGCCAAGATGTGCAGGAAGTGACAGCCCTTCTCCATGTCTGCAGGAAAAAGGCGGGTGGCTGAGCGCGGTCACAACTGTCAGGCCCTCCTCTGTCCTCTCCATACCTCCTGTCTGGGCACCTGCATTCTGACCAGATCCCCGGATGATCCTTATGCACATTAAAGTCTGAGATGCATTATCTATATGATCACAAAAACAAAACAGAAACACCTGTTCTCAGGCCCTTGATGTCACCACGGCGACGTGGAGCCACTGCTCAGGGACTCTGAACGTCAACCTTCAAGGATTCCCAATCAAATATTTTTTTTTTTTAAATCCATAACCTAGTGGATTTTTAGTGCTTGATAAACTTTTTTCTCTGGGGTAATTACATGTATAAGTGTAACCTATTCAGTGCCAAACCTCTAGCTTCTCAGGGGGGAGCCCTCTTGAGACTCACAGCAGAGCTGGTTTGCTGCAGCCTCTGTATGCTTCCCTCTAAGTCCTGATTTGATGGGGCTGCCTGGTGAGAAGGGATTCCTACCTTTGGCCTGTTCTCATTCCTCTCTTCCTGGCTTCCAAAAGTCTCATCTGTGATAGTTGTATTCCTAGTAACCTCTTATCCTCTGCCCAAAACTAAGACCATCTGGCACACAACAATACAAACTCAGAGTTAACAACCTCTTTCCTAGTTGAAATCAATGACCTAAACACTGGTAATGAGAAAACAAAATAGGAAGAATGCAAGTCCTTTTAATTATCAGGCCCTGAGAGACACGACGATGAAACAGCAATCACGCTCTATTCCTCACTATGCATTCACCTTGGAAACTGCTTGCTATTGGCACAAGTAGTTATAAATTAGCCTAATTATGTGAAATTGAACACTATAATCCACACTCTATAGCTTAACAATGTATAGCCAGTCACCAATCAATGTTATCTATAAACCAATGAGAATTCCTGACAAACAACTTTGTATCAACTCTGTCCTCCTTTTTGGCTTTTAAAAATCCACTTATGGGCCAGGCGCATGGCTCACGCCTGTAATCCCAGAACTTTGGGAGGCTGAGGTGGGTGGATCACCTGAGGTTGGGAGTTTGAGACCAGCCTGGCCAACATGGTGAAACCTCGTCTTTACTAAAAATACAAAAATTAGCCAGGTATGGTGGCGTGCACCTGTAATCCTAGTTAGTCAGGAGACTGAGGCAGGAGAATCACTTGAATCCGGGAGGCGGAGGTTGCAGTGAGCTGAGATTGCACCACTGTACTCCAACCTGGGTGACAGAGTGAGACTCCATCTCAAAAAAAAAAAAAATCCACTTATCACTGCTGCTCATCAGAGTGTATATTCAGAGAAACCTGAATCTGTGCTCCCCAGCTGCAATCCTGAAACTTGGCCCAAATCAGCTCTCTACTTGTATTAATTTTGCCTCAGCTCCTTCCTTTTAGGTCGGCAGTAGTCAAACTGAGGGTTGTGCCTATTAGGGGATCATGAAACCAATTTTTGTAGGTTGCAATCAGCATTCTTTTTCTTACCAAACTAAAAGAGAGCAGAAATAGAACATTACAGAATATCTTGCATTGTAATTTGGATACATATTAATTCATGAAACTTTATTCCATGTATATCTTATGCATTAGAATTATATAATTTATTGGGTCATGATGTAAAATGTATTTCTAACTTTGAGTCAAAGTCAAACTTCTTTACCAAAAGCAAACCCCCTCCAGTTGTCACAGTTTAAAACTCCATGGTAGGGCCAGGTACGGTCTCTCTCTGCTGTATACCCAGTACCACCTGGCACACAAAAGGTGCTCCACACAGTCACTGAAAGTTGTTTTCAGATGAAAAATGCTTTAGGCTTCAGGAAGGTGCTTGAAGAGGTGTTGCAGTGTAAGGCAAAGCATGGTTCAACGTTTGGTGCACTTCTGTAGCTTTGGGCAAGTCATCCCTAGGCCTCAGTGTTCTCAGCTGTCGTGAAAACCACTTCCAAGGCCCTTTCCAACCCTAAGGTTCAGAGACTGCTCCTGGGCTAACAAAGATTTGCTAAATTCTGACCTCTAGTGGCTGTGTCCACTCATTACTCCTCCCGATTGGGATTGCTAGCGTCCACACTTCCAGGCTGTTTCTTCAACATTCACTCCATAGACTTCCTGAACACCTACTATGTGTGCAGTGCTGAGCAAGGAGGAGCAAGTAGAGCTCGGCAGACTGAGAGCTGCCACTGGAGTCCACCATACCTGAATTCAAGCCCTGGCTCTACAACTGGGACAAAGTCATTCCCGGGAACAAAACCACCTCCTTCTCAGGGTGGCTGTGTGGATGAGAGACCAGGGGGAACTACTATGATTTGGTTCATCATATCCATAACCCAAGAAGATGAACGTAACTTAGTTCCTGCTCTAGAGAAGGAACTCAGCCCTTCCCAAGAAGAAAAGCCTTTCAAGGAGGAAGAGCTGACCAGCAAGCGAGGATAGGTTTGATGATGGAGGGTGAGGGGCTCCAACCACACAGACATGCACACGGTAGGGAGAAGCACAAGCAATTTAGTGCTGCTCAGCCTTTAGTTTCTGCAAGGCTTGGATGCTTGGACCCAGGGCTCAAGATGACTTACAGGCACCCATGGGGCCCGAAGCAGTGATGCTGTCTCAGAGGCCTTCAACTATTTATTCAGAAAGGCTGTTCTGCTGAGGGTTATCTGGTGAGGCTGTTCAAAAGTGATTTCCAGTCACATGGGTAATGTGAACTTAGACTCCTCTCTATTTTTAATTTTTATTTTTTGTAGAGACAGGGTCTTCCTATGTTGCCCAGGCTGGTCTCAAACTCCTGGCCTAAGCAATCCTCCCAAGCACTGGGATTATGGGAGTGAGCCATCGTGCCTGGCCTTAGATTCTTCTCTAAGTGAGAAATTATTAGAAAACAGTAAAAGTAGGAAAGGCCAGCAAGGAGGTCCCCAGTGGTTAGTTCAATTACATAATTCGACTCTTCTGGAAAAAACCCACAAGCCGAAGCAGACTTTTCTGAAAAGTGTTTGCCTGGCAGACATAGTTATCTCATGATGGATCTCTATGAGCGGTGATAACTGCACCTTATATTTTCCCAAGAACTTTCGCATGCAGCCTGATTCATACTATACCCCATCATACCTCCACCAGAAAGCACAAATGCTGATGTTCTAGAGACCCAAGTGACATAAAGATACATTTTAGATATAACCTACTACTATAACTACAAAAGGTTAAACTTCTTTAATTCTTTTTTAAAAGTTTGTCGTAAGTTAAAAAAAAATCCTCCAGTATGAGGAGTGTTATATGGTACTCAGTTTCTACCAAAAGCAGCAGTTCTCTCCAGCTCTGGGTTAGTAAAAAATGAACCTGAGCTAAATACACGGGAGATTTTTGGAAAGCTAATGGTATAAAGGAACATTTAGTGAAAGGCTGCCGTTTTGGAACTCACCAAATGTTCATTTTCTTAGGTGTGAAATGATTTGGTGATCAAACAGGAGAAGGTCCCCATGCTCAGCAAATACAAACTGAAGCTTTTAGTCAGTCTAGGTGAAGGGTATATCAGTGTTTAGTGTAGCAGTCTTTTAACTTTTTTTGATAAATTGAAACATTTTCAGGTAAAAAGTTAGAGATAAAAAGACATGTTCAACATAGAACTCTTTCTTTTTGGATAATTTGCCATTATTGTACCCATACTGAAAGCCAAAATCCAGATTTTGTCAACTTTACTCCAACAATAATAGAGCAAAATCCACATACAGATTATCTCTGAAACTGCTTCCTTCCAGATCAATAAACCAAGTAGAAGGTGAGCCTTCAGGCCTCCAGGCTAGAGAATTAGGGGCTACCACTTGTGCCATTAGAAAAGAACTTCATTTTTATTTAACACTTTTTGGATCTCAATTATGCACTGAGTACTCTTCTAACTTTCTAAATGCCCATTCATTGACTTCTTATAAAAACCCATCGTAGGCCGGGCGCGGTGGCTCAAGCCTGTAATCCCAGCACTTTGGGAGGCCGAGACGGGTGGATCACGAGGTCAGGAGATCGAGACCATCCTGGCTAACACGGTGAAACCCGTCTCTACTAAGAAATACAAAAAACTAGCCGGGCGAGGTGGCGGGCGCCTGTAGTCCCAGCTACTCGGGATGCTGAGGCCGGAGAACGGCGTGAACCCGGGAGGCGGAGCTTGCAGTGAGCTGAGATCCGGCCACTGCACTCCAGCCTGGGCTACAGAGCGAGACTCCGTCTCAAAAAAAAAACAAACAAAAAAAAAAACCCATCGTGTAGGTACTATTATTATCCCCACTTTGCATTTAAAGAACCTGAGACACTTGCCCGATGTTACACAGCTACCAAGTGGCAGAGCTGGGATTCAAACCTAGGCAAGGTGGCTCCAGAGCACAGCTCCTCACAATGCCGCCACACTGCCCATCTTCAGAAAACAAATATCAATCCTTCAGGGACTTAAGACAGGCTTGATGTTCACAGTCCTTTCATTATTGAAGGGCGAGCCTTTGTGAGACACTCATAAATGACTTCGAGTCCTCCTACCAATCATCCTGACAAGGAAAAACTCCAGGCTATATTCTGTATGAAAGGTTAGAAAGGAACTAAAGGCACAGTAGGAATGGTTAGATCGAGGGTTGGATATTTACCTACATGTATAACAGCACACTGTCCAGCTAATGAAAAGACGTAGACACTTTTATGTGTACTGTTGGCAAATGACCTCTAGAAGGCAATGTTAGATCTAAAATACAAGGTGTCGGACAATGTATATCATCGGCTAAACTTCCCTTGTGTTTTCTCTTTTTTTTTTTTTTTCTTTTTTTTTGAGACGGAGTCTCACTCTGTCGCCCAGGCTGGACTGCAGTGGCCGGATCTCAGCTCACTGCAAGCTCCGCCTCCCGGGTTTACGCCATTCTCCCGCCTCAGCCTCCCGAGTAGCTGGGACTACAGGCGCCCGCCACCTCGCCCGGCTAGTTTTTGTATTTTTTTAGTAGAGACAGGGTTTCACCGTGTTAGCCAGGATGGTCTCGATCTCTTGACCTCGTGATCCGCCCGTCTCGGCCTCCCAAAGTGCTGGGATTACAGACTTGAGCCACTGCGCCCGGCGTTCCCTTGTGTTTTCTATCAAGGATAAATAATACAGATATATTTGTAAGTACATATCTGCATAGTTTATCCTTGATAGAGAACACATATCCAACAGGATATATAAGTAACTAATAACAACCACTGCCTTTGGAGAGGAGAACACAGAAGCTGGGGCTCAGTGCTGGGAGGGAGTCTGACTTTTTGGTGTGTATTTTTGCACTGCTTGGCTTTTTATGAGGCACATACATTACTATTCTGAATTGCTATGTTATGATATTATGAAGTGGGGTGCAGGTTCCAACACAGTTCTTACATCTTTTATCAGCATTGTCAGTAATTCAGGCTTCAGAATTCGGCTCCTGGGAGTGTAGAGGGCCAGGTGATTGGCTAGTGGCTTTTAAAGGCTCCCATTCACAGACTGAGTGGCAGGGCCTGTCCACTTGATGAGCTATGGGTAGATGTAGATGTTAAACCTGCCACTTTCAGGACACTTCAGAGAGCCAAGTCCAAATGAAATGTGAATTCTTTTCATGTGCTTTACTAGCCCTAGGAGCCCTAGGGTTCAATCCATTCTATTCCTAATGCCGATGAAAATAAGAATCTGGCCAGGAGGCCCATGACTAGGGTGACTGCATCGATGTTATCTTGGGAGCATCTTCTCATCCCTTCTTGGCTGAGGAATCCCACATTGCACTGCTCTCAAAAGCTCCTTCAATTGCGGACAGATGGACTTTTCCCTCAACTGAAGGATATTTGTTCTTATTGTTCTGAATGAAGTGAACAAAGTCCATTCACTTGCATTGAAATAATACATTGCTTTGAGTTTAAGAGCTGCTGTCACACCACTCTGGGATCCGACCTCATGGCTTCTTAAAGGTTAACTAGGGCTGTCTACCATAAATACTGGGGCTGGAAACCTGGCCCAGCTTCACCCACTGACTCAACCTGGCACAGGGCCAGACCCCAGGGATGTATGGGCCGAAGGACTGGAGGTGGAGTTCACTGGCAGATCAGGGACTTGGGGTCATTAACAAACCTTTTAAACACTTCTTATTATAGTACGTGTTTGCAAAAGCTAGACTTTGAAAAGTCACCTTTAAGATCGGTCAGTTTACATAGCATTTAAAGATGGGACTAATGCTTTCTTCTCTTTCTAACTAGTGTGGAAATGGTATTATTCCTTGTCAGACTAGCTACAGTTTCAGAGTCTAACCACTAGGGGCTGAACTAACTCTACTAAAACCATGTTCTAAAACATTTCTTTTGCAAATTATCAGTTTCCAAGATGACTGAATTATACCATTCATAAACTGTCATGTCTAGAACCATTCCTTCCAACACTGAAAGACTTTGATGTTAGAATAGAGGGAAATGTCAGGTTTGTGTTCAAAGAAAAGGGGCAAGCATGAAATAGGAAATAACACAAATCAGAGAGAACATGAGAAGCAGAATGACATCAAAACGTCCTAGTGTGGTGACCTTACCTCACTGTATCAGAATTCCCTGTCTAGCCCCCAGCTCATCCTCTATAGAAACAGAATCCCCAGGGTAGAATCTGGGCTCTGAACGTTTAGAGAGCTCCAGGGCTGAATCTTATGTATAGCCAAGGTTACAACAATTGTGCTAGCCTAACACTCGTTTAGAGAGGAGATGGAGGCTCAGAGAGGGCAGGTACTTTGACTATCGCCTTTCCAAGTCATTACTGGGAAAAGTCCCAGGTCTCCTGACTCTCCATCCAGTGCTCCCCGGGAGACAGTATCCCCTTCCAGGGCACCAGGGTGTCACTTGTACATTATATGCCACTTACGATTTGGTTTCTGGCAGTCCTGCTGAATGATCTGGTGGATCTTTCTGTGCAGGTCTTTGTCTTCTCTGGTTACCTAAATAGGAAAAATAGTTGAGAGAGTGAGTGTTCTTAGGTAACACAGCAGTTGTGTCATCCAGACTCCCAAATTAGTATTCAGGATAGCTTCTAAAGATTTCATAACAATCATCCGTACACCATCAATGTGGTGTTTGATACTTGGCCTAGTGTCAAACCAGTTCTGCCCAGAGGACACATCCTTGGGAGTTGGTTAGTTCACTGGGGCAATGAGGTTAAAACAAAAAAAAGCTGGAATTGCATACTTTTAAGGAGCAACTAACTTTCTTCTTCAACACTCATAACACATTTCTCTTATTTGTTGTTATAGTTTTGAGCAAGGCACAGTGATCAAGGCCTCCGATCTTCACCCCATGACCTCTTCTTCTGAGCCGTGACACCTGTCTTGTGTTATATCAGTTTTCTTGCTTCTCCCAACCACAAGGAAAAATAAGAGAAAAAAACCAAAAACCCTGCAAGGGCAAGCTAGCAAGCTAGCATGAGAGTAAAGCTGGCCTATCCACCGAAACACGTTCTGCTCTCAAAGGCAAACATAACTTAGTCTTTTTCTTTTTCCATTTTTTTTTTTTTTTGAGACGGAATCTCACTCTTATCGTCCAGGCTAGAGTGCAGTCGCCTGATCTTGGCTCACTGCAACCTCTGCCTCCTGGGTTCAAGTGATTCTCCTGCCTCAGCCTCCCGAGTAGCTGGGATTACAAGCGTGCACCACCACGTCTAGCTAATTTTTGTATTTTTAGTAGAGATGAGGGTTTCACCATGTTGACCAGCCTGGTCTCGAAGCCTGACCTCAAGTGATCTACCCGACTTAGCCTCCCAAAGTGCTGGGATTACAGGCGTGAGCCACTGCGCCTGGCCAACTTAGTCTTTTCCAATCAGCTCAGATAAGAGGGAAGCAGCATGCAACGGGTTTCACCTTCATGTTCCACAGTGAATCTAGTAACAAAAAAAGAGAGAAAGAGAAAGAAAAAAAGAAAGAGAAAAAGGGAGAGGAAGAAAGGAAGAAAGAAAATAGACATGCAAACAAATAGCTGTAAGTGTCCTCCTTAAAGACAGCCCAAGAATGCCTGTCTGACCTGCTTTACTGGAGGGGGCATCCTGAGAACACCTGCCTTCTCTCAGCTCACGAGGTTATGATGAAGATTAAACAAGGTCATGTGTGAGAGCTGCTGAAAGCAGGAAAGCACTAGGCAAACAGAAGTGTTGACTTATTTTAACCATTTCCCTAAGGCAGGGCTTCAGGAGAAAGGTGACTACAAAGCAGTGGAGGGGTGAAGTCACAGATGGCAAAAAGAGATCTATTTGTGCTTGATCACAATGATTCACACGAGGAAGTGCCCAGCCCCGCCACGCCTTGCCCTGGACTGCTGCTCCTCAGGAAGGGCTGCTCTCTGAAGGGCTGGGAGGAAACGTGTGTCCCAGAGCAGGGCTCAAGGTGAGCTGCCCCCATGAGCTTCTCCAGCTTCCAGGAAGCAACTAACTCCCACCCGGCCTTCCCATGCCAGGACTCCCATCCTGGGATGGTGTGGGAGGCACTCGCCCTTAAGTAGACTGGGATACCTGTTTCAAAAGTTATTTAAATGGTATTGTTAATTTCTAAAATTCCTCTAAAGTGGGGAGTCACTAGGGTAAATCAACATCAGGAAATGACATATTAAGAAAAGCTCCCCCTCAGGACTCTTGCCTGTAAATAGTGAGACTTCTGGAATTCGATCAGTCTCTGGGAGAGCTGCACGTAACTGAGTCCACACCACTGATGTCAGTGGTCCTAAGAAGGCCCATTTCCAGCTTAGCTCCTCCAAATTAAAAGTATGCAGAAAAAGGCGAACTTTTAACTTGGAAAGAGTGAGGCAAACAAACACCCATACTCCTGCTGAGAGTCAACTGGTACAGCCTTCAGGTAGGCCCACCACACTGTGTCAACCAAAAGTTTAAATGGCCATGCCATCTGCTCCAGCAGCTCTTCTTTTAAGAGTCAATCTTACAGAAATACTGTCATGAGTTCACAAACATAGTTGTGCAAAAATAGTCATAGCAACACTATTTGTGACAGCAAAACTTAGAAATACCCTAAGTATCCATCAAAAAGGAATGGCTAAAAAATACACGACAGGTACCCATAGTATGGAATACCCTGAGGATGTTAAAAATAATGAGGTAGATTTATAACTACTAATGTGGAAAGGTGCCTGTGACGTGTTATTTTGGTACCAAAAAAAGTGTAGAGCATTATTTAGAGTAGCAAGTATCAATGGTCCCAGGAGACATTTGGCAATGTCCAGGGACATTTTTGGTTGTCACAATTGGGGTGCTGCTACTGGTCTCCAGTAGGTGAAGGTCAGGGATACTGCTAAATATCCTGCAATGCACAGGACGGCTCCCACGACACTCAATCACCTAGCCCGAATAGTGTTCAGATTGAGAAATGTTGATTTAGAAGATGATCACATTTTTTATAAAACAAAAAGCCTCTTGCATAAGCCAGGACTTTGAAACAATTAAAAAGCCACAGGAGCATATATTTATATGTATGCATTTGTAAATGTACAGATAAATGTCTAGAAGGATATACAGTTGTCTCTCGGTATACTCAGTGGATCAGTTTCAGGACCTTCAGGTATACCCAAATCCACACACACTCAAGTCGTGAAGTTGGCTCTGTGAAACTCACATGTACGAAAAATTAGCCTTTCTCGTATGTGGGTTTCACATCTGTAAATACTGTACTTTCCATCTGCATTTGGCTGAAAAAGTTTGCATATAAGTGGACCCACACAGTTCAAACTTGTGTGGTTCATAGGTCAACTACTATTAAAAGAGATACCTTGGGGAAGGATAAGGACCAACTTTGACTTCTGATTTTATGTACCTCCTTAATGATTTTTAATAATAATTAAGTAGTTATTCATAAGTAATAAATATATTTGTAATTGAAGCTACGAAGGAAAAAAAGTTAAGTTGTAAGTGTCTTACATAGTACAGGTTATCAAAACCATCATCTTTCTGGAAAACAAGTCCTTTTTCCCGCAGCAGTTGTATAGCATTCTTAAATATACTATGAATTGCCTTGGAAGTGGTGTCCTTCTTAAAATTCACCTGTGTAGAGAGGAAAAAGAAAAAAAGAAAAGAAATAAGTCTCACCTTACAGCACCTGAGAGTAACTCCCTAGACCAACTGGTTCATGAATTTGTCCAACAGGCCTTTTAATTGCTGAGTCAAAAAGATCCTGGTATGTACCACCGTAGCAGGATGGTATTTAAGGAGGACTGAGAAGTGGGCCCTGGTAGGTCACCTTTCATAACTGTTCCATACCTTCGTTGTGATTTTTTTTTTTTTTTAACAAACTCACTCTGTAGTGCAGAATAAAAAAAGCTACCCTCACTGTTGGACAATCTTTGACTTATTTTTTACACAAAACCAAAACACTGTACATATATATTAGCCCCCTTTTCCATTAAAATTGAGGCTGTAACAATCTCTTCCTAGGGACTTCAACGATTTTTATGTAAGTGGGAATAATTTGGGGACTCCAGCATGAAGTATTAAATAGCCTCATTATTTTAGCTGGAGGAGAATAGAGGCTGAGCAGAGATCCACCAAGGGGAGTCCACAAGGCTGAAGGTAGACAGCAGTCCTGGTGAAGCACAGTCCCCACCTGGAAGGGACCTCTGCTGCTGTCAGCTCTCCCCCTCACTTTCAGTGTTTCTTCCCTTCTCTAGAGACAAGTTTGCCTGGAGAGGGTCATCCAGGTCATCCGGCTTCTTATCCCCGGGGAACCTAGGCTATCAGCTAGTCCCCCCATGCTTGACCAGATGGGGTGCTTCTTGAGTCAGGGACTTTGTTTCATCTTGGCCATCTACTCCCTAGCACATGTTAGGTGACTGATAAAGTAAATGTGAGATGAATGGAAACAAATACACATTAGAGAGTATCATTGGGGATTTTCCGCTCCTTCCTAAAACAAAGAAAATGGCGAACAACAATTGCCCTTCAAAGTACAGATTCTTTTTTTTTTTTTTTGAGATGGAGTCTCGCTCTGTCACCCAGGCTGGAGTGCAGTGGCGCGATCTCAGCTCACTGCAAGCTCCGCCTCCCGGGTTCACGCCATTCTCCTGCCTCAGTCTCCCGAGTAGCTGGGACTATAGGCGCCCGCCACCACACCCGGCTAATTTTTTGTATTTTTAGTAGAGACGGGGTTTCACCGTGTTAGCCAGGATGGTCTCCATCTCCTGACCTCGTGATCCACCCAGCTTGGACTCCCAAAGTGCTGGGATTACAGGTGTGAGCCACCGCGCCCGGCCTACAGATCTACTTTCAATGTGACAGAAATTTGTCAAGATATTGAAAAGATCAGAGTTCCAAACAAATGTGGCAAAGCTCCCAGTAAAGCATTTGAAGGCCAAGTCCTACCTCTATTGAAAGGTCCTTACAAAGGCTACATGGGGCAGTACCCAGAGGTGCTGAAAAAGCGTGGCTGAGATTTGCTAATGACATTTCCTCAAGGGGAGAGGGAAGAGCCTCCAGAGAGTCTCAGGTGTTCACAGGTCCATCCCAGAGAAACCTTCTCTTTCTAGAACAGGCCTCCCAAACAGGCTTTTGTTACTCTAAGAGATCCTGGTGATGTTTCACAAATGTACTCTCCTGGGCTAACGATAACAGCCTAACACTCTAATTGAATTAACAGTGTAAGTTTTCCCTTAAAAGAACAAGCTGGAGAACCTCATCATTAGGGCCCCAAAACTGACAAACATTCCAGGTTAGGACAGCTTCCATTCTGAAGGGAGAATAAGGCTGAGAAATATTTGACAACTCCCACAGGCAGAAAAGCTCTCTGGGTGTGTTTAGAATAAACACCTCACCTAGCAATCCTCAGCCACACATCTTTTTATTCACAGAGGCTTAGGGAAAAACTGCTTTTAATTTCATACCTGAGTGCTCTTAGGGGATGCACCATCAGCGCGATACAGACTCCTCTGCAAACCTTCAAAACTACTTAATCTTTATAATTCTAAGGAGATCTATATTCTTTAGGCAATTTAACGTAAGGATCCTAAGGGTTCGGTTTATTACATCTCTTAGCAAGATAGAAATAAATTGGAAACTAACTAGAGATGATTGTTACATGATTATTCCTGTCTTTAAAAATGACTTTTGGTTATCCCAAAACCATATAAAAAGTCTAGTTCCCCCTCCCAGATTTCAGTAAGATCAAGTAGCAGGAAGAGAGAATGCTAGGCCTGGGAGATTAAAAACACAGTTTCAGCTGTGAGCAAGGAGGACTCAACAGAAATGTCTCTCTGTAAATATAAACAATACTTGAAGCTTCCTTTCCAAAAACATTTGCCTCAGCTGACCTTGGGACATATTTCCCTGGCCTAGTTATAAAGACCATAGTCTCAAGGGTAAAGCCACTAATCGTCTCTTCCAGCCAGCAGCTTTTCCTGGGCTGGGATCTGTGTCTTTCTTGTCTTTTTCAAAAGAGCAATGACAGACTCATCAGATTTAGGAAACCGAAATTGCTCACAGACAGAAAACGAAAAAAACAGTGACTAGCTAAATGTACTGAGCCTTACCAAGCCTCTCCTCATCTCAGGTCAGGAACTGGGTGGATCCCTGAAATATATATAGTCTTCATTCCCAAACAAACTCAGCAGTCATCCAGCTGTCAAAGAAACAATGGTTTTGCAGGCCCTGCTTATCATGTTTCTGGATTTGCTAAGAAGGACCACTATGAAAAAAAGGAGGAAACATTCAAGCCTGCTCTCTCTCTGCCTCTAAACTATAACACCATCACAATGATTTGTTTTTGTTAAGCTTTCATCTGTATGACAACAGAAAGTGCCAAAGGATCTAGGGTTTCACTCTCATTGTAAAGCACCTTTAGTCTCCCAGGAATCTATTAAACAGAACTCAATTTAATCACACTGACCTCCCCCAACCAGAGCAATGTGGGGGACTAATTCATAATTGATAAAAAAAGAGTTTCCAAAGACAAAACAAATATAGTACCATATGCAATTCTTTTTAAACATATAGCACTAGGCAGACACAAGTTTCTGCTGTAAGCATTTTCAAAAAGATATGCCAAAGGTTCCCCACAGATCATTTTGAATGGAGGAGTCTTTTAGTCCTCAAAGAGTCCTTAAGTCTTTCTCTTTACTTAATTATAGCTATCACAGAAGAGCTGGCTTCACGTGAAAAATATGGTCTTCGCTAAGCTTTAAAGTTTCTTTCCAAACATGCTGATAGAATCATCCGCAGTCCTAGGAGGTCAATTTGGCTTTGAGCTGCCTCTAAATGATTAAGTGGGAAGAAGGTCGATCTTGCTGTCAGCCGACAGCTGGAGCGCTGCAACTGTTTGAAGCAACCTTGGCAAAGAACAAAGCAGCCAGTCGTGACCCTCTCCACCTTGGTGTTTTCTGAAACGATATCCCTCATCTTCCCGTATGAAACCATGGGTCACTGGGCACATCAGGCTGTTGCCCAGAAGAGATAATTAGGACCACAAACAAAACTGAGAAGCAGTGGTCATGCCCAGGAGGTCAGGATGTGACTCAGTATCTGTTCCACCAAAATCAAGAACAACTTATGTTACCTAGCAAGGGTGTTCACAGCAGCCTTGTTGGTAATGGCAAGATTAGAAAACATCTAAACAGTCCAGGAACGGAGAGACTGGTCACATACATGATGGTACATGTGACAAAAGACTGTAGGGGCCAACCTATATGTACAGCTAGGAAAGAATCTGTAAGACACACGTCAATGAAAAGTGAGGTGTCTCATAGTATACTACGCCATGCTAACATCTGTGTAAAACAGAAGGGGTTACAATGACTTCGAGTACATGTAAGCACAGACTATCTCAGAAGGATATTCCAGAGACCAGTACTGGTGCTTGTCTCAGGGCAAAGGGAGTGAGAGGGAGGATGGGAAAGAAATTGACCTTTACCTTTACACTTTGTGGGACAATTTGAACTTTTAAAAATCATTCATTCCTTCAATCAGCAAATAATTACTGAGAATCTGCTTTATGCCAGCCCTGTTCTAGGCCCTGGGTAGACAGCAAAGAATAAGACAGAGAAGGCCTCTGCTCTCACAGAACTTAAATTCTGATGGAGGAACAGGCAGGCAAACAAAGACAGACCAGTGATGTCAGATACAAAAACAGGGTGTAAGAGTGAGGGGCCACATGGCAATCAGAGCAGCTAGACGGCCAGGGAGGGCAAGGAGGGACATTTAAGCTGAGATCATTCCCTGGTGGGATAAAGAATATAAATAAATGAGTCATGTTACAACAACAAAAACAAACCTAAGACCTGTAATGAAAGGGAAAGCCTAAAACCAATGTCTCAAATAATTCTTAATTCCAAGCAATACGTCAACACCAAGCAACCAAACAAGTTACCTGAGTAACACTAGGAGTAAAAACATGGAGATAACTTTCTCTTTTTTCTTTTTCTTCTTGGGACAGGGTCTCACTCTGGGTGACAGTCAGGGGTCAGGGTCACCCAGAGTGAGACCCTGTCTCATTTTTGCATTTTTAGTAGAGACAAGATTTCACCATTTTGGCCACACTGATCTCGAACTCCTGGCTTCAAGTGATCTGCCCACCTTGACCTCCCAAAATACTGGGATTATAGGTGTGAGCCACTGCACCCAGCCCCTCCTTTCTTAATCTTATTATGCTTAATATTTGAGTAGAAAAAAATAATAATAGTCTAAGGTCCATAGTACTAGGTTGTTAGTATTCATTGAGATGGATGTTTAATCTCAGCAGAAGCCAAGTGACAGGGAAGTAGATAAGAGGAGGTAATTATCCATCCAAGATGATTTATTGATCAGCAAAATGATTCTTGAACTTGAACCATGGTTTTTAATGACTTGCTCTGTCTTTTTCAGAACAAGACTAACCCATTCTGTTTTAGGAGTTTAAATAAAGACCGAGCTGTATTCAGTGTCGTTTATGAGTAAAATTTCAAGGAACACTTAAGTAATTTTCTATTTTTTAATTTTTTATTCCTCTTAGAAAAAGTTATCTCAGTTAGCCAGGCATGATGGCACATGCCTGTGGTCCCAGCTACTTGTGAGGCAGGAGAATCATCAGCCTGGGAGACAGAGTGAGATTGTGTCTCCGGAAAAAAAAAAAAAAAAAAAAAATTAAGGAAGGGGTAGGGGCAGGTCCAGCCTTATGCCTCATTTCAAGTTCTTAGTGTTTAGTGACCTTTCCACAATAGAAACAATGTGTGACAGAACCATCCTCTCTGTTCCCTGGGTCAACTCTGTGAATCTTCACGCCACAGTCACTTTCACCCACACCTGCAGTTGCAGATCTAGGGCAGGGAACCAGCATTCTCACGCGGGCATGCTGCACTCACTTGGTCGGAGCAGGCACTGTGAATCACAGGCTGATTGGCAAGGCACAGCAAAGACTCCACCATTTCCAGCTCCTGCTGGTAAAAGCTCTGCACTCTGTTCTCCATGAGGAATTCTTTGGCTTTTTCACTCAGCAAACTCGTGAGACTGGGGAGGTCCAGGGCGCCTGGATTGCTGCGGAGGGAAAGTTATTAAAGAGCTCTGCAGAAAACCATCACCTTTGTTCCTTTTTGGTGTATAAAAAACAGAAAGTTAGCTAGAAAATGCAACACTATATTGGGGTTTGTTTTTCATACAGAGTAATTCATACAGTGAACATTATGTGGTTGTTTAAAATGATGAGGCAGAACTACAGGAACTAAGATATTCATGACAGATCAGGAGAAAAAAAGTCAAACTGCAAAACAGCATGTAAGGTATGGTCCTATTTTTATAAAAAAACAAATGGAAACCCACTAAATCTATGGGTGAATATTCACGCTTGTGTAAGCACAGAAGAAACTAATTTAAAAAGACACACATTGGCTTATGAACATCGGTAATCTCTAGGGAATGGTGCTGAGGCAGGAAAGCGGAGACAGGAAAAAGGAGAATTTTCACTTTTTATAATGGTTGTGCTTTTAATATACTTTTTTGAATAGATAATATATTCATGTTAAAAAACATTAAAAGATAAGCAGTGAAGTCTCCTTTCTATCCCCTTCCTGTTCTATCCTTCGGTCCCCACCCCCCAGGGAGCTGCTGTTACTGGTTCTCTGTGTCTCCTCTCAGAGTTCTTTTATGCATGCATTAGCAAATACGCACACATTCTCATTCCTCCTGGGTTGTTTTTCTCCCATATAAAAAAGTAAAATCATCCCTGGTTGAGAATGACTGGTGTAGGTTTTTTTAGAACAGGTTTTTGATTATGACATGCTATGGTATCATATTTTGATTATGAGGTGACTTGCTACAGTTTTCTTCAGGTCTCTTGCCTTGGAGTTCATTAAGCTTCCTGAATCTGTGAGTTTAAAGTTTTTATCAAACTTGGAAAAATGTCAGGCATTATTATTTCTTCAAAGTGTTTTTCTCTGCTCCTGCCTCCACTCCTTCAGTGACTCCAATTACACACATAATTTCCTCACAACCACCGTAGGACATCTGTGCTATTATTCTCTTCATGTTACAGTAGAGGAAATTGAAGCACAGAGCGGGTTAGAGGGCTTGCTCAGAGCTCCACAGTGCGTAGGTGGATGATTCGGGATTTGAACCCAGGCCGACCCCAGCATCGGGGCTCCCGCTGCTTCGCTTTCCTGCCGTAGTCACGTGCTCAGCAGTGATAAGGCACCACTTACCTTAGTGCCTCTTCTTTCTCTAGGGCTGAGCTGCGAAAAGGCTGGTCATAAACTTTCCTGTAGATAGTGGGCAGCTCAAGCATCCTTGCAATTTGAATGTTCCACACTGGGTCGTCCACTTTATCTAACAAGTGACCAGAAAAAAGATGCCACAGAAATTGCAAATTACATTGAGATCAGTTCTTTCCCAGGCCCAAACTCCTGCTAGGACAACAGTAAATGAGGTGCTGGGTGGGCCTTCTTCCTTGTGAGTGCCCAGGGATCACAGTCTAGATGCACTAAATAGCTCCCAGTCATCCTGCATGAGGGAATGCGATGCCCTAAGTGTCATGGGCTTGGCCAGGGCCAAGGAACCAGGAAAGCACATCAATGTATTGATTCGTCTCTTCATCTGGTGGACAGCAGGGGTTGTCCTTGAGATTTCCAACTGAAAACCAGCTAGCACAGTGCAAAGGGGAGATGATGGGGAACTGTCATATTTCTGATTAGCTGTTTTCATTTCAAGTTAATGGACTTAATGGTGTTCAAGAAATTTCTGGCCAGGCACAGTGGCGCACAGCTGTAATCCCAGCACTCTGGGAGGCTGAGGTAGGCAGATCTCTTGAGCTCAGGAGTTTGAGACCAGCCTGGGCTACATGGCGAAATCCCATCTCTATAAAAAATTAGCTGGGTGTGGTGGCGCATGCCTGTAGTTCCGGCTACTCAGAAGGCTGAGGTGGGAGAATCTCCTGAGCCCAGGAATTTGAGGTTGCAGTGAGCTGTGACTGTGCCACTGCATTACAGCCTGGGCAGTAGTGTGAGACCCTGTCTCAAAAAAAGAAAAATAAATAAAGAAAAAATTTAAAACTTTCCATTATTTTGAAGAATGTTCATATTCTGCCCTAATGCACTGACGTTCTGAACTTGAAAGTGCTTTGGAAACTCTACTATGTCATCCAAATAAACTTGCCAACCATATATAAAGTAAATAATTCATTTTCTTTCCCAAATTATAATTAGCTGTCTTCAAAATAAAATTAAGAAATGCTAATTTTCTAAAGAAAGCATGTTAAACGATGTAATTCACTCATTAAATAGAGTTATATCTTAACTGAACTTTTTGAAAGTTTGACTTCCAGCTGAACAAGAGGTTTACTGGATGCACATCCAGAAAAACCACCAATTTGGTAGAAATATCTTGCGCTTACAGTAAGCGGTGGCATGAATCTCTCGCTCTTCTCTGTATGTACGGATACTGCCTCTGACTCGGATCGTGTCCCCAATCTCTATCTTTGTTCTCCGCTCAATGGTTTCTTGTAGCTTCTTAAGTTGCGAGGTTAAGCTGAGCTCTCTTGCTGCACTTGGAGCAGCTGTAGTTGTTTAGAGCCAGAGGGAAAGAGAAAAAGTTATAACATAATCACTCTACCACATCTATGAGACAGTTTTAGGGTAAGACCAACACAATATGCTTATTTATTCTACTTCTGAGTAATTCTTCTACTGCTGGAAATCCACATAACCTTTTGGAGTCTTCCACTGAGAAAAAGGTATAAACTGTAATTATTCAAGAGTGGGGTGAAGGGAATAGAGTCTAGACTGAGGTCCAGAGGGCAAGTTCCAACAGGCTCCAGGGCCTTCTTTCCTGCCCTGCATCGCCAGTGCAGTCAAAGGGCACTGCATGGCCTTGAGACGAATTCTGTACAATGAGTTCAGCTAGGCGTGGTAGCAATAGCTTTAAACAACCTTTCAAATGTCCTTGTGAGGAGACTTGTCCCACCTGAGTGCTCAACATCCCAATTTCTCACCTCTCATCTCTGTTGGGAAACTAGGCTAATCTCTCTGTCTCTCTCTCAAACACACACACACATGCACACTCACACTTTCTCTCTCTCTCTCTGTCACCACTTAAAACTATAAACTTGAGCAACTTCATGATGAAAAAAACCCAATGTACACTCAATTCTAAATAACTTCTATCACTATTTTACTTCCAAATTGTATTAAGTAAGAAGAATTGTCACGAATATCTGGGTACTACAGGTGCTGTTCTAAGGACTTTACAATGTATTAGCACATTTAGTCCTCGCAACCACTCCTGCTTATTATTAGCCCCATTTTAGAGATGAGGAAACTGAGTCACAGAGAGGTCAAGCAACTTGCCCAAAGTAAAACAGCTAGTTAGAGACAAGGCTGGGGTTTGAACCCAGGCAGTCTCTAGCTCCAGAGCCATCCCACTTATCCCTTACTCTCTGCTGCCTGCCCCAGGAAGATACTCACATTTCCCAGTTACAGCTGGTGGGTGCAAAATACTGTGTGTTCTGTTTTCTTCTAGCATAATTTCAAATACACATATGTATCCAAAGAAGCTACACAGCCAAGCATTTTATGTTTATTAGAGACGGGGTCTTGCTATGTTGCCCAGGCTGGAATTGAACTCCTGGCCTCAAGTGATCCTCCCACCTCAGTCTCTTGAGTAGCTGGGATTATAGGTACGGTTTTATAATTTTTTACTTTGGTTTTTTTCCACTAGCGCTGTATAGGGACAGTATAGCTTAGCCATTGGCATTTGGCTATTGGAGTCGGAAATGAATCTCAGTTTACCTCCTACTAGCTGTGTAACCTTGGACAGGCTGCTTAACCTGCTTCACCTCACTGTGCCTCAGTTTCCTTTCTACTCTTATACTTCAGTTTCCTCAATTATGAAATGGAGGTAACAGTAGAGTCTACCTCATACACAGAGGAGTTGTGCATGATCTAATTGAATACTTACACTCTGCACTTAGCACAATTCCATATTTATAGGAAATAATTAAACGTAAGCTATTTGTGATGATGAATAATTAAACCTTCTAGAAAAAGTATCTTGTGTTTTGGGGGTCTTTCGTTAGAGACTATTACTGGATAAAAAATTACAAACTGGTTTACAGTTCATTACATACTGTCAGAATGCTTGCCAGAATAAACTGATCAAACCCCTGTTTTAGACAACGTTGTCAGCAATGCATGCATGCTCACAACTCCTACACCAGCTTCAGTCATTTGGATTTTTAATACCTTAACAAATACATAATTATTCCATACATCTTATTTTGCTTTTAAATTGCAAAAGAGGCTGTTTTTATACAAGATGATCTACTCTCTGTATTTCTTCATAGAGAAGCCCTTCATCAAAATCAACCTAATACAATTTTGACAACTGTGGCTCTGTAACGTGCAGAGGCATTAATTTTCCTTGAACACACCTACTATACCCAGGGAAACAGCAACGTAGGGAGCACAGAGAACTCTGTGCATTCAGTAAGTGATAGGTAGGAACCTGGATGCAATCAGCATTACTGCTGCTCAGATCTTACTGGGTTTCTTCAAAAAATTCCCAACTGCTACTTTTTCAAAAGGCTGTCCCATCTGCATCCCTATCCCCAGGTCCTCTTCTACCTAGGCTGAATTTTAAAGGTATTTATACATCTCATTGCCATTATGCAGACATTATAGGTGATAGTAAATGCTTCACGTAGCACCACTGAAATGATCGGACTGATGGTTGTCCTGAGAACAAGAGGCCCACCTTTCACTTAAAGGGTGAGCCAAATTGCCAAAAGGAGGTTCAAGCTGTGTAATTTAATGAATATAATGAGAAGACTGGAGCCCGACAGAACTTCACTTTCAGCGTCTATTCCATCATGAAAGAGAAATCCCCTTTAACATTCTAATACTCAGGGCCAGGAAATCTTAACTTTGCTCATAGGCCAAGTCCAAACGGTACATTCAATGTGACATTTATAGGAGCTAATATTATATTCTTTCACTTTAATGGACTGGAACATGATTTTGACTCAGACTAAATTTTGTTTAAAAAATTAGTCTTTGCTGGCCACCTGCCAATGGAAAGCTTTTAAACTAAGGGCAATTAAATAAAAAGGAGAGAATGGGCTAGTTGGGAACAATTTAAAGACGATGAGAACCATTTTTAGGTTTTCTTCTTTTCTCCTTGTACTCTTACCTTCTCGTTATATTTGCAAAGCAATCTTAAATGAAGGCTACCCACTGTGATTGTTCATTCATTTATCTACTTATTGATATTTTTAAAATCTGACTCTCAGTATTAATAGCCATTTTGTTGATCTAAAAAATTACTACGTATAAGAATTATATATTCCTGATGATGCTATTTCTTTAAAAAGAGTTAATTTTGAAAACTGAAACAATGACTAAAACAGGGGTCTCCAAACTATAGCCCATGAACCAAATCCATCGACACCCTGTTTTTAAAAATAAAGTTTTACTGGAACACAGCCTGCCCATCTGCTTATGTACTGCCTGTGGTTACTTTCCGCTATAATGGCAGCATTGAATAGTAGAGACACACAGATCATAGGGTGCACAAAGCAGAAAGTATGGCCCTTTACAGAAAAACTTCGCTGACTCTCCATCTAGAACAAGTACGCATATTCAAACTACACCTTCTGACTGAAGATTGTGACAACAACCAAAAATCTGCAAATGATTTTAATACTGCTACAGTTTGATAAAAACAAGTTTGAATGTTTTTGTCCCCTCAAAATCTCATGTGTTAGAAATTTCACCCCTAATGCAACAGTGTTGGAAGATGGGGTCCAACAGGAGGTGTTTAGGTTATGAGAGCTCTACTCTCATGAATGAAGGCCACTATAAAATGGGTTTGCAGAAGTGGTTCTCATTCTCGTGCTCTTCTGCCATGTGAGGAACAGTTCTCCTCCCTCTGGAGGATGCAGCATTCAAGGCTGCATCTTGGAGGGGGGACCTGGACCTTACCAGACACCAAAACTTTGATCTTGGAATTTCTGACCTTCAGAATTATGAGAAATATATTTCTTTCTTTATAAAATCACCCAGTCTCAGGTATTCTGTAACAGCAGCACAAAACAGATTAAGAAAAACACCTCAGACATACATAAAAATCCAGATACCTGATTGTCTCACAGGTTTATTTCTTGCCTATCAGATATCTGCCTAAAAACATGTGGTCTCCCTTAAATCTACCTACAAACCTTCCTCACCAAAGCAATGCCATTGATTTAGATGTTCCCAAATTAGGGATTAGAATTCCAAAGTTACATGAAACTGATGGCCAAATTCTAAATGTAAATACATCAGAAAATTAAGCAAATGAGCATTCCATTGATCGGTACAGTCAAAGTACAAAGCTGAGATTCTGACACATTACGGCAAAAAAGAAGAAATGACCCCAAGCATTAGATATTCTTATCATATATAATGCAAGTAGACAGATACTAGATGCTAGATATTAGAGCAGACAGTGTTTACTGAATAACCCCACTGTGTATGGCACTATACTGTATATGTTGTAAACCACAGAAAAAACAAGCTTCCAGTTTTCGTAGCTTCTCTAGAACCAAAAACCATCACCAATATTGCATGATATTCTTTCATATTATGAACTTAACTTTAAAAAGTATCTAAAAATTGGGCCAGGTGTGGTGGCTCAAGCCTGTAATCCTAGCACTTTGGGAGGCTGTGGCAGGAGGATCACTTGTGTCCAGGAGTTTGAGACCAGCCCTGGCAACATAGTGAGAACCTGTCTTTAAAAAAAAAAAAAAAAAAAAAAGTATCTAAAAATTATGAAAATATATTCAAGCAACACCAAATGTTTCAGTTATAGTCAATGTGTTCACTATACAATTTTAAAGTTCTTTTAATTTATATTACTTACTGGATAACTTCCAAAGGAATCCTATCTTACCTTCTCAGTCTTAGAATTCCTGGTATTATTTGTTTGAACACAGAGATTTCAAGAAATCTGGACCATGGCAGCACAGAAGTTAGTGGCAACCATGTGAGAGAAACAGTCATCAAAATGTTCTCTGGTCAAGTGATATGGCTGGGACAAGGGGAATCAGACTTGGCTAGCAATTAGGCTAAGATGCCTTGACTTATGTAATAATGGGCATGGTAAAAATGAACTGCTGAAACTCCCTGTAACCTACTCACATTCCTGTAGGCTTAGGAAGAAGTGAGCACCAAAGAGATGGGAGAAAGAAAAGCAAGTGGCTTTCCTATGGCACCAGTTTTCAGAGCAGCCAAAGCTCTGGGTATAGTGCTTCAGGTAGATCAGTGTAACTCACCAGCAGATAAATGTGAAAATTTAGTCCTGTAGCTGTTTTGATGAACTACATTGAGTAAAATCCATTAGTTAGGTGAAAAGTAAAGGAATGTGGCAAATAAAATTACCTGACACAGACTCAGTATTCAACTTTTTCCAGCAGATGCAGTTTATAACTCCAGTGCTGTCATCCACTGCAAGAGAAAAGTAAAAGGGTAGAAGAGAGATTTGGGCAAGGCTGGTGAATTAGCATACTGTCATTGCATTCAGCCATACTGAAAGATGATCTCTTTCAATAGCCTGGAGAAGCAAATCCCTTATCAAACTCTCCTTCCACTTTTGAAACAACCTCTCACTGTATATGAGTATAAACTGCTTGTCTGCACAACTCAATGTAATACACAAGCCCAATGGGATATGGTCAGCATTTCACTTATCCTACCTCAAGGTACTAATGATTAGTACCCTCAAGGGTACCCTCATGATGCTTGTCTACACCTCTGTACTAAAAATGGTGGCCTTGGGAAGTTAAGTGCAAAAACTGAATGACTGCTCACATACAAAATCAGCCTTTCTCTCCCACCCTGAAACAAGAGAGCATCGTGTGGTTTGTGGTTAGAGGCACACGCACTTAGGGTGCAGCCTTCTGTCACAGTCTCTTTGCTAGCGTGCTGACTTACCAAGACAAAGCGCTCCAAGTCATTTGGCCTGGGTTTCTCTTTGTGAAAGATCTTTTGCCCAGTCCTCACCACTGCAGGGGATGTAAGGAAAGCCAAGCACATCACAGAAGGGTACCGTTTTATTTTCATAATAGAAAATAATTATATCCTGGCCACAAAAACAGTACTAGTCTGGCTTATGTTATTCCTGGTTTATCTAATTTTTGCAAAAAATCAAACAATTCCCATTGCAGTTATATTTACAACTATAGAGGAATTTGGAGATGTTTGCTAGGGAATAACAGGCATTTCTCTTTGCTTAATTTCTGACAAACTCAAACAGAGGTTGCTAAGCATGGGGTCAGTGGGTCTCATAATTAAAAAAAAAAAAATCATCAACTAGACTGTTGTAAAAGCACACATAATCCTGAAGAAATCTAAGGCAAAATTTTTTACTGCTGGCCTAAATCCACGCTGAAGAAAAAGCCAAAAAGAGTACTTCCTATACTAAAATAAATCCTAGATGGGTTTCATTTCATTAAATACAAAAGAGGTAAATTTAAGATGAGAAGAAGATATGGGTGAATACCTTTAACCCCGGGTTTATAGTGGGTGAGGAGAGACTTCTTTAAGCAGACTCTTAAAATCAGAACTCATTAAAGAAGTCTGATAAGTCTGACCACCTAAAAACTAATACTGGATAGCAATATTCCAAATGATAGGGTCAATGATTTAATATAGGAAGAGCTCATAGGCTGGACATGGTAGATCATGCCTATAATTCCAGCACTTTGGGAAGCCAAGGCAGGAGGATCACTTGAGCCCAGGAGTTTGAGACCGGCCTGGGCAACACAGTGAGACTCCATCTCTACCAAAAAAAAATTAAAAATTAGCCAGGCATGGTGGTATGTGCCTGTAGTCCCAGCTACTTGGGAGGCTGAGGGGGGAGAATTGCTTGAGCCCAGGAGTTTAAGGCTGCAGTGAGCCATGATCATGCCACTGCACTCCAGCCTGGGCAACAGAATGAAACCCTGTTTCAAAAAATAAAAAATAAATAAAGAGCTCATATAAACTAATAAGAAAAAGATCAAGATCACAAGAGAAAAAGTGGCAAAGAAAAGAATATGTGATTCATGGAAGATCTGTAAATGGCCAATAAAAACACGTCACTATGCTAAGTTCACTAGTTACCACTAAAAAAAGCAAGTATAAATAATTTATCAACAATGAAATTGACAAATATTAAAAATATTGATACTCTCATATGTTGATAGTGGGAATATAAATTAGTAACAAATTTCTAAAATTTAAATCTTAATGAGCAAGTTTGGAAACATGCATCGGATTGTGAAATGTAAGCCAGGTGCGGTGGCACATGCCTGCTACTCGGGATGCTGAGGCAGGATTGCTTGAGTCCAAGAGTTTGAGGCTGCAGTGTGCTACGATTGTGCCGGTGATAGCCACTGCACTCCAGCCTGGGCAACACTGTGAGACCCTGCCTCTCAAAGTTGTTTTTAAATGTACATATCCTTTGACTTAACAATTACTTCCAGATAAAACAAAAATAAGTACACAGATACACACATCTTATGTAAGGCTGTTCACTGTAGTATTCTTTATAATACTGACACTTGGAAATACCTAAATGTTTATAAATATGGTTAAAAAAATTCCAATGACGTACTATATGAGAATAAAAAGATATACATGGCTCATTGTAAAACAGAAATACATAATCCAATTTATGTGCAACATTAAACAGTGTATTTTCACAGAAATGATTTTAAGACATTAAATACTAACAGCAGTTTCTCTTGGAGTATGGGGAAGGAACCCCACATTCAATGTATACGTTGACTGTTAAGCCTAATTTCAGAAACACTGAGAAAGAAACATGCACAATAGTACTAAGGAAACAGGCATTTCTATATTTCTTTGATACTGGGAACATGTTTAGAATGAGGAAGGATGTTCACCCAAACACTGACATTGTTTTGCCTGATTTATAGTGTTTCACATGATTTTTATATACTTCATTAAAATTGTCTCTAGTTTGAAATTTTATTTTATAATGAGGAAGCACCATTTTAAGAATCCAAAAAATGAATAAGGACATTTTGCGTTAAAAAAATGCATGACACTTCCAGGCACACCACTTCTCTGCAGTTGAAAACTTGATTTATAATAGAAAGCTAAAAAAAAAAAAAAAATTAGCAGGCCAGGAGCAGTGGCTCATGCCTGTAATCCCAGCACTTTGGGAGGCCGAGGTGGGCAGATCACTTGAGGCCAGGAGTTCGAGACAAGCCTGGCCAACATGGTGAAACCACGTCTCCACTAAAAATACAAAACTTAGCTGGGCATGGTGGTAAGCACCTGTAGTCCCAGCTACTTGGAAGGCTGAGGCAGGAGAATCACTTGAACCCGGGAGGAGGGGGTTGCAGTGAGCCAAGATCACACCACTGCACTCCAGCCTGGACCACAAAAAAAAAAAAAAAAAAAAAAAAAAAAAATTAGCACATGAACATTTGTCCTAGAGAATGTGAGGTTATTCTGTTCTTGACTGTAGCCTTCCAACATTCTAGGTCTAAGCTTGAGTTGCTTCAAGTGTTCTGTGCACTCTGGGCACTGTCACCAATCCCTGGACTAACCAGGTTTGTGATCTCTCCCAGCAGACCGAGTGCCTTGGTGCCCAGAGGTCTGGCTGCTGGAATGCCCCTGAATGGAGGCACCCTTGCAGTGCTGCACAACGTACTCCACAGCTACACGGCACCGCCTGGGCCACTGGCCTTTTGTTTCAGCTGCAGGATGAGTCAGTGTGAGCAGGAAGCACCCCCAGCACAGGCCTGTGGTGAGTCAAGGGAAGCAGAACCCAGAACAGCAGGGAGTGGCCACCTGGCAGGTGGCCCAAAAGCCATGTTCTGCCTGAGGACAGCAAGGAGAGGGGCAGCTCTCCACAAGAATTAAAGTTGCAAAAGCCTCTCTACTCTCAATAATTTCAGCAGTCAGATGCTTTTTATTTTCCCGAAGCCCACAGATATGTCATGCTCCTCAGACACTCACTCAGAGGGAAATGCTTACTGGAGAAGAGGCAATCATAGTGCCTTAATCTTTTTATAATGGGAAAAGGGGTTAAGTGAAGCTCCTTTAGGCGCAGGCTTAATATCTAGCCTGGTTCTAGGGCCAGGATTTTAAAGTCCTCAAACAGCCTCATTTATTTGATCTGAAAAACAGAAAACTAAAAATCAAATGCAGTTATTTATTTATTTATTTTTTGGTGGGTGGGGGATGGAAGAAAGAAAGAGGAGAGAAAAATCAAACTGAGTTATATGGAGACCACTGAACACACTGGAGTCAGTAAACAGAATGGACCCACAAATCTCCATCAGTGGAATCTTGAGCAAGTTACGAAGCCTTAGTTTTCTCATCTACAAAATGAGTACCTGTACTTTCTATTTCAAAAGACTAGGGGTAGAATAATATGAAATCATGCATATAAAAGTGCTTTGCAAATTGAAAGATGCTATTATTTCACCGTTGGCATTTGCAGAGGAAGCACTCTACTATACTACAGTGTACTGCCCACAGCTGGATACACTGTAGGAACTTAGTAAATATTTGTTGAGTTGTCTGGAGAAAAACAAGACCAATATCTTTGGCAAAATAAAGCAGAGAAGAGATTCAGTTTGGGAATGTCTGACAAGGTGATCCTTTTCAGAATTAAAAACAAAAAAATTATACATATATACACACACACACACACACACACACATATGCTGGGAAAAAGCAGAAAAAATGAGAGCTTTTATTTTTCACATTATTTTATTAAAAGCACAAAATAATACTCTTCAGGAAAATGAGTACATGTAAAGAAATGTAATGAGATTGTATCTACAAATTATCAATCATGCAGGGACTGCCAATGAAATGCTCTTGGTCACAAAGTTCAACTGCCTTCTATCTTTCCTCAAGAAGAGTAAGAATACAAATCCAAGGCATAGCACAAAAAGTGACAACGTCAATTTCAGCAAAGGTATGGAATTTAAAGTTAAGTTTTCCACAAAATATCTAGCTTGGGCTCTTGACTACAGAGAAGCTTGGAGTTGTACAAGGCAATATCTTAAACGCTTAAAAATCAACTCAATGAAAAAATAAGGACCTATTACACTAAAATCACAAGTGAGCAATTCTCTAGTGTCCATAATATAGAAACCCTTTATTAAGCTTCTGTCATCATGAGGGAAAATAAACTTTCTGATAATGGATATTTATCCCTTTGAGTATCAAAAGGCTTTTTGTTAACTGTTCTAGATATAAAGATTTTAAAATTATTTTTCACACCTTCCTGTGTTGTTAAAGAATCTACTTTAACATTAATCTGGTCGTTGCTTTTTAAAGTGATCCACATAACCATATATTACCACCCTTTGCTATTTACAGATATACCCTTGGGCATCAGGTACCCGCCCCCCTGCGCCCTGTCCATCGGTGCTCCTAGGGGGCTGTATTTTAATTCTTCCACGTCCTAGTGTCTCAGCAGCTGTCACCTCACTGAATTCATCAGTATCATTCCTATCCATTGCCTCATTTTATTCTTAGCCCATGTCTGGGGCTATAAGGGGTACCCCATAGAGAAAGTACATGCCCTTAGTGAGGGTCCCCAGCTACTCTAAACGGCTGGGGCTGCTAAAATCCAACTTTCAGCCCAGAAGGGTCAGCCTTCTACATCAACTTCATTTCAGACACAATTGTTCTTACCTCCATAACTGTAGAAAGCATCTCTTTCTCTCACTCCAACGACGGTTCCCAAGACATCTACCTGTTTTATTGGATGTCTATTGTACAAAAATACACCTAAAATTTAAAAAAAGCAAAGTCAACATAATGTATGATCACATTTTCTGCTTCATTAAATGTTAACTTGTAGGGGGCAAGGGGTGTAAAAAAAAATCAATGCCATGCTGTTTGCTGAAATTCTAGACTTAAGAATCAGTCCTTGACAAATGACAATGCCCCAAGAAATTCCAATGTCTTTTCCTCACAGGTCCTAAGTAGAAAGCTTGACATTAAAGCTTGTACTAGTGCAGACGGGAGAAAACCAGTGCTGTCCAACTAGATTTGGTGAATACACCTCTGTGCAGAATGCTCACAAGGGGCCTGAAAACAGTCATTATAGTGGGGGACCAAACACAGGACTATATTTGAAGCAACTAGAAGAAGGAAAGCGAGAGGAAACCATGAGAAAGGCTTTTTTTTTTTTTTTTTTTTAAACAAGTGCTTTTCTAAGAAATCAGCTGCCATTTCTTTGAACTGGCAATAGCATTTTTTTTTAAAAAAAGACAGTAAGTAGATTACAAAACACTACCCTTTGGGGCCAGGTTACAACTCCAAAACTTCTCTTTTTATAGCTCTGTTTTCAAAACCTAGGCTACAGATGGCGGCAGGCAACTTCCTGCCAGCGGAGAAAGCTGAGAGGGAACCTACCCCCTGATACCCAGAGGCTTTCTTCTGGCGTGGGGCCAGGACACAGAGGGGCTGCTCAGAGCAGGGAGTCCCTGATGGTCCCAGGGCTGTCCAGGCTCCTGCAGGGTTTCCCTTCTGCCTGTCCCTCAATAACCTGACCCGAGCTCCTTGCTTCACCTTAAGCTGCGTGCACTGTGTTCCTGTCACCTGCAACTAAAGAGTCCTGTCCAATCTCTTTTCCTGCCTCTTCCCCCCACCCCCATGATGGCTAAATTCTTTACTTTCAGAAACAGGTTATAAACTTTTATGTGGTGATGTCCTTTTCCTTTTTTTAAATTAGACATGGGCATCTCACTTTGTTGCCCAGGCTGGTCTTGAACTCCTGGCCTCAAGCGATCCTCCTGCCTTGGTGTCTCAAAGTGCTGGGAGCCACCACACTCGGTCAAGTCCTTTTTAAAATAAATACATGAATTCTAAACTAAGAAACAATGATCACCTCAGGCATTTGGCCATTCTTCTCCTCACCATGAAGCCTAGTCACAGCCTCTATTCTCTCCATTCATGGGGGGACCTGTGGCCTGAATCCCGATGCCCCTTAGAACGCCCAGACTGGCCTCTGCTGATGGTTGTTTCTCTTGTAGACAAAGGGACTGAGGAAGAGTCCAAAGAATGGACAAAGAGCCTCTAAGCCTCAGTTACAGAGAGATACTAGGGGAGTGAGATGTGGTTTTAAGAAACAAGAGGTGGCAAATTTAGCCACAAGCCAGACCCCCTCCCTCCACAGAGGCATGCTTCTAAAGATAACCTTTCAGCTCAACCTTGCAGGCATGAGCTGAAGTGGCAGGAACAAGGAGGGAAGGAGCCTGGGTCACTGTGTCACCCCCAAAAGAGAGTCACCCCCATGCAGGAAAACTTGAATTGAATGGAGACAAAGTGGTTCCACTGAAAATCCATGTTTTTGCTTGTGATTTTTTTAAAGATTGGGTCTCAGTCTGTTGCCCGAGTGGCATAATCACAGCCTACTGCAGTCTCAACTCCTGGTCTCAAGCAGGAGCCCAACTAATTTTTAAACATTTTTATGGAGGTGGGGGTCTCTCTCTGTTGCCCATGCTGGAATCAAACTCTCGGCCTCCCAAAGCACTAGAATTACAGGTATGAGCCACCGCACCACGGCCATAAAATCCTAAGATGTAGCCAGTTCCAACCGGCTTCTCCCAAGTTTTCACAATTGAAACCTAGTCTTTTCCATAACACCACTGATGAGATCTTCAGTCCTCTGCCCCTGCCTGCCTGCACTGACCAAATGCAAAAGGACAGGGAGCCTGCAGAGAAGGGAGATCCCTGTGTCCTGTGTAGTCAACGGCAGGCTTCCTTACGGCAGAAGCAAACTTTAAACCAGGAAAATGAACCTCACCCAGGGATGCCAACTCTACTGCCATACACCCCACCACTCTGCCTTGGAATGCCTGTGTGCAGAGCAGGGCTGAGGCATGGTGCTGCTTTGGTGGTCTAGGTTTGCTGCAGGGCCAGGTGGCCTGAGCTCCAGGCTGATCTCTGGCTGCACTCAGCCCTTTCTGCCTCTCCAAATGCTCTGTATCACTATTTGTACACTGAGCAGAGTAAAGTTAGAGAGAACTGTTTTATAGAACAGGGCTGGCCTCTCCCTCCCCTGGCCTATGTGATGATCTATCCTGGCTGCCAAGTACTTGTTTGTATTAGAGACAGACACTCCACAGGGTTTGTTGTGGCCCACAGCACATAGGCAATCACAGGCAGAAAGCAGAGCCCTTTGGACCCACAGAGGGCCAGCTGTCCGCCACCAAAATGTCTTTCCAATTGGTCGAGAAGCAGCAGGATGCTCTGCTGGTGATGTCTGAAAGTCCCAGGATTCTTTGGGTCTCCAAGGAGATCCTAGCATGTACCACTGTCGTGGTTTTAATAAAGAGCAAAAACACTTTCAGATCGGGAAAAGAGTGGAACAAAAGGTATTCTTCCTGGGTTGAAGTCTATGGGAAAGGCATTGAGAAGACTGGGCTAACGGCACAAGCCAATGAAGTCCTCAAGTCACCTCTGATGGAGGCCAGTCATCCAATGCTACAAACTTTGTGTGTGGCAACACTTAATAAAAATCTGAACAGGTCTTCACTTGTGGACACAGTAGACTTTCTTGAAAAAGGACAGAAAAGTGGGTCCTGTGAATTTTCACCTCACAGACTGACAACAATGACTTGCCTTTAAGGACAGACACGGTCACTCAAGATGAAGATGCGACAAAATCTTTCCAGTTCCAAGCGGCTGATGCAAAAAAAAAAAAAAAAAAAAAAAAAAAAAAAACTTAAAAGCATCACAGAACAATGGAGAAAAAGATCAGAAGAATTTAACAGACAGTTTGAATTTTAAAACTCAGAGAAAAGCAACTGAGGAGGAAATACACTGCTTAGAAAGAAGAAACTTCTTCAAGTATATAGAAACATGAACTACACGTATCAGATGCACAGCATCTACAAGAAGACGACTGAAGACATGGAAAAAAGAATTAGAGAGCCATTTTCTTCTATCAAAGCAATCTTCTATAAGAAGAGAGCTCAAGAAAATTGGACGGCTGCTCTGTCAACTGAGAGAAAGCTCAATGAACTAAGAAAAGAAAACAGTAACAAATACTAGATAACAGAGTTTATGTTCCAGCCTTTCCCAAGTGGCCCTTGTGTTCCTGCTGTTCCACATGCAGCCCACAGAGGTCTAAAAGCATCAGAGGATCCCCTGGATCATCAGGCCCCCAAGAAGGAGGAGGGTCGAGCTATAAGGGTTCAGGGATCTAGGGTCACAGGCAGGTTGATTCAGATTTCAAGCAGCCAACCCTGAACGTCTGCAACCACAGCAAGACATTTGACTGTTTTCTCTTTTTAAAAGTACTTTTGATTGCTCTCTTTTTAGTTTAATTGCTGTTATTTAATTGATGCTATGTTATTTATGTTTGACAGTGTTAAAACACCTAAGATAATCTTTTTCAACCAGATTTAATGTAATTCTTACAGATATATTATTTCCACTTCATTGTACCCACTAGAATAGGATAAGTATTATATGCTGATTTAAATAAACAAGTCACTATTATTTAATCCATCATTAAAGTCTGACACAGATAGAGATATTTAAAACAATAAATATGACTTCTGTATGTTATCAGCTATTATTAAAAATACACTTTTTTTTTTAGACAGGGTCTTGCTCTATTGCCCAGGCTGGAAGGCAGTGGTACAATCACAGCTTACTGTAGCCTTGGTACTGCTTTTCAAAAATTAGACACGAGGTCTCACTTTGTTGCCCAGGCTGGTCTTGAACTCTGGGCTCAAGTGATCCTCCCGCCTTGGCCTCCCAAAGTGCTGGGATTACAGGCATGAGCCACTGTACCTGGGCTACTTTTTTTTAATGCCAAAACAAAAAACAAAAAAAATCCACAAATCTAAATATCACCACAATCAAATTTCACAGTATTTTTCTTAGTTTAACTCTAAATTCAAATTTTGGGGAGCTGACATTTCGCAATCATTTTGCAATACAATTCTGATGGTAACTACTCAAAGTTAGGTTAAATTTCACAGGTGAAGGGCACAGTCCCCCACAATACTGCCCTCACTTAAGTTATGAGTCCCAAATTTTGTGAGGGTCCTCAGGATATCTGTACTTCTGACCAACTGGTTATAAGTTTGGGGGTCCCCAATACTCCCTCAGGTTTGATAATTTGCTTGAATGACTCACAGGCCTCAGAAAGGTGCTATACTTATGATTATAGTTTTATCCATGAAGGATACAAATCAGGGCCAGCCAAACGAAGAAATGCCCAGGGCAGGGTCTGGGAGGGCACAAACACAAAGCTTCTGTGTCCTCGACACATCACCTCCTGATACACCAACACGTGATTATCAGCTAGGGAAGCTCATCTGACCCTCAGTGTCCAGAGTTTTTACTGAGGTCTCATAAGGTAGGTACAACTAACTGAATTACTGACCACATAACTGAACTCAATCTCCAGCCCCACTCCCCTCCCAAAGAGTCAGACTGATATGATCTGGCTCAAAACCCCAACTCTCTAATCAAACAGCTGGTCTTTTGGGCATAGACAGCCCCCATCCCAAACTATCTAGGGATCCAGCATGAACCACCTGATTCGCATAAATTCAAGTGTGGTTAGAGAGGCCATGATGAATAATGATGATGCTCCTGTCACTCAGGAAACTATAATAATTTAGATGTTACCCTTCAGGAACCAACGGCAAAGGTCAGCGAAATTCTTTATCATACAACACATTCATTTCATATTTTATCATTTTTGGGGTTTCTCTTTGTTATTTTGTTTAAGATATTCTTTGCTGTTTAAACAATCCTAAATTTCACGTAGTCAAAAGTTTTGTCTTTATAGTAAATGAAACCAGACACAACAAAACAAAAACCTAGGAGTGGAATTCCGCACCCCCCAGAACACTATGGTATGGTCTAAAGCAGTGGTCCCCAACCTTTCTGACACCGGTTTTGTAGAAGACAATTTTTCCGAGGATGGGGGTTGGGGGAACGATTTGGGGATGAAACTGTTCCACCTCAGATCATGAGGCATTAGATTCTCCTAAGGAGTGCGCAACTAGATCTCTCACACGTGCACTTCACAATAAGGTTTGCGCTCCTGTAAGAATGTCATGCCGCTGCTGATGTGACAGGATGTGGGGCTCAGGTAGTAATGCTCACTGGCCAACCACTCACTTCCTGCTGTGCGGCCCAGTTCCTAACTGGCCATGTACCAGTAATGGTCTGTGGCCCCAGGGGTTGGGCACCCCAGGTCTAAAAGTATCCACTCTGTCAGCTGATGTCTGCTTTAACCATAAGGTTTCATTTTTAAAACACCTTGGAAACATTCTCACCAGTGATAAATCAAAGATTACTGGTCCTGTTTTGTTGGTTTGTTTTCAATACATCATAAAGTCTTTTGCCTACAGGGAGAGTTAAGCCCGTCATGTCCTTGGTACCTGTTTTCTCACCTGCAGAAGATCATTAAGCAAGGAAGCCTAGAATTTGGTGTGAATTAATTTCTTCCTGAAGAGATGAGCTATGAAGAATACCAGACTGGAATATGGAAAACTGTGGAGGAGGCTGGCTGCCTTCCAAGGGAAAAAAACAGACCATTTCCAACAATAATTAGGAAATAAAGGCGTGGCGAAAAATCTGTACAAAAGTCATTAGCATAAGGTCATCCAAATATATTTGTACATTTAACTGGAAACAAACAAAACCTTATCTCATTAAAACTGTGGATGCTTGAGATTCTTGACTACTTCTAACTCATAGTTTTCTATTCAGAAGGCCCTTGACTGGAAAGCTTCACTCAAAATAGCACAGAAAGTTTAACCAAACTTCTCAAATAGCACAGTAAACACGTGGCTATTTGTGAATTATTAGACAGCTACGTGAATTATTTAAATCCACCCCAAACTATTTGTGAATTGTTAGACAGCTACGTGAATTATTTAAATCCACCCCAAACTACATTTGTTATATTTTTAGTTATGATAAGCCTATCTCTAGTAGCCACTATTCTAAAAAAAAAAAAAAAAAATTTAAACTTTACATGTATAATGCCTTTCTGCCTCAACAGCTATTTCTATTTGAGGGCGCACTATATGCCAGGCACTGTTCTAAGCCCTGGGATTACACAGGCGAACAAGACAGATGATGTCCTTCCTCTCAGGGAGTTTATAATATTTTGATTCTGCTTAATTCAAAAGAAAACAAACCCCCATTATATATCAGGAATCAAAAGATTCCATTACACAGGGTTAAGCTCCATTTTCACAAAGAAACCCAAACTTTGCAGAAGGTGAGTCACAAGCCCGGCCAGGTAAGTGGCACATTTAGGAAAGGAGCCAGGCCTAAGAATATCTGGCCTAGCGATCTCTCCAACAGGAGCAGGGCCAAAGAAAAACAAATGAGCATTTTCAAGTATGAAAGACCCTAAATGGAGGTAAAAACCTCAGTACAAATGTTACTCCCCCAAACACCTACTTAAAAAAAAAAAAAAGATTTAGACTGTTTTTTAACCTTCCAAATAAATGAACTCATGCGAAGGCCCAGGCTAGGTCACTTTCAAAGCCTGCAGCAGGGAAGGCTCTCCTAAAAGCCTCTAATCCCAGCTTTCTGAGACTTTGGGAAAGGGGGGCAGACGCAGCCCAGGGCATCCCAGGGTGGCCAGCCACATACCTGGCACCTGGCGGGACTCCTTCATGTCCAGGATATCCCTGATGTAGAGTTTTGCAAAGGCTAGAAACACAGGATCCAAACCCCACAAGAGGGAAGGGGTCTCCTCTTCACACCGGCTGGATCCAGGCTGCATCAAGAGGCTGGGCTGTGGCTTCCAGCTAACCCTGAAAGTTCTGCATCACTGAGTCAAGCATCTAGACAGGACACAGAAATGAGGATGCAATGCGTTTAACGTGGGTCAAAGTGGCACGGCCCTGACGCTGCTCCTAGGTGGGCGTCCAGGACTCCAGGAGGGGTGAACGCAGGGATCCAGGGCCCTGTCAAACTCCATGTCACGGGGCGTGTTAAGAGGCGTTCCTCGCGTTAAGACGCCTGCATTCCTTACGGCTCTCCCGCTGTTCTCCTTCCCACAAAGCACCAACTTCGGAATGGCTAAACATCAACTTTCACTCTGGGAAGATACGTCCATACAGGCGTACCAGAAACCGCTTGGGGTCCCGGGAGGAACGGGCGCCCTCGCAGCCGTGCACGTGTTGGGGCACAGTGGATGGGTCTGATTGTCGCTTTGCCCTAAACTTTCCGCTTTTGGGGATAAGCCAAGAAAAGGACGAAAAATGATACCAAAAAAAATGGACCCACTTGCAACCCCTCCCGCCTCCTGTAGCTCCAGGAACCCTGAAACTCTGCGCTTCCGGCGCTCCGAGCCGCTGGCGGCGACGGCCCCGCCCGGCGCAAGAGCAGTTGGCTGAGGTCGCCTCTGAAGTTCCGGCCTGAGCCCGCCCCCGGCCCCGCCGGGGACCAACCCCGGTCTCCCCGCCAGCGCATTTCCTTTCTTCTGCAGCGCCTCGCCACGGCTCCTCCCCATCTCTCCCGAAGTCCCGCCCCGTCCCACCCGAAGCCCCGCCTCATCCCGCCGCGGCCCAACCATCCGCCAGCCCCATCAAGCCGAAGCCCCGCCCCGTTCCATACCCAGCCTCAGCGCGGCGTACTTTTGGCTCAGACAGCGCTGCAGCCCCCGCCTTCGTCCTATCCTCCATCGCTGAGGCCTAGGAGCCGACCTTGAAATTCCTGCAATTCTGACGCCACCCTTCTAGTCACCTTTCACCCCTCCTCCCGCTGGTGGCGGGACCCTGAACCTGGGCCTTCTAGAGGTTGGGGCAGGATCAGACTATTTTTCTTTTTGATACCTGATATGTAAAACAGACAAAAAGTAAGCCGTGCCACGAGTGCATTGTGACATATTTTAAATGTTCATTTACAGTTAGCAAGTGACCTGACACACACACTTAGGACTCTGTAGTTTCACTTGGAGATGTCACTATCTAAATTTGAGCCCTCAAGTGAATGTGAGGTCTTGACTCTGCCAGAGACTAGCCGTGCAAAATCATAACAATACATTTTGTCTCCTTTCCCCTTGTTCGGTCTACAGTCTGGAAGGTTGTGCACTTAAGAACTTTGAAAAGCTGGCATTTTGGTAAATCATGGCTACCTTGATGGTGCTTAGTCTCCAGAATTTCTATTTTAAAGTGAGGAAAGAGAGCCACGTTCCACTCCCATAAAGAGCTACGTTACTCGAGACATCAGGAATTCTTCCTAATTTACAGAGACTCTGGAAAATGGCAGGGGAGTACAGATCACCCTGGCAGACCATTCCCGGGGGAGGCAGGTAGTGGCCAAAGAGATAATTGCTAAACTATTTATCAGAGAAGGAACTTGGAGCCGCTGGAATGGAAAATGTGTGTGTCATTAGACCCATGGGATTTAATTACCTCCCCGGCCATTTAAGAAGCTCAAAAAAGAGTCCTTGGTAAAATACGTTGCCCAGATTCTACTGCAATGAACAGTAGGGGATGTAGGGTTTAAGATTCAATAAGAGAAGACACCGGCTGGTCGCAGTGGCTCAAGCCTTTGTGAGGCCGAGGCGGGCAGATCACGAGGTCAGGAGTTCAAGACCAGGCTGGCCAACATACGGAAACCAACCCTGTCTTTACTAAAAGTACAAAAATTAGCCGAGTGTGGTGGTGTGTGCCTGCAATCCCAGCTACTCGGGAGGCTGAGGCAGGAGAATCGCGTGAACCTGGGAGACAGCGGTTGCAATGAGCTGAGATTGGGCCATTGTAACAACTCCATGCCCAGTGGGGCAGTGTGCAGACTGCCGACCTGCCAGATGGGGAGAGACAGGTTGGGTGACATTTTCCTGACTGTACACATCTGCTCCAGCGTGAAACCCAAAGGAGGAAATCACTATTGGGTGTCAGAGCCTGAGATGATTTCAGGAATAACGCTCATGGCTCTCCAGAGTAGAGTGTTGGATATAAGAGCCCTTCCGGACGCCACACTTACTGCCAGCCTTGGGAAGGACCACACCCAGGTGGTACAAGCAGAGCAGAATGTCCCAATGTCATCTTTTACAATGAAGGGAGGATTCCTAAGGGGTGTTCCTTTTGATCTGAGCCCCAAACCTGAAGGAGTAGGTTGTAACTGAAACCTAAGATGAAATGTAGAACAGAATTTCCAGGCTGCAGAAGCATTTAGAGGAATTTGGGAGGATCCTCTTCCCTTTAGTCTCCATCAACACAGATTTCAGATTCCCCAAGCCACCGCCTGGACACGTATGAAGGGACTCCTAAAATCCTCAACACTGCAGGGCTCCTCCAACTGGAATTCTGCAACACTGCAAAGCAGATATTTCAAAACCCAGCAGTTAAGATGTAATGCTAGGAACCCATTCTTATAGCTTCTCAATGTGAAACTTGTGAACTTGGTTTTGAAGCATTTGTGACAGAACAGACAATTCTTTCTAGAAAGTTAAGGTTTTAAACAAATTCTTCTGGAAAATGAGGGGATTGAACTGGATATCTCATACCTCAAAGCTCAAACTATCATGTTTTAAACATTTTTGACATCTTTACAGGTGGAATTGAGTTTGTCCACTTGCAAAGTGGATTAGATTTTCTGTTTGGAGTTTACAGTTGACGAAAGATTCTCTCTTTGACCAAACTCTAGTTGGGCTCCTTGAGTCCTCTTCTCAATTTGTCCTCAACTTTGGCCTATAAAGACATGAACAAGTGCTACATAGTTTCAAACAGCTCAAGGCTACATTCCTGGAATGACCCTAGATCCCTTTAAAGTGCCTGCCTGAGAAAACTCAAGGCTGCCAAAGGAATTTACTGTTTGTTCCAGCGAACACCTGAAGACAAGGCCTTGTCTCCTAGCCTCTGTTGGCAGGGTAGGAGCCTAACTCCAATAAGCACCAGTTAGCGAGCCTAGATGGGTCTCATATGGACTGGTCCCCTCCCTTCCCATTTTTTGTAATTTTTTCACTTTGCAGACTCTTCTTAGGCACCTGCAATTCTTCCCTGCCCCACTGCCCCCCAGTTCATTTTCTCTTTAAAAAGCCTGGTGACCTCTCTATGAATCTGAAGGGAACTCAGCTCTTTCCCCTACTGTCAGTAGTTATTCAGTAGTGTTTTCACTGCTTTAACTAAAGTCTGACTGTGCTTATCTTTGACATGATAAAAATAATCTCTCAACATTTTTTTATGTTACTATTATAACCCCAGGGATGGCAGGCAGGGGGCAGGGACATCTTCAGTCATTCAGCATATCTTGAGCTCTCTCTGTGTGCTTTGGCACTGGGCTGTGGAGGAGCAGTAATTATGCCACCGGAGTAAAAAGAGTGATGCATGTAATAAATAGCAAAGTAAGAGGCTAAATTGTGATTCAATATGAAAGGAGTAGCATGGGTAATTACTGTATGAGTTACAGGAGGTAAATGGAGGGACCTCATTAAGTGAGATAATATATGTAAATACTGGAACAAGGTAAGCACTAAATAAATGTCAGCTATTATTCATATTTACTATGGAGGTGGGATTTAAGCTAGGTGTTGAGATTATGGAGGAGCTGTTCATTCATTCATGCTTCATTCATGAAGCATATTTTAAAGGCATTTGTCAAGCACTGTAATAGACATTGAGGATAAGAGACAAGACAGTGGGGTTGGGGTTCCAGCCCTTATGGAGCTTCCATTCTGTCGGGGGAAAGTGGAAGGACAATAAACAAATTGTTCTCAGTGCTTAGATGAAGTGACGTCAGGTTGAGACCTGAAGGGTAAAAAAGTCAGCCACACAGAGCTAAGCAAAGAGCATTTTAGGCAGCAGTCAAAGCAAGGGCCACTGTGTGGAGACAGCAAAATGCTTTCCTGTTCAAGGAACAGAAGAGAGAGTGGGGAGAGTGGTTGCATATGCAATGGAGAGATAGGCAGGAGGCAGATCCAAGGAACTTTGTAGGCCATGGTTGGTTTGGATTTTAGTCTTAGTCTCACTCTATGTGAAAAGGGTACTGTGATACAGTGATGGAGTGGGAGCAGGGCAAAGGCAGAAGGATGGGCGAGTCATGTTCCTGGGCAAGCCAACACAGCAGAGGGAGCCAACACTGCCAACACAACTGACTGGAGAGGGAGGCTGCAGTGGAAGCCAGCTGGAGGCCAAGATTTTAGCCAAATTCTGAAGGACTTGAGCTAGCTTCTACCTGTATTCCCTGTAAACAACGGGGGTTGTTAATTATTCATCAGAGGAATGATTTAATGAATTTAAAAATTGTAGTCAGGCTGGATGTGGTGGCTTACCCCTATAATCTCAATACTCTGAGAGGCCAAGGAGGGAGGATTGCTTGAGCCCAAGAGTTCAAGACCAGCCTGGGGAACATAGAGAAACCCCATGTCCACAAAAAAGAAAAATATCAGCAGGGCGTGGTGGTGCACACCTGTAGTCCCAGCTACTCAGGAGGCTGAGGTGGGAGGGTCGCTTGAGCCCAGGAATCTGAACTTGCAGTGAGCTGTAGTTATGCCACTGCATGCTAGCCTAGACAACAGAGCAAGACTCTGTCTCAAAAAAATAAAAGAGAATTGTAGGTTTACCTGCCACATCTAATGTACTATGGTGGGGGGTACAAAAATGTGTAAGAAGTATTCTCAATCCAATTTACTAAATCTATCCTAAAAATTGTGTCTTACGGATATTCATCAACTGGTGGTGAAGAAACTAGAATAAGAAAACATTTCTGGGTCTAATGCAGTGGGTCTCATCTGTATCACTTGTCCTCCTGCCTCCTTAGCAACCTTGCTCAATCCCCTATGATGTCATCCTCCCTCTCTCTCTGGCTTCCCCTTGGCCCATAAGCATGCTCTCCTGCTCTCTTTAACCTCATCCAAACTTTTCAAAAACAGCTTCTCTGAAGACCCCCTTCTCCCCTTTAACTACTGCCCTCCAGCTCACTCTCATCTCCTTTCAAAGAAAAGCTCCTTGGAAGAGTCCTAAATGCTTCCCATCTACACTCCTCTGTGGTGGGTCTCTAATTCAACCTACCATAATTTGGCTTATTTTGGTCTTCAACCCACCCCACCACAGCCCACCACTTGACTGACATTGCTTTCCTAAGACTCACAATAACCTTAGCAGATTCAAATTCAATGAATACTTTTCTTTCCTTATCATTCTGTATCTTTTTTTTCCCTAATTTACTAGTTTTTGATGTTGATTTGACATATTTTCTCTCTGTCCCACCTTGGCTTCCTAATGGGTTTTTTCACCTTTTAGGTTTCCCTTCTACTACCTCTGTTTCTTCCTTCTCAGTGTCCTCTTCTGTTGTTTATCTCTTACATGTTGATGTTCCCCAAGGTTCAATCTCCTGCTCATTTCCCGTCTTACCCTATGTACTTTCTCTGAGTGGCCTTATCCAAACCTATGACTTCAATGGAAACAATCTTCTTGTGACTCTCAACTCTTCACATCTAGCCCAGAACACTGTCCTGAGTCCCCCATGTGAATTTCCAACTGGACTCTCCTGGGTACCTCAAAGTAAACCTCTTCCCCGTTTCTCCCTTCTCAGTCAGGATGAATGTCACCACCACCTGCCGATTGTCTAAGTCAGAAACCTGGAATGTTTCAAGGACACCTCCCTCTCTTTTGCCCTACAATGTAATTAGTCATGAAGACCTGTCAGTTCTGTTTTCTAAATGTGTTTTCTTAATTTAGCTTCTCTTCCCTGTTCCCATTGCCATAACTTGAGCCCAGGCTTTTATCATTTATTGCCTGGGTTACTGACCCTACCTTCCAACTAGTTTCTCTGCCTTTAGCCTGGCTTTCTTCCAATTCATCATCTATGCTACTGCCAAGGTGAGCCTTATAAAGTGCAAATTAAACTATGTTACTCCTTTGTCTGAAATACTTCAATGGCTTTATGTGGTCTGCAGAACAAAGTTCAAATCTCTCAGCATTTCCTACCAAGTTCCTCCTGGCCTGGCCTCTCTAGGCTCATCTCCCATCAGCCCCTCATAGCCATCCTACACTTCAGGCCATCATCTCTCCAATGCTGTCCTAAAGAATACATCCTCAAAATATCGATGAAAGTTCGGCCAAATAAGTTTGGACTTAAATCCAATGAATAGTTTAAATACAGTAGTTCACATTGGAATACACAACTGAAGTTATTTGGAACAACTTACAGTTCCTACAATATGCCACGCTGTCTTTTGCTTCTCCCCGTCTGCCTAGGATACCATTCACTTATTAATTAATTGATTACAAAAGTCAACTGTTCTATATCTGCTGGGCAGACTGAAAACATTACTTTATCCTGGGCATACAGAAGGAAAAAAGGCTCCAGGTGAGCCAAACAAGTAAACAGACAATTACAATATGTCATGATAAATGCTGTATAATTTAGCAGCATGAAGTGGGGGCCCTGAGTTGGAGTAATCAGAGGACAGCAACTTTTCCCCCTCCTTCATATGAGTTATCTCTGAGATAGGTGTCAGTTTTACTTTATGTATTTTGAGCTTAGTTGTTAAAGGCACATATATTTCTAATTGTTATGTCTTTCTCATGTACTGACTCTTATTGTTATGAAATGTTCCTCTTTGTCTCTAGTAATATTTCTAGTTTTAAAGTCTGTTTTGTCTGATATTAATATAACCATTTCAGTCCTCTAATAGTTATTCTTTGAATGGTGTCTCTTTTTCCATCCTCTTACTTTCAATCTAGTTGTGTTTTTGAATCTAAGCCTCTTATAGATATCATATAGTTGGCTTTTGTTTTTTTATCCAGTCTAATAATCTCTGCATTTTGATTGGGGTATTTAGACCATTCACATTTAATGTAATTGTTGATATGGTTAGATATATATTTGCTATTTTTCTATTTGTTTTCTATATGTCAACTTTCTTTTTTATTAATCGGTTAATCCTTGATTGCTTTCCTTTTTTCTTTTCTTTTGTATTAAATATCTTTAGGGTAAAATTTGAATTACTCTGAATTTTGAAAAAAAAGTTTTAGTTATTTCTCAGAGATTGTAGTCTAAGAATTACAATATATATCTTAATTTACCATAATGTACTTCAGATTAATACTAACTTAATTCCTGAAAAACATAAAAATTTTGCTTCACTATTCTTCTATCCCTCCCTCCTTCTTTGTGCTATTGTTTTCATATATTTTACATCTATATGTTATAAACACAGCAATACAATGTTGTAATTATTGCTTAATACAATCTCATGTGTTTGAAAAAAGTTAGATAAGAAATGAGAAGAAAATTATTATAGATGATTTTATAATAATCTGTATAACTATTACTTCCGTGCTCTTCATTTCTCCCTTTAGGAATGGGTACTCCAAATTGAATGAGCCGCTTTGACTGTGGTAGAGGTGCTGCTTGCACTGACAGCTTGCCCTTCCCAGATAGAACATCTACATTAATCAAGCTGGGGGCAGCAAGAGGAATGAGAGAAGCCCCAGGTCAAATGCATTAGATGCTCACTGTTCTTACCTGGAGTTCAGTCATTTTCAAGCATAACTGCTTTTCAGACTGTCATGTGCCTTTGATCTCAGAGTGCTGCAATGGTTGTTTTGATCAGTTTTGTCCAGTTTTATGTTTGCATTTTGGTAAGATAATTTGCTGATCTTCACTATCACCCACAACTAGAAGTTATTAATGATATAGCTTTTAGTTAATAGCAAGTCCATTTGGTCAAGGGAATTAAGGTGGCTCAAGAATTTAAGGAGTGAAGGACTGAATTGTAGAACAAAGTCACAAACTGCCTAGTTGTAGATAACAGTTACTCACAGCCCAGCTTGCCTCACAGACTTTGAAGGAGATTCCTATGTCAGCAGAAGGCCCCAGGTGAACCAGGGTGCAATTTGCATTCTTGGAATGAGAAGAAGCAGACATGAAAGGGAGAGATGGCTGAGGTTGAGATACCATCTAGGTCCTTACACTTATGAGACTGACAGCGCTGCCCACTGCACCAAGAGGGCTACTTGGGTCCTTACATGTGAGTCAAATAGCTCCTTCTTCTTGCCCAAATGGCAGAAACTTGACCAAAGGATAATGACCCTTGCAAAGATGAAGAGGGCAGGAGGTAATGGGCTAGGGTTCATTCCGGAGAGCAGAGAATGACTTTAATTAAGGAAAATTTGTGTCCCAAGAGACTGGATTGAGTACACAAGAGAACTCTGCATTTTGTGCTTTAAAAATCTGCATCTTGAAGAAAGTGGAAAGATGGTTTTCAGGGGCTGGGGTAGTGGGGATGAGGAGTTACTGATTAATGGGTACAGAGTTTCAGTTTTGCAAAATGAAGAGTTCTGGAGATGGATGGCAGTCATAATTGCACAATAATATGAATATACTTAATACCACCGAACTGTATGCTTAAAATGGTTAAGATGGTAAATTTTATGTTACATGTATTTTAACACAATTTTTAAAATTAAAAAGAAAATCAAAGAATTTTTTTAGAAAGCCTGTATCACAGGGCAACACTGGGCTCGGTTTCTGGAGTTTATGGTGTAAAAATCTATGTGACAGTTGCCTGCGTTCTACATTATGCCTGGTCATTTAAGTCATAAATCACAATGTCTTGCCAACTTTGGAATTTCCCATGGTTACTAGTGGTTTATGTGATGGGTGATCACTTTTTTTTTAAACTGGACCCTTTTTTTAAAAAACTGGACTCAGGCTTATAATTAAGTGAATGGAAACAATCAACCAAGTCTTGATGCACATGCACTCTTCTGAGAAAGTCCCAGAGTATTGCTCTGACAGATGACAGATGTCCTTACAGGGGCAGAGCTGGCAGCACATCGACCTCCCTAGTGGCCACCAGCTGCTAGTGAGTCCACCAGCTGGAAAACACCTTTGTGTTATTCTTATATTTCTCTTCTCATAAAGATGCTACAAAGATTGTAAGGCATTTGGAGCTGGGTAAGGATTAAGTTTTGGAGAAATTGGATTAATAATCATTATAATAGGCCAGGATAAACGAATTAATAAAAATGTCAAAAAGAAAAAATAACTTTTCTTTTTAGGCAGGACATTTATAAAAGTTTATAATTTTGGTCAAATAAATTGTGTATAGACATGTATACACTTTTTTTTTTTTTTTTTTAGATGGAGTCTTGCTCTGTCACCAGGCTGGAGTGCAGTGGCATGATCTTGGCTCACTGCAACCTCTGCCTCCTGGGTTCAAGTGATTCTCCTGCCTCAGCCTCCCGAGTAGCTGGAATTATAGGCGCCCGCCACCATGCCCAGCTAATTTTTGTATTTTTAGTAGAGACGGGATTTCACCACGTTGGCCAGGATGGTCTCTATCTCTTGACCTCATGATCCGCCCACCTCATCCTCCCAAAGTGTTGGGATTACAGGTGTGAGCCACCACGCCCAGCCCATACTTACAATTTTAAAAGTAATCTAAAGTGATGTTTTCCAAATTTTTTTTTTTTTTAATTTTGGTAGAGATGGGGTCTCACTATGTTGCTCTGGCTGGTCTTAAACTCCTAGGTGCAAGTGATCCTCCCATCTTGGCCTCTCCAGGTGTTGCAACTACAGGCCTGAAACACCGCACCCAGCTCCAGTTTTTAAAATGTTGAGTATATATTAATTACAAAAGCTATATCTCTTAAATCTCTCAACTGTGATGTGGAATGAAAGAAGGCAAACACAGAAGACAGTACATATCATATGATTCCATTTATATGAAGTACAAAATCAGTCAAAGCTGTTCTATGCTATTAGAAGTCAAGAAATCAATTACCCTTTGATGAAGGGTGTTGACTTCAAAGGAGCATGAAGAGAGCTTGTGGGGCTACTGGTTATTTTGTGTTTCTTGATCTGTAGCTATATTTCAATAAAGTATTTTTTTCAAGTTTGGATTCTTCTTAGTATTTACAGTTACATTTAAAGTTGAGAGGAATTCAGAAGTGAGTGTGTGAATGTGTAAGACCCCACATTTTGCCTTCTTATCACTTGTATAGAAAAACTGATCATTTTTCACGAGGTCAGGAGATTGAGACCATCCTGGCCAACATGGTGAAACCCCGTCTCTACTAAAAGTACAAAAATTAGCTGGGTGTGGTGGCACATGCCTGTAATCCCAGCTACTCGGGAGGCTAACGCGGAGGAATCCCTTGAACCCAGGAGGCGGAGGTTTCAGTAAGCCGAGATCGCGCCTCTGCACTCCAGCCTGGCAACATAGCGAGACTCCGTCTCAAAAACAAAAACAAAAAACAAAAAACTGATCATGTTAAATGTTAATGCGATTCCAGAGAAGACACAGAGCATCATTTTGTACTTAGCTTTATTTTTCAACACGTGCCTTGTAAACCAAAGAGTATCTGAGACAAGTCTCAATCAATTTAGGAAGTTTATTCTGCCAAGGTTAAGGATGCACTCGTGACATGGCCCCAGGAGTCCTGAAGACATGTGCCCAAGGTGGTTGGGGCACAACCTGGTATTTTACATTTTAGGATGACGCCGAACATCAATCAATATATATAAGACGTACATTAGTTCGGTCCAGAAAGGCAAGACAACTTGAAGTGGGGTGGGGGCTTCCAGGTCACAGGTAGATAAAGGAAAAATGGTTGCATTCTTTTGAGTTTCTGATGAGCCTTTCACTGAATACAGCAATTTACAGGAATAGTCACTTGGGCCTTAGTCTGGCTTAGTGAAACAATAGGCCAAAGGTAGCAATCAGATATGCATTTGTCTTACATGAACAGAGGAATGACTGAGTTCTGTCGGTCCTTTGTCCACAAGGAATTTCCTTGTGGGCAAATTGTAAGGGATGTAGATACCTTTTTCATCTTTGCAGCTATCTTATCGAGGAGTAGAACTCGAGGCAGGTTTGCCCTACGCAGTTCCCAGTTTGACTTTTCCCTTTGGTTTAGTGATTTGGGGGTCCTGAGATTAATTTTCCTTTCACATGCCTATAAATTCAAGTAGCCATGATGTTTCATGAGCATTAGCATAAAGCTGCGTGACTGAATGAATTTTCTTTCTCTTATCAACTTATAATTTTCCCCAGGGCTACTTTCAATCTAGGAAAAATTTAACTCCCCAATGATGTCAAAGACAGCATATTTCAGAGGTTAATTAACGAGTCACCCAGAGAAGATCGAAGCGCTATTATGCTGACATGTTCAAGAGCTAATCGGTTCTGATGATGTAATTTGCAGTAGTGCTTGATGTATATTAGCCTGATGGGTGACAGCTGCTCTGGGCTGAGATGATTAAAGTGTGAAGCACAGGGGTGGGGCGGAGGGTCCGGGTGCGGTAAGTGCTTTCAAATGGAGAGAGAGATTTTTTTTATAGAGCCGAGTGAATACAGCCGGGTTATCCTGGTTACCTCATCTACCACCTGGAAAGCCTGCTTAATCATCTCTTTATCTACGCAGACTTTATCAGGCCTAACACAATCTCCACTCCCGCCTCCCCTCAGCCAAGACCACCCCAGTCAACACTGGCTGATACTCTCTTCCCCAAACTCCTGTGGAACTTACAGTCAGCATCATACACTTCAGCACCTATTTCTTCAATAGTTATTTGAGGAATGTGGACCATGTTCCCCAACTTAAGGATAAGCTACTTAAGAACATCATTTTTTTCTATGTCCTCCACAGCATGGGGGATAAGCATAAAAGTTCAATAAAAAATAACTGGAGCAAAATGTTGATAATTATTCAAGCAGAGGGATGGTTACATGTGGGTCTATTCTACTTTCTTTCTATTTTTGTGTCTGTTTGAAAATTCCCTTGATAGCAGGGCTGGCAGATTTAGCAAATCAAAATGCAGGAGGTTCAGTTACATTTGAATTTCAGGTAAACAATGAATAGTTTCTTCTTACTAAACACTTCTATTATATTTATTATAATTACTTATTTATGTCTATTTGATGTGATCATTTAATTTATAACAGTATTATTCATATTCTAGCATTACCTTACTATTATAGCATATTATATTTTTGTATTATTAATATTTTATGGTTCCGTGAGACATACTAAAAAGCTGTTTGTTGTTCATCTGAAATATAAATTTAACTAGGTGTTCTGTATTTTTTCTGGCAACCTAACTTGCTAAAACTTAAGAACATAATTGGTGATTAATCAATGGGCTAAAAGAAAGTAGATGGTAGAAACACTGCAGTGCGTCTTAGAGTAAGATGTGGTGTCACTTGCATTAGTATCTTCTATGGAACTTGTTAGAAAGGAAGCCTCCAGTGGCCCCCTGTCCCGATCTTGGAGCCACCAAATTGGGTTATTTCTGCTGGTGGGACTCTGCATTTGCAGTAAGAGACCCAGGTGGTTCTGATGCTGTTGCTAGCCAACCTGATGCCTTTAATGCTTCTAGTTTTTTTTGATGTTATCTTTTATTTCCCTGCAACTTGTTTCCTTGGCCTTGTTTCAGCAACTTCTACTCCATTTTTATGTCAGGGACATGATCTAAGACATGTTAATATTCCTACTCAATGATTCGCTAAATATTACAAGTCAAATATAGTCAAATAATCACAAATCTTCTAGCAGCATTTTTTAGTTGAGCTACTCCTTAAAATGTATCCAGTGGCCCAGCATCTTAACTACTGACGTATATTCTATTCATATATATTCATTTTGTTGTTTGTTTTGCTTTGTTTTTTAAGAGACAGGGTCTTACTCTATCACCCAGGCTGGAGTGCAGTGGTGCAATCACAGCTCACTATAACCTTGACTGGCTAGGCTCAAGAGATCCTCCCACCTCAGTCTGCCCAGCAGATGGGAGTACAGGTGTGTACCACTATGCCCAGCTAATTTTTCAATGTTTTGAAAGGACGAAGTCTTGCTACGTTGCTCAGGCTTGTTTTTAAGTCCTGGCCTTAAGTGATCCTCCTACCTTGGCCTCCCAAAGTGTTATGATTACAGGTGTGAGCCATCACACCCAGCCACATATATTCATTGTTATTGATAAATTATAATTGACAGAATCGCAGCTCCCTATAGTGTATTTTAAGGCCAGGGCTTATGGACAGATGTTCTAGAGTGACCAAACATCCTTGTGTGCTTGGGACTGTTCAGTTTTAACGCTGATGTTCCCACGTCCTAGGCTGTTCCTCAGTCCTGGTTACTCCTGGTCATCCTATCTGCAGGTCAGGTTCCCCACTCTCAGACTCTGAGGTTCCTCTGTAGGGGAATATTAGGAAACGCTTTCAGAAGCTGAGCCCTGGGTGGGTGAGGGAAGCAGGATTGAGTAGAGGAAAAAGGGGCTTTTACTGGCCACTTTCAAGGTAGGGTGATCTCATCCAAAATTATGTTCTCCCCTCAGGGACAGTAACCAGTTGACACATTCCCAGACCTTAGTGCATGACATTTCTGATTAACTATCCCAGCTCCAGAAATTTCTGTGGAATCAGCTGAGGCCTCTATTGTAACTGCCCTTCAATTCAACTTCTCCCTCTGTGCAATCCTGCTTCCCTCGCGCCCTCAGGACTCAGCTCCTGAAAGCATTTTCTAATATTCCCTATCAAGCAAATCTCAGAGTCTGAGAGCCAGGAGGAACCTGACATACAACAGCAGGCACAGGGGTAAAGTGGTCCTAGGAAGCCGCCTCTAACATAGGACTTTGAAGCTGGCTCGCTGCTGACTGGCTGGTGATGAGAACCCTTCCCTAGTGGTAGATGGAGTCCCTGGTGGGGCGAAACTTTCACTAGTGGTGAACTGGAATGGGTTGTAGGCCCATCCAGAGGTTTGGGGAAAGTAGTGATTTAAGGACAATACAATGGCATGGTTGTTACTGGCCACTCTCGATGCATTGGAGAGAGACAATGAAAGGTTGCTGGTGATTAACTACCAATTTCAAGCTGAATGTAAAAGCCAGAAGATCTTGGCAGCACAAGAGACTCTCATCTCCTGCAGTCAGAGTTTGGACCTCCTGAAGATGAGACCCAGAACTTAAATTAGAAAGCCACGGCTGGGCACTGGGGCTCATGCCTGTAATCCTAGCACTTTGGGAGACGGAGGAGGGAGGATTGCTTGAGCTCAGGAATTCCAGAACAGCCTGGGCAACATGGCAAAACCCTCTCTCTACAAAAAACACCAAAATTAGCTGGGCGTGGTTGTACGTGACTGTAGTCCCAGCGACTGGGGAGGGTGAGGTGGGAGGATTGCTTGGGCCTCAGGAGGTTGAGGCTGCCATGATCCGTGATCGTGCCAGTGCACTCCAGCCTGGGTGACAGAGCAAGACCCTGTCTTAAAAATGAAACCAACCAACCAAACAAACAAAAGTCGCAGAGCTCCAGTGAAGGCAGAATTCTCAATCCTAGTGACCTGTCTATGTCAAAGTCACAATCCTAGCTGGGAGGGAGTGGGATCCTGAGATTTGGGGTGAGGACATATGGGCAGGGGTCCTTGTAAATTTTGACTTCCCAGATTTCCTCTGAATTCTCTGGGCCTGCAGAAGGGGTCCATTCTCCTGGCTGGTTAAAGGTTAACACTGCCTACTTTTGAAGTCAATACAGAAATTTTTGCCTTGAAAGAAAACAACTTCTTTCCCTACAGAATCTCAGCGTCTCCCTTCATCCTGCCACCAAACCAGTAATGAGGGTGAAGTTACAACATAATTGAGGAGCTGCTCAGGGAGAAAAGAGACCATTCTTCGAAGGAGCTGCAGGACCTGAACAACATGTTTTGTCAGAAGCTGGAAGAGTACATAGGGATGCTGTTAAATTCAGTTTAGCCTAAAGCTGCCTTCTGTCATATTTTAAGTTCTGCCTAAAGGTTTTTCTGTACATAGTGAACTGTAACCTAACTGGATGTGTAAACAGACTGTAACCTACTCTTGTAACAAGTAGCTGAGTCCCAGCCAATCACAGAAACCACACTTCCACCACTCACAGGCAGCCAACTGTTTCAAATAAGGCAAACACTGAGCTGTAACCAATCCATCTGTTTCTGTACCTCATTTCCATTTTCTGAACATCACTTTCCTTTTTCTGTCCATAAATCTCTCTGGTTGGCAGGGGAGGGAGACGGAGTCGGGGAGAAGTGGCTGTCTGATTTACAAATCATACTTTGCTCAATTAAACTCTGTTAAATTTAATTTGTCTAAAGTTTTTCTTTTAACAATCCTGAGTATGCATAATCGAGGGAGGTAGAGCATACAGTTAGATAAAGAAGAATTCATTGATAAGAGAGCGCTTTCCCATGATGTAGGAGTTCACCTTGGCAAGGACCCAGGAAACACTAGCTGTTGCACTGCTAGAATACATTTTGGAAGTTAGAGAGAACATCACATCAAATTGATCTACTATGTCAATGATATGTTAATCATACTGGGTGAGCAAGAAGTGCAAGTACATTGGAGGCCTTGATAAGACACTTGTGCTTCAGAGGCTTGGGCTCTGCCATGTCCGTGAAATGTTTAGGCCACACAGTGCCACATCAGTACAGAGCCTGGGTTACCCCGGGACATCCCCTTCAAAGTAAAGGACAAATGTCTGCATTTCATGCCTCCACTACTGAAAAGGAAGCACAGTGCCTGGTAGGGTTCTGGAGGCAGCATCTTCCACACTCAGAAATACTGCTTCAGCCCTTTCGCTGGTAACTGGGAAGACATCCAGCATTGATCCAGGCTTTGAAGCCGGTCCAGGATGTAGTGAGAGCAGCCCTGTCACTTGTTGTCTTGTAGCCAGCAGGCCTATGCATTTGAAGTCATTTGCGTTGCCATGTAAACTCCTCCATCGCTCTCCCCAAATCTTTTTGGCTGTTGTTTTGAGACGGAATTTTGCTCTTGTTACCCAGGCTAGAGTGCAGTGGCACAATCTCGGCTTGCCGGAACCTCTGCCTCCTGGGTTCAAGCGATTCTCCTGCCTCAGCCTCCTGAGTAGCTGGGATTACAGGCATGCGCCACCACGCCCAGCTAATTTTGTATTTTCAGTAGAGACAGGGTTTCTCCATGTTGGTCAGGCTGGTCTCCAACTCCCGACCTCAGATGATCTACCCGCCTTGGCCTGCCACTCTCAAAATCTTTAGTGAAGAGGTACCTCCCATGAAGGGCGGGTGTGAGAGGCAGTGGAGTTTCACATCCAGATTTATGTGCTGTAAAAACAGAGACTAATATGGATGTGTAAACTCCAAGACCCATGGGGAACTTAAGCACATCTGGAAATTTTCAGAAAACCAGAGAAACTCAGCCAAGGATGGAATGTGCAGGGAGTCCCCAGCTGATAACTGGGTTGCATATCTAAGTCATCACTATACAAATTAGGAAGGTGGGGAGGAGTTGTTAAAAAATGAGAAAAATGAGTTTTTTTTCCCACAAATTTTTGAATCACTTAAAATGTGATTTTATTGTTTTTTTTTTAGACTTTGATTTTAAGTTCAGGGGTATATGTGCAGGTTTGATACATAGGTAAACTTGTGTCACGGGGGTTTGTTGTACAGATAATTTCATCACCCAGGTATTAAGCTTAGTACACATTCGTTATTTTTCCTGATTCTCTCCCTCTTCCACCCTCCCATCCTTCGGTGAACCCCAGTGTGTGTTGTTCCCCTCTTTGTGTCCATGAGTTCTCATTCATTTAGCTCCCACTTATAAATGAGCATATGTGGTACTTGATTTCCTGTTCCTGTATTATTTTGCTAAGGATAATGGCCTCTAGCTCCATGCATGTTCCTGCAAAGGACACGATCTCGTTCTTTTTTATAGCTGCATAATATTCCATGGTGTATAGGGACCACAATTTCTCTATCCAGTCTATCATTAATGGGCATTTAGGTTGATTCCATGTCTTTGCTATTGTGAATGGTGCTGCAACAAACATATGTGTGCATGCGTCTTTATGAGAGAATGATTTATATTCTTTTGGGTATGTACCCAGTAATGGGATTGCTGAATTGAAGAGTAGTTTTGTTTTTAAGTCTTTAAGAAATTGCCCCACTGCTTTGCACACTGTTGAACTATTAGGTTGGTGCAAAAAGTAATTGTGGTTTTTGCCTAATAATTTACACTCCCACCAACAATGTATAAGCATTTCTTTTTCTTCGCAACCTCACCAGCATCTGTCATTTTTTGACTTTTTAACAGTACCCATTCTGACTGGTGTGAATTAAATCAAGATGGATTAAAGACTTAACTGTGAAACCCAAAACTATAAAAGCCCTGAAAAACAACCTAGGCAAAACCATTTTGGACATAGGGACGGGCAAAGGTTTCATGATGAAGGTGCCAAAAGCAATGACAACAAAAGCACAAATCGACAAGCGGGATCTAATTAAACTAAAGAGCTTCTGTACAGCAAAAGAAACAATCATCAGAGTAATCAGACAAGCTACAGAACGGAAGAAAATTTTTACAAACTACGCATCTGACAAAAGTCAATATCCAGCATCTATAAACTTAAACAAATTCATAAGAGTAAAACAAAGAACCCCATTAAAGAGTGGGCAAAGGACATGAACAGACACTTTTTAAAAGAAGATATACATGCAGCCAACAAGCATATGAAAAAAAGCTCAACATTACTGATCATTAGAGAAATACAAGTCAAAACCACAATGAGAAAAATGAGTTATAAAAGGCAACAAGGCCAGGTGCAGTGGCTCACGCCTATAATCCCAGCACTTCAGGAGGCCAAGGTGAGTGGACCACTTGAGCCCAGGAGTTTGAGGTTACAGGGAGCTCTGATCATATCACTGCACTCCAGCCTGGGCAACAGAGCAAGACCCTGGCTCTAAAATATATACATATACATACATACAATCCTGTTTGTTTGGCTTTTTCCCCAGATACCAGGTGGCATCACCCTGGTCCTCCTCCTGCTCTGCTCCAGCTCCCTGGGAATCTGTCTGCTGTCGAGGCTGCCAATGTCTGGGCCAAAAGTGCCCAGTGTCTCCTGCAGATGCCTGTGCTGAAGCTGACAGCATGCTCCTCACCACCACAAGGGCAGTGGGGCCACTGTCAAGGCTGCCAGCCCTCATGCCGCCACTGCTGCTGCTGCCCTTTGGGCTCTCAGCACCCTACAGAGAGTCCAGTGAACGCTGCCTACACAGCCTTTCCCCAGGACAGGAGCTGGCTGGGGGATTCCCTGGGTAGTACACACTTGGTTATACTTGGCAGTAGCATATCTAATGATTTGATACCCAGAGGGTATAATTTTTAAACAATCTTCTACATGACAAAATAATTTTCAGTAATAATTATGAAAAAATGAATGCTAGTAATGGTCAGAAATGAAATGCAACAGGAAAAATTTTCTTTTTAAAAACTTTGTATATATAATCATGCCCATAAATAAATAAGGAAAAAAGAAAGATGACGTTGCAAAAAGAAAAACATGAGCAACATTAATAACTCTGAATTATATTAATATTCTTTTTGCCAACATTTTATTGTGCATATTTTCAAACATACAGTAAAGTCAGAGAAATTTTACAGCAAACACTCGTATGCCTGGCACCTAGATCTTACCAATAATATTTTTTTATACTTTATCACACAGCTATCTACCCATTCCTCAATCCATCTACCAATCTTATTTTTTAAGTTTTAAACTTTTTACTCTCAAGTAGTGTTAGTAATCCTAGCACTTTGGGAGGCTGAGGTGGGTACATTGCTTGAGCCCAGGAGTTCGAGACCAGCCTGGCAACATGGCGAAACCCCATCTCTACAAATAAATACAAAAATTAGCCGGGCATAGTGACGTACTTCTGTAGTCACAGCTACTCAGTAGGCTGAGGCTGGAGGATCTAGCGAGCCCAGGAGGTCGTGGATGCAGTGAGCTGTGATCGTGCCACTGTACTCTAGCCTGGGAGGTAGATGGAGACCCTGTCTCAAAAATAAATGAATAAAAATAGTGTTAGTTTTACAGAAAAGTTGCAAAGATAGTACAGAGTTCCCACACATCCTGCATCCAGTTTTCCCTATTATTAACATCTTACATTAGTATGGTACCATTTGTCACAACAAATGAGGAAACAATATTGACACATTTTTATTAACTCAGCTGTCTGCTGTGATCAGATTTATTAATATCCTTTTTTCTGTTCCAGTGTCTCATTCAGGATATCACAGTCCATTTAGTTGTCATGGCTTCTTTTCTTATTTTTTTATTTTTATTTTTTAAGATGGAGTCTCGCTCTGTTGTCCAGGCTGGAGTGCAGTGGTGAGATCTCGGCTCACTGCAGCCTCCGCCTCCCAGCTTCAAGAGATTCTCCTGCCTCAGCCTCCTGAGTAGCTGGGACTATAGATGCCCACCACCACGTGTGGCTAATTTTTTTTTTTTTTTTTTGTATTTTTAGTAGAGATGGGGTTTAACCATGTTAGCTGGGATGGTCTCAATCTCCTGACCTCGTGATCCGCCGGCCTTGGCCTCCCAAAGTGCTGGGATTACAGGCGTGAGCCACTGCGCCCGGCCCGTCATGGCTTCTTAAGGCTCCTCTGGGTTGAGACAATTTCTCAGACTTTCCTTCCTCCTAGACTTTCCTTGATGACCTTGACAGTTTTCAGGAGGGAGTGTTGGTCAGGTATTTTGTAGAATGTCCCTTAATTTGGATTCATTTTCTCCTGGTGAGCCCAGTGTCAGGGGTCTTTGGGAAGAAGACCACAGAAACTAAGTACATTCTCAACACATCATATCAAAAATACATGTTATCAACATAACTTATCACTGATGGCCTTAACCTTGGTCTCCCGGAGTAGGTGGTGTTTGTCAGGTTTCTTCATTGCCAAGTTACTTTTCCCCTCCTTCCTGTGTTGTGTTCATCAGAAGCAAATCACTAAGTGCTGTCCACACTTAACATGGGGTAGGGAGTTACCCTCTGCCTCATTGCAGGGCGATCATCTACATAAATTATTTGGGTTTCTTTTGTATGGGAGAGAGTGTCTTTTTTCACCCATTTACTTATTTATTCAATAATCTATGCATATTAGTATGAGCTGATGATTATTTATTTTATATTTTGGATTATAACCTGATACTTTTTTTTTAATCCCAATTTTTCCAACTTTGGCCACTGGGAGCTGTTCCACTTGGCTTCTGTGTTCCTTTGAAATATCTCCATGGTTTCATTTTTTGAGCATTTCCTTACTTTCTAGCAGTATAAGATGTGCCAGCGTCATCTGGTATACTCTCTGACCCAGTCTTAAAATCAGCCATTTCTCCAAGAAGTCCTGGCTCCTTTTGTTGGGAAATGGCAATAGAAACCAAGATATGGGCACGAGATATGTGTGTTGCTGCTGGAGTATTGTTGTCTCTAGGCCCTCTCAGTGGATAGGGATAAGAAATATATGACTGTATGGCAACCTGTATATACACCCATATTCATCATTATTTCTATATCTATCCATTAATATCTATATTAATCTAAACATGAGTTCATATTTATGTTTCTGGTTCTAAACCACAACCACGCATGACATTAGAGCCTCTTCCCCTTGTTTACCTGTGACCTCCCTCCCTGAGAGTGAGCATGTACCAGCCATTTACTTATTTGTTCAGTCCCTGCATACATGTACAGCAGTCTCAGAACTGTTAAACGGTATCTCAGAACTGTTAAACGGTACCCCTTGAGAAACAACTTTACCAACTAGAGTACAGTGCTAAGTACAGTTCCTTGTCTTCAGTTTTCCAGTTTCCAGTATTTCCACAGTTATAGACTACCAGTCCTCTTCGGTGCGGTTATGTTATAAATGTGTAATATAGTTAGGTTCTTTCGTCATTGCCTGTATTTCATCCTGGGATCCTCCAACCTCCTAGTTGATTTTGTAAAATTTTGCAGACATTAAGGTTCACTGTTAGTTTTGTAAAGTTCTATGGTTTTCCACAAATGATAGTATCATGGATCCACGCCTACAGTAGCATATGGAATAGTTACATGCCCCCCCAAGATCCCTTGTGCTTCACATAGTCAACATTCTTCTCTCCCAAACCCCAGCAACAACTGGCAGATCTGTTTCTGTCTCTGTAAGTTTTGCCTTTTCCAGAATATAAATTTTTCCAGAATGTAGCCTTATCATTCTGGCTTCTTTCACTCAGCAACATGCATTTAATATTCGCCCATGCTGTATGAATGAATAGCTTGTTCCTTTTGAAAAAGGGAAAATATGCCAATGTTAGTTTTCTCTCAGTGATAAATAGTAATATTTTATGACTTAACTTTTGCAAATTAGGTAATGACTTCATCAAAACTGATCTTCGTTTCTTCGTATTCAAAAGACTGTACATTATCAATCAGATTTGTAATCTATCTTTACTCAGAGTTGATCAAGAAAACTTTTTACTAATTTTCATTTTGAAAAGCTTCTTTCACATGAGATAGCAGATGTGCAAAGTTTACAGAAGGGGTATAATCTTAGTGCTGTTACAAAAGAAAAGATGTTCAATCTCACTGTGAGATAAATGCAGATCAGAATTGTGCAATAATATTTGCACTTCTCAGATTGGCAAAGATCAAAGAGTTTGATGACATAATGTGTGAGTGAGGAGGTGGGAAAGCAGGAACTCTAACACATTTGCAAGTGGAAGTGTAAATTGGAATATACTTTAAAATTACGGCAATAGCTATCGAAATTACAAATGCACATCCCTTTGCTTCCACATTCTGCATATAGGAATTTTTTCTATAGAGGTGCTTTCATATTTGTGAAATGAGGTACATAAAAGATTATTTATTGTAGCATTGTTTGTAAGGGCCTATGATTAGAAACAATGAAAATGTTCATTGATAAAGGGCAGAATAAACAAATAAAATTAGTTAAATTAAACTGTGGCGGGGCACAGTGGCTCATGCCTGTAATCTCAGCACTTTGGGAGGTCGAGGCAGGCAGATCACCTGAGGTCAGGAGTTCGAGACCAGCCTGGCCAACATGGTGAAACCCCATCTCTACTAAAAAAACACAAAAATTAACCAGGCGTGGTGGTGGGCACCTGTAATCCCAGCTACTCGGGGGCTGAGGTAGGAAAATCGTTTAAACCCAGGAGGTGGAGGTTGCAGTGAGCCAAGATTGCGCCGTTGCATTCCAGCCTGGGTGACAAGAGACTCCATTTCAAAATAAAAATAAAAATAAAAAATTAATTAATTAAATTGTGTACGGTTATAAAAAGATGACATGAAAAGATCTTCCAGATACGTTAAGTGAAGATTGCAAGGTGTTGAACAGTTCCATTTGTTTACAAAATAAACTTGACTTTGGCAGAGCAGGTAGACAACCTGGGGTTGAAGGAGGTCTACATTTCATTGTATACCCTTTTGTGTATACATCCTGTGTGCACCATGTTAATGTACATGTGACTGCAGTGTAAATAAATGAAATTTAAATTTTAAATTACTCTTTGAGAATATAGACTAACCACAGAGAGTAGGAGAGGGATGAGAGCCCCATATATCTGGATTTAGCAACATCCTGCCTATAGGACAAAAGGACTAGTGGCATTGAATACAGCAAGGTGAAAGGTGGTCAATATCCCAATCATCCTTTGGTCAGGTAAGGAAATATCTATGTTTAAGGATCAAACATGTGTGCAAGGAATGCAACATACAGATGAATTTTTTTTTTTTTGGAGACGAAGTTTCGCTCTTGTTGCCCAGGCTGGAGTGATTTCGGCTCACTGCAGCCTCTGCCTCCTGGTTCAAGCAATTCTCCTGCCTCAGCCTCTTGAGTAGCTGGGATTACAGGTGCACAACTCCTCACCTGGCTAATTTTGTATTTTTAGTAGAGACGGGGTTTCTCCATGTTGGTCGGGTCAGGCTGGTCTCGAACTCCCGAAATCAGGTGATCTGCCTGCCTTGGGCTCCCAAATTGCTGGGATTACAGGCATGAGCTACTGCGCCTGGCCAATATGTTTTTTTAAAACAGATAAGAGAAAACATTCTAACAAGGCAAGGGAAATATTTATATTACCGATTCAGGCCTAGGAGTCACCCCGGATTATCTGTCTCCTTCCATCTACTTATGTATGAACCATCAAATCCTATCTATTTAGCCACCAGAAAATATCACAAATATCTAGACTTTCCTCTACCAGTTCCCTAGGCCAAGCCACCACCAGCCTAACTTTGCATTCCCTAACCCTTCCATTCTAAGTTAGCATTCCTAGTAGCAACTATTCTCTTTCACAACACCTTTTATTTTTCTTCATAACTCTTATTCACATATAAGAAGTTTAATGGCATACCTATCAATGTCTACTTCCCCAGCTGGAATATAAACTCCATGAAGTCAGAGACTGTGTCTGTTTTGCTAGTTACTATATTTCCAGCTCAAATATTTGTGTTGAATGAATGAATAAACTAGAATACGGAACTCCCTGGAGAAACAGAGTTGTGTGTGTAATGGAAATTTTTAAAAATCACATTGAGGAGACTATCAGGAGATAAATTATCAGAAGCAAATTGTGATCATAGAAGAGTCTAGAAAATATGCTAAGTCTTTTCGTCTCTGACCTCCACAGATTTGCCACACATTGAGAACTGTCAGCTTAGGCTTTTCACCAACGTGGCCCAAGACTTTAGTACTAGCAAGCTGAGCAAGTCTCCTCTCCCTTGGAAACTTGGTTCTCTCAATTCTGCTTTGGGATAGATGAGCAAAGAACTTCTTATCTGAAGACATGAAGTCTAAGAAGACTGTATTGTTCTAGCAGCATCTCCCTAGCAAGTCTGTACAGGCTGAGTATGAATCAGGTGGAGTTTATGACAAGGTTTTACTTGAGGCATTTTCTAAAATCACTCTGCAAAAGTTCAGCTCTCATAATTGAAGATGACATTGACCTCATGCATTGCTAATGTACATTTTAAAACTCTCAGGGAGTCAGGACCATCATGAGGAAGTCTCCGGTGACTATGTTACCAGGTTATAATGGTCAGGAGCACTTTGTATATAATTTGCTTCATGTTCCATTGTATTGTAATAATTTATGTGTCTGTCTCTTCTACCATTGCACTGTACACTCCTCAAGGCTCAAGGGCGGGAATATAACAGGAGCTCAATAAATATTTCTGTTTTTTTGGGGTTTTTATGAGACAGAGTCTCACTCTGCAGTCCAGGCTACAGTGCAGTGGTGTAATCTCAGCTCACTGAAAACTCTGCCTCCTCGGTTCAAGCAATTCTCCTGCCTCAGCCTCCCAAGTAGCTGGGATTACAGGCACTTGTCGCCACGCCCAGCTAATTTTTGTATTTTTGGTAGAGATGGGGTTTTACCATGTTGGCCAGGCTGGTCTCAAACTCCTGACCTCAGGTGATCTGCCCGCCTCAGTCTCCCAACGTGCTAGCATTACAGGCATGAGCCACTGTGCCCAGCCAATAAATATTTCTTAAATGAATAATCTGAATACAGTACGTGGATTTGACTCTTGAAGGAAGAGAGTTTGTATAGAGACAGTTATATTCAATCCACCACTTATTAGATCTATAAACCAGAACAGATAATTTAATCTCTCTTCATTTTCCCCCTTTTTGAAAAATTATGAAGTATTTAAATATGTACACAAACATAAAGAAGGGTAAAATTAACGTTTATCTGCTACCTAGCTTTATGTTATTTTGTCAGATATGGCTGAGAGAATGCCATGTGTTCATCAAATCTTGTTTCATTTTTCTCTTTCCGGGCACACGAAAAGATTGCATTTCTCATCCTCCTCTGCAGCCAGATGGATATCATGAGACTAGTTCTGCCAATGGACTGTAAGTGGATGTGCTATGTGTTACTTCCAGGGTAAGCATAGAAGAATGACTGAGTTCTCTGTGCTCTTTCCGTGCTGCAGTGATCCTGGAAGCCACGTATGAAAACAGTGGTATCAGAAGACCCTGGAGCCTCCATCAGCCTATACTCCTGAATATCTGTGATCAGTGTATGAGAATCTCTCTTGCTCTACGTCTTTATCAATGCTGAGTTTTCCCAGCTTTAAAAGCTGTTCTGACAGTTTGATGGTGTGAAATCATTGTTTTAATTTGTGTTTTGTTGATCCTGCACGATGCTGAACACGTTTCCAAATGCTTGTCATTTGGGTTTTTCCTGTGAGTGCCTGTTTGTATCCTTTGCCCATGGTGGATGGGGGAGTTCATTATTTTAGTATTCTGTGGGTTGATTTTATATATTTTGGAAACCAGTCTCAGTTGCATTCATTGCAAATATTTTCTCCAAATGTGCAGCTTATCTTTTTACTTTGTTTAAAGTATTTTTGTTGTACAGAAATTTAAATTTACCAGTCTTCTTATGTTTTGTATAAGAATTTTTTCCAATCTCAAAGTTATAAATATATTTTTCTATATTTCCTTTTGAAAAAAAATTTTATTTCTGCAGTGATATGTATTTGAAAGTTTTAAAGACTTGATTTTCATTTGTAAGTCTTTAATCTACCTGTACAGTAGTAGTTTGTGTGTATGTGATATAATGTACAAACATATTTTTTTCCCATAAAATAGCCAATTTCTCAAGGCCATTTATTGACTAGTTCATCATTTCCATTGATGACAATACAACTTTGCCATATATCAAGTTTCCATTGATGCACAGGTCTGTTCATAGTCTCTCTAACCTGTTTGACTGGTTTATTCATCTGTCCCTGGGCCAAGGACATGTTGTCTTAATTGCTATAATTTTATAGTAAGTTTTGATATGTGGTAGCATGAGTATCCCTCCATTTCGATCTTCATTATTGTCTTATCTTTTGTTGACCCTATGTATTTCAATATGAACTTTAGGATGAGCTTGTCAAATTCTACAAATAACTAAGTTGGGATTTGGTTGAAATTGTATTTGCATCCTGTTGTTACTGTGGTTGAGAATAATTATTTTTTACTATTACATTTTTCAGTTAATACTAATGATGCATAGAAATGCTGTTGATTCTCATACACTGATTTTGTATCCAGAAATCTTGTGCCCTTATATTAATTGTGTCTATAGAGTCCTTGGAATTTGTCCACAATGTATATTCTTTAATAAGGGTAACTTAGATAATACATTTTCAGTTCTTATGTTCCTCTTATACAGTGTTGAATAAAAGTGGTGAATCTTATTGAATCTTTTTCTTATTTTAATAAAAATGTTCTTACAGTTTCACCATTAAGTATTTTGTTTGCTCTATGGGCATGCTTCAGCTCAGAAAATACACTCAGATTTTTTTTGCCTTGGTCTCTTCACCTGCAATATGTAGATATCACTACCTGTTTTATTTATTTTTCCAATCCATTGTGAGAATTAAATAAGGTATCATACAGGAAAGATCACTGGGAATAGTGAAGTACTATGTTCAAATGTCAGTTAGTGTTTGTATATTGTTTGTTCACTTTTGTGTCCCAGTACCTAAAACATTTTCCAGAACCTAATTCGTGCTCAATAAGTATGTGTTGGATAATTATGGAAAACATTATTAATATTAAACAGATGTTTCATGTAAAGTATTATTTCCTTACATCTTAACAGGGATGGCAACACTGAGATATTCATGCTGCTGTTCCCTGCATTGCCTGCCAGTGGCAAAAAAATCACTGAATTATCTCAGAACTCTTCTTCTGAGCTTGGACTGTCAACCTCAGAATCCATTTCAACTTAGCGTTCTAGGCAGCTATTTCCAATCTACTATAATTGGAATACGAAAAGAAACTTATTTACTTATTTACCAGTTTACTACTCGTTTGGTACCAAGCCAATGACATTGAATCTCTACTCAATTGGGCATATGGCACTGTTATGAAAGAGAAATTTAGGAATCAAGGGTTTCTCATTCCCAAAAGTAAATATCCACAGCACGGCTACATAATCACCAGCATTTAGGAAAGCTCAGTCTGTTTAATTGGTTTATTCTTCTTGTGTATTTCTTCATAAATTGAAAACACAATGATATCTGTTAAGTAAAAAGGCAACATCAGGCCTATGAAAATATTTCCTCCTTATTAGTAAAGTGCTTTGTTCCTATGTTTATCTTTGTTATTATATTGCAGGCTGGAAATGAGAACTGTGAGCATCATTTTAATAAGTGGATTAAAGGTCTTTATTTCTAAAAATTTTCCCACACATCTTGCTGAGTCTTCATTTCTGACAGCTAGAAATAGAGGTGAATCATGTCATCCCCTTATAAATAAGAACACACAGGCACTAAATTTACAGAGTAATTGTAAAGCACATCATTTTATGTTGTACATTTATGTTGCTTCTCATATTCTATTTGCTATTTTCACATCTTTTCAGGTTATTAATTTATTATTTCCTGTAAAAAGGGACATTATTGAATCTCTCTTCCCAAGCATTTCTACCTTCCCTCCCACATACCACAAACCCCTGTCAATTTTTGCCCTAGAATATACGAAATTTAGAGATTAAAGATATAAATGCAAGGCCCACCTCACTGAAAGGACTTGTTCATTTATTGAGAGCTAAGTAACATCTCATATAAAAACACAAATACCTGATGCCTGAAAATATTATGCATGCCCCTGTGGCCCTTGATACTTCATTTCCCACTCCAGCTCCTGGGAGGTGGATGAGCTCCAGTTCTGCACCTGCATTGCTGGGCTTTTAGGAAATGTGTCTTAATTTTAAAACAATTCAGATGCTATATTCTCCATCAACCAACTTTGCCAAAATCAAGCCTTGAGACTCTTATAAAAGATTAAAATTTCAAAGCTAGTACTTTTCAGTGAAGGGCACACATCATTATTGTGTTCTAATCTGCAAACACCTGACAGGCTCAAGAAGCAAACATGGCCAGGAACCAGAAATCCAAATATTGCGAAGTCATTGTTGCTTTTCAATTTTGATTCAGCCTGTTCAAAAGCTATTAAGTAATGAAATGTACATGATATAATACTGTATGAAAAATGGAGTTTACAAAACAGTTTGAGATATATAAGATAGATGTATAAGATATACGTATAACTTATATGGCATTATATATAATATAATGTATTATATATAAAATACTAAGTTTGCTAAGGTCTCTAAGCCTCAATTTCCTCTCCAGTAAAGAAGGTAATCATATCTATCTCGTAGAGTCATGATATTAAATGAGTTAATCCATGCTAAGTACACAGTATAGTGCCTGAAAGGTATATAATAACATATAGTTTATATTTTATTATCAATATTTTAGAAAAAAGGCTAGCTGGATATATACCTAAATCCTAAAAATGATTATTTTGGGGTTGTGGAATTGCAGGTGGGTGCTATTTTCTTTCCTTTGCCTTGACAGTATTTTTAAAACTTCTCTCATGAGTCAATATTACTTTTTTTTTAAGTAAGAAAATTCAGAAGTCAGCCTCCTTTGACCAAAAGTACTCAGGTGGTTCTCACTCACTGAATGATGAAGGGTAGAAATGGGATGAGCAGTGTTAATGACGTCTGTAGAGCTTCCTGTGATAGAGCATTAGAAAGGCCCCCGGTGAATCCCATCTTTCTAGTTCATATCCTTTTGCTGTTTGGCTTTGCTGCTCTTCCCATCAATAAATGGAATCTAATTTTCCATCCTTTGAATCTGGGCTTGCTTTGTGACTTGCTTTGTCTAATGAAGAAATGTCTGACAAAAATGATGCTGTGTGAATTCCAGAACCTGGGTTTTAAGAGGCCTGGCAGTTTCCACCTTCACCATCTTGAAATCCTGAGATTTTCTCTGCTGTGAGAAGCCTAGCTTAGTTTACAGGAAGGATTACTGATGGGCCTCAATAAACAGCAAGCACCAACAGCCAGATCTGTAACTAGACCATTTTGGACCCTCCAGCTCTAGGCAGGAGGTTGATGACCAGAGCTGTATAATTGACCCCAGGTGAGATTGAAAAAGAGGAGCCCAGGAGTGTGAGACACAATATAACACTGATATTTTAAATGACCACTTTTTGGGGTGGCTTGTTATGCAAGAGCAGATATCTGAAACACTGCTCTTCATAGATGTCAGTGCTAACCAAACAGTGTCTATGTCACAGGGGCTGCAGAAAGAAGGGATTTCTCTCCAAAGACATTATTTATTGTGCAATTTTTAGTGAGTAAAAAATGCTTCCTTTTACTCTTGCTTTGTGACCTGAACTTAAATGTACACTATTGTAAATCTATATGGCTGGTAAGTATGGAATTGAGGGTCCTCTAACCAACTACTCCAGGGCAAGTGTCCTTATATCAAGGAGCCCATTAGCCAGGCATGGTGGTGGACACCTGTAATCTCAGCTACTTGGGAGGCTGAGGCAGGAGAATTGCTAGAACCTGGGAGGCAGAGGTTGCAGTGAGCCGAGATCGCTTCACTGCACTCCAGCCTGGGTGACAGTGACAGAGCTAGACTCTCTCTAAAAGAAACAAACAAACAAACAAAAAGGAGTCCAGTGTTTAAAACTTTTGAGATACAATGCCTCACTCTCAATTTCCTGTTGTATAGCCTTCATTTTCTGGGGCTACTCTGGCTGGGATATCAAGGAACCAAACATTCATTTATTTGTTGATCTATTTCTCAGATGTATATTGAGCACACAGTATGTATGAGACTGGGCTAAGCAATGAAGCATAAAAAGACTTCAAGACATGGTTACTGCTTTCCACAACAGGAAGATAGGACATATAGATAATGTCAATAGGAAGTAATGCATGCTAAACCACTAGGTGAATGCACAGGCAACTCATAAACCATATGAGTTTCGGGGAGGAAGAGAAACCTTCCAACCAGGATGACAAGAGTTGACATTATAGTAACCACACAATTTGGTTTTAGTCTTATAACTGAATTAAGAATTTGGTGGAGGTGAGATGGGGAGAGGCCATGCGGACAATGGAATCTTCATGAGCAAAGGGCAGGAAAAGACACAAGACACATTTGAGAGAGGCATCTAGGAGACAAATTTAACTGGAGGGTTCATTCACTGACTCATTTATTGCTTCAGCAAATATTTACTGAATCCCTAGTAGGTGTCAGAAACTCTGCTAGTCTCTGAAAATGCTGAAATATAAGTGACACAGTGCCCATCTTTAAGGAATAAGTAATCTATTGTACAGGCAGCGAATAAGCCATTGCAGAGAATGGGATGGTAAATTCATGATTGAATACCAAGGAAGATAAGCTTGGAAAAGTAGGTTAAGGCCAAATTGTGGAAGGCTTTGAAAACCAGGATTTCTCTCCTGCGGTTCAGAGAAACTTCTACTTTAAAAAAAAAAAAAAAAAAAAAGTGGAAACTTTTAAAATAACAAATAATATTGTTATTGGAACGGCAGCATAAAAGACAGATACAAGTGGATCTGTTTGGATTGAAGAGGATGGACCTGGAAGGCTTACTGGCCTTACCTCGCTCTCTCAGTGCTTTTCCCTGCAGCAATCCCTAGGGCACCTCTACAGTTCTAAGGAACACAGGGTCAAACATAATCCTATTGTGCTGGCAATGGAGAATTGTTGAAGCTTGTTTGTTTAAATCAGGAGAGTTCCATAATGTACATAAGATGCCCTGTCAACATAACTCACAATTGTTGAGCACTTACTAGGTAGCAGGTGCCATGTTAAGTGACATATTGTTTAATTTTTACCATAACCCCATCAGGAATGTATTATTAATAATAAAAATAATGATAACAATAACATTCCCACTTCAGAGATGAAGAAGCTAAGTTTCAGAGAGGCTAAGTAAATTCTCCAAGCTACACAGGTAGAGCAGGGATCAGAATAGAATTGATCAGACCACAGAGCCTGTTCTGTATGTTAGGCACAGCTGGTGAGGGTATGAGGCTTCTAAGCTCTCCTGCTTACCATATATTAGATGCTTGATTAATTGTATCTATTATCATGACCATTATCTTTATTACCATCAAAAGAGGACCACTCTACAGGAATTACATTATACATTTGGATATGAAATTTTAGTTGAGGCTGATGAACTAGTGGCCTAAAATCACTAAATTTAAAGATGACTTGTTTCAACATACTAAATAAAGTACCAAATATTTTCATTTACCATTCACTCATCTTATTGGGATAGTGTACAGAGTCATGAAAATATTGCCTCAATGGATTTTCAGCTACTCAGAATAGCTCTCCATAAAGAAAAACACACACACACACACACGCGCACACACACACACAAATGGCCAATAAAAAATACTAAAGGATGTTCTGACTTACCATAATTAAAGACATATCCTTCAAAACAGTGAGGCTCTAGTGCTGACCTGTGTAGTTGTTCAGTTTGAACACTGTGTAAGGTGGCTGGCCAAAGGGCAAGTGGAGTGGAAATGGAGTTCTGAAGGGCAGACTCCATGTTCTGTCATGGTCTCAGTCCACCTAGAAGGTTATAGGGAGCAAAGAGAGGAGGGAGATTTTTAAATTCATTTGCCCAAAGGGGATTTGAAAAATATTAATGCAAAGGCATGTGTCTTAGTCAGCTTATGTTGCTATAAATGAATGCCTGAAGCTGGGTGATTTAAAGAAAAGAGATTTATTTGGCTTATGGTTCTGCAGGCTGTACAAGAAGCATGGTGCCAGCATCTGCTGCTAATGAGTGCCTCAGGCTTCTTCCACTCATAGTGGAAGGGGAAGAGGAGCCAGAGTGTGCAGAGGGCACATTGCAAGAGAGCAGAAGCAAGAGAGAGAGAAGGAGGTACTAGGCTCATCTCAACAAGCAGTTCTTTTGGGAGCTAAGAATGGGAACTCACTCATTACCATGAGGCCAATCATGAGGATCCACCCTCATGACCCGAACAACTCCAACATTGGTGATCAAATTTCACATGCGATTTGGAGGGACAAATATCCAAACTATATCAGTACCCCATAAGTAATATTTTTCACCTCTTATTATGGACAAAGGTTTAAAAATTTTGTTACGTCCACATCTAGTGAGGGTGCAAGGAAAGGGGCATTCTCTGGCATTGACTACGGAAATTTTTGGAATTTAAATTGGTGCTGCTTTTTTGGAAAGCAATTTGACAATTAAAAAAGAGTTTAAGTTCTCACAACATTTTATCTAGGAATTCTATGTCTATGAATCTATCCTATAGATATACTATACAAAAGGGCAAAGAGGATATTTGAGAATGTTCCTTGTAATCTTACTTGCAAAAGTGAAAAACCAAACCCCATCCACATATTCATGTAGGAAAGTCTGGTTTAAAAATTACGGTACATCTATGTAGTGGAATAATATGAAACTACTATGAAAGTATGTGTATGCACTGATATGAAAAGACATATAGAATATGTTAAATGAAATCAATCAAGTTGCAGAGCAGTTTACGTGTGATACTCTTACTTCTGTAGCAAAGTGACATAAATGTGTGCATATGGTTGTGGATTTATTTTCTGGAAGGATATACAAACAATAGTTAACAGTGATTCCTTCCAGGACATGGTACTAGGGGAATAGAGGTACAGGATCTTAATCTTTTTTTTTTTTTTTTTTTCGGAGTCTCGCTGTGTTCCCAGGCTGGTTTGCATTGGCCTGATCTCGGCTCACTGCAAGCTCCGCCTCCCGGGTTCACGCCATTCTCCCGCCTCAGCCTCCCAAGTAGCTGAGACTACAGGCGCCCGCCACCACGCCCGGCTAGTTTTTTGTATTTTCAGTAGAGACGGGGTTTCACCATGTTAGCCAGGATAGTCTCGATCTCCTGACCTCGTGATCCACCCGCCTCGGCCTCCCAAAGTGCTGGGATTACAGGCTTGAGCCACCGCGCCCGGCCTTTTTTGAGAATGGAGTCTCACTCTTGTCACCCAGGCTGGAGTGCAGTGGTGCAATCTCGGCTCAATGCAACCTCCACCTCCTGGGTTCAAGTGATTCTCCTGTCTCAGCCTCCCAAGTAGCTGGGCCTACAGGTGAGCATCACCATGCCTGGCTAATTTTTGTATTTTTAGTAGAGACAGGGTTTTGCCATATTAGCCAGGGTGGTCTCAAACTCCTGACCTCAGGTGATCTGCCCGACTTGGCCTCCCAAAGTGCTGAGATTAAAGATGTGAACCACCATGCCCAGGCTTGGGATCCTAATCTTTAACTTTATATGTTATTTGTTCAGCTATTTTTAAAGAATAAGATGAGAACAAATCAATGGGTTTTGGGAGAAAACAGGTGTGAGACAAGAGTGTGCTGAAATGCAAACACCCTTGGATTTAATACCTATGGAAGGGAAGCGAGGGGAAGGAAGCAGGATTGGGCAGGAAGAAGTTGGATCATGAAACAGTCTCAGTGAAGGCCTCAGTTAACCCCACTGAGATATCTGAAGCTGGAACAGCCCTTCAGGGTTGTCCCGAGTTGAGACAGGAGGGCTAGACCTTGACAAGACCCTGGCATCAAGCAGTCAGTGGACGAGGGCTGCTTCAGGAAAAGGATGTGGCCTAGGGAGAGGAGGGCCTCAGTTGGGACAGTTCTGAAGAGTCCTGAAGGTGGCACATTGTAGCACCACTTCTGTAGCAAAATTGTTTTCCACAGGTCCAATGACAATTTAAATTTGTCAAAACCCCACTTAGACCTTTCCAAGGCAGCTGCTGCAGCTGAGAACGGCCCTGGATTTTGGCTCTTTCTCCTTGGCTCTGGCTTCCCGTATTAAAATATTGACATGTCATTTGATTGCTGGTCTCTTTGAGTTCCTACCCCCAATGCTCAGCAAACTGTAAAAAGACGAAATGCCTTCCATATCAGAAGCATCACTGTTCTTTTTCTTTTTTAAGATGGTGCCTCCACTCATTATTTAAAACTCCAATAAAGGGGGTTTATATCCACTAGTTAATTTGCTACATGGTCTCGGGAATTAAGGGGATACTGAATTTTTCCTTCTGTGTAGCCCATGAGTAAGTAATACTTTGACTACACAGAAACTCTTGTTCCTTAATAAAATGATGTTTTATTGAAGCTGAAGAAGCACATCATCTTACAATGCTTTTATATCAAATACTTGAACTAGTTTGTTTTGCCGGCTCTAAGAAGGAGTGTATAATTTGAAAACAACTCAGTTGGCCTGGTTTATAGGAGTATAACACATTGTAAATCAGCTTATCTGGAGAATCTGGATACTATCAAACCATAAAGGAACATAGCCTCCCTTGGGAAACTGAATCATATGGTTTAAGGGGTGGACAAAGGAAAGCTCTCTGGAAGGGAGCAAGTGCTTCTGAGTTTGTTGGTTTAGCAGGATTGGTTCTGGTGCGGGATGGCAGTAATATTTGGCTTCAAAGCAGTCTTTATCCCTTAATAATTCCCTAATCCTTGCTGTTATGTGAACCAGCAAACATTTGAAAGGCAAAGCTGGAGAACAGAATTAGGATGGTCTCCTGAGTGAGGCAGAAAGATTCGGTGAGAGGAAAGGACTTTCAGGGTTCCAACAGAAGCCTACATTTTGTGAAAGTTAGTAAATATCAATTATAAGCAAGATGCTCAACAAATCTCAGTATGATTATCGGTGCTAATCAGGTATAAAAACCATTGCAGTGGCTCCCTATTATAGAAAGAATCACAAAAAGGGAGAGGCCTCCCCCAGTGCTTGCTCAAAATCGTATGTGGAAGACGCTTAGGGGGGTCTAAACTATTCGTTTGGAACTGGCAGACTTACCTCTAAGCTGTGTTTAAATATCACTTTACCTAACAATGAGAAAAACGATATCTATAATATTAATACTTGTCCATGTCAAAGAATGAAGGAGGTGGTTGTCAACGGTAATGATGGGGACACCAAAGCCCATTCACATCACCCCTGCATGCTACTATTTTTCTTTCCTATGAAAATGAAATTGTAATGAACAATGTGACCAATGAAGGGCGATTTCTTAACATTTTGCTTGGGGTCTTTGAGTGTAAAGCTATGTTAACTGCAGAACAGTAACGTAGATTTGGGTTTATTAATATCATTAAGGTAAACCTGTGAATTTGCCTTTGAACAAGATACAAGGTCATAAAATTGATTGTAATCAAACAAAACTATAGTGACAGAAAGCAGATCAATAGTTGCCTAAAGATGGAGGAGGGAGGAGGGAGAGATTATACAGGAACACACAAATTTATAATTCACAATTGTAAAGTTATAATTCAGCTTTATAATAAAGTTTTGACATATATATTGACTTGTAATCTCTCCTCCTTCCTCTCTCTACAGGCAACTATTGATCTGCTTTCTGTAACCATAGTTTTGTTTTCATTTTAGTTTCTGTTTACTGTATAAATGGAATGTACTCTTTTTAGGGGGGCTGACTTCTTTAACTCAGCATAATTATTTTGAGACTGATCCATATTGTTGGGTGTATCTATGGCTCATTCCTTCTTATTGCTAAGTAGTATTCCCTTGTATGGATATACAGCAATTTGTTGATCTGTCCACCTGTTGATAGATATTTGAGTTGTTTTGAACTTGGGCTATTATACACAAAGCTGCTACAAACACGCATGGGCAAGTATTTGGACATATATCTGCTTTTGTGTAAATACTTAGCAGTGAAATGGCTGGATTATATGGTAAACATATGTTTGACAGTTTGAGAAGCCATCAAACTGATTTTCAAATTAGTTGCACATATTACATTCCCGCCAGTGATATATGAGTTTTTCCAGTTGCTCAGCATCCTTGCCAACACCTGACGGGGAGATCCTTTTTAATTTTGGCCATTCTGGTGGATGGGGACTGGTATCTCATTGTGGTTTTAATTTACATTTCCCTTATGATTAATGATGTTGAACATATTTTCATATGCTTGTATGCCCTCCGTATATATTTTTTGTTGTTGAAATGTGTGTCTAAATATCTTGCCAATTTTTAAATTGGGTTAGTTGGCTTGGAAAAAAACACCCCAGGCAGTTAAGACACCTGAGTTCTATTTCTAGATCTGGTCCCAGTGTTGCCATAGTATTTGACCACAGATTTCTCCCCTCTCGACCCTTTGCAAATGAGGTTAAGCCCACTGCTCTATAAGTCTTCCTTGAGTTTTAAGAGTCAAGTTATTTGTTGGGTATATGTTTTGAAAATACTTTCCCTGAGTTTGTGGCTTGTCTTTCTTAGTAGCATTTTTTGAAGAGAAAAATTTTAAAATTTTGATTAAATCAAATTCACTAATTTATTTCTGTTATAGTTTATGCTTCTTGTGTCATATTTAAGAAATCTTTTCCAAAGCCAAGATCACTAATTTTTAAAAGATGTTTTATAATTCTATAATTTTTAATTTTAGCTCTTACATTTAGCTCTATATTCCATTTAGAGTTACTTTTTGTATACGGTATAATGTGGGGGTTGAGGTTACTTTTTATTTTTTCATGTGGCTGATTGTTTCAGCATTATTTATTGAAGATATTATCCTTTCCTCATTGAATTGTCTTGGCACCTTTGCCAAGAATCAATTGACTATATGTATGTATATACATATATATACACACATATACATGTATATGTGTATATATGTGTGTGTATATATACATGTATATGTGTATCTATGTGACTATATATGTGTGTGTATATATATGTATATACGTCTAATGCTGGATTCTCTATTATGTTTCATTTTTGCCCATCTTTACACCAGAACCTCAACTGACTACTATAGCTTATGATAAGTCTTGAAACCTCGTAGTGTAAATCCTGTATCTTTGTTCTCTTTTTCTCTTGTTATATGGCAGATTGTTTGCTTTTCCATATTTAGCATTAGCTTGTCATTTTCAGACAAAACCTTGAAGGGATTTTGATTGTGAATGCATCGAATTTAGACATCAGTTAGGGGAGAATGAACATCTTAACAACATTAAGTCTTCTAATCCATGAAGATGGTATACATCTCCATTTATTTGGATCTCCTTTTATTTCTCCCAATAAAATATGTAGTTACAATAACTGGTTACAAAAATTAGTTGATTATAAAATATTATTAAAATGTATTTTTGAAATCAAAGTCTGTATTTCCTCTTAGGAAGCAATAGACTAGAACTGTCTCAGAGTAGAGGAAGGCCAAAATATGTGGGGGCTGCATGAAGTTGTACCTTGCTCACAGAACTTTTGAAGAGGAAAAGTTGTTAATTTTGATTAATTCCAGTTCATTAATTTCTTTCTTTTATAGTTTATGCTTTTTGTTATTTGTTATTCATTCTTACAACAAATGGTATCCTCCTCCCTCAAACTCATAATATCATTTTACTTCATCTTAACAAGAGATTTCAGATATATTCAACAATGACTGTCATTCACCGACTGTTTTCATTAAAAATTCAACAAAAAGATTACACATGAGTGAGATATACGTAGCATGTTAGTATTATTTTAGGCTTTCTCTAAAAAAAAAAAAACACTTCATTAAAAAGTGATCACAGACTTCCACTATTTGAAAAGTTATAATCTATGTCAATAAGGTTTACTTTTAAAATTTAATTTGATGTTTGGGCATCCCTAGCTGAGGCTGTTGTAAAAGGCGATAATGTTCAGGTGGGTCAGGAAGATTGGAAACTTCTGATGCAGCAGGCGGGTGGATGGCAGCCTCTCAAGTGGAAGCATAGGGCACCACATCCATAAGAAGAGAGGGGATAAGAACGGCATATAAAATCATGGAACTTGAGGGTAGAGGGGGATCTTTAAAAGTCACTCAGTCGGCCAGGCACAGTGACTCACGCCTGTAATCCCAGCACTTTGGGAGGCCGAGGTGGGCAGATCACCTGAGGTCGGGAGTTCGAGACCAGTCTGACCAACATGGAGAAACCTCGTCTCTACTAAAAATACAAAATTAGCCAGGCGTAGTGGCGCATGTCTGTAATCCCAGCTACTCGGGAGGCTGAGGGAGGAGAATGGCGTGAACCTGGGAGGCGGAGCTTGCAGTGAGCAGAGATTCGGGCCACTGCACTCCAGCCTGGGCAACAGAGCAAGACTCGGTCTCAAAAAAAAAGAGCAAAACTCCATCTCAAAAAAAAAAAAAAAATCAGTCAGTCAAACTAGTCACATTTAAAGGGAATATCTGAAATACCTTCGAACAGGACAGAGAAGAGCCTAAGGCAACAGATAAGATCCTGGACTTTTTTTTTTTTTTTTGGGAGATGAAATCTCACCCCGTCACCTAGGCTGGAGTGCAATGGCGTGATCTTGGCTCACTGAAACCTCTGCTTCCCAGGTTCAAGAGATTCTCCTGCCTCAGCCTCCCAAGCAGCTGGGATTATAGGTGCCCGCTACCACGCCTGGCTAATTTTTGTAGTTTTAGTAGAAATGGGGTTTCTCCATGATGGCCAGACTGGTCTCAAACTCCTGACTTCAGAGGATCTGCCCCCCCTCAGCCTCCCAAAGTATTGGAATTACAGGTGTGAGCCACTGTGCCCAGCGGATCTTGGATGTTCAAACGGCTACGCCGAGGTCTATGTCACAGGCCAGGACTAGACTACTTTATAAGTCACCTTTGTAAAACTAGAAAATGGTGTTCCTGTGGGCTAACACAGACTCACTGGTACTCACCCAGGTTAATGAAGTGTGGGCTAGATTTCAGTCTTCCCTTATCCCCTTGGCTATATGTGTTTACGTGGTGCACAAAAGCTGAACAAGTGGTCTTTCCATAAGTCAAAGAGAAATCTAGAAACCGCAATTCCTAACTCAGTTGATTTGAGAGTGAAGTGATGAGAGTTAGCACAGTTTAAACCCAGAGGTTTCAACAGAAAATAACTTTTCCAGCAATCAGGTAGAGATCAGAGTGGATAAGACTTGGTGGTGGCATCATAGCTAGAAATCAAGGCACTGCTGATGCAAGATAAGAGTGGAATACAGAAGATGAAATGGAGAACTCTATCTCCAGGGGTCACATTTTGTTGGAGTAACTGAAAGGCTAAAGAAGAATGACAAGGGGCATCTGGGAAACCGTCAGCATCTTAGCCCTCATGAAGCTATGCTTTGTCTCTGTATTTCTATTCCAAAGTTCCCTCTTGCTGAAAGGATACGTTTGAGCTGAGATATGGCGGAGGTGAATGTGTGTTGCAGAGACTGAGAATTGGCCTTTGGTAGGAAAACTAAAGAAAAATCTCCATTTGAAATTGCTTGAATCCAGTGAATGGAGGTTGCAGTGAGCCAAGATCGTGCCATTGCATTACAGCCTGGGCGACAGAGCAAGACTCAATCTCAAAAAAATTTTTAAAAAAAGAAGAAAAGAAAAAACCTCCATTTGATTTTGATTTTGAATGACAGCGAAAAGGAATAAACTTGGCTTCCACCAGACATGAAACAGGATATATCTTCTTAATTTATTCACTTCAGTCCAATGTTGTTTTTAAGGTCTGGACAAATAAACATACAACTTTGTATCAGTATATTAGAAGTATGTTGTGTAAGATCAAGTAAGAATTTAAGGAAATGTGGAAAGCATTCAACATCTAAATCAACATATACATTGCTACTATTACTTTCCAAGGAAAAACGGAATTTAGGTTTTTTTTAAAAAGCTTATGTAACCTTTGATTATGACCTCAGGGACTTTGGAATAACTACAGAAGGGTCATCTAAGCTTTTTAACTGTCATCAAAGCTTTGCAAATAGTTTTAAAAAATCTTGGGGCAAATTTAGGATATTTTACTTTATTACCAGAATTAACTGTATAACATATGACTTTTCAAATTAAAACTATTCTAATGCAAACTCTTTGCAATTTTAAGAATTAGAATTTCAATTACTGAATTACTGAAAAGTTCATTTGGTTTTCTCCCAAATCTCACAAGATGGCACTTTACAATACAGAGTCTGTGGTTAAAAATGTTTGAGAAACACTGGATACTCTCGTGCAGGAACATAAAACACATTAGCCCATTAAAAGTTCTGCGGTAAGGGAAACTTTTAAAACTTTAACCAGAAGTTTCCTGAAGTTATGTGGCTATAGTACGCCTTCTTAAAGTAAAATTTTCATTTATTGAGCATTGTTCTAGTTATAGATTACTGCTTACTAAACATTCCTAAAATTTAGTGACTTAAATGAACAGCAATCTTTTTTTTTAGTTCATGAATTGGCAATTTGGGCAGGGCTCAGTTGTAACGCTTGTTTTTTCTCCACATGGTGTCAGCTCACGTAGCTTTACTCAGGGATGGATGACGAACTTCAGTATGGTTCACTCATGGCTGGCAAGTTGATATTGACTGTCAGCTGGGAGTTCAACCAGGACCGAGGGCACAGGACTGTCCATGCGGATGTCTCCATGGGTTGTTTGGGCTTCCTCAGGGCACAGTGGTGGGTTCTAAGAATGAGTGTCGCAAGTGATGGGAAGTTGAAACAGCTAATGTTTTAAGGCCTGGGAAACTGGCACAATATTACTTCTGTTGTATTATATTGGTTAAGCAGCCACAGATCCAAGATGCAAGAGGAAGGGACATTGACACCTAACTGTTAGTGGAAGGAGTTTCACAGAATGTAGGGGTTATATGTTAAAATCATACACACAGAGAAATGCACAGATTGTAAGTGTAGAAGCTTTTAACATAATAAACTCACCCATGCACTCAGTATCCAGAAGACCTCCCCTTATGTCTTCCTCCAGGCACCACCCCCTCACAGGTAACCAACATCTTTACCTCTAATACCCAAGGTTAGCACAACCTCAGTTGGATAATTCTTTGTGCTGTCCTGCGCATTGCAGAATGTTTAGCAGCATCCCTGGCCTCTACCCAGCAGATACCAGCAGCATCCCCTCCCCTAGTTGTGACAAACAAAAATGTTTCCAGAAATTGCCAAATATTGCTGGATTAGAAAATAATATCTGTCTAAATCCCACTTAGTTATTTAGATATAACTTCCAAGAGATTTTTTTGTCTGTTTTGATTTTGACTGATTCCTCAGTCCCTAGAATACTGCCTGACATATAGGAGAAAACTGATGACTATCTATTGAACAAATGGAAGAATGAAAGATACCAATTCTAAACAGTTATTTAAAGAGTTAACACTAAAATATATACTTTTTTTGTTTTACTAAACCCTCAATTGGAAATCATTTGATTCATTTTTGTTAGAAATGATCATTTTATAACTTAACATTGATATAAAATACAAGAATATATTTGCCTCCAACAGGAATCTGTATTGGTTAATTTCCTCCTGTAGCAATATGAAATATGAGTCATGGACATAGAAAAGATTAGGATTTACCAGACAAATAGGCAGTATCTCATGACAGTGTTAATAATGTAATAAGCCTCAGATTGTGGTTTGTAATGGTCATGGCAGCTTTGTGAAAAATGAATGCATAGTAACAAAAAGTTTTCATTAAAAACCTGGGAGAGGTACTAGTCCTGAAACGTTACGAGGGAGAAGGAGGAAACGTATAAGACATTTAATATTGACCATTCAAATACTTAAAGTTCAAAAGACGTTATGGAGTGTAGATTTTTAAACTGGAATTGGAGTACCACTTGTAAAAGAAGGACTCTATGTAGTTTCTATTTTCTAATTTCCCAAGATTTGGATGCATTAAGCCTTCTCATTGCACTGCCAAATGCTTATGATTCATTTTAGCGAAGTTACTAGGGATGAGGAGAAGGTGGGAGTATGTGTGTGTAACAGTTCTGCATGACGCAGAAAGAGAGACGAATTAGAAGGGAGGATATTTTTAGATTCCTTTTATGAAATAAAAAAGAGCTTAAATCAGGTGACTTGTTTATTTTTTCTTGTTTACAAAATAGGAAAAAGAGAGACCCAAAACCTGATTTGGAATTTTCTGAATGACACACAATTCTATTTCAGGAGAATAATTGTCATAATCACAGGTTAGTTACCTTCTTAAAATATCTAAAAAATTCCTTTCTAAAAATATAACTCCACAAGGATAGAAAACTGTATTTATGCCACAGAATACTTGAACATCAAAGGAATTTGCTACTTCCATCTAATCTACACAATAGCATTTAAAGAACTAACTAGCAAATTGATTGTCTAAATAAGGAAGGGAAAAGGAATTGACATGTAATTTCTTTCAGTAGGTGTAAAGTTTTATCATTTTCATTTATTCATTCAACAACAATGTGTGGAATAGGAAGGAGGTACAAGAATGAGCATGACAGTCCCTGCCCTCAAAATGCTTTCAGTCTAGAAGGAGAAACATACACAGCCTCACATATATATGCAGATATATACACACTCACATACAAACACATTCACAATACCCATACACACATATATTCATACACATACACACGTTCACACAATATGTACATGCATGCTCACACATACATATGCCCTCTGTCCTATACACTCACACATGTACACACATATGTATTAACATATGAACACACATATACATATATATCCACATATGCACACTCACATGCATATATACATACTTGGGAGTTGAGCTGACAAAGTGGAGACAGTGAGTAGAATGTTTTCAATTTAGAGGAAGAAGAAAAGCATAGCAGTGGCAACAATCCTGTGAGATGGCTATGGTAAAAGCTCAAGGAGGCTAAGGAGACCGTCTTAGTGGAGTTGCTAAATACTGGGGAGTTAGGTTTTCCGAGATCTGGATTCAAGTGCAAATCTGCCATTACTATTCGTGAGGCCATAACCAAGTTACATAACTCACTGCCTCAGTTTCCTCTCTTTTACATAGGGATTATCATAGTACCTACTTTATAGGGTTGCCATGAGGTTTAAATGAGATGATGCATGTAAACCACTAAGCACAATGTACTAAATTTCCATTTGTTTATTTATTTATTTAGAGATAGGGTCTCTGTGTTGTCCAAGCTGGAGTACAGTGGTGCTATCATAGCTCACTGCAGCCTCAAACTCCTGGCCTCAGGCTCCCGAGTAGCTGGTACATACCATCACACCCGGCTAATTTTATTTTTGTAGAGACAAGGTCTTGCCATATTGTCCAGGCTGGTCTTGAACTCCTGGCCTCAAATGATCCTCCTGCCTAGGCCACCCAAAGTGCTGGGATTATAGGTGTGAGCCGCCATGCCCAGTCTAAATTTCCAGTTTGCAATGATATCCTTATTATTACCAGAGAAGATTATTTACCAGGCAAATTGTGAAGATAGCATTCCTCTCACCAAGCTGTTTAGTGAGAACATATTAAACTATTTTTAAGGCGAGTAGAGCCAAAAAATTATGTATTAAATGAATTTATTTGCATACCAAAGTATAATCCAAAAAAATTTTTTTAAAAATGAATACATGATCGCTGCTTCAACTTTACTTTTGAAGTTCTAAAAATTCAGGAACGCCAAATTATCATTTTTAAATAACATAGACATCTACATGTCTTGGCCTTCACTGGGAAAATCTGATCTGACTAAATGACATCACACCCAGTGTTACTAAGTAATTTCTGTGGCTATAACTTCATGGTGAAAATATAAAAGCTATTATTAACCCTGTGATCATTTCATCAAAGTATGTTAGACTAGCTCATGTCATTTATAGAATACTGACAAACATTATTTGATATTATTCGTTGATATTATGAAGCAATTCATAAAATAAGAAATAAAAGTGGCCAGTATACAAATGGAAAAGTATTACATCATTAATAATCAGATAATTCTAAATTAAGATAAGTTATTTTGGGGCTATTAGCTTGGTAAAGATTAATGGATAGGCCAGGCGCAGTGGCTCACGCCTGTAATCCCAATTCTTTGGGAGGCTGAGGCAGGTGGATCACTTGAGGTCAGGAGTTTGAGACCAGCCTGGCCGACACAGTGAAACCCTGTCTCTATTGAAAATACAAAAAATTAGCCTGGTGTGGTGGCAGGCGCCTGTAATTCCAGCTGCTTGGGAGGCTGAGGCAGGGTAATTGCTTGAACCCAGGAGGCAGAGGTTGCAGTGAGCCGAGATCACGCCACTGCACTCCAGCCTGGGCGACAGAGCGAGACTCCGTCTCAAAAAAAAAAAAAAAAAAAAGATGGATAATACCTTGTTGCTACTGAGGGTGTGATGAAATTTGACACTGTCATATGCCAACCTTTTTCTTTTTCTTTTTTTCTTTTTGAGACAGGGCCTTGCTTTGTCACCCGGGCTGGTGTGCAGTGGCACGATCATGTCTCACTGCAGCCTTGACCTCCTGGGCTCAAGTGATCCTCCCTCCTGTCTCAGTCTTCCATGTAGCTGGGACTACAGGTATGCACCACCATGGTTGGCTAATTTTTTTATTTTTTGTAGAAATGAGGGTCTCACTATGTTGCCCAGGCTGGTCTGGAACTCCTGGGCTCAAGCAAACCTGCTGGTTCAGTCTCCCAGAGTGCTGAGGTTAGAGGCATGAGCCACCATATTTGGCTACCAACCTTTTTAGAGGCCAGTTAGGCAATACAGAGCAAAAAAAAATTTTAATACAGTCTTTGACTCATCAATTCCACTTCTTGAATTGTGTCTTAAGGGAATATAATCAGACAAATATGCAAAGATGCTTGTATATGTATGCTCACTGTGGAACTGCGTATGATGACAAAAAAATTGCAAACTACCTAGATGCCTGCCATGCCTGTCAACAGAGAAATGCTTAAATAAATTACGGCATAGTTAGACACTAGAACTCTGTGCAGCTATTAAAAAAGGATTAGACAGATCTATCTGGGGCGGCTTGGAAAGATGTCAACGATCTGTGTTGGATGATGCCGGTTTTATATTTTAAAAAATATATGTGCGGCCGGGTGTGGTGGCTAACACCTGTAATCGCAGCACTTTGGGAGGCCTAGGCGGGCAGAACACTTGAGGTCAGGAGTTTAGGACCAGCCTGGCCAACATAGCAAAATCCTGTCTCTACCAAAAATACAAAAAATTAGCCGGGCGTGGTGGTGTGCGCCTGTAATCCCAGCTACTCAAGAGGCTGAGGCAGGAGAATTGCTTGAACCCAGGTGGCAGAGGTTGCAGTGAGCCGAGATCGCACCACTGCACTCCAGCCTGGGCGACAGAGTGAAACTCTATCTCAAAAAAAAAAAAAAATATATATATATATATGTGTGTGTGTGTGTGTGTGTGTGTGTATATATATATATAAATACACACATACGCACACACACACACAGAAAAAAAAATATATATGCCTAACTTTTTCAAAGTAGTTTTATTGAGGTATAATTGACAAAGCATGTAATTCACCCATTCTAAGTGTACAATAATCACCATAATCTAATTATAAACCCTTTTTTATTGTCCCCCAAAATTCTCTCATGCTCATAGGCTTAACTTTTTTTATTTGGCCATGTGTATTATTTTATTAAAAGGAGAAGCTTTTACAAGAGGCTCATTTCCATTTCTTTTTTTCATAATATACGAAAAAATTTATGAGAATGTTTCTATTTCTTTCTTTCTCTTTTTTTTTTTTTTTTTTTTTTGAGACAGGGTCTAGCTCTGTTGCCCAGGTGAAGTGCAGTGGCATGATCTCAGGTCACTGCAACCTCCACCTCCCAGGTTCAAGCGATTCTCCTGCCTCAGCCTCCTGAGTAGCTGGGATTACAGGCACACACCACACACCCGGCTAATTTTTGTGTTTTTGGTAGAGACTGGGTTTTGCCATATTGGCCATGTTCATCTCAAACTCCTGGCCTCAGGTGATCCACCCACCTTAGCCTCTCAAAGTGCTGGGATTACAGATGTGAGCCCCCCTGCCCAGCCTATTTCTATTTCTTAATGGTGTTAGAACTTTATCTTTGCTTTGCTAGTGACTTTTTAAAAACCACTTATTGAATTATTATTGACATACAATAAGCTGTTCATATTTAATGTATATAACTAGATGAGTTGGGTGATAACTCTATACCACTACTGTCTATTACATAAACATATCCATCATCACAGGCTTAACTTTTAACAGTGGTTAGGTCGATGGTAACTATGAGTAGCGGGGAAGGAAGGAGGACAGAATTATAGACAGTTTCCTAGCTTTTAATGTCTGTATTATTTGAATTATTTACAACAAAAATATACTATCTTTAATTTTTATTTTATTTTTTCTTTGAGACGAGTTCTCGCTTTGTTGCCCAGGCTGGGGTGCAGTGGCACAAACATGGCTCACTGCAGCCTCATCCTCTTGGGCCCAAGTGATCCTCCTGCCTCACCCTCCCCAGTAGCTGAGACCACAGGTAAGTGCCACCATGCCCAGCTAATTGTTTTTTTTTAATTTTTGGTAGAGATGTGATCTTGCCATGTTGGCCAGTCTGGTCTCAAACTCCTGGGCTCAAGCAATCCTCCCACCTCAGCCTGGGATTACAGGTGTGAGCCACTCCACCCAGTCAAGGATATAGTATCTTTTAATTGACAAAATCGTAAAGTCTTTTCTATTTTGAAAAGAACAAAATAAGGAAACAGACATATACCCATTGACCAAAATCTACTTCTGGCAATTTATCCTAAGGAAATAATCAAGTATGTGGGAAAAGATTTGTGTACAAAGATATTTATCCATATTTTATTAAAAACAGAGAAATTATAATCTAAATATCTTATAATGGAAGAGAACAATTATTAATTGTATTGAAATATGCGAAGTGCAGGATGCAAACCTTTTTATGTAGCAAACCTCAACCATGTTGAAAAAAGTTAATGCACAGCCAAAAAAATCCTGTTTTGAAATGTAAGTTCTTACCAACGGTCATGTCTCGATAGTAGAATTATAGTACTTTTTAATTTTATTTTTTAAGCATTTCATTTTCTCCATAAATCATAATAATTAAAAATAATTATGGTGTTGTTTTCACAGGTCTATACATTTGTCAAAACATATAAAAGTGCACAGTTGCAGCAAACCACCATGGCACGTGTATACCTATGTAACAAACCTGCACGTTCTGCACATGCATCCCAGAACTTAAAGTATAATTTTAAAAAATAAAAGCAAAAAAGTACTAGCAAAAAAACAAACAAATGCACACTTTAAATATGTACAATTTATTGTATATTAATATATTGCAATAACACTTTACAAAACAGAAGGATCTCAAGGAATTGAATCATCTTAAGCGTCTTACTGGAAGGGGGGTTTTGCTATGCCATCTTGGGGCTGGAGGGCAAAATGACTGGGGGGGCGGACATTACATAAACAGCAATATATATACATTGTCTCTGCTCCAGATATCGCCATTCATTCATTCACCAGATCTGCCTTCCTATTATATGCCAGGAATGTTGCTGGGTACTTGTATATTGTGATGAACAACAAACATCTGGGTTGAAAGAGTTGCCTTGGAGGAGAAGGTAGGTCACCACCTGACGGATTCCAGCCAACGCCCACACTGCCCCACCAGAGAGTGCTGTCCAAGGGGGCTGGAGGCAGATCAGGAAGTGGGGGCCTTAGTTGAGGTGGAGTCACCAAGAGTGACACCAGGTTTACAGTTGTGGAGGTGGCTATAAGTTAGTTTTACCCTCAAGGGAGTGTCGCAGTCATCACTTGAGAAGTGGGGGCCGGGCGCAGTGGCTCATGCCTGTAATCCCAGCACTTTGGGAGGCCAAGGCGGGTGGATCATGAGGTCAGGAGATCGAGACCATCCTGGCTAACACAGTGAAACCCCGTCTCTACTAAAAATAGAAAAAAACTAGCCGGGCGTGGTGGCGGGCGCCTGTAGTCCCAGCCACTCCGGAGGCTGAGACAGGAGAACGGTGTGAAGCCCGGAGGCGGAGTTTGCAGTGAGCCGAGTTCGCCCCACTGCACTCCAGGCTGGGCAACAGAGCGAGACTCCGTCTCAAAAAGAAAGAAAAAGAAAAAAAGGAAAAAAAAAAAGTTGTGTTAAGCAATTTTTAGGTATCTGTGTCTACCTTGCCTGCACACTTAAAACAACAAGAGTAAGAACTAAGATTGAGCGTTTGCGGGTGCAGGGGCCGCGCAAAAGGCTTCCATCCATTGCCTCATTCACAACCTTCTGGTAGGGACTATTAGGATCTTCATTTTACAGCGAGGAAACTGAGACTCGGAGAGGTTACCTGCCCAAGGTCACAGTTCTCTCTCTCCAAAGCTCAAGTTCACAACCACCACACAAACTCCCCTCTCATTGTACCTGGGGCCCATCTGAGAGCGAAAAAGTCCGCTTTCGGGTCCCAACCCTAATAGGTCGGCCTTTCACTCCACAGTTTTTCCCAGATCCAGAATGGAGGCAACATCCGCTAGCACAATCAACAGGGTCCTGCCCACGGGGGCCGCTCCACCAAGGTCGTGGACTGACAGGATTTGGGCCTTGGAGGGCAAATGAGAAACAATCGTCAGGGACCAAAGAGCAAATGCGTCCATCACACCAGGCCCCCGCACCCCAAGCCCGGTGCTCCGCTCACGCGAACCCTCGGGGACAGCCAGTCTGCGGGACCCAGCGCGCGTGCGCGGGGCCAGAGGGGACGCCCCAACGCGAGCGCGCGGTGAGCAGGGCGCGTGACCGGGCGGGCGCGCAGCCGGGAAAGCGCGCGGGCGCGCTACGGGGTCGGCGTCGGCGCGCGCTCCAGGCCCAGGCTGTGTGGGCTAGGGAGGGAGCCAGGCGGCGGAGGCGGCGGCGGCGCCCTAGACCCGAGGGGACGCGCGGGCCTTGCGCCGCGGGAGCGGACGGCGGCGGAGGAGACCCTAGGCTCGCAGCCCGAGGCGGGAGGGCTCGGCTCCTCGACTGCCCGCCTCCGAGGCCGCCGGCCGCTTCTCTTTCCCGGAGTAGCCGCCGCCCCTGGAGACTCGCCGTGACACGGGCCTAAGCCGCCGCCGCCACGGGCGTCCTGACCGCTCGGACCCGTCGGACCAGGCCGAGTGGGAGCGAGCTTGCGGGCAGGTGCCGCTCCCGGAGGGTGGGCCGGAGGCGAGGTGCCCACCGCCCCGCTCGCGGGCCGGGCTTGGCGGAGGGGCCGCTCGCGCAGCACCCCCACCGCGGGCCGGAGCCCGGGTCGCCGCCCCGCCTTCTCCCGGGACCGCCCGGCCGGAGCTGCGGGGGCCGAGGGACGCCGCGCCCGCCGCCGCCAGCCGGGCTCGCGCGGGAGAGCAGGGAGGAGAAACTTTGCCTTTTATTGTTTTTAGTCCTTAAGTGCAAGGAACTCTGTGTTGGGAGGAAAAATGTCCTTCTTCAATTTCCGTAAGATCTTCAAGTTGGGGAGCGAGAAGAAGAAGAAGCAGTACGAACACGTGAAGAGGGACCTGAACCCCGAAGACTTTTGGGAGATTATAGGAGAATTGGGCGACGGAGCCTTTGGGAAGGTGTACAAGGTAAGAAGGAGAAAACGGGAAGTTGTACTGCGAAGATAAAACAGCCACTGGCCTGGAGTGGCGGGAGGACTTCTGCTCGCCTAGTCCCTTTCCTGTCTCTTGCTCCTTCTTTTGACTGTTACGGTTCGATGCAACTTTACTTGGCTGGTCATCCAAGGAGTAGGTAAGAAGTCGGGTTTACGGAACAAAATGGGGCCTGGATGGAGTTTAAAGAGCGATTGGAAAGGGAGACAGGGTTATAAAGTCTACTCTGTCGAACTTCAAAGGAAATGAGAGTGTTCCTTAATTTATAGGAGGGGTCTGGTTGTGCCCTTCAGGTATTTTAGAATGAGAAACTCATTGCACTTTGCAGTGGATTTGTCTACTGCCTGCCTTCGCGTGCATGCTTGTAGTGTAACAGTTCCCTTTTTAGGGTCCAGGGTATTTTTCTGGTTGTATCTAGAGCTAATACAGAACTAGTTGGGATCAAAGTGATTGCTACCTGCGGTCTCTTCTTGAGTTGGAATTTCTGACAAAATTTCCAAAAGAAGACCTTCATGTGGTACTAGTTTTAAATATATTTATAGTAAGCATTGACTAGAAGTATCAGCGCTTAAGAAATTAAAAACACACACGCATATATTTATTTCAATAGGAAGAAGCTTGGCGTTTCAACCTGAAGGCACTAATGTTAACTGTTTACTATCTCCTAGTAATATGGTCTCCTAGTAATAATATATCTCCTAGACATATGAATGATGTCATTGGAGTATTTTCATCCTGAAGGGCGAATTTTTTATGAGACAGCGTTTAGGGGAAGGACCCACAGGGTTGCCTAGAAGTGAAAACGTAAGAAAATAACTTACATTTATACAGGGCTTTGAAGTTAAGTACTTTCAAATAATTTGGCCCCCATAAAAATCTTGTGAGGTAGGCAGGTCAGTATTAGTATCCACATTTCACAGATGAAGATATTGAAATTGTTCACAGCCACATGAGTCTCAGCCTAGACTTGAACTCAGGTCTTCTGAGCCCATATTTAGTATTGTTTTTTATTTTAACAGTCACTGGAAGAAATGAGAGCATTTTGCCCACTCCTTTTTTTTTTTTTTTTCGCCCTTTGCCCAGGCTGGAGTGCAATAGCGCGATCTCAGCTCACTGCAACCTCCCCTTCCCGGGTTCAAGCGATTCTCCTGCCTCAGCCTCCGGAGTAGCTGGGTTTACAGGCATGTGCCACCACGCCCGGCTAATTTTTTATTTTTAGTACAAATAGAGTTTCTCTATGTTGGTCAGGCTGGTCTCGAACTCCTGACCTCAGGTGATCTGCCCGCCTCGGCCTCCCAAAGTGGTAGGATTACAGGCGGGAAGCCACCATCCCCGGCTGCCTACTACTTTCTAAGCACCATTATACTTCTGCCTTTGCCCTGCCTCAAATGCATCATGTCAAAACCCCAGTCCTCATTCTTTATCCAGGCTGAAGTATCTACTCCTCTCTGTGTGCTTTCAGAACACATTGTTCACATGGCTATTATAGCACTCATCACTTATTACAGTTAATATGTTTATGTTTCTATAATAAAATTAAGGGCCAAAATTTTGATATGTATTTGGGTTCATCCACTGCCTTAGCATATAGTGATGTATCTGTTTACTTGTTGAAATGAAAGAATGTGTTTTATCTACATATGAATGCTATCGTGGAAGCTATCATATGCTGTGGAAGTTGGCAAAATAAGCTTTGTTATTTGTGTGGAGGGTAGAGTATGGGTTTCAGCAAGAGCTACATAAGATGCAAGGCTTCAGTGTAGTGGGAAGATCACTCCTAGGAATCTAGAGTTGTGTTTTAGTGCTGGCTGTCAGAAACCGGCTTTGTAATCCTGGACAAAACACATAACTTCTCTGGGCCTCCGTTTTCTTAGCCATAATACTGACTTTCTTAAGAGTCGAGATTCTTTCACCCATTAAAGTTCTGTGAGTATGTACTTAGCCTGGAAAGGCAAAAATAAATCCTCAAGGCACCTAGAATCTTGTAGTTAGAAGGTGGTAGGTGATTATGGGCAGTTTTCATGGTGTAAATATGTTTTATCGAATATAAACAGTTTAGTAGTAAGAGCACTGGCTCTGAAGTTGGAATATAACAGCTCTCTCACTCAATAGCAGCATATGACCTTGAACAAGTTTCTTATTTGTCCTATACCTAACTTTGCTCATCCGTAAGATATCCTCAGTGTGAGGATTAAAGAAGATAATAAATATAAGGCACATTGAAAGGGCTCAGTAAATGGTAGAAATTACATTTAGAGCTCATAGATGCAAAATATCGGGTGAGATAGGAAAAGGAACCAAGAAGATAATAAACCATTTTGTTGGTTTCTAATGGCATGGGCAGATTGTGTGGAGATACTAAAGCCCTGTGTTATTCTTTCACGACACTTTCTGCAAAATGTGATCTATCTTCCTATACTGAGACATTAATTGAAAATTTTCTGAAAAACAAGAGTCTTATTTCATGTAGTTATTTGAGCACTATAAAATCGTGTCAAGAAGAATTTCTGTGGTCTTAATGACTGTATTTTAGTATGATATTTGAAGAGCATGGGCTGGCACTATTTTTTCTTTTTTCATTTCACTGCTGTCTGCTTCTAAGGAGTAGGGTGTGAGTTTTTTAAAAAATAAAATTTGAAATTAAAACTTATCTGACTTATGGCCTCTTTTTTCTAAAAGTTTTTGTTTTTCAAGATTCCGTAGAAATTGAGGATTTATAAACTTCCTTATATTTGGGGGAAAAAGCTGTGGAACCTTAACATTGTACATAGTAGTATGTAGTAGAAAACTGTTTATAAACTTGATTCTATCATTTGCTTATGGAAATTGGTAACTTACAAAGATCATATTGTAAATAGAGATGAGGTTGAGTATCCCATTTCCCAAATGCTTGGGACCAGAAGTGTTTCGGATTTTGGAATTTTTTGGATTTTGGAATATTTGCATTATACTTAGTTATTGAACATCTGAAATTGAAAATGCTGTAGTGAGCATTTCCTTTGAACATCATGTCATGTTAGCACTCAGAAAGTTTCAGATTTTGGAGCATTTCAGAGTAGATTTTCAGATTTGGGGTGTGTAACCTATAGGTAATCATGTTGTGTATTTAGTTTGTGTCATTATTCCATGGTGTACTTGTTGTATTCCTTCCACTCAGTCCAGCACTGTACACATTTAGCAGTTACTTCCTTGCCTGAAAAAACTTCACTACTTTAAATTTATTTTCTCTTTTAAAAATAGTATTATTTGATATATAAATGAAGATAGGTCATATCCTTCACAATTTTTTAATCTTTGGATTTCTTTTTTTTTTTTTTTTTTTTAGATGGAGTCCCTCTCTATCGTCCAGGCTGCAGTGCAGTGGCGCAATCTTGGCTTACTACTATCTCCGCTTCCCAGGTTCAAGCAATTCTCCTGCCTCAGCCTCTAGAGTAGTTGGGACTACAGGTGCATGCCACTGTGCCTGGCTAATTTTTTGTATTTTTAGTAGAGACAGGGTTTCACCATGTTAGCCAGGGTGGTCTTGAACTCCTGACCTCAGGTGATCTGCCTGCCTTGGCCTCCCAAAGTGCTGAGATTACAGGCGTGAGCCACTGCCCCCTGCTCCCCCCACTGGATTTCTTTTGTTTTTAACAGAAAAAAAGAATGACATAAGATATTAATTGAATTGCATTTCTGGAAAGCTATATTATCTATTAAACCAGTTGAAACTAAACTCTTGGCTGTGTGCTGGATGAAAGTGATTTCTGTGTGACAACTGATGGCTTTGTGTCTTTTAAAAAATAGTAAAATATATAATCTTTGTATTAAAAAGTATGGAAACATATACATTTAGCAGATAATGAAGTGAATTAATTATTAACAACCATCAGTGTCAAGGAATTCTGCCAACATCCGAGAATCCCTGTTGCCTCCTTTCTGTGTCTAATACCTTCTCTCTCCCTAAAGGAAACCACTATCATATCTTTAAATTATTCGTTTTTTTGTTTCTCTTTATCATTTACTGTCTAGGTTTATATCCCTAAATGTTATAAATTTAGTTTTGTATGCACTTGAGCTTTATATGAATGGAATCATATTGAGCATATTCTTTTGTGTCTTGCTTCTTTCATGTTTGTGAGGTTCATCTTTATCACATAGAGCTGTAGTTCTTTTTTATTGTAGCATTGTATTGTGTTATATGATGATATCACCAATTATTTACTATTGTACTATTAGTGGATATATTGGTTGCTTTCAGTTTTTGGCTCTTACACAAAATAGTAGTTGCACATATGCATGAGTTTCACTAAGCGTTAATCCAGGAATGGAATTGCTAGGTTATAGGGTAGTGTATCTTTAATTTTACCAGATGATGCCAAACTAATTACACAAGTTTACATTCCCACCAGCAGTTTAAGAATTTCCTTGCCCTGCATCTTTGCTAACATTTAGTGTTGTCAGAATTTTAAACTTTTGACAGCCTGATAATGTGTTACATTTCTTATTGTGTTTAATTCACCTTTCACAGATTACTAAAAATAATTCTTTTAATATATTTTTGGTAATCTGAATTTCTTCTTTTGTGTTCGGGTCTCTTACTCATTTTTCTATTGATGTCTTTTTGTTTATATGTTGAGTGTGTGTGTGTGTGTGTGTACAATATATGTGTTTTGAATTTTAACTATTTGCTGGTGATAGTTATTGCAAGTATATTCTCATTCTGAGACCTGTCTTTTCATTCTCATTGTAGTGTCTTTTTATGAATTCTTTAACATGGTCCAATTTGTCAGTTTTTTCCTTTATAGTTGATGCTTTTTGTGTTATGTAAGACATTTTTTCCTAGCCTGTGATCATGAAGATAATTTTCTATATTATCTTCTAAAAGCTTTATGGTTTTGCTTTTCTTTGACAATTAGATCTACAGTCTACCTAGAATAGATTTTTGTAAATGGTGTGAGGTAGGGGTCCAGTTTCATTTTTTTCCCCATATGGATACACGATTGTCCCAGAACTATTCACTGGAAAGAAAAATATTTCCCCACTGCTCTGCAGTGCTCTGTTGTGTAGCATGTGTCTGTTTCTGCATTCTCTGTTCTCTTCATTGATCTATTTGTCTATTCCTGTACCAGTATCCCACTGTCTTAATTAGGAAAGCATTAAAATAAATGTCTGCTGTTTCTTCAACATAGTTTAGTATTATTCTTGGCCCTCAGGGCTTCTGTGTACATTTTCGAGTTAGCCTGGTTGAGTGCCACAAAAAAAAAAACAAAAAAACAAAAAAACAAAAAAACAAAAAAACAAAAAAAACCCTGTTTTTTGGGAGAGATCTCATTGAATTTTTAAATTAGTTTTGGAAAAATTAACCTCTTTTTGATATTGAGTCTTCCCACCTGTGCATGTTTTATCTCTGTTTAGGTCTTTTTTAGTATCTTAATAATGACTTACAGTTTTTTCCCTAGAAGTTTTGGGAACACAAACTACTTCAAGGATGTTTTAAACACTTTGTTTTTCCTGTTCGTATTTCCTCCTTGTTTTTGTTGTGTACAGCCTTTAGTAGCCTTTTGAGAAAGGATCCATGGAAAACATATTTTTTAAGAACTTGCCTGTCTAAATATGTCTTTATTATAAGGTCACAACTTAATATATATAATTCTAGTTTAAAAGTAAGTTTTTAAAGAATTTTTAAGATTTAGAGTCTGTTAGTTTTGAAGACTTTCTTCCATTCATTATCTTCTGGCTTCAAGAGTTGCTGTTGAATGTCTGATACCATTTTGCTTCCTGGATCCTTTGCCATCTTTTTCTCTTAATAGCCTTTAGGATTTTCTTTTATCCTCTGTTCATGGTGATGTACTTTGATGTAGGTCTCGTCGTCGTCTTTCGCTTTGCTGGGCTCTTGGTTAGTCCTTTCAATCCAAAGACTTACGTCCTTCAGTTCTGTGACATTTTCTTGTATTATTTATTTGACAACCTCCACCCACCACTTCCCCCAATAATGACTCTTGCCATGGTCTTAAGATTCTTCACGTCCCTAAATTCAGGGTACACTTACCATTCTTACTTGACCTATCAGGACCATTTGAGATACTTGACCATTCTTTCCTTTAAAAAGTTCATCTTTTGGCTTTTAAGTCACCATACTCTTGATTTTCCTTCCACCTCTGTGTCTGTTCCTCACATTCCTTTGCTGACTTTTCCTCTTTCTGTCTTTAAGGTGTGGGAATTCCACAGGGCTTGGGTATAGGCCGCCTTCTCCTTTTCTTAAGAGAACCCGCCTTCTCCCATGGCTTCAGTTACCATCTAAATGCAATTTCTGTCTCTACCCTAATACTTCCCTTTTGAACTCTAGATCTACACATCCAACCGTCTGTTAGAGATTTCTGCTTAGATGTCTCACAGATACCTTAAACTGCAAGTCCAAAAGATGAACTAATTCAGCTCATGATGTCAGCCACAAATTTGCTCCTTCTGTGTTCCCATTCAGTAATTACCACTTCCATCTACCAGTTGCATAGGCCAGAGACCTAGAGGTCATTTTTAACACCTGTTGCTGCCTTCCCCTCCAAACCTAATTAAGCACCAAGGCCTGTTAATTCTACCTACTAAATATTTCTCAGATCTACTTGTTTCTTTCTTCACTGTCATTTCACTAGTCAAAACTGCTGCAGTCTCTTACTCAGACCACTGCAATCTTATTGGTGTGTTTTTGGGCTTCATATAATCATTTACATGATTCTTTTAATCCTGTAATCATTTAATATATTCCTTTGTGCCGGGCGCGGTGGCTCAAGCCTGTAATCCCAGCACTTTGGGAGGCCGAGACGGGCGGATCACGAGGTCAGGAGATCGAGACCATCCTGGCTAACATGGTGAAACCCCGTCTCTACTAAAAATACAAAAAACTAGCCGGGCGTGGTGGCGGGCGCCTGTAGTCCCAGCTACTCGGAGGCTGAGGCAGGAGAATGGCGTGAACCTGGGAGGCGGAGCTTGCAGTGAGCCGAGATCGCCACTGCACTCCAGCCTGGGTGACACAGCGCGAGACTCCGTCTCAAAAAAAAAAAAAAAAAAAAAAAAAAAAAAAAAAAAATATATTCCTTTGTATTGGGCTTCTTTTGATAAACATTATATGAGTGAGTTTCATCCGTGTCGTTGCATGTAGTAATCATTTGATCTTTTTCTTTGCTTTATGGTATTTTATGAAATATTATAATTTATCCATTCTGTAGTATTTGGATTGTTTACACTTTTTGTATATTAAGAATATGATTCATGGCGCGGTGCAGGGGCTCATGCCTGTAATCCCAGCACTTTGGGATGCCAAGGTGGGAGGGTCGCTTGAGCCCAGGAGTTCAAGTACAGCCTGGACAACATAGGGAGATCCCATCTTTATTTGTTTTATTAATATTTTTTTTCTTGAGACAGAGTCTCACCTCTGTCATCCAGGCTGGAGTGCAGTGGCGTGGTCAACTCCCCGGGCTCAGGTGATCCTCCCACCCCAGCCTCCCAAGTAGCTGGGACTGTAGGCACTTGCCACCATGCCCAGCTAATTTTTGTATTTTTTGTAGAGATGGGATTTTGCCATGTTGCCCAGGCTGGTCTCAAATTCTTAGGCTCAAGAGATCTGCCCACCTTGGCCTCCCAGATTGCTAAGATTACAGGTGTGAGTCACCGTGTCCGGCCTTAAATTTTTTTAATTAAAAAAAAATACGATTCATGAATATTCTTGTGCATTTTGGTGCACATATGCCATTTTTTCTGTTGGTTATATACTGGGAAGGAATTTTCTAGGTCATAGGTTATATGTATTTTCAGCTTTAGAAGATACTACCAGTCTTCCAAGGTGGTTGTACCAATTTACACTCGCGTCAGTAGGGTATGGGAGTTTTCCCAGTTGCTCTCTGTCTTCACTTACACTTGGTATTGTTACTAATATTATCTTTAATGTTTTTTGTTAGCCATTCTGTTGAGCGTGGTGGTTTTATTTACATTTTCCTGATGACTAATGAAGTTGAGTGCCTTTTTATGTGCTTATTCAATATTTGGGTATCTTTTTTTGTGGAATTCCTGGTTATTTGCCCAATTAAAAAAAAAAAACTATTTTGAGGTATAATTTATATACCACAAAATTCACCCATTTTAAGTATATAATTTTGTGAGTTTTAGTAAATCTGTATAGTTTTGCAACCATTACTACAATCCAGCTTTGGAACCTTTCTGTCACCCATAGAAAGTTCCCATGTGCCTATTTTGCAGTTAGTTTCTATTCCCACACCAAGCTCGAGATAGTCCTTACTTGCTTTCGAAATGACTCTGTAATTTTGCCTTTTCTAGAATTTTTTAATAAAGGGAGACATACAATATGTGTTCTTAACATGTGTGACTTTTTGCACTTAGCATAGGGTTTCTCAGTGTTGGCACTACAGCCGTTTTGGACAGGATAATTCTTTTTTTATGGAGGGCTGTACTATGCACTGTAGGATGCTTTCCTGACCCTACCTCTTTGTGACAACCTAAAATACCTCCAGACGTTGCCAAATGTCTCCTGGATGGCAGAATCAGTACCACTGTTTGAGTGTAATTTTTCAGGATTCATCTGTGTTATTCATTTGTCTATTAACATTTTTGGTTATTTATTTTTTCCTTAATGATTTGTAGGATATGAGGTCCTTTTTCTACAATGTAGATTGCTTTTCATTTATTTAATTCTTTTTCCTGATCCATAGAGGTATTTTAAAATTAGAAAATAAATTTATTAGAAAACAAAGGTTGAAAATAAACAGAGTGAACAAATACTGCTTTTGCTTGCCCCAAAACCTCAGTAAAAACTGTTATCTGGCTAGGTGCAGTGACTGATGCCTATAATCCCAGCACTTTATAAATTTGAGGCAGGAGGATTGCTTGAGCCCAGGAGTTCAAGAATAGCCTGGGCAATATAGCGAGACCCCATGTCTACGGGAAGTAGTAAAAAAATTAGCTGGGCATGATGGCACTCGCCTGTGGTCACAGCTGCTGGGGAGGCTGAAGTGGGAGGATCCCTAGAACTTGGTGGAGGCTGCAGTGAGCTGTGATTGTGCCACTGCACTCCAGCCTTGGTGACAGAGCAAGACCTCGTCTCAAACAACCTCAAACAGCTATTATCCCTTAAATTTTTAATATTTTTTCATACGAGTTCTGCATTTCCTTGTTAAATTTTTGCCTTGATATTTTATCTTTTCAGCTACTATTTTGAATGGGATAGTTCTTCCATTATGTTTTGCAATTATTGTTTGGATATAAGAAAGCTATTAATTACTATTCTATAATATCTTAACCTTATTGATTGCTCTTATTGTTTATTTTCCCCTCAACATTGAAATTTTTCAATCCTATAAAAATGTTGACATGTAAAAGAAGTTGTATGGTGAACATACATGTATCCACTACCTAGATTCTACAGGTGTTCATATTTTGCCATACTGACTTTATTACACACATCTATCCATCCATTCATCCATTTATCCATTCATTATCTGTTTCTCTTTTTCATTTTCTTTTCTTAAGGATTTTCTCCTTTCAATTATTTGTACCCTTGTTTTTTTTTACTTGTCTAATTATGTTAATCCTTTCTGAACAATTTTAAATAACTTGACGTTGGAAATGTTAGTAATTTAGTGAATTATTTTATACTATATTTTCTGGCACAATTTTAAGGTTTTAAACTTTCCTTCTTAGTTTTCTGTTTTCAACCAGAAAGTTATTGTTTATGTGCTGACATAGACTTCTAGATAAAGTGACATATTACTTTATTCCCATGTTTCTTCTTTGTAAATCTGTGTTTAAATTCACACAGATCTTTAACACAACTCTGTAACAGAAGCAGTTAATTCTTATTTTGCCACAGTAGTGTCTCTATGCCAAGGTACACTTCTGCTTGAATATAAGATGCTATTGTTGTCACTGTATGAAATGTTGCCTTTTTATTATAAAAATCTGTCACTTTTATGTACCAAAATGAGAACTGAGATGGTTTTGAAATTTCAGAAAAAATTTTAACAGAAGGAACTAATCGATTCAGTGAATTTTTTTTTTCTTAAAGAGGAATCATTTTCAGAAGTAGTTTTTAAGTGATAATCTCATCTCAAGATAATGGGAAGAAAAATGTCAAGACCAGGGCAGTTATTTTATATTCCTGTGTTTCTTACTAACCTTCTGTTTTTTATCTGTAAGGATGTAACTACTGAATGTACGTATGGAGTATAAAAACAATATTTTATTGTTCTTTTAATTTATAAGATGATCAACTTTTCCAGTTTACCAGCTTATCAGCCCACACTTCTTCCTATAAATTAATGCTGAAATATTAGTTAATTTGAGTGCTTTCTTTAGAAAGGGAAGGTATTTGAATCATCCCTCCTTCCATCCCTTCCTCCTCTCTTGGAAAGTGTGAGCAAAGTTAATTTCATTTATCTTTGTATGTTGTCATTTTAGCATCTCAATTTTAACGAAATGTACTGGAAATCAAGATATTTTATTTTTTAATTTTAATTTTACTTTTTTTTTTGAGACAGGATCTTGCTCTGTTGCCCAGGCAGAAGTGCTGTGCCATGATCTTGGCTCACTGCAACCTCCGCTTCCCAGGTTCAAGTGATTCTTATGCCTCAGCCTCTGGAGTAGCTGGGATTACAGGCATGTGCCACCACACCCGGCTAATTTTTGTATTTTTTAGTAGAGATAGGGTTTCGCCATGTTGGCCAGGCTGGTCCCCAACTCCTGGACTTATGCTATCTGCCGGCCTTGGCCTCCCAAAGTGCTGGGATTATAGGCATGAACCACTGTATCCAGCCAAGATATTTTATCTTTGCTTGTAAAGCATGTTTTATTTCCAGTTGGTATGTTGTATGGCATGAGCTTTATAAAGTCTCTTAAAATTTTAAAGGTCTGTGTTATGGCTTATTAACATTTAAAGATAAAGTAGAGCCAGGCGCGGTGGCTCATGCCCGTAATCCCAGCACTTTGGGAGGCCGAAGCGGGCGGATCACGAGGTTAGGAGATCAGACCATCCTGGCTAACGTGGTGAAACCCCGTCTCTACTAAAAATACAAAAAATTAGGCAGAGCTTGCAGTGAGCCGAGATCACGCCACTGCACTCCAGCCTGGGCGACAGAGTGAGACTCTGTCTCAAAATAAATAAATAAATATAAAGTAATATTACTTAATTTATTTCAGAGTATCCTGTCAAAATTTTATAAAGAATGACCGAGAAACTACATACCATGTCTGATTTTGGATCTTTAAATTAACCATGATAGAATCTTTTTTCTGGCTCCCCTTTTTTTTTTGTCTGTGCCCTGATGGATGTGAAGTGGTGTTGTCCCTGATTACTAATGAGGTTGAGCTCCTTTTCATATGTTTATTGGCCATTAAGTCTTTTGGGCTCTCTCTTTTTCTCATTGATTTATGGGGGTCATTATATATTTTGGATTCTTATCCTTTGTCAGTTATAGATGATGTACATATTTTCTTTTGCTTTGTGGTTTGTCTTTAGGATGTTCTTTTTTGCGTAGACATTTTAAGTTTTAATATAGTGAAATTTATTAACTTTTCCCTACGTGGCTAATGTTTTTGTCTTTAGAAATTCTTCCCTACCCAAGATAGTGAAGATATCCTGTTGTGTTATCTTTGTAAAGTTTTATGGTATTGCCTTCTACATTAGGTCTGTAATTAAATGGGTGTTGATTTTTGCTTATAGAGTGAGGTAAGGGCCGAATTTTATTTTTTCTATGTAGATACCCAGTTGTCCCAACACCATGTGCTTTAAAGACTGTCCTTTTCTTACTGCTTTGCAATGCTTCCATCATATAATGGATGTCCATATGCACGTAGTATATTTCCATGACATTCTTTTAGGTTAAATTTTTAGAATTGTTAGAGCAAAACAAACGATTATTAATGCTTAGTTTGAAACTACAAAATTTGTGTAAATTTATTTTTCAATTTTTTAATTGTAGTAAAATACACATAAAATTTACTCTCTTGACTATTTTTTAATATCCTATGAAGATTCACCATCTTCATGATTTTTAAATGTCTAGTTCAATGGTATTAAATACATTCATAATGTGCAACTGTCACCACTGCCCATCCCCATGCCTCTTATGTTTTAAAATGAAACTCTACCCTGTTAAACACTAACTTCCTATTTCTTCCTTCCTCCAGCCCTAGGCAACTGTTCTACTTTTTGATACTATGATTTTGATTCCTCTAAGTACCTCATTAAATGGAATCATACAGTATTTATCATTTTGTGACTAACTTAGTTCATTTAGTGTAATGAACCTTAAGGTTCATCCATGTCATAGCATATGTTAGAATTTCCTTCCTTTTTAAGGCTGAATAATATTTATGATATATATATACACATTTTGCTTATCCACTCATCTATTGATGTCACTTGGATTGCTTCCATGTTTTAGCTGTTGTGTGTTTAGCTATGAACGTGGGTGTAAAAGTATCTCTTTGAGACCCTGCTGTCAGTTTTTTAGGGTATATACCCAGGAGTGGAATTCCTAGATCTTGTAGGAATCTATTTTTAATTTTCAGGGGGATCTGCCATACTGTTTTCTGTAGCTGTACCAATTTTACATTTCCATTGATTTGTGCACAAAACAAGAGTTCTAATTTCTCCATGTCTTTGCCTATACTTGTTCTTTTCATTCTTTTTTAAAATAGTCATCCTAGTGGGTGTAAGGTGGTACTTACTATAGTTTTGACTTATATTTCTCTAATATTAGTGATGTTGAGCATCTTTTCATGTGCTTATTGGCCGTTTGTATATCTTCCTTGGAGAAATACCTGTTCAGCTCCTTTGCCCGTTTTTGAATTGGGCTAGTTGTGGTTTTTGTTGTTACTGTTGTTGTTGTTGGGTTTTAGGAGTTCTCTGTATATTCTAGATATTAATCCTCATCAGATATATGATTTATAAAGATTTTCTGTCATACTGTAGGTTGCCATTTTACTCTAATATTGTCTTTTAAAATGTATAACATTTTACAATTTCATCAAGTCCAGTTCTGTGTTTTCTTTTGTTGCCTGTCCTTTGGTGTCATATCTCAGAATTCATTGTCAAATTCAGTATCATAAAGCTTTTGCCTCGTGCTGTCTTCTGAGAGTTTTTTATAGTTTTAGGTCTTACATTTAGGTTTTTCTTTGGTCCATTTTGAGTTAATTTTTGTTTATGGTGTTAGGTAAGGGTCCAACTTCACTGTTTCACATGTGGATATTCAGATTTCCCAGTACCATTTTTTGAAAACACTGCCCTTTTCTCATTAACTGGTCTTGGAACCCATGCCAAAAATCATTAGACCATATATATGCCAGTTTTTCTTTCTGGTCTCTATTCCATTGGTTTATGTTTCAGGACTGCACTGTTTTGATTACTGTAGCTTCGTAGTAAGTTTGAAATCAGGAAGCGTGAGTCTTCAAGCTTTGTTCTTTTTCAAGATTATTTTGGCTATTCAGGGTCCATTGAGATTTCATGTTAATTTTAGGATAGGGTTTTCTATTACTGCAAAAAATGTCATTGAGGTTTTGATAGGGATTGCATTGAATCTGTAGATTGCTTTGGGTAGTATTGACATTTTAACAATATTAAGCCTCCAATATATGAGCATGGGATGTGTTTTCATTTATGTCTTTAATTTCTTTCAGCATTGATTTTTTAGTTTTCATTGTACAAGTCTTTCACCTCCTTACTTAAGTTAATTCCCAAGTGTTTTATTCTTTTTGATGCTATTGTAAATGGGATTGTTTTCCTTACTATTTAAAAGTCTTTATTTTTCTTGAATTAATTTCCAGACGTGGTACTTTTTTTGTCTTATTTTAAAATGTTTTTGAAATTGTCTTTTTGTGTTCTGTTTTTCATCTTTTCCAACTATGTAATCTATGCACATTTCCTCGGCTTCTTTATTACACAGTTGTGTTTGTTTCTGCATATTCATGCTGCTCAGAGTCAATAAGTCCTTGAAATAAGCAGGAAAACTGTGTGATCTGAGAATTGGTAAAACATTTTGGAAACTGCAGACTTAGCCAAGTTTAACTTATTATTGACACCATTGTTGATGTATTTTGACCAATGACTAAATTTTGAATACATAACCAGAACAATATAAATAAAACAGAGTTTGGGAATATGGAGAAAATATAAGGATAATATAAAGTGTATTTCTTTGTCTTTTGCAGAATTCAGGAAATGACATAATCTTTGGATTTCTGTAATATTTTACAGAAATTATGGAAAGAATATGTACAGTTGATCCTCATTATTTGCAGATTTTGTATTTGTGAATTTGCCTACCTGTTAAAGTTTACTTGTAGTCCTAAAATCTATGCTTGCGGCACTTATTTGGTTATTTGTGTGTATGCGCAAAGCTGCAAAAAAAATTGAATCCTCTGACAAGCACGTTCCCAGCCGAACTTGAACAAGGTGACACTGCCTTGATTTCACCTCTCAAGGAGAGATGACCAGAGGATGGAGACAGCAGAGGGCAGTGTAGTGAAGTGCGAGAAGGTCTGGCTGTGGGGCCAGTTGGACAGGATTTGAATCCCAAGTCTGACATCTGTTTTTGGGATGACCTTCCACAAGTCAGTTAACACTTAAATACCTCATTTCTCTTTTGTAAAATAAAGAAAGGAGAATCTCCCAGGATGAATTGTTTTCAGGATTTAAGAATATGATAATCTATGTGAGGGGTGTGTGTATGTGCATGGATTTCCCTATGAACAATGTTTTAGTAGTCGCTAATTCAGTGCTTGCAGCGACTTTATAGAGCATAACTACCACAAATAATGAGAGTTAACTCTGTATCTTTGCTAAATGATGTTGAGTAATTTTATTCTTTTTTAATATTGATACTTGTTCCTACCAAAATCCTAGCAGAACTGAAGAGATCATAATTTGCATGTAATTTAAAACAGGTAACAGTATCAACAGCCTAAAAGTATATGCTTCTTTCAGTGCAGTTTCCCCTCTCTTCATTTAATAGCTTTTTGTAACTTTGGATATTTATTACCCAAACGTTTACTCTACTCTGTACCTTAGCTCTCCCATCTATGTTGCTCGTAGGTTTTAGAAGGATTATGCCAGTTCTTAATCTCAGTTCCAAGTACTGCCTTCTATACTTTGTGATGCTGGTTCAAAGACTGCAGATCACATTTCTGCCTTGCTAGCAGCTCATTTCTGTTTCAAAAGTATAGAGCACTAGAGGGAGGCTGCAAGGAGAAGGAGGAAGAAATGACTTATACCTTTGTCTTGTTTCCTGTGAACTTCCTGTCTGCTTTCTTGTTACTTTGACCATCACCCTTATAGAAGTTTATTTTTTGCTCCAGCATCAGCAGTTTCTTTCTGTAGCAGCTGTTGAATACAGTTTGTAGGTTTTCCAACACTCACAGAACTAACCTCATCATAACCCTTCATAACACCAGCACCAGTTGGTTGGTACCCTGTTCCTCAAAAGTTTGGGTTCCAGTCTCACAGGACCCCTCTTCAGAGACAACAGCACCAGCTGAGCAGCACTGTCTCCTCAGAGGTCCATCTGAGTTTCAGCTCTGTGGAACCCTTCCTCTGAGCTTCTGAGTTTTAATAATTCCAGTCTTTTCCCTTTGTTCCCATAGTCCTAGGGGTGGTAGCTTTTGCCTGTAGTTGTTACCTCCCTGATCCTTTGTATTATTTTTTCAGTTAGCAACAGAGTTAGTAATTGTTTTTATTCAATTTTCTCTATTAAAATAATCAATGTGATTTTCCTTAACTGAGATAAGGATTAAATAAGTTACAAAATGGAAAGTGCAGAGATCCATACCTCTTCTAATAGCATGATGGATATTACTATGTAGGATAACATACTTGAAATAATTTGAGATTTTTCTTACTGATTTCTTTGTAAAATACTAAAAGTTCCAATTTATATAGCTAAAAACATTAAAATAATCATTGAATTTTATTGATGTTAATATGCTCAAATATCACCTCAGTTAGACCTAACTTGACTACCCTATTTAAGTTGTAAACTCTTGGCTGTGTACTCCCATACCCCATTTCCTCATCTTATTTTATTTTATTTTTTTTGAGACGGAGTCTCACTGTCAACCATACTGGAGCGCAATGGTGCAATCTTGGCTCACTGCAACACCTCCCTCCCAGGTTCAAGTGATTCGTGTGCCTGAGTCTCCTGAGTAGCTGGAATTACAGGCATGCACCACCACACCCTGCTAATTTTTGTATTTTTTGGTAGAGATGGTGTTTCGGCATTTGTCCATGCTGGTCTCAAACTCTTGGGCCCAAGTGATCTGCCCATGTTGACCTTCCAAAGTGCTGGGATTCCAGGCATGAGCCACCACTCCCAGCCTCCTCATCTTTCTTATTAGTTTACTTTTTTCCCACAGTACTAATTGCTAATTACTAATTTATTTGTTGAGTGTCCACTCCCCAAAATTGTAAGTACCCCAGCACAGAGATTTTTGTTTGTACATTGTCAGCATCTAGAACAGTGACCTAACATACAGAAGGCACTCAGTAAGTATTTGTTGGAAGAATGAATGGGTTTCAGCAGATCAACTCTTTTGGTCAAGATTTGACCGAGATTTTTAATAGATTTTTATGCAGTAGTTGCCCCTTATCTGAGGTTTCACTTTCCATGGTTTTTTCTACCTGCAGTCTGAAAATAGGTGAGTACAGTACAGTAAGATGTATTGAGAGACCACATTCACATAATTTTTATGATAGTATATTGTTACAATTGTTCTATTTTATTATTAGTTATTATTAATCTCTTACTGTGCCTAGTTTATAAATTAAACTTTATCATAGATATGTATGCAAAGAAAAAACATAGTATACATAGGGTTTAGTACTATTCAAGGTTTCTGGCATCCACTGGGGGTCTTGGGATGTATTCCCTGGGGATAGAGGGGGCGGCTATATTGCGTTTCTTTTCTAGAGCACATTTCATTGGGGTGTTGTTTGTCTTTGTGTTTTCCACAGCTTGTACCAGTGCCTTGTAGTGGATGTTCATGAACAGCAATTTGAGTTATTTAGTTTTTACATTTTATGGTTAAATGTTCTTACACACTGGACAATTAGGCTCTTCTTCTTTTGGTAGGGGAAGAATACCTCAGCCTTGAGATGAAATCATCCAGATTGACAGAATCAGTCCCAGTGATTATTTTTTCTTTTTATTCCTTGTTTTTTTAGATTCCTTTCATATTTATCTGACGTGTTTTTTGTTTGTTGGTTTGTTTGTTTGCCTTTGATTGACTAACACCTCTTTGGGACTGAAATCATCTCTGTTTTCTGTGCTGGTCTTTCAGTTTCCAGCTGAAAATTTTATTAAAATATATTCTTCACTATGAAATACTATATAATGTTAGAAAATGTAAAAATATAGAAAGAAAATAAATTAAGATTTAAAAATTATTCCTGTACTCACCACGCAGGGAATACCTTCTGTTCAAACAAGAGTAATATGAGGGTGTAATTTTTTTAGGATGTGAAGCCAGTATGGAACATTGAGACAACTTATGTTTCCCAGAATCCCTCATTTGTTTATGTAATGTGGCCAAGCTCTATTGATGATTCATGAAAATAAACACAGTGATTTTAGGTGATCATGACTGATATTTGAAATCTTTTTATCAACAGAAGTTATATTTTAAAATTAAGATTGGGTATTTGTTATTCCATTCTTGTTTTTAACATTTGTTTAGTTCAGTGGTCCCCATCCTCTTTGGCACCAGGGACTGGTTTCGTGGAAGACAACTTTTCCACAGACTGGATGCGGGGATGTTTTGGGGATGATTCAAGTGTGTTACGTTTATTGTACACTTTATTTCTATTATTATTACATTGTAATATATAATGAAATAATTATACAACTCACCATAGTATAGAATCAGTGGGAGCTCTGAGCTTGTTTTCCTGCGACTAGATGTTCCCATCTTGGGGTGATGGGAGACAGTGACAGATCATCAGGTGTTAGATTCTCATAAGGAGTGCATAACCTAGATCCCTCGCATATGCAGTTCATGACAGAGTTCACAGTTCACAATAGAGTTCATGCTCCTCTGAGAAGCTAATGCTGCTGCTGATCTGACAGGAGACAGAGCTCAGGTGGTATTGTGAGCAATGGGGAGTGACTGTAAATACAGATGAAGCTTTGCTCACTTACCTGCTGCTCATTTCCTGCTATGCATCCTGGTTTGTAACAGGCCATGGACTGGTGCTGGTTTGTGGCCCCGTGGTTGGGGACCCTGGGTTTAGTTATTTCATTAAGCCTTTATGTGAAGATTTTTTTTTTCTTTTCCCTGAGACAGTCTTGGTCTGTTGCCCAGGCTGGAGTGCAATGGCATGATCTCGGCTCACTGTGACATCCGCCTCCTGGGCTTAAGCGATTCTCCTGCCTCAGCCTCCCAAATAGTTGGGTTTACAGGCATCCACCACCATGCCTGGCTAATTTTGTATTTTTAGTAGGAATGGGGTTTCACCATGTTGGCCAAGCTGGTCTTGAACTCCTGCCCTTGTGATCCACCTGCCTTGACCTCCCAAAGTGCTAGGATTACAGGTGTGATCCACCGCGCCTGGCCTATGTGAAGAATTTTTATGCCTTTAGATGTTAGGTAGATAAGCTCTTTTTTTTTTTTTTAAATACTTTATGTCCCAGTTATATTAGTGTAGAGAATAGTGTCACACACTTATAAAAATACTTATTTCAGTTTTGTTTTTTTAGAGTTTTTTAGAACCAGATCCTGATGAGTAATTATTTTCAAGCAACAATTTGAGGGACTATTCTTTCTAATGTAACTTTTATTACTTATATTAAACCAAATGACATCATTGTTGGTATAATCAATATATGATAGAATTTGTTACTGTGAGGAATTTTAGAGATTATCTAGTGTGAATTATTTTTCTTCCTTCATGCCAACCCATTCACAAGTATAAAAGACACATCTTTAAAATCTCTAGGACATCAGTCAATTAATTTTAGTGGCTGCATAATTTTCCATTGTAGAACTGTACTGCATGATTTAAGCAGGTTCCTGTTAATGGACATTTAGGCTGATTCACTTTTTCCCTATTGCAAATGGTGCTTTGATGAGTATTTTTGTATCCGCGTGAGTTCTATTTTATGAAGTTATCTCCTTCTGATAAATTCTCCGAAGTGAGATTTAGACATTTATTTATTGAAACATTTATTAACTTTAAAAAATTTAGTATCTGTTTTTAATGTAATAAGTACAGTTTTGCTGAAGTGATGTTAACATATATCATATTGAAATGTCTTATAAAAACAACCTAGTTAGCATTTTAAGATATGATTCCTAACGTTAAAAAATGATCCTGGTATCTACTACATATTTGGAAACCTTTCATTTGTAATAAATGGCGGTGAGAAGTTAACCAAAGAAAGAAAACGGGAAAGTTAAAGTACTAAGAACAAGGAAAAATGACCAAATGATAGAAATATGGGGAGACTGGAAAGGGTAAGAGGACACAAAACTTTGCCTCCACCCTCTTAGGGTCCCTGCTGGGCCCAAGAATTAAATTGACACCAGATAGAGTAGAAGAGAAAAGCATAGAAATTTAATATAAGTTTTATGGCCGGGCGCGGTGGCTCAAGCCTGTAATCCCAGCACTTTGGGAGGCCGAGACGGGCGGATCACGAGGTCAGGAGATCGAGACCATCCTGGCTAACACGGTGAAACCCCGTCTCTACTAAAAAATACAAAAAACTAGCCGGGCGAGGTGGTGGGCGTCTGTAGTCCCAGCTACTTGGGAGGCTGAGGCAGGAGAATGGCGTGAACCCGGGAGGCGGAGCTTGCAGTGAGCTGAGATCTGGCCACTGCACTCCAGCTTGGGCGACAGAGCAAGACTCCGTCTCAAAAAAAAAAAAAAAAAAAAGGAAATTTAATATAAGTTTTATGTGACATGGGAGCCCTCAGAAGAAAATGAAGTCATAGAGAAATGGCAAAACCTACATGCTTTTGTGTTAGGTTGAAAGAAGAGAGGCAATTGTGGAGAAGTAGATATGTTATATGGGGAGGCTAAAGGAAGACATTTAATTTAATAAGGTCTGTTTGTACACAATTCTCTTGACTATGACTCCCTATCAAAGAATGTTTCTTTTTTCCTGGGATAGAGAAGACATCTTTCACAGGAACATTTTATTTCCTATTTTCAGGAAGAAAAAGTGGAAGATTAGGATGCCCTTCTTGCATCTGCTGTTTTTCAAGTGCCTTTCACTCAAAGTGATCCTTATGTCAAAGTGGCATGTTGGAAGTGGTGTATTCTGCCACCCTTCATGGGTAATGATTATGCCTAGTGTTCCATTATTGGAGTGCTAAGCTTGTGGGAGTTTTTTATATCCTACTGCCCAAGGTAATTGCCAAGGTCTGATTTTTCACACACAAAAAATTTGCAACCTCCAGCATAAATGGGTTAATTTCACAAAAAAGGTTTTTGCAACCTCTGGCATAAATGGGTTTCATCCTCCAGCAAAAAGGCCTTTGGAAACAAACCTGGATTTAAATTCTGTTTTGGCCTCTTACTAGCTACATGACCTGGGGAAGCCTTTTAACCCCTCAAAGCTCATTTATATCCTCCTTTAGAGATAATAATATATCATGGGGTTGTTGTGAAGATTAAATAGTAATAGAAATTACAGCTAAGATTTTTGAATCCTCCTATATATGCCAGCTACTATATTAAATGTTTATTTGTGTTTTTTTTTCACTTGGCAGATATATGTTATCTTAATTCTCATGAACTTGTGAGGTGTAGGTATGGGTAACTTTTACTGATGAGGAAACTAAAAGAGGGATTTTGTAAATTGCCCCAAGCAACACAGCCAATAAATGGCAAAACCACCAGAATTTAAATCCTAGTGGTCTGACCCCCCAGAGGCTGTGATTCGAAATGCTGTCCCCTGTGCATGTGAGCCCTTAGCGCAGCGCATAGCCGTAGCATGCACTCATTCATATTTGTGTTTAGGCTGTCTTTTAAAAATAGTGTGTCAAGACAATGAGAAGACAAGCCACAGACTGAGGAAATACTTGCAAGACACATATTTGATAAAGGAAAGTTATCCAGAATATGCAAAGAACTCTTGAAAGCTAACACTTAGGAAATGAACAGCCCAGTTAAAAAATGGGCAAAAGATTTGAACAGACACCTTGCCAAAGATTTGACAAATAAGTATATGAAAAGATGCTGAACATCATATGTCATTAGGGAATTGTAAATTGAAAAGATACAAGTACTACTATATAGCTGTTAGACTGGTGAAAGCCATGCTTGCTGGCAACCCCAAATGCTGGTGAGGATGTGGAGCAACAGGAACTCATTCATTGCTGGTGTGTATGCAGACTCTTTCAGCCATTTTGGAAGACAGTTTGGCAGTTTCTTAAAAAACTAAACATACTCTTACCATATGATCCAGCAGTTGTATTCCTTGGTTATTACCCAGATGAGTTGAAAAACATGTCTACACAGAAACCTGCACATACATGTTTATAGAAGCTTTATTCATAATTGCCAAAACTGGGAAACAATCAACATATCCTTAAGTAAGTGAATGGATAAACTGTGGTATATCCAGACAATAGAATATTATTCAGTGCTGAAAAGAAATGAGTTATTAAGCCATGAAGACATTAAGGAACTGTAAATACATATTACTAAGTGAAAGAAGCTAATCAGAAAGGTCTATACACAGTCTGATTCCAAGTATATGACATACCGGAAAAAGCAAACGCAAAACTATGGATGCAGTAAAAAGATCAGTGGTTGCCAGGGGTTGGAGGAAGGAGGGGATGAGTAGGCAGAGCATGGAGGATTTTTAGGGCAGTGAAACTATTCTGTATGATATTATAACGATGGCTACATGCCATTACACATTTGTTGAAACCCATAGATGCAAAAGCAAGCTGTAATGTAAACTTTGGACTTGGGGTGATAATGATGTGTTAATGTAGGTTCATCATAGTACCAGATGTATCACTCTGGTATGCAGTGTTGATCGAGGGGGAAGATTATGCATGGGGTACGAGGGAACTTTCTGTACTTTCCACACAGTTTTGCTGCGAACATAAAACTTTCTTTATCAAATATGTGTCTTGCAAATATTTTCTCAGTCTGTGACTTGTCTTCTCATTCTCTTGACACACTATTTTTAAAAGACAGCCTAAACATAAATATGAATTAAAAATTAAACTCTATTAAAATAATAAAAAATTAGAAAACGATGCATTTGAAGTGTGACACCTCGATACTTTCATTTTCAGGCCCAGAATAAAGAGACCAGTGTTTTAGCTGCTGCAAAAGTGATTGACACTAAATCTGAAGAAGAACTTGAAGATTACATGGTGGAGATTGATATATTAGCATCTTGTGATCACCCAAATATAGTCAAACTTCTAGATGCCTTCTATTATGAGAACAATCTTTGGGTAAATATTTTCTCTTGATCTAAAGGAGTAGCCAAAATGAGTTAATTGTCCTAAAGAGATGTTTATGAATTGTTAAAACCTATTTTATGTCTTATCTCTTCTATTTAGTTACTTGTGTCACTTGAATGAGAGTTGATCTGCCAATAAGAGAGTAATAACAAAGTTATTCTCAGCTTCAACAGATGTTCAGATTTATGTTTCAGATTGTACAATTTCATCGTGATTGTTTGACATTGGATCCGGGTGGAAACATTTGGTTAAGAATAATAAATTTACTAAAATATGAAATTAGATGTCCTTGTTTATAATTTAAATTTAATCATTTAAAAGTTTTAAAAGTTTCTCTTAGAAATTGTTTATAATTTTTTATCCTAAACTTTTTGTAAATCTTATAATAAACTGTAAAATACTAGAAATGTTAAATATTTATCATATTATCAGGTTCAACTTTAGTGCATGATGTGATGGCTAAAGCTGTATGTATAAATTCATTTTCAGAAAATATTAAGGCACAAGTAGATATAGAAATAAAACTTTCATATTCATTGTAATAATCTGTCAATCACTTGTTCCGTACCAACATTAGTTTAACCAAGAGGGACTTTTTAAAACGGAGCTTCAGTCTTTCTTCCTGAAGGAAGAAGCAAAGTTTTATGAGAGAGAAGAGTAAGTAGTATAAGGAATACCTGACTGGATGCCTAAAGGTCTATATTTTTTTATCCTAGTGCTGCCACTTACGGAACTTGGATACGTCAGTTAACTTTTATGAGTCTGTTTACTCATCTGTAGGATGAGTAATGATCTACCTCCCAAATTATTTTCTGAATAATGTAATGAATTTGAAAACAATTTCTAATTGGCAAGCACCTGTAAAAAAAAGTAAAGCATTATGCTGAGGTAAAAAAGGCAGGAAGCTACCTAATTAGTTAAAAATATGTTATTTTAAAAAATTATAGTTATTATTAATGTGGTGTTTTCTGAAATTATTGTTCAGGGCTGTGGCAGAGTGTTTCCAAAGTTTATAATGCAAATGAACGCCTAGACTAGTTAATAAACAGATAAGATCTTTACTTGGGACTATTGCACAATAAAAATTTAGACAACTGTGAGGGGAAGTTTAGTGGGAGACATAAATGTTAATTAATCAAATAATCACAATAAATATAAAATTACAACTGTGGTAAGGGTTAAGAAGGAAAGGTACATGGTGTTATATCTTACCAGGGAAGTCAAGATAGTCACCTATCAGCAGGTAAAATAATTGAGCTAGGATCTGAAGCTTTTGTATGTATGTATTCTGGGTTTTTTTTGTTTTTTTTTTTTTTTTTTTAGCTAAAAGAAGTCTCTGTATAAATATTTTCAGGATTTATTCCTATTTAATACAGTTTAAAATAACAAATGTATATTTGTTCACTTAAAGCACAAGTTGCCTTTAAAAATATAAGTAATAAAATCTTTCATTGGTGACCAAATGGCTATGCAGTACTATACCAAATGAAAATTCTGTACCTGATAATTTTAGAGAAGCAGGGACACTAAACATGTCAATGAACAAAAATGCCCATACATTCACGATGAGCTTTCTCAAATGTGTATTGTTTGAGATTTGTAACTCTTTTGACAAAATCTTTGTTTAGTATATCGTTTCTGTAACCCAGATTATTTGATAGCTATTTCTTTATCTTTTTTGCTAAGCTGAAGAAAAAATACTGAAACTCAAAACTCAGTGTAGTTTTAGACACACACTTTTGTTTTTGTTTTTTTTTTGCATGCAGATCCTCATTGAATTTTGTGCAGGTGGAGCAGTAGATGCTGTGATGCTTGGTAAATACCTTTTTGTTCTTTATGTTCATATCTTAAACTATACTTAATAAGATTAAAGAATTTCAAACATATATAAATATATTCAACTATATAAGTATTGAGTGAAGTTCAGTAAGTTAAATCAACTCAATTATGTTTTTATATTCTTGGATAATTATAGTAAAATTCTAAAATGAAACGTTGAGCGTGTCAAGAAAGTAATCTTTGTAGATATTTAGTTCTTCTAAAATAAATTCACTGCATATGATCTTTGACAGTGATGATACATATAGAAAGGCATATAGCCTGCTAATACGTTTTCACTGCATAAAAAGCAGGTTTTTTTTTTACTTTCTCCTTATAGAACTTGAGAGACCATTAACTGAGTCCCAAATACAAGTAGTTTGCAAACAAACTTTAGATGCACTGAACTACTTACATGATAATAAGATCATCCACAGAGATCTAAAGGCTGGCAACATTCTCTTTACCTTAGATGGAGATATCAAATTGGGTAAGTTATTCACTTAAATAAAACATTTGAATTTCTACTCTGAAATTTCCCATCTTTATGTATGTGACTTAATGTGGTTTTATTACTACTTAAATCTGTGAAACATGGAGAACTAACTCCATTCTAGTTTTTAAAAAACAGTTTCTTGGATAAATACTCATTTTTCTATAATTCCAAAATATCAGCACCTAATTCAATGTTTTAAAAAGAAGATAAGAAAGAATGAATTTTTATTTTCAAAAAGGCAAGCTTTTTAAAGACCGGTTTCAAGTTTGTACCCTTAAATTTTTGTATGTAGACTTAATACTTGTAAATGTTTTATGTTTAGAACATAATATAGTATGTAAAGCTGCTAACTCAGTTTTTTTCTTTATTTCCAAAGCTCACGTCGAGTGAGGTTTTTCCCCTATGTTTAGTTTTCTATTCTATTTTATTGATAATGGTACATTGACTAAACTAACAAAGTAATCTTAGTTCTGAAGAGAATACTTAAATATAAGGACTAGAATTTTTAATTTTACTCTTTATACTGAGGGAAGAAATGTTACCTTCATAAGAAGAATTAGATGTAGGTTTTATGGAAGTTATAGCCCTCTTTAAATTTACCCAAGATAGGAATTTTTTTAAAAGTCTAGAGATGAAGTCCGAATTTGTATGTTTTGAAAGGCTATTCAAAGGACAAAATATATTCAAAAGCCAAGTTGATACCAGTGACTATAGTCATTTCACTTTACTTTGTCAAGACATTTAAACAGATGGTGTACTAAATTTTATTCTTTTTAATTTTTATTTTTAATGGAGTCTTGCTCTGTTGCTTAGGCTGGAGTGCAGTGATGTGATCATAGCTTACTGCAGCCTTGAACCCCTGGGCTCCAGGAATCCTTCCACCTTATCCTCCCTAATAGCTGGAACTGCAGACATGCACCACCATGCCTGGCTAAGTTTTAAAATTTTTTTGTAGAGATGAGGTCTTGCTCTGTTGACCAGACTGGTCTTGAATTCCTGGGTGCAAGTGATTCTCCTGCCTTGGGCCTCCCAAAGTGAATTTTAATCTTTTGATTGCGAAATAAATACAGATATAGAAAACCACACCAGAAATTGTGTAGCTTAACTTTAGTACTTTGTAGACATAGCTTTGTAGTCACTACCTAGATCAAAAAGTAGAACTTTGGCAGGTACCCCAGAAGCTCTTCTGTATGCCCATCTCAGCCACTGCCCTTCTCTTCTCCACATTTTATCCTGACTTTTATATTATTTCCTTCCTTGTGTTTCTTTATGGCTCAGTCACCCAATATTCATCTCTAGATGTTAGGGTTTAAACTTGCCGATATAAAACTTGGGTTTTTGAAGTCTCTTAACGTACAGGCCTTCCCCCATTCTTTTCTTTTATTTATATTACGGCATGTATAATGGGGGGGATGAGGGCAATATCACCCACCTGGGGGCTAAAATTAGTCCTTTAGGGGCAAAAAAACCCTTATACATTACAATGGTTTGTGACCTTCCAAAGGCCCCAGTACGTGAAGAGATATAACATGTATCTGTGGCATTAAAATTTTATGGGAGGAGGGGCGACTTGAAAACAATGTTTACAATGACTCCTTAGAGGGGCTAATAATGAAAGAAACACTGATCCATGGAACCTGGGCTGTTTGGCCTGTAGTGTTTCCCTCAAACTACATTTTGCTACTGCATACTCCTGATGATTGAGGTTCCTCTCTGTATTTCCTTCAGTTTGGCAGATGAATCCAAAGGCTTGATCATTCTCAAGCCTGATCCTTTGGCAAGACTTACAGGTGGTTTTGCCTTCTTTCACTGGGAGGCACACCGTGTCTGCTTTGTGCCCCTTTTTGATGTTGCAGCTATTGAGGCTTAATGCCTACACATCTGTCTTTTGAGGTTGCAAAATGAATTCCATTATTTTATTTTCATTATTTTTGATTTTGATATAAACACCAATTATTTCATTATTTTTATTCATTTTAAAGTTAGTAATGAAGATAATGACTTGGCTCTCTCTTATCCTCAATTGATGACCAATGTTTTAGAAAATATTGTTTGTTTGTGGATTTAGTTTTATTTGGTGGGTTTCAAATCCATTGCAGTTTTTATTCTTATTGAAGCTCACGTTCCATCTTTAGTCAATGGGGTCTTCTTCGTGTCAGCTTGTTAATCTTCTTAACAGGACTAGTAATCTTTGATAGCCCAGTTGACAGTTCTGAGATGTTTCGGGCTCATCTGTGTATTTTCTGTGTCAGACCTGTAATTAACCATTTCTTTTTTCCTTTTTTTTTTTGAGACAGAGTCTCACTCTTGCCCAGGTTGGAGTGCAGTGGCTGATCTCAGCTCACTGCAACCCCCACCTCCTGGGTTCAAGGGATTCTCGTGCCTCAGCCTCCTGAGTAGCTAGGATTACAGGCATGTACCACCATGCCCAGCTAATTTTTGTTTTTTCATAGAGATGAGGTTTCACCATGTTGACCAGGCTGGTCTGGAACTCCTGGCCTGAAGTGATCTGCCCTCCTCAGCCTCCCAAAGGGCTGGAATTATAGGTGTGAGCCACTGCAGCCCGCTAGTCAGCCATTTCTTCGAGAAGCCCTGGTTTCTTTTAAGACCACAATCTGGTGTAAGAGATTTCAAGACCACAATCTGGTGTAAGAGATGCTTACAATTTTCTATATAGGCCATTGTTCTAGGACTTTTCAAAGGACAGAGCTAGACCCCTCATGAGTTCATATATATTTCCTATTCAAATTCGGGATAAAGGTTTTTAAAATCTAACTTCTGTAATGCATGTGCATCTCCTTTCTTCTATATTGAGAGTTCTGGTTCTCAAGGACATTGGTAGGTTTAGGATACCTCATAATTCATTTTAACTCTCATTTCTGTATTTAATGCTCACCACCACTCCTTATGTTGATGTGTCTTTGGTCATGTTGGTTATCTGAAGCTCAGCTTTTGGTAGATTCCTCTGAAAGGGCTCTCTGAATTCTTACATAGTGATAACAGTTGTACCATTATACTTCAAGGTTAGTTTTGCTGGATAACAGATCCTTGGCACACATTTCTTTCCTTCAGCATCTGAAATATGTTACTTTGTTTTCTTCAGTCATGAAGTGTTGCTGTTGAAAAGTCTGATAATCTGAATTTCTTCTCCATTGTAAGTCATGTGCTCTTTTTGCTTAGATGCTAAAACTTTTTTTTTTTTTTAAGACCGGTAGTTTGACCAGTCTTTTCTAATAAATATTATGGTCTTATAATATTCAAGTGCTTTCTTCCCCTCCCCCTGCCCCCCCAGGAAGGTTTTCTGGAGTTACAGATCTGAGCATTTGTTCCGTTCCCTTGCATTGACTTGCTTCTTTAGAGACGTTTATTGTTTGTTTGTTGGGTCTTTGCCTGTTGTCCATGCTGGTAACTTTTTCTCAAGTCCTTTTTTAGCTTGCTTTGTTTTTTATTGTAGGAAAATATACACAACATAAAATTTACCTTTTTGATCATTTTTAAGTGTGTATTTCTGTGGTATTAAGTACATTCCCATTATTATCAACCATTACCATCACCTATCTCCATACCTCTTTTCATCTGGCAGCAGTTGAAGTCCATACCCATTAAACACTTAGTCCTCATTTCCCACTCCTCCCGGCTTCTGGCAACCACCATTCTGCTTTCAGTTTCTATGATTTTGACCACTCTAGGTATATATGTATGTGGACTCATACAACATTTGTCCTTTTGTGGCTGGCGTATTTTACTTACCATAATGTTCTCAAGGTTCATCCATGTCGTAGCATATTTCACAATGTCTTCCCCTTTTGAGACTGAATAATATGCCATTGTATGTATATAACACATTTTGTTTATCCATTCATCCATCAGTGGGCACTTGGGTTGCTTTCACTTTTTGGCTGTCGTGAATAATACTGCTATGAATGTTGGTGTACAAATGTCTGTCCTACTCCCTGCTTTTAATTCTTTTGAGTATGCACCCAGAAGTAGAATTACTGAATCATACGGTAATTCTGTTTAATTTTTTTGAGGGACCGCCATGCTGTTCTGCATAACAACTGCACCATTTTACATTTCTAACAGAAATGTGCAAGGCTTCCAGTTTCTCCACATGCTTGTCAACACTTTTTTTTAAATGCTTTTTAAAAAATAATAGCCATCCTACTGGGTGTGAAGTGGTAATGGGTATGAATTTGTTGTATTATTTGCTCTTGCTTTCCCTAGTTTAGCCTTTGTTTCTAAAGTGATTTTTTTCTTAATTTAAAATTTTTTTCTTGAGTTCTGTCACCTTTCAGAATTTTTCTAATTCTGACTTACATGGCTCTTTTGTTTGTTTCATCTTTTTTTTTTTTTTTTTTTTTTTGAAACGGAGTCTTGCTCTGTCGCCCAGACTGGAGTGCAGTGGTGCAATCTTGGCTCACTGCAAGCTCCGTCTCCCGGGTTCATGCCATTGTCCTGCCTCAGCCTCCCAAGTAGCTGGGACTACAGGCGCCCGCCACCATGCCCGGCTAATTTTTTTGTATTTTTTTAGTAGAGACGGGGTTTCACCATGTTAGCCAGGATGGTCTCGATCTCCTGACCTCGTGATCTGCCCGCCTCAGCCTCCCAAAGTGCTGGGATTACAGGCGTAAGCCACCGTGCCCAGCCTATTTATTTATTTTAAAAATCAATTTCTTTTTTTTCGGGGAGCCTGCTCTCACTGTGTCACCCAGGCTAGAATGCAGCAGTGCAATCATAGCTCACTGCAGCTTGAACTCCTGAGCTCAAGGGATCCTCCCATGTCAGCCTCCCCAGTAGCTGGGACTACAGGCATGCAACACCACACCTGGCTAATTTTTTTGTGTGTATTTTTAGTAGAGACGGGGTTTCACCATGTTAGCCAGGATGGTCTCGATCTCCTGACCTCGTGATCTGCCCGCCTTGGCCTCCCAAAGTGCTGAGATTACAGGCATGCGCCACCATGCCCGGCCTGTTTTTCATCATTTTAAAAAGTCTCCTAGCTTAATTTGAAATAGGATGTTATAGTTTTGATCAATTTTGGGGGCATTTCTTTTTGTAAATATATTGAAATTTTATTTGAATATAGGGACAAACTTGTGTAAAATAATGTGTACCTTAAAAATAAATATACTGAAGGTTTAGGAATTCTAAATAATATTTAGTTAGTTGACAATTAAAATATTTGTAATTTCTGTTTTATTAATTTACAAATACATCCAGAGAACCTTCCATTTGTGCAACACAGATATATAGAACAATCTTATCCCTAAGAACCATATAATAGATAAAAGTAATTCAGGCAGAATTGCATGACCTTTAAGAGTTCTACAACAAAAACAACAAAGGTTAGAATTGTGAATATGGCTAATAGTAGCTACCATTTATTGAGTGTATACTCTGTGCTAGGCATGAGCATCAAATACTGAATTTTTGGTATTCAACTTTGAGAATTGTGGCGTCCAATGTGAAACTTAAAAATTTGTGCATTTATGGCATGAGATAAATGATGCAACAATAGCAATTTTATGTTGCTATTAATGTTGTCTGAAATCCAAGCTGAAAAGGTGGGATTAACAACTGAAAAAGCTGTAATGTTACTGTTCTGTATAATTTAAATCAGAAAACATAAGGTTCCCAGTTTTTTCTTGGCAATATCATTTTATGAGGAAGTTAGCAAGACATACACTGTCATAAAGGTTGCTTTAGTTTAATTTCTATTTTTCACACTATAGAAAAAATGTTAATGACTCTTAATTTAATTGTGCCACATAGCACTAGTTGGCATTTGTTTTGAAGTGGATAGACTGGTCTGCTTTTAGTGTTACCATTTTTTATTTTCAATTTTGAAGGATTTGTCATCTGAAGACATGGTGGTATTAAATGTATTGATAATGGGATCTTTAGCAGGTTTTTTTGGGGGATGATAGAAAGAGATGGTCAAGATTAAGATGGGAGAGACATTTTTTTCTTTCTGTTTTACTTTTTATTATAAGATTGGCCTTATTAAAGACTTAAAATGCTTTTTTCTCCCCATTGAATACAATGAACAATGCTTAAAAGTTCTCATTAATGCTTTTGTGTGATTATTTCAAGCGGATTTTGGAGTATCAGCTAAAAACACGAGGACAATTCAAAGAAGAGATTCCTTTATTGGTACACCATATTGGTATGTATTGAGTTTTATGAATTTATAGTATTAGTCATGTCAGCAGTTATAATAACTCATTAATTTTGTCCACATAATTGATTATACCGTGTGGTTTGCAATCACTGTTATTAAACATGTTAACTTTTAATTATCTGTCTTCATAGGATGGCTCCTGAAGTAGTCATGTGTGAAACATCTAAGGACAGACCCTATGACTACAAAGCTGATGTTTGGTCCCTCGGTATCACTTTAATAGAAATGGCTGAGATAGAACCACCTCATCATGAATTAAATCCAATGCGAGTGCTGCTAAAAATAGCAAAATCTGAGCCACCTACATTAGCACAGCCATCAAGATGGTAAAAATATTATTTAAAAAGCTTAATAAGAAACAAACGATATTAGGAAGCAAAACCTGATGTTACATTCTCACAATTTTCCAAGAGTATTTAAAATTGGGTACATGGTACGAAGATTATATGAATTAGAAAAGTGATTTTTGGTATATTTCTCTTAAGGACCGTTAAAAATCTTTGAGCTCACTTTTCCCATATATCTGAAAATATGAGTGATTTGAGTTTTGCATGAGAAAGGTATTTTCTGTACTATGAGGAAGTGAGGCATATAGATTGATCTATATTTGTGAAATTTATTAGAAATTTTGTGCTTTTTGGCATACTTGTGAGTATATGGCTATGTCTCAGTGATTATGTACCTACTTACATATATGTCTAACATGTATTTACAAATGAGTAAGTTTTATAAAATCTTAATAGTCTCATTAACTAGTTTTTTAAATGTTGAATTAATACTATTACATACATAATGAAACTTAAGCATAACTTATCAAAGAGTTTTGTTTGATTTGATTAACAAGAAAGTAAAATAGAATGTTACTGTTAAAATTTATTTTAAAGGTCTTCAAATTTTAAGGACTTTCTAAAGAAATGCTTAGAAAAGAATGTGGATGCTAGGTGGACTACCTCTCAGCTACTACAGGTAAAAGAGTATGACAACAGCAAATAATATAATTATTTTAACATCTCTGTAAGAATATAATTTCATATTCAGTGTGCTTTCTTTCCACTTAAGTTTTCCTGTGGAGAGTCAAAATGGCAGTAGTTAGCATTTGCTTTACAAAATAAACGCTGCTGTTACCAACAGGCATTTAGCTTAAACGTTATTCCTCCTGTGCTTTTTTGATTCAGTTTAATTGTTCTTTTCATTTTGGTAGTTATTGCCATTATGTCTCTCCAATTACTAGAAAGCAAGCTCCTTGGGGACAGGGGCCATGAACTAATTAATTAAAAAATGTCTTACAGTGAGGGTAAATAGTAAATATTGTTGACTTAAAAAAAAATGTTGCTAAAGTGGTTGGGTAAATTTAATTTTGCTTTATAGAAGGACTACTTGTAACATATTAAATAAAAATTTGTCAATTAATTTTATAGGTGGGCAAATAAAATGACAAATCTTGAGGCAGTTGCTGTTAGGTTGAGTTATTATGTAACTCCATCATAGTGTTTTAGGTTGACCTATTTATCTGGGGGAATAAAGCAGGAAAAAAATTGCTTTGTTGTGTGCAGCAAGTATACCCCTGAAACACACTTTCTATTATTTTGTTACCCCACACTTGAAGCCCTTAGTCTGTGACAGACACTGTTAAATGTTGAGTATACAAAGATGAATAAAATGTCGTCTTAGTCTCAAGAATTTTAGAACCATGTCAAGAATACAGGTGTTTGTAGATACTTTTAACAGAACTCTAAAGATTTTTATAATTTTGAGGCTTTGATAGGCTTTATAGAGGTGGATACTTTTTAAGAAGTAATAATGAGGCCGGGTTTAGTGGCTCATGCCTGTAATCCCAGCACTTTGGGAGGCTGAGGCGGGTGGATCACCTGAGGTCACGAGTTCCAGACCAGCCTGGCCAATATAGTGAAACCCTGTCTCTACTAAAAATACAAAAATCAGCTGGGCATGGTAGTGCATCCCTGTAATCTTACCTACTTGGGAGGCTGAGGCAGGAGAATTGCTTGAACCTGGAAGATGGAGATTGCAGTCAGCCAAAATCGTGCCACCGTACTCTAGCCTGAGTGATAGAGTGAGACTCTGTCTCAAAAAAAAAAAAAAAAAAAAGGAAGTAATAATTTAGTGACCTGAAGTTTGCTTTAAATTTCAGTTAAAATTTTTGATAATGAAATTTTCAAACATACAGAAAGTACATGTACCTACTACCCAGATATAACAGTTCTTATCATTTTTGACAAATTTGCTTCAGATTCTTAAAAATGTACAGATCCAGTTCTAGGCAGTCCCTGCTTTTGCTGAAGCCCCCTCCCCTCTTTCTTTCTCAGATATAGCATTATCTGAAGTTGTCTGTCGTTTTCCCGCCCACATGTTCGTAATTTTACCACATAAGAATGTGTGTTGTGTGTGTTTGAAACTTAGTTTAGTAGTATTCCAGTTGTTGAGTATGCTGTTTTTAATGTTCAACAGCATCCTTTTGTTACTGTTGATTCCAACAAACCCATCCGAGAATTGATTGCAGAGGCAAAGGCTGAAGTAACAGAAGAAGTTGAAGATGGCAAAGAGGAAGATGAAGAGGAGGAAACAGAAAATTCTCTGGTCAGTATTTAGGAAAGAAATTTCATTTAGTTAATTTTTAGAGTTGGGTTTTGAGGTGTAGTTGTACCTGTATGTAAGGATTGATGGGTGGCAATACAAAATCTTTAAATTTAGACCTGAAGATTAGTAGCAAGGTTGCTCCTTGCTGCACATTTTTGTTACATTTCCTTTTTTTTTTTTGAGATGGAGCCTCGCTGTGTCACCCAGGTTGGAGTGCAGTGGTCACCACAACTGCTGCCTCCCGGTTTCAAGTGATTCTCTTGCCTCAGCCTCCTGAGTAGCTGGGACTACAGGCGTGTGCCACCATGTCCAGCTAATTTTTGTATTTTTAGTAGAGGTGGGGTTTCACCATGTTGGCTGGGCTAGTCTCGAACTTCTGACCTCAAGTGATCCACCCTCCTTGGTCTCCCAAAGTGCTGGGATTACAGGTGTGCGACACTGCGCCTGGCCCATTTTTGTTATATTTCTTATGAGAAGAATTGTTAATTCTTTAAATTCAGCAACATTCACTGAATAAAGATCTTAAATCATTGTATGTCTGTAAACATTGTTTTGGTCACTCTTAGGGTCATGTTTTAACACTAAAAATATATTAAATCTTTTTTAGCCAATACCTGCGAGTAAACGTGCATCTTCTGACCTTAGTATTGCCAGCTCTGAAGAAGATAAACTTTCACAAAATGCTTGTATTTTGGAATCTGTCTCAGAAAAAACAGAACGTAATAACTCTGAAGATAAACTCAACAGCAAAATTCTTAATGAAAAACCCACCACTGATGAACCTGAAAAGGCTGTGGAGGATGTTAGTGAACATGTTACTGATGATCAGTTAGAAGCAATGACTGAACTCCATGACAGAACAGCAGTAATCAAGGAGAATGAGAGAGAGGAGAAGAGGCCCAAGCTTGAAAATCTGCCTGACACAGAACACCAAGAAACTGTGGACATTAATTCAGTCAGTGAAGGAAAAGAGAATAATATAATGATAACCTTAGAAACAAATATTGGACATAATCTGAAATCTGAGGAAGAAAAGGATCAGGAAAAGCAACAGATGTTTGAAAATAGGCTTACAAAATCTGAAGAAATTAAAAATACTATTTTGCCAACAGTAGATTTAGTTTCTCAAGAGACTGGAGAAAAAGAGGCAAATATTCAGGCAATTGATAGTGAAGTTGGGCTTCCAAAGGAAGACACCCAAGAGAAATTGGGGGAAGACGACAAAACTCAGAAAGATGTGATCAGCAATAAAAGTGATGTGATAGGAACACATGAGGCAGCAGATGTGGCTCAGAAAGCAGATGAAGACAGTGCTGAGGATGCGCAGAGTAATGATGGGAAAGAAGTGGTTGAAGTAGGCCAGAAATTAATTGATAAGACCATGGTGGGTCCTGAGGCTGGTGGTACTAAGGAAGTTCCTATTAAAGAAATAGTTGAAATGAATGAAATAGAAGAAGGTAAAAACAAGGAACAGGTAATAAACAGTTCAGAGAACATAATGAACATCAATGAGGAACCAGGAACAACTGAAGTTGAAGCAATTACTGAGTCAAGTGTCACTGAAGAAATGGAGGTCAGAAGTGTGGTAGCTGATACTGACCAAAAGGCTTTAGTAAGTGAAGTCCAGGATGCTTCTAAAGTCACTACTCAGATAGATAAAGAGAAAAAAGAAATTCCAGTGTCAATTAAAACAGAGCCTCAAGTCACTGCAGTTTCACAGCCCAGTGAACCTCAGCCCGTTCTAATACCCAGTATTAATATCAACTCTGACGGTGGAGAAAATAAAGAAGAAATAGGTTCTTTATCAAAAACTGAAACTATTCTGCCACCAGAATCTGAGAATCCAAAGGAAAATGATACTGATTCAGGCACTGGTTCCACTGCTGATACTAGCAGCATTGACTTGAATTTATCCATCTCTAGCTTCCTAAGTAAAACTAAAGACAGTGGATCAATATCTTTACAAGTAAGTGTGCATGAGTCATTGTTTGGAATTTCCTTTGTCATTTTCTCAATTCAGAGTTTATGTGAAATTGATGTCTTGAAAATAAAACAGCATTAAATCAATGTAGTATTAACCATATAAATTCTTACAGCCTATGAAAGCAGTTAAAAGAACTAAGGAGATTCTGGATGTAATCTTTAAATTTTGTGGTAGGATCTACCTATTTTTGCAAATCTGATGCAGATAAACAGTATAATATGGTTGCTTGGTGTGATTAGGTTCTTTTATTGGACATATCTAGATGCAACATTAGCAAGAGTTAACAATATATGAGAGAATTAGAAATTGAAAGAATGATCTCTTTTTAAGCACATTTAGGGTATAAACAATCCTTGATTTACCATTGGCCCATGCAGTCACAGATATTGCTACTGCCATGAGAACCATTGTGGGGAAAACAAAACAAACACTACAGCCCAGAACATGTGGAGCTTTGAGTGTAATTCTCAAATCTTAGTGTGATTAGGAGTTACTAGGGGCTATGTAGAAGTCTGGAATGGGTCCCAAGAATCAGTATTTGTAACAAAAGATCCCACAGAATTCTGATGCAGGTGATCCATGGGCCACCCCTTGGAAAATACTTCTTAGACCCTCTGGGTTGATAGTAGCAGAAGAGAAGACAGAAAAGCAGGAACAACCTAGGAAAACTGACTTAGATGGATCTCCAGGGCATGAGTGATCAGTCTGCCTATCTGCCCCAAATGGTTACATGTATTCTTCTTTTTTCAGTTTACTTTCTTTCACTGACTGAAGTAACCACCACTCTGAAATTCATTCACTGACTTAATAGCCTCTTTTTAAAATGCAAATAACTTGTATAAGAATGAAGGATATATTAATTATTGAACTTTTAGTAGGAGCTGAAGAAATGTGAAGTTTGGAGATTAAGGTGTAGGTAGGTGTATTTTTTGGAGTGTGCCATCTTTAGATTTTAGAGGAATCCTGGGCAGGATACTGTAGTCCTGGACTCAGGAAGAAGAGGATCCTGGAACCCTGGAGAAGAGAACAGTAAGAGGAGAGGATGCAGAAAGGTGATTGGAAGGTGCCAAAGAGAAAATATTTAAAAATCGGATGCATTTTGAGTTTAGTATTTTCACATTCCATTTTTGCTCCTTCTGCCTTCTAACTCTTTCTTCTATATCAAAACCCAGTAAGTATCTGCCCTGAACACTTAATTTGTTTACCAAAATGTATCTGTAGGAGTCTTATATGTCTGTTATTTCTGTTTGCATTTAAATGTTTTTGGATACCAATTGAGAAATGAAGAGTTTAGTCTTGATAAAGAATTTTAGGCCATAGCTAGCAGCCAAATCTGGTACTTTTGGGATGCAGTGGAGGCACTGTCTTTGTAGTAACCCTAAAATCATACATGTATCTCTGGCCTTGAGATGGAGGGAGGGGCTGTTGATATTATTGTTACTGAATAAGTAGATTTTGATTCCCAGTGCTGGCAGTGTTTAAAAATTACTGGAGAGCTTTTTCAAAAAAATAGATTTCCAGCTACCCCCAGACCTGTCAGTCTAGATTTTTTTAAGAGATGAGCCCCACAAACTCATTTTTAATTGTTTTGTCAGTGAAAAAGCAGAGATATCTGAGAAACTACAAAGTGAAAAGATGAAAAAAAGAGAACATATGAAAGTTCTACTGATTATGTGAATTGCTCATGATCACTTGTGCCTAATTATAATGTGTCATAAAAGCTATATGTGAACATGATGAAAATGCATGCTTTGAAAAAATTTGATTTCATCTGTGAAGACATGTGTAAGTCAGATGACATTTAAGGTGTTATAACTGGTTCCACAGATGAGTCTGTTGCTTTATATTTATACTTTCTATGTGTAGTCTGCCTGGCTGTTCAGTTGTTTTGTCTTAAGAAAGAAAGAAATGTTAAAAGAAGAAGAAAATGTTTCCTATCTCCAGTATTCCCTGTACAAAGCCTAACTAAAATAAAATCTCTCTCAGGAAACAAGAAGACAAAAGAAAACATTGAAGAAAACACGCAAATTTATTGTTGATGGTGTAGAAGTGAGTGTAACAACGTCAAAGATAGTTACAGATAGTGATTCCAAAACTGAAGAATTGCGGTTTCTTAGGTGAGTAGAGAAACAACGTAATAAAAACTGGTTTGTGACTTCTTTTCAGTCTCTGAAAAGTCAGAAGAATAGAGAAACAAAGGTAAATTATTGGCTAATTTTTTATTATTCTTTTACTATTGTTGCACTTGAAAGACAATTTTTAGAGCTTAAAAAAAAATATTTCAGAGGTGTAATTTTTGCTGTCTTCTCTGTCATCACCATTAAATTTTGTCAGACGTCAGGAACTTCGGGAATTAAGATTTCTTCAGAAAGAAGAGCAAAGAGCCCAACAACAGCTCAATAGCAAACTACAGCAACAACGAGAACAAATTTTCCGGCGCTTTGAGCAGGAAATGATGGTAAAGTCTGATTTTTATACCATTTTATACCCTTTTGTGTTAATAATGACATTTAGTGCATTAAAAAAAAAAAAAAGGTTACAGAACTTGTTCTCTGATTCCAGATTTCTCTAGCTTTGTGATTTATTTCTGGCATTTTTATCGTTTTGGTGTTCTGGATGCCTTTTATTGATTTATTCTTTTTTCTTGAAAGGATTTTCTGTCCTAGTCTACCTCAAGCTGTTTATGGTGTGATGTTTTATTTTTCTCTCATGAAAACTTAAAATCATGAAGTCAGTGAACAACGTTCCTAGATTTGCCTATTGCTGGATAATTTTTCAGTGCTCTAATTCGATCTTTCAGATTTGGAATCCAAGATTTTAAGCCAGTTTAGAGCAGTTGCCTTCAAACCTAGCTGAGCAGTAGGACTCCTCAGGGGCTTTTTAAAAATGTGCTTTATTCTCTGGCTTCTACAGTTAAGCCTGCACATCTCTCTTTCCTGCTGCTAGAGGAAATAGTGCTTACTAGTCCCAGGTAGCTGTCACTGAGTCCTTCAGTTTTTGCCTTGTGTCCAAAGTTGGAAAAGGAATTAATAATGTAATATAAAATTTTTGTAATTTATGTTGACTATCTGCCTTAATGTAGGTTAGTAAAAGTATCATTTGAAATGTTATAGTACTCATGTTTTGAATATAGTCCTTGTGTTGACTTGTAATTTTAATTGATAAAGATTGTTTTGTGTAATTAGCCAGGTGAGGTGGCGGGCGCCTGTAGTCCCAGCTACTTGGGAGGCTGAGGCAGGAGAATGGCGAGAACCCAGGAGGCGGAGCTTGCAGTGAGCCAAGATCGCACCACTGCACTCCATCCTGGGCGACAGAGCGGGACTCCGTCTCAAAAAAAAAAAAAAAACTTTTTTGTGTGTGAACTGTGGATTGTTGATTACATGAACTGGATCATAACTGAGATTTCCTAAGAAAATAATGAACTTTTGTTCTCATTGAGTATTTTTATAGTACTTATATTGTTTTCCAAAACCTTATAAAATCTGTATTTCTACCCCACCATACTTTCTAAAATGTTTTACTTTTCAATTTTTTTAAAAAGAAAATATACATTACAAATAAGTAACTATACCTGTATTCAGAAACAGTGTTACTGAGTATTATATAAGCAGGAGTCTTGTTGAAAGCGTAGATTTATAATTCCAAAAGATCTATTCCAATAGAATAAGATGTTTATTGTAAGAATCTTAATGTGGAAGAGTAAATCTGAAAATGACAAGTAATCTTATTATTAAATAATAGTGATGTTATTAATAGTATTATTTTATTAAAGTAGACTTCAAATAAGCCGTTTGATTTATCAAAAATTTTATTGGATAAATATTGAAATTTTTCTAATTTGCTTTACTACTTCACAACAATTGGCTATTCTTCTGGATAATCTAAAAACTTTGAACATTCTACTAGTGTAATAGAAAACAAATTTTGGGTCGGGCTCAGTGCCTTACACCTGTAATCCTGGCACTTTGGGAGGCCGACGTGGGCAGATCACTTGAGGCCAGGAGTTCAAGACCAGCCTGGCAAACATGGTAAAACCCTGTCTCTACTAAAAATACAGAAAACGTAGCTAGGGAGGGTGTCACATGCCTGTAATTCCATCTACTCAGGAGGCCGAGGCATGAGAATCATTTGAATCTGGGAGGCAGAGGTTGTAGTGAGCAGAGATTGCGCCACTGCACTCCAGCCTGGGTGACAGAGGGAGATCCTGTCTCAAAAAGAAAAGAAAACAAACAAACAAAAAACAGAAAAGGAAAAGAAAAAAAAAAAAAAAGACCAGGCACAGTGGTTCATGCCTGTAATACCAGTATTTTGGGAGGCCAAGGCAGGAGGATTACTTGAGCCCAGAAGTTTAAGACCAACCTAGGCAACATAGTGATAGCCCCATCTCTAAAAAAATAAATAAATAAATAAATAAATAAAAAGATAAGCTGGTCATGATGGCATGCACCTGTAGTCCCCGCTACTTGGGAGGCTGAAGCAGGAGGATTGTTTGAGCCCAGGAGGCCGAGGCTGCAGTCAACTGTGATTGTGCAACTGCACTCCAGCCTGGGTGACAGAATGAGACCCTGTCTAATAAATAAATAAAATAGAAAAAAATTTTCCATGTTAGAAAAAAATGAACTCATTTTTTTGAGAACTTTCATAACATATTTTACTGCATTTGACTTTTTATTGTAAAGGTTATAGCACATTACTAAATTTAAATACTAGTTGTGTTCTCTTAGGAAACATCTTTACTATAAGGAGTTAATATGGGTGATGGAAAAATTATCATCTTGAGCTGTATTGTTTTACAGAGTAAAAAGCGACAATATGACCAGGAAATTGAGAATCTAGAAAAACAGCAGAAACAGACTATCGAACGCCTGGAACAAGAGCACACAAATCGCTTGCGAGATGAGGCCAAACGCATTAAAGGAGAACAAGAGAAAGAGTTGTCCAAATTTCAGAATATGCTGAAGAACCGAAAGAAGGAGGTAAGTGTACACCACTGTTTTTAATCACTAAAGCTTTTTTTTTTTTTTTTAATTGTTTTAAGACTATCTAAGGAATTAGGAATACTAGTAATACTTGATAGTTAAATAGCACTCATTCATTCTTTCATTTGGTCTTCTCAGCAGTCATATAGAGTTGTAATAAGGTCAGTCATTATTCCCATTTTACTGCCAAGAAAACTGGAGTAAGAGAGGTTTTAGTGACCTGTTCACAGACTACCCTAAATGTCCAGCTAAAACTTGAATCAAGTCTTCAAACTGAGTTTAATCCATTTTCCAGTCTACCATTGTCCTTAATGCAACACATTTAAGTCCTTATACAAAAGTATTTTTTAGAAAACTTACTATGTTGTGTTTGCCAGTGGCAGCAGTAGTTCATTTTATTATTTATAAGTTGTCATCTTTAATTCATACTTTTAACAATTTTGTTTGTTGATTAGCTTCATTGCCTTTCATGGATATTGTGCCAAACAAAAGCTGAATAACCTGAAATTTGACATGCTACCTATAACCATCAAATTGTGAGGTACTTTGAAGAACTAGAAGTGGAACATATCTGTAAATTCATTTGATTAGATTGAGTTTTTTCATTGTTTCCTGAAACTGTTTCATTTTGTTATAGAATCTGTCTGCAGTATAACAGATTGTCATTGCTTCAGAAGGAAGGTTTACATATTAGCATCTCTTTTTGTCCCAAATTAAAACTAAAAGAACTTTACATGTAGGTAATTTTCCAAGATAATTTTATGATTTATTAACATCTTCAGTATAGGAAGAGAATTTGCCTTTTCATGATATAAAAGACACCAGAGACAATGATTATGATCAACTTTATTAGGGTTGGAACAAACAGAAACCTCAGCCAAACTAATAAATGCATTTTCACTTTTGTTATACATCTCAAATACCCAGATTCATTGACTTTAACATTTAAATTGAGAAGAAAATTGAATGTCATATTACTGAATCTTAAGGATTTGCTTTGAAAAGGATAGAGTCAAACATTAATACAGTGATTTTATGATTTCTTTAGATAAAATGAATGAAATGATATGTAATTTTGTTTGATGTGGCTTCCATTTCTAAAGATCACTATTATTACTATTTCTTATGTTTTATGTAGAATTGCTATATATACTGTTAGGTATGACATTACTGGGGCTGCATGTTAATTTTCTCACAAATAGTTTTTGAGATATTCTTTATATCAGTTAAATTTTAAAAATTTTACAGATAAATACATGGTTTAATCCTAGATATAAAAGTCTCAGTTACTGTTTTTGTTTGGGGGGTAGGAGGGTTTCAGCCGCTGAACATGTTTGAGATCATGATATGCATATTTTAAATAATTACATTATGTATTTTTTTTCCTTATTGCTAAACTTCTTGCATTTGGGGAGTGTCTTCCTTTTAATGGTGATTTGGTTTCATGAGGGATTACTGATGGGAAATTTTAAATACACGATGTTAAATCAAAATCAGTCTCTTTCACGGACCATCAATAGCATGTGGTGATTTGGAATCTGGTTTCTTTTGGTGCTTCTACTTGTAAACACATGATTGTTTTTCATAGTTGGATTACAGATCTATTGTTAGATGGAATATACTTCTAGGATTTCAAAATGATTAAAAGAAGGAGCTCTGAAATATACTTCATTCTATATTTTATCTGCTATAATAAATCATAGCTTACTAAACTTTTAAGAGTGCTCATATTACCAATTTTTAAGTTGACAGGCTTGGCTTAACTTGTCAGCAAAGGGGAATGTTATCCTAATCCTATTCAGATACATTCGTTTTTACCACACCATGTATAAAATGGTGTGCTTATGAAAAACCTTAGTATCCATTTATTTCTCCTTTGTGTATTCTAAGACTTGCTTTCCTTTTTTCTTTTTGGCCTCATTAAGTAGACTTTATTTAGCATTGTTTCTTTATCATGATCAAGCCAATTATGAAATTTTGCACTTTTATAAATGGCATTAGCTTTCCTTATGTTCAATATTTCCAACTATGTCAGTAGGTACGTTTGTAATTTTATGATCTTTCAACAAGGTCAGTTGAGTTTATCCCTTTAGTTCAGCATCAGTGCTGCAAGTAATTCTTCGCTGGTTGTCTTTGGACCTTTAAGAGAGAGAATGATGTATAGGGATATTTAGCAACTAATTAACCTTTGTGTGGTGTAATGTCCCTTTCTGCACTGAGATTATGCATGTTCTATTCTTTCATTCTTTTTCACCAGACTAACACCTATGCTAATGCATGTTGAAAGGAACTTTTTAACAACTTTAATATTTGACTTGTAGCTTATCTGCTCTCATAAATGCTTGCTGTGGAGAAAGTATTATTTCCCCACCTCCTGCATGCTTATACACTGTAGGTTATAAATGAAGTGGAGAAAGCACCCAAAGAGCTGAGAAAAGAGCTCATGAAACGCAGGAAAGAGGAGCTTGCACAAAGCCAGCATGCTCAGGTAACAGCAGCAGCTTAATGCTACTAAAAACAGAAAGCACCATTTTCTCACAGCTTGATAAACCATGGTTGAAAGGGTAAATTTTAAGTGTTATTATTATATGATGTTGACTTCTCCCCATTCAAAAACTCCTGGAATCCTCTTTATTTAATACTAAATTCATACTAATGGTGATATTTAAGTTGCTAATATGAAATTAAGTAGAATGTTTGGAAAGTTGACTCCAGATGAAATAAACAAGTATTTGAATGTATAATACACTGTTATCTGATTTTAATCTTGATGGGAGCTTATAGTTTTAAGTAGTAATGCCCATGTTTGATAGAAAACTTTTAGGACATAAAAATAGAGGATGGTATATAAGCTTTGTGCTTACAAAAACTATGCCCATTAAAACGCTATTATTTCTATAAAGTTCAGTTAGAAGAAAAATAGCAAATGGTAACTTTAAATGGTAGTTCAAACATTTATTACTTTTAAGCGTGACAACATACGCAACTTTAAGACCAGATTTTAAATATTAAGTACCTTGTTTTTCTTTTTGGTTCAGAATCAAGCAGTTAAACAAATAGACTATTTTTTACATATATGTAGTTTAAAGCAGCCTGATCTAGGTTATGATAAAGTTGAGCCTTGTCATAAGATGGGTGAATTCTTTTTTTTTTTTTTTTTCCAAGTCGGAGTCTCGCTCTGTCTCCAGGCTGGGTGCAGTGGTGCGATCTCAGCTCACTGCAACCTCCACTTCCCGGGTTCAAGCGATTCTCCTGCCTCAGCTTCCCGAGTAGCTGGGACTTACAGGCGTGCGCCACCATGCCCAGCTAATTTTTTGTATTTTTAGTAGAGACGGGGTTTCACCATGTTGGTCAGGATGGTCTTGATCTCTTGACCTCGTGATCTGCCCACCTTGGCCTCCTAAAGTGCTGGGATTACAGGCGTGAGCCACCGCCCTTGGCCGGGTGAATTCTTTACAAAATGAGATAAATTAGTATTTTTAACAGAATTTTCTAGAATTATCTCTCATAAAGTCTTTTATATGAAGGAAGATAAATCTTCTGATTAAATTTATCCTAAGCCTGGAGGCAAGGATAAATGAGCTCAATTTTCCATTACATAAGTCAGTGAAAGGAAGAAGAGATGTGCATCATGTATTAATTGTTCCTTTGGATTAGCTTTTTAATGTCGGTTTATGTGGTTTAACAAGTGGTTCCCAGACTTCTGGATTTTATAGACCCATAAAAAGAAACATAGAAACAATAAAAACCATTGGGGACTGTGACATGGGCTGCCATTAAAAATTTTTTTTTTTAATTTTGCTAAGTAAAGATGTTTTAAAACTGCCATTTACTTGTCACCATCATTTCAAAGGAGAGAATATTTTTAACACCATGAAAAATAAGGAAAATATAATCTTAGAATTCAAAACTTAAATCTAGCTTGTCTGAATAAATTTAGTTTGCTTTTGTTTTTTTCTTGCCATGAGCCGTTGAAACATTTTGTCTTGGCGTGGCGTGGGGATTCCTAGTTTAAGGTAGTTAATAGCAAACGCAGCATTTACTATGTGTCAGGCATTGTTCTAAATACTCTATGTGTATGAACTTATTTAATCTGAGTTAATTACCCTTGAGGTAGTCTTATTACCCCCATTTTACAGTTGAGGGAACTAAAGCACAGGAAGGCTGAGTGACCCTGCAAAGGTCACACACCTGGGTAATGGTAGAGCCAGGTTCTCATCCAGATAAGTGTGGGTACGTGTTTCACACACAGATTCACTGCACCAAACTGCCTCTCATATTTAAGCTACCTACTCGTGCTGCAACTTAAACTCTCATCAGCTTGACTCAGTGGTTCTTGGCCATGTCTTGTTACCAAGTGAAGAGGAAGTCCTTGCTGGCCACACATATACTTTTGGTTAATTTGGTTTTCAAACCAGATTAGAATAATGTGATTTTTGCCTTGTAAAGGAATATAGATTTTATTAATTCCAAAAGGCCATATATCAAATTCTAAAGTCGAAACTGAGAATTAGTGTTGAATGAATACTATGTTTTAATAAGACTTTGTTGGTAATTATTCGTATAATTTTGGGAATAGGCCAGTATTTTCTGAGTAGAGCTGAAAGTAATCATAAATTCCTTCAGTAAATCTAATGAGGAATTTAGTAATCTAACAGATTTTAAAAGTATTTCTGTCTACTGCTTTAAGCGAAGGTACAAAAGCTTTATAACGTTACAGTCTATTTCAAACTTTTTTGGAAAATTCGTAAGTAATGGTCATACAGTCATGCAGCTATAACATATTTGATCATCTAAGTCCAGTGGTTTTCAAACTATACTGACAGGAACTTTTGAGAAGCAACTCTGGGAGTCCCTAAGAAGGCAGGTGCTCTGGGCTGTGAGCCCCTGCTTCTGCTTCAATTCAAGCAGCATCACTTTTGCTGTTTTGTAAACTGGGATTTTTTTGGGGTGAGTTTTACAAAAGGAGGTTCTACTTGCTTAAAAAACAAGAGCAACACACTAGAGTTTGGAAACCACTGATCCAGTTCAAATCCTTCATTTTACAGATGAGAAAAAGGTTCCTCTATTAAGTGACTTGTTCCAGGCCTCAAGAAACTGAACATTTGTATAATTATTCTTTTTGTTTACAAAAAGTAATTCAGATATATTCTTACCTGGGAGGTGCATTCTATTCTGATCCACAGGGTGTTGCTCAGGTCATGATTCAGTCTTTTCAGTTGTCATCATGTGCAGTCTTCAACGCCCAAATGCAGGACGTAAGTCCCACGTGCCTGTGGGAGGATGGCTTCTCCTGTTTTACCTGCCTTTTCACATGTGCTTTTTCATTGTTAGCTTCATTTGCCAAAATCTAGATGATTGATACATGATAATGTTTGTAATGACAATAATAGCAATAACCTGACTTTAGAGTACAGTATTCTTCAGAATTTTCACATTTGATTCTCATTGCCACCACCCTAATATAGGGATGGAGTCACATAACCATTTTACAGATGAAGAAATTGAGGCACAGAAGACTGTGATCTGCCTCAAGTCACATAAGAGATTAACAGTAGAGCTGGAACTAGAGCACTTTTAACACAGTGTTCTGTCTACCCCGCCACAAATTCTAATTTGGGATGTTCATATTTTTCAAGAAAATAAAATATCCTCTCAATAGTATAAGCTTTGCACATGTGAGAAATTGAATGCTGTGATTAGATTTTTATTTTCGTGTGAAGTGACATTTTGATTGCATATATGTTTATGTAGATGTTTTAATTATGGATATGGTCAGAAAAGCCGTATTAAAAATAGTGATTTTCATTCCATTTAACTCTATTTTCCATTTATTCAAGTAGTCAATAATGAGTAGTGAGTTGCTATTCTCCTTATTGTAGTTTTAAGTTAAGTCTAAAATTCCAAGCTGTATTCTTTCTTGCAGTTTCCATAGGGAAATAACTAGCTCATTTAACACTGTAATTTTTGTTTGTGATGTTTGATATATACAACAGGAGTAGATAGAATACAGCTTGATTTCAACCCCTCCTTTTTTTCTCTGCTGAAATTAGACTTGTTTTTTATTATTGGCAGCTGTTTGACTCTTTTTACAGTTTTCTAAGAGAGTAAGTAAAACACTGATTTTTAAAAGGAGAGGGAGAAATTATGAATTACGATCACTTTTCTGATCATTACCATTTTTAGCCTTTCTTTTCATTTAAAATGATCAAATTCTATACAAATAGTCCAATATATCATAACCCTTTCTTACAGTTTTCTAGACCCCAAAGTTGTATTTTTAATGTTTATAGTTATCTGATTAATATGATAAAATTGTTTATCCAAATTTAAACTTGTACTTTTAAAGGGCACTCATTTTACAATTTATGTGTTTACTTTAAAAAATGATTTTTGGCCTTAATAGTTTAGGTTCTTTTGTTGTTGTCTTTTATTTGTTAATCCAAGTGATTAAGTCCATCTGTTTTTTTTTTAAGGTGAATGTAGTTTGTGTAATCTTTTTGAAATGTGAGTGCTCTTTTTGTACCTGAAAGTAATTTCTAATTATAAATTCCATTGTGAATGTTACTGTATTTGGCTTTTGAAGTTAGGAAATTTAGTAAATGTGTAATAACATTAACATGTTGTTTGTTTTGAGGTAATGAAATATATTGATTAGTGTGTAAGGGACCTTTTCAGATAATTTTTAGCTTTAATATAAAAAATCCTTTATACAGTATCTGACTACATAGTTATCCAGATTCTGCTTAATTTTTCAAGTCTATAGCTCTGTAAGGCAGCTGCATTCTTTGCTAATTCTAATTGTTAGGACTTGTATGCATTGGACTTACATCTGCCTATCTTGACTTTTACCTGTTGATCCCTATCTTACTTCTGGAGCCACACAGTGCTAGTTCTGCCTGCTTCAGTATATAGAACAGTCATAGCTCTTCTTTACCCTGTATGAGTAGCTGCTTTAGGAACACTTCTCTGGTTCTTTCAGGCAGTCATTGTGAGGCATGGTTTCTGAACCCTTTATTCCCAGCTTTGAGTTTTCTGTGGTTTACTTTTGAGCTTTTAAAAATGTGATACCAAGGGAAGGGACCCACTACTCTTTATATGGACTGAGATCAAGACTGTTGATACTTGGGACCAACTGAGTGGAAGCTCCTTGAAGGCAGAACTGTCTTTCATTGATTTTAGGAACCTTCTAAGTAATATAGTGCCCACCATTTACTAAGTGCTTAAAAAAGGTTTTCTTTGAATTGAACTCTTACCTTGTTTAATTTAGACATAAATACAGTAATATGAACAAAAATTGCATAGATGAGAAATTACATTTACTGTTTTAGTGGCACTGGCTTATATTTACCTTTTTTATTTTCCCATAATTATTTATTCACCCCATCCTTTACTTTTGCGTTCAATTTTTTTGTGCCTAAATGTAATATTTATATTTATGCTAGTTAATTTAGACCCATTGTTTCTGTCTACACAGATTTTTTTTTAATCCTGTATGTAAACCAATGATAAAAATGTTCAACAAAAGAAAACTCTTTGATATTTTTGCAGGTTACGTTGTTTATTGAACAAGTTTGTATATAGAAATTTTACAATTGAAATTAGAGAAACAATTTAATTTTGTTACAAATAGTTACTAGGGAAAAGAAAAGCTTGAACAACTTTGTCATAACTTAAAAGATAGGCTTGGAGATTTCATATTTCTTTAAATAAAACTCAGAAGCCTTTATTCTAGATAGTTGAATTTAAATATTCATTGAAAATGTTTTCAATGGTAATTGCCTTAATGATAAAGTTTTACAGGTGACTATAGCCAAGTTGGTAGTTGTATTTTATAGAGGCATTCATTAGTCTTTTCTTTGTGCTACTATGTATGTATTTATGCTAAAATACAAATGATGATGCAGATGAGACAGCAGCATTTACGACACCAAATTAGTTCACTCTCTGGCATGAACTATGACACCTCCAGAGATTCAGGATGGTAGCAAGGCAGCCATCCTGAGGAGCGGAGTGAGACCCTCTGTGCATTGAGGAGCTGCCTGGCAGTGAGCCAGATCCCATCAGACTCTAAGGCCTCAAGAATAGTTCCAAAATGCATATTAGGTTTTGATCTTCTCAAGGATGTGCAAGCGGGGGGATTGCAATTCTAAATCCACACGAAAATTGATTGAATACTCCTTGAGTCAGTCACCACCTGCTGTAATTGCCAAGAGAGGGATGGACAGATCCAAATTTACATTTCTTCAATTTGGATGTTACTCCTTTTCTTCTGTAAATGTATGATTCTAGCAGAAAGACCATCAGTCACTTTAACATTTCTTTTTTTTACACAATAATCGAAGAATGTTTTTCTAAAGCAGAAATTTCGCATTTGGGTATATAGTGTGTACTCAGTAAATATTTGTTGAATGAATTAGTGAATCCCAAACATGTTTATGAATTCTATGATTATACAAATTTTCTTGATAGATTTATAGTATGTAACTCACTTTCCTATTCCCAGTTTGCATTTCTCTAGCAATGCATTACTTCTCATTAATTTCTCAAACTATTGTTCTTCTTTTTAGGCACATGCTGTAGATACAGAAACTATCTTCTTCTGTTAGGATAGCCGTGGTATTTCTTCCTAAAATTTATCTCCTAAAATTCTTCCTCCTTAGTTCCCCAAATTCTGGTGTCTGTTCTACCTGTTAGCTCTTAATTGCCTTTCTTCTAGAGGACATTTCTTTTCTTTTTCTTTTTTTTTTTTTTGAGATGGAGTCTCGCTCTGTCACCCAGGTTGGAATGCAGTGGCATGATCTCAGCTTACTGCCACCTCCGCCCTCTAGATTCAAGCAGTTCTCCTGCCTCAGCCTCCCTCGTAGCTGGGATTACAGGCGTGTGCTACCATACCTGGCTAATTTTTGTATGCTTAGTAGAGATGGGGTTTCACCACGTTGGCCAGGCTGGTCTTGAACCCCTGACCTCAAGAAAACCACCTGTGTTGGCCTCCCAAAGTGCTGGGATTACAGGCATGAGCCACCACACCCGGCATCTAAAGGGCATTTCTTATTTATCCTTGTTTTAGTCATACCGTAGTGGAATGAGTAATCAGTTTTAGAAGCTGCAAATTTATTGTTCTCTCAAAGATGCTAGTCTAATAGGGCACTTTAATTATGAGTGGGCTATATGCTTATTCTGTATGTATCATTCATAGTGAGTTTATAATATTATGTATTCTAATGCTTTTTTCTTAGACTGAATTGGATGACTAAATACATTTGTACTATATAATGTTGGTGATTTTAAAATCCAGCTAACTTTGAAAACTTGGTTTGGAACTCTTGTTAACCACTAATATATACAGTCATATAGATAAATGGATGTTTAGTTCATTAGATACTTGTTAACTGACAATTAACTGTTTTTAATAGGAACAAGAGTTTGTTCAGAAACAACAGCAAGAATTAGATGGCTCTCTGAAAAAGATCATCCAGCAGCAGAAGGCAGAGTTAGCTAATATTGAGAGAGAGTGCCTGAATAACAAGCAACAGCTCATGAGAGGTAACTTTTAAAAAAATACTGCAAAATGGAGAATTCCTTATGACAGTAGCAGTGAACGTAAACATATAACCTTTAAAATTTCTTGTTGCCCTGATGATGCTGGAAATATATCTGAATAATTTCGTGTACTCGTTATGCCTTATAGTTGTTAGTATACCTAATGGTCGCATGTTAGAATGGGATTTAAAGTACTTATTTTCCCTAACAAATTAGCTTAGATTTTTTTTTCTTTCTTATTAAGATGATTAAATAGAATTTTGGTGTTCAGGGTAGGACATTCTCTGTTTATACGACATTAGAACAGAATGGAAAGAGGTGATAGATATTGCCTTACGTTGGTTAAAATTGCACTTACAGCTCAGAATGTCAATATGTGTGTACAAGTTAGTGTATTTAGACTACTTTTATGTAAATATTAAAATGAAGAGCAAAGTACATTAGTAAAAAGAGCAAAGTGACATTTTGAAAACTGCTGTCTTCTAGCTCGAGAAGCTGCAATTTGGGAGCTCGAAGAACGACACTTACAAGAAAAACACCAGCTGCTCAAACAGCAGCTTAAAGATCAATATTTCATGCAGAGACATCAGCTACTTAAGCGCCACGAGAAGGTTAATGAAAGGAAAATTTCTTCATTTTTTTGTTCGTTTTAAAATTTGCAAAGCTGTTTAGTTTTGAAACTTACTTTTCTTAGACAATGAATTTTAGATGTCCTTTCTGTCTTTTTTTTTTTTTTTTTTTTTTTGAGATGGAGTCTCACTCTGTCGCCCAGGCTGGAGTGCAGTGGCACGAACTTGGCTCACTGCAAGCTCCGCCTCCCAGGTTCACGCCATTCTCCTACCTCAGCCTCCCGAGTAGCTGGGACTACAGGCCCTGCCACCACACCTGGCTAATTTTTTTTGTATTTTTTTAATTGAGATGGAGTTTCACTGTGTTAGCCAGGATGGTCTCGATCTCCTGACCTCATGATCTGCCCACCTTGGCCTCCAAAAGTGCTGGGATTACAGGCGTGAGCCACCACGCCCGGCCTCCTTTCTGTCTTTTATCCTACAATTTCTTGGATGAAGTTTGGAGTAATTAATTGTATCTTGATCATGATTGCAAATTTCTTTTCTACAAATTATAAGGAAAGTAACTAATTAAAATGCTTAAAGACGTTTTACACATTGTAATCTTCATCTTGGCTCTCAAAGGTAGCTATTTTGGCTCCATTTGTGGTTAAAGTATCTTGAAGTATGGACTCCTTGTGCTTATTAAAAGAGTTTCAATATAAGACTCTTATCACTAATAACTTTCTTTTCTTTTTATTCTTTTGAGACATAGTCTTGCTCTGTCACCTGTGCAAGAATGCAGTGTCACTCAATCATAGCTCACTTAACCTCGAACTCCTGGGTTCAAGGGATCCTCCTCCCTCAGACTCCCGAGTGCATTCATGCACCACCACGCCTTGCTAATTAAAAAAAAATTTTGTGTGTGGAGACAGGGTCTCACTGTGTTGCACAGGCTGGTCTCAAACTCCTAGGCTCAAGTGATCCTCCTGTGTCAGCCTCCCAAAGTGCTGGGATTACAGGTGTGAGCCACCAGATGTGGCCTAACTTCTTACAAGTTATTTTGTGCCTTCTATTTTGCTGGTCACTGCAACAAGGAAAGGGGTAATTATAGGAAACAACAACAACAAAATGACATATTTGAGTATGTGTGTCGGTACTGACTATTGTTTCTATGTCACTGGATTCTATTTAAAACTTTCATAGGAAACAGAGCAAATGCAGCGTTATAATCAACGACTTATTGAGGAATTGAAAAACAGACAGACTCAAGAAAGAGCAAGACTGCCCAAGATTCAGCGCAGTGAAGCCAAGACTCGAATGGCCATGTTTAAGAAGAGTTTGAGAATTAACTCGACAGCCACACCAGATCAGGACCGTGATAAAATTAAACAGGTAAATATGCAAATTAGTCTGTCCTCTTTTAGGTTTTAAAGTTTTGAATGACCATTAGAAGTGCTATGAAATTCCTTTCTTTCTAAACAATTAGAGCCACCTTAGGCTTGTTGATGTTCACTTTAACTCTGAGGTCTGGGGCTATAGATATGTGGCATATACCAATTAGTCTTCCCCAGGATGGTGGTCACAGAGAGCGAAGCCCTTCCTCCTATACCCCATACCAGCTCCTGAGCTACACGGGTCCTAAGACCAGCCCTGGGAATGAGATGACTTGGACAACTTTTCAAGTCAAGATATATGACCTCACTGTGATACTTCTGTAGTCACGGTCACACACACAAATTAACTCAGGTCACTAAGCAGATAGAAGGATCAAGGTTTTAATCAGAAGTTCCTGCTCCCCCCTGAAGCTGTGATGTGAGCTCCAGGTTTGAGTCTCAGCATATTATTACTTGTAGTTTCAGTTTATTGTGCCTTATTTTGTTAAATTCCTTTATATCTTCAGAATATATAGAAATCACATGCTTCTAAACTATAATTTATCTTTTTTTCTTATTTATAGTTTGCTGCACAAGAAGAAAAGAGGCAGAAAAATGAGAGAATGGCTCAGCATCAAAAACATGAGAATCAAATGCGGGATCTTCAGTTGCAATGTGAAGCCAATGTCCGCGAACTGCATCAGCTGCAGGTCAGATACAGAAGCCTGACAGCAAAGCCCATAGGATGCGGCAGCACAAGTGGCTGCTTTTGAGAGAACAGTAGCTAGCCAAAGTCAACTGCACCACACTTACGAACATGCTGGGGTTGAGAGGTTCTGTTTTTTGTACAGATCCAAATGAAGATCAGTTTAGTATCATAGGTGCTTGTGTAGATTATATGTAACCATGATTAATGTAAACATGAAGCTAAATTGTAACCTAAGAAATTGAGTCTTTCAAAAGCAGTATTGAGTATGGTTTTTAGTATATATTTTGCGTGAAGATGTGGAGAGTTTCAAAATCATGTAGACAGTTTTGTTGTCACATTCTGAATTTTTTGTCAGATTCTAAATTTAAACTTTCCTTTTAGAGGGAATAGTTTATTTTCTTCTAGGTTTTTGACATAAGCAATAAGTTAAATACATGGGAATTTTTCTCCTAGGAAATTTAAAGGTTACTTGAGAGAGGGCTGATTTAGGACTTTACATAGAGTGTACAGCCCATCTAAAATGTTTAAGATTTCAGAGTCGTGTATAAATGTGGGTATCTATATATTTGCTTTATTTACTACAGTAGAACAGATCCTAATAGATTGTCCTAATAGGCCAATAGATCTGTTAGAGCAATAGATCTATTAGGCCAACCCGTTAGTACCAGATCCCACATTCTGTACTCACGGGTAAAATGTATGCAAGCTGCCTTCTGAATTGTCAGTTTTATGAGCAAATCTTCTTAGAAAGGAAAAACAAAAGCTCAAGCTAGTTCTTTTTAAGTTCTTTTTATATGGTATGTAATAGTTCTAGCTTATAAACTTGTAAAAATGAAGCTGTGATTCATTTCCTAATTCATGGCCCGTGGTTTTTATAAAGAAAAACTTGAATCTCAGTAATAGCATAATATTTGATGAGCAATTTATTATTTTGGAAGGTAATTGTATTTGTGAAAAATTGCTTAGTTGATCTGAAATTTTTTAAAATCCCAACTTTATTTTCAGAATGAAAAATGCCACTTGTTGGTTGAGCATGAGACTCAGAAACTGAAAGAGTTAGATGAGGAACATAGCCAAGAATTAAAGGAGTGGAGAGAGAAATTGAGACCTAGGAAAAAGGTAAATAAAAGCTTTAATTAAAATGGTATGTGTGTACTCGTCCGTCTACCCAGCTACTGGCTCGTTACCTACTGTGTATCAGGTACAGTGTCAGGGGCAGGAAGCATAGAGATGAAAAGACGAAGTTTCTGTCCCCAGAAGGTTTGGAATCTAGTGACAAGCAGTTATGACTTGGTAGGGTCATTGCTCTGAAGGAGGTAAGTACAGGACACAGGGGAAAGGAACAGAATGTATAAGAGAGGAGGAAGAGAGCTTAAATCTGCCTGGGTAAGTCAGGGAAGGTCTTCAAGAAGAGATGCCTTACAAGCCAAGTGAGTCTTGAAGGGTGAGTAAGAACTTGCTGAGCGGATGGGCTGATTGGAGTGGAATGGGATGATTTGAGTAGAGAGAAGAGAATGAGTGAAAAGGAAGTGTACAGAGAATTGCAGATCGTTCTGTATCATTGGAGTATAAGAGGGGGTGTGTGCCGGTGTGTAGTCATTAGGGAGGAAGAAAAGGAAGGAAGGAAGCGATGACAGCTGAGTCTGAACAGGTCAACCGCAGCCATATTATAAGGCCCTGGTATTCTGTGTAAACTTGAAACCTGGTAAAATAGGGATGGTGTCTTCTCTGTCTCCCTCCTTTCCCTTGTTTGTACTTGACACCCTATTCACCTGATCTTACCGGCTAACCATGTCACCTGAGTTTTTGCTATCACTATATGATCTCTGACCCATTGCTACTCAAACTTAAACTTTGTTTTGGGGGGTGCTTCCTGCCTGCTATGCATTTCCACCATTCCTTTCTTCCATCCATCCAGTCAGTCAGTCAAGGAAATATGTATTTAGCTATGTGCCAACGGAAGTGAAATGACTAAATGAGTTCATAGTGTGGCTTTTTGTTTGTTTGTTTAGACAGAGTCTCACTCTGTCGCCCAGGCTAGAGTGTAGTGGCGCGATCTCGGCTCACTGCAACCTCCACCTCCTGGGTTCAAGCAGTTCCCCTGCCTCAGCCCCCTAGGTTTTTGGGATTACAGGCATCCACCACCACACCTGGCTAATTTTTGTATTTTCAGTAGAGACAGGACTTCGCCATGTTGGCCAGGCTGATCTCGAACTCCTAACCTTGGGTGATCCACCCACTCCGGCCTCTCGAAGTGCTGGGATTACAGGCCTGAGCCACCATGCCTGGCCCATAGTGTGGCTTTTTAATTTAAATTTTATTTATTGTTAAAATTTTTGAATAGGTAGTGTATTCATGTAGTTTAGAATTCAAAAAGTACAGAATTGTAAATGGTGACAAATCTCCTTTACCTCCTTGCGGCCTAACTTCTGCCTCAAACACCCCAGTTGAACTTGTTGACAGTGGTCACAAGTGAGTTGCTAATAATCAAATTCTATGACCTTATCTAACTGTTCTCATTAAAAGTCTTGTTGCTTAAAATTCTCCTCTCACTTGGCTTTTGTGACACAGCTCTGCTCATTCTCTGTGTTCTTTATCCCCTTTTGTCTCCGGAAATGTAGACATTTCTCAGTTTTGCCTCTTTGGTAAAGAACAGTCTTTACCTGGATGATTTTATTGCTAGTCATGGCTTCAACTGTTGCATATAGACAACTCCAAAACTTAAATGGTAGCGGTTGTATAGAGCACGAATTGTGAAGTCATGCAGATGTGGGTTCAGATCTCAGCACTGACATTTACTGATTAATTTTCTCACTTTCCATTTCTAGGCCTAGTTTTCCTAATTTGTAAAATGAGAATATACTACCTACCTATTTGGTGTCGTTTATACAGCAGTTATCTAGTGCCTGAGCTATAGTAATGGTTCAGTGAATGGTTGCTATTGCTATTATTGTTTCTTGTTTTTATTATCAGTTTGAGCACTAAGTGCCCATTTTCCATCAGGATGTTCTGTTCCTCCTCATTTCACCTAGGCCTTGTGGTTCCTTTTTTTGGTCACTGAATCTCAGTAGCACCTATACTCAACCTCAGACGTTCTGTATCTGCTCTCCTTTCTTTGTTTTTCTTTGTAACAATTCATCACCACCAGACCCATTTGTTTATTGTCCCCTCTTGTGACTGAGAATATAAACTCCTTAAAAGCACGCCATGATCACTTCGTTTATTGATATGTACCCAGTTTCTAGAACAGTTCCTGGCACATTGTACAGATGACTACATACCTGTCAATGTTGACTACAGATTATAAACTCAGTAGAGAGAAAACCAAACTCAGCATCCTTTTCCTTCATCTCCGTCTCACCTTTCCCCGCTCGCTGCAGGCTGCTCACCACCAGATGTTCCTTCATCTCCATCTCACCTTTCCCCATTCACTGCAGGCTGCTCACCGCCAGATGTTCTTTTCTACATTCCTGTTCTCTTAACTGACATCTACGCTAGAAACCAGAATTATTTTTCATTTCTGTCACACCCTTCATTCAATCAGATGCCAATTAATTTGGACTGTTTTTCGTAACGTGTCTCCTTTCTTTCGCACTGCTATCCTGGTGCTTGCTTAAATTGTTCAGGAATGGCCTAATGGGCCTTGTAGTTTCTAATTCCCTTTCCTTTCTTCCCACTTGCCTACCATCACCAGAGGATTTATCCTCAAGAACATCTCTTGACACTGTCATAGTGATGTTGAGAAATCTTCAGTTCCATCAGAGTAAAATGTAAATTAATGATTCAGTTTGACTGTGAAGCCTTCATAGTGCCACACCTGAGTTACAGTCACCCTTTCTGGCTTCCTCTCCCACTAGCCACTTTGTTCCCAGTCCATGTTCCAGCCTTGGGTATAATGACCAGTCCTCACACCAGCTCCTCAGCTTCCTGCTTTTGTGCTGTGTTTCAGCTCTGTCTGGCATGCCTTTCCCATATTGCCTATCAAATTCTTATCTTTCCTTCAGCACTAAGCTCATGTTCCACCTCTTTTGAGAACCCCTCCTATATCCTTCCTTCTTTTCCTGTGCTTTGTACCTCTACAGCACCACTTATCCCTGAATCACGTCTCCACAAAGTCATTGATACCTTTAACAAAATGCCATAAACTGGAGGCTGGGGAGTCTGAGACCAGGGTGCCAACACGGTCACGCTGTGGTGAGGGTTCCAGACTGCCGTCTTCTCACTGTGTCCTCACACGGTGGAATAACAGCTCTCTTTAGCCCTTCATGAAGGCACTTACCCATTTGGAGGGCTCCACCTCATGACCTCATCACCTCTCAGAGGTCCCACCTTCTGTGCATAGTGCCGCACATTAGGGATTAGGTTTTTATATGGATTTGGGGAGCACAGACATTCACATCACAACGGTGCCTCTTGTATTTCTCAAGCGCTTACCTTTGCTCTGTATTATGGGGGTTAAAATGATTCTGGTTTAGATTGTGCCTTTAAACAGCTTATCTTACAGCATAGTGTGAAAGAAAAGACAGGCGCTTCGCAACTCAAATAACAAGCAGGCAGGGTAAGTGCCATGTGGGAGAAACAGATAATAGTTAATAATAGGTACCGTATATTAGAGTGCATAGTATGTGGAAGTACATCATTATCACATTTAGACTTCACATAGCAAATTATCCCTATTTTTACAGCAGAGGAATTGAGGAATTAAATGGTTCTCTAATATAGTGAAGGTAAGTAATAGACCCAAATTGTCCATTTATGTGACTGAGCTGGACTTGCACATAGGGCTCTGCAAAGCTTATGATCTTAAAAAAATTGAGCAGACATGTCTTCTTGAGGATAATACACAAAGAATGTGTTTTGGACAAGCAGTTTTATCTGGACTGTCAGCATAAATTCTATATGTAATACCAGCACGTAACAATTTATTTTTCCCTTTCTTTTTAAGACACTGGAAGAAGAGTTTGCCAGGAAACTACAGGAACAGGAAGTATTCTTTAAAATGACTGGGGAGTCTGAATGCCTTAACCCATCAACACAGAGCCGGATTTCCAAATTTTATCCTATTCCCAGCTTGCATTCCACCGGATCATAACAATGGGAAACATTCTGTGCGTGGGTTTGGCTCTTTCAGTGTGTCATTCTGTTCTCATCTTCTGCCACACTCTCTGTCAGATAGCTCACGAAGACAATCACCTGCCTCACCTTCTAGGTGTTTTCCTTTTTTTTTTTTTTTTTTTTTTTTTAAAAAAAAGCAAAGATGAAGGGAAAACAAACTAAGACAGATGCTAGGCCATGTTGGCAAAGTAGCATCTTGGTGACTAAGGTGACTTTGTATATTCTTCTTAAAAATTATGTTCTTTAGACACTGCTACCTGAAAACTGTTGGAGAAATAATGTTTAAAGTTATTTAAGAAAAACTGTTACATCACTAAGTATTAATAAATTCCTTTTACCTGACGTAACTTCTCATTGATGCCTAAATTCTGTAGTTGAAGCTCTGCTGTAGAGCATTGGGATAATTTTCTTTTGGTGGATCAGCTCTCATAAAAAAGCTGTGGTTTGCTCAAATGTGCTATTGACTCAGTAAATGAATATATTTTTTCTTTAAATAGGAACAACCTCTTTTAAAAGAGAAAAATTATTTCAGTGATTTGTCAAAACGAATGACCTCTTTAGGCATGAGCTAATAATCGAGGGTGCTAATGTTCTTAAGATAGTGCCTGAAACACTACATTTCAGTCAAGTCATAAGTAGGATTTTCTTTTTGATCAACAGGGACAAAAACATCCTTAGAATTAAACATGGTTCTTTTGGAATTTTTGCTTCTCTTACCATTTGATAGAAATTTTCATATACAAAGTTTGGAAAGATGAAAAAAAGAGGTAGCTTTTAGATTGCAAATTGGAAATGTAAAACTCATGAAACTTAGGCAGTGTAGGTTTAGCTGTCTCTGTTTATTTTCTAAAATAATACCTGAGCTGGTTAAATGATTTCTCTCCATCTTAGCTAATTCTGTTCAAAACTCTGTCAGAGGCCCGCAGGCTGTGAGTTATATTTATAAATATATCTTTGGAAATTAATCTTAAAAGAGGCATTTGCTCAGAATACTTTTTTAAAAGTTTAAATATTTAGGCACATGTCAGAAATTACTTTTCCTTATTTTGAAATGAGGCTACTTATGTCTTGGTTTTATTTTGTTCCATGTTTAAATCATTCACTTTGATTTGAGTGGGAAAAGCCTGAAGCCTTTATCATGTGGTTGCTGATGTGTGTAATTATTAATGAAATGTTCACTCCTAGTCCCTTTTGAGGCTTAGAATTTCAACCACGTGTCAGGTCAGACAGTATTATAAACTGTACTTTGCTGTGTGAGACAGCACATTTGTAAATGATGCTTGCTGCCTGCCATTTTCAACCTATTCTCTCTTAAGAGTGCTAGGTACCAAATTGTCAAAGTTTGTTTTTAGTTATATTCCTTTTGAGGCTGGTAAAAAATTTAAGTGTAACTTTGTGGGAACCCTGATTCATATTTAGAAAATGTAAATGTCTGTAGCACTTTCTTGCAGTTAATTTGAAAACTTTGGATGCTGAACTTTGTTTTGTCAGTGATTTAGATGATTTAAAAATGCATGTGTGATTTTAATTTTGTAATTGTTTTGACAAGCATAATTTACTTGGACAACTTTGTAGGTAGCCTTAACTTCTGGTCAAGTTTGTTTTTCATATAAATATATATACATATATATATACATGTTATGTATGGTTGTAAATTCATACACTTATTACACGAATGTGTTACTGTATACAAAACTCTTAATGCTTTATTCTCAAATGCTGGGTTGAAAAATGTTTTGAAAGCCTTTTAAAATATATATCTTTATAAAGTAATATTCAGGATGATGATAAAAATTGTTTATATTGTTATGATAAAAATGACAGTATAATGTTGCCCAGTGTATTTAATGATTTATTTGAAGAGGGATTGGGAAGGAACATTTTCATAACACTTTCTCCTTTGAAATTTTCAGTTTATTGACTTAAAAAATGAATACCTCAGGCAGTAGACATTTTTTTTCCAGTATCATTTAATTGATACCCTGTGTGCTAAATAGTGTGTGGTGCCTGATTAATTTGGTCTGAATATTTGATTCTTTCTGTTCCTTTCAACTTGACATTCAGAGTATTGATTCAAGGAGAGAGGCTCAGAGTAGAATGGTTGACGCTGTGGGTAAGGTTGCAGCAACTCTCGGATCTCCCTCAAAACTGCCTTTTGGATTCAGTGTTCGTGCTTGAGTTCGCTTTCAAGTATGACCATATTCGTGTGAGTGCAAGACTGTGCAGTGACACATATGTAGAGGTAAAGCATTCATTTTAATACGTAAAGTTATATAAATCTTTTCAAAAAGTGTTTTGTTATAAAATATGCTGTTTGTACCCATACCAGCCCCACCTCTTCTGAGACCCTGTATTCAAATAGATGATAGTGATCTATCTTTCTTGCATGATGTGTAGGTGGGGAGTAGGCGAGGGGCACAGACTTCTTTGAAATGGAAGAGTACAGTGAAATCTACTCCTGATTTGGCTTTTTGTTGCTGTGGCAGAATATGCCATGAAACACATAAAAACTTCTCCAAACGTGCACCCTCACCAGCCACCTCCTCCCCTCTTTCCCTGAGTGCTGTAAACACAGCAGACCTGCACACTTCTGCAGATCCAGCTCCTAGAGCTTGGGGCACCAGGCTGCCTTTCCTAGTCCTGTCAACAACCATACGGTGTGAATTGCTGAATTAGCTGCTATTCTATGTGGAGTCACAGTAAGCTTTTTCTTATCTTTTTCTATGGGGAAGCTATAGGGTGGGTAAGGAAAAAATGTTGAATGCTTTTACTTTGCTGAAAATATTAGAACTCTCTTGTGACAGGATACAGCAAATTATAATTAAATATAAATTACCAGAACCAGAGCTACCTCTAAGTCATACTTCCTCAAGCACAAAGCTCTCAGGCATATGAGACCCACTTTAATGAAGGGTCTCTGATTTCTTGAGCATCAGCGAGTTTCAGAAGTGACTATTTTTTTGTACTCTTCTAGTTTCCTTGTAACTGTACACTTTTTCCCATTCCACACTGTGCTTAAATGACAAAGACTCTTCTGAGAAGCCAAATTCTTTCTAAGTATTAACTAGAGATATTGTTGATTAAAGAAAATCTAGAACTGAAGTGAAAGAAGAGAGTTCGAGTTCTAATAGTCTTTTGATGAACAATTCTTTTCTGAGAAATGTTTATAAGAAATGGGGTGATACTTTAAATGCTTTTCTTAAGTTGAAGGCACAACAGTTAATGGCTGTATTGTTGCTGTTCTGTTGCTGACATGTTTTTGATATAAAGCTTTAACATTCCTGCTACTAATCTTGGCGGAGAGTGTTTGCCAGGTTTCAGTGTGGGCTGCAGCTTTTTGTGCTCCTTCTCTGGTTTGTAGTGTAATGAGTTCATAAGCTAAATTTTCAGAAATAAGTTTGTTTCAGATTATGTCTCTTGTCTACTTGGGAGCAACATGTCCTTTCAATCATGGGATTGACACATGAAAAATAAAGTTATTTCTTAATCAATTTTGGGAAGCAGTCTTTTATTGAGAATCTTTGAAACTGGAGTGTCCTGCCTGAGAAACTTTGCAGTTGTTGGTCCCAGTTATACTGCAAAACTTGCAGTCCCCCAGGTCTTCTGACCCTCCCAGAGTTAGTCTTCCTAGCTGTCTGTAGTCCACAGCACACACGCAAACACACACACACTCAAATGTAGGTTTCAGTGGTAACTGCTGGGGGTTGTCTTTCAGCATGCAAAGCCCTCCTTTGGGAGGTGCTTAAAATATTTCTGTCAGCCTATGTATATATGTGTATGTTTTTAATTTCTTTCCCCCTTGGGATAGATGATTTTTCTCACCAAGCATTTCACAAATCATATGACATCACTTCTGCAGAAATAATGTCTTCGTCATTGATAATGTTCATGCAAGATTCAGTAGACACTAGGCAGCATCACTTGGCACGTGTCCAGCTGGAGGGAGGCATGGAGTGCCATTTTCTAATCTGGGAGCGTTGTGCACTATTGAGCTCATTCTTGACTTAAAAAAAAAATGAAACAAAAGAGGCTCACATCCATTGCCATCCAGCTGAGGACATAACCTCATATCTGCCCATCCTCCTTCTGAGTTTTGTCCAGAGAAGGTCGTATGTTTGGACTTATACCCTATTTTACTTGAGCATAAAACTTTATGAAGACTTTCGGTGTCTTAGGTAAATCTAGTAACAAGGAAAAACTCCTATGTCTTGATTAATCAAGATAAGGATCACTATTAAAGGGGATATAATACTTGAACCCCTAAAGCTACTTTTTTAAAAGGGCCAAAACATCTTTTTCCCCCCTTTTTTTGGAAGTTACTTTTAATAAGTGTAAAAGCTACAATTAAAAAGTAGAAAATTCAGCCTTTGGGTAAAAATAATTCTAATGAAAAAAATTATTTAAAAGACACAATTCCTTTATTATACACAATAGTTTTCATTAGACAGTAAAACTCAAGTTGTTTGAAGTCTAGAGGCTGTATGAACTAATTTTTATTTTTATTTTTTGAGATGGAGTCTCGCCGGCTGGAGCGCAGTGGTGCGTTCTTGGCTCACTGCAACCTCCACCTCCCAGGTTCAAGTGATTCTTCAGCCTAAGCCTCCCGAGTAGCTGGGATCACAGGTGCCCGCCACCACGCCGGCTAATTTTTTGTATTTTTAGTAGAGATGGGGTTTTGCCATGTTGCTCAAGCTGGTCTCGAACTCCTGGGCTTAAGCAATCTGCCTGCCTCGGCCTCCCAAAATTCTGGGATTACAGGCGTGAGCCACCGCACTCAGCCTCATTTTAAAAAAAAATTCTCATTAATTCATAGCAGGCAATTATCAGGATATAATAAAAGAGGCAAAAAGACCATGTAGAGTGTGTAGTGCTTGACTGGTTGTTGCCGTTAGGGGTTGATACAGAGGAAACAAGTGGAGCATTTTTTATGGGATAATATGAGATACTCAACAGAGACCTTATGGAAAATAAACAGTCTTTTTAGAAGAGTAGTGGTGTAGAAGTAGATGTAATTTAATCCCATTTTTAATTATCCAGCAATTTGAGACTCACAACTTGTAACAGATTCACAAAGTGGCCAAGTATAGTCTCTTCTGAATTGGAGTGTCTGATTTTACTGTGCATTTCTTTGGGGCATTTGAGATTTGTACATTTTTCTTTAATAGAAGTTTTTATATTCCATATATTACTTACCCTACAATCATAACTCCATTGCCCCAGGATAAAGCACTACCTAATTGCAAATAATCTTCTTGCTCATTTCTTGCTTGTTTGTTTCAGATAACTTATGCTTAGGGAAAACTTTAATATACTTCGTAAAATCCCCAGATTGAGTTCCTAGTTGGCAGGTATCTAAAGATTTGCCTTTAAAGACTTCAGGGATTGAATGAAACACCAGAAGCTGTGCCCCGGAATACAACCATTTTTGCTTTCTTGGGTTTGTAATAAACAGTGTTAGAGTCATACCCAATTAACCCAGACTATTTTTTTGACGTTTCTTTGGTCAGATGAATCACATTAAACATGATATTAAAAAAGAAAAAAAAATTTAATTGGAAATTTTACAACTGAAATGATGTTTCATCTTATGGACCACAAACAAATGTTTTTAGACATTGAAAAGTGGTTAAAGACCAACTGCACCCTGTCCCCCAAGTGCCATTTTCTGAATGCAGAACGGAGGGTGATGTCTTGAGCTGACGCTGTGTCCCCAGCATCAGCTATTCTGCACCCCCCTCTTCTTCCTTCCTTGTCCATTGCCCTTCACCCTTGTTTTTCTGTTTGCTCTGGCCTGGTTCAGTATAACACATCCATGAACTCTAGCATGGGCCTATGGACAATCATGGCTGCAATCAGACTTTCTAAGCAAATGGGAATGTGATATACATATGTGATAACCATTAGAAACCCTATCACCTCCTAGAGAGGAAGTGAATTTCTTAATTTTTTTAGTTGCAAGAGTCACTTCTTAGCCAACTGACTACAGAATGCAGAATGAACAGGGGAGGAAGGAGCTGATGATGGCACAGCCTTGCAGCAGTAACCAGAACACACCCCCCTCAAGTGTCGCCTCCAGGAAGGCACCCCATCCCCGTCCTCCCTTTTCTGGGCTCATATTTAGGCAAAGCTCTAAGACTCCTGAGCCAACTTTTATGTAACTGGCTTTCCTAGGCTGGGGCTTGAACTAAGTAAAGAAGCCAAGGAGTTAGATCTAGATAGCAGAGAAGTAAATCTCATTCTAAAACATTGCAACTACTCTATTACTAGAGTCCACCCCATGAAGCTGTTTCAGATTGTGTATCTTCGACTGAATTCTATAAGTATATATTGTTCAGACTAAAACAAATGTTGCTAGCTAGGTTGGCTATGCTGTCTCAGTAGGACATTGACAGACTCCAGCTTTCACCCTCTGGAGAGCTTGGACCTAAGTGCCATATGCATGATGACACCTGGTCCAGGAGCTGTCCTGCCATGGCTAGCTCATGGCTTGACAGCAATACTTCTTCTCCTTCTCCGCCCAGCATAGACTTGGTCACCTGAAAGTTAGAAGATCGGTAGGAAGTTAAAACATCTTGTGGCCTGTGGGGAACTTGGCTTGGGCAATTATGGCAACTGTGACTACTGCAAAGATGGCTTCAAAGGTGAAATCTTTTGTAAGACTATACATTTATTTAACTTGTTTGCCCCATTTCAACACCAGCTTGGTTCTCCTTTTCCTCCCTGCTTTGGCATTCTCCTTTTCTTCCTCACTGTGAATGGGATTGTTATGCAAATTCTGCTTTTGGCAGTGTCTGCCTGGAGTAATTGGCATTTGCCTGAATTTCTCAGGCTTGCTCTGGAACAAATCACCTGCTTCTCTACTGAGCGTCAGCCTTGCAGCTCTTCAGAACATGCAAATCATGGAGCAGTCAACACTTACCTTTGTCTCCTTTTTCTCCCTTGTGCCCTCGAGGGCCAGGTGGCCCACGATGACCTGGTGGCCCAGCAGGGCCCCTGTCACCTGGAAGGACAAATGGGGCATAACTAATACATGAGTCTGGGGACTTAGGGCACAGGTAGCCGGTGTGGCACCAGCACAGGAGCTCTTTTCAGTAAGAGGTGGGTGTTACACAGGATCCGGGGACTGGCTCTGCCACCACTTACCTTTGGGTCCTGGAGTACCCATCTCTCCTTTTTGCCCAGGGGGTCCTTGAATGGCTCCATAAGCTGCAAAAGCAGGGAAACACTGGCCTTAGAGTGTTGATTGCCTGGAAGCTTGGGACAGCAAGTCATTTGTTCAGAGTAACACAGAGATAGTGATGGAGTTTGGATATACAAGAGGAAACAAAGTTCAGAATTTATAGAATTTGTCTAATTTTGAGCATCTCAAATGTTAATAACTGGAGGTTTCTCATGAGACTAGTGTCTCTGGAGCAGACCCATGGGAACCTATGCAGTGAGGCAGGTGCTGGGGAAGCAGCTGGATGCCCTTACTTCGGAAGAAGTCCATAAGGTCCGCAGTCACGTTGCTGTAGGCAGAGAAGACCTTGCTGATACCAGGTGGCCCCTGCGGCCCAGGCTGGCCTGGTGGGCCCTGGACAGTGTAGGCCATCCCTTGCAGTAGGCCCTGACCTGTAAAACACCAGAGCATGGGCACAGGAAGCAGGGGTCGCCCAGCACCCGCTTCAGCAGGAGCACAGTGCTCTCCTAGTATCTAACTCCCAAAGCAGTTGAACTAGATGAAGCCGCAGCAAGGGTGAAGCCCTCCGACTTCCTTTGTATTCCACTGTGTGACCGGCACAGTTCTCTTCCTACTGCGGGCCGGCATCAAAAGCTTGTTGACTGTGTAACTGTGCTGTTAAGCTGCACAGGGAAAGGACTCTTAGCCAACATCCTTCTCTCAGCCCCAGCAGAAAAACCAGTGTGGTCATATGACTTATCTGGGTCCCAGAACGAATTAAGTCTTGGAAAGCAAAGTACAAAGCCCCCGGCGTGCTCTGTTCCCCACAGCTCAGGTCCCAGGGCTGGGGCTCCTTGAGCTGAGCGGGCTGAGAACTAGGCTGGGGCTGCCAGTCCCCTCCAGTCCCTGCCTGCCTGATTCTGTCTTCACAGCCTGGGGGTTCCACAAACAAGAAAGCCAGTCTGGAGATGCTCCCACCCTCCTTCCCCCCAGCACCAAGGCCTAAATGTCCCCACTTACGCTGCATGCTCTCTGACACTCTCACAGCCAGCTCATTGTAATCCAGACCTCCAGCAAAGTCAGCCCCAAATAGTCCGCCATTGCCACCATACATGCCGCCTTCTGCTGCTGCCCCATAGCCTCCGCCTGGGCCGGTGTCAGTGCCGTAGGGGCCCCCGTCTCCTGTAGCTGCACCGAAGGCACCCCCTGTACCCAGGGAGCCTGTGCCAGCTCCTGTGCCCGTGGAAGAGCTGTAGGAGCTGCCCCGCCTGACAGACGAGCTGTGTGAGGAGGAGCTGCTACCCCGACTGTGGAAGGCATCCGTGGACAGGAGGCGGCTGTCCCCAGGGGGTCCCTGCGGCCCAGGAGGGCCTGGGGGGCCAACAATGAAGCTGCGCACATCAGGACCTGCAGGGTGAGAAGCTGCATGAGTGGGAGCTCAGATCTCGGTGGAGAGAAAGACTTGGGAGTTAGGGAGTCTCTCCCAGGGTGTCAATGCCCCTGAGAGACCGGAAGTGAACTTCAGGGTTCTCGTACCCGAGTGGCAGAATGCTGGTGTGGAAGGAAACCGGGCTTACCCCACTAGTGGCTCTCATGTGTGGCCTCCCTGTCCCTTTAAGTGCCTCCCTGCCCCACTTACAGGGAAAAGCAAGGCCTGCGGGGTACCTGGTGGGGCATCACCGTCGGGGGCACCTACTTGTGAGGTAGCTGATCAGCTCGCTCCGGAAGCTGTCGCTGTTTTCAGCTGCGTAGGTTGCCAGAGCTCCTGAGACACCCGGGGGCCCTCGAGGACCTGGGGGACCAGGAGGTCCTGGAGGGCCTGGGATGAATGACAAACCTGCAGCTGGGCAGAGGGAAGAGAAAGAAAGGTCAGGGTAGTGCTGCGGAGGAAGGTGAATTTCCAGCTTGTGCTGGGGGCGCTGTGGGCCCCACCTGAAAGGAGGGGATAAGGCTGGGCCTCCCGGGTGATGGGAGGAGAGAAAAGCAGGAGGCCAGAGCCTGCTGTTTCCTGGCATCATCCAGGAATGGCTGCCCCCGTCAGGCCCTCCCACTCCCAATTCTCAGCCTCATTCAACTCAGCCCTCCAGTCACTGAGAGGTGGAGCCCCAGGTCGCCCCTAATCACACACCAGGCTGCACCTGGGAAAGCCATCACTCCCCATCTCTGTTCCTGCCACAGCTGAAGGCCCCTTGCCAGCACATGTGGTGCTCTCCAGGGCCCCGCACCCAGCCCTGTACAGACTCCAGGAGCACTTGGACTGCCCTTGCTAAAGCCTGTGGGAGCCCCCAAGGCCCAGCTGCATCCCCTGCCCTGCCCATCCCACTCCGCAGTGCCCTACTGTGTAAGTAAGACGAGAGGTCCTCCACGCTGATGCTGGACCACACATTGCCTGGGATCCCTGGTGGACCCGGGGGACCTGGGGGTCCAACGATGCCTCTGAATTCAGACCCTGAGACACCAAGGGAGGGCACGGAGTCAGTCCTGGCCTGTGCCAAGGGATTCTGCTTCCTCCCCAACCACTTGGACAGATGTCCCCTTCTGGGCCTTACCTCGCAGCAAGGAGAGGAGCTCGTCGTAGGAGGTTCCCGGCAAGCCAGGGGGCCCCGGGGGACCAGGAAGCCCAATGCTGATCCCAGAACCTAGGGATGTGATGGAATCGGATCAGGCAGGGGGAGGCAGATGGAAACAGAGGGAGGAATGGACACAGAAGAGGGGTTTGGATAGAAGTGGAAAGAGGAGAAGAGGGACCATGGACTACAATGGAGGTTTAGCCCCAGGAGTGGCATGGAAGGAGTGGAAGGGAGGTGGGATGCAATGGGATAAAGAAGGCGATGAATCCAGATGTTGGCCGGTACCGCACGGTGGATGCTACACGCACGGATGCGCGGCATCAGATTTATTGAAATCCGTGACGCGACGATGAACGATTACGCGCTATCGCGCGACAAAGCGCGATGACACGCAGACGCGCGCGATTACGGTATCGCGCGCGTGACGCGCGACCGTGATGATCCGACACCGTGACGCGCGCGCGTTATCGCCAGATTTAACGCGCGACGCGCGACACCGACGCGCGCGCACGGGACGCGCGATATCGATACCGCGACCGCGCGCTGACGCGCGATAACCACGATTTCGCGCGCGACCGCGGATGCCAGCGATGACACGGGATTGCGCGTCCGATACCGCAGACGCGCGTTAACGCGCGCGACGCGCGACACCGCAGACGCGCGCGCACGCAGATTTCGCCATAATCGCAGCGCGATTTCGCTAACGGCAGATTTGATTTCGCTACAGGATGTCCGATAATGGATGCGTGCGCGATGACACGATGATGCGCGCGCGACAGATGCGACACCGGTGATGCGCGTGCTACCGCGCGATATTTTCGCGCGTGATATTAACGGGATGCACGCGATGCGATAATGATGATGATGCGCGCACGGGATATTAATGGGGATGATGCGGTACGGATGCGCGATAATGATGATGCGTACCGGGATGCGTGATACGTGATACGTGCGCGCGATGCGCGATATTTCGCAAGGCACGGATGCGATACCGGGGATGCGATAATTGTGATTGGCGACGCGCGCACGGATGCGGCGTTAATGCAAGGCAAGTGATCGCGACGCAGATCTCCATCAACGATGATCCCAGATCCTCATCTCCATCCCACCATGCTGCTTGACCTGCTTCAGGCTTACAGGTTTGAACAGCTCTGAGCACTGCTCATTGCTGGGGTTGGTGCAGCCTGGCAGGTGGGGGTCAGTGGGGCAATCACAGGGAAGTTTACGCCGGAAGTCCTCATCCCAGTCATCCCAGGCCCTTCCTAACCAACCCTCCTGCAGACACTTACTCGACATGTAGCTGAGAATGCGACTACTCAGCTCTGCATAGTCCAAAGACAGGAGGGACCCATCTCCACTGGCTCCTGGTGGCCCTGGCGGACCCTGAGGGCCCATCAGGTACTGACGTAGGTACTGACGCACGTCATCCCCTGGAGAGGAGAGGAAGTACTAGCAGGACCCACCCAGGACATGGGGGTCCCACCCATGGTCCAGCCACAGCCTGGGTTCCCCTACACAAATTGACTCTGGCATGACATTTGTGAGTTCTGGGTCCGCAGGCCCACAGTGTTCAGGGGGGACACCAGCAAACTGCCAGGTTCCTGAAGGGACAACTGCCAGCTTGCCTGGCATGGGGGCTTGGGAGGACATTTCCTGCCCCCTTTCCAGCCGGTTTGCTGACTCAGCAAGCAGATCAGCGCCATAAGTGGCTCTTTGTCTAAAGGACTCTGCCTACCTCTTGCAGCCCTCCCCAGGCTCAGATAAGGACAAGGTTTGCCTGACGAGTGAGGCCAGGAGAAAGCAAAGAGAGTCCCACTCTCGATCCCCCAACAGGTGACTCACGCTGCAGCACAGCCAGGATGTCTTCAGAAGAGATGGAGGACGAGAACAAGCCGACGTTGTACCCCGAAGCTGTCGGGAAGAAAACCTCAGGTTACCTGCTTAGCAGGTACTGAAGCACCACTCTCATTATTCCAGAATCTGAAAGGCCCGGTCACCGAGCTGTCTGTCTTTGGGGGAAATGGATGAATGGAGTATTATGAGGGTATTTTGAAAGCATAACAAAGTCAAATATTGTTGTTGGGAAATTTTTTTTTTTTGGTGAGAAAGGAAGTTTACTTTCAAGAACATGCTTTAACCTAATGCCTGCCAGATGCTGCCAACCTTCATGCACAGGTAGGAAGAACCTATAATTAGGAACACATCAGTCGATTGCAGGACGGCTCACTCGGTGGCTCTCCAGCGTGGCCGCCCTGAATCTGGACAGACTCTTGTTGACACTGTATCCCAGTGGCCCAATTATTAGGAATTCAGAATTAAAACTCATATTCCAGAGAAGGGCAAAGCAAACAGCAAATGAGGAGCTGAGGCTCTGGGAGCAGAAGCAGAGCCACAGGAGGAAGGTGCCAGGTGCAGGGCATGGGGAGAGGCTTACTCCGTAAGTAGCTCACAACGTGGTTTGCCAGCTCTGAGTAGTTGAAAGTCTCGCCTGTGATGGTGGTGACAGGTCCTGGGGGACCAGGTGGGCCTGGGGGACCTTGAACTCCGGATAGGTAAGACCTAATACTGTCACCTGCCAACCAAGGAACAAAGCAAAGTCAAGACTGTCCCAAGAGGACATGTTCTCCCCACAGAGGTGACCTGAAGCACATGATAACATGCCTGCCCCACCCCACACATGGGCACAAGGCTGGGTCAGGAGGAAGCCTAGACTCCCCATCACTGTCATTCCCTTAATTACAGATGGAGAAACTGAGGCAGAGGCCTGCGCTGGGTCAAGTGGCCCATGAGGGCTGTGGGCCAGCAAGACTCCAGCCAGCCACCCATTTGACAAATGAATACATGCAGGTGCGGTGTGAAAGCGCGTGTGTGCATGGGAATGAGCGCGCGCCAGCCTCCTCCCAGGGTGTGGGCGAGGGTGAGGTTGTGTCGGGGGCAGCTATGAGAAGGCTGGTGTTGGGGAGCTCACAGGCCTGTAGGCCTGGCTCTGCAGGGGGAAGACCCGGGCCCGGACACACACACTGTTTTCCTCAATGCGCACACGCGCGCGCACACACACACACACTCTCCCACTGCCCGACATCGTCCCATGTCTCTTAGCACCATTTCTGTGATGATACCACAGCTCCCTTGCACAGAGACTGTATCTCCGTGTTCTTGTCCCCACGGCTTGGGGCGACCGGCCACTCACTCTGCATGTACTCAGAGATGTACTGCTGAATCTCCCGGCCAGAGCTGCTGATAGAGCCCGGAGGCCCAGGGGGCCCAGGGGGGCCTGGCGGGCCTGACACGTACATGGTGCTCGATGATGATCCCCCTGCAGCAAAGAGAAAGTGTCCTGTGTTGTTTCTCCACCCTACGGTCAGACAAACGGGCCCAGGAATAGCTTCCATGGTCTGAGGAGGGAAGGTCTTCTCAGGGGGAGAAATAGGATAGTGGCAAGGTGAAGGATCCCCGAGAAGAGAAGAAAGGAGAGCCTATAGCAGCCACTGTCTGAAAGTGGCACGGAGCTAGGAAGCTGCCCCAGGCTGAACTACCCTTTCCTTCTGCAACCTGCTGAAGGACCCCCAACATGGCATCCCCCTTCTCTCAACTCCCCAGCACCCAGGGTCTTTCCATTCTCCATCATGTGGAGTCTGCATTGTTATTTGTCATTATATGTGCCTGGGTCCTTCCCTCAACCCCATATCTCGTAACCTCCTTAAAGGCAGCTCATAGGCCCTAGCACATGGAGATAGTCAACAATCAATCATGGAGAAATGAATGAACGAATAGAGCAACATCCTCACTGGAATGATCAGCCTTCACCAGAAGAAGCGGAGAGGAACTTTGGTCACTTTCAGTTCTTACCTTCAGAAGGACCACTAGGAATGCCAAGAGCCCCTGGGACACCTGGATCACCTGCAATCCAAAATGAGAAGTTTGCATCACCTCCTCCAGGAAGCCTTCCCTGGTTAAGCCAAATCACACTTATTAGTGTGTGTCTCAACAATTGTCCCATGGCTCTTGGCCTCATTTTTGTAATAATACCACAGCTCCCTTTCATGGAGGCTATATCTCCATGTCCTTGTCCCTTTCTCCCTCTGGCCTTTCCTTCCTCCAGCCTCTTCTTTCTCCCAAGACTTTACACTGATAAGTACTTGCTGCCATCTCTTCAGGCTCTGGGCTGTGGGCGCCAGGCTCACCCCTACTCCTCATCACCTTCTCGCTGCTCCCTCACTGACCTTTGTCACCTTTGGGTCCCTGGGGGCCAGGTGGGCCTGGTGGTCCCTGAAGGTTGAGTCCGAAAGAACTGGACCCTGGAAGCCAACAACACACACAATGCAGTCAGCCAGGGTTCGGACAGGCGCTGGCCAGAGCCAGAATGGGGCGGGGCTCAGCCCTTACCTGAGGTTGAGAAACCTGGGAGGCCTTGCTCGCCTGAGGAACACATCAAGAGAGGGACAGTCAGTCTCATTTTTCTCACCCACTAACAGCCCCGTAGAGCCTCCCCAAGATCCATGATTGCTGGGGCTGCATTGCCTTTTGGGCAGTACCTAGAGATGCCACACACACACACACACACACACACACACACACACTTGCACCACACCCATGCACATACTCAACCATTCCTAGAGACATGCTGCTCTACTCTTGCTTATTTGCACCACGTGCCTTTCTGTCAAGCTCAAAGCTCTTGGAAGGTGAGCTTTTGCCACCCCCACCCCTACCCCAGGTTTTGTTTGATGCCAGCTCTACTGTACCTTGGTGTCCTCTGGGGCCTGGGGGACCTGAGGGAGAAAGGCAGAGAGCTATGAGACAGGTACCAGCCAGGCGTTGTGGTTTCAGTGGACCCATGGAGGAGGGGATAGGGGTTCCAATGCTGGAGCTGATATAGAACTTGGGGTTCCTTGTGTCTCTCTCTTCACTAGGCCAATGTTGGGTGGCTATCCTTTGTAGAGTTTCTGACTGTTGTGCGTCCCCGCTACCTTTGCTCCAGGCTGCTGAGCTCCCAATGGGATAAGGCAGAAGGATGCAAAAATGCCCCAGCTCATTCAGCTTCATCCAAACCCTCCTGGCAACCAGCAGGTAAACAGAGGACACATACTGGCTTCTGGGTTCCCTGATACACTGTTCTCACCTTGGTCTCCCTTGGGACCTGGGGGGCCAGGTGGGCCTGGGGGGCCAGAGAGGAAGGTTTCTGCAGAAGAAAGAAATAGTTTGAGTATGGACACTGATGTTTGTGAGGAAGCAGCACTTAGCACAGCACCTGACGACATAGATGCTCAATCAATACTTGTCAAATGGATGGATGGGTGGGTGGATGGATGAATGGGTGGGTGTATGAGTAGGTGGGTGGGTGGATGGATGGATGGATGGATGGATGGATGGATGGATGGATAGGGGGATGGATAGGTGGATGGGTACATGGGTGGGTAAATGGATGGGTGGATGGATATTCCACTAGGAACAGGTTCTGGCCTAATGCTTGCTTTAAAGTTATTTCCATAAGTTTCTATGTTGTACTGTCAGCACTTATTCATGTGCATGTATCCTGCCTACTTTATCAGACCTGGGCTCCCCAAGGATAGGAACCAGGTCTCCCTGGTTAGGCCAGAAGCTCCCCAAGGGCAGAGCTGGCTCCCTCCCTCAGGCCAGACTACCAGGGTGGTTGGGTTGACATGGTTATTCCCTCCATGTGCAGCAAGCAGGAAGATTATATAAACACATCCCCATGGAAGTCAGGAGCAGGAACCCTGGTGAGTAGGTTGTGGCCACAATGCTACAGCCACAGTTCATGGCAGGACAAGGGCTGAGGTGGAAAACAGGTGTGACTTGACTCCCTGACAAGAGGGGAGGCCCTGTGTCATGGCACAGGAACCTGCAGCACCTCATCTGCTAAGGGTGCCCCCTCACTCAGAGGCAGGGCAAGACCATAGTCAAGTTCCCGGACAGCAGATAAGAGCATGTGGAATGACGGGGATACACTGGATTTTGGTGTCAGAAAGTCTGAGTTCAAACCCCTGCTCCCACATGTGTAGCTGGTGACTTTGGGTAAGTTCTCAACCTCTTTCAGCCTCAGTTTCCTCCTCTGTAAACCAAGGTCAAAAAGATCTACATCACAGTGGTGTTGGGAAGACTCGGTGAAACACTGAAGACCAAGCTCCTAACACAGTGATAGCTCAGAGTGAGCGCCGGACCGGGTGGGCTGACGCCTTTGCTGTTCTGCACTCCAGATGTCCAGGTGGGAGGCCCGGCAGTCTCCACCTGGGCTCCTTAAAGGACCTGGGAGTCAGTCCTCTCAGCCTGGGCCTGTGGCCAAGAACCCACAGACCCCTGTCATTGCTCCCTGGGTCGGTGGTGCACTCCTGCCAGATACTCATCTTCAAGGCCAAGTCTGCCCCTGGTCCTCTTGGACTCCCAGAACTTCTATGACAGCTGCCCCAAGCTCCAGGGAATCAGCTTGCAAGACCCTGGTGAAGAGCCCTGGCCCTCTCCTCCTTTTCCAAAACACACCTTTCACGTCATCTAGAACAGAGGGGCCCATGTCCACCCTGAGAGGAAAGTCCTCCCGACCTGGCCCATCGCCTTGCGTTCTTGCAGGGTGTGACCTACCTTGCGGTCCTGGGAGACCAGCTGGGCCGGCAGGGCCTGGAAATGGGGTTGAGGAAGAAAAGGCTAAATCACGCGTGTAGGGTCATAGGAAGAACTAAAGGCATAACTCCTCCCAAGGCATGGAACAGAGACCCAAAGAGGCCACCTTGCTTATTTGAGAGCAATAAGCAATCTGAGAGCAGCTCTGTGGTCCAGTTGCGTGAGAACATCCCTGACAGGTACGAGGAGCCCGGGGCAGGCAGGACTGCCCTCTCTGCTGCTGCCCTGTAATGGTTAGGGACTTCTACGTGCCTCTACGTATTCCTTCTCACTGGAGCTTGTCAGGAGGGAAGGCTGGTACATTCTGGCATTGGTTGTGATAAGTTGTGCACTTCATTTGTACACACAAATTTAAAATAATTAAAAATACATATAACAAAAAGGCACTTTGGAAAGGTAGGAAACAAATTGTCCACAACTCTTCAATTTGTGGGCATTTTATTTTATTTTCTTCCAGCATTTTTTTTCTTTTTTGCATCTTGTAAAAATACAGTTGAAACCACAGAGCAGGCATTATTGAGTGTCCTGCTCTCTCAATAAGTATTTGTTTTATCTCCTAACAACTTTGTTCCGAAGTTTTCATATTTTTGTCACCATCCCATTTGGGGATATTTTCTTCAAATAGATACCTAGCATTTTTGTTGCCCTGGATGCAGAATATCAAATCGTTTTCCAGGAGGAAACAAAGGGTTCGAGGACTGGGTCTTCTGAGTGGCCACAGGCTCTGGAGGTAGACTGATCTGGGCCAAATCTTTTGTCCTGCTGCTTATTGGCCGTGGGACCTTGGGCAGGCCATTTACCTGCCCCAGGCCTCAGCTTCCCCTTCTGTAAATGCTGAGAGAACATTCGCCTCCTATGCTGTGAAGTAGGATAACTGATCTACTTCATTGTCTGAGAATGCAAGAGTTTGCTTTTCTCGGGCCAAACTCCTTATTCTGTTTACCAGATTCAGTTCCTGCCCTGGGTCTCAGGATCTGAACAAATAGGACTAGTCACTACCACCAAGACCTACTGCTGATTTGGGGCAAAGCAAGAAAACAGACTGACCTGGGGCACCTGGAGGTCCTGGGGGTCCCATGGCTCCGGGAGGCCCTGGGGGGCCTGGGACAGTAAGCATTGATGACCCGTCTGAAAGCAGAAGGCACGTGGAACATTGAGCCCTACTCTTCTCACTCAGAGGTGCTGGGACTCGAGCCAGGCTGTGGTGGACTGCCTGGCATCTCTTCTCATCACTGCTAAATTTCCCTCCTCCCCCTCTACTGATCCAAAAAGCTGCCTGCCACATCCTGCCCAGAACACTGCGAGCCAAGGTAGGTGCCCAGGATAAGAAAGACACAGAAAGGAGGGTCCCTCTAGGACCTGCCTACCTGAAGTCACGATCTTGCCTGGAGCTCCTGGTTCACCTAGAGAGGAAAAGGCCGAGAGTGGTTGTTCTGAGGATCAATTAGTGGCTCAATAAGCCATTTTCAAGGCTTCTGATTGCGTTTGGGACCCACTTCTGGGCCTCTCAGCCTCAGGCTAAAGGCATTTTAATGAACTGAAGGCAGGCAAGCAAGATGCATTAAGTCCTTTCAGCCGGAGCCCCTGGAGGCCAGAGCATCCATCTTCATTCAGGGAATTGGCTTCACTTGAGGATGTGGAAAGCTTGCCTTTCAGTGAGCCCAGAATGAGGCTGACTGGAGAGTCCTTCACGCTCCCACATTCCACCACTCTGCCTGGGAATCGCCTTAGGTGGGAAAATTACTCAAAGGTCAAAGGACAGAGGCAGTGAGCCTCCCAGGCAGAGCGGGATTCCCAGAGTGCTCTGTGGGACAGCTGTAGGGCTGTGCAGGATTAAAGGGGGCTCTGCGGTGGGTAAGTCTGAGAAGGTATGAGTTATGTAAAGGTGAACAAGATCTCTTTTCTGCCTTGTGTCTCAGAGCATTGAAAATGCAAGTGTGCGTGGAGGACTTTTGAGAAGAGGACATTCCCAAACGTATCAACTGGATGCAGTGCTGAGAACTGACACTCCATGGACTCACTTGGGGAAACCATTCTTTAGGGGCCCCTTTTTTTCATTTCCCAAGTTCTGTGAGCAATTCATTCATTCACACAATGAAAGGAGACTATTGCTGTCTCCCGAAGGGAAAGCAGAGGGATGGTCTCTGCTCACCATCCTTCAGCCAGGGCTCATGAACAAGACAGGAGAAGCACTTGAGTTTGTTTTGTTGGGATGCAATCCAACATTGGGTAAAAAGGCCCTCTTGTGCATGTTGTCCAGTCAGGGTCTGAACTCCCCCTTGGACAGGAAGTCATGGGCCCTCAAAAAGGGAGGGTTTCTGTCATCCTTGGGAATTCCAAAACCTATGAGACTCTTACAAAAGGTACCATCCATTTGTGAACAGATCCATGGACCTAGTGTGGTCTGCCTGGGATCTATAAACTCAGTTATCATTATTTACATTTAGTGAGCCCTAAAGAACTCCTTGGCCCAATCAGTCACTGGAAATGATTTCTGGAAAGTGGTTATTTTAGGTTCCCACCAAGAGTGACAGTGACTGCTCATGACACAGCATGACTCGATAGAATGTCAAAGTTCAGGAGCGTGTTGGGGTCACAGGAACAGAAGGAGAAAGACTGTCCCTGAGCACTGTGGATCCCTGAACTTGCTCGGGGTTGAGGTCTGATAGGCAGAACTGGACAAGAGGGTCACTGTGTGTATAGGCATCACCACATTGCCCCAGTCAGACCCCTGAGGATGAGCTCCCCTCTGAGTACCCCGACTTGCCCTCTCAGTAGCATCTTAACACTCCTCTCTGCCTGTACTAAAGCCACCTCTCAGGAAAAGTCTGATTTACTCATTCACACTAAGGCTGATGTGAATGATAAGGGCAAAGGGAGCTCCTGCCCCAGGGGAAGAGACTTGTTAGGAGGGGACCAAGCCTACATACCAGGGGGATGAAGCACTAATAGGGACATTCAGAGGCAAAACAGGGCATGGAAAGGCTCTGGGGAGGGCAGTGCCCTTCCAGAACCTCCTGCAAGGCTCAGGTTGGTGGGGTGGGGAGGTGTCTGGGGAGAGGTCGGGCTTGAGGACTCAGGGCTTGGTTCACAAACCCCTGGGCTCCCAGCCTCATAGCCCTCTGTTGGAACCACTAGATGCCACTGTTGATCCAGGCTCTGGCCAGAGAAAGGCCTCTTCCTGTCCATCCCTTCCTTCCACAAAAATGGCCAGTGAAAAGAAAGAAATCTCATTTGGAAATTCGCTTACCTTTTATTCCTGGTCGGCCAGGGGTACCGGGAAGTCCTGATGTGATTAGAACAAGTAAGTCAGGATGATGAAGGCCCAGCAATTCCAGACACCCTTCGGTAGTAACTAGTGCTCTGTCACTCAGCACAGCCACACTGCTGATTGAAACCCTGGGACGCACCAGCTTTGCCTTCCGCCTTAGTCTAGACAGTCCCTGGGGAGCCTCTTGCTCTGAGCCCTTGTCCCTCTTTGGGAAATGGGGCAACAGCGTGGCTTGGAGCAGGCAGAGGCCCATGGGCTCAGCTTTGGAGGGGTTCCATCCCTTGGGGTTATGAGCCACCTGGAGCCTGCAGAGCAGCCTCTGTCTCCCCTCTCCTCTGCAGGGGCGGGGCTGGGTTTTCTGTGTCCAATGCAGCATCACCCTCTTGCCTTTAACTACTGAACTCCTCTGTGACAGCATCGGAAGCATGTACCTATGCATTCAACTGCTGGGGGGCTGCTGCCTGATTTCATTTTCAATCTTTGCCTAATTTCTTTCAGGAAATTAGGGGATGGGTGTAGTAATATGGGGGCACAATGGTCCAACTACAGGACAGGCTTTAACACTGAGGCTGTCCCAGAGAAACTGGACTTTCCTGAGCAAGGGTGAGCGCCCATGCGCTGCCATGCCAGTGGGGGAACTTGGGCCTCTGGAATAACAGCTCTCCTGGCTAGCAGGAGCTCTGCTATGAGCTTGGGGTTCCTCTCAGATTCCTGCACCCGAGGGGAACAGGGCACAGGCAGACAGAATTGGTACACAATCTAATCTCATTTCTACTAGAATGGTGTTCTAGATTGTTCTGTGTCTATTTTTCCTTCCTAAGGTGCTTCTCAAGACTCACAGTGAAAGGCAGTGTGTGCCAGGGAGTTGGCAGAGGAGCGAAAACTCTGGTGACTGCAGGAAAAGCCCTGGCCCAAGCAGTTACCCCAGGAGAAGGTAGGAGTGATCCAGCGACTCACCCTGAGGTCCCTGGGGTCCTATGAGACCTGCAGAAAATCAGACACAAGAGGGAACAGTTGAAGGGTTGAGGCCATCCCTGGTAGCCACACCCACACATGCATAAACCGGTGGACATCGCAGTGGAAGGGTCAGTGGGTACAGAAGGACATGTCTCTTGCCGGGGCAGCCAGCATCCATGGACCTCTCAGCTCTGGATGGAGAGCAGTTCTTTGGGCTTTGCAGTGAAGCGACCCACTGCTTTCTCAGGCAATGGTGCTGAGCCTATTAGGGTTCACAGACCCTTTTGGAATCTGAGGACAGCCACAAACCCAGAATGCTCAACACTCATGGATCCCAATGCTGCCCCAGGTTCCCCCTCTATGGCTCCTGTTTGGGCACCCGCCAAAGGAGACTGAGGAGGCCCCTATACTCTCAGAGGCCCCCGACGAATGCCCACCCGTCTTGACCACACAGCTTTCTTGGCTGGTTTTCATTTGTTCTTCCTGCAGCCCTGAGAAGTTTGCTTTTTGCTCTCGGTGGAGACTCTAACAATGGCTTCCTCCTCTGCCCGGTGGGTGTTGGTGAGGGCCCAGTACAGTCCCAGGAGAGGACAAGAGGGGAAGGGCTCAGAGGAGCAAAATAATGAGGTGACCTTCAAGTCTGCAGTTTTCAGAGTGTCCTTGCCCCTTTCTAGAACTCCTTGTACTCAGTTGTTAATCCCACTCTTCTGATTTGCCAGACTTAGTTACCCAGAGGTGCCAGGGCCTACAGCCACAGCACACAAAACAACCTAACACTACGGCAGTTCCCTGCCGAGCTGCTGGAGGAAAACGGGATAAGGCACACATGGGTGCATTTGTGCACACCTGCAAGAACACACACACAACCATGCACACATACACCCCTTCCCCCACAACCTGCACACCTGTGCATGCACACGCACACACATGCCTACATCTGCACACACAAAGCACACACACACTAAGCAGGGCCATGGCTCCCTCTTCCGGCTCTGTTACCTGGCTTTCCTGGGTCTCCAGAAGGTCCTGGTGGGCCACGGATTCCAGGCATCCCTGTAAGACCTTGTTCACCTAGAGAGAGAATGGCCAACGTGGAAGTGTTTACATTTAGGAAAGCTAAACTGGTCATCACATCTGAGCTGATAGTTTCTGAGAGCTTTCCTAACTGACTTGCTGGCAGGTGGGAAGGAGAAGGGGAACAGAACTGGAGACTGCACACTTCCACATGCCATACACTCCTCTGCACTATGGTTAAGGGGACTGAGGGCTGCATGCTGGAACATGGGCTGTGATGGGAGTGAGGCTGGGGCAGCAGATCAGTGACCAACCTCTTGGGCCTTGGTGTCCGTCTGGGCCAGCAGGACCTGGTAAAGTAGAAGCAAGGTCTCTCAGTTGCTCCTGGAGTGATTTCTGCGATTCCTCCCTCTCCTGTCCCAGTGTCCTTGAAGCACATTGTCTCCCAGCAGCCCACGCAAGCATGAGCCAGGGGACAGCCTTGTCTGTCACACTCTCTGGATACAGTACTCCCCCTGCCCCTTCTCCTAAACCAGCAATTGTCTCTTTTCCTGTTGAGAATTTTTCGGTGCCTTCCCATTGCATCTCAAGAAGCTTGATGCTCAATGCTTGTCGTATTTACTTGAGGGCCTAGAAGTCAAGGTCCTCCATGTTCTTGTCTCCTCTGCTCTAGGCACTATTTATTGTAACCTCTCTCCAAAACAGTGGCCTTCTGGAACCATATCTTGCTCTTTCCCATTTCTTTGTCTTTCCCTGCTCATGCCGTCATCCCTGCATGGAATTTTCCAAACTGGTCATGATTAAAATCTTTCTAACTTTTTGGGACCACTTGAAATGCCCCTTCCTCCATCCTTCCTGTTGGAAAAAAATCTCTCCTTTGACTGTATCCTCACAGCACTCTGTACCTCGCATGACACTTGTCACCTCATGCAAGTCTTATCTCCCCTTGAGGGAGGTAAAGCATCTCACTTGCCTAGCAGTGTCAGCACTAACAGCTGGGGAACTGAACGAGCGTGCAGATGCTTCATCTCCACAGGTGAGGTTTAAACCCTTCTTGGGTTTGATCCTCAACACTGGCCTTTATTTTTAGAAATGGATTCTTGCTCTGTCACCCAGACCGTAGCGCAATAGTGTAATCATAGCTCACTGAGCCTCCAACTCCTGGGTTCAAGCGATCATCCTGAGTCCCTGGGATTACAGGCGTGAATCACTGCACCCGGCTACCTCTGAGATTCTTGGTCAGTTTCTGCAGCCAGGCTGACAGGCACCTCAGGTGAGCAAAAGGATAAAAACCTGGATTTGGCCATGAGACTAGCCCTTGGATTCCTGGAGCACTTGAGGTTCCTAAGGACTTCAACACTATCTTCCCCAGGGGAATGGGGAGCTTACAGGCAGCTGTAAGGCCTCTCCCAAAGTGGAAAGAAACCCACAGAGGTAACTGCAGCTCTCTGAACCCCAGAAAGGATGCCCAGACACAGAAATGACTGGTCAAGGGAGACTCTACCAGGGGTGGGCAGATTAGAGAGCAGGAGAGGCAGTTCTAGAAGACTGCCTCCAGGGTCGTGGTGACCCCTCAAATGGGGAACTCACTGAATCCATTCCTTTGGAACACTTACCCATTGCTCCTTTAGCCCCGGGCTCACCAACAGCACCAGGCAAACCTCTCATGCCAGGCTCGCCTGCAATGGACAAAGAACTAGCTAGTTGGACACTTACAAGCTGTGTATGCTTCAACAATAGTAGTCTGCTCCCTCCTCCAAGAGGTCAAAGAAGCAGCTTCTGCTTTGATTCCAAGGTCAGGGCCACTTGGTACCCCTGGGCAGTAGCATGGGCTCACCCAGAAACCACACCTAATCAGAACCATGGGTATGTGCATGAGTCTTATCTCCTTGGAAACTGAAAACCACCCCTTAAGTCACAGCTCTATTACTATCAATTTCCTTTATAATCATGCCAGTTGGCAGGAAGTCAGTGGTTGAGAGGATACCAGTGGTGCAAACTTTCTGCTGCTTCGGGAAGAGCATATTTTCTCAACTGTATTCCCCAAAATTATCAGAGACAACCCTACACTTTCTTTTTTGCTCCAAACATTTACTGTTTGGACTATATATCTGGATACCTCCTTATCCTCCATTCCAGGCTTTATTTTCTCATCTTGTGTTTTTTTCTAGATCACAAGTTCCCTGAAGGGTTTCAAACAGATTCGGTCTCTTACTTCTGGATTTTTTCCAACCTAATGACTGATGGATTTACAAAAGTCATGGATGGATTAAAGTAGATTCCCATGACAGACTGACCTGTGAGGCCTCGAGGTCCTTTCTCACCCTGGTCACCTAAAACAAACAAGGGGGAGGCAGAAAAACCACAGCTGTGAGCAAGGAAAACACCCTCACCCAGTAACAGGCCCCGGCTGCAGGTCAGTTCTCGCTGTACTGTGAGCTCCTGTCAGCAGGTGTCGGTGAGGACACAGCATTAATGCAGCCAAAGGCGCACATCTGATCTTTGGCAGAGTCAGTTCCCCCCACAGACTGAACCCCCAGCCCCTGCTGTTGCACAAATTGGTGCCATGGACACAACAGGTCAGATGCCTTGGAATGCTGTGTCTTCACCACCCCAAGAACCATTCACCACCCCAGAATTCAATGTGACATTAGTGCTTTGTTTCCCTTCTTTGTGCCCTAGTTTCCCTGAGAGTTTGGATGAGAATGAGATCCTGGTCCAGGTCCTGTGCACCCTCAGACCCTGCAGTGAGGGTCCCATCTGGGCTCCCAGGAGTGAGGCAGGCCCTGGTAATGACCGAGCAGCAGTGAGTGGCATACCTTTGGGTCCTGGTGGTCCCATTGGTCCTTTGTCACCTAAAAAGGAAATGGACACCTTGGTGTAAAATGCCCTACAGGGGACAACCAGGAAGGGGCAATGTCTGTCTCTGAAGACAGGCTCCCCCAATCCTGACTTCTCCTTCCCCTCTTGCACTTGTCAGCCTACACAAGCTGTGGGTTGTGTCCATCAGATCCTCACTGTCCCCCAGGTCTCCCTCCAGCTTACCTTTGACACCAGGAAGTCCCACTTCACCTCGGAGCCCTTGGAGACCTACAGGACCTGCCCAGCAGAAGAAACCATGCACACAGATGAGTATCCCTAGCTTTGGAATGATGAGACTTGTATGCACACACATGCACACATACAGGCACACACGCGCACACACCCTATAGTAAAAGTCAAAGGACGCTTTCCATGGACTCCTTCCCAAGTCCTTTTTAAGTCATTTTGGCCCAGCTTCCTTGCCCCTGCTGATGAACAGGCTTTAGAACACATTGTAGAGCCTTGGCAGAGGCACTGGCCACAGCTCAAGATTTTCAAGACAGCAGGACAAGCTCTGTGGCCACAGGGGACAAGACAGAGGCAGGTGCTTGCTCAGATGGAGGCAGGGTGGGGACTTCCATTTCTGAGGCTGCCGGAGGGTCTGAAGCCTTAAGCCAGGTCAGAAGGGATCTGGGCAGGACACATCAGGGAGCCCAGCCTCTGCCATAGAGGACACACAAGCAGACTTGAATTCTGTATCTCTGGGAGGCTTGCTTTATAATTGCTTCTTTGGTTTTAAAAATATTTAGTTTTCCTTTTAACATTGCCACCTTTGCCCCAGAAATACAACCTGTTTACAAGAAGCAGCACACTGACCTGGAGGGCCCTGTGGGCCAGGAGAGCCGCTGGAACCTGAGGAGGACGAGACAGCAGTCAGCAGAGGGGCAGGTACAGGTGGGGACATCTGGCCCCAGTGAAGGGCAGGTGGGGGTTGGGGATGCTGTCTTCCAGGTGAGGGCTGTGTTAGTGTATTGCAGGCCGGGAGTGACCCCAGTGCATGTCCTCCTTAGGGAGGGGGCTGCAGCTGGGTGGGATCAAACTACCCCTTGCTCTTTCCTGCTCAGAGTAGAACATTTGGGCTTTGAGAAGGGGCCCACTCTCCCTGGGTTGCCCAGACATGTTACTTTTGATGTGTGCATCTGGGCTGCAGTCAGTCAAGGAAAAGGTCTAATTTCCGATTTCCTGAATGATCCATCGACCTGCTTAGGGATCACATAACGGGGCCATTGAAGAGAGATGGAAACATGGCCCCAAGCCCATTATGGGGCTAAACTTACAGCCCCAGTCTTGACTCTCCAGGGACTGCTTTTTTGGGGGATGCTCTTTGGACCCACCCACCACCCCTGCATAGGCCTGGGGCAGGTGGTTAAGGCTGTCTGGGGTCTCAGGGCCCGTTCTCTGTGATCCATCCTGAATGTGCCTTCTCCTCTGGGAAACTGATTCCTCCCTGCACACTGGACTTACCTTTGGGACCCACAGAACCTGGGACACCAGGTGGGCCGTGAGGACCTGGTTCACCAGCAGCCCCTGAGGAGAAATGGAGGGATGAGCTCTTTAGGAGAGGCCCCAGTGTGGCTGCCCCCTACCCTGGCACTGTCATTTGGAGGGGATGCTTCCCACCCTGCCAGTGGTCTTGGATTCAATTGGTGCCCCAGTGAGGCCACTTATCAGCAAAACTCCTCCAGTTCCTACCCCCAGACACTTTATAGTCTATGGAGTCTGTCACCTAGTAGGCACTCAATAAATTTTATTGTCTGGTTCAGCAATATTTTAAAGAGAAAGTAAAACTGAAAATAAAGCTTCCTGCTCACAGTCTGTTAGCATTAAGAGGATTTCTGGTATCTGTCTTGGTTTCCCCTGACAAAAGCAGTCTAATAGTTAAGGATGGAATTGCAACACCTTCCCCAGTCCCTCCAGCACTGAACCTACATCTGGGGCCTTCCCTACCTCCCTCCTGGCCTCCTTCCAGCCAGGAGAGGTGAAGGGGTGGCCTGCACCTCCACACCTGTGGGTATATCTCATCAAGTGGGACGAGAGACTGAGAAAAGAAATAAGACACAGAAACAAAGTATAGAGAAACAACAATGGGCCCAGGAGACCGGCACTCAGCGTACCAAGGACCTGCACTGGCACCAGTCTCTGAGTTTTTTCAGTTTTTATTGATGATTATTTTCATTATCTCAGCAAGAGGAATGCAGTAGGAGAGCAGGGTGATAATAAGGAGAAGGTCAGCAAAAAAACATGTGAGCAAAACATGTCATAATTAAGTTCCAGGGGAGGTACTATGCCTGGATGTGCACGTAGGCCAGATTTATGTTTCTCTTCGCCCAAACATCTCAGTGGAGTAAAGAATAACAAAGCAGCATTGCTGCCAACATGTCTCACCTCCCGCCATCGAGAATTGAACATATGTACAATCGAGTTTTATACCGAGACTTTCCGCTCCCAGGGGCAGGCAGCAGACAGTGGCCTTCCTCTATCTCAACTGCAAGAGGCTTTTCTCTTTTACTAATCCGCCTCAGCACAGACCCTTTACAGGTGTCTGGCTGGGGGATGGTCAGGTCTTTCTCAACCCACGAGGCCATATTTCAGACTATCACATGGGGAGAAACCTTGGGCAATACTCGGCTTTCCAGGGCAGAGGTCCCTGCAGCTTTTCGCAGTGCATTGTGCCCCTGGTTTATTGAGACTAGAGAATGGCGATGACTTTTACCAAGCATACTGCTTGTAAACATTTTGTTAACAAGGTACGTCCTGTACAGCCCTAGATCCCTTAAACCTTGATTCCATACAACACATGTTTTTTTTTGTGAGCTCAAGGTTGGGGCAAAGTGGCTGGGGCAAAGTTACAAATTAACAACATCTCAGCAAAGCAATTGTTTAAGGTACAGATCAAAATGCAATTTCTTATGTCTTCCCTTTCTACATAGACACAGTGTCTGATCTCTCTTTCTTTTCCCTACAGAGAGGCTCAAAGGTCTGTGCACCACTCCACCTTACAATGAACTCTGCTCTGCCCTGCCCCCTGAGCCCCACCTTGGCCTGATTCCTCACCCTCCTTACCACCCAACTCTGGGAAGGCTACTGCTCCTATGACCACTTTCCCTGTGGATTCCAGGGGTGTCCGATGGGTCCTCAGCCCTAGGACTGGCCCTGCAGCCCAGCCCAGCCCATGCCGAACGTCTCCGCAGGGCCTAGCACAGACCCTGACTCAGGGTGAGCGCTCAGTAAATGAAGGAAGGAGGGAGAGAGAGACAGAATGAAGGAGGGATGGGTGTTGACACAGAGAAGGAAGCACAGGCATAGCTAACTCTGCCAGGAAGGAATTGCCTCTTACCTCTTTCCCCTTTCTCTCCAGACCCAGGAGGCCCTGGCTCACCACGAGGTCCCATGGGGCCTTCTCGCCCTCTCTGGCCCATGGGGCCTTCCATGCCGGGATCTCCTAAAGACAAGGATGGCCAGCCTCCAAGTTAGGATCCCGTGCCCCAGCTAAGGGCTCCACAGGCAGCCTTCCACGGCAGACAGTTGCCTGGAGCCCTTCCCTGGCCTCCCCGTTTCTCTCCTGGACCCCATAGCCTTGGCTCAACCTGGAAGCCAGAGTGGCTCTTTGAAAATGTGAGTAGATCATGTTCTACCTCTGCCCCAAACCTGCACATGGCTTCTCAGCTCACCCAGAGCCAAAGCCGGAGTCCCTACACTGGCCTCTGAGGCCCCGCACAGCCTGCCTCCTCTCGGCCCATCCCTTTGGACTTTCCAGCTCAGAGGTCTCCTCCTCCCTGATGCTCCTTGAAAATTCGCGGTGGCTCAAGCCTGTAATCCCAGCACTTTGGGAGGCCGAGACGGGTGGATCACGAGGTCAGGAGATTGAGACCATCCTGGCTAACACGGTGAAACCCCGTCTCTACTAAAAAATACAAAAAATTAGCCGGGCGCAGAGGTGGGCGCCTGTAGTCCCAGCTACTCGGGAGGCTGAGGCAGGAGAATGGCGTGAACCCGGGAGGCGGAGCTTGCAGTGAGCTGAGGTCTGGCCACTGCACTCTAGCCTGGGCGACAGAGCGAGACTCCGTCTGAAAAAAAAAAAAAAAAAAAAAAAAAAAAAAAGAAAATTGCCCTGGGGCCTTGGCCTTGGCTGCTCCCTCTGCCTGGAATGTTTTCCCTAGATCTCTCCTGCCTGGCTCCTTCTTGCCCTTCAAATCTTTGCTCAAATGGCGGCCTCTCAGAGAGGCCTTCCCTGACTTCCCTGTGTAAAATTACCCTCCCCAGCTTTCATTTGCAAAATCCCTCCAGGCTCTTCTTTCCCGTGTCATTCATCATCCCAACCTGCTACAGACTCCACTGTTTTTCAGAGTTACTGTCTTTCTCCCCAACCCAGATCTCAGCTCCACAGCAGCAGGGTTTCTCTGCTTGGTTCCCTGATGTCTCTCCGGAGCCTAAAACAGGGCCTCGCATACAGCAGGCGCTTAATGAATGTTTATTAAATGAATGAAAGAATGAGGAATAAATGAATAAAGAAAAATGTGTTTCTTACCCACGCTGCCTTTTTGACCTTTTGGTCCTTCTGGACCTGGGTGGCCCAAGGGCCCAGGGATTCCTGTGGACACAGAAGGGTATCTCAGCCCCTGTTTTCCTCCCAGAAGCCATCAGCTAGGATTGAGCAGCTGCAACACCGGCAGCCCTGGAGGTCATCAGAGAGTACGTACCTGGAGTCCCAGGGAACCCTCGATCTCCTGCAGGAACAAAGGCAAAAGAGAGAGTGGTCAGCCAGAGGACTGTGCCCAATTCCCCAAAGAAGTCACTAGTGGGATTCGGGTAGGGTTGCCATACTTAGCAAATAAAAATGCAGATGTCCAGTTACATTTGAATTGCAGATAAACAACACATATTTTTAGTTATAAGTATGTCCCATTAAATATTTGGGACAAGTTATAGTGAAAATTATTTGTTGTTTATCTGCAAAGCTAACTGGGAGTCCTGTATTCTATCTGACAACTGCAGGTTCGGGCACTCTGGCAGCATCAGTCCCCATCCCTAACTTGGTCAGGAAGGGTGTGCAGGCTGGAGCCTTGGGGAAGGAGCGCTGCGACAGTGACCCAGGTATATGCGAGGGTGTAGGTGGCAAGGATCTGAAGGGAAAAAAGAGACTCGAGGGCCCCAAAGTGGAAGAGCTGACTTCCTGGACTGGGGTTGCCTAGGAAGTGAGGGGGGAGCTGGAGAGAGGTGGGATCCTGTCATCTTGAACGTGGTGCTCAGTATTCTTCTGGTTGCAGAATCACCAAGGGTGACTAAGATAAAGACTCCTGCCCACATCCATACCCCCTGAGTCAGAGGCTCGGGGAATGGGGCCCAAATTCTTTTGGAGATTCCTGTGCACACGGAAGCTCTCCAACTCTGGTCAGCTGGACCAAGGAGAGCTGCTCTGTGTCCAACCAAAGGTCCCTGGGATTGGAAACCTCTCCTCCTCACACGCCTGTCCCATCTGTTGTCAAATTACTTCTTGGAGTGCAAGGTGGGTTTTCTGACACTTGCTGATTGTTTGAAACAATTAACACTTGCTAATATTTAAGGTAAAAAATGCCCATGTTATAATTACCTTTAGGTCCTGGACTTCCCATGTCACCTGAAACCAGAAAGATATGAAAACTGTGAGACGGGGCAAGAACCCAAAGGCCATACTCTGCCTTGTATGGCAGAGTAAACTGTATTTCAAGGTGAGGCGACATGCAGCGTTGAGTCCCTCCCAGTCCCAGTCTATGTCACTTGGGCTCATTGCTGGGCTTCTCTTAGATGCTTCCTTATCTAAGATATTCTGACTCTAAAACCAAATCTCAACCCTCCCAACAGATACCATAAGATCATTCAACTCTTCATCCTCCCATTTAGAACAAAGAACCAACAGATACCATGAGATCATTCAGCTCTTCATCCTCCCATTTAAAACAAAGAAAAAGGTTTCTAATCCAACCAGAAAACTCGCTTCCAACTGCAGGAAATGAATCAGAAACAAGGTTCAATCCATGGCAATACCTTTAGGGCCAGGGCTTCCTCGGAGATTTCCTGCAAGAGAAAGCAAATCCTGAGTCAGCTTCACATCTCCTGTCCGTCACACACACACAATAAGGGGATCATGGTATGGGAAGAAGAAACTGAAGCAAAGACTAGAGATCAGATTCTAAATTTGGCTAGTCCGGTGATCTTGGGCAATTCTTTCCAGAACTCAGTTTTCCCAGGAGTAAAGTGGGACCACAGTCTTGGTCCCACCTACCTCTCAGGGCTATTGAGAGGATCAGAGGAGGAGAGAGGTTGAGAGTGGGCTCGATGATGGTGCCCACAGCACATGCCCACATACCACATAGATGCAAAGAAGAAAGGGACTCAGGGGAGCTGGCCCTGTGCCCGGCGATGCTCTCACCATTTTCCTGTTCCGTCATTAGCTTGTTCCTCACGAACATCCAGAGCACCTCCTGGTTGTTGCTGTTCAGCCCAATTTTGTCCAGGTCTGCTCCCACCGTGGGTGCCATGCCCTGGAGGCGGGCCTTGCTGCTTCTCTCCAGCTTCTCGTCCGACAGCATGCTGCTCCTGAACCTCTCCAGCTCGTCCACACGAGCCTTCAGCTTCCTCACCTCCTCGGCTGCAACAAACAGACACAGACTGTGTCACTGAAGGCCCGGTCCTTCGCCTTTCACACACTCGCTCCTCGTGGGGGGCCTGACACAAGGGACTGGGGCCTGTGGTGGCTTCTTCATGCTAGAATACTCATGCAGAGACAATCCGCCGTGGCCACCAGCAGGATTAGCTGCTCAGCATCACAGCAGAGCCTTAAAGAAACCTGGCCTGGGAGTCAGTCTTCTCATATGAGCTGGGTGACAAAGCTTGTCCTCACTCTCCCTGTGAGGTGGTGTGAGCGCTGATAGAAATAGATATGGCTGGCCAGGCACGATGGCTCATGCCTGTAATCCCAGCACTTTGGGAGGCCGAGGGGGCCAGATCACGAGGTCAGGAGATCGAGACAATCCTGGCTAACACAGTGAAACCCCATCTCTACTAAAAATACAAAAAATTAGCCAGGCGTGGTGGAATGCGCCTGTAGTCCCAGCTACTCAGGAGGCTGAGGCAGGAGAATCCACTTGAACTCGGGAGGCGGAGGTTGCAGTGAGCCAAGATTGTACCACTGTACTCCAGCCTGGGCAACAGAGTGAGACTCTGTCTCAAAAAAAAAAAAAAAAAAAAAAAGAAAGAAAGAAAGAAAAAAAAGAAAGAAAAGAAATAGATATGGCTACTTGGAAACAGCAAAAATAAAAAAGACTAAGAAAATCCTGACCTTGTTACTATGGGCAGCCAGGTGCTTAGAGCGGGGCCTACAGGTGCAGCGAGGGTGGGGCTGGGTATCAGGTGCTGCATCCAAATTCAGCTCCACCACTAAGTGGCAGCATGTCCTTGGCCAGGCACCTCCTGGGGCCTCAGATTCCTCATCTGCGGTAACAAGGGTCTGCACCAATGCATTCAGGTCCCCTCGTCCCCTAACACGTGGGCCCACTCACAGATTCCTGCCCTTCTGACCGGCAGTGGGGCCGGCCTTCCTCCTACCATACAGGCTGCCCTGCTGCCTTTGCCACATACCCAGAGCAATGAGGCCGAAGAGCAGCCCCAGGAGGAGCAGCCAGGTGAGCAGCAGGCCCAGCAGCCACTTCCACCAGCTGCAGCAGGAGCCGCAGGGGCACCAGGCTGGCGCCGCTCCCCAAGGGCCACTGCCAGCACCACCAACATTGCCACCTCCTCCACTGCCACCAACACCACCGCTGCCGTAGCTGTGGATACCTGTGGAAGAGACAGGGAAAATGAAGCAAATGCAGGCGGCTCCTGCCTTTTCCCTCCAGATTCTCTGACTTTTGGTGACTTTCTGATCTGAGTGACTGTGACTGGGGGCTTTGAAGTTCCTGTGCTGTTCAACATGGGACAGGGTTGGCTCCTGGACTGAGCACAGGGCCTGGCTGGTGCTGACCAGAAGTCTGGCAATCCTGGCTTCAGCTGTGTGACCCTGAGAAGGTCACTTCACCTTTGTTTCTGTTTTTATAACATGGGGTTAAAGGATTGCCTACTTCCTGGGAGGGTTGTTGAATGAAAGGGGACAAGGCATGTAAAATAGTAGAGGAGTTAGCAGCATAGCATGAGGCTTAAACATCTTTATTTTGAATATAGCATTGATCTGCATCTGATTGGACCCAAACCTAAAGCATTCCCATCTCCGTGCCTCAGTTCACACAGTGCTTTCTTTAATCCTCACAGCGCCTAGAATTATACTCAGCTCTTCAGGGGTGCCCAGTGAATTAAAACAATGTTTTTTTTGTAATGAAAAGTGTTTTTAGTTCTCTAAAATGGGGTGGTAAGACCTGACCTGCTTCTATCAAAAGGCGGTGGAAGGAAATGAGGAAAGGCTAAGGGGCTGGAGGCGTGCATGGCTTAGTCTCTTCTTGAGCTGCTGTGTAAAGACACAGTCGCACTGTTGTGTTAGGAGACAACCTAATTAGCAAGTGTTAATTAGGGGCAGCTGGGGGCGGGGGGCCTGTTAGCTTCGTCTCCTGAGCTAAGCTCCTTCTGCCGCCACCTCTGACCCACAGCCTGCCACTCCCCTGACCCCCATCCTGCTCCCTTCTGAGCCTTTAGGGAAACTCTTTAGAGTCTGGTGGCTTCTGTGCCCTGCTTCCAGGCGAGGGACTGTCATTTGGTCCATTAGCCACAAGCAGCACCATTGGATCCTGTCACTGCAGGGTTCGTGGTTCTCACCTACCTGCAGTGGTGGTCTTGCCCTTTGTGGACACAGTCTTCAGGTCTCCTGAAAGGAAAAACAGGTTTTGATCTGAGTTTTTAAACTGGAGGAGCTGGCTGCTCTGCCTATGGAGTAGCCATTTTTTAATTCCTTTACTTTCTTAATAAACGTGCTTTCAATGACGTGCAGGAACATCCAGCAGCTCAGTCCTCACTAATCTGATGTTTGTGATAATTATATCCATGAAGACATGGCTTGGCAAACAATTAATGGTGGGAGAAAGTACCATGTTTTAATTCTCTTGTGACCTTAAACCTTTACACCTTAAAACATTTTTGGAACACCAAGTTATGGGTGCCACTTGCATTCCAACAATAAGCGTGGTTGTGAGAAATGACTCTGATTTCTTGGTTAAGGGACTCTGAACACAAGTTCCCGACCTGGGGTGGAAGGAATCGGGAATGAGAAGGATGAGCTTGGAGGAGGATTGTTCCTCAGTCCGTGATGCTATTTGAAAGTTGAGTGTTTGGCTGGGCACAGTGGCTCACGCCTGTAATCCCAGGACTTTGAGAGGCCGAGGCGGACAGATCACGAGGTCAGAAGTTCGAGACCAGCCTGGCCAACATAGTGAAACCCCATCTCTACTAAAAATACAAAAATATTAGCTGGGTGTGGTGGCACACGCCTGTAGTCCCAGCTACTTGGGAGGCTGAAGCAGAAGAATTGTTTGAACCCAGGAGGCAGAAGTTGCAGTGAGCTGAGATCACGCCATTGCACTCCAGCCTGGGCAACAAAGCGAGACTCCTCAAAAAAAAAAAAAAAAAAGTAAGAAAGTTGAGTGTTTGTGGGCATGTGTAGAATTTACTGGGCAATTTGTTCATACCTTTCATCAGATTCTGAAAAGGATCTTTTGACTCCACAGCCCTAGACCTACCCCTAAAATGTCAGGAACTGCTAACTTTAAAGACTTACAGTCAGGCCGGGCGCGTTGGCTCACGCCTGTAATCCCAGCACTTTGGGAGGCTGAGGTGGGCAGATCACAAGGTCAGGAGATCGAGACCATCCTGGCTAACACGGTGAAACCCTGTCTCTACTAAAAATACAAAAAATTAGCTGGGCGTGGTGGCGGGCGCCTGTAGTCCCAGCTGCTCAGGAGGCTGAGGCAGAAGAATGGCGGGAACCTGGGAGGTGGAGCTTGCAGTGAGCCGAGATCGCGCCACTGTACTCCAGCCTGGGTGACAGAGCAAGACTCTGTCTCAAAAAAAAAGACTTACAGTCAGGTTTCAATCTCTTATCTTGTTAAACTGATAACTGATTTGATTGGCATTTATTTAAAAATGTTCTATGACTTAACATTTTCCTTCCTTTACTGACCTCCCTGAAATCAGTGATTTGGAGAGTCCTACAGGGCATCATGAAGAAATGTGGTTATCGGACAAAGAACGCAGATATTTGGGAAGAAAAAAAATAAAGCTAACAAGCGCTTTGCAAAGCATTTTTCTATTAGTTCTGAAGATTATGGAGAACAAGTAAAATGAGAAAACAGATGCCATCGTAGACGTGGCAGAGGCAGGCTTTTGCTCCAATAACGCGCACACGCAAATCACCTGGGAAGCTTGTTGAAATGCAGCTTCTCACTCAGTAGATCTGAGCTAGGGCTGGGCTCCTGCTTTTCTAACACACTCCCAGGTGTGGCTGATGCTGCTGGCCCGTGGACCACACTTTGAGTAGCAAGGTCTCCAAAGACAATGAAATGAAATGTGGCCTGGCTGAAGTCAAGGTGGACAACAATCATATTTGTTCTTACCATTAGCTTCAGCTTTTAGGCCTGAGTCAGCATTGTAGGCAGCTTGCTTTTCTTTTTTTAGGGTGTCTTCTGAAAAAGCAGCTGTGGACAGAACGCATTATAACCTGGCATATTCTCTTCTCAACCTCTCAACTCTGGCCTATGTTTCCCCTGCCCCCCTCTCACTACCCTGCTTGGGAAGGTCAAGGTTAGACTGGTAAGAAAAGCCCCTCTTTCCTGGGATTCATCTGCCCCAATCTGTGTTTGCCATTAGGCTTGCTGTCACCCAAATGCCTCTCTGAGAGCTCTTTGCCTGAATTTTCTCAGCTCATCTGCATTGAAGGCAGACCCTGGAACATACTATTCAGACAGGTGCTTTTCATTAGAATGGGATGGCTGTGGTTTCATGACTCATAGGGTCCCAAACCACCATGCTAGGACATTTGTTCTCCTACACTATTTGCCTTTCTTCTGAAACCCAAGCCACACGGGATCTGACGCACTCGCAGCGATGCTGGCGGGGGAGGCTGTAAAGACCTTCCCGCTGTCCTTGGTCATGATCAGCAGCTCCATCTCCTTCTTGGCAGGTGTGTTGTCTTTCTCTAGGATCAGGAACTTGCAGTCCTTGTGCAAAAGGTCATCACTCTGCACACTTGTGGTGCAGGCTGGGGAGGAAGAAAATGGGTGAGAAGGAAGGACATGTGCCAGGAGAAGGGAGAGGGGAGAAAAGACAAGAAGAGGAAGGAGAAGAAAGAGAAGGGGGGTGGAAGGTAAATTAGTAGGTGTGTATGAGGGTCTCCTGTTCTTGCTGACAGTGGTTACTACGAAGCATCTTGGGGACCAAGGACACCCTCTATGCCTGGCTGGGCCTGGCCACCAAGAGTTTGGGTCAATGTCAGAAGCTCTGGATGGCTGGTTTATGGGGGCTGCCTCCCCTCCTGGAGATTACAGGATCTTTATTGAATGGGAAAAAGTCCCCCAGTCAGGCAAGTCCTTCCTTAACTAACTTGGGTTCATTTTTATCCTTTAGGTCTTAAGCATTGCCTTCTTGGGGAGGCTTTAGCTGACCACGCCATCTAAAGCACTTCACCCTCATACACACACTCCTATCTCTACCGCATCACTTATTGCTGTCCTTAAAATCTGTATCCTTTTCTATAATTATCTTGCATACTTTGTGTGTTTGTCATCTGCCTCCACCACTGACGTCAGCTTAGTGAAGGCAGGAATCTATCCTGTCGTGTTCACTGCTGTACTGTCAGCACTTAGGACAGTGTCCATCTGACACAAAGAAGGTGCTCAGTAAAGGCTTTCCAATAAATGAATTGTCAAATGGAAGACAACACACCAGAATTAGAACAATGGAGGAAACAGCTCACTGCATGGTGCTGAAATATGTGGATGAAGTTGATATAGATTCTATAGAAAGTAGGGAGGGTGCCAGCAGCTTCTGAGGGCTCCATGAGCTGCATGTAACAGGTAAGGGCCAAAGGCTTCCAGTCAAGGGCAGTGGCTAATGTGCAAGTGCCTGGCCCTAGGCAGGTATGGAGGGTGGAGCTTCCTGCCGCCTTCCGATAGGAACATTCATGGGAATGTTCAGCTTTATTCACTCATGGAAACATCTAAGAGGCCTTTGGGGCAAGTTGCATTTGCAGGTCTAAGACCACTCATGGGTCCTATTTCCTCTTCCAGTATACCACGTGTATTGGAAGGATACACAGGCAGGATTACTGCAGAATAATCCTCCCTGTGCACCAGCCTGACCCCTGGCAGCTGGGAGCAGCACTCACCGGCAGAGGTGGAAACACCAGTGTTCACAGCCACAGGGCTCTGGGGCATGTTTTTCTTCACCCCATATGCTGCAAGAAAGGAAGCTGGGTCAGCATGGGAGGGTCGTTCCAGGCAACTCAGGAGAAGCCTGGTCACCCCTGGCAGAGAGGTGCCCCCGACCCTCTCCAGTGAGAAGCAGATGATGAATCAACTCTCTCCAGTCATGGGAACAGTAATGAGGGTTTAGATGGAATGTTCTTAGGTATAATCCTTCTCATCCTTCTAGCTGCTTCCAGGAAGTCCTCCTAGATCCTCATGCATCTCCTTCTCTCCTGAACTCCTACAGCCCTTAATACCTGCTCTGCATGGCCTATCACTTATTCCCATTGTCTTATAGAGCCTCTCATTGTCTCCTGTGTGTTAGACTTCCTCTGCCAATTAAGTAGCAGGCAAGTTGGGGGCAAAGGCTGACCTAGGTTTCATGTCCCCAGCCACCCCCAGGTTTGCACAGAGGCAGCAACCTGTAGGGGGCGCATCATAAAATCAACCAGATGATTGATTTGCAGTGACAGTGGGTTGTCAAGGAGAGCAGTGAGCTGGCGAGACTACCAACCTAACAGTTCGACTGTGAGAGACACAGGAACATACAAGTGATGCCTCACAAGGTGATGCTGTTGACGGGACAGACTTCCCTGTGTGCTTGACTCATGTCTGAGCCAGTTAATGATCAAGATTGATATCTCAGGGCAGGAGGTATTGTTTCTTTGGTGGGAAAGGTTGACTGATTTTCAGGGACATTTTGGGTCTCCTAATTCAGTGAGTTGTAGCTGCAAAGAGGTGTTGCTTCTCAGCCCTTAAGCTCCAACCCTAGCCTACTGACCTGTGGAGGTTGTGGTGGTGCCATGGGACAGGGTAGTCGAGCTGGGGGCCAAATTGTTCTGCATGCCAAATACTGTGAAAGTAACAGAGGTCAGGTGAGTACAGGGAGCACAGAGGATGCCCCCTGGCTTAGGACGGCCCCCAGAGTCCCAAACCACTTTTATGATCAATACTTTTGTCAACAGATTCCAAAACTTCCTCCGTTCCCACACTCTTTGTAACATAGTAATTTTGTTAATACCCCCACCTACCTACCCCAGGCCAAAAATTACTAACAGTTCTACTTATCACGTAGTTAGGTCCCTCCAAGTTAAAAGCAGTAGTTTGCACAGGGTCTGACAGATGTTGCTGACAGATCTCTCAAAATTTAAAAATATCGTAGGGGTTCCTGTTTCCTGTGGTGCCTTGGTGCACAGTGTGGGAACTGTAAGCATAGGATATGGACACAGACACCTCAGGTGCTGAGAGGCACTAACTTGGCAAACTCCTAGTATTCCAGTTAGCCCTTCCTTCTCCTGACACAAACACATAAAACTCCCCCACCTCCACTATGATTTCAAAGGCTCCTTGTTTATTTGATTGCTTGTTTGTTTGTTTTCAACAACGTGCAGAAGCTTATTCCTGCTGGCCAGCAGCTTTGCTATTTGGGGCACAAGATCAAGGATCTGATATCAGCCCACCTTCCCTTGGGGCCTGGTTTTTATCAGGACTTTACAAAGCAAAATAGCAAAGGCAGAAGAAATAAAACATGTAGCCAATGTCTTCTGGATTTGGTGGGCCTCTAGTTAACTGGAGGAAGGTGCTGAAAATCTGAATGCAAAACTTGTACTTGTCTCTATATCAATTAAGTAAATAAACAAGGCCCACATCATTATATTTATTAGTCACATTATCACAGGGAGAAGGCAGACTCCTTTAAAAAGAAAAGATGTAGGCTGGTAACATTTACATATAGGCCTTTAAGATGTATGTGGAAACATAGCAAATAAATATTTCTTTAAAATTGTTGTATGTTTGCATTGGAAGCTAAGTAGTAACATTATTTACCCCAGTGTAGTTACTCCAACAAACTATGTGCTATATTATAGAAAGACCTGAAAGCATTTACTCAATGAATTACTATTTCTCTTTAAAAGATCTGAAATAAAATCCTTCTAAATTAACAATGCCTTTACCCTGAAAATGTCCTACACTATGATTCCATTAGACTCTTCATTTCCAATCCTCCAACTCTTCCAGAAAAGAAAGGTACCACCTTAGAATACGCATGTCAATGTGGGCTCACGTCCCCTCGCCTGAGACCTTTCCCTTGAGGTCTAAGTTCTCCCTGTGGTTGAGGGCAGGCTCTGTGCAGCCCTGTGCCTCTGCTTCTGGGCTGCAGTATGCATAGAAGAAAGTCCTTCATGCTCTTGGGTGGAGCATCCTAACACTTCTATGCAAATAGCCTGGAAAAGTCATCTCAAGATGGTGACACTGACCTGAGGAGGATGTGCTGAGTCCAGGGTGCAAAGTGGATGAGCAGGATGCCATGTTATTTGGAACTCCGAAGACTGCAGGGGCAAGGAGGAAGGCTGGTGAGAGGGACATCTGGCCCAGACAGGGATAGAGATTCGGATACCATAGAAGCACCAGAAGAAATGCCAGGATTGGGTTTTTATATTTTGGGAAATTTTTGTTCTTAGGAAAAACAGGCTCTTGCCTTGCAGCAGAGAATCAAACACTAGCCTGCACTGTACCTTGGGTCACAGCCAACAGGTGATCTCAGGTCTGTCAGACCTGGAGTGGACAGTGGGTCCAGCCAAAGTCTCTCTTGTGAGTGACCCCACTTTACAGAGATGGTCCCTGAAGCTCAGAGAAGTCAAATGACTTATTCAAGGCCCCACTGTCAATTCATATGAAATGAAACTAGATCTTCTACATCCATTTTCAGTGTTCTTTCCAATTTTTCCTGATACACTGTGCTATATGTCCTAAAGGGGACACACCAGAATACCTTCTAGATTGAATTGAACTGAAGTTCCAGGGGGAGTCTCCTGGGATGTTTGGCCACAGAAAGCCTCTCCAGGAGGCCCTGAGGATGGCAAACGTTCTGAGGGTCATTCATCTCTAGGATAGAGGCATGCCGAGTTCAGGGTGACAGAGGGTGTAGGCTGCCCTCCAGGTACCTGATCCTGCAGAGTAGGCATTGGTGTTGAGGAGGGATGAGCTCTGGGTTGTCATGTTGTTGTGATAGGTCCCCATGGAGGACCCCGCTGGTAGGGTGGAGGACCACACATGGGAGGGAAGGTTGGCATCCAGGATCGTTGCATCGTAGGTGCCTGACACTGGAAACAGACACATGCACACACCCCAGTGAGAGACAAGTCAACACTTCCTGCTGGGGAATCTAGTCACCACACTTTTCTGGGACTTTCCTGGTTTGGGCATTGGAAGTTCCACATTTCAGGAACTCTCTCAGTCTGGGAACCTGGGGTAGTTTCCATCCGAAATCTCAGAGCTGGTGAAAACATTATCTCTTGCATTAGAAATTTTTGCTGGCTCCTGGTAAAATTTGAGGTAGCCATATTTTGCCTTGGGCTCCACCCATTTCTCCTTTTAAACCTGGCTCCCCATCTCCTGGTGGGCTGTCCCACCAATGGCCTTCCTCTCCACCTGTTGCTGAGTGCTCCATCTTCAAAGACACTGAGAGAACAGTTCTTTCAGGAGCAACAAATGAGACCCCGAAGCGAACCTCTTTCAGTAGAATTCCAGGCACCATGGCCATTGCAGGGCGCATGCCTGGGCAGGGGAGCCCTTGGTCTGGGGCCACATGGCATGCATGGCAGCCTTCTCTGGTTCCACCCTCCTTAAACATCCCTATGAACCAGCCAGACACTGTGCCCCCAAGAGGGGATTTTCCTGCTTCTTCATATCTGGGGCCAGTTCTGCTTATTTGTCTGTGACAGGGAGCCAGTCATGCAGGTCAGAAAGTGCCTTGACGTTTTGGTTTTAGGGTGAAAAACAAGAAAGATCACAATCTCTAGGCTTTTCTCCAGTAGTGAATGGGAGGGAAGTTTCCTATCACAGTAGATCTGGCTTTTTCCCTCACCTCCCTCCACGACTTTGCTAATTTATATTTCTGCCTCCCACAGAACCTACCTTGCACTTGGGGGCCATGTAATATGGAACTGCTAAACAATGCTCATCCTACTTGACCGGGACATGTTGGTTTTCTGACTTCCTCCAGAGATCCACTGTCCACAAGGGCAGTGACTGTGTCTCTCTGGTCCATTGCTTTTCCTCAATGCCTGGTGCTTGGCATAGAGGAGACATTTAATAAATAGTCACTGAATGAATACATCAAAACTCTACAAATTTCCCCAATATTCTTCATTTGGGGGACCTGGCCAACATACTGTCCTGGGAGACAGTCTCTAGGGTTTAGGGCTGGGCTGTGCATGTGGAATGGGTGACTAGCCAGGGGTAGGATAGGTACAGCCCACATTTTTCACTGCTTGAAGAGCAGATGCTCAGTGCTTTTCAAGGTCTCTGGCAAAGCCTGAAAGGCCTGCCAAGACGTGGTTGAATCCCCAGGCCAGGATAGATCTGCCACCTTGATGCCTTCCCTTCTGAAGAAAATAATGTATACAGTGGTCCATTTCCAAGACAAAGTGTCTTAAATTGGCTTAGGTCAGCAAACTACAGAAGAAACAGAATATACTAGGCCCCTGCTTGGATAGCTAATGCCTGCTTATTGGTCTCCCCTCCCTCACCAGTTCCTCCCCGCCCCCCACCCTGCTTAGTTTCCCTCACTCAAACCAAATAAGTTTAGTCTAAGATAAAAGTTTACTCAACTGCAAAATAGCTCGTTTTGTCTGTTCTTATCAGCTTGCTCAGCTACTTAGGTCATAAGTCAAAAACTTGAAGAGCCCCTAAGCTAACTAGGATTGCAATGCATTGTGGACTGCAACAAAATGCAGCAAGACAACCCTAAACAAACACCTAGAGCCCCAGCCCAACAAAAGAGGGAACTAAAAATACACCCTCTAACATTCCCCCAAATAGTCCATTGGGGAAAATGCTGCAGGGTTTTAAGGGCTAACCCTCGAACCAGGGACAAGGAAAAGCAAAAAATGATAAAGCATTACTGTTTTATCTGGGCCAAAGAGCCCATTCATCAGCCTTCAGTCTTTTGGCCTAAGTTTGGCTCAGATGAGGACTGGGTGTGCCAAGCTTTAATTCGCTATGTGAATAATAAAACCCCATCCTCACAAGAGGAGATGGGTTATGCTCTTTGTTAAATTAGTGAATTAACCCCCATACTCCCCCTTCAAGAGGAAAAAAGGAGCATAGTAAAAAGCCCTTGCCCAATAAAAAGCCCTGGGATCCCATAACACGCTTAGCTCCACCTTACATCTCACAAAATAGAGGACAGGGAGATCAGGGGTTAACAGGAAGGCTGGAGGAAGAGGAATCTGGGGGTCATAAAGAAGCTAAACCCAATGCTCCCGTAAATCCTTATCCAAACTTAAGGAAAGAATTAGAACAACGTAAGAAGGACATTGAGAATTTCCCTAGTCCTTCTAAACAGCAGATGTCTAATATGTACCCTCTTAGAGAAGTCCCTATGGGACAGGGAGAAGTTGGATATGTAAGTGTGCCTCTAACAAGTACTAATGTTAGAAATTTTAAATAGGAAATAAGGCCGCTCTTGGAAAAATTCCTCAGTTTAGCAAAGCAGCTAGATCAATTTTTAGGACCCAACTTTTGTACTTGGGCTAAGATGATGTCAATCATGACCATTCTGTTTACTGGGGAAGAGAGGGGAATAATTAAAAGGGCAACCATGAGCATTTGGGAGAGACAGCACCCTCTCGGGCAAGGAGTCCAGCCAGCTGGGCAGAAATTCCTAAATGCAAATCCCAGATGGAATAACAATAACCCCAAAGATTGGACCCAAATGCAGGACCTAAGGGAAAGAATAATTAAAGGGATTAAAGAGTCCACTTCAAGGACACAGAATGTCTCAACACCATTCGAGCTCCAACAAGAAAAAGAGGAGACTCCCTCTGCATTTCTGCAGAGGCTCAGGGATCAAATTAAAAAAAAAAAAAAAATCAGGATTAGATCCAGAGGACCTAGTAGGGCAAGGCTTTTTAAAGGTTAATTTTATGACCAAAAGCTGGCCTGATATTACCAAGAAACCGCAAAAAAAAAAAAAAAAAAAAGAAAAAAGAAAAAAGAAAAGATGGATGGAATAAAAAGTCAAGTAAGGAATTAGAAGGTTTTTGTTAAAAGTAAGAAACAAAATTAGAAAAAGAGAGAGAAAGCCAAAGCTGTCCATCTTGCAGACAGACAGAGGGGAGCCACAGCATGGCTCATGCTGGTGCCCAGAGAGAAAGAGTTAAGCTGCTGACCCTGAAGGCAAGGGGGAGCCAGCTGTGCAGCTGCAGGTGTGGGGGCGCCAGGAGCCGCAGAGCCGAAGCATGAGATAGAGGTGGACAGTGTGAGAGAGCTAACGTAAGTAAGCTGTTAACATGGCGAGTGTGCTGGCGCCCAGAGAAAGAGGAAGAAACTGAGTGTGAGGGAAAGAGGAAACAGGGATGACAGAGACAGAGAGATAAAAAAAAGAAAATAAGCGAGAAAGACACTGGAAAAGACAGAGATCAAAGACACAAAAGGTGAAACTGGGGAGAGAGATAATGTAAAAGGGAAAAAGAGTATGAGAGGAAGAGAGAGAGACAGAGAAAGAGAGAGGGGCCATGGAAGACGGGAGATGGGGAGACAAAGGTGCAGGTAGACAGTGGCTGCCACAGCCCTGCTGGTGGAGGGGAGTCGGAAGCTGATCCTCTGCAGGGCCCTGGTAGTGAGCACCCCACATCAGGTCAGGAATATATTAAATCAAAGAGTTGGGAGATGGTAAACTAATTCCCAAATTTTAAAATATGAAGCCATATTATTAGAAAAAGATAATTTAGTCTTGACAACATGTATTTGCTTGAATCCAGCCAGCGTCTTATGAAAAGGAGAGGAGAATAAAGAGGCATCAAATCATAACTGTTTGGATATCATAGAATGTCAAACTAAAGTGAAACCAGACCTTCATATCAAACTAACGTGAAGCCACCCCAGTACATGATGGGATGAGAGTGTTTGTAAATGGGTCATCCCAAGTAATAAATGGTAAAAACACAATGGCTATGCTGTCATTAATGGAAACAATCCTTATGTGAAAAAGGGAGATTACCCAATAATTGGTCAGCCCAAACCTGTAAATTACATGCTCTTAACCAGGCCCTAAAGCTTCTAGAAGGCCAAAAAGGCACTGTATATACTAATTCCAAATATGCCTATGGAATAGTACACACCTTTAAAAAGATCTGGACAGAGCGGGGCCTAATAAACGGCAGGGAGAAAGAATTCGTACATGGGGAACTGATCAAACAAGTTTTAAAAAGGCCCTTGCTTCCAGTAGAGGTAGCTGTAGGAAACACTCTAGAAGCTGTAGGGAATAGGCTCACAGATAAAGCTGCTAAGCAAGCTTCCCTGGAGGAAGAAGTTAGATTGTTTAGCCTAATCCCAAATATCCCTAAGGTGATATTAAAACCCAAATTTTCTAAAGAGGAGGAGGAAGAGCCGGGCAAGATAGGGGCCACTCAAACTGAGGATGGGAGGCGGGTGCTCCCTGGTGAGAGAGAAATGATAAGCAAACCCATGATGAGAAAACTGATGTCCATACTGCATAAAGGAAGTCACTGGGGTCCCCAGGCCATGTGTGATACAATACTCAAAAATGATGGGTGTACAAGTGTGTGGGTGTTGTGTAACCTGCCAGAGAATAAATAAAAAAGTAGTTAGAAAACAGACTACCGGAGGAAGACCTCGTGGGTCAAGGCCATTTCAAAGCATTCAAGTAAATTTTACAGAAATGCCCAAAATAGGGAGACTGAAGTATCTACTAGTACTGGTAAACCACCTCTCCAGCTGGGTGGAGGAATTCCCCCTCCCAACTGCCACCGCTGGGAACGTGGTCAAAATAATCTTAAAACAAATTATACCTAGATTTGTCTTGGTAAAAAATATTCATTCAGACAATGGGAGCCACTTTACCTCAAAGGTGCTAAGGGGAAATATGGAAAGTTTACACGTTAAATGGGATTACCACACCCCTTGGCATCCCCCTTCCTCTGGAAAAGTAGAAAGAATAAATCAAACTCTCAAAAAGCATATTATTAAACTAATCTTTATAACGAAAATGCCTTTAATGTCTCCCAGTAGCACTCCTTAGGATTAGAACAGGCCCAGGCAAAGACTTGGGACTGTCCCCTTACAAGTTATTATGTGGACTCCCACATTTAGATAGGACTACTGATCTTCCTTCTATGGAAACCAAAAACCAATTTTTAGAAATTATATACTGGCCATATCCTCCACCCTGTCATCCTTTAGGTTAAAAGGACTTCGAACTCAAACCCCGTCTTTTGAATTCACAGTTCACCACTTCCAGCCTGGCAACTGGGTACTAATTAAGACTTTAAAAGAAGATAAGCCCCACCCAAGCTGGCAAGGTCCCTATCAAGTGGTCCTAACCACTGAAACGTCAGTGCAAACAGCTGAACGAGGGTGAACTCATTACTCTCAAGGGACTGGTAAAAGAAACCCCAGAAGGAAGGGAAAAGGACAAATGGAAAGTGTATATATCACCTAAGTAACATTTAAAGCTAACATTAAGGAAAACCTAGAAGAGAGCTATAAGCAAACCCCTTCATTAGGGGTGGATATGGTTAGGATTAGTCTTCACACAAGGGGTAAAAGAAGACCTGAGTATCAGATAGGGCCCAGTACTAGGGGTGGAAAGTAGGGAATATCCAACCAATCTAATAATCAACATAACTAAAACCTCTATCCCCTAAACCATAAAATTCAATGCCTGCCGAGTCTTACATTGTGGGAACTTAGGAAACCAAAGGCAGCTGTCACAAGCAAACAAATATCTATGCCCTAAAACAGGTTGCTATTGGGGAAAGCCCTGTGCTAGCTGGAATGAGGTTTGGTGGGCCCCAATTTCAAGTCTCACTTTCACTATTCTCTGGGTCTCTGAGTCCATTCTTTGGGTTTGGAGGGGTAAGTTTGTTTCTCACACTCCTCGGCAGCTGGGCTGTCAGACTTACCCGACTGGGAGCTGGCTGTCACAATTTTGGTCTCCACAGTGCCTTTCTTGGGGATGGGGAGTGTGTTGGAGGAATTCCGGGTGGGGCTCACACTTGCGGATCGACTCCCTTTGAGCAAACGCTTAACATCATCCAATTCTGTCCCTGTAAAAGAATCCACAGATGTTTCTGTTAAGTCCAGTGTTCTTTCCTGAGTCCCTGTGCAATTTGGGGAACATTTGTGGCATTCTGACTACTAGGGAGAATGGCATCTGTCTCACACATTGGGACTTTTTGCTTGGCTTTATAATATTCACATTTTACTAACGAATAGCACTTATCAACTTGGTACTTTGTCATATTAGCCTCATAAAACTTCTCCGTCTCACAGGAGGTCAAGGTGCCTGGGAGATATTTCCTAATTAGACTGCATCAAACATCACAGGAATGATTCTGTGGCTAGAAGACACTATCATCTAGGATCAGGCAGTTAGAGAAACAGGTCCCTTGAAACAGATGCTTCAATAGCAGTCTCATCCCCTGTGCAAGATCCTGGATGTTGGATCCTTGACCTTGTATGCTTGGGGCTGTCAAAAGGAATTTGTGGGCCATAACTCCTAAACATTATGCTGTGTTCACGTGTAATTTAATTCCAAGTCTGTCTGGCTGATTTAATTTGTAGCAAGGTGAAAAGTGGAGCAAGCTCCCTGTGCCTCCCACACAGGAAGCAGGGAAGCAGGAGAGGTGGGAGACACCATGCATGAGTAGTGCATGAGAGGAGACACAGGTTTGTAGACACTGTATGCTGAAGGAACTCTCAGCCCCAACTCCCTTCGCCTCACCAACCCTAAGCCTGGAAGGATTCAGGTGAGAAGGTGTCAGGCCTGGAGTCAGATTCCACAACCCTAGGTACTGAGCTCTCTGGACAAGCACCCATCTCTGTCCTGAGCCACTGACCCTACTCTTTCTTCTCCTACTCCTTTTACATGATTGCTGTCCTAAAGTTGAGCTCATTTCAAAACATTGTCAAATACCTCTAGCAAGAACATCAGGTATCTAACATAGTCCATCGACAGAGATGGGGTCTCTGACATTTGAAATAAAGTTTGAATTCTTACACTCTACTACTGACCCTTCTCTAATCTATCCCATTGTGTCCTTACTTTGAACCTTACTTTGAACTGTTCCTTCGATGTCTTGTGCAGGCTCCTCCCTTTGAGCCGAACTGATCCACTCTTCAGTTTCCCTTCAGGTAACACCTACCCCCGGAAGGTTTCTCTGGCCTGATCTCCATGGGCTGCTGTGGAGCTGCTCCTCGCTGTTCCCTCACCACACTGAGTTGTGATGGTTGGCTGACTTACTGTCTCCCTATTAGTCTGTGAACTACTACACAGCAGGAACCACGGTTTACTCAGCAGCTTAACTCCAGCCACCTAGCCCAGAGTCCAATTCACAGAAGGCCCTTAAAGATGTTTTATGATTGCATGCATGCACACACACACGCATGCACACACACACACAGCACTAGCCCTGGATTTCTGGACCCTTTCTTTTCAGCGAGATCATGACCACTTACATCGCGTGGATGGGGACGCACTCTGCAGTCGAACTCGAATTTCGCTCTCTGTACAAGGGAAGAGATAGAGAAGGGTGTGAATGAAGGAGCTTAGATCACAATCCCTGACACTGAACTCCTAGCAGCAGATGACCCTTTAGGCTGCTCTGACATTTCTGAGTTCTGGAAACAGGAAATCTAGGTGTGCCCAAGAAGAGTGCTGCTTAAAAAGGGAGACCTCCGTACCTCCAGCAATTCCCCATTCTGCCAACTGCACACCTCCCAGGCAGCTGCAGATGTTCTAATAAAATTCCAGGCTGAGCAAGGAGGTTCCAGTACAATTAGCAATGATCAACCCTCTCCCCATCATCCACCTCACGGCTGCCAAAACCAAGGTTCTCTCCTGCCTCCATGGTCTCAGGCATTGGCAAAAGATTCTAAAAACCAGTGTTTACTTGCCATTTTGGCTTCTTCAGAGATGGGAGGGGCAGGAAGCTGGTAGTTAACATTATTAGTTAGCTTCAGGTGGAGAATTTGCATCTTTCAACTATCAGCCTAAAGTTGTGGGTGGTTGGCATACTCCTAACTTCCAAGTTATTGATGATAATAAGGCCCATAGGAAGTCTAGGTGGGTCATTGTGAAGAATTCTGCCTTCAGCTCAGCCCTAACATGCTGCCCCCAACCCTGCCCAAAGTTTAGCAAGGGTTGCTTCTCCCAGGATTGTATTTCTCTCCTGTATCATTGTCTAGATGACTAGATTACAAAACTGTCCTGGAGCTGTTTATCTCCTGGATGAATTTCGAAAAAAAAAGGTTGGGGGGATTTTGCTCATCTTTTGATGTGTAAAGGCAATTAGAGCATATCTTGTTAAAGTCAGCCAGGAGACCAGAAGTGAAAGCAGATGTGGTATCTGCATCTTCAGATGATCCACAGCAAGACAAATGATGCTCCACATTGTTATGTGTTTTGCTTCCTGCCTCTACGTGCTTGTTAGATTACCGTCAAAAGCTACCCTTCCCCTCCCGATAGAGCTGGGCGGAAGATTCCCAGGATTCTCTAAGCTCCTTGAAAGCAGAAAGCATGCCTTGTTTATTCTTCTGTACTCCTTACACTCCCTGGCTCAAGGCTGGACACACATTAGCTGCTCAGAAAATACTTGTCGAATGAATTGGACTGAACCCAGTGACGGCACTCACCTCGTGTTTGACTCCGTCCTCTGGTTGAAGAAGATGCTGAGAAACAAAGAAATGCAATTTTAGGCATATGTAAGAGGTGGCATGCTAAAGACTTTTGACATGGAGGTAGATATATTTGGTGAGGGGTTACTTTCATAGTGTGTCTAAATCCAGATAGAGACTTTTCTGAATAGCAGTTGCTTAATAAATGATGATCACTTAGCAACAGCAGAGAATGTTTTGTAATGCCCTAGTACATTTATGATGTTAAATTAGCTAAATGAATATTAAGTTAGCTAACATTTTGAAAGTTAAGTTAGCTAAGGTAATCTGTTGGGGAGCATGGTCCATTTGGACTGGCTGACTACACTGATCAAATGTATCAAAAAGCTCCCAAGTCTTCCCTTTGATTTTTTATTCGAGACTGCCATGGTTTCCCCACTGTAAGCAAATACATAAAATTATAATCATTGTATAATCAATGATCCTGGTATCAATTCATATGCACAGTGAGATTGCAAGAACATGGAACAAAAACTTAAGGCCAAGTGAAGACACGGCCTGGAGGTTCATGAAGCACACACAGTTCCCTTGAAAGCAAGCAATAGTGGAGGTGCCGGGATGCCTAGCACTTGTGTGTTCTACTCGCTGCTCTGCCTTGTGGGAGGCCTCTGTGCATCTCCTGGAAAGAAGAATCCCTACAATTATTGCTTGGCCTTAGGGGCTTATCCATCCAAGCCTGAGCCTTATATATAGCTTACCATTTCTATAGTGCCATGAGCAAAGGCTTATGACAGCAAGTTTATGTGGTTGAGAGTCCCCTTAATATGCTTCAGGATAAAGAGCAAGGGAAAAATAGGTCAGCAGGGGTCAAACTCCTTTAGAAGAATCCATTTAACTCATGATGTCCCCTACTCCCACCACTTCATCTCCCCCAGGGATTTTCCTAGAGCCTCGTTTGACCATTTCTTTAGAAAATGAGGAGGACATACCAAATTCCTTCCGAGGGTACTCCGGAGAAGAGTTGCCACTGGAGCTCCCTGGAGAGGGGATAAAACACTTAGAACAAATGGCCTCTTAGGCCCATAGAGCTTCCAAAAGGGGAGGCAGTGCCTGTTACTTCTTTCTGGACCTCCACAGCCCTCAGTGTTTCAGGGGGGTGAGGTATGCTCTTCAGCATGCATGTCAAAGGAGCCAGGCTCATGATGTAAACACGACCCATCATGGCCCTGGTCGCAGCACTTTACTCTGGTCAAGGACCTACTTCATATGAGGCAAGGATGAACAAAGGAGAGCAGCAGGTTGTTCTTTCTTTCTTTTTTGTTCACTTCCTCCACCGGGCTTGCCCTGTGCCTGTCCTAGAGCAAGTGATCTGCCCTGATCAAGTAACCTGCCTTCAGCACCAGGAACCTCTCTGACCTTGTGAGGCTTGTCCCAAACGTGGACCCAATTAAAATGAAGGTACAAATCCCTGGTCAGGCCCAACCTCAGAAAGCACTGTGATGATGCAATCCACCTCACCTGGATTTGGGGCTTCCCAATGGCCGGTAGCTCTCATCCTGCAGCAGCAGGAGGGAGTCTGCTGTGTGTGTGGGATGCCAGCCCGCTGTAGTCATTCACTAGAGTGTGTGGGCCTTACTCCTGCTTCTCCAATACCAGCACCCATCTCTTCTCACCATTAAACTCCTTGGCCACCTGGCTGGTCAGTTTCCCACATAAAACTGCTACTGCAGATCACCAGGAACTCCAGGAACCTTAGTAATGGAACCCAGGTGTCTTCTTCTACGACTCCTTCTTGACCCTGAGCACTCTCTTGTGTTGACCTCAGCATTGCTGCATGTTCCTGGTCTCCCCATGTCCCTAAAAGACTCTTCCTCCTCTCTCTGTTCTCTGGCTCTTCTTTCTCCTTATTCCCTCCACTTTATCTTTCTTTGCTTCCTTCAACTTTTATACTCTCCTTCTTGGCAAACTCCTTTAGTCTTCTGATTTCCTCTAACACCTCTCTGCGAATGGCTTCCACCTGGGTATCTGGGCCCTGACTTCTTCCCTGAACTCAAATCCTGCATCACCCACTGCCTGCTTGCTACCCTCGCCAGAGAGCTGGGCAAGTGGCTGTACTTCAGGATGAAATAGCTGGATTCATCAAGTGGAGTCATCCATCTAGTTCCCTGTTTCAGTTGTTGGCACCACCAAGAACCCAACCTGTGTGTGAAGCCTTCTCCTTACATCTAATCTATTGCCAAACCTGTCAATTCCACTTCAGTGATACCTTCCACCTCTAGCCCCTCACCTCCATCATTATCAACCTGGTCCCAGCCAAAATGTCCCTTCTCTGGATGACTGAGGAGTTCTTTTTAACTTGTCACTGTGTTTAGTCTCTTTCTCACCAATTTTTCCAACATATGGCTTCCAGAGTTCCAGTCCTGGACCTCAAATATGATTGTTTTGCTAAAAACTGTCTGTGGCTTCCCATTGCATATGGAATAAAGTCTAAACCTCTTATCCCAGCACTGAATCTGAGTCCCTCAAACCTTTTGCACATAAGTACCCCTGAATTTCCGACTTAAGCCCCAGGCTCTCCTGGCTGTCTTTGCTTATGCTGCTGCTCCCACAGCTTGGACAGCCCCATCTCTCCATCTTTGGGTAACAAACTCTTACTCATCATGAGGACCCAGCTCAGATGTCACCCACTCCATAGAATTTTCCCTGATTTCCTCAGCTTAAAATGATAATCTCCATCTGCTTTACACAATTGTATTTTATCTGTCATCTTAACTTGTCTATTAGACTATAGGTCCTGAAGACAAGATCCACGTCTGATTCATTTAAGCATTCATAAAGCCTTTCTACACAGTGTTAAACACATAGCAGGTGCTGGATAAAATACTAGTTGGAAAAGTAACTAAATGGGTGAATGAATGAATAAATGAGGTAGTGAATGAATGAATGAAGTCTTCAAGTAATGAAAGTCCATAAAAGAAATGAAGGAGGAGTGGGGAGAAAGGTGAGGGGCAGACACAGGTGCCCAGGATGTAAATCTTCAAAGAATGAGTGAAGTTGCTTGGGGAAGAGAATGGTTCTCTTGTATGGTTAGTGGGACTGATACCTTCATACGCATGGCGGGTAACGTGAGTTTTCCTTTCAAAGGTTGAGCCTGGGGAGTTGGGCAGAGTGGAGGCAGGTGAGTGAGCCCTCCTGTAACTAGAGGTGGAGGCATGGCCTCGTGTGCTTCCAGCTGCAAGAGGGGAAAAGCATAAGTTTTCAGTGCTTCAGCAGAGAGGTGAACCAAATGGTTACTGTGACCCAACTACATTAACCAAGTACACTCAGGGAGGGCTTTCGGGAGGGCACAGCTGAAAGGGGCCACCTCAGCATTCCCCCAGCTGTTCATAAATGGAAAGGTGGAATTATTGCCTGGGAAAGTCCTTCCTGTGGATGGTTACCATGCATGGAAATGGAAAGGATTTGGCAGCATTTTTCTTGTAGACACTGCTTGGAAGGACTAGAATATAATCCAGCTTGGAAGTGTGCCTCAACAGGTAAGGGCAGGTGTTTCTTTTGGTCAGCCTGGCTGTTCTTATGCCTTGGGGCTTCCTTTTTAGTTTTACTTTCAAGTATTTTAAATGGCTTCAGGGGATATCTGGGTGCTTCTTGTTTTTGTTTTGTTTTGCCTTGCTTTGCTTTGTTTTGTTTTAGTTTGAAAGAGTGCTTCACTGGGAACAATGGGCCTGTGTTGGATGCTTGCCCAGTGGAATCTTGCACAGCATGGGATCGCATGTCACCAGCTTCCCTTAGCACAGTAACCCAATCGTTAAGTTTCTTTTGTTGTTGTTAATTCAAATTGTAAACCCTCAGGCGTGCACATCGTTCTCTAAAGAGATGGCTTAAAGAGAGTGATTTAGTGGGGAAATAGCTACCTACCCATGAAGTCTTCTTAATTAATGATAGTTATTTATATTGTGGACTTAATGAAAATGGATCTGATTTTAAGCAGGCTTCAAATGCTGATGATTTATAATTTACACTCCCATTCTCCACCCCTGCCGTCCAATGGCTGCGTGTTATTTAGGTAACTCTTGGGGGCATTTGGAATGGATGACAGGTGATTGTAATTGTCCCTCTTGTGCACTGATTCAAAATCGTGTCTGCCCTGTGTCCTGTGTAGGACTTTCTTGGTGTCTCTCTCTTTGTCACCCATTCTTCCCTGACCCGTTGCACCAGTGGGCACTCACTTGAGTTTATGTAGCCGCTGCTGCCATGAGTCAGGCTTTGTTTCTCCAGCCGGCTCCCTCCACCAAAAGAGCCTGTTTTGGCATAGCCATTGCTGGTCCCGCCTTCTGCCAGGAACAAAAGCAGGTGACAGTTTCAGGGTGGAGTCAGGCCAGAGGATCTCCTGTCCCCCACCATGTGGAAGCCTTCCCTGGTTTTTCACCAGGACCTTCTTAGTTTGGGGTCCCTTTCTCACCTACATTATAAGATGCAAGCTGCCATGCTCCAGTTTCATTGTTTTTTGTTTTGTTTTGTTTTATACAAATATCTAGAGTGAGTATTCTACCTGATTTAAAAGAAAAGTCTCCTGGGTGGAATATAGCAAGTTGCATATTAGGAAATTTTAAATATTAGAAAAGGCTGAGCGATGAAAGCTCCTTGAGTCCAGGACCTGGTTGGGCTTGCTTTTTCTGAGTGCCTGGTCAGCACCCAGGCATGGCAGCGCCTAGAAGTGCTGGAAGGGCGTGTGGCAGCTCTGTGTTGCTGGTGGTCCACCTGGCAGCCCATCACTGCTCCAACTTCACCTGCTGGTGGGTGGGCTCTCCTCATCACCAAGGAACAAGGCTCCCTGGAGGTGGGGGCAGGGGGTAGGTTTTGAGCTCAGATCAATATTACAGGAGTGATAGGAGCTCCTGGACAAAAAAAGTAGCCTCAACAAGAAGCTTGACTGGTAGCCCCCAATCCCTGCTCAGGATAGATGAGATATCCAATATTTTAGCATCTGGAATAGGCAAATCTACAGAGACAGTAGATTTGTGGTTTCCAGGGGCTGAGGAGAGAGGAGGGAGAATAAGGAATGACTGCTAATGGTGACCATTAGCATTCTTTTTGCGGAGCCATGGAAATCTTCTAAAATTGAACTGTAACCATGGCTGCATAACTTGGTAAATATACTAGCAATCACTGAATTATACATTTCAAACTGGTGAATTCTGTTGTATAGAAATTAATGTCAATATAGCTGTTAAAAAAGATTTCAAAAGTTTTGGAGCTCACATGGAGAAGGTTACAAGTGTGGGGCCCTTCAAATGTGACCTACTGAAAAGAAAGCTATTGAGGTAATTACTTACTTGGTGGTAAGGATGTAAGTCTTGTGGTTACTGTTTCAGTGACAACTAGAAAAAGACAAAGAAAAGGTGAGTTCTTATGTAATACACTGACACCTTTGGATCTCGGCAAGGTCTAAGCTCTGCCATAGGCTAAGCATATTAAATTAGGTTCGACGTTGATTTTTCTATGCTTGTGCTTTAAGGTGTATGATCTGACCCACTGTGCAAAAAGATATGAGCAATAACAATGGGTTTAATATGCTTGGAAAATAAGTTTATATCTCCTTGGAGCCAAAAGAAGTTAGCCACTGTTTGAAACATGAGTTGTTTTGGTGTTGATGTCTCTCCTTAGACAATTAGATCCAGTCCAGACCTGGTCTGAGGTTGAAGGAGGACCAGGCCCTCTTGTCTCAAGTCACTCTGTTTCTCTGAATTGCTCCTTCCCCATTGTCTCTCAGTCCAGCTGAGACCAACACCCTGGCTGACTTCACTGTGTACTTCTTCATGAATTTGGAGGTGTTCAAGAATATTATGTTTTGTTCTAAAGTCTTCAGGGCAACCCCTGAAGTTGTGGGAAGGAAGGGGGCTCCTGGTAAGTCACATTTGGGGTTTGGCAAAATCAGTGATCCAGGCGCATCACAGACAGACTTGAAGAACCAGCCCCTTGGCCTCTGAAATTTAGTTCCTGTAGTTCTGAGAGATGGTGAATCCATCACTCATGCTCTGACTGTGGCCCTCACTGCTACCTCTGTCTCTGGTGGGTATACAGAAGCCCCTACCTATCTGGGGTTTTTGTTCTTTAAAAGCAAGTTTCCAGTGTGTGTGCTTGCATGCATGTATGCATGCATTCATGTGTGTGTGTGTGGCATGCATGGGCACATACGTGTGGGGAAGGTGGTGAAAGGAGAAAAGAGTAAAGGAAGATGGTGCAGGATCATTTTGTGCTACTTTCACCTGTGCCGCTGACACCTGCTCCATCCCACACAACTCTTATTCACACTGTCCTTCTTCATGCTGCATTTTGCTCATTTAGTTTGGTTGTCCTAGCAAGAAAATGCGCTTATGGACATGCCAGAAACAGTACTTAGTGCATAAAAGGAAATGTTGGCTGGGCGCGGTGGCTCACGCCTATAATCCCAGCACTTTGGGAGGCTGAGGTGGGCGGATCACAAGGTCAGGATTTGAGACCAGCCTGGCCAACATAGTGAAACCCTGTCTCTACTAAAAATACAAAAAATTAGCTGGGTGTGGTGGTGAGCACCTGTAATCCTAGCTGCTAGGGAGGCTGAGGCAGGAGAATGGCTTGAACCTGGGAGGTAGAGGTTGCAGTGAGCTAAGATTGCACCACTGCACTCCAGCCTGGGTGACAGAGCAAGACTCCGTCTCAAAAAAAAAAAAAAAAAAAAAAGGAAATGTTTTTCTAGAGTACAGTGGCAGCTTAATTTGAAAAATAGTCCTTGAGCTTTCACTAAACCTCTCATTGTACAGACCTTTGGTATTCTTTGACACATAAAAATAAATTATTTCCTAACTAAAAGTTTCAAAAGTTTCAAGTCTATGGAGCCAGAATTTTTTTTTTTTTTATTGGAGATATATGAAAATCACAGAATAAGTGAAAGAGTTTCCTGACTTAAAGTTGGTAGGAGGAGAGTTTAAATGTCTCTGAATTTATTATTTGGGCAGTTTCACAAAATAAATGTATCTGTTTTCAATTTTCAGTGTAGAGGTCAACTATGATATTAGTTTTATTTCAACTTTGTCTCTGCAATAACTAGGATGTTATTCGTTTAGATTTCTGTTGCCCTGTACCCCTAAATTTGGAAATGATAAAATAAATTATGGTGAATTCATTTAGCATAATGCTATCTCATCATTAAAAATAAGGGTTATAAAAACTATACATGGAAATGACAACCTTCATCATTCAAGAAAAAGCAGGACATCTTTTGACATAAAAATCAACAAGAACTATCTTATGAGAAGGATTAAAGTCCATTTAGGAACACATTTAAACATGATACAGTGGTTGTGGTAGCATTATTAATGAATTACTTATTCTGTTTCCAAATTTTTGTTACTTTTATAATAAAACACATAAATTTAAAAATTCTGATGCTCTTACTTCTTTCAGTGACTTCAGTACCATCTCTGTTTTTCATGGTTACATCCATACCATAGCCACCTGCAGGAAAAATCAGAAACCAGGATAGTCATATTTATCATTGTTTTTTGTAAGTATAGGTCCCCACTGTTGAAGCTGATAACCAAAAACATGATTTCAAGAATTTAAAGCATGATTCTTTCACGTGAGTATTTTTTACAAGATCATTCCCATTTCTTGTAACACGTATAATAGAGATTAATTTAATAGTTCCACTTTGGATTCTATTTTTTTGTGCTGGGATCTTATTTTTCAGTGTCTAGTTGATCAGCCTGCCCCCTGCTGAGCATCAAGAGGCTTACATAGCAGATTAGGTGTCCTGACCTTTGTTTGACTATAAAATCTCCATTCTTTTCTATGGTAATAAATAGCTGAAGGGGATCTGTCAAGGCACTTAGTGCTATCAACTAATTCATTTTAACATCTCCCATAATGTTCAATGTTCTATATGGAACTCTATGCATGTGAGAATTCATGCTTCATTATTTTAGAGTCTGGAGGTAAGAATGGCACTTGATGGATTTAAATCAGGATAAAAATAATTTTATTTGTCATACTTGTATGGAACTTTACTCTTTTTTTTTTTTTTTTTTTTTGAGACGGTCTTGCTCTGTCGCCCAGGCTGGAGTGCAGTGGCGTGATCTCGGCTCACTGCAAATTCCACCTCCCGGGCTCACGCCATTCTCCTGCCTCAGCCTCCCGAGCAGCTGGGACTACAGGCGCCTGCCACTGCGCCCGGCTAATTTTTTGTATTTTTAGTAGAGACGGGGTTTCACCGTGGTCTCGATCTCCTGACCTTGTGATCCGCCCGCCTCGGCCTCCCAAAGTGCTGGGATTACAGGCGTGAGCCACCGCGCCCGGCCTGGAACTTTACTCTTTTCAAAGTATGAAACATTCACTATAATCAGCTCTTGCATGCTTATCTGCAGACATAAGTATGAAAAACAGTTGAACAAAGCCTGTAAAATCTATAGAAGCATGTAGGAAAATACGTATTTGTATTTTTTATATTCTCCCTTCATTCTTACTCTGCTTCTGAAAAAGAAAACCAGTGCAATCTTGTCCACCGTGTCCCTCAGCATGGATGGTATGAGGCAGGGCTGTTGCCAAAGGGCAGTGGGAAAGAAGGCTCAAGTGTTAAACACACAGGAATGCACAGCAAAGTTTCCATCCTAACTGGGCTCTTCTCTTCTTGCTGTGCTGCCTGACCCCAGGTTCTGAAAGGACCTGAAATCAGACTTTCCCAGTGATTCTCTCCCTTCCTCTAACTTTCTCTTCCTCCAAAAGTTTATCTTTTGGTTGTAGTTTGAACTGGGTTCTAGAATGCTGAGGCACACTGCTTCTGCCAGGTGCCTCTTGCTTGAAGAGCTCTCCTTCCAGTCTCTGCCTAGTGCCTTCAGGCTCGACTTACCCAGTAGGCAAAGTGGGCACAGTGCCTAGGCCCACAGCACATTTTGGGGCCCACAAAATGTTTACTTTTAACATCAGAAGGAAAAATGAACAGAATCTAATCTGGATTATGTCCTTCTTTATACCAATGCAGTTGTAAAATAGAATTTTAAAAAGTTTTTTGATGGAGGAAGGGGCCTACAAAGGCAAAAGTGTCTAGGGACCATGAAAGTCATACTGTGGCTCTGGGTGACTTCCCTGATGAAAACCAAGACCAAATGAGACCAGCTGATCAACGATCTGGTGGAATAACCAAGATTCGTACACTTAGCTTCAGGGCCTGGTAAATGTGCCAACTTCTTGCTCATTGGTGTTTCTCAAACACAGCTCAAGGCAAGGAATGAGGCATCATGGAAAAAATCCTAGCTGGATCTGACAAGCCACAGAATGTCTTTATAGGTATGTTTCCTGGAGCTCAGAGGAGGGGCTCCATACGCAGTTTAACAAAGGAGTCTAGCCTCATTAAAGGACAAACCTGGCCAGTGAATCTGTCTGCATTCCAGCTATAACCTATATGACTTATGTCATGCAAACCTACGTGCAACTGGACACCTTCTTTGCAATCCTTTGTTTAAGCATTAATTTGATACCTCTGAAACCCTTCTCTGACTTTCTTTTTAAAAAATAGACAATAAGCTGTGGATCAGGAGGCATTTGGGGAGATTAAACCTTTAAATGCACCTGGCAGTCAGTGGGGAGGTGACTAGCTTTCTAGGATGGTACCTGAATTGATATGAAATATTACCATGAAATGAACTGTTTATAACAATCCACAGAAACTTTTACTTCCTACAAGTTATTGCTTATTTTGATCTTTCAGTGAAAGTTGCTGCTAACAGCTATACATTTGGGATTGGCTGGATGGGTTCCACTTGCAGTCATTTAGGAAGATGGATCATGACTCTGTTTGCTAAGAGTACAGTCTCCAGGCAGCAAACCTGGAAAGTTTTGCTTGTTCTTTCATTATCCAGAAAAATAGCAGGCATTTCTAGGCCCTCCATCTTTTCCCTGAATCCCGACGACAAAGGATTTCTGCAGTAAAAAGCCAAGGGTTCCCCACCTTCCAGATGGCGTGAAGTGATGACCTACTTAGAAATCAGATGCCTTCCTTCAGGGCCTGGGAGCTCCTCATTGGAAGGTACTTTGTGGATGTAACCGGCTCTAGGTAGGTTCAGGTAGATGCCTGTCTCTCAATCTGAAGCCACCCCAATGTCTGTGTGTCCCGCTGCCAATCTGAGGTGTCAGGTAAGTGTTGGGAGACTGATTCCTTTAAACCAAATATAAGAGGAAACTGTCTATAAGTGAGTTATATTAAATGGAGAATGATGGCGTGGCGCACAAGCCTGGACTAGGATCTTCCCATGGGACCTACAGTATATTCCCAGGACTTCTTTTTTACACACTTTAAGTGCTGATAGTTTTTTAAAAGTGTAACATTAGGAAAAGGAACGTTTCCTGCCCAGGAATGTGCCTGCGCCTGCCTATCCTAGCAGGATTCACCAGTGTGTTCATCTTCCCAAAGCCCTACTTAATGGAAGCACTGTCAGATAACATAATTTTTAACTTCTCAGATAGTTGGGCCACTTCACTAGAACTAAGGATGAGCAGATCATTCAAGCTCTCAATTCCAAAATTATACTAATTTCCATCCATAGTTCTAAAGGGTTGCTTTGTGGTTATTTTATAGTTAATGTTTTTGTGAAGGTGTAAAAATGATCCCATGTCACTTTTCTAGGCAAGAAGACACAATTTTAAATCATTTTTCTACTTTTATGAGCTTTTTCCTTTCTACTTTTTTTAAATGATGTCACATCTACCTAAAACTATTCAGACGATGCTGCTGTCTAACATACACACATACACAAGGACAAACCACTGTTAGTGACAGTGAACCATCACGTTAACTGTTTACCATCATATTTGGGTTTAAACCATCACGTTATCTTATTCTAATGACACATGAAACACTTTGTTCTTGATACAACAAAGATAATGAAGAAGCTAAGTATTTTTCTCTCCATCTTTTGTTTTAGGAATGTTTCTATACTCTGTTAGTGAATTGCAAGTATTTTTATAGCTTCTATTACTCCAATCTTTATACGCTTGAAGTTTTAAAACAAAACAACAACAAAATTGCCAAAGTATTAGAAAACCATCCACTGGCTATTGACCTGATAACATAGAAGGGCCCAGCAGTTTGACTCCAGGAAAGCCAATGCCCTGGAGTTGACTGTCTTGGAGGCTTGGCTTTGTCTCTATAACACCCCGGAGATGGGTTTGCCGCTTGCTACAGTTGGCATCCTGGATTGTCATGACTGGGGGCAGGTGGGATAGGGCACCAGCTTTGTGATTATGCTGGTTTGTTTACAGTTGTGTCCTGCCACTGTTAATAATGGCAAATGAAACAGACAATGTAAACACAGACTTCTTTTTGTTTTTCATAATCTGAGAAGGTAGTTAGTTCTTAGTTCTGGTCAGTTTCACCAATCTAAGGAGTTTTTTCCTATCTTTTTTTTTTTTTTTTTTTTGAGACAGAGTCTTGCTCTGTTGCCCAGGTGGGAGTACAGTGCAACCTTGGCCCACTGCAGCATCCGCCTCCTGGGTTCAAGCAATTCTCCTGCCTCAACCTCCCAAGTAGCTGGGGTTACAGGCACGCACTGCCACGCCCAGCTAATTTTTGAATTTTTAGTAGAGATGGGGTTTCACCATATTGGCCAGGCTGGTCTCGAACTCCTGACCTCAGGTGATCCACCCACCTCGGCCTCCCAAAGTTCCTATTCTTTTTTAAGACAGAATCTGGCTCTGTTGCCCAGGCCAGAGTGCAATGGTGCCATCACGGCTCACTGCAGCCTCAATCTCCTGGGCTTAGGTGATCCTCCCGCCTCAGCCTCCTGAGTAGCTGAGACTATGAGTGTGCACCACCATACTTGGCTAATTTTGTATTTTTTGTAGAGTTGGGGTTTTGCCATATTATCCAGGCTGGTAAGTTTCTCTGCAAGCTTGAAGCAGAGCTGTTCATTTTAATTTTTCCTGTGTAAACTCTGATCAGACTCATGTGGATGTTTTGCAGGGCCTAAGAGTAAAGCAGGACCCCTCTGATTCTCTGGAGTACGTCTGTGTGGGGATAGACATCTGTCTTAGGTTAGCTCTGACAGATCTGTGCCTTAGTTCTAAGAGAGAACATATGGAGGTAAGAAGGAACTATTCTGCTTTTCAAATAAATACCTTTTAAAAATCTCACTACGTTTCACAAGTCCACTATTAGACTACTGATTAATTGCTTCTCAAAAAAAGGAATGTGCCAGAGGTTTTGCCTCCACTTCAAAAAGTAAAGTGATAATTTGTCAGTTACCAGTTAACGTCCTCCACTTAAGTATCTAAACTGGTAATTCTCATCTCAAAGTGAATTTTTTTTGGCAGGGGGAAACCCAAGTTTACTCGTAAGAGTATATATACGGGAAACAGTTTTCTTCCTTTTTTTTTCTTCTTCTAAGTTTGATCCTGGAAAATTCCTGAATTAATTAGATCATTTCAAAGATCACACTTTTCTTTAGATTAGAGGTAATTTTACAGCATGGTAAACAGCAATGTTTACCATGTATGGCTTAATCAGAGAGGCCCAGTCAGCACAGGGTTGTTTCTAGAAGGCCCCTTACCTATACTTTAACTTCACCTCTGAGTTGTTCTCTTTGTCCAGTGGAGAGAGAGAGACAGAGGGAAGAGGAGAGCAAGATAGTGAGAGGGGAAACTGAGATTGGAAGAGAAGGAATTATAAGGCCGTATCATATTCTAAATAAAACAACACAAGTCATTTTACAATGCTGAAAACAATACAGAAAGATCTTGCCTCTAGACCCCGCTATGTTTTAACCAGCCTTCTCCTTTTCCCCACTTATTTCCTTTGAAAGACCTACCCTAAGCAGAATGCATACAACAAAGTCATCTTTTATAACCAATTAATCACTTTAACCAGAATGCTAGAAACTGCAGAACTTCATCTTCTTTTCTCCAATAAACACTTACTTTCTAAACAGCAAACCTTACATCAAAGTCTCAGAGAAAGGCAGAAAGGTCAGTCTTCCTGTTTACTTACCTGGTTTGAGGTTTTGAAGGAATTGGAAACAACTTTGAATAAATCCCCCTCTCTCTTTCTTCCCCTGATGTTTTCTTCTAGAAATTTGCAGTGCTCACTTTTTTTTTATCCAGACCCCGCCAAGGTGTGTTAAAGCTGAGTGATCTTTCAAAAATGTTCACTTCTCTTTCTCTCCACCTTGTTTCTTTCAACTCTTTGCTTCCAAACAAGTCCTGACAAAGGTGTGTCGTGGTTTACAGCGTTACTCCACCCTTCCAATTATCTGACACTTGCTAGATTTAAAAAAAAAAAAATCTGCCTGCAGGAATCAAACTTTACTGGAGGCAGAAAGCTTCTCCTTCCAGAATTCCAGATTAACTGTTTATAGGCCCATGGGGAAAAGGAAACAAAAGACCAGCATAAAGGAAATGCTTTTTTATTGCCTACCTTCTATGGCTGGAGAACTGCCACAACTTTGTGGCAGTACCCTTTCTCAGTGCCATGGGTACTGGAATCCCACTGCATGATTCAGGAGTGGTCTAGGCACATGGATGGCCTGTGGTCCTAGTGCCCAAGCCCTAGAGAAACTGAAGTTGGCAGGATTTATATTCAAGATCTCTTTCCCCTATAGATGTCTTTGTCCTCTTTCCACTCTTGTGACTCAAGGCAGGTCAAGCCCATCTGGAGAAAATAGTTGGTGAACTAATTCATAATATGCTAATGACTGAATGTACTGAGCAATTGGTGGGGTAGGGGTTCATTTTACAAAAGAGGCAACCAGATATAGTGATGCTGACCTAAAAGAGTGACATGTTAGTGATGGAATTTTAGGCATTTAGCCACCTAATAATGGAGAGAGGTGCTGTTGGGGAGTGATAAGGACCTTCCTGACCACATAGTCTCCATACACCTAAAGACATGTGTGGGCTTCCAGATGTCCTGCAACTCCAAGTACATCCTGGGGACCTTTAGATTTCCCTAGATGGTCTACTTGCATCAATCAGGATAATTTTTGTGAATACCTGGATAGCATCTGGCTTTCCAGGGGGCCCAAAGACTAGCTTGAGACCCTTGGTGTTGGTAAAATGGGAAGTCTGACCCTGGAACTCACTCAGGCAGTCCTTTGAGGCCATAGCACATTCCTGGCACCCAGCATCACAATGGGATCCCCAGTTCTGAGGCATTATCCTAAGATACTGGAAGGGAGCAGTGGGGCCCCTACGGCATAGCACTGACGTACGACTGCACCTTGCTATTGTGGGCACTGCATCCCATGGAAGGGTAGCAGACCACGGCAACACCTGCGGGGCTCTTGCTCCTAAGCTGCCCATATTCCACACTGGAGTATGCATTTCAGAACCCTTTCAATGATGCAGAATTTGACACTGCTTTCCCCAAATAAATACTCAACATGTCTTCCATCAGTCCTATAGGAGAAGAACACTGAAGGACCCAGAACACACAAAGCTTTCAGCATAAAATAGACATGACCCTGCATCATTTATTCCTTTATTCATGAATTCAAGAATTAAACAAAAAGATATTGGCTCCTGCTTGGAGCCAGGCATTAAACTATGTGCTAAGAGTTTGGTGGTGAAATATGGACATATTTCCTGTGCTTATGGAGTTCACAGTCTAATGGAAGAAGACAGGCCTTACATAATATATTAGTCGGTGAGGGTTCCCGTAACAAAATACCACGAACTGAGTGGCTTAAGCAACACAAATTTATTTTTTCACAGTTCTGTGGGCTGGAAGTTGAAGATCAATGTGTCAGGAGGTTTGATTTCTCCTGAGACCCCCTCTCCTTGGCTTGCAGATGGCCGCCTTCTTGCAGTGTCCTCACATGGCCTTTCTCTGTGCATGCACATCCCTGGTGTCTCTCTCTGTGTGTCCTAATCTCCTCTTCTTATAAGGACACAGTCAGATCGAATTAGAGTCCACCCTGATGGGCTCCTTTTTACTTAAATTTAACTACTTCTTTAAAAACCCTATCTTCAAATAAACTCACTGAGACACTAGTGATTAGGGCTTCACATATGAATTTCAGAGGGACGCAATTCAGTCTATAACAGTTATGTACAATATATAATTGCAGATTGTATATATATATATTATAAGAGCAACTGCAAGAATGTGATAACTATTATAAAGAAAGTGTACCGACTTGAGGCCAGGAGTTCAAGACCAGCCTGGGCAGCATAGCAAGACCCTGTCTCTACTGAAAAAAAAAAATAGCTGGGTATGATGGCATATACCTGCAGTCCCAGTTACTCGGGTGGTTGAGGCAGGAGAATCACAAGAGCCTAGCTGTTCAAGGTTACAGTGAGCTATGATGGCGCCAATGCACTCTAGCCTGGGTGACAGAGCAAGATCAGAAAGAAAGAGTACTGGGTACTATGAGAGCATAAGAAGAGACATAATCTTGGAGAGGAGTGTTAGGGAAAGTCGTGCTACATAAGTGATAGGTGAAGGTTGAAAAGAGATCAACACAGGTGAAGGGCAGGTTGGAGAGTGTTCTAATATCTAGATGGAGCAAGAGTCTCTGAGAAGTCTCTCAAGTGGAAGCTGCATGGTGAGATGGGGGAACAGTGATGAGGCCAATTTGCTCAAAAGCATCAAGTGAAGGGAGGCAGGCAGTGAGCGAGAGGCTGGCAAGGGAGGCAGGACTAGATCACACAGGGCCTCACAGGCTGTGGAGGGACGTGTTTTGGGTTATGTGACAAATGTTCTTAAGTTGACATTAAGGAGCAACTCGCTACGGGCACTGTGTGGGTGTTCGGATTATTGATCCCAGGAAAGAAGAGCAACTGCAACTAATGCTTTCTAGAACTACTGTGAGGCAGATATTTTACATCCATTCTCTAACACAATCCCCACAATGACTCCGAGAGGTATGTACCATTATTATCTTCATTTTATAGCTGAGAAAAGTGAAGTTTGACTGAGTAACAGGCTAAAGGTCTTCCATCTCGTAAGTGGCAGAGTCTAATAGATTCCACTTGACTCTTGAACCTTCATTTCCTGCCTTGTGTATTATTAAAATTTAAGTCTGCTCATAACTGTGAACTGAAAGAAAATAGGCAATATTAGAACAGATCAGGCTGAGAGCAAATTATAACTAAAAAAAAAAAAAACCCAAAACCATCTGAACAGTGAGGATGTTTTCAGTTAACAGCAGTATGGTATTGGAATAGTTTATTGATAGTTTTAGATAGAAATCTGTTTATAGAACTCAGCAACCACAGACCAATCAATTATTCAACTATAACAACTATATAAAACCAAATACACAGGCCAGGCATTGTGGCTTATACCTATAATCCCAGCACTCTGGGACACCAAGGCAGGAGGATCTCTTGAGGCCAGGAGTCTAAGAGTAGCCTGGGCAACATAGTGAGATCCCATCTCTACAAAATAAAAATAAATTAAAAAATAAAATAAAACTAACATGCTAAGCAACCATCAGAATCAGCATGGATGGTATTTTCCTTCCCTTGGGTTCCTATAAAAATATTGGTATTCTCCAGGTACAATAAAACAATCAGATCTATAACAGATAACCCCTGAAGTTAATCAGTCAAGGATCCTCTAAGCTAACTCAACAGCTGATAAGACTGCACGTCTGTGTGTGCACGTGCCGGTTCTCACATATTCAGATGTGCATGTGTGAGTAGTGTTTACAGAGTCCTATATTAGGCACTTTGGGGGAGAAGAAAAAAGAATTCAGGTGCTCACATTCCAGTTATTCAGTGTTCATAGTTTATTGTACTTGGCAAATCTGTGAGTAAGACATGGTACATGGAGTGAAAGAAACTTCATTTAACATTTATATATTAAGTTCCTACCATATGCCTGGTAGTAAGGGAGTTGTTTTTTAAATGTTTTTAAATTAACCAGAAAACAACAAAATTCTTGCCAAAATGAAGAAGCAAAGAGTCAACTTTAGGAAATAGAAGTGACTAAGACACCGGAAAAGTGTTTTTTGCTCTCTGACTGTGTTTGGAGCTGCGTTAATGAGTCACAGTAATCCATTTTTGATGGACTAGAAAGGAAAGTACCTTAAAAGGCAACCTGGAAAAATAGTTATACTTCCAAAATTATCGACTGACTTTTAAATACGCTGGGGAGAAAGAGTGTCTTTTCATGTGTGGCCCAGATTGGCACCAAGTGACCAGATGCATCACTCTCTGAGCAGCGTGAGTACAGGCAGACTCTGCTTTATGTGGCTGATGTGTTTCTGAAAAGGGATTTGTTTTTGGTAACCAGACTGAGTGCTTTTGCCAAGTGACTATTCCCTACCTTATGGAATGTTTGTAGACGCATATTTTCTTTATGTGTTTGGTTTAAAGGGGTGTACCCAATAGGTGGATTTCTACCTATTCTATGATTCTTCTCTCATAAAAACAGTATCACATGATAGTGCCATGATGTGTTTATGATACTTTCACCAGGTATCCTATAGCTTTGGGACACATTTTGCCCTCCATTCTCAAGAGATAATAAGAAATAAAGTTCTCTGAGAAGGAGGTGAGAGAAAACAATTTTATATTTTCTGAGGTAATTCCAGTATCTACAATTGCTGATTCAGCTCTTTTGTTGGACAGTAAATCCACTGATTTTTTTTAAAAAACCTAATTCTTACATATTAAATAAAAATAATACAACAATTATTTGTTACAGTTTTCTACTACTGTTCGAAGACTGGAAGACCATCTTCCTGTTTGGCTTCTTTGCTTAGCATGTGCTACTAGATAAGACTTCTCTATACACAATTATGACAATATCATATGTCATGGTGTGTTGAATTGTTTGGCTTTTGGAAGGACATAGCCGAGTAGTACCAACTCCTGCCCTTCCCATGTGGGCTTGTTGAATTATCGCCAGTTGTGTTCCTTGCTGCCTTGATTATAATAACAAAGCACCCTGGTTTCCTTTTCTTCCATTCCCAACTTCAGATCTATTCATTCATTTTTCCATTCAAAACTCATATTTGTTGAGTGAGTGGACTACCACCTATGGAGTGTCTATCATGAGCAAGGCATGAGGTGTATAAATACAATTGAGGGTGAAATATAAAACCTGCCTTCCAGTAATTTACAACATAAAAAGAAAAAATATATGAACACAGTCACCACATATACCAATAATTACAACATACGGAAGAATATAAACCACAAGAGAACAGTTAAGGACTATGAAAATCCACTCTCAGCTGTGAACATCAGTCAAAGCTTCACAAAAGAGGAGTCATTTGAGCTGGGCCTTAAAGGATCGGGGGTGGTGAGAAGCCAAGGCTGAAGAAGATATTTCAAGCACAGAGTCCAGCACGAGAGGCACAGATGCAGGACAGAGGAAGGCTTGGGTGGAGAGTGGCGGAGCATAGTGTGAGAAAGGAGAGAAGGAGGAGAGGTGGGAAGGGTAGGATGCACCTACCCTTCAGAGAGAGTCTGAAGTGCCAGTCTGCGGCATGTCGGTGTCATTCTGAGGGTGAGGGGGGGTTGCCGAAGGTTCAGCTGGGCTGAACAAAGATAAATTCGGTGATAGTGTAGACAGTGGAGTAGAACAGAAAGAGGCAAGATAGACTGATGGGGACGCTCTGGCAGCAGTTTAGTGAAGAGCCTGAGCTTTAGCAAGGCAAAGGTGAAAAAGAAAAAGGAACTGAGCAGCGCAAGATCAGCCAGGTTGGACAGAGACAATGATATTTAGTGGTTGCTGTTAAGATGAGGGAGACTGCAGGGCCTAGGATGATGCTGAGATTTTTCCAAGCCAACCACTAACTACAGCACTTCCCTCCCCTTCTCTGCCAAGTTACCTTTCTCAAAAGTCCCATGTTAGAGATTACTTTCTGGTGGAGGATATAAAAACAATAACAACAACAAAAAGTGTATTCCCTTTGGTTTGCACTCTTCCCTGCTCCCATTTTGTCCTGTGTTCACCAGCTAACATTATCAATGGGAAATGCGTTAAAAAAAAGAAAATAAAAAGATTCCATTCTCTGGACTTGAAGAACTTAGACATTAAGAATATAGGATTATATTAGAATATATCACCTATAGATGATGCATTTAATTAAAGCAACCATAGGTTATTTCTAACACATGGCCTACTAAATTATTTCTAACTTATTTCAAGTAATTGAACAATTATAAATTAGCTTTATCAAAAGACAAAAATGAGCCAAAGAAAAATCTGTGCAGTGTTAGCCTTAGCACTTGCTCCCCTTTTGCTAGAGTTTGAATCTGTCCCCCAAAGTTCATGTGTTGGAAACTTAATCCTCAATGCAACAATGTTAAGAGGTGGGACCTTTAAGAGGTGATTAGGTCATGACTCTACCCTCATTAATAGATTAATGGCATTATCTCAAGAGTAGATTTGTTATCTCTGGAGTTGGTTCCTTATAAAAGGATGAGTTTAACCCCCTTCTCTCTCTCTCTCACCCATATGAGGCCTTCTGTTATGTTATGATATAACAAGAAGGCCCTCACCAGATGCCAGCCCCTCAATCTTGGACTTCCCAGCCTCCAGAATTGTGAGAAATATTTTTTAAAATAAATTACTCTTTGGTATTCTGTTATAGCAGCACAAATCAGACTAGGACACCCTTTATAATCAGAGAAAAATATCCTTTTGATTCCAAAAGATTAGCAGAAGAAATGAAAATCCTCCCATCAGGATGGGAAGTGACTTCTAGTTTTATGCTTGGCAGTGTTTACCTACCCACCCTGGTAGAGTTAAGCCTCTCTAAGAACTGGGGCAAGCCAAGTCATCTGCACTTTATTTGCTCAGAAATGACATGGGAGGGATGTCAGGAGCAGCAAGAAGAGGAAGAGTTTAATACTGCTCACAGAAAAAGATAGGCTCTCAAAATCTGATTATTTTATAGAAATAGACCAGTTATTTGAAATTTGTGTTAGGCTTGATCCCTATTGGGGGGGCAACAAAAAAATTCAACAAAACAGCTGGAAGCCACCTGATAGATGGATTTGCCAGAGTGCTGAAAAGTCTGCATAAGGATGAGCATTCTCTTATGCTGCAGGCCATGATTCAGGAGATGGGCTTAGTTTTCACAAAACATGTCTTCACAGGACTATCTTCATTAATATAAAGACCGCACCCTATTACCTGGCTTGTGGTTGCCACTATTTTCCTCAAGGATATATCTGTAGTACATGAACTCATGCTGAGAATCAGGTCTCATTGCCTGACATACTCACTGACTTAACATTCTACTGATTATAACAGTCATCTAAAAGTTTTTGAACTGTCATTATGCCACTGGTTTCTAATATGTGTTTTTGAGGACCCTGGTGTCAGCAATTTGCCAGAATCAGATGCAAATCAGAGAACTCACATTCCAGTAAAATTCACTTTTTAGTGGTCTAGGAGCTTTGACAAATGCATATAGTCATGTAACCACTACCATATTTAAGATATAGAACAGTCCCATTGCATCGTAAAATTCCTTTATGCTTCATTGTGGTCCACTCCCATTTCCAGCCTCTGGCAGCTATCTCTATAGTTTTACCTTTCCAAAATGTCATATAAGTGGAATCATACAATATGTAACCTTTTGAATCTGGCTTTTTTGATCTAGCATTGAGATTTATTTATGTTGTTGTAAGCATAATAATTTACCTCTTTTTATTACTGAGTAATATTCCATTGTATGGAACTATAATTTTTTTATACATTTATATGTTTATAGACATCTGGATTATTTCCCATTTTGTCAATTATGAATAAAGTTGTTATAAACATTCATGTACATATTTTATATGAACATAAGTTTTCATTTCTCTTGGGTAAATGCCTAGGAGTAAAACGCTTGCCTGAGTAAATGTATGTTTAACTTTATAAGAAACTGGCAGTTTACCAAAGTTTTATACCATTTTGCATCCCTACTAGCAGTGTATAAGAGTTCTAGGTGTTCCACATCCTTGTCAGCTTTTGGCATTATCCATTTGTTTCATTTTAGCAATTCTAATAAGTGTGGAGTGATATTTTATTGTGGTTTTCATTGGCATTTTTCTAGTGACTAATGATGTTGGTCATCTTTTCACATGCTTATTTGCCATTCATGTATCTTTTTTGGTAGTATCTGTTCAAATCTTTGCCAAGGCTGAGGCAGGTGGATCACCAGGTCAGGAGATCGAGACCATCCTGGCTAACACGGTGAAGCCCTGTCTCTACTAAAAATACAAAAAAAATTAGCCCAGCATGGTGGTGGGTGCCTGTAGTCCCAGCTACTTGGGAGGCTGAGGCAGGAGAATGGCGTGAATCCGGGAGGCAGAGCTTGCAGTGAGCTGAGATCGTACCACTGCACTCCAGCCTGGGCAACAGAGCAAGACTCCCTCTCAAAAAAAAAAAAAAAAAGAAAGTACAATTAGTTTTCCTACTGAATTTTGATAGTTCTTTATATATTCTGGATACAAGTCCTTTATCAGATAGGTGTTTTTGCAAATATTTTATCCCAGTCTACAGATAGATGACTGTTTTCTTAACAAGGTCTTTTAGAGAGGAAGTCCAGTTTGTCATTTTTTTTCCTACTATGAATCATATTATTGATGTCATGTCTAAGGAATCTTTGCCTAACCTGCATTCACAGGATTTTCTTTTCCTTTTTTTTTTTGAGATGGAGTCTCGCTCTGTCGCCCAAGCTGGAGTGCAGTGGCGCGATCTCGGCTCACTGCAACCTCCCTCTTCCAGAGGTTCAAGCAATTCTCTTGCCTCAGCCTCCCGAGTAGCTGGGACTACAGGCGCGCACCACCATGACTGGCTAATTTTTTATATTTTAGTAGAGATGGGGTTTCACCATGTTGACCAGGCTGGTCTCAAACTCGTGAGCCCTGGCAATCCACATGCCTTGGGCTCCCAAAGTGTAAGTATTACAGGCGTGAGCCACCCTTCCCGGCCAAGGATTTTTTAATATTTTTTTCTAGAAATTTTAATATTTTCAGCTTTACATTTATGCCTATGGACATTTTTGAGCTAATTTGTGTATAAAGTGCAAAGCGTGGACCAAGGTTCATTTCTAAAAATTTAAAAATTTTTTTTAGAAAATGAGATCTTCCTATGTTGCCCAGGTTGGGCTCAAACTCCTGGGCTCAAGTGACCCTCTGTCCTCAGTCTCTCAAGCAGCTGGGAGTAGAGGCATATGCCACTGTACCTGGCTCAAGGTTCATTTTTAAATATAAGACTATCTGTTTGTTCTAAAACCATGTATTTAAAAGATTATCCTTTCTCCATTGAATTATCCTTCCAAATTTGTCAAAAATCAACTACTCACATAAGTAAGGATTTATTAAAATTGATTTATCAACTACTCACGTAAGTAAGAATTTATTCTTACCTCTGTCATGCTCCATTGATCTGTGTGTCTACCTGTCACCAATACCATACTGCCTTAATTGCTGTAACAATATAATAAGTCTTGAAATCAGAAAGTACAGACCCTATGAATGTTTTCCATTACATAATGGTGTACATTCTGGACTCTGAATTAAGAAAGTGTAAATCGTTCAACTTTGGGGTTTTGGCTATTCTATTTCCTTCGTTTTTTCATATTAATTTGAGTTCCCCAGAAAATCTTACTTGTAAATATATTGGGATTGCATTGAATTATAGTTCTATTTAGGAAACAAATGGCATCTTAACCACAGTAATTCTTTTAATCCACAAACATGGCATATTTTTCCATTTACCTATATTGTTTTGACTTCTTTTATTAGTGTTATAGTTTTCAGCAAACAGATTTTACACATATTTTGTTATGTTTGTACCAAAGTACTTAATATTTTATGGTGCTATTTAAAATGCTTTTTTAAAAAAAATCTTATTTTCTAATTTTTTGTCAATGATATATAGAAGTACAGTTAGTTTTTGGCCGGGTGCGGTGGCTCATGCCTGTAATCCCAGCACTTTAGAAGGCTGAGGCAGGTGGATCACCAGGTCAGGAGATCGAGACCATCCTGGCTAACACGGTGAAGCCCTGTCTCTACTAAAAATACAAAAAAAATTAGCCCAGCATGGTGGTGGGTGCCTGTAGTCCCAGCTACTTGGGAGGCTGAGGCAGGAGAATGGCGTGAACCCGGGAGGCAGAGCTTGCAGTGAGCTGAGATCGCACCACTGCACTCCAGCCTGGGCAACAGAGCAAGACTCCCTCTCAAAAAAAAAAAAAAAAAAAAAAGAAAGTACAATTAGTTTTTATATATTGACTTTGTAATATTGCTAAACAATGGTTCTAGTACAATTTTGGATATTCTTTGAAGTTTCTTACATAGACAGTCATGTCATCTGTGAATAGTTCTATTTCTTATTTTCTAATAAAGAAATACCCTTTATTTATTTTTTGCACACTGGCTAGAATCTCCAATGCAATGTTGAATAGAGTAGTAAGAGAGGACATCTTTGATTTATTCCCATCTGGGAAGAGAAGCACTTAGTGTTTCACCATTAAGTATCATGGTAGCTATAGGATTTTTGTAGATCCCCACTATTAGGTTGAGAAAACTCCCTTCATTACTAGTTTCTTGAGAGTTTGGTTTCTTAAAATCATGAATGCATGTTGATTGTCAAATGCTTTTTCTGCATCTATTAAAATAATTACGTTATTTGTCTTCTTTGGTCTGTTGATATGGTGGTTACATTGATTTAAAATTTTCTTTTCTTTTTGTTTCTTTTTAACTATTTACTACTACATCTCACAGAGCTTACAGATTGGCACATTCTTTTATTATTATTATTATGTTTTTTTTTTTGGCTGGACACAGTGGCTCACACCTGTAATCCTAGCACTTTGCAAGGCCAAGGCAGGAAGATCACTTAATGCCAGGTGTTCAAGACCAGCCCAGGCAATGTAAGCAAGACCATGACTCTACAGATAAATTTAAAAATTAACTGGGCATGGTGGTGCACACCTGTAGTCCCAGCTACTCAGGAGGCAAAGGTGGGATGATCACTTGAGCCCAGTTCAGGCTGCAGTGAGTGGTGACCATGCCACTGCACTCCAGTCTGGGTGACAGAGTAAGACTCAGTCTCAAAAATTTTTTTTAAAAGATTTACCATCTTTACTACTTTTAAGTGTACATTTCAGTGATAATAAATACATTTATATCTTTTTTTTTTACCTTTATACCCCTTCCCTCAACAGAATTTGGTTCTTTTTCATAATTTCTCTTTGTTGATATTTTCTGTTTGGTGAGTCATTGTACTCATACTTTCTTTTAGTTATTTAGATACGGTTTCTTTTACCTCTTTGAATATATTAAAATAGCTGATTTAAAGTTTGTGTCTAATAAATCTAATGTCTGGACTTTTTCAAAGACAGTTTCTATTAATTGATTTTTAAAACTTTATGTGGGTTACAATTTCTTGTTTCTTTGCATATCTCATAATTATTTTGCTTTTGAAAACTCAACATTTCAAATAATATAATATGGCAACTCTGAAACCAGACTCTTCTCCCTCTGCAGATTTTGTTGTTTTTATTGTTTGCTACTTTTTCTTATATTTTGGCTGTGATTTTCCTGGACTAATTCTGTAAAGTCTGTATTCTTTGTTACATGTGGCCACTAAAGTCTTTGCCCAGTTAGCTCAGGGGTCAGCTAATAATTGGACAGAGATTTCCTTAAATGCCCTGAACCAATAAGTCTCTGAATCTTTGCCAAGGGATTCTGTGTGCATGCAGGGGCACACGTTTAAGATTCAGCCAGCCAGTTGACAGCTCTGCCTTAGCCTTTACTTTCTGCTTTCACAGAGCCTCAAAGTCATCCATAGGGCCTTCTTAGGTGCACACAGCCCTAAATATGTACACATGTCTATGCATGTACATGGTCTTCTAGATTCCCAGAAATATGTTAGAACTTTTAAAAGCCACTATGGATATCTTATCCCGAGTTTTTCCTTTTAAGCTTTTTGGTTAGCCTCTTATTTCCCTCAACTGTTATCCATTTCCTTGGGTAGCCACAATGTTAGACAATTGCATTGAATTGTTTTTGACAAATGCCCCACAGAAAAGGCTTTTCACACTGAATGAGCTCTGAGACAGGTCAAATAAAGACAATCTTGTAAGTGGAATCTTCCAAAGAACCACCAGAAAGGTCAAATAGTGACAATGCTCTGTGAATACAGCTTTGAAGGAACTCTGACTTCATTCTGTCCATTCCAGTGGCTGCCAGCCTCCAGCTTCTCACCATGATTGTGGGATGTTGGTTTTCAAAGATACCACAGAGTTGGGAGGGGATGGAATAGGGCAAGTTAAAACGCCACAAAGCTTGCTGCTCTTACTGAGCCATTTTCCTGAATAAATACTTCCCAGGTTGCTACAAGACTTTGGTTAATTTTCAGATTTCTGAAAAAGTTGTTCTATTTTTTCCCAGTTCCCCCATTACTTCATAGAAGAGAAAATATTAAGAGGTCCTTGGCCAGGTGTGGTGGTTCATGCCTATAATCCCAGCACTTTGGGAGGCCAAGGCAGGTGGATCACCTGAGGTCAGGAGTTTGAGACCAGCCTGATCAACATGGTGAAACCCCGTCTCTACTAAAAATACAAAAAATTAGCCAGACGTGGTGGTGAACGCCTGTAATCCCAGCTACCTGGGAAGCTGGGGCAGGAGAATCACTTGAACCTGGGAGGCAGAAGTTGCAGTGAACCGAGATTACACCATTGCACTCCAGCCTGGGCAATAAGAGTGAGACTCTGTCTCAAAAAAAAAAAAAAAAAAAAAAAGAGGTTCTCACTCCATCATTTTCACTGATATAACTCCCATTGATTTATTTACTTTGTTTATTTTTATTTTCTGGAGATGAGGCTTGGACATGACATATTTTCCTTTTAATATATTGCTGAATTTTATTATTGATGTTTTACAAAAAACTTTTGTGTCCTTGTTTATGAGAGATATTGTTCTGTAGATTTTTCTTTCTTGTAAAGTTTTTGCCTTATTTTGGTCAGGGTAATAATGGTGTCATAAGATAAGCTGGGAATTGCTCATTTTTCCTTTATTTTCTGGAAGAATTTGTGTAGAATTGGTATTATTTCTTTCTCAAAAGTTTGATAGAATTTTCAGTGAAGCTATTTGAGCATGAAGTTTTATTTTCTAGAAAGATTTGACCTACAAATAAAATTTTCTTAATAGATGTAGAATTATTCAGGTTATCTATTTCTTTTTGAGTGAGCTGTGATGGCTTGTGTCTTTCAAGAGCTCATCCATTTCACTTAAATTATAGAATTGCATCATATGTTCTATTTGTTGCAATATTTGAGATGTATCCTCTAGGAAAGACATACACACAAGTTAGGGTGATTTACTTCGGAACCATTAATTTCATTTTTTCCCCACAGAATACAAATCACTAGTAGTGTAGCAACAGTAATGGACTTTGGTCTTAGAGTGAGGAATTGGCCAAGAATTTCCAGAATGTTTGGGAGCAGAAGTGTTCAGTACATGTAGCATCATGGCAAGGAATCTGTGCGCAAGCACTATCTATGGACTACGAAAATATTATATTATACATTATTGCGATCATAGTGGCTACCTTCCCATTCTGTAACCAAAATTAATTTTCACCCATTCCTCTTAGTGGTGGATTTAGGAAGAAATGTGGCTCATTTTTTGGCCAATGGTAGATGAGGAAAAATTTTTTCAGGACTTTTAGGAGAAGTTTATTGCTTCTAAGGAGAAAAAGAAGAAATAGCCATTTTCTTTTTCAGGACATTGGTACTTCTGCATGTGATGTCGACGTGCTAATGTATTTCACTCACAAGGGTATCACCACAGTGAGGAGATGAGGATTGGAAACATCCTTGCTCCTCAATGACAACATTGAGAGCCTGAATGTACCTCTGGATTCTTTGTGTGTGAGAAAATAAACTTCCTTACCATTTAAGCCAATTTGAGTTGGTATTTTCAGTTATTAAATTCAAAAGCATCCTCACTGGTTCATAATAATAAGTAATAGTATCTCCAAATATATGTAGGTACTGTTATGAATAATAAACAAATTCATTTAAAGTGTTACTGGAGTTGGAGGAGCGCCCTGGTATTGCCTAATTTTTCAATAAATTGATTACAGAAGTACAAGTTACATCAAGTGAAACTGCAAAATATTTTGACTTCATAGAGAGGTATTCACATTTACAAAGGGTGAGAGTGATTCACCCCATATATAAAGACTATAACTTCCTCTTGAGAAAGGCCACGTAGACACCCAAGACTTAAAAGTACTATGAAGAGATTACTCTCAGAAGATGGTAGGAGCTTTGAGAGTAATTTTAGTAAAAGTGGGCATAATTCTAATATTAATATCATAAAATCTTAGAGCTCAAGGAGACCTTACAGATTACCTAGTTTGGGTCACCTAGTTTGCAAAATGAGAAGGTAAACTAAATAACTTGCTGAAAGTAGTTAACGGCAGAGTCAGGACTAGTATGCGAAGCTTTTTGTTTGCTTGATTGTTTTTCCTATGCCATTCTGTAAAATTGTTTAAAATAATTTTCCAGGCTCTTAACTATCCTAAATCATGAGGAGCTTAAAGAATTATCAAAAATTTACAGAGCAAATCATTGAAAATGCTGTGCAAGTTTCAGCAATTCTCAATGAAATGTGATAGTGATGATGAACTTAAATAGAATAACCCTGTTTTGTTTTTTTGTTTGTTTGTTTTTTGTTTTTGAGACAGGGTCTTGCTTTGTCAACCAGGTTGGAGTGCAGTGGTATGATCATGGCTCACTGCAGCCTTGACTGCCTGGGCTCAAGCAATTCTTCTCCCACTTCAGCCTCCTGAGTAGCTGGGACCACAGACCTGTGTCACCATGCCAGCTAATTTTTTAAATTATTTGTAGGGATGAGGACTTGCTATATTGACCAGGCTAGTCTTGAACTCCTGGGCTAAAACGATCCTCTTGCCTTGGCCTCCAAAAGTATTAGGATTACAAGCATGAGCCACTGCACCCAGACAGAATAACCCTATTCTTGATGGTCTTTACCATCCACTCATTCCTCTTGGAAGTAAGAAGTAGGCTCAGCTAGCCTATATACTTATAGAATACTTGGCAGCATAGTTAGGATGGCATGTAATACAATATACTTCATAAGATAATGTTTTTTGCCATATACCATACGTTAATCAGATTGTGTTCATTTCATCAATGTTAGGTGAAACAGCAACAGCAGGAAGAGTACCTGAAATAAGATATTAACATTTAAAAGCAAATGTTATTATTTTGGAATATCTCAAATCTTCCCTCTATTGGCCTGCAGCTAGCATGCTTAATTAAATTTTTAAATGAGCTAAAAATCATAAACGTTCAATAAGCAATTCTTCTCTCTTCCTAGAACAAACAAGATGCAACATTAACTTCAAGATAAGTATTTATAGTCATCCTGTGGAACTTGCAAGAATACCCTAAATAAGGTTCAAGAAGTGATTCATACCATATGACCAGAATTTAAATTACACATTTTAAAAGGTAATTTTTTTTTTTTTTTTTTTTTTGAGACGGAGTCTCGCTCTGTCGCCCAGGCTGGAATGCAGTGGCCAGATCTCAGCTCACTGCAAGCTCTGCCTCTCGGGTTTACGCCATTCTCCTGCCTCAGCCTCCCGAGTAGCTGGGAATACAGGCGTCCGCCACCTCGCCCGGGTAGTTTTTTTGTATTTTTTAGTAGAGACGGGGTTTCACCGTGTTAGCCAGGATGGTCTTGATCTTCTGACCTTGTGATCCGCCCGCCTCGGCCTCCCAAAGTGCTGGGATTACAGGCTTGAGCCACCGCGTCCGGCTTTAAAAGGTAATTTTGAAACCAAGCGAACAATCTAAATTGAAAACCTGGAGAAACAAACCCAGTCATCACTGGGAAAAGATATCCCAGTTGACTGCAGCTGTATAGATTTACCCCATGTGGAATTCCATGCCAATGAGCAAAGCTGTCTGTTTTTTTTAGCAATAACTTGTGAGTAGAGGACAATGTCCTTGCCACAGAAAAAGCACAAAAGGGGAGTTTTCCTTTAAAGGGCTAAAAATGCACCAAGTATTTGCCCTTTGGGTTTCCATTTTTAGTTTGTCTAGGTTAATTCAGGCAGCTGAGAAAGGACTGGGAGAACCAAGTTGTTTTTGTAAATCTTAATTTACTTAATTGGCTTATGAGGATTTTTTAGGCTAGGAGGAATAGACACAAATGGACGCCTGATGAAAATCATGGGAGTTTTCTCTGATGCTCACACAAATAGAGTTGGGGTGGGGTAAGGTGGGAGAATTTCCATTAGCTCCAAGATCTGATAAGTTAATGGTCAAAGGGATTTCATCATAAAGACTGAAAAGTGTTTCTGAAGTAGAAAGTTAATTTCATTAGATCTCACAAGATGGAAAACTCCATGGCAACGATCTACTTACTCTCTTGGAAAATTTTTGCAGCCAATCATACTGCCAAATTTATTTATGCCTGTATACTTATCCTAGAACACTCTTGGGTTTATTCTTGGGTCTATAAAATAGGAAGAAATGTAAGAGACCGTGGGCTATTTTGCCAAATCAGCATAGTGTTAAGACTCATGGGAAGGAGGCCTTACAGGTAGCCATGGGTTTCCCTTCCCCATCTAGAAATGGAGACTGTTCTGCTAAGGGAAGATCAATATCCAGTTAGAGAAAAGAGAACACACATCTGAAAAGCTAACACTCCATGGGTAAGCCTGGCTGGAACAATTTAGCATCAACACAGCTAAAGTGCCAATCCCATGCATAATGCCTACAGAGACCTTCCTGGCTGATTGGCTCTATGAAGCCAAGGGACTGGCTGGCTCTTCCCATTCCCTCACTTCAGGTTGATCTGACTGCTTTGCTTTGTATCTCCTCAGCACCTGCCCATGCTTTTATCTGGGCACCTCAAACACTTTAATGCTCTTGCTTGTTTTCTTAAAGCCCTTGGAAAAATTGACAGGTTTTATCTTTTCACTATATTCCCAACTCCAAACACAGTACATACAGTAGTCAATAAAACTTCCTCTTTCTTGAACTCCTGCTTAGCATTCCCAACCACTACTGTCTACCTCCACAGATGTCCAGGAAGTACTTCAAGCTCAACGTGTTAAAAACCAGATCTGTTACTTCTTTCTCCTCCTTCCTCTCCTCCACTTGGCCATGACTCTAATGTTGTAGCCATTTTTGTGTCTGCAGGGCCTCTCTGTAGTGGGCTCACTATAAGTATTCATTGAAAGTGGAATGAGTAGAGACATGAGGAAAGGAAGGACAGGAAAAAAAACGAGAAAAAAACAGTAAAATAAAGAAGTCAGGAAGGCCAGAAAGAGGGAAAAGGAGAAGAGGAAGGTGGCTAAGAGTAAGAAGACTATTTTAGGTTGGTTTTCCCCAAACCAGGAGGGGTAGAAAGAATCTAGAGCCCTCCAAACAAGAGTTCGATAGAAAAGAACAATTTTTCATTTCATTCCTCTTCCCTTCCAGTGTTTTCTTAACTGCATGCAGTTTGAGTTAGACTCTGAATGTTTTGTGGGTGTGATGAGAGAAAGGATTTATGGGCACACTTCCACCCTTTTCAGCCACTCCTGCAGATAGTAGCAGCTGAGTTCTTTTTCGCTATGAACTCTTTTTCACTATGAACTATGACTCTTTTTAACAGTGGACAAAGTAAAAAGTATGATCAGACGCCTCATTCCTAAACTCATAGTTCCTGACATGAGGCTCTGAAATGAGCCTGGGACTGGGGTTCATTTGTCTTTGCCATGGGGAACAATCCCCATTTTGCTTTAGGTAGGTAAAGGGGCAAGCCCTGCCTTGCTCTTCTGGTCCTGGACTTTTTACAATAGTGTTAACTTACTGTATGTTTTCTTTTTGGGGTTCTGTTGCCAGCTTATTTTAAGTTTGATGCTCTAGTCTCCTTGAGTGATGACATGTCATAACTGTAACCCCAAGACATTTTCAGGTAAAAGCAAGATGCGGGCACTCCTTGATTTTATCTGTGGGAGGAACTTTCTAGCCCATAGGGAAAACTATAAGAAATATTCCGTCATTGTAAGGAGCTTGGCATGCTGACATCTGGTGGTGTGAAAGGGCGCTTAGATCTATGAAAGGAGTATTTTCCAGAGAAATTATCTTTTTCAACACTTGTTCTGAAAAGGAGCTTAGAAGACTCCTGTGATTTTTTTTTTTAACCCAGTGAAAGCCCCTGCTATTCTTAAGGTAGCTGTCGTCACATGCTATCAATCTATACACCACAGCTTCTGGTGTCCTTGGGAGAGCCTTTCCTATTGGAATGAAGAATTTTACTAAAATGTAAATGGCAAGAGTTTGTGAACTAACTCCCTCAGTCAGCAACAGGAGGTCTCTTCTTGCCGAACCCTCGGATGACCCAGAGACTTGAGGCATATTCTTTTTTTGCAATCTTTTAAGCAAACAGTACAAGTACTCATAGAAATAAATTATTTACACTGTTCAAACTCTATCAAGACTTTTCTTTAGGTTTCTAGTCTAAATGAATATTAAAAGTACAACACAACTTCAGGCATGGTGCTCACAGGAAATATGGCAACAGTGTAGTTTAGGACACAGCAACCCCATACAACTCGGAGGATTGTCCTAAAACATTGGAGTTCAAAGGCAAGAATTATTTTCATATAAAAACAACACATCCTTTCTTAATAAAGCAAACGACACCACAGCAAATAGAATGAGCACAGTGCTCACTTTTACATGGGTCCTGATAGTCCACAAATCATGCTAACCCCATGGATAAACCCTGTATTCCATTGCCAGTGCTGATATGTGTGCAGCTCTATTTACTTAAACATATCTGAGAACTCCACCCTGTAGAAAGCAGCTAACGGCATTTATCAGAGAGCAGACTCAACTTGGCCTCATAATGGGAAACATGTTGGTATCTCAAAGATGCTTTTAGCTACACCTGAATGCGCAGGTCATGATTTACCATCAGGTAAGACTGTGTTCTGAAAAGAAGGATAATTTTGTATATTTACCATTTTAAAACAAGACTTGTGATATGGTGAATGGAAATCTCAACATAACAGCAAAGATGACTGATAGAGGAGGCTACTCTGAGAGCTCCTGTGAGCTTCATGTAGAGAAGTATGATATAGGAGAAGATCTGAATTAACCAAGGTCCAGAGTTTACTTTCTGACTTTCTGTTTTATAGTAACTGAAACTCAGGTACCACCCACATTGCTTTGGAGGCACTGTTTTACTGAGTAGGTAATTATCACCATGATTGTAGGTGTATGAATAGATATTAAAGTGTTTAATGATAATTTCATTTTCTTAGAGCTCTATATAATTCTCCGTAATTTTATTGTTTGAATATTTCCATGAAGAAAAGCTCATTAAGCCTACGATAAACATCAATCTAATCCTTCCCTTTGATTTAGTAAGGTGCTTTGGTTTAGTAAAGTTAGCATTATGAAGAGACTGTGCTAGTGGTCATTTTGATATCATTTTGATATCAATGTTGACAAGCCCATCTCACGACAACTTTGAGCTGCCTTTGATGTTTTTCTTGACTTTAGAATTCACAGTTCTATTTATGGACTGTGTTTGTGTGACAAGGTTTTTGGTTGTGGTTTCATTTTGTTTTTGTTTTTGTGATAGGGTCTCACTGTTGCCTAGGCTGGAATTCAGTTTTGGTTGTTTTAAACATCTTTGAGTATATCTGCTTTCTCTTCTTCCAACATATAATCAACACTCCCTGTATGTTGTTATATTTAAGGACTAACAAGTGGGTTTGTCTCTTATCCAGTGCTCATAGTTACAGGTCCAACAGAGTTCACTCTAAGACTAAAATGCAGTCATTAGAGTTTTTCCTTTAGTCTTGAGTATTTATTAGAAGCCACCACTACCTTCTTCTTCTTTGTGAACTAAGACAGGTAAGAATAGCTGTCTTCCTTTCCTTTCATAGTGTTAGTCATTTCTGAGATGCTTCGAATACAGAGGGAGGAACAGGGGAAGAAGTTTGCTGTGAGACCCACTCCAGGTTGGGTGTGGTTGATCTTCGCTTATTAAAGTGTGCTAGGCCTTTTGAGACAACTGTGTTGCAGCAGGACTTATACATCCTGTCCTGAGTCTTATGTTGATTCAGAGCGTGACTCAGTGATCCCTAATGTGGGGGCCAAGGGTAGAATGGCCCATGGCAGGTCTTCCTTGAAGCATTGTAATAGAATCTTTCACTATAATGTTGACACATCTTCTAACTGCCAATGATAAGTGGAAACTCGGCTATTCTAGAAATTTTAGGCCTGGGCAAATCTTTTGCCCAAGAACTTGGTCTTAAATCCTTATCTTGATGTTACTTGACTTAAGCCATTGGCTAACGGCATAAAAAGAAATGTGCATCCTCTTTCAGAAATAGTACTAATTATAAAGAAGATAAAATCAATCAGTAATGTGAAGGAATAATTATTATGGAAATGGTATGAATTTAGGAAACCAAACACTAACAAATTAAAAATAAATCAGAAACTCATTCAATTGTGATGGTAGATATGTATCATTAGGCATTTGTCAAAACCCAGAGAATGTACAACACAAAGAGTGAACCCTAGTGTAAATTATGGACTTTAGTTAATAATAATATATCAATATTTTCTCACCAGTTGTACCACAGTAATGATGCTAGTTGCTATTAGTAGGGAAAACTGTGTTTGGGGGTAGAGGTAAAGGGGTATATGGGAACACTTCGTACTTTCTGCTGAATTTTTCTGTAAACCTTAAACTACTGTGAAAAATAAAGCCTATTAAGAAAACAAAGAGAAAAACATTTTATATGTAAAATATGTATATAACATATATTATTGTTGCTGCCTCAAAAAACCTAAGTTCAAAAAAGGAATAAATCTTGAGACATTTTAAAAATACATTTTTTAATATGGAAGAATAATACACATACAGGGAGACATTTTAGTCATAAGTATAGAGTTTTATGAATAATCACAAAGTGAACACACCCACATAACCACCACTTAGGGCAAAAAATAAAACGTTATCAGCACCTCAGAAGCCTACTTTTTAGAAGCATTTAACACCATAAATTAATTTTGTCTGCTTTTGAAATTAATAAAATGGAATCACATAGTGTGTAATCTTTGGTATCTGGCTTCTTTTGCTTCACATTATGTTTAGAGATTCATCCATGTTGTTGTGTGTAATTTATTTTTGTTGCTGTGAAGTTTTCTGCTGTATGAATGTATTACATTAAATTTATTATATATTCTATGTTGTAAACCAAAAGTATCTGAGACAGGTCACAATCAATTTAGAAAGTTTATTTTGCCAAGGTTCAGGATGTGTGCCAGGGAAGTAGGCCTGTACCTTTCTCCAAACATGATTTTCAGGGTATCAATATTTAAAGGGGAAAGGGTGGATACTGAGGAAAGGAAAACATTTGTAAAAGATGCGGGTAGATAAGAGAGATAAATGGTTGCATTCTTTTGAGTCTTTGATCAGCCTTTGACCAAATAACAATTTACATGTGAGAGGTGGGTAGAGAAACAGTCACTTACACATTCACCTAGCTCAGTGCATCTGCATTTTACATTAGAGGAAGCAGTCAGATAATGCATTTGTGTCAGGTGAGCAGAGGGATGATTTCCCAGTTCTGCCCCGCACCTGTGAAGATAAGCAATCAATATACATTGTTAGGGTAAAATTCAACAGAACCATTTTAGGGTAAAGACCTCAGGGCCCACAAGGAATTTCCTAGTGGGCAAAATGTGGGGAAAGCACATAGCTTTTTTTTTTTTTAATCTTTATAGCTCTTTTTAGGAACAAAATGGGAGGCAGGTTTGCCCGATGCAGTTCCCAGCTTGACTTTTCCCTTTGGCTTAGTGATTTTGGGGTTTTGAGATTTATTTTGCTTTCCCAATGTCGATGGCATTTGAGTTAGTTCCAGACTTTGACTATTATGACAAATGATGCTACAAACATTGTTGGACATGTCTTTTGTTGAATATATGTACGAAATTCTCACTGGATTTATACCTAGGGGTATATTTACTGAATATTAGGGTACATGTATTAACTTTAGTAAATAATGCCAGATTTTCCACAATAGTTCCAGTTGCTCTACATCCACATTAGCACTTGTTATGGTTAATCTTTTTCATTTTTGTCATTTGGTGGGTGTGTAGTGGTATTTATTTGTGGTTTTAACTTGAATCTCCCCTATTATTAATGAGGTTTCCTTTCTTTTCATACATTGATTAGCCATCATTTGGATATTCTCTTTTGTGAAGTGCCTATTCAAGTCTTTTGGCCATTTTAAAGTTGGGATTGTCTGTCTTTTTTTTTTTTTAGTAGAGACGGGGTTTCATCGTGTTAGCCAGGATGGTCTTGATCTCCTGACCTCGTGATCTGCCCGTCTTGGCCTCCCAAAGTGCTGGGATTACAGGCTTGAGCCACCGCGCCCAGCCGATTGTTTGTCTTTTTCTTATTCGTTTCTTTTATCAGCTATATATGTGGTAAATACCTTCTCTCAGTCTGTGGCTCCCATTTCAACTTTTAAAAAGGTCTTCAATAAACAGAATTCTTAATTTAAAAAAACTTTTTTAAGATGAGGTCTTGCTATGTCACTTGGGCAGTTCTCAAACTTCTGGCCTCAAGCAATCCTTCTGCCTTGGCCTTGCAAAACACTGGAATTACAAGTGTGAGCCACTGTGCCTGGCCCAGAGTTCTTTATTTTAATACAGTCCACTTAATTAATTCCTTAATGATCAGTGTGTTTTGTGTTCTACTTTAGAAATCCTTCCATCTCCCAAAGTCATGAAGATATTCTTTTGTATACATCTCCTAAGTTGTCACGTAATTTTTTTTTTTCACATTTGGGTCTAAATCCTCTTGGAACTGATTTTTGTGTATGATGTGAGGTATAGGTCAAGTTTCATTTTTTTCCATATGGTTATTCAATTGACGTACAACCATTATAAAAAGATAATTATTTCCCTCATTTCTCTGCAGTGCCACCATTATCACAAACGAAGACCCTACACATGCAAGGGTATGTTACTGGACTCTGTTTGTTTCATTGCTATTCATCGGTCTTTGCTCTAATTCCACACTGCCTAGGTATTAAGATATCTAGTAAAGCAAGTTACTTCTCTTTGTTCATTTTCAAGACACGTTGGCTGTTCTTGGGTCTTTGCATTTTAGTTAAACTTCAGAATCAGCTTGTCAACTGCATATGTATACAGACACACACACACACACACACCTGTCAAGAATTTTTAAAAATTGAAATGGCACAAAATCCATGTATCAATTTGCGGGTAATCAACATTTTTTTTTTTTTTGAGACAGAGTCTCGCTCTGTCGCCCAGGCTGCAGTGCAGGGTGCGATCTCCACTCACTGCAACTTTCACCTCCTGGGTTCAAACGATTCTCCTGCCTCAGTTTCCTAAGTAGCTGGGTTACAGGTGTGTGCCACCATGCCCGACTAATTTTTTTATTTTTACTAGAGATGGGGGGTTTCACCATGTTGGCCAGGCTGGTCTTGAACTCTTGACCTCAAGTGATCTGCCTGCCTTGGCCTCCCAAAGTGCTGGGATTACAGGCACGAGCCACTGTGCTTGGCTGGAATCAACATCTGTAAAACATAGAGTCTTTCAATTCGTGAACCCTGTCTATGCCTCCATTTATTGGGGTCTATAATTTTTTGTAATAATGTTTTAGTGTTTTATGTATTTTATAGTTTATATGTGTTACAAACATATATTTTACATATTTTAATGTTTATCATTTATATACTTATATGTTTTATAAATACATAGTTTTTATGTTTTATAGTTCATCGTTCATAGTTTTCTGTGTAGAGGTTTTATGTCTTTCCTAGGTATTTCATGTTTTTGATGCTACTGGAAACAACTGTCTTTTGAAATTTTATTTTCTTTTACAAGTCTAATAGTTTTTTTTTACTATATTCACCTTGTATGTAGTAAACTTGCTATGCTCATATGTTACTTTGAACAATTTATTTGTATATTCTTTCAGATTTTTTATATACTCAATCATATCTCCTGCAAATAATGAGTTTTATTTTTTCCTTTCCAATTCTTATTCATTTTGTATCTTTTTCTTACCTTACTGTAATTTGTAGGAGCTTCAGTACAATGATGAATAGAAATGATAATGACAAGCATCCTTATTATTCTCAAGTTTAGGGGAAAAACTTTCAACATTTCATTACTATGTTTTATCGTAGATCTTTTGATTAAATGCTTTATCATATAAAGAAGTTCCTTTTAATCACTAGTTTGCTGTTTTAAAAAACATGAATGAATGTTGAGCTTTATCAATGCTTTTTATTAACCATCTATTTGGATAGTCATATAGCTTTCAATTTTTTTATTCTGTTAATATGTCAGTAATCAAATATTAAACCAGCCTTGCACTCCTGTAATAAACCCAGTTTGGTCATTCTTTTTATACATTAGAGATTTGACTAGTTTTTTTGTTTAGGAATAAAAAATGTTAAGATTCTAATTCCTTAAGTACAAAGCTGATAAGGTGTAGAAAAAGATTTTGTGGACTTAAGAATTTCTTTGTGGTATATTTAGCAGTATCAGGGTTCACATAACTGCAATAAAGAAGATGAGTCTTCCAGGAAACTTTTCCAAAAGTGTTTTGAATTCTCCTTGTTTCAAACCAGAGCTTACCATCTAGATTTTTAAAAGTGAATCCAACTGTGGTCTAGGTACAGAAGCATTAGGACGATGGGTTGCCATTCCTAGCTTTTGATTGCAGTAAAGCCAACAATTGAGACAAGCAATTAATAAAAATACAAATTAGCTGGGTGAGGGGGCTCACACCTGTAATCCCAGCACTGTGGGAGGCTAGGGTGGGCGGATCACAAGGTCAGGAGATTGAAACCATCCTGGCTAACACAGTGAAACCCTGTCTCTACTAAAAATACAAAAAATTAGCTGGGCGTGGTGGCGGGTGCCTGTAGTCCCAGCTACTTGGGAGGCTGAGGCAGGAGAATGGCATGAATCCGGGAGGCAGAGCTTGCAGTGAGCCAAGATCACGCCACTGCACTCCAGCCTGGGCCACAGAGCGAGACTCTATCTCAAAAACAAACAAACAAAAAAATTAAATTTATGACTATGATAACTTCCTGAATGTAAATAACTACTTGCTAGAATGAAACTTCATTTAAACTGAAGTAAGGTTCATCCAGACCCTCAGCAGGGTGAGACTACCTGGAAAAGCTGGACTTGGGTCCAAAAATGTATGTCATGTCCTTTGAGTCTTTCCATTTGTGTCTGGATAATGAGCCTTCCCAATCTCTTATCTTCCATACCTCTGAATAAACATAGAAGACTTACTAGGATAAACACGGAAGAAGTAACACTGAGCCATACCATGATATGAGAGCTGCCCAGGGTCATTTGACAGATTGGCTCCCTACAGTCCTCAGAAATCCATCAGGCTTGTCAACACATAAAAATGTTCTAGATTCATTCACTTATCAAGAACAAGCAATAGACAAGTTACTCAGAGTCTCAGAGGATTTCTGAGAGGAAGATGAGTCAAGAATTAATCATTTGTGTTTTCCAAACCTTGTTCAACCATTAGCTGTGAACAGCTTGGTTTTCTCTTATTGGGGATGACTGGTACAGGGTATGGCTGGAGCAGGGCATGTTTTCTATTTCCCATGTCTTCTTATTCCAACTATTTGGAATATCCCAGTGGACAGTGACTCCAGGAGGTATAGATGTACTCTTTTATTCATGGTAGATGGCACAAATAATACAAGTGTGCAGCAACCAAGATTTTCTTTGTTTTTAAAATCTGTATCTGTAAAGAAGTGCTCCTCTAATGTAAGAGGAATGAGGAGAGGAATGATTGGGCTCTCCATAGAAATTGCAATAGAAACTTAAGTATGTCTTAAAAACCAGGGCTCCAAAGCTTCAGACAATGGGATGATGGTTAGCAGATCACATACTCCTGGTCAAGCATGGGGATGTCATGGTGCTCTTTGTAGAACAGCATGAAATGCAGCCATATTTGGTTTTGTTGTATGAACTAGAAGCAATAATACTAGCAAGAAAAATGACCAAACTACATGTGTATGAATCTTTACAAAACAGATACACACACACACAACCTTTTAAAAAATAAATATTTGTTGAATGTTGAACAAATGTTTAAAATAAATCAGGCTAGACATGGTGGTTCACACCTGTAATCCCGGCACTTTGGGAGGCTAAGGAGGGAATATCACTTGAGACCAGGAGTTTGAGACCAGCCTGGACAACATCGTGAGACCCCATCTCTACAAAAATTTTAAAAATTAGCTGGCATGGGCCAGGTGTGGTGGCTCATGCCTGTAATTCCAGCACTTTGGGAGGCTGAGGCAGGCAGATCACTAGGTCAGGAGTTCAAGACCAGCCTGGCCAACATGGTGAAACTCTGTCTGTACTAAAAATACAAAAATTGGCTGGGCATGGTGGTGCATGCCTATAATCCCAGATATTCAGGAGGCTGAAGCAGGAGAATTGCTTGAGCCAGGACCTGAGAGGCAGAGGAGGCAGTGAGCTGAGATTGCACCACTGCACTCCAGCCTGGGCTACAGAGCGAGACTCTGTCTCCAAAAAAAAAGAAAAAAAAAAAATTAGCTGACATGGCAGCATGCACCTATAGTCCCAGCTACTTGGAGAGCTGAGGTGGGAGGATTCCTTGAGCCTGGGAGGTTGAGGCTGCAGTGAGCCATGATCGTGTCAGTGCAGCCTTGCCTGGGTGAAAGAGTGAGACCCTGTCTCAAGGAAACAAAAACTAAAACTAAATAAATCAGTTTACTGATCTTTCTTCTTAATATTTATTTGTAACCTGTTCATTGTTATCTGCTGTCATCCACTTGCAGACCCTAAAGTTTTAAGGAAAGGACATTGAAAAAAATTAAAATGAAAACATTCTACTTCTTTTTAATTTTTTCTACAAGCCTGGAAAATATCACCTTAATTTTATTTTACCTATGAAACACCTTAGACCAGTTCATAGAACCACTGTGCCTCTGGAGCACAATTTGAGACATTGTGGCTAAATGAAAGAGATAAGAAAACTCTCATCAAGCATTTCTCTCTTGTACTGCCCCATCCACCTGTCTCCATCCCTGGCTTCAAGGTAACCACCACCTCTACCACCATGACCTTCCCCACCATTATGTTGAGTGTCACTATATGCCAAGTTCTGTGTTAATCGCTTTATTTGCAGCATCACATTTAATGGAGTAGATATTATTACCCTGTGTAATATATGAGGAAACATTTAGGGAGATTATCATCAATAGACTTTATAAGGGCAGAGTTGAGATTTAAATCCAGGTATGTCTAACTCCAGTGTACATTCCCTTAACTGCTATCTTGTGCTTTCTTCTCTATGACCCACCAAGAGTGGAAAATACCAACCTATGATGTCATATATACCTGTCAATCAGCCCTCAGGAAGGTGTTTAAAAAGCTCTCAAGCATAAATCTATTACTATACCACCCAAGGGAGATCTGTGTTCTGTAATCAGGTTTGTATATTCATATAATATATTTGACAGAGTTAGTTTTAACTTTTTTTTTAAAAAAAATGTTGATTGAAAAGCAAAAAGATTCTATCGAGATTGTTGTGAAGACAATAAAATACAACTCAAATACCATTTTTTTCCATGAAGTCTTCCTTGACTCAACTGTCTCTGAACTCTCTTAGCACTTTCCCTGTGTATTCTTAGCACTTCATCTTCTGCTTGAACCCAAACACATCCGCTAAGCTTTTTGTTGTGGGAGTTGCAGATATAGAGATCAAAGACAGTTCCTGTTCTCAAATAGCTCATGGTAAGTATATATTATGACACCTATAGGGTACCATGGAAAAGGAAAGGCATCTAACTCTAGCCAGAAGATTCTGAGGAGGAAAGGAATAAAAGGAGAATGTGGGCCACTGGGAAGCAAGTGAGAGGGAGTGGGGATTTTGACACAAGATCCTAATCTTGAGATGGGAGTAGACATTAGCCAGGTGATGAAAGCGTGTGTGTGTGCATGCACGCATACACACGTGCACATGCATACACATGCCTGTGTCTTCCAGGCAGAAGGAAGTAGCAAGATGATAAGGAGAGGAGCTTTATCCATTCTGGGAATTTTAAGTACATAATTCAGCAAAGCTGGTGTGCAGGGTGGGTGACAGGGAGTGGCACAAGATGAAGCTGGAAAGATATGTATGAGTGATTTGGTAGGGAATTTGGATTTATCCTAAAGAGAATTGACAGTCATTGGAAGATTTTAATATCTTTAAAAAGCTCATTCTAGCAGCAATGTAGAGAATTGATGGGCATGGGAAATGGGATGGTATAGGAAAAGTGGAAGAAAAATCTAGAAGTCAGAAAACCAGTCAGGAAGCTATTGTAGGCAGGCAGGCCAGACCTGAGCTCAAACAGCAGCAGTGATGTTGAAGAAGAGTGAAAGACAGGACATATTCAGGCAAATAAAGTGGAGAAATGAAGCAAATCAAGTAGTAACCTCAATTTTTCAGATAAAAAAATTAAACTTATTTACCTTGTTATGTTACCCCTGAAAGGATGCACATTTCTCTACCTTTTTCAGAAGTTGTACTACAGGTATACAGCACAGTTTGCAGAATTAATAAAATCAGGATTCATTTTTAAACTTTCATTTTATTTTAATTGACAATAATTATATATATTTACGGGGTACCATGTGATATTTTGATACATGTATACACTGTGGAATAAAAGTCAGTATTCTTTGTATACCACCCAACATATATCTACTTCCTGCTATAGTATCTGACTTTTTTCCTTAAGCTGAAGTTATGGTTGGTTTCCACAAACTTGATTTACTTTCACTCTATTTCCTGGCTACGTAGACTAAAAATTATACTACTTCTCACAGAAGATTTGGGTAAGAGGGAGAAAAGACAAAGCTGTTAAAACCCATTCTGTTGTGAACAAAAGTCATCACTTTCAAAGACGGCCAATATCATCATCTGGAAAGGAACCACATGTTTCGTGTATGTTTCTACTCTGATAAAAGTAATCTTCCTTGGTCCAGTGACAGAATAATACAAAACAATGATAAGAAATAATTAGAAAACATACAGCTGAAAGGTTTATATTAGATTTGAGGAACAGTTTTCCCCTTAGAGAAGCTGTTCCACAAGGTATCAGTTGCATCAAAAATATTCTTCTCTGGAGACTGCTACAGCATCACTTCCTCTTCTTACTTTGTTTGGGATGCTCACTTTCTGAATTACTGATTACATAATTATTCCATTCATTCTGAAATTCATCCATTCAAAACATTTATTGAGCACCAACTCTATGCATCCAATATTAATAAAGATAGGGGCATGAGTTCTGGAAGATGACAGTACAAGTAAGCAAAATAACTTGGAGTATGCCCTGCAATGGCAAGAGGTGGTTGATGAGAGTTAGCCCAAAACCCTGGGCTTGAAAGGGCTGGATTAGGATAATGTGGGAGGCCTGCGAAGAGGAAAGAAAGGTCACTGGAAAAAAAAAACAAAAAAACACCTCTGGGTGCTAGTTTTTCCCAGAGCTGGCTCTGGTTTAATCAATGTGATAAATACTGGTGTCCACTTGTAAACTCCTAAAGAATATATTTACTTTTCCATCTACAGCACCTAATACATCTTCTATCATATTATCATAATGGTTATTTTTATAGAGAATTTTTACCCGTAACTTCATTTAACAATCTGGTGGGAAGTGGTAATTTCAGGTGTTCCAAAATGACCCCACCTGGAATTGTAGGAACTAACTCAGAGACAGGGAAAGATAACTTTTCTCTTCACAATTTATAGATGAGGAAACTGAATTGACACCCCCAAAGTCAATACAGCTCGTTAGTTGTTAGTGACAGGGTCAGTAAATGACTCAGATGCTCTGACTCAGGCCTATCCCTTGCTGCAGCCATATTTCCAAGAGAATGAATGAATCAGAGAAAAATGTTGTAAACATCAATGAGTGTCATTTTTATTCACTAAAACTTGTATTCAAACAAAAATTCCAAAGATTTCCCCATTTTCCTCAATTTAAACTGACAACCCATGATTATCTCATGTTTAGTACAGATTTAAGCAATCTTACCTTCACAGTTTGTGACCACAGCCCATTTCATCCCCAATTGACTCTATACAGCAACAAAACTCAAAAAAGACAAGATTTGGAATGAAAAACAAAAAAGAACCAAAAAAAAAAAAAACCCAAATAAGTAAGCTCTGTGGCTTTATGGCTTTACCCATTCAAATTTCACCTACTGTAAAATGGCTTATCTAAGTTACAAGGTATAATCAAGTTTAACCTGATCATTATAATATTCCACCAGTGCTAAGAAAGTACACATGTATCTGTAATGCATGCTTATACGTTTATTAAACACAAAATCTTGAACTTCCATAATCCTTTTAATTCAAATGTATCAAAAGGCCTTAAGAACATGAAGAATATATTTCTCATTAAGAAAGAAGTCATGACTTTGTCAGAATTTAGCCCAAATTAAGTGTGCCCAGGATTCTTGATGTTTGAGCTGATGCTTAGGCCTCAAAACACAGGTCAAATCTGCAGAATAACTTTAGTATGGAGTAAACAAGCCTAGTAATCAGTAATTTGTTATGAAAAACATCATTTTGGAGCACTAGTTTTTGTTCTGCTTAAGGGCAAGAAACATGTAGTAAATACAGCTCCCTTCCCTCCCTTCCTTCCCTACTGCCCTACCTCAATTCTTCCCTCTCCTCCTGCATAATTCTTGGCAGAAAATATTTGAACACTCATGACAACTGACTTCAGTTATGAATGTAGTAGTCCAAGAAAGCTTCCTGTAATCTCAGTTTGAGCAGTTACTGATTGGAAGGTGAGGGATTTCTAAGACTTGCCTTGAGAACTGCTATTTAGTATGCAAATGTTTAATTTCAGCTTCGTAAGTGTTCTCATTAGTCCATGTAATTCTTACCTGTAGTGGTTCAAACCTGTGATAACATGCTATTTTTCACCCATCAAAATCAAGTCACTATAGGTACTGGCTTACTGCATCTACTGTTTGATATGTCTGAATTTCTCTTTCTCACATTTGATTTGGGGACTTAATCCCATTCTGAGCATGAAGGAATTTTATCTAGATTGAGGGGAACAATAAAACTGATTCTTCTCAACTATAAAAATGAAAAGTATTCATAGAGATATTGGTGGGCAAATGTGGTTGATTGACTCACTCCAAAAACTAGCGACTGAAAATAAACTGCTATCCTTGCAGACAATTATTGAAATAAAACACAGTCAGCTTTACATCTCTTCAAAACCTGTGGGAAATGGCTCTGAGTGAAAATAATACATACTGGTAAAATGCTTTTTTTAAAAAAGACATCTTGCAAAAGATTCAAACTCATTCTTTTCAGGGCAACTTAATTGCACAAGCTTTATGCTAATTATTGTTACATTAAAGATTTGGCAGCTTTACAAAAATCCTAAACTTGTACATGCAGGTTTGAAATCTCTATTTTAATGCTCCAGAGTTAGACTAGGAAAGCATTTCAGACAATGCCAACCTGTAGTAATGCTTGCTTTTTTTTTTTTTTTTTTTAATCTATGAGTACCTTATAATTTATAGTTTCATAGGAATTTGCTTAACAAATGTGGACGTGATTAGTTGCCTGGCCTCTAAAACCCAAACCTGTATTCTTTGGTATCATGGGATGCTGTTTGCCAAATGACAGGTCTCCAAAAGCCTAACCATGCTAAAGACCATCTTTGCTGGTGAGTGTTATTCCTGTGCTTAGTATGAATTCCCTTCACACCAGACCTTCAGCAACATAGAGGTGTGTTTTCAATATCCAGCATTCATAGAAGGGTGTAGATCATGTCATATCAGAGCAGAAGAAAGGGAGTAAACAGTAAAATGGAGATGTATTAAGCCATCATTCCCATGTAGTAGGGAGTGTTGGAAAACAATTGTTTAAATCACCCTTCTCTTGATTAAAATAATAATAATAAAAGAGAGGTTTGAAAGTGGCTGTAAGAAGAGGACAAGCTGACTGAAAGGTAGGTACTTAAATCAAGTGAAAAATGCTTATATAATGTGCTTGATAGATGATATAACAACCAGAGTGGAACATAAGGGGAAACTTTGTGGGGTGGGACAGTTTGGAAAGGTTTGAATTAAAGGTTTACATTGTTGAAGGAAAAGTATTATCTGTCTTAATCTTGTGCTAATAAAGTCTAAATAGCTGGGTGAAATCTTAGAGGACTATGTCAGAGTGAATGATTTTTTATTCTATACTTCTTTTCCAAGATCCTACCTGTAATAAAGACATATTTTTAGTATCAAAAAGTAATAATATCACTTGCCAATTGAGGATCACCAGCATCATCATTAAACTTTATACATTATTTGTTGGTAGCCACAGATGTGTCATGGAGGTGGAGAGCTGAGTGATGTTGCTGTCACTCACAAGTGGTATAATTTAGACACAGTATGGGGGACATGAGCACTTGACACAATCTTGGAGGTGGAAGGGAGAGGATCCATGAAGAGGTGCCTTTGCTCAAGTCACCTCCCCGATCTTTGATCATGCCTCTCCACCTGGTCCTCACTGGGGTTTCAGACATCCTGGTCAGAGGCTCTGCATTCAGCGGGTTTGATGCTGCTCCTAAAGGTTGATGGCGTTAATGTAATGTTACCTCACCTTTGGGAGTGGAGACTTAGTGTTTTCTCCTGATTGGTAGAGTGGTGGGAAAAGGATTAAATTTCAGTCTAGCTGTCAGCTCCTGATGTGAGCCAGAAAATTTCTGGTTAGGCTAAATTCACAGATTTTTTCTACTATTATACTTATCATCTAAGTTTGCCAAGAGGTGGAAGAGCAGAAGCACGAAGATCAACGGTATCCTAGAATATGGTCTCTTAATTCCTTATTTTCCTGGTACCCTTAGACACCCTTGCCCCGATCTAAAAAATACCACCAAGAAGAAACCTTTCATACCCTCAAGACTGAAACAGGAATGAGAGGCAAGGGGAGAAAACTGAGTTGACTTGTTTGTCGGCACTTTAAACAGATTTCAATGCTGTGAAATTATCTTGGGGGTTGTTTCCTCAAACTTCAAGGTGGTTAAAGATGATTAAAAGACATGTTCTCTTGCTTAAGGATTTGCTGACATCTAATGCCTTTTTTTCCTCCAAATAAATGCAGGAGTGACATTTTAAAAAGAATATGAGAAGAATGTGGCCCTGAGCAGTACTTTTATTCCCATTACCTTTTAAGAATCTAACTCCTATGCCACTATCCCTCCCCCTCCACCCACTTGGCCCTACCTTCTCCCTCACCATTACTAATCTAACCTGAATCACTCTATTCTTCTCCAAGGGAACACACCCAGTAATAGCAGTGAATCATAGACACTATTGCCTCTCTAGTCTCTGATGGATTTGACAAAATGCCAGATCTGAGAGAATAAAAGGACAGGAAATTCAGATGAAGAGAGCTTTTTAGGTTCTTGTGTAGTACATTGTCCTGAATATTAGTTATTAGATACATTTTCTAGCTGCCTGGTGATGGAAAGGTTTCATTGTGCTAATAATACTGATCCTCTCCTTATCTAAGTAACCATCCTACTCAGTGAGGCAATTGCTGTGGCATGCCTAACAGCTATGTCAATGGCCCTTTTATCTTGAAGTTAAAATAAAACCCACTCTTGAATATCTTGGCTAAAGAATATGAAATAGTTAAATCATAAAGATCGATGTTTGGTAACAAAGTCTCTACGAGTGCAGGCATTACACATTATGTAATTCCATACGAGATCTTCTAGGTAATAGAGAAAAAAATAGAAATATTTGTCAACTATTCTCAAAGGGAAATTTATGAAATTACAGAGCACTAAAATATCACTTTACCATGGATGGGTCTAAAAGATGCGACTTGAATTCATGGCAAGAGAAACCCAGAGAAGAGTTTTTGAAGGGTATTTTCAACTTATGTACAACTGTCATAAGAAGTGTTGAAAGTCAGCTAAGAGAATTTGGCAGATTTTCCTGTGTTATAAATTTGTATTAAATTTAGTTTGTTTAATTTGTCCTAATGGACATTATAAATCAACTGAATCATGTGGATTTTACACAATTCCTGACCCAAGTGGATGTTAATCCTAGTTTCAGAAGTGTGTATTTTTATCTTTCTTTCTTTTTTTTTTTTTTTTTTTTTAGGAGTCTCTGTCGCCCAGGCTGGAGTGTAGTGGCACGATCTCAGATCACCGCAATCTCTGTCTCCTAGGTTCAAGCAATTTTCCTGCCTCAGTCTCCCAAGTAGCTGGGACTACAGGCACCCACCACCAGGCCTGGCTAATTTTTGTATTTTTAGTAGAGACAGGATTTCACTATATTGGCCAGGCTGGTCTCTGACCTTGTGATCAGTCCACCTTGACCTCCCAAAGTGCCGGGATTACACGCACCAGCCACTGCGCCCGGCCTATGTCTTTGTTTCTTTAAAAAAAACCTATGGATACTAGTTATGTCCACATCACACAGAAAATGTTGTCAATACAGAAAAGTCTATGGGAATATAATTTAGGTTACCTTGAGACTATTGTTAAGATTTACAAAATAATACTAAAGCTGAGAATTTAAAAATTAACATGAACATTTTAATTGTGGCTAAAAAGTACGTGTGTTTGTGCGTTTGTGTGTAGGTAGAGAGAGACAGAGAAAGAGAGGCTATTTACTATTCTTTTCTTGCCATTAGACAAGAATAAGAACAAAAAAAATTAAAAAAAAAACCTCATAAAGATTTTAGGTCTACATCATCATCCCACCAATAATTACAGACAAGAACGAAGCATTTTACCACTCCCTGATGAATAATAAAGTAGCCAACAGTAGCCTTGGGGACTGAAGAAATTTTAAAATACATGGAAAGCCTGACTTGAGTTGATATTAATTACTATTATTACTGGATTCTATTGCTTAAATTGTTCTCTGTGGTAGGGTAAGGAGTCTTTACTTCCTGGCTCACTGGGCCAGTATTTTTTCCTTCCTGAAAAGTTTCATAGGAAACATACAATGTCCTGTGTCAGAAACACCAAAGTCTTCACAGGCTAATAGATTTCAAGTCACTAAAGACACTGAAATGTATGATATGCATTATCTAAAGGTACAATTAAAAGTATAGGGGCTGGCCGGGCGCGGTGGCTCAAGCCTGTAATCCCAGCACTTTGGGAGGCCGAGATGGGCGGATCACGAGGTCAGGAGATCGAGACCATCCTGGCGAACACGGTGAAACCCCGTCTCTACTAAAAAATACAAAAAACTAGCCGGGCGTGGTGGCGGGCGCTTGTAGTCCCAGCTACTCGGGAGGCTGAGGCAGGAGAATGGCGTAAACCCGGAAGGCGGAGCTTGCAGTGAGCTGAGAACCGGCCACTGCACTCCAGCCTGGGCTACAGAGCGAGACTCCGTCTCAAAAAAAAAAAAGTATAGGGGCTATATTCCAGATATCTGACATGAAACCGAGGAAACTGGGTTTCCAATTTGTGACGTGAAAAGATTAAGTAAAATACAAACTTATGTATAGGGAGATAATTCAGTTCTAACAATGCATGAAAGCCAGAGAGGTAGGTCAACAAATGCACATTTCTGAAATACAGGTTTTTCTGAGTATTTGTTCTGAAGTTCTTTGAAAATCTGGCCAAATAATTCCATTTTAAGATACCAGTTCACATAATAAGCAAGTCAGAACATTTGCAAGGCAAGATGTTGTTTTCCTTTCTGCAGCCAGGAAAAACACAGCTCTAAGCTTAGGTTGTAAAGGTAAAAGGATTTGGGAGCAGCTGATTTTAGCCAGTCATAAAAACAACTCGCCCTTATGCCGGGAGGTATAAAGAATATGCAGAGTCTGCATTGTGCTTCCACTGTCAGGACAAATCATTATGCTTTTTCTTTGAGATTAACTGATGCCAATGAATGAGTAAAGGGAGAAATAAATATACAGACTGAGACCTGCAGCTTGGTGAGACGAGTAACACCTTTATCACAAAATCATGAGTTCTGTCTTCCACTTTGTAAATTCCTTGGGGTTAACTTATGTAATTTAAAAAATTTTTAGGAGTGAAATATGTATTACTAATCATATGTGAAGCTCTGCATTTTCTGCTATTTATAGTTTACATTGTGTGGGATCTTACAGATAACAGCATCTTTTAAAAATATATGTGCTTTTTCGGGGAATGGGAGATAAATCAAGGGGTGAAAGGTAAGTGAAGGTGACACATTCCTTTAAATCAGTTAGGGAATGGTGAATACACTTGAATATATAAAATAACTACTGCTTCCTAGATACCTAGCTCTGTTCTAGTTGCCTCTTACCAGTTCTCATTTAATTCTCCAATCCCATATTAAGAGATGAAGAAACTGAGGCACAACATAAAGTAGGGTGCCAGGATTCGAACCTAGACAATTTGACTCTAACGTCTGTGCCCCTAATCATTCCCTTAAGTAGTCCTCAGGTTCTGTAATTATTATACCTGACTGCTTAAGGCTCAGGTAACTCCCTTCTGGCCACTTCTAAGCCATTACTGTCAGATGTTATTAATAGTAAAGAGACGATATCAATGTTTAAAACGGCCATTCAATAAGAGGACTGAAAACACTAGCCCCTGGAAATTCCCAACTTCCACGCGACTCAGAAGTTACACAACTCTTTCCCTAAACCCAGTGCTCCACCCAGTGTAGCTAACTTTGTCGTCGCGTAGCAACAGAACCTCGCCACGCTTCGGGGGGTCGGGGGGGTGGATTTTCTCGACTGGGGATGCTGCTGCCCGGTGGCCGGCAAAGGCCCTATCGGTCTCAAACATCTGAATTTTGCACCGACACAATCTCATGTAATGATTGTTCTGTTTCCTGTGTTGCGCCACAACAAACTTCCTTGGGCTACATTTTCCCTCAGATTTGAGTAAAAGATTTGAGGTCACGCTAAGAAGCCTGAATACTGAGGTACAGAAACGGTTGTTTACAAAAAAAAAAAACCTAGCGACGGGACCGCCGAGTTTGCGGCAGCCAAAAAAGCTAGCGATGAGCTCAGCTAAATTGCCAGGACTCTCGGATAGATTTCTAACATGTTTCATTCTCAACAGGCGGGAACCCAACGCTGTTCTTGTGGTCTCTGCCTCTGGGGAGTCCACAAGCTGTAAATCTAACATGCAGCCAGCCGTGCGGCTTCTGGCCGCGCCACATCTGAGGAAAGCCTTTTCTGTGACGAGCGGGGAGAGGAGACTGACTGGAGCCACAGAATGGAGGCGGCGGGCTGGCGGGGGTAGGGGGAGGCACTTTCAGGCGCACTTCACAGACGCACAAAAACAAGGAAGCCTGAAGGGAAGGCGGTTGAAAATAAGACAAGAGAAGCCGCGAACGGAAGCGCGCCCCCCTCAGGATCGGTTGGTCGTTCCAAAGCTCAGCTTCGCCCGCCCCGAAGACCTGCTGCGGATCACGGCCGCGCGCGCGCACTCCCGCTGCCCTCGGGCGCTGGGCGGGGAGAGCCGCGCGCACCGGTTAATTCTGCCAATCACGCGTTTAGGCCGCCTATCGTGTGGCCAAGCCCCGCCCCAACCGCCGGCTGGCGGAGGCGCGCGCGCAGTCCCGCCGCTCTGAGTCGTTGAGTGAAGCGGCGTCTCGCGCGTTAGTCAGTCTGGCCAATTGCGCGTCTTCTACGCCAGCCGCACGGCCCCGCCCCTGCCACAGGATCGATTTACGGCCGCAGCTGCGCGCGCTTTTTGCTCTCGCTGTGAATGGCGGAGGGAGGTACTCAGCTGAGGGGAAGGGGGTTACCTGAGACCTGGGCTTCCCCGGGAGTGTGCTGTGGAGTCGAGTTGAGCTCCTTTTCCGGGTCTGGGGAACTCAACCTCACCTCATGCATGGGGTCTTCGGGGATCTAGTGGGCTTTCTGCAATGGGGGGAAGGAGGGGACTACTCCCGCCCCTGGTTTGCCTCTCAAAAGTTGATGCCTTTGTCGGAGAAAGCAATTTCAGTCCACTCTCCTTTTCAGTGCCTATTCGCTGCTTAAACTAAAAGGGCGTAAATGCATCTCCGCTGTGTTTCTTATGCCTCGGGCCGGCAGGGTAACGGGTTCTAGTCACAGCTTGTAGAGTTCAGGATGGTGACATTCAGGTCCTATTGTTTTTGAGTCAAGGTTTCGGCTATATCTTCTTGAATTATGAAGCTGTCATCATAAAGAATTCCTGATTATCTAAAGCTGTTATTCCCTTCTTCCAAGGCAGAATTTGAATATATTTTGGTGGATGAAAAGAAAACAAGGAGAGTTGTGACTATGAGATACTAGCTGGTTGATGTGTCATGAAAATCTTAGTGGTCCCTTTGTGGGAAGGCAAATGGAAAACTGCAAAAAGAACAATAATGAATTACAAAGTGAAATTAGAGGAAATATCTGGCTTACTTGTGGATGCTTTGTACACCAATAAAATATATTCTTTGATAAAAATCGACTATGGAGAGGTGTGGCTAATTTGATTCTCATTTAATAATTTTTCTTTTTTAGAGAAAAACCAAGATTTCACTTTCAAGATGGAAAGTTCGTCAGACTCAGCTGTGGTTTTACCTAGCACTCCTCAGGCCTCTGCGAATCCATCATCTCCCTATACAAATAGTTCACGAAAACAAGTATGAAAATCTTTGTCCTTCCAGTGGATCCATTGTGTGTTTCTAAGTATTGTGGCAGTGGTGGTTTAAATTCTACTGAAGGTTGTTAATTAACATAATGTGTAGCATAAATAAGTAGACATTTTATTAAACAATTTTATGTTTTTCTTCTAAGGTCACATATATGACACCCACCAGCCCCTTTCCATATTTTCCTCTTGAATCAATTCATTTCAGTTAGTTTCAGATTAATGGAGAAAGTTAGAATCTGTGCAATATTGTGAAGGTCTTTAGTGGCAGGGTCTAGGTCTTTTCCTTACTCTGTAATTCTGAAGCACCTGGAGTACCGTCAGGCATGTGCTTGTTACTGAACAAATGTTCCTTGATTACTGGGATAAACCTTTCAACACTTTTAGAAAGGTGTTGATCTTGCTGAAGTAAAAAGGAAATAGAACAAATGGAGCTTCCAGAAATTAAAGACATTTTGTGATGCCTTCTTTAGATGTGGAGACAGAAAGCCATCTAGTGGTGTCTAGCACAGAAATGTAAGGCCTTTATTTCTGGTGATTTATTGACATCAAGAATGTTTTTCTTGATTCACATTTTTAATGTTTTATGCTCTTTATAGCCTATGAGTGCAACACTTAGAGAAAGATTAAGGAAAACAAGATCTTCATTTAATTCCTGTTACAATGTGGTGAAACGTCTTAAAGTAGAGAGTGAAGAAAATGATCAGACCTTTTCAGACAAACCAGCATCTTCCACAGAGGAAAACTGTTTGGAATTTCAAGAAAGTTTTAAACACATAGATAGTGAATTTGAAGAAAATACAAATTTGAAAAATACTTTGAAGAATCTCAGTGTCTGTGAATCTCAGTCACTTCATTCTGGATCATGCAGTGCTCTCCAAAATGAGTTCATGAATGAGAATCTTCCTAAACAAAGATTAAACGATGAAAAAGCCAAATTGGTGAAGCAGGTTCAGGAGAAAGAAGACCTTCTTCGGAGGCTAAAACTAGTCAAAATGTATAGATCAAAGGTGAGAAGAATTTCGGGACCATTGTATCATTTTTATTTTTACATAAATTGCAGGAAAGTAATTTCAAAAATAGAAAATAAGGTGTGTGTTTGTTTTTTTATCATAATAAGCAATAAGCCAAATATTCAGAAACCTGGGTTCCAACAACTTTAATTCAACTCCAGATTTAGAGTAGAAAAGGCCCTTAAACACCAGGTAAAACTTTTTAAGAATCTCAGCTCTTATTTAATATGCAGTTAAACTTTTCTCTCTAGTTTCTAGCCCACAGCAATATTAGAAGTATTAAATGTTAGATGCAAGTACGACGGGAACAGAAGTGAAAGCTGACAGTCAATTAGTAAAACTAAAAATGGGCTGTAGAGTACAATAAAAGGTATTTTATTTATGATCTTGTGTCTCCCCCAAATAATTAATGTGATTCAGCCATATTATTTGAGAAAAAAACAAATATATATTAGATTTTAGATTTCAACTCATATAGGTTGAATTAAATAGAACTTGAGTACATGGAAGGAGATAACCTTTATTACCTGGAAAATTCATATATATGCAATAGCTCATTTTCCCCCAACTATGTGGAATAAATGATGAGATAGCATATCTCATTTGTTCTCTTGAAATTTTAGGGTTTTTTAAAAATAAAATTTAGGAGTATTGAATGTATTTTAAAATTTAGGAGTAAAAAATGTATTTTATTTATTCATTCTCTTTTTAGAGACATGGTCTCTGTTACCCAGCCTGGAGTACAGTGGTACAGTCATAACTTATTGCAGCCTTGAACTCCTGGGCTCAAGTGATCCTCCCACCTCAGCCTCCCTAGTAACTGGGACTACAGGCATGTGCCATTACACCTGGCTAATTTTTTTAAATTATTTTTTTGTAGAGATAGTCTTGTTATTTTGCACAGTCTAGTCTTGAACTCCTAGGCTCAAGCAGTCTTCCCACCTTGGCCTTCCAAAGTACTGGGATCACAGGTGTGAGCCACCATGCCTAGCCTAAAAAAATATTTTTAACTAGAATATTGTAATTTTAAAGAGCAGTTTTAGGTTCATAGCAAAATTTAGTGGAAAGTACAGTATAGTGTCATTTTTAAAAAGGTACAGTTGTAATAGAGTAGATTTTTCCCTGTATTACTGCTTCTTGACATAGTTTTGGCCCAATTTAATGATTTGATTTTTCCCTTATCATAAGGATGGTCCAGAGTGTGAGCCAACAAAATAGCCATTGAACTCAAGTTGAATGACATTGTAACCATTCTACATATGACCATCCTACTTTTTCCTAGATAGAAGTCCCATTCATCCCAGTGTATGTTAGCCTTTAAACCTGCACATCCACTAATTTAACAACTTTAATTAAGTTGAACTAGCATGACTAGTTATTGACATACATACATGTTTTTTTTTTTTTTCTGTTTCAGAATGATCTGTCTCAGTTACAGTTGTTAATAAAGAAGTGGAGAAGTTGTAGCCAGCTGTTGCTTTATGAGTTGCAGTCAGCTGTGTCTGAAGAGAACAAGAAACTGAGCCTTACTCAATTGATAGACCACTATGGGTTAGATGATAAATTGCTGCACTATAACAGAAGTGAAGAAGAATTTATAGATGTTTAATTCCTGATTTTTGCTCCAGAATATCTTTGAGAATGACAACTTAATTAAAAGATATTTAGGCACTTTTTTTTTTTTTTTTTGGAGACTGAGTCTCGCTCTTGTCACCCAGGCTGGAGTGCGATGGCGTGATCTCAACTCACTGCAACCTCCACCTCCCAGGTTCTAGCAGTTCTCCTGCCTCAGCCTCCCGAGTAGCTGAGATTACAGGCACCTGCTACCACGCCGGGCTAATTTTTGCATTTTTAGTAGACACTGAGTTTCACCATGTTGGCCAGGCTGGTCTCGAACTCTGGCCTCAGGTGATCCACCCGCCTAGGCTTCCCAAAACCATTAGGGCTCAGAGGAATGTATCCCGATGAACATCAATTAAGGGCACTCTAATATATAAATTATAAACTAACTTCTAAAAGGAAAATTCGTATTTTGGATAGACTTGCCAAAGAAAACTTGACATTTAAATCATGTTTAAAAAGTCATTTGGGCAGTTCTGGAAACTAGTTTTAATACATTTGTTTTTTGTGGCAAAAAGTTTTATTTTAAATGTTAAAAATTGTCCACTCTGGTAAATGTCTAAACCTAAAGTTTAAAAATTTCTGCCTCCTAAGTTTATGCACCTTGTTTCCATCCATTTACCACATATTTCCATATGATAATCTAGCAGGTAATTAAACTCATATGTCCAAAACTATATTCTTCCCTGTCTCTTCAAATTTGTTTCTCATACTCATGATTTAGTGAAACAACCATCTATTTGTTCTTTTTTTTTTTTTTTGAGACAGAGTTTTGCTCCTGTTACCCAGGCTACAGTGCAATGGCACAATCTCAGCTCACTGCAACCTCCACCTCTGGGGTTCAAGCGATTCTCATGCCTCAGCCTCCCGAGTAGCGGGGATTACAGGCATGTGCCACCACCCTGGCTAATTTTGTATTTTTAGTAGAGACGGGGTTTCCCCGTGTTGGTTAGGCTGGTCTTGAACTCCTGACCACGGGTGATCCACCCGCCTCGGCCTCCCGAAGTGCTGGGATTACAGGCGTGAGCCACTGCGCCTGGCTAAACCATCTATTTCTTATAAAACTACATTTCCTTATCTCCCGCCCACATCAAGGTATCATGGTATATAAGGTTCTTTACATTTGTTTGCCTTTCTAGCTTCATCTGTGAAATAGATTAAATTTAGGTTGTTTATTTTGTTTATAAACCCACCTCCACAGGGGTTGGGTTTCTGCTGCCAAGTTATACAATTGTACCTATCATTTTGGCCATGTATGGAGATAGGACCCAAGCTGGGCCAGTCCCTGAAAATTTGGAATTTAGCTCAGGAAAAGAAAGCCCATCTCTTTTTGTGACTGCAGCTGTTGTATATACACCTGGAAGGAGCAGAGCTGACATGCTTAAGGGCAGTGAGTGTGCTTACGGAGAAAGGCAGAGGTGATAGAATTTTGTGGATCAGTGGCTTCCTGGTTTTAGTTGCTAGTCATTCGTAAGGGCTTTCTGGATTTCTGCTTTTGGGTCCTTTTAAGTGTTAAAACAGCTTTACTTAGCTTTTTCAAAAGCCATTCCCTACTAGTTTAGCACTCCTCTGAACCCCCCTCAAGTACATCCCACTTTCAGCCCAGTCCCTCCCCATGATCTAACCAGTGTTGAATGTTTGGCACAGCAGGAGACGCCAGACCCTGCTTTTGTGTCCATTCTAATTGTTAGTGCCATGCCAGTAAACTCTTCCCCTGCCCACATATACAAATTCCTGTGCCGCTGGCCTTTGTGAATCTGGAGACTGGCCAAGACCTTATCTGAGCCTCCTCTGGCACTGGGATTCCTAGATGGGCACCCCTGTGGACTTGTACTGTTCTAGTGCTTACCAGCCAGCCTCTTATCACTGCTTGCTGCCAACCAGGGGCTTAAACGTGGCAGAGGAAATTGCCCCTTGTGGTGGTGTTGGCATTTTGGTAGGTCATTATGGTACCTCTCCAGATCTCAGAGGCTGCAGCTGCCCACTGCTGACAGGCACATCACCTGGAGCCACCCATATATATCGACTTGTGGGAAACACAGCATCAGTGAGACTGATTCTGGGAAAGCTTAGGGGTGTGGTAATGGGGATTTCCAAGCATTGACTGGGTGCTGAGATTCCAACAGCACAGCAGCCGCTCTGTTGAATTTAATGTGATGCATTTATTAAAAACCACTGACTACCATAGCTTTATTTATAAAAATGAGGGCTAATACAACATAACACTTGTTTTTAATTTAAAAAAACTAGAATACTAGTTCCAGTTTTAAAGAAGAAATTTAAGATAGTTATTTCAAAATTAAGTGGTTATTTAAAACTCAAGTAGCAGAGCCAAGACTTGAAGCCCAGGAATAGATCCTATAATTTTAATTCCTATGCATAAAGCCATACTGTGTCTGACCCAGTTAATTATGTCATTAGCTGATAATATAGATATTTTAAAGGACTATAAAATATGAATATAATTGCTGTTCAGCAGAAGCTGAGAGGAGTCAATACCATGAACAATATTAAGAGAGGAGTTAGTGTGCATGACCCATGTGTCCTTCCAAAGCCCCAAAACCAGAAGGTACCTCCTGTTGAAAGGGCTTCTGGAATGTGGCTTGACGGCAAAAGGTGCCCACTAAGCCCCACTCCATCCATGCCTCAAAGCAAGGCAGTCGAGCGAGGAGCATTGCTAGAGTCACCAAAGGCTGATGACTAAGAAATAGAAATGATGCCGGCTGTTTGGTTTGTTAAGACCTGGGATCCACAGAGCATTATCTAGTGAAATTTGTGGCACTGACTACTAGCAAGTGGAGTCTCTAGACAGCTAACTTAGGTGAAAATGGAGTTTGTGTCACCAGAAAAGACTAAAAAATCAAGTCTAGTACATCTATGGTTGACTCAAACAGGACAGAGAACTTCTGGCAATACCATCTCAAGTATAAAGTATTTGCACCCCTACCCTAGGGTCTGTCCCTACAACTCTCAGGGATAATTTTGAAGGACCCCAGATGTAGGAAATGGTACCCATGGGCACTTCCTTACTGAATAAGCCAAACTGACTACTTCAGGAGTCAGTGTAGTACAAAGGAGGGGAGTCATCAAAATGTTGGTCCTATCATTTCCCTTACCATCCCCATCCAGCACAGATCACTATGTGGGTGATCAATTACATCTTCTAAAGGTTTTTTCTTTTCTAAATTAGAAGATTTTATAATACCTCTCTTGCTTTATCTACATAAGTGTATATTGGATATGGTACTGAGGATTAAACTTAACGTTGAGTTCATAAATTGCAGAACAGTGAGACAGTCACACCACTTGGAGACTGGTCCATGATCCCTGTGGGCAGCAGTCCACAGGCTATGGAAGGGCAAAGCAGTTTTCTGGCCAATTAGTCATCTCATTATATAATTATCACCATCTACATGGGTAAAGTGATAAACTACTTCATGGAAATAAGAAAGTATTTTTCTGTTTGTTAAACCCTATTGGGTAGAGCACAAAATTGAATTCTATTAAAATATAAAAGAAATGTAGATTATCTTTCTAAAATATATTGTAATTTTTTTTTTGAGATGGAATCTCGCTGTATCGCCTAGGCTGGAGTGCAGTGGTGCGGTCTCGGCTCACTGCAACCTCCGCCTCCTGGGTTCACACCATTCTTCTGCCTCAGCCTACCCAGTAGCTGGGACTACAGGCGCCTACCACCATGCCAGGCTAATGTTTTTACTTTTTATTTTTAGTAGAGATGGGGTTTCACTGCGTTAGCCAGGATGGTCTCGATATCCTGACCTCGTGATCTGCCTGCCTTGGCCTCTGAAAGTGCTGGGATTACAGGCGTGAGCCACCACACCTGGCCAAAATATGTTGTAATTTACAAATGATACAAGGCTTGGAAAAAGCTAACGATTTATCTTGTTCTCATTGGTGAAGCAGGGAATAATCTAAATATTCTCGTAATTTTTTTCTGATCATGAAAGAAATGCTTACTGAAGAAAATGAGAAACAGAAGAGCATAAAGATAAAAATTATCCATAATCTCAAAACTTTTCTGACAGTTTTATAAAATTAGAAATGTTTGGCAAAGAATTTCTTTTTAAGACTTTCTATACCATAACTATGAAAATATCTTTGATCTGACTCAGATTAAATGAGTAAAATAGATATTGAATACTTTCTGACTTCAAGTGTTGTTTATTCTTGAATAAAAACAGCAATTCATGGTATTTTACACATTTATTCATGCAGGACAAAATCTGTATACAATTTAGGCTAAAATTAAACAATTTTTTATCTGAAACATGCAACTAAGAGGACATGCTAATTCAATTTCTCAGTAAGAAAGAAAAGGAAATCATTTTACCCAAATGAAATGATTTTTTAAATGATTGATTTGGCCTTGTGTTTTCCTGCCAGCGTTTTTACATTTGAACAAGAGCAGGAAACGTTTTCATCCTTAATCTTTCAACTTCAGTCTGTAGTATTGAAATCTGTTCAGCTTGTTGTTTTGAAATATGTGTTAACTTCTGCTGTTGCATCATGTTTTCATACCGTTCTTTGACAATCTTTTCGCAAGTCAGTTTAGACCCTATCCCAAAAATGAAGAAGGAATTAGATTATTTATCAATACTTTCAAATACAGAAGCAGCACTCAGAATCAAACATGTGGAAGAAAGGCTGGTACCAAAAAGGCATATGCACTTGTATGTTTATTGCAGCACTATCACAATAGCAAAGGCATGGAGTCACCCTAGGTGCCCCATCAACAGTGGACTGGAAAAAGAAAATGTGGTACATATACGCCATGGTACACTACATGGCCATAAAAAAAAAGAATGAAATAATATCCTTTGCAGCAACATGGATGTAGCTGGAGGCCATTATCCTAAGCAAATTAACACAGGAACAGAAAACCAAATACCGCATGTTCTCACTTATAAATGGGAGCTAAACAGTGGGTACTCATGGACATAAAGATGGCAACAGGAAACACTTGGAGGCCAGGCATGCTGGCTCATGCCTGTAATCCCCGCACTTTGGTTAGCTGAGGTGGGTGGATCACTTGAGCTCAGGAGTTCAAGGCCAGCCTGGCCAACATGGCAAAACCTACTCTCTACAAAAAATACAAAAATTAGCCGGGTGTGGTGGTTCCTGCCTGTGGTCCCAGGCACTTGAGGGGGCTGAGGTGGGAGGATCACTTGAGCCCGGGAGGTGGAGGTTGCATTGAGCTGAGATCATGCCACTGTACTCCAGCTTAGGCAGCAGAGGGACACCCTGTCTCAAAAAAAAGGAAAAAAGAAAAACACTGGGGACTACTAGAGGGAGGAGGCAGGGAGGGAGGAAGGGCTGAAAAATTATTGGGTACTATGTTCAACACCTGTGTGACAGAATCATTCCATACCCCAAACCTCAGCATCACACAATATACCCAAGTAACAAACTTGTACATGTACTCCCTGAATCTAAAGTAAAAGTTGAAATTATTTTTAAATGATCTATTTTTAAAGAAATGCTGGTAGCTTTTTAACTATTGTATACATTTTAGGATTACTGATTACTTTTAAAGAAACTTACAGTTGGTTAAAGAAAAAAAAACATGCTTACCCATTGCATTACAGATGTCTTTTCTCTCTGAGACAGCTACCAACTCTTCTCGTAGATTGCAGCTTAGGGTGTGATTTGCTATATCTTTTTGATTGCTGAACTTTCCAAGTTTTTTGAGTAGTTTCTTGCAGTTTTCCACATTCTTTTTGTGGGTCTGAAATTTTTGTTCCCATGATACCCCACAAAATTAATTTTGAAAAATGTGATTTATCCTATAAAGACATTATTCTTATATTTTAAATACATTATCATCATTAAGATAACATCTTACCACCATATCTGTAGTGCCTGGCATAGTAGGCACTCGAGTTATTTGTTGAAAGGTAGAATGGTAGGTTAATAAAAAATTTTAGAAAAAAATTTTGTATATTCTTAAACTGAGAGAATATTTTAAAAGCTTGAGATTGCTTTGTTTCTAATGTATACTACATAATAAAAACTGACCATTTTTATTCAGTTATGATTAAATAAAACCTTTCCAATGCTAAGGAAAGACTACCAACACTCCCATTACATAAATCCTAACCTAATGTGAAATAGAAAATCCACTTATACTCAGATATGTCCCCAGGGGTTAATTCTAATATTAAAGGAAGTGCTTAATTTTATTTCATTGGTTACGGTTGCAAAGACACTACTTAGCAACTTCGAATTACCTCATGAATACTAGTAAATAACCAAGATTTTATTAGGGTCTAGGTAAATTCATGATTTGAAACACTATTACTTTGCTCAAATGATTTACAACTGTTAGGATATAATAACCAATGTCTTTGAGACTTACCTTATCTAAAACAGCAATGGTTTGTTCCATTATTCCAATCTGAATACTAATCAGAGCCTCATAGTTTGGTTCATTTAGGTACTTTGAGATTAAAAAAAAAAAACAAAAAACCAGGTAAGAATATTTTTCTCTCTTTCAATAGATAACTTTATAAAGATTGTTTTAGTTTTGAAAGTTACTGTTTTTCATAACAAATATCTATGTAAGTTAAGATTGATTTGGCTTGGCTGAGTGTGATGGCATATGCTTGTAATCCCAGCACTTTGGGAGGCTGAGGCAGGTGGATCACCTGAGGTCAGGAGTTCGAGACCAGCCTGACTAACACGGTAAAACCTCATCTCTGCTAAAAAATACAAAAAATTAGCCGGCGTGGTGGCACATGCCTGTAATCCCAGCTGCTCAGGAGGGTGAGGCAGGAGAATTGCTTGAACCTAGGAGGTGGAGGTTGCAGTGAGCAGAGATCACATCATTGCACTCCGCCTGGGCAAAATGAGCAAAACTCCATCTCAAAAAAAAAAAAAAAAAAAGATTGATTAGGCTTTTGTGCCATAATATTTCCTTGTCTTTAGCCATCAATATATTCATGTACACTAATTATTACATCAAAGCACAAATTACAAATGCCTACTTTATTTTCTCATTCATTCAGTCATTTATTCAACTCACCAAACATTTAAGTGTTCCACTTGAGTCCCACATAACAAAGTCCTAGTTAAAGACACTGAGGGAGATACAAAGATAAATAATATGTCCTAGTCTTCATGGGAAGATGATCACATAGATATGATTGGTTGCCAGAAGACATGTAGAGTGTCATGCTAATTCAAAGGTGGTTTGTAATGAGATGGAATTTCTCCAGGCTTGGAAAATCAAGAAAGGTTTTGTGAAGGAGAAGGTGGTATTTAAACTAGACCTTGAAAAGTAGATTTGAGATGTACAAAAAAGGCAAACTAAGAAGAGCTGCTGGGAGGTGAAAACTATAGAAATGGGGCATGGCTTGGAATCCACAGAACTTGCATTAGTTTGTAGAAGTGATCGTTGAAGTTAGAAAAACAGAGGACATCACCCAGGGAGAGGTATGGAAAGAAACACAAACATAGCTAAGGGCAAAATCTTGAAGAATGGCTACATTGAAGTGTTAGAGGCAAAAGAGAAGCCAGCAAAAGAGGCAGAGTGGTATGACATGTTGGAAGAAAAATTAATTTGGGGTGATGAAAGTCAAAGGAATGGGAAATTAAGATGGTTAAATGCTACAGAGAATTGAAGGACCACTGGGTTTGACAGGAAATCCTTAGTGAGCTCTGAGTAGAATGATCCTACTAAATGGGTCATGAAGAACTGGAGGCTGCAAATGTAAACTATTGGAAGAAAAATAACTCACAGATATATTTTGAAACACTCCTGGCTTAGAATATGCTTGGTATCACAGAGGCTTCTTATTAAATACTGGTTAAATGAATAAATACATTAATGAACAAAATTAAAACTATGTAAGGGGCTAGGGAGAATTTACCTTTTGGCGATCTCTTGAAAAAAATAGCATCTGAATATCCCAAGCCTTCTGATTTAGATCTTCCCTTTCCATCTCCATTTTCTTATGTTCCCACTCAATCTGAAGTATTCTTTTGTGTACATCTTTAGTTTCCATCATGCTAGCAATTTTCTTTTGTCCTTGAGTCTTTAAAAAAGCACATTAGATATCCATATAATATGATTCTGTATATAGAACATAGAATATTTGAGGCTGAATGCTATTTTTAGAAAACACTTGGATCACAGAGATAATTCCATCTTCTTTTTAAGAAACAGACATTAAAGCCAGGTGTGGTGGCTCACACCTGTAATCCCAGCACTTTGGGAGGCCGAGGCGGGCGGATCACAAGGTCAGGAGATCGAGACCATCCTGGCGAACACTGTGAAACCCCGTCTCTACTAAAAACGCAAAAAAAAATTAGCCGGGCGTGGTGGCGGGCGCCTGTAGTCCCAGCTACTCGGGAGGCTGAGGCAGGAGAATTGCGTGAACCCAGGAGGCGGAGCTTGCAGTGAGTGGAGACTGCACTCCAGCCTGGGCGACAGAGCGAGACTCCGTCACACACACACACACACACACACAAACAGACATTAAAAAATGGCTTCTTGGGCAAAATCTGATCACTATAAAGCATGATACTCATTAAACAGAAGGGATTATAAGATACATTTAAATAGCAGAGCCAATTTACTTTATATGTCAACAATTAGGCAGGACCTTTTTTTTGCTGTCACCCAATCTACCAACCTGTATGCATTTGTATTCCTACTCATTGTCCTCACACCTGATGCTGGGTGTGGTGTCTTATGCCTGTAATCCCACTACCTTGGGAGGTTGAGGCAGGAGGAATGCTTGAGCTCATGAGTTTGAGACCAGCCCAGGCAACAAAGCGAGACCTCAACTCCATGGAAAATCAAAAAATTAGCCTGGAATAGTGGTGCAACCCAGTGGTCCCAGCTACTCAGGAGGCTGAGACAGGAGGATCACTTGAGGCCAGAAGGTCAAGGCTGCAGTGAGCCGTGTTCATGCCACTGCACCCCAACCTGGGTGACAGAGGAAGTGCAGTGGCACTTCCTGTCTGAAAAAAAGGAAGAAAGAAAATAGAAAAACAATAGTCAATCATGAAACCAAAAGTTGGTTCTTTTAAGAAATCAGCAAAATTGACAAACCTTTAGCTAGACTGACTAAGGAAAAAAAAAAAAGGCTCAAATTGCTAAAATAAGAAATGAAATCAAGAATATTACTACCAATATTACGGAAATTAAAAGGATTATAAGAGAATACTATGAAAATTCTACACCAACAAATTAGATAACATAGATGAAATGGAAAATTCCTAGAAACACACAAACTATAAAAACTGATTCGATAAGTAACAGAAAATTTTAATAGACCTAAAACAAGTAAATAATTGAATCAGTTATCAAAAACCTCCCCAAAAAGAAAAGCCCAGGACCAGAAGACTGATGAATTCTATCAAACATTTAAAGAAAAATTACACCAATACTACTCAAACACTTCCAAAAAATAAGAGAGGAGAGAACACTTTCTAATACATAATATGAGGCCAGTAGTACCTTGATACCAAAGCCGGAGAAAGACATCACAAGAAAATTATAGACCAATATCCCTTATGAACACATACACAAAACCAAAAACGTTCAATAAAATACTAGCAAACTGATTCCAGCAGCACATTGAAAGGATTATAACTATGATCAAGTGTCATTTATCCTAGGATTGCAAGAGTGGTCCGCATAATCAAGCAATATAATATACCTCATTAATAGAACAAATTAAAAAACCCACATGATCATGTCAATTGATGTAGAAAAAAATTTGACAAAATCCAGCACCATTTAACGATAAAAACAAAATATATGCAACAGACTTGGAATAAAAGGGAACTTCCTCAACATGGTAATGGGAATTTACAGAAAACCCATCATAACTTCATACTCAATGATAAAAGACTGAAAGCTTTCCAACTAAGATCAGGAACAAGACAAGGATGTCCCACTTTTTGTCACTTTGATTCAACACTGTAATAAAAATTCTAGTCATGGCAATTAGGCAAGAAGAAGAACTAAAAGGCACCCAAACTGAAAAGATGTAAAACAATTTCCATTCACAGATTAATGAATCTAAATATAGAGGGAAAGTCATATAGAATCCAAAAACCCTACTAGAGATAATAAATAAATTCGGCAAAGTTGCAGAGTATAAGATCAACATGCAAAAATCAATTGTATTTTTATACATCACCACTGAAAAATGTGGAAAATAATTAATAAATCAATTCCATTTACAATAATATCAAAAAGAAAAAACCTAGAAATAAAGTTAATCTAAAAAGTATGTGTACAAAGAAACCTACAAAATATTGCTGTAAGAATATAAAGATTAAATAAATGGAAAGTCATCCCATGTTCTTGGATCAAAAGACTTAAGACAGTACTCCTCAAAGGAATCTATAGATTTAATGCAATCACTGCCAAAATTTCAATGACTTTTTTTTTTTTTTTTCAAATCCTCAAATTCATATGAAGCTGCAAAGGATCATGAATAGCCAAAACAATATTGAACACAAAAAGTTGGATGGCTAACATTTCCCTACTTCACAGAAGAAAACAGGGACTGAGGCCAGGCTCAGTGGCTGATGCCTGTAATCCCAGCGCTTTGGGAGGCTGAGGCAGGCAGATCACCTGAGGTCAGGAGTTTGAGACCAGCCTGGCCAACAAAGTGAAACCCTGTCTCTACTAAAAATACAAAAATTATCTGGGAGTGGTGGTGGGTGCCTGTAAATCCTGGCTACTCGGGAGGCTGAGACAGGAGAATTGCTTGAACCCGGGATGTGGAGGTTGCAGTGAGCCAAGATTATGACACTGCACTCCAGCCTGGGAGACAGAGCGAGACTCCATCTCAAGAAAGAAAAGAAAGAAAAGAAAAGAAAAGAAGGAAGGAAAAAGAAAAGAAAAGAAAGAAAACAGGGATAAATCTTCATGACTTCAGATTTGATTCTTAGATATTTATTTATTTTATTTTTTGAGACAGAGTCTTACTCTGTCACCCAGGCTGGAGTGCAGTGGTGCCATCTCACCTCACTGCAACCTCTGCCTCCCGGGTTCAAGCGATTCTCCTGCCTCAGTCTCCTGAGTAGCTGGGATTACAGGTGTCTGCCACCATGACCGGCTAATTTTTGTATTTTTAGTAGAGATGGGGTTTCACATCTTGGCCAGGCTGGCCTTGAATTCCTGACCTCAGGTGATCCACCAGCCTCAGCCTCCCAAAGTGCTGGGATTACAGGCATGAGCTACTGCACATGGCCTGATTCTTAGATTTAACACCAAAAACATGAGACAATCCATAGAAGGGGATAAAATATTTGCAAATTATATAAGGGTTTAATATCCAGAACATATAAAAAACTCTTATAACTCAACAACAAAACCCAACTTAAAAATGGGCAAAAGACTTCAGTAGACATTTGTCCAAAGATATACAAGTGGTCAACAAGCATATGAAAAGATGCTCAATGTCACTAGTCATTAGAGAAATTTACATCAAGAATAAACCCACTAAGATGGCTGTAATTAAAAAGCAAGCAAGCAAAGAACAAAAAAGAGAGAAAATAACAAGCTTTGATAAGGATGCAGAGAAAGTGAAACCCACATGCTTTGCTGGTGGAAATATGAAATGGTGCAGCTACTGTGGAAAACAGTTTGCAGCGCCTCAATCAGTTAAACATGCAATGACCATACGATCCAGCAATTCCACTTCTAGGTATATATCCCCAGAGAACTGAAAACAGGTTTTCAAAAACTTGTGCATGAACAGTTATAAGCACCACAATAGCCAAAAGGTGGAAGCAGCCCAAATATTCACCAGCTGATGAATGGATAAACAAAATGTATATCCATAAAATGAAATATGATTTGGTCATAAAAGAAGAATGAAGACTGATACATGCTACAACATGGTTAAATCTTAAAAACATGCTAAGTGAAAGAAACCGGAAAACAAAGGCCACATATTGTATGATTCCATTCATACAAAATACTAAGAATAGGCAAATCCATAGAGACAATGCAGATTAGTGGTGTCCAGGGGCTGAGGGAAGAGGTGAATGGGGAATAACTGCTTCATGGGTGTGGGGTTTCCTTTTAGGATGATAAAAAATGTTCTGAGGCTGGGTGGGGTGCCTCACTCCTATAATTCCAGCATTTTGGGAGGCTAAGGCGGGAGGATTGCTTGAGCCCAGGAGTTTGAGACCAGCCTGGGCAATATGGTGAAACCTCATCTCTACCAAAAAAATATAAAAATTAGCCAGGTGTGGTGGCACATGCCTGTAATTACAGCTACTGAGGTGGGAGAATGGCTTCAGTCTGGGAGGTGGAGGTTGCAGTGAGCTGAGATCATGCTCTGGCACTCCAACCCAGATGACAGAGCCAGACCCTGTCTCAAAAAACAAAAAACAAAACAAAACAAAAATGTTCTGGAACCAGATAGAAGTACTAGCTGCACAGCTTTGTGATGTACTAATTGCCACTGACTTGCACACTTTAAATGGTTACAATAGTACATTTTATGTGATGTGTATTATACCACAATAAAAATAGCTCTAAAAAACTAAGTTACAAAGCAATCAACACACCTAGATCAGAGATGACAGGTGTTAGAACTATCAGATGGGAAATGTAAAATAATTATGACTAATTTCCTTATAAAGAGTACAGCATGGAACAGTGGAGAAAAGGTAACTTTATAGTAATGAAGCCTGACAAACACTACCTCAATTCAGGTGGTCAAGATTCAATGAACAGTGATGACATGTTGATAGCATGTATCCTTGAAATCATGTGCTGAGAGGGTATTTTACCTCTGTGGTCTCTGTCTCCATACTCCAGGTGAATAGTGATAAATACATCAGAGAAACCACAGTTGAGGCACATTCTACAAAATAACTGACTATTACTCTACAATAAACTGTCAAGGTCATCAAAAACAAGACAAAACTGAGAAACTGTCACTGTCTAGAAAGAAATGACAATTGGCCGGGCGTGGTGGCTCACGCCTGTAATCCCAACACTTTGGGAGGCCAAGGCAGGTGGGTCACCTGAGGTTGGGAGTTCAAGACCAGCCTGACCAACATGGAGAAACCCTGCCTCTACTAAAAATACAAAATTAGCCGGGCATGGTGGCACATGCCTGTAATCTCAGCTACTCAGGAGGCTGAGGCAGGAGAATCACTTGAACCTGGGAGGCGGAGGTTGCGGTGAGCTGAGATTGTGTCATTGCACCCCAGCCTGGGCAACAAAAGCAAAACTCAGTCTAAAAAGAAAAGAAAAAAAAAAGGAAAGACATGACAACCAAATAAAATGTATCCTGATGAGATCCTGGAACAGAAAAATGACCTTAAGTAAAAACTAAGGAAGAGTGAATAAAGTTTGTGCTTTAGTTAATAATAATGTATCAATATTACTTCAATAGTTGTGACAAATGTACCATACTGATGGAAAACAATAAAAATATAAGAAACTGGATAAGGAGTATATGAGAATTCTGTGTACTATCTTTACAACTTTTCTAAAACAAAATTTTTGGAAAGGATAGACAACATGCATGAACAAATGGGGAATTTCAGCAGAGGGATGGAAACTGTAAGAGTTAAACAAATACTAAATATAAGTCTATCTATCTATCTATCTACAATAATATGGTAACAGATATTTTGCCTTTGATGGGCTCATTATTAGACTAGACACAGCATAAGAAAAAATGAATGAACTTGAATATAGGGCAACAGAAATTACCCAAACTGAAACATAAAGAGGACAAAGAGTGAAAAAAATGAGTATCGAATATCTAAGAGATGTGGAACAATATCAGACAATCTGACACGTGTGTAATTGGAATCCCAATAGAAAAAGAGAGAGCAAACAGGGCAGAAGAAATATTCAGAGATAATCAATGAGAATTTTCCAAAGATAATGACAAATATCAAATCACAGATTGAGGAAGCTCAGAGAACCTCAAGAATCTCACGCACACCGCCCGCCCCCCACCTAGACACATCGTGTTCAAACTGTTGAAACCAAAGATAAAAAATCTCAATGCCAGACACATTAAATTCAGAAGAACAAAGATAAAAAATATAGCAGAAACCTTATCAGAAACTATATAGATGTTCAGAAGAAAATGAACATCTTTAAAATGAAAAGAGAGAGAACAAATGAACGAACCTGGCAATCCAGTGAATCTAGCAAAATATCTTTCAACAATGAAGGTGATTAAAGACTTCTTCAGATAAAGAAAAACCAAGATAATTCATTACTAGCAGGCTTGTACTTCAATTAAGTTTAAGGAAGTTCTTTAAGCAGAAGGTAAATGATACAAGATGGAAATTTGGATCTAAACAATGAAATAAAGATCTTTTGAAATAGTGAAAATTAAGGTAAATAGAAAATACCTCTTTTCACATTTTTATTATTCTAAAAGATAACTGTCTAAAGCAAAAATAATAGCAATATGTTTTGTGTTTATAGCATTTGTAAAAATAAAATGTACAGTAGTGTTATCATCTAATTCCCAAATAGCACAAAATCCCCAAATATTTAGAAATTAAATAACACACTTTTAAATAACCCGTGAATCAAACAGGAAGTCACAACAGAAATTAGAAAATATTTAAACGAAAAGAAAATTAAAACACAAAATATTAAAATTTGTAGAATACAGATAAAATAAAGCTTATAGGGGATTTTTTTTAGGACTCAATTATACCTAAAGCTTATAGGGAAATAACATTAAATGTTAATATTAGAAAAGAAGTAAGGTCTGAAATCAACTAACCAAGCTTATCTAAGATTATCTTTGCCTGAGTAGGCTGGGCCTAACAAAACGATGGCATACTAGAATGGACATTTAGCTCTGTGATCCTTCTTGAACCTTAAAATTATGGAGGGAGCTTTTAAAAAATACTCATCCTGGGGATGGGGTCCGGGAACATTTATAAAGTTCTTCAAATGATTCTAATGTGCAACCACAGTTAGGAAACCACTGACTTAACTGAATTAAAATTACTTATGAAAATGGGAGAATAATGTAAAATATTCAATATAGCAGGCAATATGTTTTGTCTTTAAAAAAGTATAATTGGCCAGGTGCAGTGGCTCACACCTGTAATTCCAGCACTTTGGGAGGCCAGAGCAGGAGGATCACTTGAGCTCAGGAGTTTGAGAACAGCCTGGGCAACATATTAAGACTCTGTTTTTACAAAAAATTAATTTTAAAACAATTAGCCAGGTGTAGTGGTGTGAACCTGTACTCCCAGCTACTCTGGAGGTGAAGGTGGGAGGATGTCTTGAGCCCAACCTTAAGGCTGCAGTGAGCCGTGATTGTGCCACAAGACTCTAGCCTGAGGAACAAAGCAAGACCTTGAATAAAAATAAAAATAAAAAGTATAATTACCCGAATCACAGAATTCAAGTCTTCAATTATGTTCCTGTTGATGAGAATTGCATCAGAATACTCCAGCACTAGCTGGAAATTTTCTAGTTCTACTTGTCCTTGTTTAAGAAGAATTTGGATTGTCAAATTCAACTGGAATCTCACTTTCTCTTCCTGTAATCTAAATTGAAAAGCACTTCAAAGCAAGTAGTTGTAATATATTTCAAATTTCACCTATTATCTGAGAATATAAAAATCAAACATGCTGGAGATTAGTGTGGAGAATATTTTCCTGATGATGAGCTTTCCTAGAGGTCTCTCTGAAACCTCTTCCTATTGATGCAGAATTACACCTGGGTTGCTCAAAGAATGGTATGGACAGAAATACATTTATAGATTTTTACTTTAGGATTAAGAAAAGATTGTATAATTTTGACTGTAATAAAAGTAAAGTAAAAATGAAGAAAATAGAGACACTTTAAAATAACAAATCTGGCCGGGTGCAGTGGCTCATGCCTGCAATCCCAGCATTTTGGGATGCCAAGGTGGGTAGATGATCTGAGGTCAGGAGTTCGAGACTAGCCTGGCCAAAATGGCGAAACCCTATCTCTACTAAAAATACAAAAATTAGTGGTGACAGGCGCCTGTAATCCCAGCTACTTGGGAGGCTGAGGCATGAGAATCTCTTGAACCTGGGAGGCGGAGCTTGCAGTGAGCCAAGATCGTGCCACTACACTCCAGCTTGTGTGACAGAGTGAGGCTCCATTTCAAAATAAATAAATAAATAAATAACTCTATTAAAATTCTGAACTTATTTATTGATTTCTGATACTATATTAAGAATATTTAATATGTAAGTTACTTAACAAATCTATTTCTGGGCAATTCATATTCCTCACTATAGCCTAGATCTAAAAATGATGTGTAACAATGAATTTGGGAACATCAGAGAAGTATTTATCGATGAGGCTATAAATATAGCCAAAAAATGAAGCAAGGACTTAAATATCTTAATCACTTAGTCAACAACAAGTTCCCCTAGAGAAAAATATATCAGTTGGCTGTGTGTCTACATGGAAAGTTCTTAGATGTCTGATTAATTTTCCACACGGTTAGCTTATATGCCTCGAGCCCCAAAGTACTGACTGGAAGAAACAGGTTCTTTGTGTTTTTATGTGGAAGGGGCTGACTTAAAACAATACTAAGATTTTTCTGAAACTTGCTTATTTGTAAGAAGAGCAACAAAACATGGGAAAGTTCCATCCTGAATCAAGGTCTTATGTAACAAAGCACGCTTTTTAAAATGCAAATTTTAAAGCACAGTGCTGGAAGGGAGATAGCTGTAAAGCAGTCAGTAGGCCTTCTCCCCGGTGATAACACAACCTGACTGAGCCCTAATTAGACTTTGAATAGGTGAACATGAAAGAAAACTTCAAATTACAGGATGAGTTCATGGAACACTCTCTCAATCTCCTGTTGCACCTTCTCTTCCTCCTCAACTCTTTTCCGGAGGAAAGTTGCCATTTCCAATAAGTCAGCTGCTTTCTGCTTTACCTAAAGAAACCGAGCCAGAAACATGTCAGAACATATGGAGCTTCAATTTTAGACAACATACATCTTTTAACTTTTTAAACTTAAAAACCTTAACAGGTCTATCTTTCAAAGAAAGTAATAAACACTTAAATTTAAATGTCTAAAACTTACATGGCATGTAACAATTTGAACAATTTGAAAAGTATCAAATTTGCTTCTTTGTGAAAATCAAGTATGCAAGCAACTATAAATTCTTTTATATCTTATTTTTAAAATTTGTTCTCATCACTTTAAATGAAACTATAGAAACAGGTACTTTAACAAAAATATGCCAGCCTGATGCATGTGGGCACTAAATTTAGGGAATTTGGGGGAGTGGTCAAGAAGCAACAAAAGGAAGGATTCTCTTCCCAAATAAACACACTCTTAAATTTTTACTCATTGCTACATTCTAGCAAAACTATAAAGTTGGCTCTGCTGAGCCAAATATAATTCTAATCTATGCAAAATGAGATAACCTACAACAGTGCTGTCCAAGAAAAATATAATGCGAGCCATAAATGTAAGTCACATATGCAATTTTAAATTCTGTAGTAACCACATTATAAAAAGTGAAATCAAAGAGATGAACTTAATTTTACTAATATATTTTAATTCATTGTGTCCAGAATATTATCACTTCAACCTACAATCAATATAAAAATATTAATGAGACATATTTCTTTTTGTTCATATTAAGCCTTCTAAATCTGTGTATGTTACAGCACATGTTACAGCACATCTCAATTAGGACTGGCAATATTTATTTCAAGTGCATAGTAACCTTGTGGTTAATGGACACTATTTTGAATGGCACCAATCTAAAAGCAACAGGCCTACACTTAGCCTTCAATAGCACCAGGGTTAATATAGTATTTCATTATCTTATTACTATGACCAAATACTACCCTAGCAGGGAAACCTAAATAATTAGCTTTTTTGGTTACACTGACCAATGTAAACTATGTATTTGATATTAGTACACTAAAAATTAAATTAAAATAGTATATACTTTCTGTTCATTTTCCACTTTTGCTCGTCTTGTCATGCAGAAGTGATTCCAGACCAAAGGGTTCAAGCCTTCTGGCATGTTACTAATATTGTCCAACTCATCCATGGCTTTCATTAACTGGGCAAAGGCATCCTTACTCAACTTGCCAGATCCTGGTAGTTCTCCAAAAGGGACAGCACTGGTTGTTTCTGAGTGCGTTTTCTGTTTGGAAATCCTGGTATTACCAAGAAAAGCCCATCAACATTTCACATTCTCACAAAAACATCAATGTGAAACAATTAGGCCCTTAGCACAGGCATAACACATTGTATGACTCTTCCCTTTGGCATGTGAGGGCTGGTAGGTGGGTTATTCCACAGATAAAGGGATCCACTTTGCCCTGCTTCCGTACTCTCCAGGTTCTCAGACGTGACCTTGGCTAGACTACAGATGTCTCCAACTATTGTCAGCACTGACAGACAGCCGTACCTGTGCTAGGAGATATTTCCTTTCTGTATACTGTAAGCAGGCAAATAAATCAACCCATCGTTTCACCTCAGCCTCCCAAAGTGTTGGGAATACAGTGGTGAGCCACCACCTGGCTAACTCTGTTTCTATCTACATTAATAGATTAGTTTCATTTCCCTGTGCTTCAGCTGGAAAGGGAAGAAGGGTACAAAGATTTGGGCAAGGCACTCACTATCAAGATGCTGTACAATACACTGAGGTTCAAACTATATTATCATCCCCATTCTCTAGATGAGGAAAGTCAGCCTTGGAAAGAAGCTCATGGCCCAAGGCTATCGGTCTGACAGGTGATGGAGTTAGGATTTAAAGTTGATTCTGTTTGACATGAAAGCTTGTGCTTTCCCACTGCTGCAGGAGGTCTCACTTCTTTTTCCACAAGGAGAAGGTATATAATCGGGCTACTCATCGCTCACTCTTTTAAAAATAGGAAAACCGCCGGCCGAGGTGGCTCACACCTATAATCCCAACACTTTGGGAGGCCGAGACGGGTGGATCACGAGGTCAGGAGATCGAGATCATCCTGGTCAACATGGTGAAACCCCGTCTCTACTAAAAACACAAAAACTAGCTGGGCGTGGTGGCGCGCGCCTGTAATCCCAGCTACTCAGCAGGCTGAGGCAGGAGAAACGCTTGAACCCGGAAGGCGGAGGTTGCAGTGAGCCGAGATCGTGCCACTGCAGTCCAGCCTGGGTGACAGACAGAGACTCCATCTCGAAAAAAAAAAAGAAAACCAAAACAATAGGCATGTTCTAGGTTACATTTCCTAGGTTGCCTGTAACCTGTCTGAGTCTGTATCTCAAACACAAATTAGCTGACTATATCTTTGTGACAAACTCCATGATTTCTAGATTACATTTGATTGAAAACTATGAAAATCTGCATTTATAATGGTGGAAGTCAGTGATACTTTCTTAGAACTCTTTTCAAATGGCTATTTTCAACCATTTATACTGGCATGTTTCAAACTTTGAGCACAAGCACATGAGATACTCTGAGGAAAAGCAATTTGTGGTCAAATAAGTTTGGAAAACACTGCTTACTCTGTACCTTATACTTGGAGATCCAAAGGCCAACAATAAATTCTGCAGTAAAAGAAAAGCTGCTTAACTTCCGTTTTTTAACCCAGTATTTTCCCCAAACTTACTTAGTCCTGGAAGCCTATTACAAGTAGTTCCAATTTATACATCAGGGAACTTGTGTTTGTTTGAATGCACTTTAGAAAAAAACTATTTTTAAATCTGTGTGCCAACTATGATGTAAGAGGAACTTCCTTAATGTATAAAGCAGAACCTACAACAGCACTATGCTTACACAGATCCTTAACTGTTTTTAAATAATGAAAATAAATCATTATTCTCTACCTTAAGATATAGACTTAATCTCAAAAAATACTGAATTATGATCAAAACCCTTAAACATCTCCACCTAAAAGATATTATACTGAATAATTCCATTTAATTGGGAGAAAAAAGCTGAAATCTAGTAACACTCCTCTTTATTTGCAAACTTTTTTTCTCAGAAACACAATAGTGATGGAGAAACAAACCTTGGTCGGCGTTTAAAAAGTTTGTACAGTATATCCACTTGATGACCGGGAATTTCAGAAAATTCCTTTTTAAAGCTGCGATCCATAACCTAAGGACAAACATGTCATTCTGAGGATTGCAACTTGGTCTGGAAACCTTTTATTTGCTGACAATACTCTTCAAAATACAGGTGGTAGCACTTTGGTTTTAAAAATCCATGAAACCTTGATTTATAAAGTTGTTAGACATTAACCATTCTCTGTGCGAAGATTTGTTTTGATAAGAAGCATCTAAGTGTATTAAAAATATTATTTCATATAACAGGTCTTAGAAATCATCCAGAAGTTTCCCAAAGAAGTGTCCCAAAATATATTTACCCAAAAAACATGCATGTTACTCTATTTTTTTTCTTTTCTATTCCATTCTGTTCCATCTGTCTTCTTTATGCTAGTCTATCCTATTCTTTTCCATTATAAAACTGCTGGTCATAACCTACTAAATCGATTTCATGGCCAAGTAATGGGGTCCGCAGCCTAAAGTTTGAAAAGCCTTAAAGGCTAGATGATTGCCCTGTATTTTGTATAAGAGAAAGCTTAGACCAGAGAAGCTTATAAAAATTCATTTTGGCCGGGCGCGGTGGCTCAAGCCTGTAATCCCAGCACTTTGGGAGGCTGAGACGGGCGGATCACGAGGTCAGGAGATTGAGACTATCCTGGCTAACACTGTGAAACCCTGTCTCTACTAAAAAATACAAAAAATTAACCAGGCGCGGTGGTGGGCACCTGTAGTCCCAGCTACTCGGGAGGCTGAGGCAGGAGAATGGCGTAAACCCGGGAGGCGGAGCTTGCGGTGAGCTGAGATCCGGCCACTGCACTCCAGCCTGGGCGACAGAGCAAGACTCTGTCTCAAAAAAAAAAAAAAAAAAAAAAAAAAAAAAAAATTCATTTTACACATGGATTTTCAAAAATATACAATGCCATAGAATGAAGTTCACCCATAGCTGAGAATTAAGTGGGAGAAAAATCTGTGAGAAAATTATATTATATCCCCTTTAACCTTCCTCCAATCCAGGCAGCAACAACTCTACTGCACTGTCGAGTGGGTAAGACAATGACTCTCACTTTATCTTCTGCCAGTAAGTTGTCATAGTGCTCCTTGTACACATCCAGGTCTTCTCTTGATTTCCGAACAGCTTCTGAAGTCTGGCTCTATAACAGCATCAGGAATAGTGGATTGTAACTGGAGACTTTGCAGCATAAACAAAAATCTTGGGGATACTAAAAAGAGCAAGGAATTTCCCAGTACAAGAGAAATATGCCTGTGAAGTATTCATTATAGATAAGATTTATAGAAGAAAATAAACCAATTGGGGACTTTGAAAGAACACCCAATCACCTGTTTCTAAGTACAGCCAACTCTGTGTATGAGTGTGTGAGTGTCTGTGGAGCACACTGCAGTCTTGGTAGGTCAGCGTGGAGGATGAAGGTGCATAGCCTTCGAAATCACATGGACGTGGGTTCTGAGAGACTGGATATACATGCAAACAAGGGCCAGTCCACATGCAACAACAGAACTCTGACGTACAACCTCTATAATCATCAGCTGGGAAACGAAATAACCACAGCCTTCATAAGGATTGGCCTCAGACTTTCAGGGCTTGATCATAACCACCAGCTTCTATAATTTTGTCCCCATTTCCAACCTAGGACCATCCAGAGAAAGACAAATATGTTCCCTAAACCAGTCAAATGAGTTGTCCCGCTTCTAATTGGTTTGCCTCTAGCTTCCTCATGCCAACAACTTCCAATCATGTTGCACCTGAAGCCCTCCCTTCTTTGCACTATAAAGCTTTCCTACTCCTTTCCTGACTTTGAGTCTGCCAAAAGCAACTGATGGTGGACGAGTCCCTTGCTGTGCCAAGCTCTGAATAAACAGTGTCTGCTCATTTGCATTTGGATGGTCTTCATTTATTCCCACAGTTCCAGCTACTGCTCTCTTACACACCAGTGGCTGACTTAGGCATGTTACCCACGCTCTCTGAGATGGTATCCTCATCTGTGAAAGAAATCCAGTATGCTGCAGGGTCGCTATATGTAAAGTTGTATTTAGAATGTGCTTTGCATATACTGTTTAATAGGCTCTTAGAAAAAAAGTTGAGTTCATGTCATTTATAAGTCACACATTCATAAATGCTCTTTACTAATACTACTAATAAAAGCTGACATTTGTTGAAACTTATTATGTGATAAACATTTGGTATTCATTGTCTTTTTGAGCCATATCTATCCATGCACATATTTAGAGTTTTTCATAATACAACAGTTTTTCATTCCATACGCGAGCCCATTGCTTACATCTTAGTAAATCTTAGCGTGTCAAATGGCCCAGAGAGAAAAACATTCCCTAAATTAGAGCTTGTAAGCAGCTTAAAAGGTTATATGCCTTGTCCAAGGTCCCACAGCCAGTGCTTTCAACCATGAAGCTATATGGCCTCATTTTATAAACCATGTCATAGGAAAGCTACACAGTTCTTTTGGCTACATGGTTGCCGATGCAGAATCAAATAACTTTATCAACAGATTGGAATGGTTACTTTCACCTGGCCCTGGAGCAAAGTTGCAGACAGGGAGTCAAGGGATGCACATGGTTACATAGGAATGGTGGAAGGAAGGAAGGGTCTAGACACGTGAGCTCTTGCTAAATGAGGGGCATGTCTATCAGAAAATGCTTGTATTCAGATTTCAGACATATTCTTACTTTCTCGAGCTGTTTCCTTGTAAGGTAGTTGTTCAGGAATTTTTCTCTGGAGCTTAATTCTTCATCCAACAGTAAAGAAAATGCAAGGTTACTTATTTTCAATTCCTCCTGTAGAAATATTTAAGAAAAAGGTTGGTGGAAATACTTCTACCTGAGACAATATTTTCTATAGACTTGGCACTAATCAAGCAAGTTTATGACATATAGATAAGAGAAATATTTCAAAGAAAAAGGGAATACAGCTTATTGAAATAACTTTAGTTATTTTGCCTTTTTCATAATTTCATTGTAAGGTAATCACATATACAAAAAATACATAACATGAACATATAATTTAAGGGATTATTATAATATAAGGCAAACACCTTTGTTAGCACCACTTATCGCAAGAAACAGAAGCTTACGACTGCAGTTGCTTCTTCCAGGAGTCCTCATCAAAATCTCAACCCCAGTACTAAACACTGTTTTGACTTTTATCATACATTGTGTTTCTTTGTAGTTTTATTACCCAGGGGTGTATAATGCTGTAGTTTGGATATTTGCCCCATCCAAACTGCATGTTGAAACGTGATCCCTGGTGCTGTAGGTGGGGCCTAATGGGAGGTGTTTGGGTCATGGGGATGGGTCCCTCATGAATAGATCAATTCCCTCCCTCAGGGGTGAGTGAGTTTATACTCTGTTAGTTCCCCTGAGTGCTGATTGTTAAAGAGAGCCTGGCACCCCCCTGCACCCTCTCTTGCTTTCTCTCTGACCATGTGATTTCTGCACACGCCAGCTCCCCTTCACCTGCCATAAATGGAAGCTGCCTGAGGCCCACATCAGATGCCCAATCTTGAACCTTCTAGCCAGCAGAATTATGAGTCAGATAAACCTCTTTTCTTTATAAATTATGCAGCCTCAGGTATTATTTATAGCAACACAAAACAGACTAAGACAGAAACTTAGCCACTACAGTATAACTTATTCATAATTTTTTTTCGTGTCTTTTAAATCTCTTACTACCTGGATGATGAAATAATTTGTACAACAAACTCCTGTGACTTGAGTTTACCTATATAACAAACCTACACATGTACCCCTGAACTTAAAATAAAGGTTAAAAATAAAATAAATCTCTTATAATCTTCATGTTCCCTTTCATTTCTTTTCCTCACATTTGTAGTTATCAGCAGTCTCTGTAGCATTGCATAGTCTGGTTTTAATGCCTGTATATTCATGGTGTAGTTTATCAAGGCTTTATTCTTTTTATTTCTTGAAAAATGGCAGCTGGGTCCAGAGGCCTGATCAAATCTAAACTTGATCCTTTTAACAAGACTATAGGTGGTATTGTGTTCTTTGATCAGGAGACATGTATCATCTGATTGTCTGTCTTTCTGTGATGTCAGCAGCTGCAGGTAGTCAATGCCCGGGTCCATTAATCCGTTGAGAGATGCAAAATGGTGAAAATCTGGATTTAGTTTCCCTTTTCACTTATTAATGGAAATACTTTTATAAAGAGATGCTTCTCATCATCTACTATTTGGTTTCCCAGTGGTACACTTCAGTTCATATGGGAAAGGCAGGCTAAATACTTGATACTTTCCCTTTATCAGTTTTTAGGTAATGAATTTGCTGTCATCCTCTGAAAGTGACTGATTGGCACTTCTCTTTTTAAAATATCACAAATTCATAAATTTAAACAAATATGATGGGTTTAATTAATTGCAACTATTATCGTCTTTGAATCTTAAATTGTCTAATTTAAGTGAAATGTTTTAAGTTAGCTCCTGAATTATTTTGATATTACTGAGTAGTCTGATAGTTTCCTCATTATCTTACATGGCGAGAGGATCTCAGCATACCTTTAAAAAAACAATAACTTTGTTGAGATGTAATTTACATACCATACAATTCACCATTTACAGTGTACAATTCAGTGTATTTTAGTATATTTGCAGTGTTGTGTAATATAATCAATTTTAGAACATTTCATCATTCCCTGAAAATCCTTTAGCAGCCATTTCCCATCTGCCCCTCTGTCACCTCCTAGAGGCCTCTACCTCCTCACAAAAGCAACAACTTTCTAATTTCTGTCTTTATAAATTTGCCTGTTCTAGAAACTATATGATTCCACATAAATGGAATCATACAATATGTGGCCTTTGTTGTCTGGCTTCTTTGACTTAGCATGTTTTCAAGGTTCGTCCATGTTGTACCATATATCAGCACATTCCTTTTTATTGTGGGATAATACTCCCTTGTATGGATACACCATATTTTACTCATTTGCGCTCAGCTGTTGGATATTTAGATTGTTTCCACCTTTTGGCTATGACTAATGCTGCTGTTAGGCTGCAGCACTCATTCCCAATCTTCCCCCTCACTCCCAGTATATCCATACATCCCCTCCCTGCCAGGCCAGTGATTACATTCTTCTATGTGTGGCCACAACTCCCGAGAGCAGCCCCTTTCCCAAGGCTACAGGTCTTGCTGGGTTCTGGGAACAGCTCTTTTCCCCTGCCTCTTTAGCTCTAGAGATGGTACTGACCTCCCATTGTTTCTCATTACAACATGTTTGCCACTCTTTGCTGTTTCCCTTAACTCTGCTCATACCTCTGTACAAAGTCCCCTCGCTGAGGGAATTTAAATGTAACCCTTTCAGTGTACCATTCCTGTTGGGATCCTGGGGATATAGTCATCCTCCTGAAGATTCCCTTCCCATCTCTCCAGTGTTGCACTATCTTTTCTCATTAAGCCCCCTGCTTTGGTCAGACACCTCTCAAAACCTCTCATCAAACGAGTGCATGCAAATTTGGGAGACCTGGCATTTCTCAAAATATCATTATTCTCTTTTTTAACTTTTATTTTAGGTTCAGGGGTACATATGCATGTTTGTTATCTAAGTAAACTCGTGTCATGGGGGTTTGTTGTACAGACTATTTTGTTACCAGGTACTAAGCCTAGTACCCAACAGATATTTTTTCTGATCTTCTCCCTCCTCCCACCCTCCACCCTCAAGAAACCAGACACCCCAGTGTCTGTTGTTCCCCTCTATGTGCCCGTGTGTTCTCATTATTTAGCTCCCACTTACAAGTGAGAGCATATGGCATTTGGTTTTCTGTTCCTGTGTTGGTTTAATAAGGATTATGGCCTCCATCTGTATCCATGTTCCTGCAAAGGACATGATCTCATTCTTTTTGATGGCTGCATAGTATTCCATGGTGTATAATGTACCACATTTTCTCAATCCAGTCTATCATTGCTGGGCACTTAGGTTGATTCCATGTCTTTGCTATTGTGAACAGTACTGCAGTGAACATATGGGTGCATGTGTCTTTATAATAGAACAATTTATATTCCTTTGGGTATATACCCAGTAATGGGATTGCTGGGTTGAATGGTAGTTCTGTTTTTAGCTCTTTAAGGAATTGCCATACTGCTTTCCACAATGGTTGAGCTAATTTACATTCCCACCAACAGTGTATAATAAGCATTCCCTTTTCTCCACAACCTCACCAGTATCTGTAATTTTTTTACTTTTTAGTAGTAGCCATTCTGACTAGTGTGAGATGGTATCTGGTATTTCATTGTGGTTTTGATTTTCATTTATCTAATGATCACTGATGTTGAGCTTTTTTTCATATGTTTGTTGGCCACATGTATGTCTTCTTTTGAAAAGTGTCTGTTAATGTCCTTTGCCCACTTTTTAATGGGGTTGTTTGTTTTTTCTTGTAAATTTAAGTTCCTTGTAGATGCTGGACCTTTGTCAGATGCACAGTTTGCAAATATTTTCTCCCATTCTGTAGGCTGTCTGTTTACTCTGTGGATAGTTTCTTTTGCTGTGCAGAAACTCTTTAGTTTAATTAGATCCTATTTGTCAATTTTTGCTTTTGTTGTGATTGCTTTTGGTATCTTCATCATGAAATCTTTGCCAGTTCCTATGTCCAGAATGATATTGCCTAGTTTGTTTCCCAGGATTTTTACAGTTTGGGGGTTTACATTTACATTTAAGTAAATCATGATTCTCTTCTTAAACTCAATGGATAGTTTGGCCGGGTATAAATCCAAAGCTAGAAATAATTTTTTCCTCAGAATTTAAGGGCATCACTCTTTGATCTTCTTGCTTTTAGTTACTGTGTACTTCATTTTTATTCCTACTGCTGGAGATAATTAAGACAGATTTTTTTTTTCCACCTGATCTTTTGGGACATGAGGATTACTTTTTCATTCCACATACACTTTGAACAAAGCCCTTTGCTATTTGGTGGAGATACAGGGATGAACAAGATGCTCTACCCTCATGGAGCATCTAGTCCTGAAAGCATTAAAAATAATCTCACATAAATTACAATTCAGTAGCAATGAATGGTAGAAAGGAAAAAATACAGTATATAATAGGAAGATATTACCTAGTCTGAGGAACTGGTTTTTGAGCTGGGATCCAAAGGATGAATGTAGTTCAGGAAGCAAAGAAGTGTTGGCAGACAGTATTACTGGCAGAGTTGGCAGAGGCATGAGGAGGGAGGGCATTGGGTGTGTTCAAGATGCTGAAAGAGGAAGTGTGGCAGGTAAAGGGGAAGGTGCACAAGATGAGACTGGAGAGGGACCCAGGGCCCAGAGCATACAAGATCTTTGTACCTGGTAAGGATGTTGATCTTCATCCCAAGAACTATGGAAGGGCCCCTGCAAGCTCCTTAAAAGTCACATAAGTAAAGCTTTTATTTACCTGGTTGGTAACCAACTCTGCCTTCACTCTCCTTTCAAAAAGTCTTTTCAAGTGTTCATCAAAGGCCTGTGTGCTTTCTTGAATAGAGTTTTGAAGTTTCTTCAGTTCTGCTTCTAATGACTAAAAGGAAGACAACAGTCAAGTTAACATTTAGGAGTATTAAAGGCTCCTAGGAAGTGATGTTTAAATTTCACCACAAGGCGGGGCAGATGGAGGGCAGCCCTTGCAAGGTGTTCTGGGCCCTGTACTCTCTTAAACCAGAGATAGTCCCACTTGGATCTGTTTAATACACTGTGTTTTGAGATTTTTGCTTAGAAAAGATTACCTTGGGAAAAAAAGCTTAAAATTACTGATCATGGCTAATGATACAGGCAGAAGTAGGATAGGAAAGCAAATTGCAGCAAATCTTTCCAGAAAATCCTCACTCTTTATATAGCACAGCAATCTCCAGACACATGATTTAGTCCTAAAAATTTTTATTTTTTTCAAGCACTGGTCATTTTCACGGCATTATTTCTATTTTAAGGAAACAAGAAGTCAATATACATATATGTATATTTATATATTTGTACTCTCTTGTTTTCTGTATGTTTTGTCTCTCCAAACAGTTCTATATCAAAAGGAAAATGTTCCCTTGCCCTCTCTTTTAAAAAAATTCCACCAGGACATAGGTGAAAAGCTATAAATTTATATTTTTAAAGAGAACAACATTAAAACATGAGGTATAATTTTGATTGCACAGCAGGGTGACTATAGTCAACAATCACTTAACTGAACATTAAAAAATAACTAAAAGAGTGTAACTGGATTGTTTCTAACACAAAGGATAAAAGCTTGTGAGGATGGATACCCATTCTCCATGTTGTGATTATTTCACATTGCATGCCTGTATCAAAACATCTCATGTAGCCCGCAAATATATACACCTACTTTGTACCTGCAAAATTAAAAATAAAAAAATACAAAGTAAAAAACATGTAAAAAAGAGGTATATTGGTATAAATCATTTTTAACCTTTACTTGTTTGTAACTTTTTATTTTGATATAACTTCAAACTTATAGAAAAGATGCAAGAATAGTACAAATAATTCCCATATACCTTTTTCAAAGTCACCAACTATAGACATTCTACCCTATTTGCTTTATCACTTTTCTTTCTCTCTCTTCTTTCTCTCTCTCTCTCCCACCCACTCCCTGCCCCCCACCTATCTACTTTCTTTCCTACACTTTTCTGAACCATTTGAGAATAATTTGCAGACACTTGAGGACAGGCCACTTATTTTGTAGAACGTCATTTTGTTTAGGTTTGTCTGATGTTTTCTCAACTGTACACCCAGGTTACACATTTTTAGCAGGAAGACTACATAAGTTATGTTATGTGCTTCTGTGTCTACCTCATCAGGAGATACATGATGTTGGTTTGCTTCATTATTGGCGATGTTAACTTGGATCACTTGGTTAAGTAGTGTCTGCCACTTTCTCTATTGTAAAGTTAGTTTTTCCATTTGTAATTTATTAATTTGTGGAAAGATACTTTCAGACTATGTAAATATCTTGTTTCTCATTGTACTTTTATCTACCAGCCTTAGCATCCATTGATAATTCGTATTCAAATTAATTATTACTATGATGGTAATAAATAGTTTAAATATACACCAGTTTAAAAAGCCAAGTTCTCTCTACGCCAGATTAATAAGGAAAGTAACTGATTCTGGGAGGATAATGGAGAAAGAGGTTTAGCAAAAATAATAGAGGCATATGATGCCAGGAGAAAGACCATCCAAATTAAGTTACCTAACAGTGAGGAGATATGAAAATAAAACAAACAAATATGAAAAAAACACATCTCAGGGTCATTTGCTTATAATAGTTTATATCACTATCTCACAGGCATGGAAAAGTCTCACAGATTGTGTCCTCCTGGTGGCCCTTTATCAAGTTCACCTGTTCCTAGATGATGAAAACATCAGCAATGGCAAATGGCCACAGACCCAGCTGGCTGAGGCCAGATTGTCTACATGTCTTAGATCCAACCTTCTTTAAAAACATTGAGATTCTGGGCCTTTTGAGGGTCTCTGGTCCGAAAGAATGTTTTTGTAATGTAAAATGGTCCTTTGCCTTTCTTCTTCAAATGCCCCAAATTCTTCCCATTGCAGGTCCTTCTCACATGCTCTTCTGTCTGCCTATGCTTCATTTCCCACTCTTCGGCCTCTTCAGTCTTTCTCACTTTTCCAATGCAAGCATAAATGCCATGTTCTCAAGGAAGAGTTCCTTGGGCCCTGTCTTAAGTCTCAGAAGCAAGGCCTGAAACAAGATTCCAGGGCACATGATTTCTGGAGGGGGCGCTCTTTAGGAGACACCTGTAAGTGGCTGAGGGAAGCAGGACAGGCAAGAGGCAGGAGCTGAGCAATGAAGCCATCTCAGGTGGCCCAGCCTTGGCCTGATTCCCAGGGTTGGTAGAAATGAAAGGGACTCTGCTGAACTGTCTCATTTTGGGGTGAGGAGGCTGGGGTTTTGTACCCCCTTCCCCTTGGGCTCTGTCAGCAGGTCACTGGCTGCCCTGGGTGAGGGCAGTGGTGTAAACTTGGGGATGTCTCTGGACAAGGAGGCTCCCTTGATCATACAAGGGCAATAACATTCCAGAGAAGGTCTCAGGTGTAAGGCTCTATCAGGAACACTCATAGCAGAGAGGGGATGGGCACAGCAGCCTGCAAAGGGGATCTGGTGGGTACCAGTGGCTGATCTAAGTCAGTGCCTGTGTTCACCATCATAGATGGCACCCTGAACTTGCCCTTCTAATTTATCACATCGCAGTTAAATAATTATCTTGCGAATGCATAGTTACTATATAACCGTCTCCACTCCACATAATGGTCATGGTGAAGGGGGTGGGGGAGGAGAGGCTGTGTCTGTCTTATTCATGCACATCCCTCAGGACCTGCCATTGTACCAAGCCCATAGTGGGCACTCAAGGAACATATTTGTAAAAAACATGAATGTCATTTTTCTTCAAACATTCCTAGAAAAGTCTAATTTTGCCTAAAAATGTCTGCATCAGATGCTGAGAAATGAGATGCAAAGTGAAAGACCAAGTAGGAAGTTTATATGAACCACGCAGAAATCCATCACACCTAGAATTTCTCCCAGCTCTGAAACAACAACGACAACAAAATAAATGGTCTGCCATTTAAGAAGGTATTATTTTCGCTGACCAGGCTGGTGAAGGTAAAGGCTTTATCCTTTAATCTATGAATCCCAAGTACTCAGAAAAGTGCCTGGCACATAATAGGTATCAACAGATTCATTCAATAAATTTATTCATTCAATAAATCTTCCTTAAGTGTTTATTATGGATGGAGTATAGTTCTAAAAACTGGGAATATAATATTGAACAAAGACCAGTTCTCCTCCCTCATACTGTATTCTAGTAGAGAAGACTGATAATAAGTCAACAGGTAAAAATGAACTGAGCCAGGTGGTGATAAGTATTATGGAGAACCATAAGTCAGGGAAAAAGGGACACAGGGCAGGATTGAGGAGAAGCAGGGATTTCCACCATCATAGGAAGATGAGGTGACAATTGAGTAGAGATCTCAAAGTCGTGAGAATGTGAGTCATGTAGCTAAATGGGGGAAGAGCGCTCCAGGCCAAGGATACAGTGTGTCAAGGACCTGCAGCGAGAATGAGCTATGGGTGTTTGAGTCAAGAGTTTGCTGGGTATCTGAGGAACAGTAAGGAAATCAGTGGAACTGGAGGGAAAGAATGACAGGAGATGAAATGAGATGGGATATAGGGATTGGGGGAGGAGGCAGGGGGCAGAGGAACTAAGGTAAGAAATCCTGGGAAAGGTAACAGTAGTTTGCATTAGAGTGGTAGCTGTAGAGGTGTCAGAAAAGCAGCTACTTTGAAATAAAAAAGAAGGGACTTAAAAGGGCAGAGGTGTGGTCTCAGGGTACTGCTTTGGGGAGAAAAGGGCAACTCGAAAGAGGGAAGTACCCTGTAGAGACTCGGGAGTAAAGAGAAAGAAGGAAGAGGTGGAAATTAGGGGGTCATGTAGAAACAAAAGAAAAATCATAAAATTGGAAGACACACCAGCCTCTTCCCCATTGCTTAAAGAAGTCAACTGTATATCAAGCTGATAATGTTATCCTCACAGAAAGAGGAAAAAAAGAATTAGTCAAAGTAATTCTCAGCATAATATGTTGGTGTATTCTTAGTGGGATATAGTCTAAGAACAAAAAAGAGCTACTAGGAAATCTGAAAATTGCTATAGTATTTGTTTTGTTTGTTTGTTTGGAGGGACTGGTTCTTTATTTCCAAAAAGATACCTATTAATATTCACTATCAAAATGGTTGCACTATTGGTTTCGCTTTCTCCCAACTGGCCCCAAAGAGACTATATCAAAAAAGAGTACATTTTAAGCCAATAAGCTTCAGGATGTAAACCTAAAAGACCTTACACAAAACACTTACCAAAAGTGGGGATTTAGTAGGGAAAGACTCTTGAAACGATCAGCAAACTGCCAGCCCGCAGACTGTAGAGAGCCCTCACAGCCAAGCAGGGTGGCCCAGATGCCACAAACCCAAAGAAGCAAAGTTCCAAAATAATATAACATTTAAAAGGTCTTGTACATAACCTGTTCAAAATTTCACCAGGACCAACCGAAACCAAGGACAGTGATATGGAGCTTTAGAGACAGCAGCTTGAAACCCAGAAAAGGGCAAGGAGATGGGGTTTATATGGCTAAATCGGTGGCAAAAACATAATCTTCTTTCTTTCTTTCAAGGAGGCAGGAGAGCAGTTAAGTGATCCCCTCAACATAAGGGGCACATGATCCATCCTGTGAGCAACTTGGAAGCGGATAGGGATGGGACAAAAATTTGGTCTCAGAGGTCTCACCATCTTAATTTTGGTCACTTCTAATGAAAAAAATAAAACAAGTAAAAATAACATTGTCCAAAGATATCTTAAAGCTGAAAACCTGAACTGCACCTTTTTGCTGTTGCTGCTGTTTGGCTAACCCCTCCTGGAATCACCTTTCTGGTTTGGCTGGTACTTTGTAGAGAACAAAGTTTCCCACTGGGGAGTCTTTCCCTGGAGTCTGTTTAGTTCTCAGTAAGGCTGGCCCATACCTTTGTCCTTCCTCTACAGAGAGGGCAATGTGCATTAAGATGAAAAGTCACCTTCCAAAAGTGACAAAGGGATTAGATTGCAGAGCTGTAGAAGTATTTGGAATGTTTTACATATGGTTGCTATAAAACAACAAAAAAGGTAATTACAAAATGTACACATCACAACACGCTTTTAAGGACATTATGCATTGTGCTCATGTTCCCTTAAATGTTGTTACCAAAGGGGCTCAGCCTCTAGCCCAGCTGGAAATCTCTGGGAAGACGCAGAGACAGTTTGGCGAAAAAAACATAGGCGGTAGATGGGACAGCATGTTTGATAGAGGTATTTTATACACATTGTAGGACTGAGCAAATCAGTAAGTATATTTATATTTTGGGAACGAGAGTTTTCACTGAAAAAAGGAGACCTACATATTTAATGAAGGAAAGAGAAAAGAACCCTGTGCTGTTGAATTGGAATTGAGTTGGAATTGGAGCTAACTGGATGTGTGTGTGTGTGTGTGTGTGTGTGTGTGTGTGTGTGAGAGAGAGAGAGAGAGACAGAATGACTCCTAACCCCTATAGCAAAGAGCACATCTAGTACACAGATCTTGGTCTCTAAATACCAATTCCCAGTAAAAGGAATCCAGGATTCTCTAAAAAGAAAAATAGCTGATTCTAGGTGCCTGGAACATCTTGCTGTGTTAGAAAGGGAGAAAGTGCTCAAAAACTGATGAAGACACATGAAAAGGACACAGATAACAACTTGAAGAAGCTCCAAACACTTTGAAAAACAGAAATAATAATGATAGTCATGGATTAAAACACATTAAGTTAGAGTATGCCTCTGGTAGGGCAGAGGAAAAGTTCTCCTTGCAGAAGAATACTAACTAGTAAATATAAAATAAAAGATAAAAACTAGAAAGGCACCATCTTGCAATCACTATAGTAATAATTGATTCAGGCAAGGGTCATCAATGGATGCCAAAAGACAGAATGAACAGAGAGTCAGATTCAAAATATCACCCCCCACAAATGAGTTATTACACACTAAGGAGAAAGAGAACTTCTATAATAAAGAAATCTGGAGAAACCTTCTTTCCAGTGATCATACTTAATGTTACCAATAGTGGGACTGACTAAAATCAGGAGCCTCCTGATATGATGCACCGAAGACACAGCATCATCTACTTAGTATGATTGTCAGAAATATTGCACCTAAATCTAATCATTAGGAAACAATCAAATTCAACTTGGGGGACATTCCACAAAAAAATCAGCTTCAATTTTTAAAAAATGTCAATGTCATGGAACACAAACACAAAGTTGTAGAACTGTTCTGGATTAAAGGAGACTAAAAGAACATTAAAAACTAAGTGAAATTGATTAGATTTTTAGATAAACAGCAACAATAAAAGCTATGAAGCACATTACTTGAACAACAGGGTAATCTGAATACGGACTTAATTAGATAATCATATTAATATTAAGCTTATTTTGTATGATAATTTTACTGCGGTTATGTAGAAGAGTATTTTTGTTCTTAAGAGATTTATGCTGTATTATTTAGGAATATCATGATACCTGTGATTTATCTCTATTCAGGAGAAAAAGAGAACAAACGTGGCAATATAAAAAACTGCTGTGCTCAGGTATATATATAATATAACATATATATAATATATATGCTATTGATACAAATATATGGTATATAGATGGTACTATTCATGTAACATTTATGTACATTTGAATAATTCTAAAATAAAAATTGGTGAAAAAAAATCCAATGTTAGGGAAGTAAGTGGAGGTATAAAATGAATTAAGATTGGCCGTGAGTAGATAATTGTGGAAGCTGGGCAAAGGAGTCATTATACTGTTCTCTCTATTTTTATACATGTTTGACATTTTCCACAATACAAGTTTTTTAATTGAGAGAGAGAAATTGAAAACCATCAACACAGATTTTTTTGAGTTTTGCCATAAAGGAGAGCAGAGACATTGAGTGATCCAGGGGGAAAGAGAGGTCAAAGGAGTTGGGTTTCTTCTTTTTACTTTTTGTTTTGAAATAAATTTACACTGACCCAAATATCACAAGAACAGTAGAAAGAACTCTAGCATTTCCTTCTAGGAAGTTTTTTTTTAATAAGATGAGAGATGTATACAATTATAGCATGTGTCTACACTGATGGGGAAAATCCACAGGGTGGGAAAAATTGATGATGCAGGAAGGAAGAGGGTAAATTGATGAGTAATGACATGGAGTAGGTGAGATGGGATGGCAGCTAGTGCACCAGGAAAGGACCAGGCTTAGGTGGATGCAAGGCCATTTCACCCATAAGAAGCAGAAAGGCAGACACCATGGATTCAGTGCAGGTGGCGGGTGGATGCAGCAGTAGAGGAGTAAGGGAAATCGCTTTTAGTTGTCCCTCTTCTCTTAGTAAAACAGAAAATAAGGTGAGAGTGAGTTGAGGGCATCAGGTGTTGAAAGTTTGGGAGATGAGCAATGGGTGTGAAATGGTACTCTAGGATCCTGCCACTTAAAGTAGGGTCCACTGGCCAGCAATAGTCTGTTTGGAGCGCAAAATCTCAGTGTCCTTTCATTTTCCCAGAGCAACAATGCAGTCAGAACCTGCATTTTTAACAAATCCGCCAGGTGATGCAGACTTGCATTCAAGTGTGAGAGCACTTGGCTAGGGGAAAAATGGGGTAGCATTGCAGAGCAGCTCTAAGGACCCAGTTGAGATTAAGGTCATAATTTTGAGTAAACCCAGTCAGTAGTTTTTCTTTAGCCACTTCATGGGTGTAGGTGCAGAGAAGGCAGAGTACCGTATTTAATCAAGGCTGAGGTTTCAGCAGGTGAGTACGAAGAAGGTGCAGGGATGTGAGGGTGCAGGAAGTGAACTATCTTACAACACAAAACTGTGGAGTAAATGTAGTTGATAGGTCACCAGTCTTTATTCTTTAGGCATCTATACTCCCTAACTCTTTGAAATCTTTACTTCTTTCAGTATTACTGATTTTGGCTTTGAGTAAGAACCATTTTAGGTTAAAATATAAGGGACCCTACAGGGCTGCAGTGAATAAAAATGTGGACAGGTTCACAACAGACTCAAAGAAGCTCTTCATGAGCTATAGTCACTAGTAAGCGGGCAAGTTGTCCCACCTTGAATGATGGTAGGACTTTACTTCCTTCATAGAAGAATAAATATTATTTACTTGACTGCACATCATCATCTTTTATATCTCTACTGTAATTGTGAGCAATTTTAATGTGACAGTGTTTCCTTCCAATGCATGGGGATAAAAGTAGCAGAAGTGCACTGTAAAAACCTTGAATTTGAGTTGTAAATAATGTACTGCATTGACTGTGCCATTTGTTCTTCAAACCCTTTTCTCAAGATGGAGAACAAATCAAGCAAAAGTATCACTGAATTCAAATAAATGTACACAACACAGAGCAATACCTTGCCGTGACTTGAACATGCTGTATTAGGTGTTCATTGAACACCTGAAGAATGAATGAAGGGCCAAATGAATTGTAATGACATGGGAAATGCTGAAATCAATAAGAGCTTTTTAAAAAAACTATTGCTATATGTTTCTTTGCTTTAAAATTGTTTTAACTCCTTAAATTTATCTCCACCTACTTCTCTAAATTCTCTTGAGAATTTAAGCTGAAACACTATTCTTAAGCTATTAAAGATATGGGAAAATAGAAAACATTTGAGAAGATATTTAAACAGCACTCTGGATATGGTAGGTTATATTAATTCTTTGCTCTTCTGACCTTTCTATACTTATCTCTTTCTTCATTTAACTCCTTTACTTTTTTCTCATAATCTTTGAATTGTTTTCTTTCTTCTTCAGTCCACACAGCATCAGGTTTTGCCATGAAAGCAGGTTGAGGAATCACCTGAGGATATGAAGAAAAGCATATATTTCAGCTTAAACATAAATGCAGTAGTACAGTAAAAGCTCAGAGTTTTTTTTTTAAAAGCCCTTTAAAAGGATACAGTCCTTCACATTGGCAAGGACAATGACCTGACATCTTGGGCGAAAGGCATTTTAAAATTTTACAACAGTTTTTCTGTGACTTAGGTGAAGGTGAGCAGGGCAGGATATACCTGGACTCTTAGGTGACAGACTCAGAGGGGTGTGTTGGAATCTTTATAGCGAGAACTACCCCTGAGCTCCAGGAACACCTATGTCAGGTATCAAAGAAAATGTTTCCTGGTATATCTGGACAATTACCAATGAAGCAGTATTCCTGCCTTCAGCAGAGACCAAAACCACTGTAGTTACTTACTTTTATTGATTTGTTTGTGTCTTGTCAGATTGGAGGGCAAACCTGCATTTTCAAATTTATTATCTGTCTAATGTGGTTCGTTTTTGGTTTTCTGAGACAGGGTCTTGCTCTGTCTCCCAGGCTGGAGTACAGTGGTGTGATCACAGCTCACTGTAGCCTTGAACTCTGGGCCTCCTCACTTAGCCTCCTCAAGTGCTGGGATTACAGGCATAAGCCACCATGACAGGCCCTAATGTGGTAGGTTTATAAGGTACTACGGAGGTTGTATAATATTTGTTGCTGGAGAACTTCTAAAACCCAGGTTTATATAGGACAAAAATGGTAAAACTTAAGTAGCTCTTTCCACCCCATTCCACCTTCCATAAGGATGAACAGAAATATCACCATTCTCAAAATATCTTCCTTCTTGACTTCCAGAACTCCTCCCATCATGTCCATCAGAGCTCGGAGTCTTGTATTGGCACCCTGGGAAAGAGCCAGAATCAGAGAGGAATGCTGAGACAGAGACCTGACATTCCAGTGGCTCCAGAGGCAGCTTCCCACCCAACATTAGAATAACTGCATTTGGGATTGGGGAAGGTGCCTAGAGGAGAGAAGGGGGAAGGAGACCAACTGAGATTCAAGTGACTTCTGACCATGACAAATGTGTTGATGGGTTATTAAACCAAACTAGGAAGCAGTATCCCTAAAGCAAAGAGGGTCTTAGGTCCTGTGTAAGCAAAGCTGCATGCCTGTATCAGAAGCCAGTGCTCCGTTTCACGATTCATAATCAATTCTTCTCTGGCTTTGTGCCACGGCATAACGTGTTTGTGGGCTGTAATCTGAAAGAGAAAATGTCATTTCCTGCTATTATTCTTACAAAATTCAAACTAAACGTTCCTGCCACATACTGTCAGGAGGCTAGAAGATACTCAGGGGATTAAAGGGACTCTGCAGACTTTGCACCCAATTTTCTGTTTTGGAATAAGATAAGGTCTAAAATGAGAGAGTTGGAAAAATAGATCTTTACTTCTCTATTAACTCTCAAAGCTTATGTTCACCACTAAAAAGATTATAACAGGGAACCTGATAGATTAAGGAGGGGTGGGAGCGGGGCTCAAAGCAGTGCCATCTAAGCCAAATTCTGAAGGATAAGGGTCCTAAGAGGTTGAGAACTTGGGGCATTCAAGGGACTGTATGAATGAAATTGTGACCAGAATGGAGCCAGGCGGGAGAGCAGTTGGGCAAGAAAGGGGGTGGGGGTGGGCATTTAGGAGGAGGCTTGTAGGCTTTATCCTAAGTGAGGTGAGCAGCCACTGCAAGGGGTGAGGCAGAGAAGGGACATAGTAAGTTTGGCTTGCAGCAAGAGCACTCTCCTAAATGTAGGATGGATTACAGCCCAAGGAGAAGCAGGTACAAAGTGACTGCCCCAAGCAGGGCCCTCCAGAGAGCAGCAGAGTGAGGTCCCTGCTGTCATCTTGCTCCAGAGTTTTAGGTCACATAGTGAAAGTCTGGTTTAGGAAAAACGACCTGCTTAAACAAATACAGCAGAGTGCACAAGTTAAGAGGATGAACTGTAAGGCATGATGGTTTGGGTCCAAACCCCCAACAATGACACTTACTAGCTTTGTAACTGTGGTCAAATTACTCAAACTCTCTGTGTCTCACTTTCCTCATCTGTAAAATGAAATATCAGTACCTACCTTATAAGGACTTACAATGATAAATTCACTTCAATCCAGCCAGCATCCAGCAGAGACTGTAAAAATATTTTCTATTACTTCTAAATACCACTATTATCTTTTGCCCCTAGAAGTCAAGTTGGTTTTATGTGAGAAAAATTCTTTGAATATTCTTTAGCATTTTTTTTTTTACTTTTAAAAAATGAAATATTGTCAGATTTTAATTGTTTTCTTTAGGCATTTATTTTCAACTGCCTCTGTGCCAAAATCTTTAAAGAAGGCTGTCCCGAGAGCCCCTCTCTGTGGGATCCACACTGCCTGAATGACCTAGATCACTACTGGAGCTCCACTGGCCTCGTTCCCGCAATGTGACCCAACCACTCTGGGTACAGGCACTGGACCCAAGCTGGGCCAAGGAGCCCCTTCCCAAATGAACTGGGAATTGGGACTAAGAGATTCTAATTCAGACCAGCTACTTTCTCATGTGGAGGAGATACAAAGTAGAAATTGCCAGAGGAAGTAGAAATGCAGAGTGATGTGAACTAAGAGATGAAGAAAGAAGGCTTCTGGACCTCCCACGAGGCTCCAGTTTTTGGTTTCTGCTTCTTCCTGGGCTCAGTGTCCGAATCTTCCCTGGACTCCATAGGATTCGTAAAAGAAATTCTCATTATTGCTGAGGCTCTATCACCTCTTTCTGTTATCTGCAACTGAGAGTGCTACCCAGTACAATCACTTCCCATACAGTAACCAAGGTGAACAAATAGGAGCTGGGCAAAGTCTTCTGAGAAAGAAGGGAAGGGAGAACACAGCTAGCCAGTACCTCCTCATCTTGCACAACAAGCGTCCTCTCTGGCTTCTCACAGTCTTCAAATTCTGGTTGCCAGACTGCTTCTTCCAATTCCAGATCAACAATAATTTCTCGAATTCGAACATTTCTTTCCTTCACGCGTGTAATTTCAAACTCTTTTTGTTTATATGCAGCATCAAACTCATTATTGAAAGCAGTTTTTACCTTGTAAATGATATCCTGAAATATTAACATGTTACTGAAAACACATCACTTATTATGTCTTTACCGGTAACATGATCCCACAATTATACTTTCCCTCTAAAATCATTCCACAAATTATCTTTTAAGATGGTAAAATGAATCTTTCTAGAATACTACTTACATTAAGTCATTCCTTGGCTCAATAATCTACAGTGGCATCCAAGTATGGGTAGGATTAAGGCTACCACATAATTGTTAGACCATAACCTACTTCCTGAAATGTAAATTGTAACTCCATGTGCAGGTTGACAAATGATGAAGTGGGTGATGGGTACTTAGAGGCTCATTGGGCTATTCTCTCTACTTTTGTACAAAATCCACTATAAAATATCTAAAAAGCAATATACAGGATTTAAGTTGGCATGTGTCTTTTCTTTGGAACCTGGGTTGGAGTAGATGTGGAAAAGAAGAGATAGTTTGTAGAAAGTATTTGGAGAGCCTGCCAGAGAATCACCACCACACACAATACTCTTCTTCTATACGAACACATCATTCTCAGGTAGGAAAGACAGCTGCGCTAGCCGACTGGAGTATGCAATTCCTAAGGTGCCAGTGGGACCAACTGGATTGCCCCACTCCTGCTGACGGGTCAACCCAAAGTGGCCTTTGAGTTATCATGGGAGTTTAGTCTATATGTCTATCCTACTGAAGACGAAACCATTAAAGCAGGGTGAAAAAATGATCTTAACAGCTAGCACGAGAATTTCTCTTGGGCCGAAATTACCTCCTTGTAGGCAAACACCTTAATTAAAAGCAGCAAGAAGGTGAGACCCTGAAGGCAAAAACTGAGCAACAAATGAGGTAACTAAATAGCCCTGAGTGTTAATGAACAGAAATTTCAGGGGTTAGAGCAGAAAAAGAAAAGGATAGGAAGAGAGAGCTTAAGAACATGGCAGGAGACTAGAACTCAAATAGAAGACGTGGCTGGAGGGCTTTCAGGGCTTTCAGGGATTGCCAGCATTCAATTTCAAACTATCTTCATTGGCACAATCTCAGTCACTGCATTTTCAAAAACCTTCAGTCAGGGTTTCTACATGTATAGACATATTCTGAGACTGTTTGGTGGAAAGTTAAGGAGTAGGAGCTTAGAGCCAGAGGGACCCCACACCTTATCCTTGAACCCCAGAATTTACAGAAATTTAGAGGAAATTGTCTTTCCCCAGGTTAAGCAGATAGATAAACAATAACATCTTGATCTTACAAGGAAATCCTAATTGACATTTGGGTATACTGAGAAAACGAAATTCTAGTGTTTTCTTTTCTCTTTGAGCTTACTGATGTTCAAAGCAGAATGGTTTGTGGTGTCAGCTGTTGTGGAATGCTCTTTAGAAAACTTGGTATCACAGTAACCTAGTCCAAATGGTTGAATGCAACTCTTGTACACAAGATCTGTCTAAAGGACATGGCTATGTATTGTTATTTAATTAATTAATTATTTATTTATTTAATTTATTTATTTAGAGACAGAGTCTCGCTCTGTCGCCAGGCTGGAGTGCAGATCCAGCTCACTGGCATGATCTTGGCTCACTACAATCTCCGCCTCCCCAGTTCGAGCAATTTTCTTGCCTTAGCCTCCCGAGTAGCTGGGATTACAGGCATGTACCACCATGCTCAGCTAATTTTTGTACTTTTAGTAGAGACAGGGTTTCACCATGTTAGCTAGGATGGTCTCGATCTCTTGACCTCATGATCCAACTGCCTCGGCCTCCTAAAGTACTGGGATTACAGGCGTGAGCCAATGCGCCCAGCCTCCTCTATGTATTTTTAAATCATCATTTGATTGGCATTAGTTTTCAATGTGAGGCCTTGAAAGCCACGTAATGTATTCTAGAGATTTTTGAGGATAAAAAGAATTCACCCACTTTCAGTAATATAATTTGGTTGATTTTCTCTTCTCTGGAATGAAGCTGCAATTGGCTTGACAATAAAGAGGTATCTACCCCAAAATCAGTACTCAGACTACCAAGCAGGTAATTGGGCAAATTGCTACATTTTACTGTCTTGTCTTCCTCTTCCTCTTCTTCATCATCCTCTTCATGACGCTTTTTAACCAATATAACTCCAGACTGAGCCTCTACAATTTCCTTCCGTAGCTAAATGTAGAAAAAGATGACACAGAAGTTATGCAATAACAAGAATCCTCTAAAGGGAAATTTTGTGACAACTTAATTATTTCAACAATCATTTTAATTTGTTGAATTGTCTTGCCAACAACTGAAATCAAAGTGATGAATAGATCCCAGAACTGCTGCAGAAGAGATTAAAGCTTCAGAACTGATACACGATGGATAAATCAAAGGAATAAAAATTGTCCTTGAGGGTGTGTAATATTTATATCTTTCTGTCAGTATGACACCTGCTTGTAAATATTTTGAGTCTTTCTTGGTACTTAAATATTAAGAAATATATATTGTCTTTATATTTTACAAAGAAACCTGTTCACAAAGGACTGGTGGGTGAAGGTTAAGAAGAATTAAGCATGCCTTCTTTTTGTTTCAGAAAAAGAGTGGGTGCACCGTTCTGACCAAAATAAAACTACACTGAAGGGCAGTGTTTTTTTTTAGTGGTTTGACAGAGATTATTGTTTAAAAAGTGGGATTTAGGAAAACCACAATTCTATCAAAACAAATTCTACTTTATCCTTGATCAATTATCTTAAAAACAATCCCTAGTGACAAGGGAGGATGAAAAGGATATCTGTGGATGAAGACAACCTCTGTGCAGGATAAGAGCAAAACCCCAAATCTCATTTTTTAAGGTATACCCTCATATTTGAGGGCTAGCCAGTGTTGTATAAGATATAGGTTCCTTGATTTATTGCGTGGATACAGGCTCCTATAGTCATTAGAATATATTCTACAAATTAACAAGAAATAAAAATATAAATACATACAATACCTAAACTTAAATTATATCCCAACTCAAATCTGAACAAAGGAGACTCTATAAAATAAAGCACATCACTTATATAAACACACATATATTTAAAATAGTACTTTGAGACACTCTGCTTCAATCTTCTTTTGTTGTAAAACTCTTTCCAACTCTTTCAGCTCTTCAACCGTGCGTGATTTCATCGGGAAGTTTTCAACCACACAGGGGATATGAAAACACTTGGGGAAAAAAACGCAAGACAAAATAAACTCATTTGTAGAATAATTGTGCATTTCTGGGGTTGAGTAGGGGATGTTTTCTGTGATTAATCATGCATGGGTAAAATTGTCAATGGAAACCTTTTTAAAAATAAAACAATGTATTCCATGAGTATTGGTATAAACTTCATATAAAATACTGTGCTTTTGTGAAGGGCTGATTTTTAGGTCAGTAGTTCTCAACTAGGAGCAATTTTTCTCCCTCCTTCTTTCCCCATCCTTTTCCCCCAAGACATTTGGCAACATTTTTTATCTTAATTAGTGGAGGCAAACAATGCTACTGTCTCCAAATAGAGGCCAGAGATGTTGCTACACATCCTGCAGGGCATAGAACAGCCCCCACAACAAGAAATGATCCAGCCCAAAATGTATGGCTCATGAGAACCCTGTTTTAGAGCAATACTCAAATCATACAAAATGTAGGGTGGCCGTATACTTCATTGTCTACTTTTGGAGCATATTTGAAAGTGAAAGGGATGCTGATAATAGTTACTCTGGGATCACAGACATGACCTGAGACTTTTGGTCACCCTACACAAACAGGGAAATTTTACTTGAGGGCATCTCAATGAGGAACAGCTCTTTAGAAAATGCGAAGGCAGGCACAGGCAGAAACGTGAACCACATTTCGTCTACCGTTCAATCTGTGTGAAATGTGAGTGAGCAGACATCTATTAAGATCCAGATGCAGAGGGTGTCTGCGAGGAAAGGAGGAAAAGAATGCTAAGACGGATCTTCAGAAGTGATGGCTGGGAAGCACATGGGGACTGAGCACAGAGGGAAGGAGCCAAGAGACAGGGACATATGCAGGTGAAATTCAGTATAGGAAGGGGCAAGTCATGCTCTCAGTGCTTTGCTATGCCTGAATTTTCTTAAATTTATTTTTAAAACTTTCCTGAGCTTTTGATGACAATTCTCATTAGGTTTTGTACCTAGGGTTCTATCTGTTACCTTAAGAGCTCGACCTTTCACAGCCATCGAATTCCAACATTCTTCTTTGATAAGTTCAGCCAAATAGCTCTTGGCTAGGTTATGCATCTCTATATCCTTTATCATCTTGAAGAACGCAGACAAAGGGAAAAGATAAAAATGAAAGTGTGGCCTCAGAAATAATAATCTCCATTGTAAACTCATTAACTGCACCTTCAGTGGTAGAGTCTGGTTGTCTTTCTCCAACACTTTGAGCCACCTTGCACTGAGATGCACTTTCGGGAAACACATCTCTGCCTTTGAGAACATCTCCTGAAGTTTGTCTGTAGACTTGGATTCTCTTCCTTGAGGACACACAGTACCTCTAAGGATGGTCAGGTTGCATACACAAGTGAAGCGGGGTGTGAGGATGGATGCACTGTAGTGGTGAGCTGCATGGTTAATGTGCACAAAGTCTGCTGGTTGGAACAGCAGTGAAGCAAAACCACTGAGCAAAGTCTTCCTGTTTTATTAGAGAGGTCTGGAATTCATATTTTTATATGAAACTGCCAGATATTTAAATGTTGGCTTAAATCTCGCCAACACACATTTGAAGTGCGTTTGTGACCTCTGTCTGGGAGTCTTTACTGTACTTAATTATTCTATTATTTACGTCCACAATAAGAAAGAACCCTCTACTACTCTTGGGGATCATACAATTTGTGTTATTTTCCACTTAAAAACATGTTACTTCAATTAGTTTTACTTGCTTACGTAATCCCATTGCTTATTATTTAAATAATTAAGTATTCCTATTTTAATACAGTTTGCTGAAAGACCTGGTGTGAAAGTAAGACCTAACAATCTTTAGTCCTTAGGATCCTTTTCAGGATCTCTGTGCACTTCATTTTTTTTGGCAGAATTATTAGCAAACTAGCTAAGAATAATGTCTCGTAGATTTAAAATGTCTTTTTTAGTACTTCTTGTGAATTTCTATTTATTTTATTGTCTGATTAAACGACTTTAATTTGCAATTCATTTCTTTTTGATTCTGACCCAGTAAGTTAATAGCTAATATAGTTTTAAATTATTTCTTTCTAAATAGACAGCTGGCTTGGCATATCAGTTGTCAGGACCTGCCTGATTCCCAGCCCACTCGGCCCTCCTCTCTCCACTGCTGAGGCTGTTTATCAACTCCTCCAAACTCAGTCCCTAATACTGTGTCCAGGTTGTCATTATCGGGCTTTGGTCTTTTTCCTATTATTGAGATCCTGGCCGGGGCAGGGTAGTAGCCTAGTCTCTCATTCACATCCTTGACTGGCAGGTGCCACTAACTCCTCCCAAGGACTAGTATTCTGATCATAAACATGCTGAAAGCTCCTAAACAGCTGAGTTTATGGTGCCATTTGCTAACACTGTTCTCTACTGGACCACTATTGTGCCTAATCTGGTGTTAATATCTCTTCAAAGGCACAGAGCTCAAGAAAAATAATAAACAATATGAGGGAAACTAGCATGTGGAGGGCCTTTCTCTGCACCAAATCCTGCCTCAGAGGATCAAGGAGAACTCTTGAGGGATGAGCATGAATTTGGTAGTGGCAAGTAGGGGCATCTGGGGCAGAGGCACAGGGTGGCAGTGGGGGAGGTAGGATGAGTTTGGCAATGGTAAATAGTTCAGTGGGCCAGGGGAGCAGGTTCACTGTGTCAAGTAGTCATATACAGCTTGGAAAGAGAAGCAAATATACAGTGAGGGAGGGGGCAGGCACCGAACCCACACACATTGCTGAGTGGTCAAGATGACTTGGCTGGGAGAACCTGGTGCAGAATAGCAGGGGGCATTCTGAGCCTGAGCCAAGCCAGAGCCAAGGAGGAAGAGCCTCCTAGGAGGAACAGCCAGGATCCTCCTGGCTCTGATCTTAGCCAAGTGGCTCTAGCTCTCTAAGCCTCTATCTAAGCCTCAATTTTTTCAAGTGGGGCAAACTATCACCTACTTTTTTGAATTGTGATAATCAAAATAAATAAATTCAAAAAGCTCCTAGATTGGTGCCTACCTCTTGTGATAAGAAAATGGGACTTTTTTCATAGCTTCCTGTTGCACAATCAATAAAAAAGCCAAATTCTTTACCACAATATACAACGTCTTCAGGGGCTAGGCTCTGCCTACCTCCCCTACCTCATTCCATGAGGCTCTCTCCCATCCACCATGCTTCAGCCTTTCTGGCCGTGCTGTTCCTGGAATACTGCAAGTCATTTCTGCCTGTGGGCCTTTGCTCTTGTTGCTCCCTGTGCTTGACATTCACTCCCCCCCAGATCTTTGCACAGCCAGATGCCTCTCTTCCTTTAGTTCTCAACTGAAATGTCAGCCCTTTGAAGTGGCTTTCTTTGACCACAGAAGTAGATCTCCCACATCTATCAGAGCATCCAGTTTGTTTCCGTCATATACTATGTAGAGATTTGTTTACGACCGGTCTTCTTCAGTACATTACCCCATGAAATGTGTCTGTCATCATTATTGTATTCCCAGCACCTAGATTAATGTGCCTGGGACATGAATAAATGTTGCAGAATAAACGAAGGAATGATTATCCCAGGTAAATTTTATAGTACTAAATCAGTCTGTTGAGATACTCTTGTCCTAATTGTTATCCACTACATTTCCTCAACTTCTCAGTCTCATGTCATTCACTAATTTGACAAATCTCCTCATTTCTATATCTTCACCTCAGTCATTAATAAACATGTTTATCAGGACCAAGTCCTGGGGCACATGGTGGAAACCTCCCTCCTAGAGGCATCAGTCAAATAATCAACCTCCTCTTGGTGTAGTTGTTTAATCTGTTATAATCCACCTTAACTGTCCTTGAATCCAGCTATCTTTCATTCTCCTGTGTTTTTATATTTGCAGATTCAAAAAATTAACCTGTACTAGCAGGTTGAGAAAGAGGTAGCTTCAGAATATCCTGTGTAAAACACACTTAGGGCTTTTTATTTAAAATAAAATCCATATGAGCAAACAATTTGATGTGACTGCCACAAAATAATACAAAGGCTGAATTAATAGAAGTATAGTATGAATGGAAGTTTCAGTTTATGCTTTTCTCTACACTGGACAGAAAATAATTTGAATTCTTCTGTGGGTACAATATGCAAATATAATTAATCTGGAGGAAAAGGGCAAGATGATGACGAGGCTATTGAAACTATAATACATGATGGTCATAGGAGCTGGGATAATTAGCCCAGACAGGAGAAGATCCACAGGGAACATGGAAATTTCTAATCCTCTACCACTCTCAGAGGGGCCATAGAGTAGGAAGTGCTCAAAGAGTAGAAGGATCAGTGAGTACAGGAAGAAAGATTTCCACTCTAATTAAGAAAGGGCTTACTAAACCAGAAGCGTCCAAAGTTGGCATGAGGTGGCTAAGAAGACTTCCAAAAATGTTCAAACATATGGCTGGCAGGAATGTCATGGAGGGGAAGCAAATGTCAGATGTCTGGCTGGCCTAGATGTTCCCCCTGCTCCAAACCCCCAAATTCAGTGACCCTCTGATTCATTACACTTACATGCACTACGTTTGCTTTATTCACATTACACTGGAAAAGGTTTTGTCATATTCACATTATTATGAAGAAGTTCCCTTTCCTATTATCTTTTTACTTCTTTCATCATAACTTTATGATGCTTAAATTACACTTTTTCATACCTTTGCCACTTCTTCCTGACTTTCATCATGAAGCCTTTCTAGTTCCTCAAGATCTAGACCAAATTCCTGTTGGTCTAATTTTGCAATATTTTCTAGTTTGTCATTTTCTTCCATCATATTCAGAATCTGAATGTTGGAATAAAAAAGGGTGGTGACAAGTAAAGAATTAAACTGTAATAAGATAATTTTCTTAGTTTCTTTTAGGCAGCAATCAATAAAAAATAGATGTTTTATTTATCTAAATGTACTACTAAGTAAAGAATTAGATTATGGGCTTATTGTGGTTATTGTAAGTTTTAAGGTTTCATCCTTAAAAACTCATTCCTCTAATAAGAAAAACTACAAAAATATATAAGCTCATCATTTCATTCTATGACATTAAAGCACTGTTGCTAGTTTGAGGTATACTAACAGCATTGTGGTTATGTGTTTTAAGAGTCTTTATCATTTAGAGACACATACCGAAATAATTAGAGATGATATGGTGTTTGGGATTTACTTCAGAATAATCAGGGAAGGGGTAATGGATGGAAGCATTGGTGAAATGATATTGGCCACTGGATGTATTATATTATTCTCTTCAATTTTGTACAAATTTGAACTTCTATACAATAAAAATTATCTTTAAAAGTTTATAACTTCAAAAAATTCAGGGGCAAAGGATACACACTGCAACACATATGACAAAATATTCATGTCTTTAATACATAAAAAGCACTTACAAATAAACAAAAACGAGGCAGACAACATGATAGAAAAAGTGGGACTTCAGTTTCAAAATGATAGACTGAGAATGAGTTCAACGATTTTTCTTTTTTGCCCCAAAATATAAAAAAGTTAAGAGAAAAGAAGTATAACATAGATAAATCCATTACTACAATGAAGAGGAAAAAAGAAATAGAATCCTTCAGGAGCATGAAAACTGTAACAACTGAAAGATGGAAATCAGATGGATCAGCAGGATGCATCATAGCCCAGAATGCCCTCAGCACAGCACTCAACAACAGGTGGAAGCTACACCAGATACAGGAACAAGGGTTTACCTGCTGGCAGGTTGATTAGTTGGGGCTGCTGCATCAGAAACAGACAGTAGAACCTGCCTGTACCCCAACCTGGTGAAGTTCCCTAGGGTCCAGCAGTAGTAGCTGGAGTGTTTGTCTCCAGGTAGAAGAAATTGGAATGAATATTTGGATGGGAGAAACAAGGCAAGGCCCAAGGAATCTGTTAGTGGCTAGAAAGAATAGAGAACTCCCCCACCACACAATGGGCTGCCAAGACACTTCCCAACACCACCCACCCCTTCTCTTTTCACTGAGAGCAGACAGAACACCTGCTAAAGTCAGATCTCCTACACTTCTTCCAAAGCAGACTGGGCTGGTATCATGGAATTATAACAGGGAGTTTCAATTATAAAGACAAGCATGAAATAATAACAATAAATCACTAAATATTTGGGGAACAACAAGACCACTGGAGAGAAACAATAAATTCAACAAATAGAAGACTTGTTGCCCAAAGGAAAAGAGTTAATTAAGCAAGAAAGTTATAATTTTATAGCAACTAGGGGTGCAAAATATTGTATTTCATAAAAAGAATCACAAGACAAGAAAAATAAATGAAGGATAACAATTGATAAGAGATAAATATGTTATTTTCAAAAGATATGATAGTCTATCTAGATAATCTAAGACAATCAAGTGACAAAATAGTAGAACTAAAAAGAATTCAACAAGGTGGTCAGAAAAAAATCAATAATATTCACATATACCAATAATATATACCAATATATAATATATACCAATTGTATTAGTCTGTTTTCATGCAGCTGATAAAGACATACCTGAGACTGGGCAATTTACAAAAGAAAGAGGTTTAATGGGCTTACAGTTCCACATGGCTGGGGAAGCCTCACAATCATGGCAGAAAGCGAAAGGAAAGGCATGTCTCACATGGCAGCAGACAAGAGAAGAGAGCTTGTGTAGGGAAACTCCCCTTTTTAAAACCATCCGATTTCCTGAGACTTATTCACTATCGCAAGAATAGCATGAGAAAGACCCACTCCCATGATTCAATTATCTCCCACTAGGTCCCTCCCACAACACATGGGAATTATGGGAGCTACAATCCAAGATGAGATTTGGGTGGGGACACAGCCAAACCGTATCACCGATGTAATAGAAAAATATTCCATTCACAAAAATGGTATAAACTATAAGATACCTAAAATAAACCTAATAAGAAATTTATACAAAGTCACTTTCGGAGAAACTATAAACTTTCACTGGAGATTATCCTTTTAAAATTGAATAAAGAAATAAATATATAATATACACATATGTAAATATTATATATTTATTGAAAATATAACTTTCAAAGTTATATATTTTAAAAGAAATAAATACATAGGCCTAGTGCAGTGGCTCATGCCTGTAATCCCAGCACTTTGGGAGGCCAAGGAAGAAGGCTAGGAATTCAAGACCAGCCTGGGCATCATAGGGAGACCCTGTCTCTTCAAAAAACTACAAAAATCAGTTGGGCATGGTGGTGCATGTCTACAGGCCTAGCTTACTTGGAAGGCTGAGGTGAGAGGATTACTTGACTCCAGGAGTTCAAGGCTGCAGTGAGCTACACTTGTGCCACTGCACTCTAGCCTAGGTTACTAAGCAAGATCTTGTCTCTAAATAAATACATGAAAGATGTAAATATATAAATATACAGATGCTCCTCAACTTATGATGGGGTTATGGCCCAACAAACCCATTGTAAGATGAAAATATCATGTCAAAAGGGGCATTTGTAGACATGATGGGCTGCGAAAACATAAAACACAATATCCAAAAAATGCTGGCAACACAGTACACTTCAGAGTATTCATTGTTTACCTTCATGATTGCATGGCTGACTAGGAGCTGTGGCTTACTGCCACTGCCCAACATTGTGAGAAAGTATGGTATCACATATTGCTACTCTGGGAAAAGACCAAATTCAAAATTTAAATCACAGTTTCTACTGAATGTGCATTGCTTTTGCACCATCATAAGGTCGAAAAATTGTAAGTTGAACCACTCTGAGGTGGGGACTGTCTGTATATATCTTAATTCAATTTAAAAAATATTCTTCAGTAAAGTTTTATCATATATATTGATATATATACACTAAAGTTCAGAGCTGGCAGGTAAATTCTTCTCCAAATCAAACTATAAGCAATATACTCGCAATCAAAATCAAATCAGAGTTTTTCATGGAGTTTGACAAGCTGATTTTAAAATTCCAATGGAAAAGTAAGTATACATAAAAAGGCCTTTTTTTTTAAAAGAAGGGCAAAAGGAGAATTATTCTCAAGATACAAGAACTATTATAAAGCTATAGTAATTAAAATAGCTTGGTATTGGCTCAAGAAAAGATCAATATTCAATCTTAGAACAGAGTCCAGAAACAATCCTATGTCCAGGGATTGATAGAGGGGAAATGGGCTATTTATTTGAAAAAAATAAAATTAGAACCATATGACATACCATTCACAAAAATAAATTATAGGTGAAATCAAAGAGTATTAGAAGAAAATATGTGTGACTTTGAAAGGTCATTTAAAATCAGATGTAAAACCCAAAAGTTATAAAGAAAACGATCAATAACTTGGATCATGCCATAATTTTAAAATTCTGCTTTATAATAAAATTATTTAAAATTTGGCACTTCATAAAAGTTAAAAGACAGAAAGTATTTGTAGTAGGATGAGCCATATATTTTTCTAGAAAATATTTGTAGGTTGAGCCACATAAAACAGCAATTGCATGAAGTTCCACCTAATAATAAGGGCTACCTTTAGATATGTCCCATTCACACTTTCATGCTCTTTACCTTTCCAACTGACTCAGATGAGATCAAACAAGGCAATCTTTGAAGCCCTGAGTTGAAGATAGCAGGGTCTCTGAATGACTGCATGGAACAGAACAGCTGCTGAGCTGAATACCTACCCAGGATGGTTACATGGGAATGAAATAAACTTCTCATCACTGTGCCACTATGTTTTTTTGAGTTTATGTGTTACCATAGGCTAGCTAACTCTAATTATCATAAATACATATGAATAAAAAATAAAAATAAAGAACTCCTATAATCAACAAGAAAATGACCAATTATCCAATAAGGAAATAGGCAAAGAATATAAACAGGAAATTCACAGGAGAAGAAATACAAATACTGTTTAGAGTTATGAAAAGGTGCTCAGTCTTATCAGTAATTAGGAAAATAAAAACAAAGGGCCAAGGAAATGATTTAAGAACTTTTTCTAAAACCGAGAGACAAAGGTTTCCTATTAAAATGCCCATCAAAGTCTAGTACATGAAAGAAGAAAACACCTAGGGTCTTGGTAGGAAAAGGTAACACATTCAAATGGGAAAACTGAAGAGAGAAACTTAAAAAAAAAGATTTGGCAGAGTAAGGAGAGCCAGCAAGACATGATAAAGCATTAGGCTTCCAACTGCGGGAAGCCATCTCCGCTCCTAGGTCTGAAGGGCAAGAGCTGGGAGTGGTTAACGAACCTGGAGAGACCCATAAATGTAGAAAAGAGATGGCGGTCATTGCCAACTCATAACCCTACAGGGAGGAAACTGGGAGAATGAGGACCCTGGTCTTAGTCTCCTGCTCTGCAATCCATGATCTGAGCCCCAAGAGGCTGACCTTCATGAACAGCAACAATGGGGTTCTCCTGCTGATGCCACTTATTGCCTAAACCCAAGAGAAAGTCAGAAGGCAAGACAGTGCATTGCTATTATCCATAAAGGCCAGCCTCTTGGGGCTCAAAGAAGAGTGGAAAAGGGAAGAGAGTCTTGGTTTGCACCAGCAAACCAAGAATACCCATTGAACATATCAAGGTGGATACCTGTACATTTCCAAACACTGTGGATAAAGACAAGATCCTATAAGTCTCCAAAGATAAAAATCTGGTTACCTACAAAGAATTGGGAGTCAGGCACTGGAGTCTCTGAAGGAAACACTGGAAGTCAGGAGACAATGGAACAAGCCTTCAACATTCTGAAGGCAAACCATCAAATGGATATGAGTGTAGGATAATTACATTTTAAGAAAAACCACATCCCACAAAATGTACCTCCCATGTACCCTTTCTCAAGAACAGAGCCAAAGCATCTGGCAGGTCTAGCAGCAGGGCACCATTCACAGTGGTACCACTTGGATGGTACCCCAGAAGCACAGCTATGTTATAAAGGATGTTCCCAAGCATGGCGCAACACAGCAGTCCTGTGTAGGAAGCTACTGAAGGACACACACCAAGAATACAAAGAAAATCAAGTGGGATTCAGGAAATAAGAGCTCCAACTTAAGAGGCAGGTCTCTAGGACAGCAGCCATACACCTGGTCTACAGAGCAAGAGCAAGGTGCTTTGACTGGAGCTGGAGGATGGAAAGCTCTAGAAGGGAGGTTGCCCAAAAAATGCACTGACAGATTGATCACTTCAGGTATTTGATTGTATTGAGAAGAATTTGTTAGCATTTTGAGTTTGAATAGGTCATAGAAAGGCTTATCCAAAACAAAGGTTAACTATTAATTCTAAGAAAAATCAAGTTGTAAAAGCAGAAATGTAATAATAATACACCGTGTGGCTCAGCTTTGAAGAATATTCAAATAACTATCATAGTATGTATTCCAAGCATGGATTTATATGTGTGCTATAGTGGGGATGGGGAGCAGTAACAAGCATAACTACTCATGTTCCATACCAGGAAGCCCATAGTTAGCATCAAAACAGAAATATCAAGAAATAACAACAGTAGTAAGAAGACTATTTAGACAGAAGTAAACAGACCAAATGAAAAAGTGGAAAGAAGAGAAAACAGTTACCTCAGGAGTACAAGTATCAGTCAAGAGAAGTAGGGCAGTGGCTGCTTAAAAAATATTATTTTTGGCCGGGCGCGGTGGCTCAAGCCTGTAATCCCAGCACTTTGGGAGGCCGAGACGGGCGGATCACGAGGTCAGGAGATCGAGACCATCCTGGCGAACACGGTGAAACCCCGTCTCTACTAAAAAATACAAAAAAACTAGCCGGGCGAGGTGGCGGGCGCCTGTAGTCCCAGCTACTCCGGAGGCTGAGGCAGGAGAATGGCGGGAACCCGGGAGGCGGAGCTTGCAGTGAGCTGAGATCCGGCCACAGCACTCCAGCCTGGGTGACAGAGCAAGACTCCGTCTCAAAAAAAAAAAAAAAAAAAAAAAAAAATATTATTTTTAACTACACAACTCAGTATTATTTAATCTGTAAAAATATAAATGCATAACTTTGGTAAAAATCAGTATTATAAAAACAATTAAGATGGTAATTTGGGGGAAGATGGGGAAAACCACTGTTGATATGAAGTGTGAATTGGTGAAACTTTTATCTTATTAAAGAACTTCACAAAACTGAGCTTACAAGCAGAGAAAGGGAGGTATAGTTCCTCAGGGTAGAACAAAATTAAGCTCAAAAAGTAATTTTAGAATAAGAGCCAAATGTATTAGAAAATGAAATTACAACACTTACAGTTTTGGAAAGTGATTTGATTCCTTCTTTTATCTCTTTCCTTTTCTTGGAAAACAGATTAACCTCCTTTTTGATGGCCTGAAACAGAACAAATGTATCACTGAACAAAGCAAGAGAAATCAGAGAGAGAGAGAGAGACAGAGAGATATATAAAGAGATACATAGATAGCAATTCTCTAGAAACAGAAACTAAAATGTGTAAAGAGTAATATAAAGTGTACATGAAGTAATACCACTGCAATACCTTGCTTAAATCTAACTGCTACTATGTAAGTGACATTAAAGCTACATGAAACACATGTCAATTATATGGCCAATGGAAAGAAAATAAGTAGTGAAAAATTAGTGAACAGTTGATTAAGGAAAACCAGTATGCACTTTTATTGGGAACTTGAGACTAGATCAATAGGCTAAATCCAGGCACGAGCTGTAATCAGTCGGTCACCTTTCTGAACAGCTGCAGCCACAGCATCCCTTCCCCTGTTCCTGGTCCACAGGACAGAGGTAGCATCCCCTAAAACTCACTCCACAGTGGAGTACTGCAGTTCATGCTTTGCTGTGGTTTACCTGGACACCATTGTTGGGTTGCATGTCAGCCTACGTACAGTTCTTAAAGCTCATATAACTTGATCTAAATGATTGGGCTGTGTTTAGGGTGTTTATTTGCTTTCAGAAAAGTTACACCTGTATGTTGTAGTGCTCTGCCGAGTGGTGTCTCATTCCATCTTCTAACTTTCCAGTACGTTTCCATAGGAAACTGATCTATTTGGTGCATCTACAGAGCACTATTTCAAACCTACCCCATGTTTCACAAATACCTCTTGGCTTTTTTGTTGTATCCAAGGAATTTCCTTCTTAACATCAGTTGGAACTAATTCATCCTGCGATGAGTCAATGCTTGCCTTCTGTTTCTGATACACGTTAGAAAAAGACAGACATGTCTTAAAGTTAAAATTCATCAAGTTTTTCCCCTCCCACCCTACCATATGTAACTGCTTTGAATTCCTTTGCATTTGTTGCATTTTTGAAAATAATCTCAAACATTTTGTCCCCAAGATGTAACATTTTATTCATGTAAGTCCTATCAGTCTGCCGTTATATTAGCCACAGCTTCCACCAAGGAAGCAGAGGTGATCAGACCAGTCACACTGTCACTACTCTTTGCCTTCTTTGTTACTGTGACCCACATGTTTCTGCCCATCAAGGCCTGTGCCACCATCTGTGCTTAGGATCTTTTTTCTTCTTTTTGAAGTCTTAATGCTTAAAATCTTTTTTTCAATGCCATCTCCTTCTGTATCATCAATGTCTCCCTTTTACAGGATCTTCACCAACAGTATCCAAACATGCTCTACTATCTCCTGTCTTAGGAAAATTACTCTCACTTGACCATAACATTCTTCTTCAGCCACCACCCTATTTCTATTTTTTTTTTTTTTTTTGAGACGGAGTCTCACTCTGTCGCCCAGGCTGGAGTGCAGTAGTATGATCTTGGCTCACTGCAAGCTCTGCCTCCTGGGTTCACACCATTCTCCTGCCTCAGCCTCCTGAGTAGCTGGGACTACAGGCATGTGCCACCACAATTGGCTAACCTTTTGTATTTTTAGTAGAGACAGGATTTCACCATGTTAGCCAGGATGGTCTTGATCTCCTGACCTCGTGATACGCCCACCTCAGCCTCCCAAAGTGCTGGGATTACAGGTGTGTGCCAACCACTGCCCCCGCCAGCCCACCACCCTATTTCTGTGCTCCCCTTTGCAGCAAAATGTCTTGAAAGAGTTTGGGAAGCCACGCTCTCCTGGCTGTCCCGTAACCTCACTGGCTAACCCTCCTCAGGGTCCTCTGCATCCCTGAACTCTTCTCCTGGCTCACCAGAAGTTGCTCTGTCCTGGTCCTCTTCTGCTTCTTGCCATTCATGCTTCCATGATGTCCTTGCCTAGTGTCATGGCTTTAAATCCCATCAGCATGTCCTTGACTCAAATCAACATATCCAGTCCCGACCTCTCCCCAGAACCCAAGGTTCATCTATCCAACAGCTGAACTGGCATCTCCACTTGGGTGTCTAACAGGCTTCTTGAGCTTAGCATGGGTAAAACTGATTTTGAATTCCCTTCATAGCTGCCCCCTTCCCCCACAGTCTACCCTATCTCCATGAATGACACCATCTTCTACATAAATGTTCAAGTAAAACAATCTAGGAGTTCTTGGGCCCTTTCTTTTCCTCTCTCTCTATGTCCAATTCATCAGTGAGTTCTATCAGCCCTACCTCTGAAACCCACCTGGAATCCACCACTTCTCTCCTAGGCACAAGACTCCTCCACCTCCATCATTGCTACCTGAATCTCTGCCTTAGCCTCCTGAACAATGTCCCTGCTTCTTATCCTTCTTATCCCCTACAGGAAACATTCTCCTCACAGCATCAAATAATCATTTCAATAATGTCAATTATACCTTGTTAATCCTCTGTTCAGAACACCTGACTCAGTTCTCATTACATGTAAAATAAAATTCAAGCTCTTTACCTAGTTTACAAAGCCCTTCATTACCTGGTCTCCTCCCGCTTTGAAGACCTCACCTCCCACCACTTTCTCCCTTGCTCACTTCAACAGCACAGGTCTTTTTTAGGTCCTAACATACCACACGCCAAGCTCTTTCTTTCCCCCTTTGCCCTGAATACTCTTGCTACCCTCCCATTGTCTTTGCATGGTGGTGTTCTCTTTTAATTCAGATCTCAGCTTAAATGTCTTCTTGGAGAGGCTATCCAGTCCAATACTATCACATCAACCTATTTTTATTCACTGAGTAGAACTTGTTACTATCTCATTGTTTCCTCTGCATTTGCTTGTTTATCTGTCTCTCCCTGCCCATCCCCAACGCCCAATTAGGATGTAAACTCCACAGAAGCAGAAATTTTTCTATCTTGTTCACAGCTATATCCTCCACAGCCTAGCACTCTGTAGGCACTCTATAAATATTTGTTAATTGAATGAGTGAATGCTGTTCTTTAGCTAGACACTTCCTAAACAACATCTGTAATACGAAAGTATAGAGAGACCATTTTGACCAAGCACGAGTGTGGGTAGAAGATTTTTTTTCCAGGCAAGCCTGGATTTTGTACTATGGTTTAAATGAGATCTGAAATGTACCATGTGCAATTGCTTTGAGAAAGGCTAAATATTTTCTCTCAGACATAGCTTATTCTCTTTTTTAAAATCATGGGATACCTGGAAAAAGAGAAATATTACTAAATATCTGCTTACAGAAACCACAAGCTGAAAACCTCTAATTTACAAACAAAGAAATGTAAGCAAGCAAGCTAGTCATATAGGAACTCAACTGTGTGTTCAGAATCGGATCCCAAATCTATGGAAACTTTTGGTGTTGTGCTTAAATAATCATTCTCCTCGCCCATGGTGCTGCTCAGGGAAATTAATAGTTTTTGGTAATAGTCCAGAATTTCACTGGCTAGGAGTCCTCCAAACCGCCTATATTAATAAAAAAGAAAACACAGAGGCTACAAAAATCATAATTTAAAAAAATCACATTTAGCTGTATTATTTTCAGGTAACTAACCATTTCAGTTTATAGATAAGTAACCAAGGAAATATGTGGACAATTCTTCACAGTGCCTTGTGGAAACTTCTTCTTCAGTGCCTACTTCTTTTTTAGAATTTCTTTTTAAAAAATTTTTATTTTTTTAAAGAGAAAGGGTCTTGTTCTGTCACCTAGGCTGGAGTACGGTGATGTAATCACAGCTTACTGCAACCACGAACTCCTGGGCTCAAATGATCCTCCCACCTCAGCCTCCAGAGTAGCTGGGACCACAGGGGTACACCACCATGCATGGCTAAAGGACTCTGCTTCTTACAGGAGAACCTTTCACGGGCTCCAGGCCATGACAAGCTTCTTGACCTTTCTAGGGTGCCCTCTCCTCACACTGTCCTCATACCCTTACTTAACATGCCCTCTGTACCTGCCCTGGCCATTGCACAGAAGAGCCAGTGCACTGGCTGAGCTCTCAGAATACACCAGGCAGTGTGCGGCTTCACACACATAATCACATGTGGCCCTCATCACCCCACGCTGCATTGAGAGTGGTATTATTACCTCCACTTAATTCACCAGGGCACTGCAAACTTTGGACGCATCAGCATAACTGGGAGGGTTTAAAAACAGATTCCTGGGCCCCACCTGCAGACATTCTGACTCAGAAAGTCCAGATGGGATCCAAGAATATGCATTTCTAACAAGCTCACAGATGCTACAGATCCCCTACCTTGGGTAACATTGATATAGATGATTTAGAGCGGTTGCCATATGCCAGCGTCACCAAGTCATTAGTCCTAGACCATGGTTTCAAACTCAGCTTTGTTTTGAGTCAGAAGTTTGGGTGATTACCAATGGATCAAAATGTCCTTCTTTTTGAGCTGCATAAATAAGGCTCCAGCACTTGTTTGTTGTTGCCTGAGATAGTATTTGTTTGCTGGTTATAAAGAATATGTTAGGACTTATATAGTGAGATAAAAGTTAATATTCTATTCAGAATCCCATGTATAAAATGGGCATGATGATGCAATCCTCAAATGAGTCTTTGTGATAAATGGCTAGCAAAATTGTTATGATACAAAATCTCCACAACATTTAACATTTTCACAATGTTGCAGAGAAGGCCCATATTTCATTACTGCTTTCATCACAGGAGGTATCATGAAATATTATTTTTTCCAAAATGAAGTGCATGATTGAAACCACCTTTGCAAAGATCACGGCAGTGAAAGAAGTCTAGCATGGCTGACTCCATCTTGTTTCTAGTCTCACAGGCTGGATGTTCTTGTTCATTCCTCCTAACCATGGGAGGAATTTAGTTTATAGTTTAACTTGGAAGCAAGGATGGTAATAGTTCCTCCCTAAAACTGATCCCCTCCTTGTTTGGGGACTGAAACTGTCTTTGATATAATCTAAGCAAAATCTAATTAGGAAAGTATATGTATACATACGCACGTGTAGGGGATAAACAGGAGTTTTAAAAGTTATCTGAGGGTCAGAATTGTCCACATTTCTTATGTTATGAGAGATAGGACTGATCACTCTCAGATATATATTAACCCTGTCTTTTTATTTTTATTTTTATTTTTTGTATTTCGGTGCTCTGGTATCTGGGGCCTTGCTGACTTCTGGAGGCTAGCCAGTCTCTAAAGATAGTAAACAATTTGCTCTGGAGCACGCTTTTCAAATGCTAACCGATCAATCCAGAGACCATATCCCCAACCACTTCCTCTAGTGGGCTTTCACAATCAGGGCCACCATTTCCCCACCCTAATCACCCCAGGGCCAAGTATGAGACGACTACAGCCAGCCCCTATGCCTCAGAACCCACTGATACTATTCAAACTGGCCAATCCTAAACCTGCCCAATCCTCCCTGTGAAAACCATACGAGAAGATCTCATCCACGTTTTCCTCCCTCTCTCAGCCTCCTGACCCACCCCAGGTCTGCCCCATGTGGTCCCTGAGCATGCAGTGTACTCTTCTCTTGGGATCTGTGAGTATAACAAACTTTCTTTGCACTGGCAGTTGTCTCCCAGCATGTTGGCCTTGCTGTACTTAAATAAAAATAAAATCTCTATTTTAAAACACTATACTACATGGGGTTACTTACTGAATACTGTACATACTTCCACTTTAGGTAGACAAGGGTGCCATCATCTCTCCCATTCACCAGAATGTTTTGTCCATCCATTGAAATTCTCATTGACTGAATCCCATGACCCTGGTGAGAATGACTCCGACACCGAGCAAACGTTTCCTAAATAGTTAAGAAATAAAGCAGAAAAATTACGAACGCAATTCTACCACATGGCTTTTCTAAAGGGGTTATATGCCCCTTTTTTGTGGATAAATCATTTTCTATTTGCTAACAGCATTTTAATTGGTATGGAAGTAGCCAATTGGCAATACATAGCATTTAAAATCCCCAGTCCAAACCACATTCACCAATACTAATTTGTTCTTCCACTACCTTTGTGTAGTATGGAAGGACTGGGATTATTATCACCAATTTATAATAGGAAATCAGACACAGAGAAGTGAATGAATTGCAGAAGTCTATAAAGCTAGGGAAGGGGCCTTCAGCAAGCAGAGATGGTGAGTTCCGATGGCTTCAAGAGTCAGGCAGGTTCTATTTATGTGTGAAGTAGCTGAGTGTAATGAGCGAGGGTGACAAGCACTGTGAAGAATGGAAGATAACATGCTCTGAAGGATGCTAACTAAGCCAGTTTGATTAGAACTCAAACAAAATGCCTCACCAATTTGGTATATAGGGCAACAATTTAAAAACTGAGATTTCTGAGTCATACTGGTTCTCTACCATGATGCCTTTTCTCATTTAGTTTTTTAAATAGGCAGTACGTTCAAATGGTTCAAAATTCAAAAATTATGAAGGAGTATTCTGTGAAATCTTCTTCTTGTTCCCATGACCTAATACTTCCAATGGCAAGCAAGGTAATTAGTACCTTCAATATCTTTTCAGAGCTTTTATGCATATATAAGCAAATTTTTATATACATATAAAATGTTTCTCTATATGAGATTAATATATACACCCATAATATTTTTTTAAGAAAACAGCTTACCAAAGTATAAACGTCTCGGATACACAGAATTCCACATTTAGCTATTGTTATGAGCCACAATCCATGTGAAGACAGATAGAGCATTCCAGGTCCATACTGTCTGCTTTGTACTTTTTTGTATGGTTTAAGAATGTAGATACCCATATGTTCCTGCCAATCAAAGAAAATAACCACATTATAGAAAAGATCAGGTAAGCAGCACCTTTGGGTTTGCAGATGTACATGCCTGTTGTACATTGTCATTGTAAATAAACTGATATGCGATAAAGTGGGCACCTGCGTTTGCATCATGTTTCCCATTTTTGCAAATAAAAGTTTGTTTCTGCCAACTAAGTCAAGTCTTCTTTATTTGTTTACTTGCCATTAAAAATCCTAGCCTACACTGATAATCTTTACTTTTACTAATCATTTCATATATCTTCATGCTTAAGTCAATATTCCCCATATGTTTCATGCATTCCCACCTCCAAGCCTCTGCACATGTCCTTCCTTTTGTCTAGAATGCCCTTCTCTGCTCCATCCCCACCAGTCCTGCCCTGCCTCCCTATATGAGCGCTGCCCACCAAAATTGTATGCAATATCTCTCCATGTTTAAATCTGACTTATTTTTCAAAGTCCAGATCAAATATTGATTCCTTCATGAAACTTTTCTTGAATCTCTCTTGTCACTAATCATTTCTTCCTTCTCTGAATTTCTATGTCTAATCCTGGCTACTCTGGCAAAGAAGAGCTTTGACTGAAGAATTTAGAGGAAGGAAGGTAGACCTTATCAAAGTGGGTAGACAGACATCAAGGGAAACTGACAGGTCAACGGGCAGAAAGCAGGAGGGTACTGGGCCATTATGTGCAGCAGGAGGTGACACAATGCATGAGATGTCTGAAGACAGTGTAATGAAAAAATGCCAGAAACGCAGTTTAATTATTTTTTGCAATTTTGGTTATGGCTTAGATACAAAGTTCCACTGCAAATCAAATCATCTACCTTGTAGCCCTTGGCTTATGTAGAATAGATTTCCTAATGCTAGGTTGTTTTTTAAGGCATTAAACTAATATTGTATCATCTGCATGTTTATCTGACAAAGATGATGTATGTGGCACAAGTATCAGGTTGCTCAAATATACTGTATGATGGATTAACAAATAACACTATATACCTAGCTCAAGGGAATTATATTAATATAATGAAGGCATTTGTTAACTGAACTATTCTGTTAACGTGGTCAAGAGGATCACATCTAATCAGTACAATGTGTCAATCTTGATTGCTAAGACAAATGAGAGCACACTTAAGTGTTGACATACTTCTTTAGGAAGAAGGTAGCTACAGATGTATGGCACTTGACTACAGAAGCCATATATTTGTTTACTTTGAAAGTCCAAGACTGCAGAGGACAGAGTGTGCTCCAACTCATACAGGTACTTATGAATGATTTCATCCTTCAGCCTTCCTCTTTCATCAGCAAAAATTGTGGAAACTATTAGATTTGGAAAAAGAAGAGAAATCACTTGCACCATATATTAGTTTTGGTTTTTTAAAATTATGAACAATTATGAAAAGCAGAATAAAATTTAAATGCTCAATTAATATTGCGGAAGCTAGTAGGTGATAAAAATGATTTAAAAACACTTGTCTCCCTAGAAATACTTTGAGTATTAAATGACTGATAGTGGGTAAAATATTTCTGTAATGCCTTGATGAAATTTTAATCAATTAACTTAGAGACATAATAAAAGAAACCCATGGTGGTACAGAGACTCTTATAAAAACGTAAAAGTACTTTGAGGTTGTCAGCTCTCTTCTGCTCTATAATTATATATTTGCAAAACTGCCAACCAGATATATTTGTCATTAAAACAAGGAAAGAGTATCTATTTTCTCATACCTTTTTATCCAGAAAACTTTATAATTTTGTCAGTGAAGGGAACTACACTGTAATCTATCTGAATTTAACCATGTCTATTCAAAGCTACAAAACAAGAGACATCACAAAAATAACAAATCAATTTGATGTGTCCGTTCATCCTATCTCTTTTCCTATGGTAATAAAGCAGACTCATGAGTCAGGAAGCCCAAAGGAAAAGTCCACACTTCAAACTGTTTAGCATGTTGGTTTTACTCTGTAAAGGTAGACAAAAGGTAGCCATTTTACCTCATCACATGCCAAGAGAAAAATAAAACAAACCCAAAAAACAATAACAATGATGTATCTGGGCTGAGGAGCAGAATTGGTTGCTTGTGTTTTCTTTACCTTGTGGCAGTAACGTAGGCAGTGTGAACATCTCCAACCTGCTTCTCCCTGCTTCCGGAAGCGAGGAAAGCACCATCACTTCCACTATGTCTGTTTCTGAAAGAGACACTGTGGATATCTGTAAAATGTCTTTGGCCACTTCTGAAAGCAAACAGAAATCAACACCACAAGTGGTCATTGATAAGTTTAAAGAATCTTTTACCTTTCCAATTAAGATATCACCTGTGGACTTGCCTTCACTAAATCTTTAGAATCAAATTATTTGCTGGATATTTAAAGTGACCTTTAAACATAAGTTACAGGGACATTTTTGATGAATGGATGAGGGATTCTCCTGATTAGATGTCTAGACCAGCAGATTCAAACCAGCCCAGTCTGTCTGGGTTTCTTTCCCAGTCAGGGTGGCCCAAGAGTGTATCATCTCCAACCCCTATCCCTCCAAACCAGCACCTGCATGCGCTGGTCCCCAGAAGTCCACTCCAGCCAGGTTACCTGCTCCTAAGATTGGTTAAACTCAGGCATTGGCCTTCTTTGCATCTGTGCCCAAGGACTGTGGGTGTGGTGGAAACATGTGACTTTATGAGCTTGCTCCACTAGAAAGCCAGCTGATCTAACCTCTGCAAGGTGTGCCAGGCCTGGAGCCCACCTTGGATTTGTTCCAGATTCACTCTTCCACTCTTCATGGGACTGTGCTGCAGGTGCCCACTTTCTCAGGCCCTTCCCCAGGCGGTCGGCCGATGACCTTCTGTCTTCCTTAACAAGGAAGACCAAAGACATCTACATAAACTCAACCTCAACTTTCTTATCCTGAGACTCACATTTTCCCCCTGTCTGTTTCCATTTTCTCCCTTCATTTCCCAACATTGTTGTAGGAGCAAAATGTAATCCCTTCCTGTCTGTGATTTTGAGCCCATTCCTCCAATCTCCTATTAGACTGTACATTATCAATCACCTCTTAGCTTCTTGTGTCCCTTATGGTTCCTTTTATTCAGCCCTCATGACTCCCCTGTCTTCAAATAAGAACCTTACTCCAACTCTGCTGTCCCACAACAGTTACCATCTGATTCTCTTTTCTCTACCGCAAACTTCTTAAAATAGGTTTAGCACTTTCTGACTTAATTTTCTTACCTCTATTCCCTCCCTAACCTTCTTCATTCCAAAGAAGTAGCTCTCTCAGGGATCACCTGCTGACTGGCAAATATATGAGAGCCTGTCCCAGCCCTCACCCTACCCATACTTCAGTGTCAGCCTGTATTTTCATCCACCTTCCTTCTTTAGGCTGTTTCTGGAGAGGATGACTCCCAGTTCTCTTATTACTCTGGCCCAGCCTCAGTTTTCTTCACTGCCTCATCTTCCTCTGTCCACAGCTTCCATATAAAATGTGGACCAGGGTTCTATTCCCAGTTTCTTCCATCCCACCCTCTGGCCAAACAGATACATTAAAAAATGGGGCCAGGAACAGTGGCTTATGTCTGTAATCCCAACACCTTGGGAGGCTGAGGTGGGAGGATCGCTTGACTCCAGGAGATCAAGACCAGTGTGAGCAACACAAGGAGACATTTTATCTACTAAAAAAGAAAAAAAGAAAAAAAAAGTAAACAAAAACAAAACAGAAAACAAGCCAGGCTTTGGGGCACAAGCCTGTAGTCCCAGCTACTCAGGAGGCTGAAGCAGCAGGATTGCCTGAGCCTAGGAGTTCAAGGCTATAGTGAGCTATGATTGCACCACTGAACTCCAGCCTGGGTGACAGAGTAAGACTCTAGAAAATAAAATAAAATAAATGAAACGGAATATTTAGGCAGGATATACATCCACTCTGAGGTCAGCCACAGGCCCTACCACACTCAGTGCCATCTAATTTGCATATTTAGTTACCTCTTTTGCCCCGTTAAGCATCTACGTTTACTTCTACTCTTTTGAGCTATGTCATCAGCTTCCATGATTTCAAGATCAGAATTCTATCATTAAGCTTTGAACTACATATCCTGATTTCCAAACTTATGCTAAATATGCCCAAATGAAGAGTTTGTTGGCTTCAAACCTATGGAACTCATCAGCTCAACCTATTCCTCAACCTCTAAAACTTTGTTCTTCAACTAATGACATCGCAAACTTCCAGTACTCAGGCTAGAAATTCTGGGGTCATCGCTGATCCCTTCCTTTCGCATCAAATACCAAGTCCTACCCATTCCATCACTCATGGTTGTGCCCTCTTTTCTCTTTCCATAACTGCAGCATGAGTTTGTGTATTGTGGATAAGAGCACACGCTCTGAAACTGGACTTTCTTAATTTGGCTCTGCCACTAACTAGATGTGTGGCCTTGAACAAGTACTTAGCCTTGCTGTGCCTCAATTGCCTCATCTGAAGGGATAACAGTAGTATCAATTTCATGAAAGTTGTCTAAGAATTCAATGGGTGGAGACATGCAGAGGGCTTAGAATACTGGCTACCACATAGTCAGGCATTCCTCAATAAGTGTTGGCTGTTGTTATGATTATGACTATTATCATCTCTTGCCTTGGCTAATATTATAGCTTCCAATCTCATCTTTTTAATTTCTTTCTTTTGCCTTTCTACTCCATCCTTCAAACTGGTATCAGAGTCAGTCTCTAAAAACCAAGTCAAATCATGCCAGCTCCATCTTGAAACCATTGACGATGGCTCATTAACCACAGAACAATTCCAGACTCTTTGGAATGATATTCAATGTCCTTCCTCTTTCAGACTTCATTGCCATAGTCATCTTCTAGTGAACTCTTCCATTTACCTGTTATACCAGACTTTTTTTTTTTTCCATTCCAAGTACCTTTGTTTGGGTTATTTTTTGAGCAGGAATACTAATATGTCCTATTCCACACCTATGAAAATCCTTTAAACCCACTACTCTAAGCCCTTGGAAAACTCTCCTCCAATCCTCCACATCCCCTGACCAGTGCCCACCTTCACCTCCACTCCTCTCCTCACACCTGGCAGAATGAATTGCTGCTGTATCTGAGCCTACGCACCATTCTGCATTTTCCTCCTCTACTAAATTGTCTCCTTAATATTTTCATCCCCCTACAAGGCCTAGGTTTGGCATTTTGCACCTAGTAGGCACTCACTAATTTTTATAAGTCAATGATAAACAAATTTAAAAATTTAGGGGTGAGACTTGGCAAAGTGTGAGGAGCAAAAAAAAAAAAAAAAAATTTAAGGAGAATTTAAAAAAAACTGTGTGTGTGGGGGAAACACATATACAATTGGCATGTAAAGCCAGAGAGAAAACAAAGAGAAAATTCTTTATTAGAGATAAAATATTAAAAAATATTTTTGAGAGAAATCAACCCAACTTCTCTGTATGTTAATATTAGAAATGTTTAGCCATTTCATTAATTTATTCAATAATTGATTCAAGAAAATTTGTTTAGCATCAACTATGTACCAAGCAGATAACTCTAATATTTCAAATACATCAAAACATAATGTGAGAATTCTCCTAAGTAACTTTAGTTATTTAAAAGTTACTCTTTCAGAAAATATGCCATAAATAATTGTTTCAATATAACTCCATTTTCATAACCTTAAATTCTTTGAAATAAAAAATTTTAAATGTTTTAAATTAATATATTTTAAATTAATCAGCATTCTATGTTGTACCTGTGAATCCAATAATCCGAAATGACCTTGAGGAGCTGGCACAGATAATAAAGACTTTTCCTTCTGATGTTCCAACTAACAGAAATATTCCTCGCTGATCATAACTAGAAAAGAAGAAATCTGATGATCAAATCCCAATTGTTTCACCAGCTAGATGGTGAACAAGTTTAGTGAATGGCCACAGAGATATATTCAAAGCCAGTCATTTTTACAGTTTGTGATTTTTAATATTCTCTGACCTTATAAAAGTGGAGTGATTACATGTAGATATAATCATTGTACTTTAGGCCAATGCTATTTCCAAATTGCAACTTTAATAAATACAGTCAAGAAGATTCAGTAAAGATGGGCAGTTGGTTCATCATAAGTGAATGAAACATGTTGGTAGAGCTTTCTTGATGTTTCAAGTGCAAATAAGCAATTCTCAAATTAGTGGTGGGTGTGACATTTCATTACCCTGTGACTGGTACCTGGCAGTGGGAGGAAGAATGTAGTGAAAAATGTCTACAACTTTATCAAATTAGAAAAAGTGGGAAGACGCAAATTAGAATAAGATGATCTGAGAAAGGAAAGGCACAAAAAATGACGGTGCAGAAGGGCAGGGGGTAAGGAGGTTATCCCTCCTTCCCCACTGAGCTAGGGTGGTGGAGCTGGGCAGTCCACAGTGGCAGGACCAGCTCCCAAGTGCGCTAGCTGTGTAATGTGTAATCTTGGACAATGCTTCTCTTCACCTCTCTCACCCTGAATTCCCTAATTTGTCTAATAGGGATAAGAATAACATCTCTCTGATTGGTGTTTTGAGGATCACATTCTACAAGCTACAGTGATCTCAAGCTGTAAAGCAGAATACAAATGTCTGTTCTTATTAATACCTAATAATATAATAAATTAAAAACACTAATAATGATAGCAACTACAAGTCCAAATCTAATGTCTCTATATTGTCATCTTAAAAGTATTGTTTCTAAAGTTTTGAAATACTCTAAATGTTCATTAATATACTGTTTTTTAAAAATGACAGTATATTCATATAATGGAATACTATGTGGCTATAAAAATAATAAGGCTGGTCTTTATGTGTGGATATAAAACATTCTCCAAGATATACCATTAAGTGAAAAAAGAAATGAGGCACTGTACATAGTTTTCTCATTTTAAGAGCAAAGGCAGTGACTCTGGAGCCCAACGACCTGGGTTCAAATCCCAACATTTGCCATTCACTAGCTGTGTACTATTGAGCAAGTTATTTAAAATCTTCGTGCCTCATCTTCCTCACCTGTCAAATAGAGAAAATAAGAGTGTTTACCTCATGGAGTTAAATACAGCAGAAGTGCCTGGCACACTATACATACTTGATGGCCATCGATACAAATAAAAAGAAGTGCTTATTATGTTTTGCTTGTTCATGGATAAAACATCTCAGGAGACATGAGAAGTTGGTACCAGGCTGCCTGCAAGGACAGACCTGGGTATGGGGGGTACTTTACTTCACAGCCCTCTGTACCTTTTGAGTGTTGAACTGAGTGAATATATTAACATTCAAAACAAATGAAACATGTAAAACTTAAAATTAAAAGAAGGGATGGCTTCACTAGAATTTTCAACAGACGGTGACACAGAGCCGCTCCTGGAAGCAGAAGGGACTTACGTGACATGCTGCACGGACGATTCCGAGAGAAAGGCTTTGTCCACGACCTGAGGGGATTCCTTATCATATACGCTGATGAAGTAGACAGAACCACCCTCCGTGCCCACGGCTGCAGAGAGGGAGGATGGACAGCAAGCCAGAACTGTCGCCTGTTTAAAATAAACCCCAGATGCGTATCTCCATTGTGCCTGCTCTCCTGCATGTAAGAATGCTATTATACAATGTATTTGAAAAGGCTACAGGATGAGAAGAGTGGCAAGTGTTGTGTGGTGGGTTCTGTCAAATTATAGCCTCAATGTTCCTGAGCTGATCAACTGCATAAGACGGCACAGGAATCTGTACATCTTATTCTTTTATCCTAAAATTAGAGTAATACAAATTATAGAGAGATTTCTTGAAATTTAAATCATGGCTTCATTTTTATCTCTAAATGATGATGAAATAATTATGCCAACAATCTATCTAAGTGATTGTGAAACACTTAGACCAGTAATAGTGAAAAATAAAACAAAAAAAGGTAAAAGAAATTCTTAGCATCTTGTAAACATTTTAAAATATTTATTTATTAGCGATGGAGTCTTGCTCTGTCTTGAACTACTGGAGTGATCCTCCTGCGTCAGCCTGCCTAGTCGCTGGGATTACAAGATCAAACCACCACACCTGGCTTTTAAAACATTTTTATAGATCCTGAGATGCTGGTATGACTAAGGAAGACTTAAGAAAATAACTATATCACTGGAAGATGTATTCAGTCACCAAAGAAATGCATGACAGATTCCCACTTATCTCACAATGATTTATACAGAATATGATGTCTAAGAGAATAAATTGACTTTCATAATACTATAGAAATTAGTATTCTTTCTCTATAAATACTTTGTAGATTGTTTTGAATAAAATCATGGAACTTAGGGCTGAAAAAGAATGTAAGAGATCATTTTGCAAAATAGAAAACGCAGGCCAAGCAAGTCCAGCAGCTTACCCAAGGATCCCATATGTGGCGACAAACTTCAGAAGAAGCACCCAGGTGTCCTGCCTCATTAGAATGCACACAGTCTCCCAACTGAGTGGGCTTTTTGTAAAATTGAAAACCTTTATGGGAAGTGTGTGTGTGTGTGTGTGTGTGTGTTCCCAAAATAAAAATAATCAGCTGAAATTCTCCTTCATTCCAGGGCAATGGTGTGCTAGTCTGAAAATGTACAGTAAGGTCCAGAGGAGTCTTATGTACCCTTGCAGGTACCATCAGGAGACGCTGCTAGTGTCCAGGTATCTTGACACTGTGGTGCTGGACTGGGATCCCCCAGGACCACTGCCTGAAGGAAGGCAACACAGTCCCAGACACAGGCAGAGAGACCTGGCATCAGCATTACTGTATCTGTATCAATTCTCTGTAGGGTAATGGTACCTGTATCCCTCGTTGCCCAAGAGGAACAAGGTATATCCTGATTATATGGGCCCCTGGGTGGTTGTTAAATGTTTGTATGCCTCTAATGTGTGAAAGGACATGTGATTAAATGCACTTGTAAGATCTCTCCTAGTTTACTATTTCTAATAGAAATGAATACATATAACCCTTTGTCACAGAGATTATGGAGTCTTTTCATATTTCAAGTTTCTCAGTAAGAAATTTTATCTTTACTTTTGTGGGAGAGTTTTATTTATCACACTGAATTATCTATCTTTTGCATCTTATGTAAAATATGATGCTTAGTCTTCTATAATTGAGATTTTAGTTTTATAAAAGGGAAGGATTGAAACTCCCTACCTAATACCAAGATCCATTTCTCAACTAGAACTGTGTAATGCAGCAAATAATACTACTTTTTTTAAAAAGACAGCATTACCATTGTTTCTTGGTCCTTTTGAAATGTTATTTTATGCAAAATGCACTGTGAACATGGCAGAAATAATGGTATCACATTGTGGTAGGTGCTGCAGGCAGTGTGGTTTGCAATTCAGCATCCATATGCCCTCCTTCTGGAAAATCTCTTGAATATTCACTGAGAAACTATCCTTCCCCTATTTTCAGGGACAAGTGGAATGAATCTAACTCCCATTTCCAGGGCTGAGTTGGTGCATTAATTAGGCACTTAATTGCATTTCTCATCCCCTGTGCATATGATTAGTTCACAGATGTTATTAAGACATTAGAAGACATTTACTGAACCTTCTGGAAAGAAGAAGCATCTTTGTTCTTCCTCCCCCTACAGTAGGAATTTTTCTTCCCTCTCTGACAGTATGATGTGAGGTTGGCACCTGTGGTATCTGGGTGTACCTCAGTGAGGCCTAAGATGAAACTAAAGGCATAGTGTGGAGACAGAAAGACAAGGTCCTTAGTATATCATTTAAACTGATGGACTGAGGCACACATGGGGCCAGACAAGTTCTGTACTTTATAGTTGATTGTGCCAATAACACTCACTTTTTAATTTTTGGCTTAAGCTGGTTAGAGTGGCAACTTTCTTTCATTTCTAAATGATTCCCATTAAATGGGACCATTTAACCAGTTATGGCCAAAGGGATATTTCGTTTCTGAGAAAAAGCACTTACTTGCTGATTCAGGAGCACCCCCTCTCCCTCCAAAAGACCTTTCAGCACTCTCTTCCTCTCCTGCACACAGCACAGAGGAAGTATTCTTTGATGGAGCCCCCATCAGCCTGGCTCCCTGAGAGACTGTGCAAGAGGGACCCCTGCCAATCCACAGTGAACTTACGACATGAGTAAGATATAAACTACTGGGGTTTCAAAAACAACTGCCGCCACAGAAAACCTACTGCTTTCTATAACCAATATGGTTCTATCTTGTTTTCTATAACCAATGCTATGGTTCCACTCTTGGGGCTGTGGCATATACTTTACACTCAGGGATTACTCTAAACCTAGAAGGCAAAAATGCAGTGAGGCTTCTGTAACAAGTATTTCTACAGACTATTGATGTGTGACTATGAAAAGGTAGATTGGATTAGAATTCAATATATTTTTAAAACTCCATTTATCAAGTATACTTACTGGGGTATTCAGATAAATCTTGCTTACACAAGAACAATCCTCCAGCCACCAAACACAAATTTCCCCTGAATGTGTAAGTGTCTGTAACAAAAAGAAAAACAAAAACTCTACATGGAAAATAAGACTTTCCTATGGAAGCATGTTCTGCCTCCCTTTCCAGTGTGTCGATGATTTAGTATAAAATTTCATTTTATTTATGTGGATTATAAATACTTATTTTATCATTTCAATGCCAATGCTTCATTTCTGAACAAATATTAACTATTATCTTTAATGCAATTTAAGTAATACATAATAACTAATTAGTATTAGAAAAGTAAAATAAAGATTTTTCATGTAACATATTAAAAAGTTGCTTATAAAAATCAGTAAAACTATTGCCTAATGAACAAATGTAGAAATAGGAAGCTATACATTGTTCCTTTTTAAATTACTAGAATTTATTTTTTTAGAGCAGTTTTAGGATTACAGAAAAACTGAGCAGAAAGCACAGAGAGTTCTCCTTCCCCTTCCCCTCCACACACCTACTACCCTACTATTAACATCTTGCATTAGTGTGGTACATTTGTTACAACTGATGAGCCAATACTGACATATTATTATTGACTCCTTAGACTGAATTAATGTATTGCACATGGCAACTATTTCATTTTCAACCTCAAGTGGTGCTGGTGCATTACACAGAAAAAAGATACTAAATAAATACTAACAGTTTACTCAGTGCTGACGACTCATTAGCAATGAACGTGTTTTAAAATGTGTTAAAGCCTGGCTTGCAGAGCTTGGGTGGTGAAAACCAAAAGATGGCTCCTAAGATCTCAATTGTGTTGGTTGTTTTCAGAAGATGATATTATGAAGTCACAATACGAGGGTATCATTCTAACTGGGGGGTAGATTTGAGGATGGAAGTGTCTAGCATCTCCACCACAGCCTTCAAGGACAGCCTCTGCCTCCTATTCACATTGCTTTGCCCATGAACTTTCAAAGTTACCCAATAACATATAAATAGGGATTTAAATCTCAGAACATCATCATATCTTTAGTCCTACTGTGACACAGTAAAATATTCTTTACCATGAAGTGTTGGGTTCCAGGTGTGATAAAGTCAACTGCCTGAAATTTCCCATCACAAGCATCTAGGACTTTATTTAAGGTTGGCTCCTCACCAAAAGTGTAGATATAAACAGATCCCTGATAAATATACAAAAGGAAAGAAACATATTGTAATTGTTGTGTATATAGTTCAACAAATATTTATTAAATGCCTACTGTAACCAAGGCACTGTGTGGAAACAGATGATGGGAAATCACAGATCAACTCAGTAAGACCTTGACCCTGAAGGCCTTAAAATCTAGACACTTGATTTGTTTGTTTGTTTATTGATTGGTTGATTCATTCATTCATTCACTTATTTATCATTTTATTTTAATTAATTAATTTTTCGAGACAAAGTCTTGCTATTGTTGCCCAGGTTGGAGTGCAATGGCACAATCTCAGCTCACTGCAACTCCCACCTCCCAGGTTTAAGCGATTCTCCTGCCTCAGCCTCCTGAGTAGCTGGGATTACAGGCATGCACCACCATGCCCGGCTAATTTTGTATGCTTACTAGAGACAGGGTTTCAACATGTTGGTTAGGCTGGTTTCAAACTCCTGACCTCAGGTGATCCGCACGCCTCGGCCTCCCAAAGTGCTGGGATGATAGGCGCAAGCCACCATGCCTGGCCTCATCATTTTAAATAACCATAAGACTTTCTTCTTCAATTCCAGACATTCGTGTTTTGGTTTGTTTTGTTGTTGTTGTTTTTGTTTTGTGACTGAGTCTCCCTCTGTTGCCCAGGCTGGAGTGCAATGGCGGGATCTTGGCTCACTGCAACCAACCTCTGCCTCCTGGGTTCAAGAGATTCTCTTGCCTCAGCCTCCTGAGTAGCTGGGATTCCAGGTACCTGCCACCACACTTGGCTAATTTTTGTATTTTTACTAAAGACAGGGTTTCACCATGTTGGCCAGGCCGGTCTCAAACTCCTGACCTCAAGTAATCCACCCTCCTCGACCTCCCAAAGTGCTGGGATTATAGGCATGAGCCACCACACCTGGTCTCCCAGACATTCATTTTTTTAATTTACAAAACATAATAAAACATTTTTTCCTGTTTCAAAAATAATATCTATTTATGTAGAAAATTTGGAAAATGTGGAAAACCCAAAAAGTTGTTAAGATGTACTAAATCGCCGGGCGCGGTGGCTCAAGCCTGTAATCCCAGCACTTTGGGAGGCTGAGACGGGCGGATCACGAGGTCAGGAGATCGAGACCATCCTGGCTAACACGGTGAAACCCCGTCTCTACTTAAAATACAAAAAAATTAGCCGGGCGAGGTGGCGGCGCCTGTAGTCCCAGCTACTCGGGAGGCTGAGGCAGGAGAATGGCACGAACCCGGGAGGCGGAGCTTGCAGTGAGCGGAGATCGCGCCACTGTACTCCAGCCTGGGTGACAGAGCGAGACTCCGTCTCAAAAAAAAAAAAAAAAAAAAAAAAAAAAAAAAAAAAAGATGTACTAAATCCTACCACATGCTAAATATAATGGAAAGAACATTAAACATTTAAACAAGCCTTTGTAGAAATAGTTGAGGTATGGCTGAAGCTGTCACTTCATGCTTATTATTTTCAGCTCTCAAACTCACCTCTAAAAAAAATCTATTCTGTAATGAATGCATCTCTACCAAGTAGCTGGTAATATAATATGGTCATTTAACCAGCAATAAGAAGTCTGCTTTCAGTTAATCACAAGTTCTTCACGTTTACTTGAGTTAAACATAAATATTTCTGGTCTCATTTATCTAAAAAAATATGACTTTATAGGAGTTCAAAATTTGGTAGGTATTTACAAATTTTATCTTTCTGTCATTTCTTCAATAAATATTAAGTGGATACACAATGCCAGTCACTGCTTTAGATGCTGGGGTTATAGCAGAGGATAAAACAAAATCCCCTGCCCTCACGGAGCTTACCTTCTGCTGGCAGATTTAGATGATAAATAATATAACCAAATAAAACATACTGCAAGTTAGACAGTGATAATTGTAAGAAGAAAAAGAAAATATAACAGAGGAGAACATTATATAGCAAAATAAGAGGGTGAAATTTTAAAGTGTGTGTTTAAGAAAGACTTCAGTGAGAAGGTGTGGCAGGCCAGATCTCACTAACAGCTGAACAGGCAGGCCTCCATGACAACTATTTCAGCAATGGCTGAGTGATTAAGTTAAATATTAAAAGCTAATAGAGCCAGTGCCCTTATACAAATGCTTGAATGTAACAAAACCCCACCAAGAGTTTTGCCTAGGCCTTTCCTGGGCCTTGAAGCATGACAAGATAACGAAGATTCCTTGTACATATTTTAAGTATTTATATATTCCCGATAAATTTAATATTTTGTTATTCTGAAATAAGCCCATTTATCTTTAGTAATGATTTTTACCTCAAAGCCTATTTTGTCTAATATTAATATATTTCCACTGGTTTTCTTTGGGTTAATGTTTACATATCTTTTTCCGTCTTTTCATATCTGGGTTTAAACATAGGTTTTAATTTATGCTTTTTGTTTATCTCAGTTGTTTTGCATTTCATTTTCTTTCTCTTTTTTACCTTGTTTTGGGTTAAACTTTTTTATTTAACATTTTACTTTCTCTAGTTTGGAAATTTCGTCTACTGTTCCTATTGTTTTAGTGGTTACCTTTGAAGTTGTAACATGTATACCTAATTTATCAACATCAAAGTTACTTAAAAGCTTTATTCTCCTCCTGGGTCACGTGGGATCCTTGGAATACTTTGTTCTATATATCCTGCTCCCCCGCTTCCCCCAACTTATAGTATTGTCATTTGGGATTTTAGTTCAATATTATTTTTAAACCTACTTCCACATTTTTTTTTCCTGCTGTTGTATGCAGTGTTCATTTACTGTACATCTTCTACAATGCGTCATTCTCTACCCATTACTACTGCTCTTTGTTTTTGTTGCATCACACACCTTACATCTGGGATAATTTTCCTCTGCCGGAAGTAAATTCTTCAGAATTTTCTCCAGTGATAGTCAGCTGCTGACACACTCTTAACTTTGGAGTGTCTAAAATGTCTTTTTTTACCCACATACTGAAAAGATGTTTTCATTGGGTATAGAATTCTAGGTGGTAATTACTTTTTTTCATTACATCAGGGGTCATCAACCTTTTTCTATAAATAGACTGATGGTAAATATGTTAGGCTTTGCAAACCATGTAGTCTCTGCCACAACTATTTAATGCTGCCATTGTGGTATGAAAGAAGCCATAAACAATACATAAGTGGGTGTGGCTATGTTCCAATAAAATCTAATTTGAAAAACATGCAGCAGGCTAGTTTTGCCCCATGGAGCTACAGTTTGCTGACCCCTGCAACACATTGAAGGTATTATTCCACTATTTCTTACTTACATTATTGCCACAGAGAAGTCAGCTATTAGTCTAATTGAAATTCCTTAGAAGTAATCTGTCTTTTCTCTGACTGCTTTGAAAATTTTCTCTTTGGTTTTCAACAGTTTCACTTTGGTAAGTCTAAGTGTGGATATCATTTTATGTATTCTGTTTGGGATTCACTGGATCTCTTAAATCTATAAATTCATGTCTTTAACCAATTCTGGAAAATCCCCAGTCAGTATCTCTTTAATTATTGCCTCTGTCCCACTTTCTCCTCTCTGGACTCTAATCAAACATACGTTAGATCTTTTCACTGTATTGTTCTTATATCTTATGTTCCCTTCTGTATTTTCTACCCTTTTGCTTTTCTAGGTGACATTCTGAATAACTTCTTCTGATCCATCTTCGAATTCATTTATTCTCTCTTTGGTTATGTCCAACATTTTGTCAGACATGTTCATTTAATTTTTACTTTGCTAGTATATTTTTCTTCTTTAGAAGTTCTATTTGGGTCTTTCCTCCTTCTTTTATGGTATCTTTTTCCTAGTTTCCTGTTCTCCATAGATATTTTCAGTTAGTCATTTATTTATTAAAACATAAGTTAGCACAGTTTTTTTTTTTAAAAAAAAACTTCTGGGCCGGGCGCGGTGGCTCAAGCCTGTAATCCCAGCACTTTGGGAGGCCGAGGCGGGTGGATCATGAGGTCAGGAGATCGAGACCATCCTGGCTAACATGGTGAAACCCCGTCTCTACTAAAAATACAAAAAACTAGCTGGGCGTGGTGGCGGGCGCCTGTAGTCCCAGCTACTCGGAGGCTGAGGCAGGAGAATGGCGTGAACCTGGGAGGCGGAGCTTGCAGTGAGCCGAGATCGCGCCACTGCACTCCAGCCTGGGTGACACAGCGCGAGACTCCGTCTCAAAAAAAAAAAAAAAACTTCTGTTAATTATCAGAAACAAAAGTCTGTCCATATTTAAATTTAGTTTTCTTTTAGGCAGAAAATCATTGAATTTTATTTGTAATTCATGTAAAATTATTGTATAACAATATAAATATCTGCTAATTTTGATGCCTGAAGATCATTCCATTAATTAGGAATCTTCCTAGCAGTATAATTGAAGAAAATGTTTGTTTTAATCTTGCAATAATTAATTTTTCTTCTTCTCTTATAGAACCCACATTGTCTTTGGAGAACAACCTATGCCCCAATCTCAGTTCTCATTTAAGTCAGTTGACTCTACCCAGCATCCAAGGCTATGCATGTGACTTAGGCCTGGCCAGTCAGAGCTTAGGATTCCTATGGTACAAGTGACTGACCCAGGGGAAGACACGTGATTCAGTTAGTCCACTGAGTCTATATTCCAAGACTTTTTCTCTAGCTGGTATCTTTCCACCAGGGACATCAAGCAGGCAGAAATATAAGCTAGAGCTGCATATAACTCTTAACACCACAAGGGGAGAGTCAGCATGGAAATGGAGGCAGCAGAGAGGAAACAGAGCCAAGAGATGGAAATAAACAAGGCTTGGTGGCATCATGGCAGCTCTTGTATTCAGATTCACTCCTTGCCCTTTCAGTTACATGCACAAAAATAAACCAATAGCTCTTTGTAATTTAAACCTTTTAAACTGGGTAGTTTTTCATTTACAACCTAGAGTCTTGACTAGTGGAGTACCACTGTGTAGCACACTCTGCTCCTCATTCCTGTCATGTAATGATGATAATAATATCATCTGAAAATCACATATCAAGAAATTACCATCCAACATACCTTGTCTGTTTGAATCAGCAACATTGTATAATTGGGAGAAAATGTCATATGTTCTACAGGTCTTTCAATCTCAAGAAAATCCTTGATCATGTAACTTCCATCTTTAATAATAAAAGAATACACAAAGCCATCCTAGAGATGAGTGAGATAAATGTAGAAAATCAGTCTTAGTCAATGCATAGTATACTTGACTCATCAGACAAGTTAAGGCTTATTGATTACTTCTACTGTTTATTTGGAGTCATCATCTATGTTTGCATAGATGCACTGTCCTCTCATCTTTATTTAGACGACTTTTAACTATGTTCCCTGGTCAAGCTTCAGTTTGATCTCTTTTGTGATACATTTTTCAATTACCTAAAACTTTACTGATATCTCCTTTTTTGAGTTTCTCTAGTATCCCTCTTCTTACTACATTCTTCACTACACAGGCGGTAGGAAAAATGAAGTAGAGTTTGTGTGGCTTGTATATAGCAGTTTCTTTGCTTGAAAGGACACTAGCCTTCCTGTATGCTCTTTCATCATTATTATGTGCATTTCTTATCTCCCTAAATGACCCAAGGGTAGGGAGTGTGCCTTTTATTCCCTTTGAATCCTCTTTTTCTCTTCCTCACACAGTAGTAGAACATAGCAAGGATCCAATATAAATGGGCTAGTTGATTGGTTGGTTTTGAATAGATTTAGGTTAACTTTATTATTCTCAAGAGAAATTTGAGTTATTTTTACAATAGTGAAAACACTTGGAGGAAATTTACTTATCATTTTCTAGATTAGACATCTCATAATTAAGAGCGGGGACTTCAGGTGGCTGGGTTCAAATGCCTGGGCCCTGGAAGGGAAAGCAGGCAAGGTGCTTTTTTTGAGCTCATCTTTATTCTCCATCACTCACCAGAGCAAATGCTATAATCATTCCCTTAAAGGGGGTTAAACAAACATCAAGGGTGGTCTTGAAGAGGACAAGAGTCATAAAAGCCCACAAATGCAGACTAAATGGAGGAGGAGGGGATAGTCCACTGCAAGGTTGGGGGAGCTAAGTGTAGGTGTATGTGCTCCAGATGGCTTCCTGAGGGTAGAATGTCTCTCACCCTGAGGTCACTGCCTAGCTACCCTCAAAGTCCTGCAGATGTCATCTGTGTCAGTGAAACGGACTATGCTAACATCTGGGATAGTTACAACTAGACCTGGATTTTGGTATAGGTCAGTTCCACACCTTAGCATTGTTTACATTGATTATAATGGCATGGAAAAACATGGTCTTGGCCGGGCACGGTGGCTCAAGCCTGTAATCCCAGCACTTTGGGAGGCCGAAGGGGGCGGATCACGAGGTCAGGAGATCGAGACCATCCTGGCTAAAACGGTGAAACCCCGTCTCTACTAAAAATACAAAAATTAGCTGGGCGTGGTGGCAGGCGCCTGTAGTCCCAGCTACTCTGAAGGCTGAGGCAGGAGAATGGCACGAACCCAGGAGGCGGAGCTTGCAGTAAGCAGAGATTGCGCCACTGCACTCCAGCCAGAGAGACAGTGTGAGACTCCGTCTCAAAAAAAAAAAAAAAAAAAGAAAAGAAAAGAAACAGAAAAAGAAAAACATGGTCTGACACCTTTTATTACTTACTGAGACTGAGTTCTAATAAATGACAGCAAAGACTTTGGAGTTTAACACACCTATGTTCAAGCCCTAACTCTTCCAATTACTTGCTGGTGAACTCTGTAAGATTAGATTCCTTGTCTGTTAAAGGAGGATGTCAATAGATTCTATTCGATAAGGTTGTTGTAAGGACCTATAAGATAATACAAGTAAAGTGCTTAGCTTGGTGCCTGGCACAAAGTAAGCACCAAGGAAATGGAGGCTATTAATACTGATTTAAATATCAACAATAACATTATGATACATGTAAGCTAAATGGGCATTCACCAGAGTCCAAGCTGCAGCTTAGACAAAGGGTTCCAAATTCGTGTCTGATAACCTAATACATTAAGTGTAGAAACGAACATGGAATTGGGTTATAGATATTAGGTAGTTTTTCATTGCAGAAGGGCAATGGATTTTTAAATTCTATTTGTGTTTGTTTGCAGTAATATATGGTAGTTCATTATATTGTTCCCTCTATTTTGTATAGATTTGAAGTTATTCAAAATAAATCTTTTTTAATAGTACCCAAAGAGGAAACCATTTTAATTAATAATGTGACAGATCTGACATCCTAAAATATGGCTCATAATAGTAAATGGCAACACATTGGAATTGTGAATTTTCTTTAAACCAATTAATTTTGAGAAAAAAATACATTACAATTCCAGAAGCCAGCACGCCCTCCTTCTGATACACCAAGGTTACTGGACTGATAAAATTTCTTCTGACTTTTGGAAAAGAAAAACAAGGTAAAGCAGGTGACACATAATTAAAAGTACAATGTAACAATGAATAATAAAAGCTGCTTTTACTGATGTAAATCATATAAGTTGTTTTTGAATTCTCTATCATCAGATCTATGTAACTAACATAGATGCTAGATTAGAGAGAGGAGCAAGGCTGGAGGGTACAGTAGGAGTAAAGGGAAGAGAGAAAGGGAGTAGGGAGGGAAGTCAAACCTCATGGCCTCAGTTTTACAGGGAAAGTGAGTCAGAGAAAAGGAAAAAAAGGCAGATGAGGGACACTGCAATGGGGAAAACTTGCTGGAGGGGGTGGTATTGGAGCTGGGAACTGGCAGATTCAGAGACAATAAGTGCCAAGGGAATGGGCTAGAGGCATGTCTGTGAAATGGTGAGAATAAACGACTGGCTCAGAAAACTCATACTAGGGCATAGTTGGAAATAATACCAATGGAATAGGTAGGATCACATTAGAGAGAGCATGAAATCAAGGCAGTGCAGTTCTTGAGCTGGGTGTTAAAAGTGGCCTTCAAAAAGGCAATTTGACAGAGATAAGCTGCCTGGTTTGGGTCAGATGTATATTAAGGTCAGTGAAGTCCATCCTAAGGTTGTTACAGAAATCAAGGTGTGAAATAGTAAGAGCAATGGAAATAGAGAATGCTTTGGACAGGTTTGAGGAGCTTGCCCTGGCAAGGCCCCCTCCTCCCAGGGTCTACGTCTACTGCTCAATGAGTAGACAGTGGCTCCTGTGACCCAGGCCCAACCATGGCCACAGCTGATGGGGTCAGGAATAGACACTATATCTAAGGCAGAATAGATCAGGTTCTCTTTCAAATTCTAGCTGAGCAATATGGCAGGGTGTGGTGGCTCCTGCCTGTAATCCCTGCACTTTGGGAGGCCAAGGTAGGCAGATCACTTGAGGTCAGGAGTTCAAGATCAGCCTGGCCAACATGACAAAACCCCACCTCTACTAAAAATACAAAAATTAGCCGGGCGTGGTAGTGTGTGCCTATAATTCCAGGTACTTGGGAGGCTGAAGCATGAGATGGCTTGAACCTGGGAGGCAGAGGTTGCAGTGAGCCAAGATTGCGCCACTGCACTCTAGCCTGGGTGACAGAATGAGACTCTGTCTAAAAAAACACACAAAAAAACAACACTTCTAACTGAGCAATAGAAAGGTAATTTTCAAGATGGCTTTTGGGCTTAAGAGATGATCAGCCTGGAGAAAAGGGTTGGGATAGGGGGCAGGAAAGTGTATGATTAGCAGACTAAGCAGAATGGGCATATGTATAGAAACAGATACAGCACAGTAGCCAAGAACTTGGACTCTGAGGTCTTATTGCCTGGGTTCAGGTGTCAGCTCCACAGTTTATGTGGACTGGGCCGTGTTTCCTAACATATCTCTTCTGTATCATGGAGATTAATGTGTCTCCCCTTATAATGTTGTTCTGAGGATTACATGAAATATGCATATAAAGGGATGGTAGAATGCCAAGAGCATAGTAACAGCCAGGGGATTAAGAAGAAGGGGGAATCAAAGATGTCTCCAGGCAAGAGAAATACAGGGAAAACCAACAAAACCAACACCCATGGCTATACGGGAATATGAATCAGGACAGTTTCTCACCCAGTGGTGATTCCTCTTCTATCTTATTAAGCACAGTCACTTTCAAGGTGTCTCCATTAATCATTAAAAGATGACCCTCTTCACAGCCAATGTACAAGTCACTTGTTGGAGTCCAGCAATGCATAGTCGGGTGAAGCAAAGGATATAGATCATCTTTAGGCTTCAGGGAGAGAATAAAACCTTGTGTTAAGAAAACATCATGGCTAAGAGCCTAAGAAATGCCCACCAGAACAACTGACAGAAAGGAACCATCCCTAACCCCACAGACACAGAAAACATAGGAACATTGAGCATTCATCATAATAATTTTTTTTAAAGGACAGATTGACTTTAATTTATTATTTGTATATTTCATGCCCTCATAGCCTTAGATAGTTAGAAAATAAATAGTTGGGTAACAATCTGGTCACCCAGTGGATCAAGAAAAAGGAAAATCACCTTTCCCACTCCAAAAAATTAAACTGCAGCTGAATAATGACACTTTTGTGGTGTCTGATTGAGATTTGACTCACAAGGAAAAGAGTTATTCACTGTTATCACCATTATTGAAAAGTTTCCTGAGTTTTTTTTTATGACATCTAACCTTAGAATATAAATCACAAAAAGACAGACTTATCTGCAATGAAAATAGGATCAAAATATTAAACAAAACAACAACAACAAAACACCATTTGCACAATACCAATGAATCTGTGCGTATAAAACAAAATGTGAAGATTAAAATTGGAAATTTTCTGGCCTTGGTATGTTAAACTAGTATTGTATGTGGCTTTTTTTCTTTAAGACAAACCTCGGTTTGTCTTCCTATTACTTTTTAATCAATAAATATATTTGATGACATTTAAAAATGAATGTGAGTATATGGATTATGTAAGCAGAAACAGCTTATAATTCTGAGAGATTTAAAAATAAAAGGTACCAGTAGTGTTTAGAAATGTTTGTTAATAATACCATCTCCTTTTTCAGTCCTCTAGAATCAGAAATAATTTTGATCACATGATGACAAAACATGAAAAATTGCAGTCCAATTTAATTGTGCTTTAGAAAATGTAAAAATCCATATATGTTTCAAAATATTTGAGTTTCTAAAAGAGATTCCTATTTAGCAACATCTGTTTGAAAAAATTAAAAAGGTAGATGGAAAAAAGAAATTAGACACTTGAGATTAAGTTCATGATCTTGGATCCAATTTCTGCCAGATAACATCTGCCTTTGATTTCCCCTATGCTACGACTTAAAATTGGATACATTTCTAATGCCCTAAATAAGTTGTGTAATGTGACTCAGGGCTATTTAAAGGCCTGTAATGTACCCTTCTGGCATTACCTATGAATAGATAATGGGATTATTTAATGTTTGTAATTTTTTAAAAGTCCACAACTCATCCATTTTTAAGACCTTATAATCGAATCATTATTGATTCCCTTGCCATTGGTACCCAGATCACAAAAAATGACATTGAAGGAGGGAATAGAATCAAGACATTTGAGATCTATTTTTGGTTATGCTTTCACTCATTGTACAGACATTAATTAATGTTTTAAACATTTTCCTCACTTTATTATGCTACAAAATGAAAAAGTAAACTGCTGGGAAAATGTCTAACTTAAATACAAAATATATGGCTTTATTAATAATCCCTGAATGATTTACAGATGTCAAACTATAATATTACATTTCTGCTTTCAGAAAAATTTAAAATATACTAAGTACACAAGTCCTAGGAAGTAAAGATGTCTGCCCAGACAATATATCCACATAGCAAAACTGCATGTGTACCCCTTAAATTTATACAAATAAAAAAGGTTTTGGGCCGGGTGCGGTGGCTCAAGCCTGTAATCCCAGCACTTTGGGAGGCCGAGACGGGCGGATCACGAGGTCAGGAGATCAAGACCATCCTGGCTAACACGGTGAAACCCCGTCTCTACTGAAAAATACAAAAAACTAGCCGGGCGAGGTGGCGGGCGCCTGTAGTCCCAGCTACTCGGGAGGCTGAGGCAGGAGAATGGCGTGAACCCAGGAGGCGGAGCTTGCAGTGAGCTGAGATGGCGCCACTGCACTCCAGCCTGGGTGACAGAGCGAGACTCCGTCTCAAAAAAAAAAAAAAAAGGTTTTAAAATAAAGATGTCTATTATGAGCATTTAAAAATTCTAACTCCATATCTGAGTATTTAAAGAAGGCATTTCAAAGCATTTCTCAAATGACAAGGACAATTGCCTGAATTTTAAATGTTTTATGCAGAGTTCATTATGTTTGTACAAAATGTGAAATATAAGGGCTCCTACACATATTTTCTGCCCAGAAAAACCCAATTTGAGATAGTAGAAATTTAGGGGCTCTGAGCACCAAATACTAAACACAGAAAAATTGGAGCTACAAACCTTGATGGCTGATCTCTTTGTTCTTACTTTGCTGCCCCACTGTGGCTGAATGCAGTTATATCTCCAAGGTTGAGACCTGTGCTATAAAAAGAACTACAGTATCCACAGGGGATGGGTTCCAGGACCCTCTAGCAATACCAGAATCTGTGGATACTCAAGTTCCTTATATAAAATGACATAGTATTTCCATATAACCTACATATATCCCCTACATATTTTTTCTTTATTTTCAATGTTTTTATTTTATTTTTTCTCCCATATACTTTTAAGACATCTCTAGGTTACTTATAATACCTAATACAATATAAATGTTTTAGAAATAGTTGTTATACTGTATTGTTTAGGCAATAATGAGAAAAAATAAAAGTGTGTATATATTCAGTACAGATGCAACCATACCACTTTTTTCTGAATATTTTTGATCTGCAGTGGGTTGAATACACAGAAGTGGAACCCATGAATGCAGGAGATTGACTATAATCTCTTTCCATAATTTAAAAAGGTGAATCATTGTGATTCATTAAAGGAAATATTAAGGGCATGTAACCCTTTCTCTTGCTTGCCACAGAGATTTTTTAATGAACTAATCCTTATACTGAATTATTTTTATTTTATTTTATTTTATTTTATTTTTGAGACGGAGTCTTGCTCTGTCACCTAGGCTGGTGCGATCTCAGCTCACTGCAACCTCCGCCTCCCGGGTTCAAGTGACTCTCCTACCTCAGCCTCCCAAGTAGCTGGGATTACAGGCATCTGCCATCATGCCCAGCTAATTTTTGTATTTTTGTAGAGATGGGGATTTCACCATGTTGGCCAGGCTGGTCTTGAACCCCTGACCTCAGGTGATCCGCATGCCTTGGTCTCCCAAAGTGCTGGGATTACAGGCATGAGCCACGGTGCCTGGCCCACACTGAATTATTTTTAACAGTCATAGCTTAATTCCATGCAGTAGTCAAAAACATTCAGGAACCTCCACCTCCTCTATCCTCTGCTGAGAATTTAACACAAGGGTAAGCATAGCAGGTTCAAGAGGGCCAAAGAAGTGGAGCTCCTCCCATCATCCCAAAGGTCTTGCAGGTGCTGCCCTCTGCTCCCTGCCTCTCTCTTGAACAGCACCCCACACCTCACTTCCCCTTCATTTATCATGCTCCAGCCATATGCATCTTTTCTCAGTTCCTCACACATACCAATTTCTCTTTTTCCCTTAGGGTCTTTCACATGCAGGTCCTTCCACATGAAACATTCTTTATCCTGCTTGTAACAGGAGTAATGCCTCCTTGTCCTTCAAATCTCAGCTTAAGTGTCATCTCCCCAGAGGCCTTCCTTAACCAGCCCATCCCTTCCTTGCTGCCCTGTCTCCATTTATTCTGTTGCGATAATTATCACATTTTGTAATGATTTAATATATCATTGAAAAATGTGATAATTATTACAAAAGAACAATACTCTTTACTTTTGTTGTTGTTGTTCTGTCTTCCTGACAAGAATGTAAGCTTCATGAGAATTACATGGCGCCTGCTTGGCCACCATGAGAATCCCATTGCCTAAAACAGTGTCTGCTACACAGAAGAAACTTGATAAATCTCTGTTGAATGAATGAATGGGTGTGTAATATGTGGCAAACTCTCCCTTTTGACGCTTTCTTCTGCTGTTTCCTATGGCCTTGTTCGTCCCTCCCAGGTTTGCTCCTACTTCTGTGACTGCGCCTTCTCAGAATTCTCTTTCGCCCCTGAGTTCAGCAGTCAGCTGGCTCTGGCTCTCTTCTCTTCCCTTGTACCCTTTCTCTCTTTGCTCATCACATCCGCTCAGTGCTCCCACCGTCCTATCTGTGAGAATGACACTGACAGTCCTACTTCTCCTCCCTAACACTAGGTCCACTTTGCCAACTTCCACCCAGCATCTCCACCTGGGTGTCTTCCCTGCACCGCAAATTGAGTATGCCCAAAATGGAAATCACACCTGGGCCCCCTGTTTCTGTTAGCAGCCACCATCATCCCAGTCATCCAAACTCAAAACTCCAGAGTCTTCATCTCTCACAGTTTCTGTGGCTAATCTATATTAAAAACCAAGATGATCCTCTGTATCCTGCATTTCTCATAGGATGGTTATGACAATCAAATGAGATCAGGCTTCCTAGCCCTCAACCCATTAGGCAAACAGGAAGAGGTGCCAGGTACTTACCCGGAAAGTCTCTGCCTCTTCGCCTACTAGCCCAGCGATGGCTGACAGTGGCAGCACGGGTCCATAGATGAGATCTTTTGGCAACGACTGGGGGAAAACGACATCTGTTTCATTAAAAAATGACCCATCTTCTAGAGGTAATTTTACTGACCTGTAGACAAAAGAGGCATCAGAACAATCAGATGAACAGAAACTTCTTTTTGATGCAACCACTGCATATCAATGTAAGTGAAGTGGGGAGGTATTATAACTTATAAAAATCAAGAAGATAAAAGCCAAATGATAGATTTAAAAATAGATAACAGGTTGTAAAAAGACAAGTTATACAGTTTTAAACTAAGTACTGAGGGATTATAAACATTTTTGAAAGCTAATATCTAAAGCAGGAGTTGTAAATTTGAATACTGGATGGGGGTCAGGCAGGTGATATGTGACTGTTGAGGATGGTGGAAAGTGGGAAAATATTTGTCCCTCCTCAAGGTGGCAGGTACCACTCAGTTCAAGCCAAGAGGGTTGTTGACATGTGAGAATTTTGATTCCAAAATTTCAAGAGAATACTATAACCTGGATATTTATGAGAAATCTCTCAAACTTTAAATGTTGGCAACTAATTCAAATGAAAAACACTGTAGGCCAAAATAAATATATATTTAAACACATATTCAGGCTGTATTCAGCTACTTTTATAATCTCTGATATTGAGTTCATTTTCAAATTTATTATATACCTACTTTTAATTTATAATATGGTTATAAAGGTTAATTTGGAGAATTGGTGGTTTCATGCATTAAATTCAAAACTTCCTTGCCTAGATTTTATGAATGATAAACAATTTTGAAAAACAACTGGGGGGGTTCCAAGATGGCTGAATAGGAACAGCTCCAGGCTACAGCTCCCAGCGTGAGCAACACAGAAGACGGGTGATTTCTGCATTTCCAACTAAGGTACCGGGTTCATCTCATTGGGGCATGTCAGACAGTGGGTGCAGCCCACCGAGCAAGAGCTGAAGCAGGGCGAGGCATCGCCTCACCTGGGAAGCACAACAGATAAGGGAATTCCCTTTCCTAGCCAAGGGAAACCGTGACACACAGCACCTGGAAAATCGGGTCACTCCCACCCTAAAACTGCGCTTTTCCAAGGGTCTTACCAAAGGGCACACCAGGAGATTATATTCCACACTTGGCTCGGAGGGTCACACGCCCACAGAGCCTCCCTCATTGCTAGCACAGCAGTCTGAGATCTAACTGCAAAGCAGCAGCAAGGCTAGGGGAGGGGCACCAGCCATTGCTGAGGCTTGAGTAGGTAAACAAAGCAGCTGGGAAGCTCGAACTGGGTGGAGCCCACCACAGCTCAAGGAGGCCTGCCTGCTTCTGTAGACTCCACCTCTGAGGACAGGGCATAGCCAAATAGAAGGCAGCAGAAACCTCTGCAGATTTAAATGTCCCTGTCTGACAGCTTTGAAGAGAGTAGTGGTTCTCCCAGCATGGAGTTTGAAATCTGAGAACGAACAGATTGCCAGCTCAAGTGGGTCCCTGACCCCCGAGTAGCCTAACTGGGAGGCACCCCCTAGTAGGAGCAGACTGACACCTCACATGGCCGGGTAACCCTCTGAGACGAAGCTTCCAGAGGAACATTCAGGCAGCAACATTTGTTGTTCAGGAATATTCACTCTTCTGCAGACTCCACTGCTGATACCCAGGCAAACAGGGTCTAGAGTGGACCCCAGCAAACTCCAACAGACCTGCAGCTGAGGGTCCTGACTGTTAGAAGGAAAACTAACAAGCAGAAAGGACATCCACACCAAAACCCCATCTGTATGTCACCATCATCAAAGACCAAAGGTAGATAAAACCACAAAGATAGGGAAAAATCAGAGCAGAAAAGCTGAAAATTCTAAAAATCAGAGCACCTCTCCCCCTCCAAAGGAACTCAGCTCCTCACTAGCAATGGAACAAAGCTGGATGGAGAATGACTTTGATGAGTTGAGAGAAGAAGGCTTCAGATGATCAAACTTCTCTGAGCTAAAGGAGGAAGTTTGAATCCATTGCAAAGAAGCTAAAAACCTTGAGAAAAGATTGAACAAATGGCTAACTAGAATAACCAATGTAGAGAAGTCCTTAAATGACCTGACAAAGCTGAAAACCATGGCACAAGAACTACGTGACCAATGTACAAGCTTCAGTAACCGATTCGATCAACTGGAAGAAAGGGTGTCAGTGATTGAAGATCAAATGAATGAAATGATGCGAGATGAGAAGTTTAGAGAAAAAAGAGTAAAAAGAAACAAACAAAGCCTCCAAGAAATATGGGACTATGTGAAAAGACCAAATCTACATCTGATTGGCATACCTGAAAGTGACGGGGAGAATGGAACCAAGTTGGAAAACACTCTGCAGGATATTATCCAGCAGAACTTCCCCAACCTAGCAAGGCAGGCCAAAATTCAAATTCAGGAAATACAGAGAACACCACAAAGATACTCCTCGAGAAGAGCAACTCCAAGACACATAATTGTCAGATTCACCAAAGTTGAAATGAAGGAAAAAATGTTAAGGGCAGCCAGAGAGAAAGGTCGGGTTACCCACAAAGGGAAGCCCATCAGACTAACAGTGGATCTCTCGGCAGAAACTCTCCAAGCGAGAAGAGAGTGGGGACCAATATTCAACATTCTTCAAGAAAAGAATTTTCAACCCAGAATTTCATATCCAGCCAAACTAAGTTTCATAAGCGAAGGAGAAATAAAATCCTTTGCAGATAAGCAAATGCTGAGAGATTTTGTCACCATCAAGCCTGCCCTACAAGAGCTCCTGAAGGAAGCACTAAACATGGAAAGGAACAACCAGTACCAGCCAATGTAAAAACATGCCAAAATGTAAAGACCATCGATGCTAGGAAGAAACCACATCAACTAATGAGCAAAATAACCAGCTAACATCATAATAACAGGATCAAATTCACACATAACAATATTAACCTTAAATGTAAATGGGCTAAATGCTTCAATTAAAAGACACAGACTGGCAAACTGGATAAAGAGTCAAGACTCATCAGTGTGCTGTATTCAGAAGACCCATCTCATGTGCAGAGACACATAGGCTCAAAATAAAGGGATGGAGGAAGATCTACCAAGCAAATGGAAAACAAAAAAAGGCAGGGGTTGCAATCCTAGTCTCTGATAAAACAGACTTTAAACCAACAAAGATCAAAAGAGAGAAAGAAGGACATTACATAACGGTAAAGTGATCAATTCAACAAGAGCTAACTATCCTAAATATATATGCACCCAATACAGGAGCACCCAGATTCATAAAGCAAGTCCTTAGAGACTTACGAAGAGACTTAGACTCCCACACAATAATAATGGGAGACTTTAACATCCCACTGTCAACATTAGACAGATCAACGAGACACAAAGTTAACAAGGATATCCAGGAATTGAACTCAGCTCTGCACCAAGCAGACCTAATAGACATCTACAGAACTCTCCACCCCAAATCAACAGAATATACATTCTTCTCAGCACCACATCACACTTATTCCAAAATTGACCATATACTTGGAAGTAAAATGCTCCTCAGCAAACGTAAAAGAACAGAAATTATAACAAACTGTCTCTCAGACCACAGTGCAATCACACTAGAACTCAGGATTAAGAAACTCAATCAAAACCGCTCAACTACATGGAAACTGAACAACCTGCTCCTGAATGACTACTGGGTACCTAATGAAATGAAGGCAGAAATAAAGATGTCTTTGAAACCAATGAGAACAAAGATACAACATACCAGAATCTCTGGGACACATTTAAAGCAGTGTGTAGAGGGAAATTTATAGCACTAAATGCCCAAAAAAGAAAGCAGGAAAGATCTAAAATTGACACCCTAACATCACAATTAAAAGAGCTAGAAAAGCAAGAGCAAACACATACAAAAGCGAACAGAAAGCAAGAAATAACTAAGATCAGAGCAGAACTTAAGGAGATAGAGACACAAAAAGACACAAAAAAACCTTTAAAAAATCAGTGAATCCAGAAGCTGTTTTTTTGGAAAGATCAACAAAATTGATAGACCGTTACCAAGACTAATAAAGAAGAAAAGAGAGATGAATCAAATAGATGCAATAAAAAATGATAAAGGGGATATCACCACAGACCCCACAGAAATACAAACTACCATCAGAGAATACTATAAACACCTCTATGCAAATAAACTAGAAAACCTAGAAGAAATGGATAAATTCCTGGACACATACACTCTCCCAAGACTAAACCAGGGAGAAGTTGAATCCCTGAATAGACCAATAACAGGCTCTGAAATTGAGGCAATAATTAATAGCCTATCAACCAAAAAAAGTCCAGGACCGGATGCATTCACAGCCAAATTCTACCAGAGGTATGAGGAGGAGCCGGTACCATTCCTTCTGAAACTATTCCAATCAATAGAAAAAGAGGGAATCCTCCCTAACTCATTTTATGAGGCCAACATCATCCTGATACCAAAGCCTGGCAGAGACACAACAAAAAAAGAGAATTTTAGACCAATACCCCTGATGAACATCGATGCAAAAATCCTCAATAAAATACTAGCAAACTGAATCCAGCAGCACATCAAAAAGCTTATCCACCATGATCAAGTGGGCTTCATCCCTGGGATGCAAGGCTGGTTCAACATACACAAATCAATAAGCATAATCCAGCATATAAACAGAACCAAAGACAAAAACCACATGATTATCTCAATAGATGCAGAAAAGGCCTTTGACAAAATTCAACAGCCCTTCATGCTAAAAACTCTCAATAAATTCAGTATTGATGGAATGTATCTCAAAATAATAAGAACTATTTATGACAAACCCACAGTCAATATCATACTGAATGGGCAAAAACTGGAAGCATTCCCTTTGAAAACTGGCACAAGACAGGGATGCCCTCTCTCACCACTCCTACTTAACATAGTGTTGGAAGTTCTGGCCAGGGCAATCAGGCAGGAGAAAGAAATAAAGGGTATTCAATTAGGAAAAGAGGAAGTCAAATTGTCCCTGTTTGCAGATGACATGATTGTATATTTAGAAAACCCCATCCTCTCAGCCCAAAATCTCCTTCAGTGGATAAGCAACTTCAGCAAAGTCTCAGGATACAATATCAATGTACAAAAATCACAAGCATTCTTATACACCAATAATAGACAAACAGAGAGCCAAATCATGAGTGAACTCCCATTCACAATTGCTTCAAATAGAATAAAGTACCTTGGAATCCAACTTACAAGGGATGTGAAGGACCTCTTCAAGGAGAACTACAAACCACTGCTCAATGAAATAAAAGAGGACACAAACAAATGGAAGAACATTCCATGCTCATGGATAGGAAGAATCAATATTGTGAAAATCAATATTGTGAAGAGGTAATTTATAGATTCAATGCCATCCCTATTAAGCTACCAATGACTTTCTTCACAGAATTGGAAAAAACTACTTTAAAGTTCATATGGAACCAAAAAACAGCACGCATTGCCAAGACAATCCTAAGCCAAAAGAACAAAGCTGGAGGCATCACGCTACCTGACTTCAAAGTATACTACAAGGCTACAGTAACCAAAACAGCATGGTACTAGTACCAAAACAGAGATACAGACCAATGGAACAGAACAGAGCCCTCAGAAATAATACCACACATCTACAACCATCTGATCTTTGACAAACCTGACAAAAACAAGAAATGGGGAAAGGATTCCCTATTTAATAAATGGTGCTGGGAAAACTGGCTAGCCATATGTAGAAAGCTGAAACTGGATCCCTTCCTTACACCTTATACAAAAATTAATTCAAGATGGATTACAGACTTAAATGTTAGGCCTAAAACCATAAAAACCCTAAAAGAAACCCTAGGCAATACTATTCAGGACATAGGCATGGGCAAGGACTTCATATCTAAAACACCAAAAGCAACGGCAACAAAAGCCAAAATTGACAAATGAGAGCCAATTAAACTAAAGAGCTTCTGCGCAGCAAAAAACAAACAAACAAACAAAAACAACAACAACAAAAAAAACAACTACCATCAGAGTGAACAGGCAACCTACAGAATGGGAGAAAATTTTTGCAATCTACTCATCTGACAAAGGGCTAATATCCAGAACATACAAAGAACTCAAACAAATTTACAAGAAAAAAAACAAACAACCCATCAAAAAGTGTGCGAAGGATAGGAACAGACACTTCTCAAAAGAAGACATTTATGCAGCCAACAGACACATGAAAAAATGCTCATCATCACTAGCCATCAGAGAAATGCAAATCAAAACCACGATGAGATACCATCTCACACCAGTTAGAATGGCAATCATTAAAAAGTCACGAAACAACAGGTGCTGGAGAGGATGTGGAGAAACAGGAACAGTTTTACACTGTTGGTGGGATTGTAAACTAATTCAACCATTGTGGAAGACAGTGTGGTGATTCCTCAAAAATCTAGAACTAGAAATACCATTTGAACCAGCCATCCCATTACTGGGTATATACCCAAAGGATTATAAATCATGCTGCTATAAAGACACATGCACACATATGTTTATTGTGGCACTATTTACAACAGCAAAGACTTGGAACCAACCCAAATGTCCATCACTGACAGACTGGATTAAGAAAATGTGGCACATATACACCATAGAATACTATGCAGCCATAAAAAAGGATGAGTTCGTGTCCTTTGTAGGGACATGGATGCAGCTAGAAACCATCATTCTCAGCAAACTGTCGCAAGAACAAAAAACCAAACACTGCATGTTTTCATTCATAGGTGGAAATTGAACAATGAGAACACTTGGGCACAGGAAGGGGTGCATCACACACCGGGGCCTGTTGTGGGGTGGGGGGAGGTGGGTGGGGGAAGGGGGGAGGGGGGAGGGATAGCATTTGGAGATATACCTAATGTAAATGATGAGTTAATGGGTGCAGCACACCAACATGGAACATGTATACATATGTAACAAACCTGCATGTTGTGTACATGTACACTAGAACTTAAAGTATAATAAAAAATAAATAAAATAAAAAAGAAAAACAATCACATAAAAACAGCATCTACTACTCAAATGTAAGCTGAAGTGTGTTTGAATTCTGCTTGCTTTGTGAACTAGGACAATCCACTCATTTTATCTCCCATTTTATTTGCTTATAGAAAAGACACAACTCAGTATTCAGAACTTGAGTAGAACGTTTGAGGGAGGCAAAGGGAGAGAAGGGTGTGATAAATTACTTGTCTGCCCTCACAAGGATATGCTGGAGATACCACCCACTTTTACTAAAAGGTGCAGTGTTGTCAACTCTCACTAGAGACAGATTTGGCTATTCAATGGGTTATTGTGAAAAAGAAGTTGAGACATAAAGAGCACTGAGCAGAAAGAAGTGCTTCTCTTAAGGCTCTCCATTTCGAAAGCTTTATTCACTAGCTTTAGATTCTCTCAAGGAGATTTATCAAAAATTGCAATTTCAAGGGAACACTTTGAGATCTCTTAAAATCAAGGGATCCAACATCTCTCCAACTGTGACTTCATGAAGTACACTGGAAATGATCAGCTCAGTAGCACCTGAGTCTCCAAGCTCTTTCTCAACAAAAGCACCCATTATCACCAGGGCATTTGTCACAGAATTTCTCTTTGACCCAGTTCTATTTAAACAGGTAACTCCCGTGGCTCCACTATACATAACTAACCTCTTGCTTGTGGATAATGTGGCTGAATGTATAATCTGCATACTTTCTTTTTTTTTTTTTTTGAGACAGAATCTTCCTCTGTCCCCAGGCTGGTGTGCAGTGGTGCGATCTTGGCTCATAGAAACCACAGCCTCTTGGGTTCAGGTGATTCTCCTGCCTCAGGCTCCCGAGTAGCTGGGACTACAGGCGGCTGCCACAATGCCCAGCTAATTTTTTTGTATTTTTAGTAGAGACTGGGTTTCACCGTATTAGCCAGGATGGTCTTGATCTCCTGACCTTGTGATCTGCCTGCCTTGGTCTCCCAAAGTGCTGGGATTACAGGCGTGAGCCACCACGCTCGGCCAATCTGCATACTTTCTATATCTAACCATTTCTTATTTTTGAAATTCCAGTAGGGCATCCAAATAATAGCAAAAAGTCTTAACTCTCCTTTTTATACAACAGGCATGTTTTAAAATAGTAAGGACAAATCAAATTTTAGAAAATTAGATCATGTTGGAAAAAGCTCTCAGAGAACTTAATATTTTAAATAAATTCATTGGGAAACAAGTCATAGAGAATTCTTTTGAAACGCAAACAACCACTCCAAGGTAATCACACATGAAGAAAGATGTTATAACAAGATAAGCTGAATGTATATACGTGTGTGTGTGTGTGTATGCATATATATGTATGTATAAAGCCACTTAATTCATCAAATTGACCCAGTCACATTACATGAACGCAAACAAGGACCATCGTGTTGCTACTGTTGTAACAAAGCCTCCTACCTTGCTCTGAAATGATGCTCCTGGTTACTTCTTTCAATGGTCCACACGCTCACTGCACTTGGACTTGATAAGCACAGCTGGCGCCAGTTCATGGGGTTAAAAGACATTTGGTTCACATCCATTCCAGGCTGTGATTTCTTGCACAAAATGATATTCGATTCCCAGTTCCTTAGAGAAAAATAGCATTTGATGAAAAAAATTAATTTGAATTTAATGTACTTAGAACATTTATCTATTTTTTAAATTTATATAAATTGGGATATAATTTATGATATGACTGATATAATCGATGACCTTAATGTCAAATTTCTAAATAATTATGCTTATCATTGTATTGTATCCTAAGAAAGCAAAATAACTGTATATTTTAAAAACATTATACTGTCATATGCTATACCAAGGCTATTTTGTCCTCTTTAATAATTTTGCAATTTAACTCAGCCAAACCTAGAAAATGACATATATCATCACATTTGCTACAAAACAAGTGTAAGTGCCTGAATCTCTAAGTATTACATGTGAGTACTCCATGTGGATCTCGGGGTACTGTTCTCATTCATGCCAATTGATCATTTATTGAGTTTTTAAAATTAAAGTGGTGCCAGGTGCAGTGGCTCACACCTGTAATTCCAGCACTTTGGGAGGCCAAAGTGGGTGGATCACGAGGTCAGGAGCTCGAGACCAGCCTGGCCAATACGGTGAAACCCTGTCTCTACTAAAAATACAAAAATTAGCTGGGTATGGTGGTGCATGCCTTTCCCAGCTACTTGGAAGGTTGAGGCAGAAGCATTGCTTGAACCTGGGAGGCGGAGGTTGCAGTGAGCCAAGATCATGCCACTGCACTCCAGCCTGGGCGACAGAGCAAGACTCCATCTCAAAAATAAATAAATGAATAAAGCGGTGTATTTTAAAATGGATTTATTCATTTACCCATTTAAGAGACTATCCTGAACTCCTACCATGAACAAAGTCCCTTGCTACATGAAAGAAAAGAAAAAAATTAAATGTGAGCTATGCCCTTAAATGAGGGGCCAGAACTCCATTCAGAGCTGTGATTAGGAAACTGGAGCTAATATTTATTGAACTTAGCTTGTCTTTCACTCCCTCCTGCCCTCGTCCTTCATTTCCTATGACAAATGCCCTGCCCATCACATCAACCACACTCTTGCTGGAATCTCTGGTTCCCTTGATCCTTTGACTTTTTGCATCAGGTACCTGGAAAAGACCATCAACCCTGAATGGAGAAAACTGAAAGCCTGGGCTACTGGAGACATGGGAACAAAGACTACAGGACTGTACATGGCAGTGACACCATACATTTGTGGTTGCCACCCCCACCAGACCCTCAATAGGCTCTCCAATACTGCTATGTTTCTCTGGCCAGTTCTCTCTCTCTCATTCTCTAAAATGGGCATTTAAAATATTCTCCCCTCTCCTGAAACCCCTAGCCCCTCTACTCCCTTCTCAATCTCAGTAAATGACCTTGATTTTCATGAATATATAAAATAGAGGCCATCAGCTGAGAATTCTTGCTCTCAAGTATAACTACCCATTCAGGTTGGCATGGTTCTCTCCGCCTCCTCTTCCCTTACAATGGAAGGTGTGTCCTTCCTCCTACCTAAGGCCAATTTCACCTCCTGTGCTCTGGGTCCCACGGTCTTGCCTTCTTAGGGACATTGGTTTATCCATGATAACTGCATCTTCGACTCTCCCTGTCTCCTGACTTCTTCCTGCCAACACACAAGTGCTCATCCATATCATTCTCAAAAGAAGCCTTCCCTCAGTCTCACCTTTCTATGTCTCTCCCCTCTCCTCGGAGTCAAACTTTTTGAGCAAGCTGTTCTAAAGTCACCACCATGGCTTCCTCAGCTACACTCTCCTCATCCCAGGATATCTGCATCCTGTCACCACCATTCCATTGACATAGCTATATCCACAGACACCCGCCTTCATCCTAAATCCAAAAGGCACTTCTTGGTCATTGTCTAGCTTTACCTCTGCAGAACTGGTCACTGTTCACCACAACCACCTTCTGGAATCAGTCTCAGACTCTCTGTCACACACCTCTTATGGGACACCACAGATCCTCTCAATTGTGTCTGGGCCCTTGACCACCTCTTCTGCCTGGCTGACTCAGTGGCTGTCCAACTCTGTGTGCACTTTGACTAACTTCATGTAGGCACACCCCACCTGTGCCTCGCCTCACACCCACTTCACATGCCCAGAGGCTTCACTGGGGCTTCACTGGGGCTCCTGGGGACAATCACGACAAACCTGAAAGTGTGAAGGAGTTACCACTCTGTGCAGTGAAGCTTTGATCGATGGGATACAGGAGTTGGAAGATAAATTCTCATCTCCTCCTCTCCCCTTCCTCACTCACAGTCTGTCACTGCTTGAGGACTGTCCTGATTCACAGCAGTTCATAGAACCTCTCAGAAGACCACCTTCAAGATAGAGTAACCAATTGCACTTGGAACCAAGTGGTGGCCAGCAAGGTAATGCACCCTCATACTGGCTCTCCTGCCCTGGGATCACACACCCTGCTAAAGATGGGGTGCATGAGTTCTTGCCCCAGCCTCTGCTTTCCGTAAAACCCAGGCTGAGGCACATTCTGGAACCCTCCCTGCCTAGTGTCCTTCCTCCTTTCATAGCTACTCCTATGAGTCTTGTAGGTGGGTCCCTTCCATTGATATTCCTCTAGGTTCCACCCTAGGCTCTTCTGGAGGTGTTCTTACTTACATTTAGCACTTTGGCTATCCATTGACTTAATTATTCCCAAATGTTTACCTCCAGCCCTCGCTCCTGAGCACCAGTCCTGGATATCTGTGGCAAGGGCATGTGTCCCTCAACATTTATTCTCCATTTCTCCCTGTGAGTAACAGAACCCCCGAATATTAGCCAGGCACATATGGCCACTCACAATGAGGACCTAATATTACCCAGCCGCCCTAGAAGCTGGCTGTGGTTTATAGCCGATCCAGTCAATGAATGTAAGTGGCAGTCATGTGTGTACCTTCTACGTCCTGCATTTCCCTCCCTCCCTTCCTTCCTTCCTTCCTTCCTTCCTTCCTTCCTTCCTTCCTTCCTTCCTTCCTTCCTTCCTTCCTTTCTTTTTGAATTATCATTACTTTACTGTTCCAGGCATTTTAAATATTCATACAATTGCCTTATTTCAGCAGTCATTTCCTCTCCAGTATAGATTTTGTGTCCAGGATCACAGCCATGTACATCACTGAATAAGCACCTGCAGGCTACATGGGACCCACTCCGGTGCCCATGTCTTTGCTAGTAGAGCCTTTCACCACACCCACAAGAGGGCTGGACCTTCCCTTGCTTGACATCCTCCACTGCAAATGAAAACACACTTTGTAGATTCAATCCCAGTACATTTCCAGCACTCCCAGGTGTTCCATGTATGTGGCAATCATCCTGAGAGCTACTGATACATCATGTCAGCTGGTACCTATACCAGCACCCACTCCACTGTATCATACAGATGCTGAGGCACTTAAGTGTTCTGGGTAAAATGGAGTCCGTAATTGCCATAGGAGTTGAGTGTGGAGGAAGGGGACTTTCTCTCAATAATGAATACCCTTAATACAAATTTAGCAGATTTATAATTTCATGTCTGTTTACATTTATTGTCAAAGCTTCACAAACTATTTACATAAATGAAAGCATGTTCAAGTTTCTAAATGCCGCTATGATAAGCAAATAGAGAAACTGCTGAGACAACACTTGCTTGCACCATAAATACATATGGCAACATCTGGTCATTCTTAAAGAAATGCTTATGTTTCCAAGGCCGGGCATGGTGGCCCACGTCTGGAATCCCAGCACTTTGGGAGGCCGAGGCAGGCAGATCATGAGGTCAGGAGATCGAGACCATCCTGGCTAACATGGTGAAACCCGTTCTCTACTAAAAATACAAAAAATTAGCTGGGTGTGGTAGGGGCACCTGTAGTCCCAGCTACTCTGGAGGCTGAGGTAGGAGAATGGTGTGAACCTGGGAGAAGGAGTTTGCCATGAGCTGAGATCGTGCCACTGCACTCCAGCCTGGGTGACAGAGTGAGACTCCATCTCAAAAAAAAAAAAAAAAAAAAAAAAAGCTTGTGTTTCCAAAAAGAATTTTTTTTCAAGTCATAAGCCTTATGCAATTATTCCAAGGTAATAATGTGTTTGTCCTTCCTTCTCAAGCAATGGTTTAAGGCATCTCAAGGCATATTGCTGTCTGAGGTTCCGATTTAACTGGCTGGGGGGAGAGGGAAAGAGTGGGCACGAACATTTTTTAAAAGCTTCACAAGTAATTCCTGCATGTAGTCAGTGTTGAGAACCTTGGTACTAAAGGCTCTTGCATCTTCCTACTGTCACTTGTCCTCACCAAAAGTCCTTGAAGTAGTCCCTGGGTCAGGCAATGATCTCTTTCATGCAAGCCCTGCATTTCAACAACAGGTTTGTGCCCTTCCTCTCATCCTTTTCCCTCCCCATTGGCTCCCAAAAGACACTGGTGGTTTAGGGTTCCTCTGCTATTCCTAGGGTGTTGCCCTCATCTCTACATTTACCCCATTATAGACCAGAGATGAGAGCAACACCCTAGGAAAAGCAGAGCAGCATGACAAGGGGAGACTGGACGCTGATCCCAAGGAGCCACCACACCATTCACAACTGCTCATGCCCAGGCAATTGCATGTGAGAGAAGGAAACACGTGTTGGTGATTTGGGTTTCTGTGGCCACAACTGAACCTAAGTCCTAACTGATATATCAGCTACCAACTAGACATCTCTGTTTGTTCATCTCAAGCACTCTCAGTTCCGTTTGTCCCCCAGCTCATCTTCCCACATTGCCTCCCCTAAATTCCCTGTCCCCAAGCCCTCAGTATCTCTCTGAATAGCACCACAGTGTCCCTAAGTTGCCCAAGTCACACACAACTCTGGGTATAACCCTAGACCCATCCCTCTTCCTCAGCACAACACCCAACATTTAGTCAGTTAGAAGTCCCATGATGCTACCTCCCAAACACTTCCCAAATAGCTTCACTTCCCTCCATCCCTACTCCCACCCTAGTCCATGCCACAGTCATCTCTCACTTGGACCACCACAGCCTCCTAATTGATGTTCATGCCTTGTTTCCTTCCAATATATCTTCCACAATGTGAAAGTACTGGAGATACTTTCATTGGAAATAACTGGCTGAAAGGAGTCTTCTTAAATGCAGATATAATTGTGTCACATCCCCGCTTAAAACCCTTTAGTAGCTCCCCACTGCCTTTAGGATAAAGAATTTGTCCATTAGCACAGCTTATATGGAGTGTGGGTATCCTTCCCAGTATGCCTAGGAGAAACCCAGTCTAGGCTGAAGTGCCCTGCATTCATCAGCAACACCCTCTTTCACTCTCAAAAGCATTCTGATTTGGATGATAAACCACATGGTCACCTACTTATATGGCTGCTCATGAGCTCACCTCTGACTGTCCCTCCAAGCTTGCCTCTCTCATGGCAAATCTCTTGTTCCCATTATTATGACCTTTTCATTGAAATCTGCTGTGCTTTTTCTACTTCATGGACTTTGCACATGCCATTCCTGTGCCTGGGATGTTCTTTCTTCTCGTCATAAAGCTGATTCCTGCTCATCCTTTAGGTATTGCTATGGGTTGAACTGTGCCTCCCCCAAATTCCCATGTTAATATTCTAACCTCCAGCACCTCAGAATGTACCCTTATTTGGAAATATGGTCTTTACAGAGGGTAATCAAGTTAAAATGAAGTCATTAGGATGGGCCCTAATCCAATAAGACTGGTGTTCTTATATAAAGGGAACATTTGGAGACAGACACACGACAGGGAGAATGCCATGTGAAAATAAAAGCAGAGATCTGGGTGATGTGTCTGTAAGCCAAGGACTGCCAGCAAACAAGTGAGCAGAAGTTGGTGAGAGGCGTGGGGGCAGATTCTCTCTCACAGCCGACCCTGCTGAGACCTTCATCTCAGAATTCTAGTCTCCAGAACTGGGAGGCAATACATGTATGCTGTTTAAGCCACCCAGTCTGTGGTACTTTGCTATGGCAGGCCTAGCTAATTAATACAAGTATCTGCTTAAACATTACCTCTCCTTCCAGGAAGCCTTCCCTGACCATTCCCCTCCACCATCAGACTAGGTGAGGTGCCCCTACTACATGTTCCCATTGTGCCTTAGATCAATGAAAGCTATAAAAGAGCTTAGAAACCAAATGAGTTTAAAGCCCACTCAGCAACTCACCAACTATATAAGTTTAGGCAAGTAGCTATAAGAACAACCAAAAAATGAAACTTGGAAACAAGAAAAATTGTGTTGGCTTGATTTCTCATATCACGTTGGGAAGCATTTTCCAACAAGCCTCCTCGAACAAAAACCAGACTTTGTACCTTGCTTTGCCCCATATCTGACACTCCTGGGGAATGTAACTTTGTTGTCATAGTATATACTAACAGCCCGATGTGATAAAGGCAGGCGTGCTTTTACAGGTTAAACTCTAGAACACATACAATGCTATGATTGTATGCCCTGGTAGAATAGTTAAGGTTAAGGTGCTAAGGTTTTAGAGACCTCTGGAAAGTTCATCATTCATATATTAACCTAGAAATTTTATTTAATCACTCCTTTTTCTAACTCTATCTCTATGTGAGTAGGCGTGTGTGTGTGTGTGTGTGTGTGTGTGTTTTGAGATGGAGTCTCGCTCTGTCACCCAGGCTGGAGTGCAGTGGCAGGATCTCAGCTAACTGCAACCTCTGCCTCCCGGGTTCAAGTGATTCTTCTGCCTCAGCCTCCCAAGTAGCTGAGATTACAGGCACCCACCACCATGTCTGGCTAATTTTTGTATTTTTTATAGAGATGGGGTTTTGCCATGTTGGCCAGGCTGGTCTTGAACTCCTGACCTCAGGTGATCCGCCCACCTTGGCCTCCCAAAGTGTTGGGATTACAGGCGTGAGCCACCGTGCCCAGCTGTGTGTGTGTTCTTTTAAGCACTCAGGAATTGCTATGGTCTGTTTGTGCCTGCCCCCAAATTTGTATGTTGAAATCCTAACCCCAATGGTGATGGTATTGGGGTATTGGGACTTTTGGGGAGTGATCAGGTCAAGGGTGCAGAGCCCTCATGATTGAGATGAGTGTCCTTATAAAAAGAGATCTAGCTCATCCCTTCAACCATGTGAGGACATGGTGGAAATTATCATCCATGAATCAGGAAGCAGGCCCTCACCAGACACTGAAGCTCCTGGTGCCTTGATCTTGGACTTTCTAGCCTCCAGAATTGTGAGAAACATTTCTGTTGTTTATAAGCCACCCAGTCCATGGGATCTTGTGATGACTTACTAAGACAGGGACCAGCTTCTTTCGTTTTCCTGCTGGTTCCATTTTTAAGGAGTTATATAAAACCATCTTACATCTCACAATCTGTTTGAAAATTCTGCTTTAATGTCTCATATCTCTGAAGTTTCAGTCTCTTTCTTTAAAATGAGGACCATCATAGATGTCTCATGGGGGTTGTTGCAGCGGGGAGGCAAGGATTAAATGCACTAACCCATTGGAAATCTCAGTGAATGCCTCTCTAATGAAACTGCTGGTGGTAGTATGGCTGGTGTATAGCACATTGTCTTTGCTTATGAAGCCCAGATATCCCAGACCCCACCAGCCTGGGACTACAACCATGAGACCATTCCCCACCTATTTTAGATTCTTTTTCAAAGTTGTTATTTTTAATTACACAAATAATATATGAATCCATTCTACTCTTTTAAAACATTAGAACATAAAGGTAAAGTCTTTTTAGACCAATTTATTTCCAGGAGTCAAATCATGGTACTTGAGCTCCTCCTGGTCTGACTTCCAGAAGTTCACCTCTTTTGAACTTTTACTAAATTATTTCTGGGAGTCCCCAGGGTCCACAGACTAACTGCTGTCACCAAGTGAGATGCATCCTACGCCCTGTTCATCTTCTAGCTCCCTCGTGTTTAGGCCCACTGCTGGCAAAGCTACTTGGTGAAGAGGACTATTGGGCCTCATCACAGGATTAAATCCCATTCACATTTCTATGCAGCACCCGAGGGTGCCATCAGGGTTGCTCCCAAAGCTTCTGATCTTGGGTTTGCAGAGCAGCGGCTGGAGGAGGGTCTGTCTCCCAGCTCTGTTCATACTCATTCTTGGGCCCCAGGGCACCTCTGCTGCCACAGGGCCTCACTGAGAATTTTCTCATGATAGAGCAGTGTCTGGTCCTCCCCACAGCATCTACCCTATCCTCCCCTGCCCTCCTCACTCCTGCCTGCTTGTCTCTCCCCTCTGACTCAAATTTCTTAAACAGAAGTGCACATGAATATTAAGACATGCAAACAAATCTAGGGGAAGGGTTGGGACGGAGAGGAGATACTACCTACCCATAGTCTCAGTCTCACTTCAGCTTATCAAAAATGCCCCCTACAGAAGGTTCAGATATACCTAAAATGTACCTAAGAAGAGATACATTTTATATCCAGCAGGAAGCAGGAGATACAAATTTACTGAACGAATTAAATCCAGTGAGCAAACTCAAATGCTTACAGGGGCCAGGAAGTTAATGTAAATGAACGAAATGTACTGAGTATAAACACTTCTAAGACAGGGGTTGGCAAGCTCTTTCTATAAAGGACCAGACAGTAAATCTTTTTAGCTTTGCAGACCATATATGGGCTCTATTACAACTCAAGTCTGCCATTATAGAGCAAAAGCAGCCATAGATAATATATAAGCAAATGAGCATGTTCCAATAAAACTTTATTTACAAAAACAGGCGGTGGGCCAGATTTGGCCTATGGGCCATCGTTTACCGACCCCTGCTTAAGGTGGTGGGCATCTAGAATGAGTACCCACTTACTAGCCCACAACAGACTGTGACCATGTGGGAATACAGGTCCAGGGTTGCCTGTATTTGAGAAAGGCTATACAGATAACTTTTTCTCTAAATTTTTCCAATTTTAAAAATACTTTATGGCCAAAACAAAATATATTGGTGGCCCAGAATTAGCCTAAGAATCATCACCTTTGAAACTCAGACTTAAATAAATATAATATAATAGATACTATTAGGTATGATGCATACTTTTAGTCAATGAATTATTAGAAAAACCATATTTAGGAGATTTTGATATATCCACTTTACAGAGGAAGAAATGAAGGCTCAGCCTTTCTAAGATCACACAGCTAGTAATTTGTGGAGCCAGGATTCAGGTCTAAGTCTGTTACACTAACACATTTGTGCTCATTCCACTTCACTGCTTTTTTAACATTCACAGATTGCATTTAGGAAGGACAATTGGAGCCTTCCGCTTTTGGAACTATCAGAATTTATGCACTTGTCATCTCTCCCCAGCTGCTTCCTATCTTATGTATCCAGAACTGTGAGATGATACATTTCTGTTATTCGAGACACTCAGTTTGTGATACTTTGTTACAGAAGCCCTAGCAAGCTAATACAGTACATCCATCAACAGGTGAATAAAGTATGGTATATCCATACCATGGAATAGAAAGGAATGACTATTGACACATATATGCAGCAACATAAGATAATTTCAAAATAACTATGCTGCATGAAAGAAGCCGGACAAAAGAATATACACTGTATGACTCCCTGTATATGAACTACCAGAAAATGCAAACTAGAGTGACAGAAACCACATCACTGACAAAGGCTAAAAAGGAAGCTCTGAAGGAACACAAGGAAACTTTTGGGGTGATGGATGAATTTATTTATTTATTTAGAGACAGAGTCTTGCTCTGTCACCAAGGCTGGAGTGCAGTGGCGCAATCTCGGCTCACTGCAAGCTCCGCCTCCTGGCTTCACGCCATTCTCCTGCCTCAGCCTCCCGAGTAGCTGGGACTACAGGCGCCCGCCACCACACCCGGCTAATTTTTTGTATTTTTAGTAGAGATGGGATTTCACCATATTAGCCAGGATGGTCTCGCCTCCTGACCTCGTGATTCGCCCGCCTCAGCCTCCCAAAGTGCTGGGATTACAGGCACGAGCCACTGCGCCTGGCTGATAGATGTATTTATTATCTTGATTATGGTGATGGGTATATACATAAGTCAAAACTTATCAAAGTATTTACTTTATATATGAACAGTTCATTATCTATTAGCTATACCTCCATAAAGTTGTTTTAAAAAAATTTTATGGCCGGGCATGGTGGCTCATGCCTGTATTCCCAGCACTTTGGGAGACAAAGGTGGGTGGATCACCTGAGGTTAGGAGGTCAAGACCAGCCTGGCCAAAATGGTGAAACCCGTCTCTACAAAAATTAGCCAGGCCTGATGGCGGGTACCTGTAATCCCAGCTACTCGGGAGGCTGAGGCAGGAGAATTGCTTGAACCCGGGAGGTGGAGGTTGCAGTGAGCTGAGATCGTGCCACTGCACTCCAGCCTGGGCAACAGAGCAAGACTCTGTCTCAAAAAAAAAAAAAAAAAAAAAAAATTGCATAGACTAAATGTGGCTCCCTGAATCTAGGTACTTACATTTTTGTATAAGAAATGTTCCTATGTTATCCTTTAGTCATTTCTGGAATATTCTGTACTTCCCCTTAATAAGAAAAATATCCTCTTGAAGGGGCTTATATCATGGATAGAAAAGGGAGTACAGCCTTAAAGTTGGTCACATGAAATGATCCAGGAAAGACAAGAAATGTGTCTTAACCACAGGTATTTCCCATACAGCAGGCAAAAGTGGTATTATGTTCCACTCTCTGAATTGTTCTAATGTCTCTAACAACAATTATGTTAAACTGAACTCTAATATAGAGACCATCTCAATTTCAATATTAGCAGGAAACTTGCGAACAACTCCAAGATGCCATTTATTTTTTTAAGTGAAACTTTATGTATTTATAAATATATTCTCTATCTGATAATATATAAAGCATGTTAATAAAAGAGAATGACAATAACTAATTTAGTTCTTATATAGTTTTTGCTCTGACTGCCAAATTTTATGCCTAAACATAGCAACTGTATGAAAACTTATGATTGGGATTTTTTTCCTTCATATTTCCTTGTTTCAGATTTTTGATGTCTATTTCCTTTGATAAAATCCAGAAAAGTAAGAGGAAAATGTAATGTAACCCAGTAAAAGGAATTCCACAAGATGCTGAAACTTACCAAAGGGCCAGTTCAAATTCTGGGAGAGAGGAGTAACTAGCCAGGTAGGTGCCACAGTAACTGAATGAAAGCAAAGTGTAGTCCAGGAGAATGTTGCCTAAAATATAAAATCCATTATCAGGATTTGATTATGTTAAGACCATGTTCAGTTAACTATGATCTTACAGTTTATTTTCCTTTGCTAATGATTTTCACATAATTCAAAAGCATTTAACTATTAGAATAAGAAAGATCCTGGCTAATTTCTAAGACCATGAACAGAAAGCTTAGAGCAAAGCTAAGACCCATTTGTAAAAGATATTAAAGTGAATTAAGACCATGAGGTTACTATCTCTAGACTTCAATGCAGAACTGAGCATACTGCACCATGCATGTCCCAGCATGGTTTGAAATGACCCAAGAATCATCTCATAAATATATGAGACATTGTAATTAGAATAGTTATTTAGGCATCTTTAAATATCTTGGGGAGTTGTAATAATTCTAGCTTACTTCTTTATTTCTTTTATCTTAGGCCATATCTGGCCCTTAGCTTAATATCTTCCAGCTTATGGAATGGCTGTAAAAAGTGACCTACTCCTTTGTACCTATAGTTGATGAAAAGCAACATGAATTCCAAAGTCTTAGCAACAACATGTTTTAAAATGCATACCACGGGGAGGCCAAAACAAGAAGAGCCTGTCTGTGCTTCCCAGTACAGAGTGGTCTGATTTTCCCTCTTCTTCATCTGCTCTTCAGTGGGGTTGCACAGGTGCAAGCTTTGCCCTCACCTCAGTCTGTCTTTGTATGTTTATGTCTCTATTGCTTGTTCTGTGGATTTTTAATAGCTGTTTTCTGCTTTTCTTCTCATTCTCATTTTAATTGACCATAATATAATCCTGAAATTTTGCTTCTGTCATTTATTGAATATATTCAGCATAGTGTAATCAACAAAGAAAAAAGTGTATTTATTGAGATTCACTACAAAAACTGGTTTTTCTGTAGGCAGAGACCTTAATGATTTTTAAATGCTTGCTAAACAGATGTTTCCCTCCACAATTGAAGATGACCAACTTTAGATATTCTTTAAATCTTAGAAAATATGGTATTTGAAGAAAATGCCAAAAAAAAAAGAGAGAAAAATATATTCTCTATAATCCTACCACCAAACTTGGTAAATTTCCTTCTAGAATTTTCTTCTGTGTTTACTTGAAAAAAATACATACATATATATTTTTTTTAAATATAACTTTGCTTTTTATAGCTATACTAGCCATAGATTAAATATTATATATGAGGCTGGGAGAGAGAGCTCACGCCTGAAATCCCAGCACTTTGAGAGGCCAAGGCAGGTGGATCACTGAGGTCAGAAGTTCGAGAGCAGCCTGGCCAACATGGTAAAACCCCGTCTCTACTAAAAATACAAAAATTAGTTGGGCGTGGTGGCAGGCAGCTGTAATCCCAGCTACTCAGGAGGCTGAGGTTGGAGAATCGCTTGAACCCGGGAGGCAGACAAGATTGCACCACTGCACTCCAGCCTGGGTGACAGAGTGAGACTCTGTCTCATAATATATATATATATATACACACACACACACACATATATGATAATCCATTTTTAAATGGAATTGGATTATAGTGCTACCTCAAGTTGGTTTTCAATTTATGTTATATTGACAATTTTATATTATCTTAACACTTCTTTAAATGTGTGATTTTTAATGTTTGCATAATACCCCTTTATAGTATATTTTATTTAACTATATCGACAATACTGGAGATGTAGGTTGCTCCAATCTTGTGCTATTATGACAGTGCTTTTTAAACTCTTTTGCCTGTAAATCTTTGACTATATTTTTAACCATTTCCTAAAAATTGAATTCGTCTTGAAGCAAGTATACTGAGTCAAATAGAGTAAATATTTACTTCACAGAAAGACTCTACCAATATATAGTCCCACCTTCAGCAAATAAGAGTGCTACCAGTTTCACTGCATTCTACCTAGCAATTATGATCTTAAAAAAGTTGTGACCTTGATAGACAGAAAAATAGCATCTTGGTTTAAATCACACTTTTTAAAACAAATCTTGAGATGAAACATTTTTTGATGTCTTTGGTCATTTGTAGTTTTAGTGATTTGTCTGGGTTAATTTCTTTTCCATTGTTCTAAGAGGCTGTTTGTTTTGTTCTTGTTTCATTAATGCTCTGAAAATATTTGATCACATTTGTCCAAATATTTTACCCAGTTTATTATTTCCCTTTTAATTTTTCATGGTGTTTTGATGTTAATCAGTTTTAAATATATATACAATCAAATATGTCTGTCTTAAAAGTTTTTGTTTTGTGTGAAAAGTTCTTCCCCTTCCTGGAATCACTCCTCTATTCTACTGTATTTTCTCCCCTCTCTCTCTCTCTCTCCCCCCCTCCCCTCAGAGAGAGAGAGAGAGATAGTTTCGCCATGTTGCCAGCCTGGAATGCAGTGGTGTGATCTCGGCTTGCTGTAATCTCTGCCTCCTGGGCTCAAGCAATTCTCCCACCTCACCCTCCTGAGTAGCTGGGATTACAGGCACATGCCACCATGCCCAGCTAACTTTTGTATTTTTAGTAAAGACAGGGTTTCACCATGTCGGCCAGGATGGTCTCGATCTGCTGACCTCATGATCTGCTTGCCTTGGAATCCCAAAGTGTTGGGATTACAGGCAGGAGCCACCGTGCCTGGCCTGTATTTTCTACTATGTTCAAGTGGATTTGTTATTTATATTGAATGCTTCTTTTCATCCGATATAGACCATGAGTATCTAACTTCATACTTTTGTTAAAATATGCATTTTCTTAACACTACTGTTGAATAATCTATATTTTTTCTTCTTCCTTCTTCTCCTTATTCCTCCCTCCTCCTCCTTTTCTTCTTCTTCCTCCTCTTCCTCCTTCTTTTTGGTGACAGCCTCTTTCTTCATTTACTCAGCTTTTATATAATTTAGATTCTGTCCCAAGTCTTCAACTCTCCCACTGATCTGGTGATCCCTGCACCAATGCCACACTTCTAATTACTATGGCACCATAATATTAAAATGCCTTGCCATCATTCTCTTTCAAATTATTCTCACTCTCTTATGTTTTATTTTCGCAGATGAATTTCGGAATCATTTGAGTACTCCTTGCTGTCTAAAACATATGATAAACCTACAAATTACTTTCTATGACAAATCTCAGAAATACATTTATAATAACCAGGCTTTCCAACCAGGAATATATTTCTATACATTTAAATATTTTAAATCAGTGATTTTTGTAGTTTTCTTCACCTAGGTCACTCACACTTATTTTTTTTGAATTATTTCTAAGTATGTGTATCTTCTAATGGGTACTTATTGGGTACTTATTTCAAAACCAGCATCTTACTGTGCATTCTTTTGTTAGTCCTAGCAGACTATTGCATTATCCATCATCTCCTTTCCCATAGCTATATTTTTCTTCAGTTTTATATTTTGTTGCATTGGCTAGAACTTCCAGGTTGCTATTAAATAACAGTGAAAACAGGTCTGATTAATATTACTGGGAATTCCTTTAGGGCATCATTATTCAGTATGACTCTTGGGTATTGGTTTGAACTAACTTTCAATTGGCTCAAACAGAACTATAGCCAAATAACCAACCTGGGGAAATGTTTAAGACAAAGTGTAGTTATTGTCCACCTAGATAGTTCCCAACATGTGAATGGGTTATGTTTTAAAAGTTGTCTTAAACTGTTGAGAATGCAAATTTTACCACAAACGAAGTATTATAAATTACAGTGAAGTTCCCTGACTTCACCCAAATACTTATTTGACCCTTAAGACTACAGAGCTAAGTCCAGCCTCAAGCATGAGCTTTCTGCCCATGGGGTGTCCAATGAGGGAATCATTAGTTGGAGGCTCCAGCAGATGTGCAGCAGCTCAGTATGGGTCAGCTGTATCTAAGAAGGAGTCAGTAGGCCGGGCGCAGTGGCTCACACCTGTAATCCCAGCACTTTGGGAGACGGAGGTGGGTGGATCACTTGAGGCCAGGAGTTCGAGACCAGCCTGGCCAACATGATAAAACCCCATCCTCTGCCACAAACATTAAAAAAAAAAAAAAAAAAAAAAGCCAAACACGGTGGTGCAAGCCTGTAATCCCAGCTACCTGGGAGGCTGAGGCAGGAGAATCACTTGAACCCAGGAGGTGGAGGCTGTAGTGAGCCAAGATCATGCCACTCTACTCCTGCCTGGGTGATAGAGCCAGACTCTGTTAAAATAAAATAAATAAAATAAAATAAACAGTAATAATTCAAATGGTAGGCAACACTGAGCACTTGGCATACATACATATACAATATATTATATAATTTCATCTATCATCATCACCACAGCCTTCACATTAGACACTATCTTTATCCCTATTTCATGGATGAGGAAATTGAGGCTCAGAGACTTGACTTTAGAAGCTATACAAACATTAATTTACCTGGATTTTCAACAAATAATAGGAAAGAAGAAAAATCATTGTTCTGAAAAAGGCGATAGTCTTCTAGTCCAGTGCTTCTCAAAGTTTAATGTGCGTATGAATCACCTGGGCAATTTTGTTAAAATGCAGATTCTGATTGAGTAGATCTGGTGTGGGAGCCAAGTTTCTGCATTTATAAGAAGCTTTCCAGGTAGCACCAATGTTGCTGGTAAACAGACCACACTTTGAACAGCAAGGCTTTAGCTAACATAATTAAATCCTCAGTGATCAGCTTGATTCCTTCTTTAAAAATGTGTATTAAAAAAAAAAAAAAAAAAGCCAGACCAGGCATGGTGGCTCATGCCTGTAATCCCAGCACTTTGGGAGGCCGAGGCAGGCGGATCACTAGGTCAGGAGTTCGAGAACAGCCTGACCAACATGGAGAAACCCCGCCTCTACTAAAAATACAAAAATTAGCTGAGTGTGGTGGTGCACACCTGTAATCCCAGCTACTCAGGAGGCTGAGGCAGGAGAATCACTTGAACCTGGGAGGCAGAGGTTGCAGTGAGCCGAGATCGTGCCACTGCACTCCAGCCTGGGTGACAGAGCAAGACTCCATCTCAAAAACAAACAAACAAACAAACAAACACCTTTCAACAAAGAAACCTTCACATAATAGATTTAGTCAAATCTTTAAACAAAATCCTTCAATTATGGGCAGAGGAAGGGTTCTCCAGAATACCTTTCAATTTGGTCCTTCTGGTCAATCCTGGAAAGCTGTATATGTAGATGAGGGGTTTTAGCTTCCGGTCAGAAAAAGCCACAACTTCATAGGGGATGTTAGTTGCCACGACGCCCACAATTCCATTACTACACTGGAGTACAGTCTTGTTCTTGGTTTCAATATTAATAAATATTACATAGTTCCCACAAGGGTAGCAAATGGTGTTGTTGTTGACAAAATGAACATTCTGCTTAGGGAATCCTTGCACCCATCTTTGGGAAAAGATATGTCAACATCAATATAATACATTTCAAATACTTTTTTTTTTTTTAAACAAAGCAAAGGGTCATCAAAATCTTTGAAACATTTCTATTTCCATGTCCTTTCTGCCCCCAGTTTCTAAGATAAAAGAACACACATGCTGGCTGTGAGATCCATTTGAGTCTATGAATTATAGAAATTTAAATGTAGACCTAAAGTCCCATAGGTCTCCCAGGCCTTCTTCAGATAACTTTTTCAGCAAAGGAAACTCTCTGACCAAACCTGAGAAAGTCTCAGAAGGACTTCTGGGGTCTTGTATTCTTGGAAGACAAAAAGTGCAAATAACAGACAAAAGAGCTTGATCTCAACACAATGGCATCCTGGGCCATTCTTTTATAATTAGTTTGATTTTTTTAAATGGACTTTAAAAAACAACTTTGCATAGGACAACCTGCTTTGTGGTTGTAAGCGGAGTAGGAAAATTGCTTATTTACACAGATGAAGAGTATGTGGCCATATTTTAGATTTAAAAATAGAGATAAATGTAGAAAATAAAAGGAACGAAGTCGATGTTAATGAAAGGCTAGCACACAAAAAGAAGATACTCTCAAGTAAGGAGTGCGTGCTAAGTGTGTGATAGAAAGAAGGAGAGGAGATGAAGGAGATTCTATTTTTATTTAAATATTAAAGATACGCTTGAAGATGGTGGAAAAGGCAAGTGAAGGACACTGGTTTGGTGGGAAACCTCGAGACAATAGAGTGTCCAGGACTAGCAGGGGATGCTCTATAGGGTGGAGGTGAGGGCTGGGGGGAACACCCTAGAATGCAGAAAAAAAAAATACCACCTATATCTGCGCAGTGCTTGATGCTTTTCAAAGGCCACTATAAATGCAAATAAATTCAAAGCTAGGGGATGGGAGTTAGAAGGATTCAGGGTCCTAACTTTGGGGGAAATCATCAAAGGTGGCAAGGACGGGATTCCGGCTGTCGCCGGTGGAGAGGGAGGGGGAGGGGGATGTGATCAGGGGACCCGGATCACCAGCAGGAATCCTGAGCCAGAAGGAAGAGATGAAGGGTGCAGGGGGCGTTGCTGGGTAAGGGAAGCGGGGGTAGGGGAGGGCGGTCAGGGTCGCAGAATAAGGAGTGGGAAAGACAACTGGGGACGGGGTCAAGGAACAAGTGGATGGGGAGCGGACAGGGGAGGTCACACGGGTAGGGAGGCTGCGAGAAGGCAATAGGGGCAGAGGGGAAGGGGTCGAAGCTGCAGGGAAAACCGCCCCAAGGAACCAGAGGGAAAGGAGGGAGGAGGGGACGTGGGGCAGGAGGTTCCGCGGGACCCAGAGCGGTCGCGGGGCCGTGGACACCGCACCTCACGGACAGGGACGCGCCGCCGGCGGAGTGATAACCTTCGTCGCGCTCCCGGCCTTGCGCCATGGGCAGTGTTTTCCTCAGGCGGGAGCGGGCAGCGCACGCAGTACCCCAGGGCGGGTCGGTTACCTTTCCTCCGCCACCGGGCTGCCGACTGCGACGCCGCCACTGTGTACACCTGTATCCCGGAGACCGTAAGCCCCGCGCCCATTGGCTCTGTGCTTTGGCCCGCTCCCTCCTGGGCCGAGCAGACTGGTGGAAGGTCCGCCGCTCTCGGCCAATGGGTGAGCGGCAAGCCAAGCGAGGGGCGGGCCCCTCCGAGTGTGGGCTGGAAAGGCCCAGGTCCGGGCCAATAATTGCAAGTAAGACTCATGCGTACAATCTCCGCGTTTTCGAAGGTCAGAGCGGCCGGATCCCTTGAGGCTAGGAATTGAAGACCAGCCTGGACAATATGGCGACACCTGCCGCGCCCGTGCCCCACCTCTACAAAAAATTTTAAAAAGCAGCCGGGCATGGCGGTGCACGCCTGTAGTCCCAGCTACTTGGGAGACTGAGGTGGGAGGATCGCTTGAGCCCGGGAGTTCAAGGCTGCGGTGCGCTGGGATGACGCCACAGCATTCCAACCTGGGCGACAGAGCGAGACCTGTCTCTAAATAAATAATAATTTTTTAAAATTAATAAATTTCTAAACAGACTTGCATTTAGAGTGCAGACTGTGCCAAACATTGTTGCAATGTCTTCACATCTCCCATGATCCCCATTTTACAGACAAGTAACGTGAGGAAAAGAGAAGCACATAATTTGTCCATGGCTACAAAGTTGAGTGGGACTTTATTTTATTTATTTATTTATTTATTTATTTATTGTTGAGACAGGGTCTCACTCTGTTGCCCAGGCTGGAGGGCAGTGGCTTAATCTTGGTTCACTGCAACCTCCACCTCCTGAATTCAAGCGATTCTCCTGCCTCAACCTCCCAAGTAGCTGAGATTACAGGCACATGCCACCACGCCCAACTAATTTTTTGTATTTTTAGTAGAGACGGGATTTCACCATGTTGACCAGGCTGATCTCAAATTCTTGACCTCAAGTGATTCGCCCACCTTGGCCTCCCAGAGTGCTGCGATTACAGGCGTGAGCCACCTTGCCCGGCCCTGAGTGGGACTTAAATGCAGGTCTAGCCTAATTTAGAGCTCCAAGCCCGTAAGTACCATATAACACTTTGAAATGTACCCTCTTGCTTCCTCAGGGAAGCAGACAGCTCTGGAAGTAACCTGATTGAATGGTTGGCAGCTTGTCATTCCCTTTTCTCTCCCATACCTTCCCTTAGACTCCCTCCCTTACCCTTCTCCTTCCTTTCCCTCCAGTCCTCTTCCCTTCTCTACCCTTCCCTTCCTTTCTTTATGTCTTTCCTTCCTGTCTTGCTTTCTTCTCTCCATTTCTTTCACAAATATTTACAGAGCATCCCGCATGCATTCATGCATGTGCTAGTCACTTGGAAAAAATAGAAAAACAAATAAAATTTCTTTCTTCTTGGAACTTAGAGACTGGTGGGATCCAGGGAGTTGGGCTAGATATCCACATTGTCTCAGATGGTCTGTGTAAGTTGTGAAAGGATTTATGAAAGTGATTTTATACAAGAAATGTTGTACAATTCACAGATTGTTAGGCCTCCTAAATGCTTCATACAATGCCCTATGACTCTTACTGTACAACTTGCCTGCTTAAGTAAGGCTGATCCCTGTGGACATGTGGAGTTAGCCATGCTCTCTAGCTATGCTGGAGAGTCAGCTCTTATCTGCACTTCTGCCTGGTGTGTCCTAGGCTAGGCTTCACACCTAGGACACGATTAAAATCTCTTACTTACCAAGGTTTTCACCAAAAATAAAAGTTGCTAAGAGTTGACATTATAACATGTAATTAAAACTACTAAAGAAACAATTTTACATGCAAGGTGTGTAAAGAAAGTAAAATGTGTTTTTGGTGAAAGCTTATAAGAAGTCATGGGAATGTGGATTTTTTTTCTGCCTACATTTAAGTGTTAAAGGATTACTTTAAGTAAAAAAAAAAAATCTAAAGGTTTAAATAAGTTGTGGAAGGTTTATAAAAATTAATTGTAAGAGATTCCATGTGTGAACATATTGGCTAAAGTTACAGGGGTTTTATTCAGTTTTTCCATAAATTAAACATTGGAATAAAAGCACAATAGGTTTTTCTTAGAGAATTGATCTGCTCTTTCACACACACACACACACACACAATTGTAAAGGGTTATACAAGATTTATAAGACTCTTACCTTATGGTTAAACGTTAAAATTGGGTAAATATTTCTATAAGGTTTTATTAAAAATTGGGTTTAACATTAATAGCACATTAATGTAAAGGTAAAATTTGGGTTATTTGGTATAACAGTCATACAGGAAGCATTATCAAATGTGAAATGGTGTTTTGCTTTTTTTGGACTATATTTGCATAAATGTGTTATTGGTATATGTTACAAAGTTATGAGAAATGCTTATAATTCTAATATGACTTAGTGTGGGTTATTAATAATTATAATTGTTATGTCAAATTTTGTGTGCCACAGAAGTAACCAAGTTTCCTTATCAATTGTGGCTTTAATAGTGGCTATCCTAAAACTTTTTATCAACCACAATTGTTTTCTTGTTCTAATCCTCTTTAGAAGGTGGTTTGTAATCAACTATAGAACTCTAGCGGGTGTTCCTAAATGCAGGTTTCTAATAACTTTGGAAATTGTAGCATTAGAATAGAGGAAACAACTTTCAGAACCCTCATGAAGAGCTGGAATGTTCATGAATATCAGAGTCAAGGAAACTTTTCTTTTGAGCTATTTACAGCTTTTAGCAATTGAGTATACTTCTGTGAACAAAATTTGGAGTAGATTTGTTTCTCTCTACCTAATTTTTCCAAAATTTGGAAACTATTTGTGAGTATTCTTAATTTATGTCTACATAGTTATTTGCATACATGCAATAAGGATCTGTTTTCTTTTGTAACAGAGCACATTTGGATAATTGGTTATTTTACCAAAGCTTTAACTGGAATGGTGTGCTTTCCTTTAAGGAATCAAACTTGACTTGTAAAGCCAATAAAAACCCCTTGGAGAATTGGCCTCAGATCTTGTCTGCAACAGTCCCTGTAAAGGTAAGTAAAGAATGACCTGTGATAAGTAAAGAATGTCACTTTCTGACAGGTCCAGGAGTCCCAAGTTATCTTGGGACCCCAAGAGGACAGGAATTTACTCAAATCATAGATATTTGAGGGTACAAACACATGACTGAGCTTGGCTTTACAAAGTCTTATCTAAGATCACTTCTATAGAGCAGAGTTCCATCAAAGCCAATTTAAAAAGAGCCTATGTGAAAAATAATTATTCTTGTTGCACTTTATACAAATAATGAGGCCAAGTATAACAAAGCAAATCAGTCTTACCATGATTTGTCTTTAGCAAAAATGAGAAACTGGAGAGAGTAATATTATGTTTCAAGAACTATGGTATACTTGTTATTAAATTCTAGTCTCATTAGTTGTTTTTAAGTTTATTTCTGCAATTTAGGCTAACCCTGCTTATTCCTGTAAACCAACCAATGATCTCTGACTGCTGCTCAGAAGAAACAAAAGGGATGGGTAATGTAAAAATCTGGATCAGTATTCTAATTCTTGGCACATCACATTCAGCTAATAACCCCATGTCAGCTTAGTTCCAACAGCTGCCCAATTCATGAAAAGCCTTCTAATTTAGCTTACTCGGAATAACTTTACTTATTTTGCTTTACACTTGTGCAATATATTGCTGTTATACTCTTTGTGTAGGAATACAGGACAAGCTTACTAAATGTTTTCTTAAACACGTATTAATCTCCCAGATATCACTTTTTGTCAAAACTCAAGAGTTTTGAATGGACCTTACCATACTGATACTCTCTGACTGAGCTCCTCTCTACCCTGAATGCAAGAGACCCTCATAGTTAGGCAGGAAATCATCGCCCCTATTCAGCCTGAAGAAGTTACAAAAGATGGATCCTTGTCCCTCTGCAACCCTTAGGATTAAGGGTTCTCTTATAAAAGAGAGGTGGGAAATGTCAGAGGCATGTGAACAAGAGCAACTCCAGCTTAAATAGGAGCTGGGTAAAATGAAGCTGAAACCTACTGGGCTGCATTTCCAGATGGTTAGGCATTCTAAGTCAAAGGATGAGATAGGAGGTCAGCACAAAATATGGTCATAAAGACCTTGCTGATAAAATAGTTTGCAGCAAAGGAGCCTGCCAAAACTCACCAAAACCAAAATGGCGACGAGAGTGACCTCTGGTTGTCCTCATTGCTACACTCTCACCAGCTCCATGGCAGTTTATACATGCCATGGCAACATCAGGAAGTTACCCTAGATGGTCTAAAAAGGGGAGCCATGAATAATCCACCCCTTGTTTAGCGTATCATCTTTTATTCCTTTACTTTCTTAATAAACTTGCTTTCACTTTGCACTGCAGAGTCGCCCTGAGTTCATTCTTGCATGAGATCCAAGAACTCTCTCTTGGGGTCTGGATCAGGACCCCTTTCCTATAACAATATCATTATACAAATAGAATTATAGATTAAAATAAGAAGAAAAGAAACATAATAGTATGAATGCTTATGTTAGGATCCTCACCTAGTGACAAAGATTCTCTGCCTGGCCAAACTTTCGTCGGGCTCCTGAACCTTTTCCTAGGCTTGTCTGTGCCCTTCCTTGTAAAATCCAGTTTTAGCAAAGAACACTGCTAAGTCAGTTTGGCCACACTGCTAAGTCAGTCCGTCAGTGTCCTCAATGTCTGATCACCCTCCATATCTGATCAGGTTCCTTATTCTCTACTGTCCCCCAGGTGATGTCTGATTACCTTGGCTTATGTGAACCCAAAATATCTGAGACAGATCTCAATCAATTTAGAAAGTTTATTTTTCTAAGGTTAAGAACATGCCCATGACACAGCCTCAGGAGGTCCTGACATGTGCCCAAGGTGGTCGGGGCACAGCTTGGTTGTGTACCAAGGATTTTTAGGGAGACATGAGGCATCCTACACAATATGTATAAGATGTACATAGGTTCAGTCAGGTCATAGGGAGATAAGAGACAAAAGATTACATTCCTTTGAGTCTCTGATTAGCTTTTCACTGAATACAACAATTTACATATGAGAGGAGGGTAGAGGAATAGTCACTTATGCCTAAGTCTGGCTTAGTGAAACAACAGGGCAGAGAAAGCCATCAGATGTACAGTTGTCTCTTGTGACCAGAGGAACGACTTTGAGTTCTGTCCGTCCTTTGTCCACAAGGAATTTCCTTGTGGGAAAATTATTTGATTGGGGGCGGGGGGGGATATGTAGCTTTTTTATATTTGTAGCTATCTTATGCAGGAATAAAATGGGAGGCAGATTTGCCTGACACAGTTCCCAGCTTGGCTTTCCCTTTGGCTTAGTGATTTGAGGGCCCCAAGATTTATTTTCCTTTCCTACCTGTCTTCAGCAAGAAGCCCATTAGGTCAATTTAGCCAGAATCCTCCATCAGCCCTGATGGTTGCTATTAGTAATTTTCCATCCACTGACCTGCTCCTTGGCTATAAATTCCCACTTGCCCATGCTGTATTTAGAGTTGAGCTCTGTTCTCAAACTTCCATTGTCATGGTTCCTACACCTTTCATGATGGTCCTGAGTAAAGGTGGCCTTACCATGCTTTAGCAAGTATCGTTGAATAATTTGTTCTTTAACATAAGCTGAACGGGCAGTGATAGGGATGGTCTCTGTGTGCATGCACCGCTTTCACTGAGGGTCAAACGATGAGGAGGGATTGCTGGATGGGGGTGGGATGGGCTGAGGATAATTTTTATAAAGACACTAAGGCAGGGCCACAGATTGGATGAACTGGGAAGGGCAGTGTGATTGGCGCAGAGGGAGATAAGAAGAAAATACATAAAATGAGGCTAGTGAAGGAACCAATGGCCAGGTGAAGGACAAGTTGAAAGTTCTGGCCTTTATCTTAAGAGCCATGAAAAGACTACTGGGGCTTAGAGCCCAGGAGTTCAAGACCAGCCTAGGCAACATAGTGAGACCTCATTTCTACTAAAAATACAAAAATTAGCTGGGCATGGTGGCATGTGCATATAGTCCCAGCTATTTGGGAGGCTGAGGCAGGAGGATCACTTGAGCCTTGGGAGGTCGAGGCTGCAGTATGCCATGATCTCACCACTGCACTCCAGCCTAGGTGACAGAGTGAGACCCTATCTCTAAATAAATAAATAAATAAATAAATAAATAAATAAAAGTAGGATGCTTTGGCATGCTGAATACTTTGAATTAAAGAAGATTGGAAGGCCTCAGAAGCAAAGTTTCTCTCTGACCTTTTTCTGTTCTCCTGTCTCCTGCCCCTGTTTCTCCACCAAAGCAAATCATAGACACCAGAATTCCTCTTCCCCAAGGTGGGTCATGGAAACTATTAATATGTATATTATGTATATTATAGAACCCCTCTCTCTCAAAGCAAAGCACAAAAACCTGGAAATATTACTCTAACCTTCCTCTGCCTTTATTTGTAGGAACTGGCCATAAAGAAATTCTCTGGCATGCCTGTCTAATGTGGATCATAAGCATCTTATTCCAGAGGAGTCCTGCTCTATACCCAGCAGGAAGGAATCCTACTCAGAGAGGTCAAGAAGAATGTAAACAGATAGGCTTTGCTGGGTTCCCCTTTCAATCTGTTACCATTATATCATACCCTTTTTGTCCAATCACATTTCTACACAGCTGTCCGTTCTTCATGGAGCCCAAGCATAAAAATACTTTTCCCTGGGTCTTTGAGTCTTTATTTCCGAAGCCTCCTGTGTGGTGTAAAACTTTGAGTTAACAATTTTTTCATGCTTTTCTCTTGTTAATCTGTCTTTTGTTATAGGAATGTCAGCTATAACCCTTATGATAGATGAGGAAAGGTATCACATCTTTTCTTTCCCTGCAAGACATTAAGTGGTTTTCAGCAGGGGAGTGACAGGATCAGGTCTATGTTTTTAAAAGATCATTTGGCTGCAGGATGATCAATTGGCTGGGGTGGGAAAACAGGGAGAATTGAAATAGGCAGATCAGTCAGGAGTCTATTCCATTCTCCTAACAAGTGGAGCCAACGCAGGATTTCTCAAATTCAGCACTGTCGGTATTCTGGGCTGGATTTGGCGATTGTGGGTAGAGTCCTATGCATTGTAGGGTGTTTGGCAATGTAGCACCTCTGCAGTTGTGACAACCAAAAATGCCTGTGCACATTCTCAAATGTCCCCTGGATGGCACAATCACCCCCAGTTGAAAACCACTGGTAAGTCAGTGTATTAAAAAGTTATTTTAAAAGGTAAAAATCTATAGGATTTGGTGATGGATTGATAAAAAGAGGCAAGGGAGAAAGGAGAGTGAAGGATGTTCCTAGATTTCTAATTACCACAGAGATGGTGGTGTCCTTCACCGAGATAGAGTGAGGAGGAAATGGAGATGTGTTTCTATGCAGAAATGTGAGGGCCAGACACACACCATGCTTCGTTCTTAAAAACTCATAAAACTGACTGACAAAATCTCATGTTGCAGGTCCCAGGGAAAAGTAGCAAGGAGGAAAAAAAACTTTCTCTTGCCACCCCTGATGACTTTGCTTATTTGTGTTTTGACCAAGCCCTCCCCACCCCACCCTCATACTTTTAACCACAACTAAGAAAGAAAGGCCACTATCCTTCTGCAACCTGGCCCGGTGTGGGGGTCAGGGAATCTCCTGAATATCATCTACGGGTATTCCCAGAAACCCAGCTAGAGACCTCCCTTAATTTTAAAGCCAACCCTAGAGCAGAAGAGGCCAGTCTTGCCCTGCTCCCAAAGTAAGTGACTGTCAGAGGATGAAAGGTAGGCAGGGAATATAGACTTCAGGAAAGAGATGCTGGCTTGGAATCAGCAGTGACCCTGGGAAGCTGAACTTACTCTGTGTTACAGCAAAAGAGGAACTGAATGGAATGAAATTGAAAAGGCAGTCTCGTGTGTATCTTACTCTTGAAATCTTGGTGTTATGGTTTAGATGGAAAGGGAAGTCTCTAGCTGGGTTTCTGGGGATACCAGAATGTTCTGATATGCAGGAGATTACCTGAGCCCTAGACCGTGCCAGGTTACAGAGGGATGAGTGGCCTTTCTTTCTTAGTCTGGAAGGGGAAATGCGGATCATCGCAGAGAATGGACTCGGAAGGATAAGTTAGGGAAATCGGTTCCAGTTCTCACATTGAAAGATTTGTGGGTATTAGAAACAAAATCTAAGACACACAAGTTTTTCTAATAACCAGTGTGTTCCACCATTTTTCGGAAGGGCCCAACTCCCCCAAACCAGCCCTGCCCCTCCCAATCTTCTCTTCCCTGGCAAATCTCCACCTCGCCACCAACAGCCTAGTCCTGGACAGAATATGCCTAATCCTCAGTGTGAGATTTTATACCTTTCTGGAACTCAGCTTGTCTTGAAGGCTAAAAGAGCAGTGGTTAACTCAAGTTCATTGAGCAAGCCCTAAAACCAAACCGGGCCACAGCCAGTCACAGAACAAAAAAATCCTTATTTCCCACTAAGGGATCATTTCAGTCCTGGCTTCTGTAGGGTTCCAGCCAAATTCCAAGATAATCTGCAAGATGAACTTTCACTAAGTTTTTCTCCCATTAATTTTCTATGACCATTTAAACATGTGAAAAGATCATACAGCATACTAGAACTTATTAAGTCAATGAGTAAGTGGTTTCCTGTTTATCAGCTAATTGTTTGCTTTTTGTGAAATGCACCTTGTTTATGAGAAAAGTCAAAAAAAGAAGTTGGCATTGTTTCTCTGTGTAAAAAGAAATATTGTAAATAATGAATGTTTTTAAAATAAAGGAATAATCTGCTATGATAGAGTATCTGGTTATTCTATGGCAATTGACCCCTTTTATAGCAGTGATGACCACAATTTACTAAGCTGCTATTATGTGTTTGGAGCTCCATAGAGTCTGAGTCCTCCCACCAACTATGCTACATAAGAACCTGTGGCTCAGAGAGATGAGTGAGACTCAAAATTACACATTTAGTTAGTGGTAGAGCTGGATTCAATTGTGGGTTCACCTGCCCCTGAAGTCTAAGCATTTCTTTTTCTTTTTTTTGTAGAGATGGAGTCTTGTTATGTTGCCCAGGCTGGTCTTGAACTCCTGGCCTCAAGTGATATTCCCACCCTGGCCACCCGGAGTGCTGGGATTACAAGTGTGAGCCACTGCGTCTGGCCTAAAGTCTATGTCTTCTGCACAGGTTTTCTCTCTGCTCTGCTGCCGCATCCATGCATGTTTATATAATAATAGCTAACTTATATGAAGCCACTTCTCTGTGCCTGGCATTGTACATCCTTATAATACATGTATTATTTAATCCCTGTTGTAGAGACAGGAAAATCGAGTCTCAGAAAGTTAAAATTTTTTGCCCAACATCTCACAAGTTTCAAATGAACTTGAATTCAGGTAGTTAATTGTCTTAAAAGCACTCTTCTTTCCAGCAGACTTGTAAATTTCAAAGTAAATTGGACATTTAGTTTAAACTTTGCATTTTTCTGGAAAAGGAGAGGAAAAATAGGAAATCCTTCATAATTTCCAAAAGTTTTAGAATAAATAATATGGGAAGAGGCTACATTGTTATGGAGATCCTGGGCCAGTTAGTGAAAATGGCTGAATGTTATTATTTAGTGCATTTAATCTACAAATTCAGACTTCATTTTCAAGCTTCAAATATTTTGGAGGTATCTGTGGAGTATAGTTTTATGACTAAATTTTGTGTCCCAAGATGCTTCCTTTACTCTTGATGCTGAAATAACTACACTAGATTAAATACAGAAAGGGTTTGTAAGTCAACATTCAAGAAAATAACACACTGAACATGTGGTTTTAAATAATGTTTTAAAGAAGAATGAGAAGGTTATTTTGCAAGACAGAGGGGATTGTCACAACATGCCCACCTGGAATTCTAAGGCAAGAATATAAATGGAGACTCATAAATCATTTGTTCAATTATTTTCAAATTAGTTCTTAAAAATTTAAAGTCAAACACAAATTATAAGACTGAAAAGTAAAACTTCAAATCAAAATTGTTTAAAGCAAATATTTTTAATTTTAATGAAATTTTATTAAATATTTTTATATAAAAAATTTGCAATTCTAATATTTATTATTCATGTAGCTGTCAAAGAATTGGTATCAAGCTTCATACATGTTATATCTAGACCTACATACATACAGAAACATAGGACTAATACATTTTTTTCTATATTGCAAAACATTCTTCAGCATCCATGTACAGCTATTGCCAATACCACGCTAACGCATGACAACCCCTGGAACCAAACAGAGTTGGAATCAAAGAGAAGCAAGAAAATAGTCACTTGATTGTACTGGGAAACAATACTTACTTATTCACAAAGCAATACTGAATGAATGAATACATTCATGCTCTCTGAAAAAAGGACAAATTCCTTAATATATTTTTCTGAGATGGAGTCTCGCTCTGTCGCCCTGGCTGGAGTGCAGTGGCACGATTTTAGCTCACTGCAACCTCTGTCTCCCAGGTTCACTCAATTTTCCTGCCTCAGCCTCCCGAGTAGCTGGGATGATAGGCACATGCCACCACGCCTGGCTAATTTTTTGTATTTTTAGTAGAGATGGGATTTCGCCAGTTGGCCAGGCTGGTCTGTGACTCCTGACCTCAGGTGATCTGCCGACCTTGGCCTCTCAAAGTGCTGGGATTACAGGCGTGAGCCACAGCACCCGGCCAATATCTTTTATCTTATCCAAGCATTCCCACCAGTCAGATCCTCCCCACACTCCTTAAGTAGTTTCCAACTCTGATGTTGAAAGAGGCACAACACACAAACCTCACAGTGTCCAAACACAGTAGCCTTTTGTTTCAAGGACATGGGGCAAATGTGAAGTCACGTGGCAGAACTTTAGAGTCACTGTCATGCTGGGGGAGTGTTGAGAGGTGGACCTCACGTGACAGTGGTGTGGGCCCTCTAAAGGGTGGGGCCCATGGCAGGGGCACACCTTGTGGGGTCTATGGGTGGCACTATTTTTACTGGTGGAAGGTATTTGAGTTACAGGGGGCAAAGCACAATGGGTCTGCAGCTCAACTCTTGCCTCCTCAGAAGAAATAATTCGATTGAGGGAAATAAAGCAGAAAAAGAGACCGAGGCAAGTTTCAGAGCAGAAGTGGAAGTTTATTTTAAAAGGCTTTAGAACAGGAAAGATAGGAAAGTACACTTGGAAGAGACCCAAGCATGCGACTTGAAGAATAAGCACAATGTTTAACCTTGATCCTAGGACTTTATAGGCTAGCCCCTTTCCCATAATTCTTCCCTTATGGGGGGCTGCCCACGTGCACAATGCTTCTTCTTTACCTTTGGGAACTGAGCACATGCAGTGTGTTCAGGAAGTTGTACATATGACCATCTGAGGCTCTCTGCCCTTTTCTCTGGGAGTGCCCCTAGAAGGTCATACTCTACCACTTTGTCTCTTCTTTTTTTTTTTTGAGACGGAGTTTTGCTCTTGTTGCCCAGGCTGGAGTGCAATGGCACAATCTTGGCCCACTGCAACCTCCACCTCCCGGGTTCAAGAGATTCTTCTCCTGCCTCAGCCTCCCGAGTAGCTGGGATTACAGACATGTGCCACCATGCCCGGCTAATTTTGTATTTTTAGTAGACCTGGAGTTCTCCATGTTGGCCAGGCTGGTCTCGAACTCCCGACCTCAGGTGATCTGCCCTCCTCGGCCTCCCAAAGTGCTGGGATTACAGGCGTGAACTACTTCACCTGGCCCATTTTCTCTGTTAATGTGTATGCCCAGAAAGTTCCTTCTCTCTGGTGCCTGCATTCAATTAACACTTTAGTGCAATAATTGTGGACCATCAGAAAATGGCCTCTCCCTGGCTCCAGCTGCCAATTTATCACTTTTAGAGAGGCAATGTAATAATTGCCGAACCATCACCTGACATTCCTAGTGGGTGGGGGAGAGCTCTCTCCTTCCCTGCTCATGCCTAACTACCTGTAACACTATGGTACATGCTTGAGAAACTAGTACTTAGTGAAAGATAAAATAACACAGGAGGAGGAGGAAGACTTTGGAGGAGATGACAAAAGGGGAAAACAGTGGAATTTATAAGAATGACAAAATACATTGCAGAGTAATAAAAAGTAAGGAATCTACTGCCTGGAAGTACTTGGTTTGTGATGGACATGGGACTTCTGATATGTGCTGCAGTCTTGGATGCCAGGTTATTACCAGTTTTGCAGAACACTGACATCTATGGACTCGAACATGGACTCCATGTAAAGAACTACAAGGATGATTAATAAACACAAACACAAATCAATGTGCACTGTTGCCTAAATATCACCTAAAATAGCATGTTAGGAAAGCACCAAGTACCAAGTGTGTGATGACATGGTCTGAAGAAGTGTCTGAAGACCATCATTCCACATTCCACATTCAATAACATCATGAAGACTTAAGATCCTCTTCAAAAGCTTCAAAGCTCATCTTTACTAATTTCTCACAAAAGCAAACCTCCTTCCAAAGTATAAACTTAAAACCACTAATGTATCAATATATTCTATTTTATATCATCTCATTGGACTTCCCTTCAATTTCCTTGGCCTTCAGGGTTTTTCATATTGTTTATGTTCCCTTAGACTAGAGACAAAGAAACAACACTTTCCAAAAAAATACATGTTCTGTGGCCTTTTTCACTGGTAAAACCCCGGCGTAACAATAAAATTGCCTTTGCAAAGATTATGACAGTGAAAGAAATCCAGCATGGCTGACTCCATCTTGCTTCTAGCCTCACAGGCCAGCTGTCCTCGCTCATTCCTGGGTGTAGGTCAAGCTAACCATGGGAAGAATTTAGTTTATAGTTTAACTTTGAAGCAAGGATGGTAATAGTCTCTCCCTAAAACTGACCCCTTCCTTGTTTGGGGACTGAAAACACCTTTGTAAGACTAATGAAAAGCCACAAGATTAGGATTGTGGGAGGGGCCTGAATTCTGCTAAAATGTAGGCATTGGTAACCAATGAAAACCAACCATTGTTTTCTATAGTCCCTGACTACTAAAATGTAGGTATAGTTAAGCAGTAACCAGCAGTTACTATTTCCTAGCTTGCTGTTCTGTAATTTCTTGCTGTTCAGGAGTCACGAAGTCAGAGGTCATAAGATTTGTCATTGCTTCTACAGATGACATCACTATTGTCAAAACCTAAGACTGGTTTTTGAAATACTTTTCAGACTTCTGCATTCTGGTAACTGACTAACTCCACCCAGACCCATGATTCGTATCAAGGAACCGACTCAACCAGTGGTCCCCACCCAGAATTGATTCAGCACTTGAAGACAGTTTGGACACTCCTATGATTCCATCCCCAACCAATCAGCAGCACCCATTCTCTTAGCCCTCTACCCACCAAATTATCCTTAGAAGCCCTAGCTTCTGAGCTCTTGTAGAGGCAGATTTGAGAATTAGCTCCTGTCCAACCACTTACCTGGCCCTGTGATAATTAAACTCCTTCTCTACTGCAATACCACTGTCTCAGTGAATGGCTTTATCTGTGCAGCAGGCAAGATGAACCCACTAGGTGATTACAATAAGTTTAGAAGTAGGCGTTTTGTTGCATTCTATGACAAAAATTTGAGTCAACATAAAGTGAGGATGAAGTGGTGAAAATATTTGAGTTCAGATTAAACTCTCAGAGGCTATGTGGCATGGAGAAAAAAGCCCTTGACCTTAAAGTTCTCACTCATAGGTGGGAATTGAACAATGAGAACACTTGGACATAGGGTAGGGAACATCACACATCCCTTTGATTTAGGCATATGGGTGAAGTCTAACTACCAGTCCTCTCCGGGATAGTGACCTATTCTTTGTTCCCCCAAAGGAGCCTTATGATGGGACAAGGGATTAATCCTTGGGCACACCTCACAGGCTTTGACTACCTGTTGGATGGTCTGTAGGAGATTTGGCCCTGTAATAGGGATTTGGCCATTTGATGAGTGTTTTCAATACCCATATGAAAAGTTTGGTGGAGGGTATAAATACCTTTCCTTCTTCTGTCATTAACCACCCTGAGGGGAGAAAACTGTGCCTCAGTGAAAGTCCCCATTCTGTTTCAGTAGGGGAATATTGGGGCTTAATCTCTTGGAGGGAGTTGCTCCACACCAAGGGTCCTTCCGTAGGTATTTCTAATGGGAGGTTCCACCTGGCAGCAATTTTGGCCTCAGCATCTGCCCGATGGTTTTATTCTGCCTTTTCTCCTTCACCTTTCTGATGGCTTTGGCAATGTAAGATGCCACCTCCTTGGGTTTTTGCACTGTGTGCAATAACTCCATAATTTCCTTGTGGTATTTAATGGGGGTTCATTCCCCCAGAGGTTATGAACTCCCTTTCTTTCCATATTAGAGCATGGACATGTAGGATTAGATAAGCATACTTGCTATCTGTATAAAGATTTACTCTTTTTCCTTTTTCCAGTTCTAAGGCTTGGGTAAGTGCCACTAGTTCTGCTAACTGGTCACTGGTCCCCGGGGGAAGAGGCTTACTTTCAAGTACAGTTACATCAGTAACTATGGCATAACTTGCCCTTCATATCCCATTCTCCACAAATGAACTTCCATCGGTATATAGATTAAGGTCAGGATTAGCTAAGGGGACTTCTAAGAGATCATCTTGGGCAGTGTAAGTCCAGACTATAATTTGTTGGCAGTCCTGCTCGATTGGTTCCCCATCCTCCGGAAGAAAAGTGGCAGAGTTGAGGGCTGCACATGTACGTATTTGAAGCATCGGTCCCTCAAGGAGTAGCACTGGGTATCTAGGTAGGTGGTTTTCTGATAGCCTACTTAGGATGTAGCCTACTAGGATGCAATAAACTTCCTTTGGCACCTAGTATGCCATTTACATCATGAGTAGTCCTGGCAGTGAGATCCTTTCCTTGTATTATTTTGAGAGCCTCTGACACTAAGACGGCCACTGCCACAACTACCCATAAACAGTGAGGTCAGCCTTTTGCTACTACATCAGTTTCCTTACTTAGGTATGCCACTGGTTGTGGGGATGTCCCGCGAGTCTGAGTAAGGACTCCAAGAGCTATCCCTACTCTCTCTGTGACATATAAAGAGAAGTTTTGTCCTGTGGGAAGGCTTAAAGCTGGAGCTTGTACTAGGGCCTGCTTTAAGGTTTTGAAGGCTGTTTCTGCCTCTGGTTCCCATTCTACTAGATGAGTATTTGCCCTCTGGGTCTCCTTGTTTAGAGTATAGAGGGGCCTGGCTATCTCGCTGTATCTGGAGATCCATAGTCAGCAAAAGCCAGTGATTCCAAGGAATCCCCGTGCTGTTTTAATGCCTTAGGGCGAGGATAAGCCAATATAGGCTTTCTACAATTTCTAGGTCCTGTGACAGCCATTTTGCTATTACTCGCCTTTGGGACCTGTATTTTTAACCTCCTTGTCAAATTTGTTTCCTCTAGAATCAAGGCCATGAAGCTACAGATGGTTTCACGAATGGAACCCCAAAAGAGCTCAACTAACAACTTCTACCAAGGACCCCTGGACTGACCTGCTGGCCGTTTCACTGGCTTAAAGAGTTCCCCTCTGGAGGTCACTACAACTGCAGGGCCCCTTCTTCGCTCCTATCCAGCAGGAAGTAGCTAGAGCAGTCATCGCCCAATTCCCAACAGCAGTTGGGGTGTCTTGCTTAGAGCGGGGATTGAGAGGTGAAGCTGGCTGGGCTTCTGGGTCAGGTGGGGACTTGGAGAACTTTTCTGTCTAGCTAAATGATTGTACACACACCAATCAGTGCTCTGTGTCTAGCTAAAGGTTTGTAAACACACCAGTCAGCACTCTGTAAAAACGCACCAATCAGTGCTCTGTGTCTAGCTAAAAGTTTGTAAAGGGACCAATCAGCACTCTGTAAAAACGGACCAATCAGCACTCTAAAATGGACCAATCAGCTCTGTAAAATGCACCAATCAGCAGGTCGTGGGTGGGGCCAAATAAGGGAATAAAAGCTGGCCACCCCAGCCAGCAGAGGCAACCCCCTCTGGTACCCTTCCACTCTCTGGAATCTTTGTTCTTTCACTCTTCACAATAAATCTTGCTGCTGCTCACTCTTTGGGTCCGCACTATCTTTATGAGCTGTAACACTCACTGCGGGGGTCTGTGGCTTCATTCCTGAAGTCACTGAGACCACAAACCCACCAGGAGGAACAAACAACTCCGGATGCGCCAGCTTTAAGAGCTGTAACACTCACTACGAAGGTCTGTGGCTTCACTCCTGAAGTCAGTGAGACCACAAACTCACTGGAAGGAAGAAACTCCAGACACATCTGAGCATCTGAAAGAACAAACTCCGGATACACCATCTTTAAGAACTGTAATACTCACTGACCGCGAGGGTCCGCAGCTTCATCTTGAAGTCAGCGAGACCAAGAACCCACCAAAAGGAATAAATTCCAGACACAAGACCAGAGTTGACAACCCATCTCCACCATACAAAAGTGTATTGATTTGGAGAAAATCACTTAACCTCTGCCCCCCAGTTTCCCTATCCCTGAGATGGTAATGTTAACAGTACTTACATCTTAGGATTGTTGTGAGGATTAAAGACTTTTGGGGTAGAACATTTAGGAGATACTTGGCAAGATGTGTACATTCAACAGATGAGATTATCTCCTGTATGCTGCTTTACAACATTTTGATTTAATAGTATATCTCTGGCATGTTTCTGCATCAGTATATATGAATCTACTTTATCCCTTTTAACAGTAGGGTTTTCCCCCCTGTTCTTTAAAAAAAGTTTCTTAAATCTTAATTTTTCCCAATATAGCATATATTAATAGTAAAAACTCAAAGTGTATAGAAAGCTTTTCAAATGACAACAGTCACCACCTCATTTCTTCCCACCTGATCCTTTCACATCTCAATGCCATTCTCTAGAGCCACCTTCCAGCTGAAGAAACAGAAGAGAACCAATACCCTGGAAGCACTCCCCTACATCGTGCACCCACCCTTTTCTACTCCCTTCCTTTCCTCTGTATGTAACTACCATCCTGAATTCTGTGATTATTGTTCCCTGCTTTTCAATTCTACCATGTATGCATGAGCCATAACTAATGTGCTGTTTCACTTTGCATGTTTTTAAAGTTAACACATGTAGAGTCATACCATATATATTATCATGACTTGCTTTTCTGGCTCAATATCATGTTTTTGAGAGGGATTTAAGTTGATAACTATAGCTGTACACTATTTGTATTCATTGTTGGGTAGATGTCCATTATATGAATATGACACAATTTATTTATCCATTCTTCTCTCAATGGGCTTTTAATATCCCCTCAATCTTTTTTCTATTCAAGCTTCTTTCTTTCTTTTTCTTTTTTTTTTTTTTTTTTGGAGACAGCGTCTCACTCACTCTGTTGCCCAAGCTGGAATGCAGTGGCATGAACTCTTGATCTTGAGCCAGCAGAATCCTCTCAGATTCGTCTCTTAGGTTGATTATTAAGAACTGTAGTTGTAAAAATGCACGTATTGTTTCCTTTTAACTGTGGCTATGAGCAGTGTGTCAACGTAAAAGGAAGAGGGTGAAGCAAAATTAATGCAGAGAGGTAATTTGAGCCAAGGTTGAGGGTTGCAACCCAGGAGTATAGGTTCAAGTTGCTCTGAATAGACACTCTCATTAGCAGCAGTTACAAGTGGATTTCTAAAGGAAAAAAAAGGGGCTTCAGAGAGTGGGCTGACACATAGTTGTCTGTCAGGAATTCTCATTGCTTTACAAAAACAACATGGATTAGCAGCTGGCTACACATTGTTAAGCTATAGGCTGTGGGCTATAGTGTTTGCTGTGGCATTATTAGGTTAATTTATAGCTACTTGTGGCTATAACAAGCAGTTTCAAGAGGTGAATACACAGCTCAAAGCGGGGAGTGGGGCATGATTGCTGTCTCATTTTAATGTCTCTTTGGGCCTAATAATTTGAAATGGCTCACATTCCTCAGATGAAAGTTCTTTTCTTTCCTCAAGTGTATATTCAGATGTTTACACAACCACAAAGGACTTGGAGAGGATCTATTGTAATGCACACCAGTAACACAGTACAGTAGTTCACTGGGAGAGTATATTTTCAATTTCTTTCTTTGAGGAATTAACCTTTTACTTTATCTATTGATGAGGTGGATCTTTCAAATCATTACAACAAAACACTACATTATTCACACTAAATTACGGGACAGGTCATTCCAAGTAAAACTTTTAAAGTAATACCTTGATGTGAAATTTTTTTGTTTGGCCATTCAGAGGTTTTGCCTTGCCAAGTTTAAATTTACAAGGTTATTTGCATGAAGTCATTAATGTGCTAAAAAGTCAATTTCCTTAAAAAGAGTTAAGCAGTGCCCACATTTAGCAAAAACATGGTCAATTTTTAAAACTTTATATCCATTTCTTGCCTATTTACTAAATTAAATAAAAATATGTAGTGATCACATTTATTTAACATATTCTATGCCAAGTGCTGCTCTAAGTGCTTTCTGTATAGTAACTAATTTAATCCTGCCACAAACTCTATGTCAGAGACATTTGAACCAGAGCAACTCCATCTTGAGTGAGGGCTAGGAAGATGAGGCTGGGACTTGCTGAGCCGCATTCCCAGAAAGGTATTCCTAGCCTCTAGATGTTTATGGTTAAGGGAACAGATTGATAATGTTTACTAAACAGATCCAGACTTGGGAGTGTCCAGATATCCTGATATCATGAGAACAAGAGCATTCCTAATTTTGCTTTAAAGATAATAATATTGATTCTTGCAAAACATAGTAATTACGAAAATTAATCCTTTATCACAAACCCTTGTAGCAGAGCACATCTCCCCATGATCTTTTTTTCATCCTATGTATACAGGCGTTGTACCTGGGGTGGGCACCTTCATTCTCTTACTTTCGGGAACACCCTACTCCGCCTATGGAGTAGCTGTTTTTCACCACTTTATTTTCTTAATAAACGTTTTTGTTTTGCACGGTGGACTCGCTCTGAATTCTTTCTTACGCGAGATCCAAGAACCCTCTCTTGGGTCTGGATCAGGACCCCTTTCCCGTAACATCTATACAGGAGGCATAACATGTTTTCCACCTTATTTTACAGGTGAGGGAACTGAAACACACTGAGGTTAGTGACTTGCCCATGTTCACAGTTAATAAGTGGTTGTTACGGGTTGAATTGTGCTCCCCCCAGTTTCATACATTGATGTCCTAATCCCCAGTACCCCAGTATGTGACCTTATTTGGAAATAGATGTAACTAAATTAAAATGAGGTCACAATGGAGTGTGAATGAAGATGAAGGCACAGATGGGGTGGGTGGTGCTTCTGCACTCCAAGGGACATCAAAGATTCCCTCAAACCACCAGAAGCTGGGAGAGAGGCATGGAACAGACTCCCTCACAGACTCCCTCCTCAGAAGGCAGCAACCTAGCTGACACCTTCGTCTTGGACTTGTAGCCTCTAGAGCTGTGAGGCAACACACTTCTGTTGTTTAAGCCACTCTGCAGTACTTTGTTACCCTAGTCCTAGCAACTGAATACAGGGGTGGAGCCAGGATCAAAACAGGCGGGCTGCTCCAAGACTTGCTGCTGTTCACCTCATTCTCTGCTCCTCCCGTAATAGGGCTAATCAAAATAAAGATAGACACCTACCCTCATCCCACCCCAATAAATGGCACAGGAGTTACCAGCTTTCGAATCTAGGCAAACAGGGAAATCACTGAATAGTCTTTTTCCTCATCTGTGTGATGGCCCTGGAACCCCTCTTTCCTGACCCCTAAGTTAAAAGAGCTGTTTGAGAGGACTCTCTGGCCAGACCTTTATTCCCAGACCCAAGACTAAATTCATTCATTCCACCTGCTTGATTCTGAGCCTGTGCCCTTATTTAACTGAAATGCAGGTTCAGTTGCTTGCCTCTTTCAGAGTCCAATTATTAATAAGAAAAGCAAAGTCTGGTATAAAGAAAGTGATTTTTCATTCCAAAGCTGGCTTACGGGAATAACAACAGGCTTCCTGCCTTAAGGGTACCACTTCACTTCTGGGGCAGAAAGCAGGGGCTTTTAAAGGGGGGAGTTGGTATGAATTGCACGCTGGGGAGGGAGCGAGTGGGTGGGAGTTTGTACGACTCACTGTGGTGCTTTATCTACTGGGTGGTGCCATTATAGGCAGAAGTCATTTGTAAAGTGGACTTTTGGATGTAAATTGACTGTTATCTCTGGAGGCAGTCTCCTGGTGGGTGAGAGTCCTGCTCTGGAGCTTTTAAGTAAACACCCAGTTAGATAAGCTTGCCCTGTATGGAGTGTCAGTGAAGGGAAGGTCAAAGATGATAATCGCATTTCTAAAGAGCTAAGTAGGAAGTGGTGAACAGGGAGAAAGGAGAAAAAAGAAAAGATGGGAGAAACAAATAATGTAAAACATAATTCATCCTCTATCTCTTAGAAAAATGGGAGTACTCAGTTACATTACCAGGGCTTCAAACACAAATGTTTAGTAAGTGGGAGAGTTTTGAAAGCAGCACCATTATTCTGAGGTTGATGATATCCAGGCTTGTGCTGTCTCCTGTGGGTTAAAATGAAAAGGATGTATCCTACAGGTGACAGTAGGGACAGAGGCCCTCCCAGTAGTCACGTTAAGCTAGTACTGACAGAAAAAGGAAAAGCCTGTCCAGGTGGCTGGGCAATCCTGCAGCGAGGCATAGATGAGCTTGTAAATCAAAGGAAACGACCAAGGTGAGTCTCAATCCTTTTAGAGGTTTATTTTGCCAAGGTTGAGGACACATCTGAGAAAAAGTAACACAAAATCACAGGAACATCTGTGATCTGTGCTCTTTCCAAAGAGGGCTTGAGGACTTCAATATTTAAAGGGGAAAGAGCAGGCAGTAGGGGAAAGTGGAAAGAAAGAAAAAAGGGAAGGTAGTTAAAAGGGGCAAGTAGTTGCATTCTTTGGGGCCTTTGATCAGCATTCACTGAAAGCACATGTTACATTCGTGAAAGGAGGTCGTAGAGGAATAGTCAATTATGCTAGTGCTTGGTGAATCTGCATTTTTACAAGATTAAATATAGGGTGGAGGAAGCAGTCAAATATGCATTTATCTCCAGCGAGAGGAAGGATGACTCCTAGACCTGTCTTTGTCCCATACTTGGGAAGATAAGCCGTTAGTTTACATTGCCAGGATGAGATTCAACTGATCTGTTTTAGAGTAAAGATCTTGGGGGCCCACAAGGAATTTCCTTGTAAACAAGCCCCTTGGGGAGGTGTGTGGCTTTTGATCTTTGTAGCTATCTATTTAGGAACAAAATGGGAGGCAGTGTTGCCTGACTCAGTTTCCAAGCTTGACTCTTCCCTTTGGCGTAGTAATTTTGGGGTCCAGAGATTTTTATTTTCCCTTCACAAGCTAACAGGAGCCTTTGGAGAGAATGCTCTGGACCGGTGAGTGAGCCATGAGTTCGGGCCACAGGCTCTGAAGCCGTGAAGCCTTGGTACGGAGCGGGTGGCGCTTCGAGGTCAGTGCCACAGGAGGGAGGTCAGGGCCAGCGTCAGACGTGGGGCCCCATGGAGGGCGGAGTGGAGGCCCCTTCGTTCGGGGGCGGAGGGATGACTCTGAGCATTTAGAACTTTTGTGCATCTCCCTGCGGACGCATCTCTTGGCCAGCGAGATGCTTTGACACAGCCCCTTAAGCTATTTTAAGAGCTATCCCATAAAGCCGGGAAGGCACACAGGGTGGAGCTGGCGGCCGCCCGGGGCAGGCACTTTTGAGGCAGGGAGGAAGCGGGGAGGGAAGGAGGGCGGGAAGGACGGGCGACCTACTTCCTGAATCGCCTGCAAACCCCAGAGGAGCTTGGCCTGCGCTGCGCCACGATGTCCCGGGAGTCTGCCAGGAGCCTGGGGAAGGGTGAGGCCTGCCCGCCGCGAAGAGGGGTGATCTCGGCGACCCCCAGCGGCATGTTCGAGGCTGCTCCGGGAGCCCAGCCTCCCGGGAGCGCCCCACCGGCGGGGAACGGGTCGGAGCTGCAGTGGGACGCGGGGGCCGTGGGATACTGGGGGTCTCGACACCTCTCTGGGCCGTAATCTCCTTCGCTTCTCCCCGGCAGGAAGCGCGCCCCCGGGGCCGGTCCCGGAGGGCTCGATCCGCGTCTACAGCATGAGGTTCTGCCCGTTTGCTGAGAGGACGCTTCTGGTCCTGAAGGCCAAGGGAATCAGGTGGGCACCCAGGCAGGGCACGCTCCCCGAGCTGTCCAGGAGCTTGCTGCAGGCGGCGGGGTGGGGTGGGGTCTCAGCCCCTTTCTACCCGCCTCCCGCCAGCGTCCTTTACTGTGCATTATTCTCCGCCCTTTGGGAGACAGCAAGGTATAGACCCTTCCCCTAGGAAAAATAGGCCACAGATTCCAACGGTCTAGGACAAGACTCCAGGTCTGGGACACCTCATTTAGATTAACCAACCATTTAATGGATTAGAAAAGCTGAGGCTCCAGTGATGTTAGTGATTTGCCCGGGTAATAACCGGCAGCAGCTCTTTCAGCTTTGGTAGGTCGCAAATTCCTGGTCCAGAGTCCTTTTGCTTTCGCCCTATTGTGATTCCCCATTCTTATTCCAGCTCAACTGTTAGTTGGTATTCTGAATGTATTGTTCCCTCCTGGAATAGTAATTTACCCCAGTAAAGCAGAGTTTAGACCCTGACCCTCCTAGAGTAGTGCTGAGTTTACTGCACATACTCCTGTGGATTGGGCTGTTGGTTGAGTCAAACAGAGGGAAGTGTCTGTCTAGCTCATCCTTCTGCAGAGCCTGTTTTGAAACTAGCGTAGTTTTTGACTTACGGGCTATCCACAGGACATATGCAACAGTCACTTCACTTTTCTCTGACACCAAGTATCCATTGGAACCACTTCCTTTCCCATGACCTTTGAATGTCTGTTGATTAGACATTTATTAGATACCTGTGGTGTGGAAGGCTCTGTGGAAGTGTAAAACCAAACCCCCATTCTTAAGAAATTTTCTGTGTGTTTAGTGTCTGTGAACTAATTTTAGTTTTCTAAGGGGAGAATCTTTAGGAGTAGGCAATTATTTTCCCTAAAAGAAAGGTAAAATGCATTTTAAAAATACATTTGAAGGGGATTTGTCATTACTTCACTAAGAAATGCCTCTCATTTGGATGAGATTATGATTCTGAACACAGAATACTTACTACTTAGTAATGTTTATCAAAAACACTGTCATATTTGCTGTAATAGAACTCTTTTATTGTACTAAGAGAAATCTAATTTAATCGAAATTGAAAAAGACCTTTTTTGGTACTCATTTAATTGAAAAGTCCAGGAGCATGACACAGCTGGATTCAGAGGCACAAAGTCCTGGGTTATGTGCTTCACCCTGGACCTTTAGTCTGAAACAACCCTACCTTATTTACTGGGGCAGTTTTCCAAAGGAACATTGGAACTATCTTCCCATAATAGTGTGGGTAGAAGGGAGGCAGAGGGTGGTTAACAGCTTCCAGGCAGTGCAAACAACAAAGGTCTACTACATTAACAGACCAGTTTTAAGCTGGAGCCCCTAGGAGGCTTTTACTGGGAAAGTACTAGATTCTAACCACATGATATGACTTAACAAAGCATGGTTTTCTCTAAAAGATGCATCTTCCAACTTGCTGTGGCAGGTGTATAGACTTGTTGGCTCACGATGCCAAGTTACCAAAATGCATGTGTGTTCCGAGATACTTTTTTTTTTTAAGAACAAAAGCCCAGGATCTGCCTTTTGTTTTCATAGTAACAAAAGTTTTTGTTTGTTTCATAGTTCAAAAATGTTGATAATTCTTTGGCAAGCAGCCAAGTAATTTTTTTTTTTTTTTTTTTGCAATGGCTGGTACCTAAGTGTCCAGTATTCTGTCAGCACATGAACCTTTTAAATTATACACACACCTGTGCTCATGTTCAAATTGGATGTTCCTTTGTTTCCATGGGGGATTATGTATTTAAATCCTTAAATGAAACGCTGTTCTAGCTACAGCTGTGGATGGAAAAGTAGAAAACAAAAGGTATTGGTGTCTATTTTTTTTTTTAGTAATTTGTTCCATTGAATATTTATTCAGCCTTGACGATCATATGGACTTGGCTCTTTTCTCTTAGTTCCTCTACCATCTCAGGCAACATACAAGATAGATCTAAATATAATCTGACTATAGCCTGGACTTCACCTGTTTTCTTCCTTTTTGGTTTACTTTGTACGATTTACTCAGACAACATGTTTTTTAAAAATCAGTGCATGGAGATTTAATCTGAAAGCTTTTTTTGTGGGTGGATTGTTGGTTTTTTTTTTTTTTTTTTTTGAGACAGGGTCTCACCCTGTCACCCAGGCTAGAATGCAGTGGTGCAATCATGGCTCACTGCAACCTCTGCCTTCAGGGCTCAAGTAATCTTCTCACCTCAGCATCCTGAGTAGCTGGGATTACAGGTGAGTGCCACCACACTTGGCTAGTTTTTATATTTTTTGTAGAGATAGGGTTTCACCATGTTGCCCAGGCTGGTCTTGAACTCCTGGGTTTAAGCAATCCGCCCACTTCAGCCTCCCAAAGTTCTGGGATTACAGATTGAGCTATCACACCTGGTCTTGTGGGTGGATTTTAAGGATTCTTTAATATCTTTGTAAAAACCAAGAAACTTTTTACTCAAATTAGCAAAATAAATTGAATTTTATGTTGGTTCTCATATAGTGGGTAGTGGACACAATTCAATTAGTTGCCTCATATGATTTATAACTAAGATACCTCTTAGCCATAAACAGAGTATCTTATTGACAATTTTGAAGCATTTCCACTGATATATTCATTCATTCATATGAAATATTTCAAAACAAAAATATTTACTGAGTCCTTATCTGAAACTTTTTATTTTCTTCAGAGTATTTGTATCTATTTAGCATTTTGCTCACTTACATGTTTGTTTATTACTATGAGCAGATACACAAGATCTCACCTTTCATGGAGCTTACATTCTAGGAAGATAACTTAATAAACTTGTAAATAAGTGAGCAAAGTAATTTCAGATACACATTATCAATTCAATGAAGAAAGTAAAACATGATAATCATGTAATAGAAGCTGCTCAGCAACTTCAGAGCTGTGGTCAGGGAGGGCCTGGGGATGTGTATTTGACCTGGGAAGACCTAGGAAAAGGCAGGCAGAGGAGGCAGAGGACCATCAAGTGCAAAGACTCTAAGGTGGAAACACATTTGGCAAATTCAAGCAATATAAAAAAGGCCAATGTGTAGAAGAAACATAGGGGAAAAGCTTCATGACACTGGCCTTGGCAATGATTTCCTGGACATGACACCACAGACTGGGCAACAAGACCAAAAATAAACACATGGGAGTACATCAAACAAAAAAGCTTCCACACAGCAAAGGAAATGATTAACAGAGCAAAAAGGCAACCTATGGAATAGGAGAAAGTACTTGCAAACCACATATCTGGTAAGGGGTTAATCTCCAAAATACATAAGGAATCTCTACAACTCAACAACGAAAAAACCTGATTTTAACATGGGCTAAGATCTTAAACAGACATTTCTCAGGCTGGGCATGGTAGCTCACGCCTATAACCCCAAGGCAGGCAGATCACTTGAGCCCAGGAGTTCAAGACCAGTCTTGGCAACACGGCAGGATCCTGTCTCTACAAAAAAATTAGCTGGGTGTGGTGGTGCACGCCTGTGGTCCCAACTACTCGGGAGGTAGGACCGCTTTAGCCCAGGAGGTTGAGGCTGCAGTGAGCTGTGATCAAGCCACTGCACTCCAGCCTGGGAGACAGAGTGTAAAAAAAAAATTAAAAATTAAAAAAATAGACATTTCTTCAAAGAGGACATAAAAATGGGCAACACATATATGAAAAAGTGCTTATCTCTAATCATCAGGAAAATGCAAATCAAAATCACATAATAACGTCACACTTGTCAAGATGACTATAACTAAAAAAGACAAAAAGTATTAGCAAGGATGTGTAGAAATCAGAACCCTTGCACACCGTTCGCACTGTTGGCGGGAATGTAAAATGGTACAGCTGCTATGGAAAACAGTATAGATGTTCTTCAAAAAATTAAAAATAGAACTACCATATGATTCAGCAGTCTCGCTACTGGGTATATATCCAAATTAAATGAAATCAAGTTCTCAAAGAGATATTAGCACTCTCATGTAGACTGCAGCACTGTTCATAACAGCATAATGTCAATGTCCATCAGCAGATGAATGGATAAAGAAAATGTTGTAATGCTATTCCACCTAAAAAGGAAGGAAATTCTGCAATACGTGACAACATGGATGGACCTTGCAGACATTATGCTAAGTAAAATAAGCCAGACACAGAAAGACAAATACTGCATGATTGCACTTAAAAGGTGTATCGAAAGTAGTCAAATTCATAAAATCAAAAACTAGAATGGAAGGAATCTAGGCAGACTCCTAAATTTGGGGTTTGATCAGCTAAGTGGATGGCAAAGAGGATTTATCCAAAAGCACAAAAGTGGTTTCCCTCTCTTCATAGTCTCCTATGTGTCTTTCAGGCATGAAGTCATCAATATCAACCTGAAAAATAAGCCTGAGTGGTTCTTTAAGAAAAATCCCTTTGGTCTGGTGCCAGTTCTGGAAAACAGTCAGGGTCAGCTGATCTATGAGTCTCCCATCACCTGTGAGTACCTGGATGAAGCATACCCAGGGAAGAAGCTGTTGCCGGATGACCCCTATGAGAAAGCTTGCCAGAAGATGATCTTAGAGTTGTTTTCTAAGGTTTGTGCATAAGAAATTTCAGCTCCTATTTGAAAAACCTGTTTTTTAAAGCGAAATCTGTGCTGCCATTTATAGTTCAGTGATTTGGGAGAGAAAAACAAAACAGGAATATACTTGTCAGCTCTGAGTGTCCTGCAAGTCCTTTCACGATCCAGTTCCTGTTTACCTCCAAAATTATCCCTTTTCACTCTTCTCCTGACACTTTATATATGCCAGCCATACTAAACTTTTCTCAGAATTCCCAAATTCGCCCCTTTCTCTCTCAATTCTTGCTGTCAGATTCTTCCCACTTCTCACCGTGCCTGGTTATCTCCACATCATTTTTCACATGTCTGTTCAGACACTGCTGCCTTTCAGGAGCTTGTCAGGCTGGTCAGTGCTCTAGCTTCTGAGTTCCCATCTGTGTGAACTTTTGCCTGTCTTCTTGCCTGTGTACTGCACTGGGGTTGTGAGCTCCTTGAGGGTGAGGGCTGTGTTTTGATCACTGTTAGTTCGCTGCCTAGTTTTGTGACTGGCTCTGCTATTTCCTTGTGACTCTGAGCAAGTTACTTATTACTTTGCCTCTCTGTTCATCATTGGTAAAATGGATATAGTAATTGTTCCCACCTCATAAGATAAAAATCAGTTAATATAAAACACCTGGAGCAGAGTCTGACACAGTAACTACTTAGTTCTTGTCCTTATAGCCATAGCATCAAGCAGTGAGCAGCTACTCAGATGACTGAATAAATGGCATTCCTGGAGAACTGTTTGTACCTTACTTAGCATCAACATTGTGGATTAGCACAAACAATTAATATTAATAAAGAAATAACTAACAGATGTGTGTTTAGACACCAAGAATAGCATGTCTGGTTATATGCCTATAATATTGTCACCTTGGTAGTATGGTCAGTGTATAAAGGATTATCTTTAGAGAAAAAGATGGTTAAAGAAATGCCCTAAGAAAGAGTTATAGGGAAAACATTCCGTTTTAGGAGACATTACAAAGGGAAGCCAACGGGAAAGGAAGAGTGAGTCACCTGCTTAGTAAGATGAGGGTGAAAGAATAGTAGAGGTGGCTGCTGTGAAAGATAATGAAAGGGAACATGACATTTTCAAGAAAGATGTTGGAGAGTTTTACAAAGTAGTAACAAGTTAAAGGCATGCAGCTTCAAGACATGAAGTCATCAATATCAACCAAAAAACATAAGCCTAAGTGGTTCTTTAAGAAAAATCTCTTTGGTCTGGTGCCAGTTCTAGAAAACTTTTTTTAGTATGCCTGGAATATAAAGTATCAGGAGAAGAGATAAAATGGATAACTTTGGAGAGGTAAACAGGAACTGGATTGTGAAAGGACTTGTAGGACACGTCAGAGAAAATGAGCTTTAAAAGTAAAGCTTTTAGGCATGAAGTTTTACTTTCATGCATAAAGCTACTACTTTAAAAAGTAGTCACAAGAGATTCATTGTACTATCTAGAAAGAAAATGAGCTTTAGAAGGAATGCTGAAGATGCCCATCTTTACTTCCCCACTTGCTTTTAAGGGAGAGGTGGCCTTATGTACATATGACCCTGCTCTCCTGGCCACAGCCCATCAGAACAGAAACGTACCCCACCCCCACACCTGGGCCAGTCACCTTCTCTCCTGGGAACTTGGAAATGAGACACAGAGACTAAGACAGTAAAGGTTAGGACAGTAAAGACAACTAAGTGTTGGGGCTCAAATATAACATTAGAGGCTAGGAAAACCAAAGCCACTTAAGAAATAATTTTTTAGAAAAGCAAAAATTAAAAGCATTGCAAAGGGACTGAAGTACATAAGGTAATATGGAGCAGAAATGTAAGGAAAAACAGATGAAAGACCAGGTAGACCCAGATGGAAATGTGGATGAAAGGGCTGCCTGAAAGCCTTCAGTCCCAGGGCAGGCTGAACTGATGTGGATGGGATTTCATGGGATTCTATATTTTTACAAGTGCCTGTTTACTTAAACTAGGATGAGTGGACTTCTGCATCTTGCAATGAAATGACACCAAAGACCAAAGTACTAAAACACACAAACACCATCACGAGCATTAAAGCATCTGATGCTACACCCGTCAAGTCTTTAGGTAGTCAGTCCCTTTTGGACAGTCTCCTGGCGTCCTCCCCAACAAAGAAATCAGAAAAATTCTCTACCCTAGCTCTTTGCAGTTGGGGCCAAGTTTTGTGACCTAGGCTTTTCCTGTCAGACACACACAATAGAGCTCAATTCAGAAACGAGCAAGGTGAGGAAACAGACTTGGTGGGATATCTGTTTAAGACATTCAGCTCTCCACTGGTTCTGCTGGTGAGAGTGGCGGCAGAGCTTCTGGGTTTCAGCAGTGTGGGTTACAAAATAAAATTCTCGAGTAGAAATGGCATCAGTGCCAGTGGCATTAGCGGTTATCTCAGACTCTACTTTCTGGCAGCCGCACAAACTGAAGCATCTAATGTTCAGCTTGCACTAGCATCAGTGGGCGCTTCCCATGAGGCCAGTTCTCAGCATGAATTTGGGATGTTCTGTCTTAATTCCAAGCCTGTTTGTTCAGCCTCCCAATAATTCTATAAGCCACTTAGTCTCCTTTAAAGAAAGTTGTGTTGGCCGGGTGTGGTGGCTCAAGCCTGTAATCCCAGCACTTTGAGAGACTGAGGCAGATGGATCACCTGAGGTCAGGAGTTCGAGACCAGCCTGGCCAGTATGGCGAATCACCATCTGCTGTACTAAAAATACAAAAATTAGCTGGGCGTAGTGGCACATGCCCATAATCTCAGCTACTAAGGAGGCAGAGACAGGAGAATTGCTGAGCCTGGGTGGTGGAGGTTGCAGTGAGCTGAGATCGTGCCACTGCATTCCAGCCTGGGTGACAGAGCATGACTCCGTTTCAAAAAAAAAGGAAAGAAAGTTGTTTCTTAAACATGCCAAAGTAGGTTCTGTTGTTTATAATTGATAAAATCCTGACCAACCCAGCATTTTAGGCCACAAAACTGTTCCTAAGACCAGTCCGTTGCCTCTGTGAGCACAGGAACTTGGTGCACCCTTGATGTTTCTAGAACACCTTGACACCGGGACTATGAGGGTTCTGTCATGTTTTTATGTGAGGGGGCCGATATAGTTAGCCATAAACTGATAAACTAAGAAATTATTCTCTTTCTAGGTGCCATCCTTGGTAGGAAGCTTTATTAGAAGCCAAAATAAAGAAGACTATGCTGGCCTAAAAGAAGAATTTCGTAAAGAATTTACCAAGCTAGAGGAGGTAATCATTTCTCCTAGCTACCATCAGAGTAAACGATAACTATACCTACCCTCCTTTTCCTCCTATTCTTTTCTTCATATTCCCACTTCCCAAGTCACTTTCTGGCAATTAGGAAAATTCCCCTAAACATTTTTGTTTATAGCAGACTGCTGTTATAAAGCAGAAAGCTGTTCTGCTTAAGATATACATCAAAACACCTAAAAATACTTTGTCATGGGCTTGCTTTAAAATATTCTGCTGTGTTAACATTAAAGTAACAAGGAAAAAGGAACTTGTACCCACATTTCCACAAGCTTTTATGTATCCAGTTTTCCATGCTTGTTTGCAGTCCTTGTCCATGTATTTTTAAAAATTAATGTAGCTCTAATCAGAGCATAGATATCATTCTGTGTTCTGCTTTTTTTTCTGTGTCCTGTGTCCACTTAGTATTACATACTCAATATTTCCCACCAGAAAAAGTTTGCAATGAACAGTACAGACACTTGAGGGAAGCCCAGATATATTTTACCTTCTTCTGGGGAAAGCTGACATTTGGGTCTTGGAGTCTGTCTCTTGGCCTTGAGATATTTCATTCATGCTAAGCCTGAAGTTTTTGCTGACAGAAGATATAGTTCCCGTCTTTTATGGGAATGCATTTAACATCTTATCAGTAATATGACGTTTGCTGTAGGTTTTTCAGAAACCTTTTTTTTCATTATAAAGTTCTCTTCTATTACTAGTTTGCTAATTTTTTAAAAAGTCATAAATGTTGAATTTTATTGAATGCTTTTTCTGCGTCTTTTACATCTATTGAAATGTTCATAGAATTTTTTCCTGTTAATCTGGTGAATATGGTGCTACTGACTGATTTTTTTTTTTTTTTTTTTTTAATGTTTAACCATCCTAGCATTCCTAAGATAAAACCTACTTGTTCTCTATGGATTTTTATATGTACTGTAGAATTAGCTAATAAATGAGTTTTGTATGTGTGTTCATAAATGAGATTGGCCTATAATTTTCTATTCTTTTTTTTTTTTTTTTTTTTTTTTGAGACGGAGTCTCGCTCTGTTGCCTGGGCTGGAGTGCAGTGGCCGGATCTCAGCTCACTGCAAGCTCCGCCTCCCAGGTTCCCGCCATTCTCCTGCCTCAGCCTCCCGAGTAGCTGGGACTACAGGCGCCCGCCACCTCGCCCGGCTAATTTTTTTTTTATTTTTTATTTTTTAGTAGAGACGGGGTTTCACCGTGTTAGCCAGGATGGTCTCGATCTCCTGACCTCGTGATCCGCCCGTCTCGGCCTCCCAAAGTGCTGGGATTACAGGCTTGAGCCACCGCGCCCGGCCTTAATTTTCTATTCTTATAGTATCATTATTGGCTTTTGGTATCAAGGATATTCTGACCTCATAAAATGAGTTGGGTAACTAAGCTGTTTTTCTAATCTCTGAAACCATTTGGTAGGGACTAGTGTTTCTTTAAAACATTTGAGCCTGGTGTCTTTAACAGGGGTAGATTTTTCATTACTAGTTTGATTTCTTTAATGGTAATTGGTTTTTCGGTTTTACATTTCTTCTGGAATCAATGTTGGTACTTTATTTTTTTCTGCTGAACAGTGTGGGAGCTGGAAAGTAAGATGCAGTCCATATTCTTCAGATAATTAGTTCAGTAGTAGACGGAACACAATCAGTAGATATATGCAATCTAAAATGCATACTATGCATTGAAAAAAACTATGGAGGTTATTTATAAAGGACAAATTAGTTTGGTGTTGGTTTAAATAGCCAGATAATATTCTCAATCACTCCCTTTGGCAAACCCTGTAACCAATTCACCTTCTTAAAATTTCAGAAACATACAATTTGTGTTTGGTTTTCAAATGATTGTCATCTGTTTAGTAGCTAATACAATCTATTTCCAGTATATTTTAAGTACAAATGCTTTTGCACTTACAATGGGGTTACATCCAATAAACCCATCATAAGTTGAAAATATCGTAAGTGGAAAATGCATTTAATAAACCCAACCTGCAGAGCATCATAGCTCAGCCTAGCCTGCTTTAAATGTGCTCAGAAAACTTCCATTAGCCTGCAATTAGGCAAAATCATCAAACATAAAACCTATTTATAAAGTGTTGAATATTTCATATAATTTATTGAATATCCATATTCAAAAGATGCTGGCAACACAGCACACATTAGAGCATTGGTTGTTTACTCTCCTGATGGTGTGGCTGCCCAGCATCAAGAGTATCATACTGCAAATCGATAGCCCAGGAAAAGAGCAAAATTCAAAGTACAGTTTCTACTGAATGCTTGCTTTTGCACCATTGTAAAGTTGAAAAGAATTTAAACTGAACCATCATAAGCTGCAGACTGTGCATTTTATATTGAAAAGTTAGTATTTTTAATTTTTGACACAGGGAAGTACCCAAAGCATAAGAACATACACATTTTCACAAAGTGAACATAGTCATGGAACCAGCACTCATATCAACTAACAAAATATTAGTTTGGGCTTTTTTGTAGTTTATGCAAATGAACTCATATAATGTTCATCTTTTTGGGTCTGCCTGCTTTCATTCAATATTAGATTTGTGGGTTCATCTATGCTGTGTGTAGTTCTTTCCTATTGTTTATACAGTGTTCCAAAGTATAGTATATTATAGTTTACCCATTCTACTCTTGATAATAAGCATTTTCACATTTGGGCTATTACAAATAGTGCTGCAGTGAACATTCATATACATATCTTTTGGTGAACATGTGTTACATTTCCAAGTAGAATTGCTCGGTGATAAGAGTATGCATACTCTTAAAACATGGTTGTACCAATTTACACCTCTATGACAGTGGTTCCATACCCTTGCCAACTTCATTTTGTTCACTTTAGGCATTCTCATGGATGTATAGTGTTATTGTATTTTGGTTTTAATTTGCATTTCCCTAATGACTAATGCAGTTGAACACCTTTCCAAATGATAATTGGTCATTTGGACATCATCTTTTGTGAAGATCAAGTCTTGCTCATTTTTCTAATGGGTTATTTGCCATTTTTCTTACTGATTCCCAGGAATCCTTTCTATATTCTGAATACCAGTCCTTTGTATTACAGATATGTTGTACTCTGTGACTTGTTTTATTTTTCAGTTTTCTAGTTTATGTTGCGATTGTTTTGCTTCATCCCAGACCAACAGATTCTAAAGCTTAATTAAGTTTTTTGATCAAACAGACAAAAACCCAACTTGGATACATTGGAGTAAAAACTGCTTCTCTCACCTGCTCTACTTAATTTCCCTTCAGCGTTTCTAGTGAGTCTTACTACATGCACAAATAATAAATACTTTTATGCTGTTTAATGTTCAGGTTCTGACTAATAAGAAGACGACGTTCTTTGGTGGCAATTCTATCTCTATGATTGATTATCTCATCTGGCCCTGGTTTGAACGGCTGGAAGCAATGAAGTTATATGAGTAAGATATTTGAATATTTTGTGCATAATCTAGGATGACAGTTGGCATAGTATATATTGACCTTTCTTTTTAACAGAAGTTAAAATATGTAATACAACTGGTCTGAATGAGAACAAGCAGTCGGGAGTCTTGGACTATCCAGGGCATGTCATATACCTACACTAACTACTCTCCATCACTGGGAGGAGGCAGGGATTTCTGTGACATGTAGTAAAGTGCTTTGAAATTTACTCCTTCCTTCCTGATTACAAATCCATAAGGGGAAGGGTATGGTGGCTTATGCCTGTAAGCCCAGCACTTTGGGAGGCCGAGCCGGGTGGATCATCTGAGGTCAGGAGTTGGAGACCAGCCTGGCCAATGTGGTGAAACCCCATCTCTACTAAAAATACAAAAATTAGCTGGGCATTGTGGTGCACACCTGTAATCTCAGCTACTCGAGAGGCTGAGGCAGGAGAATCACTTGAACCCGGGAGGCGGTTGCAGTGAGCCGAGGTCATGTCACTGAACTCTAGCCTGGGCAAGAGCAACACTCTGTATCCAAAAAAAAAAAAAAAAAAAAAAAAAATCCATAAGGTTGTAAATTTTTATAAGGATGTTGTTGCCAGATTGTATGATCAGTGTTACCTCCCATTTACCAGTAAGATTTCCACATTATTTTCCAAATTCTGTTTTGAGTTTGGCAGCCACCTTGCCTTACTCCCGCTTCTTGGACATTAGAGCTATTCAGGGTTACTTTTGGTCATAATCTGGGTGTAGACTAATTAACATAGAACATTCCTGATTGTATTGCCTGTTCTCATTTTAATAAATTGTCAGTTTCTCTCTTTGGGCAAGTTCTCACATTAACAAGTCGCTTCACTCTAGTCTCATTCCTCTTGGGTAAAAAAGGAACCTCTATAATGTCTTTCAAATTGAATATTCTATTACATGCATTTTAAAATATTTTTAATGAAATATTTAAGGGGAAAAAATGAAACTGCAGAGTAATAATGACATTTGGGAGACTCTGTGATGTCATCCTAGTTGACCTAGCTCACCTCTTTCATTTTTTCCTCTTCCCACAGGTGTGTAGACCACACTCCAAAACTTAAACTGTGGATGGCAGCCATGAAGGAAGATCCCACAGTCTCAGCCCTGCTCATTAGTGGGAAGGACTGGCAAGGTTTCCTAGAGCTTTACTTACAGAACAGCCCTGAGGCCTGTGACTATGGGCTCTGAAGGGGGCAGGAGTCAGCAATAAAGCTATGTCTGATGTTTTCCTTCACTAATATGAATAATAGCACGCTTTTATTTTACCAAGGGTTCAGGTTGCATGGGATCATCTTCTCTGATGTGACATCGACAGCCTAATGGTGGGGTCTCCTTAAGGCCCCGCTACAGAAATGAAAATGCATTTCCTGTCTCAACATGCTAAAACGACTCTGAGGGTTCTACCATAGTCCATGCTGAAAAGCCCCAAATTATCATCTTTAGCAAAATCTGGACTTCAAACTTTTTTTTTTTTTGAGACCGAGTTTCACTCTTGTTGACCAGGCTGGAGTGCAATGGCCTGACCTCGGCTCACCGCAACCTCCGCCTCCTTAGTTTAAGCGATTCTCCTGCCTCAGCCTCCCAAGTAGCTGGGATTACAGGCATGCACCACCACACCTGGCTAATTTTTTATATTTTTAGTAGAGACGGGGTTTCTCCATGTTGGTCAGGATGGTCTCAAACTCCCGACCTCAGGTGATCCGTGCGCCTCAGCCTCCCAGTGTTGGGATTACAGGCATGAGCCACGGGTGGCGCCACTCCACAATCTAACTTTATAACTGCTCACAGGAAATTTCCACTCGGTTACCCTGTTGTGTGATTTCAAGAGATGCTCTCTCGTTACTTGTCTTCTGGTTTCTTACTTGAGAAGCTTTCAATTCCTTCTTTCATTTCCATCATCAACTTAATTTCACATTCTCTCTATTGTTGGCACTGAAGACCAGACGCACATTACCCCAAAGGTGGGTGGCTGGGCAGATTCCTAGCTGGTCTCCCAGTCTCTAACCCCTTCAAATCCTTCCTATCAAATCCCATGCTGGGCACATAGGTGGTGTACCACTTATGTAATTAAATACTGTGTAGGCTGCATCAGTCAATTCCGCCTATAGGGTTGATAAGTAATAAGAACCCCACTGAGAAATAGTAATGCCATCTTCCACACATTTTCATAGCCCACTGGGTTTCTCACTATTCAATTTTTATCATCACATCACCACCATGAGAAGGTAGGTCGAAGAGCATCATTTCATTCTACAGATGATGCAACGAAGGTCCGGAGTTTAAGTGAGGCCTTAAGGTGGTGGCAGAAAGATCACACCCAGCGCACTGCTCTTACCATCGGAATCAGGGCTGTCGGTCCGCCCCAATTGTCTGCTTTCCTGAACTTATTTTCAAGTTCGCCATTGAGAGAAACCTCCGAATGACTAATTCTTAAATTTAAGGGTGCATAATAATCACCTATGGCTCAACGCAGCATTTCCGATTCAGCAGGCTGGGGTGGGCCGCGAAGTCTATATCTGAAATGAGCCCCTCGCGCCAGGTGACGCAGGTGGTGTAGGGACCGCACCCGGAGGACGACCTGGAGCCGCCTGACTTCACAAAGGCCTCCTGCCGCCCACCTTCAGCGGCCACCAGCGCCCCGGCTGCCAGCAGCGGACCACCTCTGCGGCTGCGCGCCTACCCCAGCAAGCTTAGCCCTAGTGGTTTCCGGCGGATTTCCTCGCCGGTGCGGAGCCGGGTGCCGGGTCCCACAGCCAATCACTACCGGTTCCTCTTTCGTCAGCCACCAGAGCCGGCAGCACCCGCGAATCCCGATCACCAAGAGCCTGTAAGGCGGCCGCCCATTGGCTCAGCCGCACTGCAGGGCAGGCGCTTCCAAAGCTTTGAGGATTGGCTGACGCTCCGGGCGCCGGAGCTAGTTGGCGGGTAGGATCACGTGCGAGGGGCAGGCCCCGTCTAGGCCCCGCCTCCTTGCTGCTGCCGCCGCCAATCCTGGTCCGGTCTCGTGCGTTCCCGGAGGTCCCTCGCGGGACGTCTCTCACAGCCACCGGGTGGGTCTGTTCGGCCTGCGTTGTATTTGAAGGAAAGAGGGGTTTGAGGTCAATTCTGTTTGTTGGGGTTTTCACGAATTTCAGGGCCCACAGTAGGCTTGCCAACTTTAACTTTTGCCTAACACTTTACGAGAAATCCTATTTAACCTTGACCACTGTTGCATCAAAGAATTTCACATCCAAAAAAGTGCAGCCTAAGAATAAAGAACAGGTCTTCAAACTGCATACCTTTAATTAAGGTGTTCTTATTTTTCTGATTTGGCTGGAAACAGGCAGAGACCACCCCAGATAACCAGTTCTTAGCCTTGCGTGGGACACCACGAATTTATGCCACGTGTTTACGGCACTGGCAGGTAGGGGAATTTGGTTTCTGGGAATGTGCTGTCTTTGTGAAAACTATGAAAAGCCTTCCCTGCTACACTGAAATAATCATAAAAATAATAATAGCTAATGTTGAATACCTACTAGGTATACTAGGTATCAGACACATGCTAAGCATTCAATGTTTCTCATCCAGTTTCTGAATGAAACCTCTACAAACCACATAATGTACTGGTACTATTAGCTACAAATTACATATAAGAACACCAGAAAGTTGTTGTCATTTGCCCAAGGTCACCCAGTTAATAAATGTAGAAGAGATTCGAACCTAGCCTGAACTCTTACAGTAAGACCATTCTTGAGATGAATTTATGTGTGCTATTTTTCCTGTCTGTTTTTATCCAACAGCTCTCAAGAGAGGATAGTATCTACCTTTTTGACCACACCATTATTCCTGGGATTTAACAGGAGTTAATGTTCCTTTTCTAAACTAAATGGTTTTGATTTTACAAATTATTTGACTTTTACTGATTTCAGGATCTTGACAATTTGCCTTTACTTATTCAGATGTTATTATACCAAATATTTATTTAAAAAGTTTTTTTTTTCTTTGATTCCCCAAGTTGTAGAGAGATAGGGATAGGGAAGCAGCATCAAGTACTTAAAAAGATAGCCTCATTTGACTCTGATTTCCCTATAGGGAATATGGAAAAATTTCCTGAATATAGGCACATTTGAGAACAGAACTTTTTACCTAACTGATCTCACTTTTTGAACTTATTGGACAATGAGGGAACACCCAGTAATATAATCTTTCATGTAAATTAGGCTTCTAACATACTAAGAGGAATGTACTCCAGTTTCTGCAACTATCAAGAGATGGCATGACAAAAAATTTTGAAAAGTTGCCAAATGCAAACCACAGTTCCTCTTCTCAAAACAAATGCATGTAAATAGAGTATAAGTTATTTCTTTGGTGGCATTATTTTCCTAGAAGGCTTAAGTCATTAATCACCCATGACCAAAGATCCAAACATTTTGAAAACAGATCCTATTATATTTCAGGTGGCTGAAAATGGATTTGAAGTAGGTTTAATATGGTCTAGTTACAATTTGTTTCATGATTGAGTGGGTCAGTATAATAAAGGTGTAAACACGAAATAACATAGAAGGAAAGTTTGCAAAGAGGATTTCAAATTTAAGTACCTGCTGGGTATTCAAAAGAAAGTAGGGATAAGCTTGAGGTTAAAATCTTTCTAGGGAAAGTATAGTGTTCAGAGGTAAGATTAAAAACCACATTACTGAAATGGAGTCTGCAGCATTCAACCCATTCAATTGGCATTAAACTGGTAACTGGTGAAATAAGTATTGTGAGTTGAACTTGAATTCTAATATGCTCGGCAAAGCCGAATCACGATGTGCTTCATCTTTATGGATACAAAATTGGAATGCACTCTGTTATAAAAAATATGTTCTTACTCACTAGCATTTGTCATTAACTTTGATGTATACTGAGCTCTTACTATACTGATGATGCCCTGGACTATTTGATTCGATACAACAACTCAAAAAGTAGGTATTATTGGCGTTCTCATTTTGCAGATGAGGAAAGTGAAAGTCAAAAAGGTTAGATAGCTTGCTTAAGTGCCAAAGCTGGGTCTCAAAAAGTCAGCCCATTGGGCTCCAGGGCCTATTCTGAGAACCTTGACACTAGATTGCTTCCCTTTAGAGGAGAACAGCTTCCATCCCTGTCTTCTGACTCTACCAAATTAACTTGGCATTTCAGAACTTGATTTCCCACATCCAGATATACTTTTCATAAACATTTCCCAACTCTCAGAGTTAGTTTCTTTTAAAAGGTGGGAATGAAGAAACAAAACTTGGAAAATCATCCTCATCTGGCAAAGTAGAAAGGTGGATCTAGGAACCTTTTAATTTACAAATGGAATTCCCAGTTTGGCCATTGTTCAGAGACCATGGATGGGCAAACTAAGGCCATTGGGTTAAATCCAACCAATTGTTGGTTTTTGTATAGCTCAATATCTAAGAATGATTTTTTACATTTTTAAAGGGTTGAGTAAAAAAACCAGTCACAATGTGATATGTGAAAATTATATGAAATCCACTGAGAGTGAGCCCTAATATATTAATTATGGATGTTGGGTGGTAATATGTCAATGTGGGCTCATTGATTATAATAAATATACCTCTCTGATTGGAATATTGATAGTGGGAGAGACTGAATGTGCGGGGGCACAGCATATATGGGAAATCTCTGTATTTTCTGCTCAATTTTGCTGTGAATCTAAAACTTTTAAAATAAAGGCTATTAAAATATATATATGAAGTTCAAATGCGTGTGTCCATAAATACAGCCACACCCATTTGGTTGTTTATCTTCGATGGCTGTTTTTACACTACAAGTGTAGAACTGAATAGTTGAGATCAGATGGCCTGAAAAGCCTAAAATATTTAATATTTGTAAAAACATTTGCCAACCATTCAGTTCATTGCATCTGACAAAGACTAAGATACTGGTTGAGATTGTTGCCGCTGGAGTCAAACTTCCAGGGTTCCTAGTCTTCCCTCTTCCACTTACTAGTTGAGAAGTGTTTAACTGTGCTAATCTCAGTTTACTCATCTTTTAAAGTGAATCAAAATAGAACAGTAATGGGACAATTTTTTTTTTTTTTTTTTTTTTTTTGACGGAGTCTCGCTCTGTCGCCCAGGCTGGAGTGCAGTGGCGCGATCTCGGCTCACTGCAAGCTCCACCTCCCGGGTTCACGCCATTCTCCCGCCTCAGCCTCCGAGTAGCTGGGACTACAGGTGCCCGCCATCGCACCTGGCTAATTTTTGTATTTTCAGTAGAGACGGGGTTTCACCGTATTAAACAGAATGGTCTCAATCGCCTGACCTCGTGATCCGCCCGCTTTGGCCTCCCAAAGTGCTGGGATTACAGGCATGAGCCACTGCACCTGGCCCAGTTATGGGACTATTTTAAGAATTAACTGGGTCAATACACATGAAGCACCAAATAGTTATTAGTAAAATTTATTTTGATTTTGAGATTTTGCATTCCTCTTATGGCCTTTTTTAGGCTATGGATATATTTTTCTCAACTGTCTTGAAATCTGCTTTGTTTACATGAGGGATACATGTGTATGCCCAGAAGTCATCTTATCTATCAGGAGCTCTAACATGACATGGTTATGTTTCTTGCTTCTATTTTACCATCCAGTTTGTCCTTCTTGATCAGAATTAGCTCCAAAGTAATAGAAGTTACTCTATTACTTTCTCTGTCTTCCTAAATGAAAAGTCAGCTTAGCAAGCCAGGAACCAATATGTCTTCTCCAACACCAGATTTCTTGCTGACATATATGCTTTTTATTTTCAGAGAATATTTATTCAAACATTTTTGCCATTCCCTAATTCTTGTAAAATGTTAATACTTTCCATATTATTATCTAAGCTTATGTCACATGAAATCATTGAATGACAGCAAAAAATGTAGTTGAGTCACTATTCTGAAGATTTGCAAAGATTCTTATTCACTAGCAAAAAATGTTAACACTATTATTAACCAAGAAGTTCTGGATAGACTGGAACTCCAAAGGCCTAACAGTACCCGTTTATAAGCTACATAATTAGGCTCCATCATTTTAATAAAAGATATTTAGATTCAACTATTATTTGTTGAGTAGCCATTATATGCTATATCTTTTCCTGGACTTCAAATCCTTTCTTCCCAGCACTGTTACCAGTTTTAAAGGTCAAGACAACGAGTCAAGCTTTGGACTTTTTAAGTTCTTCAACCCTACTAGCTGGTTACTTTGGGCAAATAATTTCATTTCTCTGAAGCTGTTTTCTGTTTTGAAAAGTAGGAATAATATGAGTTGCCTGACAGAGCAATTGTAGGAATCAAGGTAATCTTTGGAAATAATTTAGTCAGTATGAGTGAGACACAGAAAATATTTTTCTTTCCTTCATGACCTGAAGGTCATTTGCCACCAAATGAATTTACAAGCAATTCCCACAGCAGCCCAATTCTGGAAAATTTAAGGAATTATTTTTTTACCTGCTGAAATTCAAGATCTCAGCTTATCAGCATCAGAGCCAAAGCCACCTCCATTATCTCACATAAACAGAAAAGCTGTGCAAGTGGCCCCTATGGCTGGGCTGATGCAATGTATCCTTAGCATCTAGTAAGAGTGTTCTCAAAAATTTATGCCGGGGAAGTGGGGGAGCTCACAAATTGTTCTTTGCCTCCAGGTATCTTAATTTTATTCATTGCTGGTTTTTCAGAGCTTGGGTAAAACCTCACAAGTAGGGACAGGACTGGGATGAGGCAACTGAGGTGTCTAGGGTGCAAAATGTGAGCTGTCTAGACACCAAAGGTGTCTAGGTGTCTAGCGGGCACTGACTCGCCAGCGTATGTGAGATTTCAACACCAATAACTTTTTTATTTCCTAGTTGCTGTATCACGAGAATGTTTGGCCTTATTATTTTTTAAAGCTGTACTTACAGAGGTGTGGCCAATTGTCTTAGTGATGCAAGAGATTCAGAATGGAAAAGAAAAAGTCAGCGTTACCCTAGTCGATTTTGATTAAACTCCTTTGAAATCCATGTTGGAGTTTAAATGCCCATTCTTGAGGAATGCTTGATATAGAGGAGGCCCCTCCAAAGCTTTAAGCACATGTTCAGAGCAAGAGGGAGCTTTTCAGGTGTTATTTTGTCTTGTTTTGTTTTTTGCCAGCTCCTACTCTCCGGCTTCCAAATCTGGGGCGATGTCTCTCCAGGTTAAATTATCCTAGCTCCTGCTCCAGATCGCTTTCCCTGTGCCCCGCCGGAGCCCAGTAGTTCGAAAATTAAATCTGGGGCAAGAGGTGCGCTCCAGAGCGCAGCTGCTTCTGGACCCTGCGGCAGCGGTGGGGAGCCACAGGGCGGCGACCGTGAGCTCCGGGAGCTGCGCAAACAGCTGGAGACCATGTCTGAGGATGCGACCAGGACCCTGGGGAAAGGTGAGTGCTCTCCATGGGGTCCGCGAGCTGGGGGCGCCGCGTGACAGAAAATGATGGCTTCGGTGGAACTGCCTGGCCTTGGCCTGCAGACCAGCGGGGCAGGAAGGGACTTGGAGGGCTCTCCTGAAGAAAAGCCACGTGCAGCACTGTCCTCTCTGGGACTTGGGAGTTGGAGCTCCCACAGCCATCCTGGGATCCGGGCAAGTGAGCGAGCTCCCTCCTCACTGGGCTGACTAAGCCTCTCCTTTCCCTGTCCCCCTCCATCGCTGCTCTGCAGGAAGCCAGCCCCCAGGGCCAGTCCCGGAGGGGCTGATCCGCATCTACAGCATGAGGTTCTGCCCCTATTCTCACAGGACCCGCCTCGTCCTCAAGGCCAAAGACATCAGGTGAGAAGCGGAAACCCAGAGCCCCCGAGCAAACCCAGTGCCTCACAGGAGCCCGGGAATGTTTAGCATCTGGGGCATCTGCTCAGATTTTAGAAGGGGCTCCCTGTCCTTTTTTTCCGGAGGCAAAGTCAACAAGTAATTAGCAAAGGGCGGGCATTTTTTTAGCGGGCCCTACTGAAATGCGGAGCCCTTTTCCGAGTCCTGTAACTTCTAGGCCAGCGCAGAGGAATCTGAATGAGGGGGCTGGTGAATTGGTTCCCTCCCAGAATGTTTAAGGGCGCAGCCAAGGCTACTGAGGCCTCTCCTGACTGCTCCACAGAGGTAGTTCCCCCACCACACCCCAGGCATCTTAGGTCACCTCTGTTTCCTTTCGTTATTGAACTTACTGCGTCCAGCATTTTCTTATTTGTTCATCCATCTCCCCTCCCCAGTCCCCTTCACCCATGTGAGTTCTCCAGGGTAGGAACTCTGTCTCTTTTATTCATGAGCTAGGAGACAGCCTGTCACATAGTGGGTGCTCAAAAAGTATCTGTTAAATGAATGAACAAATCTTTCCAAACAATGAAATAAAAGGAATTGCTATCAAGAGGTGTCTGGAAGTTTTCAAGACACCTTGAAAACTTGAGAAATGGGTATAGATTCTTCCAGAAGGAAGTTTGCAAGACCAGCTCCTACAGGTCTGGATCTGGAGGGCAGAGCAGCTTTGCTGGGATGTGGACTGCATAATACAGCTGGCCTCCAAGCTAGAGTGTTGAGAATGTGTCGCTCCAGGTTCCTGACTCTTGTCTCGGAGAGTCCATCACAAGGGGGTGACTTCAGAGTTTCAGACTCATGTCAGAGAGATACAAAGACTAATATAGAGATATTTTAAATAAAATTATGTAAATCCACCTTGTTGAGTATATAGGGCCTATATTTCCAGATTCTTCCCTTTTGCTCAAATTAAGTTGACCTTAAGGTTACCTGTTTTTTGAGGAAAATAACAACAACAGGATGTTTGCCCATTTGGTGATAAATTATCAGCCTAGGAGCTGATGTATTTTCTTAGGGCAGGGTTTCTCAACCTTGGCACTGTTGACAATTTGGACCAGATAATTCTTTGTTGGAGAGGTGGGATAGGAGCTGTCCTATCCATCGCTGGATGTTTAGCAGTATCCGTGGTCTCTACCCATTCAGTGGTCTCTACCCATGACAGTAGAGTCCCCCTTCCCTATCCTCTATCTTCAGTTGTGACAGCAAAACAATGTCTGCAGACATTGTGATATGTCCCTTGGGAAGGAGGCCAAAAATCACCTCTAGTTGAGACTCACTGCTTTAGGTTTTTTAGGTCTTTCTATGTGGCCTATGCTGGTCGCGAACTCTTGGGCTCAAGCAATCTTCCCATCCTGGCCTACCAAAGTGCTGAGATGACAGGCGTGAGGCACCTCATCCAGCCTCTGCTGTAGGTTTTAAGACAATCTCCTAGACTAAGCAACGAATGTTCCCATTTGTTTCCTTTCATCTTTTTAGACATATGTTCATGCTTCTGGCAACTTTATAGTTATCTAAATAATAATTGTATTATTATGTGAACATTAAATAATAGTATTATTTGAACATCTAATAATTAGAAGAAGAATTAAAAAGTTATTGCATGCTTACGTGCCAGGCACGGTCCTAAACACTTTACACATATTCACTTACCTGATCACCACAGTACCAAGAGATGGGTGTAATTCTTAGCCCCATTTTATAATTAAGGACACTGAGCACAGAGAGGTTAGGAATTTGGTTAAGGTCCCAAGCTAGACTGTTCAGTCTGATGCCAAAACTCATGCTCTTAATTGTTAACATTTACCATATTCTGTTGTGACCTGTTAATATCAGATTTGTATTCTGATATTCAAGCTGTAAAACGTACTAAATTCTCTCATGCCATGGTTAAGTGTGTGAACTCTTGAGTCTGTCTGTCTGGCTGTGATCTTGGCTCCACTACTTCTTTTTTTTTTTTTTTTTTTTTTTTTGAGATGGAGTCTCTCTTGCCCAGGCTGGAGTGCAGGGGTGTGATCTCAGCTCACTGCAACCTCCACCTCCCAGGTTCAAGTGATTCTCCTGCCTCAGTCTCCCGAGTAGCTGGGGTTACAGGCACCTGCCACCACGCCCGGCTAACTTTTTGTATTTTTTAGAAGAGATGGGGTTTCGCCATGTTGGCCAGGCTGGTCTTGAACTCCTGACCTCAGATGATCTGCCTGCCCCAGTCTCCCAAAGTGCTGGGATTACAGGCATGAGGCCCCGTGCCCGGCTGGCTCTACTACTTCTTAGTGGGTGGCATTGTGTGTGAGATTCAACCTCCTTGAGCCTTCTTTCCTATGAGGTGAGCTTACTTCATGGGGAATTATGAGGAACAACTGAGATAAGGCATAGAAAACATCCAACACATCTCACTGCCGGAAGGAAGATGATGATGTTATATATTTTATACAAAACTTAAACCTTAGAAAACTAATAGCAAATTTTAACTTTTAAACTGATTGCTTCTGCTTTCAAGAAGAGTGCCTGCCTGCAGATGCCTCTCATTTTTGTTTTCCTTTTGCTTTTTAAGACATGAAGTTGTCAACATTAACCTGAGAAACAAGCCTGAATGGTACTATACAAAGCACCCTTTTGGCCACATTCCTGTCCTGGAGACCAGCCAATGTCAACTGATCTATGAATCTGTGATCGCTTGTGAGTACCTGGATGATGCTTATCCAGGAAGGAAGCTATTTCCACACGACCCATATGAACGAGCTCGCCAAAAGATGTTGTTGGAGCTATTTTGTAAGGTATATTCAATTTAAAAAGCCACTCACACTCTATTTTACTTTGCATGTCTTTCCCAAACCTCAACCCATTTTAAAGCCAAATCATTGGTGAAACTGATTTGTTTTGATACCATGTGATCCTCAGGAGATTAGCTAGCATGGAATTAGGGTAGAGCATGGCCACTGATATTAAAGTTAAAGGCTTAACTGCTAGGTGCTTCTCCATTTCAACCGGCAGGCTCAGGAGGTATGGTTATGACATGGCAATGACCATGTGACTTGAAGCAGGAATATTGAAAGAACTGAAAACTGGTGATCCTTAAAGGGACAATTTCCCCGACTTCAGGTAAAAAGTAATGGAGTGTGACGATTACGCATAGAAGGTGATGCTCTTCTTTTTTTTTTTTTTTTTTTTTTTTGAGACAGGGTCTCGCTCTCTCTGTCACCCAGGCTAGAATGCAGTGGCATGATCTTGGCTCGCTGCCACCTTTGCCTCCTGGGTTCAAGCAATTCTGCTGCCTTAGCCTCCTGAGTAGCTGGGATTACAGGCGCATGCCACCACACCCAGCTAATTTTTGTATTTTTAGTAGAGATGGGGTTTCACCATATTGGCCAGGCTAGTCTTGAACTCCTGACCTCGAGTAATCTGCCTGCCTCGGCCTCCCAAAGTGCTAGGATTACAGACATGAGCCACTGTGCCTGGCCAGTGATGCTCTTTAGAGGCATAAGAGTGCCTGCTGCCCAGGAAATGTGAAGAATAGATAAATGGTGGCAGATTTGATAATGAAAGAAAAAAGAATGGAGAAACTTTAAGATGATGTCTTTGAAAAGGAATTTTTAAAAAACTTCAGTGAGATTAACAGCTGACATATATCAAGCACTTATGATGTGCCAGGCACTGTCCTAATTACTTTGTAGGAGCTAACTCATTTAATCCAACTGCCCTTTGAAGTGGGTACTGCTATTGTATCCATTTTTCAGATGGGAACACTGAGGCTTAGAGAGGTTGAGTGTCCCACCTAAGAATGTATAGCATGGAAGCAGCTGATCAAGTAAGGAGCACTGGAGAAAGCCTCCTAAAGCACCCTGTTTTCCCAGAGTGCTGTGAGAAGCAGATTCCTACTTCTCATTAGGAATCTGGGATATGTCCGGGATATGACATTATCCTGGAACCACAGACATAACCTAGTGCCCCTCACAGGGAGCTGGGGGTTGGATGTGGGTGTTGCCCTGTTAGGCTGGAGTTATAAAGCTTTGCTGCCTTTTCAAGCAGAGCAGGAACTGGAAGTTTCTGCAGACTTCTCCACTGAGAACCTGTGTCCTCTGATTAGGTCCCACATTTGACCAAGGAGTGCCTGGTAGCATTGAGATGTGGGAGAGAATGCACTGATCTGAAGGCAGCCCTGCGTCAGGAATTCTGCAACCTGGAAGAGGTACAAAAAGGGGTCCCTCTCCTGGTCAGCTACAATGGAGGAAGCCAGGCAGGGTTGCTAACCTGGTCACTCTGACACCGGCCTTCACAGGCTTATTCTTTGTGCCTTTGATAAGTCAGACTTCTGATCATCTGATTACATGTTTGCCCTCCTCTAACGTGCTCTGGAATTATTCTGGAAAATCTGATGAGGAGTTGGGGAGGACATGCCATGAATTACTTCCTTTCCCAGAGTCACCCCATCTTCCTGAGTATCTCTGCATGGCTTCTGTAGCTTCTGCCAATGAGGTCAAGGTCTGTAAAGGTTAGGGATTGTGTTTGGCTGCTGGAGTCTAACTACTGTAAATTCATGTTGTAAGGGTTTACTGTCTCATGTAACATTCTCTCACATATTATAACGGCTTATTGTCACATATACGGTGGCTTGCACCTGTGATCCCAGCACTTGGGGAGGCTGAAGCGGGAGGATCACTTGAGCCCCAGGAGTTTAAGACCAGCCTAGGCAACATAGCAAGACCCCTACTCTACAAAAATAATTTTAAAAATTAACCAGGCATAACAATGCATAGCTGTAGTCCCAGCTACTTAGGAGGCTGAGGCAGGAGGATAGCTTGAGTCTGGGAGGTCAAGGCTGCAGTCAGCCATGATTGCACCACTGCACTCTAGCCTGGGTGACAGAGTAAGTAAGACTGACTCAAAAAAAAAAAAAAAAAAAAAAGCCACAGCTAGGCAATTCAGGCCTATTTTGATGGCTTCTTTATGACATTATCAGGAACTGAAGCTCTATCTCTTTATGGGCTCTGTCATCCTTAGCGCAACTTAGTACAAGGCTATCATCCTCAAAATAACAAAATAGCTGCTGTCACTGCAGCCATCACATCCAAGTTCCAGGCTCTGAAAAGCAGAATATAAAGAAAAAAATGGCAAATGGCCATGCCCCTTTTAAGGGCTTTAAATCCTACCAGAAATTCTACCCAATGGCTATTTACATTTCATTGGCCAGAACTTAGCTGCAGGGTCATGACTATCTTAGGGAAAGCTGGGAAATATAGTCTTTTAGCTGGGTTACCCTGAATAAAATCAGGGATCTGTAATTAAGGAAGAAGGGGAAAATGGGTGCAGTGGCAGGAGCACTCTTTGCCAGTAGATCCTTCATTAACCCGGCAGTAATGGAACTACTTATCCCATACTTCTAGAATAATCTGGAAGGCAGTTCTTTTACTCCCATTGTTTCTTTTGTTCCAGAAACTAATAAATTCACCTTATGGGTGGGTGGTTCCTCTACTGGCAGCCAGAGAATACGATTTTTTTCCCCTTAAGGGAAGACTGGTTATTAATACTCTTCTATTTGACCTTTATCAAGTGGAAACAGATTAAATGTATTGATATTTCCAGTTGCCTATCTCAGATTTGTACAGTTAAGTTATGGATGACGAATGGTCGTGTGTAGGAAATGTCAGTCTTTTGTCCTGAGGTCACCAACTGTGGCCTTGACCCCAAGGAGGCCGTATGATGTGGTGGAAAGAGTCTTGGATCTTAGGCTTGGCTTTACTAAATTCCAGAACCTTGGGCAATGTTCTGTACCTCTCTGGGCCTTGGTTTTCTGGTGTGCAAAATGAGGGATTATTTTGAAATGTGCGTTCCTCAGAGCCTCTGGGTTCTGCAGTGGGTTCTCCACTCAACTTCCCAGCGAGTGGAGGCCTGGTAGATGGTTCCAGACACTGCTTCACTCAGGTCAGCACTGCCTTTAACCACCATGTTCAACCTCAAGTCTAAGAAGACGGCATTTGGGGAGAAAGGAGAACTGCTGCTTTAAAAAAGAAGTTCAAAAAATCTTGTGACTAGAGAATTTATAGTCTTTATTTCAAAGATCAGCTGAATGGACCCCATCATGCCTGGTTACCTTCTCACAGATAAACAAATACTGGACCAGGGAAAGGAGCTGGGGGAAAAAAACCCTTTGAATTCAAAGATACAGTAATTGAAACATTTTCATCCGTTTCCCTCCTACCTCCATTTGGATGATGGGTGAACTTTTAAAATTATAGATTGCTAGATGAAAGTATAGGGTTATGATGGAGATACAGTTCTTCAGTTGGGGGTCTTTCCCAGGGCAAGTGAACCAGTATTTTGTGCCATGAATCATGCTGCAGATACTTTGCATACATCATCTCATTGAATCTTGCCAACAACCTTCTCAGTTACAAATGGTACTAGTCCTGTTTTGCAAATTGGAGTGGCCTCTTTGTAAAGGCTCAGAACTATGTACTAGGAATAAAAAATATTAAAGACCTTCAAGGGGCTCAAAGCCTGGATGGGGAGATAGGCTGTTAAGCCCATTTAAAACCTGGGTGTGTTGAGTGCTAGGCTGGAGACATGCATACGAGAAGGCTGGTCTGTGGGGGTAGATAATGCCTCTGTTGACTCTTAGGATGAATTAGAGGCACAAGGGCGAGAGCCTGGTGTGTTTGGCAAACAGTAACCAGTGAGGGGTTGCCAGCGAGGGAGTGATTGATAAGAGGCGAATGTGGAGGGTGGACCAGAGTCAGACGCTGAAAGGCCTTTTCCACTGTGCCTGGGGATTTGTACTTTATTTCAGAGTTGATGGTGAGTAATTGAAGCCTGTCAAGCAGGAGAGTGGTATGCTCCTTCATGCTTTTAAGAGTATTTAGCCCATCACTTGCACCCAGGATGGGGAGGTTGCCGTGAGCCAGGACTGCGCCACTGCACTCCAGCCTGGGCAACAGAGTGAGACTCTGTTTCAAAAAAAAAAAAAAAAAGGAAGACAGAAAAGAAAAAGTATTCAGCTCAGCTGAGCACAGTGGCTCAAGCCCATAATCCCAGCACTTTGAGAAGCCAAGGTGGGAGGATCACTTGAGCCCAGAAGTTTGAGACCACGCTGGTCAATGTGGCGAAACTCTATCTCTTTAAAAATACAAAATGTTAGCTTGGCATGGTGGCTTATCCCTGTAGTGCTATGTACTTGGGAGGCTGAGGTGAGAGGATCACCGGAGCCTAGGAGGTTGAAGCTACAGTGAGCTATAATTTCACCACCGGACTCCAGCCTGGACAACACAGTGAAACCCTATCTCAAAAAAAAAAAAAAAAAGAAGAAGATGTTCAGCCCAGCAAGAGTATAGAGGATGGATTAGAGTGGCCAAGAGCAAGGACTGGGAAGGGACAAAGAGGGCCCCACTAAAGAGGGTTGGAGAGGGAGGTTTAATTAGAGAGATTTTGAGAGACTAAGATGAGATGAAATCTGAGGAAGGAGTAGGAGTTACCGAGGATGGTTTCCAAGTTTGTGGCTGGTAAATGTGATGCTTTTCACTAAGAGTTTGAGGGAGGACACATTTTGTCAAATTTGAGGTGTTGATGGGATATTCATATGTGGGCAGAGCTTAGAAGAGCAACGTATGGTCTCTACTGGACCTTTGGAATGGTTTTATGGGCTAGGAGCTTTAACCAGAGAGTTTAGGAATGTCATCAGCGGTGTGGTGATAAATGTTTAACAATCAATTTTCTCTTAAAAGAGAAAGAAAAAGAAAAAGCACTGATTTATAGCATTTGCTGATTTGGGTGGTGTAAATACTTCCGCCAAGGCTAATTTTGAGCTACCAATGTGCTATCTCTAAACTCAAGAGCTGGCAAAAGATGTGGGCAGCTCCAGCATGTCATTGAATAAGAAATTTCACTTTATATTCAATAACTGAGCCCCAGAAACACCATTGTTAACCAGCCTCTGTATAGGTAGCTTTCACTAACCAGCCTTGGTGTAGGTAGCTTTCACTGATGCTATTTAAGGAACACCGGGTATTCCACATTGTTCTAACAGGTTTGAATGTGGTTTTGTCCCATAGACTGTTAGCAATAATTGTAACTATGGCTGGGCATGGTGGCTCACACTCGTAATCCAGGCACTTTGGGAGGCCAAGGAGGGAGGATCACTCGAGGCCAGGAGTTCAAGACCAGCCTGGGCAACACAGTGAGACCATGTCTTTACTAAAAATAAAAAAATTAACTAGTCATGGTGGCGTGTGTCTGTAGTCCCAGCTTCTCTAGAGGCTGAGGCGGGAGCATCTCTTGAACCCAGGAGTTTGAGCTTGCAGTGAGCTATGATCATGCCACTGCACTCCAGCCTGGGTGACACAGCAAGACCCTGTCTCGAAAACAAACAAACAAACAAAGAATTATAACTACAATGTAGGAAATATTGAAATCTGAAAACATGACCAATGAACTTGAATTATGTGATCTGTTCCTTTAAATGCCAATATATTTATTCTAGGAGAGTCTAGTGAAATTGAAATTTGTCAGAATAATTTTAATGGAGATGATCCCCTGATTTATGCAACTCTTTCACATGATTTTGCAAAGTCAGGATTTTTTGTGAGCTAAAAATATTTTAAATACTCATTGTCTTTCTGAGTGATAAGCAAGCCAAGATTTCATGTATAATCTTCTGCTATGTTATCCTCAAACAAAAGGCCAGTTCACCTTTTGTGGCCTTAAACTCTGACACTTTCTTCTTTTGAAATAACTGCCTTGTCTAACTTTCGAAGTTTTTTTGTTTGTTTGTTTGTTTTTTTTTGCTTGTTTTTTGTTCGTTCGTTTGTTTGTTTTTAAAATCTGGTTTCAGGTGGGTTCAGTGGCTCATGTCTGTAATCCCAGCACTTTGGGAGGCCTAAGCGGGCAGATCATTTGAGCCCAGGAGTCCGAGACAAGACTTGACAACATGGCAAAACTTCGTCTCTACAAAAAATACAAAAATTAGCTGGATGTGGTGATGCACACCTGTGGTCCCTGCTACTTGGGAGGCTGAGGTCGGAGGATCACTTGAGTCCAGGAGGTCAAGGCTGCTGTGAGCTTTGATCATGCCACTGCACTCCAGCCTGGGTGACAGAGTGAGACTCTGTCTCAAAAAAAAAAAAATTAAGTTCCATCAAAATCAAATATTTATTATGCTTGTTATATAACCGCATTTTTCTCTGTTATCTTTTATAATTCTTTGAGATATATTACTGCCACTTTTATTATCAAACTAGCAGCGTGCTCACTGGCTTTCCTGTTCTGAACGTTGGCATGAGTTTTAAAACTACGACACTTGTCTTGCTGTACTTTATGTCTTCACGCAGATTTTCTAGCCTTTACTGAATCATTAATCTAAGCAGCACACATTTTTTAGTTGTATTCTTTTTCAGGTATTCACTTTCCCATTTCTGAATGGGACTTGAGCCAGGCTTCATTTGATCTTTGTGGATTTGAATGTGGCAGGACCTCTTGGTGTCACTTTTCATCTGTGCCTTCCAAAAATATTTTCATTATGGAAATAGTCAAATCAAGTTCAAGTGCTGTGAAAAGTAGGATTTGGTCATGTTTCCTTGAGGCTTTGGAGTTTTGCTTTAAATCTAGAAAGTGTTCGTGGCTTATTAATTGGTTCTGCACGCTGACTATTGCTTAGTCCTTTCTTCATCATCATCAGAGCTCCATAAAGGAGAGCAGGGAGAGGACAACATAAATAATGCTGAAATAGCACTGAGGGATGAGACCTGGCCCAGCAACTGAAGCCTTTGTCTGCCGGTGGCCACAGGGCACTTTATGATTTTGCTTCTTGTCATCCAACCACCTGCCTTGGGGTGCTTCACTTTGCATTTCCATGCAGAGTTTCCCGCATTGCCAAATTTGATTGCATGCCTTATGTGTAGCAGTTTGCATGAGGCGGAATTTGCATAAATTATGTGTGTATCACCCAGGAGTTTCTGTAGTTAAGTACTTTATTGATTCTAAATGTCACCCATAATCTTAATTTTTTAATTACTTTATTTTCTTTTCCTCTTTTAGAGATGGGGGTCTCTCTCTGTTGCCCAGGTTGGAGTGCAGTGGCACAGTCATGGCTCACTGTCGTCTTGAGCTCCTGGGCTCAAGCAATACTTCCACCTCAGCCTCCCGAGTAGCTGGGATTACAGGCTCAAGCCACCGAGCCAGCCTCCATTATCTTAATTATTGTTATAATTATTTTTTTGAGTCAGGGTCTCACTCTGTCACCCAGGCTGGAGTGCAGTGGCACAATCACGGCTCACTGCAGCCTCAACCTCCTGGGCTCAAGTGATTCTCTCACCTCAACCTCCCGAGTAGCTGGGATCACAGGTTCAGGCCACCATGCCCAACTGTTTTGTTTTTGTTTTTGTTTGTTTTAATTTTTTGTGGAGACGAGGTCTCACTGTGTGGCTCAGGCTGGTCTTGAACTCCTAGGCTCAAGTGATCCTCCCACTTCAGCCTCCCAAAGGGCTTTGATCACAGGCATGAGTCACTGCACTTGGTAATCTTAATTTTTAGTCTGTCCTTTCTTCTCATCAAAAAAGACATTTATTCAAGTTAGATTATATTGTCTTGGTTTAGTTTTGTTTTTGCTCTTTCTTAATTTTTATTAATTTCCAGTGGCAAAATTATTCATATATTGTTTAATTGTTTCTCCTTCGATAGCACCAGGAAAGGAAGGCAAAAAAGTTTATACCTGGTTAATTCATCACTGAAAACAATTTTCTGTATCCTTTTATATATAGCAGACTACAGGCTAAATTTTTTATCATCTAAGTTAACATGTCTACAAACTAAATTCATTATTACTAGCTATTTTGAATAACAAAGTTGTTGAGATATAATTTGTATGCCACAAAATTCACCCTTTTCAAGTGTACAATTCACTGGCTTTTAGTATACTAAGAGAGTTGTGCAACTATCACCACTATTTAATTTCAGAGCGTTTTTTTATCATACCCCAGAGAAACTGCTCACTCGTAAGCTATCATTTTCCATTTCTTCTCAGTCCGCCTGGCCATACGTAGCCACTAATCTGCTTTCTGTCTCTATGGATTGACTTATTCTAGACACTTCATATAACTGGAATCATACAACGTGTAGCATTTCATGAGCTATTTTCACATACCATGAAGTTCTTAAGGTTCATCCTTCATTCTTTTTTATGGCTAAATAATATTCCATGTGTGAATACACACATTTTGTTTATCCACATCTGGGAAGGTTCCACTCTTGGAACCAATGTGGATAATGTTGTTGTGAACACTGTGCAGGTTTTTGCATGAACATACGTTGTGATTTCTCTTGGATTTGCTAGCTGATTTAGCATGTTTACTAACATGCCATTTTAGTTGTAACCACCTTTCTTTCACACTTGGGAATGGGTTATCCCTGACTCGGGATGCCTGGTTAAGTGTATTAGTGCTGTTGCTAGTTCAGTTACTTCATTCATCATCCAATTCTGACAGCTGCTTTCTAGATAAACTAATATTTGCTGTACTTCTTTCAATAGCCTTCTGATATACCCTTTCCCATCACCATAAATAATAGAATAATAATTATTCTTATTATTTGAAAATTATTTTTACTCTTCTCCAATTATAAAGTAGTACTTGTTCATTAGAGAGAATTTGGAGAGTACAGGAAAACATAGAAACTAAGGGGAAAAAATATAATCCCACTACCAGAAACAACCACTGTTACAATCTTGGGGACTTTTTTGTTTTTGTTTTCTGCCCTTTTCTGTTTTGTATATTTTATGTAGTTGAAACTTGATTACTATTATGATGTAAATATTCCCTAGACCCCCTGCCATTTTATTTTGAGACAGGATTTTACTCTGTTGTCAGGCTGGAATGCAGGGTGCAATCATGGCTCGCTGCAACGTCGAACTCCTGAGCTCAAGGGAGCCTCCCAACTCAGCCTCGTGAGTAGCCGGGACTATAGGCATGTGCTACTATGCCTAGCTAGTTTTCTATTTAACTTTTGTAGAGACAGGGTCTCCCTCTGTTGCCCAGGCTGGTGTCAAACTCCTGGACTCAAGTGACCCACCTGTCTTGGCCTCCCAAATTGTTGGGACTACAGGTGTGAGCCACCACACCTGGCCAATTTTTATAAACTCTATAAATGCTTATTTACATGTATAAGAGTGTTTCTTAGAGCAGCAGCATTATTTGTGATGATGACAAATTAGGAAACAATATTCATTAGATGGTGAGTGGTTAAGCAAATCATGTCTGTCTTGTGGAATTCTGTGGAACGGCTGAAAATGAATGAGGTAAATCTGTGTACTGACATTAAAAGATTGCCTAGAAATATTAAATGAATCACACAGTAATACAGCTGGTATGATCCCATTTTAGTAGAATAAAACAAAACTGAACCATGCAGGTGTGCATATACATGTAAATAAATGGCTAGAAAAGTATCTAGAGAGAAACCCATCCACCTCCCAGTAGTGTCTCACACTGGGAAGGGGACTGATTAGAATTGGGGTGGGTAAGAAAAGTGGTTAAGGGCAGGGATGTGAAGGGAAGATTTTGCCTTTTACACTATTTTCTGTGTTTGATTTTTTTAAAATGATGGGAATGTATTTCTGTATTAAATATGTAATCTTTAAAAGTAGAAAAAACACTTTTTTTTTTTTTTGAGACGGATTCTTGCTCTGTCGCCCAGGCTGGAGTGCAGTGGTGCAATCTTGGCTCACTGCAAGCTCCGCCTCCCGGGTTCACGCCATTCTCCTGCCTTAGCCTCCTAAGTAGCTGAGACTACAGGCGCCCACCACCACGCCCGGCTAATTTCTTTTTGAATTTTTAGTAGAGACTGGTTAGCCAGGATGGTCTCGATCTCCTGACCTCATGATCCTCCTGCCTTGGCCTCCCAAAGTGCTGGGATTACAGGCGCCCGGCCGAAAACACTTTTAATGTCTGCATACTTTGCCATGTTTATAAACCATAAAGTTATTTATCCAGTACACTAATTAGGAGTGTTTAGATGGTTTTCAGTCCTTTGCCGTTTTGAATGGTGCTACAGGGAATATCAGCTTCTTTGCCTAAGAAGCATTTTCTGTATTTTAGAATATGTTCTTAAGCTGGACTCTCAGGAATGGAATGACCAGATCAAAGGGTAGAATGAGCACGTTGGAGGCTTGGGCTGTATTTCACTAAATTGCTTCCCAGAAGACTTGTGTTGTTTGCCCCTCACCAGCAGTATGTGAAAATGCTCTTTGCCTTATCTCCTTTTCACTGGGGGGAGAGTTCATTCAAAAAGATATTTGTTTGTTGAATAATATTTGCTGTGGAGATACACTGTAGCTCCTCATTGTTGACTTAATGCATATTTCTTTGATTGCCAGGGAAGTGGGAGGTTTTCCCTGAAGTATGTCATCTCTTGCTCCTGGTCTTGTAAAATTTGTCTGTTCAGTTCAGGGGCTTTGCCTATCTGGCCATCTGAATCTTACTAATTTTCCTTGTTGATTTGTAAAAGTTCCTTTTTTTTTTTTTTGAGATGGAGTCTCGCTCTGTCGCCCAGGCTGGAGTGCTGTGGCCGGGTCTCAGCTCACTGCAAGCTCCGCCTCCCGGGTTCCCGCCATTCTCCTGCCTCAGCCTCCCGAGTAGCTGGGACTACAGGCGCCCGCCACCTCGCCCGGCTAGTTTTTTGTATTTTTTTAGTAGAGACGGGGTTTCACCGTGTTAGCCAGGATGGTCTCGATCTCCTGACCTCGTGATCCGCCCGTCTCGGCCTCCCAAAGTGCTGGGATTACAGGCTTGAGCCACCGCGCCCGGCCAAAAAGTTCCTTTTAAAGTGTTCCTTGTATAGAAAAGATATTTGGCTGGTTTTAAAACACATTTTTGTTTTCTTTTGACTTTTAGTTTGGCTTATATATTTTTGCATATGGAAGTACAGCATCTGAAAGTATTATGCTGTAAGGCTTTCCTGCTATGATTTCCTCCACTGTTTTATGTGTAGGAAGTCCTCTCCCCACTTCAGAGACTTGATAAATATTCATTTATATTTTCTTCCACCACCAATCACTTTACAGACATTTGACTGGTCAAGCATTACCCTCCTAGCTTTTCCCCCACACTATCTTACAAATATATTGTGATTTGTTTTAGTTTTTGTTTTTGAGACAGGGTCTCACTCTGTCACCCAGGCTGGAGTGCAGTGGCATGATCACGGCTCACTGCAGCCTCGACCTCCCGGGCTCAGGTGATCTTTCTACCTTAGCCTCCTGAGTGTCTAGGACTACAGGCACCACCATGCCTGGCTAGTTTTGTGTATTTTTTGTAGAGACGGGATTTCTCCGACCGTCCGAGACTGGTCTCGAACTTCTGGGTTCAAGCGATCCTTCCACCTTGGTCTCCCAAAGTAGTAGGATTAAAAGTGTGAACCACCACATCCAGCCCTACAAATACATTTTGAAGATAAGAATTAAGCTCATTAAAAGGATGCCAGCATAGAATTTTGAGTGGTCCTTTAATCCCCAAATTTTGACAAGTTGTATTCTGCACCTTCATGGAGAATCGAGGTCATAACTGATGGGCAGCAGGAGGAGCACGTTCTGTTGCAGGTCCTGCCTCTAAGTCTCCTTCCCAGAGGAGAAAATGGTCTTAAATATGCCCTAGATTTGTTCTACACCCTAGGTTTGTTTAACAGGGAACTGGTTCATCACATAGTTAGCTCAGTCTCAGCTATATCATTTTAGCAGGGATCTGAGATTTGAAATCTTAAGAACCTCCATTTATCTTTTATGAACTCAAAACATTTCTGCCCTGCAAAAGATTTGAATAGACATTTCTCAAAAGAAGACACACAAATGGCAAACGGACATATGAAAAGGTGCTCAGCATCATTGATCATCAGAGAAATGCAAATCAAAACTATAACGAGATATCATCTCACCCCAGTTAAAATGGCTTCTATTAAAAAGACAGGCAATGTGAAATGCTGTTGAGGATGTGGAGAAAAGGGAACCCTCATACACTGGGGCGGGAATGTAAATTAGTATAACCCCTATGGAGAACAGTTTGGAGGTTCCTCAAAACACTAAAAATTGAGCTACCATAGGATCCAGCAATCCCACTGCTGAGTACACACCCAAAAGAAAGGAAATCAGTGTATCAAAGAGATACCTGGACTCTTATGTTTGTTGCAGCACTGTTTACAATAGCTAAGATTTGAAAGCAACCTAAGTGTCCATGAATAGAGGAATGGATAAAGAAAATGTGGTACAGGTGGGGTGTGGTGGCTCACTCCTGTAATCACAGTACTTTGGCAGGCCGAGGCTAGCGGATCACTTGAGGTCAGGAGTTCGAGACCAGTTTGGCCAACATGGTGAAACCTCGTCTCTACTGAAAATACAAAAATAAGCTGGCATGGTGGTGCATGCCTGTAATCCCAGCTACTCAGGAGGCTTGAGGAGAATTGCTTGAACCTGGGAGGCAGAGGTTGCAGTGAGCTGAGATCACACCACTGCACTCCAGCTTGGGTGAAAGAGTGATACTCTGTCTCAAAGAAAACACAAAACAAAACAAAACAAAAAACAAAGAAAGAAAGAAAAAAAAAAAGAAAACGCAGTGCATACACACAATGGAGTACTATTCGGCCATAAAAAGAATGAGATCCTGTCATTTGCAACAACATGGATGGAACTGGAGATCATGTTAAGTGAAACAAACCAGGCACAGAACGACAAACATCACATGTTCTCACTTACTTGTGGGATCTAAAAATCAAAACAATTGAACTCATGAACAGAGAGAGTAAAAGGATAGTTACCAGAGGCTAGGAAGGGTAGCATGAGCTGACAGGGAGGTGGGGATGGTTAATGGGTACAAAAAACACAGAAAGAATGAATAAGACCTACTCTCTGATAGCACCACATGGTGACTATAGTCGATAATAACTTAATTGCACATTTAAAAATAATTTAAAGAGTGTAATTGGATTGTTAGTAATTCAAAGGATAAATGCTTGGGGGAGTGGATACCCCATTCTCCATAATGTGCTTATTTCACACTGCATGCCTGGACCATGTATATATCATGTACCCCATAAATATATACACCTACTATGTGCCCACAAAAAATAAAAATATTAATAAAAGACTTCTGCCTTGGAGTTGAGTACTTTTCCGCTGCTTCTGGAAAAGGGCCAGTATTGCTGATGTACTGGCGTGTTGCTGTGTGTCTGTTCAGGGGCCGCAGAGGGTGGAGGATGGCTTCTGGTTTTTTGGGGGGCAGAGAGTAGGGGATGGCTTCTGCATTTTCAGAACGATTTTAATGAGGAAAAACTCTTCCTCCTCCAGCAAGTACAGCAGCCCCCACTGGGAGCCACCATACTGTTTCGGGATTGGGGGCCCAGGATTTCTTGGCAATGAAGGTGAGGTGGCCGCTTCAATGTTTGAAGCTCAATTATTGAGGCTGAACCAAAGAGTTGAAGACTGGCGCTCTCTCGAACGCCTGGTTTGGATTCTGGGATTCGCTTCTCTTAATGATCTTGCTTCTCTCGCAAAAACCTTGCAGATTTCTTCATCCTCCTGTTGAACGTTTTTTGGGGAGCCGTGGCCGACGCGCCTCGCACTGATGGCCACCAGGGGGAGCCCCACGCGCTTCCTCCTTCCCCTTGTGTTCCAGGGCGCACCTCAAAACGCTGACGTTCTCCTTCGTCCCTCTGGGGGCGCCCGAAGGGCCCTCGCAGAAGATGAGGTGCCTTTCCAGCCAGGCTTCTCGCGTGCAGGGCGTGGGAACAGTGCACCCCCGTCCTACCAAGTAGTGCCTTCCTCTTCATTTGCATTGCTCGCTCGTTACCCCTCATCGCGTCCCTAGTCTTATTTTTCAGTGAATTGGAGAACAGAAAATTTTAAAATAGATTTTTCTCACATTCCAGAAGGTCAAACACCTTTCTGCAAAATATCTACCATGCTAAAGGGGAAGTAATTTTACATGTCTGGGGAAGGTACCATGTTTGCATTAGAAAGGAGCTTTTCTATTGTACTAAAGACTCCCAACAAACCTCTTGAACTCTTAAGCCTGAATTGAAAATGTGTCAGTGTTTTCAAAAAATCTGAGGCCTGGAAGCTAAAGCCTCAGTTCCCTCGCCTGCCATTTGTAGAAGCCTTATAGGGGATATCTGGGGTCTTTGAAGAAAAACGTTTTCTAAGAAGGCTATTTTGGTTTGCTTGCTCATACAAAAGACAGTGGTTCTGAAAGTGAGGAATGCCATTGTGAGGGAAGCTATTCAACATTAAGAATGGCCAATATCTTTTTTTTTTTTTTTTTGTATTTTGAGATGGAGTCTTGCTGTGTTTGTTGCCCAGGCTGCAGTGCAGTGATGTGATCATAGCTCACTGCAGCCTCGAACTCCTGGGCACCACTACACCCGGCTAACTTTTTTATTTTTTGTAGACACAAGGTCTCACAATGTGCCCCGGGCTGGTCTCGAACTCCTGGCCTCAAGAGCTCCTTCCACGTTGACTTTCCAAAGCACTGGGATTACAGGCATAAGCCACAGTGCCCGACCACTGATATCTTTTTTTTTTTTCTTTTTTTGAGACAGGGTCTCACTCTGTCACCCACGCTGGAGTGCAGTGGCATGATCACTGCTCACTTCAGCCTCTACCTCCCAAGCTCAGGTGGTCCTCCCACCTCAGCCTCCCAAGTAGCTGGGACTGCAGGCACACACCACAATGCTCAGTTAGTTTTTTTTTTGTAGAGATGGGGTTTCACCATGTTGCCCAGGCTGGTCTCAAACTCCTGGGCTCAAGCAATCTGTCCACCTCAGCCTCCCAAAGTGCTGGGATTACAGGCATGAGCCACCATGCCTGGCTGTATCTTTATATGTGATATATAATCTGGTGGGAGAACTCAACATAGAATTCTTTAAAAGGACAGATTGGATATTAACATAACTACTGCTAAATGGATCTAGATCTAACACCCATTTCTCATTCCATTTCTGATGATAAAACACTTAAGAAAGACAAGACATTGGAAGTTAAGACTGTCAGTTTATTTTGCCTCTGCCTCTATCCTAACATTTTTTCAGAGGAGTAAATGGAAGGGACTTGCTTTAAATTGAGTACAAGAAATAACTATTTTAGCAAAGTTGCCTGATCCGCTTATCAGTGGAATAAACCAGGAAGGAGAGAATTCTGATAAGCTCTTTCATCATGACTGTGTTGGAATGTCTCATCCCTCTGTCACTTGCTTTGGTTTGAGCTTCTGATTCAGACAGCATGAAAGAGTGAGACTAAGAAGGAAATTCTTCTCACAGAGAAGCTCAGAGCCGAGCCAATCCTTGGCTGCAGAGAAGGAGGAGCTTTCAGAGTTTGCTGGTTCCAAGTTTTTTTCTGTTACATTTAAAGCTGGAATAGAAGGTCAAAAACCAGGAAGGAAAACAGTATCAAGATATCAAGTCATGGTATTCTTTTTCATTCTTACAGAAAAGAATTCACAAGAGACGAGGAAGCTTTTTTATTTTTATTTTGTTTTGTTTATTTATTTAAGATGGAGTCTCACCCTATTGCCCAGGCTGGTCTCAAACTCCTGGGCTCAAGTGATCTGCCTGCTTTGGCCTCCCAAATTGCTGTGATTACAGGCGTGAGTCACTGCACCTGGCCAGTTTTTTTTTTTTTTTTTTTTTTTTTTTTGTAGACAGGGTCTTGCTCTGGAGTGCAGTGGTGTGCTCACAGCTTACTGCAGCCTTGACCTCCCAGCCTCAAGCGATCCTCCCACCTCAGCCTCCTTAGTAGCTAGGACTACAGGTGTCACCACCATGTTCAGCTAATTTTCGTATTGTTTGTAGAGACGGAGTTTCACCATGTTTCTCAGGCTAGTCTCAAACTCCTTGGCTCAAGCAATTTGAGGAAGCTTTTCATTAGAGTCTAAAAACACATATTTGAAATTGAATGACATAAGGTTGACACTAGTCTGGGAATTAGGAAAATACGATTTGTGTGTTAGTTCTGGTGTGATCCAGAGAGCCCCTTAACCTCCTTGGAACTGGGTTTCCTCCTCTGCATAGCAAGGCTCCCCTGTGCTTCCCCGTGGGAGACAAGAATCACATCACTGGCATGTTTTCCTCTCCCCTTTGGCTGCCAGGAAACTCAAGAGTCAAATTCAAGGCTTTATTGAAGGAACTCTGCAGGACCCAGGACATGATATCTTGATACTGTTTTCCTTCCTGGTTTTTTACCTTCTGTTCCAGCTTTCATTTTCCCCAATTATAGCATTTTATTATTTTTCATATTTAGTATGTAGTGCACATTTTTACACTACACTTCTAATCCTTTGTGTAATGATCATGGTATAAATAAATGGCGAAATGAGGAGGTCACACTTAGATGAGTTTCAGGGGCCTTTCCAGTCCCAATTTTCTAGGATTCTTAAGGGGAAAAAGTAATTTTAGTGTCTGGAAGGTTCCAGGTTTGCACAGAAGGGAACTCTCCTATCGAGAGTCCTGAAGACTTCAGCAAACCTCCCAGGAGGCCTGTCCAGGATGTTCTCCTCCGTCTGTAAAGGAGCGAGCACTTTGTGCTAGTTTAGGGAAAGATAGCTTTTCTGTTGGGATTTCAGACTTGCCCTGCTTGAAATTGGTGGGGAAATACCTGTCTGGGATGGGGCTTAATAATCTGCAGCTGTATTAGGAAATGCCAGTAGTTTTGATGTGGGTGGTTTCAAGATACATTTGGAAAATATGAGGGAAATGTGTATGTGCATTTGCTGGGCGGGGGACTGTGCTATCCCTGCCCCGGGACCCTAATCCACAGCTTGATTCTGGTCCTTTTGCCCTCTGTCCCTCACCAGAACCCTGATATTTCCAGATGAAAGCAAGAGTATAGCTTATTTCCACAACTCACCTGGGCCCAGCAGTCAAGATCTGTAGCTCTAGGGAAGTATCGAGTTGATTATGAAGTATACAGGTCAAAATGAGTAGCTTGCTTGATTTAACCAGGTAATTCGTGCCATACTTTTCTCTCTGGGAAGACCTGTACCAACAGTCACCTCTGCTGAACACTTTTGCTTTTTTAAACTTGCAGGTACTTTTTTGGGGCCGTCTTTGGCTACCTGTCTGTTGTGAGTTTGTTTTCTTTACAGTCCCTCTACCTGGGTTTAGTCTCATTTGGGAATGAGAAATTTTATTTTAATGCATTAAGTAATAGTGTTGAGTGGCCAACAAATGTGAAGTTTGAAAAGCTCAAATGAAAAAAAAGTGTGATAGAAACACAGCGTTGGGGGCCGGGTGCGGTGGCTCACACCTGTATTTCCAGCACTTTGGGAGGCCAAGACAGAAGGATCCCTTGAGCTCAGGAGTTTGAGACCCCTGCACAACATGGCAAGACCCCAAGACCCCATCTCTACAAAAAAAAAATATAAAAATCATCCAGGTATGATGGCCTGCACTTGTAATCCCAGCTACTTGGGAGGCTGAGGTGGGAGGATTGCTTGAGCCCGGGGGAGGTTGAGGCTGAAGTGAGCTGTGATTGATCTACTGGACTCCAGCCTAGGTGACAGACCCAGACCCTATCTCAAAAAAAAAAAAAAAAAAAAAAAAGAAGAAGAAGAAGAAGAACACAAGGTTAGAATTTGAGAGGGCCTATTAAACAGGATGCTCTTTCCTGCCTTAGTTTTGAATTAATTGAGAAGATAAAATAATAAGGCATGGAGATTACAGCATCCCCTTTTTTTTTTTCTTTTTTCCTTTTTCTTTTTTTTTTGCTCTTGTTGCCCAGGCTGGAGGGCAATGGCACGATCTTGGTTCACCACAACCTCCGCCTTGCGGGTTCAAGCAATTCTCCTGCCTCAGCCTCGCGAGTAGCTGGGGTTACAGGCATGCGCCACCACGCCTGGCTAATTTTGTATTTTGAATAGAGACGGGGTTTCTCCCTGTTGGTCAGGCTGGTCTCAAACTTCCCACCTCAGGTAATCCACCCGCCTCGGCCTCCCAAAGTGCTGGGAATACAGGCATGAGCCACCAGGCCTGGCAGAATCCCCTTTCTTATTGATAAAGCAGATCTTGGAGAATGGGAGATCCTGAGTGGGGTTCCTAATAATAGACTTCAACATCATGCTGAGGCTCCCCTTGTCCTCAAGTAATGGGCAGTGCTGGCCTGAGGTGGATCCTCCTCTGTCCAGGGCTCAGCTTATCCTTGGAAGGCTTAGCACATGGAGGAGCTGTTCCAGGCTAAGAGGAAGGGGCTGGGCTACTCTGTGGGGGTGGTTCTTCCAGTTTCTCCAATCAGATGAGCCTCACTGTCACTCTAGTGTTGAAAGGAAGGAAGAGACAAGGTGGCCAGGAGTGTGACCTAAAAGAGGCAGAGGAAACCTCAGAGAAAGGGAAGAAGCATTCTGCTAACCAGAGGGAGAAGGATAGAGGCCTCAGTTCTCCCTCTCTGGGAATTAATTTGAGATTTGCATTTAGTGTCTATAAACATGTCAGGAGATATATAAAGTTATTTGCTTTTGTTTTGTTTCCATTTTTAGATTCTTGAGTATCAGAACACCACCTTCTTTGGTGGAACCTGTACATCCATGATTGATTACCTCCTCTGGCCCTGGTTTGAGCGGCTGGATGTGTATGGGATAGCAGAGTAAGACATTTGACCTTGTGTTGGTAAATTCCCAGAGTCACACTGAGTAACACTGCTTAAGATGGTCTGCGTGCCCCCTGTAGACATGTTTCAGAATGTCTGTGAAGCGAATCAGGTTTCTAAACCCCAGTGTGTGCTTCCTTGTTAAAAACACATGTGCTTTTCCACTGCTAACTCAGACTCACACTTTGCCCGCATTTCTGCAGATAAGACCCCTAGTCCAGGAGCCTCCCACAGACTTCAGAACCTGCTGTCCTCACCAGCGCCCCCACATGGCTGATCTGAGAGCTGGTGGAGAGTCACAGTCACAGTGCCCAATGCTTCCACCTAGTCCTGCCGGGTCCCCAGTGGGCACCATATACCTTAGTCACGTCTCATTGCCGGACAAATCTTCCCCCAGATAGTAATAACCTTATAAAAAAGATCTGTGTAGTAATATATGCTTGATTTTGGAACATACAAACAAAATGGCAATGAACACTATGGAAGTATGGAAGTGCAGGGACGTTAAAGGTGAAGAAATAGCTGTGTAGGCTCCTGGGCAGAACAGTGAGTGCTCTGTTACTTCAAAGCTCAGAGAAGCTGGACATGTGCAGACGCCCACCCTAATCCAAACCACTCTCATGGTGGGTGCTGGACATTTCTGGCACTTGGAAATCCGGCCCTGCTGAAGCAGAACTGTGTTTGCACCTTCATAACCCGTGGGCTGGAGCCCACCCAGGCACTGTCTCCTGCACTTCCGACTTCAGCTCTCTTTGAAGGAGCTTAGATACGACATATCAGGATATTTAAAACTCAGTCTCAAACATAAAATTTACAAAAGGCGGTATCCTCTGAAGACAGAGCATGGAATCACAGGTTAGGAAACCTCACTTCTAGTCCTGGATTTCCCACAACCCACTCATATTATCTTCAGCTTGTCGCTTTATAAACCCCAGAACTAAATGTCCTGGTGGATCCTTGAAAGAGCCCTGTCAACTCCATGATTTCAAGGTTTCATTATTGTTTTATTCATTTTAAGCATGTTTTGGAAATTATTTGTCTTTATTTTTTTCTATCCTCTAAAGTAAAATCTGAGAATGACCCAATAATGTTTGTTTCAGAGGGTTGTCTTTTTGTTGGCAAACAATGAAGCACATGTAAGTTTCTCAAGCTTTAAAAATATATATATATTAAAAAACAAAAAAAACCCAATGACGCACAGACATGTTATTTTCCCAGAGCCATCAGTCCAAAGTATTTCACTGTATTATTAGAAGCAACAACAACTTCTACACATTTGACTTTTCCAAAAATAAGATTTTCCTCCAGTAAGTTATCATTCTCACTTGATAGTAAGATAACTGAGATAATTCCCCAAATAAACCCATTTTTCATATCTTGCAAATCTAAAAAGCAATGTGCATCCCCTTTCCTGATGCCTCCCCCTGTGCTGTGCTGACGCTTTTTTCCTGTCTTGCAGCTGTGTGAGCCACACGCCAGCCCTGCGGCTCTGGATATCAGCCATGAAGTGGGACCCCACAGTCTGTGCTCTTCTCACGGATAAGAGCATTTTCCAGGGCTTCTTGAATCTCTATTTTCAGAACAACCCTAATGCCTTTGACTTTGGGCTGTACTGAGCCTCACCGTCCACCCCTTCACCGTCCAGAATTCCCCAGCTTGTTGGGAGTTTACATCACGGATTGTCTTGGGAATCAATCTGTCTCACTTTCTTTTCTTTGAAGTTCCCAATAAAATGCAAACAGGAAATGTATTCTTCCAATAATCATTTATCTGACTCCTCTAACCCACAGCTGCCGCTGCTGCTGCTTTTTTATTTTTATTTTTTGAGACAAGATCTTGCTTTGTTACCTAGGCTGGAGTGCAGTGGGGCAGTCACGGCTCACTGCAGCCTCGAACTCCTGGGCTCAGTTGATTCTCCCACCTCAGCCTCCTGAGAAGCTAGGACTACAGGTACGCGTCACCATGCCCAGCTAATGTTTTTTTAAAAATATTGTTGAGACAGGGTCTCACTATGTTGCTCAGGCTGGTCTCCAACTCCTGGTCACTCCGGGTCATCCACCCAACCTGGTCTCCAAAGTGTTGAGATTACAGGCATGAGCCACCTGCCCTGCCTAGTCTGTAGCTTCTAACTGTTTTCTAGAAAGTTCCTGGTGCTAATGTCAGAGCACATTTTGGGAGCCTGTGTGCCTCCTAACTCCTTGGCCTTCAGCCTCGTTTGATCTCCAGATTATTGGTGCAGATGCTGCTGCTGAGGTTCAGGGTCAACCTATGATTGATGCTTGTCACTACAGATTGGCACCCTCCAAAGACCTCCCTGGTGGAAACTTAAGAAGAGGGAGAAGGAAGAAGAAAACACTCCAAGCCCAAATACCTTCCATTTGGCAAATGAATGCCGCTGTCCACGTGGGCGAGCATGAGTGTAATTTTCCAAACTTTGGCCATGGGCCTGGAGACACTGAGGGTCTTGTGACTGGAAAGAATTCCAAAGCAGGAAATGAAACACCGATTTATCACCCAGGACTAACTACGTCAGAATTTCACTGGTGCTGTCAGGGCTCAGGATGTCTCACAAAATGTTCTATAGCCAGCATCCTGCCTTAAAAAAATACACACACCCCAAACCCAGCCACAAGCAAAGGTCATTCCATTGGATTTGCGTCACACTCTCTTCCAATTCCTCTCAACAAATGCCTCTGGTTACCTGTTGTGTACCAAGCCCAGGGGCACACTGGGGATAAAGTTGAAAAAGACACTGGATCTGTCCCTGGGAGCCCCCATCTCTTCACTTACCTTGGTTGAGGTTTTGAACCTAGTGCTTTGGAGCTGCTTGTCTGGTGTGGGGATGCTTGTCTGTGATGGGGCCCCTCTGCCAGCTTCGCCAGGCAGTACCACCCCACTGAAGACAGCAAAGAGCTGAGGATGGCTGGTGCCAACAGGTCCCTTGGGCTGGGAGCATCTACTGCCTCACTGTGGGAGGGGGACCAAGTGTGTCCAGTGCCGTTTCATCTCAGTGTCTGAGGATCAGCCTGTGATCGTTTCAGCTTTGCTCACGTTGGATGCTTTCCCATCCTCCTAGCTGTGCGGAGACACCAGGCAGCAACAGGAGCGATGTTTTGCCTTGTCTGTGCCCCCCAAAGGAGCTGTCTGCCGCCTCTGCCTCTGAGACAGCCCAAACCAGCCCTCCTCTCTCCCCACGTCTCAGCCTGGCTCTGCCATCTGCTGGCTCCGGGTGTATTTTGACCCATGTAAATAGTTACCAGGTGTTACTCTGTGCCAGCTGGACAGAAGCAAGCCTGCTTGGTGAGATGGCCAGAACTTCCAGAAGAGGCACCGCGTGACAGGGGCAGTCTGCCGCACCATCTGCTCCGGATGTGGAGCCCTGTTGCCATGGCACCCGAGTTAATGCTAAGTGAGGTCTGTGAATCACCGTTTCCCTGGGATCTTTGCTCAAAAAGAGGGGAATCTTCTCCTGTGGCCTCTCGTAGGACTTAGGAGATTGATCAGCCTTTTGCCGGTACAAATGCTGCATGCTAGTGAGTGCTTGGCGTAAGACCAAAGTTACTACTGATGCAACAGGAAATGGCATGCCTCTGGCTCACCAAAATGAAGGTGTTCTCTTTTGGGGCTCCATACACTAATTTAGAAAGCTTGAAGAACCAGGAATTATAGAATGGAGAAAAGCACTCATGGGGGAGGTTTGCAGCCTGGTGGCCTATAGCCCAGTTTGGGATTTGTGTGCCTCTTGGCCAGGCATGCTCCCTGCGGTTTACCAGGGTCCTGGTCACCTGCACGTCCTTACACTTCCTGCATCTCACTTCTTTGTCACTCATCTGACCCACAGAGAAAACTGAGTTGTCAATCTTTGAATAAAACTAGAAGGATGTCGCCTGGAGGAAAGAGGGAAGGAGGTAACTAAATAATGCTCCATGAAGGACTTTTAAAATATGCTTCTTAAATAAATAATACATGTGGAAAGATAATACATATGGATTAAAAATGCAGTAATGTAAAAGAATAGAAAATCTTCCATTATCTTATGTCCCAGAGATAACCACTTTTACTAATTGGTGTCTACCTTTTTTTTTTCCTTTTCTTTTAAATAATAGAGATGGGGTCTCGCTATGTTGACCAGGCTGGGCTCAAACTCCTGGCTTCAAGTGATCCTTCCATCTTGGCCTCCCAAAGTGCTGAGATTATAGGTCTGAGTCAGCATGCCTGGTAGGTGTCTATCTTATAAAAAGCCCTACACTTAAGGATTTAAAGGTAAGAGCCTGTATGAGGCCATTCTCATGCTGCTATAAAGAACTGCCTGAGACTGGGTAATTTATAAGGGAAAGAGGTTTAATTGACTGACAATTCCGCATGACTGGGGAGGCCTCAGGAAACTTTCAATCATGGTGGAAGGGGAAGCAAACACGTCTTTCTGCACAAGGTGGCAGAAGAGAGAAGTACAGAGCCAAGGAGGGAAAAACTCCTTATAAAACCATTAGATCTCGTGAGAACTCACTCACTATCATGAGGACAGCATAAGGAAAACACCCCCACAATCTAATCACCTCCCTTGAGGTCCCTCCTCCAACATGTGGGCATTGTAATTCAGATTAAAATTCAAGATGAGATTTTGGGTGGAGCATAGCCAAACCATATCAGAGCCATTCTCTATCTTTTGCAGATTGGAAAAAGAAAAAAAAAAATAGTTTAAACCACAGCATTTAAAAGAAGTCGTTGTCATAGATGATGTTAACATCAGAATGGAGGTTGTGTGGAGTTCCCCTCCTTGGAGGTTCTGAACTACAGCCTATCCTGGACTGAGTCCAGTTACAATCTAACATGGCTAGGGGGAGGAGGGATCATGATGGGGCTGGGCTTGTGTGGCTGGGACAGCTGGCTGTGGTCGTGGTGCTGGTGCTGGAGACTAAGTGGTACTTGAAATTTCTTTTAGATCTAAAATTCTGTGATATGGTTTGGATCTGTGACCCCACCAAATTTCTTGTTGAAATTAATCCCCAGTGCTGGTAGGAGGTGATTGGATCATGGGGGCGGATTTTTCATGAATGGTTTAGCACCATTCTCTTGGTGCTGTTCTCATGATAGTAAGTTCTCATGAGATCTGGTTGTTTAAGTGTGCAGCATCTCCCTGACCCCTCTTGCTCCTGCTCCCACCATGGGAGATGCCTGGCTCCCCCTTTGCCTTTTGCCATGAGTGGAAGCTTCCTGAGGGCTCTCCAGAAGCAGAAGCTACTATACTTCTCGTACAGCCTGCAGAACCATGAGCCAATTGAGCCTCTTTTTAAAAAAACTTTAAGTTCAGGGGTACATGTGCAGGATGTGCAAGTTTGTTACATAGGTAAACATGTGTCATGGGGTTTGTTATACAGATTATTTCATCACCCAGATATTAAGTCTAGTATCCATTAGTTATTTTTCCTGATCCTCTCCCTCCTCCCACCCTGCACCCTCCAATAGGCCTCAGTGTGTGTTGTTACCCTCCATATGTCCATTGTTCTCATCATTTAGCTCCCACTTATAAGTGAGAACACGCAGTTTTTGTAAACCTGTTTTCTTTATCAATTGCCTAGTTTCAGGTGTTTCCTTTTAGCAGTGTGAGAACAGACTAATACAGAAAATTGGTACTGAGGAGTGGGGCATTGCTATAAAGATGCCTGAAAACGTAGAAGTGACTTTGGAACTGGGTAATGGGCAGAGGTTGGAAGAGTGTGGAGGGCTCCAAAGAAGACAGGAAGATGAGGGAAAGTTTAGAATTTCCTAGAGTCTGGTTGTATAGTTATGACCAAAATGCCAGTAGTGATATGGACAGTGAAGGCCGGGCTGAGGAGGTGATGGAAATGAGGAGCTTATTGAGAACTGGAGCAAGGGTCACTTTTGTTATACTTTAGCAAAGAACTTGACTGCATTGTGTCCCTGGCCTGGGGACCTGTGGAACTTTGAGCTTGAGTGTGATGATTTTAGGGTATCTGGCAGAAAAAATTTCGAAGCAGCAAAGCATTCAAGATGTGCCCTGGCTGCTTCCAACAACCTATGCTCATATGTGTGAGCAAAGAAAAGACATTAAGTTGGAACTTACATTTACAGGGGAAGCAGAGCATAAATGTTTGAAGAATTTGCAGCCCCCTATGTGGTAGAAAAGAAGAGCCCATTTTCAGGGGAGGAATTCAAGCAGGCTGCAGAAATTTGCATAAGTAAAAAGAAGCCAAGTGCTAATAGCCAAGAAAATGGGGAAAAGGCCTTGAAGGCATTTCAGAGACCTTTGTGGCAGCCCCTCCCATCACAGACTCAGAGGCCTAGGAGGACAGAATGACTCTGAGTATTAAAGTAGATTTAATCTAAATCATAAAGTACGAGCTAGAGCATTCCCTCCAGTGCTGCAAAGACTGCCTGCATGTGGTTCCCACATTGTTCCTTGGAGCTTTGGTGGTGGGGGTGGGGGTGGGGGCAGGTGTTATTTTTCTTGGTTTCTCACCTTCAGGTTTCCTTACCCATGTTTCCTTTGTCAGAGTCATTGGCCTTGATGGAGGGGGGACTGGGTTACTCTGAGTTGAGAACCAAGCTTGACTCCCCTGTGGTTTATAGCAGCCTAGCTTAGTTTGTTGTCTGAAGTCTTCACAAATAACCAAATATCCAGCCCAATGCAGTTCTCATTGAGTAATCTCCAGTTCCCACCCGCTGCCACACACACACACTGAACACTGTGCCCACTTGGGAGACCCATTTCCCATTTATTGTCATCTTTGAGTGCCTGGAAGGCTGAACATTTGATCTTTTCAAACATTTTGCTCTCATCTGACCTGTTAGAGCTCTTGAGCCTTTGAAAATGCCATTTCCTCTACATACTATTCTTCCTCAGAGCAGCCCTCTGTTTTTTTCCCAACCAGTCTTTTCTCTTGCAAAGTTCAGATCAAAATTCTTCTTTATGTAAAGAGAAGTGGTGTGCTATAGGGGTTACAAACAGGGCTTCAAGTTCAGCGTTGGGTTCAAATTCCGGCTTTGCAACTTAAGTTTCTTGAGTAAGTTGCTTCACTTCTATCAGACTCAGTTTCTTATCTGTAAAATGGGACTGCTTAGTACCTATTTCACAGGGCTGTTAATTAATGATGGGCTCATCTATGCAAGGGCTTAGTATCAGCTGGGTGAAACTCAGTGAATGGCAGGCAACCTTATTATGATGAGGCTTCTGTCAGTGATCAGACTTGAACCCTGTGCTCATCCCCCCATCACTTTGTGGAACTAGATGTCCTACATTGCATATGGCTTGATTCATGGTTTGGAGTTGTTTTCTGGTTGTTTCCTGTGTGCAGGTTTAATCTCAACCTGTGATCCCTTGAAAGCTGTGATTTTATCCCTCCCCCTCCTCCTCCCTCACACCCCAAGGCCAAGTTTAATACTGCACATTCTGAAATTTTGCAATGTTGTTAATGATGTAAGATAAATATTCTCTCCCATGTTTCTGAAGAATACTCAGAATCTCACTACTCTCTGTTAAAGAAAAAAATCATTCACTGACACTTGTTTAAAGCATGTGAAGGAAGAATTACTCATAACCATTGTGATAGGTGCAGGGACCACTGCAATGAGACTTTTGCAGTGGGGGAGGGAGATTGGGCTCAACTCTGAGTACAGGATGAACAAGTGGGTAAATTTATAGCCCAGGAGTAGAGCAGAGGTCAGTGGATTGAAAATTACTCGGAGGAAACATCAGGGATAAGGAGGATTCTGGCTAAACTGACCTAACAGGATTCTTGCTGAAGAAGGCCAGGATGATCAGACATCACCTGTGGGATGGCGGAGGACAAGGGACTTGATCAGATATCAAGGATGATCTGATATTGAGGTGGGGAAATTCTTTTGCCAAACTAACTTAGCAGGGTTCTTTGGTAAAACAATTTTACAAGGACATACACAGATGGACCTAGGAGGAGGTTCAGGAGCCTGACTAAAGTTTGGTTAAGCAGAGAATCTTTGTCTCCTCTTGGAGCAGGTTATCTGTTTCCGAGGGTTAAAATGTGAGGGCTTTGAAATGCTTGCAGGCCTGCCCAGTTACCAAGCATCTCGGATGCTGAATGGAACGCTAAAGTGCCCCTGTACCATGCTGCGCACAGACAGGATGGTTACACACGTGCTCCAAGGACAAGAACTGTGTAATACTCTGCCCTGCCATTTCCTCCCAAGGATCGCTGCAATGCCCACGAATCCCCTTGCACTCAGCAAGGGTCTCCGGCCTACTTTGTCATTAGCAAACAGCCCCTCCAGAGGGAGCAGTTGAGCAGCAACAGTCAGCTCCCCGCCATAGGAGCCAATATGAAGAGCCATTTCCAGTCCTGTCCTGCGGCTGAGATGGACAAAGCAATGGAGGTAGCGGTTGCTTAGTGATGCTGCTGCCCCCCAGAGAACCCTGAGTAGGGGCAGCCTCTGTTCCAGCGTCACAGGACTGGAGAACCCTAAGTAGGGGCAGCCTCTGTTCCAGCGTCACAGGACTGGGGGAAGGAAGTGGGAGGATGACTGTTAGCAGGAACAGCCGTTGCTAAATCTGGGCATAGTCTTCAGGTTATGCTCACAGGTGAAGAAAATCTCTCAAAAGGTGCGTGTGTGTGTGTGTGCGCGTGTGTTTACATGTTTTTGTGCCTTTCTGCCATAAGAGGAGAGTATCGGGATGAATAATGAGGAGCTGTGTAAAAGATAAGGGCGGGAGGTATTTTAAGTATTTCACTTAATGGTTGTTGGCCATTTATTTGTTAAACAGAAAGACCCTCTTTGGGGACTTTATCTGAGACACTGTCCCAGGTGATCTGATAGCAGCAGGGAGGTGGAGAGGTGGGGACACACAGACATCCCAGGTACAATGGCAGCAGGGGCTGCTTATCCTGGACGCCAGGGAAGAGTTAGCTGAGGAAACTGCAGGAAGCCCTAACCGGAAACTCGGGCTTCAGCCTTGGGTTTTGGAGGAGGGAATGTAGGGTAGATTCAGAACAACAGTAAACCTTCTGTTTACTGAGCACTTACTATATGCTAGGTACTTTACATATATTACTAATACCTCCAAACCTTATGAGGTAAGTACCAATTACTCCTATTTTACAGATCAGTAAACTGAGATTTAGAGGTGGAGTCACCTGCCCAGGTGTTGCATAGCTAGTGATGAACAGAGCTGAGGTTTGCTTGCGGGAGGCTGACTCTGGAGCCTGTGCTCTTAATCTCTGCCCTGCTCGGCCTCCCCACTGCCAGCACTACCTCGCCTCCCGCCCTTGCTGCCTTCCTCTTCTGCTTTCCCCCCTGGACTGGCAGCTCTCTCAAGGCAGGAATAGTTTCCCACTTGACTTTGTTTTCCTGGTGTTTGGCACAGTGCCTTGTGTATAGTAGTGATGAATGACTCAGCAAATGGAAGGATGGATGGATGGATGATGTAGAAACCCAGGCCACTTCCAGGAGCTCATCACAAGGCCACTATCATAGCTGTTTCCCCACTTTGCTGTCTAGAAGAGGTAGCTGCTTCTCTGGAGCCGCAGGGATGCCCCACCTGGTACTCTCTCTGGCTCCGCTGTTGCTATGGCAACTGCAGGTCCAGGCTCTGGCTGTCCTGCAGAGGGACAAGAACAGAGGGGTCAGAAGGGCAGAGGCAAGAGACTCTTTCTGTTCCCCTAAACAGGGGACATGTCCTAGACCCCTCCAGTGAGGTGCACAAACATTTTCTGAGCACCTGGCCAGCGTCTGGCCCTAAGGGAGGTGTGTGAGGGAATCCCCAGGGAAGACAGACCCCCATGTGTAAGGAGGCACTCCCATGCGGAGGGACAGCTTACACTGCTGGGGGAACCAGGCAGTAGGAGTTGGGCTGTAAGGAGCCCTCCTCAGAGCAAGGGGAAGAATCTCCGCAGTTTTTTTGTTGAGTTTGTCAGGCCCGAAGCTAACTGCATCACACATGCCCTTTCATTTAACCTTCTCAATGGCGCCAGCTTTGTCATGAAGGCTGGTACCTTGTGGGCAGGACCTTGCATAGGCCTCCATATTGAGAGGGTATATGGAGAGAGGGCAGGGTGCCTGCTCTTGTTTCTCTCTGGATTTAAACGTTCAGGCTGAGCAACCTTGCAGCTTAGTGTGGCATCTTGTGTTGCTCTGGATGCGTGGAGCTTGTGTAGCTTCCTTGCCTGGCCAGAAGCCCTCTCCATAGATTTGTTTCCTCTTTGTGGCATTTTGTCCCTATGGAGAGGGCTTCTTAGAAACCGCACTGGGCAAAGCTGTGGAAACCCAGGGGGCTGAACACCACTGACCTTCTCCCTGGCCCTGAATCTGGCTCTACATACAGGACCTGCTCTAGTCTCGCTTGGCTTTGATTCCTGGGGTGGGAGTACATGGGGTATGTATGGGCTGACTCACTGTCCTTGGCTGGGAGAACTGGGGGCTGACCTACAGCTTCCAGACCCCTGGGGGGCTGATTCAGCACTAGCCATGCCTTTTGGAAGAGATGCAAGGCCATCGTCCCAGGAGACCTTTGGTCTAACATAGCCCAGTCCTTTCTTCAGGAAGAAGGCCTTCTTCATGGCAGCAAGGCCGTGGGGGCTGTGGGCGTCATCTCTGGCCAGTTGGGAAGACAGCCAACGGCAGCTAATGGGAAGAAACAGGGTGTGGGTCTTTGCTATTTCTACTTTAAATAAAATTGCTCCAAAAGAAACCTAAAATATCACTGACCTGTGGGTTTGAAAGAAACAGATGGGACAAAATTTTCCGAACTCCCTAACCCACCCCTGTGCTACAACTCTCACTTCACGCTTTTAAGGCCCACCTTTTCCCATCAAGAAGAAATGTCTTTGAACATCTCTGAGGTTTATGTGGTTCCCTCTTTTGAGTTTTATTTTCTAGTTTCTTTGTGGGGGTGTAGAGAAACATCAAAGGGTGGAAAATGCCATTTTCACTTGTAAAGTAGGGCCCCACATTGTGCAGGAGGAAATAAACCAGACCCAGGCTAGGATGAATGGAGTAAGTAGAAGCATTTGAGAGACAGAACAATTATGTGGATTTGATTTTCTTTGGGGAGGCTCTTCACATTTTCCCATTTGTAAGGGAGCTAAAGAGGTTACAGCTGAAACTCAAAGCTGATCTGTTTTCACATTCCGCTCATGTGGGCCTCAGAGTCACACAATTTCACTTTCAATGACTTACCACACTTCATTGGTCTCTGACTTACTTTGCAGCCATTGGTAGTCTTCCTATTAGACCCAGTTCCTTGGGGACAGAGCCCCCATCTTATAATCTTGTTCCCCACATAGAGCCGGACCCAGGCAGAGCACATGCTGTTGCTCAGTACTTGGTCAAACGCCTTTTCCCCACTGTTGATTCATGACGATTGAATAAATCCCAGGCAATGGTTCTTTTTAGAAGATGCTTGGTGGTGAATCCATACACAGGAAGTACAGAATATGGAGATTACTGGGAGAGGAAGGATCATTTCAAAACAGGATTTGTGCACAGAGACGTTCACTAGAGTGTTGTTTATAACAGCAAAAAGTGGAGACAACTTAAGTGTTCCTCAGTAGGGAAAGTTCCTCGGTAGGGAAATATGTGTGTGTGTGTGTGTGTGTGTGTGTGTGTATATATATATATATATTTTTAAGACACGGTCTTACTCTGTCACCCAGGCTGGAGTGCAGTGGAGAGATCACGGCTCACTACAGCCTCTGCCTCCTAGGCACAAGCGATCCTCCCGCCCCAGCCTCCTGAGTAGCTGGGACTACAGGTACACGCCACCATGTCTGGCTAATTTATGTATTTTTTGTAGAGACAAGGTTTGGCATGTTTCCCAGGCTGGTCTCAAACTCCTGGGCTCAAGCGATTTTCCTGCCTTGGCCTCCCAGCGTGCTGGGATTACAGGCATGAGCTACTACACCCGGCCAGTAAGCAGCTATTTTAAAGAATAAGGTAGAGCCAAATGTTCAAAAAGATAACCAAGAAGAATTAGTCGGTATGATGCCATTTATGTAAAAAAGGACTAAAAGGTTGCATACATATATAAATACACGTGACGCATACACAGAAACATTTTGGAAGGATGCACAAAAAACTTCATATTGGTTATCTCTGGGGAGTGGACTAAGAAGTCAGAAGTGGGACTGTTAGTCTGTTACTTAATTTTCCTGTTAGTACTTGAATTTTAAAATTATGACTGTATTATTGCTTTTATGTTTATTTTTTAAACAACAAACTAGTTGTTTAAGCAAGCTATTTTTGGACGGCAATGAGAAAAGTTAACTCTAAAAGATGCCCCTCCCAGGGGCAGGGGTGCGGCAAGGCAGAGTGGGGTGGAGAGGGAGGGCCCAGTTGAAGGCACACATTGCCTTTCACTCTGTGACTCTTGGCTCCCTCTGCTTTCGGTCGCTGGCCAAACCAAACAGCCTTCCAGCTTTGTCCCATGAGGTAGAAACAAGATGGACCACGAAAATGTTCTGAATCACAGCCTTGGGGCGGCTTGAGTTAGGACTTCCTGGACATTCACCGACCACTGCCAGCTGCCACCAACCTTGCTCTGGCAAGCCATGTACCCTACAGCACAGTACATGGATGACACTGATCACATAGATGAGGACTCCATAGTTTGGGGGTGAATCAAGTTACTGTCTCACTCAAAACCCACCAATGGCCCATCTCTGCTTGTTGTAAGGTCCAAATTTACCTTGTATTAGCATTCAAGGCTTTCCATGGCTCAGTCCCACTCTTATCTTTTCAACCTCATTTGCCACGACTTCTGAGTATATGCCAACATATACACCAGGACTCCCTGGGTTGGAATCTGGGCGGTGCTACTTACCACTCTGACAGTAGGTAAGTCACTTGCCCCTTCAGTGCCTGTTTCCTTATCTGGAAAGTAGGGAGGATAAGAATAGCACCCGCACCATAGGACTGACTTGGAACTGTGTGCATTAACAAATGTGTGTGCGGAACGGTGCCTGCCATACAGTAGGTACTTCCCACCCTCACTCCATGGTTCTGGCCGGAATGCCTTTCCTGGCCACAGTCCTGGTCATTTTTCAGAGGCTCTATCTGGCAGCACCCCATCATGAGGCCTTCCCTAATCACCCCAGGTACCAGTGGTTCTTGGACATCCAGAATCACGTGGGGAACTTGGTGAAGTGCAGATTCTTCTATCTAACTTCTCAGGATCCCACTGGAGTCTGACACGGCCCAGGAAGCTGCACCCAGGTGATACCCATATGTGTAGTGCAGGGTCACGCTTGGAGTAGGTCAGTACTTGGAAGGCTACCTTCTGCTGTCTCTCCTAGGGAACAGGCTTGGTCCTATTCATCTTCCTATTTTCTACAATGTCTCATGCATGTTAGGCTCCTGACAAATGCTTTTGGACTACTCATGACCTGCTTGGGAGAAGGGCTCACCATCTTATGCCTTCCTGCCCTCTCTCTGATGCTTATGGCACTAGTGTGAATGTGGGTGCCCTCATGAGAAGTTTGTGGTATAGCTGATGCCACTTAGACCACAGATTCCAAGCAGGCTCACTGGCTTTTCCCAGGTCTATCTATCTTCCAATAGATCTGTAGGGAAAGTAGTCCACTTGGGTTTTCTTTAGCTTTCCATTAAGAAAGAAAGTGAGAAGCCTTCCTCAGCTAGGAGTACTATCAGTCACTTGGGGGAAATCTTTAAAAATCAAGCCTAGCCTGACCACTCCAGACTGGATTCTGAGCACCATGTAGGTTCGAGGCGGGGTCTAGGCAACGGACCAGGTTCTGCAGGTGATTCAGATGACACCCTTGATGATGAACCAGAGCACCACCCCAGGTTCTCAGCGGGGGCTGTGCTTCAGCCAGGCATGCAGAGGGGCTGGCACTTTTGAGGACATAAGGCCCTTCCCCAACATAACCAGCTTCTTGGCCTAGGGGCCAGCCCTATTCATTTCACCCTTGTTCTTTAGCAAAGCAAGTGAGTAGATGCTGGGGAAAGTCAAGCATCCTTGGGAAAGAGACTCTGGAGAAAGAGGGCAGGGTTGTCCTTAGTGGAAAGGCCAAAGTGCCCTAGAAGACTCAACATCCTCTATTTAAAATTCAATCTCTTTCTTTAAAACCCAAAAGCTTCCTGTTAGTTCCAGCTCCTGTATTTCTCAGCTCACATCAGCTCTGTGAAATAAGGTCTCAGGCTGGAATCCACCCTACAGCCAGCTTTCGAAGGCCCTTTCTGGACCTCTGCAGGTAGCACACAAGTTGCCTCAAAGACAGGGTAGAAATGTTCTGTTTTGTTATTTTTTAAAGTTTCCTGAAAGTTTAAGAATAAAAAGGGAGTGAAAGCTTCTGCTCTGTCAGTAGGAAATCCACCCCCCTGTCCCCAGCCGTGCCCTGAGAGCCTCACAGATTTCCTGAAGTTAAAAACAAACACTGTGACCATTTCTACTGCTTGCAAGATTTAATTCTTCCTTGAATATAAATAAGGCAGCATGAAACACCAAGAGCGCCACTGCTTTCTGCTTTAGAAGCAGCTTTGGTGCAGAAAAGATTCTCATTTCCCCACCGAGTTCTGCTGTCTCCGTATAAATAAGAAGCTGAAGGTTTTTTTTTTTTTTTTTTTTCCAGTGAACTTTCTCCTGGAAGCAAAGGAGAAGCTGTGGGAGATCGAGGCACAGGTTTGGCTTCTGGAGGCTGTGTTTTGGTTATTGGGGTCTCTTCAAAGCAAAACCGGATCAGGATGAAGCGGGGAAAGGCATGGGCCATAAATAAATAAGGAAGTTTGCCCCGATTCTACAAATGCATCTGATGGAATGAGGAGGGTGGGGCTGTGAGGGGTTCGGGGTAACTCCAGGCTGCTGTTAGGGACACACTTGAGCTGATTCATTCCCTGGAGTGCCCCGCAGCTGGGTCTAGGGAGAGGTAGGCCCAAGCACGTGTTCAGTCTAATTCCAGCTCACACTGGAAGCCTTCCTACAGGTTTGGTTACCCTGATCACAGCCGAGCTGCCCCACCAGGAATTAACCCTGGCTGGGCAAGGGGTCCATTTTCTCAAGCTTTCTGAGGCTGGTTGAGAGAACTCCTAGGGATGGGGGAAGGATCTCCTTCCTTCAGTTTATGGGGGAACTGGGCACCCCTGTCCAGTTTTTTTGTGCTCTCTGGAAGGCAAGGCCGGCTGAAACCCTGGAGGGAGAACACAGGTATATTCTCGACCCTGGCCCCCTGCAAGGGTAACTGAAGTGATGGTGAGAGAAAATCTCAAAGGGCCAGTGAAGCCACAGGTGGAGAAGAGGCTTCCTGATCCCCCTGAACCAGACCTGGAGATGGAGCACCTCATCGAAGAAGTCCACTGTCTTACAGTAGAAACTTTGCTGCAGGACGCAGGGCCAGAAGAGGTTGAGAGGCTTGGCCCTGCGCACAGCCTCTGGGAGTGCCATGGCCTCAGGCACCTTGCGGTTGCCAATGAAGAAGTGATAGAGCTTCTTTTCCAGCTGTCCTTTGCCACAGTCACCCTGTGTCTCTTTTTCCAGGTCAGCTTCTACCTTTAGCATCCATCCTCCCCCTACCACAATGAGAGTCAGAGAGACCAGCTTTGGAGAGAATAAAGAGAGGTGCAGGGCTGCTGAGCTGGCATCCAGTGTGGCAAATGACATCCACCATGCTCGGGATCCAGTACGTTGGGGAAAGGACAGCAGAAGGGGGTGCACCTGAGTGAGAAGCGTAGCTGAAAAAGTGGCTGGGTTTCTCTATGCCACCAAGTACCCATTTCCGTATGACAGAGACGTTAGTCACTCGGGCCTCGAATTTATACAAGGTCTTTTCTCCAAATAGTATAAAAAAGTGGCAGCCATGGCGGGACCACTATTGTGCAGGATGTGGATCAAAGTTGGACATTCCCACACCTGTCCCTGTTAGTGCTTTGGCTGCAAGATGGTCAGGCCAGGGGCTCCTGGGAATAGCGGTGCTGGGTCTTAACACAGTTCCCTGTCAGCCTTCTTGTAGATCCTCTGCTCATATTCAAGTACAGACTGGATCTGGGATGCAAAAAGAATTACACCAAATCCAATATTTGCATTGTCTCTAACTCAGGGTCCACAGCATGTTCTGCCACCATCTTGGCCATTCATGGTGATCGAGAAGTAAACTGCAAGGGATCAGTCCCTAAACCCAAATAACAGCTTTACCAACAGATCCCAATGGTATGAAAGCAAACCAGCTTCCCGCTGAAATTCTGTTTCCTCTGTACTGTAGGGCTTGGCTTCCTGGCAGGCTGAGCATGGCTCCCACGAAAGCCCGCCTTGTCCCCAGAACAGGGCTGGCAGATGCCACCAGGGGTGTGAACGTGAGGGATGCCCTCATCTTAGCTTGAGGGTCCCATGTGCTCTACAAGACGTCAGCTTTTTGGGGTAGGCTGGCGTGGTCTGAGGGGACATGTAGGGAATACTCGCTAATGAGTGCTGGGGCATTCTTGAGCATCTCATAGAAGGAGTCCAGTGTCTTACGGTAAAGACTTCGTTGCAGGACGAAGGGCCGGAAGAGGTTGAGGGGCTCGGCCCTGAGCACGGCCTCCGGGAGTCCCATGGCCTCAGGCACCTTGCGGTTGCCGATGAAGAAGTGGTGGAGTTTCTTCTCCAGCAAGCTCTTCTCCAGGAAGCAGAGCAACTCATGCAGACGAGCGTCCAGCTGCCCTGCCTTCCAGTCGGCCGCCTGCCGGAGGAGTAGGAGGTGCAGCAGGGCCGTCTTCAGGTGGTAGCTGCTGAGCCCGCTGGGGCCGGTCAGGCGGCTCTGCTTGGAAAGCAGGAAGGAGGCTATCTGCAGGCAGCTGAGGTGGCAGGCGCCCTCGGGCAGCGCCTTCAGTGTCATCCTGAGGAAGTGTCGCTCGTAGACAGCAAAGGACAGGAGCCAGTCTGTGCTGGAGGCTGGGGTGCCCTCAGAGGGCTCCCTGGGAAGGTGGGAGACAAAGTACAGGTCCGAGTCATCACACTGGATCACAGGAATCAGGTTGAAGGGCATGAACTTTCCTGAACGGAACTTGATCTTCAGGGACCCCGGGCTGTCCAGCTGGCCAAAGGCCAGGTCGAACTCGTACTTGTGGGCGATGCCGTGCCAGGCTCTGGTGAGGGCCGTCTGGAACCACTTCATGACTTGCATCGTGTCCAGGTACAGGGAATCTGTGGCACACAGCAGGTTCTCCATGTCGCCGCAGGGAGGCGCCATGCTGTTCCTGCCGTGCAGGAGACACAGCATGTCTTCCCCAAGCTTGGTCTTGCCACAGATGCAGCTCAGTGTGTCCCCGTCAGCGCGGACCACCTTGATCTGGCCGTAGCCCTGGTGATCCAGGGGCACTGAGCGGCCGGAGCACCAGAGCTCTGGGTGGAAGCGGTAGGGCTCGGGGGGTGTGAAGGGCACAAAAAGGTGGCACAGCAGCGGCCTGTCCACCTGCCAGTTCTCATACATGCTGTCCACGCCAATGAAGTCCTCCACCTCCATGTCAGTGTCCCGGTTGCAGAGGCTCCTCAGGGCTTCCAGCAAGTCATCTACGAAGCCTTCCAGGAACTCCCGGGTACGGGCTGCATCGGCCGTGGCCCCCCGGATGCAGCGCTCATAAAAGTGGCCAAGCGTGGCCTTGTTGGGCAGGGTGAGGCCCTGCAAGGGAGTGCCCCCCAGCCCAGGCAGCTCATCCTCCTCACCACCCAGGCACTCAGGTGAGGGCCCCTCCTGGTGGTCCTGGCGCCACACCTCGATCATCAGGAAGAGGATCATGCAGAGGGTGCTCCAGAGGTCCCATGCCACACGTGTCTCATTCTGCTGCCTGCCCTCCTCCGCCACCTGCTCCAGTGCCTCCTTCTCGGCTGCCAGCCGAGCCACCTCCTCCTCCAGGCGCAGCTGCTCCAGCTGCAGCTTCTCCTGGTGCGCCTGCATCTTGCGGATGATCTCTTCCTCGTTCTCAGGGACCGTGGTGTTCTCCCGCGGGAACAGCAGCGGATGGTTGATGATGGCCGTCACCACCACCAGACACACGCGGAACAGCCCCATGGCCATGGTTGGAGCTTTCCTGGGAACAGAGGGAGACAGATGGTTACACCAAACTTCCCTCAATGCCACTTCGTCCCTGGACCCCGCACTAACCTCAGCCCCTCAGGGCTGATTAACGTCTTAGTTCTCCCACCTAACCCATCGAGAGCTCCCTGCGGCTGCCTCAGGAGCTTCAGTCTAGCCATGGAAGAGCCCCAAAGGCCTACCCTGGGGTAGACATCTGTTTTTGTCCTACCCAGACATTCCTGGATGGCAGCAGCACTGCACTGTTCCTGGGGACCAACCCTTTTCTCCTACCAGTCCTTATGGCCAGGGCGAGGATATAGCCACCTCCAAGCTCCTGGGATGGGCTCAAAACCCAGGCCCAAGACAATCAGACATTCTGCCGCCCAGTTACAGCTAGAGCGATTGGTTCTGGGGTGAGCATTTGATCCAATTCGAACCAATGAGAGACAGATGTAGGGTGTGTTGGGCCTAATGGGAAGAAAAACTCATCCTGTTGCGAGTTTGGTTGCTAGGTTGCTGAGGGAACAGGATTATACCTGCAGTGGGCTCTCGCGAAGGGAGCCCGCCTAAGAAAGACACCAACATAGAGGAAAGCAGAACCCCGCTCCCCACACTCAGCTCTGCTGGAAGGCATTGCTGTCTGAGCTCTTTAGTCATACTAAAGAAACCCTTTTTAAGTCAGTTTGAGTGGCCTTTCCACCACTTGAAATCAAAATAGTCCTGAATAAAATATCCCCTTCTCTCCCAAGTGAATGTCATCTTCCTGCAATACAGTAAAGCCTAGTGGTTAAGGGAGAAAGGGCTAGGTTCCAAACCAGCACTGTTAACTGAATAGCTGTGTGACGCTGGGCATGTTAACACACCTCTCTGAGCCCTGGTTTCCTTACTGCACAAGGGGAAAGCAATAGTATCTCACAGGGTCACGGTACTGATAGATGCAATGATACCTGCAAACTGCATGGCCCAGTGACCACTGCATAGCACATATTCACTGAACAATAACTTTCGGAAGTAGATTTGAGCCCTTATCCTCCTCTTCTGTAAACATCTCCTTCTGACCTGGAAGAGCTTACCCCAAATTCAGACACACTCTCCTGGCTTTTGTCTTTCCCCAGGACAATCTTGGTGACGACCAGAGAGCAAAGAGTCACTAGTTTCTTCCCACCAGGCATCTGAACTTTAAATCTGACTTCTTAGTTGTGAAAGGAGGCACTCTTCCCCTAGGATAAGTGAATTTTTAAGCCTCAAGTGACTTTTGGAGAAAGGCTAATCCCTACAATCTCTGCAAATCAAAGTGTGGTTCATGGACCAGCAGCTGCAGTATCTCCTGGAGCTTGTTAGCAATGCAGAATCTCGGCCCCACCCACACCTACTGAATCGGAATCCACATTTTCATACCATCTACATAAAAATCTGAGAGGCACTGTCTTACGCTGCAAGCCTTACTTACACCCTCTCCTCTCCTCAGCAGAAACCCTGGGACTTAACAATCTGCTATTTCCACACTGAAACTATCCCCCTCCTTGCTTGGGACCTCCGTGAAGGAAGCAAATGGCCAAATGCAAATCAGTTGAGGTCCTGAGGTTGTTGAGAGCACAGGGCTCTTCGTACCATGCCCTGGTGCACGCCAGCACTGGCTGATAGGAGCTACTGTGCCAGCCTGAGCCCCATTCCCTTTGGCTTGAGCCCCTGACCTGGAATTTGCACAATAAAATTCTTGTCCTAATGGTGCCTAGGACAGGGATTTGTTTCCAGGTAGATACCTCTGCAGGTTGTCCCTGGCAAGTGGCAGTATGGAGATGGACTGAGTTGGCTGCTGGTCATGCCTAGACAAAGCTTGCTGCTCAGATGTGACTCAGACATTCCACCCCATACACAACTGGACAGGTCTGCAGGAACCAAAAGGGTTGGGGAGTGGAGAAGGTGCGTCCTCCACCCTGAGGATTCTCAGCGTAGGCCTCAGAGGTGAGCTCTGAAGCGCTTACAGGTTTCCGCTGGAGGAGGAAAGCGGGGACAGGATAAAGTGGAGGAAGTCACACTGCAAGGTGGGTAGGGTAAGGAAAAAGTGCGGGGGGCAGCGAGCCAGCTTTCCTTCCCCAAGCCAAGGAGCAGCTTGCTGGATAGTGGCAGAAACAGGTCAGCTTGGTTTCTACATTCGACAAACATCAACAGAAAGTTTTGCCAGGGAGGGTCCAAGGCATAACTAACTGCGAGGCTGGGTGATTAACATGGGTGAGAATGTTAACACAAAGGTGGAGAGTACTCATAGCAGAATATCAGGCAGCAGCCAGTTAGGAGATAATTTGGGGGGTTTTAGGGTCCTTCAAGGCACCTGGATCACAGGCAGCCACCTTTGGACACAATGGGCCTTGACCAGTCACAGTAATGGCCCAGACAACCACCTACCCAAGTTCCGTGTCAACTCAGGGCAGGATGTCACGAACAGGGGAGTGGGGCCGTGGGCAAGCCCTATGGTTGGGAACCCTCCCTGTGTCTACGCCACACTTCACGGTGCTACTTGCTACATCCTCATTCCTGCCAGAGGAGGAAGAGCTGTAAGAGCCTCCCTGTATTGGCGCAGGCAAGGTTCAGAACTCCAAACCAACTGAAGGGACCAACTCTGTGTGCAAGGGGAAAAGAGGAAGACTTGAGAGGAGACAGACTGGGTCAGAACCCAGTATGTGCACCTACTGGAGGTGACTTCGAACACATCACTCCACTTCTCAGAACCTCAGTTTCTTCATATGCAACATGAGAATAATCATATCTGCTGTTATAAAGCTTTAACGAGATAATGCATGTAAAGCGCTCAGCAACAGGCTTGCCCCTGAGCAAGTTTTCTTATAAAAGAAACTGTGATGGGATGGAAATATGCAGATGACCCTGCCTGCTGGGGTTCAGGGTAGAGTGAGCCGCAGACGCCCCTACAAGGAACTTTGGCAGGAGGTAGGCAGCGAATAGTAGCACTGATAATTGTAGGATTACAGACAAGACTCAACAGAAGCACCAGGGAAACAGGGCACCAGCCCAGGGAAGGACTGCAAGGAAAGGGGGCCTGGGCTGTAGACCCAGCAGACCTGTGTTCTAACCTTGAGTGACTACAAGTGGATCACGCAGCTTCTACGCTCCCACGCTTTCCCTGTGAGAAGGAATTAATAACACTGCCTCCTTCACAGGGATGTTGGGAAAGACGAGTGAGATCATATACCTTGGGTGCTTAGCACCGTGCCTGGCACAGGGCAGGCTCCTTCTCCTCAGCATCCACCTACTTCTGCTTTCTCACCTGCTGAGCACAGCAGCCCTGCCCGAGCCCCAGGCACGGAGAGTAAACACACGCTCAAAAGTGCTCTGAAAGCACAAGATGTTCCGCTGCTATTTCTCTTTCTTGGCACACCCCAGGGTCTGCCCTGGCCCCCAGCAAAGGGGAGAAGACTTCAGAGCCTGGGATCCTCCTGCAGGTCAGGGGTTCCCTCTGACTCACTTTCTGACGTAAACCATCTCCCCACTTCCCCGGATCCGATCCCAGCTGTCATTTGGCTCCTCGTTAAACTCTGTACAGGCTGGCTCTGTCTACAGCACCCTATGGGATAGGACAGGCTGAGGCAGAGAATAGGGCTGTGGCCGCTCAGGGCCCACTAGATGGGGCTCAGTTTGAAGCCTCTGCTCCTTCCTCCTCCCAAACCCAGTCATAGAGACACCGCCCTGGGGACCCCAGGGGTCAGAAGAACCTCCTGCAGGCCAAGGGGATTCCAAAATAAACCTTAAAAACTAGTTCATGCCATGATGGGAAGGAGGAGCCAACAAACCCCATTATACCCTCCTCCCTCTGGAATTCAGGCACAACTGACCAGCATTAACATTAAAACAGAGATCCTAAGAGTGACAAAACAGACTCTGTAGCAATAAGATACCAAATTTCAATGCAATATAGCATCACATGAGATAGCAGGCCCTGAAAGAAATCAAAGTATTTTACCCCAAAATATAATTTCTTTGACATATTTTGAAATGGCCCTGCAAAGCTGTCTATTGTCAGGAAAATCTACATTCTGTACAGTTTCCTTCCCTTTCCAGGTCTCTTCCTGATCCAGGAGAGATTAACTAAGAGTCTGGCACCTTTTTAGGTCTGACAGAGATGTACCATCTCCTCTCTCTGAAATCCGCTTCCTGGGACTTCATCTACATAGTAAGAACCGTGGTCTCCATGTCCCTTATCCCAGACACTCCTTTCTACTGATTCCAGGTCTTTAGATAATAACTTACTTAACTCATTCAACCAACTACCAAGTCAGAAAATCTTTGAATCCACCTGTGACCAGGAAGTCACTCCTTGCCCTCACTTCAAGTTGTCCCATCTTTCTACACCAAACTAACATATTCCTTACACATGCATTGATGAATGTCTGCCTATAACTTCTGTCTTTTTTTTGGGGGGGTGGTGGTGGAGGAGTAAGTCTCATTGTGTTACCCGGGCTAGAATGCAGTGGAGTGATCTCAGCTCACTGCAACCTCAACCTCCCAGGTTCAAGCAATTCTCCTGCCTCAGCCTCCTGAGTAGCTGGGACTACAGGTGTGCCCCACCATGCCCAGCTAATTTTTGTATTTCCAGTAGAGACAGGTTTTCACCATGTTGACCAGGCTGGTCTCGAACTCCTGACCTCAAGTGATCTGCCTGCCTCGGCCTCCCAAAGTGCTGGGATTACAGGCGTGAGCACCTGGCCTGCCTGTAACTTCTGTCCCTCTAAAATGTGTAACATCAAGCTGTAACCCAACTGTCTGGGGCACATGTTTTCAGGATCTCTTGGGACTGTGCCTCACGCCTTGGTCACTCAAATGGGTTCAGAATAAATCCCTTCAAATATTGTATAGAGTTGACTTCTCCACAAAAGGGAAGGAAGCAGGGCATTCTGACATTCTGATACAGGACGGGTAGTGAGGAGCCTCTCACAAACCATGGATATGTGTATATGTGTGCATGTACTTGCACATACCAGTACATGCCTCCCCAAAGAGTACCCTATTCCCAATTCCAAGGATGTCCACCTCTGCCTTGGCCCAAAGTTCTCACCTCTACCAGGCTCTCCCACACTTGTGGTCTGAGACATCAGCTGGCGGGTTTGGCTTTGAGAATAAACCTGTGTCACTTGGCGGGTTTTTTTCTGTCTGCTTGCCAGGAAGCCAGCAGGAAGCCTGCTGAATTCCTCTCCACCTCCGCCCTTGTCCAGAGAGGGGCAGCCCATGCAGTTCACAGCTAAAATTAGCCTGGCAATGCTGGGGTCACGGGGCGACAGGGGCTGAGGGAAGACGGAAGTTCTGGGTGGCCCGGACAGAGGGCTGCAGGTGGCTCGCCAGGACCAGTGGTTTACTCAGACCCTTACTCTGAGGCTGGCCAGAAGCCAAGACCCTGGGGGAAATCCAAGACGGCTTCCTTCCTTCACTGAGGTCCCTCACTCCTGGGTCCCCCAGAGCCTGCAGCACTCCCCACCATCGCTTAATCCAATAAACACCACAAAGCATTGTCTAACAGCCATAGCTCTCCCCTTTCTCAAGCCCTCACTAGGATGTACTGGGCACTGCACACACTGACCACTGTAACCTTCTAAGAGGTGGGTGCCATCCCCGTTTTGCAGATGGGTTAACCAAAGCCCAAGAGACGAAGTCATTTTCTAGCCACAGGACTAGAAAAGCCATAGCTGGGCTGAGATTCAAGCTCATTCTCTCTGTCTTTGCCAGCAAAGTTCAAGTTTTTCCACTGTGCTACATGTACGGAGCACATACTGAGTTCGAGGAACATGCTGGACGAGTATGGCCTGACCCCCGGTAGCAAAAGCATTACAATCCACGTGGGAAGGTAGACAGCCACTACGTATGGAGTCCCCAGACAGAATGAGATGTGGGGCACAAAAGGCACTTGAGCTACAGGCTGCAAAATGCAGAGGAGGGAGGGAGCTTCCTTCCTGTTCTCTGAGGGCCTCTCCTTGTCTGGTGCTCTCCCTGCCCTCACCTGTTGGGGAGATGTCGGTGTGCAACCCCTTGGCTCCACCTTCACCTCCTCCTCTCCTTCCAGACAGAATTCCTACAACCAACCAGGAAGAGTAGGAGCCTGTGTCCGGCCCCACAACTTGTTCATCACACCGCTTTTGCCCCACTGCCCACCTCCTCCCACCGAGAGTTGGCTGACCATAGCCTTAAGCAGCATGGGTCAGGGCTGCAAGGATGCCGAGAAGAAGAGGAAGAGCGCGGCAAGCCCAGAGCCACAAACGCACCCTTTCCACCTACTTTCCAGGACCCATTTTCTTGGCCGCCCGGTATTCCCTCTGGGACAGTGGTTCTCAACCTGCTTAGCATCAACAGTGCCACCTGGCAACTTGTTAGAAATGCGAATTTTCACAGGCAACCTCTGACCTGCTGATCAGAAATTCCACGGCTGGGGCCCAGCATCTGTGTCTCAACAAGCCCTCTAGGTCATTCTAATGCCCGCTCATGTCTGAGAACCATCCCTTCCCAAACCAGGCATCCTCTGGGTAGGAGGGTGGGGCTCCTGCAGTGTTGCAGCAGCCCACATCCTGAAAATTGCCAAGGGCTTGCCCAGCACGCAGCCTGACAGATGCAATTAGCTCTGCTAATTACAACAGCAAGAGAAGGCCTGGCCCTGGCGTCACGTTCAGAGCCAAAAGGAGCAGCTGATAGGTTTCCTTTACGAAATGGAATAAAGGACTGGCTGATGGCAGGGGAAGGCGCTTTTAGCCCAGGCCTTGGGGGTGACTTGGTTCCCTTTCACTCTCTAGGTTCTGGGTCCTCCAAGAAAGAAGGAGCCAAGGGAGACCCGGACTGCCATGAGTTTGGGCTGAACTCCTACTGTATCCTGGCCTTGTGCTGCAGTTTCTCAGCCCCAGCTTATGAGGTACACAGTTGTTGGAGGAAAAGCAAGCCAAAAATTTAAGCAAGTCAGAATACAGAGTTGAATTTGGGTTTCTTTATTTTACAGAGGTAGAAACTGAGGCCTCAAGAGGAGCCATGCTAGGCCTGGAGGGTGGGTGGAGTGGAAAAGGCAGGCTGAGCATCATCCCGTGGACCCTCCCAGGGAGCACCTGGCAGTGATTCCAGCACAGAACAGGGGAAGGGTGGTGAAAGCTGAAGATGTTTTCATGACTAGCCATTTACGAAGCAGGTACCCGATACCAGGCAGGATGCTAAGTACTCTGCATGTGTTTTGTCACTTAACTGTCACAACCTCATTTAGGTAGTCGCATTAAAACTCTTACAGATGAAGAGACTGATGTTCTGGGAAGGTCACTGGGTGGCCTCTAGGATTTCTGAGTCTGCAGTGCATGACTGAATGTGAGCAGCACCTAGGCTGAGTCTGCCCCTCCCTCTGGTCTCCTTCCACCCCCTCAAGGGACTGATGGAAAACTGAATGAGTCCCTTCTCTTCCCTCCTTGTTGCCTAACTCAGGACAGAGGACACAGCACAAATGGCTCAGTAACACTGGCTCTGAATGTGTCACTGCTCAGCCTGATTGGCTCCCATCCTTCCAGGACAGTGGGAGAGGAGAAAGGCCTTATCCCAGCAAGTGCAACGCCTCAGAGCTGCTCCCACCAGGGCATCTCTGGCTGGGTCCCTCTTCACTTGCATTTTAAAAAGGAGACAGGAGAGGGAATATAGGGGGGCAGTTGAGCAGACTGGGGCTGGAGGCTGGGCCCTGGAAGGGAAGGGAGGGACAGGCAAATAAAGGAAGTGAGGAAAGAGGAAGGAAGAAGACCAACAAAAAATCATTGAGAAAGTAGGTGGAAAGGGTGCGTTTGCAGCTCTGGGCTTGCCGCGCTTCCTCTTCTTCTCGGCATCCTTGCAGCCCTGACCCCATGCAGTCACCTGAGCCCTCTCCCACTGAGCAGGACCATCATGTTGGCCAGCTCACCTTCCCCAGACCTGCCACCCTGTGGCCACTGGGCTCCTTCCCTTCCTCTCTCCAGACACCTGTCTCGAGGACCTAGGTTGTAAAATCAAGTGTCTGGGAGGGCCAGCCCGCAGGGAAAATGAGCGGGGCTGTGGTGGACAGTGAGAGGAGGGGACACTGGTCAACTGGATGGCACATGCTTTGTCTGAAGGGGTGAGTCCCCATGCCACACATTCTGTGCACCTGGAATGGCAAGATCTTTTTTTCCCTAAGAAAAGCCACTAATCTGGACTTTATCAAAATCCTCTCATTTTTAAATGTTGGCTGCTATTTCAAAAATTCTTTAAAAACCATGTGAGCAACACTGGGTGCAGTGGCTCACACCTGTAATTCCCAGCACTTTGGAAGGCTGAGACAGATGGATCGCCTGAGCTCAGGAGTTCGAGACTAGCCTTGGCAACATGGTGAAGCCCCGTCTCTACCAAAAATATAAAAAAATTAGCTGGGCGTGGTGACCCATGCCTGTGGTCCCAGCTACTCAGGAGGCTTAGGTGGGAGGATCGCTTGAGCTTAGGAGGCAGAGGTCACAGTGAGCTGAAATAGTGCCACTGTACTCCAACTTGGGTGACACAGTGAGACCCTGTCTTGAAAAGAAAAGAAAATGAAATAAAATATGTTAGTGACCACCCAGAGCCTGTGGGCTGTGGTCTGCAACCCCCCATGAAGCATTCCTCAAGGTAACCCCTAACCCGGGACTCTCCTTACTCCTACCCCATCAGCAACTGCTCAGCAAACCCACTATTTCCTCTGAGTCCATGACTCCCTGAAATACCGGCTCCACCTTTCTCCCCAAACCTAGGCCTGACTCTACTCCTGTGCCTCCTCGTTGGCCCCAGCAATCACACTTGGGATAATCCTAACCAGCACTTATGAGGGCTGACTCTGTGCCAGGCCTTGCAGGAGCTTAGTGTAAATGCCAGAGCAGATTTTCTTCCTTCCCCATGGCCTCTGCAAGGACTAGAAGAAAAGAGAAAGAGGCTTTGTTGGGTTGGCATCCTGATGACTTTTTCTAAGTCCCTCCCTCTTCCAAGAGCGAGCCTTGAATACACTTAATGCTTTGGGTGGGTGGGACTGGGCACCCCCTGTGTCCAGCCAGTGTGTGCACATGCGGACAGCAGAGGCTCACCTAAGCCAAAAGGCCTAATGGTGCCGCACTAAGGAGCACTTGGTATTACAGTAAGGTCTGTGGGCCCCAGGAGCCCTGACTGTCCCTCCCTAACCCAGGGGAGAGCCCAGACTGACTGACTGGGATGCTGGGCTCAGAAGCACCCGGGGGTCAGTCTGGACCTTGGTGAGGTGGGGCAGCAGGACAGACAGCAGAGAGGGGAGAGCTCCAGCCCAGTGCCCACCTGAGGTGGCCCGACCGCCGAGCCGGCAGGGAAGGACACACGGGGCAGGAGCTGCCCTGTTTGCTCCAGCGAGCCTCTGTTGTCTGCACGTGAGCACGCTGGCTGCACTCACAGGACGTGCTGCTCACACCCGTCCAAAGCATTACGTGCTCTGAAGGCCCACTCTCAGAAGAAGGAGCGGTTTCAAAAAGTCACCAGGATGCCAACTCTATCCTCAGGACTGGGTCATGGGGGTGGTCTGCCAGCCAGCAGAGGCACAGGAAGGACAGGGGGCTGGACTCTGCTGACTCTGGGTGGGCGAGCCACATCCTTCCTGTTCCCGCTCCTCCGCCGGCTGAGCAGATGGAGAAGGCAGGGAAGCCATCCTCTCCCAGGAAGGACAGAGTGTCCCTCCGTCCAGCCGCTCTGCCTGCCTCCCCCAGCAGGACATCACAGAAATCTCAGCATCTTGGGACAGACAGACAGACAAAGGCCTGATCTCTATGGCCGGGTTGTGGAGAGGACAGTGAGAAGAGATTACAAGGAGTAAAACAGTGGCAGAGACAAGGAGCGGGCTCCCCTGCAACCCCTGAGCTCTGGCCCACACCGCCTTTTCTCCCACCCATCCCCTCCAGGGCATCTCAGATACGTTCATCTGTGTGGGTTGAATGGCAGCCCTCAAAATATACATCCTCACGCTAGTCCCCAGCCCCTATGAATGGGACCTAATTTGGGAAAAGGGTCTTTGCAGATGTGATTAAATTAAGGATCTTAAGATGAGATCATCCTGGATTACCTGGGTGGGCCTTAAATCCAATGACAAGTATCCTTATGAAGTGACAGGAAAGAGAGAGACAGAGGAGAGGTGAGGGGAGATGGAGGCCGGGATGGGAGTGATGCTGCCACAGCTGAGGGTCACCTGAGCCAACAAGAGCTGGAAGAGGCAAAGAGGGACTCTCCTCTAGGGTATCCGGAGGGAGTGTGGCCCTGATACCTTGATCCTGGCCTCCAGAACTCTGAAAATAAATGCCTGCTGTCTTAAGCCCTCCCCGTGTGTGGCAACTTGTTGTGGCCACCTCAGGAGACTACTGCAGTCTCAAATCGCGATGCACCCTCCTCTCTCCCAGCCAGCTCCCCTTGCTGACCTTCCTCTTTGTTGGAGTATCTCCAGTCTCCCCAGCCACCTCTGACCTGGCCTTTGCTCTGCACCAAAGCCCGGGGCTTCCATGTGAAATGGTATCTCTCTCACATACTGGCCAGCGTAGGCCTTTGGGGTCAGCTCGTCTGAGCTCTCCCTAACACCCCAAAACCCCGTTAGCTCCCCAACCCTGCATGTCTCCCCTCCCCATTTCAATGGAGTCTTGTTTCCATGGGACACAAGTCAGCGCTTTAAGAATGTTCAAGGCCTGGCCCAACCAGCCTCAGAAGTCCTCTCGGTGCCCTCACTGCCTGGCCCGGCCACTTCAGATCATCTCCTGTCCCCTAGATACCTCCTGCACCTCCCCACCATTCCCGGAAACATCCATGCTTCACCTCTGTGCTGGCCGAAACCCTACCCAACTGACCTCACAGCAAGCCCATCTCAGAAACCACTTCCAAGGAGCCTTCCAGGATCCCAAGACAAATCCCTTTCTTCTAAGGGATAGAAGAACAGGGGAGGGGGACATAGGAATTAGGCCTCACTAAGTGCAGCCAGGCCCCTCATGTAGGTCAGGTGGTTCTGTAGATGCACCGGCACACAGCAGGCACCCAACTGTGGCTGGTCCCGTGTGTCTCTGTCTTTGAGTTATTGCATGTAACCCACGCAGCAACCCCGGGGGAGGGGGCCAGGAGCCTCATGTCCCTGGCAGGAGCCCAAGGCGCTGAGAGGTGGGGCAATGCGCCCAAGGTCGCACAACAGCCTGGCTCCAGGCCCCGTGTCACCCTGGTGTGCCCAACGGCTGCCTCTGTCCTTGTCTTGCCCCATCACCTTCCTCACTGTGAGCTCCTCCAGGGCGAGGGCAGGGTCCTGTTTGTCTTTGCATTCCCCTGAGCAACTGGCATAACCCTGTGCTCCGTGCTAAGGACACACACTATCCTGGGGGCCCACAGCTGACACCACGCACTGGAGGCACTGCTTTCACAAGAAAGCTCCCCACAAATGCCCGCCACTCGCAGGAAGGAGGCGTCTCCCACAGCCAGCCTGCGGGGGGAAGGTCTCCCTTGGCCACCAGGACTCCCACCTCCGGTTTCTATGCCTGAATCACAGTCCCAGCAATGTACCCTCACCACTTCCCGTTGTCCTACATTGGCTTGGTCTGGGCTCGTATTCCTCCAAATTTCCCCTAGCCCTGTGGTTGCATCTCACCCACAGGGTGCTGGTTTGGAGACAGCATGAATACCCACCTCAGGGCAGGACATGCCAGAGTTCCCACGAGTCGTCCCCTTTCTCTCTCTCCACCCCATGATCTCACACCCCCTGCCTCCAAGCAGAGCCACAAACGTTCAGGCAAAACCACACTTTCTCGGTGGGGCAGGGAGGGGAGGCTGCACGCGTAGACGCAGGCTCCGCACAACAGCAGACACACTGACTCAATGGAAAGGGGAAGGGACTGGAACAGAACCCGGGAGTAAACACAAAGGAAAACAAGGAGGGAACAAAGCCCTCCCTTTGGCCACTCCCCGCCCCCTCCTACTTTCCCCCTTTCACCGAGAAACTGGGATGGATGGAATTAAATAAAGGGCCAGCACCCAGCAGCCACCTTCCTTTTGACCCCTGGATGGGAACAAAGACAGCCCAGCTTAGACAGACACCCTGCCTCTAGGAGATGGGGGAGGATGAACCCCCCAAGGCCTTGTCCATGGCCTCAGAAAGGCTTGTTCCCCACCACAGCCTCCCCACTCCACTGGTCTCTTACCCACGTCCTGGCTTCCTGAGATTCTGGGCCCCACACAGCGAAAGAAATCCCAGACTGTTCTTCTAAGCTGAGTCCCCTGCAGCTTAGGCAGTACCTGACACAAAGCCTGGGCCCCAGCTGGGCTGGGGAGGGCGGGGAGGGGAGAGGAAGGGAAGCGCTGTGGGCCTCCTGCACGCATACACAGACACACACACACACACACACACACACGCACGAACGCACACGCACACTCTCCCTGAAAAGATCTAAAAACCCCTTTCATCTCAATAAAGGGGAACAGTAACAGACACAAAGACAAAGGGGAGGCCAACCCAGCTGTAAACAAATTAAGAGCGTCTTTGCTTATGCTCTGCTGCAGGGATCTGGGCTGAACAATAGAGCCGGGCCTCTGCCAACCCTCCTACACCAGTTAGTCAGAGCAAACCAGTCCTCCTCCTCTCTGGAAAGCAGAGGGCCCACATGGTAAGGCTAGGAACAGTTAGCAAAATTGCTCCCAGAACTACCTATGACGACTCAGAGTCACACTCCCTACGAATTGCACAAAACAACCCTACTATGACATCATTTTCTAGCCACAGGAACGGAGCAATAAGGTGTGATGCGGGTGCTCCACCGAGGCTGTGCTGGCACCCAGTAGGTGTCCAAATAATGCCTGCTGAATGCATGGACCCGCACTCGTATGTGTATCAGTCAGACTGAGGTGGGCAGCAAGCAGCCACTGATAGTATCAAGTTCACATGGGCTCATTTCCACTCCTAAGGTCATCGAGAAAGAAACAGCCCAAAGCTCATCAGCTAAGAAGAGCTTAACAGTTTGCAGAGGCTTAGAAAACCATTGCTAAGGAGTCAAACTCTGGAATCCGACGGCCTGGGATTGAATCTTGGCTCTACCACTTGCTATGGCAATAGTGTCCAATTTACGGCCTTGTGGACCATCTCACAGTCACTCAGCAGGGCTTGGTAATGATACTGCTGTTGGCACTGGTACTGGTGCTATGGTCGGGTCTCCCTTTGGATTTGTTAAATCGTCACAGTTGCATGTTAAGGAGTCCTCTGGGAAGAAGTGGGTGAACGACATCCCTGCAGCTCCTCCAGAAGCCTGGGGAGTATGACTAAGTTGTCTCCTCCACCTCCTTGTCTTCTAAAGGCCCCAGGAGCTGACACAGAGGAAGAGGAGGAAGTTTGGAGACCTAGGAAGGTCAGCAGCACCCTCCCTCGCTCCCTCCAATCTGGCATCATTGACACTGGCAGCTCTTCCATTAGGTTCTGAGTACCCAGCGTTGGAAGAGGGTAGATGCTATAATGATGAATGCTTGCTGAATACATGAATGGAGTTAGGATTGGGATAAGAACCTCACTCACTGCCTTTACTCCCAGGAGCAGGAATCTGAAATTCCTGGAGTGAAGTGGGAAGCTCTGGATAAAGTAACTTCTATGTTCTTTCTTCCTGGGAGGCACACTGCAGTCAGAAAAGCAACGTGCTAACAGTGTAAGTGCCTTGGAAAATGTAAGCAAAATCCCTTCCAGACGTAGCCCTGGAGACAGAAATGGCTGCAGCCCCGTTTGGTCTGGACTGGCCTTCATCTAACTGCAGGCGGACTCACTGCCAACGTTTAGAAAATGGCCCAGGAATGAACCCTGACACGTTTGTCTGACCCTCAGCTGCCGTGCTGTGGACATCTCCCTTCTTGCTCAAGCTTCTTGTAGAAATGGATGATAAACAGAGGATTACAGGGTAAGAGAAGGAGCAGAGAAGTAATTCTTCTTTCAGGAGAAAACTGGACAAGCCTCAGGGCCCTGACACACCACGGGAGGGTTTAATAAATTACAACTACTGCATCCCATTTATTGAGGCTTAAGTATTGTGCAACAATGCTTTACACGTATCATTCTCACATTAAACCTCTGAAGCAGGCACTTATCTCCATTTTACAGAAAAGGAGACTGAGGCATAGAGGTGAGGCCACCCACCAACATCATAGAGCCAGGATTTGAATCCAAACCTATCTGACTTTCAAGCCTATAATCTTCCCATGAAGCCACAAGCTGTGCTGCTCAGTGACTTGGTATCTGTGAAACATTAGGCGTGTACCTATGGACTTTCCTCGCCTGGACTGTTTAGGGGAGGGTAGGTGACAATCTAGACAAAATGTGGCTATGAAGCAGGGAGTTAAACCTAATGAACTTATGAGACTCCTTTCTACCAAGATTCTGTGAGGGTGGCCTGGGCTATTTGAGATAAAAGGAACGGAAAGCCTTCTCTGCAAAAAAGGGAGTGAGGGCTCTCTTGACACTGGCAGGTAGGTATGTGTTGGGGTGAAACATCAGGAAGTGGCATGAGTACATCAGGGACATTTTGGGGCAGCACACAGGGGTAGGACCCAGGCAGCCCCTGCTCTCCTACCCTCCAGCCCAGGCATGCGGCACCCCTGCCTTCTTGGGAACTTTGGAACAAAGTCTAAGCAAACAAAGGACGCGTTCATAAACTTCAGGCGGGTCCCCTGACGGCTGCTAAGAGGCTATTGAAGCCGGTTCCCATGAGAACAGTATGTTATGAGCACGTGCTTTTGCACCAGCGGGCAGGGCCAAAATAATGACAGCACCTTCCCTGCTGCTTTGATACAGGAGGAGGGGGCGAAGGTTGGGGGGACTCCTGCATCAGCTTCAGGGAAATGAAAGGAGAGAAAGCAGTAGCAGCCCAGGGTAGTATCCAAGCTGAGCCCCTCTTCCCAGGCAGTGAGCGTCCCACTGTGTTATGCACCTGGAAGTGAGTCATTTGATAATTGTGGGGCTTTGTATTTTTCCTAGGGACTTCCAGCAGAGGATTGCAAAATGCTAGGAATATTATCAGGAACTGGTTGTTACTGTGCCCATTAAACAGAAAAGAAAACTGAGTGCTGGAAGGGAAAGCCTTTCCTTCCTTTCATCCTCAGATAGCTCAGGCCACACTCACAGAATCTCTTGGCAGAAGGAGTCTCCGAAGTTCACTAGGTCTGCTAATATCAGAGTGAGTCACAGCAGGAAGGGACCAGAAGGCTCAGGCCTGAAGTTGGTGGTCTGCTTGCTGTCTTCTCAGTTTTGACACTTAAACTTTGTGGGATTCTTTATGCCATCTGTATGTTTTCTGGGCTACGGTGTCCAGATGCCTGAGGTGGGAGAAAGAGCCTAAGGCTCTGGGAGAGAGCAAAGCTAAGTTCGAATCTCTTCTCTGTTGTTTTCCGTTTGGGGCAAGTCCCTCTGAGTCTGTTTTTTCACCTGTAAAACTAGGATAATACCCACCTTGAAGGGCTGTTGTGAGGAGGAGAAATAAATACGTATAAACCCCTAAAATGGGGCTTTGATCAGTAAATGAAGCCACTATTTTTTTTTTTACAAAGCCATTCTACTTATATGAACAATGTCATATCCATAATGGTGGATTCAGGACCAGATTTGTAAATAGAATCACAATCTGCAGGTTAATGATACTCTAATTTTCATTTATAAACCTGAAAAAGCTAGGTGCATACAAGAATTAGGGCAATGACTTTAGCCACTGATACCCCGGACATCAGAAAAGCACCTGAAGTTATGCCTAGTTGCACAAAACAAAAACTTTAATCAGGCGCCTTCAAATGGAAGCACAAGGCGATTCCTGAAACCTCTAGAGAGAGACCTACTGTATCATCTAATTTTTCACCTTTCTTCAGGGCAGGGAGTCCTCCCTTTCCTGCCTCCTTCGTCTCCTGTGCTGATGTTTGGCAGCCCTTGCTTAGGAGGAGCAGCAGGCATCACCTGATAAGATGTGACAGAAACCACAGGTCACCAAGTTAAGAGCATCAGAACTGCTGAGTGACCTCAGCCTTGTAAACAGTGCCATCCCAGGGACAAGGTGGACATCCATGGCTGCCCCCTCTGACTCCACTCCCAAATTAGCAAGTATATCTCAAGCACATCCAACTGAAAGCATTCCATGAATTTAGTTTAACTCATCTAGAATTCCACAGGGAATGCTAAGCTGAGTGAGGTGAACTGTGGGACAGGATTCCTATCTCCAGTTGGTCCTGCCTCTTGGGGCAGTGGATTCCATACACTCTTCCTCTCCATGTGCATTTCATCATAAGGCTCCACAAGGCCACTGAATCCCTGGCACGGGCCGTGCATAACATAGATGCACAATGGCTGCTTGATCAATGAGGCCCCTGTAATAAGGATGTGAGTATCCTGTTTCTCACTCTCTTTTGTGGGGAGGCTGAAGAATAGAAAGTCAGTTTTCTGATGGCCCCAACACTGCTCCAGCCTGCCCTTCCCCTAACCCTCCTTACAGATCCAGGCTGCAGGAGGCCCCCTAAGGAGTCCCGCTCAGAGAACTGAAGGAGACGGCAGCTGTCAGCACTGGGCTCTCTGACCCAAGGCCTAAAGACACACCACCAACAGACACAGCCCAGATCTGAAACTGCAGCGCCTCCTTCTTCTCTTCACCCTCCCGCTAACTGGGCCCATCCTCTCCCCAGTCTCTGAGAAACATACCTGTGAACGTTACACCTTCTATGTCTCTTCCCTTCAACATGCGTCTTACACTTGAGGCCGATTTTTCACCTCCCCGTCCATCTTAGGGTGGAGGCGTTGCCCTGAGCAACAATGATGTCACCTGCAGGGTGCTTCCATTTCACTGATGTCACGGGGTGAGCCTAACGGATAGCGGGGGGATGCACTCTCTGTGGGAAAATGTCACAGGTCCTAAACTGTTGAGGAGGGGTCTGCAGGCCTCTTGGGCACTCCCAAATGACCCCTTTCCTCTCCCAGAAGAGCTCCTCACCCTTCCTTCCTCTCTGGACGCCTGTTGGAGCTCAGGCCTCAAATCTGACTTTCCCTCTGCCAGAGTCAGCCAAAAGATCAGCACGAGCAGCTCCAAACAAACTGCTGGAAAGAGCACTAAGGATAGATGTCCTCCCCGTCGAGGACAGATGTCCTCCCCGTCGAGGATAGATGTCCTCTCTGTCTAGGACAGATGTCCTCCCTGTCTAGGACAGTCTAGGCCCCTACAGCCTTGTCCTTTGTCCAGACCTCAGAGGAGGGAGCATGACCTGATGGGGAAGTTGGGGCCCAAGTCGGCAGAGAATGCAGACCTCCAATTGACCTCTGCTGTCCCAAAGGGCGCACACTGGCCAGATTTCCAGTCTGCGCCAAGCACGGTGTTCAATGCCTTCTGCGCATTGTCTGGCTCAACCCTCCCCACAGCCCTGAAGGTCATCCCCATTTTACCGATGATGTTACCGAGACTTGAAGAATCAAGGCACCTGCCCAGCTACTGAGAACGCCCAACAACTGAGTGGTGGAGCCAGGATTCAACTCATGTCTGCCCCACTTCAAAGCCCATGCAGTCACACCTCCTTGGCTCTGGGCACCTGGAGATGCGGCTCACTAAAGATGAGCCATGAAGGGCCTGGACAGAGACCAGAAAGAGCCCTTTAAATCCAAAGAGGCCAGCTGAGCAGGGCAGGTTGCCTGAGGCAGCCAAAGCAGGCACTGCTTTAGGAATGCTTCACCCTTGGCCTACACAGGGGATGCAATAACTGGCCAGCCTTGGCCCAGCCTTGGCCCAGCCTCCATGCTGATTAGGGACCATATATCCTTGCTCTATGCTTGGCTTTCTATTGATCCATCCAGGTTACCTGATGCTCTTGATTTGCATATAGCATTTACTCTCATTGCCTGGCTCTACAACCCTGAGACTGTACAGTAGTTACTGAATTTACACACATGCAAATCTATGTCTCTGGGAGCTAATGCTTGCAAAGCACTAAACAAATAGGTAAATAAAATAAAAAATTACTACATTATGAAAGAGGAAAGGGAGAAATGCTACCAGGATTTCTCAGGGAAATAATGTCCTTGAGGCACTGGCCAAGGAGATGCCCACAGCCAGGCTGATCTGAGTATCCAGTCTACCTGGCAGGTATCTTTCTGCTGGTGAGAGGGCCGCAGAGGTAGACAAAGCCCTGCACTCTTGGACATCACTGTCCCTCACCCCCACCCCACGGTCCTCCTGCCTGGTTCTGACTCCAGCTTTGATAAGCGCAGTCCACCTTCTGGTCTTTGGTTTCCCATATGGCTTGTCCAGGACACAGGGAAGAGACGACATTCAGTCTGTGTGATGTTTGCAAAGTCTCCTTGCAAATTAATAAACCAGCATTCTGACTCCTACGCCCACTTCTGGGAGCTTTCTCAGGGTGAATCAGTAGCTCGAGTCCAAACCACTCTGAAAATTATGGAAATCGGGTTTCTGAGTGGGCACAGCTAAGAGCCATCCCCTGGGACAGGCGACGTGATCCAGGTAAACACCACCCTCTGAGCAATCTGCTGGGCACCAGCTGGCCCCTCCCAGGAGGCATCTTGACTTCCTCACTGATGAGAAGCCTATTTTGTTTAAAGTGCCTATTGACAGGGCATAGTGAAATGCTCGGTTCCAGCTAATTAAGCGCTCAGCTGTACGGTGTGGAAACTAAGCGATCATGTATATGGAGCTGTGATATGGAGTTTCAGGAAGGGTTCCTGGACGAACTTGGGAAGGGCATTTGTGGGTGAACAGGACTTCAACAAGGAAGCAAGAGACCACAGATGGGGATCAGGGGTTTGGAAGGTCAGGACAGTTGTCTCACCTCCTTCCACTCGCTGTCTGCCTAGGTCAAGACCCTGCGTGCAGCCACCGCCGGTTCCCTCTGAGCCACACCTAGGGGCACTTACTCATCACCCTCATACCAGGCCCCAAACTGGATCTGCCACCTCATACTGCCCCAGAGATTAAGGAAAGTCACTTGATTCTTGGGCCAGGCTCCCCATCAGCCATCAAGGCCCAGCTTTGCCTCTTTCTTTCCTCCTCTTCCTCCTGCCAGATGAATTTCCCCTCCTTCCTCCACCTGGGCTGAGAACAGGTATTTCCTCCTTTGAAAAAGAAAGAAAAAGGCAACTGTTCTTCCCCCTTTCCCACGAGGGTTGCCAATTAAATTAGCTTTTTAAGCTTAAGCTGCTTCTTGGTCTATGAATGTCCAGTGATTGAGACTCACCTTCCAGGCTCCAGAACACTTAACATCCCTGTGCCTCAGTTTTCTCATCTGTAAAATGGAGTTAACAATACCTAACTCATAGGGCTACCGTGAGGATTAAATGAGTTAATACAGGCTAAGTACTTTTGGGGGTGGGAAAAAAAAGCCTGGCTAATGTTAAGCCCTAAATAGTGGTTGTTTATCAGGGCTGCTGTGAATGGTGGGCCAAGCAGTGTACTGCTCAAGGCACTTGGCTGAGGGGTGAGGATAAATCCAGCTCACATGCCACTTGCCCAGCTACATGGCTTGGCTATGTCCACTCAAATAAGGCCAGTATTTCTAAGAGGCATCAAATCCCATCCTCTTGCCAAGACGGAGCACCTTATTCTAATTCATGCGAAGGACTGAATGGGCTAGCAGCAGCCCTGGAGGTTATCATGAACAGTTCTCAGCATCCTCGTGGCTCTGTACTCCTCCCCAGCAAGACTGGATGACAGAAGGGTCCAGGATGGCCGGTGTCATCCATAATAAAGTCCTTCTCAGCTCCCAGAACACTTGGAGCACCCGCCCCTCCCAAGCAGGTTCTCCATTAAAGCCCCACAGGCTGCCGTGCCACCTCATCCCTGCTGGGGCGGACTCTCAACTCCAAATATGGAACCTGAGTCTTGGACTCTGAAAACACCTTCTCCTGCCCAGTTATTATTTTTTGGGGTGGGGGCAGCGGGGCATGGGGGGGTAGGTGAAAGCCAGGGTCTCAACTCTGTCACCCGGATGGAGTGCAGTGGCATGATCCTAGCTCCAACCAAATGATCCCAGCTCTAAGCCTCGAACTCCTGGGCTCAAGCAATCCTCCCACCTCAGTCTCCCAAAGTGCTGGGAAGATAGGCATGAGCCACCCAGCCCAGCCTCTTTCCTGTTGACGGCCACCTGTCTCTGCTGACAGCTGTGAAAGGAAAATACAACCTCAGGACCCCAACCTCAGGATGCCAAAGGGAAAAATTAAGCTTGGGAACTGAGCCATGCAAAAAACAAAACCGAAAACTGGGTTCCTTTTGTTGCCAAACAGATAGCTATAATTTCACATGCTTACTTTATCTTATGTAAAATGTAGAGTTACTGAGCATGAGAAGAATGCACCCAGGGAGAGCAAAGAGTCAGTGTAACTACTTCATGGTTACCCACAAGTGGAGAAAATCTGAAGGCAGAATGGCCTGGAGCAGCAGCGACACACACGAATTAGCAAACAATGAAAGCCACTTAGGCACGTGGGCTGGAGGGAGGACTCAAAAACACAGTCTATTCTGTTCTCATAAGGGGGAAAGACAGCAATCCACTTTTCTGATCATCTATTTTCAGGGCTAACCTGGGCCTAAAACTGCACCAACCACGGATGAACTTTAGCTGGCAGTCAGATAGACTTGGTTTGTAAAAGGCAAAAGCCCTGGGTCATATCCAACAAAAAAACAAGAAAATAGAACGCGACCCCAATTTAGATCCAAAAGACCAGAGTGCGGATTGCGACCAGTATCTAGTACTCTACTATTTGTGAAATGAGACCAATATCTGGTACTCTACTAGTTGTGAAAGGGTGCTTTTCTCACACCAGGAAAAGGGCAAAAGGCAAAATGAGGTCCCTGCCTGGTTCCGTAAAATATTTTACCTTCCTGGTCGGCGGCAATTTTTTTTTTTTAAAGAAAAAGCGTTTTGGATGGGGAATCCGGCCCCGGAACTCCTTGAGTCTTCACCTGGCAGCCAGAATGGCGAAGTCACAGGGATGGGGCTGAGGGTGGGGTTAGGGGTGAAGTGGCAGGGTTATTTGCAGCCTCAAGAGCAAGTCTGCACAGCGTGAGGTCTGGTCCACTAATAGTCCCGAAAGAGGAAGCGCCGGGGACTTTATCCGGCCTGAAGCAGCCCCCTAACTTCACTACCAGGAACCGAGAAAAAACAAACTTCACTCCCATTCCTCCCTTACAGGAAGGGAGGGAAGGGGAAGGGGAAAAGGGGGCAGCAAATGAGCAGGGCGACCCCGCTTTTCTTTCTGCGGTAGCGCTCTGCTCAGGATGTGAGAAGTAACGGGTCACCTGGGCACTACGAACAAAAACGTGGTCCCGCTCTGGGCTCCGAGGCTCCGCGCGCCTCGAGGAGGAACTGCCCGCAGCCTAGCTGGAGCGAGCGCCCGCGACGCATTCCCCCGCACGGCGGGAACGAGACGCGTGACCGCGGGGAGACAATGCGCCCGCCTGGGCACGCGCGCTTTAAGGGGGTCTCCAAAGTCAGCCCCCACCCGGGGGCCGAGCAGGCGCCCGCGATCCCCACACCCTCCTGCGCCCCCTCTCTCGGCAGCCATCTCCCGCACAGCTCCTCCGAGTTCGCGGGCTCCATCGCGCCCTTCTTCCTTTAGTACACTAGGCTGCCCCGGGACTTACGATTGGCCTGGGTCCCGGTCCCGGTCCCGGTCCCCGCCGCGGGAGGACGGCTCCAGCACAGGCTTTGCGCGCGGGTCGGGGGCCGGGGTGCCGCAGCTTGTAGGTGGCTGCGGCGGAGCTTGCGGGCCTGCACTTAGAGGGTCCCGCCTTCTGGCCTACAGCGGCCGGCTCTCAGAGTTACTCATTTCCTGGATGTCACAAAAACTTTTTCCTCCTCAGAAGAACAAAACACCCGCCTCTACTCGCGGCCGCGGAAGCTCCTTAAGGAGGACCGTGTGGGTTTTGGTGGTTGGGCCCAGGGTCGGCCGGGAAAATCTGCCCAGTGGACCCCAGAAACTTCCCCCGCATGGCAGAACTGGAGAGTGACTGGGAGAGACGGAATCAGGCCACTCTAGTAAACTGGAGCGAGTGGACAGGGGCCCGGAGAGGACGCCCTTAAAAGTCGTTCTAAGCAGCGGAGCGGAAGGAGTTAAGTCCTTACAAGTCTGGGAGAGTTTTCTGCGGCGCGTTTTACAAGTGGCGGAATTCCTGGGGCCACCTATTTAGTCTCTTGGAGGAAAATATAACTCTAGACATAACGCCAGCCTTTTTCTCTTGTGCAGCTTGAAAGGATTAAAATAACTCGCTTTTTTTTTTTTTTTTTTTTTAGAAGGAGTTTCGCGCTTGTTGCCCAGGCTGGAGTGCAATGGTGGCGCTATCTCCGCTCACTGCAACCTCCGTCTCCCGGGTTCAAGCGATTCTTCTGCCTCAGCCTCTCGAGTAGCTGGGATTACAGGCATGCGCCACCACGCCCGGCTAATTTTGTATTTTTAGTAGAGAAGGGGTTTCTCCATTTTGGTCAGGCTGGTCTCGAACTCCCTACCTCAGGTGATCCGCCCGCCTCGGCCTCCCGAAGCGCCTGGGATTACAGGCGTGAGCCACCGCGCCCAACTTTTATGATACTCAGATGCATGGTTGCTTTTCTCCGGGATTAACCGGGCACAAAGGAGAACGGACAGGCGCAGAAGTTTCTGGTTACTGTTGTGACGGTAGATAAAGTGTTACCACCCCTATGTTAGAAACAGACAACTGAGGCCTGGAGGAGCAGCAGCAGCAGCGTTCTGGTCGAGCTTAGTAGTTTATGAAATCCATAACTTCTACTGTCTTCCTTTTGACCTAGCCAAATCCCATCATCAGTGGAAAAGGCAGAGAAGGGTTTGAATGAATTCTACATTAAGCGGCTTTGGGGGGCACCAAATGCCAATGAAGGCACATTGGGGAAATTGGAACACGCTGTCCAAAATGATCACCATTGCTACTGCTATTTGGTCTCAGATCACCTTCTTTTCGTCTTTTCCTTTAACATTCGCCTAGAAGACTTTTTGGCTGAGTCCGAAAGATAAACAGGCAATGAGAAAATGTTCTAAAAATAGACTCCCTGGCCCTTGGCCCAGGGTACTTGTATTTTCAAGTTTCTACTGCTGCTTAAATTCTTTCCTTACATAAGAGGTTATGGCAGAGTTTTGGGGGTCAGTATGGGTGTTGGAGGTGGTGGGGGCGATCTGGGGAAACAGTCTTGAAAGAGCTATGTATTTCCAAAATGTCTACAAGTTGGTCGGGTGGGTTACTCACACCCTTCACAAAGCAGGTGGGGGAAATTTCTCTGAAGTGAGTGCGCTGGGCTGAGCTTTGTAATCCTTGGGCTAAGAGTTCAGCGTTGTGCTGGAATGCCAAGGTTAGTGCTTGAATGCCCTCTGAGATTGTCATCTGCAAAGTAGTTTCAGCAAATTCTAACCAGCCATGTATATTTATATAAGGAATATTTATTATATTCGTTTTGCTTTTAACCTGATGATTTCACCTTCTGCGATCTGATTGATTCCTGTCTGTTCTAAGGTCCACCGTTCTAACCTGGCATGTAAGTCGTTCATGAACTGGCCTCTACTTATCCCACCAGTCTCGTATCTCACTCTGTGTCCCACACCAAACTCCTTGCATTCTTGGAACGTGTGCTTCTCAGAACTTGATATGCTCTTTGATATGCTGTTTGCATGATATGCTTTTTCTCTCCCCTTGGATATTCATATGTACTTTACTTTCTGCCTGCCACAGTCACCCCACCTCCTCCTCCAACCTGTCTCCCCAGTGCACATGCATGTTATTTTGCCGGAATAATTGTATGCTCAGTCTTCCTGTCTCAGAACAGGCAGTTCTCCTTCAGGAAGTCTTCCTTGAACCCCCGTGTCTAGGTTGGACACCCCTCCTGTGTCATTTCTACAGAGCCCTGTGCTAACTCTAGAAATGTTTTTTAAAAGATAGGAGGCCGGGCGCGGTGGCTCAAGCCTGTAATCCCAGCACTTTGGGAGGCCGAGACGGGCGGATCATGAGGTCAGGAGATCGAGACCATACTGGCTAACACAGTGAAACCCCGTCTCTACTAAAAATTCAAAAACTTAGCCGGGCGAGGTGGCAGGCGCCTGTAGTCCCAGCTACTCGGGAGGCTGAGGCAGGAGAATGGCGTAAACCTGGGAGGCGGAGCTTGCAGTGAGCTGAGATCCGGCCACTGCACTCCAGCCCGGGCGACAGAGCGAGACTCCGTCTCAAAAAAAAAAAAAAAAAAAAAAAAAAAAAGATAGGAAAGTACAGATGTTCAACTTGTGGGAACTTGAGCGGTCAAGAAGTCAGGGAACTCCTGCTTTGAACAGTGAAAGGCTGAATAAAATATATCAACAATGGAAGGGAAGAAAGGTGGTCTCCAGGTGTGAAATAGATCAAGGGGACTCAAAAGTATGACATGAATATAAGCCCAAATGGCTAAGGACCAGGGGTGAGTACCCACTCAGTGACTGGGGTTAGTATCTATTCAGGCCTTGAGTTCTACAAAGACAGGGATCTGTACTTGAGATCCCTGCCTAAGGCTGGAACACTGGAAAGGCTGCCCTTTAGTAACAGGAGGATAGAAAACAGCCCTCTTCCCATTGACTCAGGGTCACGGCAAGGAAGCTTGTGGTTTATCGGGGCCCTGGATGAATTTTAAAATGTTTTCTATAGAAATGAAAACCCCTAGCCTGCCTCTACTATGCATAGGTGTGAGCTCCCAATTTATGACACCCATGTGCTGAGGGAATCCTAATGTCAAGAAAAAACACAAAAAACCTGTTTCAAAGTGGTGAATCCCCTTGGCCCTGTCAGAAGCAAATGTAAAATTCAGTTGTTTATCCTGGTCCCTAGCGGAATAAACAACTCCCATTGAAGTTACAATAAGAAATTAAAATGTTTTATGATAAGAAATTAAAATATTCTTTATATTTTTAAAATTATATTAATTTCTTAAAATTAAGAATTATTAATAATCATTAAGCTTATAATGAAAAAACTAGGAAAACCAGACTAGGAAATGAACCACATGAGGGTGTGAACTGGTAAATGTAATAAACAGGAAAATTAGCCCCTTAAGTATCTGAGTTTGAAAAAGAGTATAAAATAGTTATGGTCAAAATATAGAGATAAAATGATAGGACATGGGACTATGAAAAAAGAACAGGTAAATTTGAAAAAGCACAGATATAATATGTAGAAATAAAAAGTTTAGTCATTTACATTTATAAAACCTCAATGATCGAAATTCTTTTTTATTAAGGCCATTATATCAGTCAAAAATCTAATAAAAATAGCTCATTGAAAAAGGGAAAGAAAAGTAATGTATTAATCTCCTTTATAAACATATAAATTATTTCAGAAATTTAAAATAATATATTAACAAATAGAATTCCAGCAGCACATCAAAGAATATTACATCATTAATAGATCAAAAGAGAAAAACGGAAAGATCATCACCATATATTCTGAAAAGCCATCAGATAAAATTCGTCATTGAAATATAAACAAACCCTCTGTAACATGATAAAAACAAAGGGTAAAGTTCAGCCCCCAAACCAGTGTTATGCTTAATGGGGAAATACTAGAAACCTTCTAAAGACAGTGCAAGATGTGAATGTCCTCCTTCACCCCTAGTCTTTTTAAAAATTACCAATTAGGAGTATGTTTGGCTGAAAGTAATGGAATACCAGACTGTAATTTTTATAGTGTCTAAGACTATAAAAGGCTTAAACAAATAAGGATTTGTTTTTCTCACATAAGAAGCTTGTATATAGATGGCTATTTTGGGTCAGTGCCTTGATAGTTTCAGGGCGGATCAAAGGATATGTGCATTTACTATTTTTATATATATTACAAAATTGCCCTCCAAAGAGATCTCACCAATTTGAACTATTTCGCATAGTATGACAATTGCCTTTTTCTCTACATTGTTGTCAACATTGGGTATTTTCTGTTATAACTTTAATTTAGTTTGCTTCTTTTATAGATGAAAAAACCCCTAATCTCAATATTTTGGTTTGCATTTCTTTAATTATGAGTGAGGCTGAACAGAACATCGTTATTGGCCACTTTTATGTTTTTATGTATGAAGACTCTTACAACATCCCCCAGTTTTCTATTGGCTTATTTATGTGTACACGTGTGTATGTGAAAGTAGATGGAATTTTCTTTATGATTATTTAAGTGCTAGACGAGGCTTCAAATTCCATAGTGAAAGGTGACTTGTCAGCTGGGTGCGGTGGCTCCTGCCTGTAATCCCAGCACTTTGGGAGGCCAAGGTGGGTGGATCACATGAGGTCAGTAGTTTTAGACCAACCTGGCCAACATGGCGAAGCCCCGTCTATACAAAAAAATACAAAAATTAGCCAGGTGTGGTGATGCATGCCTGTAATTCCAGCTACTCAGGAGGCTGAGGCACGAGAATTGCTTGAACCTGGGAGGTGGAGGTTGCAGTGACCCGAGATCGTGCCATGCACTCCAGCCTGGGTGATGGAGTGAGACCCTGTGTCAAAAAAAAAAAAAGGTGACTTGTGACAAAGTCTGAACCAACTGCAGGGCAGCTTCACACCATATCTCAGGAGCACTGGAAATTTTTAAAAGATTAAATACACAGGGACAAATTTCCTGTTCACCCCTATCTGTGGTTATTCCAGTATGTGGAATAAAATGCATGACAATGGGAGAGACAGGAAGTCTATGCTAGTCATTAAGCATCTGATGAAGGGGAAAAAAGGGCACTTCCCTTGATCTGGTCAATTTCCCACTACCCTGAATTCAACTTCGCATGGAATTTCACAAGATAATAGCAAGTTAGTTTACAGGATGTTTCACAGAACAGGCTGCTTTGCTGAGACCTCAGAGGTGTCAGTTGAAAAAGACAAATGATTTGCATTTGCCTATTTCATTTCTCAAGGTCAGTGCTGACCATGTCCCTCCTCTGGGAATGTTGGAGCCCACAGGGCCTTTAGAGATTATTTACTGACAAAAATGAAGTTCAGAGAAGTTAGGTCACCTACTCAAGGTCACATTGCTGGTTAGTGACAGAATAATAATAGCTAAAACTTGTGCCATGTGCTAGGTATTACTCAAGCATTTTACACCTACCAACTCATGTAATCCTCATATCAATTCATGTGGTAGGAATCATTAGATTCTACAGAACCTATGTTTTCCAAAGATTTTTGAAAATACATTTTATTTCACAACGCAGTATACTCACACATACAAGTGCATTATAATCGAAAGACAGATTCCTTAAAAACAATTGTTTCGTTTACCGAATGTGATACAAACTGTTATGTTCCCTTTTCCTTTCACTCTTCCTATGTTTCCCTCTTTTGAAAAAAAATGTAGGCCACAACTTATTAAATGAGTCAAGATCCAAAGTTTGATGAAAATACTTTTTTAAAAATTTATTTATTTTGAGATAGAGTCTTAGTTTGTTGCTCAGGCAGGAGTGACGGTCGGCTTCACTGCAGCCTCAGCCTCTTAGGGTCAATCAATCCTCCTGCCTCAGCCTTCTGAGTAGCTGGGACTACAAGTGTGTGCCACCATAGCTGCCTAATTTTCCTATTTTTTGCAGAGATGAAGTCTCACTATGTTGCCCAGGCTAGTCTCAAACTCCTGGGCTCAAGTGATCCTCCTCCCTCGGCCTCCCAAAGTGCTGGGATTACAGGAGTGGGTCACCATGCTTGGCTAGAAAATATTTCTTTAAACCACTCTTCTAACTCACATCTCTGTTTTGAAAATTGTTATTGGTTTATATATGTTAATTTTCCATCTACATGCGCCACTTGGTGTGGGAAAGAACTGTCAGATGATTTCCATCCAACTTATTTCTGGTCAGTAGATATTCATTACTCTCCTTGTAGTTAATGTCTAAAGATGGCATCCTTGCCTTTAACGCAAATCATTATGCTTTAACCTTAGGAATACCTTAATTCACTTATTCATTCATCCATCCATTCATTCAACAAATATTTCAGCACCTAATCTATGCCAGGCATTGTGCAAAATCAGGAGTTGGCAAACTATGGCTGTCAGGCCCAATCCAGAGTGCCACCTACTTCTATATATACAATTATATTGGCTCAGCCATGCCGATTCATTTATGTGTTGTCTGTGGCTGCTTTGGGGCTATAGCAGCACAGTTGAATAGCTGCCACGAGACCATGTGGCCCATGAAGCCCAAAATAATTCTTTTTTCCTACCTGTCCTCAGGATAGTTCTATTTTTTTCTACCTCAAAATATTTCTTAATGTGGTCTTTTATAGAAAAAGGTTGCAAACCTTGGTGCTAGATTCTAAAATACAATGGTATCTTAGATTGGTCTCTACTGTCCTAGAGGTTTAAATTGTCCTGCTTAGTATAAAAAGGTGTGAAGCTTTTTGCCTCCCTTGCGTTGCCTCAAAAAGCACCTGTTCCCAGTGAATGCTCAGCAGGCATTTGCTTCTACTAAAATTATTCAGTAGGTCTTGCAGCAGGTATTGGCAAGAAAGCCACATACCTAACAGGTAGAAAGAGGCATGGTGGCTCACGCCTGTAATCCCAGCACTTTGGGAGGCCAAGATGGGTGGATCACTTGAGGTCAGGAGTTTAAGACCAACCTGGTTAACATAGCCAAACCCTGTCTCTACTGAAAATACAAAAATTAGCCGGGCATAGTGGCACATGCCCATAGTCCCAGCTACTTGGGAGGCTGAGGCAGGAGAATGGCTTGAACCCTCAAGGAGGAGGCTACAGTGATCCGAGATCATGCCATTGCACTCCAGCCTGGGCAACAGAGTGAGACTCTGTCTCAAAGAAAAAAAAAAAAAAAAGTCATTTGATATTCCTTTAACATAGCAGATTTCATTTTATAGATGCCTATCCTTGTTGCCTATGAGAATTCAGTAGTCCACCTGTTTTGAGTACCGATTGTGTGTCCCACCTTGTGGGTAAGAAAAAAAAGACATTATTCTTTGGTATTTCCATTTCAGGTAAGAAAAAATGAGATAAATCCATTTTATTGTAATCCTTACTATCTGTACTTCTGTTTGGGACCTTGGTGTGTACTTGGAAATAATTTTAACTACTGTAGAATCTTAAATGTTCGTGTACTGATACCTTTCACCTTCCTTTAGTCACTAATCACTCCCAAGAGTAATTGCTGTGTGCATGAGTTTATAAGTTAATTGTATTTTGCATTCATTCATCAAACTTTTTACTTCTAGTGTCTCCTATGAGGCAGCATCATAGATGTATTAAAGAAAAGACTGGTCCTCCCAGTCTGGTGGGGGAGACATAGAAGTCAACACACAATGATAATGCATTGAATTGACAAAAGATGCTCAGTCTTTCCAGCAGCACAGAGGAGAGGTACCTAACTGGGTAAGATTCTTTTGGATGAAGCAAGACTGAGCTGACACTTGAAAGAGCTAACTGGACAAATAAGGAGTCATTTGATTTTCCAGAAAAGGATCAGCATTTGTAAAGTTAGAAAATAGAGACTTTCAGGGCATAGTAGATATAAAACATTGGCCCATCATCAAAGGTATTTTGTGCTTTGGTTTAAAAAATTTTTAATTTATTCACTGTGTTTGTCTGTTTGTATTGCTATAAAGGAATATCTGAGACTGGGTAATTTATAAAGGAGAGAGGTTTATTTTGGCTCATGGTTCTGCAGGCTGTGTGGGAAACATGCTGCTGGCAACTGCTTCTGGTGAGGGCCTCAGGAAGCTTACAGCCATGGTGGAAGGTGAAGTGTGAGCTGATGTGTCACATGGCAAGAGAGGAAGCAAGAGTGAGAGAAAGGATATGGCTGGCTCCTTTAAACAAACGGATCTCATGTGAATTGTTAGAGTGAGAACTCACTCATTACCTCGGCACCAAGCCATTCATGAGGGATCTACCCCCTATGACCCAAACACCTGAGGTAGAAACATTGGAAGTCTTGTATCAATATGAGATTTGGAGGGGTCAAAGCATCCAGACCATATCATTCACTTATTTACTTTTGTTTATTTGTTTGTTTTTGAGACAGGGTCTTGCTCTGTCACCTAGACTGGAGTGCACTGACATAATCACAGCTCACTGTAACCTCAAACTCCTGGGCTCCAGTGATTCCTCCCTACTCAGCCCAGCTCATTAAAAAAAAAAATTTTTTTTATAGACCAGTGTTGCGGGAAGTCAGGGACCCCAAACGAAGGGACCAACTGGAGCCGAGGAAGAAAAACATAAATTTTGAAGATTTCATGGACGTTTATCACTTCCCTAATAATACTCTTATAATTTCTTATGCCTGTCTTTACTTTAATCTCTTAGTCCCATTATCTTCGTAACCTGAGAATGCATGTCACCTCAGGATCACTATTGTACAAATTGATTGTAAAACATGTGTGTCTGAACAATATGAAATCAGTGCATCCTGAAAAAGAACAGAATAACAGCAATTTTCAGGGAACAAGGGACGATAACCATAAGGTCTGACTTCCTGTGGGATTGGGCAGAATAGAGCCATATTTTTCTTCTTGTAGAGAGCCTATAAACGGACATGTGAGTAGGAGAGATATTACTGAGTTCTTTTCCCAGCAAGGAATATTAATAATTAATACCCCGGGGAAAGAATGTATTCCTCGGGGGAGGTCTATAAACAGCTGCTCTGGGAGTGTCTGTCTTATGCGGTTGAGATAAGGACTGAAATATGCCCTGGTCTCCTGCAGTACCCTCAGGCTTACTAGGATTGAGAAATTCCAGTCTAGTAAATTCTAGTCAGACCGGTTCTCTGCTCTCGAACCCTGTTTCCTGTTAAGATGTTTATCAAGACAATATCAGCACAGCGGGACATAGACCCTCATCAGTAATTCTAATTTTGCCTTCGCCTTGTGATCTTTATTGCCCTTTGAAGCATGTGATCTTTGTGACCTACTCCCTGTTTGTACATCCCCTCCCCTTTTAAAATCCCTAATGAAAACTTACTGGTTTTGAGGCTCGGGGTTGTCATCACGGTCCTACCAATATGTGATGTCACCCTGGAGGCCCAGCTGTAAAATTCCTCTCTTTGTACTCTTTCTCTTTATTTCTCAGATTGGCTGACACTTAGGGAAAATAGAAAAGAACCTACATTGAACTACTGGGGGCTGGTTCCCCCAGTAGACCAGGTCTTGTCATATTGTTCAGCTACTTATTTACCCACTCACTTATTTATTTATTTATTTATTTATTTATTTATTTATCTATCTATTTACTATTAGTGAGAAAAGGTTGTATGGAGCCAGTTAGTTTTTTTGTTTTTTTTTTTGAGACCAAGTCTCACTCTGTCACCCAGGCTGGAGTGCAGTGATACAATCTTGGCTCACTGCAACCTCCACTTCCTGAGTTCAAGTGATTCTCCTGCCTCAGCCTCCTGAGTAGCTGGGATTACAGGGTCCTGCCACCACACCTGGCTAATTTTTGTATTTTAGGTAGAGACAGGGTTCCACCATGTTGGCCAGGCTGGTCTCGAACTCCTGACCTCAAGTGATCTACCCACCTCAGCCTCCCAAAATGCTGGGATTACAGGAGTGAGCCATCGCACTTGACCCACTTAGGCTTTTTAACCAATCTGGTCCACCGATTGGCTTGTGCACGTCCTTACCAGTCCTGAGTAGGACATCAAACTGCAACCTTGGCGTCTTGGGCAAGAAGCACCAACTGAATGATCTGGCGTAACCAGTCATACCCAAAAGTAATCTGTGTAGGATAAGAGAGTAGCTGGTTTCAAGCCAATAAAATTCAAGGCAGGTAAGATGACTGGGTAGTTATGACACTGCTATCTCCTTCTCCTGGTAAAAATGCTTACCCGCTGTGGCTGCTCCCTCAGTGCTTCTACCTGGCACCTGACCTTTCAGTCTTCCTAATAAATCTGCCTGAGCTTCGTCGCCTCCTCAGGTGTCACGAGGGGAGTTTGTCTGGAGACCCTTTGGGAGCTGATGTCAAATGCTCAACAAATGTTCTGTTAAGTTAGCACTGCAGTAGGCGGGAAAAGGAGAAGATTAAAGGAATAAAATATGCCCTGAACAGTTTTGGAGAGCACTAGCCAGTGGGGACTCTGCTTTGTCATCTAAGGTGACCATAGGGTTGGCTGATAAATGATAACAATTTTCTGTAACACGTGGGCTTTTAATCTTCCTAACAGTCTGCAGGAAAAATGTTAGATATGATGACAGGAGCAGTTTTTACCATGTCGTTAGGGGCCCCAAATGTAGTTTTTAGATTCCATAGACACTAAATCCAGCAATGCCACAAGAATGCCTGTGCAAACAGGATCTGTGTTGATGCAGACTTTAAATTTCTTTTTTATTTTTGATATATACAAAGAAAACTCACTTCCTCTGGCTTAAACAAATGAGGTGATTTTGTTAGGAGGATACAAATTATCTAGCAGAATCTAGGAGACCTGGTGTTGCTGGGTCTCTCAAGGGACTGCCACCAGGTTCCCACAGGGCATCAGCCACCAAGGAAGAAGCTCCCTCCCCCATTTTTCGCTTCCTGCTTTTGGTCTGTGGATTCCCCTCATTTATTTGCTTTATTCTTCCCTCCATACAGCCGCCTGCCTTTCTCTGCCTCTCCTGGGCTTCACATATTCAGTTCCAGACCTGAGCAATGATTAACTTGCTCTTAGTCCCTGTTACAAATTCCCAGGAAAAATAATAGAATTGGCTTCATGTGGGTCAGGTCTCCCCCTTGACCCATCAGCTATGGCCCTGGGGAGGTAGGTAGGGTGGCTTAGAGCATCATGGCTTCAGGGAGGCACGTAATTCTGGGTGGGAGTTGATAATCTCAGAGGAGATTGTGAATGATATAGATACCCCCAAACTAGCCTCTGGGACCTCTCTGATCTATTACAGAGGTAAATTTCTTTCAGGGCACAGTTGCTTTGCATTACAGGCTAGGAATTTACATGTAGGCCTGCAAGTCAGTGTTTCTGCTGCTTTGGAGGTTTACTTCATATCTTCACTGGGTGCTATTGAAGAGGTGAACACTGGGTATATAATACTGTTCTTATTACTGTGTTACAGCACACAACTGAGAAGTTCTAGGAGGGTACTGACAAGAGGCGATTATATCCAGGTTTAAATAAGGAGCTTTGCAGAGGTAGTATAGCTCATGATCATATATTTGAGATATCTGGCAGAACAAATGGGTGTGTTCTTGACTGTCCCTGGTCCTTGAGTTTGGAGACACTTCTCTGCTATCCTTCCAAGGCTCTCTGCTATTCACCCATGCCCTCTTATCAACTTTAGTGTCCACCAATACCTGATAGGGACTTCACCCTGCCAAAAGCAGGATTTTTGGATTCTTGCCTTGGTTTCTGCCCAATGCTGTTCCCCATACCTGAGATTCTTTTTACTTCCTTCCATGTCTCTAACTCATACATATCATTTAAGGTCAAGTTCAAGAACCATGTCTACCATGCACCTTTCTTTAAGATGTCATGGTTCACTGGGCTTCCTTACTTTAGAACTCATTCAATAGTGATTCACTGAACAGTTATTATTCAGCAGAGTGCTGGCTGGTTATGTTTGCTAGGGCTGTTACAACAAAATACCACAGACTGGGTGGCAAACAAAAATTGAGGCTAGGTATGGTGGCTCACACCTGTAATCCCAGCACTTTGGGAGGCTGAGGCGGAAGGATCACTTGAGGTCAGGAGTTCAAGACCACCTGGCTAACATGGTGAAACCCTGTCTCTACCAAAAATATAAAAAATTAGTTGGGTGTGGTGGTGCGCACCTGTAGTCCCAGCTACACCGGAGGCTGAGGCAGGAGAATCGCTTGAACCCGGGAGGCAGAGATTGCAGTGAGCCAAGATTGTGCCACTGCACTCCAGCCTGGGCAACAGAGTGAGACTCTGTCTCAAACTCCTCCCCCCTGAAACAAAACAAAACAAACAAACAAACAAACAAAAAAATTGATTTCCTCACAGTTATGAAGGTTAGAAGTCCAAGATCAAGGTGTCAGCAGGTTTGAATTCTTCTGAAGCCCCTCTCTTTGTTGTGCAGATAGTCTCCTTTTCACTGTCATTCCTCTGTGTGTACACATAACATACCTGATGTCTCTTTGTGTGACCAATTTTCCTCTTCTTGTAAAGATACAAGTCTGATTGGCCTTATTTTAACTTAATCACCTCTTTAAAGGCTCTATCTCCAAACACCATCACATTCTGAAGTAGGGGGCATAAGGACATTAATGTATGAATTTTGGAGGGACACAATTCAGCCCCTAACACCAGTGGAGACAGGGGTGAAGAAGATATGCATCATCTTAGTGCTCCTGTAGTTTGACAGCGTGGTAAGGAACACAGGTGTTAAGCAACCATTTACGTGACTAGGCCATTAGTTACCCTTGTGGGATGATGTAAGAAGTAGAATACACAATCCTGGAAAAGGTAGCCTGGTGAAGTGAGACTGAAGGTAATCTGAAGAAGTGAGATCTGAAAGAAGGATGGATGGGAGCCAGCCAGCTGAAGAGAGAAAGAGAGAGAGTCAAGTATTCTAGACAGGAAGATCAGCATTTGTGAATTCCGGGCAGTGGGGAAGAGCATGGCTATCCAGGGAATTGAAAGAACCAGTGTAACAAGGAGTGAGTGATGGGAGCTGGCACCAGAAAGTCGAAAGGGCCAGATTACACAGGACCTTATTTACTGACATCCTGATTTCAGTGCTTACTACATCCTGTCTTGGGACTGTTGTCAGAAAATCTTTTATGGGGGAGTGTTGGCATGCGCGTTTTGCTTCTCCTTATGCTCCTTGAGGGAGAAGATCTGTCTTCAACTCCTTTTGTATTTTCTCTCCATAGTATGCAACATAGAGCTGGACATATAGTAGGTGCTCAAGAAATAAATTAAGTGGATATAATGAGAAATGAGATGAATAGAAGCACTCATTTGTCTAAATTAGGGGCTGACGCGATCTTTTTGGGTGTGTTTCTCCTAGAGGCGCTGAAAGGTGAGGACTTTTGGTACTATAATGCCACCTAGTGATTCTTCTTATTACAACAACACAGGGGAGCAGGGTGGTGATTAGTCTTCTGTAATCCAGAAAATTGGAAATCAAGCATTTTGTTTCATCAGCATAAATTGATTTGTCCAACCACCCATTCTTTCATCCATTCATCCATCTCTGTTGATGCCCCCTGCATCTCTTTCCTATGAGCTGAACATGTCACGTGCCTTTCTACCTCCTTGTGGTTCTTTGATTGCTCATATTTGGGTCTTTTTGTCCTCCTATAAGTAAGGTCTCAGATATCAGTATCTAGATTCTCTGAGCTCCCATTGTGCTTTCTGTTAAAATGGCATATACTAAATTATACCATCATATTGCGTTAGAATTAACTGTAGACGTTCCCTTTTGTCTTTCCCCCAATACAGATTGTGAATGCAAAGGGCAGTGACTCTGGCATAGTCACCTTGGTGCTTCCTGTGGGCAGCCGTGTGCCTACCATGCAGTAAGTTCTTTAAAAATTGTTTACTGGATTGAATTGCTGTCACCTATGCAGGCCACCTGCTTATGAAATCTCTTTTAGGAGATCCCCTGGACATGGGAAGACACACAGCCCTGCACTTGACATCAGTGCAACATATGGGTGACCAGGGCCCTCTAGGTCTTTATTTTTGTTATATACCTTCAGAAATGTTATGGAGTTTCTCTGGATCATGGCAATCCCACAAGCCGATGGTCTCAATGTGTAATCAGGTTTCCTGTGAACACACAAAGCAGCCCGAGCTGGGTTGCCGGTCCCATTTCAAGCTCATTTCTATTTGCTTGGCTTACAGTGTGGTTCAGCCTACCTCTCCAGTTCATCTGCCACCTCTCCAGCAACCTCCATGCACATTATGACTCAACCACATTTCCCTCTTTTTGTCCACCAGATATATAGTATCAGGTCATGAATGAGATGTCACTGCACAGTTGTCAATTTTCCTTGAATTAATTCATCAATTCAACACAGTTCTCATAAACTTGACAAACTTACTCTAAAAATTATAAGGGAGGATAAAGGTCCATGGATAGACAAAGCAATTTTGACACAGAAGAATTTGGAATGGGGAACTTGCCCTTCAATCGTGATGACTAACTAAAAACCCACAGTGATAAAACCCTGTGCTACTGACACATGAACAAACCAGAGAGCTCAGAATATACTCATGTCTATTTGAAACTTTCCTAAACCAATTTGGAAAGAATGGATTGTTTGACATGAGTTGTTGGAAAATTTGCTCACCCTATGGAGAAAAATATAGTTAGATCCCTATCTCACACCATATGGGAAGGAAAACTCCAGATGGATTAGATAACTGAATGTAACAAAGTAAAACTATGAAGCTAATAGATAGAAAAAAATGATGGGTGAATACCTTTATGACATTGGGTTAAGGAAGTCTAAATAATACCAAAAAACTATATAAAATATAGGGGAAAAAAGAGCTAAAGAGCCACAGTATGAAAATTAAGGACTGTTGTTCCCTTAAGGACATAAAGGCAGAGTTTCTAGTCTTCTAAAGCAGATTGATGTCCAGGCTTCTCAAAGATGTCTGCAAATCAAAAGAAAAAAGACCAATAGAAAAATAGGTGAAGACTCTGAAAAGGCAGTTCACAGAAGGGAATCTCAAGTAGCCTATGAATGTATAAAGAAATGGTCAAAAAATTCACTAGTAGTTAGAGAAGTGAAAATGAAAGCAAAAAATGTACTTACACTACTTTCATCATATTGACAGAAATTAGAAAATTAGGTAATTAGATGAGTCAATATTTGCAAAGCACTTAGAATAGTATCTGGCATTTACTAAACACTTTATGAGTGTTTAATAAAAAAGACCTACCATGTTCTGGAAGGGATGGATGGAAGTGTTGGACGGAAACCCTTGTACAACACACTGGAGTACAGCCTAGGGTAGTAACTCTGGTACACAATCTTAAAGTGCTTGGTAAATACCCTGGGCTTGTACTAGGCTGTTGGACATCTTTGTGCTTTTGGAAAACTGTTCACTTCTGGCCAGATGAGTTTGAAAATATCACACCCTCTAGATAGTTACAGCCTTCTAGGTTCATGACTTGGCTGGGGTACAGAGATTTTGTGAGAATAAAAAGTGCACACCTTCCTCCAGTAGGGCACATGGCATGGGAAAGAGAGTAGAGGCTGTTTTTCGGCCTTCATTGCCCCATGGTTGGATGTGTTTGTGCAGGACGCAGCTGCATAAGCAAATGTCCCTATGCATCCCTATGACTTTAACAATTTTGCTCTTTGGCATATATTTCAGAGGAATTTGCACAGAGGTCCATAAGGGACCACGGACAAGGACGATCGTGGCTGTATTACCTGATGTATTGGAGAATTAGAGGCAGCCTTGTTACCTAACATCTCGGGAATGGAAGTGAAGTGTGGTAGATGCCCCTTCTGAAACGCTATGCAGTACTCAGAAGCAATGAACTAGAATATGCTTGCCAATCGCAACGAGGACAGATCCTTAAAAAGAATGTTGAGTGAAAAAAGTAGAAAATAAGATAATCTCCAAAGTCCAGTAGCATTATTTAAACATTTTTTAAAAATACACTGATAAAAATGCTGTACATTTCCCAAAAATACATATGGAAGCACAGTAGCATGAATACCTATGGGGTTGAGGATAGGGGTTGGGAGTAGGGGTGGGGATAAAGGGAGAAAATAAAACCAGATAGGAGTCTTACACATTTCACGAACCAAGGAGTATAATTATTTCAACTATTTGTACCTGAAGTCCAGAAAGAGTGGAGGCAGAGGGGAGAGAAGAGGGCAAAGAAACGGTTTTGGGAGTGGGATCCCAGAAGAAAGATTTTCGTGATGTGGTGCTACATACGTTTTTCCAGGATATCTTAAGCTCTGCACACTATTTTTCTCACCACTAATATTAGATTAAATCCTTTGAAGACAGCATCTGTGGTTTCTCTACTTCAGCTGTCCCTCCGTGTCTTGCACACAGTAGCTGTTTTACAAGGGTTGAACTGACTGGAAGTGAGATTATTCCTCGTTGTTTTAGAAGGCAGAGAGTAGCCGTCTGTCCTTCCCTCATCCAGAAACTTCTGCTCCACATTTCCTTCCAAGCGTTAGTCCTCGGTTCTCCATGCTTGGCTCCCTAGTCCCCCACCGTCCTTTCTGGGTGGCCTCTTCTCATTCGCCCACTTCTTTCTCCTGGGTGTCTCCATCTGCCCGCACTGTGGGACTCCTCCCAGCCTCTCAGGGGCACCGCTCCCTTATTTCCTTGGCTCCGCCCCATTCGGGAGATATTTGCATATTTCTCTGAGGAACCCTGCCCAGGTGCCAGCCTCAGAAGCTCCTCCCCTTTCGAATTCCCGCTAGCGCCCCTAGAGGGCGTGTCGGTTGCCAGGCGACGGGACGACGCGCCGAGCGCGGGTTTCCGCTCGGGGCGGGCGATAGAGACAGCGCGTCGCGCCTTTAGCTTCTTTCCCAGACTCCCGCCCAGCTCCTGCGATCTCCACAGCAGCCTCTGAGGCCGCCCCCAGAGAGCATCAGGATGGCTGAGGTCAGGAGTCAGCGCCCCTCTGTCGCCTCTCCCTTGACCCCTCCCCATTGTCCCTCTCCTGCTGACGATTGTTACAAACGGTGATTCCAATATTCCCCCTCATCAACATCTTATCTGTCTGCACCCTCACTCACTCCCCCGCCTTTCTCCGTTGGCTCTGGTCCCTTTACCTCCTGTTTCTCCTTCAATTGTGTGGACACCCCCCTACCCCCACTGTGGCATCTGCGTTATGCTAAGTGTGGTAGGAAATTAGTGAATTCTGAAATCCACACGTGACATGCACCCAGCCCTAGATCTTTAGTCATGGAGTGATACCACAAGAGAGGCTCACACAGAAATACTGGAGATGTCTTATCTCACAGGAGAAACCTGGACGAAAGCTTCACAGATGCCTGCTGTTATCCCAATCAATGGCCCTTGTCCACCTGTCACACCCTGATTTCCTAACATATGATCACCTGCTGTCACACATCTTCATTAAGGCTCTTCTGCCCAACACCACTGCCCTGTGTGCTCACTGGCTCCTGTGTTAACATCTTGTATCACCCCACCACTCCCCCATATTACAGTACACCCCATTTTCAGCCTCTCTAATGAGGGGTTATTTCTGCAACCCTTCAATGACACCCTGCCTGCCCCCCAGCCCCCTCATTTATAACCTCAAGAGCCTCGGGTCCCTGTCATTACTTGCCATTCACAGTCCCCATCCACTGTTGCCCTACCGAAATCCTTCATGGCCCCATCAGAGCCCTTCGCCTATCACCCATCCCACAGTCTGTTCCAGCCAGGACCAGCTACATGATTTGCAAGGCCTGAGGCAAAGTGAAAACACAAAATCTCTTCAAAAATTACAAAGAATTTTAAGACAGAACAACAGAGCATTCAACCAAGAATGGGACCTTTCTGAGCAAGGGGCCCTGTGCAACTGACCAGTTTTCACTCCCATGAAGCTAGCCTAAGCCCCATCTTCTTTCAGCACTATCATGCTCCACACCCCCCACCCCGTTCTAGTTACTCCCTTGCTTCCTCTGCACCATTCACATCCTCTCATCATTGCTTTTCCTCTTTCTCTAGCTTTATAAATTCCATCTTCCTGTGATCAACACCTCCTTCCTTTCCTCATCATACGATCTCTTATCATCCGTCTTCCTCACTCCTGGGCTCCATCACTCTCATCTCTCTCTGACATCCATGCTGCTGTGGCCACATCACTTCTCCCCATTACCCATTGTCATTTGTGTCTCTTTCTTTCCATTTCCTTTCTTCTTCCTTCTAGTTCTTTATTGTCCCATTATTGCTTTTGAGTGTTTTCTCCTCTTTTCTCCCACTAGTCATCTTTGTTTATTTCATTCTTCACTCCCAGTAGGGAAGCCCCAGCCTCCCAGAGGCACCGCCCCCTCATTTCCTTGGCTCTGCCCTATTCAGGATATATTTGCATATTTCTCTGAGGAACCCTGCCCAGGTGCGGGCCTCAGAAGCTCCTCCACTATTTGAATTAGTTATTTCCATTTCCCTCTCTCTGTTACTCCTCTCGTTTCTTTCTTTCTTTCTTCTGCTTTTCTTCTTACTTGACCTCAGCCAACTTTCTCGCCTCTGCTTTCACGATTCTCTATTTTCCCTCTGGCCTCACCTTATATTGCAGTTCTCTTTTCCTTTTCCTTCTCCCCAGTAATTGATATTCCCAGAACTTAGGACAGGACAGTGCCTGGCACATAGCAAACACTCAGTGAATAGGTAAAGAATAAAGAAATGCCACAGTTCCTTTCTGATCGGTTCATGTTGATTTCATGCTTCTGAAACAGATACTATTATACACTATAACAGTGGAAATATCAACTGTTTATTGGCCAAAGCTAAGAGTTTATTTTCCTTTGCTTTTAAAAGTAATATACTTTTTAATAACAATAGGAACAAATCTCTTTTGTTGCTAAAAGTTTCTTCAAAACTTTTCCTTCTTTGGTATTTTTCCATTCCTGTGCTAAGTGCCAGGTAAATAGGTAAAACTTGGACTGCAAACAAATCATTAGGCTGCTGATCAGGTGTTGACATTAATACCATTTACAGGGATGGAACCAAGAACATTGTAGTGATAAATTTTTGTGTGTGCTTATGTTTAGCATCAACAAGGGAGAAGCACAGAGCAGTAGCAATACCATATTTCCTTAATATGGTTTTTCCTCCTTTGTGGAATTACTACATTGTGGTCTTTGCAATAATCTGCTTTTAGTCAGGAAGAAAAACCTATGTGAATTTAAAATTAGTACTAAAGTTGTTATACAAAATGCTATAGATATGCTTGTGACTCTACATTTATTTTAATTTACAAAGACTGTGTTTTGCTTGCATGTCATCGTTAGAGATTTAATTAATAGTACAAGTGTTTCTGAAAACCAAAAATATTTAGACTTTCTCCATATTGGGCAAGACAGGCTTGTCAAATAGAAGGTAAACGAGACTCCTTAAAAATCTTCAGGGTGAATTGAAATTTTACTTTATTATTGGAACTAGAGATTGTTTCAGTTGGTTTCTTTTAGCAAGAGAGTGTTGATACCAAAGCCCTTTGTAGAGTAGAATATTAAAACATAATGTTGCAAATGTAAGTAAGGCCTTGCAAGCCTTATGAGTCCTTTGCTCAAAAGTATTGAGTGGTTCCCTGTGGCTTGCAGAGTAATGCAATCCATACTCCTTGGAATGTAATTCAGTGTCTTCACTGTGTGTCTCTAACTCCCTAGCTAGTGTTTGGCTTCCTTCTCCCTGTCATACCTCTTATCCTTTTCTAAAATGTGCACAGACTTTTTTAAACCTTTATTTTAGGTTCATGGATAAATGTGTAGATTTGTTATATAGGTTAATTGAATGTCACGAGGGTTTGGTATACAGATTATTTCATCACCCAAGTAGTAAGCATAGTACCTGATAGGTAATTTTTCAGTTCTTTACCTCCTCCCACCTTCTACCCTCAAGTAGGCCCCAGTGTCTGTTCCCTTCTTTGTGTCCATGTGTACTCAGTGTTTAGCTCCCAGTTATAAGTGAGAACATGTATTTGGTATTCTGTTCCTGCGTTAGTTAGGATAATGGCCTCTAGCTCCATCCATGTTGCTGCAAAGGACATGATCTCATTCTTTTTTTTATGGCTGAGTAGTATTCCATGGTGTATATGTACCACATTTTTCCTTTTTTGTTTTGAGATGGAGTCTCACTCTGTTGCCAGGCTGGAGTGCAGTGGACAATCTCGGCTCACTGCAACCTCTGCCTCCCTAGTTCAAGTGATTCTCCTGCCTCAGCCTCCCGAGTAGCTGGGATTACAGGTGCCCACCACCACACCCAGGTAATTTTTATATTTTTAGTAGAGATGGGGTTTTACCATGTTGGCCAGGCTGGCCTTGAACTCCTGACCTCAGGCGATCCACCCGCCTTGGCCTCCTGAAGTGCTGGGATTACAGGTGTGAGCCACTGTGCCCAGCCCATGTACCATATTTTCTTTATCCAGTCTACTGTAGATGACATTTAAGTCGATTCTATGTCTTTGCTGTTGTGAATAGTGCTGTGATGAGCATACGCATGCATGTGTCTTTATGGTAGAATGACTTATATTCCTTTGGGTATATACCCAATAATGGAATTGCTGGGTCAAGTGGTAATTCTAAGTTCTTTGAGAAATTGTCACACTGCTTTCTATGATGGCTGAACTAATTTACATTCCCACCAGCAGAGTATGTTCCCTTTTCTCTATAACCTTGCCAGCATCTGTTATTTTTTTACTTTTTAATGAAGCCATTCTGACTGGTGTGAGATGGTATCTCATTGTGGTTTTGATTTGCATTTCTCTAATGATTAGCGATGTTGAGCATTTTTTTTCATATGCTTGTTGTCTGTGTGTATGTCTTCTTTTGAAAAGTGTCTGTTTATATCCTGTCCACTTTTTAATAGGGATGTTTGTTTTTTGCTTGTTATTTTATTTAAGTCCCTTATAGATTCAGAATATTAGACCTTTGTTGGATGCACAGTTTGCAAATGTTTTCTCCCATTTTGTGGGTTGTCTGTTTACTCTGTTGATAGTTTTTTTTTTTTTTTTTTTTTTTTTTTTTTTTTTTTTTTGCTCTGCAGAGGCTATTTAGTTTAATTAAGTCCCATTTGTCAATTTTGTTTTTGCTGCAATTGCTTTTAGCATCTTCGTCATGAGATCCTGGTCAGGGCCTATGTCCAGAATGGTATTTCCTAGGTCATCTTTCAGGGTTTTTATAGTTTTAGATTTTACATTTAAATCTTTAATACATCTTGAATTGATTTTTTTACATGGTAGAAAGAAGGAGTCCAGTTTCAATCTTCTGCATATGGCTAGCCTATTATCCCAGCACCATTTATTGAATAGAGAATCCTTTTCCCATTGCTTTTTTGTCAACTTTGTCAAAAATCAGATGGTTGTAGCTGTGCCACATTATTTCTGGACTCTATTCTGTTCTGTTCATCCCTCTTATTCTTTAGCCAACTTGGATACTTGCTTGGCACTGAGCTTTGCTTAAGCTTTGCCATCTGCTGGGAATGCCCCTTTTCTCCATATTCCCCTGTGAAAATTCCACTTTTCCTTCTGGGCCTGCTCAAATGCCAATTCTTTTCTAAGATTTTTTTTTTTTTTATTCTTGCTGCTGGGAATAATTCTCTTTCTGTGGGTTCATAGAAAACTTTGAATACATTTTATGATAGGGATCAAATCAAATTCTATGCTTTCATTAACTGCATTCATACCCCACCAGGAATTAAGTATAAATTCCCTTTGGATAAGCTGTTTATTCTTCATCTTGGTATCTCTTACAGAATCCATCACAGAATTTATATATGGCAGATGTTCAGTAAATACTTGCTCAATGAACGAATAAATGTATTAACCACACTCATTCTTCTTCCTTATTATGTTGTACATAACAAGGAGTAGGTGGATTTGTTTGCTAGGGCGGCCATAACAAAGCACCACAAACTGGGTGGCTTACGGCAGTCTGAGCTCATCTTAACTTATTAAATAACTCTGTTCCAAATAAGGTCAGATTAGCAGAGTTAGGACTTCAAAATACCTTTTTGGGGGACACAGTTCAATCCTGAAAAGTAGAGAAAGAAGAATTCTGATACAACTCGCTCTTAGGTTCTCATCTAAGTAATAGCCAGACTTGCTTGAATTATATCTATATGTCTGGGCTTGTATTTTGAAATAATTTGTTTCCCATCTAACCATGGAAAGCAAATGTGGAAAAGTTCCATGAGTATTGCACAGGGGCATTTTAGGACACTGTGGGGCATGACCTAGCCTACATTTCTGAGGGATAAAAATGATGGAATCTCTTTTGGGAGACAAGTCCATATTTCAGATGAGTTTCACTGTATATGTGATTTCATGATATCTATGCCAAGATCTTCCTATGTCTGGCCTCAACACACCGTGGCCACCCCTGCCGCCCTTTGCAGTCTTAGGGGCAATAAGAAGCAGGGCCCAATGAAAAGAGACTAGGGTTGGAATAATCATAACAGCTCTGAAAATTCATTGAATTCCTACTATTCGCCAGGCATTTGGCTAAGTGTTTAACATCAGTGATCTCATTTAATCTAATCCTTAGCAACACCATGTGGTGGGAACTGTTATTATCCTAATGGATATATATTCTGCATATATATTCCTATGCCTATATGTATATATATGTAATGTGTATAAATGTATAATGTGTATGTGTGTATATATACGTACACACATATATATGTACATAAGCATCAGGGTCTGAACAAGGATCTTTCCTTTCATATAATCTTAATTTTTCTGCTTATCAGTGGTTTTAATTTTGCTCGTATGGAGGTGTTTCATTCAGAGATAATAGCAGTAATTCCTTGATAGTAATGATGTAAATGTTGCAATGCCCTTTCCCATCCCTGCTTTTTTTCTATAGGAAAAGGGTGAAAAGCAAGTCCTGGAAGAATCTGCGTTTGAAGAAATGGAAAGAGATTTTCAGGGAGTTCTTAATGAACTTTCAGGAGACAAAAGTCTGGAAAAATTTCGGATTGAATATGAGAGGCTTCATGCTGTCATGAAAAAGTCTTATGACAATGAAAAGCGTCTGATGGCCAAATGCAGAGAGCTAAATGCAGAGATTGTAGTGAATTCCGCGAAGGTTGCCACTGCCCTTAAGCTCTCTCAGGACGATCAGACCACCATTGCATCCCTAAAGAAGGTCAGTGATCTTCTAGAAATGGAATGAACCTGAATTTAAAACATCATTCTCTCATTACATTGGCACCTCTAGGCTGGTAGTAAATGAGTTATTAGGTAAAAATTTACATGATTTTATATTCATTAAGCCTAAGGAATAATGTACATTTTCAAAGAAAATGATTTTTTAGCCTGGGTGAATCACATCATGCAGAAAATAATGGAGAATCTTACTGGCTTGGTTTCTGGGAAAAGATTTAGAGATAAGTAAATGCGATATTTGGAATCTCAATATGTCTTATTTGATGCATGATGAGTAATTTAATACCTCATGATGATAGTTTAACTGTTAAAGATATTTTCATATTTCTGCTTTTTCTGCTGTTTTAGTAAAGATTGCCTTGAGAATTCCCAGGTAGTAATTTTCATGACCTTTCTTCCTAGCACCCCTTTTCTTTCCTCTCAATCCTCCCAGTTCCTCATAATAGAAGAACAGAGATTCAGTCTGGGGATACTGAGGATGTATTGCCTTGTTTTACACTAGATTTTTTTCATCCTTAAATGTGTTGCATTATTTTGAAGGTAAAATATATGTTCCTTGTTGACTCATGGTGATAAGAGGTTGAAACATAATTAAAACCCTAAATATGAGAAACAATTTATAAAATTTTTAGACAGTTGCCTTGATATCATGCAATTAGATGCCACCCAGTTCAAATGAATTTCCAAGTCCAGTACTAAATATGGATTATCAATTATCTTAGAAACTATTCACTTTTAAGTGCTATTTTAAAATTTATTGTCATGTTAGCCTCCTAACTGGTCTCCTTGCCTGCAGAAGACATGTCCTTCTTTATTCCATCCTTGCTGAAAAACCAATATAAGAAGGCTTTAAGTCATTTTATAATGGAAAAAAATTTTTTCATTGCAAATTTAAAAACTGATGATGGGCGGGGAGTGGTGGCTCATGCCTATAATCCCAGCACTTTGGGAGGCCGAGGTAGATGGATCACTTGAGGTCAGGAGACCAGCCTGGACAACATGGTGAAACCCCATCTCTTCCAAAAATACAAAAATTAGCTGGGTGTGGTGGCATGTGCCTGTAGTCCCAGATAGTTGGGAGGCTGAGGCAGGAGAATCACTTGAACCAGGAGGTGGAGGTTGCAGTGAGCTGAGATTGTGCCACTGCACTCCAGCCTTGGCAACAGAGCAAGACTCTGTCTCAAAAAACAAAACAAAACAAAAACCCCAAAACAAACAAAATCTGGAAATGGAAGTCATGAATGGATTAAAATCTAATTAGTAAAGTTGATTTGGATAAAACTTTTGTAATCTTTTTTTAATGTAAATATCTTTCATTTGTGTTGCTAAATATAGCACATATGGTTGCTACATAATAAATATTCCACAAACCGACATTTTGCTTTGAATCACTGAATTATTTGCTATAGTTACCCAAGGTAATCTGTCTAATGTAATAGTAACCATGAATTTGTTACATTAAATACTCTCTTCCACCCATTTTATTCCTTGTCAATATACAAGTGGAATATTTTAACCTAAAGCTTATAGGTTCTTATCTATTTAAAGGACCCACATTCTACTTGACAGAATTTTGCAGGAAAGTTAAGTGGTAGCCTAAAACTCAAAGCTGTTGTATATTAGTTGGTCATCACATTGCATTAAAGAAATACCTGAGACTGGGTAATTTATAAAGAAAAGAGGCTTACTTGGCTAATGGTTCTGCAGGCTGTTCAGGAAGCATAACACTGGCATCTGCTCAGCTTCTTGGGACACCTCAGGAAACTTACAATCATGGCAGAAGGCAAAGTGGAGCAGATGCTTCACATGGGCCAGAGCAGGAGCAAGAGAGGGAGAGGGGAGGTGTCACACACTTTTTTTTTTAAACTTTTAAGTGCAGGGGTACATGTGCAGGTTTGTTACATAGGTAAACGTGTAGCGTGGGGGTTTGTTGTACAGATTATTTAATCACCAGGTATTAAGCCTAGTATCCATTAGTTATTGTTTCCTTATCCTCTCCCTCCTCCTACCCTTCACCCTCTGAAAGGCCCCAGTGTGTTATTCCCCTCTAGGTGTCCATGTGTTTTTATCATTTAGCTCCCATTTATAAGTGAGAACATGTGGTATTTGGTTGTCGTTTCTTGTGTTAGTTTGCTAAGGATAATGGACTCTAGCTCCATCCATGTCCTTGCAAAGGACATGATCTTGTACTTTTTTATGGCTGCATAGTATTTCATGGTATACATGTACCACATTTTCTTTATCCAGTCTATCATTGATGAGCATTTGGGTTGATTCCATGTCTTTGCTATTGTCAACAGCACTGTGATGAACATATGTGTGCATCACACACTTTTAAATGACCAGATCTCGTGAGAACTCACTCACCATCACAAGGACAGTGCCAAGAGGATGGTGCTAAACCGTTCATGAGAAATCCACCCCCATGATTCAATCGCCTCCCACCAGGCCCCACCTCCAACATTGGGGATTACATTTCAGTATGAGATTTGGGCAGGGACATACATCCAAATTATGTCATGTTGCAAAATTTACTGTTCGTTGCTCCTTTACTGGAACTGCTGTAATTCACTTTTAAGTATTTATGTCAATATTACACATTGTAGTTTATAATAGTAAGGAAGCCAAACCTGCGTGGGTCATTGCCTCCATTCCCTGTTATGGGTTTTTTCCCATATATAAGCATTTGATAAGAAGGCTTGGGCTTGAGTTTCTGAAAAATGGGAATTACCAAGGTTGTTTGGTACAATTAGGTAAGAGTAAAGAACAGCATTGTGTGGGTTGTTCTAAAGCTCACATTGCCACTAGGAGCTCACTTGGGACCAGATGATAAAATGTATTTTTTATTTACAAATCTATCGAGAGGTTTAATTCAGTCTGTCAATTTAGGACTTGGATCTATGATCATTCCTCATGTGATAAAATTTATTGTTTTTCCTTTTAATATCTGGACTTGGAAAGCACATAAACTTTCACTTCTAATTTTGCAAACTTTGCAGTAAGTGAGCCTTGTAGCCACACTTAGCTACACAAGAAAAAATACCCTCTGCCAGTCCCTACTTTATTTTATTTTTATTTGTTTATTTTTTTTGAGATAGGGTCTTGCCCTGTCATCCAGGCTGCATCAGTGGCATGATTGCAGCTCACTGCAGCTTCAAATTCCTGGGCTCAAGAGGTCTTCTAGCCTTTGCCTCCCTAGTAGCTGGGACTACAGGCCCGTACTACCATGTCCAGTCCAGTCCTCCTCTTTCAATGTGCTATTCACTATTGACTAGCTCATGTTAAACAATTTAGTCAATGCACATTTATACAACTATACTGTGGTTATGGTGTTATTCTGTTTGCTAGTTTATCTTGCATCTAGAACCCAGTTTGGTCTTTCTCACTGATATCCTATGGCCCATCTAGGAAATTGAAAAGGCCTGGAAGATGGTGGACTCAGCCTATGACAAAGAGCAGAAGGCCAAGGAGACGATTCTTGCTCTGAAAGAGGAAATAGTGAATCTGACCAAACTAGTCGAGCAAGGGTCTGGACTGTCAATGGACCAGGATAGCAAGTAGGTCATAGCCTTGTTGATGTATGTTGAACTTGCTTTTGCAGAGGCCTCCTTCAATAGACAGCCTGGGGCTTGCCAGTGTCTTCTTGAACATTCTCTGTGATACAAAACTCTTCTTTATTGGGTTCTCAGAGATTGTTTTCTGTCTATTGCATTTTAAGTAATGCTCTTTACTCCACACCTAAGAACTTCTAATTCGTGGTTATCTTAAACTTCTGACTCCATAGGAATTCAGTAGTATAGTTTCAAAATGAGTAAGATGTTAGGTTTGTTTATTTATTTATTTATTTATTTATTTATTGAGATGGAGTCTTGCTCTGTCGCCCAAACTGGAGTGCAGTGGCTGGATCTCAGCTCACTGCAAGCTCCGCCTTTTGGGTTCACGCCATTCTGCTGCCTCAGCCTCCCAAGTAGCTGGGACTACAGGCGCCCGCCACCTCGCCCGGCTAGTTTTTTGTATTTTTTAGTAGAGACGGGGTTTCACCGTGTTAGCCAGGATGGTCTCTATCTCCTGACCTTGTGATCCGCCCGTCTCAGCCTCCGAAAGTGCTGGGATTACAGGCTTGAGCCACCGTGCCCGGCTGGTTTATTTATTTCTCTCCAATTTGTGTAGAATATAAATGACTGATTTTCTGCCCAGAGTCCCAGCTTCTCCCACCTACTTCCCATGATCAGTCTCATCACCATCCCTCCCACCTTCAGATTCTAGGCCAGAAAACAGAGCTGCTCTTCCCTCCTGCTGCTCCCCCATCTCTTAAAGCCACTGTCTTGTTGACTTGGTCTTCTAAGCACTGCCTTTCACTCCTTCTGGTCACCAGAGCTACTGCCTTGGTTCAGGCCTCCTGTTCTCTGCCAGATTTGGCAGTAGCCTCCTAACTGGTCTCCCTGACTGCAGAAGACATGTCCTTCTTTATTCCATCATTGCTACCAAATTTAGGCTCCTGAAACACATGTGCACCTATCCCCAGCATAAACACTTTCAATAGCTACCCATACCCAAAGGATAAAGCCCAGACTCTTGAATGTGTCATCCAGAGCCCTTTGAGAACCTGCCCCAGTCAGCCTCTCTAGCCTCGTGCCAGCCCATCAAGTTGCTCACACCTCCATGCCTTTGTACATGCTGCTTTCCATGCTCAGAATGCCTTTTCTTCCATTCTCCCCATGGTCACCTTTTATGCCTCCTTTAAGACCCATCTCAAACAGTCTTAACTTCATCACCATCAGCATCACTCTTCCAACATCCTCTCCACATCCAAACTCCAATGACCACACAGAAAGTCACTATGTTTTCTATTTCCATAAGACCCAACATTTACCTCCAGCATGGCACTGATCAGATTGTATTGAAAATTATTTGTTGATGTGCTTCTCTACCCACTAGGCTGTGAACTCCATGAAGGAAGACACCTTTATATCCCCTCCAGGAGCCCAGCACTGTATGGGGCATGCAAAACATGGCATCAATGAATGAATCAGGAATGAACATACACTTCCTTGGGCAGCCAAGGAAATTAACCAGATCTGATGTTGCTGTTTCAGTTTCTTATGCTTTTTTGATGTGTTGATCCAACATTGACAGATAGTTCTAAGTACAGGTGTTGGGAGAGGGAATAGGAAATAAAAACAGAAAATATGATGCCTGTAGTGTGGGCTTTATCTTCTTGTTAAGGAAGTCAAGCATATTCAGAGCAACTACTGAAGAGGAATGCGAGGGAACTGATTCAGATATGAGGCATTTTAAACAAGCATTGGAAGAGGGTGAGGAGGAGAACTGAAGAAACAATCCAGCCCATAATTTTATCTTTAACAGTGTGCCCAGGCGTAACTGTCTGTCTTCATAGTAACCTTAGAATTTGGGATTTTATTTCTGGAGTAGAATTTGAGTGCAGATTTAAAGTTTCCTTATTAAACATTTGTTACATCAGAGGTGTTGGTAAATACACTTTGTCAAATTACTGTGTTTTGAGCAGTCGTTTGATGACTGTCAGCTGCAAGAGTCTGCAGTGCAAGTTCTCCTCTGCCTTCTCAGCTCCAAGAACTGCCTTGCTCTACATTCATTCTGCTGCAGAGTTCATATCAGACACTGAGCTTCCACTTGCAAAGTGCTAATTCTGCAGGAAGTCATGCCAAATCATATGGAATGGCTTTTGAAATTTGGAGGTAACTGGTTTACAATTCAAATCAATGAATATTATCACATAACCTCCAAAAATGGGCATCATGAATGGTTTTCCCAATTTTGTTCTTTGTAACATTTTATCTGGGCTGCATTCATTTGGGAGAAACTAATCTCTGTGGGTAAATGGATAGAAAACTAGCAAAGCATATTATTTGGTTCTGTTTATGTTTTATTCTAGAGTTTATAGCTGTGATCATAGCCCTCCAGTGGATATATTAAACAAATAATTTCCTAAATTGACATCTGCTTAGGATTAATTACCAGAGTTCACAATAGCAACATAGTCTTATTGCAACAAATTCAAGTAATACAGAGGTGTGAAAAGTATCAACCTCCACAACCTTCCACCCTAAATTTTTCAGAGATAATCAGTGATATGTTTTTCTGGGCTTCTGTAAAAATGTCTGTAAAACACACACACACACAAACACACACACACACGCGCACTCTCTCATGCACGAATAGACATTGTATTTTCTTAAAGATAAAAAAATAAATTATACTATGCATGTTATCTTGAGTACTTCTTTCTAGTTAACATCTCACAATCTGATCCATATCATGGCATAAAGATCTTTCTCTTTAATGCCTGAGTAGTGTTAATCATTGACCTGACATCTTTCCCATGAAAATGAGCTCAGAGAATGATATGAAGGATCCCTGAGAGGATGGCCATTTAGTCTGACTCCTGTGTTCTTCCTTTTTAGCATCCGAGATTTACTGAAGTTCAAAGAAGAAGTGACAAAGGAGAGAGACCAGCTCTTATCAGAAGTGGTAAAATTACGAGAATCCCTAGCTCAGACCACTGAACAGCAGCAGGAGACAGAGCGATCCAAAGAGGAGGCTGAACACACCATCAGTCAGGTCCGCCATGGAGGGCAGGAAGAAGGAAGATTTCCTTCCAGGGGATGTTTGTCCTTCCATGGTCTCTATTCCCTTCTTGTTCCTTTCTCAGATTTACCCCCTTGTGCCCAAGTGAAGCATCCTCAGTTCTGCTTATCTCTTTAGTTTGTTCTCTGGAGAGGAGCTTTACTTGAATTGAGCGACTTGATTTGTTCTTTCTCTGCGTGCTCTGTCTGAGAAGTCACTGAGGCAGGCACTCCCTACTTACAATTCTGGCTCAAAAAGATGATCCCCATGAAGGCCAGGGGGCCCAGCACCTGGGGATGGTGGGAGTCGTTTCTTTGGCCCTTCTTATTTATTTATTTATTTATTTTTTATTAGAAAGCCATTTAGTGGACTCCTTCTGAACACTTGTATATAAAGCCCAAAGTCAAATAGATCATATGCAATGTGCAGTCCCCAAAAGAAAAACGTGAGACTTCTTTGAACATGAGATCAGAAAAAGGCTTTTCATATAATTTGGACATCAGGATAAATGTATAGTGCTCTCTTTAGCAATATGCAGGGTCATGTAAAACACAATTTTATAGTTAGGGTAGCTAGTCACATTTTATTTAGTCCCTATTGATAGAAAATCGGATGAATTCTTTCCATGTTTAATGCCCCTAGAACTCTGAGCTTCCATATGTATTTGATTTTGTACCATACTTTGTGGATTTGTTGCCCACCATCAGAGTAGTCATTTGGTTTCAAGGCCCCGAGAAACAGTATAGAATATTCCTGAAAAGTTTGAACACTGGGGCTCAAGGATGTCTGCCCTATAGGGGAAATGCTACTGCAAAGTGACTGCCCTGACAATCACAGACCTGAGAGAGCGGGGTGGGGCTTGGCTGGCTGAGACCTGCCTTGGTCAGGGCTCATCTCTTTCTCTCTTGTCCTTCCCGCACCCTCTAGTTCCAACAAGAAATCCAGCAACGTCAGAACGAAGCTTCCCGGGAGTTCCGGAAGAAGGAAAAACTAGAGAAAGAGCTCAAGCAGATTCAGACAGACATGGACAGCAGGCAGACAGAAATAAAAGCCCTGCAGCAGTATGTGCAGAAGAGCAAGGAGGAGCTTCAGAAGCTGGAGCAGCAGCTGAAGGAGCAGAAGGTGAGTTGGGTGTGGGCCTTCGCTAAAAAGCAAGAAAAACCCAGAATGGCACCTTTGTTCACACCCATTTGTGCATTTTGAATTCTCTTGGAAAGCAGCAAATTCCCTTCACTACTCGTGGTGATGATGTAAAACTTAGCATTGCAATTTGGTCTTTGAATGGCTCTTATGAGGTGGTTATGCCCCCCTTTTTAAATTTTCCAGCTCTAACAGGTTAATAAGTTTCTTTTTAACCTTTTATTGATCTATACTACACATATAGAAAAGAGTACATGTCACAAGTCAGCTTGATGAATTTTAACCACTCAACCGCATCTTGGTCACCTGCTCCCAGCCGGAGATACAGAACATTACCAGCACCCCCAGAAGCCCTTTTGTGTTCCCTCTTAGTCATTCTCCCCCTAAAGTACCACCGCTATCCTGAATTCTAAGCAGAGTTTGGTTTTGCCTGTTTTCATACTTTACAGAAATAAAATATTACAGGATATATTCTTTGTGTCTAACTTTTGCTATATTCTGTTTGTGAGATTCATTCATGTTGTTGCCATGTAGTTATAGACTTGTGATGCCCAATATGGTAACCCTTAGCAACAAGTGGCTATTTAAATTCAACTTTATTAAAATGAAATGAAATTAAAAATTCATTTCCTTGGTTATACCAGCATAATTTCAAGTACTCAGTAGCCACAGGTGGCTAGTCAATGCCATATTAGCACAGACAGAGAATATTTACATCACTGCAGAAAGCTCTACTGGACAGAGCTCAGTAGACCATAAGCTCTCATTTCTGTGCAGTATTCCATTGGGTGAGTATAATAATTTATTTTTAACAGTTTTATTTTTATTTATTTATTTTTATTTTTATTATTATTTTCTTTTGATATGGAGTCTCTTTGTCGCCCAGGCTGGAGTATAGTGGCATGATCTCAGCTCACTGTAACCTCCACCTCCTGGGTTGAAGCGATTCTCCTGCCTCAGTCTCCCGAGTAGCTGGAGTCCGCCATCATGCCTGGCTAATTTTTATATCTTTAGTAGAGACAGGGTGTCACCATGTTGGCCAGGCTGGTCTCAAGCTCCTGACCTCAAGTAATCCAACTGTCTCAGCCTCCCAAGGTGCTGGAATTACAGGCATGAGCCGCCGCGCCCAGCCAATAGGTTTATTTTTAAGTTATTTTCAAGTTTAGCAAACTATGGTCAGTCTTTATTTATTTTTACTATGGTACTGTTTTTAACACTTTCTCTATTATAGCAGTTTAAGGTGGCACAAGTATTGGTAATTGTATTATGTTTTCTCTCATTTTTTAAAGAAGCAATTCATATAATTGAAAAGTCTTTTCTTAAATATGTTTTTCCTCAGGAAGCTTGTTTCCAAAGAATTGTCAAGCCATATAGCAGTTTTATACTCAAAAATAGATATAAGTATACCTTTTTTTGTCCATTGCTCTATTAATTTTATATAAAGCCAGAAGTCAAATAGATAATTCACAATGTGCTGCCTCCAGCAGAAACACATGACACTTCTTTGAGCATGAAACATAGGAGAGAGGCTTTTGGACATCAGGATAAAAACTATCCTCCTATGAAACACAATTTCATTTTTAGCATAGCCGGTTACATTTTATTTAGTCCCTATTGATGGAGAATTGGTTGGATTCTTTTCATGCTTAATTTTTGTGTGCATGGGAGTTATATTTTGCAGACATTACTTAAGCTGTCTTTCTATTTTTATCCTGCAATTCATTTGCTATCCCTCCACCTCCTCAATATTCCCCCAATAGAAATGAGCCCCCAAGATATAATCTTTTGTTTTTATAAAACCATATCTGCTCAGGATAGTCAAGGCAGAGAAGAGGAAAATCTGGCTGACACTGAACTCAAGCAGACGTAAATCACTCCGCTGCTGTTCCATCGTTTTGAGTTAAGTTAGATTAAAAGAAAATTGTCTCTGTGTTAGTGTTAGTGAACAGTTCTGTTGATGAAAATGTTGCAGGCATGTTAATGCAGGATTTGCTTCTGAAGATGTAGCTTCCAAGCCCCACAACTTATAAAATCCGTTTGAATCTCTAGCTCATTTGCAATGATTATAGCAATTGTTGCGTATGCAAAGCCTGCCAAATGGCAAACAGGCATTAAAATATTTATCCACCACCTGTGAACAAGACTTCCCAAGGCTCTCAGAAAAAAAAATTATGCTCACTGTGTTATTCATTAGAAGGCATCATTTTCCTCAACCGTTTAACATTCATCATATTTGAGTGCGTTAGTGCTTTCATTGGGGATAAAGAACAATTTCTACAAAGACAAAAACTCAGGGTTGCTGTTATCTTCCCAGGAGGTTTGTGGGCCCCCCTGTGTGTATATACAAGTATTGTAATCAGATTAAAAAGCATTAACCAGCTCATTCCATCCCTTTCAGATATTGAATGAGAGAGCTGCAAAGGAACTCGAGCAATTTCAGATGAGAAATGCTAAACTTCAGCAAGAGAATGAGCAGCACAGTTTGGTTTGTGAGCAGCTATCCCAAGAAAACCAACAGAAGGCGTTGGAGCTCAAAGTAAACACCAAGTCACATGTCTGTTCCCTAGCTCTTCCTTCCTCATTCCGTATTAACACAGGTTTGCCTTGGCAATTGGAGCCCTCGCTTGGATAACCTGTGTTGGCTCTACTGGGTGCCTTGACACATCAGAGGCAGGTGCAAGCCTATAGTGATTGCTTTATGCCCAGAAGCAGAGTTTGATGGCTTCCATTCTTATAAAATTGCAAACCTGATTATTGATCATATCGTTATGCAAATGGTTTCCAAAGTGAGCTCAGATGTCTATCTCTGTAACTAGCCTTGCAAGAAACCAGTTGCTCAAAGCTAGAAATCCATTCATACATGTGAACGGCAAAAAAATTCAGATTATAGTTTACTACTTGTTGGAGAAGGTGGGATGGAATTGTTGGGGGAGAGACTGATACTACCTAGTATTTACTTACAGGATTGTGGAATCATGATTTTCACTTCTGTCCAAGGTATACTTTGAGACAGATTTCCTGTTCTTCTCCTTGCTATCATTGAAGAGTGCTTGCAAATTAAGTTTAGATAACAATTTATACTCTGATATATATTGTATACCTACCTGCTTAACAGAGCAGCTTTATGTTTGTCACTTTAATGCTGAAAAAATCCATATTCCCTACTCTGGTTATGTTAAAATACTGGATGTAAAAAGAGTAGTCTAGCAAGAACCAACCCAAATGTCCATCAGTGAGATACTGGATTAAGAAAATGTGGCACATATACACCATGGAATACTATGCAGCCATAAAAAGGATGAGTTCATGTCCTTTGTAGGGACATGGATGAAGCTGGAAACCTTCATTCTTAGCAAACTATCACAAGGACAGAAAATAAAACACCACATGTTCTCACTCATAGATGGGAATTGAACAACGAGAACACTTGGACATAGGATGGGGAACATCACACACTGGGGCCTGCCGTAGGGTGGGGAGAGGGGGAAGGAATAGCATTAGGAGATATACCTAATGTAAATGACGAGTTAATGGGTGCAGCACATCAACATGGCACATGTATACATATGTAACAAACCTGCATGTTGTGCACATGTACCCGATAACTTAAAGTGTATGTGTGTGTGTATATATATATATATGAATAATACATAGATTTGAGCAGAGAACCATAACATTTTTGTATCACAATCTCTTTTGAGAATCTGATGGTAATACACACATGCACACACTTATTTGCATATCTTACATCTTGTGTTGCATGCATCCCAAAAATAGGAGAGGTTTCCAGGATTTTTCTGAAGTCTTAACTGTGGGGTCTGGATTAATAACCACTGAATTAGAACATCTTAGAACTGGAGGAGGCCTTAACATCAACTAATTTGAACCCTATAGGGTCTGAGGGTCTGACGCTGAAAAACTTTTAAAACAGCCCAGAATGGGTAGACTTGAAACCATTCTTTATGAGAATGCAATAAGTTAAAGCAGAGATGAGATGACTACTTAAGTCAAAATAATATATTAGCCCCTAAGGTAAAATTAAACGAAAAAGACTCATGCCATTAATTCTTTCCCTTAGTAGCATGAATGGGGCATTTTGAAAGATGGACTATTTCTGTTATTAGATCATGAGCCTGATGGGATTCAGCCTCTAGCAATAATCTGAGGATAACATGAACAGCTAATTTTAGTCTCTTCATTGTTATGAGCAGAGATAATTGCTAACCTTTGTTTGCAAAAGAATCCCAGCTGCTTTTCTAGTCACTTCTAATGGCAAAATTTTTAAAAAGTGAATTTAATTAAAATTTCCAAAATCTGGAAAGCTTGAAGTCTGTAGGCAAAAATCAGGTGCTTTTCTTTGCTGGGATTATTTTTGGGGGACTGTTTGCCATTTTATAGACTGCCTATTCATTCTATGAAATATCTGGTCCACTTATCCATATGTATACCTACAGACTAACATACTTTGAGGAAGGAGGACCCCTTCTCTAGTGTATATAATTGACCTACAATGGCCCAGTGAGTTCAAAAGAGTGTTTGAATATTTTATAGCATGTCAATAACCTTCTGAGAGAAATCACTTCATAAGTCCATGAAAATTGCTAATTAAATACTATATACAAAATTCACATATTTTTGATACATATAACTTAGCATTCTTATCTTATTTGATTCTACAATTAGTTGGTGTATTAGTTCATTTTCATGCTGCTGATACAGACATACCCAAGACAGGGCAATTTACAAAAGAAAGAGATTTAATTAGACTTACAGTTCCACTTGACTGGGGAGGCCTCACAATCATGGTGGAAGGCAAGGAGGAACAAATCACATCTTATGTGGATGGCAGCAGGCAAAGGGAGAGAACTTGCGTAGGGGAACTCTTCTTTTTAAAACCATCAGATCTTGTGAGACTTAGTCTGTATCATGAGCATAGCATGGGAAAGACCTGCCCCCATGATTCAATTACCTCCCATTAGGCTCCTCCCACAACACGTGGGAATTCAAGATGAGATTTGGGTGGGGACACAGCAAAACCATTTCAGATGGTGACTTGAAACAAAATTTTTCAGTCTTTTTATTATTTTTAGTTTATAAAAATATAAAACATAACCACATATTTTATTCAGTGAACAGAGTTTTTAAATTTCTCTCAAAACCAAATTGTGTATGCTTGATTTAATCTCACAGAACAACTTTACATTGCCATGGGAAGAATTTCCTTTTATTGGTTCTGAATTTACCATCATCCAGTTCCTGGCTCTTCGTTTACAAAGTGTCTCATTAATTCTTTCTCACTAATTACAGGCCAAAGAGGAAGAAGTCCATCAAATGCGCCTTGACATCGGGAAGCTCAACAAAATCAGAGAACAAATCCATAAGAAACTGCACCACATTGAAGATCAAAAGGCAGAAGTCGAACAGCACAAAGAAACCCTAAAAAATCAGATCGTGGGATTAGAGAGAGGTAAACCATTTTGTGCTTTCATTCATTTAGAAACATTTTATTGGTGACTGATGTTATCTTGTAACCCATGTTTACAAACACAACCCATGCCAAATGAAATCAGTAAAACAACACTCACACTGGTAAACAGTCAATATGGGGTGGGGTGGGGGGCATCGTTTTGAACACCTTAAACTCTTACCTTAAACAGTTCTTCCACAGGTTCCATTGGCAAAAATGAAAATTCAGCCTGAAGTATTGCTCAGTATTTGTCTGTGGAATAAATAGCATCTAAACTCTTATGTCTGAGGTTCACATGACCTGCTTTAGTTCTTCTTTTCCACAGAAGATAGTGGATACATTAGAATGAATGTCCTTCATTAGCAGTATCTGGGACAATATTGCAGTAAGAATCAGCGGAACAAAAATGAATGGCTTCTAACATCTTTTCTCTGTCAGTACTTTGCCATGTGATGAACCCCTGTCTTACTCTGTTATAACCCACCCGTGACGGGAAAATCTAAGTGTCACAGGGAGGTACAGAGAAGTCAGTAGGGACTCAAACCCTGGAGTCAGAGCTGCCTGGGTTTAGATCCCATCTCCCCACACCTGGTGGTTGGGGTGAAATAAGTGAACACAGAGCACTTGTGGAACTGAAGTGTGTGAGGCAGGAACATCTGTGTCCCGTTGACTTTACCCAGGTGGCTGTCAGTTGTCAATCACTGAATGAGACAACATACGTAAAAGCACAAAAGCATATATTCCTCACTAAAAGTTAGGTACAATCTAAATCTCTGGATAGAATTACTAGAAATATTTGTCACTAGTGAGACTCTGTCTTAAAAAAAAAATTAAGGCAGGGCGCGGTGTCTCATGCCTGTAATCTTAGCATTTTGGGAGGCTGAGGTGGGTGGATCACCTGAGATCAGGAGTTCAAGATCAGCCTAGCCAACATGGTAAAACCCTGTCTCTACTAAAAATACAAAAATTAGCTGGGCATGGTAGTGGGTGCCTGTAATCCCAGCTACTTGGGAGGCTGAGACAGGAGAATTGCTTGAACCTGGGAGGTGGAGGTTGCAGTGAGCCGAGATTGTGCCACTGCACTCTAGCCTGGGTGACAGAGTGAGACTCTGTTTCAAAAAAAAAAAAAAAAAAAAATTTGTCACTTAGGTCTTTGTGGATATTTTTCCTTCTAAGACATCAAGAAGTAATGTTTTATTGAGATGCAGTTGCAGCCTATCTCAACAGTTTCTCTGTTCATCCATTCAATAAATCAAACCCAAACTGTGGGCAGGCATTATTCTAGGTGCTGGGTGCATGGAGGACTCTGCCCTCAGGATACCTACAGTCTAGTGTGAGTTTTCAATCTAATACTTTCTGTGACAGATATGAAGAAAAATGGAACTATAAGAGCATTTTTTTGTAACTGGCTATCAAAACACTTCCATATTTAAACTTCTATTTGCTTACAATAGTTCTAAGCTTTCGAAAAAGAAGTTTTACCCATTTGGCAGTAAGCCCAACTCTTCATCTTTAAATCATGTATACAAAGTTACCATTCTCTCTCTTTTAACTACTTCATAGGTGTCATCAACATTGTTATTTCTTCTTAGGGATCATGTTCTTTTGGTGTGTTCAATCAAAAAGTGGCACTGGGCATAACAGTTAGGAGCATGGGGCTCCCTCCTACATGTTAGGATTTTCTACCACAGAAACCAAGAAATAAACTGAAAAACTACCAGAACTAATAAGAGAGGTTAATAGAGTTCAGTAGAGTGGGAGGTTATAAAATAAATATGTAGACATCAATAGCTTTTTTTCATACCAAAAAAAATCAGTTAGAGTATATGATGGAAAAAATTCTCTTCACAATAGCAACTAAAGTAATAAAATATCTGTGAATAAAGTTACCGAGATATCTGCAAGATCTATATATTTTAAAAACCACAAAATTCTATTGAGGGGTGTAAAGGAAGACTTGAAAGATGGAGAGATATATCAAGTTCCTGGATGAGAAAACTCAATAGGATAAAAATATAAATCTGTCCAAGTTAATTTATACATTTAATTTTTCCAAAAATATTTCAGTGAGTTGGGGCCTGGCACAGTGGCTTACACCTATAATCCCAGCACTTTGGGAGGCTGAGACAGAAGGATCGCTTAAGGCTAGGGGTTCAAGGCCAGTCTAGGCAACATATTGAGGTACTGTCTCTTCAAAAAAAAAAAAAAAAAAGAAATTGCCAGGTGTGGTAGTATGCTCCTGTGCACCTGTAGTGGCACATGCCTATAGTTCTAGCTACTTGGGAGGCTGATGCAGGAGGATCACTTGAGTCCAGGAGGTCAATGTTGCAGTGAGCTATGATCACACATACTGCACTCCAGCCTGGGTGAGAGAGTGAGTCTCTTTAAAATTCGGTGAGTTATGTTGCATGGGACTCAAAAATTGATTCTAGAGTGCCTCCAGAAGAACAAACTTATGAAAATAGAAATGAAATAGAATAGAATAGAAATGAAATAGAATACAAAATAGAAATGAAATCTGGGAAATAAGGGAAGATTTGCCTTCCCAGATGTGTAAATGTATTATAAAGCTTTAATAATCAAATTATGTAATGATGATGTCCAGATAAACAGGTCAATGAAAAAGATTGGAAAGGCCAGAAAAGACCCAGGATTATCATCTAAGGTAAAGTGTTGTTTCACACCAGTGTGCAGTATGGATTATTAAGAAAATAATGGCATGACAATAAGCTTCTGTTTTGGGGGAAAAAGTCAATACCAAATGTTGAAACCATAAAGCCAAGATTGAGAGATTAAATGAAATAAAAGTCAAAATTGTCTATATTCTGTATTCTCTATAAATGAAGCCAAATTGACTAAAAGATTGTCAAAGCTCTTTATTATATGTGAAGGGCTTCTTTTAAAAGTCCACAAAAAAGGTCGCGAGTGGTGGCTCATGCCTGTAATCCCAGCACTTTACGAGACTTTGGTGGGTGGATTGCTTGAGCCCAGGAGTCTGAGACCAGCCTGGGCAATATGGCAAAACCCCGTCTCTACCAGAAAAAAAAAAGAAAGATAAAAGTTAGTTGGGCATGTTGGCACACGTCTGTAGTCCCAACTACTCAGGGGGCTGACAGGCAGAGGTTGCAATGAGCTGTAGTTGCACACTCCAGTGTGCACTCCAGCCTGGGTGACAGAGCGAGACCCTGTCTCAGGAAAAAAAAAAAAAAAATCCAAAAAGGATAAACATATTGTGAGAGAAATTGGTAAAGGGCAAATTGGGCAATTTGAAAAACAGAAATACAAATAAATGGTCATTAAACATGAAGAAGTAGTAAACTTCACTACTAAGCAAAGAAATTCAAATTAAATACTGACATATTGGTTTTTAAACATCTATCAGACTGTCAAAGATCAAAGAGAACGATGATATCCAGGGGTGATTTGGGTGTGGATTTAAATTGCTATTAATTTTCTAGAGAGAAATTTGGCAGTAGCAGAGAAATGTCTTTAAAAAATCCCCTTTGATCTAGGACTTCTTCTACAGGAAAAATATGAGTAAGAACTTTCACAGGATTGTTGCTTGTAACTGCAAAAAAAAAAAGAAAAAAAGATAAATTATGTATTTTCACACAGTGAAAAACCATGGAGTTATTAAAAATTCGGATGCTGATGCACATTTATAGTATGGAAAGGCATTTATTCTATGCTTGTTAATTATAAAAGCAAGCTACAAAATAGTATACTGTGTGTACAGTAAGCTTCTGTTTTTTGGGGAAAAGCTCAACACCAAATGTTGAAACCACAAAACCAAGATTGAGAGATTAAATGAAATAAAAGGAAAAAGTTTCTATATTCTGTAATCTCTATACAGAATATGGAGTGTACTATATATACATATCATTTCCTTTTGGGGTGTATGTGTACTTACAAATATATATATATATTTATAAATTATAGATATAAATATATTTAGGTTTATGTACAAATGTATATTTACATAAGAATAAGCTGCGAAAGAGACATATTAAAATACTAAGTAGATTCTGGTTGATTTAAATTTTTTCACTTCCATTTATCTGAATTTCTAATTTTGTTCTGTATTTCTATTTACTTGTATAATAAAAAACATTAAAAAGAGCAAGGGGCCGGGTGCAGTAGCTCATGCCTGCCTGTAATCCCAGCACTTTGGGAGGTTGAGACAGGCAAATCACCTGAGATCAGGAGTTCGAGACCAGCCTGACCAACATGGTGAAACCCAGTGTTGACGAAAGAATCAAACTCTGTAAAATATTTTAAGAGATTTATTCTGAGCCACATGTGACTGACCATGGCCTCAGGAGGTCCTGAGAACATGTGCCCAAAGTGGTTGGGGTACAGCTTGGTTTTATATATTTTAGAAAGGCATGAGGCATCAATCAAATACATTTAAGAAATACATTGGTTTGGTTCAGAAAGGCGGGACAACTCAAACGGGGGTTGGGGAGTGGGTAGGGGGCTTCCAGGCTATAGGTAAATTTAAACATTTTCCGATTGACAATCAGTTGAATTTATCTGAAGACCTGGGATCAACAGAAAGGAAATGCTCAGGCTAAGGTAAAGGACTGTGGAGACCAAGTTTTATTGTGCAGAGGAAGCTCTTAGACAGCAGACTTCAGAGAGAGCAGGTTGTAAAATGTTTCTTATTGGACCTAAAAGTGTGTTTGGCTCTTTGTTGATTATTTCCTGGATCTGGAAAGGAAGGAAGGAAAACAAGGGAAAAGGGGATTCTCTATAGAATGTGGATTTTTCCCACAAGAGACTTTGCGGGGCAGTTTCAAGGTACGGCAGGGAAATATATTTTGGGGTTAAATATTTCAGTTTTCTTCCTTGTTATGCCACAGTCAGATTGGAAAGTAAGTCACGATATACAGGGTGAAATAAAACGCATTAGATGAGAATTTATGGTTTTAGGGCATGACTCCCCCGACCTCTTAGATAGGAATTTGGGCAAGATAAAAAAAAAATCAGAGCTTGTCCTCACCTGTCTCTACTAAAAAAACAAAAAATAATTAGCCAGGCATGGTGGTGCTGTACCTGTAGTCCCAGCTACTCTGGAGGCTGAGGCAGGAAAATCCCTTGAACCTGGGAGGTGGAGGCTGCAGAGCCGAGATTGCGCCGCTGCACTCCAGCCTGGGCGACAGAGCAAAGCTCCGTCTCAAAAAAAAAAAAAAAAAAAAAAGAGCAAGGACATTTTGGCATTAGAGAAATCTTAGCCCTGTCACCTGTTGGCTTCAGACATTTGGCAAATGGATTAATCTCTGTAAGCCTCAGTTTCCGTCTCTTTAGTGAGAGAGGGAGACCTACCTCACTTGGTTATACCAAAGGTCACATACACTCGGTTAATAGTAGTTTTATAGCTAGAGACGAACATGTAAAGCAGTTTTTGTTTCACTTCAGCTTTTGTAGATTCTCTTAGATCGACTCTACATTTGTTATTATTTTTTCTCCCTCGGGGTTTAGAGGTGGAGGCTTCAAAGAAACAAGCAGAACTTGATAGAAAGGCAATGGACGAGCTTCTGAGAGAAAGGGACATACTAAATAAGGTGAGTGTGTTACAGTCACACTGGTAAATAAATGTCTTTCTTCAGCACTGTAATATCTGGCTATAACCAGTTGGATGGGAAAAGAAAACTCCAAGGCAAACAGAAGTGGATTAGAATAAATAATAGTGCTTAATTTTCCTCTAAGCCGGTGCCTACAGTCTACCATTCACTGGCTATGAATTGCAATTGCATTATCACCTGAGAACACAAAAAGACTTTGGGGAATTAGCATATAAACCAGGAGGAGATTTCAGAGTGTTTTGTGGATTCTTGTTTTCATTGCTGGTGTGCTATCTGGCATCCTAAGCAGTTAATCAACATTTGTGAATTTAATATCTATAATCGACAACTTTTGCTAATCCAAAAATTACAAGCGAATGCTAACTGAATTTTAACTCTGAGGTGTTAGGTGTAGGAATGGCAGGTCTAAGCTTTCCTCCATCTTTTCAGGGTTGTTGTAGGTTTTGGTTTTTGTTTTCTGTCCTTATCTTGTCAGACCTTCCAGCTCAGTGTGGTCCAAAGCTAAGGGAGGGGTTATGGGAGCTTGAAGGCAGAGATCTGAAGATTCTCCATTAAATGGAGGACCCCTCCTTTTTCCTATCCCACTTCCTGAAGATTTTTTCCATTGACAGTCACTTTTAGGAGTTTAACTACAGGGATTAGGGTAAATTTTCCTGCTCAAGGATTTTTTCCGGGGAGGAAGCAACCACAGGCCAGGTGTGGATGGTGGGAGGGTTGTGGGGGATGGTGGCAGGGTGCTTCTATAATAGCCGTGTGGCTTTCGGCCAAGACAGTTTCATCTCATCAAAGCAGAAACGGTCTGTATTTGTTCATTCTGACTTTCATTATTTCTTTGGGTTTCCCAGAATCAAACAAATGTTAACAAAATACACTATACTTTAGTCTAAAATAGACTATTCAGGGAATCTCAGGAATTGATAGATTAGATCTTCACATGCTAATCACTTTTAAAGAAAATCACTGAAGTTTTCTTGGACAATCTTGGAAATTGCTTGGTTTTTTTCTTGGACAATGTTGGAAATTGCTTTTTATTTTATACATTTGTACATATAAACAATAATGTTGGATTTAGATTTTTAAATTTATATTCAACACACATTTAATCCATTTGTATTTTATATGTACTGATAAACAACCAATATGTTTTCTGCCATGATAAGACATGTAGCACAATAGTAATTTTACATTTATTTGTTGATTTGATTAATGTCCATTCTTCCTTTAGGGCAGGGTATACTTTTGTATTTTTTATTTCCTGGCCTTTGTATTCTTAGTGCCTAGCACAGCACCCGACTCTGCAGGTATGCAATGAACTTTAATTGATAATACATTCTTTCCCCATTGACTCAGTTGAAATGCCACCTTCATCCAAAGAATGAGTGACATGGTTTTGACAGGTAGCAACATGAATATATTTTGATTCTTTTAGTGTCATGTGGAAATGGCTTTATCTTTTATAGAACAAATGTTTAACCCAATACCTGAAAAAGAAGTTGATCTTTTCTGTTTTCTACATTGTCACCCAATCAACATTTAATAGGCATTTTACCTGATTATTGTCCAGCAGTTTTCAGATCTATCTGTTGTTCTATGTTGGTTAGAGATTTGAGAAAGAACTGTAAAGTGCCTCATGGAACTCACGGATACAGCTGGGCCTCAGGAACCCATTGGAAACTGGCCTGGCATTCTTGGGACGAAAGCATCTCTCTCTGCCAGTTGACTTCCTGAGTTTTTGCTCCATTCTTCTTTCAATGAAGACTGTCACTGTCTCTCTCTGTTTTCCAGTCCATATGACAAAAAATGACTGTCATCAATATCTCCCAAGGTTACATCTTCTACTGAGTTGCACAAATCTAAAGGCCCTATTTCAGAAGTCCTGGGGAAGGGTCATTTGATCCATTCAGTTGCGGTTAAAGAGGTGAATCCTTTTGCATGAGCGTGGCTGCCAGATTGCACTACTACTCATTCTGTGTTTCAGGGAAACTTGGGCAGCCAACCCAAGATATTTCCTTTTCAGCATCAGAAATCTCCAGTGCAACTTAAAAAAAGGAAAATGTAGATGCCTGGGTCCTATCCCAGACCAACTGAATCAGAAACTCTGGAGTTGGAACATGAACATCTGCATTTTTTTAAAAAACTGGGTTAATTGTTTTTGTTGTGGTTAAATACGCACAACACAAAATTTACCATTAGTGACATTTAGTACATTCACAGTGTTGGGCAACTGTCATCACAATCTAGTTCCACAATCTTGTCCCCCCAGAAGAAGAAACACTGTACCTGTTCAGCAGCCAGTGTCTATCCCCCCTCCTCCCACCCCTGGCAACTACTAATCTGCTTTCAGTTTTTATGGATTTGACTGTCCTGGATATTTATACGAATGGAATCGTACACTAGTGAACTTTAGTGTCTGGCATGTTTCATTCAGAACAGTGTTTTCAAAGTTCGTCCACTGTTGTAGCATGCATCTGTACTTCATTCCTTTTTACGGCTGAATGCTATTCCACTGTGTAGATATGCTGTATTTTGCTTATCTGTTTATCAGTTGATGAACATTTGGATTGTGTCTATCTTTTGGCTCTTGCGAATTATTTTACTGTGAATACTCATGTACAAGTTTTTGCTTTCATTTGTTTTGAGTATATATTCAGGAGTGAAATTGTTGGGTCACACGTTAATTCTAGGTGTCTGCATTTTTATTAAGATGCTTTTTATCTTCCTTTGTAATCAAAGCTCAAGTTATATGATTAGGTTCAGTTCTAACCTCACAAGAGAAAGGCAAGAGCTAGATTGGAGGTTAAAGGCATGGACTCTGGGGTTAGCCAGCCATGGATTCAAATCTTTGCTCTGCCACTTCCCCATTGTATGAACTTGTAGGCAAGTAGCTTAACTCTTCAGTCTCAGTTTCCTACCTCTAAAATGGGGCAATATGGGGCCCATTTCTTAGGGACGTTGTGGTTGCTTAGTGTATTTATATGTGTGTTTAAAGTGCCTTGTGCAAAATTAGCATAATAAACTCTTAATAAGCTGTAAGGAACATGATCATTTTTATTCATCCAAAAGACAAGCTATCTAATTATGTTAGATATGAGGCAGAGGGTAAACTTAACCCCAAATCCTCAAACATTATGAGTAATATGACTGCTTTGTGCCCTTATTTTTAGAACATGCTTAAGGCAGTCAATGCGACCCAGAAGCAGACTGACTTGGTAAAGCTCCATGAACAAGCCAAGAGGAACCTGGAGGAAGAAATCCAGAACTACAAGGATGAGGCTCAGAAGCAGAGAAAGATCATCTTTCATCTGGAAAAGGAGCGTGACCGGTACATCAACCAAGCCAGTGACCTTACGCAAAAGGTAAGCCGCTCAGTGATGTTGTGGGTGGAGCAGAGGCACATTCCTTCCTCCGCATTTCTGATGGTCACAAACTGTTGCAAAGAGAATTTATTCAGATTTCTGCTTTTAATTTGTGTGAAGATTTGGTAAGAATGATGTGGACGAAATATAAGCTGTTTCTGAGCTGATCCTGGGCCACATTGTGAAAAGGACAATGTTTATGCTTGTTGCTCTCTCATTTCTCCTTTCCAGGGCCCTCTTCCAACTTCTGGGTTCTCTCTCTTCTCTGTTGCCCTGCTGTGCAGCATCCCTGGGCTGGTACCAGGGCTGCCAGCATCATCATCTCTCAACTCTTCAGTCTCCACACCCACCCACCATCTGGCACTGATTTTGTCTCCTCAGAGAAAGGACCCCAACTTGACGTTAGGAGAAAAGCATCTAATTAAATGACCACAAGTTAAGATGTGAGTGACTACCGCATCTGCTAGGGGTGTCACAATTTCAAAGAGCATTTTTTTATTCTCAAACGATTGTGAACTCCTGCAATCCCAGCACTGAGGCAGGATGATTGCTTGAGGCCGGGAGGTCACAAGTGGCCTAAGCAACATGTCAAGACTCTGTTTCTACCAAAATATAATAAAATAAAATAAAAAGGAAAAAAAACTGTTGTGAGCTGGGCGCAATGGCTCACATCGGTAATCCCAGCGCCCTGGGAGGCCAAGGGAATGGATAGCTTGAGGCCAGGAGTTTGAGACTAGCCTGGACAGCACGGTGAAACCCTGTCTCTACAAAAAATACAAAAATTAGTCGGGCATGGTAGTGTGCTCCTATGGTCCCAACTACTTAGAGGGCTGAGGTGGGAGGACCACTTGAGCCTGGGAGGTGGAGGCTACAGTGAGCTGTGGTTGTAGCACTGTACTCCAGCCTGGGTGACAGAGTGAGACCCTGTCTCAAAACAAGCAAACAAACAAACAAAAAAAAACCACTGGAGGAAATCCACACATTGGGGAGCTGAGTTCTAGATCTCTGCTTCTTATAAACTGCTTAGGAGAGAGAAGGCTCAAGGATATATGTCTCCAAGAATGGCTTCGGAGATTTGGATTTCATTTTAGCCAGCTGTCTTAGTGCATCGCCTGCATGAAGCATGAGTAGTTACAATAGTACTCTCTTTAATGCATTCATAGATGGCATGGAGCAGTGGTCTATGGGGTGGGAGGCTGGGAAATGGAGAAAAGTTTTAGTTATGAGGCTGATTAGAAAGTTCGGGAGAAAAGGCTCATTTAATCACCTTTTCTCCCCCTAGCAAGATGTGATCTGTTATGCAAGGTAAGCCCTCTCTTCCATCTCCTCAATGAAATTCAGGTTACATTCTGCAGTGCTTACTAATGCTCTTGCATGCTTAAATTTTTTGTTTTTTTGGAGTGAAATGTCAAAGAAGGTGACAAAGGGACAGCCAATATTTGTATTACAGAAATAAAGAAAGTGGGAAACAAGCTTTACTAATAGGAAATCAGCTTCTTTCCACTTAGACTCAATCTGCCATGCAGATGATTTGGGAAGGGCTGCTGGAGAAGCACAGTGCCTTGGCTTTGTCTAGCTCTGCAGGACAGTGATCCCCAATGGATTCTCACACCCCTAATTGGGAGTCATTGGAGCAGAGCATATTTCTTTTCTGACTTAACCATGTAAGAAGTTCCACTGATTGATTTACTGACTCTGAGGACTTGTCAGTTTAGGCCCTGGTATTCTCGAGCTTGGACTCGCACGTTAGCTTCTGTATTCACCAGTTTATTGCACAAATAACCTTCAAACCTTAGTGGTTCACAGCAATAAAGATCTATGTTTTGCTCACATAACTGGCCTTTGCAGGTCAGCTGCATCCCTCCTTTTTGTCCTCTTCTTTCCAGGCTGACTCTGTCAGGATGCCCTGGCCTCTGGACAAAGGGAAAGGGTGGAAACAGTGGACCCTCAGAGCACTTCCGAGCCTCTGCTGACAAGGGAAGGGCACAGATCCTACCCACTCATATTCCACTGGCCAACCAAGTCACAGGGCTGTGCCAGGCATCCTGGGCCGGAGTGTGGTCCTCCTTAGGGAGAGGCCCTGCAGGGTGAGGTAGCAAATGTATTTGAACATATAATGTCATCTGTTGCAGCCTCCAGTTTCTTCCTGATAAGCGATTTCTCTCCATTCCCAGGTGCCATCACACCGCCATCAGAGCTAACTCTTAAAAATTCCAGTGTGATTTTATTATTACTCAGGATATAAACCTCTGTCACCTCTCCCTGGGGCAGGGCTTCCTAACATTTTTCACATCACAGCATATGTAAAAAATTACATGTTGATACGGTTTAGTTCTGTGTCTCCACCCAAATCTCATCTTGAATTGTAATCCCCATGTGTCGAGGGAGGGAGGTAATTGGATCATGGAGGAGTTTTCCCCAAGCTGTGCTCATGATGGTGAGTGAGTTCTCATGTGAACTGTTGGTTTTATAAGTGTTTAGAAGTTCCTCCTTCATTCTTCCTTTTCCTGGTGACTTGTGAAGAAGATGCCTGCTTCCCCTTCCACCATGATCGTAAGTTTCCTGAGGCTTCCCCAGCCAGCGGAACTGGGAGTCAGTTAAACCTCTTTTCTTTATGTTTACCCAGTCACAAGGAAGTTCTTTGTAGCAGTTTGAAAATGGACTAATACACATGTCAGTGGCACATGGGAATAAGGAGATGAGGCTATTTGGGACTGAAGGAACCAATCCAGGGATGCCAGCTGCCCAGGTCCCACCTGGCCAGCCTGTGGGTAGAGTAAAATCCGTGTTTTAGCACACGTCTGAAACCCATGCAAGGCACAGCAGTTGGGATACTGGATACTCTGCATTAATGGAATAGAGTCCAAGCTCTTTGTTCTCTGTGGAAAGTTGTGTCCTTTCTCTGCATGGCACATTCCTATTCACCCTTCAAGACCTAACTCAAAAGCTCAGGTCAAGCTTCCTCTGATTCCTTATGGGCAGAGCTTGTCACTTTGTACTTTATGGATTTGTTAATGTCTCTGGAAGGACGATTATCAATCTATAGTGTAATTATTTATTTGCATATTTGTTTTATCCACTTTATAGTGAGCTTTTGGGGGCAAGGACTTTATTTCATTCCTTTCTTTATTTCTAGCATCCTGGCACATGAGAGACACCAAAAAAGTATTTGTTAAACAAATGGATAGATGATAAGCAGTAAAAAGAATGCTACCACTGATTTTAATATAGGATTGTATATTTTTCTTGGCTTCCTCGTAAAAGAGAGATTCGGATATCAAGTTTTGTTGTTAACCGTTTTTCACAAGTTCTGATATGTAACTGCACATAACGTCTTACCTAAATAATTTGAACACAAATTCTTAAAATATTACTTATCACCTACAATTTTTCTGTGTCTTGCTTAACCCCTGACAGCATATATCAGTTGCTATGCAACTTGTGCATCTCTGGACTTCTTAAGAATATGTATGTCTCTTTGTCCCCTTCTCATATTTCTTTCTTTCTTTACTGTCCAACACACACACACACACACGCACACACACCCTCATTCTCATAAACAAAAAGCTCCCTTATGTGCATTCTGTTTGTAGGGTATTGAGAAATAATATCAAAGGCTGGGGAAGATGTCATGAAACTGACATTTTCATCTACTTCTAAAGTGAGTATACATTGTTCCAAGTTTATCTTCCAAGTTTATCTATCTTTTATCCAGAATTTTCCTTTTTAAGAAAAACTGAATCTAATGAAAAATAAGAAATGGAGAGATTTATATGAAAGAATATTTTTTCAAAACATAATTTATAATAATGAGAACTAGGAATCAGCCCCCAAAAAGGTTAAATAAATCATGCTACATTTATTTGACATAGTATTATGTAGCTGTTAAAATCATGTGTTTGCAAATTATTTTTAAAGATGGGAACATGTTTCTAATATGAATCTGAGAAAGATAACGTAAAATTATTTGTAGAGTCTGTCTCCAGTTTTTTCTGTGTGCATACAAAAAGGATTGGAGACATATGTAATTTGGCCCCTCCAATATCACTAGAGAATATTAGAAATTGGGAGGTGGACTGGGACTTGGCATGTCACTGTGTTTCCAGCTGTAGATTTGAAAGTGGATCTGCCACCACCCTAGGGTACTAAGAGTTGGGGAAAGGTAAACCCCTTCACCTTAGTGGCATTGTTCTTAGGTTGCGGTAAATCCTGTCTTGCTCAAGAATGAATAAAGAAAAAAGCGGCCTAATGGAGCCTTGGGAAAACATGCCTGAGAACGAGAGAAAGAGAATGGCTTCTAGGAGCCCCAGGATAAAAGTCTGTCTCTGAAAATTCTTCTGTGGCAAGATCTTTAGGTTGAACCCTTTGAAATCGTCTTTTTTTGGTAAATAAGAAACAATTGACTATCAGCGATTTCATAAGGTTCTTAACCTAATAGAAAAAAATGCAGAGAAAAGGTTTGGCTTCCTTCAAAGAGTGTAAATATGTAAAACCTGGTGCCAAGTTTCCACTTGTGGGAGGAACAGTCTTTGTTTAGCAAAATACCTTGATACTTGCCTTGGTTTGAAAGGTGAGGCTCCATGAACCAGAGTGAAACACAGTCATGTGAGAAAAGTAACAGGAAGTGGGAAAGGAGGAGTGGGTGGTGAGCAGGAAATGGAGAGAAGATGGGGAAGAATGGGAGAGGAGGACACAACATCAGCATCAAGGCAGTAGGCTGGGCACTGCTGGAAGTGAGGAGTTCCCAGAGATAGGAATGATGGAGGAATTGCAGAAAACAGTGATGTCCAATATTTGATTTTAAGTTCCTCAAACCTCTGGTGACAAATCTACTACATCAATCCTACAGTTGTGATTGCACTTTGGGGGCACAGGCATGGGGTGGTGAGGATGTGAAGTAACACATCCTGGAAAAAGGACAGTATGTGCAAGAGACAAGATGTGTCCGAGAATCTAGAAAGCTATGGCAACAGCAAACCGGAGCCACAGCAAGTAGAAGAAATGCAATTCCTCCAAGAATTCTTGGAGATATTAGAGGGTTTGGGGGCTTCCCAGCACACAGAATGGAAAGTCTAGACTTGTTGTTGTTGTAAAGGACAAGGTGACCCCAGTAGGATACAGGACTATCACCTGAGTTATAAATCCAACATGGCGTTACCTCTAGGGAAAAGCAAAGATGAAATAAAAAGAAAGGGTTGGACAAAATAAGGATCAATTGTATAAAAACTAAAAAAAAAAAAAAAAAAAAAATGGCAGATTTAAAATCCACACCAAAGTTAGTAAAGAACAGAACTGATGTTGTGGAAAACGGAATCAGGCCAGGCGTGGTGGCTCATGCCTGTAATCTTAGCACTTTGGGAGGCTGAGGCAGGAGGATCCTTTGAGGTCAGGCTGGGCAACATGGGAGACCCGGTCTCTACAAAAATGATCATAGAGAAGATAAGAGAGAAGAGGACAGAGAATAGAAACCAGCCTACAGAGAGTTGGTTTCTGATTATGGAAATGAGCCCCTAGTCAAGGATGTAGTGGGAAATATTTTCTGGAGATGAAGAAAGAATTGCACAGGCTGACCATGTTCCAGGCAAAATCAGTGGCAGGAGACTCTCCATAGACTTGCCCAAGAGGAAAGTCCTTTTGTGTGTGTGTGTTTCATCTACAATAATGAAAAGTTCTCTGAGAGAATTTAGGCAAGAAGAAAAAACAGATAGATGCCTAGTTACCTTTTTTTGTTTTAACAGGAAAATGAGTGGAAGGAACCATATTAACATATTAATAGTGGTTATCTTTGGGTGATAAGGATACAAATTGTTTTAATTTGCTTCTTTTTTGCTTTTTTTTTTTTTTTTTTGTATTTTTTAAGCTATTCGAAAATGGATAGGCTGGGCATGGTGGCTCATGCCTGTAATCCCAGCACTTTGGGAGACCGAGGTGGGTGGATCACCTGAGGTCAGGAGTTCAAGTCCAGCCTGGCCAACATGGTGAAACCCCGTTTCTATTTAAAATACAAAAGTTAGCTGGGTGTGGTGGTGGGCACCTGTAATCCCTGCTACTTGGGAGGCTGAGGCAGGAGAATCGCTTGAACCTAGGAGGTGAGGTTGCAGTAAGCTGAGATTGTGCCATTGCACTCCAGCCTGGATGACAAGAGTGAAACGCCATCTTAAAAAAATAAAAAATAAATAAAAATAAGAAAAAGTAAAATGGATATGTATTACTTTAGTATCTTGATTTAAAAAAGAAATAAGCAGTATTAGTAACCTTGCCTTTCCTTCAGGGACCAAATAAGATTCCACCTTTCCCAAGAAGGTTTACTAAAAGTGGTGTCTAATTCCTCTGTACTTGGTTCCCCGCTGGCCTGTGTGCACATAACTGTTATTTGCATATGTCTGCCTCATTCTAAACACTGGCTTCTTGGGGGCAAGTCTTATTCAATTTTGAGTTCTACATATTACTTATTTACTAAGTAAATACTCAAATATTTTTTGAACTAAGAATGAATGGAAAGCTTAATTGGACATCTGAATTAACTAGTCAGAGGCTCACTTTTAAGTATCTGTATCAGGTTATTTTCTAATAATATATTTACTTATCACTATGAGTCTGCCCTTCCTTTAAATTCATGTGAAACATGTTACCACGATGGACGATTTTATCTGAATTATCATTGGCATTTTTAGCTGTGAGTGACTTCCAGGCCTGATCTCTTCTTCCTTCTGAGCTGCAAAACAGAATCAACATTTGCCAACAACATTTGCCTTCTTGTTCTTTCTTGCTTAGAGAAAGAAAAGTGAACTCAGAGATGCTGAACTCCTACATTATATTGTATTCATTTAACTTGGCATTTGCCAGTGAGAAAGAAGATCCCCTTTTGTGCCTGAACTGGATGACTCAGAATCCCAAACCTTTTCCTATGTGTTTGTCTCTGTCAACACTTGCAATAATAATAGTGCATGATAAATAGCCACAACATCTCAGTAGGATACAAAAACAAGCACTTATTTCTTATTCACACACCTGCAGTTGATAGAGGTTCAGCTGACCTAACCTGGGCTTGCCTGGACTTGGTTCTGGGATGTGGGTTGGGCTCAGTTCTGGACCACATGTTTCTTATCCTCCATGTACATGTTCTTCTCATGGGGAAAGGAAGGAGAACAAGAGACAAAGTCACGCATACAAGCACATTTCGTGTCTACTTGTCTAATATTCTGACCTCCCATTGGCTATAGCGAGTCACATGGCCAAGGCTAACATCAGCAGCAAGGGAAATGCACTTCTCTCTTTAGGTTGTGGGACAAGGGGAGAGAATGAACATTTGTTAAACCATAAGATAGCCTACCCCAGGATTGTAGCACTTTTTATCCTCGTGATTTTCCTTTGCTGCACTCTAAATTTCGCTATTCAGGTAAATTGAGAGGCATGAGAAACGGCAGGCATGGTAAGTTGTGGTCTACCATATTTCCTGCTTTCTGAACTTTTGCATGTTCTAGGTAAAACCATTCCTAGTAAATTATTAAATCTGCTGAACATTTTTCCCATGATGCACTTGCCTCATTTTAGGATCTCCCACCTTTTTCATTTCAAATATTAAACTTCTGGCAGTCACCTCCCAGACATTTGATATGCCAAAAAACATTCTTTTGCAACAAAACCCTACCAACAAATTTCCTAGCTCTTTGCTCATTTGCCTATAACAGTGTCAAGCAAAGCTCTTCAGGACAGAGGTTCCAGGAAATGAATAATAATGTGCTTTCAAGGACTTAATGCAAGCAAAGAAACCAAAAATTGATTAAGGAAATATTGTCCACTAGATAGGTATCTTCATAATGAAATAAAGCTGCTATTTCTTTGATGTTAATTTGAATTTTATACAAAGCCTCTGTAATTGAGCAGAACCCTGGAGAGAGGAATCAAGGGAACACAAATTATAAGCTTTTTGTGTCTTAATAGAACAAGCATACTTCGTATCATTACTTTTCCTGCAGAACAGGATTTGATTTGGAGGAAAATCAAATTAACTTTTTAAAGTACTAGTATTATGTAACATGACGTAATGTAAACTATCATAATAACCTGTTAACATTTATTAAATGATTAAATTATTATATGCTAAGTACTTGTATGATGGCACAGGTGTATATTCTCTCACTTAAATCCTCATAATAGCCCTGTGAGATAGATATTATTATATCCCACATTCATAATATAATATGTTATAAAAATTAATCGAAGCCATAGATATGCCTCTCTAAATTCAAGATAGAGGGTAAAATAACAAGGCAAGAAAAATAGGGAAGACTCAACATTTCACTGGCCGGGGCACGTAGTTGTTTTCTATTTTTGCAGAGTGAGTTTTTTAGTGTCATTATGAAGGTAAAAGCATTGTCAGCATTGAGACCATTGACATCAAGTCAGAAAAACTTATTTGAGAAGTTTATTGTACTGATATTTCATCAAATGTACGTTAAGGGGTTCCAAATGCAATGACCTACTTTCTAATCCCACCTTGGTCTATATGATGTTTTGGCTATGCTGCAGTTTTCCTGTACACGTTATTGATTTCTATCTCACTCTTATTTCTATCGGCAGGTTGTTTTAACAGAAAAAGAAAAGGTAGGAGTAGGTTATAAACTGAGACTGTACTTCTGTCATGCCCTGTAAGCATTTTCTGGACTCCTCTGAAGCCTAGGAGTGCCAGGAGCTCTAATTCACTGGCTGTAATAAAACTTTCTATATTTGGATGTGATTTATCTCATGAGTTGGTTTGAGGTACCTCAAAGTGTATATTAATTAAGCTCCAGCCCCAAGCTGGCAGCCTGTGTCTCTGACACACCACTTCTAACAGGGGCAGCTTGCTGACAAGAGGTTTGGCTACACTTAACACCCATATACTTTATGAATTTTCAGGATTTGAACTTCTGCATGACTTTGGCCTGAATGATTTCCATAAATATAAACCGAGTCCCAACACTTAGAAATACATTGCTTGTAAATTGTCTTTTCCCCTAGTTTCAATATTTGTGAATCCCTTTTATCTTCTTGGCGTCCTGATGGGTTCTTATTACTCCAGCTTCAAGAATCCAGAAGCAAGTTTGTGACTTTTGTGCACTGTTGTGTGCAGAAAGATGGACCATGCTAGTTGGATGCTCAAAAAAGAGATGCCCCTGGCTACCTCCTTTCTCTGTGGCATTATTCTGCCTGTGCAAAGAATTATTCTTGTTCTAACATCTCTCAAAGTGACTGAACAAACTATTTTTTTCCTTTCTGTAACGTGCTGCTTGATATTCTGAATGCTGATGATGCTGTTGAAAGTATTTTCAATCTATTAAGCATTAACCTTTCAGTCTTAGGTTTTCCCATAACACTTGGTGCATATCTCAGTTTACTAGTTATATCCATTCCTTGATTGTCCATTCTGTGGTGAAGTCACTCCCTACAAGTGAACTTGAGGATAGGGAATGTGTCTTATTCTTCTTTCTATCACACATACTTTTACAGTGCCTGCCATAGATAGGTAGGTCTTCAGTACCTGTTCATTGAGTGAATGAATAAATGGGGGAGTGAATGAATGAGTGAACAGAAATGTACTCCATTCACTTTATGAAACTAGCAGAAACCTTGAGACTAAAAAAGAACTGAAAAGAAAGATATAGGCCTAGATCACTTGGGAAAACACATGCAGAATCCTAAATGAAATTCCAGGAAACCAAATTCAACAGTACATTAAAAGAATCATCCAGTATGACCAAAAAGGGTTTATCCTGAAGCTGCAAGGATAGTTTTCTATTAAGAAAGCTCTTGCTGGTGGTGTGGAAATGTAAAGTGTTACAGCCATTTTGGAAAGCAATCTAGCAATATCTATTAAAGTTGAAAATATGTATGTCTTTTGAGCCAGCTATTCCACCCCTGGGAATCCATCCACAGAAATAAAAACACAAGTGCATGAGAATACACATACAAAAATGTTTCTTGTAGGATGGTTCAGAGTGGCAAAAACGTGGAAACAAAGTTAATGCCCATCAGTGGAGAAGGATTAAATTATGATGGCACACCCACGCTATAGGATATTATGCAACCTTTAAAAAGAATGAATTACAGTGATGATTTCTACAAGGTATTATTTGATGATAAAAAGCAAAATGCATAAGAGTAGTTATAAGATCCCATTGGGTTAAAAAATAAAAACAAACCTCAAAAAGCAAAACAGAAAACAAACAAATCTGTGTAGTTCTCTATTTACTCATTGAATAACTTTGTAAATATTACTTATTTTGATCTGTTTCTTTCTTTGTAAAATTGGAGGCAATAACAGTACATATCTTAAAGGATTTTTGAGAGATTAAAGGAGCTAATACATGTAAAATGTCAGGTACACAGAAAGTAACTGATGAATATTAGCTATTATTGTTAGGTTATAGACATGAATAGAATATGCAGAATCCAGTGAAAAATATGGAAGAATACATAGTAGATTGTTAACCTACTTTTGTTATGTGTAGAAGAGAGGCTGATGTTGGAGAAAGAAAGTTCAAGTAAATAAGGAAAATAAATGTATATTTCACATTTATGAATTTATTTTAAATTGTGGCACATGGAACTATATTATAAATAAATTGAAAAATCTGTTACTAAGTTTGTCAAATCCATTGACCCAATAAGAAAGAATAATACAAAATTATGTACATTGAAAGACATTTACTAAAATTCAATCCCATCCCTCCTTAAGCACCTGTAAAAAAATTTTGAAAGGTGCTTATTTAAATATGTAAAGGATAAATATTTAAAATAATAGCCATCATTAACTCTGATGGGGAAAGAATAGAACTGGGCTTCTCATTTACGTATTTTCTGGGATAGTAATTCTGCAAGTGGAAAAAAATGGATTCTTGTAAGTGCAATAATTTGGGAACATGTTGCTCACAAGTAGCCCACACCTGAGTCATGGTGAATTTCAGAATGGCAGAGGTCTAAGAAGTCCTTTTCCACCTTTCGTTCTAGGTAAACTGTCACTTCCTCAGAGACATGGGCCCAGAGACATGGCCCTATTTCTTCATGTGTGTCCCCTTTTCCTCCATGCTCTGTCACATTGCTCTGTGTCCTCGCATTGCAACCATTAATTAAGGGAACACCAAGAAACAGCGAAATTTTCTTAAGAATTTTCTCCTTATGTGCTCTAGTTGTTATTTACACTGTAGTTTCCTTGATTTAATCAGATTTCTTCATGAACATTTTTCTTCTTAAGAACTTTTTAAAGAAGTTTATCTTTAAAAAGTCAATTTCTGTGGACATTGCCGCGGAGAGTCATGATGACGTCATTGCTACTGTGTGCGTGGCTTGTTGAGAGGTATTGACTCATGGTGGAATTTCAGGTGTTGGTTTTTCATACTTGCAAAAATGGGGCAGTAGTTCTTGCATCTCATCTTTCCTGAAAGTATTTTGTGCATAAAAGAATGCATTTTTACAGAGTCCTTTTCAGTTCCCCTGATGGAATGAGTTTGACATTGGCAAGACAGTGTTATGACTGCTATCAAAGTTCAAAGACCGTTTTTCTTTCTCATGGTTAACTCTATAAGCAGCCAGTATGGCCAAACAGCTAGGTTATCTCTTATCTTTCTTAGTGCTTTGTGTTAAGATCCATTTAAGCCTGTGACTATTTTTTTTTTTTCCCCCTTTTTCGGGGGTAGGGTGGTCAGGAGAGGTTTTCAGAATTGAAAGAATTTCTTCTGTTTTTTTTCTTTCTTGTGATCACAGAATAAGTGTGTTAAGCCTTTATACTTGAGCAGAACTCTAGTATAGATAAAATGTATGTTTGCCCCTAATCAGTTGGGCTGAATTTCTGTGTCATACTGCAGTGATTATAGCCACTGTCAGATTTTCTGATTACTGGCATCTCTATCAGCCACCCTTAGATAAAAAACTCCATTTGTCCTGAACCGGTAAGCACAGGTGGGCTATTTAACCATTTTCATATACTTCTTTCTTCTCCAGGTCCTTATGAACATGGAAGACATAAAAGTTCGTGAAACGCAGATTTTTGACTACAGGAAAAAAATAGCTGAATCAGAGATTAAATTAAAACAGCAACAGAACCTGTATGAAGCTGTGAGATCAGACAGGAATCTGTATAGCAAAAATCTGGTTGAGGCTCAGGTAAATAATATATTTATGTCCTTACATTTTGATTTATTTTCACCCTGCATTTAAAACAGTTTCTGTTACCCTAATGGCAGAATTTAGAATAGATAAAAAAAAAATCTCATGGAATTCACCTGAAAAGAAGATCATTTTATGCAAAACTATCAGGTTATTTGAAATAGAAATGATACATCTTAATAGGATGTGGAGATCATGGTTCTACTTATAATTATTATGTAGAATTACTATTCTTGTCTTTCTACTTTTTTTTTTTGAGGCGGAGTCTCACTCTGTCACCCAGGCTGGAGTGCAGTGACATGATCTCAGCTCACTGAAACCTCCATTTCCCGGGTTCAAGTGATTCTCCTGCCTTGGCCTTCCGAGTAGCTGGAATTACAGGCGCATACCACCATGCCTGGCTAATTTTTGTAGTTTTAGTAGAGACAGGGTTTTCACCATGTTGGCCAGGCTGGTCTCAAACTCCTGACCTCAAACAATCCACCTGCCTTGGCCTCCCAAAGTGCTGGGAATATAGGCATGAGCCACTATGCCCGGTTGTCTTTCTAATTTTTAAAACTGCTAATAGCTACCATGACTCAGAGGGCAGCAGCATACTCTTTTGAATTCCAGAGCTTCACTTCAAAATCTTTTAGTTATATGTTTGTTGTGCTTCCAATTCCTTTCATAAAAGGAGGAATAAGGTGTGTGTGTGATGTTCATTATGCATATTTTGTGTGTATCTCATGAGAATATTTTGAGAGTTAATACTATATACTATAAAGTACTTTGAAGTCGATGGGCACTAGAGACAAAGGATTAGCCCAGTTGTAATTGATCAAGAGACCATTAATTTGAGAGAGCGTCCCTTAAGAGCTCTTAAATATATATTGAACTTCCATAGGGACGATGATGTCTAATTCACTTTCAAACATTTCTCCTTCCATTTTGTTAGGATGAAATAACAGAAATGAAGAGAAAGTTAAAGATTATGACCCATCAGGTAGATCAGCTGAAAGAAGAAATCTCTGCCAAAGAGTCTGCACTTGTGAAGCTGCACCTGGAACAGCAGCGAATAGAAAAGGAAAAGGAAACATTGAAGGTACTGACCTCATAGTAAAAGCAAAGGACCAATAGTTCATCAGCCTACCTAGGCAACCTCCAGTCTCACTGAAGGTAGCAAGGGGCAGGGAGAACAACCACGTCTGCCTGTGGTCACTGTTGCTAGTTATCCAAACCAAGCAAACATGGTACCCGGAGGATGAGCTTTACCATCTCTTGTTCAGGGCTCCTTACAGGTAGTGTTGCTAGGTAGAATGGGGAAAGGGAGTAGTGGAGATGCACACACACCCCTTTCATTTATGCAGGCTATCATACATCAGTGGGAGAGAACCTAGCAGGTCAGCAGTGCCAAGAAGTCCTTGAACTTGCATGCCCGCTACAATCCCTCTGCATTCACAACCAAGTCCAACCATTGTGCTCACACTCAACCCTCCCAAACTCCTCCCTGAGCCTTCTATAGGTGATGCTTTGTACCTCTGTTTTTTACTTTGTGTGCTGTGACTTTTCTATCTGCAGTCTTATCAACTGGGTGATAGAGCTCTGTTCTCACTTGGTTTACCCTTGTCCAGGTTTGTAGTTCACTTTACCTCTGTGGGTCTAAGAACTTTGCAGCTGCTCTTCCAGAGATCATCTCTGTCTCCATATATCTTACTAAGACATACCCTTTAAAATCTACTAATTTAGAATATTCTATGTCTACTAACATAAGGACCCTTTCCAAGAATACAAAGCAAATAATTACGCCATTTTAAATCCTCTAACCAAATATGTTTTACTATACACTTCACTAAACTTAGTGTATTTTTCTTTTTCCTATCCAATCCAATAGGTTTCCCTTCCAATCCATTTGACCAAGGATTAAAAAAGAAACTTCTAAGAAAATAATGCCAGTTTTGTTATGAAAATATATGTGCAGAATGCTCATGGGTTCTTAAGAGCTACTTGCAGAAACTGTTTACAACAAATTAGAGACTGGGTACCTTGGTTTCTGCACATATTAGCTTTCAAAGATAGTCACTGTCTTGAAAATGTATATCTAGTGTTGGGCAGGTTCAATGCCATATTTCCTAGATTCTAAGATACCATAGATTGAAATAGGCACTCTCAGTTTAATAATGAGTTTTGTCAAGTTAATGATAGGTTTTCATGGAAATAGAACTACTACATTAAATTAACTTAAAGCTCATTTTGTTTGAGAAGATTAGACTGTAACAAAAGTGAATGTACAAAAAAGGATATTGTAACTGATGTATTTACCTGTCTCAGACATTCATCTCCGCCACTCTATCTTATGATAGAAAAAGAATAGAAGATTCTGCATTAAATCTTTTTTATGTATAAAGAAATATACATATATTTTCTAAAACTGGAAAATGTTCTGCACTTTGCCCTTATACTCCTTGTTTGAAACCAGAGTTTTATAGAAAACGGTTTGTTCCACTGTGGAGCTTGTAGTGGGATAGGGTTTATTTATTGCTGAATGAATCAGAAGAAACTTATTTTTTTTTCCAAATTTTCTTTTTTTTATTTGTTATTATACTTTAAGTTCTAGGGTACATGTGCACAACGTGCAGGTTTGTTACATATGTATACTTGTGCCATGTTGGTGTGCTGCACCCATCAACTCGTCAGCACCCATCAACTCGTCATTTACATCAGGTATAACTCCCAATGCCATCCCTCCCCCCACCGCCCCATAATAGGCCCCGGTGTGTGATGTTCCCCTTCCCAAGTCCAAGTGATCTCATTGTTCAATTCCCACTTAGGAGTGAGAACAGGTGGTGTTTGGTTTTCTGTTCTTGCGATAGTTCGCTGAGAATGATGGTTTCCAGCTGCATCCATGTCCCTACAAAGGACACAAGCTCATCCTTTTTTATGGCTGCATAGTATTCAACAGTGTATATATGTGCCACATTTTTCTATTAATCAGTCTGTCACTGATGGACATTTGGGTTGATTCCAAGTCTTTGCTATTGTGAATAGTGCTGCAATAAATGTACGTGTGCATGTGTCTTTATAGCAGCATGATTTATAATCCTTGGGGTATATACCCAGTAATGGGATGGCTGGGTCAAATGGTATTTCTAGTTCTAGATCCTTGATCGCCATACTGTTATTTTCCACAATGGTTGAACTAGTTTACAATCCCACCAACAGTGTAAAAGTGTTCTATTCTCCCACATCCTCTCTGCAGCACCTGTGTTGTTCCTGACTTTTAATGATTGCCATTCTAATGGTGTGAATGGTATCTCATTTAATGGTTTTGATTTGCATTTCTCCTGATGGCCAGTGATGATGAGCATTTCATGTTTCTCTTGGCTGCATAAATGTCTTCTTTTGAAGTGTCTGTTCATATCAACGCCCACTTTTGATGGGGTTGTTGTTTTTCTTGTAAATTTGTTTGAGTTCTTGATAGGTTCTGGATATTAGTCCTTTGTCAGATGAGTAGATTGCAAAAATTTTCTCATTCACAGCCAGGTTGCCTGTTCACTCGACAGGAGTTTCTTTTGCTTTGTGCAGAAGCTCTCTAGTTTAATTGATCCCATTTGTCAATTTTGGCTTTTGTTGCCATTGCTTTTGGTGTTTTAGACATGAAGTCCTTGCCCATGCCTATGTCTGAATGGTATTACCTAGGTTTTTCTTCTAGAGGTTTTATGGTAGTAGGTCTAACATTTAAGTCTCTAATCCATCTTGACTTAATTTTCATATAAGAGGAGTAAGGAAAGGATCAGTTTCAGCTTTCTACTATGGCTGTAATTTTACTAGCACCATTTATTAAATAGGGAATCCTTTCCCCATTTCTTGTTTTTGTCAGGTTTGTCAAAGATCAGATGGCTGTAGATGTATGGTGTTATTTCTGAGGGCTCTGTTCTGTTCCATTGGTCTATATCTCTGTTTTGGTACAAGTACCATGCTGTTTTGGTTACTGTAGCCTTGTAGTATAGTTTGAAGTCAGGTAGCGTGATCCCTCCAGCTTTATTCTTTTGACTTAGGATTATCTTGGCAATGTGGGCTCTTTTTTGGTTCCATATGAACTTTAAAACAGTTTTTTCCAATTCTGTAAAAAAAGTCATTGGTAGCTTGATGGGGATGGCATTGAATCTATAAATTCCTTGGGAGGTATGGCCATTTTCATGATGTTGATTCTTCCTATCCATGAGCATGGTATGTTCTTCCATTAGTTTGTGTCCTCTTTTATTTCACTGAGCAGTGGTTTGTAGTTCTCCTTGAAGAGGTCCTTTACATCCCTTGTCAGTTGGAGTCCTAGGTATTTTATTCTGTTTGAAGCAATTGTGAATGGAATTTCATTCATGATTTGGCTCTCTGTCTATCACTGGTGTATAAGAGTGCTTGTGATTTTTGCACATTGATTTTGTATCCTGAGACTTTGCTGAAGTTGCTTATCAGCTTAAGCAGATTTTGGGCTGAGATGATGGGGTTTTCTAAATATACAATCATGTCATCTGCAAACAGGGACAATTTGACTTCTTCTTTTCCTAACTGAACACCCTTTATTTCTTTCTCTTGCCTGATTGCCCTGGCCAGGACTTCCAACACTATGTTGAATAGGAGTGGTGAGAGAGGACATCCCTGTCTTGTGCCAGTTTTCAAAGGGAATGTTTCCAGTTTTTGCCCATTCAGTATGATATTGGTTGTGGGTTTGTCATAAATAGCTCTTATTATTTTTAGATACGTTTCATCAATACCAAATTTATTGAGAGTTTTTAGCATGAAGGGCTGTTGAATTTTGTCAAAGGCCTTTTCTGCATCTATTGAGATAATCATGTGGTTTTTGTCTTTGGTTCTGTTTATATGCTGAATTACATTTATTGATTTGCATATGTTGAACCAGCCTTGCATCTCAGGGATGAAGCCCACTTGATCATGGTGGATAAGCTTTTTGATGTGCTTCTGGATTTGGTTTGCCAGTATTTTATTGAGGATTTTTGCATCGATGTTCATCAGGGGTATTGGTCTAAAATTCTGGGGTTTTTTTTGTGTCTCTGCTAGGCTTTGATATCAGGATGATGTTGGCCTCATAAAATGAGTTAGGGAGGATTCCCTCTTTTTTTATTGATTGGAATAGTTTCAGAAGTAATGGTACCAGCTCCTCCTTGTACCTCTGGTAGAATTCAGCTGTGAATTCGTCTGGTCCTGGACTTTTTTTGGTTGGTAGGCTATTAATTATTGCCTCAATTTCAGAGCCTGTTATTGGTCTATTCAGGGATTCAACTTCTTCCTTTAGTTTAGTCTTGGGAGAGTGTAAGTGTCCAGGAAATTATCCGTTTCTTCTAGATTTTCTAGTTTATTTGCGTAGAGGTAGTATTCTCTGATGGTAGTTTGTATTTCTGTGGGGTTGGTGGTGATATCCCCTTTATCATTTTTTATTGTGTCTATTTGATTCTTCTCTCTTTTCTTCTTTATTAGTCTTGCTAGCAGTCTATCAATTTTGTTGATCTTTTTAAAAAACCAGCTCCTGGATTCATTGATTTTTTGGAGGGTTTTTTTTTTTTTTTTTGGTTGAGACGGAGTCTTGCTCTGTGGCCCAGGCTGGAGTGCAGTGGCCGGATCTCGGCTCACTGCAAGCTCCGCCTCCCAGGTTCACGCCATTCTCCTGCCTCAGCCTCCCAAGTAGCCGGGACTACAGACGCCTATTTGGAGGGTTTTTTGTGTCTCTATCTCCTTAAGTTCTGCTCTGATCTTAGTTATTTCTTGCCTTCTGCTAGCTTTTGAATGTGTTTGCTCTTGCTTCTCTAGTTCTTTTAATTGTGATGTTAGAGTGTCAATTTTAGATCTTCCAGCTTCTCTCCTTGTGGGCATTTAGTGCTATAAATTTCCTCTAAACACTGCTTTTAAATGTGTCCTTAGGATTCTGGTATGTTGTATCTTTGTTCTCATTGGTTTCTGCAGAAGAAGAGCCTTATTTCTGCCTTCATTTCTGCTATGGACCCAGTAGTCATTCAGAGCAGGTTACCTCAGTTTCCATGTAGTTGAGCGGTTTCATTGAGTTTCTTAGTCCTGGAGTTCTAGTTTGATTGCACTGTGGTCTGAGAGACAGTTTGTTATAATTTCTGTTCTTTTACGTTTGCTGAGGAGTGCTTTACTTCCAATTATGTGGTGACTTTTGGAATAAGTGCATGTGGTGCTGAGAAGAATGTATATTCTGTTGATTTGGGGTGGAGAGTTCTGTAGATGTCTATTAGGTCCCCTTGGTGCAGAGAGTTGAGTTCAATTCCTGGATAGCTATCCTTGTTAACTTCTGGTCTCGATCTGTCTAATACATACAGTGGGCGTTGAAGTCCTCCTCAAGTATTATTGTATAGGAGTCTAAGTCTCTTTGTAAGTCTCTAAGGACTTGTGTTTCTATGAATCTGGGTGCTCCTGTATTGGGTGCATATATATTTAGGATAGTTAGCCAATTGATCCCTTTTACCATTATGTAATGGCCTTCTTTGTCTCTTTTGATCTTTGATGGTTTAAAGTCTATTTTACTGTGAAACTAGGATTGCAACCTCTTTTTGTGTTCTCCATTTGCTTGCTAGATCCTCCTCTCCATCCCTTTATTTTGAGCCCCTATGTGGTGTTCCTGTATGTGAGAGATGGGTCTCCTGAATACAGCAAACTGATGTGGGTCTTGACTTTTATCCAATTTGCCAGTCTGTGTCTTTTAATTGGACCATTTAGTCCATTTACATTTAAGGTTAATATTGTTATGTGCGGAATCCATCCTGTCATTGTGGATATTAGCTGGTTATTTTGCCTCGCTATTGATGCAGTTTCTTCCTAGCATTGATGGTCTTTACATTTTGGCATGTTTTTGCAATGGCTGGCACCGGCTACACTCCTTTCCATGTTTAGCCCTTCAGGGCCTCCTTGTGGGCAGGCCTGGTGGTGACAAAATCTCTAAGCATTTGTTTTCTGTCTGTAGCTGATTTGGCCCCTTCACTCTATGAAACTTAGTTATTTGTTGATATGAAATTCTGGGTTGAAAATTCCTTTCTTTGAGAATGTTGAATATTGGCCCCCACTCTCTCTGGTTTGAGAGTTTCTGCCAGATCTTGCTGTTAATCTGATGGTTTCCCTTTGTGGGTAACCCGACCTTCTGGCTGCCTTAACATTTTTTTCCTTCATTTCAACTCTCTTGGTGGAATCTGACAATTATGTGTCTTGGAGTTGTTCTTCTCGAGGAGTATCTTTGTGGCATTCTCTGTATTTCCTGAATTTGAATGTTGGCCTGCCTTACTAGGTTGGGAAGTTCTCCTGGATGATATCCTGAAGAGTGTTTTCCAACTTGGTTCCATTTTCCCCCTCACTTTCAGGCACCCCAATCAGACGTAGATTTGGTCTTTTCACGTAATCCCATACTTCTTGAAGGCTTTGTTCATTTCTTTTTGCTCTTTTTCTTTAGACTTCTCTTCTCACTTCATTTCATTCATTTGATCCTCAGTGATACTCTTTCTTCCAGTTGATCGAGTCGGTTAATGAAGCTTGTGCATTTGTCACGTATTTCTTGTGTCATGGTTTTTATCTCTGTCAGTTCGTTTATGGCCTTCTCTTCATTGATTATTCTAGTCATCCATTCTTCCATTCTTTTTTCAAGAATTTTAGTTTCTTTGCGCTGGGTACGTAATTCCTCCTTTAGCTCTGAGAAGTTTGATGGACTGAAGCCTTCTCTCTACTTGTCAAAGTCATTCTCCATCCAGCTTTGATCCATTGCTGGTGATGAGCTGCATTCCTTTGGAGGGGGAGATGTGCTCTTATTTTTTGAATTTCCAGTTTTTCTGCCCTGATTTTTCCCCATCTTTGTGGTTTTATCTGCCTTTGGTCTTTGATGATGGTGACGCACTGATGGGGTTTTGGTGTGGGTGTCCTTTCTGTTTGTTAGTTTTCCTTCTAACAGTCAGGACCCTCAGCTGTAGGTCTGTTGGAGATTGCTTGAGGTCCACTGCAGACCCTGTTTGCCTGGGTATCAGCAGCAGAGGCTGCAGAAGATAGAATATTGCTGAACAGCGAGTGATCCTGTCTGATTGTTGCTCTGGAAGCTTAGTCTCAGGGGTGTACCCCGCCGTGTGTGGTGTGGGGTGTCGGTCTGCACCTAGTGGGGGATGTCTCCCAGTTAGGCTACTCAGGGGTCAGGGACCCACTTGAGCAGGCAGTCTGTCTGTTCTCAGATCTCAGCCTCTGTGTTGGGAGATCCACTGCTCTCTTCAAAGCTGTCAGACAGGGTCATTTGCATCTGCAGAGCTTTCTGCTACTTTTTGTTTAGCTGTGTGCTGTCCCCAGAGATGGAGTCTACAGAGACAGGCAGGCCTCCTTGAGCTGTTGTGGGCTCCACCCAGTTCGAACTTCCCGGTGGCTTTGTTTACCTACTTAAGCCTCAGCAATGGCAGGCACCCCTCCCCCAGCCTTGCTGCTGCCTTGCAGTTAGATCGCAGACTGCTGTGCTAGCAATGAGGGAGGCTCCGTGGGCGTGGGACCCTCCCAGCCAGGTGTGGGATATAATCTCCTGGTGTGCCATTTGCTAAGACCCTTGGTAAAGCACAGTATTAGGGTGGGAGTTACCTGATTTTCCAGGTGTTGTGTGTCTCAGTTTCCCTGGCTAGGAAAAGGGATTCCCTTCCCCCTTGCGCTTCCCAGGTGAGGTGATGCCTCGCCCTGCTTCAGGTCTCGCTGGTCGGGCTGCACCAGCTGACCAGCACCAATTGTCCAGCACTCCCCAGTGAGATGAACCCAGTACCTCAGTTGAAACTGCAGAAATCACCCATCTTTTGTGTTGCTCGCACTGGGAGCTGGAGACTGGAGCTGTTCCTATTCGGCCATCTTGCTCCAGGACCTCAAGAAACTTATTTTAAACATTGCTTCACCCATGAGCGTTATGGACTATGTTAGCAAGGCTCAGTGTAATCCATTTGGTGCATCATCTCTTTCCCTTTAAAGGATGGCATTAGGTCTCATCTCTTACTTTCCCTGTAATACTCTATTCAAAAGATGAATTATTACCCCATAATGGGGTCCAAGTTGGAACTAATGTCATTCTACAAAATCCTGCTTTAGAACAAATGTCCTATACAAAATATCAATTATTCCTAATTCCTCGGAGTTTGACTTTAGCTAATATTTGTTTCATTTATGGCCTCTGCCATCAGGTGTCTACACATAAAGCTCCAAAGAAACATCATAATAAAATAAAATACAGGGCAATTGAGTCCTGTATTATTTGGACCTGGGCCAGCAGATTTGGCAGCTGGTGGACATGAAGGATGATTAAAAGGCTCCTGCTCCAGAGACTGCTCCAAATGGAGAATCCCAAGTCTGGATGGCTTTGGGTCATCGATTATAGGAAGATGATTGCTTTGGACTTACTGTGGAACTAGGATGCCCTTTCTCCCCACATTTCCCATGAAGGCAAGAATGAGGAGCAAACACAGAGGCCTCCCTGATTTATTATTTGAGGCTATCCAAGGTGACTTGCAATGGTGCTCCGACTGGATAATTTTGGCCTATCATTAAGCCCGTTTGACATTCTCTAGAAAAATATGACAGCTCAAATGTTGAGTTTTAGCCTTTTGACTTTTTTAGCCTAAGAATGAATCACATTTCACACAGGTCCCTGGATTTCATGCATCTAAAGTCTGCCAACCAAAACCCTGAGGGAAAGGGCAGATTTTCTAGTAACTTTGCTCCAGGAGACATTTATCTTATTATTGCGAGTTGTACAAAGCTACGTGGGTACATAATCCCTCCCGGAGGGGCAAGCCCTTGCCTACTAGGTAGCCTGTGAGATACCCTTGGACAGGACAACCCAATTTACGACTTTTCCAAGCTGATAGGCAAACGACTATCTTTAGTAGGTCATCCTCATCTTCATTCATCCCCTTCAGCAGACAAATCTTGTCCTTCCATGTTTCTTTTACTTTTTCTGTTGCTACTAGCCTCCACTGATGCCTGAGGATCCTGTACACTGTCAGCACATTATGGTTATGACAGGATGTCAGTAGTTCTCTGTAGACATTGCTGTGTCTGCATTCATCTGCCCATTGTGTCCCAGGCTTGTTTCATCAGCACTGAAGGAGCCATCTCATTTGGAGTGTCTGCCTTCCAGTCCTAACAAGCCCCCGCTTCTGTCTTGTCTCTTTCCAATCATCCCACATGTATCTGACACCCCTTTGATTCTTGGTGAATAATTCATCAGCAGATTCTCTGTGTCCAGAGCTCAGCACCACATTAGGGCCTGGCTTCAGGGCACCATATTCTTTTACTTAGTGGACTCTGTAGCTCACCATGGATGGGGAGCTGTCATCCATGTGAGACAGAGAGAGAGAGAGAGCCTAATTATTCTCATGACTAGAAGACTTCAGGTGGTACTATTTGCTTTGCTAGATTTAAACAGATAATTTCTATGAAACTCATGTAGAGATCATGTATGAATGGGAGAAATTCTACAAGTATGACTCTTGAGATATGATTTATGCCCATAGCCAAATCTGGTTACAGATAATCCATAATGCCTATTGCAAAATGGTATAATTGTGGAAGTGGTGAGTAAAGGCTGTGTCTTGCCATCTCATTACAACTTCATACCACCAGTAACACTTGGATAGGGGCAGAAACCTCAGGTCCCACCTAGGGCATTGTTTGATGAGCTTTTGAATGCATAGTGGTTGTTGCCATCCTTCCTGAGTGAGATGGCTCAGATTTATAACTGCTAAATGCATTAGACCCAAGGTATTTTGTTGATGTTAACATTTGCTGCCAACGTCTAATGACACATCTTGTTTACAGCCCATACATTTATGACATAAAGAGACCACTCAGAATTTTGATATATTATGAAAAAAGTATGCAGTAATGCCAAATGCACGAGTGGTTTTACATTTCAGACAGATACTTTTACACACTGTTGATTGCATTTTAATATAACAGGGGTTTCATTTTGTTCTGCTGATGGATTCTGATCAGCTCTTGGCACTTAAGAACAGGGAAGTGAATGTTGCACATCTGGGAAAATAAAAGTTTTATTAAAGAAAGCATGAGCCAAACAGGTATTTTATTGCTGTCTTTGCTGTCACCTTAAATGATTATAGAAACAGAAAGGCTGGTTCTTTGCTCTCTTTCCTAACAGACAATCCCCCCAAGTGGTAAATACTAGATGAGATCTTTTCTCAATAAGTATTTCCTTTTGCTTATCCCTAGACCAAAACATGTTTCATGAAATGAACAAACAAAATGTCATAAAAGAAACCCTTGGTTTTATAGTAGCTGGTTGCATTCAGTTTGTGACATTACACATCTGTTACGAGGTACACAGTGTCTTTTACTGTTTGGATAAGTCTGAGGTGTAGAATTAATGACTTCTGGTTTTCACGGGGCAGGGACAGACCGTAACTAAAACTGGGTTGGTTCAAAGGCACTTTAAAGTATGAGGTTTCCATCATCTGGGTGTCATTTCTAGGTAGGCGGGGGTCCAAATACTTACTTGAAGGAAAAAATTATTACTCTTTTACTGACATTTGCCAACTTGCAAGCCATTGACAAGTTGAAACCTTAATATTATCTTGTCGTCTCCCTTGTGATTCCAGCATGAGGGAAAGCAGAGCTCTTCCTCCTCATTTGCTTCTTCTTGTTCTGACCTGATCTGTGATATCCCTCATCCATCCCAGTTGGGCATGGAACCTCTCAAATGCATATTCTTCTTTCCTGTAACATACGTAACTTTGGTTCCCCCACTGCATGCCCTACATAGTGCCTGGCACACAAGGCCTTTCCCTGTCTGCTTTAGCTGTTTGTGAGCCTTACCTCCAGCTATTCCTTACCTAGCTCTCTAATTCAGCCATATTGGCTGTTTCACTATCTGGTGAACACACCAGGTACTTTATAGTTTGCATGCCTTTGTTCTCACAAGCCTGACTGCTGAATGCCCTGCTCTCACAACACATACCCCTCCATGTTGGCAATATCTGTCAACTGCCAGTGACCTGACTGGTTCTTCCCTCTAAACTCCAGGCAGAAATATAAACACCTTTATGTGTATACCCATGTCCTTTTCACATAGATAGATAGCATTTTCACACTGTTGTTGGTTGTTCATCATCTTCAATGGATGGTGAATCCCTCAAGTCTTGCTTATCTTCTATATTTAATTTGGAACTCTTGGGTGGTGACAGTAGAAGGAGCACAGGCTTTGGAATAAAAAGATCTGGGTTGGAATCTCAATCTGCTACTTAATAGCTCCATGACCTTGGGCAAGTTATTTGCTTTTGTCTCTGTAATTGCATTAAATGGAGACAGGAGTAGCTACGCAAATGCCTAGTATCATGCCTGGGATATGGTAGGTCACAAACTAACTTGTGGAATAGAAGTGAATGTGCACTTTGATGAGACAAATTGTCCTGCTGAAACTTAACAGTCCATAGCACCCTTTCTCCATAATTCCTATGATTTTCATATAAACTTAGGGGCCAGATTCCGGTCTGAGCTCTCTGAGAAAGCATCCCTGCGACCCCCAGTCTAATGATGACTTTTTCTTTGACCTCCCATAATATCAATTCACTCTGTGTGATCATCAAGACGCTGACAAATTATTGCCTGGACTTCTTAATATTTGCCTAATACTTGTCTATCTTATCCTCTCATCTGGGTTGGAAGTGCCATCAAAGTAGAATCTATATATCTTTTTATAAATGACATCCCTTCTGTTTCATCAGGATGTTTTACAAGATAGACAGTTATTATCTTTGAGTAGTTTAATTTTGCTTACAAAGGGCTTTACCTTTGCGGTTCATGTGCTGGTGGTGTTAGGGACATTACAGGAGCTGGTACACATGGAGGCCTCCCCTGTCCTCGCCCCCACATCCTGCTCTGCACTATTCTTTGTGAATTCTCCTGGTGTTTGGCCAGTAAGAGATGAAGTGCTGCTGAATACCAATGAAGCCCCTGCTATACATATATAGAAAAATGATAGAAATCCCTCAAGGGCACAACTCAGAATAAACATGATGACTGTAATGTTCATTGCTATTTCTTTATGAGTGAGTGTGTGTGTGTGTGTGTGTGTGTGTGTGTGTGTGTGTGGTAAGCTTGTTTTGCTTGTGAGAGTGATCAAACTGTGTTAAATGAAACATCAGAGGAAAGAGTAAGAAGCACAACTGTACATCTGAATCCGGGCCCTGTCGTCCTGGTTTGTGCTGTAACGAATTGAAATTTGCCTGTATCTTCCACTCTTTGTCAGGCTGAGCTGCAGAAGCTGAGACAACAAGCCCTGGAGACCAAACACTTTATTGAAAAGCAAGAAGCTGAAGAGAGAAAACTCCTGCGAATAATTGCTGAGGCTGATGGGGAGAGGTTGAGGCAGAAGAAGGAATTAGACCAGGTAGAGCACCTCCTCGTCAGACTTACAGACCTCGTCAACAGACACGAGTATTTAATTCCACCCTTCCAACACTCCTTCCTCTCTAAGCCCTGCCAACTAGCCCTATTGGAAGAACAACAGCAGAGACCCATCTTGTATTGATTAATTATGAAATATTCACTCCTTTATTTGACTTATATTTATGAGCACTTCCCATGTCTCAGTCACTCCTCTAGGCACTAGGGCCACATTGGCCACCAAGACAATACGGTTCATCCTCAGGGAGCTTGCATTCTAGTATAATACAGTTGCTCACATATAATTGCAATGGATAATTACGTGATTTGATCTTGACTGGATGTTCACATGTATGTGTAAGATATGCCTCCCTCACACCTTATCATAATGTCAGCACATTACCCATCCAACATGAAAAAAATGAAAATAACAATTTGGGAGATAGAAACCCAAATGCATAATTTGGGGGTTAGAAATTTAACTGCTTTCAGGGACCTGGCAGAGAGAAGTTGGCCAGTGCAAGATAGAAGGAAGTAGTGGAACTTGGCAAGAGCTAGCCCGCCATGAAGTCATTCAGATTTGAACATTTATAAATATAAAGGATTTGGAAATAAATAAAACGACACATACATAGGCTAAAGATTATTAGATGATTGGACTATTGTTATTATTATTATTATTTTTGAGACAGAGTCTTTCTCTGTCACCCAGGCTGTAATGTGGTGGCACCATCTTGGCTCACTACAACTTTCTCCTCCCAGGCTCCAGTGATCCTTCCATCTCAGCCTCCTGAGTAGCTGTGACTACAGATATTGCTACTGCACCTGGCTAATTTTTGTATTTTTGGTAGAGATGGGGTTTCACCATGTTGGCCAGGCTGGTCACGAACTCCTGGCCTCAAGTGATCCACCTGCCTTGACCTCCCAAAGTGCTGGGATTACATGCATGAGCCACTGTACCCAGCCTTGGACTATTATTATTAATATTATTAAGGATTATTTGTTGTATGATGTTTTCAAAAACTCTAGTGGGAGGGGTCCAGTGTTGATTGTCTAGCCAGCTCTTTCCAGTGCCCAGCCCACGTGGTGCCCAGTACATGTGGGTGTTTGAAAGATACTCATTGAATGAATGGTGCTGCCACAATGAAAAGCTAAGGCTTCTTCTTTCCTGGTGGCCATGCCCCTCCCTACCTTCCTAGGTCATCAGCGAGAGAGATATTCTGGGGTCTCAGCTTGTTCGGCGCAATGATGAGTTAGCTTTGCTCTATGAGAAGATCAAGATCCAACAGTCTGTGCTGAATAAAGGGGAGAGCCAGTACAACCAGAGGTTGGAGGACATGAGAATCCTCAAACTTGAGATCAAGAAGCTTCGCCGGGAAAAGGGGATTCTTGCCAAGAGCGTGGCTAATGTTGAAGAACTCAGGTAATAGATAATACAACTCAGGGCTGAGGGCACAGTGCAACATGGGGAACTCCTAAAATCACTTCATAGTCATGCTTGTTGCTCATTGAAGGTCTTTATCGAGTTGTACAAAATGAAGTTTACAGGATGAAATTATTAACGAATAATAAGAACAGCTTTTCCATAACGTCTCCATTGTTCCTATGCTGTGTCACAAAAATGAACCAGCTTCCTTTCAGGGTGGTATGGGCAAGTGCAAAAAGGTTTTTAAAAAACCATATTCTGGAGTTTACAAAATAATTTTCAAGGAAATTAGTTACAATTCAGAAATTTTTTCCCCCGATGAGCTTTCTTGAATTTCTTTAATACGTCAGTATGCAAGAGAGGGAGCATCAATATTGAAATTTAATCTGGTAACATTTGCACATCTTTTTCTTGGAATTATATACAGGAAGAAAAGAGGTGGAAAATATAATTTTATCACTACTTGAAAACTTCGTTTCCTTAGAAGGCGGCCAAATTTTATATCTCACTCTTGATTTATCTTCTGCAGCTTTCACTTTAGCTTAGTGCGCCTTCTTCTTTCTTGAAATCTTGCATTACACAAGATCTACTTTCCCTTTGGGAAAACGTCACCATGTTTTATAAAGGCAATTGCAGGAAACCAAATAAGAGTTCTGGTATTTTCTCAGTAGCTATCCTTATTCCCCACAGACTTGTAGATGAACAGTATCCTTGACCATCTTGGAATAAGGACATAGTTTGGATCTGCTTCTCAAATCAATTGGGTTAGAAGATAGTTTGGATATTTAAATGCAATGAATATATTCAGGAATAGCAAGGTTGCCACTATCAAGGATAGATCAATACTTTTTTGTTTTCTTTTTTTTTTTTTTGGAGTTGCTTGTATTTCAGATGATGAAAGTAGTACAAATTCATTGTAGAAAATGTGAGAAATGCAGAAAAAATATAAAGAAGTGATTAGAAAATCACTCATAAGTTTATTACCCAGAGATACCACCATTGACATTTTGGAGACAAATGGATTCATTCTAAGTAACTATTGAATAGTCTCCAAACCATCGCTAAACTTGTCAGCCATGAGTTATTTTTATTACATACACAAAGGACGAAATTTTATCCATTCCCATTCAGTATTGCTAGTTTGTTGATAATATATTTTATTTTTCTTTTCAATGGGAAGAAAACTTAATAAAGGCTGGAGACAAGCTAGCATGAATTCCAATCTGTCTTGCTACCTACAGACTGTGTGACCTTGGGCAAGTCACTGAACCTCCCTGAGCTTTGGACTTGTAGTCACAATTAAACAGCAAAACAAATCAATGTGCCATGTACAGAGTCTAGTACAAAGCAGGCCGTCAAGTATGGTAGCTAATACTTCTGCCCTCCCCTTCTGATGACATTCTAGAAAATTGAAGTGTTAAAAATATGCTTTTAATTCTAAGCAGCTTGCTCTGAGCGCCCTGTTGAGTGAACATCATGCAGTTAATTCTAATGGTTTGTCTTGCTAATGAGGGGAAGTTGTATTATTGGTTTAAATGAAGCGATTAAGTAAAAGAGATGGCTTAGTATTAGTAATCTGCACCCCTGCAGCAGGCGAGGACAGATAATAATATCCTTATTGCCCGTGTCAATGCAAGTGCTTGCTTCTTCTCTGCCTCCCAACATCTCATTCTATAGGGTGACAGCCAGCTCGCAAACACTGAAGATGGCTATTGCATGTTACCTATTAACTAGAGATTTCTGAAGATTTTGGCAGTGTATTTCAGCCAGAACTAGATATTCAGGACTTTTTCAGCCATCTGTACAGTTGTGGAACTCAAGATAAAGTATCATCACGACTCCTAACTAGGGTTTCTCAACCTGGGCTGCATGTGAGAATTGCCAGCAGGACTTTAAGACCTATGAAGCCAGGGACCCATGCTAGACCATGAAACAGAATCCCTCTAAGGATTGGGTCCAGGAGAAGAGGTAGTTTTCAAAGCTCCCCAGGGGATTGCAATGTGTAGTGAGGGTGGAGATGTATGCCCTGCCTGGTGTTAGGTTATCACCCGAGCCTCAGCATATTGCTGTCAGGTGCTGAGTTTGTGGACTGTAGCCTGTTCACTTATTACGACTATAGAGACATTTAGAAACATTAAACAGTGTATTTAAACTCTCATAATTCACTGCTGAAATGATTTGGCTCTGTGTCCCCACCCAAATCTCACCTTGAATTGTAATAATCCCCACGTGTCATGGATGGGGGCCAGGTGGAGATAATTGAACCACAGGGGTGGTTTCCCCCATACTGTTCTCATTGTAGTGATGTAGTGAATGAGTCTCATGAGATCTGATGGTTTTTATAAATGGGAGTTCCCCTAGAGAAGCTCTGTTGCCTGCCACCACGTAAGATGTTCCTTTGCTCTCCCTTTGTCTTCCTCCATGATTGTGAGGCCTCTGCAGCCATGTGGAATTGTGAGTCCATTAAACCTCTTTCCTTTATAAATTACCAGTCTTGGGTATGTCTTTATTAGCAGTGTGAGAAAAGACTAATACAATCCCCCTGCCCTTTGTTCCTTTCATATACTTATAAATTTCTTGAGTATCCAGAATCATGACTCTGATTCTGAAGCCCTGGCACTTTTTTTTTTTTTTTTAAAGCTAAGCCAATTCTTGAGCTCTGCAAGAATTAATATCATCTGTGTCTTGCCCAGATTTAGGAGGCTGGTCCCAGTGTTCACAATATTCTCCCTAATTCCAACTTTTTATATAAGACAGTATGTATGCAACCAATTAAAGATAGACAGGATATTCAAACGGGTGGATAATTCTTTGCAAAATCAAGTTTGTCTTATTCAGACAGGAGTTTTTTCACATGCAAAGAGAATTCTTGAAGGAGAGGACACGCTGCCGAGCCCTGGAGGAGGAGCTGGAGAATCCCATGAATGTGCACAGATGGAGGAAGCTCGAGGTAACATCTGGCAGTGCGTTCTCCCCATCCCCAAATCTCTCCTCCTATCCCACGCGAAGCTTCTAACCTAAAGCACAACGAGAAGGTTTTATTTAATGCTATGCAAATTGTCACCTAAAATGTAAGGCTGGATCAGATGTAAATTGAGTTCTCTCAGAACCAGATGGTTCATTTGGGTTTTGTTTTAAAAGTCTTGCACAAAATCCTTTCTACCTAAAGAAAGCCCAGTGAAAACTGTGAACCTGCCTCACCAACTGACATTTATTTTTCTGGCTTGGGTAGGTTTTGGTTAACCAGTTATCCTGAGGCTGCCTATTAGTCTTGGATGTTCATGGCCTTTAGTGATGTTGGTCACCAGCATCTCTACCATCTTTCAATTGATCTTTGCATCCTTTTATTACTTACAGAAAATATGGTTTTGTGAACTGCCCTCTTGTTGAAAGCATGGTGTTAGCCAAGCCCTTTCTCTTAGAATCTGGGGACACAGCTAAAGTCTCATTGGAAGGGGATGGATAATCAACTTCATATTTAATTTTATTCTGTGGCTTTCTGGTAGTCATTACCACCAGCACTGAAAATAACAGTTAAAGACAAACTCTGCTTATTCAAGAAAAAGAAAGCTATCTCCTTTAGTTGTAACTAGCAATGTGGATGCCAAAAGGGTCCTCAACTAGATGAATGATCAGGGTATTGGGAGATGTAAGTATGTCATATAAGATAAAGCAGGGCAGGTATAAGAAAGAAAATCAGCCAGGGAGATTTTTGTTTTTCATTTTTATTTTTTTTCTTTAAGAACGGAAAGGACAATATGTATTTTACATAGGGACCTTTAAGAGAGGAAAAAATAAAAATTCCTTTATTTTTGATTTTAATTTTTATTTTTTCCTTATAAGAAAGAAAATCAGCCAGGCAGATTTTTGTTTTCCATTTTTATTTTTTCCTTTTAATGAAGAAAGCATTAAGGATAATGCATTATAAATTGTTATGTAAACACGAGGCCTGAATTTTAACAGCATCCAGCCCTGCCAGGTGAATGTGTGCCAAATCTAGTCCCAATAGATGGATATCAGTTGGCCCTGCTTAGTATTTCTCAAGCAAAGTCAGAGTCAATGGCATCTCTTTTTCTTTTCCCTTTTGGACCCTCATTCCTTCCTCTTCAAATGCCAAGAGTGATGTAGTTTACTAACCAATAGTAATATGCATATGTCTGCAGAAGCGGAGATGAAGATTTTAAATTCATTTACTGTCACATTAGTTTACTCTGTGTGTTTTCATGCAGATCTTTAAAGTTTCCAATTCCACATCAGTTTCTATTAGAAAAATTAGAAAATAGAGACTCTGGGAGGCAGTTGAAAATATTTAGCTGTTAGATTAATTCAAAATGTCCGTACAGTTGGAAGTGAAGCCTTGGCTCAAAGTCTAGAGGACAAATTACCAATTTATAACTATATATCTTGTTTGAATTGTACACAACTAGTGAGGGATCATCAGAGCTTGTGGACTGATACTTCCATTTCAGAGCTAAATGCCATGGTAGTGCTCTGCTGCCAATGATTAGCAGAAGTCCACATCCTGGAAACCATCCCCATCATAGACCGCAGTGAATCTTCCTGCTGACAATTACCAAAGGAGAATCCTAAGGCTGAGTGAATTAGGGAGCTCTGTCTCCTTCCATTCAAGAATTTTAGGGGCTGGGCACAGTGGCTCACACCTGTAATCCCAGCACTTTGGGAGGCCAAGGTGGGAGGATTGCCTGAGCCCAGGAGTTGGATACCAGCCTGGGTATCCAACCTAGTGAGACCCTATCCAGCCTAGTGAGACCCTGTCTTTACAAAAAAATTAACCCGGTGTGGTGACACGTGCCTGTGGTCCCAGCTACTGGGAGACTGAAGCAGAAGGATTGCTTGATCCCCCAGAGTTTGAGGCTGCAGTGAGCCATGATCGCACCACTGCACTCCAGCCTGGGCAATAGAGTGAGACCCTGTCTCAAACAAAACAAAGAATTCTGGAAAATTAAGTAAACAGAGGAGACGGTAGGGTAAGCTGCAGAGCATAGGAATTGAGAACTATGCCTTTGGGGCTTGGCGTATTTGGGCTTGACTCCAGCTCTGAGCCTTGCCACTCTGGGTAAATGACTTAGTTTCTTTCAGCCTCAGTTGTCGTATCGGTATAAAAGGAAAAGACATACTGTCTCCTAGGGCTGTCCTGCAGCTAAAGTATAATGTTGTATAAAAAGCACTTAGCATAGTATCTGCATGGCGGCAAAGAATCATATATCGAGCATATTGGCTACCATTATTGTTATTCCCACTGGTGGAATAAACACATTTACTTTGTATTTATAGAATAACTAATGCCATAGATAAAACATTAGGAAAACTGCAGTCTGCTTTTTTGGGGACAGGAATTTATGATTGTCTCATCTATTATACTTTATTTTTGGTTCTAATTCTCTCTGTATTAGGTCTGCAGGTTTCCAATAGATTTTAATAAGACAATGTACATTTTAAATAGATACCTCAGTGCTTTGAAGTTGATGATATCTCAGCTGCTATTGTTGTTCCCCTTGGACAGGCCAGCGACCCCAACGCGTTTGAGCTGATACAGAAAATTCACACCCTGCAGAAGCGTCTCATCAGCAAGACTGAAGAGGTGGTTGAAAAAGAGCTGCTCCTACAGGTAGCATTTTTGTTTTCTGTACTCATTGTACAAATGGATTGCCTTAGCACCACCATCTCCAGGACTACGTTCTTAGAATTAGTCAGTTATTTGGCAGCATTGCATGTCCCATATTTAACTGTAGATGGCAACAGTGACTCACACATAGAGAACAAGCACAGCCTGATTAATTGGTCTTTTATGTTGCGATCACTGATATTTCAAGAATTCTGGAAAATTAAGTTCAAGGCTAGACTTACTGCAATGGGTAATGTGAGCAGCCCCGCCCCCTGCACTTCTCTATAGTTTTATTTATCAGATTCTTTTAAACATTTTTCTTCATATCTTCACATAATGCAAAATGCTGTGATTTTGATTTTGAAAATAAGCTTTCTCATAGCGCACAAATGATCTGTTCACATGAAGATTTGTGTGAGTGAAATGGAAGGAGAGATTTCTTTTTGAGGATTTCATGCAGTAAGTTGTTCTGTAGCAATTAGGCCTGTATCTTTGCAAGGGCCTGCTGTCATCATCACCATCACCGTCTTCCTCACCACCATCATCATCATCACTTACTGCATGCCAGATATGCTGGTGGCTTTACCTACTTGGTCTCATTTCCTCTTTGCAGTTCAGGAAGCAGGTATGGTCATCCCCAGCTGATGGCCGAGGAAGTCAGGACCCACGAGTTTAGTGTGGATGAGAATGTCAGCTCTTGAAGTTAGATGGCTTGGTTTGGAATACTGCCAGTTGCTATGTCAGTTTAACTTCATTGTTCTTAGTCTGTATTATGGGACAATAACAGAACCTGTGAAAATGGATATTGTGAGGATTGAAAGAGTTTAACATTATCCATGGTAACATGGTGTCTAATAAATATTAGCAATTATTCATGTTACTTTGGATTCCAAAGCCTTTAATTAATTAATTGATTTTTTGAGACAGTCTTGCTCTGTTGCCCAGGCTGGAGTGCAGTGGCACCATCTCGGTTCACTGCAGCCTCTTCTTCCCAGGTTCAAGTGATTCTCCTGCCTCAGCCTCCTGAGTAGCTGGGATTACAGGTGTGTGCCACCATGCCTGGCTAATTTTTGTATTTTTAGTAGAGATGGGGTTTCACCATGTTGGTCAGCCTGGTCTTGAACTCCTGACCCCAAGTGATCTGCCTGCCTCAGCCTCCCAAAGTGCTGGGGTTATAGGTGTGAGCCACTGTGCCCAGTCCCAAAGCCCATAATTTTAATCACTAGGTTAATATTAGTAGGAGTAGGAACTTCTATATATGAGTAAGAGGCATTTGCTCCTTTTGTTTTACAGTCTACCTTAAGAAAGATATTTACCCTAAAGTTGGGTATACAGTAAATAACCTTCCAGAATATCATGACACTGAATGGCCGACAGGGATTTTCCTCTTCTCTTGTGATTACTGTGGTGGTTGAGGGAGTAGACTTTGGAGTCCAGAAAGATCTGGTGTTAAATCAGTTTCAACCCTTGATCATTTCATGACTTTAAGAGAATTACATACGTTGTACAAATCTCAGTTTTCCCATCTGTAAAATGGAGATAATAATACCTGTTTTTTTAATAATGGGAGAAGGATACTCTAATCAGAGTACATAGTTTGGATGTCTTGTAAGGATAACCGATTAGTACATGGCACTGGGCTTTGACAGTCCAGAGTTTGCTGTGGCTCCCCTGATGCTGGCCATAAGTCATTTCCCAGGTCTGTGCAGCTGGTAAGTGCTAGGGTGGGACTTGGTCCAGGCAGTCACTCCAGAGCTCACACTTTCTACTGCTTCACTACCTTGTCTGTTCTGTTATCACTTTGTTAGTTTTAAAAAGAACCAAATCCTATGTTTGCCAAGCATCTGTATTATAAGTTTGTTTTGTATTTCATGGACTGCTTTAACTTTATTATTTCCTTCCCTCTATATACCCTGGGTTTACTGGGTTCTTCTACCTTTTTAAGGTTAATGCTCAGATCATTGATGTTCAGTCTTCTAATATAAATATTTCAGTTATAAAATGTCTTTTAAATAATGTATTTAGGGTTGGGTGCAGTGGATCACACCTATAATCCCAGCACGTTGGGAGGCCAAGGGAAGTGGATTGCTTGAGCCCAGGAGTTCGAGACCAGCCTAGACAACATGGCAAAACCTTGTCTCTACAAAGAATACAAATATTAGCCAGGTGTGGGGGCGCACACGTTTAGTGCCTGCTACTCAGGAGGCTGAGGTGGGAGAATTGCTTGAGCCCATGAATTTGAGGCTGTAGTGAGCTGTGATTGTTCCACTGCACTTCAGCCTAGGTGACACAGTGAGACCCTGTCTCAAAAAAATAAAATAAAATAAAATAAAATTTAGTTTCTTTCCACAGGTTTTGATATGGGGAATTTTCATTTAGTCCTAAGTGTAGTATATTTTCAGAATTACTTCTCCTTTGACAATAAGTCTTTAAAAATATTCACTATTTCTCCTAATAATAATTAGGAGATATTTTATGATATTTTAGGATAATTAAAAGTGTATTTTAAAATTTCCAAATATGTATGTATTTAAGTTATCTTCTATTTACTGATTTCTCACCTTTCTGCATTGTGGTCTGTATTATACAGATTTTTTGGAATTTGTTGAACTTGATTTGTGACCAACTAAGTGATCAGTTTTTATACCCGACGCCTGCTGTTTGAAAAAGATACATACTCTCTAAATGCTCTGGGTTCAGTGTTCTCTATTTGTTCGTTAGATCAACCTTGTTAATTGTATTGTCCACGTCTGTACTTTTCCTAATTTTCTGTCTGCCTAATCACTGAAAAAAGTTTGGAGATTTGTCTGTTTCTCCTTCTCTCTGTCATTTTTTGCTTTGAGAACATTTTAGATCATGATAAGGTGAGTATAAGTTTACAATTTTTATTTGTTCCTGGTTGAATTGCTCCTTTCGTGTTATATAAGAACTCTCAAAATAATATTTTTACTTACAAATTTGCCTAGTATTAACATAGCTCAATCAGCTGGATTTTGAAAAGTAGTTTTCGTATGTTTTTACTTTTAAACTTTTGGTGTCTTTGTACTTTAGGACAATCTCTTGTAATTAAAAAAATCTTATCTTTGTCTCGGTGTTTAGTTTGTTTATTGATAATTTCAGGTTTATTTCTACCTTCTTATTTTCCCTGATTTTTTTGTAATGCTCAAAAAAATTCTATCAGACTGAGTTTTCTTTATGTTCTGTTTTTCCCGTTTACTGGTCTCCCTGCTAACCATTACTACCTATTCCCTTTATACAGTTTTTCTTTTACTCAACAGTTACCACCACTCAGTATAATATTCTCTGTCTCTGATTCCCTTAAATACATATCTTAATCCTTTGTTTTTCTTGTTCATGGATTCCCTTAAAAATTCACCATGCATAGTTGACATCAAATCTAAAGTCTAAAGTTGATCAATATCTTTCTCCTTCTTACAAACAGTGTAAGAATTTGGAATGCTTTAACTGCAGCTACCCTGCTGTTTCCAAAATCAGCCATCACCACTATTATGTTACAGAGTCAATTTACTAGGATTTACCAAGATGTTTACCTGTTCTTTTGTTTTCTATTTCTACATATCTCCAATTCCTTACTTCTGGCTTTTTGAAGTATATCCTTTCATAGTTCTTTAACCAATAGATTTTTTTCAATGGTTTACGCTCTCCTTTGCTTGTCTAAAAATGTTTTAAATTTGGCCTTATTTGTAAATGATTAACTTGAAATCTTATTTCTATTTGCACTTTGAAGACGTAGGTCCTTTGTGTCCCCAGCTTCCAGTGATGTGATTGAGAAGTCTGCTGTACATCTAATTGTTTCTGCTCCTTTTTAGGTGACCTGCCTTTTCTTCTGTTTGATAGTTAGATCTTCTCTTTGCCTTTGATGTTTCAGAGTTTCAGAACAACGCATTTGGGTATTAATTTAGTTTTGCTTACCATGTTCAGAACACACTCCATTTCCTGAATCTGAGGATTCCTGTGTCTTCGAATAGTCTCTGCTTTAGTGTCTTTATTCACTCCTCCTGGAAGTCTTATTAGAAGTACATTGGGTTTTCTTATTCTTTTTTTCCTATTTACTGACCTAGTTGATGTTTTTCTTGTCTTTAACTCTTTATGTTACATTTTCTTAGCTTTATCTTATTTATTTATTTATTTATTTATTTATTTATTTATTTATTGACATGGAGTCTTACTCTGTCATTCAGGCTGGAGTGCAGTGGTGCAATCTTGGCTCACTGCACCCTCTGCCTCCCAGCTTCAAGCGATTCTCCTGCCTCAGCCTCCTGAGTAGCTGGGATTACAGGCACCCACCACAACGCCCAGCTAATTTTTGTATTCTTAGTAGAGACAGGATTTCATCATGTTGGCCAGGCTGGTCTCGAACTCCTGACCTCAAGTGATCTGCTGGCCTCAGCCTCCCAAAGTGTTAATCTTAATCTTCTTGTTTACCAATTCTTTCAGTGTGCTTATCTGTTAATAGTCAATCCATTGAGATTTTATTTTCAATTATTTTATTTTTATTTTCTAGAGATTCTTTTTCACATATGCCTGTTTTTTGTTGATAGTTTCTTGATCTTTTCTTATGTTTTACATCCTTCCTTTATGTCCCCAATTAATTCAAGAATTTATTTTATAGTCTTGATCTGAATGTTCTATTATTGAAGTTCTTGAGGGGTTTTCCTGTTTGTTGTGACTGCTGACTTTCACTCATGGTGGATTTTTCCTTTCGTGTTTTGTGATTTTGGATTGTGAACTCATTTTCAGAAAGCCTTTATCTGGGGACTTGGGAATGGTTTAGGTTAAGGAAATGTCCATTCATTTGTTTCTGCCAGGTGCCTTAGAAGACATCACTTGCTTAGAACAATTTTTTTTAATGTTGAATTCTCACCTTGGGCTTCTTGGACTACTTGGCTAACGTATACTAGAACCTCAAACACTTGTGACAAAAGATCCATGGAGACAAGTTCTTAGGGAAGCAACTTTTTTTTCCCACCCAGAGCCCAGGAGAATTACTTAGGTTTTTAATTGTGGTCTTGTGGTCTTCCTGTCCCAGTCGGTAGATTTCTATCTGTTGTATCTTTTCGCCAAGGGTGAAACTTTTAAAAGTCATTAACTTTATGTTGAGGAATCTTAGTACTAATACCCGCTTCACACAGGGCCAGCACCTTATCCTTTGCCTTCTTGTGGCCACGAAAATCCAGGCCCTTTGTTCAACTATCCCTCAAGGGATAGCTGCAATATATATCTATTCACTGTTCTAACATGCAGTTCACGCTTTGATTTTGACACTTGAGCAAACTAATTGCAAACTCTGTTTTGTGATTAAAGCTCATGCTGAATTGTTTTACTCAATGTCTAATGCTTTGTAGACATTAGTTTTCATGTTATTTAGTCTGACATATTGCCATAAACAGAAATCTCTTATTTGCTTGACTCACTAGTTTCTTCATCCGTAAGTTGGGGACAATAATATACCCATAGAATTGTGTTAGTACACATAAAAGTTTAATAGAATGCTTAGTTTTCATTAACAATGTTATTAATAATACTATCATTAATATCATTAATTACCAACACAGTTTTTCCAGGCCTCCAAAGTTTAATGTCCTGTCTCAATCCCTTTTAATCAATTCCTTATTTAGAATTTGGAATGGTTGGGCTGCCCTGTGCCTGCTGTGATTTTTCTCAGCAGCTTGCATATCCCCAGACAACAAGCCTTGTTATCTTGCTGAAGCCTCAAGTGTTCCATGGGATTTGACAGTTTCTCAATTTCATCTTTTTAAATTAAAATATTAGAGAAGTTCTCTCACTCACAACAGAACATTTTGCAATTAGGAAGACTTTGGGTTGAATTCTTCCGAGTTTCACAGCAATTTTAAAATAACTGTTTAATCTGTTACGTGGTGATAGAGAGACCCCATTATTTCCAACCAGCAGATATGATGGAAGCTTATTTTCAAGCCCCACTCACCTGTGAACTCTTTGAGGAGAGGCACTTCCCAGTTCACCTCTCTAATCCCAATACCTGATACTGTACTGGGCACACAGATGCTCATTATAGATGGACCAGCTCTCTGCCTGGGCAACTCCTGCCCACCCTTTAGGTCTTAGCTTAAATATTTTTTCCTTAGGAAAACCCCTTTTCCTAGGTTAGGTGTCTTGGTGCAAGTTCCTGTAACTTGACTTCTTCCTTATACCATTCATCATACTCGTAATTAATGAAGTAATTGTAATTAATATGTAATGGCTCTTTCCTGTTAGACTATAAGCTTCACAAAGGAGTTCCGGTGTCTGTCTTGTTGATCATCATGTCCCTAATTTCTCATCCACAAATATTTGTCTAGCAATTTATTAAAGGTTGGAAGAATTGTGGTCCTTCAGAAAGTGGTATGTTGTAGTCATTTAAGTTCTGTCTTTGAGCTCTCTGAGAGGTGGCCTTTGCATTTTTTTATTGACTTCTGACTTTGCAGGAGTCTGGAATTTACTGTGAGTTTATGGATCTATAAACTTGATGCAACTTGTCAGTGTCCTTTTTGTTTGTGGAGGCAGGCTGATTCATGTGGGTCTGCTCAAAGTTCTTCCCTTGCTTGGGATTAACATGAAAATGGTTCTGGAGACTAACTTTATAGCTTCAGTGGTAAGATGGAGAAGTCTGTACTCTTGCCAAAATTGGAATCTAAGGTATGGATGGGAAGGATTTCTTTTCTTCTGCTCACCAAGCTATTCTTCCCTTCAAAGAAGCAGGGGCAATGGAAACGTACCTGAAGCGTGCCTCCTGGTGGCCTCTCCTTGCTGTTGTTGCTTCATTGGTTCCTCATCCCGTCTGAATCCTTCAGGATTAATGACTTCTTTTTTTCTTTAAAGGCATCTGTGGGATAAGACAGGCATATATGCCTTGAGTAACTGCTGTCCACTACCCGGGTATCTTTACATCATCATCATCATCATCATCATCATCAAGATGGCATTCCTAATAATGGGCATACGGCATGATAGCATTGGAGTAGGAAGCTCTAACTTCTTGCTAGAGGCACTTAAAACATGATGAACACTCAGAGCGGCTCAAATTGTTTCTTCCAAATGCTTAAATACGGGGTAACAAGTTCGAATGCACTTACCCTCAGGGCCAGGCATGTAACAAGAAAAGAGTGAGGTGGATTTTGCATGTCATGATCAGAAACAGCAACTGGTAGGTGTCTCATGGTCAGAGGCCAGTGGGAGTGGTGGGGATGGCAGCACGTGGCGGGCTATGGGCCCCAGTCCTAGGAAGCATCCCTAGGAAGCAGCTAATCCCACCCCAGCTAACTGCAGGCTGATGTTGTCAAATCTTTAAATTTTAAAGAGCTGGAAATGTAGATTTTTATGTCCAATATACTGAGTTTTAAACATTGACAGTCTTAAAAACACTCCCAGAAACAAGTTTGCCAACCATCCTTGGCCCACAAGTGGATAGTTTACAATGTCTAGCTTCAAGGCCTGGGAGAGAAGGAGACGTAAAAAAAACAGCAGCCACACAATTGGCTTTACTAGTTTTGATTTCTTTAATCTTGTTCTTTGTTGTGATTCCTTGATAGACTTTCAGAGCCCAAGAATCAAAAGGGAAGGAAGGAGGGAGGAGAAGGTTCAGGCTGTAGGTGCTATGCAGCAGCAATCAGAGGTGAGCGAGGCTGGGTTCTTCTAAGGATGTGAACAGAGAGGCAGAGAAGCAGGGGCTGTGTTCTGTGGGGCAGGGTGGGTGGGCTTCATGCAAGATGGGCTTTCTTAAGATGCCTTTTGTCTTGCCGCTAATAACTCTTGATTTTATTTTATAAACTCTTCTAAAACAGAAAAGGTCTTCTCTGAATTGTTAAAAATACCAAGGGTTGTCTCTGAACACTCCCCACCCCAATGAATGGGCAGCAGGAATACTTTGTATTGCCAGTCTGCCCACCACAGTCACTGAGCGCCCGGAATTCTGGGGTCAATGACCCAGACCTGGTCCCAGCCTTGAAGGACCTCTTAACTCTGCAACCACAGGGTAGTGTGCCAAGGGCTGTGATACTGGGATGCTACGGGACTCTAAGCAAGGCTCTGGAGTGGGCAGGTGTCTCAGTTTGGGTCTCTTCAAATCAGACACTGAGACAAAGATCTGGGGTCTGGGCATTTGGGAGGCAATTGCAGGAAGCTGGAGTTGGGGAACAGGAAAGTGAGATGGGGAGGGAGGAAAAGCCAGTGGGTGGAGGGGGCGGGAGCAGGTCACCCCATGGACATCTGAGCTCCAGTACCACTGAGATTCCTCTGAGGAACCACACAGGAAAGGGGGTAAAATTGTCCATCAGAGAAAAGAGGACTGGGCATTTGTTCAATGGCTCCCATTCTCCACCGGTTGAGAGTTTCCTCTGGGGACATCAAGCTGCTTCCAAAGGCAGACTGAGGGGGAGCCCTAGCCTGAGGCAGAAACACTGACACCCATGCACCTGAGGTGGAAGCTGCTAGAGCATTCTGAGAACTGTGGGTCCTCCCAGTGCACCAGGCATATCAGCTCAAAATCATGAAATTTAGGATAGGCTGTGAGGAGGAGGCTCAGGGTACCACAAGTGTCTGCTACATGAGATCAGGTCTCCTGGCAGGTCCTGGGGACTACCAACCAGGTAGACCTCTTTACTCACTCAGTGATTCACCTAAGGTGTGCATTGCCAATCTGCCTTTAGAAAAGGAAGGGCATTTTCCCAACCAAGTTCCCATTAGACCTCCCTCTATTCTACCCACCTGCTGCCATTTCAGTTACCTGCCAGGAACCAGATGACACAATCATACTGTAGTTCATGCCCTGAATGTGTTCTAATGACTGCAATCCTTTGAGTGCTTACTATATGCCAGGCACTGTGTTTTCCCTATGCACAGGCAGCAGCGCATGGTGGTGAGTACACAATGACTGTTAGCTTGCCAGATGGTGGGGGTGAAATGATGCGTGGTACACCTGGGACTCATTCTGGGGAAAGGAAACAAGCTTGACCTCCTAGACTGATAGAACTGGATCATCCTGCCCAGAAAATTTTATTAAAATGATGAGAATACTGAGGCATTTTCCCTTAATGTGTGGAAGTAGTGATGTATTACTAGAAGAGTTAATTACATTAGGGGGGGGTTTGATGAGTGGAAGCGTACTACCTAATGAACAGTGACACTGAAATAGTCCAGGTGAGAAAACTGCCTTGGTGTAGTTCAGGTTCGTGTTGCTTTAGCAAATTGTCACATGCGTTCTTTTACATGCATCTAGAGGCCTAGGTAATGGGCATATCCCTCAGATATATAAATCATGAACTGAACTGGAAATCATTGCTTCTTTCCTGGCATCTGGGTCCTGCCCTTTCAAGGTGAACTTTACCTATAATTTAATTTTATGACCGACTGGATGGAAGTCTGGTTTATTTAACTGTAAAATGGCTTGAATGATAGGAGGGTTTGAATGGATCTGCATGAGTTATTAGCTGTGCAGAGGGAACAAACCTCATATAGCTCATTTTTAGATAATTCTTTCACAAGGGCCTTCAGTTTTCTTGATCTCCTGATTATCTTACATTTGTTTAATGTTTACACTGTGTGAAACATTGCTCTAAATGCTTGTATAGGTATTATCTCATTTAATTGTCACAACAACCCCGGAAGGGCACACCAGTCCCCTTTACAGGCAAGGGAACATGTAGGCCAGGAAGACCCAGTCTTTCTACCAGGGCCCCATAACAGGTACCTGGTGTAGCATTGAGTCTTATCTTAGAATTCTGCTTCCAAAGGCTCTTCCCCACCACAGGATGTGGTGTAGGAACACCATGGTCATTGAATTTATGATGTATAGATTGCCTTGGTCATTCACGGAGAAAATTCACCTTTCTCACTGCATCTTGAGCCTTGCTACTCCAAGCATGAACTCCAGTGGCACTGGCATCTCTGAGAGCTCTTTAGAAATGCAGGATCCCTGGACCCCCTGAGGCTTAATGAATCAGAATCTGCATTTTAAGCAGATCCCCAGGGATTCAGGTTACTGTTTCAGTCTGAGAAACACTCATGCCCTAGAAGTTGGTTTCTCTGTAGTAGATTGTCATACTCCAGAGCAACAGCTGTGGTGCTGGTGGGCCCAGGATGGAACCCCACACCTCGCCTTATTGCTTAACCTTCCTACGCTTTGCTCTCCTCTGAAATATGGAGCTCATCATTTTATTAGCATCCTTTGGTTACTGTAAAGATTAAGGGAAAGAATGACATAAAGCACTTAGCAGAATGCTTGAGATTTGGCCAGTGCTCAAGAAATACCATTATTTGTAGTTTAGAGGATGATGGCTTCACCCTCTGGCCCTGGCTCTTAAACTCCAGGGACTGAGAATATCTAGGGGTAACCAGACAAATGAATGCATACAGAATTTCAGGGATGTTTTAGGATCCCACAAACTCTTGAAGGCTATTGACGTTTGTATGAAAGTCTAGAGTGTTTCTTTGTTGACAAGAGACATGACAATACTTGGTCCTGTTTGATGGCAGCCCAGATAGATTTGGTGGAAGCTACAGAGAATTTTGAAGAGTAGAGGGAAATGGCAGTCACAGCTCACTTGGATTGAATGCTGAGGACATTCAGTACTCAGTGTACTCTGTGCTGCCCTGTGCTGAGCATTTGCTTTCACTACAGCCACTGGAAGCCCAGGTGAGGCTAATGCTGCTATTGTTTCATTTCAGAGAGAAGGGAACTGAACTTGTTCAAGAGCTCACAGAGGAGGGAAAACAAAACTTGCCCAAGAGCTTATGGTTAAGAAATATCAGAGCTGCAATGATAAACCAAGTTTGGGTAAACTGTGGCCCACAGTGGGCTGTATCTGGCCTACCACCTGTTTTTATATGGCCTGCACCAAGAATGGTGTTTATATACTTAAGTGGTTAGAAAAAAATCACAAGGGTAATATCTCATGACATATACAATTGTGATGAAATTTGAATTTCAGTGTCCAGAAATAGTTTTATTGGCACACAGCCAGGCTCATTCATTCACGGAACATCACGGTTGCTTCTGTGCTACAGCAGCACAACCGAATTGTTGTAAAGGGACTGAATGGCTCACAAAGCCGGCGTTGGTTGCTCTCAGGCTCTTTACAGAAAGCATTTGCTGACCCCTCTTAGAAAGTTTAGTCATTGGAATCCAGAACAGAACCCCTCACCACTATTCTTTAGTGCCTCCCAACAGAACCACTCAACATTCCATTACCATGACTTCTTTGTTCCTCCACTTCAAATTCCAAAGTAACTCTTCAATTATTAAGGAACTGCTTTAAGATCTGGAAGGCAGAATTCTAATAGCATGGCCCAGTTGCTGGTACTGTAGCCTACACTAAACGTAATTCTTGCCTGCTTTATTAGTGGATAACTCAGTGGTCATACTCCCCAAAGCTGGGCTGAAATAGTTGAAGATGCTCCCTCACTGGACGATGGTGTGGGACTGAGAGGTACAGTGTAAGATGAAACCACCGAACAGAAGCCTGTCTGTGGGTTTTTGCTCTGTTCTAAAATCAAGGGGTAGAAAAATGAAATGTGAGGGGAAAATAGCTTCTTCAGAGCCTTGATGCTCTCGTCGAAGGACACTTAAAGTGCTGGGAATGGTTGAGGAGGCTGTGTGCCCATCATGCTCCTGGGGCCTGCTTCTCGGCTGCCACTTCTTTCTGGGGTTTCCAGGAATGCCTGCTGTCCTGCACATGCTTCTGCATGCCAGGGAAGATGGAAGGAGCAATTGGAGGCAGGCTGTTCAGAAAACAGAATGCCAAGGCTAGCATAGATGTCCTCCCTGTAGCTGTCTGCAGGGCACGTTATGCCTCTACCTAGTTGGTTTGTCCAAGACAGCCTGAGTATGAACATTCTCCGAGGGTGGGTTCAGGTCACACTGCTCATGATCCTGTAACACTCCAGCAACACTTAACCTCTGATGGGCACATTTTCAAAGTGCTTTCCTTGCATTGTATCTTAGTGGTTCCCAAATGCTGATCTGAGGGCCAGGAGAAACAATATAGTCCCGAACGCAATATTCATTAGTCTGTAACAAAATGAGCACAGTAAGAACTGTGTAGCATAAAGCTAATTTTACTTCTCTATTTTAGGGACTGTTCTTTTATCTGTGTCCTTTCTTTTTACTTTTGAAAATTCCTTTTTTGAGATAATATTCTCTTATTGTTTGTGTGTTCCTCTCCTTTATGAGATGATGGTAAGAGGCCTGATGATTTTCTGTTAGTCAGAAGCATGGATCCTGTGTATGTGGTGACTTTGTTGCTTTGTTAGACAGCGATAATCATGCCAATCTCCTAGCATTATTGGGAGATTATATTAACATATGTAAAACATTTAGAATAGTCCCTGGCACATGGCAAACACTACACTGTTACCTAAGATTCTTTCTTTTTTGTTTTCATCTTAAAAATTTAGCATAAGAAGAAGTTGGCAAGACTATAATGGTACCTCCAAGATTTTGGAGGAAATATATGGAGGTCCAAGAAATTCAAAATCTAGGAACTGATACTTTCTGTCTTAATCTTTGCAATAACCCTGTTTTACAGATCAGGAAACTAAAGCTCAGATAGGTTTATGGACCCTCAGAAAGTGTAAGAAAAAGAGTAATAGTGCAGGATTGTCTAGGACTTTGGTCTCTCTTAAGGGAGCAGGCTTTTAATATGCAGATGTTTGGGGACTTTCTTTTTTTTTTTACAATTATGTTCAGCTTCATTAAGGTGAACAAGTTTCTCAATGTGTGTTCTTTCAAACTTGCCTAGGTGTACTTAATGTGCTCAATTATCAAATGCCTTCTCATTGCCTCTCAGTAGTTCTCTCTAAATGTGCCAGGAATAACTTCCATAGCATTAGAGTCCTTCAAGCATTATTTCTTAAAAGAGATTGGTGCTGGTAAGCTCGATTAGGCAGATAGTTTAAAAACCGGTTTATACCTTAAACTGTAAGTACCTTAAACACTTGTAATTTCAGCCAACCTAAGGAGAGACACAGATGACTGCCGGAGTCCGGATCTTCAATTTGGTTAGCAAGGGTCTTGTTCAAATTATGTATTTTGAAACAGGTGGCTTTTCTACCTATCAGATACTATGCTTATTACTTGGGAGATGAAATAATCTGTATATCAAACTTCTATGACACACACTTTACCTTTATAACAAATGTGCCCACGTGCTCCTACAACTAACATAAAAGTTAAAAAAAGAAAAAGATTGGTTTTCAAAAGGGGTATCTTGATTGACTTCCTTCTCCACCCTTCCATTTTCTTTTTCTCTTTTTAAACATTTTTTTTATATTTGATTTTTTTTTTTTTTTTTTTTTTTTTTTGAGACAGGGTCTCACTCTGGTGTTCAGGCTGGAGTGCAGTGGCGTGATCACAGCTCACTGCAGCCTCAAGTTCCTGGGCTCAGGTGATCCTCCCACCTCAGCCTCCTGAGTAACTGGGACTACAGGCTTGTGCCCCCACACCCGGCTAATTTTTTTGTATTTAGTAGAGATGGGGTTTTGCCATGTTGCCCAGGCTGGTCTTGAACTCCTGGGCTCAAGTGATCCACCAGTCTTGGCCTCCCAAAGTGCTGGGATCACACGCACGAGCCACTGCGCCTGGCCTCATCCCTTCCATTTTCATCTCAATTTTAAGAATTAGGATTGAGACATTTTAAACTGTAAGAAGTCCACAAAATAGCAGATCTGATGGCAGAGGTTCAATTAATAAAGGGGTGATGTATATTAAGTGAATAGTAGATATGGAACCTTAGCACTCATCATGTAGAAGCACACACCTTCTACACCCATGACAAGAAATGAATTTCTGTCCAACTTTTCACCTGTTTTACTAGCGCCCTTCTAAGACTCCTTTTCCCTTCCACCTCCCCACTCTCCCAAGAATGGAAAAGGAGGCATTGCTTACCTGGTGGTTCGCAGCCTGAGACTTGAGCCACGTATTGCTGATGGTCCAGGCCATTATGTGCTGTATATCCCCTGCCTATGTGCTGAAGCTCTCTTGCTCTCCTAGCCTGGGCAAGACCCACTATGTCCACCGTCCATTCCAACTCCTCTCAATCTTTGACTGGGTAGGTAAACCTTATTGGATCTGCTCTTTCTGGCCATCTGAGATTCAAGGAAGGCAGAATAGGTCTCCTGGTACAGAAAATTCCCAGCTCAATAGACTAAAGAAGGCTTACACAAGGTGGTATCCATAGTGATTAGGGGATATGACTCTTGAGCAAATCAGGTTCATGAGTCCAAAGCTCACTCATATTGCTGTGTGACCCAGAGGAACTTACTTAACTTCTCTAAGCCTCAGGTTTTGATTTGGAAGGTATAGGTAATAGTAGTGCCTATCACGTAAGGTTTTAGTGTAAATTAAATGAGATCATCTTTATCAAGCACATAGCTCAAGGATTGCACTTGATACATGTTAGCTGTTGTTACCATGGTATCGTACTTTAGACTTAAATTTTAGGCCGGGTGTGATGGCTCACGTCTATAATCCCAGCACTTTAGGAGGCTGAGGCGGGTGGATCACCTGAGGTCAGGAGTTCGAGACCAGCCTGGCCAATGTGATGAAACCTCGTCTTTACTAAAAATACAAAAAATGAGCCAGGTGCGGTGGCATGCACCTGTAGTCCCAGCTACTTGGGAGACTGAGGCACGAGAATCGCTCGAAGGTTGCAGTGAGTCGAGATCACTCCACTGCACTCCAGCCTGGGCAACAGAGTGAGACTCCATCTCAAAAAATAAAATAAAATAGGATAAAATAAAATAAAAATTTTACAAGAACCTCTAAAATACATAGTAGCTTATAAATGACATAGCTTGACTCAGCATTTCATATGTGAACTCATTTTCAGGAATAATTGTATAGACCTATCTATTCTTAGAGCAGTCTCTCACTTTCTTTCCATGGTGTCTGACCCTGTGCCCATGAGTTAGGCCTCTGTGATAGCCTGAGTATCTGTTAGCTTTTTCTGTATAATAAAACACTCCACAATTTAGTGGCTTAGAACAATAATCATTTATTAGGTGGTGATTCTGTCAGTTGGCAATTTGGGCTGGGCTCAGTTGGCTAGTTTTTCTGTTGGGCCCGCCTGGGCTCACGTGTACTTTTTCAGCCAGCTGGTGGATTGGCCCAAAGCTGGTTTATCTAGGTGGGATCATTCATATCTACAGTGGTTGGTGCTGGCAGTTGGCAAGAGGGCAGGAGTGACTGAACCACCTGTCTCCACCAGCCTAGCCCAGGATTATTCTCATGGTAACAGCCTTAGAATCTCCAAGGCAGCAAGAAAGGGCAAGCCTCAATATGCAAGTACTTTTTGGGTCTCCATTTGTGCCATGCTTAGCAATGTCCCATTGGCCAAAGCAAGTCACATGGCCAAGCCCAGAGTAAATGTGGGAGAGGACTATCCAGGATTGTAGATACAAGTGGCTCTTGTTCAACACTGTACCACAATCTCCTTTCTTGGAGTTTGACTGGAGATACTTTGCATTTAATCATCAAGTGGTACAAGATTTCTTAAGTTTTGTTTTAATTGACACGTAATAATTGTACTAAGATTTCTTTTTTTAATCTTTTGTTGGATATGGTACTTTAATATGCCAGCATCTGGTCGCTACCCTTGGATTTTTACTGCTGACATGTTTTTCTTTCCTTTAATCTTTTATTCCCTTTATTTAGGAAATTATGGTTTGCTGTAGGACATAGTTCTTTTTATAGGAGAAACAGCTGTGATGTCATAACTGAGTACATTTCCTTAGCGATATGCATTTATCCCCATGCATTTGGAAACAAGAACCACCATCCATTTGTTCATTTTTATTTTGGTCTCTGACTTCATATTGAATCAGAGCAAATATGTGGACCAAAAATATATTAGTTGATAAATTAGTCTTTTAAGAATGTAACATTTACTATTTTCTTTTGATTTATAGTTATTTAGCTGTAAGAAGTAAGGGTGTGTTTAAAAATATTTTTTTTCTATTATAAGGGTCAGTTTGAATTAAGTTGCATAAAACCTAGTGAGATGCAGAAAAATATGTTTCTAGTATCAGAAACAATTCAAGTTTTTTATAAAAGTGGTGCTTAAACAGGAGTTTTGTTTTGTTTTGTTTTTTTATTTTAGAAACAAGTAACAATAATATGGCCAGTAACTGAAAAAGGAAATAAGTAGATTACTTAGAGTCCAAACAAAACGTTTTCAATAAAGAATTTCTCAGTGGAACATTTAGGTTGTTATTGAATCTGTATACAATTATATCTTACTCCCCAAACAAAACAGATTTTCAGTGATAAATGTTTTTGGACAGCAGCAAGATTCAATTCAGTTTATTTCAACAGAAGGATTTATTTGTGAAATTAGAAGAAAATAGTTGCCAACAAGGACCTGGGGGAGTCCTCTCTATTTTTAGCTCCTCTGTTGGTTTTTACCCAGAAATATCTTAGAAACGGAGGTGCTTCTTACAAGGATGAGAAAAATTGCAGGTGGAGCAGAAATTAGTTTGTATTTATAGTCCAAACACCTACATGAATCCTTAATCTGCTTTTTTATGATTTTAGGGGAATTTATAGAATCGTTGAGATTGGAAGAAATCTCCAGTGGGTCATCAAGTTCCCTCTCCTTATAATGGCAGTGCTGATTTTATTATCTTAAAGCAGCTCTGATAGATGGGTGTCAAGTCTGGCTCATGTTTCATGCATTAAAAAATGTATATTCCCTACTCTGCATATATTTAATGTGTAGGAAACAGCCTGGGAGCTGCCTATATGCCTGGGAGTCCTTTTCTGAGTTCCTGACACACAGCCTTCTCTGGAGCAGGTGCCAAATCTGTAGCATATTAAGCGTTATGTTGATACCATCAGACTCAGTTTGCTTTTGGCTTCTGACAGTTTGGAACGCTTTCCTCCAATGTGTGTAGGGGCCCAGTGTACTATCTGTTCTGAGATGATAATAGGTCATTCCCTCTTACATCTTTTTGTCCTGCACACCTCCAGAGAACTGCCTTCCCGTAAATTAAGAAGCCTGCTTGGCAGACTAATTATGAACCAAAAAGCACTTTGGAGTATCTATAATATCTATAGAAGTTTATGAGGCACAAAGGAATAGGACATGGTCCTTACCTGCAAGAAACTGATGATCTATTTGAGAAGATTTCTGAGGTATATTTGGGGAGAAATGAGACTGATCTCCATGAGCAGTGTGTGAAAATCCAGATCATTACTTTATGGTTCCATTCAGTGAACAATACACAATGACACCTAAACACGTCATTCTGGATACTGACAATAGGGAGGGCCTAATTATGCAGTAGAGCCACTGTCTGGGACAGTATATAATGAGGTGTTGTTCTTTAAAACTGCTGTGCATACCAAAAGGATAAGAGCAGGTGAGATGAGTAAGAACTGGCTTCCTCAAGGACAAAGAGGACATGTTTGGGCTGGGCCTTGAGGTGTTAAAATGACTCATCCAGTTATTGCCTAAAAACATACACTGAGGCAGGGTGGCACAGTGGCTGAAAGCTGAGACCTATTTTGAGTCCTGGTCTTACCAATGACTACCTCTGACCTTGGGCAAGTAACTAACCCTCTCAAAGCCCCAGTGACTCCAGCTGTAAGGCAGCAAGAGGAACAGTACCTGATTCATAGCGTTGCTGTGTGCATCAGATGAACTAACTGATTTACACTGCCTAGGACAGAGCTAGACACCCAGGGTAAGAAGAAAAGTAACTACATGTGATGGTGATGGTGGTGGTGTTGGTGTAGAAAAGGCCCATGGAAGCACATGGGCAGAATATTAGAATGTTTTTGAAGGGGGTACATTTGGAAACAAAGGAAAAGGGCATTTCAGGCTGAGGACAGATGAAGAGTCCATGTTCTGAGGCAGAGGTGAGCGCATCTGGGGTGTGGGGATGTGGCTGAGTAGCAGGAAGATATAGCTGGCTATTTTGTTTTGGAGGGTACCTTTAGATATATTTGGTGGGACCAATTATATGTGTTAGAGACCAAGCATAGGCATTACCCTAGCTCCAGGAGACAACTATGCACTCTAATAGTGACAATGACCGCAACTCCCACAGCTGCAGCTAACAGGTCTTGACCGCCTATTTTACTGTGTGTCCAATCCTTTATGTTATGTATGTTATCCTCATAAGAATTTTTAAGTATTAGACCAGTTTTACAAATGAGGAAGCTGATGCTCAGAGTGATAAAGTAACATGGCTAAGGCCACACAGTATCCCGTGGCAGAGCTGGGGGCCCAAACCCATGCAATCTGTGGTGAGAAGTGACTATTGTGTCCTAGCCAAGGTTGGTTGGCTGTCCGGGCCTACATTCTGCGGGAGATTAGCCGGTCAAGAGTGAGACTCGGTAAAAGTGATGAGGAAGATGACTGAGGCCAGGGACTGGGGCTAAAGGAGCAGATAAGGAGCAGCTATGATTTGAGCCTGAGGTACTGAGGATATTGGTAAGGGACAGGCCCTGGGGAAGAGAAGAAAGGAGGAGGAGAAAGGAGCAAATCCGTGAGATCTTAAAAAGACCAACATAGGCTGGGCGCTGGCTCACGCCTATAATCCCAGCACTTTGGGAGGCCGAGGTGGTGGATTGCTTGAGCTCAAGAGTTTGACACCAGCCTGGACAACATGGAAAAACCCTGTTTCTATAAAAAATACAAAAATTGGCTGGATGTGGCGGTGCTCACCTGTAGTCTCAGCTACTTGGGAGGCTGAGATGGGAGGATCACCTACCTGATCACCCTTGACCAGAGGTCGAGGCTGCAGTGAGCTGTGATGGTTCCAGTGCACTCCAGTCTGGGCAACAGAGTGAGACCCTTCTGAAAAACAAAACAAAACAAAAAAGACCAGCATAGGGGACTTGGAAATTGAATCCCTGTGAAGGTCAAGGGAGGAGGGTCAAAGGTGGCTTTCAGTCTTTCCTTCCGGTCAGTAATAACTCCAAAGTTGACAAAACCAATTACCAATTTGCTGCCTTGGGGACCATTCACCATACCACACCCCTCCTCCCACGCCTCCTTCCTCTCCCCCACACTTCCTTCCCCTCCCCACTTCCGTCATCCTCTCTCCCTCCGGACTCCTCTGAACTATCCAGGCTGAAGCTTGAACCTTAAGACTCTTTAAACTTTGATGAACCCAGGCTGAAAACAAAACAAAACAAAACAAAAAACAGGGAAAGAAAATCCATGTTACAAAAGGCTGCAAAATTTTTTTTTAAATCACAGGAAAACTAGAGACTCCGGTAATCCTTTCGTTCCATTTCACTCTTCCAGATTGTGCCTCTGACAGAGATTGGCAGTTATGAAGAAAGACATTTTCACCCCATTACGTGTTTCAGTTGGTTATTGCCGGCCTGTTGAGAGCTATTGATTTTTGCATACTTGTTTGTATCCAACATATCATACTAAATAGCTTCTCAGTTAACTTTCTCGGGTTTCTAGGTATGTAATCATACCTTGTTTAAGAAGTGATTATTTTCCTCTTCCTTTCCAATAATCATTCAATTTGTTTTTATGTCCTCACTTATTGCTTTGTTTATAATATCAGTTATTTTAAAAATTAGTTGGAATAATGAAAATGATGTTGGGTTTTAGAAATCTGAGAGGTTAACAGCAGAGTGAGTGGCCAAGAAGCCACTGCAGAGGAAGCGTGCTGTTACAATGCCCAAGGAGATTGAAATGAAGGAAATTAAAATAGTCACAAGAGAAAATTGACTGGCTTTGTTATTGTGGACAGGTACAAAAGATGACTTTCAGGCCTTAAGTCCAAAGTCGGTGGTCTAATTGACAGTCATTAGGAACTTGGCTGGGTTATTAATATGATTTGAAGTTTATTTCAATCTATTCATCTGAAAAAAGGTGAGAGGATGGAAATTAATTAAAATTCTCAGTTTATAAAAACAGTTCCAAGAATGTAGATTCAAAATAAATTAGCAGGTATATTAATTTTCTTCAATATTGTCACGGTCTGACTCTTAATCTAGTGAGAGGCAAAAATATCACAGAATAATTACAATTTATAAATGTTTTTTTCTAGTTGACAAAGCAATTTTACATATATTGTCTCATTCGGTCTTCAACAACTCTGTGAGATGGATGTTGATGGAGGGATCTAACATTTGTCTGACAAGTTATGTTTTGCAAAGCACTTCTACCCACAGCACCTCATTTAGTGCTCACACTGATTAATCTCTAACACGCACTCACAACATTTACCTGACTGTGGTTCTCTAATACAGATTTTCTTTTCTGTCTCTGAAAATGAAATTCCCCACAGAGAATATGCACCCATGCCTTGTCTGTACTCTAAACTGCCTTTATTTTTCAAAATTCTGTTCAGCTAGGACGTTATCTTTGCCCCTTCCCCAGAAGCACAGAGGTAGAGTAGGGAGAGACTGAGGAGGGAGGACCCAGCCAGGTGGCCCTTGGTTGGTGTATATAGAGGTGGGGTGTGAAGAAGCTCCCTCAGCAACATCGAGGGTTATGGAAACTTTGGCGTGACCTTATCGTCTTTGGCTTTTTCCTAAAGTGGGGATCGTAGAGAAACTGGCTGTTGTGTGAGAGTGGGTAATATGCTTTTGAGGGGATGATATTTCCTCTGCAAACACATGTAAGCACATGGAGAGGCTCTGTATTCCTTGCTTAGACAAAACTACGTTTCTGGATTTTAGGAGAAGGAAGGGGAAAGCTCATTTGGTTGTTTGCAGGATCTGGCAGTGGACTGTGTCTGATTTTGCAATGGAACTCAAAGGGCGGCATCACAAAGGCCAAGGGAGGAGGGAACTTCCAGGAGGGAGTAGGACATCACTGTCAACATCCGCCAGGAGAAGCATAACCGAGGGAAGGATGTGCCCACAGGGAAGTCGCTCGCTGGTGTCCTGTGAGAGTCCTGTTCTGGGAAATTGTTGGGGATGGAAGTCTGGCAGCCAAGGGCCCCAAATGAAAGGGATGTGAAACAATGGGGACAGCAGACTTGGGTTACTTGTAGGAGACATTTGACTATGAAACATTGGAGGGAAAAAATGTAAAAACACACATATAAAACACAAATACATTCTTGTAAAAGATTCAAATGATTTAGAAACACAGAATAAGCCACGCAAGACCTCTGTTCCTTTTTGTCTCAGCCCCACTTCCTGAGTCTAATGGAGGGATGCGTGCTCTTCTGGTCCATGGTAAACATTTTAGAGAGGGATGCGATGACAGGCATGAGTGCAAGGAGCAAGCCCAGGAAAGAGAGGCAAGGGTCAAGATAGGAATGCATGTTTGCGAATGTGCCTGGGGATAGTATGTGTGGTTTCATGTGCATGGGTGCGTGTCTGCATATGTTGATTCACATGCACATACTAGGCAAGAGGATGAAGGCTACCAGCTCTTCATGTGAGATGGTCAGGAAAGTGGAGAGAGTTTAGGTAGCACTGATGTCTTGCAGTGGAGGTTGGGATCACTTAAGGTATCTTCTGTTTGCTTAGATCAGGCCATCTGCTGAGCAAGTATGTTGGAGGTGAGACTGGGGTCCCAAAGACGGGTCTGAAGAGGCTGCTGGAGCAGACACTGTCCAGGTGTTCTCAAGAAATGGACATGAGAATTGCTGAGCAGAGAAAAGGAATGGATCAAGACACAGATCCACTGATTTTCTTGAATTTGTAGCGGCTCCATTCTGTACAGTTCTGCATTGCCCTCCAGCAGCACTGTGTGGCCAGGGAGCTGAGTGATTGACCCCACAGTAGGAGAGAGGTAGTGCTGGGAGTGTGCATGGCAGTTGTCACAGAGGTTGGGGATGAGGGGATGGCAGGTGCTGTGGGGGGCACTCAGAAACATTTGACTCTGCAGTTGAGGAAGAGGAGGGAGAGCAATGAAATCAGGCAGAGGCTAACGTGCTGGTGCAGTGGGAGGGTTGAGTGGGGTCCTGGTGGCAAGGGCAGAGAGCAAAGGAGTGAGCCAGCCTGCATTCAGAGAGGGAGACCTTGGAGCTTGAGCATTTCAAAGCCAGCCCTTGAATTAATGACATTCGTATTCAACTAGCTGTGGAATTTCAGGGGTAATATGTCAACCAGATAAAGGCAGAAAAGCATGCCAGTGTCTACTGTGGCATATCAGCTCCTGTCCCCCAAATTTGTTTATTGATATTTCCTTGTTAAGGATCCCTTAGTAAGTGTCACTTCTGAAATTGATGTGTATTTGGAGAAGCCTCAATTCCTCTTTGATATTGAATATTACTGTTGCTCTCTGATTTGTGAATTCTTTCATTCTGCTAGGTCTTGCCCAAATTCACTTTCTCCTAAGTAAAAAACAACTCAAGGTACATGTTTATACCATCCCTCACTTTTATTTTTATAAAAACTGATCTTTTCATCTGTTGAGCTACTACCTGCCTGGGTTGACTCTTGGACTAGGCATAGAATTACTACACTTTTGCATTTGAGGCTCCAGGCCTTGGCTGACTTGGACAGAACACAAATATAAATTCATTTTTTTCCCCCCGCAGCCTTTCCTCTTCTGCCTGCTCTGAGGGTTCTGGCTCTCTCACTGACAGCCCCTCCTCCCATTCAGGGAGGGGTCTGCCCCTGCAGAGTCGTTCCCTTGGCTTTTCAGGTACATAATCAGGATAGCAGTGAGGGGTGGATAGATGGGCAGCACATGAAAGGAGCTATTCTAGAGCTTTTGAAGTCAAGAATGTGAGGGTGGCTGCACATGGTGAGGGAAGGGGGGTTTTAAGTACTGATGTGGATCATGTGTCCCCTTCACAATAGTCGAAAGACACGAATGATGTACTTAAGTTAGCCTGAAGTTACTTGTTGGTTGCTTTCTTTGCCCATGATAGCTCTCTGTGACTGGACCACATGGGTCTTAGTGTCAATGGGACTGTACTAGAATCATCACTTTCCAGTCAAGAGTAGACAGCATTAAAAAGGGAGCAGCCCTAGGACCACTAAAATCACACAGGCTGATCCAGTGATAGTCCACGGGGCAACAGAAACACCAGGAACCTGAAAACAAAAAAGGTTATTTTCTTATGGTTTTGCTTTTTCACGTTACCTTCTCACCTACAGTCTTCTTTTGGAAACGAATCATCTTTCTACTACAGAACTTAATACACAATTTTCCACTTTCCTAAAATTTTATTAAGTGCTTTATGGAACAATTTGCGTGAGGTCTAATTTTCCAAGTTGTCGGCTGTGCAGCGTAATGACCTCATACTTTTTCATCTAGTTTCATGCCATTATTTATATAAAGAGGTGATTGGTTTACATTCAAATTAGGCATATATGAGACTGGACACATTTTTGCATCTAAAAAACACCATTGTTGCTCTATTTCAGTGCTGTCCACTAAAAAATAACGTGAACCATATGTGTGATTTTAAATTTTCTAGTAGCCACAATAAGAAAATGTAAAAATAATCAGGTAAAATTAATTTTAATAACATTGTTTAACACAGTCCATGCAAAATAATATCACTTCAACATGAAATGAATTTATTAATGTGATATTTTATGGGTTTTTTTTGTACTAAGTTTACACTATCTGCCATGTATTAACACTTAAAGCAAATATCAATTCAGAATACATTTCAAGTGCTTGATAGCCATGGGTGGCTAGTGGCTACCACATTGATGAGCACAGTTCTGTTTTATGGTTGTGATTAGTTGGGTACCAGTTTGGCTACTTGATTCTTTCTGATTTACTGAGTGTATTTGATGTAATCTGAATGAGGGCACTACTGGAAATGGCAGAGAGTTGTTTAGTCAGTTACATTAATCATTCATTCATTCATTCTTTTCATTCACACACTCATTCAACAAACACTGAGTACCAGGTCTTATGCTTATTCTAGGGATACAAAAAGACACAGGAACGGTTCTTATATGAGACAAAGGCAATGTCTAGTGGAAGAGACAAGCATGTAAACAAGTAACTATAGCTACAGCACAGTATAATAAAGTACATATGAGAAACATAGACATAGTGTTATGAGATTTATATTTGTAAAAATTAGAGTTCTACTTCATATCATGCACTAAATTTTAAAAACTTCCTAAAAGTTCCGGAATAAACTATAAATATATTTCTACATATTCTTGAGGGTGGGAAAAATCCTCCCTTTTTTTCCCCCAAGTTTGAGATAAAATGTTAATGCAGAAAAGTAGAGTATAATAGAACACAACTGTCTCTATTCACCCAAAATAGTAAATATTAATATTTTGTCACATTTGTTTCAGATTTTTTAAAAAATGAAGTGAATAGATTTTCAGATTAGATGAAAACTTTCGTGTCCCTTCAAAGTCCCATTTCTTTTCTGCCTTTTCCAGAGGCAACTACTGTCATTAATTTGATGTATATTCCTTCAGTATATTTTTGTGCTTTTACTGCAAATAGATGCATTTACAATGTATAAAATTACTTGGTATGTTTTACATTTACACACATGGTATCATACTGAATGCATTATTATTCATTTTCTTCTTCTTTCTACACTCAATACTGTATTTTTGAGACCTATCCTTGATACACATCAAAGATAAAAATAATTCCATTGTGTATCTATTCTATAGCCATTTTTTAAAAGATGATGAACATTTAGGTTTTTTTCTTTCAAATTTTCACTATTGCAAAAGTATTTCAGGGGCATTCGTGTATAAGTTTCCTATACACATACATGAGCATCTCTCTAGGATATGTATCTAGAAGTAGAGGAAGTGTAATACCAAAGGCAGAAATCATAAAGGAAAAGAGTGATAGCTTTGTCTACATAAAAAGTTTAAAACATTATGAGGATAGTAAAAAGCATTTCAAAAGTAGAAGGAAAAAACTAGGAAAGACATTTGTAACAAATATGGCAGAGAAAGTTCACTATCCTTAATATATAAAGAGTTTTTACAAATCAATTTGAAAAAGGTATCAGTGAATAAATTGGTAGAGATAATAAGCAAACAGTTCACAAAGGAAGAAATATGAATCAGTAGTGAACATGTGAAAATAAGGTAACCTTATTAATAATCAAAAAAGTGAAAATTAAAAGAATAATTATATTTCCTTTTGGCCTATCAGACCAGCAAAGACAAGAAAAGAATGATGATATTCAGTGTTAAAATGTGGGTGTAATAGGCACTTTTTTTTTTTTTTTTTTGAGACGGAGTCTCACTCTGTCACCAGGCTAGAGTACTATGGTGTGATCTTGGCTCACTACAATCTCCACTTCACGGGTTCAAACAATTCTCCTGCCTCAGCCTCCTGAGTAGCTAGGACTACAGGCATATGCGACAACGTCCAGCTAATTTGTGTATATTTAGTAGAGACGGGGTTTCACCATGTTGGCCAGGATGGTCTCGATCTCCTGACCTTGTGATCTGTCTGCTTCGGCCTCCAGAACTGTTGGGATTACAGGCGTGAGCCACCACGCCCAGCCAGTAGGCACTTTTATATATTGCAGGTAGAGTTTGAATGGATGTAAACTTTCTAGAAGAGAATATGGTAGTATGTATTAGAGGCTTTATAATATAAAAACTCTGACTCAGAAATTCTACTTTAAGAATTAATCCCGAGAAAATAAATCAGAATTTTATGACAATATATCTGTGATGAGGATGTTTCTTGTAGTGTTATTTATGCTATAAGGTTGAAGATGGCTTTGCCTAAACCAATGAAGAATATGACTAAATCAACCCAAGGTTAAAAAAACCTAACTTTAACACTAAAGATGCAGTTAATTTTTTTTTTTTTTTTTTTGAGACAGGGTCTCATTCCATCACTCAGGTTAGAGTGCAGTGGTAAAATCATAGCTCACTGCAGCCCCAAACTTCTGGGCTCAAGCCATCCACCTGCCTCAGCCTCCTGAGTAGCTACAATTATAGGCATGTGACACAGCATGTGCCTAATTTTTAAATTTTTTGTAGAATTTTGCTATGTTGTCCAGACTGGTCTTGAATTCCTGCCCTTAAGAGATCCTCCCACCTTAGCCACCCAGAGCACTAGCATTACAGGCAAGATACAGTTAATTTGAAGAAATTGGAAAGACCTCCCAAGAGAAGTTACTTTGATCATCAGGGTCTTAAAGTATGGGAATGTGTTTGCCAAGGGGTGGAGGTGGAAATAGGGGAAGGGCATTCTGCAAAAATAAGTGGCCAGTACCAAGGCAAGAAGCCTCAGGAGAACCTGTTCGGATCAGGGAGTGACAGTGATTTTGTGTGATGGCATATAGGGAACATGAAGAGGTGCAGAGCCAGGATGGAGCCCTCTCTGCTCTGAGCCCATCCCATGATGTCATGATCCACTTGGAGGCTTTTTAGGATTTCATCACAAAGTTCAAATTACTTGGGGTTATTTCAACTTGAGTATTTAATTCCATCAGAATATTTCTTGTTTTCAAATTTTAATTTAGCACACCCTTCCAAAGAATGTTCCAAGTAAGCAAGATTTCGCTGAGTGGCCTTTCATTGCTACATTACATATTTTAACAAGTTGCTTGCTTAAGATCCTTTCCTTATGCAGCTGTCATTGTCAATGTACAGTTACACTGCTGCTCTGTTCTCTCCGGAACCCTCACTTCGTTGGCTGTCCCTCTGGTCTGGCAGGTGACTTCAAATACTTTGCTTTGCAAAGTATTTGAAGAAGCCAAGAGCGTGCGGGTCTAGGCTTGGAGTCACACTGGCCTCGGTAGGAATCCTAACTCTGCAATTTTAAGTGTGTGATCCTGGGCAAATTACTTAGCCTCACTCAGCCTCTGTTTCCTTATCTGTGAAATGGAATTGATGTATGAGGAACACATGGATAACGTCTATAAAATGGTGTTCAGAGCTTGTCGTATGTGCTAAATAAAATGTTAGCTATTATTATAATTTCTATTTTATGAGTAACTGGATTCCTTCTGCCTTCTCTTATTAATCCCCAGGGGATTATTTATAGTATAGGCGTAATTATTTACGGTTCTAGAACTTCTCTTGTGTTTCCTACCTCAGTGGCATGTTGTTGAGAGGAAGCTGAGAATTCATTGTCTAGGCTGACTCTTGATCCCAGGCTTCAGTGAGCAAAGTGTAGGAGGCCTCAGGTCTCCTTCTAAGCCAGCCAGTTTATACAAGGTCTGAGGAATGAGCCCTTTTAGGACCACAGACCGTGGGTTCGAATGGCACATGCCATTAGGTTATCTATCTGTGGAATCCCAACATTCTTGCAGCCTGGTTCATCTCACCCTTGAGCAAATCACCAAGAAGCAGGGATGAGAGAGAGAGAGAGAGAGGGAGTCAGGGAGAGAAACTCATGGATTCAGCCAGGCGACCTTTGGAGATGAAGCCTCCAAGCATTTGGGAAGTGATAGACCTTTATTGGTGATGAAATCCCAGGGGACCTTTCTTTTCAGAAGTCCCTTCTCTGATTTTTGTGATGTCACCTGGAACTGTCAAGAATTGCTCTTATCACAACATCCTGTTGAGTCACTTCTCTGCCTCTCCCATTAGACTCTAAATTCCTTGAGAACCACACTGTCTCTGGGCAGGAGCATGGTCTTTTGGAATTGAGTCTTCTATACAGCTCTAGGACTTGTGACTTTGGTCAAGTTACTTGTTTCCTCGTCTGTAAAATGAAGATACTTACTGATTTATAGACTTATTATAAGGATCAGATATAATTTATGAAAAGTGACTGGCATATAATAGTTGGTTAATAAATGGTAACTGGTGACTATGAGAACAGCCATGATACCAGCGATGATAATGCCAGAGTAACATTGTGCCTGATGTGTCTGTCCATCAGCACATGTTTTGTGGATAGATAATTGGATGAATAAATGGTCAAAGAAATTCATGTTTAAGTAGATGAGTAAACTGGCCAGACGTGGTGGCTCATGCCTGTAATCCCAGCACTTTGGGAGGCTGAGGTGGGCAGATCATTTGAGGTCAGGAGTTCAAGATCAGCCTGGCCAGCATGGCAAAACCCCATCTCTACCAAAAATACAGAAATATTAGCCGGGCATAGTGGTGTGCGCCTGTAGTTCCAGCTACTTGGGAGGCTGAGGCAGGAACATCTTTTGAAGCTGGGAGGTGGAGGTTATAGTGAGCCGAGATTGCGCCACAGCACTCCAGCCCGGGCAACAGAGTGAGACCCTGTCTCTGAAATAAATAAATAGATGAGTTAACAATTCCAACAGACTGACTTCAACCCTTGTCCTTTTTAGCCTCAACCACATTTGATGGCATCAAACACACTCACACTTGCCTCCTCTCTCATCTCTTAGGGCTCAGAAGTTTGCTAATTCTCCTCCCTCGTTGACTCTTCTTTCTCTCTTCTTTTTTGGCCTTTTTTCATTTCTCCTATTCCCTAGATGTTAACCATTCTCCAGAGCATATTCTTGAACATTGCTTTTACTGCTTTCACCCTCAAGGATTTCATTCTTTATTAAGGCTTCAATTATCACTGTTATGTAGATAAAGTCAAGATGTCTTATATAGACTCTTCTGCATTCTGGGCTTGTATTCCTTAAAACCTATTTGTCAAAAGGATGCCCTGTTGACTCTTTAAAATTGAACTTACCATCTTCTGCCTGAAGCCGGCTCCTTCCCTGGCATGAGTATGCACATTCATGGTGTGGCAGCTTTTCCAGGCTCCCAGAGGCTTGACATGCCAGAGTCATTTCTGACTCCTCCCACCCATGTTCCATTCCGTGCTAATCATGTAATTCCATCTCCATATGCTCTTGCATCTGCTTCCAACCTCTTTTTTCCCCCCAGGCACTATCCTGATTCAGGTCTTCTCTATGATCTTAATCCAGTTCTCTGAAGTGGAATGCTTAAACACTGAGTGCTCTAAGAAATATGAGAATTTCCACACATATGTGCATTTTAATCTCAATCTTTGAAATGTTCTGTTTTATATATGTTTTATAACAGAAATAATTTATTAGAGTAGTGTATGTATATACGATACAATAGAATAACATTTTTATTACTAGAATAATAATCTATTATACACCAAGAAGCCCTCAGTAGCTTTTGTGTTAGGCTGTTCTTGCATTGCTATGAAGAAATACCCGAGACTGGGTAATTTATAAACAAGGATCTTAAGTGGCTCACGGTTCTGCAGACTGTCCAGGAAGCATGGCGCTGGCATCTGCTCAGCTTCTGGGGAGGCCGCGGCGAGCTTTTTCTCATGGTGGAAGGTGAAGCAGGGGTAGGCACTGCACATAGTGAAAGCAGGAACAAGAGAGAGTGGGAGGGAAGGTGCCACACACCTAAACAACCAGATCTCACTAGTACTCACTCTTGCAAGGACAACACCAAGCCATGAGGGATCCACCACCAGGACCCAAGCACCTCCCACCAGGACCCACCTCCAGTATTGGGGTTACATTTCAGTGTGAGATTGGGTCAGGGACAAATATCTAAACTATATCAGCTTCCAACTCCCTATCATATTAAAAACAAACTCATCTGCCTGTCAATCAAGGCATATGTAGTACCTCCTTTCTAGGCTGGTAAGGCAGTCCCTGGTGTAGAGTCCCTTGCACACGCTTCAGGCTCTAGCCAAATCGAACTACTTACTGGATGCTTTTAAGCTCTCACTTCTTCACCTTTATGACTTTGATTGTATTGTTCTCTTCTCTTACTCTCCGTCTGTTATAAGTAGTATGCATAGTGGTTAAGAGCAAAGAGATTTTATATATATCCATTTCTCTCTCAGTCATTGAAAAGTTCTATTTCATATAAGTTCAAATCTTGGCTCTGACACCTTCTAGTTGTTTTATTTGGGCAAGTCACACTTCTGAGCCTCAACTTCCTCATCTGGAAAATAGGGATAACAACAATCAGCTCACAGGTTTGTTGTGTGGAGTTATTAAGTAACACATGTGTTGAGCTTAGCACCATGTCTGGCATATTCATAATACCTGATCTAAAAGTGAGAGCTGCTGCTACTGCTTCTATTACTTCTTTCCAGTATTTTTAGTCCAATTCTCCCAAATGTGAGATTGTGCAGGAAAGTAAAGGTTGTCGTAACATAAAAATATTAACAGACAAGCTTGCCATTTATGTGACTATTTCCTACTCATACATTCCTCCCAGCATCATAACCCTTGCCCATCCTGACATCATTGGTCTGTTTCAGTAGAATTGTTTAACATTATTAACACCCAACAGTACAATGCAAATACGATGCAAGGCAACTGTAAAATTAAACTTTGCAAAAGATGTTAGATACCATGAAGTCAATGCAACTTCGTGATGTTAGAAAAATGATATTAGAAAAATGCTGGAATCATGTACAAAGGCAATGATCTAAATTAGGATCTAGTGGAAAAAGAGAAAATTGAACAAGTATAAGTATAGGCACTTCAAAAAAGAATGTTTTAAATATCAAAGAATTAAGAGAGAATTTGGAAGAAATTAATGAAGTTTTTAAATATTATTGCTAACAGAAATATTTTAAAAATACTTGTTCAGAGTATTTAAATAAAATACAAACATTAACCATAAAAGAAATATGTATAAATCTTGCTACATTAAAATTAAGAATGTCTGCTCCCTAAGAGAAATTATAAAGAAAAGCACAAACTTTATATATCTTTCTATATCCAGAATATATAAATAATTACAAATCAGTTAAAAAAAAACTGTATGTGAACAGGCATTTTTCAGAGGAGGAAACACAAATGAATAAACTTGGGAAGAAAATAATCTTATTTTATAAGGAGGGAAATGGAACATTTGATGGGACATATGATAACATTGAGATGCCATTTTACTGTTTCTAGAAGGACAAAAGTTAACATGTCTGTATTAGTTATCTGTTGCTCCACTACAAATGACCATGAATTTCACAGCTTAAAACAACACACGTTATCTCGTAACTTCAGTAGGTCGGGAGTCTGGGTATGGCTTAACTGGGTCCTTTGCTTAGGAATGCCTGACAACACTCAGCAATGGCAAGTATACAAATCAATGGGAATTTTTATAAAGCACTTTGGAAAATAATTTTCTATTACCTTATAGAGTTGAATGTTCATATAGCTTTAAGATGCAGCACTTCCACTCATAGGTCTACATCCTAGAAAGACTTGGACTTGTGAACTTGGGAACATGCAGAAGAATGTTTATAAAAACAAAACCCTGGAAACAACCCAAATACCAACTGACAGGTGAATGCAGAGATTGTGGAATTCTTACCCAGTGGAATATCAAACCAACTACATGAACAGAAACACACAATAACCATAAGATTTATGGTTCAATAAATCTTAGAACCATATTATTGAGGAAAACAAGCTAGCCAAAGAAAACTAGATACACTCAGATATATTTTTATAAAGCTCAAAGCAAAACTAAGTAACAGATATGTGATAAAACTATATGGAAAAATCAAGGCAATTATGATAATGGGTTTCAGAACGGTGCTTACCTTGGATGATGGTTATAAGCACAGGGGTGGGTTGGAGAAGGGAGTACACAGTAGCTTCCTGGTAATGAGAATATTCTATTTCATAAGTCGGGTGATGGGTTTACCCTGAGCATTTATTATCATGCTTTATAGCTGTATATGCTATGTATATTCTTTAGTATGATTGTTACATAATAAAAATTTAAGAAAATGTGCACTATAGTAGTCAGATATATGAAGTCAAACTATACTGTAACATAATGTTGTCAGTTATGTCAAAAAACACCAGTCATTTTAATTGGGGTTTACTGGTTATTTGTTTGTTCTAATAGTAGCACATTATTACAATTAAAATGTAAATTTTGTTAACTATAAGACAAAAAAACCTATGAGTATTAGATCAGTGTTTCAAGGAAAAAAATCTCACTGAAACTTTTATCGTTTGTTTTGAAAATTGGACACCATTTTATTTCATTTCATTTTGGGAGGCTGAGGTAGGAGGACTGCTTGAGCCCAGGAGGTCAGGGCTACAATGAGTTGTGATTGTGCCACTGCAGTCCAGCCTGGATAGCAGAGTGAGACTCTGTCTCAACAACAACAACAACAACAACAACATATTTTCAAAGAAAAATAGCAAAAGCCAATTGGAAACCTACTTACTCTTCAACTCCAATTTTCTTTAAATTTGGAAGTGACTTACTGATTTACTATTTCAAACAACTCCTCTTCTTCCCCTTTAGACATTTACCATCTACTCACGCTAACTTCTCCAGAGGAGACTGCTCTAGCATGTATCTATAGGTCCTTGTTTAGCTCCTTTTACCAAAACGTAGAAAACACAATTCTGTTTTGCATCTGAAGGGCTCTATTCACTAAGAATAGGAAAAAAAATCCTTTGGAATAGCCAGTTAAGTTAAATTTTAAAAAATATCCACATGAATGTGATTTGGTTGGGACAGGAATCCTTTCCTTTGTTCCCGGTAATCTGATACCCATCCTTGAATCCTTGTAATTCATACTCCCTATTCTAGCCAGGTAATGATTTGAATCCAATGATCCAGCTTCAAGGATTGAGCCCTCTCCAGTCCAAACATTTACAGCCAGCAAAACCAAAGGAGAGGAGGCAAAATGTAATCAGAAAAGGTTTCTAGGGAATGAGGACTTATGTCTGTCATCTGCTTAACAGATGTACATCAATAACTATCAACTTCCCCCAAACAAATTTCTCCGTGGTATTCAGATAAGTTTTAGAAATTTAATCATCATGGAGACAATGAATACTATTTAAAATGGATTAACTTCAAGTGGCTTTATCTATTAAATTTGTCCTCTGATAGTGAAGACCTTTTCAGATCCACAAATACAAATATTACTGCTACTTCTTCTCCCACCAAGATGCATCTGAAATATTTCCCTTTCTGTGGCCCACCAAACTGATATCATCTCCACTTTCGAACTTACCTACACATGCATAGTACTCCTAGCACCTCTTTGGGAACATGGCATGACTCTAATTTGTTTTATAATGACTTAGTTATTTGTTTTTCCATAACTGGATACTAAACTCTAGACCTTACTGATTATTTTTTGGTGGGGAGTGGACAGAGTCTCATTCTGTCACTCAGGCCGGAGTGCAGTGGAGCAATCTTGGCTCACTGTAACCTCCACCTCCCGGGTTCAAGTGATTCTCCTGCCTCAGCCTCCCAAGTAGCTGGGATTACAGGTGCCTGCCACCATGCCCAGCTAATTTTTGTATTTTTTGTAGAGATGAGATTTTGCCATGTTGGCCAGGCTGGTCACAAACTCCCGATCTCAAGTGATCTGCCTGCCTCAGCCTTCCAAAGTGCTGGGATTACAGGCATGAGCCACCGCACCCGGCCAACCTTACTGATCTCTGTGTGAACCTAGGACAGTCATGCACATAGAGTTGTCACTAAACAAATACTTAGTTGACTTGAATTTCTCTGGACGTGTTTGATTACTGGCTTTAAGAAAAGTCAACACTGTCATGATTTTTAATACGTGCAAATTCTTTGCATGCATTAAATTGCTCGGTAAGGTGCAAAGTTAAAGCAAGCAAACAGCCTTGGTAACAATGTTCAGGCTAGCCTAGAGCATTACATACTTTGTACTGGATTTTACGTACATATATTTACATTTTGGAAATAAAGTCCCTTGCAAAAAGAGCTTTCAAGAAAGCTTGTGTTGCTTACATCAGAAAGCACCAGAAGCATTTTTCCTATTGTTACAAAAATGGTGAAGGTTAGCGCATGCAAATTTCTCATATGCCTCATAAAACACTTACTCATCTACAGCTAAAGCCAAGAACCACTGTGTAACCAACTAGTTCCCTGCTCATAAGGAACTCGGCTATGTAATTCTGTTTCATCACCAAATGCCAGCATTTCCTATCCTCTCCAGGGGGCTTTACTACTTCATGACATCATAAACAAGATGGGCCCAGAGTTCAGTTTAGCTGACATCTTCGTTATAAAGCCAATAAACAAGAAAGCCCCAAGGTATTAGGCATTATTTTTTCTTTTCTAAAGCTAGATAGAAATGTAATATGTTTACAGAGTTTCTAATTTATTTTTCTGCTGATGAAAACAGGCATTTCCAGATAAATTAGGCAGTGTTCTAGAGTTGCTTTTATATACAGAGGGAAGTAATTTTGCTTAGAATTTTAAATGTAGCTTTTGTCTTCTGTTAAGAATTATGGATGGTAGTCAGGGGATGGAAAAAGGACTGAAACCAAGCAAAGAGGCAAAAAAGTATTGCATTTTTTTTTCAATTCTGGAAAAGAGTTATGTGTGCAATTAGGATTTCTGTGTTTAAGGAGGCTGTTTAAAAAGTCAACACATTATTTAGTTCAGGAATGTAGTTTAAGAGTTTTGCTTACGGCTGAATGTAGTAGCTCATGCCTGTAATCCCAGCACTTTAGGAGGCTGAGGAGGGCAGATCACAAGGTCAGGAGTTCGAAACCAGCCTGACCAACATGGTGAAACCCCATCTCTACTGAAAATACAAAAATTAGCCGGGCATGGTGGCGCGCACCTGTAATCCCAGCTACTCAGGAGGCTGAGGCAGCATAATCTCTTGAACCCGCGAGGCGGAGGTTGCAGTGAGCCAAGATCGTGCCATTGTACTCCAGGCTAGGCGACAGAGTGAGACTCCATTTCAAAAAAAAAGTTATGCTTACATTTTTATATTTATGTGTATCACTATGTACATGCACATACAAGTAGTCTTTTCAGAGCCAATTAATTTGAATACATTTTCAAGTCTTATGAATTTAAGAAAATGTTTGAAACTACTTGAACTATCAGAAAACCTCTATAAACATTTAAGAGATCAAGGCAAGGTTGTATCTCAAGTGATTTTCTGAGTTATACACAACATATATAATAAATAAATATTGCTCAATGTGATGGAACTCATAGCACCAGCTCAGTAAAGTGAATTATGCAAGCTCTGCTAACTGGAAGATGTTATCAAATGGTTTAATTCAAGTAAAAGTTCTCAACACAAATATATCTGTACCTGTATTGATGTATATTGGTAAAATACTGTGGGCATAGTTTGCTGACCGTGTAATTGCAATCAGTGAAATTATTGAGCTTCCTCAATAGAACGAGGAGAGCATAACAGTAGGTGCGAGTTATATAGAGAGAGATCCACCATGGTTCTGGCCTTAAAGGCTCAAAATTCAGTTGGAGAGAGATAATGGGTTTATAAAGATAAAATACTGTTGGTAGTAACATGATGTCTGTTGACATTTTGAAAAACAGGTTTTCTGTATATTCTGCGAAGTAGCTTCTCTCAGAAGTAGTGGTTATTGAATAAAAAAAAAAAATCAACATTATCTTGAACCCACTGGGTAAGGCTGGAGTGAAGGCAAGATGGTATTTCTTTCCTTGGAGTTCTTGGCACTCAAGCATCTGAGTGGGTAGCTTTTGCCCTGGTAGGTGTAGATAAGCATATGTCTTTGGTCTGGAGGAAAGTGGCCTGTTTCACTTGAGTCAGCTTGTTCACAGACTGAGGTGATTATTCCCAAGTCTCACCCAAGCAAATTGATGACTCCAGGGTGAGCAGAATCAATGCACTGGCATTTGCCAAATACAGATTCAGGTGAAAATGGAATAAATTAGTTCCTCTCAGTCAATTATTGCTTCAAGTAGGCAAGCTGAGGAAGAAGGGGTGCTGAGGTGCACACTGAATTTGAACTACATTCTGTTTTCAGCTGAAGATATAAACAGACAGTGACTATAAAACCTTAGCTTGGTGGGAAAAGGAGTTCTGTGAGCAACTCAATTTCTCCTTCTGAATTGTACCTCGAAGAGCACTGACTCTTATTTGCATAGGCTGTTCAGAATATGTCTGGAATTTCCGTTGTGAGGTTACAGACTGCCACCATGTAATAACAACATTATTGGAAGCTAATACCATAATTAATTTCTTACTACTATACTCAGCTGATATTGACAATGAGATGTACAGTTACGCAGCATAACTTGGCAGATTCTTCACAGCAAAAGAATTCATAATCAGATCTGATGGCCTGTCCAATGGAGAGAACAGGTTATCTAGGAAGAGACTATCATTTCAAGGATAGACATAGTATGGTTAGTGCTCTCAAGACATGCTTAGCCAAAGAGAGAGCTACTCTTTTGGTATTAGTAGTTGAACTTGATTCCAGTATAGTTGTTTATAAAATAAATAGTGAGGCATGCTACAAAGTACTATTGCTGTGCATCACCAGCAAACTCTGAATAAAAGAAATGCCAACCTGAAGATGCAATCTCTTATTGGTGGGGAAATAATATACTCTTTATGATTTTCTTATGATGTTTCATTGACATACGGTGCTTCTAACCAAGTGACAAATTAATCTACTAGATTTAAGGAGAAATGGATGTGGCTTAATGAAGAAGGACAGGATATGTATTATAAGGCAGCTGGTTCTGCCACTGCTGGCTTATGGAGAAAATATACATTGGACAGCTAATGAGTCTCTGTTGCATAAGATAGATTCTCTTTATAATAGAATTGCACGCTTTGTCTCTAAATGGGGTTATTATACACACCATTGCACAATGTTTGAAGAGCTTGGTTGGCCCTTGTAGAGGGTTACGAGAGAAATAAATTGGAAGACAATTGTGCTTAAGACCTTCAATCCATCAAGCATTTCATATTTATCCAAATTACTAGCATGTTCTCCCAAAATATGAATCTGTATGATACACAAGGCTAGAATGTTAATGCTGACCAGACTTTGCTTTATCAGACAGGTTTTCCACTGTAAGCATTGACCAAAATTCACACGTGGTGAAGCTGGGCAATACGCATTCCAACCACTGCCCCCATTCCCTTTGCCTCTGCTCTTCATGTATTCCACTATCTTAGTCTCTGAAGTTTCATTTGTTATTTCTTCTATCCACCATGAACACAAAGGGCTCACTTACCCTGAGTTATTTAATTCTCAGAACTTTTTGACTTGACTACCCAGACAGTTTTAGTGGTAATTCAGTTTCTTCACTTTTCTCCATACTTGTGGGCCCTCACTGTTCAGTTGCTCAGCTATTCTTTAGAATAAATCCATTTCAATTAAGGTTACAGCCTAGAAAGAAATACTAGGCTGGGTGTGGTGGCTCATACCTGTAATCACAGCACTTTGGGAGGCTGAGGTGAGTGGATAAAATGAGCCCAGGAGTTGGAGATGAGCCTGGGCAACATAACAAGACCCCACCTCTACATAAAGTACAAAAATTAGCCAAGCATGGTGGTGCATGCCTGTAGTCCCAGTTACTAGGGAGGCTGAGGTGAGAGGATTGCTTGAGTCCAGGAGGTCGAGGCTGCAGTGAGCTGTGATTGCACCACTGTACTCCAGCCTGGGTGACAGAGTGAGACCCTGTCTCAAAAAAAAGAACAAAAAGTAAAGAAAAAAAATATTGGAAGTGATGAAGAAGACCGGATAAATGACAATATCATTCACTCTGTGTCAGAAGACTGTGCTTTCTATTAGAGGACATGGCAGGGCTTATTTAGATGTTGTAGACGGGGAGATGGAGGAGGTGAGTCATGCTCTTACCATCATTACTTTCTAATGTGGCTTTGAACCTGATTCTACCTTCTGGCTTGATTCTTCTATCCATGATATCATGTAGTTGGAATTTTGTAGCTCAATTTTGCCCAAATATTTTCAGGGTGATACCATGTCCTTGAGCCCCAGGGGAAGTTTTGCACAGGAAAGATGATTCTTGGGGTGTACCATCACTAGCTTTTTGACTTGCCAATGGACTTTGGAGGCACCATTAATTCCTGCTGATGCTGAGATCCTCACCTATGTGGTGAGTTGACAATATTTTGTTTCTTTCAAACTTTCTTTTCTGTGTTTCTCTCCTCTCAACCTACCAAGAGTAATTGAAGAGAATTACACCTGTGAAACATTTCAAGATGCTTGGAGTAAGATGATCTTTTCAGTTTAAGACGTTGTTATATCCCAAACCAGACTGCTTTCTCTCTGTCATTGTGAGGTTCTTTCCTTTGCAAGTCTATCCGTACTCTGGTATAGAGAAAGGTGAGCTGAAAGAAATGGACAAAACTGTTTCATGGGCTTCTCCACATATTTATTACCCTCTCCAAATTGAATCTTGAAGCTTTGTCAGAAGTGTTATTTTCCCAACAGAGCAGGTGTTAAGTGTCTATAGAAAATAAACTCACCTCCTGATATCTTTCTCATTGCCTGCTACATCCATTTACTGTGAAGATTATATTGTAAGGTGTGACAAGAGGTGTTGTACAGCAAGGGAAAAATCATCACTTTGTAATTCGATTTGTTCAAGTTCTCTTCTTTTGCACGGGCTTTTGGATTTCCTTGTCATTTGTGGAATTATTTCTTAAATGGTGAGTATCGTTTTCATATGTGTTTTTCCCAAAGCTTATTCCATCCAAATACTTTTTAAGTTGCATACACTCTTCTATAAGTAGAGCTACGTTTTTGTAATGAAGTTTCAATAATTTGGCCAGGGAAAAGGAAAAACCAAAACAAATGCTAAAAATGACTAGTTGATTTTTCTTTCACCTAATTTTTTATGACTTGTATATTCTCTGCTAAAAACAGATTATTTGATAACAATACTAAGAATACTTAGCTGTAGGTAAAAATTAATATCCATTTGACTGAATGTTTCATTTAATGAGAGGGCTTGTGCTTACCACGATTATCTTAAGGAAATAAATGTGTACAGAGACTAATGAGTAGACACACTAGACTTTATCAATGTTTATTGAAATTATTGCAGTTTAGTGATATGGAAATCTAGAATTGAGATGCTTTAGAAATAAATCTTTGCTTGTATGTAATTTCTTTAGTTCAAGGATCTGAAAACACTTTACAAGCAATTAAACTCTAGGATTCAAATGGGGATTTCACATTGTTTATTGTTTAAATAAAGTTACAGAATTATCATTTGCTTAGGGTTTCTAGTAAATCCTTTCTTTTAGGTCTACCAATATGCATACCCGAGTTTCCCTGGATATTTACCTCTTCGCTCAAACCATTTTCAGATTTCTTTTCTTCTCATGCCATCATATTTCTTTTCTTTTTTTTTATAGATGGGGCCTGGAGTGCAGTGGTGCATAGCTCATTGCTCCCTCGATCTCCTGGGCTCAAATGATCTTCTCCCCTCAGCCTCCTAAGTAGCTGGGACTATAGGCATGCACCAAAATGTCCGGCTAATTTTTGTATTTTTCTTTTCTTTCTTTCTTTTTCTTTTTTTTTTTTTTTTTTTTAAATAGAGCCCTGGTCTCACTATGTTGCCCATGTTGGTCTTGAATTCCTGGCCTCAAGCGACCCTGCTGCCTCGGCCTCCCAAAGTGCTGGAATCACAGGCATGAGTCACTGCACCAGGCTATTATATTTCTTGAAAAATTCTCTTTTTTACTTCCTTCCTCCAACTAACTCCTCCAACCAGAGTCAGTCACTCCCTCCTTTTCCTGGCAAGATCTTCTATCCTTGCCCTTGTCTCCCAGTCCTTGTGATCTTATGTTCAGGTAGAGAGGAACTTTCTCTTACTCATTGTCTTATTACTTGTATCCAAAGGTTGGGCACATTCCCGGCCCTTCATAAGGATTTTTCAGTGCATGACTGAATGAATCTGTGAGTGAATGTGATCACTGTGGAGCTGTGAAGTAGCTCGGGCCACTCCCACATTGTGCTGGCCGTGCAGTGAAAGGCATTTTCCCTGTTTTGATGGGGCCGTTTATCTCTGCTCCTGGTTCTGCTCTCTACTAGGAAAAGGAGAAACTCTACATGGAACTAAAGCACGTCTTGGCCCGCCAGCCTGGACCTGAGGCTGCAGAACAGCTGAAGCTCTACCGACGCACTCTGCATGACAAGAAGCAGCAGCTCAAAGTAAGTGGTAGCCCCTGTTCCTTCCTGGCCCCAGGGCAGCCACACTGGGGAGCACACCTGGACAAGTCCACTGCCTCCACACGATGAGCCAGTCTCTCAATGCCACGATCCTCTGAGGTTGGCTTTCTTAGAGCTCTAGTCTAGGACGAGCCCAGCCGACCTCAGAGCTACCCCTCTCTTCCTGGACTATGAGCACCATTTTCCATTTCCAGAAAGAGGCAGGTGAGCAAGAGACGAAAAGATGATGACCACGAAATGGAAATGTGGGGGACAGGGTTTGTATGGATGATCTCAAGATGACTTGTTAGAGTACTTGAAGGGCAGAGATGAGCAAAGGAAATATTTTAACACTATTGCCCAACTGAAGCAGACTGCCGTGCCACGGTGGGTCTCTGGTATTCCATCCCATCTGAAATAAACATACACAGAAGAAGTCCAGCTACTGCCCGGCCCTGAGGGCCTTGCTTCCTGACCAGCTCTCAAATATGTAACCATGAAAGAGAAATAAAATCAGGCAAGATTTTTTGATAGTGTGATTCCCTTCTAAGTCACGTAAGACCCTCAGTTGCAGAGATATGGAGTGTTTTACTTTTATATGTGCCTTTGTAAAGTTTTTCTCAAAAATTGTGCATGTTCACACTATATTTTGAGCTTCACCTCCTAAGCTCTTGGCGTGTCGGGGAAGTTTTACACACAGCCACAGGATGAAGCATGTGCCAGTTGAATTCTGGCACTTCCTGCCCAATGAGGGTAATAATCGTTGACTTTCTGTCTGGGGTAAAATATATGCCACCCTACTAGTATAGCCCTAACCACTTCAAAAACAGGACATTGTAAAACTGCCTCCTTTTATTTTAAAAGGGCAAATGAAACAAGTCTAATTAGAGCATTAATTTTCAATTTGTCACTCTGAATGTTCATTTCACATGAATATCCTGAGACATAATTTGAGTTTTGCATAAGACATAATCTTTTGATTATTTTGTTCCTTTAAAAAATTGAATATTTTAAAGAAAACAAATTATTTTCCGGTTTTCTCAGAGGTAGATATAGATTAGAAAAGCACAGAGCTATCTTATTCACTCAGAGCTCCGGGTTGCCTTCAAAAGCTCACAGGAGCCTTTTGTGAATTTAACCCTTTATCTCAGGAAATCCAGATTTTTCGCTCAAATGAAATGTGACCCCTCGTGAAGAGGTTTAGAGGTGGGTGGTACTGAGCATGTCTGCCAGTTTGTCCTTGATACTTACCTACTCTTTTAGGAAATTCCACATTCATTGTTTAGAAGCAGGGTTTTTGTTTCTAAGAGTTTAACTATTGAGACAGGCTTTTTTTTTTTTTTTTGCCCCCCCCCCCCCAGCATGAAAATTACATTCTTTAGCCCATGGTAACATAGTCAGAATCATTTTCACAGCAGTGAAGAAGAAAGAGTTCAGAAGCAGATGAACACTAAGAAGGCTAAGATCTCCGTTTTATGCAAATCTTTAAAATAGCAAACAAGAGGAAAAATAAATCCAGCCTATTGCATGCCTGTTAGAACTATAGCCTTCCTTTTCTCTTTTTGGTTTTGGTGGGGAGCACACCCCAGCTTTGGCACGTGCTGTGTGCTATGCAGATGAGTGAATCCCCACTCCTCTTGTCCAGCCCAAGACCCGCAGCAGCTACTGAACACAGCAACGGAAGGAAGCAGGTAGTCAGGCTTTGAAGGGTCCCGAAGAACACAGTAAAGAGGGGATAGGCATTCAGCAGCATCACAACCCTGAAAACACATACATTGAATGCTTAGTTAGCAGTGATGGCAGGATGATTTCAGAATAATTTTTTTCATAATCCTCAGATGAATCACACTCTCTAGTGATGTTTTTCTTGAATATTTTCTCTTTTTTTTTAAGGTTTTAAAAGCAATTTTAGATTCTGTGTCTGGGAGTTTATCTGTCTCTATTCATGATATTCCTTGAAGCACATTAGACTATTCATCTGTGAGCCTGTTCGAATGTTGTCTAATAGTTCTTCTTTTAAGTAGGGGAATGATATTTTATTTAAAGTTGCAACCAGATGATGCATCTTCAGCCCTCAGCCAAGTTTCTACTCAGACGTGGACCCTGAGCAGGTGGAAGCATGCAGATTAATTGTGATGCTTGGGCATTGTTTCGCACCTCTAGCTCCACTGCGGTAAATGGTAGCAGATTAAAAGATTTCTCAGAAAAGGATATTGTATCTTTTGTTAACGCCACTTTATTTGTCATGTTAGGTTTTGTCTTCAGAACTGAATATGTATGAAGTACAGAGCAAAGAATATAAATATGAGGTAGAGAAACTTACCAATGAGCTCCAGAATGTAAAGAAGAAATACCTCGCTCAGAAACGTAAAGAACAACTTCAAAAGTAAGAATTAGTCAAACGTCCTATTTGTGCCTATTATCTGCACATAAGAAAATATTTGGTGAACAGTCACAGACTTGCAAGTTTCACTGGGGTAAACTAAGTCGCAGGGCAAACAAATGACGTTCTACCGGTCACTCACTAAGTTTGTATCAGAGCAAGATCAGTGACTCATCTGATACTGAGTCCTCTCCTTGGGATTCTAACAGGGATTCATTAATATCTGTTCATTGGTGGATCTACCATGGAGCAGAGGAAATGTAATACGACTTTTCTCCCCACACTAGTCTATGGTTTGGAGATAATAATGTCATAACTATGTTTGCAAATGAGGTTCAAAATCAGCCTTGAACAGCATATTCACATTTAAAACCACATGTGCTTTTGCTAAGGGACCGGAGCTTCATAAAGCTGTTCTTTCTAATGATGCCCCTGTACCACTATAACTGCTAGTAGTTCACCTATGTTTTTATTTATTTATTTATTTATTTTTGATTTTTTTTTTTTTTTAGTGATAGGGTCTTGCTATGTTGCCCAGGCTGGTCTTGACCTCCTGGCCTCAAACAATCTTCCTGCCTCAGCCTCCCAAAATGTTGAGATTACAGGGTGAGCCATGCCTGCCTAGGTTTTTAGATAGTTATTATCTCTGAACCATCTTCTGTGTCTAGTGACTGACTTCAGCATCTGCTGTGGGGGGTTGATGTGACCTCTTCCTCTAGGAGATGATAATGTAGAGGTGAGGTGAACATTTTGGGTTTCAGGATGCTCCCATGTTGAAAAACAAAAGTTCTCTTCACATTGTTAGTATTATTTGCCTGATCCCAGGGTGAGAATAGGGGCCCAAATGAATTGGGTATGAAATGAACTAGTTTTGAAACTTGGTTTGGCTGCGTGACATTGCCAAAATCATCCAGTTAATTTGGCAGTGACACGTTATGGGCTGAAAGTCATGCTTGGTATTTATCCACATGGACATTTCAGGGACATGGTGAAATATGGCTTGAGTGCATTTGCCTAAGATTCGTTAGTAGCAAAGTTATGTAAAGTAACTGGATGCAAATTCATTTGCCAGTAAAAGTCTGCCCTTCTTGTAAATCAGAATACTCCCCTGTTCCACATTTAGGTGCCAGTTCCATAGTAGAGGAAAATACTGCTATAATTTAAATAAGTCCGTCTTCATGTGTAGGTCTACCAACTATCTGTCTGACTCAGAATCCCTAGTGAGATTTATTAAACATGCAGGTTCCCAGGCCATATTTCCAGATACTTGGATTCAGCAGACTCTGGAAACCTGCAATTTAATAAGCTCCTCAGGTGATTTTCATGCACAGTGAAGCTTCAGAACCACTAATATTAACAATGTAAATTAAATGAATGCTGGAGTGGAAACACTGTATTTTTCTTTTAGGATATCAAGATTGTGCTCATAAAATGTCAACACGGTTAATTTCCACATGAGGCAGGTGTCTAACTCAGTGGTCTTCAAGCTCTTTGATTGTACACCCTTATCAGTAAAACTTTTTTTGAGACAGAGTCTTACTGTGTCACCCAGGCTGGAGTGCAGTAGCACCATCTTGGCTCACTCTGACTCCGGAGTTCAAGTCATTCTCATGTCTCAGCCTTCCAAGTAGCTGGGATGACAAGTGTGCGCCAACATGCCCGGCTAACTTTTTTTTTCTGTTTTTAGTAGAGACAGGGTTTTGTCATGTTGGCCAGGCTGGTCTTGGACTCCTGGTCCCAAGTGATCTGCTGGCCATGGCCTCCCAAAGTACTGGGATTACAGGCATGAGCCACTGAGCCCTCCCAGTAAAACATTTTTGAACTTGCAGCATGTATATGCATATATCTTTAAAATAATTTTTAAATTTCAGAATAGTTTTAGATTTACCTGCAATGTATTTTAATTTATAAATTATATGCAGATACCACTGTCAGTTTGTAACTCTTAGTAAAGCATAATTTAAAAATTTTAAATATAAAAGTATTAATAGATTTATTTATTAATAAATAACAATAAAAAGAAATATAAATTAATAGAATAGAAATAAAAGAAAATAATCAATTAATAGAATTAATATAATAATATCTTCTTTCTTTTTTTATTATACTTTAAGTTCTAGGGTGCATGTGCACAACGTGCAGGTTTGTTACATATGTGTACATGTGCCATGTTGGTGTGCTGCACCCATTAACTCGTCATTTACTTTAGGTATATCTCCTAATGCTATCCCTCCCCCCTCCCCCCTTCCCACGACAGGCCCCAGTGTGTGATATTCCCCTTCCTGTGTCCAGATATTCTCATTGTTCAATTCCCACCTATGAGTGAGAACATGCAGTGTTTGGTTTTCTGTTCTTGTGATAGTTTGCTGAGAATAATGGTTTCCAGTTGCATGCATGTTCCTACAAAGGACATGAACTCATCCTTTTTTATGGCTGCGTAGTATTCCATGGTGTATATGTGCCACATTTTCTTAATCCAGTCTGTCATTGATGGACATTTGGGTTAGTTCCAAGTCTTTGCTATTGTGAATAGTGCCTCAATGAACATACATGTGCATGTGTCTTTACAGCAGCATGATTTATAATCCTTTGGGTATATACCCAGTAATGGGATGGCTGGGTCAAATGGTATTTCTAGTTCTAGATCCTTGAGGAATCATCACACTGTCTTCCACAGTGGTTGAACTAGTTTACAATCCCACCAACTGTGTAAAAGTGTTCCTATTTCTCCATATCCTCTGTAGCACCTGTTGTTTCCTGACTTTTTAATGATCACCATTCTAACTGATGTGAGATGGTATCTCATCGTGGTTTTGATTTGCATTTCTCTGATAGCCAGTGATGATGAGCATTTTTTCATGTGTCTGTTGGCTGCATAAATGTCGTCTTTTGAGAAGCGTCTGTTCATATCCTTTGCCCACTTTTTGATGGGGTTGTTGTTTTCTTGTAAATTTGTTTGAGTTCTTTGTAGGTTCTGGATATTAGCCTTTTGTCAGATGAGTAGATTGCAAAAATTTTCTCCCAATTCTGTAGGTTGCCTGTTCACTCTGACGGGAGTTTCTTTTGCTGTGCAGAAGCTCTTTAGTTTAATTAACTCCCATTTGTCAATTTTGGCTTTTGTTGCCATTGCTTTTGGTGTTTTAGACATGAAGTCCTTGCCCATGCCTATGTCCTGAATGGTATTGCCTAGGTTTTCTTCTAGGGTTTTTATGGTTTTAGGTCCAACATTTAAGTTTCTAATCCATCTTGAATTAATTATTGTATAAGGTGTAAGGAAGGGATCCAGTTTCAGCTTTCTACATATGGCTAGCCAGTTTTCCCAGCACCATTTATTAAATAGGGAATCCTTCCCCATTTCTTGTTTTTGTCAGATTTGTCAAAGATCAGATGGTTGTAGATGTGTGGTATTATTTCTGAGGGTTCTGTTCTGTTCCATTGGTCTATATCTCTGTTTTGGTACCAGTACCATGCTGTTTTGGTTACTGTAGCCTTGTAGTATACTTTGAAGTCAGGTAGCATGATCCCTCCAGCTTTTTTTTTTGGCTTAGGATTGTCTTGGCAATGCAGACTCTTTTTTGGTTCCATATGGACTTTAAAGTAGTTTTTTCCAATTCTGTGAAGAAAGTCATTGGTAGCTTAATGGGGATGGCATTGAATCTATAAATTACCTTGGGCAGTATGGCCATTTTCACGATATCGATTCTTCCTATCCATGAGCATGGAATGTTCTTCCATTCGTTTGTGTCCTCTTTTATTTCACTGAGCAGTGGTTTGTAGTTCTCCTTGAAGAGGTCCTTCACATCCCTTGTAAGTTGGATTCCTAGGTATTTTATTCTATTTGAAGCAATTGTGAATGGGAGTTCACTCACGGTGTGGCTCTCTGTTTGTCTGTTATTGGTGTATAAGAATGCTTGTGATTTTTGCACATTGATTTTGTATCCTGAGACTTTGCTGAAGTTGCTTATCAGCTTAAGGAGATTTTGGGCTGAGAGGATAGAGTTTTCTAAATATACAATCATGTCACCTGCAAACAGGGACAATTTGACTTCCTCTTTTCCTAATTGAATACCCTTTATTTCTTTCCCCCGCCTGATTGCCCTGGCCAGAACTTCCAACACTATGTTGAATAGGAGTGGTGAGAGAGGGCATCCCTGTCTTGTGCCAGTTTTTAAAGGGAATGCTTCCAGTTTTTGCCCTTTCAGTATGATATTGACTGTGGGTTTGTCATAAATAGCTCTTACTATTTTGAGATACATTCAATGAATACCAAATTTATTGAGAGTTTTTAGGACGAAGGGCTGTTGAATTTTGTCAAAGGCCTTTTCTGCATCTATTGAGATGATCATGTGGTTTTTGTCTTTGGTTCTGTTTATATGCTGGATTACGTTTATTGATTTGCATCTGTTGAACCAGCGTTGCATCCCAGGGATGAAGCCCACTTGATCATGGTGGATAAGCATTTTGATGTGCTTCTGGATTTGGTTTGCCAGTATTTTATTAAGGATTTTTGCATCGATGTTCATCAGGGATATTGGTCTAAAATTCTCTTTTTTTGCTGTGTCTCTGCCAGGCTTTGGTATCAGGATGATGTTGGCCTCATAAAATGAATTAAGGAGGATTCCCTCTTTTGCTATTTGTTGGAATAGTTTCAGTAGGAATGGTACCAGCTCCTCCTTGTACCTCTGGTAGAATTTGGCTGTGAATCTGTCTGGTCCTGGACTTCTTTTTGGTTGGTAGCCTATTAATTATTGCCTCAATTTCAGAGCCTGTTATTGGTCTATTTAGGGATTCAACTTCTTCCTAGTTTAGTCTTGGGAGGGTGTATATGTCCAGGAATTCATCCATTTCTTCTAGGTTTTCTAGTTGATTTGTGTAGAGGTGTTTATAGTATTCTCTGATGGTAGTTTGTATTTCTGTGGAGTCAGTGGCGATATCCCCTTTATCATTTTTTATTGCATCTATTTGATTCTTCTCTCTCTTCTTCTTTATTTGTCTTGCTAGCAGTCTATCAATTTTGTTGATCTTTTCAAAAAAACCATCTCCTGGATTCATTGATATTTTGAAGGGTTTTTTTGTGTCTCTATCTCCTTCAGTTCTGCTCTGATGTTAGTTATTTCTTGCCTTCTGCTAGCTTTTGAATGTGTTTGTTCTTGCTTCTGTAGTTCTTTTAATTGTGATGTAATTGAATAATATCTTCTTTCTACCCACAATGGATCATCTCATTCATTTTCTAAAGTTCGTACACTCCATTTGGAGACCAATGGTCTAGTTTACACTGTTACAAACAGCTAGTTTGGCTCTTTATTATCTTTCTAGAGCTGATTAATTTTCTTGCCTTGACCCTGGGATTTGGCCTAGTCTTCTTTGACATTACTGCCTGCTGATCTTGCTCCCTCTCTTTCCCCAAAGCTTGATGGACATAGAGAGCATGAGCTGTCCAGATATTGGCTCAGCCCTTCTTGATGGGCCTGTCCACTAGCACTGTGCTGCCCAGCTGTGTGCCACTTGTGGCCATTTAAATTTAAACAAATTACTGTGAAATCAGTTCCTCAGTCTCACTAGTCACATTTCAAGTGCTTAATAGCCACATGTGGCTAGTGGCTGGGTATAACAGAAAGTTCAACTGGGCAGTACTAGAAAGTTCTAGAAAGCTCTAGAATCTTTGCCTTTACCTGTCCTCTTCTTGTCCTTACACACTTATTACTAGTAGCCACTCTGACCTAGTTAGGGCTCCATTGGTGGTTCCATCTACTTGGTGATTCCTAAACCGGTAGACAAAGATTAGTTCATAGGATAATAGCAAAAAAGATGCTGAAGAAAAAAATATGAAGAGGCAAGAACAAAAGTGCTGAGATGGTATAGACTGGAAGGAAGAAGGCTGAGGGAGTCATTATAATGGTCTATAAATACATTAAAAAGATAATATAAAGGAGACAGTATTCCCATTAGTCAGCTTAGACCAAGCCAGAAGCATTAGGCTTAAGCTCCTTCAGAAAAAGAAAATTCAGGTTATTTAAGGCGAGAGAGGGCAGGGGGAAGGGGAGTGCTGCCGCCTCTAACACCAGTCAAGAGCCAGACGAGTTGCCAAGGTACAGGAAAGAATTTGCTTTGCTGGATCCACTCAAGGCTAAGGCTTTCGTCCTATTTATGGAGAATGGTTTTTCACAACAATGAAATCAATCCTACTGAGAGACAGATGGGTTGATTACCAATCCTCTACAGGTTCTCTCCCAATGGAATAATTTAGAATAATCTCTGTGGATGTTGTCTCCACATATGCCCTTTACAAAATAGCAACTCTTATCATTTTGTACCTTTTACCTTCTTTTGTTTTTCTTAAACACCCCTCTGCTCCCACTGTGATCCCAAACTACACCTGCACCTGCCCCTGACTACCCTACTCAATATCCCCAGGCTGATCTACAGTCTGCAGTACCAGATTCTTTTCCAAAAGACAGTTTGTTCCCCTAGGGTGAGTCATTCATAATTGTCCAATCTAATTGGTTTTGGTCTTAGCAGTTTGCTTAATTTTCATTGTTTAACAGGGATTCCAAAGGTGTTTTCTTTAAGACCCCAAGATAGATAACTTGTGTAGATCTAGGTTACTTCTACAGTAAGCCTGAATATGAGTGTGTGTGTGTGTGTCTGTGTGTGTATTTAAAGGACATCTATATAGAAGTTATACTGTTGATTTTAGGGCAGAATTCTCTTCATCCATTGCCAAAAATACTATTTTATTTATCTTCCCCAGCTTTTCTTGTATCTTAAAACTATTTCTAGTAATAATGGTTGCTTGTCTAGGGTTACAGGAAAATTTGTGTTTTATAAATGTCCAAGTTTGATGAAGATACCTTGTGTGTAGTAAATATTTATAAATTTATACCAGAACTTTGCAATATAAAAGTTGATAAATGATGAATTAGTCATTATAATTGAGCCAAGAAAAAGATTCTTCTGACTGATCTTTGGAGCTAAACAAATGTTTTATAAAACAGGATGATGATTCCAAGTCAGAAGTCACCAAATACACAGCATTTGAGTTATAATGAGGTCTTCTGTTCATATTTAAATAAACATTAGGAGAGCATATTTTGCATTTAATTGTCTTGCCCTAATTTTATGTTTTATCGGTGAACACCTAATTAGATTTAAACAACTACCTTGTCTAAAACTAGAAACTGTAATCAAAGTAGTTTTCAGTGGCTAACACACCCTAGGATTATCAAATGTCAAACTTAGACAAAAAGGATGTTAAGGAAGCTAACTTTCACCTCCTCTATTACAGAAACAAGGACACAGCACCCATGGATAACACCTTCTTAATGGTCAAACCAAATGGCCCTGGTTTTACTGGGGGTGGATTTCCTCTCAAGTCAACCAAGATGAAGTTCTAACCTGAAGCTGCTGGCTGGGTCCAGTTGAACAGCTCATGAAATCTGCTCTGGGACATTTTGGGGGAATCTCAAAGTCCTTGGATCATAGAATCGGTGCTGAGAATCCAGGATGGAAAGAAATGCAGAACTATTATAGTCACATACATATAAGAGGGATGGTGTTTTGTCTGGTCCACGTTGATATTAGCAAGATCATAATTCTCTGTTTTCAGTTAGGCTGACCTATTGCATGAAGCAAATCTTTTGTTGCTACCCCATTGGTTGAAATGTACTAGACCTTAATTTCTTTATTATAGATATTGGTGTACTTGAAGGTTTTATATTTAAAAGTATTTTTGAAATGCAATGCGTCCCCTCTCACCTTATTAACAAGAATCTATTTTAATTATTCCTCATTAACAAGTCATTGCATGAGACGAGAAAGAAGGACAAACTCTCAAGAATTTAAAAAGTGTTTTGAGAATGATTTCTATGTGGAATTTCTTTTCAGGCCTGGAGTAGGAAAATCTATTCCAAAGAGACACACTAATAAATACTTCATCATAAAAAATAAAAAAGAATCTTTGTAGAGATTTTGATCCTTGCTTTGGTAGAGTATGTAATTAAAGTTTAAAGCTACTGTGAGAGATGTTTAACAAGAGCATTTGATTCACAGGAACCAAGACCATGAAATGAGAGATTTGTGCTAGTCTCCTATCCTTTCTAGGCCTCCATCTTCCTCCCAGACTTGAGAACACAATTATTTAGCACAGACATCTGTTTGGCTCCCAGGCATTTTGAACCATTGAATCCACTGTGATTTCTTGTTGTTGAAGCCACAATTATTGGGACATCCATTCAATGTTTTCTCATTAAGAGGTTTCATTCAGTTACATCATGTGAGGACACTCTGGCCATCTCTCTCACAATAACTTGACCTCTGTATTTTAAAAAAATGTTTGAGGAGTAGCTCAGGGATGAACAAGCACAGTGTTAATGGATCATAACATTCTGTTTGTGCCGAGGGACCAAGATTTCCCTTGTGCAGAGCCGGAGTGTTAATGACCTGAGATGTTTGTTTAGACCATACGTGGAGGTGGGACTTCAGAGGGACCTTCTGGATGTCCTGCGTCACCTTCAGTTCACTACATACCAGTCTCCACTCTTAGATGAGGTTCTCTAGAAGCAAACCAAAGACGTTGGTGTCAATGAAAGTGATGTATTATGAAGTGATCCGAGGAAAACCAGTAAGAGGATGGTGAAGTAAGACAGGGAAAGGAAGGAGGCCGAGAAGGATGCAATATTATGTCCAGTTCCATGATGGGAGACTTTGGCTCCATCTTGCAGGAGAGCTCTGGAGACATCTTAGAGTTGTCTCCAGGAGGAATGAGGGGCTGGGGTATATCTCCTGTGCTGTCTGTCATTGGCCAAGGACTGCTCTGGAGGGTCCCCTCTGGTTCTCTCTCCCTGCAGGCAAAGCAGGCTTTGGCAGCTTGGTGGCAGCCCACAGACAGAGAACACAGGTGCTGACTGTTGGAGGTGAAAGTGGTTAAGGGCTCAGGGGGAAATGAGTTGGGCAGTGTCATCCTCTGCTTCTCCCAAATGGGCCCAGTGAGAGAATGCTTACAGATGGAAAGCAACCTCCAGTGTAGCTGATAATGTTTTGAAGAGGTGTGATCATCAGCTCTTTGGGCACCATACAGGCATATAGAGGATGGGACTGTACCCTAGAGAATTTACCAAGAGCATTTTAAACCTAAAAAAATCACAATGGAGCCATTTCCATTTTTGAAAATCACTGATATCTTCCCTCAGAGCCAACCATACTTTGCTTAGACAAAAGACTTTTGCAGGTAAGGTAAGGCAGTTATGACACATATACAACCCTGGAGATTTTTCTCATCTATTCTGAGGCATTTGGAAGCATAGTTGTAGCCCATTTTATTCTGAGTCCTTGGGTGTCTTCATAAGAGGTTCACTTCTATAGGGGAACGGAGTCTGATCTTTGGATCTATCTCAGAATGGCAAAGACTCTGGAGACAGATTCTGGGTTCAAATCCTGACTCATCATAACAACAGGTTGTTTTCAGGATTAAATGAGTTAATGCATGTAAGCTTAGAACAACGTCAGGCACATAGTATTGTTCAGTAAACATCTGCCATTATTACTATTACCTAAAAGATACCAAACATTTTGGAATTAGAGAAGAAAAGTTGTTACATAATACTTGTCACCTGTAAAGGTGATTCTAATCCTCACTTAAAAGGTTAATGACACTAAAATGAAGCTGGATTTAGTAATGTGATATAAATAGAATATCTTGTAGAAATGTCACATTGCGTGCCTCATGAAAACTTCTGTATTGTTTTTTTATAGTTGCCATCTGGGAACAAGTTGATCCTCCATCTTCAAAGTCAGAGCTTTCAGCCTTCCTCTGTTCACAGGAGGGAAAGAGCCTGGTGGTTTCTGGCTGCTATCTTCTTCCTGTGTCTCTCCATGTAACAGAGCAGGATGATCAGCAGCTGCTGATGACAGACGTCCCATGAGCCAAGGGGGAAGAGGGCCTTGGGAGCTGACATAGCAGCTCCATCAGACTCAGTATGCTTGTGTTCAGATGGAGGAGGAGCGAATTAGGCTAGAAAAGGTGGAAGATACTGCACTGCCTCTCATTTACTGCACATCCTGACAGCCCAGGGTATTATAAGCAATAACTATTTAGGCGCAGGTGTTACCACAGTAGCCGCAGCACAAAAATGAGCTGTTAAAAAACACCAAGATTTGCAAATCATTAAAGATAACTGTGAACTCACAGTGGGCTGAGGTGCTTTTAAAATCACAAATTTGAGCTGCATTGTAAAGCAACATTAGGAGACTGTACAGTAGCATAATTTTACCCTGGGGTTTTCAGAATTTCAGAAAGGAGTCCTGTTGCTAAACCATCCATTGACTCCTGGCTGGGCTGATGGGGAGCTGGTGCAGTTTCTCTGTTAATAGAGAGAGACATGATGAAGGGGACTCCCTGGTCATTATTTGCTGATCATAGCTTCTCAGCGACTATTCTTATAGCCAGGTTTTTATTGTGCTTACCTCTGAAGAATAGCTCAGGGCAAAGGTTTGTTGCTGTGATGAGCCATAGAGACAGCAGTAGTAGTCTTGCTAGGAAGAGATAGCAACACCTCTGCTTGTCATGGGCTATAATTTTGCTATAAAAACTTATCCAGGGCTGATAATTATCATTTGATTTCCTGACTTGCTCAGACAGATTCTGAAGTTTGACCTAGACCAAGACACCCATAGGAACATACTGTATAATGCATTTTGAGCATTATGGCATTTCAGGGCCTGGACAATTTGAGGAAATGATCTCTCTCTTACAACATAATCAATTATATGGACATCTTGTTGGGACAGGAGTAAAGGGAGGGCATTTTAAAATGTTCAAATGGTAAAATAATTTAAAAATATGTCTCACTATTTTCTTTGTAGTAGACAGAAAATATTTTTATAGCATTGTCCATTTTTACCTTCCAATTCAATGCTGTTTTAGTATACCATTTCTCATATCTATTATTTAAAAGTTCCATTAGGGTTTTTAGATTCATTAGAATTTTATAACAGTATAAAATGTGATTATCAACAGGGTACCATTTGTCTTCTTTATAATTAAAAATAGATTTTGTTCTTACTTTAAAGTACATGACTCTTACAGAATATTAACAAATACAGATAAGCAAAAGGAAGAAAAAGGACGTCTGTAATCCTACCACTCATAGCTATTGTTTTTCTGGACTAACACTCATCTCATTCACACGGGTTGGCTGTATCAATTGTTCAAACCTACCATTTCTTCTGATGGATCAATGCTTGTGCTTCCCATCATTAAATATATATTTTTTCTTTTTTCTTTTTTTTTTTTTGAGACGGAGTCTCGCTCTGTCGCCCAGGCTGGAGTGCAGTGGCCGGATCTCAGCTCACTGCAAGCTCCGCCTCCCGGGTTCCCGCCATTCTCCTGCCTCAGCCTCCCGAGTAGCTGGGACTACAGGCGCCCGCCACCGCGCCCGGCTAGTTTTTTGTATTTTTTAGTAGAGACGGGGTTTCACCGTATTGGCCAGGATGGTCTCGATCTCCTGACCTCGTGATCCACCCGTCTCGGCCTCCCAAAGTGCTGGGATTACAGGCCATTAAATATTTTTAATGTCACCTTTGAAATATTACTGTTCTATACTTTTGAATATATCTTTCTGAACCTTTAAGTATATACTGTATAAGCATATATGCATATATATGTATATATAGAGATAGATTTTCTTTTTAAAAATAAGCTTTATCAATATATAACCTACATATAAAAGGCACTTATTTTAAGTGTATAGCTTGGTAACGTTTGACAAATGCATACATTCAAGTAACCACTGCCATAATCACCACCCCTCCAAAATGCCCCTTATACCACTTGGCAAGTCAATATTGCCAGCCACCACCCAGCCCAAGTAACAATGGATCTGTTTTTTATTGTTATAGATTAGTTTTGTCTTTCTTAGAATTTTATATGAATGGAATTATACACTGTGTACTCTTTTGTGCCTGACTTTTATTTTCAGGAAGTAGTTTTTCGAGATCCATCCATGTTGTTGCGTGATCAGTCATTCACTGATTTATATTGTGGAGCAATATTCCATTGTATGCAAAAACACAATTGGTGTATTTTACCCATTGATGGGAATTCAAGTTATTTCTAGTGTTTAGCTATTCTGAATAAAGTTGCTATGAACATTCACATACGGGTCTTTATGTGGATATACATTATCATGTCTCTTGGGTAAATACCAAGGAATAGAATTGCTGGATCAAAGGATAATTGTATATTTAACTTGATAACTGTCAAACTGTTTGCCTGGTTGTACCATTTTTACTGACAATGAGTGTGGTCTCCAGTTGCTTCACATCCTTGTCAATACTGGTATCGACAGTACTTTTTTAAGCCATTGTTTTGGATATATAGTGATACTTCATTATGGTTTATATTTGTGTTTCCTAATGACTAACAATGTTGAGGATCTTTTCACGTAGCTTTGGCCATCAGTAAATCTTATTTTGTGAAGTGTCTTCAAATATTTAGCCCATTTTAAAATCATCTCATTGGCTGCAAAAGTTATTTGTGTAGTCTGGATACAAAACGTTTGTCAGATATGTGTATTGCAAATATTTTTGTTCAGTCTGTGGCTTACCTTTTCATTTTCTTTTTTTTCTTTTAATTATGATTTTAAGTTCTGGGATACATGTGCAGGATGTGCAGGTTTGTTACATAGGCAAATATGTGCCATGGTGGTTTCCTGCACCTATCAACCCATCACCTCGGTATTAAGCCAAGCATGCATTAGCTATTTTTCCTAATGCTCTCCCTTCCCCCACCCCACCCCCGACAGGCCCCAGTGTTTTGTTCCCCTCCTTGTGTCTGTGTGTTCTCATTGTTCAGCTCCCACTTGTAAGTGAGAACATGGTGTGTTTGGTTTTCTGTTCTGTGTTAGTTTGCTGAGGATAATGGCTTCCAGCTTCATCCACGTCCCTGCAAAGGACATGATCGCATTCCTTTTTATGGCTGCATAGTATTCCATGGTATATATGTGACACATTTTCTAGTCTATCATCGATGGACATTTGGGTTGATTCCATGTCTTTGCTATTGTTAATAGGGCTGCAATGAACATATGCCTGCATGTATCTTTGTCACAGAATGATTTATATTCCTTTTGGTGTATACTCAGTAATAGAATTGCTGGACCAAATGGCATTTCTGGTTCTAGATCTTTGAGGAATCACCACACTGTCTTACACAATGGTTGAACTAATTTACATTGCCACCAACAGTGTAAAAGCGTTCCTGTTTCTCTGCAACCTCACCAGCATCTGTTCTTTCTTGATTTTTTAATCTCCATCCTCACTGATGTAAAATGGTATCTCATTGTGGTTTTGATTTGCATTTCTCTAATGATTAGTGATGTTGAGCTTTTTTTCATATGTTTGTTGGCTGCGTGAATGTCTTATTTTGAGAAGTGTCTGGTCATGTCTTTTGCCTAATTTTAAATGGGGTTCTTTGTTTTATTCTTGTAAATTTGAGTTCTTTGTAGATTCTGGATATTAGACCTTTATCAAATGGATACATTACAAAAATTTTCTCCCACTCTGTAGGTTGCCTGTTCACTCTGATGATAGTTTCTTTTGCTGTGCAGAAGCTCTTTAGTTTAATTAGATCCCATTTGTAAATCTTGCTTTTGTTGCCATTGCTTTTGGCCATTTCATCATGAAATCTTTGCCCATGCCTGTTTCCTGAATGGTATTGCCTAGATTTTCTTCTAGGGTTTTTATAGTTTTGGGTTTTACATTTAAGCCTTTATTCCATCTTGAGTGAATTTTTGTATAAGATGTGAGGAACGGATCTAGTTTCAATTTTCTGCATATGGATAGCCAGTTTTCCCAGCACCATTTATTAAATAGGGAATCCTTTCCCCATTGCTTGTTTTTATTAGGTTTGTCAAAGATCGGATGGTTGTAGATGTGGTCTTATTTCTGAGCTCTCTATGCTGTTCCATTGGTCTATGTGTCTGTTTTTGTATAAGTACCATGCTATTTTGGTTATTGTAGTCTTACAGTATAGTTTGAAGTCCAAGTAGCATGATGCCTCCAGCTTTGTTCTTTTTGCTTAGGATTGTCTTGGCTATATGAGCCCTTTTTTCCGTATGGTTCCATATGAATTTTAAAATAGTTTTTTCTAATTCTGTGATGAATGCCAGTGGTAGTTTAATGGGAATAGCATTGAATCTATAAATCACTTTGGGTGGTATGGCCATTTTCACGATATTGATTTTTTCCTATCCATAAGCATGAAACATTTTTCCACTTGTTTGTATCCTCTTTGGTTTCCTTGAGCAGTGGTTTGTAGTTCTCCTTGAAGTCCTTCACTTCCCTTGTTAGCTGTATTCCTAGGTATTTTATTCTCTTTGTAGCAATTGTGAATGGGAGTTCACTCATGATTTGGCTTTCTGCTTGCCTGTTGTTGGTGTATAGGAATGCTTGTGACTTCTGCACATTTACTTTGTATCCTGAGACTTTGCTGAAGTTGCTTATCAGCTTAAGGAGTTTTGGGCTGACGTAATGGGGTTTTCTAGATGTAGGATCATGTCATCTACAAACAAAGAAAATTTGACTTCCCCTCTTCCTATTTGAATACACTTTATTTCTTTCTCTTGCCTGATTGCCCTGGCCAGAACTTCCAATACTGTGTTGAATAGGAGTGGTGAGAGAGAGCATCCTTGTCTTGTGCCAGTTTTCAAGAGGAATAATTCCAGCTTTTGCCCATTCAGTATGATATTGGCTGTGGGTCTGTCATAAATGGCTCTTATTATTTTGAGATATATTCCTTCAATACCTAGTTTATTAAGAGTTTTTAACATGAAGGCATGTTAAATCTTATCAAAGGCCTTTTATGCATCTATTGAGATAATCATGTGGTTTTTGTCTTTAGATCTGTTTATGTGATGAATTATGTTTATTGATTTGCATATGTTAAAACAGCCTTGCATCCCGGGAATGAAGCCAACTTGATTGTGGTGGATAAGCTTTTTGATGTGCTGCTGTATTTGGTTTGCCAGTATTTTATTGAGAATTTTTGCACTGATGTTCATCAGGGAAGCTTTCTTTTTTTGTTGTATCTCTGCCAGGTTTTGGTATCAGGATGATGCTGGCCTCATAGAATGAGTTAGAGAGGAGTCCCTTTTCAATTGTTTGGCATAGTTTCAGAAGAAATGATATCAGCTCCTCTTTGTATTTCTGGTAGAATTCAGCTGTAAATCCATCTGGTCCTGGGCTTTTTTTGGTTGTAGGCTATTTATTACTGCCTTAACTTCAGAACTTGTTATTGGTCTTTTCAGGGATTCAGCTTCTTCCTAGTTTAGTCTTGGAAGGGTGTGATGGTTAATAGTGAGTGTCAACTTGATTGGATTGAAGAATACAAAGTATTGATCCTGGGTGTGTCTGTGAGGGTGCTGCCAAAGGAGATTAACATTTGAGTCAGTGGGCTGAAGGCAGACCCACCCTTAATCTGAGTGGACACCATGTAATCAGCAGTCAACACGGCTAGAATATAAAGCAGGCAGAAAAACATGAAAACCCTAGACTGGCCTAGCCTTCCAGCCTACATCTTTCTCCTATGCTGGATGCTTCCTGCCGTTGGACATCTGACTCCAAGTTCTTCAGTTTTGGGACTTAGACTGACTCTCCTTGCTCCTCAGCTTGCAGATGGCCTATTGTGGGACCTTGGGATCATGTGAGTTAATACTTAATAAACTCTCCTTTATATATCTATCTGTCCTATTAGTTCTGTCTTTCTAGAGAACCCTGACTAATACAGATTTTGATACTAGGAGTGGTTCTAGAGGAACAGAATATAAAGATGGAGTTCTTTTGTTGGTTTTGGGGTTTCTGGAGTTGGCTGCTTCTAATAGTATGGAGAACACTGATTGTCTTTGGCATGTACTGTTTAGAAAATTATGCAAAATATATGCATTTGACACTCCTGATTCACTGCTTGTGAGGGGCAAAGTGTTTAGTGACTCTATACATAATACCTTTGACCATATGTGGAGAACCAAGGAACATAATGAAGCTGGTTGGTTGCTCCTAAGTTCAGTGGACAAAGTGATGAAAGAAAATGATGAACTCAGGGATTCTAACTCCCTGAGTTAGAATAAGGAGTTAAAATAGGAAGCAGATATTGAACCTCAACTCTATGATTACCCTGAGTGAGACTCTTTATCTCCTGTAGAGAAAGAGCTGAAATTGTGGAAAAATAAACACAAGCTCTTATCATGCAAGTGGCTGAACTGCAATGAAAAGTGCATGCACAGCCTCACCAGGTGTCTACTGTTAAAGTGAGGGCATTGATTGGAAATGTATGGGACCCTGAAACTTGGAATGGGGACATGTGGAAGGACCTTGATAAAGCTGGGGACACTGAGTTTGTAAACTCTTCTGAACCTTTTTTGTCAGAAGGAACAGCTTCCCACATACCCAGTAGTGGCAACATCCCCTCCCCGACCCATGCTGCCATCAGCCTTTCCACATTTATCTGAGGAGATAAACCCTGTGCTGCCTGAGGCAACAGTGATGGCCTCCCCTGAGGCAGTTGCCAGGCAAAATAATGTTGATTCTCCTCAGGAGCCATCCCCAACACCCCTGTTTGCTTCTAGACCTATAACTAGACTAAAGTTCCAGTGAGCCCCTGGAGGTGAGGTTGAGAGTGTGACCCATGAGGAGATGTGCTACACTTGAAAAGAACTGTTTGAGTTCTGTAATTTATATAAACAGCAATCTGGAGAACAGGCTTGGGAATGGATATTAAGGGTATGGAATAATGGTGGAAGGAACAGAGAGTTGGATCAGGCTGAATGTATTGATTTGGGCCCACTAAGTAAAGACTCTGCATTTAATGTTGCAGCTTGGGGAGTTATAAGAGGTTCTAATAGTTTATTTGCTTGGTTAGCTGAAATATGGATTAAAAGATGGCCCACCATGAGTGAGTTGGAAATGTCTGATCTCCCTTGATTTAATGTAAAGGAAGGGATCCAAAGGCTTAGGGAGATTGGGATGGTAGAGTGGATTAGTCACTTCAGAGCTACTCGTCCCAGCTGGGAGGGTCCAGAAGATATACCCTTGACCAATGCCTTGTGAAATATATTTGTGAGGGCAGCACCTGCATCTTTGAAGAGCCCTGTAATTGCTCTTCTGTGTATGTCAGATCTAATAGTGGGAACCGTAGTCACTCAACTACAAAATTTAAATACAATGGGAATAATTGGATCCCAAGGTGGCAGGGGCCAAGTGGTGGCACTCAACCATCAAAGACAAGGTGGGCATAGTTACAGTAATGGACAGTAGAGGCAAAGTGGCAATTAGAATAGTCTGACTTGTGTATAGCTCTGGCATTGGCTAATTAATCATGGTGTTCCTAGAAGTGAAATTGATAGGAACCCTACTGCATTTCTACTTAATTTATATGAGCAGAAAACTTGTAGGTTGAATGGACAAAAGACTAATTTGAATTACAATCATGGCCTCACAATCAATTTCCAGACTTCAGCCAGTTTGCAGACCCAGAACCCCTTCAATGAAGGAAAGGCCAGGTCCCCTGGGGGAAGGACCCTACTACACTAACGACAATTTATGCTGTTAGTCTTTCTCCCATCCTTCCCCAAGGAGACCTCTGGCCTTTTACCAGGGTAACTGTGCACTGGGGAAAAGGAAATGATCAGACATTTCGAGGACTACTGGACACTGGCTCTGAGCTGACGCTGATGTCAAAACGTCATTGTGGTCCCCCAGTTAAAATAGGGGCTTATGGAGGTCAGGTGATTAATGGAGTTTTAGCTCAGATTTGACTTACAGTGGGTCCAGTGGGACCCCGGACTCATCCTGTGGTCATTTCCCCAGTGCCAGAATGCATAATTGGTATAGACATACTTAGCAGCTGGTAGTACCCCCACATTGGCTCTCTGGCTGGCAGGGTGAAGACTATTATGGTGGGAAAGGCCAAATGGAAGCCATTAGAGCTGCCTCTACCTGTGCAGAAGACAGATGGATCTTGGAGAACGACAGTGGATTGTCATAAGCTTAACCAAGTGGTGATTCCAATTGCAGCTGCTGTACCAGATGTGGTTTCATTGCTTGAGAAAATTAACACATCTCCTGGTACCTGGTATACAGCTATTGACTTGGCAAATGCCTTTTTCGCCATTCCTGTCCATAAGGCCCACCAGAAGCAATTTGCCTTCAACTGACAAGGCCAGCAATATGCCTTTACTGTCCTACCTCAGGGGTGTATCAACTCTCTGGCTTTGTGTCATAATCTTATTCGGAGAGACCTTGATCACCACGCTTCCTCAAGATATCACACTGACCCATTACATTGATGACATCATGCTGATTGGATCCAGTGAGCAAGAAGCAGCAAGCACACTGTACTTATTGGTGAGACATTTGCATCCCAGAGGATGTGAAATAGATCAGACTAAAATTCAGGGACCTTGTATTTCAGTAAAGTTTCCAGAGGTCCAGTGGTGTGGGGCCTATTGAGATATTCCTTCTAATGTGAGGGGAAAGTTGCTGCATTTGGCCCCTCCTACAACCAAGAAAGAGGCACAATGCCTAGTGGGCCTATTTGGATTTTGGAGGCAACACATTCCTCATTTAGGGGTGTTACTCTGGCCCATTTATTGAGTGACCCAAAAGGCTGCCAGTTTTGAGTGGGGTCCAGAACAGGAGAAGGCTCTGCAACAGGTCCGGGCTGCTGTGCAAGCTGCTCTGCCACTTGGGCCTTATGACCCAGCAGATCCAATGGTGCTTGAGGTGTCAGTGGCAGATAGGGATGCTGTTTGGAGTCTTTGGCAGGCCCTCATAGATGAATCACAGCAGAGGCCTCTAGGATTTTGGAGCAAGGCTCTGCCATCTTCTGCAGATAACTACTCTCCTTTTGAGAGACAGCTCTTGGCCTGTTACTGGGCTTTGGTGGAAACTGAACATTTGACTATGGATCACCAAGTCACCTTGCAACCTGAACTGCCTATCACGAACTGAGTGCTTTCTGACCCATCTACCCATAAAGTGGGTCATGCACAGCAACATTTTATCATCAAATGGAAGTGGTATATATGTGATCGGGTTCAAGCAGGTCTTGAAGGCACAAGTTACATGAGGAAGTGGCTCAAATGCCCATGGTTTCCACTCCTGCCACCCTGCCTTCTCTTCTCCAGCCTGCACCGATGGTCTCATGGGGAGTTCCCTAACAGCAGTTGACAGAGGAAGAGAAGACTAAGGCCTGGTTCAGAGATGGCTCTGCATGATATGCAAGCACCACCTGAAAGTGGACAGCTGCAGCACTGCAGCTCCTTTCTAGGACATACTTGAAGGACAGCAGTGAAGGGAAATCTTCCCAGTGGGCAGAACTTCGAGCAGTGCACCTGGTTGTGCACTTTGCAGGGAAGGAGAAATGGCCAGATGTGTGATTATATACTGATTCATGGGCTGTAGCCAATGGTTTGGCTGGATGGTCAGGGACTCGGAAGAGGCATAATTGGAAAATTGGTGACAAATTTGGGGAAGAGGTATGTAGATGGACTTCTCTAAGTGGTCAAATACTGTGAAAATATTTGTATCCCATGTGAGTGCTCACCAATGGGTGACCTTAGCAGAGGAGGATTTTAATAATCAAGTGGATAGGTTGACCCATTCTGTGGACACCACTCAGCCTCCTTCCCCAGCCACCCCTGTCATTGCCCAATGGGCCCATGAACAAAGTGGCAATGGTGGCAAGGATAGAGGCAACACATAGGCTCAGCAACATGGGCTTCCACTCACCAAGGTTGACCTGGCTATGGCCACTGCTGAGTGCCCAGTTTGCCAGCAGCAGAGACCAACACTGAGCCCTCGATATGGCACCATTCCTCCGGGTGATCAGCCAGCTAGCTGGTGACAGGTTAATTATATTGGACCTCTTCCATCATGGAAAGGGCAGAGGTTTGTCCTCACTGGAATAGACACTTACTCTGAATATGGGTTTGCCTATCCTGCATGCAGTGCTTCTGCCAAGGCTGCCATCTGTGGACTCATGGAATGCCTTATCCACCGTCAAGGTGTTCCACACAGCATTGCCTCTGACCAAGGCACTCACTTTATGGTTAAGGAAGTGTGGCAGTGGACTCATGCTCATGGAATTCACTGGTCTCATTGTGTTCCCCATCATCCTGAAGCAGCTGGATTGATAGAATGGTGGAATGGCCTTTTGAAGTCACAATTACAACGCCAACTAGATGACAATACTTTGCAGGGCTGGGGCAAAGTTCTCCAGAAGGCCATGTATGCTCTGAGTCAGCATCCAATATATGGTACTGTTCCTCCCTTAGCCAGGATTCAAGGGTCCAGGAATCAGGGGTGGAAGTGGAAGTGGCACCACTCACCATCACCCCTAGTCATCCACCAGCAAAATTTTTGCTTCCTATTCTTGCAACATTACGTTCTGCTGGCCTAGAGGTCTTAGTTCCAGAGGGAGGAACGCTGCTGCCAGAAGACATAACAATGATTCCATTAAACTGGATGTTAAGATTGCCACCTGGACACTTTTGGCTTCTCCTACCTTTAAGTTATCAGGCTAAGAAGGGAGTTACAGTGTTGACTGGGGTGATTGACCCAGATTATCAAGATGAAATCAGTCTACTACTCTGCAACAGAGGTAAGGAAGAGTATGCATGGAATACAGGAGATCCATTAGGGCATCTCTTAGTATTTCCATGCCCTGTGATTAAGGTCAATGGGAAACTACAACAGCCCAATCCAGGCAGGACTACAAATGGCCCACACCCTTCAGGATTGAAGGTTTGGGTCCTCCAGCAGGAAAAAAAGACACGACCTGCTGAGGTGCTTGCTGAAGGCAAAGGGTAGTAGAGAGGGTAGTAGAATGGACAGTAGAAGAAGGTAGTCATCAGTACCAGCTAGGACCATGTGACCAACTGCAGAAATGAGGACTGTAATTGTCATGAGTATTTCCTCCTCCTTTTGTTAAAAACATGTTTGGGCATTTATATACTTGTACTAAGAAAATATCTTCATTTTATTTCCTTTTCATATCAGCATTTAAGTATTGTTAACTTTATGTAATAGTATTTGGGTTGGGGATTGGTGCGTTTCTGGTTCATAACAGTTCACACCAAGGACTATCAGTGTTTTCCATACTATTAGAAGTAACAGTCCTTAGCATTTTGGGGTCTAATCATATTAAGCAGCCAACTCCAGAAACCCCAAAACCAATGAAATAACTGCATCCTTAATATTCTGTTCTTCTGGAACCACTTCTAGTATCAAAATCTGTATTAAGGTTCTCTAGAGGACAGAACTAATAAGGTGCATATATATATATATACGTGTGTGTGTGTGTGTATTCCCCTTTATATACATATAAATATGTATGGCCGGGCGCTGTGGCTCATGCCTGTAATCCCAGCACTTTGGGAGGCTGAGGCGGGTGGATCACGAGGTCAGGAGATTGAGACCATCCTGGCCAACATGGTGAAACCTAGTCTCTACTAAAATACAAAAAAATTAGCCAGGCATGGTGGCATGCACCTGTAGTCCCAGCTACTTGGGAGGCTGACACAGGGGAATCACTTGAACCTGGGAGGTGGAGACTGTAGTGAGTCGAGATCACTCTACTGCACTTCAGCCTGGCAACAGAGCAAGACTTCATCTCAAAAAAAAAAAAAAAAAAAAAAAGTATATAAAGGGGAGTATGTATACAAAGGGGAGTGTGTGTGTGTGTGTGTGTGTATATATATATTCCCATATATATGGGAGTATATTAAGTATTAACTTATACAATCACAAGGTCCCTCAATAGGCCATCTGCAAGCTGAAGAGCAAGGAGAGCCAGTTTGAGTCCCAAAACTGAAGAACTTGGAGTCCGATATTTGAGGGCAGGAAACATCCAGCACGGGAGAAAGATGTAGGCTGGGAAGCAAGGCTAGTCTCTCACGTTTTTCTCCCTGCTTTATATTTGCTGGCAGCTGATTAAGGGTGGATCTGTCTTCCCCAGCCCACTGACTCAAATGTTAATCTCATTTGGCAACACCCTCACAGACACAACCAGGATCAACACTTTGTATCCTTCAATCCAATCAAGTTGACACTCACTATTAACCATCACATTGCACTAGCCAGGACTTCCAGTACAATGCTAAATTAAAACGGTGAGAGCAACATTTCTGCCTTCTTAATGGTAGAAGGAAAAGTATTACATCTTTCATCATGAATACAATGTTAGCTGTAGGATTTTTATAGATGCCTTTTATTAAGTTGAGGAAGTTCCCTTCTATTTCTTGTTTGCTGTGTTTTAATCAGACATGGATATCGAATTCCATTAGTATTTTTTCTGCATATGTTAGGCTAATTTTTTTGTTGTTTTGTTTTATTGACATGGTGAATTAGTTTGATTTTTAAATGTTAAACCAACTTTGCACTCTTTGGGTAAACACCATTTGGTCACAATATCATTTTTACATAGTATTGGATTAGATTTAAATCAGATTAGATTTGATATGCTGTTAAGGACTTATACAACTATGTTCCTGCGGGATGTTGTCTATACTTTTCTCATAATGTATCTGTCTGGTTTCAGTATTTTTAGCTGGCTTCATAAATTGAATTAAGAAATCCTCCTCCTCTACTATTTCCTGAGCTACTTTGTGTAATATTGGTATTATTTCTTCCTTAAATGTTTGATATAATTTGCCAGTAAAGCAATCTGAAATTACATTTTTTCTTATAGAAAGATTTTAAATAGGTATAGGGCTCTTCAGATTTTCTGTTTCCTCTTGTGTCACTTTTGATAGTTTGTGTCTTTCAATGAATTTATCTATTTTATATAAATTGTTGACTTTATTGACATAAAGTTTTAAAAAATACTTATTTTACTACCCTTAACATTAGTAGGATCTGAACAAGTGATTATTTTATTCTGGATATTGGTAATTTGAATCTTCTCTGCTTTTTTTCTTGATGAATTTAGCTAGGAATTTATCAATACAATTTTATTGGTATTTCTAAAGAACCAGCTTTTTCTTTTTTTGATTTTTCTTGTCCATGTTTTTTTAAATTTCATTGATTTCTGCCCTAATACTTAGTGTTTTTTTTACTTGAGTATAATATCATCTTTTTTTGGCTTCTTGAGGTAATGGGTTTTAGCCCTTAAAAAAACAAAAACAAAAACAAAAAAACAAACAAAAAAAACTTAGCCTTTAAAACTATACATTTCCCTCTAAGCTCTGCTTTAAATGCATCTCACACATTTAAAAGTATTTTTGTTCAGTCTGTGGCTTACCTTTTCATTTTCTTAACAGTGTAGTTTGAAGAGCAGACATTTTGAATTTTAATAAGGCCCAACTTGTTCTTTTGCTGATGTAGTTTGTACTTTTCTTGTTTTGTCTAAGTAATTTTTGCCTACTTGATAGTAAGGAATTTTACCTGCATTTTTCTGTAGAAGTTTGATTATAGTTTTAGCTTTTATATTCATATTTATTACCTATTTAGAGTTAACTTTATGTAGGATGTGAGGTTAGAGTTTCATTTTTTAAATTTTTATTTTAAATTTTGAAATATACAATACACTTTTATTGACTATAGTCACCATGTTGTGCAATAGATTTCAAAAACTTATCCCTCCTAACTGTAACTTTTTATTCTTTGATCAACATCTTCCCATACCCTTTCCCCATCCTCCCAGCCTCTGGTAACCACCATTCTACTCTCTACTTTTATAAGTTTAGCTTTTTTAGATTCCACATATAAGTGAGATCATGTGGTATTTGTCTTTCTGTGCCAGGCTTATTTCACTTAGTGTAATGTCCTTCAGGTTCATCCATGTTGTTGCAAGTGACAGAATTTTCTTCTTATCAAGGTTGAATAGTATTCCATTGTGTATATATACCACATTTTCTCTATCCATTCATTCATTTCTTAATACTTTTGTTGGTTCATATCGTGGCTATTGTGAATAATGCAGTGTTGAACATTAAGAGTGCAGATGTCTCTTAAATTTGAATGCACGCTTTTCCTCTTATGGCTGTTTGATCTCAGGCATGTTAAGAAACCTCTCCAGCTTTTGGATATTCATTAGTAAAATGAGAGTAATAATAGCACCCATCTCACTGAATTCCTATGAGGATTATAGGAGACTACATGTGATATGTGCATAGTGCCTGGCACATAGTAAGTGCCCAATAATTGTCAGCACTTACCTAAAAATCATCTCTTCGCTCCTAATAATAGCCTGGAAAGTTTTAAAATATTGTTCTAAGTGGTCAGTTGAAGGATAATAAACATCATGGCAACTGCTTAACTGTTGTCTGAGTGGATATGGTCAAGGATCTTCAATGGATTATGAGGCCTTATATTATGCTCTTTAAATAGATATTAGGAAGTTGAATGGCTATTAAAGTATATTGTATCAATTCTGTCTCTTTCACATAAGTGATTAATCTTTTTTACACTTCATCTGAGACAGAATGCCAGGAACTCTTTCCTTGAGTTCCAAAATAACACTTCTCTTCTGTGGCTTAAACTAAGACAGTTCCTTTTTCTCCTTCCCACTGTCACAGTGCAAGGGAATTTTTTTATTTTTTTAATTTATTTTAATTTATTTATTTTTTTTATTTTTTGAGACAGAGTCTCACACTGTTGCCGGGGCTGGAGTGCAGTGGCGCAATCTCAGCTCACCGCCACCTCTGCCTCCCAGGTTCCAGCAGTTCTCCTGCCTCAGCCTCCCAAAGTGCTGAGATTACAGGAATGAGCCACCACACCCAGGCGAGAATTTAATAAGCATAACAAAAAACAGTAATAGCTTCCATCACAAAGGCTTTAAAAAACCCTGATGTCTGGCTTCACCACAGAATCTTTGGAAGAGGAACCTGCATTCTCAAACCTGGTTGTACATGGGAATCACCTGGGGAACTTTTAGTAATATTGATGTCTGGGTCCCTCTCCAGAGATTCTGATTTCACTGGCCTTGGTGCGATGTGGGCATCAGGACTTTTTAAAGCTCCCAGGTGATTCTGATGCTCAGTGGGGCTTGAGAATAGCTGCTTTATATACAGTATCTCCTCCATGAGAGAAGCCCCCATTCACACACACACAGCTTCACCAGGGAGAGGAAGCAGTCTCCTGGATCATGGAACTTGATTTCTGGAGGCAAGACTTGAACTGATAAGCCCCTTTGATTAATCTTATCAAGCCACACATCATGGTTTACCTCAATCTCTAATCTAACTGGGTTTACCCAATCCCCCACCCCTCCTCTACCTTATTGCACCCTCTGAACTCTTACCTGTGGTTAGCAAACTTCCCTATGTCCTTAACCTTTTCTCTGTATGGAAGTTCCCCTTTATTTTCTTGCTGCAAAGGAGACCCAGCTTAACCCTGTTACCCTTGTAGCCCTCTTAAATGTAGACCTTTTTCTTGTTAAATCTCACGTACGCCATGCTCTTCAGGTTGAGAACATGGAGTAGGTGTCATCCTTGCTCTGCATTACTGCATTCATTCTTATTCTTTTTTTCTTGTGAATGTCAATGTATTTGAATTTGGACCACCTGGCTCTACCATCCACCAATCCTTCAGATTGCATTCATCTACCTACCCACCTCCTGGCCATGCTCCTCATGCCCCAAGGGCCTTACCCTTTGTCTTAGTGTTTACTTTTCCATCCCTAAATCTCTTATTGCTTCTAATGACTTCAGCAACTGTGTGGATGACTCACGCAATGCCCCAGGGCTCTTAGTTCCTTGAGTTCCTCAGTTCCAACAACTTTTTCTCCCTTCTACCTCATGTCACCATCCAATTATTTCACCAGTCTTGAAATCTTGGTTTTACATATTCTGTTGTCTGACAGTGGCTTCCTAATCTTCCAGATAGTATGGTCTAGAATAACCAATACAACTGTTTTCCAACTTTGTTGAGCACTTCAAAACATCAGCTCCCCTACTTTGTTACTATTTATCTCATGTTTTCTTTCCCTTCTTATACAGCTTAGATTTTGTGGCCCACAATTGTTATTGTTTCCATGAAAACACTTTCAACTCCCTTGACCCTCCATCTCTGCTGGAATGGACTGGCAACTCTCCTAGTGTGAGTGTGCATCTGCTGCCTTCTTTCTACCACCCTGGGAACCTGCTTTCGGACTTTTAACTCATGACTTGCTTCATATTTTGAGAATGCCAAAGTCATAATCTTCCCACTGATGCAGGATTTTTTTCCCCTTAGCTCAGCTGGGCGGGGGTTCTTGTCTCACGACCAGGAAAAATTAGGCATGTGGACACTTGAAGAGTAAGTGGAATAGAATTTATTAAGCAAAAGGAAAGCTCTCAGCAAAGAGAGGGGTCCTAGAAGCAGGTTCCCATTTGCCTCCTTCACAGTTGAATACCAGGGCTTTTATATATAAGCTGATGGGTCTAGGTTCACTATTTATACAAGGCACAAATTCCTGGTGGCTCCACCCTATTCCCCTAGTGCATATACAGGCCCTTAGTCTGCTGTGGGCATATTTAGACAAGCACCTTGTGCAAGTTCCCTTATCTGCACAAAACATCTGGTGCAAGCACCTGCAGGGTGGGTTGGAGGCTCTCCAGGGAACTTTCCTTCCCTTACTGTTTTCCTAAAGCAAGCTGGCTGACTCCTTTCCCCACCAATAAACCTACAAATCTACTTTCAGCAGTGCCTGTCTTCTCTACTTCCCTATCATTAAGAAGTATGACATGCCCTTACTTCTTTTTTTATTTAAAAATTTTTTAAAATTTCATTTTAAAAACTTTTTTAGAGGCAGGGTCTCACTATATTGCTCAGGCCAGTCTCAAATTCCTGTGCTCAAGCGATCCTCCTGCCTCAGCCTCCCGCAGTACTAGGATTACAGGTGTAAGCCAGTGTGCCTGGCCTATGGCTATACTTCTATCAAAGGCCAAACTCTTCTTGTGCTCTGGAACTTATCTCCTCACTTTCTCAAGGACTTGCTATTTTAGCAAGCTTTCTCACCTCTCTCCTGCATTATTAGTTTTTCCTCTACAAGCTCATTACCATTATCTTACAGATATTTGTACTAGCATAACCCATTAAGAAAACAACAGTCTTTCTTGATTTCATATCCTCTCAGCTCACCCCAATTCTTTGTCTTCTGGAAAATCTTCTTGAACCCATTGTCACTCCTTGTATCCTTCTCACTTTTTAATTCTCTAGAATTTAGCTTTGTTCTCCAACATACTTCTGGAAACATTTAAATCCAGCAGAAACTTTCCTAATCTTATACAATCTCTCAACTACATTTGCTCCAACTGACTACTTTCTACTTCTTGAAACACTGTTCTGTAGAATATCCCCTGAAACAAAATTATTTGATTTTTTTAAATGATTAGATTGGGTTATGGCCTTCTGGGAAGTATACCCCAGAGGCAAAGTCCCTCATATCAGGAGGTACGTGACAGCCACACAGCTTCACCGATGATGTTCACTTTCAGCATTTGGTTAAGGAGGTATTGTCAGGTTTCCCACTGTAAAATCACTGTTTCTCCCTTTCTCGACTCTGTCCTTTGGGAGCAAGTCACTAACTCTGGAGCAACCTCAGCCCAGAAAGGATTGGTAGTGATTAAGTTCCACTAAGGAAGATATTCTTTTAAATCCTGTTTTAAGATGAGACAATGAGGGTTCAGAGATGTTAAATTATCTCTCTGAACCCCAGTTCAGAGTTGTTAAATAATGATGTTGGCTTATTACCTAAATAACTTGTAACGACCTAACTTGTATTCATACAGCCAACCTTGCATGGGGGATAGGCTTGATTGAAATGCTTTAAAAAAGAAAACCTTCAGGTAAATGCAAATACATGCTCTCGTCAAGACATTTAACCATTTCTGCAGGCCAGTGTATAGGAAAATAAAAATGAAAAGAGACCCCAAACATTTGCCATTGTTGTAGAAACCACCACACCTCTAGTTTGGAGACAATATTTTATTTTTACTTTTAGAGACAGAGTCTTGCTGTGTTGCCCAGGCTAGCCTCGAACTCTAGGGCTCAAGCAATTCTCCCGCCTTGGCCTCCTGAGTAGCTGGGACTACAGGTGTGTGCCACCATGCCTGGTCAGAGAAGAAAAGATTTTAGAGAAGTAGATTTCAGCTTGTGATGGGAATTCCATGATTTGGATCTGGCTTGGAGATGTGTTTCATTGGGCCTACATGGTGTTTAAAATTATTTTCTGATTCAGTTGGCAACTTTTAAAACCTGAGATATTTCATATACCAATTCAGGTTGAATGCTTCTCTTGGAGATTTGAAAGCTCTGGCAGTGTTGGATCTTCATTTATCTCTGACAACACTCACATGGTGCCAACTCACAGCTTCTTCCTATGAATGAGCCACTCTCTGGTTCTCTTCAATCCCTCATAACCTACCTGGGGTGATTTTTGGTTTTCATAGCTGTCTGAGCTCAACACTCCTGCTGAGAGGAATGAGATCACTGTCCCTTCTTGGTTGAGGGGTCACCAACTCAGAAGGGAGAGTTGACATATTCTTAGAGCTCCTGAAAGTGAAACCAGTATCAAAGACTCAAGTTGTAGGAGACAGTCTCCAGCAATGTGAGGCAGAATGTTCTATAGATGTTCGCAGTCAGGCAACCCAATAGGCTGCCTCAATATGGTAACCTTCTTGTCACCTGGAGTGTTTAAGCAGAGGAGACATCATGAATCGGGGCTATCAAAGACAGGATTTATGCATTACAGAAACTTGGAGCAGAGACATTGAAAGAAGTGCTTCCGACTCAAATAGTATGCAACCCCATTTTCCTGAAGAATAAATTTAATGGAATGGTAATGCTACCCATAAAGAAGTAATTATACCTAATAACTGATTATATTGAGACAACTGCATTAAAGCACCCAATTTAAAAAAATATGCAAAGACTACAGTGAACTGACTGAAGATGTAAAGCTACAGGCAGTGGTGAGAAATGACCAGAGATGTGGGGAGAAAATTGGTCACAGGAGAAGGTAATGGGAAGACAAGCAGCTCGTGTTTTGTTTCAGGTGGAGGGAGAGGGTGGAGAAGGGGTGAGGGAATGATGCAGTTAAAGGGGCAGCATGCTCACCACTAGGCAAACTGCATGCCTGGATTTTATCTTGTGGTCGAGTGGCCTTGATTTTCTTGAAATAAAAGGAAAGCCAGGTATAGTATAAACAGTGCACAACCTCATCTAAACACAGCCTAGTGAAGATGGTGTTTTAATCTTTTTGTTCTAGGGTGTTATGTAAACTGGTGATGGCATGGGTTTTGGTTTAGGTGGTTAAATACTTGAGCACTCTTTAGTTTGTTACTGGAGAGATTGTTCTAGCTTTGCCCTGAGTTGCAAAGTTTGGGCAGTCTTACTGTTGCGACCCATATTTATGTTTTTACAGAAAGTTAAGTGATTTGGTATAAGGCTATTTATGTTTACAGATGTGAAAATTTGCCTGAGGAAGCATTTTGTCTCTGCCTCTGTTTTTATCTACCAAGAGGATTTGGGAGATTCTTCTGAAATTAGTTCGAGATGTTGTGTTACCAAATTAAGACAAGTAGAACACACCTATCCATCAGGTGGTTTATTACCCTAACAGCAATAGAGATGTTAACCTCCTTGGTGTCAGTGATGGTTGAGATGAGAAAGGAATGCTTGTAGCAGCTAATTATATCTCTCTGTATTAATTACCATATTAAGTGACAGTTTTGTTCACATTTTGTTTTCGTTAAGGAAAAAAGAAACGAACAGTTTTGTGCAGTTCTCTGAAGATTTGGGATAGGAATCTTGGCTCTTGTCCTTAACAGATTTCAGGTCAAAATAAGAAAAGGAGAGAATGATTCCACTTGTGCTAGGTGGCTTAATAGAAAAAAAATTAATGACTTTCATTTTATTTCGGTTCAGACGCCTACCTGAGATATGATTTGAAATGAGTTTCCTATTCTCGACTCCCCTTGTCGAAGACCTGGAGATTTATCAATATCTCACAACAACAAAGAACATTGCTCAGTGCAATTTGACTCAGGTGCTGCTTTCTTCTCCAAAGAACCATCATGTCTTATTAACTTCTATAGATTTAAGCAGGATTTATACTTTATAAACCCAAGCGTGTATCCAAATCCTCTTGTTATTGTAAAGAACAACAACAAAAAGCCATACTCTCAATAAGTCAGTCTTGTTTTCTATAAACCTCTGAAGAAAGATTTGTACATTCCCCAGCCTGAGCATTAGAAGAAATAAACCCAGTTTGGCTGGCACCCCTGCTAGAAAGCGTTGTCTGAGAATAGACCCCGGGGCCCTGTAACTTTCCAAGCACTAATATGAAGGACTTGGCAAAGTGGCCACAGGGAATTTGTCACACTTCTCCTTCTTTAAAGTAGGCAGCAACTTACATTTATGTTTGTCTTTCTGGAACATCGTTGTATCACGCTATTATCTAGTCAGAGACATTTTTACTATTTCATATGGGATTTATAGCCACAGGGCTTATTTCCCTGTTGATGTTTAGCATTATGTTTAGAATTATGCCCACCTGACACTTCAGAAATTTCCTCCAGCGAGGTTGTATTTAAGCCAGAAAGGGCCAAGCTGGTTCAGAACCCACTGTTCAGCTGGTACTTTCTAAGTAGTGTAAGACAGACTCTTTGAGTTAAATTGATTTAGCTCTTGCAGAGTTAACTCTACCTTCTGTTTTTTTCATTTGAGGGTTTTTTGTTTTTTGTTTTTTGTTTCACTTGGCATCCCTTTCCATTCGCCCCATATTAGTATGTGGAAGATGCAGAAAATGAGGCCTCCAAACACTACATGAGTTAATCACATCTGGGATGTCTACAGATGGGCATACTATATGCAGGTATAGTTGGGGTGTTGCGGAGAAGGGTATGTAGGCATCTTAGAAAGAAGGATGGGACAGAGTCAGACTTGGGTTAAACTCTGGTTCTTCCAGTCACTGGTATTATTCATTACCTTCCCATCTTGAAAAATTCTCGGGGTTGTTGTAAGAGACCACTTAAAATAATATGGATAAGTCATAGGAGATGAATGGTAAACGTTAGTTTAGTTACAAATAATAGCTATTTTTCTTGGGAGAAATACCAGGTTTAGGGTCCATGTGAATATTATAAATGTAGCTTGGTGGGGTTTTTTTTTTGTTTTTTTTTTGTTTTTTTTTCTGAGATGGAGTCTCGCTCTGTCGCCCAGGCTGGAGTGCAGTGGCTCGATCTCTGCTCACTGCAAGCTCCGCCACCTCCCGGGTTAATGCCATTCTCCTGCCTCAGCCTCCCTAGAAGCTGGGACTACAGGCACCCACCACCACGCCCGGCTAATTTTTTTGTATTTCAGTAGAGATGGGGTTTCACCGTGTTTGCCAGGATGGTCTCGACCTCCTAACCTCGTGATCCGCCCGCCTCGGCCTCCCAAAGTGCTGGGATTACAGGCGTGAGCCACCGTGCCTGGCGCTTGGTGTTTAATCACTTAGTTTCACACCTAAGATGCATCAACGGGGCTTTAATAATTTTATTCCTTATTTGGCCAGTAATCCTATCTCCTCCAAGATGAGCCTAGATATAAAAATTTAAAAATACTTTTGACTGAATACATGTGTATCTCCATACCTACGTGACAAAGGACTCCATAAAAAGTACTGTATTATGCCAAGGCGCTTTCATCCTATTCAAATATTAAGATCTAAGTTTCAGCTATTTCGAAGGCCTGATAATTTCCACCTCTATTCCCAACATAGAAATGACTCTTTATGGAACTCCTGACCCTAGGTGGAACGTTTCAGCTGCTGCTCCCAGGAACCGCACGTCCCCTTCATACTCAGTGTGAACTGTCACCGACTGCATCAAGAGACCACCCCTTCATGTAGATGACAGAAAAATGCACTGGCTTTTACTCAGCTGCTAATGAGTAATTGCTCTGTGGTTAGTCACAAACGTGGCCAGCCACAGCAGGGCTATTGTGAGAAGGCACACACTCTTATCCTTCAGGACCTCGTGATGCTGCCATCAGATTGGGCCAAGAAGAGGCTGGCTGTTGGGCTGGCACTTTGGGAGCAGGAGATATATATCCAAGACTTGCTACTCTAGCATGATTGAGTACCATTATTAAAAGACATGGTCACTGAGTGTCCTGGATTGTCAACCCATCTCTCTTTAGTAGCAACGTTGACTTTGGAAACCGATTTCGGTCCTCAAAGGGCTGCTTGGTGGATATAGAATCACAGTAATTAGATCCATAGGTTTTGAGCATTATTTTTTCCTTTTAAAAATGATACAAGCAATACATTTTTGTTGCAGAAAGATTAGAAAACGTGATACACAGTAAGGGTGAAAAGAAGTCACACCTAGCATTTAGGCATAAGCGTTGTTAATATTTTGGCACATCCTTCCATACTTTTCCATGCATCCTTATTGAGACTTGCATACTCTAGGGCTTGAGAATAATTCATTCTTTTAGGAACTTAGGGCATTGCAAGAGCAATTATTATTCAGATTTTATTTTGAGAGGAGAAAGCAGAAAACTCTGTTCCTGTAAAACCAGGAGTGGGTGAGCAGGGGTGGGCATGTGACCCAGTCTCAGCAAATCAGATAATTATGACCCCTTGGATACAATGATTGGTCTGGAATAGGCACGTGAACCATACAGGACTAGCCAGTTTTTTCCTGGAATTGATGAACAGTAGGACAAAAAGTTCCACTTTATGCTGAGATAGCTCAATGGGGAAGACAGGCAAGAAGTCTGATGTCTGCTTGACTGCCACGTGGCAGAGAGCTCATCTGAGAGAAAGGCCCAGCAGGGCAGAGATAGGCAGGGGGGAAGAGAGAGAGAGAGAGAGAATGAATAGTTGGCAATTTTGATCCCTTGGATCCATCCATCCTTAAGATTCCCAGTTACGTTAGCCAACTAAACTTCACTTTTGCTTAATCTAGTTTGAGTTAGTTTATGCCAGATATGACCAAGAGTCCTGGCTCAACCACTTCTCTAGCTCCTTGGGGACAGGGCCCTGTCTGGCCTGGTCTCTGAGCACACTGCCTGCCCCATGGCCTGCGTGACTCACCAAGGTTATCAACTCTTCTTCTTGGTGCTCAGGACTTGGTTTTCTCCCTTTCATTCTGCCTTAACAATTTCAGCTTCCAGCTCTGCATTGGTGACAATGGGCCAGTCTCTTTTTGGGAAAAGAAGAGCCCCAAACACCCTTTGGCAACCAGCTGAAGGGTGGGACCTGTGACTTCCCTCACAGCTGATGGGGTCAGATGGGTGGGTAGGCCCAGATTTGATTAATATGCCTATAAAGTGGAATTCTGGGACTGACCTCCACTCAACTCAAGCAACACAAAGATAATTGACCTTTGGAAACTGCCTCTGGCAGTCTTTTTATTATTTTTATAGGAAAGTCCTGCAAACCAATTACATCTCACAATGGGCCTTTTATGGTGCTATTAGTTTAATGCAGCTTTCCGAGAAATTAGCCCTCAGGGAGCCTGAAATTCTAGAGGAAATAAAAGCCCTCCATGGACTTATTTGACTTTTGGATAAGCAGGAAAGATGGATTGGTAGCACAATATTCCCTACAGTAACTTTTGGCATTTTTGAGCCATCTAACCAAGGTACCAAATTCCCATTGTGGGCCCCTGGTGTCTGCCCCAAGCAAAAGGAAAAAATAAATTTGAAAAAGAATAAGCTGTCTCTTTAAAGAGTTCAGTCTACAAATCAAAGAGGGTTTATTCCCCTCTTAGTCTGAGGTTAAAGAAGAATGGGAGTGAGAAAATTGAAATAGCACTTCTGTTTGAAGGTCTGGGTTTTTCCGAATGTGAAATTACAGGTGTCTGTCTCAGATCCTCATGTTGGCTTCGGTACCTCTCACCCAGCCACAGTTATTTGCAGAGTGATGGCTCTGGGGCCATTGTTACGGGGTCAGGCTGTGGGTCTGGGCTGGAGAGAGAGGAGATATCATCTTAGCAACGTCTCGCTGCCCTCACCCAGGGAGCAAGTGCATGTTGTTTCAGGCAGGGCAGACTGGGGGAAGAGGGAGAAGTTAGAAGGTGACAGGAGGACTAAGGACCCTGCCATTTCCTAGAGTCTGATGCCCAGGTGGGTTGTCCAGCTCATCCCTAGGACAGGGAAGGGAACACAGAGCAGGTCCGTGAGGGGCACCGAGCCCAGGAAATATGCCCATGGAAGCTGCTTCCTTCTTAGCCCAGCCCTGACCCTGGAAACCCCAGCCCCACCTCCCCTGTGTCATGTGGTCATGGTCATCAGCCAGGTACACTGGTGAGCTCACTGTGAGCTTCTGTCCCCTTTGTCACCTTAAGGATTTTAACTGTTTTCTTACACTCTTTCCCTCCCAGTTTCTGTTTGCTCTGTTCTGACCTCAGCAGTTCCTAGGCTCAGCCTAGGTGCTTGCAGGGTTTTTCTGTAAGCACCCAAGACTGCCTGCCTGTGGGCTTCCTCTGCTGCAGGGGGACCCAGCTTCGCCTGAGCAGGTGGGGCAGGCTGAAATGCCTGGAGTTATCACACGTGGAGCATCCCTCAGCTATTAATGGGAAGGAGGTACGAGTAACTATCCTGGCTCCCTGACCCCTCTGATGGGACAACGCTGAAATACGTTCTACGTGGTCTCCCAGAGTTCCCCAGTGTGATGGAGTCTCAGTTGTCCCAAATGGCGAACTTCTTATCATACACCCTGTATTTGCCTCCTTCCTTTCCTTGTCTCAGTTCCCCATCCCCTACTGCTGCTTTGCAGAATCACCTCCCAAAGGAACCACCCACCCCCAAGCCTTATCTCAGAGCCTGCTTCTGGGGCCACGAGCTGAGCCAGACCTCACACCTTGTTTCCTGGTTCTGCCCTGACTGTCCCACCTGGGGTCTAGGCCCAATGTGGCTTGTCTTGCACTGTCATGGGCTCTTTTTGGCTGCCTTCCTTACCTTGGATTTGTATGACTTCTTGGGTCATGTCTGATTCAGGCTCCTCCAGGAAATGACCTGGTTGGACTCCCAGGACCTTCCCCTGGCCCACGTGGCTGGAATTCCTGCTGATTTGAGCCCAGCCCTTGCATGGAAAGAATGGAATCTCATTTTTAAGGGAGACATGAATAGAAAGAAAAAAGTTTTCCTCTTGAGGTGAAGAGAATATGGAAAGGGTCACACCTCAGGCAGAATATGTAGGGCTGTTTCTCTGGATGATACCAGGACTGGTGAGCTAGGTTCTCCACCTGCTGGGGCTGCTGTGCATCCTTTCTCTGGATCTCTGATCCTGCTACTAGAAATGGCCAATGGACTGGATTTATTAGAACGTGGTGTGGGGCTCCCTCTTCTTCATCTCATAACTGTTCCCTGTGGATGTAGCGATGTCTTCCTTATGAAGAGGAAAACTCAGGCTGCAATGACAACTTGTGTGATGTTGGGCAGGTTGTTTAATCTCATTATAGCTCAGTGTCCTCCTCTGAAAAATGAGGCTCATCATGTAGCACCTCATAGCATAGTTACGAGGAATAAATAAGAAAATGTGATGAAGTGCTTAACAGAATGCCTGGCACGTGGTAATAGCATTCTATAAACGCTAGCTGTTGTTATTAACCTGGCATGCATTACCTTGTTTTGTTCATTATCTTGCAATAGTTTATCTCCCTGCAGGCAGGAGGCACAAGGTAGCATCTCTCTTTCTTTTGGTGTCTATAGTGTGTTCATATAGCAAGTGCATAAAAAGATACATCAGTAGAGAAATATCAGTCAGGTCACCATCCCAGCTGTCTGGTCCTTTTTCCTCCCTCTTGACCTTTCAAGCATGCCAAAGCTCGGTCCATTGCAGAATAATTCCAGTTGCAGAGAAGCCAGGCTAGTACTAGAGAGTTGTTAAAATACCCACCTACGGTGTGAGGCCACCTGGGGGTCGGGAGGCACATGAAGTTCCAACTGTGGCCAGGAGTCAGTCCCATCCCTGCATTCCTAAGGGATGCAGCCCTGTTACGCACCAACCATTTTGCTGGCAGCTCCCCCACCACCCCTGCCCCTTGATCATACTTAAACTCTAAGACAGAATAGGGGCTGGTCCTCCAGGGAAGACCAGGGCTGCAGTGGGGGTATTTTAAGCTCCAGAGGTGCAAAACTATTTAAGCTGAACAAGTCACTTAAATGACAGCATTATCCGCTGCTTCCCCTTCAGTGTTCCAGACAGATAAAGATAAAATAGCCGAGGTAATTGTGGAGATGGAGTGTCGCTGGCAAATGATCTGAGCACAAAGACCATTTCCAGAGATAGATGGAGTGGAGGCTCCGGTAATTTTTCTTGAATCATGTTTAAAGTGGCACAGTCTGAAAACCAATTCAGCAAGAGTGCTGTTTGCAGGGTCCAGGTCCACCTGAACTTTGAAAATATTACAGTCTAGTGAAGCTTACAGGTGACGAAGGAAGCTATTCCTCAAATGATTGGCATAGCAGTGGTTTGGTGAGGGGAGTTTGAGGGTCACCCCCTGAGGAATTCCACCCACACAGCACTGGGTGCTTGAATCTGGCAAAACTGCCATCTTGGCCTGACTTGATTTCAGGGCCTGGGGATGGCATTGCATAGATAGAGGTGGGATCACGTGAGTTCCCTGGGAGGCCTCTTTAGTTTGCTTGCTGGCATCAAGGCAATGGATTCTGGGAACCTGGCACTTTGGAGTTTGAATATGCTGGCAGAGTCCTTGGGCCCAATGCCAGCTTTGTGGTAGGAGAAAAAGTGGTTGGGGACTTCTCCTAAGTCACTCTCAACCTGCTAATGAAGGAAGTAATGGGCTCTGAAGGTAAAATGACGACATTTTACAGAATACTGTGTAGCTATTGAAAACCATATTGAAGAAAAACTATCTAATGACTTGGGAGAAGGTTCATGATATATTGCTAAGGGAAAAAAGTGGCTACCAAACAGCATGCAAGGATGCTCCTAGTTTTTGTTTAAAAAATTATTTATACACTCATGTATGTAAAGAAAAAAATAACTGAAAAGAGAGAAATACATATTTTTAGATTTTCATCTTTGATACTTTCTACATTTTCCAAATTTTCTACAGTGGGCATGTATTCTTTTGTAATGAGAAAAAAGGATATTAAAATCATATCTTTCATTCATATGGTATTTATAATTTTCAAGATTTTTAATATATAGACTTTCATTTGATCCTCATAACAGTTCTGTGAATTGGGTAGGACAGTTATTCCCATTTTACAGATGAGGAAATTGAGGTTCAGAGCAAATTAGGGATGTGAATAATGTGTTGCCTGGCTTGTAAGATACTGAGCTGGGGCCATAACCCAAATCTTGTGTATTCTAGGTTAGTGTTCTTTCCATTGCATATTCGGGGGTTTGAGATAAATCAATCAACAGAATCTACTACCTCATAATTGAGGTCCTAACTGTGTCGCTTCCCCCAGGAACACTCGCCCTGATCCCCTTCTTGAGACCAGCTTCCTTGTTATGTGCTCTCTGACACACAGTAGGTGCACAATAGACAATGGTTATTATTGTCAGGAACGCCCAAGCAGCAAGTCTCAGGGTTGAGGGGGAGTAGATTTAAAACCTCAAAATAACTGGCTTTGAGAACTGAGTTCATTCATTTCTGTGTTGTGCAATAAAGATAGTTACTGGCTATTTAAATTAGAATTTAAGCTGAAAAAATTACGTAAACATTTGGTTCTTCTGCCGTCTTAAATCCATTCTAAGTGCCCGCCAGCCACATGTGGCTATACCGTGTTGGACAGCGCAGACATAGAACATTTCCATCACCACAGAAAGGTCTGAGTAGGGCTGTCTGGATTGTTTCTTTCTCTTTATGATTACAGATGTATTTGTTCGCCGTTATTGGATTCATGTTCTTTCCCTGCACTAGAATGTAAAGTTATGAGGGCAAGGATTGTGTCTGTTTTCCTCCCTATCCACAACACTCAGCCCAGTCTTAACACATAGCAATTGCTTCATAAATATCCATCTGATGTTCCCTGCTGCTTTAGGATAAAGTCCGTATGCTTTAGCGTGGCTTCCTAGGCCCTGCATAAAGTGGGCTGCCCCTTCACTAAGTTCTCCCTAGACATTCTTCCTTTATCTCCAACAATTCTATTGCCCCACATTTTTGTCAGTTCTTTGGATTCCCCATTCCCTCTTTCCACAGAGCCTTCACACATGCTGTTCCATCTGCTTGGAGCACCCTTCCTCCACCAAAACTTCTGGCTGACTCTTTTTCATCCTTTATGTCTAAGTGGTAAATAGTAAACCTCCCTCCCTCCAGGCAGCCTCCCCTGGCTCCCCAAGTCTGGGTTAGGTGCTGCTCCTACATGCTTTCATAGCATTTTGTACTTCTCTGCCCCGCCACCACCCAGCTCCCCAGCCCCCGCTCTTAGCATACTGTAATGTAATGGCTTCTTAAGGAAGGTCTTTATCTCTCCAGCTAGACTGTGAACTCCCTGGGGCAGAGGCTGTGTCGTTTTCACTCACCGTTGGATCTCCTTGTGCTAGATCAGTGGCTCGCATAAAGTGGTTAATGCATCAAAAAATGTTTATTGGGAACTCGCTATGTGCCAAGACTATGCCTGGCACAGGGAGTACATTAGTGAACAAAAGAGACATGATCCCCCCAACTTTGAGGAGTTCCCTTAATCTTCAATGCCTCACAGAATGTTTGTTGAATGAATAAAGGACAGAAGCTGTGTCTGATGTGATTGGCCTATTTCAGGAGGCGGTGATTTCTCTGACCTGAAATGAAGTCAGGGAAGATATCAGAGGTGTCTCTGCATTGACTAGACTCTAGCCACTAGGGCAGTGGTGTCCATGACAGTGTGTGAGGGAAAATGGGGAGAGACATCTCCTAGGGAATGTGTGTTTAAATGACTTGGGAATCACTTTGAGATTTTAAATCTACCAGTTCCCCATTGGGCCAGAATCACTGCTAGTGTGTTCCTGATAAAATGGTACACATTGTTCATTGTACGCCTAGTATTTGTCAGGCTCTGTTCTCATGCTTTACACACATGAAACTTGTCTTACCCTCTTAACCACCCTATAAGGGTGATGTAATTACTATCCCCATTTTACAGATGAGGACACAGAGAGGTAAAGCAACTTGCCCAAAGCCACCCAGCTAATGTGTGATGGAACCCGGATTTGAGCCCAAGCAGTCTGTCTTCCAATGTGTGTTCTTAGTCACTGAGCTAAAGTCTGCTGAGAGGGTGCATGTCTCAGGTGGGTTGGGGCAGAAAAAAATTGAGAACCACTTGAGTGGAGAATTGGATGAACTTGGTGATTCCCTCCACCTCTGAGGCTCATGTTCTTGAGTTTAATTAGTTGGGGAGACACTACTGCTACCCACAGAATCATTCAAGAATGTTCCAAAGTAGGATACAATCCATTGCTACATTTGGTTGCCCAGATATGTGTGACTCTGGGTAGGGAGAGAACAGGGTGGATGGAAGGACAGTGGGAAGGGTGAATGCTCTGGGGCAGGCAGGGGCAGCATGAGGGCCAGATATAAGGTGGGTCCACAGCTCGGGGATTGGGCACAAATAAAGTTTCTCTTCGAGTTCCAGAAGAGGCTTGAGCCTGTCATCATTAATTTGTCGTGGAGCAATCGATCACCCACTGTATTCCAGACACCGAGCTGGGTGCTGAGTGTGTTCTGTGAGCGGAACATACCCAATTCCTGTACTCATGGAGTTCACAGTCTTCCGAGGGAAACAGACAGCAGTCAGATCATTCCACAAATGAGTAAGTAACCACAAAGGGCAATAAAGGATGGAATGGAAATAAACATAGTTCTTTGGGAACACATAACAAAGGAATCTTACCTGGGCTTGCTGTGGGTTGGGGAGAGGAGGTCAGGGGAAGCCTCTCTTCCAAGTTAAGCTGAGATATGAGTGATGGGTTGGTGTTACCTGGTTAAAGATGGCCAAAGGGTTTCCAGGTTGGGGGACAAGCATGTGCAAAGATCCTGTGGTAGGAAAGAGCACAAAGAATTCTGGGGAGTAAAAGAAGGTCAGGATGGCTAGAAAGTGGAGCAAAGCAGGAAAGCAGCTCAGGCAGAGCTGGAGAGGGTGCCTGGGGCCAGACCATGCAGAGCCTGAATGGTGGGGGGCCATACATCCCAGTTTGCCAAGGATAGTCCTGGTTTACTATTGTTTCCCTAGCAAACTAGGAATAGTGTCTTGATTTGGATGACAGAATATATGGCCACCTTCCTAGGTCACATTAAGGATTTAGTTCTTCTGGAAAATGGGAAGTGGCTAAAGGGTTTTTTAGCAGATGAGATTCTCCCCCAGACAGAATCAGATTCAAGTTTCCCTGGCAACTCTGGCTGCAGTGAGGAGGGTGGATTGGAGGGGTCAAGCTTGCAGGTGATTGCTAATGATAAAAACAAAACAAAACAAAACAAAACAAAACAGTCTTTCATTAGCAGTAGAGAGAGTTACTCCCTTTTACTCCACCCTCCCAAAGAAAGTTCCAGAACTCAGGGTTAGAAGAGGACCATTCTCCAGCCATGAGTTGGCTGGGTTTAGATCTCCCTGGTGTCTCCTTGCCAGGGGACTATGTGACATGCAGTCGCAGGGTGGGTGGAGCCCTGGCACGATTTCCCAGGAGACCAGGGCCTTTATACCAGCTCCGGAAAAAACACACATAGGTCTCACCAAAGTGTCACCCATAGGCCAGCTAGCATAGGGCTGTCCCTCAAAGGCACCAGCTGTAGGGATCTGATGTCATCCCAGAACTGCCTTATTGATATTGTTGATGGGCCAGAACATGGCAGTGGGCACTCATTTTCCTAGAGGCTTCTTAGGTTTCAGGTAAGTATCAAGAGTTTGAGAGGATTGTTCAAAAAACCTACCCTGAGAGGTTGCTCTTCCTCTCCCTCTCCCTCTCTGCCCCTCCCTGCCCTCCCCATCTCCCCCCACAATGCCCTGCCTCTCTGTCTCTCTTTCTGGAGCTTTTACTTTGAGTCTACGTTAAAGCACTCTTATTACCTCACCTGCTAGCCTATTAAAACTGCCTGGGCTTGGCTGCTTTTTCAAAGCATCTCAGTTCTTTTCTCTTGCTTGGTGAAATGAAAACAGAGTTATTCTAGTGGAACATTTTACATTAGATGCAATCTAAGAAAATGGCTTATAGAACCGAGGGCTCCTTTGGAAGTAGCCAGGGCTTGGAGTGGGGAGAGACAAATGGGATAGGGGGAGCAAGTTGAGCAGAGTGCACTCTGACAGAGCACAGGGCAGGGAGGGTGAGGCCAAGCCTGTGAATGTCCCCAGGAGCTTGGGTGGCACCAGGATGAGTCACACAAATTGATGCCCCTTTTTAGTGCTTTTATTCCCCAGGATTTAATTTTTTTTTAGTCCAAAATGTTGTAGCTCTTTAACAAGGCACCTGTCTCTTTTCACCTCCTTTTTCTGCCCCCATCCTTCCTGCTCTTAATGTTTTTTTTCTTTTCTTCATGTTTTTATTGCTTTCCTAACCCCAGCCGGAGATTCCATTTTCTCTGACACCCGCCTACCATGCATCTTTGGGTTGTAAATGAACCATCTAGCAGCAAGAAACAAAGGTTTCTAGCTAATCTCCCTCTTAATGCTGGGGCTCACAGGCCTGGGAGTTTTCAGTTTGGTCTGTCTCTAAGAGGAAATCAAGGGCATGACCAGCTCTGAACTTCAACTGAGGCCCCTGGAGTCATCGTGCAGTTCTATTCCCAAAAGAACCGGAGTTACTGACTCTGCCTTATATAAGTTAGCACCAAACTGAGCCTCTGAGTCCCTATCCTTCGATCTTCCAATTCACAGGAGAGGCCAAAGTTCAGAGAAATGACATGGGGGAGTTGAATTCACACACTCTGGGTGCCAGATTCCCAGTCCAGTGCTCCTTTTTTTTTTAGATCTCCCTGGTGTCTGATTGCCAGGGAATTATGCAATGTCCAGTCTCAGGGTGAGTGGAGCCCTAGCATGATTTCCAAAAAGACCAAGGCCTTCATATCTGGAAAAAACACACATAAGTCTCCCCAGATGTCACTCACAGACCAGTGAGAACACAACTGAGCACTTCTCATCAGGGCCATTCATCTAAGGCACCAGCTGTGGGGATATGATGCCATCTCTATTGATGAAGAAAGGAGCCCAGAGGGCATAATCATCTTGACCTCTTCTTGTGGCATCATTCTAAGGACTTCAGGGGACCCTATGCAACCCTGAAGGACTCGTTCTGATTATCTTCTTACAAAATAATGGACCCCTGGAGAGAATATAAGCGTTTGGCTGGGAAAGTAGCTAAGTATGTGGCTCTAGAGAAAATGTTGCAGATGCCCATGGGGCCAGGCAAGCCATGTACATGAGGGATAGCAATGGTGAAAGGTGGGGACTGTGGCAAACTGAACACTGCCTGCCTCAACTAAAAGAGGCATGCACTACTGAGCGCCAGGCTATTTACTGTTGACACAGAGGAAGGAGGGCCCAGGGTAGCCTGATCTCTGACCTTTCAGGAGGGACCAGAAGTCTGGACTTCTTAAAATATAAAATCTGATTCAAAAATATTGGCCCTATTAAAATATGAAACTCTGAGTTGGTCAGACCCAATTTCTTGTGTGACTTCCACTCAGGCTGTTCTAGGTGAATTGGGTGCAGTTTCTGCTCTGGACATGTGGACGAATCTGGGCAAGGTGATAGGGACAGGAAGCAGGGGCAAAGGATGCCAAGTGCTGACATGCACTCAGCCCATTCCCTGGTGCTTCCTCTTCTGCCTCACCCCTTCAACAACTTTCCCATAAAGGAAAAAAAATTATACCAGAAGAATGCTGTGGGGTTTCTGTTTTCAGAGTAGAGAGGTACGTTTAATACTGGTGGAATTAAATCCATCCTACTCAGCTAGCAAAGGGCTAGGAGGGATCATGATGTAGGACCAGACACAGGTCTCTATGTCCAGCTTAATTTTTAAAAAGTTACTCATGCAACCAGAAAAAACGAACAAGCAGCCCCACTAAAAAGTGGGCAAAGGATTGAAGAGAATTTTTCAAAAGAAGATCTATAAGTGGCCCAAAAACATATGAAAAAAATGCTCAATGTCGCTAACCATCAGAAAGATGCAAATCAAAACCACAATGAGATACTATCTCACACCAGTCAGAATGTCTATTATGAAAAAGTCAAAACAAACCAGATGGTTGGTAAGAATATGGAGAAAAGGGAATGTTTATACACTGTTGGTGGGAAGGTAAATTAGTTCAACTCTTTTGGAAAATAGTATGGAGATTTCTCAAAGAACTAACAACAGAACTATGAGATCCAGCAATTCCACTACTGGCTATTTACCTAAAGGAAAAGAAATCATTATATCAAAAACATACCCGCACTCGTATGTTTAGCACAGCACAACTCACAATAGCAAAGTCATGGAATCAATCTCTGTTCATCAATGGAGGATTGGATTTAAAATGTGGTATATGTACACCATAGAATGCTGTACAGCCATAAGAAAGAATAAAATCATGTCTTTTGTAGCAACATGAATGGAACTAGAGGCCATTATCCTAAGTGTTCTCATTTATAAGTAGGAGCTAAACAACAGGTACACATGGACATATAGAGTAGAATAGTAGACATTGGAGACTCCAAAAGGTGGGAAGGTGGTGGGAGCAGTGAGGGATGAAATGCTACCTATTGGGTACAATGTGCACTATTTGGGTGACAGGTACCCTGAATGCCCAGAGTTCACCACTATGCAATATATCTACCTAACACAAGTGCACTTGTATTGCCTAAATCTATTTTTAAAAAATTAAAAACATAGAAAAAAGAAAAAGACAAAAGCAATATGATAAAAGTAGTTACTGCTTACTGAGTGCTTACTGTATGTCAGGCATTATATAGGAGGTCATTTAAGCCTGGCAATGACCATATGGTATAGATTTGTTTTTCTTTTTTGAGACAGGGTCTGATATGGTTAGGCTTTGTGTGTCCACCAAAATCTCATCTTGAATTATAATCCCCATGTGTCAAGAGATAGACCAGGTGAAGGTAATTCAATCATGGGGGCAGTTTCTCCCATGTGTTCTCATGATAGTGAGTTCTCATGAGATCTGATGGTTTTATAAGGGGCTCTTCTCCCTTTGCTGGGCACTTCTCCTTACTGCTGCCTTGTGAAGAAGGTGCCTTGCTTCCCCTTCACCTTCCAGCATGATTGTAAGTTTCCTGAGGCCTCCCCAGCCATGCTGAACTGTGAGTCAATTAAACCTCTTCCTTTTATAAATTACCCAGTCTCAGGCAGTTCTTTATAAAGTATGAAAATGGACTAATACAGGGTCTCACTCTGTCACTCAGGCTGGAGTGCAATGGCTCCATCATGGCTCACTGAAGCCTCAACTTCCCAGGCTCAAGTGACTCTCTTGTCTCAGCCTCCCAAACTGGGACTACAGGTGCATGCCACCTGTATTTTTTTTTGGAAAGACAGGGTTTCACCAGGTTGCCCAGGCGGTCTCGATCTTCTGAGCTCAAGCAATCCACCTGCCTCGGCCTCTCAAGGTGCCAGGATTACAGGTATGAGCCATGGTGCCCAGCCTGGCATATATTATTATTATTATTATTATTATTATTATTTTGAGACAGATTCTCACTCTGTCACCCAGGCTGGAGTGCAGTGGCGCGATCTTGGCTCACTGCAAGCTCCACCTCCTGGATTCACACCATTCTGCCTCAGCTTCCTGAGTAGCTGGGACTACAGGTGCCCACCATCATACCTGGGTAATTTTTTATATTTTTAGTAGAGATGGGGTTTCACCGTGTTAGCCAGGATGGTCTCTATCTCCTGACCTCGTGATCTGCCCGCCTTGGCCTCCCAAAGTGCTGGGATTACAGGCATGAGGCACCACGCCCGGCCTTATTATTCTTTTTTTTAAAAAAATGTGTAGAGAAATTGAGGCTTAAAGAAGTTAAATAACTTGTTCAAGGACACACAGTAAGTGGCAGATGTACAGGCACACACAAACCACACACACTCTACATACAGACACATAAAACTTTCAAAAGTTATTCTATTTTGGTTTCCAGGCCTCCTATAAAAAAGCTATTTTCATGTCTTGCACAGTTTTTCATTAGTGATTACCGTCTTGGATGAGCTCACCTTTCCCATGAACTGTAGTTTACTAGCTTGGCAAAGGTATCAGCCAGTTTGGTTGTGGCCTTATTCTCTGTCCCAGCTCCCAGAGAAGAAGTGCTCAGACTGGGAAACTACCCAGCCTGTCTTTGTGGCAGCCAGAAAGCTGGCAGCAAGTGAGGAGTGAACAGGGAACAAAAGTACAAAAGTCTTGTCTTGTCTTGTCTTGCCTTTTTTTTTTTTTCTTTTCTTTTCTTTCTCTTTCTCTCTTTCTCTTTCTTTCCCTCCCTCCCCTTTCTTTCTCTTTCTTTCTTTCTTTCTTTCTTTCTTTCTTTCTTTCTTTCTTTCTTCCTTCCTTCCTTCCTTCCTTCCTTCCTTCCTTCCTTCCTTCCTTCCTTCCTTCCTTCCTTCCTTCTTTCCTTTCTTCCTTCCTTCCTTCTTTCCTTTCTTTCTTTTTCCTTATTTCTTTCTTTCTTTCCTTATTTCTTCCTTTCTTCCTTTCTTTCTTTTCTTTCTTGGGTCTTGCTCTGTCACCCAGACTGGATTGCAGTGGCATGATCTCAGGTCACTGCAGCCTCAACCTCCCCGGCTCAAGCAATCCTCCCACCTCAGCCTTCCATGTAGCTGAGCACACAGCTGTGCACCATCATGCCCAGTTAGTTTTTATTTATTTTTTTGGTAGAGACCCCCATCTCAGGATGGTGTTGAACTCATGGGCTCAAGCAATTCTCCTATTTGAGCCTCCCAAAGTGCTGGGATTACAGGCATGAACCACCGTACCCAGATAAGTCATCTCTTCCTTTCTGCCCTTTCCTTTGGGCCTAGGCTAGGCCTTCTGCTCTTATTCCTTTCCCTTCTCCCACTGATAAAATGGGATAGGCCTGCTCTGTCACTTCCTCAGCCTCAGCTGCAAGCCTCTGTGTATGATCTGGAGATCAACAGAGAATGTCTGTCATATTTTTGCAAAGGAGGTACATTTTTTTTTTTTTTTTAAAGCAAAACCAATTTATCTTAGAAATCATGTATTTGCTGGGAACAGAAGTTGCCCAGAGTTAGCTTAGGTAAGGAAGAGTATTCTAAGGTTATGGACTTGCTGGAATCTAAATAAAATCTGGCCGTTTAAGCCACAGGAACGATGGGGATCAGGGTACTCCCAGGACAGCAGTAGCAGCAGGGTTCCTGACCTTGGCATTGGAGCTTTGCCATTAACTCCACAGCTAAACTCTACATGTTAATGTTTTATCTGCTCCGCTCCCATCTGCAGCTGAATCTCAAAGATTCCATCTCAGATTCCTGGGAGAGGCACATCAAAGGCCATCACATTGGGCCAGGTGGCCATCACTGATTGATTGAATTAGCTGTGGACAGGGGCCCCCAAAATGTTTGGTGCTCCTTATCATTTTACTGTGATGTTATTCCTACAGCTAAGAGTAGAGCAGAATGCCCAGAATGAGTGAAGGCACCCAGAAACATCAGGCATTTTATTTTTCCTGATAAAACTTGAATATCTTTGGAGTTTCTTTTTCTAGTGCTCGGACCCAAATGTCTCTGCTCTAAATTTTTAAAAACTTTAAATTTTTTAAATTGAATTTTTTATGACAATATGTGCTTGCTTGTGCTGATGCCAAATGATACCCTCTCCTTGGGACAAAATAACAACAGAAAAGAACCTGGGAAGGAATCAGAGGGGAGAGCGTCAGGTTTCTAACCTGTTAAGGATGGGAGACATCAGGATCTAAATCTCAACTCAGACACTGGACTGTCCTAATTCATTTTGGCAAAAATGATGACAGAGATATAGAATGCAAGATATCCTTGTAGCAAAACTCTGAATCTAGAATAGTAACACCCTGAAATGAAGTAGGTGAGAGCGCCCAGGACAGTGACTGGCATGTAATAGAAGCTCAGTTAGTGATAATATTGATTGTGATGTTAACTCCTGAAGGCAGGGATCACCATATACCTAGACCTAAGTGCAAAATAAGGTTGTTAACTGAATAGCTGATGTTGCACCATGGCCCACTGAGAGCAGAAAATGGATTGCATGTGAGGGACTTGGTGAAAAAAAGAGAGACAGCCTGCATGGAAAGAAAAAGAGCTGGAGAGAAATGAACTCGGCAGCTTTTAGAAGGCACTAGGGATGCCATTGCAGACTAATTACTATTATTATGCTGGGGGTGATGTGTGGGCACCTGTATTTTTTTTTTTAACTTAGTTTTTTACTGAGGTAAAATATACATATATGCCATCTTTACTATTTTTAAGTGTACAGTTAAGTGGTAATATATACATTTATATTCTATTTTTTCCCTTCATCCCTCCTCCCCTCTACCCTTCCCGACCTCTAGTACCCACCAGTCTACACACTATCTTCAAGAGATCCACTTTTTATTTATTTTATTTTAATTAATTAATTAATTTATTTAGATAAAGTCTTTCTCTGTCACCCAGGCTGGAGTGCAGTGGTGCCATCTCGGCTCACTGCAGCCTCCGCCTCCTGGATTCAAGTGATTTTCCTGCCTCAGCCTCCTGAGCAGCTGGGATTACAGGTACCCACCACCATGCCCGGCTAATTTTTATATATTTAGTGGAGATGCGGTTCCACCATGTTGGCCAGGATGGTCTTGAACTCCTAACCTCAGGTGATCTGCTGGCCTCAGCCTCCCAAACTGCTGGGATTACAGGGGTGAGTCACCATGCCTGGCAAGAGATCCCCTTTTTAAACTCCCACGTGTGAGTTAGAACATACAATATTTGTCTTTCTGTGCTTAGTTTATTTCACTTAACATAATGACCTTCAGTTTCATCCATGTTACTGCAAATGACGGGATGTCATTCCTTTTTATGGCTGAATAATATTCCATTCTGTATATATACCTCTTTTTTTAATCCATTCATCCATTGATAGGCACTTAGGTTGAATCCATATTTTGGCTATTGTGACTAGAACTGCAATAAACATGGGAGTGCAGATATCTCTTGGATATGCTAATTTCCTGTCTTTTGGATATACAGTCAGTAGTGGAATTGCTGGATCATATAGTAATTCTATTTTTAGCTTTTTGAGGAAATGCCATACTGTTCTCCACAGTAGTTGTACTAATTTACATTCCCACCAACAGTGTATGGGTTCCCCTCTTTCCACAACTTTGCCAGCATCTGTTATTGCCTCTTTTTGATATAAGCCATTTTAACTTGGGTGAGGTGAGATCTCATTGTGGTTTTGATTTGCATTTCTCTGATGATTAGTGATGTCGAGCATTTTTTCATATGTTTTTTGGTCATTTGTGTATCTTCTTTGAAGAAATGTCTGTTCAGATCTTTTGCCCATTTTTAAATCAGATTATTTTGTTGTTTGCTATTGAATTCTTTGAGCTCCTTATAGATTCTGGATACAGTCATGGATGAGAACCACTGGTTTTAAAAATCATTCTGAATCTGCTCTAATTATGTCCATGAACTTCTGGGAGTTTGTGGTTCTCCTGAACCTGGAGGTATTATGAGGAGACCACTTAAATATGGATTTACAAGTTGGCACCATCTAATTGGTCCCTCATAATGATCAATGATCAGAAATATTTTGGGGTGTTTGTGGAGTCCTGATAAGATAAGTAAGCAACAATGAGGAAGGGGACCCAGGTAGGGGGTGGTGGGGAACAATTATTCTGAGAAATGGCTAACCATAAACAACCCACTGGCACAACATCCTGTTCCCAAACACCTCCTTCCATATGTGGCCCCAGCAGAACAACCTTGTCTGCACATAGCCCCTCCAGTATGACCCTATAAAACTTCCCTGAAGCTCTTGCCTCTTTGCCAACAGCTCTTTCTCTGCTGTGCTACCCATTGCTTCCTTGCAATGTACTTTCCCTCTAATAAACTTGTTTTCTTTAACTCACTGCTATTTTGGTAAATTCTGTTACCACCCTTGACACCAGCCACAGCCAGTCACCACCCACAACAATTTCTAGCTTCTGAGGGAGATGGGAGAAAGTGATGAATGACAGAAGAGCATCACTTACTGAACATGTGCTGTGGCCCCAGCTGTGCCAGGAATCCAGTGTCTGTGAACTGGTCAGTCCTTGCAACAAGCCTTGAAGTGAGTCCTATTATACAGATGAAAATTATTTATAGATGAGGAAATGGAGGCTAATGTGGCTAAGTATGACTTGCAACATTGGCTTAGTTCACCCCACCAGTCTGGCTCATGTGAGAAGAAGAGAGAGGTGGGGGGCTGTCTTGGGAGTCATTTTAAATGCAAAATAAATGATGATGGTGAATTTGAAAAACCTCGATGTGTCTCTAAGTTCAGAGCTTAAGAAAAGCCCCCAAAAGTGCAATTTAGCCTTTTTACTGTAAGCCAAAAAGTATCTGAGACAGGCCTAAATCAATTGAGAAATTTATTTTGCCAACATTTAGGATCGTGACCCATGACACAGCCCAAGGTGGTTGGGTTACAGGTTGATTTTATAAGTTTGATGGAGACATAAGACATCAACGAATACATGTGAAGTATACATTGGTTTGGTCCCAAAAGATGAACTATCTTGAAGGGGGGTTGGGGGAAGTTGAGGGTTGGTGTGACTTCCAGGTCATAAGTGGATTAAAAGATTTTCTTGTAGGGACATGGATGCAGCTGGAAACCATCATTCTCAGCAAACTATTGCAAGAACAGAAAACCAAACACTGCATGTTCTAACTCATAGGTGGGAACTGAACAATGAGATCACTTGGACACAGGAAGGGGAACATCACACACTGGGGCCTATTGTGGGGAGGGGGGAGGGGGAAGGGATAGCATTAGGAGATATACCTAATGTAAATGATGAGTTAACAGGTGCAGCACACTAACATGGCACATGTATACATATGTAACAAAACTGCACGTTGTGCACATGTACCCTAGAACTTAAAGTATAAAAAAAAAAGATACACACAACATACACATACACAATGATTAACACTCTTTTTAACACAAAAGAAAAAAGAAAAAGATTTTCTGACTGGCAATTTGTTAAAAGAGTTAATTTATTATCTAAAGACCTAAAATCAGTAGAAAGGAATGTCTGGGTTAAGATAAGGAGTTGTGGAGACCAAGGTTCTTATTACATAGATGAAGTCTCATAGGTGGCTGCCACCTTACAGGCAATAGATAGCAAACGTTTCCTATTCAGACCTTTAAAAGGTGCTAGACTCTCAGCTAATCATTTCAGGATCAGAAAAAGACCTGGAAAGGTAAGGGGATTGATTCTCTACAGAATGTAAATTTCCTCCCCCTACAAGACAGTGTTGCAGGGCCATTTCAAGATATGTCAAAGAAATATATTTTAGGGTGTAATACTTTGATTTCTTTCAGTACCTGATTTATTTAGACTTGAATATTTAGATGACTAGATTTAATTTATTTAGATTATTAGAACATTTACATTTTTAGATATTACTTAGATTTTGATTTATTTAGATTTAAGAATTAAAATTTAGTTTTTATTTTAAAACATAAATAGAGATGAGGTCTTCCTATGTTGCCCAGGCTGGTCTCGAACTCTTGGGCTCAAGTGATCATCCCACGTTGGCCTCCCAAAGTGCTGGGATTACAGGCATGAGCCACCATGCCCAGCCTTTTAAGAATACAAATCTATTAAAAAGATTTATTTAATCCAGAGTTGCTATGGGTTGTTAAATGCTTTTCTTAATCAATGAACAAAGAAGTAGGAGGTTTTTAAAAATTGACTTAGAGGTTAGGGACTTCATCATGTATAAAAATCTGCATATTAATAATAGCAATGGAAATACTAATTCTCTGGGTGCACCCACTTTGTGGCAGCACTTCGTGAATCATCTTACAAGTATTATGTCACATAATTTTTATCCTGATCCTATACATGACATAGGAAGTAAAAATTTTCCCCTTTTTACAAACAAGATAAATGAGGCCCAGATTGATTAAATGGTTTTCCTGGCTGGGCAAGGTGGCTTACACCTGTAATCCCAGCACTATGAGTGGCTGAGGTGAGAGGATCACTTGAGCCCAGGGGTTTGACACCAGCCTGAACAACATAGCGAGACACTATATTTGCAGATAATAATTTTAAAAAATTAGCCATGTCATGGCCCATGCCTGTAGTCCCAGCTACTTGGGAGGCTGAGGTGGGAGGATCCCTTATGCCCATGAGGTCGAGGCTGCAGTGAGCTATGATTGTACCACTGCACTCCAGCTTGGACAGAGTGAGACCCCGGAGTGAGACCCTATCTCAAAAAAAAAAAAAAAAAAAAAAAGAAAAAAAAAGAAAAGAAAAAGAAAAAAAGAAAAAAGGTCTCATGTCTGGTCAGGGATGGGGTGGATGGGCTGTGAGGTTTTTGAATGGCGCTAAAATACTGGGCAAGGTGGATGGGTGGGGAACCATCACTTGTATACTGAGTCCCCAGTAGGCTTAGGCACTGTGCCAGGTGTTTTCCGTTACTTGAACTCCTTTAATATCCTACCAGCACCATCCTGCCCTCCCCCTCTAAAGGACCATGGCCTGGCTGGTTTCCGAGGTAGCATTTGGGAAGTACAGGTCTTTCCTGGGAGCCTGCTTGCCTTTAGATCCTGCCCCTGCAGTCCTTCCCAGCTGTGGCTCAGAGTCCCAGGAGAGAGGCCTGGTCGCTGACTGGTTTCCTTCAGCTCAGACAGAGCCAGAGGGCGAAAAGGTACAGAGGCATCCCTGAGGAGCCCCGTGGGTATTTGCTCAGCCCCCATGATCCCATCCAGATGTGAGGATCACAGTTGGCTAATTAAGCTGAAAGCAGCATTAAGAAGCCCAGGGAGGAAATCAAGACATCTGTTCCCCTCAGATCCTCGCTTGGCTTCTTTGTGTTGCTGTTTGGTAAGAATGGGCCACCCTCCTCCCAACTAAAGGCCAGTGGTTGGGTGGGGGCGGGGGAGATGAAGGGGAGGTGAAGGCAGTTAGGAGGAGTTGCCCAAGAAGCAACGTTTTCCCCCTCCCTTCTTCATGTGCGCCCCAGGGCTGCGCATTTTACTTAATACCTACATTTGGTGGAACCAGCCCCATTTCTATTTGGGAATAGCTTGCAGACCTGATTTTCTTTTCATCCAATTGACAGAATTTGCAGCATTCCCATTTATTTATTTATTTTTAATCATGTAATGTGAGCTACCTCCACTGCCCCATCCATGAGAGAAATAAGGCCATGATCTACATTATCAAGGTGGATAAATGAAACAAAATTTTAACAAAAGCCCTACATTTGACCTCATGTGCCTGGGTCACTCAGCCCAGCATAATACAGATGCAAGCACCACACAGCTCTCCCCAGGTGCCAGTGAGGCAAAAACCAAAGGAAGCTCAAAATCATTTCTTTTTCTCTGGTTGAGAGTGAAACCAGAGATCAGATGCACATATTCACTACCACTCAGTGTGCCCCCAACCTCCTCTGGCACCCAGGTGTGAACAGGGAAAAGATGTAAGAGGAAGGTAACAAAGGCTCATATATTGAATATTTATTAGATGCCGTTCAGTGAGTAGTCAGTTCTATCATCTTCTTGTTTTTATTATTGTTTATAATAAAAGCTAATATTTATGGAGTGCTTATACTTGCCAGGCATTGTTCTAAGTACCTTTTTATTCTCACCTGTTCTTATTTCATCTGCAATTCAAAGGATAACTAACTTCGAGGCCACATCCTCAAACTCAGGTCTCTCATCCCAAGTGCATGTCAATATCACAGTGCTCTGCTGTGTTTCCTCTTTTACATATTTTAAGCTAGTTAGTTGTCATAACCTTCATAATAATGGCTAATTACTCCCATCTTCATTTATAGGCTAGGAAAGTAAGTTAGGCTCAAGAAGGGGAAGCAGAGTTAGAGTGAAGTAAATTAAGCAGCAGGGTAAGCCCCATCTACTGCTGCTGCAGGGGCTGCTACTGTTATTATTACAGTCATATCAAGTTAGGCATCAGGCTGGGCGTGGTGGCTCAGGCCTGTAATCCCAGCACTTGGGGAGGCCAAGGTGGGCGGATCCCTTGAGGTGAGGAGTTTGAGACCAGCTGGCCGAGATGGCGAAACTCCGTCTCTACTAAAAATATAAAAATTAGCTGGGTGTGGTGGTGCGTGTCTGTAATCCCAGCTACTTGGGAGGCTGAAGGCTGAGAATTTCTTGGATCTGGGAGGTGGAGATTGCAGTTAGCCGAGATCCAGCCACTGCACTCCAGGCTGAGTGACAGAGCAAGACCCTGTCTCAAAACAGAGCAAAGCAAAACAAAACAAAAAACCGCGTCAGTTCTCAGACTCCTTGAAGCGCAGCCTTTTGACTATTTTGTTCCCTGTTGAATGGGTGAATTCCAAAACAGTCTACTTTTTTGCTCCTCTGTGTGGATGTAACCTTTAGGCAGTGCTGCCTGGGCTAGAAGACTCTGGGTTCTGCAAGGAGGTCTATTGCCAGTGCCTGCTCCCATACCCCTGGGAGAGTCTCCTCACTGGGCGGTCTGAAGCCCTGACTTTCACTGCCTCCCTCAGATCTTTCAATTTAGAAGATATGTAAGAAAATCAGTGAAATAAAGAGATGCTAATGAAATAAAAACTCACCCAAGCTTTATATATTTTAATCTTCAGAAATACTTGGAAAGCACTATAATTTAATGTTTCCACCAAGGTCCAGAAAGTGTGCAAATGTATTTATTAAACTTAAATCAGTTTTTCACACCTGGTGGGCTTCTGTGATATCCTGAGTCACAAGATATCAAAAGGAAAGTGTATTACAAGAAATGAAAAATTAAGAAACATTTTATTCTCTTCATAACCCAGTGTCTACTACACCTGAGATTTTTGTTTACTTTTTTCAGGGTTTCCTGATGAGCAGTTGCTGGGGTCAGCTTACACCCTTCCTGGTGTGTGGCTCTTGGGAAATTGAGGGTGACCGGATCCTCTCTGGGCCTGTCCAGGGTCTTTTTCTGGACAGTGATCTCTCTTCGCCTGCGAGGGTGCCCTCAGTGCTCTCAGGAAAACCTGGGAAATGATTGAGAAGCCTGGATGCCCTCCTTCTATATTTTTTAAATTTATTTTTTTAAAGTTTGTTAATTGACAAAAATCATATATATTTATGGTGTATAACATGAAGTATTGACATGTGTATGCATTATGGAATGGCTAAATCAAGCTAATTAGAATATGTGTTACCTCACATATTTCTCTTTTTTTGTGTGGTAAGAACACTAAAAATCTACTTTGTGGTTTTCAAGTATAGGCTACATTGTTGTTAACTGTAGTTACCATGCTGTACAGTAGATCTCTTGAACTTATTCTTCCTATATAACTAAAATGTTCTATCCCTTGGTCAACATCTCCCCAATTCCACCTCAGCCCCTAGTAACTATCATTCAACTTTTCAAAATTTCACATGTGAGACTATGTGAAATTTGTCTTTCTGTGTCTGGCTTATTTCTCTTAACATGATGTCTTCCATGTTCATCCATGTTCCTGCAAATGACAGGATCTTCTTTTCTAGGGCTGAATATTATTCTGTTGTGTACAGATATCACATTTTCTTTTTTCTCTTTATCCATTGGTGGATACTTAGGTTGATTCCATGTCTTGGCTACTGTGAATAGTGCTCTGGTGAACATGGGAGTGCAGACATCCCTTTCACATATTGATTTCATTTCCCTTGGCTGTATGCCTAGTAGTGGGTATCCTGGATCCTATCAACAGGGATTTTCAGTTCTGCCAGCTGCCCTCTCAAATGGGGTGTTGGATTCAGACATACTTAGTTTATACTTCGTGCTCAGTCATGAGCTGGGTGAGCAAGTCATTAAGCTATCTTCTTTTCTTTAGATTCTGAAATCTAATCCTTAGGGTTGCTAGATGAGAATGAAGAGTAAAGATGTATTTTGCCTTCCAAATGGCATATCCCTAACTTAAGACAACACTGACCATGTGCCCAAGGCAGGTATTAGAGCGTAACCCTAACCCTAAAGCTTTCTACTCTATTTTAAACATTCCTGCCATTTACCACCACCCAGGCCCCAAAGCATGGGTGTCTGAGAAAGTGTCAGCACAGTGCCTGGTGCTTGGTAAGGCTCATTTAATCATGATCCAAAAGAATATCTGGAATAAAGGCTGAAGAGGTCACTGGACAAAGGCCTCTTTGGAGGACACCTGTTTGCCCTTCCCTGCCCCCGGACCTGCTGCTCTTCTGCCTTTACGTGGTTCCAGCTCACCCCGAAGGACCAAGTACTTGCTGCTTATTGAGTTTGTCAGCATTTTCCCCATGGATCTCACACTGACTAATTAGCCTTGCCTGCCTGATTGCTGAAGCCACAGGGCACTGCCAAACCAGCACTTTTCCACATGGCATCTGCTGAGACAAGCAGGGCTGGGTCTTTAACCCTATCCTTGTCAACTCTGTGCTCTGTGGGTGGGTCCCTGTTGCGTGTGTGTGTTTGGGTTCACATGTAGGGTATACGCCTATGTGAATTTGTGGGATGTGGGCTGTGAGCTCTGTTCAAGGAGTTAGCAGCTCTTTCCCCGGATGGTCAGAGCTGATGAGGACACTTAGAAAGACTGAAGCCAAAGATTCTTATCAATATTGAATATAATTTAGGGGATGTGGCTGGGGAACTGAAACTATTGCCCTGATTCTGATGCAAAAAAAATAATTTTTAATGTCTAACTTGGCCTTTTGGTTTGAAAGAATCAGAATAACTTTTTAAAAGGTCAGGCTGGGCAGAAGATTGTTCTTTCTGTCTCTCTCACACGCATTTAACATAAGTTTCTTCAAGCTGTGGCAGTCTGAGGTTAAAAGCTGGTTATGCCATTGGTAATCTCCTATGTTTCCCTATCTCTCAACCCCTCCTGCTACTGCAGGGCTGCAATCCTTGCCCAAAGCCCCTCAAGTGTTCTTGGACTTACCCAGAGAGTATGCTCCGTGGGCTTACAAGCAAGCCTGGTCAGCTGCTGCAGGTTTCTGTCAGGCACTGCTGCCCTGGCCTGCCACTGGGCCATCTGTGTATTTCTGCCTCTGCTGGATATCACCATACCATGCAGGGCACTGCTCCTTCCCCATACTCCACTACCATCTCCCACAGAACGCCAAGAACTCCCTTCAACAATGCCAGCCCTCCCACTGAGGCATCATGAATGCCCACGAACTTTCCAGGTGCCAGGCATGGTGGTCTGTGGCAATGTCCGGGTGAATGGCTGTCTCCAGTGTACGCTTCCCCAAAGCAGTACTGGCTGCAGCTGCTGCCCGAAGTAGTATTCAGGTGTAGAGCTCTTTCAGCTTCCACTTCAGGTCCTCTCTCCCTGGGGGATCAAGGTAGTGTGAGGTTGGATCTGAGTAATGAGTTCAAACTCATTACTCAGTAATGAGTAGCATCTGTGCTAGGGAAAGTTCTTCAAAACGTTCATTTCTGAAATAGTACTAAAACAGTAGTACTTAACTCAGGGTTGCACGGAGGCAAAATGAGCTGATGCATACAAAACTCGGTGTACTTGGTAAATGCCCGTAATGTTGGCTGATATTAATTAGCTAATAGAGTCCGATGATACAGCATAGAGGCTGGGGAAGGTCAGGGACAAGTGACAGATTCCACACTATCAGCAGAATTGCACCTCCCCTCTCACCCTGAGGACTTGATATTGGGTCAACTTTTCCCTTATGTATCCCCTTCTTCTCTTAGGAATTTCACTGCCAGGAGGCCCCTCAAGCCTTATAATAATCTCCCGAAGGGACTCACCAATTCTTCAGACATATCTGAGTCCCAGAGCTGATACAGCTTAGCCTCAACATGGGAACTGCCCCCTCTTGTTCCCTATTCATTTGACTCTCTCTCTTTGTCCATCTATGCATCTAAGCATAGTAGCATTTTTTTTTTGCATATGTGTGTGTGTCTGTGTCTCTGTGTGTGTATGTGTATAATTACAACTACTGAGTTCTTTGATGTTTACTTAACATGCCCCCCGTGAGCAGAGACATAGAATAGGCTCTATTAGAGGATGCAGATGAAGGATTTCATTTCCCACACTCAAAAAAATGTATCTGAATGGGGCATCAGGAAACCTGGACTTGCCTCTTGTTTTGGAAGGTCAAGTTGGATAACAAAGGGATGATCTTGCCCGTGTTGGAGGAGAGAGGTTTTCCTGAACAATTTGTGAAAGTCACTATGAATATTCTGATGCTCCCTGAAACCAAGAATCCCCAAAGACTCATTATTGGCTCCAGCTTTGTTGGCAATGGGCGCACATTTCATTTCCTTCCATCCTTCAGCTCCTCTGGAGTATGCAGAACTTTCTACCATTTAAATGACCCTGCTATGTTATTGGAGGAAGCTGGCTCAGGTTAACAATGAACCCAGACATAATAGGACTTGGTTTTGGGTGTGGAATTTGGGTGTCTTCCGGGGACACCTGGTACGTTGAAGTGTTCAGCAGCACCAGGGTGTCAGGAGTGTAAACACTCTTTTGAATATCTTCCTATATCTTATACTCACACCACCCTTGCCTGAAACCCTGGAGCTGTTCTAGTTGCAGAGGCTGACAGTGTGCAGTGTGGTGGAATGGCAGAAGGCTCCAGAGAAGGGATAATTTCTTCTAAAATACAGTTCCAGCCGCTTTTCCACACCCGATCGATGATGTATGGATGCTTGACACTCTCTCGTAGGCATTCCTAGATAAGCTAGGCTATAGTGTATACACAGTTCCTTTGATACCACCTGTAATTCTGTTTCTTATCTCCTACTGAAGGAAGCATGTGGTTGGGCCCCATGAAGGATCCTTGGGAAAAGCCTATAAAGGATTTGAAATCTCTGGCAATGGCTGTGTGATGAATGTTTCCTTTCTAAAGGATCCAGAGGATACTAAGGAATTATGACCATTGTTCTTAAACAAGCTAGGCCAAGGCTACCACTGCATTGTATAAGTTACATGCATATCTGCTTTGAGGGAGAATAGAGAACTTATGCACATCCCATATCCCATGCGTGGGGTCTCACTGTTCAGGCATATTTACTTACACGCACACACACACACCCCCCTTTAAATAGGTTAAGAAAAAATAGTTCCTTTATGTTTTTTAAAACAAAGCAGAGAGTATTGTAATGTGACTTCACCATTTGTCAGGGAGAAATTGATTTTTGCTAGAGGCCCACAGTCTTTTCCCAGAGTCCCCTAATTGAATGATTACAGGAGTTGGGCAGATGACCCATGTGTGTTTCAGCCTGTGGTAAGACACTAGGGAATGATACACATTCCACATCCAAAAACCCAGTCCAAACCAACCCTCAAAAAACTGCTGGCCAAGCATTCATGGGTTTTTCTAAGCAGCAAACCACCAGGCTCTTAGACTCCCCCTGGCCCCACTGCAGGGTACCCCTGGCCCCTTCTGCCCTGATCTCTCCCCCATAGTACTGGGTGTCTGTGGTATTCTCCTGCTTCTTTCACCATTTTATCCTGCATGGTTCCCTCATTGTTCAATTAGGCTTTGAGCTCTTCAAATGGTGGGGTAGGCAGATGTGGACTTAAGTTTCAGCTCCACGAATTTCTGGCTGTATGGAATGGCTGTTTAAATTCTTAGAATGTCGGCTGGGCGCAGTGGCTCACGCCTGTAATCCCAGCACTTTGGGAGGCTGAGGTGGGCGGATCACAAGGTCAGGAGATTGAGACCATCCTGGCTAACACCGTGAAACCTCGTCTCTACTAAAAAAAATACAAAAAATTAGCCGGGCGCGGTGGCGGGCGCCTGTAGTCCCAGCTACTCGGGAGGCTGAGGCAGGAGAATGGCGTGAACCCGGGGGGCGGAGCTTGCAGTGAGCCGAGATCGCGCCACTGCACTCCAGCCTGGGGCACAGAGCAAGACTCCGTCTCAAAAAAAAAAAAAAAATTCTTAGAATGTCAGTTTTCTGATTTGTAAAACTGGAATAATTTTAATACCTCTTCAGAAGTTGTTTAAAGATATGATCGTAACATGAGGTGCTTAGCACAGCATCTAGCGTATGTTCAATACACGCTAGTTGTTGTTATTGTTATTATTTATCATGTATTCATTCATTCATCAGATACAATTCTCTCTGGCTGTACTTCCCTGCCCACTGGCACAGAGCAGGAGCACAGCATGCACTAGCTGAATGAATCATGTCAAAGGGAACAAAGTCCTTCTTAGGTCATGGGACATGCTGGGAGTCAGCACTCACTTTGTTTGGATACAGGCAGGACCCTGGTTTGGGGAGTAGAAGAGGGAGCTGTGATTTGGGGTGTAGGCATCAGGTAGGGCTAACTAGCTGGGGACCAGGCTTACCTGGGTCCTTGGCCTCGTTCTGAGTTCTGCCTTGGCTACTCTCCAGATCACAGAGTACCCCTCAGATCCACGCACACAGTAGAAGGAGTCAGGGAACCTCTTCAGATGTCTGTGCCTGCAGGGAGGGTTTCCATACAACCCCTGGGCTTGGGCATTGGAAGCAGAAGCTGTGGTCATTTAAATGCCTTAAGCATTTCCAACCCCTTGCCTTTTCCATATGGGAGCCCCGGGGGGGGGGGGGGGGGAGTGTCGCTGCTGACCAGCTCCTCATCCTTCCTCGCATCTCTGGAACCCCTGTCCTGACCCACAGTGCTCCCTCCTGCTGCAGTCCCGACCCCCTCCAGAGCAGCCTTCCCTCACAGCTCAACACCTTTGCCTTCAGCCCTCCTTTCCCTTCTTTCTCCAATAATGATTTTTGTAGTTAATGAGGTTCCCCCTCCCAGCTCTCTAATTACATGACTCTGGGGTCAGATTGAGTAACCATCCAGCTATCTATTTATACACCACTGGGCTTCTCAGCTCTTCCTCCTGAAGTTCTTCCATGACCCTGTTGTTTCTCACCGCTGCAGCAAACGAAGTATGTCTTGGAGAAGATGGTTATTGGCCTTAAGACCAAGTGTTTGAAAGCTCAGTTAATGCTTGTCTGGAATTGCCTAATGTTCTTATAGGTTTTCTCAGTATTAAAGTGGAACCTCGTAATGATGCCCAAAAGGAATTGCCCTTCCTTCTCAATCATATTGATCACAGAACATCTCAATTAACTTACGAAATCCTTCTTGAACATTTGTTGAACCCAGTAGTGTGCTGTGAGCTCTAGGGAAATGGCTGGGGTAGGTTTCAAGGAATAGATGCTCAAGCCTCACCCCAGGATCCCTGGGCATCAGAAGCTATCTGTTAGAGTCTAATATGCAGCCAGGGTGGAAAACAACTCCAGAGCAAGAGTTCCTCACCCTCCAGAAATTTGGAAGTGTATGCAGAGAGTACATGCTGCGCATCTGCACAGTGCTGGGCACTCTTGTGGTTATTAGCTCACCTTTCTAGTTCTATTACCTTGACCAAGTTTCTCACACTCCATAAGCACAGGTGCAGACCCACCTCAGAGTCAAAAGATCACACAACCAGGGGGTGGCAGAGCCTAAATCTCTCTGGCTACAAAACCCATGCCTTTTCCACCCCATTAAGGTATTTGTGCCAGGAAAAGACACCAGGCCATGTGTAATTAAATGTCAAATCCTTGGTTCTGATTCTGTAGGCATTTAGCTGAGATGGGGGGAGATCTGTGGAGTTTGGAGAATTCAGCCAAGATTTTGCTGAGGAGGAGAGATGAAAGTGGGACTTCACAGATCTCTGTGGTAAGCTTGGAAAACAGAAGTAGATAATGTTTCTTCCACTGCTGGACAAAATGAGAGCATTTCGCAGGTTTGGTTGATGCTTTCATTGTAAACAGGTGTGTGTGTGTGGAGAGTGGTGGTATAAGGAAGGTGGTGGTGGATGCAGTTGGCAGTTCACTTCCCAGGCTGGACTTTCTGGAATTTGTGCTCCCCTAGGGGGCCAGCGCATCCTCAGCTTTGTAGGTTTAGAACTTCAGTTTTTACAATTGGCCAGGCACTGTGGTTCTGGGGAATGGATTTGTGGTGGCTACACAGAACCCTGCTCCCAGGGGAATGAGGTGTGTAACCGGCATGGACATTTACAACAGAAGGCTTCTCCAGCAGGAAGTTAGGGGCCAGCCACATGCACCTGCAGAGGAAGGGCACTGCCTCCTGGGTGTGTGGTCAGGAAGCGTGCTTGGGAAGGGCCCCATCTTGAATCAGAATGTTGCCTGAGGAGCACAGAATAGGAGCAAAGAGGGTTGGATATTCACAAGGAATATTGCCTCCTACTTATCCTGAAGGTGCTTTTGTCTCATTCAGAAGTGTTTATTATTAGAATCAGACCACCCATTCAACTGGACAGGAGATACTCAAAACATTGTTTCTCCATGGCTTTTATCTTTCTATACTCCACACAATGTCCAATGCAACTTTATCAAGATAACATATAGTCAATCACATACAGCTTATCTGGTCAATACACTTTTACTTCTTTAATAGGAATTCATTTTTTACTGCAGTTATATATATATTATCTACTGCATTTATATACATGTCTATATATCATAAAATTTACCATTTTAACCATTTCCAAAAGGACAGTTCAGTGGCATTAAATACATTCACACTGTTCTGCAACGATCACCACCATCTATCACCAGAACTTATTAATCTTTCCAAGTGTAAACTGTGTACCCATTAAACATGAACTTCCCCTTTCCCCCTTCCCCAGTGCCTTGTATCCCTAATGGGACTTTAAGACACTCTAGGTAAAAACTCCTCACATGTGTATAAGTCTTACCTGGGGATCATGTTTAAAGAAGGATTCCTAGATCTCCCCTTTAGAGCTTCTGATTCCACAGGTCTGGAGTGAGGTCTGGGAGCCTGTTTCTGCGATTCTGATGCAGGTGGTCCAGGAACCTTAGAGGAAGAAGTTCACTCTCTCCTGGCACACCAAACAGTCTGCCAGCCCCACAAGCCCATCTCTACCTCCAAGCCCTCCTTGCTGATGAGTGCTCCCTGGCCAAAGGATTCCCCCTTCTCCCTCGACTCTCTGGCTCATTTCCAAACATGTGAGGAACACCAATTTCTGAGCCTGTGGAATATTTATCCTCTCCTCTCTGCATCCTTTACAATCGCTCTGCTGCAAGGCTGTTTTTCTTTGACAGCCCCTTGAGGGCTGTAGTAGAGGCTGTTTGAAATGATTTATGTATTTCCATTGACTAAGAACTGGGACAATTCCAGAAAATTTGGGCTTTCTCTGTGCATGCGTGTCTGTCTATATAGATGTTCATATTTACATTTCTACTGTGTTATATCAGTGGTTCTCAAAGTGTGGTCCCTGGGCCAGCAGCATTAGTATCATCTGGAAACTTGTTAGAAATGCAAATTCTTGTCCTCATGCCTGGCCCGTGGAAACTCTGAAGGTGGGACCCCGCAATCTATGGTTTACCAAGCACTTCGGGCGATTCTGATGCATGTTTGTGTTTGTGAACTGCTGCTTTAAATACAGTGTCTAATTTAACCCTCACAAAAGCACTGAGAAAACTCTCATTCAGGAGAAGATAAAGAAATCCAGAAAGACTAAAGAGAAGGGTGGCCTAGGTCTTCTCTAAAGTCCCAGCCTGGACCGATGTGGGGTCCCTGGGCCTGACTGGCAGGTAGCACTCTCTCATACTTCCACCTCTTTCTAGCAGCCATTTGCCACCTACAAAGAAAGGCTCCCCAGGCCTTTGCAAACACAGACAAGGAGAACAGGAGAAAGGAGAAAGAGGCCCAGAGGAGCATGTAAATGGGTGTGGCCCAGAGAGCATTAAAGGGGGTGTAATCCATGGTTTGGCGTTAGGTGTTTGATGAAAAGGCAGCTGGGTAGCATCTTTCTGCGCTGCTTCCCTCTGTCCCACATACAGCCAGCTTGCCCACCCCCAGAGGGCTTCCTTCAGCATCAGCAGCTGGCTGTGCTCAGCAGGAGGTGGCAGCCAAGACTCCTTTCGGAAAGTGTCATCAGTCAGGGTGGGCGTGCTTCGTGCGCGGCGGGGTGAACAGGAGCGCAGAAGGCCAGATGTTGGTTCTGGGACTGAGAAAGAATTGGCACTGGTGCCATTTGGTCTCAGCTGTTGCATCCTGTGACCTCAGGGAACTGCAGCATTTGCTGCTTGTAAGGCAGCTGTTTATGGTGCCTCTGAACAAGGATAAAATCCCTCACTAGCTGTTTTTTTGATCCTTTAAAGTTCTCTTTGATCAGTGTAAAGTTTGTTAATGGAAAATCAGTGTGCCTTTATGACTCTGGCTCTGGCCAAGAGGCTGCTGGACATTCGATTATTGTCTTACATCTTTCTCCTGGTCCTGCCTGAGGTTTGGAAGAGCTGGTGGTGAATTCATTCAACATATACTAGGGAACTCCTGCTCTGTGCCAGGCAAGGATCTAGGTGTAGGGGATACAGCAATGAGCAGACTGCCACTGCCTTCATGGAGCTTCCCTTCTAGAGGTAGGGGACAGATTTTTTTTTTTTTTTTTTTTTTTTGTTATTTGTGATAGATGGTATGAAGAAAATGAAATAGAATGATATGGTATCAGGTATCTAAACCACTCTAAAACTCAGTGGCTTAAATAATAACTACTCAGTTTGTCCACAATTCTACAATCAGGACTGGGCTCAGCAGGGCTGTTCTTACTAGTCTTGCTGATGATCACCCGTGTGGCTGTGCTGGCACATTCTGCTGGCAGGTCAGCAGGTGTTGTCCGGGGTCATCTGAGATCAATGGAGCCTCTCTCTCTCTCCATGTAGTGGCAAGTCTCTCTTCTATGGGGTGTGTTCACGAAGTCTCTTTAGGTGAGGACTCTTTAGCTGGACTTCCTGCACTGGGCCTCTAGGCTTCCACGAGCACAGACATGGAAGCTACTAGGCCTTCTTAATGCACAGCATCACCTCTGCTACATTTTATGGTTAACACAAGTCACCGGACCAGTTCAGATTTAAGGGGACAGGACTGTGTATGGTATGAATACTGGAGGCATTGTGTACTGGAGGCCACCAATTAAAACACTATTCTAGATACGGTATTTAGGATGGTTAGACTAATGGGGTGGGCTGCTTGAGGAAGGTTTGCTGAGGTGTGACTGGCAGTGCAGAGCCAGCCAGGTAATGATGAGGGGATGGGGAAGGGAGTGTGGGCAATCTAGGTTGGGACAGTGTGACTTTCTCTACTACAATGCCCTCTTTACCTTTTGCTTCCAAGGGGAAGCTGGACGAAGACCCCCTATTTGACAGGAGTGAGAAAAACAGAAGGAGGAAAATGGAAGGAGGAAAACCGGAAGTAGCCAGTCATTAGTCAACAGAGGGACCAGGAGAACCAGGATTGAAAAAAACGGCCTGGGACATTTCCCTAGGCTGCTTCATGAGCATCTCTGAAAAATAGCAAGATGCTCAGCCACTGGCCCTTTGCAGGTAATGAGTGCAACCTGGGGCTTCAACTCTAAAGAAGTTCTTCTGGGTGGCACCACTGTTGTTATTTTGCTTTAAAAAAAATTTTTTTTAAGAACTTTTTAGAGACAGAGTTTTACTCTGTTGCCCAGGCTGGCGGTGGTGAGATGATTATAGCTCACTGCAGCCTCAACCTCCCGGGCTCAAGTGATCTTTCTGCCTCACCCTCCCAAGTAGATGGGACTACAGGAGCATGCCACCATGCCCAGTTAATTTTTTTTTTTTTAACTGTAATACCCAGGCTAGTCTCGAACTCCTGGCCTGCTTTGCTTCTTGAGAGAGGTACCTATGCAGAAGGTTCTGAAATTGTTCTTAAATGTAAAGCTTCTGAAAGCAGCCCTTGGGCTATGCACTTGTTGGTAATAATACAGATAGAATCAAGAAGGCTTGAACCACTTCTTTCTTAGAATATGGGTTATTGACCAAATGTCTCAGAATCACCCAGAAGCATGGTAAAATGCAGAATCCCAGGCCCAGTCTCTGATGGATTAATCAGAGTCTGTAGGACACAAGCCCCAGGAATGAACATTGTAACTGTGGTCTTCAAATGATCCATGTGCTCCTGAGAGATCCTTAAACCTTCTGTGGCCCCAGATGGAGTTATATTTGGAAATGAAGTTATGTTTAGAAATGAAGTGTGGAATCATCCTTTGGGACCCAGTTCAAATGTCATCTCCTCCAAGAAGCCTTCCTGACTGTTCACCCACGTACTGGAGGATTTAGCGTACGTTGTTACACATCTGTTGCTCAGCAATGAGAGCCGCTGCTGATGGTAATACGTTGTATTTGGGTTTCTGTCCCTGGGGCGAATGAATAAAATAATAGAAGGAACCCCAAGGAACATCTTGTACATCCCCTTGTTTAGGAATGAAGAACCTGGCACCTATGTGGCAAAATGACCAGCTCAAGGCCACACAGATGACAGTGCAGAGCTAGGACTAGTATCCAGGCTGCTTCTGGACTCCTTGTCCAGTGCTCATTTCTCTCGCTCAGGCCAGTGTCCTCGTTCAGGTGACTGGCAAGTCAGTTTCATTTGGAACTTAATCCTGACAGTTTTCCTGCTCTTCTCCCAACCTCACTGTATAGTGTGAAAGGAAAGTCATATCCTATCCAGACCTCTGGCATCCTCCTTTGCTACCCCCACCTGGGCCTGAGCTGGGGACAGGGGCAAGATTTTGCTAGAAGGTCTCTGAAGTGTCTTCAGACCTGGCCTCTAGCTTCAGGTAGGGCACGTGTTTATTCTCCCCCTCTCTGCCTTCCTTCAGTTCGCAGCCCGCCAAGCCCATTTGGTGAGCGTCCACCCAGCTTCCTCTGAATTAATATAAATGGCTGCTGAGGGTGCCTCCCACTCCATTGTGAGCCACTAGGGGCTCAGGGGGCGATTTGCATATCGCTAATTACAGTTGATTCCAACTTTGGAGAAAATCATTGATCCGTTTATAACTTACAGTAATTTGCAAAGCAATTACCTTCTGGCATCTTTTTTCTTGCTGAAAATGTGTCATTATTTTTCTCTATGTTTCATTTGAAAGAAAAATGATCTGGGCATTATCACTATGAAGGACCAGCGTCTCTGAATGCCTGGAAGAGGTAACTGTGTAAAATCCTGGAGGGCTGGAACTATGACCTAAGACTCTTTAAATTATATTCAGTGCCTGCACCTAGTAGGTGTGAAATTCATCTTTGACTGAAAGAAGAAATTGGAAACATCCTTGCATGGAATGTGTGATTGATACAGACACTGTGGCACCTTTCTTCTCTGGTATGGAGTCGGGATGGCTGGCAGGCAGAGCCTCTTGAAGCTGGCCGTCCAGGCTGGAATCTTCAACCTTCCTCTTGCTGGCCTTGTGAATTTAAACAAAGATGCCCTTTTGTACCTCACGTGTAAAGTGGAAGGGCAAGCTGTGCCTGCTTCCCTAGGTTTGATATAAAGATCAAACGAGATGACATAGGTAATATGTGGTAAATGTTAAGTTATTGTTAGTGATGATGAGGGGATGGGGAGGGGAGTGTGGGCAATCTCCCCACTGATTCTTGGCATTGTTTGTTATGATTCAATAGGCAGATTGTCAATTTCCAGCTAGATGCCTCTAAGCAGGGAACGAGGGCTCTCTGCTGTGGACTGAGAGGACGCTGATGGTTGACCAGCCTCTGTTAACCTGCTGAAAGCAGTCCTTTGAGCAGCAGGAAAACAGGCACACCAGTCGCATTTGGCCCAGAGGGCATTCATGCGGGACACAGGGATTTGGTGGAAAGTCCTTGATTTTCGAGAGCTAAAACTCCTGAGTATGGGTCTTGGCTGTGCGTCTACTGTGTGATCTTGGGCAAGTCACTCCACATCTCTGAACCTCAGAGGGAAGAAAATAGGGATTATTAAGCCAATCTTGCAGCCAGGGCTGGAGTAGGTGAGGAGAGTGAGGCACTCACCTGGAGAGGCACCAAAATCAAAATCAATGCATCTCATTCCCTAGGTGGGAAGCCCTCCTTGCTGCTCATTTAGACCCAGCCCTGAGTGGATGGACAGTAGTGAATATGACCCTCACTTGGGCTGCCCCATCTGGAGGCGCTGTTTTAGAGAAGTGGCTCTCAGTGTGGCTCCCACCTGCAGCAGCAGCAGCACCTGAGAACTTGTTAAAATGTCAATTTGTGGACCGTACCCTAGGTCTACTGAGTCAGGAGGTGAAGCCCAGCAAACAACTAGTGAGAACCCCTCTCGGGGGATGAGGCCATCTCTCTCCAGTGCAGGACCACATCTCAGTAGACTTCTCATCTTTTTGGTATGTAATAAAAATGTGAACTTTTTAAAGGTTAGCAAATGACTTTCCCTATACCCTTCTGTCCCTTCCTCGCCGCTTCCCTCCCCAACCCTGGCCCCCAAATTAGTACAAAGATTTTGAATAACCTGGAAATAGAGGTTTTTGTTCCTAGCGAGGGGCTACAGAGGGAGAAGGTATAATGCAAAGGGACCATCTCTGTTTCTACAAGTTTAATGCCCTGCTCAATTGTCTTTAATTTTCTTGTCATAGCAGACAGGTGAAATATCTCATTCGTCCACCGTTAGCACTGCCTTCAGAGTCCTGGCCTGCTAAACTTGTGCTATAGCTAAAGACACTTCAGCTAATGCTCTTTTGTTTCTTTTCTTTTAGAAAGCCAAGTGAGGAATAAACATGTTGTTTTTTCTCTTTTCCATTTCAGTAAATCTCTTCCTTTCATTTTTTAAAAAGCTCCTCGCTTCACTGGGTTTTCATACTTGCATTAATCCCATCAACTTTCTACTCATGCATCTTTGGAAGAGACATTAGAAAATAATCTCTCTGCCTCTTTCGCTCTGCCCGAACTCCCCCCACCCTGCCTCCAATCTGGTCCAGCTAAAAGCTATTTCTGTATGAAAACCCAGTCATCCTTTGGTCACACGCATTGCAGGGAGAATGTTTGGTTGTTAAAATGTAATTGGTTAATCTGTATTGTGCAGGTTTAATTTCTTTCTCTGTTGACGAAGACAGCTTTGTCCATGAACAGAGCTGCTCGGTAAGACTTTCTGTGATGACGGGAATGTTCTGTATCTGCCTATCCAACACGGCAGCCACGAGCCACAGGTTGGGTACTTGAAATATGGCTTGTCCAACTGAAGGACTGAATTTTAAATTTTATTTAATTTCAATGCATTTAAATGTAAAATTTTAAAAGCGAAATGTGGCTGGCTAACAGCCATGGTTGTGGACAGTGAAAGTCTAGGAACAAGATCACTCCTGGGTAGAAGGAAATGACTCCCAAATGCTGCTCTGCAGAATCCCTGGACACCTGGGAAGGATTCCTGTGCCTCCACCGGGGGAGTGGGGAGGGGGTGGTCGGCTTCTCTGAAGCTCCCCCAAGCTGCTCTAAACCCCATTTTCTACCCGCACTTTCAGCTCATGTGGCCATTGGGTGCCCAGACACATCTGGAGGGAGGGGTAGGTCCCACAGAGGTGGAGAGCCTGAGTCACAGGCAGGGAACTCTAGGGCTGGCAGCTCAAATCCCTGGGATGAAGAGATATTTGAGCCTTTTTCGTAGCTGCTTGGGGTCTGAGGGTTGCTAATCCGGAGCACAGGCCTGTTGAAGAGCTGCATGAAGAGTAATGGACCAAAGGTGATTTGCCTTCCAGGCACGAGATTCTGACATAACCAGGAGAGCTCGTATCAGAAGACAGGATCCAACCAGGAAAACATACAGCACCGTGAGTTTTGACAGCAGGGCATATTGAAAGCAATATGATGGAAAAGCTTCAAGCTGAAAGGGACAATGAGGCAACCCAGTGATTAGCAACAGCAGGAAGTAGTTGTCACCCCTGGCTAACCTGGAGATTCAAAGGGAAGAGAGAGTGTTCCCAGAGCCCAGGGGTGGAGGGGCTGAGGTGTCACCTGGATCCATGGGGCAGGTGTTTCTGTTGGGAGCTGGAGCCAATTAGGAGAAGCATCTGTTGCCATAGACACTGCCTCAGACAGGGAAGGAGGCGGAGGACAAACGCCTTAGTTTCTCCTACCTACCAATCTCCTATTTAATGCTTTGCATTGGTCCACTCCAGCCAGAAGTCACCTGACATAGGAGCCTGGGAAAGGCTGCCTCCGAGGTCCTCTCCTGTGATAGAGCAGGGCAGAGATGAGGACTGGCTGTGTGTGTGTGTGTGTGTGTGTTTAAGATGTGGGCCTCTATTGTTTCCCTAGCACAAAGTTACAGAAGGCAAAAACCATATCTCATCTATCTATGCTTCCTAGTCTTCCCCCTCCTCCAACAGCTGCCTCCCCACCCAACACCAAGTATGCCCAGTTCAGAGCTCTGCCCTTCTAGGAGGTGTCAGTGGTGTTGATGGAATAGACCTCTTAGAAAGGATGCTGTAGAGTGAAGGGAAGAGACAGTTCCATCTTCTCCATAGAGTGGACAGAATGTTGTAGATGCCAGAGGAAGAAACTGATCAACAAAAGCTGAGAAATTAGGGAAGGCTTCCCAGAGGATGGGACTTGGGCTGGATTGGCTTGAGGCTGTGGAAGTGGGAGGAAGCTCTAGTGAGACTGTCTTGGCATTTCCTCAAAGACAGAGCCTGTTTTCTTTTTTTCTTTTTGAGACGGAGTCGCACTCTGTCACCCAGGCTGGAGTGCAGTGGCACGATCTCGGCTCACTGCATCCTCTGCCTCCCGGGTTCAAATGATTCTCCTGCCTCAGCCTCCCAAGTAGCTGGGACTACAGGTGCCCGCCACCAGACCTGGCTAATTTTTTTGTATTTTTAGTAGAGATGGGTTTCACCATGTTAGCCAGGCTGGTCTCAAACTCCTGACCTCAAGTGATCTGCCCACCTCAGCCTCCCAAAGTGTTGGGATTACAGGCGTGAGCCACTGCACCTGACTCAGAGCCTGTTTTCTTACCTGGGCTTAGTAATGTGTCCCTGGGAATGTGATGGTGTTGAATTGCCTCTGACTGAGCTTGTCTGAAATGTTTGTATCTCTGGGAGGAAGTCACTGATTGGGGTTTGATGCAGGCTGCACCAGGCCTGGCATGACCTGCTAGGGGTTCAGAGGGAGCTCAGGGGACAGGCTGCTGAGAGCCTCCCAGGCAGTGGCATTAATTAGGAGGCTGACAGCACCAGCAGAAATGTTTGAGGCATGACACTGAGTTGTTTTTGTATTATTTACACCTCATAAGCAAGTGAGAAAACTAATCAGTCTGGCCCTGGAGCCCTTGGGTGCAGCCTGGCTGGAATCACTGAGCCTGTGGAGGAGAAAAGCAACTAAAAATTCAGGGTAAATGTGTAGGAACTAAGGGGCCAGAGAAATCTCTTCAGGACAAGGTCATTCTATCCATCTATCTGTGCACCCATGCACCCATGCCTCCATCCATCCATCCGTCCACCTATCCATCACCTGTTTGCATAGGCAATGGGCAGGCCACATCTTCAGTGCACACTGAGCCAGTCCTTACCTGACCTGTCAAACAGACCAAGTTCTCTAGCCCTCAGGCCCCTTCTGCCTTCATGATCAGGTGGTGAAGCACTCTTACTTGAGTTCCCCCTGTTGTCCCCTCATGCCAGCCCTGTGCCAGATCTTAGAGGGGATAACAATAAGTATAAGACAGCCTGGTCCTCAAGAAACTGCACATTTAGTTGAGGAGACCACAGATCCACTCTGAAAGCAGTATGATACAGTATATGAAAATATTTGCAGGCATACTTAAATGTCTGTAGATACTAAGAAGTACTAGGAGGCCACAGGGGGTAGAGGGGTGGTCAGCTAATATTTCAAGAGAGAGGTGAGCTTTGAAAGGGCTTCACGAAGTGAAATGAATGAGACATAAAAAGGGAGATAAATCACCTGAGTTGAGTATCTGCTATGATGGTTAGGATTCCCATTTTGCAGATGAGGAGACAGAGGCACCCCGAGAGGTCCAATAACATGCCCAATGCCACACTGCAGGAGCAGAGCTGGCTTTGAGCCCATATACTCTCGGACTGCAAAACTCCTCTGCCTCTCTGGCTGAGGGTGGCTGAGAGGGCATTGCCACTACCCTGTGCAAATCCCTTCTGATGCTCACTGGAAAGCTTGGCTGCCGTGCACCAGGTGCTGGATAAACGTTTGTTCCACTATGAAATGACTTTCCATTTTTGAGTTGCTTTTGATTTGACCAGTCTCAAATACCCATTGCCTAACACGCGTCCTTCTCCATTGCAGGAGAAAATGGGGGTAGAATTATTGATCATTTTTATTGCTATGTGAGAATAAGCAAGATCTTTTAAAGTATAAGATTGTTTCTGATCACAGCTAAGTCCAACGTGGACTCCATGAAAGCTCTCCCGGGATGTCTGTTGGCATACAGGTGCCCTGGTTTTACAGGTAGTTAAACAGAACTTTCCAGAGGTTATTTTACTGGTTACTGCCATGAGCCCAGGTTTTCTTTTGGTCTGGCCTCTCCTGGCCAAATCTCATGAGAACTGGGGTCTGTAAGGAGTTTCTCATGGTCTCTGGACCAAAGTGGTATAAAGCAACCTTGCTGAGAAATGCTTCCCTGGGGCCAGCGACCCCTGGGAACTTTTCCTTGCTTTCTCTGGTCCCCATGGCAAGCCCAGTCTGACCTCAGAAGGGAGCGCGCACCACTGCTGTGTGCATGACTTAAAATAATGAGGCAGTTGTCTTAGCAAGAGGAGACAAATAAATCAGTAGGAAGGGTTTTTTCACAGGTCAGCAGGTTTGGGACTCAGATACATTAATATGGAAAGTTACTTTTCCTTCTGAGTGGGGACTTGAGGGTGGGTGGGGGCGCCAGGGCTACGCTTCCTGGTCTGAGGTGTGTGGTTCAGTTTCCTTCGGCGGGGCAAGCCGGGACTTGAGTGCTCAGTCTCTACAGCCCCTCTTGACCTTGAAGTCCATCACACACCTGCCCCCGAGACCTCCTGCCCCTCCTCACTGCCTCTGGGAGGGGGCTTCCTCTAATTTGTCACACAGGGGTTTCCCTCTCCCTGGACTTCCCCGTCTTCCCTCTGCTCCTTCCAGACATGGCCCCATCTCTCTGCCTTTGCTGGGCTGGTCCCTCCTGTTCTCCTCTCCATCCCAGCAGCCCCCAGGGCTATCTCCTCTGCAAGCTTCTCCCACTCCTCCTTTCTCCTCACCTGTGGACCCTCTCGGGTGCTGCTTCCCTGGTTTTTTCAGCTGCCCTATCTCCCCAGCTGGGTCTGATTTCCTTGAGGAGAGGGACTGATTCTAATGGCCAACATCAGGGGCTTGGGGAGTCGGAAAGACTTGCACTGGTGCTTTCATGACAGCTCTTCTCATGGTCTGCCTTGTGGAGGGATCCTGTGGAAACAGAGAAAGGGCCTTGGATTCTAGCTTTGGACATGTCCTGGATTTAAATCCTGGCTCTGTTGCTTCCTGCTTTGGGAACTTGAGGAGGGTGCAGACCTCTCCAAGGCTCCTTTTCCATCAATATGTTGGGAGCAGCTAGTCTCCATCTCACGGAGGGCTGTGAGGATGAAGGGCCATGATGCTGGAAAGTAACTCACACAGCAGCTGGCCCAGAGTGGGAGGCTGGAGAAGAAATGTCAGCAGGTACCTCCTGTGTGCCATCGGGCCTGGCGCTGTGCTGGTGAAACCGATTAGTTCAACTGACTCAGTGCCCCCAGGCCTGTGCCAAGGAATCGCCCCTCTCGGAAGAGCTAAGGCTTGGTTCTTTCAAGACCACCTGCAGGTGAAGCGTCTCCGTGTGGGGCAGGGCCACTGGGCTTTGCAGGCAGCTGCTTTTTGTTTCCAGATTCCCCTTCATGAAAGATACCCGCACTCCCATGCGTGTTGCAGCCCTGTTCACAGGAGCCAAGATTTGGAAGCAACCTCAGTGTCCATCAACAACTGAACGCATAGGTCTGGGATAAAAGCAAATGTGGTACCTATACACAATGGAGTACTATTCAGTCATAAAAACGAATGCCATCCTATCATTTGCAACAACATGGATGGAACTGGGGGTCCATACGTTAAGTAAAATAATCCGGGCACAGAAAGACCAACATTGTATGTTCTCACTTCACTTATTTCTGGGATCTAGAAATCAAAACAATTGAACCCATGGAGATAGAGTAGAAGGATGGTTACCTGAGGCTTGGAAGGGTATTAGGAGGTTGGGGGGGAGGTGGGGATGGTTAATGGGTGTACAAACAGATTGAATGAATAAAAGACCTACTATTTGATAGCACAACAGGGTGACTACAGTCAATAGTAACTTAATTGTACATTTAAAAATAACTGAAAGTATAATTGAATTGTTTGTAACACAAAGGATAAATGCTTGAAGGGATGGACACCCCACTTTCTATGATGGGATTATTGTGCATTGCATGCCTATATCAAAACATTGCATGTGCCCCATAAATATATACACTCACTATATAGTCACAAAAATAAAAAAAAAATTATACAACAAAACAAAAAACAAAACCCACAAATTCTCCTTCTGGTTTCTGTACAGTCCAGGCAAGGCTGGATTTCCAAAGCCTTACTAAGTTCTCAGACATAGCAATGAGACAACAGAGGATGGTGTAGTGATAAGAGCAGAGGGATTGGAGCTGGCCATCTGGGTCTGGGACTCAGCACTTTGTTCCATGACCACAGACCTTTTCCCAGTCAGCGTTGTGTTGTGTTTGGAAACTGGGCAGAGAGGGCCAAACTGTCCTGGGGTCAAATTGGGCTGGGATGTGTGGATGCTGTATGGGCTCGGGCAAAAGGCAGCACTGTTGTTTCTTCATGTGCAAAAATGGAAGAGTCACCATGTGTGCCTCAGATGGCCAGCGAGGGATTGCAATGAGATGTGATGGGCATGGTGCTTAGCGCTGCACGGCACAGAGGAAGCCTGCAGTGGTGGACTCATCCATGGTTACGAACACATGGGATCTGGCTCACCCACTTTCTGCAGGGGCTTACCCCCGAGGACCCCTCTCTTAGCTACTGGTTCATCTCTCCAAGAAACACCCCCAAAGACATCTCTGCTTCTAGGCTCTTGAAGTGAAGCAACTGAGGCCTCCTGCTGGTGCACAGTGATCCCAGACCTATGCGTTCATTGAGGGGGGCGCTGGGGGAAGAAACAGGGGTCAAAATCCTTCTGTGATAATACCAACAACCTCTTCTGCCCTCCTTTTCAAAGAAAAGCATTTGTTTCCAGGCTTTCTTTTTCATTTTTGAGTCGGAATCTCGCTCTGTCGTCCATGCTGGAGTGCAGTGGCAAAATCTTGTCTTACTGCAACCTCCACCTCCAGGGTTCAAGCGATTCTCCTGCAACCTCTGCCTCTAGGGTTCAAACAATTCTCCTGCCTCAGCCTCCCAAATAGCTCGGATTACAGGCACCCATCACCACACATGGCTAATTTTTTTATTTCTAGTGGAGATGGGGTTTCACCATGTTGTTGGCCAGGCTGGTCTCAAGCTCCTGACTTCAAGTGATCTGCCTGCCTCCGCCTCCCAAAGTGCTGGGATTATAGGTGTCAGTCACCACACCTGGCCAATTTCTGGGCTTTCTGAAAGAACGCAGACACTCATACCATATTGTAGCCAAAGGATAACAGCACTCATTTACTGAGCATCTGCCAAGACCACATCTGCTTCTGAGTGACCGTCAGTATCCTCACTGGGAACTCCATGCTGTGAGTTCTGTCATCGTTCCTGCTTTTCAGGTGAGGAAACTGAGGCATGAAGAGGTGAAGCAACTTGCCCAGGGTTACACAGCTAGCAAACGGTAGAGTCACAGTTTGAACCCAGGCAGCCTGACCGTAGTGACAGCATTCCACCTTTTTGCCTTCAGGATGGTTACCTATGCCCTTGTTTTAAAGAAAAGGGCATCATCACAGTTCAGAGAGGCAAAGAGACCTGCCTAAGGACACACAGCTAGTGAGGAGCAGCCTGGGTTAAGACCCTGGTAGCCAGGTCCTAGCTGGGTCTGTTCTGTTTCAGTATCAGAATGGTACCCCTGCTTCCCGCACCGGCCCATCAATCCCCAGGGACTGGAGCTGGAACAGGTCGAGCTTGTCAACTCAGGGCTTGGTCTAAAGCAGGATCTGCCATGAGACCGGGAGACTCTGATCCTGGCAGCCATCACTGCCGCCACTGCTGCCGCTAAAGATTGAAGAGGACGGGATGTGGGGCCAGCTCTGAGCCTGGGCATCTTGCCAGAGCTGCCAACACGAAGTTGCATTTTGTCGTCTGCTCCCTTTGCCTGATTTAATACAACCGTAAATAATAATGGAGCAGGGGGAAGCAGGGTGAGGGAGAAACAACCCAGCCAAGAATCTGGGTAACAATCTCATCAAACCTGGGGTTTTCCCTTTGCTATTTGAGAAGCAACTTCTCCTCTGATGTAAACATTTTTTTAAATGATGATTCTGGGCTGAGTGGCACCAGGAGCCGTCACTTGGTGCTTTTCTCCAGCTCCCTCTGGTCCTCAGATGGAGGCAGAACGGGGCCTGTAACCATGGCAATTCTCTAATGTTCTTTCATAAACCATAAACATAGGGGAAGGCTTCATTACAGCTTCTTCAAGGAGAAAACAAAGCTTTCCCTGAATGGGGCAGGGCAGGGTGGCAGGGGGAGAGGAGAAGAAGGGAGACTTCAGGCTTTTTTTTTTTTTTTTGCTATAAAGACAAACTGCGTCAGAATTGGCTCAGTGCAGAATGTGGCTCCTGCATTTAAGCAAGACGTAGCCCAGGGCCAGGCACAAAGCAGGGGCTCCTTAAGTATTAGTTGAAACCAGGAAGGAAGACAAGCAGGGAGGGAGTGGTGTGGAGGGGAAAGGATTTGGACTCACACAGAGGAACTGTGAGTGGCCAGCTGAGCCCACATTTTGAAAGGGTTTAATGTTCTGCTGACCTGTCTAACAGGCCCGTTGGAAGAGCAAGATGATGTACAGATTGTCCTACCTGAAGACTGTGGGGGAGAGGGGGCTGTCTTATCTCCCCAGTCTCCAAATCATCAGGATTAAGAAGTGTTTGTTGAATAAACTGAATAAATAAGTGAAGAGATGAGTGGACCAAATTTTTAACTGTCTTTGGAGGGGTCATAATTATATTGAGAATATAAATATAATGAAAACTATGACTTCTTATTTCAAAATTGCACTTAGGAAAACACATTTTATGTGTCATTTCAGGATGTTTACAGACACTGATGACCATCCCTAGAATTCATGTTGAGAATTTCCGTGCCACGTTAACTTCTAGATATCCTTGGGAAAAGTGTCTACTGTGCTGCCTTGGTTTCCCCAATGAGAGTGAGAACAAATGGATCTGAAGAGGTGATCTTGCCCCTAATTTCCAAGTTCTGGGGAGATAAACAGGGTTTTCTTTTGACTCCTTTGGATCCTGGGAGCTTCAAGAGAAACTCAACTCCAGGCACTTGCACAGACAGAGAATTCAGATTCTCCTCTAGGGAAAGGGGCAGAGTATGGACCCTGGCTTTGAGCCGCCTCTCAGCTTTTCTGTTGTCCTTGAGGCTGCTACCTTAACACTGTCCTTGCTTTGTGTGGTTCTGCTATTACTAGCTGTCCTGTGGATTTCTGACAATTACAAGCCATGTACCTCACCACATACGCAAGCATTTCTCATTTATTCTGAGTGCTTTAAAGACTGCCCAGTCTGAATGCAGAGAACTATGTCTCATTCATTTTTGTGTGTCCAGGCCCTCACAGGGTTTGGGGATCCTGATATAGGCTTGGATTAGATTACCTCTCAAATCCTCTTCAGCACTTTCATGCACAGAAGCCAGCATCATCTGGACTCTTATTATCCAGTTTTATTAAAGCAGATTACAATATAAAAGAACCCATCATCAGCCATCATCAGTGATCTTGGATAGCTTGCTCTTGGCTGGTGACCTAAGGATTCCTTTCTTTTTTTCCTATTATCAAATTCATTCTTGTACATAAGCTGTCCCTTCCCTGCAAAGTATTCCTTGACTATCATAGACAAAATATGTCACTCCCTTCCCTCTTCCCACAATCTTTGCTTTACATTCAAATGTCACCATTTTATGGATCCATTTGTTTTCTTTATTGGATTGTAAATTCCTTGAGGGTGGAGACTGGATCTAATTCAACATGGTATCCCACGGTTCCTTGCATATAGTGAAAATGCAGCAAATGTGGGACTTGGTGAACAGCAGATTGTTCACTTACTGCAAGGGATGGGTTTTTCTTTCTCTACGCAATGCCCTTTGACTTTGAGTTTGGCCATTGGACTTGCTTTGACCAATGGGATGCTCATAGACACGAGGCAAGTAGAGGCTTGGAACATGTGTGTGAACTGGACTTGCCCTCTGTGCTGTTAATGTCTCCTGACCTAAGGAGGAGGATGAGAAGCACATGGACCAGACCTGCCCCAGCCAATCCGCAAGCCTGTGAGTGACAAATAAATGCGTATTACTGGATGTCACTGAGATATGGAGGTTGTTTGTTAATGCTGCAACTGTTGCTTAATACAATTGTTAACCTAAAATGTAGGCTGAAAAACACAGGAGGCCTTGTGGTGTTCATTTTCTTTAAAGGTTGAGGTGAACATTTTAGAAAGAATGAAACAATCAGTGACTTGAAGAAGTGGTTGGTTATTCCTCAAATGGAAGACTGAAGGAAGGAAAAAAATATTTTTCCCCAAATATTTCCTATAAGCCAAGCTTGTTGCTGTTGAAACCTGAAGGATGATGACTTTTGTGAGGGAAAGAATGAAATGGGGTTTCTTTGAAAAGCAGCACTTTTCCCCCTATAGTTACAAATGGTGTTGTTGTTGTTGTTTTCCCATTGCTGACTTCTGTGAGTAACTCTGCAGCCTAAAATAATGTCTGTGTGTGCATGCGAGGCTGTATGGATTCCAGACAAGGAGTCTGACTTAGATGCCTTTTAGAAAATTGGCCCTTTCTATCATTCTGTCATGGGGTTCCCTGGCCAGCTCACTCGATTACCGCTGGCGTAAGGGATGGGACACAAGAGGTGAGGGAGCCTAATTGGGCTTCCACCCTCGCCTGTGGCTTGAGAGTTTTCACCCAGTGCACTCTTCAAGACCTGGAGCTGCCAGAGCATGACAGTGGCCAGGCAAGAGAGTGCCTGGTCCTCCTTCAAGCCAAACTTCTCGCCCGCTTCTAATCTGCAGCAGTTCCCAAGAAACTGGAGCCCAGTGCTGGGGAGAGAAATTGGGGCCTGAAAGTGATCCTGTGGGGCCTTGTGGTGGCCACAGCTGGGATGGCAGTTTTACTTAGCATCTACTATGTGCCAGGCTCTGCCAGGCACAAAAGCAGCCCCCTCATCACCTGCTCTCAAGGAGATTATGCCTCTGAGGGAAGATGGATATTGATAAGTAGTCAAACAAATTAATGGAAATTTGTAACTGTGACAGGTGCTCCACAGGACTCTAACAGCAAATAAGAGAGGCATTTGCTTTGGGACAGCAAGGCAGGAAGATGGTTTCTGATGCCTCATCTTGCCACTCAAAACCTTTATTTTATTGAGGCCATAGCTACTCCATATCGAGTCTTTGTGCAACCATTCTGCCAAGACCCAGTCTGCCAGGCCCCTCATGCCCCAGTGACCTGCAGGAACATACCCAGTGGCCCTGTTCCTCAGCCCCACGTCACTTCATTCTTCCTTGGTTCTCAGCCATCTTCCCACAGCTTTGAGACAAGGGTCTGGACCTGCCTCCCTGGGTTGTGTGGCCAGTGTTGCTGATCCTCTACTGCGGTCACGCCCAAATATCTGGCTGCAGATGTGAAGAAGGGAAGGAAAAGGAGAACCTCTTCCCCTGACTTTTTAAATAGAAGACTTAGTGGAAGTTTCTCTGCTTACATTTCTTGTGGTCAGAACCCAGTTTCCTAGGGAGGCCAGGAAACATGGTAGTCTTTCTGGAGAGGGCATGTCAGAAGAAAGCTCAGGGTTTCTTTTCTTTTCTTTTCTTTTCTTTCTCTTTTCTTTCTTTCTTCCTTTCTTTCTTTCTCTCTCTCTCTTTTCCTTCCTTCCTTCCTTCCTTCCTTCCTTCCTTCCTTCCTTCCTTCCTTCCTTCCTTCCTTCCTTCCTTCCTTCCTTCCTTCCTTCCTTCCTTCCTTCCCTCCTTTCTTCTTGATGGAATTTCTCTCTTGTTACCCAGGCTGGAGTGCAATGTCATGATCTCGGCTCATTGCAACCTCCGCTTCCTGGCTTCAAGTGATTCTCCTGCCTCAGCCTCTGGAGTAGCTGGGATTACAGGCATGCACCATTATGCCCAGCTAATTTTTGTATTTTTAGTAGAGATGGGGTTTCATTATGTTGTCCAGGATGGTCTGAAACTCCTGACCTCAGGTGATCTACCCACCTTGGCTTCCCGGAGTGTTGGGATTGCAGGCGTGAGCCACTGCGCCCAGCCTCAGGGTTCTGTTTCTGAGGAAGAAGCAGGCAATGAATGCCAGGAGTCCATCGTCAGTCTCTGCCTTGGAGCTGATTAAAGCCTCTTCATGATTGGCAGAGACAGAGTCAACTGTGCCATCTTTCTTATCCCAGTCTGGTGTTCAGGCTTTGGTCCTTCACACGGGGCGCTTGGCTGAGTTGGGCCCCTTCCCGATGCTGAGTGTAGAGTGGGGCACCATGGTACCCATCTCACATGGGAAAGGTGAAGAACCAGAGCAGGCCCAAGAACAACATCTCAGGTCAGGAAATGCGAAGTCCTCTTCTAAGCGCCTCCTCCCATCTCTCCTATAAGTTACCATGGGATGTAGGTTGTTTCGGTGATGGAAAAATGAAGGAGTGGATTGTGAGTGCTGAGGCTGCTTAAACCTACACACAAAACTTTGTAAAAGTTTCCTCTGAGGAGCTGGACCTGAGATGAAGCAAGGCTTGCCCCAGATACCAGAGGGCTTGAAAAACTCAAGAAGTTTTCCCAGGTTTCCATCCACCAACAGGTCTTGCAAGAGGCCAATGCTATAAACTGGGGGAAATAACATCCCAGGAAGAGAAATGACTTTGTGCAAGCCCTAAAGCGCTGAGGTGAACCAAAACAGCTATCCTGTTTCACAGCTGTGAGTGGGGGCAAGAAGAGGGCTTATTGGTGATACAGCCCAGGAAGTGACCTCCTCCCCTCTGTGTACATGGATGTCGGCTGCAGGGTGGAGCAGTATAAAAGGCCAGGATCTGGCATCTGCTGAGTTTGAGTCCTTGCTCTGTCACTTCTAGGCATGTGACCTTGGCAAATTTCTTACTGTCTCTCAACCTCTGCATTTTCACCTGTAAAATGGGGATGACACCATGTCCTAGCTCGCAGGAGCACAGTGGAGTGAAACAAGGGAATGCACACAGCCTGCTTAGCGCAGCTTCGGACACGTGGCATGGGTCTACAAACGTTGGTGCTTATCTTAACTGGCATTTCCAAGTGATAGAGTTTATAGATGACTTAGTGCCAGGGAGTTACAGTCATTTCTGGGGAGTTAGGAAGCACCCCAGGAGCAAAGGAGAGAGTGTGATGGAGGTGGGGTGGGGTGCTGTGACAAGCAGGTAAGGAGCTTCAGCTCTGTTGCTCCTGAATTATTCATAGAAACAGTCTTTGAATAATTGGAGACCATTTTTCATTATCATTATTTCCCGGAGAAATGACTCCATTGCTAAAATCTGAGGTGGGGGAAGTATATTCTATTTATCTTAGATTGCTTCTTAAAAACTTCCCAGGGATGGTCCAAAACCGGCACCTCATTTTGGGAGGTGTGACTGCAAGGGCAGAATAATCCCACCTTGTTAATTACTTCCCAAAGTGAAAGAGGAGTGGAGAGAGGGAGGGAGGGAGGATCGAGAACCAGGGAGAGAAAAGAGAATTCGTGGTGGGCAGGAGTGGGTCTGGGGAGGGCTCTAGCAGGCTGACAGATGTGAGGTCAGTCCAGCTGTAGGAGTCGGATGTGAAATCAGCCCAGCTGGAGGGGTAGGTTCTGAGTACTGTGTCTGGAGAGTATCCAAGGAGCATGTCTCCTCGTACTGTCCCAACCCTAACATTCTGTCCCCATTGAGGTATAGGGTAGTAAAAACAAAAAAAGGGCAGACCCTACACCACCACTGGAGTGAGTTACCTTGGGCAAGCCCTGGGTTGCCTTTGGCAAGGCCTGTTCCTGTCTCCATGCCTCAGTTTCCTTTTCTGATAAATGAGGCTGGGAAATGTGTCTTTTGTAGAATTGTTATGAAAATTGACTGAGATAATGCATGTGATTTGCCCAGCACTGCGCATGACTTAGAGGAGACTTTTAAAAGCTGTTAGAAAACCTATCCTCCCATTCCCTCACTCCCCCTTGGAGACCCAGTCCTAGGGATTAAGTATGGCCCCTTTTCAAAATGCAGAGGTAAATGCTCCCAGTAAGGGGTCCTGCCTTTTATCGTCACAACTTGGCTATCTCTCTGTTTCCATGAATTTGACTTTTTTAGATCCCAAATATAAGGAAGATCATGCAGTAAGGCTGGGATGGGAGGACTAGGGAGATAATGGTCAAAGGACACAAAATTTCAATGAGACAGGAAGAAGAATATGTTCAAGAGACCTATTGTACGTCGTGGTGACTGCAGCTAATAACAATGTAATGTACACTTGAAAACTACTACAATAATAGATTTTAAATATTCTCACTACAAAAAAAGAATCAGTATGTGGAGTCATGCATATATTTATTAACTTGATTTAGCCCTTCCACAGTGTAGACCTATTTCAAAATATCATGTTGTACAGAATGTATAGATATAATTTTTGTCAGTTAAAAAAAAACCATAAATGAGCTGGCTGTCTCTGGGGCAGGAGGTGCCACAGGTTCTTATGTGTGTTGTGGGTGGGTAGCAGAGGAAGTGAGGTGAGGAGAAGGTGGTGCTGAGGAAAGGTGGGGAGAGGGCCCTTAAAAGGAAGCAGGGACAAATGTGCCACTTGGCACTTGGCAAAGGCCAGTCTAGGGACATGCACACACCCTCACACATGCACACACATATACGTGTGTATGCAGTCTAGGTGTTTTATGAAGTCTTCTGGGACCATTCCCATCCACTGCCTGCCCTAGCCCAGCTGACCCAATCAAAGTGGATGCATCTATATCTGGAAGATGAGATGTAAGCAGAGGTTCATGTGTTTCTGGGAAACTTTCTTAAGACAACTGGCACATGCACTTGGCTGTAATTTGTCATCTGGGAGGTTCGTGAACATTAATTCTGTCTCTTCCATGAGGTAGAGGCTCTCTTAAGTCAAGAATACTTCTTCCATGTCATGCCCCTCCCTCCCACCCAGGGTCAGGCACAGGGCTCTGGATAGCATCAGTCTGCAATAATCCACAGGCCATGGCTTGATCAAGTGGTGTAAGCAGATGTCACCTCATAATGTTTTGAAATTGGCTAAGAATTCATTCTGGGCACTGTCTGAGTGAAGACAGCCCCAGTGTTGAGGAAATAACAAGGATCAAATTTGACAAAGGAAGAAACAAGGGGCCCACACTTACCCCACTTCCAGAAGGAGACTTACCTCTGGGTTCAGCTCCCGTTTCTTGGCCAGTTCTCCCCATTCTATTCCACGTGATAACTTTATTTCTAGGTTCTCTGGACCTTCTTCCCCTTCCTCTCAACGCTCTCTATCCAGGAAGAAGGTGAAAAAGGTGCCCAGATATTAGTAACACGTGTATCCGTGGTTACTTAATGTCTTTTCCTTCCAGAGGCCTGTGTAGGGCAATGCCTTAACCCAGAAGGACAGGCATAGGGCAGTCTTCAGCCCTGTCTAGAGTCCCTGCTCTGGAAAATCATGCAAGAGCTCTGTCTTCACAGCCCTTCCTATTAAATGCCATCCTCATGGCCTGTATCACTGTTTTAATTTTACAGTCATTTGAGTTAATATTCATGAAGACCTGTCTTCTCTACTAGATTCAAGGTCTACAGAGGCAGAACTATGCCTACCTTGGCTTGTCACTTAGCCCAGGGCCCGGCACAGAGTAAGTGCTAAGCAAAGGTTTGTTGACTGAAAAATGAGTGAAATAAATGCATCGATGAGAAGAACCTGCTTTAGTGCTCTGTGCAGCGAGGGTCCGTGATACCCAGAAAGCAGCCTTTGCCAGCCTCCAAGAAGGCTTAATCCTGCCCCCTCTCTATAATGAAGGTGTCTGATGTGCCCAGCCTCTGTGTGTGTGTGTGTGTGTGTGTGTGTGTGTGTAAGGAGGGGCCAATAGGAAAAGCAATTAAAATATTAATTAATATAAGAGTATAGGACTATGCAGTTTGTTCTTTTCCTTGACAGTTCATTCATTTATCAACTAATAAGCATGTGCCATATGCCAGCAATGTATTGGGCAATGAGAGGGATTCAAGTATGAACAAGACATTGTCCTGTCCTGAAGGAACTCACAGCATAGTAGAAGGAAAATGTAATTGCAGTAACAACCACCCTAACATTACCGGCTTCTTCTGAGCATTTTACCACTCGAGCCTCGCCCCAACACCCCACTTAGGAGGTCACTGACCACCAACAGGTATTATCCCCTGTTATAATACCAGTGGTAATTTTTGAACAGCCCCTATTTGCCAGATCTTGCCACACACGCTGTAAGATATTGGCCTGTTTATTTTCCTCAACAACTCTTTGAGGAAGGAATATTATTCCTACTTTATGAATTAAGAAATCAAGGCACAGAGAGGTTAAGTCACTTCCCAGGGTCACACAGCAAAGCTCTTGACTCTATGCTTTGCTCTTATAATACAGAATAGAACAGGTCGAGTGTTTACAAATGTACAAACAGTGCCCCAGGAGTTCAGAGAAATAATTCTCATGTGAGCTCGGGAGGGTGGGTGGTTTGATGGGAGTGTCAGAGGGGGCAAAGAGAGGGTAGGGGATATTTAGGGGAATAGGGGGCAGTTCAGTTTGGCTGGATGCAAGGGTATGTGAAAAGATGGAAAGGAGAGAAGCCTGGAGAGGTGAATGGGACCAGCCTGGGTAAGATCTCAGATGCCATTTCAGCCTCATAGTTGGCTGTGAATAAGTGGCAGATAGTAAGACAATGACTGCAGTGATGTGGAGCCCTGGTCTGTCCTGGTCTGTGCTGGTGGTTTGTCTGGCAAGTGGACAGGGATGCAGCTCTGACTCGGCCAGGTGGGTGCCTGGCCCTGGCATCTGTAAGCCCCAGGCCAGCCGTGAAGCTGCTTATTGAGGGAGATGAGGTAACACTAGCTTGAAGGGATGCTCCTAGGCTACCCCAAAGAAGCCCTTGACAGGCTTATCCCTGATGAGGGGCCCGACTGAGACGGGCAGACATGGCCACTCATCAAACCAAGCAGTTTTCCTGGCGTATGGGGCCACTCCCCCAGAAGGTGGGCAAACCCTGGTAAAAATCCTTGAAAAGCCACACATTTCCCCTGCACAGAATTTACCCCAGTCAAGTGATTTCCTTACTTGCTTTGACCAGTAATTTCAGATATTTTCAGCTAAGCCTCAGTTAGAGATAGAGATAGAAAAAAGAGCAAGATGAAGGGGTTATGGAGTGTGTGAACATATTTGTTGTGTGGAGTGACTGCAGGAGAGGTCTCGGGAAGGCACGGGAGGTTGTTGAGAGCAGCTGAGAGAACATACGAATTGTGTCATTGTCAGCGAAGATTAAACAGTAGAAAGAATGAGGCTTTGCTGGCAGCCACTGGATTAACAGCTTGTAGATTTCAATAATCAGTTTAAAGTTGAGTTTATATGCATGCCGAGAAACCTGGCTCCTTAAGATGAGCTATGCTGTTGTTGCTGGAAATGGCTGGAAGTCAGGGAGGGAGATTTACAGCCTGAAGATGTCACCCTTCAGAGAGAAATCACCCACTCCTAGGACAGCAGACTGGAAGGCAGCCTGTCGAGAGGCGAGACCTTGTTGATTTCTGAAAAACGTGAATTTGAATTGATATGCCCAAGAAAAAGTGGGCACTATTTATAGGATAGTGACTGAGATGAACTGCTCAAGAAGAGACAGCAGGTGGGGCGCGGTGGCTCACACCTGTAATCCCAGTACTTTGGGAGGCTGAGGTGGGCAGATCACTTGAGGTCAGGAGTTCGAGACCAGCCTGGCCAACATGGTGAAACCCCGTCTCTACCAAAAATATAAAAAATTAGCTGGGGGTGGGGGTAAGCACCTGTAATCCCAGCTACTCAGGAGGCTAAGTCAGGAGAATCACCTGAACCTGAGACGCGGAGGTTGCAGTGAGCTGAGATCGTGCTACTGCATTCCAGTCTGGGTGACAGAGTGAGACCCCATCTCAATCAATCAATCAATCAATCAATAAAAGAGACCGCAACACCCCATAGCCAACAGAATCAGGGTCTAAATCCTTGGCTCAGAAGCCTCAGCCTTCTTTTGGGAGGCTCCTGACCCCACTTGTACCCCTACTTCCTACGGCCCCCATTACAGGCCTGTCCTCCCTGGACCTCTTTTTTCTGCCTGCCCCATCTCCTTGGGCACCCCTTCTACCTAAATAGTTCATCTTCATTTTCATCTGTCCAAACTATTCCTGCCCACCAACTCCAAATAGGTTCACCGACTCCTCCACTAAAAGGCCTCTGACCCTCTACTCCCTTCCAGAGCAGGATGACATCCTCTCTGCTCCCGTGAGGCTCATCACATTTTCTTTGTGACATAATATTTACGTGATTGTCCCACGACTCCTATTAACTCCAGAAGGCAGATAACCCATTCCAGGGTCCTCTGCACGTCTCGTAGCTTGGTGTCCTGGCAAAGTGCCTTGTAGCCTGCACAGTGCCTTGCCTGTGGCCACCACATCAGACACTGGATGTTCATTCTTGGCTTTCCAATCCCATTCTTTCACTCACAGTAGCCAACTCACTGTCCCCAATGTGCTGTGAACTTTCACACCTCTGGGCCTTTCATTCATTCACTCATTCAACATACATTTAGTGAGTTCCTTCTATGTGCCAGACTACTGTAGCTCCAAGACTCAGGGTGAGCATATGACTCCAACCTGGCCAAGCAGAGCATTTCATTCTCCTGGCCACAGATTATGCATTACAGATGGCAGGAAACACAAGGCATGCCATTGAAACTCAAATCTGAGACTTGGGTGGGGACTCTCTGGAAAGTTGCACACACTTTCCTTTGGAGTTGTTTAATAGTAGGTGTCAGCAGGGGCCACTGGGGGCCACCCACGAATGGGAAGAATCAAGTCACCACCAAGGAAAGCAGATCTCAGAGGCAGAGGGCTGGAGATTCCTGGTGACATCATTGAGTAACTAGATCCAGCTAAGGCTGAACTACCTCTGAAATTTTCAGTTAAATGAGCTCATCAGACCAACTTCTCTGCTTAAGCCAGTTTAAGCTGGACTTCTGCAACATAGAACCAGTGTTCTCACCAATATGAAGGTAACACGCATGCCTTCATGAAGGTGAAAACGGATCCTTTGCCCTCTGAGATGCTCTAAACCTGGGTCTATAGCACCCTCACTTCCTTGCTAGCTGGGGTGTAGTGGGGTGATGATTAATTTGTCTGTTACCACCTACGTCTACTCTTCAGGCCCAACTTGGCTGGAGCCTCCTGCTGTGTCTAGGAGCAGGCCTGAGATGAGGCCCCTTTTCCACATCTGCAGGAGTTTATGAGATTAATGACATACATAGATTTAATGATGGGCTCTCGATGGTGGAAGGAAGCTGATTCTGAGGCCATCGTTCATTCTTGCTCAGGTTGATTAATAATTAGGTGTCAATACTCCCTAGGATTTGAGCATGAACAGTTGTTTTTTTCCTATTGGATATGTATTTTTGTCATTGTTGATGATGTTTTTTATATTGGGTCTTACTTCAGTTGCCATTCCTCTTCTGCCCCTTGAGATCTCGAGGTCCCATCATTGCCCTAGGGACTGAGAATGTTCCTGCACATTAATGAAGTCTGCAGCGGATGTATTTTTAGTTGGCTTGTTTGCATCTGTTCTTTCCCTGCTCCTTGTCTGATTGACACCTGCTGGGAGAGAGGCACCGGAGCGGAGCTTTGCTATGGGAGATATTTGGCTACAGTAGTTGGGTTCACAGCATCCCTCTGATTGTTTCTAGCCCATGAGGGGGCATGGAGATTTCCATCTCCTTCAGCTCGCCTTGATTCCATTGTTCAAATGAACTGCAAGGGGGTAAGCTGGGCTTGTTTACCACCTCTCCATGGCTAGTGGATGAAAGAAACAAGAAGCATTGCTGTGCCTGTTAAAAGTCTCCCTGGGTTAAAGCTGGAAAATCTGCCAGAGAGAGGTGTTTCCAGGTATGCAGGTCTCTGGCAGGGAGAGGCTCCTGGCAGCAGAGGTAGTGTTAGAAGACAGCTCTTGTTCTCTGTTGGAGGACCCAGGGCCCTTTGCTGGCTACAGAGAATGGGGAAGCTGCCCAGGGGCCAGGTAGGAAGCAGGTGGCACACTCAAAAGGGAGGAGAGTTTAATAAGGGAACAGTTCACAAGCATGTAGGGAAGTATAAGGGAACCAGCAAGGGATGGTGAGGCACCTCTAGATTAGTAACAGAAGGAAACTCTTACTTTACATGATCTGCACCAAGACATGAAGCACTCACCACACCACAGGAAAGCTCAAGCTCAGAAGGGCTTCCCAGCACCAGCTGTGGGTTGCAGTAGAGTAACACAGCTATTGCCAACCTGTGGCTGGGCTGGGAGAAAACAAGGGGGAGGAAGACCCTGACCTCTCTCTCCTCCAAGCCTTTTATCTGTTGGATCCTCCTGTTGACTGAACCTTACCCGGCGAGGGAGTCTTATTGATGCAGTCCATGGATGCCAGCCCCCTGAGCATATCAAGCAGGGTGGAAGAGGATGAAGACTGGATTTACAAGGAAAAACAGATAATAATCAGTTCTCTAGAGCTATCTCCCTGTCTCAGACAGGGCTGTCTGGGATGTAGGAAACAGAGTCACTTGTGGTTACTTCAAGGAGAAACAAGTGATGGGACTGGAACCTGAAAGGTAGGTGAAACAAGTGATGGGACTGGAACCTGAAAGTTAGGTGTATTAGTCCATTCTTGCATTGCTATAAATAAATACTGGAGACTGAGTAATTTATGAAGAAAAGATGTTTAATTGGCTCATGGTTCTGCAGGCTGTACGGGAAGCATGGTGGCTTCTACTTCTGGGGAGACCTCAGGAAACTTACAATCATGGCGGAAGGTGAAGAGGAAGCAGGCACATCTTACATGGCCAGAGCAGGAGGAATAGAGAGAACGGGAAGGTGTCATACACTTTTAAACAAGCAGATCTCGTAAGCACTCACGCACTATCATGAAAGCAGCATCAAATCCCCCATGATTTAGTCACCTCCCACCAGGCCCCAACTCCAACACTGGGGATTACAATTCACAAGAGATTTGAGTGTGGACACAGATCCAAACCATATCAGTGGGAATGTAGGTGGGTGTGGATTTATATAAACCTCTTACAAAGTTCCAGGGAGACTGTGTGGATGCTACTTGGGGTGGCAGGAGGAACAGATGAATGACAAGGCTCCTCTGTGCTAGTCTATTTCATGCTGCTATAGAGGAATACCTGAGGCTGGGTAATTTATAAAGAAAAAAGGTTTATTTGGCTTATGGTTCTTCACGCTGTACAAGAAGCATGGCACCAGCATCTGCTCACTTCTGGTGAGGCCTCAGGAAGCTTTTACTCATGGTGGAAGGCAAGGCTTTAACTCATGTGTCACATAGCAAGAGAGAGAGCAAGACAGGGAGGATGGAGGTCCCAGACTCTAACAATCAGATCTCATGCAAACTACTAGAACCAGAACTCACTCATTACAGTAGGGAGATCACCAAACCATTCATGAAGGATCTGCTGCATTACCCAAACAACTCCCACCAGGTCCCACCATGGACACTGGGGATCACATTTCAACATGAGATTTGGAAGGGACACACATTCAAACCATATCACCCTCCCCACACTAAACTTGGCCTTCAGCCTCATGGGGAAGAGGCAATGTTTTGGGTGACTGTAAAGGTTGACAGAGCTTGACTTTGCACTATTTCTAAGGTTTACTGACTTCTAAAAGTAAACAGTAATGCACTTTCATTTAACAAGCCGAACAGCAAACAGACATACAAAGGAAATGCTAACTCCTTTCTGCATCCCCAACCCCATTCCCCCAATCCAAGAAAACAAGCATGAACAGTTTGGTATATATCCTTCTTTCCTTTCCTCTGCTTACCCAAACATATTATTAAGTGTTCATAAAATATTCAGAAGTACTTTTTCTTTAAAAGCAGAACCACATAATGTGCTTAACCCCACAATCAACCTTTTTTCCACTAAAAGTGAAATGGATAGCTTTCTAGGTCAATCAATCAATATATATATAGCTCCAGTTCACTCTTCTCAATTGCTTCCTGCAATTTCATAGTATCCATACATAAAGAGTTTGATAGAAAATCACATGTCTCTTTCATTGAGCCAACACAGAGTTCTTGGTGATGGAACAGGTATAAAATACCTTAAATAAGAGCCACTTTTGGTTTCCAAGTACATTTAGGCCAGTTAGGGCTATAAGATGTGGGCATGGGACAGAAGGGCTCATTGTTCAAGGTAGCCCATACATGGCACATAAGTGGCCTACACAGTGGATGTTTTAGGGAATGTTATGTGGGCTGAGAAGTCCTAGGCAGCCTTATGGAGGAAGAGTGATTTGAAGTGGACCTTGAAAGAAAGAGAGTTACTGTTGACATTTTAGGCATGTGCATCAACACCAATTAGTGACTAATGAAGTGTTATGAGGCAGAGGGTCTGATGGACGTATGCCAAGCTTAGACAGCAATCATTTGTAAGTGACATAGTCTGGATTTAAATAGAGAGGAGCTACTGTCATTCAAAGTTCTTGAAGTCTGTTGGTTTTCCCCAAGTAGGTTAATTATGCCTCTTGCCCCTAATTCTTTCACACTCTTGATTTGTGTAACAAACTCTATTTTCACTGAAAGCTCATATGTCAATTTGAGTCTTGTCTGTGTCCAAATGATCACAAGTTTGAAATCAGGCATGTTTCTGTTAACAAGCTTTGACACGATGCCCATTAGATGGTGAATATCACAGGGCTGCATGAGTCTGTATCAGATCACAAGGGCGTCTCAGCACAGGCTGCAATCAGTCTCTGTGCAGGAGAGAGTCCTCGCTGTCTGGGTGTTTGGGAGAGCAGTCTTCTCTCCTTCTGGTCCAACAGTGGGTTCATCTGCCTTTGTTCTGGCTTCCCACACACTGTCCCCTTTCCTTGGCCTCCATCCTCTCCTTGTCCCTCATCAGCATCCATGAGGGCTTTCCCTCTGCTTCCAGGTGGTTAATCACTCCCCCTCTGCCTACCCAGTTGTACCCCCTTCCCTGTCGCCCTGGGAGATTCTTCTCCATACTTTTTCTTCAGTTTTTGACCACCTTTTGAGGATATGACCTCTTAAAGTCCTTGTCTAAAGTAGCAGCGCTATGATCCAGCCTCAACTTATTTCCCAAGATGTACAACTGGAAGACACACCTTTCATCCTCCAGCCCCCAGCCCTGAACTCTAGTGCTCCAAATGTATTACCTCTTTGCTTCTCTGTTGCTGTAACTCTTGACTTTTCCAAAGTTTGGGGACATAAAATTGCATCACCCACCTCAATATAAAGTTAACTTTCTAAATGCTTTACATTTAGAAGACTCCAGGAATCATTACAAATCATGTTAAAGAATGAAAGGGACACACAATTTGATGCAGTCCTCTTTAAATGGGAAAAACTCCCAGTTATGAACCATGTGGGGGAGGCAGATTCTTACCTTAAAGAGGTGGTGCCAGGAATTGCGTTTCCTGTCATGGCACTATCTGAGCTGTTGAAATATCTCCTCTCATTAATGAGAACCTATATAAAAGCTGATAAACTTTTATTGCGGGCATATTATAGCTTTACTTTAAAACACCCCCACCCTGGCTTGGCAGTGCTGAGGAATGGATTTCATATGCAGTGTGCAGCTGCCATTCAAGCCCTCTTTGAGTTGAGCTGGGAAAGTGGGGGTAGAGGAGAATAACCCTGGGAGCCCCCAGGACCTCAGATAGCCTCCTCTGCTCTAAGCTCACTGTTCTTAGAGATCCCACTTTTGCTGGGCCTTGCCTTGTTCAGGGCACTCTATGAGGGTCATGAGCCTCTTGCATGTAAGGAAGAGAAAGAGTCCTCAAGGTGAGAGAGTGGCTCCTAGTGGTTCCCAATCTGAGTAGCTGCAGGGAGAAGACACTAGAGAAAGTGGCCAGAGTCGCCTCAGTAGAAACGCGGACGTGTTGTAGGAGAGAGGTGCCCAAAGCTCTCTGGACTTGAGTCTCTTAGGAGCAAGTGGCTCAGGCCTGTGGGTCTGAAGACAATTGGAGAGTGGCAGGGAGAGGAGCCTGGGCTCTGATATTAATTTTTTTCCATTTTATCTTGATTTCCCAGCTCATTAGCTGCATGTTCCTGGGCAGGTGACTTTGTCCATCATGTTTGAATAGAAGTAATATTCTATTGGAGGGGAGTGGGGAGGATTAAATGCAAGAACATAGGCAAAGCTCCCTGTTCTGGTCCTAGCAGGAAGTGCCTAATTGATGTGGAGCCTCTCCTTTTTGTCTCTGATTTAAGTTGCCTCTGTAGCATCATGATTTTTCTTTTTTATCCAGTTCTCAGTGGTCTACTCTTATTAATTATTATGAAAATGCTTCTACGAGTTGAAGCACTATGTCTCCTATACGGCCAACTCTAAAAACTTCATATGTCCATGATCCTCTTTCCCATTAACCTTTTATAACTGTTTAACTTTTTTAAAAAATCTTTTCCACATTTGCCACTTGTTTGCTGGGACTACCTGAGATTTCCCAAAAGGATATCTGTAATGAAGGCTAACATTGAGGTTCAGGAGGATAGAATATGGTTCACACTTCTTAAACACCCCTTATTGTACAACAAAATTGGGTCATGTATTAGGTATTTAACAGTTCTGCCTAAGATGATCTGCAATGGACCGTCTAGATGAGAGGTCAGCAAGCTACAGCCTGCAGGTCATATTCATCCCACCATTTGTTGTTGTTTTTTAAAAATACTTTATTGGACCACAGCAACACCCACTTTAAAGCATTGGCTATGGATGCTTCTGTGTTATAATGACAGAGTTGAGTATTTGCAACAGATGCTGTATGACCTGCAAAGCCTAAAATACTTACTATCTGGCCTTTACAGAAATATTTTGCTGACCCCCCTACTCTAGATCTTCTTCTGTTGATGTGTTTCAAGGTCCTTCCTCAGTTCCAAGAGAACACTGAGGAATTGATTCCCCGAATTCCACTAGGTAAGTTCCACAGTTGAGCTACTCATTTCCTGGGAAAACATTGTGCTACCATGTGACATACTTGTTGGGTATCCGATATAGGCAATCTGGACCTTCCCTGATGATTTAGGGTCCTTTAAATCCTAAGAGTTATTTTAGGGATAAGCCCTATCCTGGAAGACTCTTAAGAGCTTGAAATCTGGAAAACCATTAGCCCAGCTGGCAGCTATCCTTGGTGCTGACCTCAGGCCTGGATTCTCTGATTCTAATACCTTAGTAAGTAGCGTCTTATGTTCGTTAGGCATTTAATTGTTTCCAAGGGACTCTAAAATGTGTTTTCACTTGTGTTCTGCTATCATTTATGAGAAGGTAGGAGCCAGAAGTTCAGGACTCTTGTACCCCATGCAGCCCTGCCTGCCTTGGCTGTATTTTAATAATTACAGCTTTGATTTCAACCTCTCATTAAGCCTCATTCTGCCCTTCCTTCAGATCCTGCCAGATAGCTTTTGCTGGAATGAAAAGATCTTTGGCTTCATTTGGGTAGTCATGTTGCCCAGACCTACACGTGACTCTTTGGACTCTGTAAGGCCTGCCTGAGCCTAGACCCTTTACCACCGTCTTGCCCCATTTGTTCACCTCCCCAAGAATTTGCCTTTCCAAGCCTCCTGCCCAAACTCCTGACAGTCACTCAGCATAGGACAACTTGTTCCTTAGGCAATACCCTCTCTGGGCACTAACTAAAGCCCCGAAGTAATAGAAAAAAAAGGATTCATCTTCTTTCACAATAGGTGGTCCTGAGGTTAAGGGTATTCCCTTTTGAAGAGAAATAATGTGGTCTTAAAAATAAAAAAAACTCCAGTCTCTGATTTCCCATTTTGGGAGATATTTTAAGGTCTTTAGATGAAGGTGGATGTGTCACTTTTTCCTTCCTCCCCAACCCCTAAGCCATAGCCTCATTCCCAGAACCTGTGGCTTACTCTCAGTATGACGGTTGCATGTTACATTCTGGCACATGTAAGTGCTCAGGTGTGGAAGGAGGCAGCATGTGATGATACTGCTTCACTTAATAGAGGTAGGTGTACCCTAGTGATGGAGATATAGCTATCTCATAGAATACCAATACATAGTTATTCAGCATAATAGTTTGCAGTAGGGATGAGTCAAAGACATTAAAACCATTAATCACACCCAGTAACCAGAGTATTATTCCTTGAGTTCTAAAAGTCAGAGCATCATCAGTGACCACATGCCCAACACTTCATTTTAACAAGGAGAAAGCTGAGACTCAGGGAGGGGAAGTGGCTTGTCTCTGGGAGTTCATGGCATAACAGGTATTAGAATCCATATCTTCAAATTTCCATGCAACTGGCTCATCTTCTAGCAACAATTTCCTCTGGTACAGGGGCAATGTCTCAGAAGACCCTTCAAGAGGACTGAGGATGATGGGACCATAAAAGTTCCAATTTCATGTTTGGTTTATTTTGAAGAAAATAAAATTTTGCTCCCTAAAAAGATATGAAAGTCATCACAGCAAAACATGCTAACTCTTGGTTTGGGGAAATTGAAAACCTTTAAAAAAACCCTGAAAAGTCATTTTATAATTGGTTTCCATTTAATGCATGTCTATTGTATTCCAGGCACTTGACACTCAGTGGCTCATTTAATCTGAAGAACGTTCCTATGAGTCACGTATTATGAATCTATTTTAAATGGAAAGACTAAGTACCATACAGTTAAAAAACCTCCTCCAAGGATACACAGCAAGTAAGTGGAGGAACTGGAACCCAGACCTAGGCCTTTCTGATTTTAAAATTTCTTTCATCATTACTCTTAGCTTTTTCGTGTCATTCTGTCTCCTTCCTTGATGGCCAACTACCACGTGAAATTCCAGCTTTCCTAAATGATAGGTTATTATATCTTTTTCTTTGAGGCAGGGTCTCACTCTACCACCCAGGTTGGAATGCAGTGGCATGATCTTGGATCTCTGCAGCCTCAGCCTCCCAGGTTCAAGTGATCCTCCTGCCTCAGCCTTGTGAGTAGCCAGGATCACAAGCATGTGCCATTAAGCCCAGCTAATTTTTGTATTTTTTGTAGAGACAGGGTTTTGCCATGTTGCCCAGGCTGGTTCTTGAACTCCTAGCCTCAAGCAACCGTCCTGCCTCAGCCTCCCAGTGCTAGGATTACAGATGTGAGCCATTGTGCCCAGCTTGGTTCTTATATCTCATATCCCTGAAGTCTAAAAATAATCTCTCATTTTGTTTTGTAGGTAGTTTTTAAAGATTGAATAGTAACAATTTCTTCTCATTTAACTTCTTGGCCCCACCTGCCTGAGAATGAGACACTCCTATTTAATAGAAAAGAAAATGAGCGGTACACAGAGTGACACATTCATCAAGAATGGAGATGATACTGATAAAAGACACCAGTCAGACCATAGTTAAGAATCCATTCTTTTTCTTTCTATATTCCTGATTTTTTTCACTGATCAGTCTTGCATTTTTGTAGAACATGTAGAGGGATAAATGTCTAAGCTCGGGGAGACCTAGAGGCTTCCGGCTGCTATAAGGATGTTTCTCGGCTGAGAGCCTAGAGATCTAGTTGCCCCTGCTACATGCATCTCTACTTCTCTGCCGGTAGATACAACACTACATCAGTGAAGTTTGAACTGTCAGTCCTGTTCTGGCCAGAGGTTTCTAGTAGCATTATTGATATTGGGGTAGAGGCTCCTCAACTGGGAGCCAACATCTCTAAATGGCAAACAAGTCTTTGATTTTGTGGAGAAGATACAGCCAAGAGGGCCAGCCCCATTGTCAGAGGAGGGAGCAGAGGTTGCACTATAGCAGGAATCATGTTGGTAGCAGTACCAAGGCAGGCTGGGATCATGCCCATAACCAAGACTTCATTGCTCCAGAGGCTCAGGATAAAGTCAAGATGGGAAGAACCCTCCAACTGTAGGCTTGTCTATATTTTGGGTATCTGCTGTCAGCTGCCACCAGAAATTACCTGTGTGAAGTCACCCAGTAGAGGGAAGCTCTTAGCAGGAGGTAGTAAAAAGGAATTGAGTTCTAGTCCTGACTCAGTTACAGGCTCTTTCTCTGACCTAGGGCAAGAGATGTCCTTTTGCTAAAACGCAGTGTAGTTCTCTGCAAAAAGAGGGAGTTTGCCAGCTGGTCCTTTTTTGCTCTTTTTTAAAATTTTATTTTATTTTATTTTATTTATTTATTTATTTATTTTTAAAGAGATGGGTCTTCTTCTGTTGCTCAGGCTGGAGTGCAGTGGCATGATCATGACTCACTGCAGCCTCGAACTCGTGGGCTCAAGTGATTCTTTTGCCTCAGCCTCCTGAGTAGCTGGGACTACAGGCATGCACAACCACACCCAGCTTGTTCATATCGTTTTACTGCAAAGGGGAAATCTATACTACTCAGGGGTGAGAGCTTCTGCTTCTGCCCCATGCTCTGTATTTGTTGCATGTACTATGATTGTCTTGGTTGTGTGTGATGCATGCATGTGAAGTTATATGACATGATGAAGGTAGGGAAGTGATACCAGAGCTTCAGAAAGCCAAGTGAGTAGGAAGAGCTAGAAAACAAAATTCCTGCTCTTCTCTCTGGGTACCTGAAATACCCTTGCATGGGGCCTGAGATGCTGCTTAGAGGTAGGGATAGACCTGCAACCATTCCTGTATCATCTTCTCTGGCCTCTTAGGTTTCCTGTACACACATGGTCAGCTCTAGAGAAGGAGGCACAACTCTGTTAAGCCTTCCTGCTGTTAGCATCATGTTTCACTGCACCTGGCTGTAGGATGTTTTCCTTGACTAGAGGTCAGAAAATGTTGGCGTTTTCTGCAGGTTTGTGCCTGAAGAGTGCTCAGGGAGGATGAGCTCAGGGTTCACTAGTCCAATGGGGACCTTGATGTTCAGGGCAGAGGGAGTCTCTGCAGTCTTCACTTGTAGGATGGGGATGACAGAGATACAGATGTCCCTGTATACTCTTACCTTACAAAGAATGACTCCAATTTCAGGAACGGTGAACCAACTAGATCATCTACCTACCTTGAAATTCTTCCTAGAACCTTCTTGCCTTCTTGTATTGAATTAGAAAGAGGATTGCCCATGGAGTTGGGCGTTCAGGATTCTCTACTCATTCAATATAAAAACACCTAACTGCCTGATCTATAACTCTTCCTCAAATTCCAGTGCTGGTGCCTTAATCTCTTTTTGTTGAGGCATTGCTAGCTTTAGGTTCCTTTTTAAAGACCAGATATTCTGTACTTCAAAAGGAATATAGACATTTGTAAGTCTATAACACTTCCACATAAATTAGATTATCAAGTACTTTTTTCTGGTTTGCTGAGAATGTGCCCCAAGAGAATAGTAATTGTAAAGAGTCAAATGTCAGAGGGCACCAATTTCTTTGCAGCATGAAATGCTGCTCTGTACCAGGCCTGGTGGTATTCATGGAGAATCTGGGCAACTACTGGCAACATTAATTGTGTGGGCATGGGGGAGAGATGTGCAGTGGATGGGCCATGAAGGTAAGGTGGGTAATTGCTGACATTTATTGAATATGTAATGTGTCCAGGAACTAAGCCACACACTCATATATACATTCGTTCATTTAATTCCCAGAGCACTTCTGTGAGAGAAGCAGTACTACTATTATCTCCATTTTATTAATGAATATCGTGAGGCGTGGAGAAATTAAATAACTTGCTCAAGGTCATACAACTAAAAAGTGCCAGAGTCAGGATTCAAGCACAGGCACTGTCACCCCAGAGCCGCACTCTCTTTTTCTGCAAAGTTCACAAATGCAGGACTGTGTGAATAAATAAATGTATGGAAAATACCTATGGCTATAATATTCTATTCGAGGCTTTCCATCATACAGTAATGATGATACTTTACACTGCACATCTCTTTAAAGTATTTCCACATACACTGACTTTGTGGGATGGGCTGAGAGTGGGTAGGGTCTACAGAACTTGCTGGACTTTGAATCCTATGGGCCTTTGAATTCTGTGCTATCAGAAGGAACATCTTCACTAAAGGAGAGCTGACCCCCCAGAGGGAGTGTTACCCCTGTCCCATAGCATTTTAGGCAGGCCTCCACACCCTTTCCCCAAGTCTAATCATCTGTTTCTCTCCCTCTGAAGTTCAGTTGTGCATATGAACCAGAGCCCAGAGAGTTTCCTTCCAGAATAAAGGGACCCCAGCTGATTAGCAGCCAAGCCAGAGCTGAAGGAGGTTTGGGATTTTAGGTTAAGTGTTCATTTTTAAAAAGTCATAGTCTGATAATTTGGGTGCCAGCCTAAATTCCACTGGGTCAAGTTGGAGTGGCAACTTGATGGAGAGGGGCAGAATGGAGCTGGCCTCTGTGTTCTTACCGGGCTGGCTTCTGTCATTTCTTACTGAAATCACTCATCACATCAATCACTCATGTATTCAAAAATGTTTTGAGTGGTCCTTACAAGCCTCATCCTGTGTGGATAGGTACAGGAATCAGGACAGGGAGAAGATGCCATTTCTGGCCTCAAAGAGCTCCCAGGCCTGTTGGGGAGAGAAGACTCAGAGCAGAAGCAATGAATTGATGTCCAGAGCTGTGTCAGGGCAGAGAGCGAGAGAGAGCAGGCTCTTGGGGTAAGAGAAAACTGCTGGAGACTGGCAGGTGCCTTTCTGCCCATTCTACCAGTCCGCTAGGACCTGACCCATAGGCCTCCCGATCTCCAAAGCTTTCTGTGCTTTTGTGCGTATGTGGATCTCTCTACTTTCCGGAGGCAGACATTGTTTCTGTCTCTTACATGACTTAGCATTTTCCTTTGCTTGATTTCCCCCCATGTATTCCTCATGCGGACTGTGGCAGAGCTTACTGCTATTCCCATCTTCTGTCTACTTTCCAGCAGCACTTTTCAAAGTCATTGTAAAAATGAATCACCTGGGGAACTTGTTACAATGCAGATTTGGATTCAATAAGTCTTGTGTGGAGTCTGAGGTTCTGCATTTCTAACAATATTCCAGCAGATGCTGACCCTGTTGGTCTGTGGACCTCACTTTGAGTGGCAAGGTTCTGTAGTATTAGACACAAATCAAATCTTTTAAGCTAACTTGTGGATTTGTTGAACTGGTTAATGGGCACATCATGTCCTTTCTCTCGGTCTTTTTTTTTCTCATAGTCCAGATGAGGAAATTTTTTTTTGAGGATTGACAAATGCTAGGCTTCTGTATCATCATTTCCTTCTTCTTCTCCCTGAGCTAACATTGATAATCGAGCATGGTGTTTTTTTCCCACTGAGCTTGGACATGACCTGTTGAGAAGGATTTCTCAACATAGTACCTGGAGGGCCCACTTCTGGCCCAACAGAGTTGGCTTGGAGGATGAATCCTATTTGCTATTCTGGATAAAATATACCTTCAGCTCTTTTCTAATGGAATAATTGGGGGGTTGGTGGGGAGCCATCCTTGGCACTGTATAGAGATGCCCCAAAACCTGGCACCTGCCCTATGAGAAGGGTGTCTCCAGAACCTCTCATGCTAGAAAAGCCCCTTGGTCTAGGTCTGGGAAATGAGAGGAGGGGCAGGAAGATTAAGAACAGGTTCTGGAAGGGAGTGATTAGCTGAGCGGTTCTCAACCATGTCTGTGCTTTAGAATTACTAGAAAGTTTTAATGAATAGTAATGCTTGAAGCCACCCCTAGATATTACATTCAATTGGGCTGGGGAATGACCAGGCATTAACATTTAAAAATCTCCCAGGTGAATCTAATGTGCAATTGGGGATGAGAACCAGTCATTAAGCCCATCCAGACACACTCAGCAAGTGGTGAGGGACTGAGGTGCTTGCTTCATTTTCAATTCACAGGACTTAGAGAGAAGCAGAGCCCTGACTCCCTTCCCCTAACTGGCCACTTCCATGGCTGAGATAAGATAAGCACTTGGAAGTAGCTCCTGCTGAAAGAGCTTTCTGGTTAGAACTGATTCTATCTCTAGGGACCAAGTCAAAGGTAGGTTTGAGGAAGGACAGCAGCTCCCAGTCATTTTTTGCTCAAAATAGCTTCACCTTCAAAAAAAAAAAAGATAGGTAAGGCAACCTCTTTTTGAGCATGATAATTTCTTGGAGGGATGTTATTGGCTCTGTTATTCTAGACTGGTTTTTCACATTATCTAGATTTCGTGTAGGGTGGGGACCTCCTCTCCTTCCTGGTTGAGGGCTTGGAGCAGGGAGGCAGCCCTGTTCACATTTATGTTCCCTTGATTCTCAGTCTTCAATATGGCCCCTCTCCTCTCTTTTGCTTTTTTGAAATGCACACCCCCTGCCCTCCAGCTTCCAGTTCTGCAGAGCTCAGCTAGTTCGGACAAAAGGATTGGATCAAACTGATTTCCATTAAGGTGTGGACAACTGACACCTGCCCCTACCCTAGTTCTCTTGGATTTGAAAAGAGGCTGCTCGCTGTCCAAGTATATCTTTAGTGTGTAGAATTCCAGGTAATAGATGAAGAGAATTGAATCATTCTCCTGATCACAGCTGGGGGAGTTTGGTGGGGCTTTTTAAAGGGATAAGGGGGGAAGGGATGGCTATTCGTATGCTTACTTGTGTAATGTCTCCTCAAATGGTGAGAACAGGGCATTGTTCAAGAACAAGCCAGATACCTGATGAAGAGCAGTCTATGTCTCTTCCCTCTTAAAAAAAAAAAAAAAAAAAAAAAAAAAAGACAAAGGGTAGGGAGAGGGGTCTGCTTTAGGCAGCTTCAGTGTATTTCTAATTATAGTGCCCATTTGTAACCAAGACTTTGGCCTTCCAAGAAGGCTTGATTATGACATTCATAATTCATTGGCAGTCAGTCTATTACAGATTCAATGATTTCTCCAGCCAGGGAGAGAATCTTGATCCTTTAAAAACTGATTTTTCACATTAGAATAGCAAAAGCAATTAGTTTTATTTTTAGTTCAGTTAAGCAAGAGCTCTAATGAAGCTGAAAGGAAGCTTTTCCCCTTCTTTCTTTCTCCCATTCTTTTCCTTGAGAGAATTCGCCCTGGGTGTTTGTCCCCTGCCACCACTGGGTCTCTGTAGGATGCCTCTGGCTGCTTTAGGAAATCTGCATGATGAAGACTTTGTGAAGGCTGAGGGTGATTTTCAGAACTTTGTACTTAGCCTTGTATTTCCTGAGGCCTAGATCTTCACTCCAACTCGTGTTATGAAGGTGAAGGTGGAAGTGTGTGCAGGGATGAGCTTGGCAGCCTTAGTCCCTAAACCCCACATTACATCTGGAGTTTCTGGCATGAAAGCAGAGAACAATATTACCTGGCATTGAGGCCCTTCTTCCCACAGTTTGAGCTCCATTCTCAGCCTTGTCCCCACCAGTTCACTTGCACAAACTCCTACTCTGGCCAGAAAGGGTTACTCATGGGCTCGCGGTAGGAGTACACACATTTCTCACTCACTTCCTGGGCAGCTTCCTTCCCAATGCCCTGGAGCTCTTTTTCCTCTGGATTCTTGGGTTCCATCTTGTGCCTATACCTGTAAATCTCATGGCAGTGTCGGGCACACTCTGCCTTGGACCACTAGTTAACCTGGTTAGGTTTATTAACCAGCCAGATGCCTACAGGCTCCAGAGAGGTGGCCTAAATGAGGAAAGACGGTTATGGTGGGAACTGTGGTGACCAGAGAGCACAGGCCCAGTCTAAAGGATGCAGCCAGTCTTCAATGGCAAAAGACTGTTTTCATGTTCAGCTTCTGGTCCAGCATTGTCAGATTTTCCGATAGTTTTCAAAGGAAGCTGGACATCTAGATTTTAAAATGTATACAGTATGCTAATTTTTAAAAGTTGGAATGAATTCAATTTTCTTTAAAACCCTATGTCGGCCAAAACCCATGTCTAGGGGCCACCATTTTGTTTCCTTAGTTGTAGGCTTTGAGAGCTGAACCCACACACCCCAGCTCAGAACCCTCATTTTAAAGTCTCATGGAGTTCTTGCTGCCTCTTGGGTTCTGATCTGTCAGGTAGAGGAGCCAGCTTTACATGGCACCAGGATCAGAGAGGCCCAGGGGCCTCACAATCACACAGTGACCTAGGAGAGAGCCAGCATGAACACATGAACTCGTAGCCTCTGTCCCAGAATCCTTTTCGCTAGTTCCACACGATGGATGGTGATACTGACTAAGGGAATGCTGCCAATTTCTATTGATCTTTACTGTTGTCCAAGCTTAATGAAAAATTAGGAAAACACCTTTCTCTTCAGAATGGATTAGATAAGGGAAAGGAATAAAAAAACTTCACTCCTGTTGATTTCCGCATCATTTTTCTATGAAAGATGCTTCTGAAATTCAGCACTGAAAAGACAGTTCTTGAGAAGCTGTATACCAGCCACTGTGGAACCCCATGACTTAGTTCCTGTCCTTGGTAGGCTTATAGTCACAGGCTCAAGACTATGAGCTCCTAGAGAAGGAACTCAGCCATACTCTGCATTGAGTGTCTCCCAGCCCTCAGCAATCTGCCCAGCATGTAACGGTGACTTAACAAATTTAATATAAACATGGCAACACAGGTGACACAAAATGAAGGAGAGGCAATATAGACCTTCCAACTAAACCATTCAAATGGTTTCATCTTGATGTAAGAATTTTATTCCTCATAAGAATCTCATCTTGCATGTCATGGCATCATTTTTTCTTGGTGAGCATTTTCTCTTGTGACAGAGTAGTATCCTGAACTGATACTAAATAATATACCATTATTCAAGGTGATATTGCCTAGAAACCTGGCATGGGCCTGGGGGGAGTAACGGCATGAGCAAGAATGGTAGAAAATAGGTAAAAGACTGTAGTTAATGCATTCCTTCTAAATCCTCCTCTCCATTTCCCTCTTCTTAGTTTATCTTGCCTCCAACCTCTAAGAAATTCCCAGGAAAAATGGAGCGTTACAGTGTGTCTTCCCATTTCCAGGACCTGAAAGATTGCTTGCCATTCTCAGGGAGAGGGTATAAAAATTAGACCCTGGTGAAGGCCAGCTCGGGGTGTTGGATGAGCCTCTGACAGAGGATATGAATCTTGGCTGCAGGTGCTTGTGAAGGATGGTGGGACTGACAAGCCTACATCAAACACGCCTCCATTCTGGGGGAGCCATCACTCACCTGTCTGCACTCTGGTGGCCCATGCTAATGAGATCCCAGCTCATATACAACCCCTGCCCAAAAGCTGGGGCCCAGCCTCTCAGCAGACAGCGACAGAGCAGTCCTTGGAGGAACTGTGAAGGAGACCGCGCTCCGGTCTATCTCCTCTCTACTGTCCAGTCCTCATCTGGAGTGGTGTTTCTGCTGTCTTCCTCTGCCTCTGCGTCATCTTCTTAGTTCCTTGCCTAGGGTATGGCCTCTCTCAAATAGCTAAATGAATGTGGTTGAGTATTGCATCATGCGTTCTTCATTTCTCCTGGTGACTGTTATATTTACAAGGAGACCCCAGGCATAAAACAAATGCTTAACCAAAGGAATAAATGTTTGATTGTCACATTTCAGGCACCTGCTAGGAAGTGGTTTGGAAAGGGTCTTGATAGTACTTTTGAAAATGGAAGTTCCATCACCCATTTATCAATAGGTGGTCCTGACCATCAGCTGAAAGGAAATTGAGTATAGATGATGATGATGATGATGATGAGGATGATGAAATAGTGACAGCAATGATGATGATGAGATGATGATACAAGCTAACATCTGACAAGTGCTTGCCAAACACCAGGCATGATGTTAAGAGTTTACATCTACACAAGCGCAGTGGCTCACACCTGTAATCCCAGCACTTTGGGAGACCAAGGTGGGTGGATCATGAGGTCAGGAGATTGAGACCATCCTGGCTAACTCGGTGAAACCCCATCTCAACTAAAAATACAAAAAATTAGCTGGGCATGGTGGCAGGCGCCTGTAGTCCCAGCTACTTGGGAGGCTGAGGCAGGAGAATGGCGTGAACCCAAGAGGTGGAGCTTGCTGTGAGCCGAGATTATGCCGCTGCACTCCAGCCTGGGTGACAGAGCGAGACTCTATCTCCTAAACAAACAAACAAACAAACAAAGAGTTTACATCTACAAGCTCATCTACTCCCATCAGCTCTGTTGGTGGGCACTCTTGTTATTCAGAAATGAAGACACCTGGCCTCAGAGAGGTTCAAGAACTTACCTATATTGCTAAGAAATAAGCATTGCTGGGAGCTGCACTAGAAATCATGCCTTTTCATACTAATAAGAAAAAAACAAAGAGGCTTATGCTGCCATTTCCTTTGTGACATATTTTCAAATCCCACGTAATCCTTCAATGATGCAGAGTTAAGAGCAATGACTCAAGTCCCGGGTTTGAATCCTGTCTCTGCCACTTAGAAGCTATAAGATTGAAGGCAGATTCTCTGAGACTGCTTCCCACTTTATAAAGTGGGATCAGCCTCATGGGCAGCTGTAAGGATTCCAGGGGGAACGCAGGCAGAGCCCTTTGCCCAGCCTCTGGCACATGCCGAACGCATGGTATCGTCACTCACTTCTGTTGCACAGCGCACCACTGGCAGCCCCCACTTTCCTCTCCCCAATATTTTATGCATGTATTCATCTTCCTCATAAGTCTGTATCTGGGGGAAATTTTCATATTTTATTCATCTTTGAAAATACTTCCCTAGGAACTTTAGATATAGTCAATTAGATGGCTAGAATTGGAATGATAACAACAACAAACATGTATTGAATGCATACCACATGCTATGCACAGTTCTAAGTCCTTCCAACAACTGTGTTGTGTAGGTACTATTATGCTTGCTTTGCAATTGAGAGTATCGTGACATAGACAGATTAAGTAACTCTCCTGAGTTCCTGCTCCTGGCAAGCGGTGGATTCAGAAGTGGCTCCAGGAGGTCTGGATCCTGAGCCTGTGCTCATGATCTCTATTCCATAAATATCCTCTTTGCCCATTCTCATTGCCATTTAAATGTTTCAGAGCAGTAGGAGCTTGAGGCTCCCACAGGGTGGGCCACTTGCTGTACGTCACACAGCTAATTTAGTAGTGGAGCTGGGGCTGAAACAGAGCTCCCTGGACTGCCAGCCCGGTGCTCCTTACACGAGGTGTGCCCTGTCATATGGTATGGTGATTCACTGGGAGAGAAGCTGTAGGAGGCTGACATTTTCCCAGCCTCATCTGTGTTTGCTGCCCACACATCAAGCCCTGAATGTCAAAGTCCCCCACGCTGCTATGCTGGAGGGGAGGGGGGAAGCCCACTCACTATTATTAAGCAATTAAAAATATGAGCAGAGCAAATGTGGGACAGTCCCACTTCTCTGACGTGTTGGGCAACAAGGTAGCTGGCTGCGTCTCACTCACACAGAGAGACATTTAAGGGACGAAATGAAAAATAGCTCGTCTTGGCTCCCAGGGAGGGGGTTTTGAATGCTTTGGATCGTCACTGTCCCAGCTCTGCAACCCAAACAGCCTGGGGGACAGTGGAGGAGTGAGTGTGAAGGAGTGGTCCATGGCCTCTGAAGCACCATGGTTATATCACAAAAGTGGGGTGAGATCTGACAGCTTTCTCTGGGTCCATGGGTCTGTCTCTAAGCTGATGTATTCCTCATTCTTCTTCCCTACAGAAATTGAAAAACAGTCAGTTTCATGTCAGGTTGGACCCAAATCATTGCTATTTTTAATCTCTACCTATAGATGAGCACAAGATTTAATTGATTACAGGAAGAAACAGGAACTGAGTTTGGTTGGTGAAAAGACCTCTTTGGTGTCAGGTCTGGGGTTCCTGCTGCAATCTGACCTCGGGTATTTAAAAGCAGGACCAGAGGATGGACTCCATGATTCTTTCCTATTTTCCTTCCAAACACCTTATCTGGAATATCCAGTGGATAACCACATGTATTTGTTCATTCCTTTAAAATCTCTCTGACATCGATCCTAACCTTTGCTCTCCATGTATCTGTGGGTGCACAGGAATCCTGTGGGTTGAGCATAAAACTAGATGCCTTGAGGGGTCATGGAATGGCATCAAAGAGGGTTCACCTACTCTGTGTCATAGAAGGCAGGATTGGAAATAAATCGTTTGCATTGCTCCACAGTGCCTGACACACAGAAGTTTTCAATATGTATTTATTGAATGAATGAGATGTGGGAGATAGGAGTTTGTTGGAAGTCCCTTGCTTTTTGCTACCCACAATTAACTTGATTTCAACTTAACAAACATCACCAAAATGTTGAATATGGCTTGTTGATATACAAATTAAACAGTCTAAGTAGAAAATTACTTGTATTGGTGCATGCACACACGCGTGCACACACTCACGTGTGGTACACAGAGTACACCACTGCCATCTGGGATGATGGCAGAAAATGTCAAGCTTACGTTGGGGTGGTGTTAGGGTTGGGACAGGAAGGAGGAATAAGTCTTCTGAAACACTAAGAACTGCGTGCCTAGTAGGGCCCCTGCATACAGAGAGGATGAGTGACTGGCTATGCAGACAGACAGGAGAGCAAGGCTCCCCATGTGCATGCAGAGTTTGACCAATGAGACCAACTGTCCAGGTTCCTATATCAGGATACAACTAAATCCGTGGGAATGTGAATTTCAGCCAACTATTCAAGATGGAGCATCTTGGAATTCCAAGAAGAGCTCACTCTCTGCTGGTCATCTGGCTCCGAGCCCCTAAAGCTACTTGGAGCTGTCCAGATCCACTTTGCTTTAGGGTTGGATGCTTCTATCTTTGTAACTCTAAAGGAGCTAGAAAGATTCTGTATCTTTTCCTCTCTCCCTTTCCAGGTAAATAGAGGTGGGGAGAACAAGGAAAACACAACATCTTTTTTTAATCTTTAATTTTAAACTAATTTTAGACTTACAGAAAAAAATTACAGAAATAGTAAAGTTTTCCCATACTCTTACAGTTTTTTTTTTAATATCAACAACTTTCATAGCCATAGAACAATTATCACAACTAAGAAATTAATATTGGTATAATACTATTAACTAAACTATAGACTTTGAATACTGTTTTTTTACTGATGTTCTTTCTTTTTTTATTCCCCAACTTTTATTTTAGAATCAGTGGTACATGTGCCGGTTTGTTACAAAGGTATATTGTGTGATGCTCAAGTTTGGAGTACGAATGAATTTTTTATCCAGGTACTGAGCATAGAACATGATAAAGCAGTTTTTCAAGACTTGCCCCCCTCCTTCCCTCCCACTTTTTGTATCCCTCAGTATCTATTGTTCCCGTCTTTATGTCCATGTGTACCCAATATTTAACTCCCACTTATAAGTGAGAACATGCAGTATTTGGTTTTCTGTTTCTGTGCCAGTTCCCTTAGCATGATGACCTCTAGCTGCATCCATGTTGGTGCATAAGACATAATTTCACCCTTTTTATTGCTGTGTAGTATTCCATGGTATATATGTCCCATATTTTCTTTATCCAACCCACTGTTGGATAAAGGTACCTGGGTCAATTCCATGTCTTAGCTATTGTGAATAGTGCTGTGATGAATATATGGGTGCAAGTGTCTTTTTAGTAGGACTATTTATTTTCCTTTGGGTACATACCCAGTAATGGCATTTCTGAGTCAGATGGTAGTCCTGCTCTTAGTTCTTTGAGAAATCTGCAAACTGCTCTTCATAGTGGCTGAACTAATTTACATTCCCACTAACAGTATTAATATTCTTTCTCTGTTCCAGCACCCTATCCAGGGTCCCATATTATATTTAGTTGTTATTTCTCCATCTTCTGCAGTCTCTAACAATTCCTTAGTCTTTTCTTGTTTTTTTATGACCATGGCACTTTTAAAGATTATTGCACTGAGAATACAACTTCACAGCTGTGGTATTTTTCCCCAAAAAGGCATAACTTCAGTTCAATCATGAGAAAGCATCAGACAAACCCAAATAGAGGGACATTCAACAAAACGGCTGATCAACATTTTTTGAAGAAAACTCGAGCCTCTGCTTTTGTATTCTATTGTTCCTAAAATAGTGTTGGGGAAAACTCTCTGCTGAGGTGGAAAATTAGGGTTTTAAAATGCAACCTCATGAGGGAAAAATGGTGCTTCTCTCTGGCCATGGAGACAGTCTTGAGCAAGGAGTTGAAGATGTGAATTCTGATCTCAGCTCCCTCATGTCACACAGAGGGCTCCCCAATGCTTCCTGTAAAATGGAATGACCCTTTCTTATCTCTCCCAAAGGACGGCCTAAGGACTCGGTGATGCTGTGTGGAGGGGCTTAGTGATTCTCAGGGGATGATGCTCATGGAGGGTCTTATCTCTCAACTCCACTGGTGATCCAACAAGATGAGAAGCTGGGAGACCCAGGCAAGCCAGAGCCTTGATGGTCAATCAACTCCCCATCCCTCTTAATAAGCTGTCATCTTCATAAGAAAACAGGAAGGAGAGGAGAGGGAAAAAATGTTCCAGATTTCTACCCCAGCCTTTTCTAAAAGCCTAAAAGAAAAGATCTTGTAGAATTTCATTCAACAAGTATTTTTGACCACCCACTGTGTACCAGGCACATTCGAGGGTTGGGCACCTGTGAGTGAAGGAATAGACTAAAATCTCTGGCCCTTGGAGGTAATATGTTAGTGAAGGAGGCAGACAGTAAGCAAAATAAGTACATAAATTAAGTAAATATTTGAAGGTGATGAAATTCCATCTTTGACCTGGTAAAAGTTGAAATGCTTTCTGATAAAATCCCTGCTGGGAGGCAGATGGTCTCTGCTGATGAATGGGGATGGTTACAAAATAACACACAGCATACATTAGGGGTAGGAGTATGGGTGTTGCCAAATGTCCCACCCACTTAAGCTTTCTCATTTTAAGTTTCAAATCAAACTCCTACTCTGTGTAATTAGACAATTCATATAGCAGTTGAAATGTCATTTCTTTGACCTGGGAAAATGCCTCTTAATCACTCCCTCTGGCCCCCAGCATCTCAGGGGAGAATATGAAAGAGTAAAAACACATGGGAGTAATTCACCTCAGGAATACTAATTGTGGGATAGTAACCATGAGCTGGATTGCACACATCATTTGGAGGATATTTGAATAAGGATGAAGAAAATAAGGAAAAGATACACACCAGACTGTTAATCTGTTAATATTGGAACCTCAGTCGTGAGAGTGCAGAGGTGTGGTGTTGGCAGTGGAGTGGGCAGTTGTGGGAATTCTCTGTCTACTTGTCTGTTGCTGGCTTGTAGGAAGTAGTGAGTATTGCTTTTCTAGTTGGAAAAAGAAAATCTAAGGAAGCATTTAAAGAAACAATAGGGGCGAATGAAAGATGAGGAAGATCTCTTAGGATTTCTAAATCCCTCAAATTTATATGTTGCTTTGCTTTAGATGTATGGGTTTATTTCTGGATTCTGAATTCTATTCCACTGGTAAGTATGTCTATCCTTATACAAATTCCATACTATTTTGGTGACTGTACTTTTGTGGTAAGTTTTGAAATTGGAAAATGTGAGTACACCAACTTTGCTCTTGTTTTTCAATATTGGTTTGGCTATTCAAGGACCCTGGAAAATTTCATAAGAGTTTGAGGATTGGCTTTCTCTTCTCTTTGAGAGGGAGTCTCACTCTGTAGCCCAGGCTGCTGGAGTGTGGTGTCATTATGTCAGCTCACTGCAACCTCCGCCTCCCAGGTTCAAACAATTCTCATGCCTCAGCCTCCCAAGTAGCTGGGACTTCAGGTGTGCCACCATGCCCAACGAATTTTTTTTTTTTTTCTATTTTTAGTAGAGACAGGGTTTCACCATGTTGCCCAGGCTGTTCTTGAATTCCTGAATTCAGGCAATCCACTCACCTTGGCCTCCCAAAGTGTTAGGATTACAGGCGTGAGCCACCACACCCAGCTGACATTTTCATTTCTGTAAAAAAGGCTGTTAGAATTTTGATAAGGATTGCATTTGTAGATCACTTTGGGTAGGTCGTTCATTCATCCATCCAGGCAAACACTATTCATTTTCTGTCTTTATGTGTCATCCTGTGCTAAAGGTCGTGGGAGCAAGGGTGCATAAGGATGATTGAGATTTGATTTCTACTTCCAGGTAATTTTGTTTTTTAACAAATTTTTTTTAAATTGGCTTTTATGGCTTATTCTTTCTTTTTAATTGAGATGAAATTCACATGACATAAAATTAATCATTTTAAAGTGAACAATTCACTGGCATTTAGTACATTCACAATGCTGTGTAACCACTGCCTACCTCTACCTAGTTCTAAAACATTTGCCTCATCCCCTATGAAAGTAAAGAAAGTAGTTACTCCCTATTTCTCCCTCCCCCAGCCCTTGGCAACTACCAATGTGCTTTCTGTTTCTATGGATTTACCTATTGTAGATATTTCATATAAATGGAATCATACAATATGCTACTGTGCCTGGTCGGCATTTTCATTTCTGTGAAAAAGCTGTTAGAATTTCAATAAGGATTGCATTTGTAGATCACTTTGAGTAGTATTGCCATCTTAACAATATTAAGTCTTCCAACTCGTGAACATAAGGTATCTTAACACTTATTTAGGTCTTTTAGCAATGTTTTGTGGTTTTCAGCATTCAAGTCATTCTCACTTCGAGTAGTATTACCATCTTAACAATATTAAGTCTTCCAACTCATGAAAATGAGGTATCTTAACACTTATTTAGGTCTTTTAGCAATGTTTTGTGGTTTTCAGCATTCAAGTCATTCGCCTTCCTGGTTAAATTTATTTGTAGGTATTTTCTTCTTTTGATGCTATTGTAAATGAAATTGTTTTCCTTAATTCACTTTTCAGATTGTTTATTGCAGGTGTATCAAAGCACAACTGATTTTTGTATCTTACACCTTTAAATTGTTGAATTGGTTTATTAGCTCTAGTAGTTTATTTTGTGGATTCTCTAAGATTTCCTATATGTAAGATAAAGTCACCTGTGAATAGAACCAGGTTTACTTCTTCCTAATTTGGATACTTTTCTTAAAAGATTCAAATTTATCTATTTATTTTAATTGACAAATAAAAATTATATGTATTTATCGTGTACAACATGACATGTAAAAATATGTATACATGGTGGAATGACTCAATTGAGCTAATTAGTGTATGCAGTACTAGGCAAACTTTTTTTTTTTGTGGTAAGAAACACTTAAAATGTACTCTCTTGGGAATTTTCAAGGATACATTGTTATTCATTATGGTCACCATGTTGTACAATAAATCCCTTGAACTTATTTCTCCCATCTAACTGACATTTTGTATGCTTTGACCAGCATCCCCTCAATCCCCATCCCACAGCACCTGGTAACCACCATTCTACTCTTTGCTTCTGTGAGTTTAACTTTTTTAGATTCTACACGTAAGTGAGATTATGCAGTATTTGTCTTTCTGTGCCTGGCTTATTTCACTTAACATAATATCCTCCAGATTCATTCATGTCATCACAAATGACAGGATTTTTTTCTTTTTAAAGGCTGAATAGTATTCCATCATGTGTATATATACCACATTTTATTTATCCCTTGATGAACATGTAAGTTAATTCTATATCTTCACTGCTGTGAATAATGCTGCAGTGAACATAGGAGTACAGATATCTCTTCAACATACTGATTTTATTTCCTTTGGATATATACCGAGCAGTGGAGTCGTTGGATTATAGAGTAGTTCTATTTTTAATTTTTTGAGGAACCTCCATACTGTTTTCCGTAATATCTGTATTAATGTACATTCTTACCCGCAGTATACAGAGGTTTTCTTTTCTCTGCATCCTTGCCAATCCTTGTTATCTTTTATCTTTTTGATATAATCATTCTAACAGGTGTGAGGTGATATCTCATTGTGGTTTTAATTTGTATTTCGCTGATGCTATGGTCTGAATGCTCATGTGTGCCCCAACATTTATATGTTAAAATCTAAAACACATTGTGATAGTATTAAGAAGTGGTGTTTTTGGGAAATGAGTAAGTCATGAGGGCTTCACCCTCATGAATGGGATTAGTGATCTCATAAAAGAGAATCAAGGGACCTCCCTTACCCCTTTCTTCATGTGAGCACACGGTAAGAAAATGTGCCATTTTTGAAGCAGAGAGCAAGTCTTCATCAGACACAGAATTTGCTGGCACCAGGATTTTGGACTTTCCAGTCTTATGAACTGTGAGTCATACGTTTCTGTTGTTTATAAATTATTCAGTCTAAGGTATTCTGTTACAGCAGCAGGAACAGACTAAGACATTTAATGATTACTGATGTTGAACATTTTTTCATATACCTGTTGACCATTCATCTGTCTTATTTTGAGAAATGTCTATTTAGGTCCTTTGGCTCACTTTAACATCAGGTTATTGGTTCTCTTACTATAGAGTTATTTGAGATTTTTATATATTTGGGGTATCAATCCCTTATCAGGTGTATGGTTTGCAAATACATTCTTCCAATTCATGGGTTGTCTCATCACTCTGTTGACTGTTTCCCTAGCTGTGCAGAAACTTTTTAGTTTGATATAATCCTGTCTATTTTTGCTTTTGTTGCCTGTGCTTTTGGGGTCATATGTAAAATATAATTGCCCATGCCGATGTCATGAAATTCTACCCCTATATTTTCATCTAGTAGTCTTACAGTTTCAAGTCTTATGATTAAGTCTTAATCCATTTTGAGTTAGTTTTTATATATGGTATAAGATAGGATCTAATTTCATTCTTCTGCATGTGGCTATCCTGTTGTCACAACACCACTTATTGAAAGGCCCATCGTTTCCCCACTGTGTGTTCTTGGCACCTTTGTCAAAAATTAATTGACCATACGTATGTGGATTTATTTCTGGATTATCTAATTCTGCTTCGGTTATCTATGTGTTGGTTTTTATACTAGTACTATGCTGTTTTGACTACAATAGTTTTGTAGTATATTTTGAAGTCAGGTAGTGTGATGCCTCCAGCTTTGTTTATTGTACTCAATATTGCTTTGGTTATTCTTTTGTGGTTCCATATAAATTTTAGGATTTTTTTTCTATTCCCATGAAGAATGTCATTGGTATTTTGACAGGAACTGCACTGAATCTGTAGACTGCTTTGGGTATTACACTATGAACATTTTAACAATATTAATTCTTCCAATCCATGAACATAGGATATCTTTTCACTTATTTGTGCCTTCCTCAATTTCTTTCATCAATGTTTTATAGTTTTCAGTGAGTAATTCACTTCTTTGGTTAAATTTTTTCTTAGGTATTATATTTTATTTTGTAACTATTATAAAGGGGATTGCCCTCTTGATTTATTTCTTGGAAAGTTCATTGTTAGTGTATAGAAATGCTATTGATGGTTATGCTTTATTTCTTTTATAATTGCTTTGTATAGAACTTCCAGTACAATATTGAATAACAGTAGTAAAAGTAGGAATCTTTGTATTGTTCTTGATCTTAGGAGTAAAGATTGCAGTTTTTCATCTTTGAGTATGATGTTAGCTGTGGTTTTCTCATAAATGCCCTTTATTATGTTGAGGAAGTTCTTTCTATTCCTACTTTTCTGTGAGTATTTTCTTAAAAATCATAAAATGTTAGATTTCGTCAAATACTTTTTCTGCATCAATTAGGATGACTAAGTGGTTCAGTTTTTGTTGTTGTTCTATTAATTTGTATTACATTGATTGATTTTCTTATGTTGAATCACCTTTGCATTCCTGGGATAAATCCCATTTGGTCCTGGAATTTTTATAATTATTTAAATATGCTATTTGATTCAGTTTGATAGTATCTTGTTAAAGATTTTTGTATCTATATTCATAAGAGTTATTAGTCTAAGTTTTCTTGTGGTGTCCTTCTGACTTTGATATAAGGGTAATGCTAGCCTCATAGAATGCGCTAGAAAGTGGTCTCTCCTCTTGTATTTTCTATAGATGTTTGAGAAAGATTGCTGTTAATTCTTTTTTAAATATTTGATTGAATTGACAAGCAAAGTCATCTGGTCCTGGGTTTTTCTTATTGGGAGTTTTGTTTTATTTATTCCTTTAAAATTACTGATTCAATTTTCACTTTTTATAGGTCTGATTAGATTCTATTTCTTCTGGAGTCAGTTTTGGCAATTTGCGTGTTTCTAAGAATTTATCCTTTATGTTTAATTTATCTAATTTGTTGGTATCAAATTGTTCATAGCGTTTTTTTTTTTTTTTTTTTTTTTTATTTCCATAAGGTCTGTGGTAATGTCTTTACTTTCTATTTTCAGTTATTTGGGTCTTTTCTTCTTTCTTTTTAGTTAGTCTAGCTGAAAGACTGTCAATTTTGTTGATCTTTTCAAAAACCAGTTTTTGGTTTTGCTGATTCTCTCTTATTTTTCTATTCTCTATGTTATTTATCTTAACTTTAATCTTTACTTACTTCTTTCTGGTTTGGGGTTTAGTGTGCACTTCATTTTCTAGTTACATAAGATGTAAATTTAGGTTATTGATTTGAGATATTTCTTTTTTTAATGTAAACACTTACAGCTATAAATTTCCTGTTGAGCACTGTTTAACTATATCCTGTAAGTTTGGGTAAGTTGTCTTTCCATTTTAATTTAGCTGTGTTTTCTAATTTCTCTTGTTATTTCTTCTTTGACCTATTGGTTGTTTAAGAGTATGTTGTTTTCCACGTATTTGTGAATTTCCAGGTTGCTTTCTGTTATTAATTTCTAGCATCATTTCATTGTGGTTAGAAACAATATTCTATATGATTTCAATCCTTATAAATTTATTGAGACTTGTTTTGTAGCCTAACATGTGATCTATCCTTGAGAATTTTCTATGTGCACTTGAGAAGATGATACATTTTGCTGTTGTTGAGGGAAGTGTTCTATCTGCATCTATTCAGTTGAGCTCTTTGTAGTTTTGTTTAAGACCCCTATTTTCTTATTGATTTTATGTCTAGCTGTTCCATTCACTAGACGGTATATTGATGGTATATTGGTATATTGGGGTGTGTGTGTGTGTATGTATATGTATATATATATATATCTCAAAATGGTATATTGATGTCTCCTACTATTATTTTAGGATTGTCTATTTCTCCTTCTCATTCTGTCAATGCTTGGTCATGTATTTTGGAGCTCTGTTGTTTGGTGTGTATATGTTTATAATTGCTATGTATTCTTGATGCATTGACTCTCTTATCAATATTTATGTCCTTTTTTGACTCTTGTAATAGTTTTTGACTTAAAGTCTATTTTGTTAGATATTAGTATAACCTCCTTAACTTTCTTTTGGTTACTATTTGCATAAAATATTATTTTTCCATCCTTTCACTTTCAAGCTATTTGTGTCTTCAAATCTGGAGTCACTTGTAGACAGCATATAGTTGGATTTTTAAAAAAAATCTATTTGGTCAATCTCTACATTTTGATTATAGAATTCAATCCATTTATATTTAAAGTAATTACTTAAAAGGGAGGATCTACTTCTGCCAATTTGCTATTTTTCTGTATGTCTTATATCTTTGTGGTTCCTCATTTTCTTTATTACTGTCTTCTTTAGTGTTTAATTGATTCTTTACACTGTAGCATTTTGATACCCTTCACATTTCTTTTTGTGTATTTTTAAAAAGATATTTTCTTAGTGATTACCAGAGGATTATGATTAACATTATACATTTATAAAAATATAGTAACAGTATAGTTAAAATTGATATCAACTTAGCTTCAATAGAATACAAAATCTCTGCTTCTAAACGTCTCTGTCCTCACCTTATGTTGTTGTTGTCACTAAATACATTTTGCATTCATTACATTCATTCAGTGTGTTCAGTAATGTAGATTTATAATTATTGTTTTATGCATTTGTCTTTTAAATTATGTAGGAAATAAAAGAGGAGTTATAAACCAAAATCCAGTATATTGGCTTTTATATTTACTTTCTAGTTAACTTTTCTGGAGTTCCTTACCTTTTCATATGGCTTTGAGTTACTGTCTAGTGCCCTTTCATTTAAGCCTTAAGATCTACCTTCATCATTTCTTAAAGGGCAGCTCTACTAGCAACAAACCCTCTCAGATTTTGGTTATCACAGAATGCCTTAATTTTTCTTTGCTGGATATAGAATTCTTGGTTGATAGGGGATTTTTCAGCATTAAAAAAAGTTATTTCATTCCCTTCTGATCTCCCTAGCTTCTAATAAGAAATTACCTGTTAATTCTACTGAGGATATATTGTACATGATGGGTCACTTTTCTCTTTATACTTTTAAGATTCTCTCTTTGTCTTTGGCAACTTGATTATAGTGTATCTTAGTGGGACTCTCTTTGCATTTACCCTTCTTAGATTCACTGAGATTCCTAAACATGTAGATTTTTGTCTTTTTACCAATTTTGGAATGTTTTGGGATGTTATTTCCTTAAATATACTTTCAGCTACCTTTTTTCCTCTTTTCGCTTGGAATTTCTATTTTGTGTGTATTGTTGCACTTGAATGTTTCTCTTAGGCTCTGTTAATTTTTTTTTTCCATTTTTGCTTGCTTTTTAAACTAGGTAATTTCAAATGATCTATCTTCAGGCTTGCTGATTCTTCCTTTTGTTTGCTGAAACCTGCTGTTGAAACCCTCTAGTAAGTTTTTTGTTTTAGTTATTGCACTTTGCAGCTCCGGAATTTCTTTTTGGTTCCTTTTTATAATTTCTATCTCTATTGATTTCTCTTTTATACATTGTTCTAGTTTCCTTTAGCTCTTTGTCTGTTAATTCCTTTAGCTCTTTGAGCATATTTAAGACAGTTGCTTTAAAGTCTTTGTCTAATAAGTTCAATGTCTTTGCCTCAGGGAAAGTTGCTGCTCATTTCTTTTGTAAGTAGGCCATACTTGTTTCCTTAAATGTCTCATAATTTTTTGTTAAAACTGGACAATTTGAATACTATAATCTGGTAATTCTGGAAATCACATTCTTAGTTCTCCTCAGAATTTGTTTTTATTGCTTGCTGTAGGCTTTAGCTATTTGTTCAGTGATTTTTCTAAACTATTTTTGTAAAGTTTGTATTCTTTGTCATGCATGGTCTCTGAAGTCTCTGTTCCTTGCTTGGGTTGAGCTAGTGTTTTGATAAAGATTTCCTTGAATGCTAGGAGCCAAAAGGGGTAAAGGGAGGGGCAAGAGAGAAGGGGAGAAAGGGCATGAGGGAGAGACAGGGAGCAGGAGAGAAGAGAAAAGCAAAGAAACAAAAAATAAAAAATATCTCTCCTATTCTTTGCAGATTGTTTCTGTACTAGGACATTCCTTCAATGCTTAGTCAGGCCATTTAAAATTTTACATTAGCCTTAAATACTTGCCTTCACTGATCTTAAGAGATTGGCCAGAAGTAAAAACTTAGGGTCTTCTCAGGTCTTTTCTGAGCATGAGTTTTACTCTGGGCATGTGTGTGGTTTTCTTAAATACCCAATATGCAGGGAGCTTTTGAATGTCCTAATTTCCCAGAGAAATGCTCTCCCCAGCTTTTCTTTCCAGGTATTAGGCACTGTGTTGTATGCGTCAACTGAAATCTTTTGCCCCAGGTGGCTGCAGTTTCTTCATGTGTCTTACAATATTTCCAATAAATGACCACTGTCTTTTCCAACCTGAGTGTGTTCCAAGTTAGGCTAAACAAAGACAAGCACATTGCTTCGGTCCTTCATGTAGCTTCGAGACAGGATAGAAGAGACAAACACGGTTCTTTGTGAGTAAGGTCTGCTCTCCTCCCTCAGAACCAGGGACTAGGGCCCCATACTGGGAACACAGAACTAATGTCTTCAAGATAGCTGGGGAGAGGGTGGAGCAAGCACAAGTAAAAAGTCACAGAGCCGGCTGGGTGCAGTGGCTCATGCCTGTAATCCCAGCACTTTGGGAGGCTGAGGCAGGCACATCACCTGAGGTCAAGAGCTTGAGACCAGCCTGACCAACATGGCAAAACTCCGTCTCTACTAAAAATACAAAAATTAGCCAGGTATGGTGGCACGTGCCTGTATTCCCACTACTTGGGAGGCTGAGGCAGGAGAATCGCTTGAACCCTCCATTCTGGGCAACAGAGTAAGGCTCCGTCTCAAAAAAAAAAAAAAATCACAAAGCCTTTCTGCCACTTTAAAATTGCCTTTCTCTCTATTCCACATTTACCCAGTTGCTATAAAGTTTGGATTGTTTTTCAGCATACTAACAAAGTAACTCTGATGGTTTTTCCTTGATTTTTTTGATATTTCTGTAGAGGGATGAGCTCTTAGAGATACCTACTCCATCAGTTTTGCTTTTTAATAAATGTTTACATGGAAGTATAACATGCATTCATAAAGGTATATAATTCATAAGTGTGTAGCTGTATAAATTTCTGCGTTTCATAAGGCATACACACCTTTGTGACCACTCTCTAAATATTTTTACTTTTGAAAACATTTGTATCTCATCTCATCTCAAAAATTACTTGTTGTGACTTATAAAAATGCATATTATGCCAATAAGAGAAAAAATATTTTAAGTGAGGGAAGTAGGGGTGGGAGGAGGGAAAGTAGTAAAAGTAGAAAGAAAAACCAGTTTTCTATTTTTGTTACATGGCAATTGCATGGCAGAATGTCTTGCACACTTTGCTAGAAGTGGGATAGAAATTTATCCCTAAGTTTCCTAGCTGCTAATGCAAAAAGGAAAATCTCATCAGTTTTAGGTTTTTGTGGTTCTGAAGATAAAAAGAAACTAATTGCTCAATAGACATGCAGCTATATTAGGTACTGAGGCTGGAAAGAATTTCTCCTGTTCTTACTATAAAGAAGGCCTTATTGAAGTTAGTGGGAGATGTGACTTTTTAACTTCCCCTGTAGTAGATAAATCCCACAGCAGAGTCCAGGTCTTCCTATCTGCGTACATCATGGGATGCCACTGCCACAGTGATCCAAATGAGGAGTAGTGACAGCAAGTCTGCGAGGGGCTGAAGCGCTGCTGTTTGAGTGCGTCAGGGAGAGGGCTATGAAAATAAGGGTAGATGAATTAACTGCCCTAAGCCTCAGGTTTTCTACCTGTAAAATAAGAATAATAGCAATTACCCTAGGATGCTACCAATAAAGGAGAGATTGTGTATGTGTCTTGTGTGTAATAAGTGCTTGCTAAATCTAGTGATTATTATAATTCCAAGGTTTGTATAGAGACTATTGATGGCCTCCAGTTTCTTAGTTGAGCAACCCTGTTTCTTTTTGCCTGTTCTTTTTCTAAGCCTGGGTCATACCACCAAGGCTTTCAAATGGTTAAAATGTACTTACAGCATTTTGATCCTGTGGCCCAAGGTGGAGTGGGGTGTGTGCGTGAGACTTAGGATATTCCTAGTTCTGGAGAGCCCAGGCCTGTGATGGATCGCTCCCAGGACTCACGGGAGGCAATATGCACACTTGATAGGGAAGAGGAGAAGGTGACTATGTCTGCCCTACTCCACCTTGCTACCCTAACACCAGGCCCAGCTGCTGGAGGTCTGCATCCCACCTGGTACACAAATCAGGCTTAAAACGAAACGAAATGACAATATCTGTACTAGGTGTTGTTACACTGAGAAAGCAGGTCTTTATTCAGCAGCACAGCCCATGGTTGCTTTCAGGTTTTGATAAACGCACATGACACTGTACTTTTTCTTGGATGTTGACCACCGTCCAGATGGGCATGACTTCTGTGGCCCTGATGTGGTATGGCCTGAAGGACAGCAAGGTGCCCTCTGACCTCTGGTAGGATGAGGATGAGCATCCATCTACAATTACAGTGAAACCCTTGCTAGTGTCTCAGGAAGAAGCACCTCTTTATAGCCGGTCATGAGTCCTTAATATATTACCCTTAAATCATTTAAAACTGAACTAGCCTGAGCAGCCGTGAATATGCCAATGCAGCTGGGAGCAATCTCAGGCAGGCCCAGTGAAATGGCCACGATGATCTAATAGATCTTGCTTCATCTCTAGAAGTCTATCACCCTGCCTCTCTCCTCCTTATTAAACCAAAGCTCCCCACTCCCAGAAAATAAAACTGCTACGTGGTATTTATATATCTTCAGAGAGCAGTGTGATTCAGAAACCAGGGAGAGTGGTTTAAAACTATTGATTGAAAAGGAGACTGTTTCTTGCATGAAATAATCTTATTGGAAAAGTTACCTTATTTCTTCTACTGCACTTGAAAAATCTAGATTGTTTGTAAAAAGCAAAGGGCAAAACAGAAATTGATTTTCGTCAGCATGAAGTCGGTTTTTTTGTACTTTGATTAGTGGCTTGAAGCTGGTGGTGAGTCATGTGACCGTGCTGGTGTTTTGGGGCAGGGTATTCAGATGGAGATCATAATAGCTATTTCTGACCTTGACTTTGAGCAGAACATTGCAGGAAGTCTTATGTCACCCTGAAGTCTCCAGCTGTTTGCAACCTTCTGATATCGCTGATTGACTGCTTGCATTAAGCAGTCCCCTTCTCCTCCCTCACTGTGCCACCCCTAGACTCTAAAGTTCTGAATGTATTTACAATATCTACATGGTGAAGCCCATGCTCCCTGCTCTAGCATTGGAGGCCTTCTAAGGATGGACCCAATCCAACATTGCCTCCAGTCGATCTGTCTCCTGCTTCCATGGTATGAACGCTCTGCTGTTATCAGTAGCTGTAGCTATTGAGCACACACACACCTGGGCACATCCCAGGCACTCAAGAATTTCTGCTCCTCTAGGCACTGTCCACTCTGTTAGGAGGTCTACACCTTTCTCACATGTGCCCTCAGAAGTCACACCTGCCATTGTGCCTACCAGTCGGCCTTCTTGGTTCTCTGTGTGCTCACTGTCCTCTCAATGTGAGCCATTTACCGTACCTGCCATCTAGTTGGCATGGGCCTTGGGCCTTGAAATAGCCGATAATTTTGGTGTGTGCATTGACCTTTCAGCAATGCAATGCTACCTGCCGCAGAGAGAGATGAGAGAGAGGGAAGGGGAAAGGAGGAGAGAGAGATTTTTGCCTATTTCCCCAAAATTTGTAAGTTGAAACCCTAACCTCAGTATCTTAGAATGTGACTCTATTTGGAGGCAGGGCCTTTAAAGAGGCAATTGAGTTAAAATGAGATCCTTAGGGTGAGCTCTAATCCATGCTGACAGGTGCCCTTATAAGAAGAGGACATTTGGACACACAAAGAGATACCAGGGATGCATGTGCACAGAGAAAAGACCAGGTGAGCACACAGTGGGAGGGCAGCCATCTGCAAGCCAAGGAGAGAGGCCTCAGGAGAAACAAACCCTGCTGACACCTTCGTCTTAGGCTTCCAGAATGGTGAGAGAAGAGATTTCTGTTGTGTAAGCCACCCAGTCCTGGCATTTTGTGATGACAACCCAAGCCGATTAATGCACTCATGGAGAATGTACCCTGCAGTGAATGTGAAATCAAAGGTGTGAATCTGCTGTTCCTTGCTCAGGCTTGGTTCGCACAGCCTTCCAGGAGGGGGATCATCTCTCCAAGCTGGATGAGAACCGAGTGTTTAACCATTAGCTAGCTGGCTTATCTAATCTACATCTTACAACCTTGACCCCAAACACAGCTACCTTAATCGGGGGCTCCATCAAAGAATTGGTGATCGGTTCCAATGCCGGCTGGGCTAGGCCTACTGGAGATGTCACTTTACTGATTTTTAATGGCTAAGGAATTTTTGAGGATGATGTTAATTACATGTACATAAATGGAACCCCCATCCTGGCTGGCCCACATCATTGTGGCCTCTTCCCATCTACTCTCCAAGCAGCAGAGCCATCTTCTCTAAAACAGTTCTGATTAGGTTACCTCCAATCCCCACTTCTGCATCTTTCCCCCAATAAAAACCTAATGTTATTCCCTTAGGAGAGAATCTCCAACTGCTTTTACAAGACTTGTGAGGGCCTTTGGGGTCCAGGTCTCACCAACTTTCCTTGCCTCACTGGCGGCCCCTCCGCATCATGCCCCAAGCTCCAGTGTGGATGGTTCCCACTGCCTGGAACACCGTCTCAACCCCTCTCACCACGTTATCTCCAGTTCATCCTTTAGACCTTTGTTCAAGTGTCCTTTGCCTGGGTTCTGCTGCATGCCTGGCCAGGCCCCATCTCTGTATCATGGGTACCTCTCACTGGGCCACATCTTCCTGTCATGGACACTTCTAACTGGGTCCATCTCCCTTTTCACATTTGCCTTGGAAGCAGTTTCACAGTTGTCTGTGTGATGAGTGGATTCCTTTGTGTTTCCATAAATTCTGAATTTGACGTGGTAGAGACCGTGTCTATTTTGTGCCTGGCACACAGCAGACACTCGGTAGGTGCTTTATTGAGCAAATAAACAAACTCCCATCTTTTCCATCTCCATGTTAGTTCTTCCAAAGTAGAGACCACCTCCTGTTCATCTTTGTCTTCCTGTCCTAGAGATTTCTTCACTAAATCCCATTCCTTGGTAGAAGAAAGAAGTGGAAGAATTACCAGGACTTACACATAGGAGGTTTTCACTCACTGAACCATTTAATCACAAGGGCGGTGCCAAGACTCCTGCTCCCCACTCTGGGGCCTCAGGGCCGTTCAGCCATGTGCAGACAGTGCTTCCAGCAATGCCTGTTTTCTTCACTCTTTAGGGAGTTTATGATTGTTTAAGATTGAGTGCTTACAGTGAGTAAAAGAGTTCTGGACAAAAAAATCTTCCCATAAAAGAAGAGAATGTATGCTGCATTTCTTTCTCTCTTGTTTTATGGGTTAGATTTCTTTCCTTTTTTATTTTAAAACAGGGTCTCGCTCTGTCTCCCAGGCTGGAGTGCAGTGGCACCATCACAGCTCACTGTGGCTTTGACCTCCCGGGCTCAAGCGATCCTCCCACCTCAGTCTATCGAGTAGTCAGAATGCACCACCATGCCTGGCTAATTTTTGTATTTTTTAAAGAGACAGAGTCTTGACATGTTGCCCAGGCTGGTCTTGAACTCCTGGTTTCAAGCAATCTGCCCTCCTCGGCCTCCCAAAGCACTGGGATTACAGGTATGAGCCACCATGCCCTGCCTGGGTTAGCTTTCTAATGGAGGGGGTTGCTTATTTGCAATTTGGGAACTTTGCTACAAATGTTTATTGAGTGTCCTCTATGTGGCAGGCACTTATGAAGGACAGAGGGGGAAGTAGGTGAGGATGGGGAGTTGAGGGTGAGACAAAGGGAAGTGATGCTTGTTGAAAGCCCAGGTGATTTTGCAGTAGATCCCAGTGACAAACTCTCAGAAAATCATTGTTGGTGACTGTAACTTACTCTTCGCTGTGGTCAAAAGTTCGTCTGAAGGCCTTGCCCTGTGTGGGACACTCAGGCTCAGAGCACTTGCTTGGATCTGGCTGATGCAATCACGAGAAACTCCAGCCAGCATTCTCTCCCTTTGAGCCAGTGCCTCCACTCACTTCCCTGAGCCTGTCTCCTCATGTTTCCATCAGACACAAAGGACCGATCTGTCGATACTCCTGTCTGTCAGTGACAAGCAATTGGTACCCGAGCCTGGGGTGGGACTTCTGATCTCAGCTTGGGGCTTGTTGATGAACTGAGGACTGCTGTTCTCTCAGAGCACCACCAGGATGCCGCTCAGATCACTGTTTGAGCACAGTAAAGGGATGAATTGTGCTCATGTTTATTCTGCAATTTCAAAGGCTGCCATCTAATGTTTAAGAGCACAGAGACTTTAAATGAACAAACGGTTTGGTGGAAAATAAGAGATGGACATTGCCATGATTTGCTACCCGGTAGATGGACTTTATTTTATGTGGTTCAGGTGCAGAGCTTAGAAGGCTCTTCAAGTACAGGTAAGATTTCGAAAGTCACCATTGTGCTCTAAATTTGGGGAGCAGTGTCTTATGCTAATGATGTTTTTGTAAAAAGATGGTCTCCTCTTCATCACCAGATTGTCCCTTAAATTAGCTAAAGCCCCAAGGCCCTAAATTAAAAGCAAGAAATTACAATGTAGCAGATTGAATTTAGGTTTACGTGCCATGTGTGAAATATATGAGTGGCTTTTGAAAGCATACTTGTAAATGAACAGTGGGTTTCCTTATGCACAGGCAGCATCCGCTGAATGTCTGGCTATTTGCACTGAAAGCCCAGTTTCCACCCAGTTAGTGCCCCCACACCCACCCTCCCTTCCCCATTGCCATGACGCAAGCCAGGCTGCAACGGCACGACCACACTGAAGCCTATGCTGACGCCATCACATCTGCTGGAACCTGCTCCCAAATCGTTGTCTCTATTCAACCTGGTCAAGACTTTTTGGGGTTCTCTCCCCTTCTTGGCCATTAACAAGCAAGGTATCCAAGAAAAAGTGAACACCAAACTCCTTATCACCCCTGGGCTTCAGAATCTTCCTTTTCTTCCTTGCTTGGGCCTGAGGGTGCCTAGGAGGCAACATAAAAGCTTGCTTTTGTTTCATTTATAATTGGTGAGTCTGTGCTCTCTGGGCAAAGGCCGGCACATTCACGGCAGGAGTTTTTAATCCTGGATGCACATTAGAATAAGCTAAGGAGATTTCAAAAATGCCGATGCCCGGGTCCTGAGCCGTAGAGATTTTAATAGGTCTGGGATGGGGCCCGGCTGTTGGGGTGTGTGTGTGTGAATATATGTATGTTTATGTGTGTACAAGCTTTCCAGCCCATTGTAATGGTTGGCCGGAGTTAAAAGCTACTTATTTGGGAAAAAAAAGTTGTCCATTTTCACTGTTACTGTTAGGCAGATTTTCTTTAATCAGATTAAAACCATGTGATAGGCAGACAATGTAAAATTAGCTGTGCAGAGAGAGGGATTTAAAGGCTCCAGGCATTTATGACAAAATCAGCCATGATCCTTTTTTCACTGTACTCAAAATAAGAGATGTAGAAAAAGCTGAGCCTTACAGGAGACAGATACAGTGTCCTTGGGCTTGCGTAGGGCTAGAAAGTAAGCAGCTTCAGGGCCAGGTGCAGTGGCTCACGCTTGTAATCCCAGAACTTTGGGAGGCCAAGGCAGGTGGATCACTTGAAGTCAGGAGTTCGAGACCAGCCTGGTCAACATGGTGAAACCCCATCTCTATTAACAATACAAAAATTAGCCAGCTGTGGTGGCAAGTGCCTGTAATCCCAGCTACTTGGGAGGTTGAGGCAGGAGAATTGCTTGAACCCTGGAGCCGGAAGTTGCAGTGAGCCAAGATTATGCCCTCCAGACTGGGTGACAGAGTGAGACTCAAAACAAACAAACAAACGAAAAAGAAAAAGCAAGCAAGCAAGCAGCTTCAGAGCGGGAGGCTGTAGACATCGCCAACCTTTCCTTGAAATCAGATTTATGCACTCATTTATTAACTCATTCATTCATACATTGCCTCTTTATTAAGTACCTCTTTGGTACAAACACTTTGGTAGGCTTGGGTGCAAAGGTGAATGTCTTCCAGATAGGAATTCTAAAAGAGTTGGAAACTCAGGAGATTAGGGTTAGTTTTCATAATCACAGATACTTGATTGACTTTTCACCCGGCCTCCCATTGCTTTGTCAATGCCAGAAGCCAGTGTCTGCTCTCGAGCTTCCCGGGGGAGAGATGGCAGCACCCCCACTTTCTGCCTCACCACTTGCCGAGTCTTGCCGCTGACATTTTCTCTGGTACATTTTTGTATGACGCCGAGCAGCATATGGCACCTCTTTGTCAGACACATTATCTCAAGCACGTCCTCACTCCCATCCTGCCTGACTCATTTGGGGATTACAGAAAGTTCGTAGGAACAGACAAGGGTGCAGAGGCAGGAGAAACATTGTAGAATTTGTGAAGATTGAGTACTGGAATATACTTTTTTTTTTTAAAGCAACAGAAAAAGTACAGATGATCTCATGGTATAGCTTCACAATACTCTTCCTCGGATGGTTGGGCAAGAATGGTTACACTCATTTTAACAATCAGGAATCTGAGACTTAGAGAAGTTGACTGTCAAGCATTTCTACCTGGATTCCTCCTCCTGGGGGTGGAGGATGTACATCTCTAAGATTGGCACCTGAAAGGACTTCTATTTCCAGCTTCAGGCTCCGCTCTGCAGAGACCCCAGAGCAGCTTACAGTCCCGTCTCTTCCGGCTAGCTAGACATGACCACAAGGGGGCACCAAAGAGTTTTCATTACTTCCGCAGGTCTTGCTTTGCCTGCTTTTTCTTCGGTGTGGTGGCACGTAGGTGCACAATGAAAAGAAACAGTGTGAACTTAGAAGAACGGACGATGTTGGAAGACAAAGCTTAAACCCCAGGTAGAAAACGGTGACTAGCAGTGGAGGCGATGACCCTAATTTTTCCATTGATCAGAGAGGTGGGGAAGGGCCACAGGGTGGGGTAAACTTCTGATCCCTATCAGGACAACCCTGAGGTGCCATATGAATGTTTTCATTTTTCTTCGAGAAAGCAAAGGAAGATGGAGACTAATGCATGTTAAGCAGGCATTTGTTTAATCAGTGCTTCACGGAGTGTGTGGCTGGACGTCTAGTCTGGAAGGTAGGCTGAGGCTTAGTAGGACCTCGGTAGGACTGTGAAGGTCATGGAAGGGAGTCTGGGTTTTATTCCAAGTGCCATGGGGAGTCCAAGCCAGCAGGTAGTGTGACCTGTTTTACCTTGAGATGCTCTGTGAGGAACAGGCCATGGGGCATAGGTGTGGGGGCAGTAGCGGGAGGGGTCATTGCAAAGTCCAGAGAGCCTAGGGTGGCCTTGGTGGAGATGGAAGGAAGCAAATGGACTTAGGACATCACTGGAGTTGGGACTGGCAGGGCTACTAGTGGACTGACACTGGCAATGTGGGTGAGAAAGGGGGGATCAAGGGACCCTCAGGTTTGGGGTGTGGATGGTGGTGAACTGAATGAGAGGAGAAGGGTTGTGGGAGGACCAGGCTCATGAGGGACTGGCATCTCTTTTGGCCATGGCAAGTGTGTGATGCTGTAGGCTCCCGCCTGCGGAGGCCCGGCGGGCAGCTGGATTTACAAGTCAGAGCTCAGGGGAGAGGCCAGTGCTACAGGTAGGAATTTGGCACTTTTTTTTTTTTTTTAATGCTCACATCAGCCGTATGTTTCAGATATTGTTGCTCCCATTTCACAGACAGGGAAACTGAGACTTGGGAAAGAGGAGATAACGTGGCTCGAAAGTAGTAGAACTGAAATTTAAACTGGGTCTGCGTGATTCAGTTGCTGTTTCCAAGGTGTCTCCCACATTCTTATCTTAACCGATTACCATTAGGGAAAAATCTAGGTCTTATCCTGCCTCATACAGGCATTCATTAAGTATTGGTCATCCCTGTTTACCCCACTATACTTTGGCCTTCCTTCCCTTAAGAAAAAAAAAAATCATTAGTCAACCCAAATGTCTGGTTCTTTAAAAAAATCATTTTAACCCAATAAATCTTGTTTTTTTCCAACTAAATAATGGAGTCTCTGAGGGCAGAAAAAAAATCATGCCTTCATATGGGCAGATCCCAGGCAGCATATGGCAGAGGACCTCACAACCAGGGAGGAAGGCCAGTGAGGTCACCCAGTGAGTGCCAGCCGCCGTCATAGTGGCTGCCAGGAGTGCGGTGTGGGAGGGAATACTGAGCTAGGAGAATGTGCTGAGATCCATTAGTGATGTCTGTTTCAGGCACAGGAGGGGTGAGAGACAGCCTCTGAATCCTATATTTGCCATTCCTGAGACAGAGCCTTCAGTCAAAGGAGAAATCAGGGCTCCAATAAGAACCTGGGCAATAAGACCCTCCCCATTCACAACTCACCAGCCAATGGAGACTCCACAGCAAGGTCTTGAGACCTTCCTTTCATAATTACTCAGAACCCAATGAAACCAGGGGAGTGCAGAGGCTCAGTTAACGGGAGTTATGGGGGAGTCAGCCTCCCCTGCACCTGCTGTGAGGATGGGCCTTCAGGGCAGACCCGTCTTAAGCGATTGCAGGTGCTGGCTACAAACCACTCTCCAGGAGTTGCTGAGGCAGCTGCAGGAACAGACAGCAGCTCCCCAGAAGGGAACACCTGAGAGGGAGGCAGAGGGCTATGAGTGAGGTGGTCCACGGCTGACTGGAGGTGGAAAGCATGAGGGAGACTAGTAGGGCATGCTCAGAGCACCCTGGGCTTGGTTCCTAAGCTGTTCTGGAGGAGAGCTGAGATGATGAGAGGCTGAAGGGAAACTGCTCACTGCTTGTCTCCTGGAATCTGGAACTGACCCCTCAGGGGTGTGTAACTGGAGGGTCTCCTCCAGCCTGCTGAGAACCCAGACAGGTACTCCTTGGTGGCACCTGGGTGATGGGGTAATGGGCACACTCTCAACAAGGGTAGGAGCTGTTTTGGACACCTGCACATCAGATGGGGCTGTCATCGGTTTGGAGAAAGCAGGTGTTATGGTCTGGCTGTGTCCCCACCCAAATCTCATCTTGAATTGTAGCTCCCATAATTCCCTTGTGTTGTGGGAGGGACCCAGTGAGAGATAATTGCATCATGGGGGCAGTTTCCCCCATACTGTTCTCGTGGTAGTGAATAACTCCCATGAGATCGGATGGTTTTATCAGGAGAAACCCCTTTCACTTGGTTCTCATTCTCTGCTTGCCTGCCACCATGTAAACCGTTCCTTTCCCTGTCTGCCATGATTGTCAGGCCTCCCTAGCCATGCGGAACTGTGAGTCTGTTAAACCTGTTTTTCTTTATAAATACCCAGTCTCAGGTATGTCTTTATCAGCAGCATGAAAATGGACTAATACAGCAGGGGTGCAGGACTGGCCCCTGGGATTCCAGAGATGGCTGCCATGCCTCCCAGTCAGAGGGTTCTGGGTAATGGGGATGCAGGAATGGAGCTGGAGGTATCAATGAAGGCAGAAAAGACCTAGTTAGAGAGCACAGGGGCCAGAAACTCCTTAGACACTTAATCTCATTATGCGCTAACAATTAGGAGGAGAGGAAGTTTGTTGGGAAGACAGGCCCGGCTGGAGGGAGAAGAGGATGATCAGACAGAGGTCTATAGGAGATAGGTGTCCATGCATCAAAAAGTCACGCAGGGAAGGAAACTATAGACAGACAGAATCTGGGAGAAGTTTCCTAGCTCTTTCTATTTGCAATGTTGGGTTGGTGATTTTCCTTTGCCTTGTGTTAAATTTGCTGATGGGGCTGTTAGAAAAACTCCAGCAAGAAACTACCTTGTTTATCCCGAGAACACTCAGTAGGACACACGCAAGGAACAAAGTTGTGGGAAGTGGGAATTGGAGTCCAGGGTGCAATCTGAATGCAAGAGAGAGGACCTGTAGTGGGGTTCCAGAGTAGAGAGAGAGCAGAGCCATGGGCAGCTTCTAGAAAGGTGAGAAGGTTGGTGTGTCCTCTGCAAACACCTACGAGGGCTATCTTCTCTCTCCATTTATGGTCACCTTGATACAAGCTGGTTTGCGCCCACCTCAGTGGGTCAGTGATGGAGACTGAAGAGGGAGCAGAGACACTCTGCACCTGAAAGATGCCTTGGGGATGTCAAAGAGCCATCTTGCAGCCACATCCAGATGTCTGCTGCTCACAAAAGAATGGGAGCAGCAAACGTCACAGCAAATGGCATGTTTTTCTTCAAGAGAATGTCATCTCCATTACTGCTAACTAGGGCCCATTTTGCACCCAAAGAAGAAGCAAGGTGGATAAATATTTCGGAGCAATGAGTGTGTGAGAGATAAGTGGGCAGGGCACATGAACATTGGGTAAAATGGACTTTGTATTCCTCATGGTTCTCCCCCAACTCAGTAACAAGACCCAAGTCTGAGTTTCATGGAACTCCCCAGCTCATCCGTGTCCACTGAGTTCCTTCTCATTGATGTCACCTGGGGAGGGAAAGGTAAGCCAGAGCAGGATAGCAGATTTCCTCTGTTGAGGAAGATGAGGTGGGTCTCCTGCTTTAAGAGTCTCGATCGGCTGTCCCAACTAAGGGACACAGAGCAGAAGGGTCAAGAGAGATAAGCAGACATGTCAGGTGGCCTTTGTATAAAAGATATGGGCCGGGCGCAGTGGCTCACACCTGTAATGCCAGCACTTTGGGAGGCTGAGGTGGGTGGATCATGAGGTCAGGAGATCGAGACCATCCTGGCTAACGCAGTGAAACCCCGTCTCTACTTAAAAAAAAAAAAATACAAAAAATTAGCCAGGCATGGTGGCGGGCGCCTGTAGTCCCAGCCACTTGGGAGGCTGAGGCAGGAGAATGGCGTGAACCTGGAAGGCGGAGCTTGCAGTGAGCTGAGATCGCGCCACTGCACTCCAGCCTGGGCGACAGAGCGAGACTCTGTCTCAAAAAAAAAAAAAAAAAAAAAAAGATACGAGAGGAGCAGTCAAGAATGGGGGATTTCAACCCATTTCTTAATTTTTATCAACTAATCTCTTCAAATCTTTGCAACTTTCCCTTTTCGGTTATTCTTTCATTTTTAGTGAAGTATACTTCACACACCTATAAAATTCCTCCACTGTGCATGTATGATTCAGCGAGTTTTAGTAAAGGTATAGAATTGTACAACCCATGACTGCAATCCTATTTGAGAACTGTTGTTATTATTGTTTCTCTTCTCCAAATGATTAGCTCAAATTCTTCTTGGAGGGGCTTGCAAGGTTTGCAGGAGGGTGCACAGTCGATCTGGGGAGAGAAGTAAACACAAGCAATGAAGATGATGGAGTGGCCTGGACGGAAAGCTTCTTTACAAAGAAAGGATGACAAGAGCCCACAGTTCTTATTGTGTAGGTAAAATGAGCCAGGGGCCATGCCAGCCCCATTGCATGGATTATCACCTTGGATTTTAACAGTAAGCCAAAGTGACAGGTAAACTTGTTATTCCCATTTTACAGATGGAAAAATGGAAGTTTCCAGAGGTGCAGTAGCTTCTACAAGGTCTCACTGAACCCATACCTTTCCAACTGTAGAATCTGCATGCTCAAACCATTACACTAGGATACATCTGAAAACTTTGCTCCAGAGTCTAGACTGCACTGGAAGATGACTTACAATGCAGCAGCTCCTGACTGCATGCTCAAGACCTTGATTTCTGCACCTCTGAATCCATTTGAGTTTATAAAATGAAAAATGAACCCCTACCCGCTATTGATCCTAATCCTCACGCATCCCTAGTTTCGCTCATTTTGGCTTAGGCTCCACCTGGAAAACAAAACATTAACCACTGGGCTTTGTTTGCTCTGATGATCCTGCTCTGACCCTCACATAGCACAAGGCAGCAAATGTCTGGCGCCCCCCCTTGTGCAGAGGAATAAAGAAACCTGAAAACACACTCTCATTTCAAAAATAGCCTGCCTGCCACAAAAGTAACGGTGTTCGATGATGCCATTGTATTGCTTACTCCCTTTCAAAATCAATCTTTAGATATTAGGCCTGAAAAGTAGGTGCCACTATCTTCTAATGATATGCCAGGGGTTAGAAACAGAATGCTACACACCACTTAACACGTGAAATATGATTTATCTGTCGGGGCATATATGAAAAAAATGAAAAGAAATATCTAACAACAACCCTTCTGTTGAGTTTTGAAATGTAAATGTTTGCTAATGCTTTGCCGAAGACAGCTTCACTTGGGCTGAGAGCCATGTGTAAAGAAACATTAAAATGCATCATTTGCTCAGGGCTAAAAGTCATCAGCTTGCGATATTAATGCCCTTTAAAAAATAATTTGACGGCATGAAATCAGAGCATGCCTTGTGCAAAGGATTGGCTCTTGTCAATTTTCTCATGGATCTACTGAGCTATAATTGCATTTAGATCTTGCCAAAAATGAAAGTGTTCTTTTTGTAAATTCTCTCCATCTATTTCGTTTGCTGGAAGGAAGGTAAGGGGGTTCACTTTGATTTCATCGCATGTGAAGGATGCCTGCCCTATAGGCTGGAGCATGCTGGTCAGCTAGAGGGTCATGGGTTAGTGTTGTCTTTTCCTCCATCCTCAGCTTACAGGCTCCCGGCAGGGCTCATCTGGGTGAGTGCTGAGCTTAGGGGACCTGGGAGAGCCCAGTAACTAGATTAAGGCCACTTTGGCTGCAAGTGACAAAAACTCTTCTCAAATTGGCTTAAGCAACAAATGGGAAATGTTTAAGGACACAAGGGGTATCTTACAGAGTCCGGGGTTGGGAATGAGGTCGAACCTTAGCCCCACTGGAAGCAGGGGCTGCCACGGATGTGTGCCTCCTGGGTGTGTCTGGGGTGGGCTGTGGCTGCTAGTGGCTCCTGGGATGGGGCTGGGCCTAGTGGGGAGAGGGGGAAGATGAGGCAGAGGCAGATTCCACCCAGCTCTGGTCTTCTCTTCCTGCCTCGTCTGGGACAAAACCCCACTTTCTCCTGCAGTGGGTGGTGTAAGGGTTCCATTTGAAATAATGGTTCTGTGGTGAAGAAGGAAATTGGAAACAACTAGATAATTTCTTGACCTCTTCACAGATTCTATAGCCTTGAGCATTACAACCACCTGGTAGTCACAAGTGACAGGAGTGGTACCTGAAGAATAAGCCATTTCTTCACTATGTAATCATTTACCCAACAAAGGGGAGCAGCTGAGGGGCACAAGGGTAATGGATGAGCAAGGCACAGCACTGGCCATCAAGGTGCTACCTGTCTGGTTGCTTTTCTGGAGGCTGGGTGTTCCAGGATGTCGTTTTTCACTCAATGTCTGTATACTTTCCTTTTATCTTTCTATTAAAATTTTTTGATAGATGCTTTATATATTCATGCATATATACACACACATATATACATTCATGCATTTATTTCAACCATTTGTTCGACACATACTTATTGAGTGCCTACCAGGGGTTCCAGGCTCGACTGATAAAGCAGTGAACAAAACAGAATTGGTGCCCTGTCCTCCTGGCACTAACTGGTGGGATGGGCTGTGATTGCTTCTGCTTGATGAGGGTGTTCCCACTTTCTCATCAGCAGGAAAGTGCCATGGCCATTTGACTCCTCAACAAGCTCAGCCCTGATCTTCAGCAGCCTTGTCAATCCTTGAAATTAGTTTGGAAGGTTTCAAGGAGTGATTCTTAAAGTGTGTTTGGAAACTCACATGGGTTATTTATCGTAATGTGAAAACACTTGTCTTTTTAAAATCTCTGTCATGAGCGAACGGTGGAGTTATCCAAAGGCTACACGATGTGTGAAATCAAAACAGATTGAATGGAGAAGCAGACATATGACTCCAATTGACTTCTATTAAGCCAGCCAATGAAGAGATTTGCGAATAACAAAACAATGCTTCTCAATTCACTAGTTTTTTAAATTTTTGAAAATATAGTTATTTTTATAAAAACACCTGCTTTATATTAACATGTTACATGTTTATGTTAAGGTACAATAAGTTTATTGTTTTTAATGAATTAATGTCTTTTAAAAATGTTTCAGTTTTAATTTCAAATATGGTAAATATCAATAGATATAATCCACACAAAATTCTTTGAGGTTCTTAATTTTTAAGAGTGTAAAGGGGGCTGGGCACAGTGGCTCATGGCTATAATCCCAGCACTTTGGGAGGCCAAGGCAGGTGGATCACCTTAGGTCAGGAGTTTGAGACTAGCCTGGCCAACATGATGAAACACCGTCTCTACTAAAAAACCAAAAATTAGCCAGGCGTGGTGGTGGGTGCCTGTAATCCCAGCTACTCAGGAGGCTGAGGCAGGAGGATCACTTGAAACCAGGAGGTGGAGGTTGCAGTGAGATTGCGCCACTGCCCTCCAGCCTGGGCGACAGAGCCAGACTATGTCTCAAAAAAACAAGAATGTAAAGGGCTCTTGAGACCAGAAAGTTTGACAACTGCTAATTTAGAGGCAATGGGTATTGCACGTAATGGGAGTCAGCATTCTCAGTAGCAGTGAAATTGATTTAAAGCATATTAGGGAAAGAATTGTAAGGAGGCTCTAGAACCAGCCTCAGAAAGTTACCAGGATCTAGGAAAACTAGGAGGTCAGTTGCTGCCAGTGTCACAGAACCAGCCTGGTGAGGACACCACAGTTTCTCCTCACTACCACTGGAGGCACTCCCACCCCGGAAACTGGAGGCTGCTCCTGCCCCTAAACCCTCTGCCATTCCTGATTCTTTTTGTTCCCGGCTCGTGTGTGAGGTCTGGGATGGATATGTCTCACTGTGGGCCTAGGTCATGGTCCACGGCCTGGCAGACACAGAGCCGAGGGAAGTGAGCGTGACTGTGTGGGCTCCTATGGAGGGAGGCGGGCCCAATCTCTCACCCAGAACCACGTGTAGAAAGTGATGGGCAGCCTGACAAAGTTTGCTTCAACCTGGTGTGTTTCAGAGAACGTCCTGGGGCTCTGTTTACCCTCTCTAACCACATCCCTTGAGAAATCAGGGGAGCTAGAGATGGAGGGCAGTCAGTGTTATCGCTCCTGGCTCAGTCTCCTGTGTACTTTTGTTTCTAAGCCTCGGAAGCTTAGGGATCTTTTGTGGCTGGATGATGGCAAGGTGCATGGGATATGGAAAGAGGCAAGGAGAGTCTGTTATACTCCCGGGTCTGCCTCCTTCCTCGGTGAGGGGGAGGATGGAACTTAAGAGTGTAGTGCAGCAATTAAGAGCTCAGGTTCTGGAATCAGAGTTTGCGGGTCCCAATCTTGGAGGTGCATTCTGCTTCCCTGGAGACAGCTGTTTCTGGACAGGGTCAGCGGGCCATGTCAGGGAGACACAAGAGAGGGAGGAGGGAGACAGGCAGCAGGAGCAGAGCTGGCTGGACAGGGCTTTGTCCACTTGATAAAGCAGGTATGTTCCATGCAGCTGTCCCTGTGTTGCTCGCCTGTATCTGGTTTTCTCATGACTCAGAGCCACAGGGCAGGCCCCTCCAGTGGTAGGGAGAATTTGGACATGGTTTGAGATGAAATGAGGTAGAAGACTCTCCTTTTGCTGCCACCCACCAGAACTCCCCGGGCCAGTGCTGGATCCCTTCTGGTGATCAGTGAGTCTGGGGACAGCCTGCCAGTTAGAGCTGGTGACCACTTTGGCTGGAGGTATGCAGGAGTGTACAGGACCCAAGTGACAGAGAATCATCCCCTTCTCCTAGGAAGAGGCAATGAGAAGCCAGAGAGAAAAATCATGGACAACAGCATGGGAATAGGATCCTGGGACAGAATGGCTCCTGACAAGAGTAAGCGAGGCTTTGAGCTCCTGGAGGGCAGGAACCATACTCGTCTCTGACTCATTTCCCTGGCACCTGGCAGACTGCTTCTCACGATGGGTAACTGCAGCTTGCAGGGAGCCCAATCGGGTTCTGGCTCCCCCTTCCCTTGCCAGTACCCTCTTCCTCACCCAGTGTGCTCCTGCTAACACCTGGCCCTCTGGTCTGCAAGAAATTGCCTTCTAAGCAAGTTCCTATGAAGGTGTCAGGCTGAATGTGCTCCTGTATCAAGGATACTTGAATTTTAAAGGAAACAATGAAGAGGGCATGGCTTTATCCAGATTGGCAATTCTCAAATGCATGTTTTTACCCATTTCCCCAAGATTGTAACAAGTGTTTTGTAAAATTCTTTATTAAATTATTTGCCAAGTGAATTTGGGAAATCTTGGATGTTATAGCTCCTCCTCAAAGATTTAAAATACACAATGTTGGCCAAGCATGGTGGCTCACGCCTGTAATCCCAGCACTTTGGGAGGCTGAAGCAGGCAGATCACCTGAAGTCAGGAGTTCGAGACCATCCTGGCCAACACGGAGAAACCCTCTCTCTACTAAAAACACAAAAATGAGCTGGACATGGTGGGTGCCTGTAGTCCCACCTACTCGGGAGGCTGAAGCATGAGAATTGCTTGAACCCGGGAGGTGGAGGTTGCAGTGAGCCAATCTCATGCTACCGCATTCTAGCCTGGGCAACAGAGTGAGACTCTGTCTCAAAATAAATATAAATAAATAATTAAATAAATAAAATGCGTAATGTCATTTTATTTATTTAATTATTTATTTATATTTATTAAAGGCTCTAGGGGGTCCTGTGAGTTTTAACCTGTTGGATTTTTTAAAAATAAGTCTTATTGAGGTATGGTTTACATACAATAAAACTTGCTCATTTTAATGGTTCAGTCTAATCGTCTAATCAGTTTTGATGTACACACTCAGGTAACCAACACGACAATCGAGGTCTAGGACATTTCTATCAGCTCAAAAACTCCCTCATGACCCTTTGTAGTCAATTCTCTTCCCCAACGTGCAACCCCTGGCAGCCACTGGTCTGTGTCCTATAACTAGAGTTGAGCCTTTTCTAGAATTTCACAATTGGAGTCATACAGTAAGTTGTCTTTTGTGTCACTGGTTTCTTTCCTTAGCATGATGTTTTCTGAGGTTGAGCTGTGTTGTGTTTATCAGTAGTTTCTTCCTTTTTATTGCCAAGTAGTATTTCACTGCATGGATGTGTCACTGTGAATGCACTCCCCAAGTCTGAGTGGTTTCCAGTTTTAGGTGATCAAGAATACAACCACTATGAATATTTGTGTACAAGTGCTTGTGTGGCTGTGTATTTTCATTTCCCTTGGGTAAACAACTATGAGTGGAATTGTTTAATTTTATTTGATCAAGGGACACTTAAACTGAACATCTGTTAATGAATATTCTGAAAAACACAATTTGGAAAACACGGCTCAAATATTGGGCCTGTCAACACCATCCAGGCTGCCACCCTCACTGTCCTTGGGCAAATGCCAAGCTTATGGTGCCAGGGCCCTTGCTCTGCAGACATTTGGAAGGGGGAATGGAGTGGCCATGGCCTTGTCAGACAGAGCTCAGCCGGAGAGGGGACTCAGGAGCTGGAGTCAGTGAGTGGAGTTGGCCTCAGAACTGTGGTATCTTTTCTTATCTAATAGTAAAACTCCAGATGCTAGTTAGCCCTGGTCCGCCATGGTGGAGAAGCAGTGAGTCTGGTCCGGAGCCCAGGTCCCACACCTCCTTCTCACTGTTTTTAAGTAAAGAGGGAAAAGAGGCTCTGTAGCTGCTTTTTGCAAATGCCGTCATTCTCATCAGCAGATGGTAGAGGAGAGAGGCTAATTGAGAACTCCTGTAGCATATAAAACAAAAACCAGCCAAAGGAACCCGCAAGGTAAATGATATCATTATCAGGGAAGTAAAGGAAACAGCATCTGTCCCTGCTGTGGCAGGAACCAGAGCTAGGATGCTGGGGAGGTGCCTGCTCCCTGGGCCTTGCAGGGAAGTGGTTCTCACTCAGCAGCAACGGGAGCTGATGGCTCAGCAAATGCTCTATTAATCCCACCTGAAGAGAAGCGTTCGGGAGGGCTGGGCTAGGTCCCGATTTTAAACGTTTAATGCACATCTTGATCTTCCTTTTATTTGTTGTTGGACTGTCTGGACAGACTCTTGTGATTTTCCAGATTTGTTGATCAATTAAAGTTGGAGAAGACACACTGTTTATCCCACCGCATGCCTTCTGACAGGACATAGTATGTTGAAACATCCAGGGATAAGTTTATCTGATTGTGGGCTTAGCTGATGCAGGGGCTGAGGCTGCAAAAGGTATGTGCCTTTCGCAGCAACCTGAACAAACAATTGTAAAACTCCGTTCCTTGCCTTTAGCTCCACTGGGCTCTCAGGCCCCACTGGAGAAGAGGGAAGAGACAGCTCTTTTCTGCAGCCACCTTCCTAGGCATTCCGTGGTTTTGCTGAAAGAGCAAAGGCTTCTGGAAACAGACCCATGTTCCCGATCCTGGCTCTGTCACTGACTAGCTAAGGCCAGGGCCGTCTCTTATGTCTTAGTCTCCTTATCTGTAAAATGAGGGCATGTACCTACTTCAGAGGTGTTAGGAGGAGTATATACACATGATGCCTTATGTGGGTACAATAGTGCCTAGCACAATATTAGCTGTAGAATAAATGGGAATTCATAACCCCTCATTCCTGGATCAACCCCTGCAAGTTCACCCAGGAACACTGTGTGCCTGAACAAAAGACAGGTAGGAGGAAGGCAAGGAGGAGAGTGCTTGGGTAAAAACACACTGTGGCGAAGCGTTCCTCTACTGGAGCCCCTCTCTCAGAATCCTAGACTCCTAAAACACCAGGCTCGAAGTTCCTTTGGAGGTCTTTTATTCAACTGTTCACTTCATGCAGGAGATGACTTTCCAAAGTCTTTGCCAAATGTCATCCAATTTTCCCTGGAACATCTTCAAAATAGTGTAGTGGGTGAAGAAATAGTCTCCACCACTTCCTAACGCTAACCCTGGGCTAGTTCCTTAACCTCTCCCTGTCTCAGTTCCCTCAACTGTAAAGTGGGAACAATGATAGTAGGATTGCTCTAAGGATGAGTTAATACTTGTGCCTAAAGTGGTCTTTGGAAAGCACAACCTCTCAAAAAAAATACCAACTTTAAACACAATTATTATTGCTATAACCTTTTCAGGGCTGAGAACAAAGCTATGGCTGGTTACACCCCATAACCTCCCCGGCACCTCAGGGCAACTTTCGTCCAGAAAAGGAAGCTCTCTCTGTCTTCATGAGATTTCCACTTGGGCATCCATTGATTACCCTTCTGTTCAGATTTTAATTTGTTTTTGGAGAGCTATCATCTCTTCCCTGGGTCTCTTCCTCTTTCATACTTAGTACTTTATACCCAAGAGAATATTATTACATCAAATATGAAATTGTGGTTTTGGAGATCAGAAACTGTCAGGTGTTTCATACGATTCAACCTGTTATTAGTTCACAGAAACAGTGCCATCTTTGGGTCCCTGGAGTCACAATCACCACAGTTACTTTGGGCACCTGATTCCAGGTCCCTAAAGAAGATCTGAGAGGAGTGCCTAGAAATCTGCATTTCTAACAAGGTCTCCACTGACACAGGAGAAAGCACACTGGCCTGGGAACAGGAAACCCAAGTTTGAGGACCAGTCCTGTTTCTAGCTGGCCACACAATCTTGGGAAAGTCACTTCAGTCTCTAGGTCTCTGCTCCCTTTTATCACCACAGTGGGAATTATGAGAAAGTGATCTCTAAGATTACCCACAAGCCCGAACTTCTATGGTTTATAAAACACTTATTGGGTGCCTACTGGGAACTGAAGGTCACAAAAGATATAGTTCAAGCCTGCAAGTAGATTACTCTTGTTGGGAAGATTCAAACCAGATGAAGAGGCAGAGCAATACAACGTGGAAGATAATACAGTATGGTGGCATCAGTGAAATCACCGTGGAGAAAAGGGTTAATTCCAAATGTGTATTACTGCTGAAATGAAGCCTCTGTGGATAGCGTAAGCTTCCTGAGGGAAAGGGCAAATCTGAGCATCACCTTAGGTTGAGAGAAGGAAGAGTCAGCTTATCTCCTTTTCTCTTTGATAGTCCCAGCACTGGCTCCTAAAATTTCAGCAGCCTTTAAGGTACTACCTACGTTCATTTGCTCATTCATTCATTCATCCATTATCTATGTATTCATGAATATATATTGGGTGCTTACATATAGTGAATAAGATCAAATTAGTCCCTACCCTGAGAGAGCTTAACATTGTAAGGAAGGATATGACAAATATTAAACAGATTTTAAAAAAGTGATGTAATGCTATGAAGAGAATTAAAGCAGGATGAAAGAGTAACTGTGGTTTCTTTGGTTTGGGGGTGATGGTCAGAAAAGATCTCTCAGAAGACTGAGAAGCTGTGACCTGAAAGTCAAGAAGAAGCCAAACAGGGGGAGATCAGGAAAAGAATGCTTCAGGTAGAGGAAACTGCCAGTGCTGAGGATCTACGGTGGGAATTTACAGGAATGAAAGGCAGGAGAAGAGGGGAGAAAGGCGGGAGAGGGTACAAGATATATCTGGTACAGTAGGCAGAGGTCAGATTGTAAAGCATTTCATAAACCAGAATAAAGATTTTACATTTTATGCTTAATTCTACATGCAATAGGGAACTGTTGAATGGCTTTAAGAAGAGGAACAACATGATTTGACTTAGGTTTTTGAGGGAACTCTCCATGTACAGAATGAAGAATGATTGTAAAGAGGGTGAGTGGAAACAGGAGGCCTGGCGAGGATGTTATTGCAGTGTGGTCCAATGAGAGACGGTGATGGAGCAGACTAGTGATGGAGCAGGTGGGGGACAGGGCACAGGTGTTGAATCACCCAGGGTGGAGAGGATGGGGGAGAGGCACACAAGGAGATAAGGAAGGGCTCAATATTTAAAGCAATGTTTCTTAAACATTTTTTCCTGCTCTAATGGGAAAATCATTCACTCACAAGAACAGTGTTTCAATTCAGTGGTGATTCTCAACTGGGGCTCCCCTGGAAGGTGTGATAGCATATTGTTGATATTGTTGCTGGAGGAATGTGGGGGTCATGCCCTACCCCTGCACTCCAGCAATTGCCACATGGTTTATGTCATGACTGTGACACAAATCCTAATTGTGAGGGAAGGCTCAGGGTAGCTGCTCAAAATGATAGGAAACATTGACAAATTCAGCCCAGTTTGACTTATTGAAAGCTTGTTCCTTGCTATTTTGACCCCCAAGGACATTTTGATTTCAGGTTTGTAAATAAAATTATTTGTATTAGAATAATAAAAACATTAATTTTTTGTTAAGATGATTTTATGGAGCAAATTCTAATAAGTAAATTTAATTCTTTGATCATTTTTTATCTGATGCACCTACAAATTTCCAGCTGAAGCTGGGCCTGGTGGCTCATGTCTGCAGTCTCAGCAGTTTGGGAGGCTGAGGTGGGAGAATCTCGAGGCCAGGAGTTTGAGACCAGCCTGGGCAACACAGTGAGACCCCATGACTACAAAAAGGTTTTAAAATTAGCTGGGTGCAGTGGTAGGAGCCTGTAGTCCCAGCTATTCAGAAGGCTGAGGCAGGAGGATTGCTTGAGCCCAGAAGTTGGAGGCTGCAGTGAGCTATGATTGTACCACTGCACTCCAGCCTGGGTGACAGAACAAGACCCTGTCTCTTAAAAAAAAATTCAATCATTTTGGATTTCCATTTTCATTATGAGAAATTCTATTCCATATACCCAGTTTTTTTGGAAGAGTTTGAGAAGGATTAGTATTAGTTTTTCAATTTTTGGTAGAATTCAGTTATCACTCAGGTTTTTTTTTCATAATGACGTTTTTAAGTTCAATTTCCTTAGGCTTGATTTTGCAAATTTAAATTTTTTCAGACATGAATCTTTTTTTTTTTTTTGAGATGGAGTCTTGCTCTGTCGCTTAGGCTGGAGTGCAGTGGCACGATCTCGGCTCATTGCAAGCTTCACCTCCTGGGTTCATGTCATTCTCCTGCCTCAACTTCCTGAGTAGCTGGGACTACAAGTGCCCACCACCACGCCCGGCTAATGTTTTCTATTTTTAGTAGAGATGGGATTTCATCGTGTTAGCCAGGATGGTCTCGATTTCCTGACCTCGTGATCCATCCACCTCGGCCTCCCAAAGTGCTGGGATTACAGGCGTGAGCCACTGTGCCTGGTCGACATGATTCTTTAGTAAGTTTTAATGATAATGATAATGAATATGTTTGAGGTTCACCCTCTTAACTCTCTATTTGTGTCCAGTCAAAATTCACAATGCCAGCAACACAATAGTTTCTAGTCCCAAGACCCACTGAGAAAAACATGGATTCTTTAAAAGGTAAAATACATATTCAACATGATGCTGCACTCTCTTCCCCTCCCCGCTCAAAGACTGACACTACTAATTCACCGCTGGTACTTCCTGTGGGTTGGGAGACAGCTGTAGCTGATATTGAGCTTAAAATCAGATGGTTCAGACATTGAACCATTTCTGCATTAGTTGGTAAACAGCTGTGGCCTGGAAGGCTCCTTTTGGACCTCCCTACGCTGACCCAGCAACTAAAGAGCTAACACCCAAATGAGCAGGGCGCCCGGAAGATCCCGGAAGGGTTGGGGTGAAGGTGAGGGTTGGGCAGGGCAGGGTTGGCCAGCACCACAGCTGGCTGTTTGTGCTAATTGGTGGATTGTTAACTGTTTTGAGTATCACTGGGGAACAGTTTAAGAATCTTTCTCAGTACAAGGCTCCAGGCAGACGTTACTGACTTAATCAAAGTTGGCACTTTAGATGAAACCTATTTATCACCCCTAGATTAAGGTCTTATCTCTCTTAGGGATATTTGCTTATAAACAGTGTGCTCTGAAGGTTAAAGAACCTCCAAGTCTTCAGGAACTGGACTTCTACAGCTGTAACTTCAAGTACCCTCCTTGGACAGAACTGGGGGCTGAGGTTTCAAATCACAGTTCCTGATCTGGATTGGCTTTGACGTTTGAACATGAGATAGGGTAATCAATGGGGACAGGCACTAAAATGAACCCTAAGACCCTCCCACCATTGCCAAGGCTTCTAGCACAACAGGTCTGCATTCAGTCTTGGCATTCTGCCGTGTAGAAGCCAGGGACATCAATGGTTTCTCTGCTACATGTTTTCATTTTTGTAGAAATCACGCTGCCTATAGATGGCAAAACTAGCTTAGCATAAAAGCAGCATGACTTGTGCCCTTAAAGCTATTAAGTAAAAATAATTTGCCAGCCAGGCGCTGTGGCTCACTCCTGTAATCCCAGCATTATGGGAGGCCGAGGCATGTGGATCACCTGAAGGCAGGAGTTTGAGACCAGCCCGGCCAACCATGGCGAAACCCCGTCTTTATTAAAAATACAAAAAAATTAGCCAAGTGTGGTGGTGCATGCCTGTGATCCCAGCTACTTGGGAGGCTGAGGCAGTGGAATCGCTCGAACCTGGGAGGTGGAGGTTGCAGTAAGCCGAGATTGCACCACTGCACTCCAGCCCAGGCAACAAGAGTGAAACTCTATCTCAAAAAAAAAAAAAAAAAAATGCCATAGTAATATATATTTTTCCTTTTTAGTAAGTGGCAAAGTACCCCTGATTTTGAAACATGTATGGTCATGATATCAAGAGTGACAACCTGGGCAAAAGATAGCTATTGCAAAGAAGAAGGGCCTTTAGGGAAATGGAGCAGAAAGAGGAAGCAGTAAGATATTGTCTTTGGAGTCAACAACCATATATGGATTGGGTAGTCTGGAGGAAGAATGTGGCAACCTCCTACAAGGGCTGTCGGCGCTGCTGTGGTGGGATGGGCAGGAATGATTTCTCACTCCAGGATCACTCCGTTTCCAATGAAAGACTTTCAGAATTGTCACAGCTCTTATTTTTCCAGTGAGGTGATTGAGGTCCAGAGGAATTAACTGACTTGTGCAAGACCACACAGCTAGCCCAAGATCCATTCAGAGCCAAGAAAGAGTCCTGAGAGCACATTCTAGTTACCTTAGACAACATGTCAGTGCAATTCATCAATTTCTTGATCATCCAGAAGTATCATTAGAAACACCAACCATATAACATTGTAATGTGGGGCTGGGTGAGGATATAGATCTATTTGCTTCTACACTAAGTGGCCTCATTTAGTGCTATTTTGGAGTCTGCTCTTGGTACTTCCTAGGCTGTCTTTATCATCGTCAGTCACCTACTGTGCCTGCTTCAAACAAATCTTCCAACATCTGCTTCCACACACTGTTGAAAGTATGTTAGTAATTTAATTTTATGTAACACTTCTTCCAACTCGCTAGAAATCTTGCCAATGCAGTCTTGCCTGCTCCCCGTGAGGAGCCACCTCTTTCTCTTCTGCAGTCTCTGGGCCTCCTGTATCCCTTGTGGGCAATGCATTGTTCTAGGAGGAAGCCACCTACTATTTCACAAAGAGCAGGGCCCAAATCCTGTTATGAACAGTGTGGCTGTGGACAAAGTCCTTTGCCTCTCTGAGCCTGAGCTAACTCTCTGCGCTAACATGTGTCTCTCAGGGAGAGTGGGAGGCTTCGATGCCTACATAGAGCTGTCTTTTAACAAATGCTAGTTTCCTGTCTTTGTTTAGAGGCATGTCCCCCCTTCTGCCTTACACTGTGGTTGGTTCCAGGCGTGTTTGTGCTCTTCAGTAGGATCCAGAGTCCTTAGGTTGGTGACTATGTTTCCTAATTTGGGATCCCCCTGTGCCAGGCATAGGCTTGCTGTAGGCTCTCCATTAGTGCTTGTAGAGTAGGTAATATTGTAAGTCATTAAGTTCTGGTCTGAGGCATGTGTGTAATGGCCACATACTCTCTTGCGGGCTCAGGGGTACAGGTCCTCAGAGGTCTTTTTCCTTCTGTGTACTGGGAGGCATAGTGACTGCAGCTCTGACCTCCATACAGGTGGACTTTTTTTTTTTTTTTTGAGACAGAGTCTCACTTTGTCACTCAGGCTGGAGTGCAGTGGCGTGATCTCTGCTCACTGCAATCTCTGCCTCCCAGGTTCAAGCAATTCTCCTCCCTCAGCCTCCTGAGTAGCTGGGATTACATTCCCACCTAGCTAATTTGTGTGTTTTTAGTAGAGACGGGGTTTTACCACGTTGGTCAGGCTGGTCTCAAATTCCTGACCTCGTAATCTGCCCACCTCGGTCTCCCAAAGTGCTAGGATTACAGGCATGAGCCACCACACCCGGCCAGACATTTCTATAAATGATGATCCCTCTTTGGAAAGTGGCCTCTTTGCAGAAGGCCCTTCTCCGAAGAGGGAATAAGATTCAGGGAGCCAACTTCAAAGCCCGTGCAAAATGAGCCAGTCTGCTCCATCCCGGTGGGCACAGTCAACTGGGCAAGAGCCCCCCCCAGGGCTGCATCTCCTTCCTTCCCAGGGAAGCCATGATTTTGAGTGACTTTCAGTGTTTCTTAGCATTTGGGCAGTCTCTTGATTCCTTTGCAGAAGGTTTTGTTGTCAGATCAAGAGCACCTGCTCCCTTTATGCCCAATTGGTTGTATAGATGCAGAGGGGGCAGGTGGAGGCAGAAAGAAGTGGTGAGAGAAGCCTTGAGAATGGAGATGAGGGTGCTCCCAGAGAGAAGGAAATGTGGATAAAAGAAGCCTGGCTGTGCTGCCTGCACCTGAGTTCCTTAAGATTCTTCCCTTCCTGACAACAAATCTTCTTTCTCCTTGAATCAATTTGAGTGGGCTTTGGTGCCTGCCAATAAATAGGCTCCAACTAACTTCTGTTTTAAATCCATTGGGGTCACATGGTAAGTTTTTTGAGAGTGGAACCACATTTCTGTTCTTATCTTCCCCCGAACACACAAGTAATGCTGGAGGCAAAGTATTTGTTGGTTTAATGAATAATGCGCCTGGGGAGCACCATGCTGAGCGCAAGGAGAGTGTCTGCCCCCAGAAATTTCAAGAATTGCCAGAACATTTGAAGCAGGAAGGCTGGTCCTTTAAATATGTCATAAGCCCCATTTATGGTGTGTTCTGCAGCGGTTTTGCAAACACAGGAAAATCCATTTGAATCCAATATTCTCAGATTGCCCTGTTCATTTGGTAGTTAGAATATATTATCCTCATAGATTATTTCAGATCCTTGTTTTCAGCCCTCTCTGAACCTCCTCCAGATCACTGCTAGTGAGACATTTGGGTAAAGTTGTAAATGCATTTGCTGTATCTTTTTACCTAAGTATTTCCAGCAGGTTTTATGGAGCTTGTAAATATGAACTGATTTTCTTTTACATAAGTGAGTCAGCCTTATTTTTGTCTAAAGTGGACTTTATGAACCTGCATGAATTAGAATAAACACTGAACCCAGCAATCAGTTCTATATTTAGTTCTTATTAGCTAGGCTGTGTGTGTGCGTGCGCGTGCACGCACGTGTGCACATGTGCAAGCATACAGAATATTAAGAAAAAAATTAAAGGTGAGTACTTCTGTGATATGTGAAGCTGGTTAACCCATGTATGTGGCCTGGAGAGAATTCCTGGTCAGGTAGAAATAGGGCCAATGGCTGAGGGATCCCTTTCTCTGCTGAAAGTCACTGTTTCTTTATTTGAATATAGGGGAAAATAATATTACATCTCAGGATAAATGTGCAGATCAAAGGAAGCAGGGAATGTGGAAGGACCCTGCATAGTTACTAGGGTCTAGCTGGTATTCAGTAGACATGTAGCACTTACAGAATCTCAGCCCTCAATGGACTTTAAGGTTCTAGAGGGCTGAGGCTCCTGCCTCCTGCTATGTCCCTGACAATTCCTAGGAAGCCATGTGCCAAATAAGTAATAGTATAATAAGAGTTTATTACATTGAATGAAAGAATGTTGCTTGAATGTTAATTTGGTCAGAGTACTACCAGAGAATTGCCAGCCAAACAGTATTGTCTCGGGTCATCATAAGTAACAGAGCAGCAAGGTTGACAGACAGCAGAAAGGTGGCAGAGGATGAGTCTCCAAACCTAGCTGCTTGGGTTGGTACTCACTCAGGTATTTAAGAGCTATGTGACCTTGGACATGTCATTTAGCCTCTCTGAGCTGTGGTCTCTTCACCTGTAAAGAGGGTAGAATGGTAACACTAATGCCCCAGGGACAATATAAGTCTATAGAATATATATAAAATGCTTGGAACTGTGCCTGGTGCAGTGTTTGTTGTTGTTATTATTGTCATTACCACTTACTTATTATTGTTCTTAGTGGTTAAAAGTGTGGACTTTGGTTTGAGTCTTGGCGTTGCCACTTACCACTAACTTTGTGACCTTGGACAGTTTCTCTATTTCCTCATCTGTTATTTGAGGATGTCTCTTACTTCCTGGGGTTACTGTGAGGATCAAATGAGACAATATGTGCAAAGCACTTAGCATGGGGTCTGTCACAGAGAAAGCACTTCATCGATGTTATCTATTATATCATCTTGAGAACACTATTCATTCATCAAATATTTCTGAAGCCTGTGCTGAATGTAGGCTTGGTACCAGAATAAAATTTCTTCCTTCTTTAATAAGGAAATGTGCATATCTTTTCTGTTTGGGAGGAACATTTACTTCCTCTCTCCTAGTCAAAAGCATTGTAATATTGTACAAAAATCTGGAGGAGAATAAGGGGTGAGGGATCCCCTAGAGGGATTTGACTCCAGGAGTCACCATGCTCATGAAGAAGCCCCAGCAACAAAGCATTTGCATACCCAGGACCTGGGACTGCAGCTCACAACACACAACAACACACAACCAAGAGAGAACAGAATTGAAATTAAGGTGAGAGTTTTTTCTGTGGCATTGGTTGGTTGTTTTTGATGGAGAAGTGTGTGTTTGTCCCTGTGTTCTAACTTGTACAACTTTATGACAGCCTGGTGGGAGGGAGCATGGTACTATTGAGAGGAAGCATTGGTTGAATATTTTAGAGCTGTGTTCACTATAACTCATTAAAAAAACAATTAACTAGAAAGGGAAAGAGAGATTTCCCAGGATTCCTACAATGATGGTGTGTTAATTTTATTAGCAGGTCAAAAAATATATTTTTAGAAATAATGACTATCACAGTAAAACTTACACAGTGATTATTGCATGCCAGGTTTTATTTTGAATTCTTTCTACATATTAATTTCTTTAATCCTAACAACCAGCTTCTGGTTAAAAGATACTATTACTATCTCCAGTTTCCAGAAGTGGATACTGCGGCACAGAAATGTTGACTATTAATAACTTGTCCAAGATCATATGTCTGGCCAATGGTAGAGATTCTGCCCAAGAAGTCAGGTGCTAAAGTCTAATTCTTTTTAGCCAAATTTTGTATCACTTTCTAGAGTAAAAGCCTGGGATAGGGAAATTGAGACCCAAAGAGGTTAAGTAACTTGCTGAAGTCAGACAGCTAAGAAGTAAGAGAGCAGGGAATCAAACTCAGCTCTTTCTAGGTTCAATGACTGTTCCCTTAGGAGTTATTCATGTTTTTTCTCTTTCCTCATTCAGTTTCCTAACAGATTATCATGAAGGCTTAGTGAGACAAGGTATGTGGGTATGTTTAGCAAACTATAAAGCACCATACAAGCTGTTGTTTGTAAATTAGATTGAAGAACTAGAGGGGAAACAGGAAGAAACTCACCTTGCATTTGAGGCGCAGCAGACAGACCTACACCCTTGCAGCAAGGAGATAAATTAGTAGCGATGCAAAGGAAAATCAGGTGGGATCTTAAAACCAGACAGAGTGGAAGAAGGGAACATTTCTCTTTTAGTGCTAAATGTGCTGAGTGATAAAAGCAACAGACCCAGCGCTTTGTTCTCTGTGACCACGGCTCAGAACCCAATGCTGTTAAAACAACATCTTCAGAAACAACAGTAGCAACTTCATTTTAGCCAAAGACTAAAATACTTCCTGCTTCTCACCGAACTTTCCTTTCTTCAAGCAGTTTCCGAGCATTTCTCCAAGTGATTGGCTCTTTTCAGACACCTCTGCAGAAGGGTTCTAATTTGCATCACCTTATGGAAATCTTCATCTTGAGCTACATGGCTCCTCTGGGCTGTAGTGAGCCCACAGAATCGCACTTACTGATGATCTGAAAGTGGTACAAAGACTGACAGCTCTTCCCTCCCAATTATAGTCCCCCTTTCCCAAAATACTGGCATCTGCCAAAGCCCCAGTTGTTTTCCATGGGGGCAAAATTGCCCCTCTCTCTCCTCAAGCTAACTTTAATTGTACATTCCTTTCATCTGTTCAAAATCTGATTTAAATATGAATTCCTAGAACAGAAATATCCAGCACTCAAAAGATTGTAACCTCGTTACAGTTTGTCCAACCACACGGTGGTCATATTATTCTCCTCTATTTGGTGATGTCCTGTCAAAAGAGACTAAATGACAATGTTTGGTAAAATAGCAACATTAATCACAGTCAAAGTGATTTATTATTAATCTACCATACTGTGGCTGTCCCTTGGTTATTTGTGAATACGTATCAAGCCCAAAAAAATTTGATAATTGGTTTCTTGTAGTTTCATTATTTCTCCCTTCTCTCTGAGTTTGATGTGTGTGGAAAGTTTTTCAAATATGTGTCCAGTAAATGAATCTTGGACTCAAAAACAGGCAGAGCAAGAAAAAAAGCCTTGGTTATTAGTTTAACAAATAGTTATTGAATGTCTTAACTGTGTTAGGTATAGCCCAATGTGCTGAGAATATAGCAGTGAACAAGGACATAGTCTTTGTCCTCACAAACTTACAGGCTAGTGGGGCAAAAACCAATGAAAGAACAAGAAGAGACATATACATTTTATACATTGCAATAAATGCTTAGAATGAAAAAAGCAGCCATGTTGCAAAAGGAAATTATGGAGGAAAAACTTAGAGAATATTCTGTGATGACTCAACTCCAAAACTTAGTGTTGTGGATGAAAAAAAAGGTCAGGCATAACGCCCACATGTTTGGCCAACCCACAGTTGAAGCAGGTGCTACTTCTTCGACAATATGCTAGTAGATCTAGCAGTAAAATATACCATATGCTTGTGGTGAGTTTTCTGAGAGAATTTGTCTTGAAGATATGTAATATGTATACAGTTAATACATTCCTCGGAAAATGCTAAAAAACATTCTTGTACTCCTCTTTTTTGGATTGCTATGGCCAGGATGCTGTGGACCATGGAGTTCCTCTCCCTCCTCCTAGACACTGACTCCAGATTCTTGTAGTGAAACTCATTTTCATGCATTGGGTAGATAAGTCCCCTAAAGTTGGGATCTGATGCATCTCAGACTCAATATCCAGGAGAAGAAATATGAATAGAAGTAGAAAAGTAGGATAGCACGCTACTGACAAAGTAGGAAGAAGTGCTCCATCACTTTCCTCAGCAGGTACACTAGCCCAGTGACTAGTCTCAATTCACTAGTGAAGACCCACCATTTCCCTCCATTTCCTGTTTCTGCTCATGATTCTCTTTCCATGCGGGAATCCTTAAGGATGGAGCCAACTTCTATTAACTTTGTGGTTTGGTCTTATTTTGCAGGTGGCAGTTTCTAGCAGCTTGTTACAAAACCTTGAGGTATTATCCTTGAACTGACTCAGGTGCCACAAACCCCTCATAAATCCCACATTGTATTGTCAGAGTCCTTATCACACAAGATCAATAGTTATTCTCTTACATAAAACCCCATCAAGGGTCTCCTATAACTTGTTATACTAAGATCAAGCTAGATATAACAAGAGTTTCAGTTTTCTACTGCTCTGTAACAAATGATCCTAAAACTCAGTAACTTAAAATAATGATTTATGATTATCTCTCATTATTCTGGAATTCATGGGCTCAGCTGTGTGGTTTTTGTTTGTAATCCTTCATATAGGTTCACCCAGAAGGTGTCATCTGAAAACTTCTTCACTCACATGTCTGGTGCCTGGACTAGGATGGCTGGATCAGCTGGGGCTGGTCAGACATCAGTTACTTTATGCAGCACCTCTATGTGGCTAGCATGGGCATCCTCATAGCATAGTGATCATAGTGTAGGCAGGCTTCTAACATGGCCACTGGCTGCATCAGAATTGGTGTTGCCAGTGAATATGGAATATGGAATATGGAATATGGAAGCTGCCAGTCTCTTAAGGCCTGGGCCTGGAAACTAGCATCAGGTCACTTGTGTCACAGTCTGTTGATCAGAGACCATCACATTCAAAGGCAGGGGATATATATTCTTGCCTTTTAAGGGAATGAGTGTCAAAGAATTTGTGGCCATCATCAGTCTGTCACAAATCTATTGCCCCTTTTATATGAGAGCCTTTAATATATATGAAGAAAGCAAATATAGACCATTATATCTGATCACCATCTCTTTTCTGGAAAATATAATTCTATGTATGCAGCCTAAGTCAGCATTTCTTTTGTTTTTATTAGCCATGTTATACTTTTGATTCATATCAAGCTAAAATGACATTTTAATTATAAAAAGTAATTGCAGCAAATGTGTAAAATATGAAACAACACAAAGAAAAAAATAAGATCATCTGTATTCCTACCACTGAGAATTAACCACTGCTACCTTTCTGGCTTTTTTTCCTATTAATACCTGTGCATAAGTGTGTGTATTCTGTGCCCTGCTTGTTATCCACTTAACAAAATATTATGGGCATTTTCCCCACATGAGTATTTGTCTTCTGTAGTGGCGACATCATATCACATTTTGCGGTCAAGAGAAATATTTACATCTTTTTCGGTTGAAATGCAGTTAATCCAGATTGTCTTCGTTCTGTACTTCTGTAGTTTTTAATATTAACCTAAATGTAGGACTTTACCTTTTTTTTGTTAAAAATTATATGGTTGCTTTTAAGGTAAATTATTACAGTCGGTTATAACCTTTCAAGTCTCGATTTTATCAACAAAACTTTCCCAGATTTCTGTAATTTAAAAATCAGTGAGTATTATAATCACTGATATATAATTAAAAATAGGATAGAGCCTCCTAGCGTTTCCCTGGAGACCACCCTCCAAGTTTCATTACTCCATTGATCAAACACTCTTTGGCTCTGATCAGTTAATCATCTGAGTAGTACTATCATGTGACTTGTTTCCCCATTTGAAAACAAGAATTTTCAACACTAGGAGAAAAGACTGCCAATCATTTTGCCATTTGAATATATTCTATCTGTCATGTTCCCTTTTATGTCCATCTCATAATTTTATTAAAGAAAAGAGATTGGAGTGATTTGGCCTAACTTCTTTTTGGATCCATGCTGTTGTCTTTTTCTATTGTGTTTAAAAACCAACAGTTTAATTTTTCAATGATTAAATATATATCCTTGGACTATAGATAACAAAACCTATTTTTAAAAATCCAGATGCATTTCCAATTACCCACAGTCCTTCAAAGTGCACCTCCTGTGACTTGACATTCTCATCTTTAAGTCCTTTAAGTTCACTTCAATGTGGCTCAGTTGGGAAAAGCGATTTGGACTCACTCAAAGCAGTGATGAGCTTTCTTCTATCTTATTTATCTCAGATTTCTGAACCCTGAAAAAACATTTGTTCTACCCTCTTTGTATGAAGATTATTTTCCCTGTAAGGGTCAAGGCAAAATAGAAGTAGAAATAGAGTAGTTGTGCTTTCTCTCTATCTCCTGTTCCCATTACCCCCTCTGCTTCAAGTAATGGATCCATTTTTTTTCCTCTCTAAATTACCTGAGCGCTCACACATCTTGAGATTCTCCAGAGTGACTAACATCATGCCTTACTTGTTATAGGTGTATTAGAACTCTTTTGGTTGCAAGGGACAGAAATCCAACTCAAACTTGCTGAAACCAGAAAACCTTTTGGAAACAGAACTATACAATGACTTGATTCAACATCAGACAAGCTTTCAATCCAGCTAGCTGTAGAGATGCAAATAATACCATCAGGACTTGGATTCTCTCTCTCCATCTCTATAAGGTGCATCTCTCCCTGATTTCACTTGGAGAAAGTCTCCCTCCACATAGGAGCTCCAGAATTACATTTTCACAGTGCCAAGCCCTGGGAAAAACAAAATTATTCTTACTTGGTTGCCCAAGCACAAGTCCCAGGGTCAGCTCTATTTGACTCGGTTGGCTTGAATTATGTCATGTGCCCATTCCTGAGCCAATCACAATGACCCTGAGCTTATTACTCTCTGGTTGGCCTCACCTTGGTCACTTGCCTACCACAGTGCTTGGGCTACAGTGAACTCTACAATAAGGAACAGTGAGAGAGCGAGCTGGATGGACAACAAAGAGAAGTTGGATGGACAACAGAAACTGCCTAATGTGAACTAGGACCATGGAGGAGATGTCAATCAAAGCAGAAATAAGGGGAGAAATGCCCTGATTGCTCTCTCTTAGTCCTCCAGTCTCCCAATATTGCCTCTCATTGGCTAGTTCAGAAGGCAGCTGGCAAGAAGTCTGGAAAATGTCATTTTCAGGACAAAAGAGAGGAATGTATCTGACACCGAGGAGGCAAATGAATGACACCTTCCTTGTAGCAAGAAATAAAGATTGAGATTGCTTTCCCATGGAAAATTAGCAGCTTCTTAATCCTTTTCTTTGCTATAGTAGAAGAATTTGAAGCCTTTCTGCTATTGAGGAAAGGGAGGCTCAGTTTTTCAGATTTTGTCCATAGGTCCTAGAGGCTACTGAGACAGCCAGGTGGGAGGAGGTTCCCAGGGAAACTCCAGCCAGCCTGCACACTGGGGTGGAGCCTCAGGAAGTTCACAGTTTGCAGCAGGAAGGAGCCTGGCGCCTCCTCTTCCTGTGTGGAACCTGGGATTAGAACACATGGCAGGAAGGGCGCTAGCAGGGACTCTGGCCTAGTGAGAGTCCTTGTTTCCCCCTTTCTTCCTTTTCACCCAGTAAAGCCCTGTCTTACCATTCAAATTGTCTGCGAGCCTGAATTTTCATGGCTGTGGGACAAAGAACCCTATTTTTAGCTGAACTAGGAAGTCCTGCAACATTTTTGGCACCCAACATGAGACTCGAGAAACAGTGAGTGAAATGGGGACTCAAAACCTCTCACTGTTGCTTCTAAACCTTTTCATCCTCGGACTTCTGAATGTGGGGGAACCATGCCCCTACCCCCTGTCACTCCTGGGCCTTTTCATGGCCTTTTCTTTCCTTTTTCAGGAGCTAACCAGCAAGCAGCAGCTCCCTGCCACTGCCCACTCCCTGCCAGCGCCAGGACACATGGCCCAAGGGTCCCACACAGTTGGCTGGCTAGTTCCAAGCCACAAGCTGCCAGAGCCTACCCCTTCCCCAGTCAATGGGTTTTACTCCATTGGGCGGTAATTAAGCTTAAACTTTTCTCCCCGGTGGAGGAACCTGTTGCATAAGTGTAAGAGGTTCTTCCCCCATTTTAAAACTGTTTCTTTTCTTTCTTCTTCTTCTTCACCCTGTCTGCAGTTAAATTTTACATATTTTTTTTAGGAGATGTTTTACTAGGCCAGCTCTGATCAACTGTCACTGTGTGTAGTCCCTTGGAAGTTTTGGTTGTGAAATCAAGCCTCCATCTTGTTTTACATCCTGAGGGCACGACTTGTAACTCCTGTGGCAAGGCTTTGTTTAGCAATTCTGCCTTAGGGAATAAGTTTCTTTCTGGTTTGGAATCTGCATGTTTTCCTAACTCTGTCTCCTGAAGGACCCCATCCAGCAACTGGGTTTTCTTCTGCCTGTCTGTGTATGTACTATGTGTGATGTCTGTGAAAAGAGCCTTAATACTTTGGCCTAAAGGAAAACAAGTGCTTGGATCTAATATTTTTAAAAGGGAATATAAAATCTGTTGTACCTTTCAGTTCATGTGACTTTAAACTTTGAGAAATAAAAGCAGTGCTAAAGACTACCGGTAAAACGCAGGTCAGATGCAAGGTTTGTTAAGTGTTTTGAGGTTACAAACTGCTTTTTGGGTTTTGAGAACTATTTGACTTGTGGGCTTCACAATTGGTAAGGCCTGGGGACATATGGAATTAACCATGTCCTTAACTAAGAAGGCAAACCTTGGCTGCAGTTAGCACACAATTAAAGCAACTTACCAAGTTTTACCTTAAAGTTAAAAATTGCTAGGAGTAAATTGAAACTACTAGAAATAGATTTACATGCAAGGTGTGTAAGAACACTAAAATGTGTTTTTTAGTAAACAGTTATCAGAAGGCATGGAAATGTAAACTTTTGCCTAGGGTTAAAGGATTGTTTTGAGTTAAATTAGGAAAAAGCTGAAGGTTCAAAGAAGTGGCAGAAGAATTGTGGAAATTAATCTTCAGAAGAGGTTCTCTGTGTGAAGATATTGACTAAATTCAAAAAGGGGTATTATATGGTTTTTCTGTTAATTGAGCATTAAAATAAAAGCATAACAAGGTTTTCCTAAAGTGCTAACCTGCTCTTTGGCAAAATTTATAAAGGGTTATAAAAGGTTTTTCTTCTTTAAAATTTCTGAGTCATCATTTTGGCAAAATAAATAACTTAGGGTAATCTGTAATTCTATTTCATAATATCAAGTGTTTTCAACCTCAAAGATATTTAACAGGCTTCTCTAAATCAAACTTCAGTTTCAAAATTGTCTTTCCTGAAGCCTGGCTTTTTGGATGTTTCAGAGGGCCCTGGAAACATTCAGAAAAAAGAGGTAAACAGGATTATTTGACATGTTTAGGTCCATGGGATTGCCAAAATGATGCTCGATCTTCTTTAGGTTGTATTTTTGTAAATAATGTTAATATATGTTCCACAATTTTATGGAATTTAAAACATTCTAATGTCCAAAGTATATGCTGTCAATCATAATTAAGGTTGTTAAGCTAAGTTATTGTAAACCATGGCGATAAGTAAACTTCTTTGTCAATTGTGTTTCTAACTGTAACTACCCTGGACATTTTGCTATTCATATACAATTGTTGTCTTGTTTTAATCGTTTTTGAAGATGGTTTATAATGAGCTATAGAACTTTATAGGTGCTCTCAAGTACAGGCTTCTTTTAGAGATTGTAACATTGGAATAAAGGAAAATGTACAGGACTCATAAAGAGCTGAAATGTTCACAAATATCAAGCAAAACAAGATTTAACTAAATGGACTGAACTCAGGAAGCTGAAGCAAATCTTTTTGACTTTTGCTTGGAATATTGCTGATCCTTGTTTTGTTTTTCAGAGTCAAAGAAACTTATTTTGAACTATTTACGGTCTTTAATAAGTAAGGTGTATACACTCCTGTGATTAAAATTTGGAGCATGTTAGTTTCTCTCTGCATGGTTTCTCTAGAATTTGGAAACTATTTGTGAGTATTCTTATGGCAATATAGTTGTTTGCCTCAGTGCAATAAGAATCCATTTTTCTTTTGCAACAGAACACAATTAGAGAAAGTGGTTATATTGCCAAGGCTTTGACTGGAAAGGTATGCTTCCTTTTAAGGAGTCAGGCTCGACTTGTGGAGCTGATAAAAGCCCAGTGGGGAAACTGGCCTCATACCCTTGTCTACACAGTCCCTGTACATGGTTACTGACCTGTGGTCTGTAAAGAATGTCACTTTCTAACAGGTCTAGCAGCTCCAATTTTATCTTGGGACCTTAAGAGGAGAGAAGCACCCAACTCACAGGTGTTTGAGGATGCAAACCCATGGTTGAGCTCAGCTTTAAAAGGTCTTATCTGAGACTCCTTGTGGAACAAATTTCCTTTAAAGCAATCCAAAAGGCCTATGTGAAATAATTGTTCTTGCTGCACTTTATGCAAATAATCAGGCCAAGTATAAGACTAATGTCTATTTTTCAAACCACTCAGTTCTATGATGATTTGTGTTTTTAACAAACATGAGGACTGTAGAGAGAGAATTTATGTTCCAAAACTTACCATGCATTTGTCATTAAATCCTAAACTAATTAGTTGTTTGTAAGTTTAGACTAACCCTGCTTGTCCTGTGAACCAACCAGCAATCCCTGTCTGCAGCTCAAAAATAACAAAAGGATGGGTAATGCAAAAATCTGGATCAATATTCTAGTTCTGAGCAATTATCATGCAAATCCTGCCAGGTGATGGGAATAAATAGGATGCCCATCACTCAGAGGTTTCCTCTTTGAGAAAGTAAGACCAAGGGAGCTAATCAAAGCCAAGCACCATGCACCCAAATCTTAGCTAGCGTAACTATAGCCACCAGTTATCTGGGTATGTCACAAGGCATCCTTTCCTCTCCCTTGCTGGAGGAGGACTCAGTTCCATAGTTTCACCTTAGCATTTGGCTTATGACAAGGAGTCCATGCAACCCCCTTAGAGGCACATTTTTGTCCCAAACTCAATTCCGGGCTTCAGGTCAAAACCCTAGGAAGGATAACTGGATCTAAGGGATCCAGAGGCAGATGACAACAGAGGTTAAAAGGCACAGTGCAGGTCAGTGTGGCTGATTCCTGCCAATTAAGCCAAACCCAAGCTTCTTGTTTCATGGATAAAAGCCATGTTAATATCCATGGCATACATGAGGTCTAGGGAACTCCAAGGCTACTGACGGTAGGGGGGGATAGAGGCACAGGTGAGAGTTGACAATTCCTATTCTCAAGGCCCTCCCTGCTTCATGAGTGCAAGCCACTTTGGCACTCATGACAGGACCAACCAAGGTCACCGGGACTCAGGGATGCAAGCATGGAAGAGTGAAAGAGCATGCTCTTTCCTCTCTCCCTTATGTACCCTGGGTATCTGCTAGGAGTATCTGCTAGGAAGAGAAGGAAACCAGGGATGCCTGCTCCTCTCTTTCTAGATAGGTAGCCATTCATCTTCAGTCTGTACCCCTTTAGAATGCATCCTGAACCCCTGGGGCTCCTTTGAAAAAAATACCCTTTTTTTCCCTCTCTTTTCCTCTGTCTTCTTTTCACAGATAGGTAATTGTGTCTCTGTACTATGGGACATTCACCTCAGATGCATCCTCCAAATTGGGAAGAGTTAATTTTCCAAACCTTAAACTGATTGGCTTAGGATTGGGTTCAGAGGAAGGGAACCTGGAAGCCCAACATTCCAGCAAAAGGGTAAAGTTTTTTTTGCCAGTTGGGCTTTTGGCCGCCCTCTCTCTGTGCAAACTGGTAAAAGTCCTCAGAATTTTTGAGCTATCTTTACTCTGCCCCTTGTTTCATTTTCATACTTGTGTTCTAATAACCTGGTTTATCTGTCCTTGCCTTCAGGCTATCAAACTGAACAGTCATGTGACTGGAGTCTCTGACGATGGCCCCTTCTTCTGGGAACACTTAGATAGGCCTCTAGGGAAGCTCTGACTGCCGTTTCCCCAAAACAGAGCCCCCTATCAGCAGGAAGCAGTTAAGATTGCACTTCATCCTTATCCTTAATCTAATGGTAGTTAGATGTACTTCTTCAGGGTGGGTAATGAGATAGTCAGGTGGGAGGGGGTGCCCAGAGAAACTCCAGCCAGCTTGAGCACTGGGGTGGAGCCTCAGGAAGTTTGTGCTGTGTGCGGTGGGAAGGAGCCTGGCCCCTCCTCTTCCTGTGTGGACCCTGGGATTCCAAAGGTTGGTGGGAAGTGCTCTAGCAGGGTCTCTGGCCTAGCGAGAGTCCCTGTTTCCCCCTTTCTTCCTTTTTACCCAATAAAACCCTGTCTTACTCACCATTCAAATTGTCTGAGAGCCTGAATTTTCATGGCTGTGGGACAAAGAACCCTGTCTTAACTGAACTAAGGAAAAATCCTGCAACATTACTAGTGGTCCAGGAGTTACTGTTTTGTTTCTTAGACCATGAAAAGGTCTGAGGGGTCCTGAAGGAAAGGCCAAGCCAGCTGTGGTGATGGAGGTCTACTTGGGGTGCTCAGGGAAGGGGCATTTTATCTTCCAAAACAGAAATGCAAGTCTTGACTTGGTTCGTGAGTGTGAATAGTGTGAGTTATATAGTGGGTTCAGGTAACGAGGGGAAACAGAATTGTCTCTTCGATTTTTGAGTGTGGGATAGCAAGAGTCTGGGCAGTGAAAGACTCCTGTAATTCAACATTTCAACAGCTGGCATCACCAAACTGGTATGTTTTAATTGAGCGTTAGCTCTGCTCATAATCCTCCTTCTCCAGGAATTCTTCAGACATTTTGGCGACCTACAGACATTCTGTTAGATCCAAGGCTGCTCTGTGAAATGACTTGTGTTGGGATTCTTTACTGAAAGTTCAATTCGTGCTTCATGTTGTAGTTATATCTTACCACAGAGCATCCAAAAACCTCTTTAAAGAACACAGAACATATCCAACTCTTTGAGTCCCTTTGCCTCAGGAACTTTTGTGTTGCCAAACTAAAGCAGACTCTTGTATTGCAAAGCCCAGGCTCTCTGAAAGGGGAATGTTAGAGGTGCCTCACACAAGCAGCCTGGGGCTGAAAGCAGAAAAGATATGTGTCTGGTTTGGTCTGAACGGTATTAGTCAATACAGAGTTTAAGTCTAAATATTGCTAACATTTAAAAATGAAGACATTCTACAAATAAGCCCAGATTTCAGGCTTTTACCAGAAAATTGAATACTCAGTTGATACTGGTTCCACATTCCAGTGCCAGCAATGGTGTTGTTCCCTTTAGAAAGCATGCATTTGGCCGGGCACGGTGGCTCACGCCTATAATCCCAGCACTTTGGGAGGCTGAGGCGGGCAGGCCACGAGGTCAGGAGTTCAAGACCAGCCTGACCAATATGGTGAAACCCCATCTCTACTAAAAATACAAAACTTAGCCAGGCATGGTGGCATGCACCTGTAGTCCCAGCTACTTGGGAGGCTGAGGCAGGAGAACCGCTTGAACCCAGGAGGCAGAGGTTGCAGTGAGCTGAGATTGCGCCACTGCACTCCAGCCTGGGCAACAGAACAAGCCTCAGAAAAGAAAGAAAAAAGAAAAAGCATGCATTTCTGGTTAGCCACAGTCTTTACCACTCCCTCTTGTCTTGCTGACCCACACTTGAGAGTCGGTAGCCATTTAATCATGTTATCCAGTGGGCAGGTGCCGCTCATTGGCACCACCTGCTGGGCCTCTTAGGTATTTAAGTTTCTGACTCAGGTTAGACACAGCTAGGGAGAAAATAGTTCATGTTGTCCAAGCCACTGATTTTTGTGGGCCCTGTGAGGGGAAGAGTTCAACTCCCCACTTTGGGACTTCTGTGAGGTAACTTGTGGATGACTAGGAGACTGGATACTGTGCTCTTGGTTGCTGTGATAGAAATCTCTGGGCTCAAGCCTGGATCTTCTCCCTCAAAGGACCAGACCAACTTAGACCAGAATCACTCAGCTGTAATAAATGAAGACAGAAGACAAGGGGATTTCTCCCTAAAAATTTAGGGTGTGGAAGAACCCTAGTGCTTTTGAAGAGCATTAGAAGGCAGGCTTATAGGATTATAGAACTGGATATCCCTCCAGCAATGTGGGAGAGAGTTCAGAGAAAGTATTGATTAAGAGATATAATATTAATATATAGAGAGAGTTATATAATAGCTTTAAAGATGTTTGGCTATGCCCTCAGGTATTAGTCACAGTTCTTCTGGGAAACAGAACCAACAGATTCAGTCAATCTATCTAGGTATCTATGTATATCTATCTATCTATCTTTCTACCTACCTACCTACCTACCTACCATCTATCTATCTATCTGTCTGTCTATCTATCTATCTATCTATCTATCTATCTATCTATCTATCTATCTCTATCATCTATGTATCCATCCATCCAATCTTTCTGTCTAGAGAGATGCTGGAGACCTGGGAGAGCCAATGAATAACTACTGTCTGAATCTCAGTTGGAGCTAGAGTCTACAGCCAAAAGCAGAAGACCTATGTCCTATCTCAGATACCATCAGGCATAGAGATCGAATTCTTTCTTAGTCTTTTGTTCTCTTCAGGACTTCAATGAATTGAATGAGGCCCACCTATTTTGAAGAAGAAACTGCTCTACTCAGTCTACTGATTTAAATGTTAATCTCATTCAGAAACACTATCACAGACACACCCACAATAATGCTTCACCAAAAACTTGGGCTCCCTGTGGTCCAAGTCAAGTTGACATATGAAATTAACCATCATTCCTCATGCCTCGCTATAGTGAGAGCTGGGGTGAATCCCATCCTCCTATCTGCAGGGCTGGCTGTATGTTTTTGCTTATGTGCTGTCACCAAGGAACAGTTTCTCTTTGTTTTGTCATTGTGTGAAGCTGCATGCCTGAAATGATCTGATGATGATTTTTCAAAAAGCCTTCAGCACAGAGCTGCTTTTTTTGTTTTGTTTTTTTTTTTTTGTTCGTTAAGAGCAGATGCTCTAATAGGCTGTCTCCTATTGCATGGGAAAGTACAAAGGAAGTGATGGAGCCAGCATATATTTCCAAATATCTGCTGACATTCCTGGGGGATGCTGCAGTAACTCCTAAGGCTGCGTTTATTTTATCTGCGTAGCCCAGCCCATGCACTACCTTCAGAGTTATTTTCCCAGATCCTAAGCCTAATCATGCTTCACTCATTTACAGTCTATCTCTGGATCTCATGCCTTCCTGTGGAGCCTGGCCTCTTTGACCGGGCGTTCTGGTATTCTAGACTCTTCCTGCATTGCCAGCTTCATCTCTCCATCACCATGTGCTCTGCTCAATTTCCCAAATATTCTGTTCCCTGCTCCTTTCCAGGTCTCTGTTTACCCTGCTTCTGCAGCCTGAGTGCTTTTTTTTCTCCATTCTGCTCTTTGAACTCCTGCCAAACTCCAATTTTGACATCAAAGCCCACCTTGAATGCTGCTTGTCTCTAAAGCCATCGCTGGCATTTCCAGTAGGTATTGCAGTACTTTGGATCTCTATCCTAGCACCTTCCCCGAATTACTATATGAATGCTTCACTTCCCCAACTAGAACCAATACTTCTCAAGGGCCACAGAGCCATCCCCTTCAAGAGAATTTGGACAAGAAGAAAATGAGGTGAATATTCTGAGTGTTAAAGTATCAAATCAATTCAATAGGCCACAAAAGTCATATACAAAGACCACTTAAGTAGTCAGAATAATTCTTGGTTCAGAGTGCAACTTGGTTGAAGCTGTTTTTAAAGCAGCATTCATCACCCTGTAATCTAGAGGTAGCAGAGGTGTGTTTGTGTGGAAGAGTTCATTATCCTATCCTATCTTCCCTTTGGTGGTTTGCATGATGAGTTAGCATACTCAAGGCTCTGAGAAGTGCTGTAATAATGAGCCCTTTTCACTTTGTGGAATCTAATATTTCTTGAATTTATGACTTTCTTTTTCATAGTACACTATGAAATTTTGATTTTTTTCATAGGACATTGTCAATATCTACTGGACTAAAGAAATTCTCTACTAATCAGAAAAGGAATTGATCTGTATTGAAGCTGGAAAAAAGAAAATCAGAGGAGCCAATGCTGTCAGAGTCCATCCAAGAGCCATTTAAAGATGTGCTGACCAGAGGTCTGGGCTGTCAGGTCCTGCTAGCAGGTAGATTCCTTCCAGTGACGTTCCTTGACCTGATACTATCAAATCACTTTAGTAGGACAAGCAACTTTCCTTATTCTTATTTCATGCTTTCTAGACAACTTGATTATACTTGAGTTTTGTAAGTACATTTCTTACATGAAGGAAATAATCTGGTCTCAGGATGGGATGTTTAAACCCCTTGCAGTTCTATTATGGTAATAAATTGGCATTCTGGGCTGTACGTCAGTCCCCTGTGACCTTGATTAGTGAGACTCCATCCCTGAGATCCTTATTCATTCTTAGTAGAATAAAACAAAATCATATTTCACAACCTGTGAGGCTGTGAATGACATTCTATTACCGTGGTGAATAATAATAATGGCAATAACTAGCATTCATAAAGCATTGTTTTGGTTATCTGTTGCTGGATAGCAAATCACTACTTAGTGGCCTAAATCAGAAGCAATCATTTTATTATTTCCCACTGTTTCTGTGGATCAGGAGTTTTAGAAGGGCTTGGCTGAGCACCTCTGGCTTGGGTGGCAGTCAGACAATGACTGGAGCAGCTGAGGGCTATTGGCATCTCTCTCTCCATTGTAGACTTGAGGCCTCCATATGGTCCCCCCATGTGAGCTGGTTAGGGCTTCCTCCAAATATGGCAGCCCTAAGACTCCAAAAGCAAGATTCCAAGTGAACTAGGTGTAAGATCTATCAACTTTTCTGGTTTATCCTCCGATTCAAAGGGAAGGGCAATATACTTCACCTCTTGGCAGGAAAATGCCAAAGTTTTAAAGAACATATGGGATGGGAGATAATGTTGTGGAGTTTGAAAATACAACCAATATAAGCTGTAAACCCTGCGTATATGCAATGCCTTTACTAAATCTCTCTCTCTCTCTCTCTTTCACACACACACACACACACACACACACCCCTTATTAATTCCTCACAACAAATCCATGGGATAATTCTTGTAATTCCCCATTTTTACAGATGATGAAACTGAGGCTCAGAGAGGTTAGGTCATTTGTCCAGGTACTTGCAGTCCTCTAGTTGTAGGGTTGGGTTTCGAAATCAATGTACATTCTTAAACAGTACACTCCACTGCCTCCTGACACACCAAGGTAAATGCCACCCTGGGAAGTTACTGGAAGCCTGTCAGCCAGTCTTCCTAGTGACTACCACATTACCATACATAGTAAGTGTGGTGGGAGAATATTTCAAAGTATTAACCAGCATGCCTTCCTCCTTAAACAATCACATTCCTTTACTTCTGCCCTGAGGGTCTTTCCGTCAAGGAGACCCTGCCTGCTTCCTACCTCCTCGGGTCCAGATAATGAGACATGAGTCACCCATTTATAAAACCAGAAAGCAAAGGCCAAAGCTACTTGTTTATTAAGTGTCTAAACTGCTTTTTGACTCCATAAAAGTGTCCTAGTGAGACTGACACTAGGACAGTCTGTCAATGCTTTGCCCAGGGGTCCCTGGATCCCTCGTTACTGTTGTATGCTCCCACCCCTTCGGTGTTCCTGAGCTTCTAACAGCCAGCACCTGCGGCTCCTTTTTGCATATGTTTGAGTCCACTCTGCCCAACTGTACAAGAAGATAAGGAGCCTGGGCACTGAAGCCTCCCTGACTGGTCCTTAGCCAGTGCCTGAGGGTGTGGGAGTGTGAGGGTTCAGCTGCCTGTCCTCTGGTTGGGACAACTCTGTGGGTGACACTCTCCAGAGCATTCCTGTGGGATTGGGTGAAGCGCCCCTCTGTGGGACTTTTCATGAAACTGCACCTTTGATTGGCTTCCTTACCCTCCTTCCCCTGATTCCCTGCCTCCCTTATGGGTTTCTCTGGGTGCACCATCTTTGATAAGCCACTTAGAGCCCGCTTCTGGGGAGCCTGAGCTAAGACACCAAAGATGGGAAAAGAGAGAAGGGAAGTGCTGGAGAAACTTCTTCAGTATAGGCCAGGTCCTACGCCATATCAGGGGGCTACAGGGAAGTTGAGCCAGCCTGGCCATTCTCATTGTGCTTCAGAGAGTAGACCGGCTTCCTGCCCTGATAACAGCAGCTGGCCAGTCACCTGTCAGCCTCAATTCAGGAGTCTCTCCTCAATTGTCAGTCTAACCTTCCTACTATGGACACACTTGCCTCCCACTCTGTTAATGGTACCAGCCCCCTGGAATGGAAACTGGACCCAAGCTACTTAAAGGAGGGTGGTGGTCTGAGGGTAAGTCCCCCACAACTTACTCCACCTAACACTCTCTCACTCATGCCTGACTAAAATGATATTTGATAGAACTCATTCAAAATCTCCCAGACCAGACGCAGAAGCTCACACCTGAAATCCTAGTGTTTTGGGAGATCAGTGCAGGAGGATCACTCCAGGCTAGGAGTTCAATACCAGCCTGGGAAACATAGTGAGATCCTGTCTCTACCAAAAAAATAAAAATAAAAATAAAAAGCCAGGCTTGGTGGCCTGCACCTGTAGTCCTAACCACTTGGGAGACTGTGGCAAGAGGATTGCTTGAGCCCAGGAATTTGAGGCTGCAGCGAGCCAGGACTGCATCTCCAGACTGGGCAACAAAACAACAGCCTGTCTCTACAAAAATAAAACAAACAAACAAAACAAACAACAACAGCAACAACAATTCCACAGACCTGGGGCAGGGTTGGAACCCACAATGAACTAAGAGTTAGAATTCTTGAGCACTAGTGCCAGCTTAGTCCTCTGACTAGCTGTGTAACCTGTTTTCTCAACTGCAGTATATAGGCTCTGAGATCCCTTCAGCTCTAAATGCCTGTGCTTTCGTATGACATGTTCAGTGCCTCCGGAGAGCTTATAATCTTGTTAGGGAGACACGACACAATTAGAAGGCTGTATATGACAGACTGGAGCACAAAGCTGAAATCAGTCCAATTAAGAGAGAAAAAAACTTTGTGCAGAAAACAAATACTGTACAGTGGCTGATTAGGATGGGAGGATTTCTGTGGGACAGAGTCTTCAGGAAAGGATTCAAAGAATTATTTGAGAAGAGCTTTGGAGGATGACTATTGCTTATGAGGAATGGGGAAAGCCACCATAGTCTTATGCATACAATTGTTACCTGGGTGTGAAATGAGGGCAGAGACAAGGGACAGCAGAGAATGGAATCCTGGTTATCATTTAATTGCTGTTTAATTCACTCTAAGTGAATACCAGAGCACACACTGCTCCAGTTATAATATGCTGGTTATTTACAGGGCTGTGTTTCTATTCTCCCAGGCTTCACAAACATCACTGGAAATCTGACATTCAGAACTAACATTTCCAACCCCCTAAATTTTAATTAAAGTAATTATGTTACTAACAGAAGCTATAATTTATCTTCTCCTTGTGTTCACAAAGAGGAAAAGGCAACTTTGGCCGAGCATATTTTCCCTGACTCTTATTCCTGGTTTGCTTCTTCTGGTGGTAGACATGGGGGCATCTTTCTTTGGTCTGGGTGGTCCAGAGATCACACTGCTTATCGCACTATGCTTTCTATAGTGCAGAGAAGCCTGTTCTGGCTATTAGGAATAACTGTGACACTGAGACCCAAATGGGTTGAGTCTTTTCATTCAGGAGCAGCCGTGAGCTAAGGGAAAGTCCTTCTGGCAAAGCTCTTACTGGCATAAGACCCTTTGTGTGTGTGTGTATGTGTGTTTTCCTGGCATTGTTGGGGATAAGAAACTCAGTGATTTAGATGAAAACTTTCCATGCAATTAACTTCCTCCAGACTAAAGCAGGTGCTGAAGGGAACTACTGGGCCAGTCTGCTTAGTAAATATCTATCCCCAGACGTAGAGCAATTCAATGGAAATAATTACACCAGGTCAATTAAGCAGAACTCAGACCTCCTCCTGTTAGCCTTTTTGAATTTTTTATTTCCATGAGTCAGATTTCCTCAGGATTTAAACTGCTTCACCTCTAGAAAGAGGGTGTCTCTGGGGAAATCTTACTGATTTGTGTGGTGGTGGTTGTTTCTGAAGAAAGTGGCCCCACTCCTCAGGCAAGAGCCCTGGGCAGGGCTTAAGCGCCTGGGTTGGAATGCTGGCTCCAACACAGTGTAGCCTTATTACCTTAGTCAAGTTATGGAACTCTCTAAACCTTAGTTTTCTCATTAGAAAAACAGGAACAGTGAGAGGGGCTTGTATGTCAGCTCTTTCATAAGAATTGAGAAAATGCTAGCAAAGCTTTGAAAAAAGGGCCTGTATATAATAAATGCTCCATAAACAGACACTTTTGTTAATATTATGATGATAGTTATCAACAGAGAAAAGGGATATATTATACCTGTGCCACCTACAATGATCCAATGGAAAGCCTGTATAAAATGTAGCATGTAGATGTAAGAGCTAATTATGCTCAATTCCAAACATGCAGAATTCAAGAAACCAATATGTGAGTTTATAAAATGGAACAATTGGGGGTGATGTAAGTGCTGAACAAAAGAAGGAACAGCATAATTCAATGAATTCTAAAGACCCTTGGCTGCACCAACTGCCAGTCCATTTGTAGATTACCGAGGGCTTGTCACAAAGGCCGTGAGGGAGGCTGGGAAACTACGCATTGGGGACCATGCTAAGTTGAAAATGAGTCAGAAATGAAGTGACATCGCCTCTAGAATGATAAGGCAAATCAGTAAGAAATGGAATCCAACTGACAAAAATTCAGCTTTTTGTACAATAATGGCATTTATTGAGAGCTTACAACTTGACAGAGGTATTTCTAAGTGTTTATGTGGATTCCTTATTTAATCCTTACCACAACCTATAATGTTGGTTCTATGATTACCTCAACTTGACATATACACAAATCTTCAGGGATGCACCTGCTACACAAAATGAAAGCCACTTTATTCTTAAAGGAGCCCATTTATAGACTGGGGGAGAGCCTAGATCCACCAAAAAGCTTACATGAGGAAGAGGCTTACTTAAATCCTAGGAAAATTTGGATTTAGTTGTGTTAATCAATTCTAATGAATCTAACAACTACTTACACGGGGTCTTCTACTCTGCACCAGAAACTTGGTTTGCTGTTGAAGATATAATGGTAAACAAAAATAGATATGATCAGTTTTGGGAAGATGGAATAGATGTACTTTTCTTTACTCCTTCTGCTATGTACAGTAAAACCCCTGGACATTGTCTATAAAACAAACATAAAAGGACTCTGAAAAATGGAAAGAAGGCAGATTTTCTAGGGACCTTAAGACCCAAGGAAATGACACAGTGGTGAGTTCCCTGGGTTTTCTTAGAGATGAAGAAACCAGTGACCAAGAAATGCCAGTGGGTGCGGACAATACAATTCCTGCTGTCTCTAGCCAAACGACCAGGAAAGAGGCAGCCTAACAAGACAGGGACTTTCAGACACTAATGGCTCTACTCTAGCCAAACACCACAGAAAAAACTGTGGCTACCCCCCACCCCCATACTTGCAATGGCTACGTGGGAGGCTAGACCTCCACCCTCTTGAGGCTGTAAGGCAGTGCTGCACTCCCCTGCAGGAATGGTGTCAGAGAGGCCCAGGTAGAAAGCTGAGACTTTCATCTGCTCCGGGTGGTGATGAGGCATCGCTACCTGTAGTGTCAGTAGAAAGCACCTTTACTCCCACCCAGCAATAATGAAGCCACCCTGTGCATCCCTGCTGGGGTGGCATCAGAGGAGGCCTAGTGGAGAGTCAGGACTTTCACACCCGCCCAGTGGTAATTAAACCAACCCCCTCCCCCCTAGTTTCTACCCATTTGTGTCAGTGCCTCCCCCGCCCCCACTTTCTACCCATTTGTGTCAGTGGAGGCCAATTGGGAAGCAGTAATGAGCACCTTCCTACCCCTCACAGTCAGAAAGGTATGAATGGAGGTTTGGTGGGGACAGAAGACTCTCTCACCTCTGTCCAGCCCCACCTACCTAGGTGCCAATGGAGGCCCAGGAGGGAACGTGGACATATGCCCCCACCTGGTGGCAACAAGGTGACACCCTCCCCTTCCCCTGCCAGAGCTGAACAGAAGTCAGCTGAAACAGGAGGCTTAAATAAGATCCAGCATCTTATAATACTAAATATACCCAGGTTTTAACCAAAATCCCATTGACATACCAAGAGCCAGGAAGATACCTAATTGAATGCAGAAAGACAATTAATAGATACCAATACCGAGAAGACAGAGATGTTAGAATTATCTGAAGAGTTTTAAGCAGTTATTGTAAAAATACTTCAAAGAGTAATTACAAATGTGCTTGAAACAAATGAAAATATAGAAAATTCAAGCAAGAAAATTGAAGATATAAAGAAGAGTCAAATGGAAGTTTTAGACATGAAAAACATAATCACTGAAAATAAAAATCCCAAAGGATATATTCAACAGCAAAACAGAGGGACAGAGGAAAGATGAATTGAACTTACAGGTTGAAAAGTAGAAATTACCCAGTTTGAACAACAGAGAGAAAGTAGACTGAAAACAATAAAGAGAATAGTCTTAGGTGCTTGTGGGATTGTAACAAATGATCTAGCATAAATGTTCTAGGAGTCCCACAAGAAGAGAAGAGAAAGGACAGGAATGGAAAAGTACTTGGAAAAATAATGACTGAAACTTTCCCAAATTTGGCAAAACACATACCTACAAAAAAGAAAGACGGGGTAACTACCTGAAGTGAGGAATATGTTAATTAGTTTAAGGTGAATTTATATATATACACACATATATTAAATCATCACATTATACACCTTAAATGTATACAGTCTTTGTCAAATATACTTCAATTTGAAAAATTAGTTTAAAAAAGACATACCTATTCAAGAAGCTGAATGAATAATAGAAATAATCTCCCCCAAAATCTATAAGTCTCCAAAACAGAATAATCTCTCCAAAAATCTATAGCAAGGCATATCACAAGCAAACTTCTGAAAACTGAACACAGACAGTCTCCTTTTTTTTTTTTTTTTTTTTTTTAAAGAGACAGAGTCTCATTCTGTTGCCCAGGTTGGAGAACAGTGATGTGATCATAGCTCACTGTAACCTCAAACTCCTGGGCTCAAGCCATCCTCCTGCCCCAGCCTCCTGAGTAGCAAGGACTACAGGCATGCACCACCACACCCAACTAATTTTTTTTTTTTTTTTTTTTTTGCAGAGACAGGATCTCACTGCTGGTCTTGAACTCCTGGATGCAAGCAATCTTCCCATCTTGGCCTCCCAAAGTGCTGGGATTATAGCCATGAGCCACTGCACCTGGCCAGAAATATCTTTAAAGCAAGAAGGAAATGATGCATTACCTATAGGAAGAAAATGATTCAAATGACAACTAATTTCTCATTGTCTGCACATAAGAAACCAGCACAACATATTTCAAGTGCTGAATATAAAGAAATGCCAAGCTAGAATTCCATCATCAATAAAAATATCCTGCAAGAATGAAGGGGATAAACCAGGCACAGAAATACAACTACTGCATATTCTCACTTGTATGTGGAATCTAAAACAATTAAAATAATAGGAATAGAGAACAGAATGATAGTTACCAGAGTCTGGGGTTTGGGAATATGGGAAGATGTTGCTTAAAACATACAATGGTTCAGTTAGGAGGAATAAATAATCAGTATTTGAGGTGATGAATATATTAATTAGCTTAACTAAATCATTCCATATTGTATACATGCATCAGAGCATCACTTTGTACTTCATAAATATATGCAATTATAATTTGTCAATATTAAATTAAAAATAGAATGAAGAGGACATGGAGGCATTTTCAGATGAAGAGAAACTAACAGGATTTGTCAGCAGACTTACTCTAAATAAATGGCTACAGGAAATACTCTAAAGGAAATGATAAAAGAAGAAACTTTGTAACATCGAGAAAGAAGGAAGAACACCAGTAAACAAAAATATGGGTAAATAAAATTTTCTTATCTTCTTTAGTTTTCTATATTATCTTTGATGTTTGAAACAAAAATTGTAACACTATCTGATGTGGTTCTAAATGTATGTACAGGAAATACTCAAGCTAACTATATCATAAGTGGGGGAGGGCAAAAGAACATAAAGGAAAGTAAGGTTTCTGTACTTCACTCAAACTGGTAAATGAAAAACTGTCAGGCTGTGATAAATTACTTATATTTAATGTGATACCTAGAACAACTGCTAAAAAAAAAAACTGTGCAAAGAGATACACTCAAAATGCTATGGAAAAATAAAAATGAAATTTAAAAAATGTTCAAGAAAGTCACAGGGAGGTAGGAAAAACCAAACACAAAAATGGAAAACAAAGAGGATAAATAGAAAACAAAAAAGAAAATGGCAGAATTAAACTCTAACACATCATTAATTGCATTAACTATAAATGGTCTAAATATACAAAATAAAAGACAGAGATTGGCAGCGTTGTTTAACAAACATGACTCAACTATATTCCATCTGAAGGAAACTCACTTCAAATAGAATTATAAATGTATGATAAAGGATATATTATGCAAATATTAATCTAAAGAAAACAAGAGTGACTATAATGGTAGATAAAGTACACTTCAGAACAAAGACAATTATCAGAGATAGAGATATTATATAATGATAAAAGGGTCAATCTATTAAGAATAGCAAATTTATTTATTTATTTATTTAATTTTATTTAATTTTATTTTTTGAGATGGAGCCTCACTCTGTTGCCCAGGCTGGAGTGCAGTGGCGCGATCTCGGCTCACTGCAACCTACACCTCCCGGGTTCACACCATACTCCCGCCTCAGCCTCCCGAGTAGCTGGGACTACAGGCGCCCGCCACCATGCCCGGCTAATTTTTTGTATTTTTAGTAGAGATGGTGTTTCACCGTTTTAGCCAGGATGGTCTCGATCTCCTGACCTCGTGATCTGCCCGCCTTGGCCTCCCAAAGTGCTGGGATTACAGGCGTGAGCCACCACACCCGGCCAAGAATAGCAATTTTAAGTGTGTATGCATCAAACAAAAAAGTTGCAAAGCATGTGAAGCAAAAACTGATATAATTGAAGGGAGAAATTTAAAAAGTCCACAAGTATAGTTAGACATATCAACCCATCTCTTGACAAATAATAGAACAACTAGACAGAAAATTAGCAAGAATATAGAACTCAACAACACCATCAACCAACAGGATCTAGTCAATACTTACAGAATACCTGAACCAACAATAGTAGAATATATTTTGTTTCCAAGTGCTCACAGAACATATGCAAGATAGATCATATCCTCAGTTACACAACAAACCTCAACACAATAAAAAAATTGAAAGCATACAAAATGTATTCTCCTATAGCAATGGAATCATACTAGAAATCAATAACAGAAAGATAATAGGAAAATCTCTAAACACTTGGCAACAAAAAGACATACTCCAAAATAATTCATGGGTCAAAGAGGGAGTCTCATGGGAAATTTAAAAAAAAAAAATTCAACTGAATGAAAGTGAAAACAGCATATCAAAATTTGTGGGATACAGCTAAAGTAATGCCAAGAGGGCAATTTATAGCACAAAATGCATATACTACAAAAGAGGAAAGGTCTCAAGTCAATAATTTAAGCTACCTTCAGAATCTAGAAAAAGAATAGCAAAATAAATCTAAAGCAAGCAGGAGGAAGGAAATAATAAAGAAAACAGCTGAAATCAATGAAACTGAAAACAGAAAAACAAATGAGAAAATCATTGAAACAAAGGGCTGATTCTTTGAAATGAGAAATAAGGTTGACAAACTTCTAGCATGACTGACAAGGTAAAAAGAAGATAGCAATATTTGGAATGGAGGATATCACTTGGTCTGTGGTTTCCTTTCTGCCTGCCTGCCATCTTTCCTTGCTTTCCTTCTTTCTTTCTTTTTTTTTACTTTCTTTTCTTTCCTATCTATCCAGTTTTACTATTATGATAATCCAAACATCATAAAATGAATTCGGCTATATTCCCTCCTCTTATTCTGTCTGCAAGAGATTCAATTTTTTTAATGCATTGATGTCTGCATATCCTGCAGACATCAAAAAGATAATGAGGGCATTTTACACCACAGATTTGACAACATAGATAAAATAGACCAATTTTCTTTAAAAAAAAAAAAAGCGTACCCAATATGAAATGGATAATTTGAATAGTAGTATCATTATTTTAAAAATTAAATTGATAACTTAAAAAACCCAAAAAACATATTTCCAGGCCCAAATGGTTTCACTGGAGAATTTTATAAAATACTTAATGAATTAAGAACAATTTTTTTGGGAGGCCGAGATGGGCAGATCACGAGATCAGGAGATTGAGACCAACCTGGCCAACATGGTGAAACCCCGTCTCTACTAAAAAAAAAAAAAAAAAAAAATACAAAAATTAGCTGGGCGTGGTGGCATGTGCCTGTAATCCCAGTTACTTGGGAGGCTGAGGCAGGAGAATCACTTGAACCTGGGAGTCGGAGGTTGCAGTGAGCCAGGATTGTGCCACTGCACTCCAGCCTGGTGACAGAGTGAGATTCTGTCAAAACAAAACAAAACCAATTCTATACAATCTCTTGCAGACAGCATAAGAAGAGGGAATATAGCCTGATTCATTTTATGATGTTTGGATTATCATAATAGTAAAACTGGATAGATAGGAAAGAATAGAAAGAAAAGAAAAGAAAGAAAGAAGGAAAGCAAGGAAAGATGGCAGGCAGGCAGGAAGGAAACAACAGACCAATATTATGCATGAATATAGACACGAAAATCTTTAACAAGATATTGGCAAATAGAATTCAGCAATATATGAAAAGGATTTTATATACCATGACCAAGTGGGGTTTACTGCAGGAAGCAAGGCTGGTGTAATATTAGAAAGCCAATCCATATCAATAAGTTAAAGAATAACAACCAACTGATATGTCAATTGATGCAGAAAAATAATTTGACAAAATTTAACACCTATTTATGGTAAAAAAAAAAATCAGAAAAATAGGAATAGAGGAGACCTTTCTTACTCAGTAAAGGGTACCTACAAAAAAGCAACAATTTACATGATACTTGATGGTGAAAAACTGAGTGCTTTCCCCCTAAGATCAGGAACAATGCAAAGATATCCACTCACTACTTTTATTCAACATACTTTGGAAGTTCTTGCCACTGCAATTTAGAAAGTAAGGTAAAGAATGCGGATACAGTTTGAAAGGGAAGAGATAAAACTGTCCCTATTTGAGAAGGACATGACTGTTACATAGAAAATCCCAAAGTGTTTTACAAAAATAATCCTGGAATAAGTGAGTTCAGCAAGGTCACAGGATACAAGATATGCAAGATAAATATATAAAACTCAATTGTATTTCTATATGCTAGCAATGACCTCATGGGCACAAAAATTTAAAACTATAATACCATTTACAGTCACTCAAAAAACGAAATGCTTAGGTGTAAATCTAACAAAACATGTATAGAATTTGCATATTAAAAATCACACAACACTGATAAAAAACATAACGGAGATATAAATAATTAAGAGACATACTTTGTCCACGGAATGGTAGATTTATCATAGTAAAGAAGTCAGTTCTCTCCAAATTGATATACAGGTTCAACACAATGCTTATCAAAACCACAACAAGATTTTCCCTATAGGTATCAACAAGTTTACTCTAAAATTTATACCAAAAGGCAAAACATTTATTTCAAAAGAATTAAAATAGCCAAAACAATTTTGAAAAGAGAAACAAAGTGGAAGGAACTAGTCTACCCAATTTCAAGTTTTAATATGTAGCTACTATAATGAAATCTGTGTTGTATTGGTAGAGGGGCAGAAATGATCTATCAAGGCAATAGAAAGGGGAACTCAGGCATAAACTCACGCAAAATCACAAATATGTCCAAATGATCATTGATGAAGGTACAAATGCAATTCAATGGAGAAAAGATAGCTTGTTTGACAAATGGTAGTGGAGTAATTGGAAATCTATAGGCCAAGAAAATAAACCTTGACCTGCCTGATTTACACCTAATATAAAAATTAAGTCAAAATGGTTCATGGGCTTAAATGTAAAATGTGAACTCTAAAACTTACAGAAAAAAAATCACAGGTAGAAAATTGTCGAGATCTAGAGCTAGGCAAATTTATTTATTTATTTATTTATTTATTTTTGAGACGGAGTCTCGCTCTGTCACCCAGGTTGGAGTGCAGTGGCGCGATCTCGGCTCACTGCAAGCTCCGCCTCCCGGATTCACGCCATTCTCCTGCCTCAGCCTCCCGAGTGGCTGGGACTACAGGCGCCCACCATTATGCCCAGCTAATTTTTCTTTTTCTGTATTTTTAGTGGAGACGGGGTTTCACCCTTTTAGCCAGGATGGTCTCCATCTCCTGACCTCCTGATCTGCCGGCCTCAGCCTCCCAAAGTGCTGGGATTACAGGCATGAGCCACAGTGCCTGGCCACAAAATGTTCTTAATGACACCCAAACATTGATCTATAAAAGGTAAAATTTATAAATTGAACTTCTTCACAATTAAAAAATTCTGCTCTGTGAGAAACCCCATTGAAAGGAAGAAGAAACAAGTTATCACCTGGAGAAAATATTTTCAAACCAAAAACCTAACAAGGATTATTATTTAGAATACACAAAGAACTCTCAAACTCAACAGAAAAAACAACCCAATCAGAACATGGGTCAAATATATGAAGAGGCATTTTACTCTAAGAGGTTATATGAATGGCAAATAAGACTTGAAAAGACGTTCAACTTCATTAGCTAATGGGACAATGCAAATGAAAGCCACAGTGAAATTTCACTACACACCTACCAGAATGGCTAAAATTGAAGAACAGTAATAACACAAAATTCTGAAGAACATTCAGAGAAACTTGATCACTCATACTTTGCTGATGGGAATGCAAAATGGTACAGCCACTCTGAAAAAAATAGTTTGGCAGTTTGTTAAAAAACGAAACAGGGAACTACCATATCATCTAGCAATTACACTCTTGGACATTTATGCTAGAGAAATAAAAACCATATTCATGGAAATACCTGTCTGTAAATGTTTATGGCAACTTTGTTCATAACAGTTAAAAACTGGAAACTCTCAGATGTCCCTCAACAGGTAAACATCCATACCATAAAATCCAACTCAGCAATAGCATAGAACAGATTAATGATACATGCAACCTAGATGAATCTCCAGAGAATTATGCTGAGTGAGAAAAACCAACCCCAACAGGTTATAAACTATGATTCTTTTTGTATAACATTCTTGAAATGGCAAAATTATAGAAATGGATAACAGACTAGTGGTTACCAGAGATTAAGGAGCTAGTGACAGGCGGGAAGTGGGCACAGCTATAAAAGGGTCATATGAGGGATTCTTGAAATGATGGGAGAGTTCTGTAGCTTTGTCAATATTCTGGTTGTGATAATGCGCTGTATTTCTGCAAGATGTTACCACTGGAGGAAATGATAAATGGTACATCAGATCTCTTTGTATATTTTCTTTTCTTCTTTTCTTTTCCCTTTCTCTTTCACTTCCTCCCTCCCTCCTTTCTCTCTCTCTCTCTCTCCCTTTCCTTCCTTCCTTCCTTCTTTCTTTCTCTCTCTCTCTCTCTTTCTTTCTCCTTCCCTCCCTCCTTTCTCCTTCCCTCCCTCCCTCCTTCCTTCCTTCCTTTCTTCCTTCCTTCTCTTTAAGAGGCAGGGTCTTGCTCTGTTGCTCAGGCTGGCGTGCAGTGGCACCATCGCAGTTCATTGCAACCTTGAACTCCTGAGCTCAAGCTGTACTCCCACCTAGTCTCCGAGTAGCTAGAACTACAGGCATGCATCAGCACATCGGGCTAATTTTTAAATTTTATTTTTTGTAGAGATGGGGGCTTGCTATGTTGTCCAGGCTGGTCTCCAACTTCTGGACTCAAGCGATCCTCCTGTCTCGGACTCCCAAAGGGCTGAGATGACAGGTGTGAGCCACCATGCCTGGCCTTTTTGTATTTCTTACAACTGCATGTGAATCAACAATTATTTCAAAATAAGAAGTTTAATTAAAACAGGTATGACCTCTTTGCTGATGAAGTTTATAATGGACTGGAGGAGAGAAGCGTTAATTAAACCTCTACACAAACATATTTAGAAATTTGAGTATAAGAATGCTTTAAAGAAGAGGTGTATAGTACCAGGAGAACATATAATAGATGGAGTGATCACATGATTTAGTGCTCAAAATGGGATACTGTTGAGAGTGAAAGGGGATGCTATTAGTAATTACACTGGGAAAATGAACCTAAACTGGGACATGCAGTCACTTTAATAATAGGGGAGGGGGATGCGTCCTGACTCATTCAGTGGGGTCAAGGGAGGCTCCCCGAAGGAGGTGAAGATAGACTGAGGACCAGAAGGAAGATGACAGTGAATCAGACAAGGTGGAAGAGAAGAGCAATAGGAGCAAAAGTCCCATGCCAGAGGGGCACCCGAACCTGTGGAAAGAGGAGTTTGGAGTTGGAGCTGCTGATGGATTCTGCCCACCTCCCAGGACCCAGAGGCCCCTGCTCGGTTTCCAGCAGGAAAGCCCTCATCTGGGTTCTGGCTCTGATTCCTGTGACCTGTCCGCACTCTCCCTTCTGCTGCCCTGACTGGGGTGTTCCCTTGTAGACCGCGTGTTTCTTTTGAGGCTATATTTAGTTTCCTCTTTGCTCTCTCTGCCACGCTTGAACAACTTCCCAAGGATGCTGTCTCTCTTAGGTCCGCAGTGGGGCTCTGGATTCTGACTCATTCGGGCGAACGGGTCGGGGTCATGGCACCTGCGTGCGCGGGTGGTCACAGACGCGTCCAGGGTAGATCTCCCTCTCCATCCTGCAGCTGCTGAAGTGGTCTCGGGCCATTCCTGAAGGTTTTTTCCTGTTCTTTGCCCAGTCCCACGCTTCTTCTGAGCTGCAGCCCCATCTTTACTTGGCTGTTCCTGCTCCCCTGGGGAGCTCCTCCTTCCCCTTGGTTTTCTCCACCCGGGGTCCTCTTTCTTGCTCTTAGGAACTGCCCCTGCCCATCATTCTACTTGGACGGTGGGTTTAACTCTCTGAGCATCAGAGTCTCAGCCTGTAGAATAGAGATACTGGCCCGGGCGCTGGGCTTCTCCAGGACTCTGGGAAGATTAAATGGGGGAGATGGACACATATTCACCTCTTGTTCAGAGTCATAGCATTGAAGCCAGGCATCAAGGCGATTTTCATGAAGTTATTTGCTCTTGAAGTCTAATCTCACCTGGGGAAATTAAAAGGTTTGCTCTCCCATGAAGGAAATCCCGCATCACTGGGCAGAGGAAGATACTTCTTTTTGGGGGGTGATGGAGTTAGGGATGGACAGTAAAAGGGGGCTAATAATTATTTATTAAGTCCTTATTATGTACCAGACACTATTCCAGCATTCTGTCATTGGGTCCTCAAAAACCTCTTTGAGAGAGGGACAATTGATATCTTCATTTTACAGATGGGGAAACTGATGCTCAGATGGGTTAGACACCTTCCCCCAGGTAACATAGCTGGTAAGGCAGAGCTAGGATTGGAACTCCACTCTTTCTGAATCCAGAGTCTTTGTGTTTGACTACTAGGCTCTGCAGTCTCCCTGGAGATCATGTCTCGTTTCTATTCCCTGAAAACATATCTGTCTGCGTTTTCTCTCTTCTCCCCAACACAACTATAACCACCACCTAGGCACTTCTACTCTTGCTCCTTCTCTCATCCCTCCCTCTTCTTCCTTTTGCTTTAATCACTTTTCCCCTCAGTTCTATTTTCTTCTCTGTTATGTAGGCCTTAACCTGCCACTGGCACCCCGGGGGAAGAGGTCAATTCTGCTTGGGTCTCACTGTCATTGCTGCCTGGATTTGCCCATGGTTGTCTAATCTCTTTGTTAAACTTGGTGAAGCAAGTTGGTGATGCCTTTTTAAATGCAAATATTATGCTCCTGGAGAAGGGTACATTAAGGCATCACCATTTAGGTGTGAATTAGATGCTTCCTTGTCTATGAACTTTGATGGGGAAGCACAGAATAAAGATTGTGAACACGAAAGGGATATTGGGTGCAACAGACTCACTTTCAGCATATACTGGCCTCTAGAAATCAGAACTGTAGCTTGCTTGGGTCTGGAAGATGCCAAATTGAAGGAGATGAAATGTGTAACTATATTGATGGCAACTAAAACAACACACCCATGCCTTCTTTTATATAGCTCTTTAAAGTTTGCTTAGCGTTTCCTTGTAAATTGCCTCCTTTAATCCTCAAGCCCAGTTATAACCCTGTTACAACAATGAGACTTGTTAGACCCTCTCAAGTAACATCAGTGAAGCCAGGACTAGACTTTAAATCCTCTCCTATCTTCATATTCACCTCTTCTAAATAACCTCCTGCTTTTTATTAAGGATATTCTAACTAAATTGCCCAAACCTTCTTTCTGTCTTCTGTACAAGTTCATTCTTTCCATTACTCTTTCATTCAGTTGACAAGCACTTATTGAGGATCTGCCATTAGGTTAAGCTTTTGCACATATTCTTTCATTTACTTCTCAAACACTACATTATGGGGAAGATGTTAAAATACTTCCTTTTAGTATGGGAAAATGGAATAATGTATCTCTCTCTGCCTGACTGACCAATGTCTCCCACTGCAAACCTCTGAAGACCATCACAATTAGCATCAAGGCCATGCTTGCCATAGCCAGCGATGCAGTGTACCAGGGATGCCAGGCAGGCCCATTCCTGGAGGACAGGGGACTTTTCCGATAGTGACTGACTCAGAAGGGGACTCCTTGGATAGTAAATGACTTTGACTCAAGAACTTCCCATCAGCTTTGCCAAACTTTCTTAGAACTTCCTGGGAACTCATGATAATTTAAGAGCCATGCTGTAAAAGACAGACTTTTCTCTAAGAAATGTGGCTTTGCATTGTGAATCATTAGGGAGAGGAATAAAATGAAAACTTATTTTCCTGCAAAACTTCTTTTCCAACTGCTTCCACCTCATTAGATTGATGCCCTCCTTTTCTTTTGGAGATGTGACTAGAGGGAAAATGTCACCTAAGTTGCTGATGACTTTAGGCGGCTTAATGAGTATGTTCTTTCCCAGAGCTTGTTAAATTTCCATTGTTGACTTTACTTCTTAGCCCAAACTTGCTACTTGAACACAGGCCTGGAATTCACCAACCATAATTTTCTTTTCTTTAGGAGGTAAATGGCATCTAAAGAGAAGGATGTCACCAACTAAATCGCCAACCTCTTCCCAAATTGTAAGGTATGTTGTGGAACCCATGTGTCCAGCAAGGACCCGCCATCAGCATTAGTCCTGGTGATATGTTCCTGGGTGGCAAGACAGAGGATGCAGCAGGAAGAACTCTGACTTCAGAGCCAAATAGACCTAAATGTAAGTATTACCTGGGGCATGCTGTGGGACGTAGGTCAGGAAGACAGTGCAGACCACTGTGTGAGAGCTGTCTGTCTGGATCAGACAGATCCTTTAGTCTGGTTACTCACAAGCTATGCAATCCAACCTCTCTCACTCAAAGTTTCCTCATCTGTAAAATGGGGACAAAGTACTAGCCTCCACAGGACTGTTAAGGAGAATAAGAACATTTATAGCCAAATTTATCTAGCACTTAATCTTCACTAGACCTTGTTCCAAGTGCTTTATTTATCAGTTCCTTTGATTCATTTAATCTTAACTGTGACCCCATATATTAAGTATTATCACCATCTTCATTTACAGATGAGGAACTGAAGGATAGAGAGATTGAGTGATTTATCGAAGGTCACACAACTGGTAGTTAGTAGGGTTGGACTTGAAACATAGGTAATTTTTCTCTAAAGTATGGACTCTCAGTCACTCCAATGAATGCTGGTGAGTCCTTACCATATTTCCAGTCAAGAGTTAGTGCACTGCATAAATTATCATTCATCATTATCTTCTACATTATCTCCCCTAGCATCACTGCTTCACCTGTATATATTTGTTTCTTAATCTACTAATTGGAACCAAGGAATGACTTTGTCTGGATTAAATGAAGCAATGGCCATAGAAGACGTATTGCTTAACTTAAAGAAAGTCCTTATTAAATGTCAGTTTTCCAGGTAGCTATTTTCTGCTCTCCCCTTCTTTCTGCTGTCTTTTTCTCTTCCACTTTTCCTTCATCATAAAGTCTTTGGTGCCTTGTGGACAGGATTCTTAATGTTACTTCCTATACCTATAACCACTGGGCAGATGGTCACCCCTCCCCTATTCTCCCCTTCTCCATGGGAGAAGGGTTTCCCTGGTTAAACATCCAATTCCACATAGGTATTGTGTGAAATGTTACCTCATCAGGATTTTGTTTTAGTTTGGTTTTCTACAGGAAGTTCAAGATGAAGGCAAACAGGGTCCCTTTCTTTCTCTAAGAAATCTTTTTTTTGTTGATGGGTGTAGTGGACATTTATCTTGCTTCATCCTGTGGCTGCCCAACATCTGAACTCCCTTCCCTGTGTGTTGGAGACTTTCCCACCTCAGGAGGCAGATCTGCTTTCTCATTGCATCTCTGGGGTTCGGGCTAGTGATCTAGGCTTGGCCAATCAATGCCAGTAATACACAAAAGCAAGCAGAAGGTTAGCTGGTGACAATGGAGGTGGCAGCAACATTCAGCATTCAACTCTTGTGGTGCTTGTTAAAGCTGTAGCATCTAGGCTTAGTGATGCTGGTAATAGGGTCCTTATAGGACCAGTTCCATGGTGTGATTTCAGGTGTCACTTTGCCTGCAGAACCACTGAGCCTAGTTTTCCAGCCCACCCAGCAATTTTGGGAGTTACTTAATATCCTTTTCATAAGATAATTTTCTTTTTTCTTTTTCTTTTTTTTTTGACAGAGTCTCACTCTGTCGCCCAGGCTAGAGTGCAATGGAACGACCTTGGCTCACTGTAGCCTCTGTCTCCTGGGTTCAAGCAATTCTCCTGCCTCAGCCTCCTGAGTAGCTGGGATTAAATGTGCTCACCACCACATCTGGCTAATTTTTTTGTATTTTTAGTAGAGACTGGGTTTCGCCATGTTGGCCCGGCTGGTCTGGAACTCCTGACCTCAAGTGATCTGCCTGCCTTGGCCTCCCAAAGTGCTGGGATTACAGGCATGAACCATCATGCCCGGCTGCTTTTCATAAGATAATTTTCTCCAAATTTGTGTTGGAGAATTGTTTTCTGTGGCTTACAAAAAGAACATTGATACCTGCAATAAGGTGTAGTGGAAAGTAGTATCAATCAAGTCCTAGAGCTTCTTTAGAAAGTTGACACATGCTAAAAAGAACAGGTGGTCAGTAGCTGCAACAGAGGTATTATTATTTATATTCATCTGTTTTGTTTTTTATTGCACATTTATTGAGGGTCATCGCTGTGCCAGGCATTGGGCCAGGTGCTGAGGATATAGTATTGAGGAAAACAGACACTTCATGGACACACAATGATAGGAAGTCCTAATTGCAGTGATCATCTGGCTGGTTTTGTCTGCATTTCAGGTTTTGTTTCACAATCATTTGCCTCCATAGAAATTCAGAGAGTTACAATATAGACTGTTGTTTGATGTTAATCAATTAATTAATTTCCTATTTAGTTCTAAAAAGAATGTGAAGTGGCTTATCAAAAATACACAGATATAGATCAAAGAGTATCAAACAATAAAAACAGCATTTAGTAAAAAGGGAGCAGAGGATAAAAATCTTGTCTGAAGACCATTAGAATAAATTAACTCGGTACTCAGCGTGACTGTTGAGACGAGAGGAAGACAAAGGAGAAGACAGAGCCAGTTAAAAGAGCCTTTAAGAAAGGATGTCAGTTTCACAGCAGAAATCCAAGTTTTAAGAGAAATTTGCTTTTAGGTCTTCATGTAAGAAGGGCCAGACATTTTATAAAATATGGAAATAGGGCTGGGTGCGGTGGCTCACGCCTGTAATCCCAGCACTTTGGGAGGCCGAGGGGGTTGGATCATCTGAGATCAGGAGTTTGAGACCAGCCTGGCCAACATGGAGAAATCCCGCCTTTACTAAAAAAAAATACAAAAAATAGCTGGGTGCAGTGGTGTGTGCCTGTAATCCCAGCTACTCAGAAGGCTGAGGCAAGAGAATTGATTGAACCCGGGGGGCAAAAGTTGCAGTAAGCTGAGATTGTACCACTGCACTCCAGCCTGGGCGACAGAGTAAGACTCTGTCCCCCCAAAAAAAAAAAAAAAAAAAAAAAAAGGAAATAGGCATCATTTGAATGCTTCTCTATCTGTGCCTGCTGTGAGTGCTGATGGCAAAATATCTATTAGGTTATTGAGGGTCTGGAAGGGTAAGGGTGTGTGTGTGTGTGTGTGTGTGTGTGTGTGTGTGTGCATGTGTGTGTCTGTATTTGTGATGTCAGGGAGAAGAAGCACAGTTTCCTAAAGCGTTATTTCACTGTGATGGAAAACAAAACAAAACAAAACAAAACACAACACAACACCTGAAAGAAGACTTATTTGAATGACATTTAGTGTAATCTCATGGATAACTTACAGTATACAGTTTACTTTCTCCAGTTGTTTTTAACAGGGACAGAAGCCCTGGTGAGAAAATGCATTCCCAGTGGGCATTTTTTGCTGACCATATGGGGACTGTGTGAGGGCTAATCCTCATCTCCACCTGCCTTTCCCAGCTGAAGTAGATATTATGTCAGCAAGGGAAATGGGAGCCCTTTTAACCTTAGTCCTCTCTTTTAAATTCCAAAGTGATACGGGACAGCACCTATCTTATAGGAAGACAAATAATTGGATGATGATGACATGATGATGGTGATAATAATGATATAATAACAAGTACTATGAGGTTGTGGAGGCAAGCTTCATAGAAGAGGATTCTTCCACAAAGAAGGGCTCTTCCCACAAAGCCCCTTTCATGTTGAAAACTGTGGCAGAGGACACATTCCAGGCTTCAGGAATACAGTAAGAAAGTTCATGGAGGTGGGGCAAGAACATGGAGCTTTGGATACCATTCTAAGAAGTTTGGATTTTATAAAAATGGTAGGTCGTAGAAAAATTTTGAGGAGGGCAATTCATGATATAATCTTCCTTATGTTTTAAGAGGCTATTTTTGTCAACAGTGTGGAGCTGTGTTGTTTAAAACAGTAGCCACTAGTCACATGTGGTTATGAAATGTGGTAGTGAAAAAATGTGGGTGGTCTGAACGGAAATGTGCTGTAAGTATAAAATACATACTGGATTTTGAAGACTTGGTACAAAATATGTAAAAATACCTCAGTAATATTTATGTTGATTACAAACTGAAACTATTTTTAATATCTTCAGTTCAATAAATATTAAAGTGAATTTCATTGGTTTCTTTTTATTTCAATAAAGCTACTAGAAAGTTTAAAATTTCCTGTGTGGCTTACATTACATTTCTATTTGAAGTTGCCAGTGTGGAGGCTGGCTAGGAGAAGGAAAGAGCCAAAGACCAGGAGAAGAGAGGAAACTATTGCAAAACCTTAGGCAAGAGATGTTGAGGGTCAGATCTAAGGCAGTGACTTTGGGAATGAACAGGAGAGGAGTGGTAAAACCAAAACAAACAAACAAACAAACAAACAAAAAAGGCTTTTTAAAATAGGACGAGACAAGAGTTTTTATGGGTCTGGGGATCCAAAAGAGGGAGTCAAGCCTGCATGTTAAGTGTCTGGTCTAGGTGACTAAGATGTTGGGGTCACGGTTGTAGGTTTTGCTGCATATGGGTTTCAAGGGGGAACACATACACGTATGAAGCAATGAGGAGGTCCGGTGTGAAGCTCAAGAGGGAATGTGGTGAAGTTGTAGATCCAGGAGCCAACACCAGGAGGTGGTAGTAGAAGGACAGAAATGGGCCTAATCACTGGGCTCATTCAGACAGGGAGAAAGGGAAAAGAGAATGAGAGCCAAGCACGGAGAATTGGGGGAAATGATGGAGGCTGGGGCTCAGAATTTAAGATGTGGACAAAAGAAGACAAGCTTGACTGAGGCTGGCCAGGGAGGACCCAGGAGATCCTGGTACCATGTAGACCAAAGGAGACTTTTTCAGATGGGACAAGTTTACAAATGCAGGAAGAAGAGGTTGTTGAGTGGGGCTGTCAGGTGTGTTGGGGTAAGCCTTTGACTGAGTCGCCTAAAAGCATATGTCAAATTGCAAAAAGTCCAGGAGCGAGGAAGAGGATACTGTGGGTACAGGTGAGAACTACTGGGAGAAGTTTGGGCACCAGAGAAGGCTAATGGGGACTCAGGAAGCACGGGGTTGGAGGCAGGGGGTGGGGGGGGGGGGGCAGGGGCAGCTCAGGGCTGAGGGCAAGGATTTTCAGGCAAAGGGTGAAGGAGGGAGAGGCTGAAAGTGGAAGGAGAAGACTATAATTGATGGGAGCAAGACCAAGAAAACTGGTGCAGGAGGCATGTGAAAATGTCACACTTGCGGGAGTCTTTCCTTGTTTGTTTGTTTTCAAACAAAAGCTTTTTAGCTACATCTCCTCAAGCCCATCCCAAGGATCCAACTCTACCCGGGTTCCATCTGGGTAGGGCCTTCTTCAGACAGGAGGGAGAGGGAGCCACAGAGCGTCTGCCTCTTTTGCACCCGACTGCTCCTGCTCGGAGGCCGCGGGAAGCTGCGGGGACTGGATGGTGCACCTCCCCCGTGCGCACAGGGCTAGGGAGACCGCACTTCTCCGGTCTGTGTGAACCTCGGGTCCACCCAGACCTCTTATACTGTGGCACCTCCGCCCAGAGCCTGAAGGAAAGAGCAGCACCGCGTCCCTCCCCAACCCCGAGCCTCAGCTCGGGCTGCAGCACCGGGCCTCCTCCGGCAGGGGCGCTGGGAACCCGCGGATGGCCGGCTCTCGTCCAGCGCCCGGTCCCGCGCCCACCTGGGTCTGCGGCGCTGGAACTTTTCTTGGGACTTGCCCGCTACGCCCTACCTTTGGAAACCCACAGATGCCAGGACCGCCCCATTCTGGGCCGGACGTTGTCGCTGGCTTGGTTCTTTGGCCCAGCCTCCCCCGCTGCTAATTGCCATTTTGGCACCCGGTGGAAAAGCAAGTTCAAGAGGGCGGGGGCTCTGGGGAATCGCTGTATGTCTTCTTCCTCGGCCAGGTTAGATTCTCAGGCGCCTCTTCTGCCTCCTCCATCCCTCTTGGCTCTTACCTGGAGCCCTTTCGCCTCTTCTTCTATCTCCCTCTTCCTTTTGCACCACTCTCTCGCCCCTTTTCTCCTTCACCTTGTCTTTCCTCTCTTCTCCCTCTCCCCTTTTTCCCTCTGTTTTCTCCTTCATTCCTTCCTCTCACCTTTCTTCCCTCTCCGCGCATTCCCCTCCCTCTCGCTCCTCTTTAATCATCTTCTAGAGAGGAGGAACTCTTTACTCCTGAAGCGGAAGAGCAGGACTGGAGGCTGTCTCTCTCCCTAAGCCTCCTCCCTCCTGCCTGCTCCTTTCTTAATAGCTCCTCCTCCAGCTCCTCTGGTCTCAGACTTTTCAACCCCTTGAAATCCCAGGGGCTTCTCGGAGGCGGCGGGCTACACCACATGTCCTGGGGCCTGTAAACCGCAGCTGGAGGTCGTCTTTGGGTTTAGCTCACTTCCCTTCAGCCCACGCAAAGTCTCCATCTTCCTACGGTCACGAAGGGTCTCAGCTGCACCAAGCGCGCAGGCTACACTCCTGCAGTGGCGGACTGGGGACCTGATAAGCCCACACGGCTGCGGCCCGAGTACCCTCTTAACTGGCGGCCGACACTTTGAAACAATTGAGCCCGTTCAGAAACCGACTGGGGAGAGTAAGGGCACGACCTCAAAATCCCAGGCAGCAAAATGAAGTCTGGATCTTCCTTGCAGGAGCAGACATCTCGAATACTCTCTCGCCCCACCTCTGGCCGGGAGGTCCGGGCAAGGAGAGTCCCTCAACCGAGAAGATCTGGGAAGTCCCCCGATCCCGCCAGGGCCTTCCGCCTCTCTTCCCTCATCCCCTGGGAGGCTTTATCAGGTTCTAACCCCTAGTAGTGGGGGCCGTGGGTGCTCCGGGCGCCAAGAGGAAGGGGCTGCTGAGAGCGGCCTGCCTAGTTCTCAGCATTGCCTCTTAGACCACTCGCAGGCTCCTGGAAATGCAAACACAGCCCGCGCGTGATCCGCGCGCGCCCAAAGCCCGAGCGCACACCTCTCGCCCCCGCCCCACTTGCCATCGCTCACACTAACAAGCACACATGCTCGTGCAAACGCGCACGCACGGAACCGCGCGCCCCCTCACACCCAGCCGCGCTCCCGGCCCGGCTCAGCCAGGTGCCCCCACGCGGCAGCGCCGGGTCTGCCCGCTAGCCCCCTGCGAAGTCCTCGCCTCACGCCCGCCAGCCTGCGCGCACGCACGCGCACGCACGCATTCTCCGCGCCCCCGCGCGGGGGCGCAGGCCTCGGGTGGCGGGGTTTGGCGGGGAGCCGGCCGGGCCAGGGATCCGCGAGCAGAGTCCCGGGTGCATCCCAGGCTTGGCTTCCGTGCGCAGCCTCCCCGTGCGGAGGCACCTGGCTCCCCCTTGGCTCTAGAACGCGAACAGTTGGCGTTGAGCACACAACTCCTCCTCCCTCTCCCCCGAGACCCCTGTACCCTCCCCGCGCGCCATCTCCCGCCCCTCATAACAGGCCCAGAGAGTAAACCCCCAAACGCGTCCAGAAGCGGCTCCCAACTCTTCGCCGGGAGCACGTTGGAGCCTGGATTTCGTAGAGACTCGGGATTGGAGTCTATTGCCGGCCCCTCCTGGATCCGGCTTGATTTTCATATTTTAAGAAGATTTTCTTATTATCTTTGATTACTCCTTTTAACGAAATTCTGGAGGAGCTCAGTGGGGAAGATTGGTGGGAATCTGATTTTAAGAAAGAAAGCACCGAAGGGACAATTATTAATTTTCCTCGGGTTTGGAATCACCCTCTGGACGAGAGAGCGGGCGAGCGGGAGCTAGGTGGGAAGAGTGGAGAGGATCGGCGAGGCGCGCCAGCCGGAGCCACCTCCTTCCCGGCCGCCCCCTCCCCACTCCCCCTACACACACTCGCTCGCTCGCTCGCCGGCGCGCGCACACCCCCCGCGCCGGACCCGCACCTCGGCGGGCGCCACACACTCGGCAGCCCGAGCAGCGGTACCGCAGCGGGATGGAGGCGGCGCGCACGGAGCGCCCCGCAGGCTGGCCGGGGGCGCCGCTTGTCCGGACGGGGCTCCTACTCCTGTCGACGTGGGTCCTGGCCGGTGCCGAGATCACTTGGGACGCGACAGGCGGTCCCGGGCGCCCGGCAGCCCCGGCTTCGTGGCCACCGGCGTTGTCTCCACTCTCGCCGCGGGCAGTGGCAAGCCAGTGGCCGGAGGAGCTGGCGAAGGCGCGGAGAGCCGCCGTGCTGGGGCGCCGGGCCGGACCAGAGCTGCTGCCCCAGCAGGGCGGCGGCAGAAGCGGTGAGATGCAGGTGGAAGCCGGAGGGACGTCGCCGGCAGGCGAGCGGCGGGACCGGGGCATCCCAGCTCCTGGCAGGCTTGGCGGCGCGAGGAGGAGTCGCCGGGCGCAGCCCCCAAGCACCCCGGAGCGCGGGGACGCCCGGGCTACTGCTCCGGCCGATGGTTCCAGAGGAAGCCGTCCCCTGGCTAAGGGTTCCCGGGAGGAGGTGAAGGCGCCGCGGGCTGGGGGGTCGGCGGCTGAAGACCTCCGGCTGCCCAGCACCTCCTTCGCGCTGACCGGGGACTCGGCCCACAACCAAGCCATGGTGCACTGGTCGGGACACAACAGCAGCGTGAGTACCCACCCGGCGGCGTGTCCGCCTGCTTCCTGACACCGAAGGGGAATGAGGGGGGGGGGGGGGGGGCGAGGGACAGATAGTTGCTCGGGGTCGAGGCGGGGGACGCCTCGACTTTTCGAGATAACAGGTTTGTCCGATTCCCCCCACGCCCCCAACAGGTTAACGGAGTTTGTTGTTAGACGCTGTGTGCGTTTGTTTACTGGAGACCCTAGGCTTCGGGCCGCTGGGAGGGGAGATGAGGAAGGGGTTTCTTAAAGATGAGTGGGGGAGGGATCTATGCTCACTTTCTCCCATACTTGGCTTGGAGGGTCAGTTTTCCTGTTTTCGGGGTACTTGAATTCTTGGATGAGAAAAAGGGCTGACTTGGGGCGGGAGCCTCTGAACAGACCGGTTCCTGCGACTGCCCAGGCTCCCCCCCCCCCCCCCCCCCGCCCCCCACGCGAAAGGGAACCCGGGAAGCCATTCGGACTCCCAGCCTCCTGCTCGCCTCGGGGTCGCTGCTCTCCGCTCCAGGCGCGCAGTCCTCTAGCCCAGGAGGGAGGCTCGGCCAAGTCGGCCCCAAGCCTTGGCCTTCTGTTAACCCCAGTTCCTCCTTCAAAGCCCAGGGAGCGGCCCTGGAAAGCCGTAGCAGAGGCCGTAAAAAAAGTTTAAAGCGTGAAGCGAAATTCCACACCCATCCAGCGCCCATGCCACACCGCTCGCCCTCACGCACGCACAGACACATGGAAGTCGCTGAGCAGAAAACTCTCGCCTTCACCACTGCATTCTGCGCCACAAACGGCTCCCTGAGCGGAGTTGGGTCCCTGAGCTTCCTGCACACCTCACCGCCCGCTTTTCCCCGCCACCGGGTTCTCCCGGACAAGGATGTACCGAGAGGTGGCGCCGTTGAGCCCGCTCTGGCCGACTCGGGCGTTCCGGACTGGGCGCCCGACTGAGCATCGCGCCCGCCCGCCGGGCAGCTGCAGCGGCTCGCAGCGCGTGCCCGGAGGGGCTCCCCGTACTTCGCCGGTACCCAGCGCTGTGCAGCCAAGCAAAGAAAAGGCGGGTGACAGGTTCCCACCATCTTCCCCACTTCCCTCCCTCCCGCGGTCCCTACTTCAGCCAGATTTGGAAAATCCTTTCCTCTTCTCTGGCTCAATGGTTCAGATCAGAACCTGGCGTTGGGTAGGGTGCACGCTCCAGGCGGAGGATGACGGGTGTCTGTACAAGCAGCCTTGGGGAATTGATTTGATAGGAACTCACTCCGCAACTCCCTGCCGTTTTGTATTTCTCTTCATGACCGATGTTTGACAAGATTTCTCTGGGAAATTTTTGCCTTATTTTAACAGAGCCTGGGGTGTCCAGGATTGGGTATCTAATAAGAGGAAAGCGAGGGGTCCGCAGAAGGTAGCACATAAGCAATACCAAAGTGCAGATTTCTTGGTTTCTAATGATGCATAGCGCGGCAGCCCAGTCTGGGTAGCTGATGCTGGGCTTGAAGGACCAGTGGAGTCCAGCTCCAGAAGGGCGCAGTGGTGGACTTCATCTGCCTTGGATGAAGACCCCCGCAGCCTCGGGCTGACAGATCTGGCGAGGGGTGAACAACGTGTGCCTTTGCAGGGCTGGGTGATTGAAGACTTCTAAGTCCTTTCCAAGAGGACTTGGATATGTGTGTGCTGTGCGGAGATTCTGACAGCAGGGGTTGTGAATCCCAACTTCATTTTAGTTTGATTATGTGTGTGTGTGTGTGTGTGTGTGTGTGTGTTGAGGTTCTTACTTGGTGAGGAGGATGGCTAGGATGTGTGTAAGTAAATATATCCTAGGAAGAGGAGGATGTAATGTCTTCACATCTGTGGCTTTACTACTGCCACATTAGGACAATATAAATTCACCCTCCCTGAAGAGTTTTTCTGTGTCTCTGCTTTTAAGGATTATTTTTGAGTATTTACAAAGCCTCTGAAGATGGGACTTTAGAGAAAATGCTTCCTGCAAATAGCAGTTAACTGTGCATGACCTTCTTTGCTCATCTTCAAAGCAGTTGTGCAGCAGAAGAGGTGAGGGGCAGGTCTGGCCCGTGCTTCCTGGGGAAATGACTCTTCAGTCAAATGACGGCCAACGGGGCTTGGGTACTGGAGCAGTTGGGCTTGGAGTCCTTGGTGACAGCAATGAGATTGGACAATGTATGAACAGCCCCCAGGGACTTATTGGTTGTGCTCTTGGCCAGCCTTACTGCCCATGCTAGTGCACCACAGGTGGATGTAGGGCCACACGCTGTCTTCTCTTTCCATTCTAGGGAAGAACTGCCTCTTTAGCCCCTAGGCTGGACCTGTCTCTTCTGACCACATTTTGTAGGCAATACCAGAGAGACATCCTTGATTATAAGGTCTGTGAGCCTCTGTAAAGAAGATGGAGAAGCATACTCACATGGCCCTGTCTTTGAGACTTTAAGGAAATCTCCTCGTGAGTCACTGGGAAACCAGTTTCAGCAACATTTACCCAGTTAGTTTTTCTCCTGTCCCCCTTTCCTGATGGCAGGAAAAGAAGGTGTTGTAAATAAAAGCCAGGGTGAAGAGTGATGGGGATGAGGATGCTTTGGAAAGATCCCTTCGTCATTGGTTTCAAAGTGGAGGGAGATGTCCATAAAACAGAGAACATGGGGCCTAGCTCCAGGCTCTTCTGACATGGGAAGAGAATTTTATCTTTTCTTCTGGCTTCTGGAGTATTAGACATGTCCTTCTTCAGGAGGCCACCAGTTTAATTTTTAACACAATGAGGGTTTCCTTGCTCTTCTTCCAAGTGTCTCTGATGCACCCGATTACTTGATATGAGTTCCCTTTTGGGGAAAGTTTTCAGTAACCCTATGAAATTGAAAATTGAACTCCATTCTGACCGAGTTTACAGTCAGGGATGCAGGGTGGGACATGTAGGAGAAGGGCCTTCAGCCCACGCCATTGGTCCAGTGTGTGCCCCAGGTGGTTGAGGGTACAGGAGGAGACCTTTGACCAAGGCTTGGGGTGGGTATTTGCCTTGGTCCCAGGACTGAGAAGAGATGGCTTTGGGGGCAAAGGAGAAGGAGTGAAGCTGGCTTTGGGCAAAGGAATCAGGAGGGCATGGGGCCTGGGCACCATCTCTGACCATGTTGCCTGCCAGGTGCTCTGGCTGGAAAGTGAGTGGACTTGGCCTTGGAGCCTTTACTGTGGAGGAGCGATTTGCTATTTTTTCTCTCCAGTTGCCTCCAGCTGGAATCCTGGTGATTAATGGGTTAGAGAGTGTTTCACAAACACCCAGAGGGAGCCCAGTCCCTGTGGCTTACAGGGAAACAGAAAAACACATTATTCTGTCCTTTTTCTTCAAATGAAAGAAGAAGCCTCCCTGCTTGCTCAGTGAGTTGGCAAATGACTCTGGAGAGTGGAAAGTTGTGAAGGCACAGTCCACTTCTCCGCACCCCCTCCTCCTTGGATTAACCCTTCATGCCCCACCCCCCTGCATTCCTGGTGCTGAGGTGAAAACACAGCATCTGCCCTAACATTGGTCCTCATGTCCTTCCAGCAGCGCACTCGAAGTGGTAGTGATTTGCAGGCTGCTGCCCCTGTAGTGTATCTGCTTGGAATACTTGCCAGCTAGTTCTCAGTTAATGTGCCCAACACTGCATCTTGGTGAAGAGAAATGGGGAGATGCTGATATTTTTAGGCCCTCCCAGATCACTCTGCCCTGAGCATACTAGTAGGTATAACACACAGATTCTCCCAGGCAGGATTTCCTACCCTTAACTAATTCAGCTGGACTGTATTCTAAAATATTTACTCCTAATGTGCAAAATAGTGACAGATTTGATCAGATTAATTGTATTTCACTCACTGGATCATCTAATTGTGGCTCCAAACAGATTTTTCAAATAGCTTTTGGCTGGATTGCCTTGTCTTCATCGTCCCTGCTCACAGTTCCTGTGTCACAATATCTTAATGCATTCTGCCTTCTTGGAGGCTTAATAAAGAAGCCTGCCACAGAAGCCATTCTTCAGGGTTTTGCCAAAAAAATCTGTTTTCAATTAATATTACAAGGGGAAACCATGTCAGTTGAGATGTAGCTGGGAAATGCATGGGGACATAATGGCACTAATTGCTCCTGGTCATTGCTGGTCTGAGGGGCGGTGGGGAGAGGAGGAGCTGGGCACAGCTATTTATCTGCTGTGTGATTTCTCTGATGGCTGGATTAGACGGTGTGATTTCCATCTCAGATCCTTCAGTGATTTCCAAGGTGAGCAGAAGTTGCAGACTCCTTAATTGGGAGGCCTGATTTAATGATTACAGAAATGCAGTGGCTGGAACTTGCTTTGTAGTTGGCAAAGAAGGAATGCTGGGAAGTGGCTTCTCCAGTGGTGTTGGATTTAAGGGAAGGGGAGTTGGTGACTCCAGTGGCAGGAAGGCTCAGTGGACAGAAGGGAAAATTGCTTTTTCCTTGGGCTGTGTAAATCTATTGTCAGTGAAGGAATCCTGGAACTGGATGATCTGTGGGCCCTGAATCATCTCATAAGGAGCAGAGAGGTGTGACAAAGCAGACACTCTGTGATAGGAAGATTTGGCTGGAGACCAGTGGTTTATCCAAGGCTAGGTGCAGATTGGCTAAGTCACTTAAGGCCTGTGACTTGACCCACCTGTTGATTTCCTGCTTTCTGCCTTCTTTGGGCCTCTTGGTTGGCTTGAACACTTCCCTTATAGGGAGAACATGTCAAAGGATGATTCTGCAGTAAGTTTGGGGGAGAAAAGTGGCCTTGTGGAGGAGGAGGTGGGAAATACAGAATGTGAGTGCTTAGTGGGTCACTCGGCAGTTCTGGTAAGTAGAACTGGCTTTGTGGTTGGATCGAATTTGGCTAACTAAGTTTGTTCTGGTGTTGTGGGTAACTGGGAAAAGACTCAGATAGGGCTCTGACTTTGTTGGTAGTCAGTGGAGATGAGGGAGCTTTGCCTTACACATGGTTGGCACTTGATAATGTTTGACTGAGTGAATGAAAGACAGTCTCAAGTCTCATCAAGCAGAGATGATAAAGGAATTAGAAATTGTTGTTGCCTGGGATAGCAATGATTTCAGAACTTGACAGCTGCTATAGCCAGGAGTGTTTCATCCGGTGTGTCTACATTCTGGCTTGAGGACCTTTGGTTTCTTGAATTCAAATCCAGAGTCCATTAGCCTGGCATTACAAGGCTATGTATGTCCTGGGTCTACTTCTCCAACTTTGGGTTTGACTCTTCCCTGATTAACTCCTGCATTCTGGCCAGGGCAGCGTCTTCATTGTCCCAAGCACCTTGAGGTCTCCTCCACTTGAGGCACCTTTCTTTCTTGATAAAAGGGCACCTGTTATTCATAGCTCAGTTCAACATTCCGACTCAGTGACTCTATGAAACGTTCCTTAGAAGCATATTTCTCTTCCCCTACTTATTTATAGAATTTACAGAATGCACTACACATTTGATCATATTTAGTTTAGTACTTACTTTAATTTTATATTATTTGGTGAGTGTTTTGAGGGTAAGAGCTGAAATAATTAAAACAGTACCCTCTCCCTCCAATCACCATCAAGTGTGAGTTCTGTTCTTCTCATCCATGCCTGGCAGCATGTGCCACAGGGTAGTACATAGCTCAGTAATACTGAACTCATCTGGGGAGTTGGACCGTGACTTAGCTGCAGAGTAAGAGGAGAGGAAAGACCATTTTGCCCTAAGATAACAGGTTAACACCGTCTCTTAATGACACTGAGTTTATACAACTGGTGTATTGTTTCATATATACATGTTAACATAAGATTCAGAGGGATCTCTACGCTACTTAATAAGAGGATAGAAATAAGGACTAGTTAACAATCCTGGCTTCTCATGCACTTCAGAGATCAGATGGACACTCCTGTAAGACATTCATCAATTTTCTGAGTTTTTCCTGTGTATGTGGCCTTGTCCTAGAAACTGTGGGGTTGGTAGAAGTGTGATAGAGGGGATACAAAGAAGGATGAGACAACATTTGCCTCATGGTCCTGCCAACATGCTTTGGATGTGAGAGTGCTCTTCTGTAAAGTTAAATAATATGTGACAACAAGACAGATGCCATGGGGTGACATGTGGTTAGTTGTCAAGTGATCGTTTCAGGTTATGAGCTCACAGAAGAGAGGACCCCTGTGGGACATACTACAGGAATTTTGCAGACTGTCGAGGCTGGAAGTGCACTTGCGAATTGTCTTCATCAAATCACTCAGGATAGAGATGAGGATGTGATACTCAGACAGAAACATGGCAGCCTACCTTGGATCCCACTTATTTTTTTTTTTTATCTCTTGGAAGAGCCATCCCCTCTTCACACCCATTTTTCTCCTTTCTTCTCATGTTAACAGAACATTTTCCCTCTAAGAGGATTTGTGTGTTTTCACTCTGATGAGGTGCCCATTTTATAGGTAGGGTAGACTGAGGCCCTAGGATGGGTATAATATGAGGCTAGTCAGAGAGATTTAGGAATAGAGTCTTTCCTTCTGTTCTGGGGCCATGCTCTATAGCCACCCTGCCCACCCACTGTGATGGCTGCAGACAGTGAATAACAAGCTAGTTAATGTTGGACAAGCTGTGTCTTACTAACCATTGTTAATGGGGGCCTCCTGTGAGTCACCTTGTTATTTGAGTTAGTGAGTAATTCAAGCCTGGTTACATCACAACCAGAAACATTTTGCTCATTTACTTTGATCGGTGTAGTTTGGATTTAATTATTTATGGATATGCTGTTGTTTATAGTACACTAATAAATGTTCTATAGTAAATTTGGAAAAAATAATGGAATCTAAGACCTCAGGATTGCACAAATTGCTGTCTGCTATTGAATGCATGCAGGGAAGCAGAGGAAGCCATCCCTGCTTGGTTGAGATGAGAGGGACCTGCAGCAGAGAGGGGCCAGCAGGGTTACTGGTCAGTAAAACTGTGCCCTTGACTAAGTAGGGGACTGTTACTTGGCATACATCGGAAAGAGAAAAAAACCTTCTTTGGGGGAAAGACTGGAAATAAAGCTATGTAGGATAATCAAGGATTCTATGAGGTTGTAGGATTATTTAGTACGGGTATATGGTACAACTTGTGTGAATTCATATTTGTGGAGAGATTTCATCCTGAATGCAATCCTCTTTCGGATTTGTTGAGAACGGATAGACTGGGAACCTGAAACAGGCCACATACTAAATAAGATCATGGATTGTGCAGCCAGGTGCCTGGCTTCAAGTCCTGCCTCTGTTTCTTAATAGCTGTGTGACATTGGGCAAGTTGTTACCCTCTCTGCTGTTTCTTCATATGGAAAAAGGGGGTGATGATATAGTACCTCTCACCTTGGGCTGTTGTAAGAAGTGAGATTGTACAGGGCAGAGTGCTTAAAAGGAGTGCCTGACCCATTTGTAGCAAGCACTCAAGATACTTTTAGTTTAGTTGTTATTTTTATACCTGGAAGGGGCCTTCCCTTAATTTTCAGATGGAAATGTTGAAGCAGAGGTAGAAGGCACTTGCTCAGAATTTCCCAGTGAGCTGATGGCAAGGCCTTGGCTAGATCCCAGTTCTCATCAAGATACTCATTTCAACCACCTCCCATGGTTCATGCTCCCAGTCACATGAGTCTTTGCCATGTCTATCATTTATGTCGTGCTAAAGTAGACGTTGAAAAGGATCTAGAAGTGAATGACTGGGGACCTGGATTCTTGAAATTCATAGTCAGAATTTGTAATAGAAACAGAATCACATTAGTTAGATGATTACACTAATAAGCTATGAATAAGGTTAACATTATTTCAGGGCTTTTATTGCATGGAGAGTTAAGGGATCCAGAAAGATGAAGAGTAGCTTCTCTCAGATTGGGTATCCATGATACAACTCATAGCTAATCAAGGGAGGCTTCTTGAGGGAGTGAGTAAAGTGTGTAGCTTCTAGAACATTGGAGATCACTGGATTGCTGGGGCTGGTTCGCAAGCAGATCCCATTGTGCCAAAGACTCATCTGTGCCAAAGTCATGGGCTAGACCTCGATGTTCATTTTTCCTCTCCTCTTCTGTATTTGTGCCTGTTGTGAAATGGGCGTATCACATGGATTGGAGCTATCTGTAGAATATCTGCAGCCTGTTCCTCAGAATTATCACACTAGTACAATCCACTAATTACTTTGTGGTGATCTATACCCATAGAGTTGCAGGCTTGAGTTCCCTTTTTGCCTTCACCCTGTGTACCAAGAATGGAACCTGAGAGCCCTACATAGACACTAGAGGGAGCGTTGCCCTGGGAAAGAAGTGAAAATAAATAGGATGAAATAACGAGACAATGCTGTACCAAGAATTGTTCCGAAGAAGGGAAGATGAAAAGTAGCCTGTAAGTGAATTGTGTAGGGGTTGTATGATGACCCATAGATGAATAATCAGTTGGCAGCAGGGCAGTTTTCAATCCTGGGGGGCTGATCATTCAGCCTCTTCCTACAGAAAAAAGGGGAGTAGATACAAACACGTTCATCCAGCAGTTAGATACTCAGACCATTAATGACTGAACTAACACTCTACAAATAGATTCAGCTGGAAGTGATGCTTAGGCTGGATTCTCCCATCTCTTCTGTATTTCCTTCCTTTTTGCTTGCTTGCTCTCTTGTATCTGGTGGTTGGTCAATAGGTGCTTATTGAGTTGAACAGAATAAATACTTGCTTAAATACTTAAAAGTGCCTGGATAAAGAAGAAGTGTCTTGGGGATAGAGAAGTGTCTGGCCTGCTGTTGCTGGCCTGGGGTCTGCACCCTGGGACATTGCAGCTATCTCTCACAGGCTCTCAGGTCCCACATGCCTGACTCATCCTCCCAAAAGCCTTTTTGACATCTATGGTGATGTAGGCATTTTCTCATTCAGGTGGTTAGAATCAGGTTAAAGATTACACTGCTGCATAAGAAATAAACTTTTTCTTTTAAAAATCTGTTCTCAGTGGGAGATGAAGAACAATTACCGAGTTGAACATTTTCAAGACTAGAAAAATAGCTCAAGCTGCCATATCTGAACGTGATTACACATAGTGGGGGAACTTGTCTACAATAAGAGTTCTGAGACAATGAAGCTGGTGACACAGAGAAACTTGCTTTCCAGAGTGGTGGTGGAAGAGGAGGGTATCCTTAGTGGTGAAACAGTTGCTTATCTCACTGTGTTGCTTTCAGTGTTATTCATGCTTGAAAGCAAACTTTTGTTTGAAAGATTTCTTAAAACTCTAAAACATCTTTTCTGTCATGAGAAGGTCCCTAAGCAACAGCAACCTTGAACAAGTCTCTAAGCCTTAGTTTCGCTGGCTGTAAAATGATGATAATACTGGTCTTGCAGGATTGTTGTGAATCTTAGAGATGATGCCTATAAAGGGCCTAGCATAATAGTCAATTTTAACATAAGAATGTTAACTTTTGTAATTCCAGTACTTTGGGAGGCTGAGGTGGGCAGATCACTTGAGGTCAGGAGTTTGAGACCAGCCTGGCCAACATAGTGAAACCTCCGAGCTCTACTCAAAAAACAAAAACAAACAAACAAACAAACAAACAAAAAACAAAAATTAGCTGGGCATGGTGGCACATCCCTTTAATCCCAGCTATATGGGAGGCTAAGGCTAGAGAATCTCTTGAACCTAGGAGGCAGGGGTTGCAGTGAGCCGAGATGGCGCCACTGCATTCCGTAGCCTGGGTGACAGAGTCAGATTCTTAGAAAAAAAGAATGTTAATTCTCATTTGGAGATCTGTTGGTACTCTACTCATATTCCGGGGTGTTCCTTTGCTCTGCATGCTGGCCTAATTTCCAACCACCAGCACCAGGGACTGTTTGCCCAACAGCTTTCCCTGGCCACTGTAGCTTGCTTTGATCACACAAGGCAAGGAAGAGTCAAGAAATTAATGCCTGTGAGGGAGCAGGGAGCAGCCACTACCAATGACTGGTGGGAGTTGATGGATAAATATCCAGCCCCCTTGACCACTGGGGTTGGCTAACTCTGAGACATGTTTCTTTCATGGTCTCCCAGAGCTCCCCGTGGGATTAAACCCCAGTTTTAAATGTGTGTGTGTGTGTGTGTGTGTTTTTAAATGGGTGCATTATTAGTAAGGAGAGAGCCTACAAATATGATTTAAAAAATGGAAAGTGCTTCTTTCAAGCATGCCTAGATTTGGTCTTACTTCAAGCAGATGTATTTTCATTCATTCTTTCACTCATTCATTCAATATTTTTTTTTGCTTAGTATGATGCCAATTCAGTTATTTGAATATTCTGAGATTCAGTTTCCTCACCTGTAAAATGAAAAAGTTGCAAAAACTGCTGCAGCCCACCTCACCACAAAGTAGATATATTTCACCATCATTTCTTGATGGGTGAAATGGGGACAATCCTGTTTGCTCCCTTTATGTCACAGTTAAAAAATGAGATGGTGCACATGGAAGCATTTTGTAAAGAATAAGGGGTGATAGGAACCCAAGTTGTTAGTTTACCTCACCTCTCCTTCATTCCCTTAAGGAGCTACAGACCCTTTGACAACAGATTTGAGACCAGATACAGCTCTTGCCTTCTTCTGCCTTCTCTCAGTACAAACGAACACTGCCATTAACATGCATACCGTGGTAGTAAAAACTCCAAGATTCTTATTCCAGGCATGATATACAATTTATTTCAAGTCACACCTGATACAATAAAATTCTCAGATGGGAGTGTAATTTGGATGTTTTAAAAAAACATTTGCCCCAGGTCATGACCTGTATTGATTATTCTGCCTTACTCTTTTCAGATCATGTGAAGTATTTAGAGAGCGCCTACTATACACCTAGTGAGGCAGCATGTACAAAAAATATCTATGTGATGCAGACCGGACACCCAAAATAACTTACAGTTTTGTGTGTGGTAAACATTTTGGACAGCTATTACAGAGAGCAGTGAGATAGCATAAGACATGTGCTAATGGAGCATTCTTAGGAAATAACTTGAACATAATCAAGACCACAGTGAATGAAAATTAATGAAAGTGTTAAAAAATTCTGGTTGTTTTTATTATCTGCAACAAAATCTACTAGCACAATAAGAAAGAGATGTCGTACTCTATCACCAAACGTGGGTCACTTGACAAGGAGTGTCCTGAGCTTTGAGGTCAAATAGATTACCTGTTGTTCTGACAATTGTTCAGAATTCTGCCATGTCAGTGTAGGGTATAAATTTCTTATAGAGAACTCTGTTTTACCTTGTGTTTCTACTTGTTTTATTTTCTTTATAGGAAGATAAAGAATATGCTATTTCACCATAGTACTATGATATTCCAACTTTTTAGTTGTATTATTATTAGATATTCTAATTTGTACTGATTTCTTTCTTTCTAGGCCTGTTTCCCTTCTGTCATCTTGAGATTTCTATTTATTTTACTCTTGGATTAGTGCCTCTATTTTTTGGATTCCATTCCTCCGTTGTGGGCTGCTTTTCATTTTTCTGTGGCATATCCTCAAGTAATCTTTTTCAGAGAATGCATGGGAATGTCTTGGTTTATACTTCGTGTCCTGACAGAATGTGAGTAGATGTATTTTGACTCTCAAAAGATCCTGGCTTAGATGATGAATCATATGGTCACCCAGTGCTTGGGAGATATTAATGCTTTAAAAAAATTTTTAATTTAAAAAATGTTTTGTGGGTACATAGTAGGCATGTATACTGATGGGGTACATGAGATGTTTTGATACAGATATGCATTGCATAATAATCACATCATGGAAAATGGGATATCTGTTCATTCAAGCACTTCTCATCTGTGTTAGAAATCATCCAGATTATACTCTTTTAGTTATTTTAAAATGTACAATTAAATTATTATTGACTGTAGTCACCCTTTTGTGCTATCAAATACTAGTCCTTATTCATTCATTTTATTTTTTATACCCATTAATAATCCCCACCTCCCCCTCTCCCCCACTACCCTTCCCTGCCTCTGGTCGTCTACTCTATGTCCATGGGTTCAGTTGTTTTCATTTTTAGACCCCACAAATAAGTGAGAACATGCCATGTGTGTCTTTTGGTGCCTGGCTTATTTCACTTAACATAATGACCTCTACTTCCATCCATGTTGTTGCAAATGACTGAATTTCATTTGTTTTTATGGCTGAATAGTACTCCACTATGTATATGTACCACATTTTCTTTATCCATTCATCTGTTGATAGACAGTTAGGTTGCTTCCAAATCTTGGCTATTGTGAATAGTGCTGCAACAAACATGGGAGTGCAGATATTTCTTTGATATATTGATTTCCTTTCTTTTGACTGTATACCCAGCAGTGGGATTGCTGGATTTTAAGATAGCTCTATTTTTAGTTTTTTGAGGAACCTCCAAACTGTTCTCCACACTAGTACTAATTTACATTCCCACCAACAGTGTACAAGTGTTCTGCGTGTCCTCACCAGCATTTGTTATTGCCTGTCTTTTGGATATAAGCCATTTTAACTGGGGTGAGGTGATATGTTATTGTAGTTTTGATTTGCATTTCTCTGATGATCAGGATATCCACTTTTAAAAAAGATTCTTGGCATGTCTAAAATTTTGTTTTGCTCTCACATTGGCTTTGTGGTTCATCTGGATAGAGAAATCTAGGGTCAAAGAAAGTTTTTCTTGGATTTGGGAAGTACTTAGGTTACTTGATGATTTTGTATCATGTGCTATTTTGGCATTATATGTGTCTCCCCTTCTACTCATGGACTGATGAAGGTGGGAAAAGGAGTTACATAACATAAGATACCTGTGACTTTGTTCCAATTAGTGATGTGCAACCCTTGAGGAAGCCCGATGCATTAAAACTGGATTTATGCAAAATCGGTGGTATAAGGTGGGGGATTATACACTCTGCAGGGCCATTTGCTGTTGACACTCGTTATCCAAATACCTTCAATGTAAAACTCAACCAAAAGAAGTAGTTTTAGGCAGGGTGTGGTGGCTTATGCCTGTAATCCCAGCACTTTGGGAGGCTGAGGCAGGTAGATCACCTGAAGTCGGTAGTTTGACACCAGCCTGGCCAACATGGTGAAACTTTGTCTTTAGTAGAAATTCAAAAATTAGCCAGGTGTGGTGGCACACACCTGTAGTCCCAGCTACTTGGGAGGCTGAGGCAGGAGAATCACTTGAACTGGGGAGGCGGGGTTTCCAGTGAGCAGAGATCGCACCACTGCACTCCAGCTTGGGTAACAGAACTCCGTCTCAAAAAAAAAAAAAAAAAAAAAGGAGTTGTTTTATTTATTCAATTTTAGCTTCGGGGGTACATGTGAAGGTTTGTTGTATAGGTAAACTCATTTCATGGGCGCTTGTTATACAGATTATTTTGTCATCCAGGTATTTAAGCCTAGTACTCAATAGTTATTTTCTCTGCTCCTCTTGCTTCTCCCATCCTCCACTCTCAAATAGCCCCCAGTGTCTGTTGTTCGTCCCTTTGTGTTCATGAGTTCTCATCATTTAGCTCCCACTTGTAAGTGAGGACATGTGGTATTTTATTTCTGTAAAATATGGTACATATACACCATGGAATACTATGCAGCCATAAAGACAAATGAGATCTTGTCTTTTGCAGGAACATGGATGGAGCTCGAGGCTATCATCCTTAGTTACTTTTTATTTAAAAAAATTTAAAATCATTTTTTAAAACCACAGCTATAGCCAATTGATACGATTTGGAACTGTGTTCTTGCGCAAATCTCATGTTACATTGTAATCCGCATTGTTGGAGGTGGGGCATAGTGGGAGGTGATTGGATCACGGAGACAGATTTCTCATGAGTGATTGGTTTAGCACCATCCTCTTGGTACTATCCTTGTGACAGTGAGTGAGTTCTCGTAAGATGTGGTTGGTTAAAAGTGTGCAGTGCCTGCTGCCCCCACCCTGCCTTGCTCCTGCTCCTGCCATGTAAGACATCTGTTCCCCCTTTGCCTTCTGCTATGATTGGAAGTTTCTTGAGGTCTCCCCAGAAGCATAAGCTAATATGTTTTCTGTACAGCCTGCAGAACCATGAGCCAATTAAACTTCTTTTATTAAATATAAAATACACAGTCTTAGATATTTCTTTATAGCAATGTGAGAATGGACTAACACATCAATATTCAATACATATTTGTGGCATCCCCTTTATGTGCCAGGTGCTGTTGGATTCTGAGTCTGTAATGGTGAGCAGTTCTCTGGTTGAGAGGTACATGTTAACACTAGGGACATTTAACCTAGGAAGGGCAGAGAGGGAGAAGCAGATGAGTTGAGATTGCAAAGATGTACAGGGTGGATTAGGTGCAGAGGAGAGGGAGGCAGGAAGGAGCAAGGTATTTGAAGGGGAAAGGAAGGACAGCGTGGCTGGAGCAGAGGGACTTGGGGAAGGTGAGAGATGAGATGGAGCTAGACAGGCAGGCATGGGCAGGACTAAGCAAGGGTTTAGTTCTTTATTCTAATAGCAAAGGGATGGCCTGGCATGGTGGCTCGTGCCTGTAATTCTAGTACTTTAGGAGACTGAGGAGGGCACATCCCCTGAGCCCAGGAGTTTGAGAGGCAACATGGAGAAACTCTGTCCCTACAAAAAATACACACACACACACACAATTAGCTGGGCATAGTGGCATGTGCTTGTGGTCCCAGCTACTCAGGTGGCTGAGGCTGAGGCTGAGGTAGGAGGATCACTTGAGCCCAGGAGGTTGAGGCTGCAGTGAACTGTGATCATGCCACTGCATTCTAACCTGGATGACAGAGTGAGACCTTGTTGAAGAAGAAAAAGAAAAAAAGCAAAGAGGTAAGCCATGAAAAGGTTTATAGTAAGAGAGTGATAAAATTAAATGTACATCTAAAAACCACTCTCATCACCCTGTGGGTTAGAGGAAAAAAAGGATGAATGCTAAGAGGATGTAGCTGAAGAGGGTGATGGCTTGGATGGTGGCAGTGGGGGTAGGTAAGAAGGAGTCTACTGAAGAAATATTTGGCCAATGTAGTTGATTGTGTCGTTAGCTCCAATTCTTCACTTCTCTTTATAACTCCCTTTGTATGGGACCTTTGCAGTGTCCTCTCTCTGTGAGTGGGATCTTTTTCCCCATCTTCTAACTTTTGGTTTGACCTTGTGACTTGCTTTGGCCAATAGAGAGGTGGAAGTGATAGTGTGTAGGTTTCAAGCTTAGTTATCAAGAAGCATGTGTGTTTCTACCTGTTGTCTTGTGCCTTTGGGGTGGCCATGAGAAAAACATGGCCTATTGGTCTCAGGAGGAGGATGAGAGACAACTAGTACACAGCCATTCCCAACCAAGCCCAGGCTACATCAGCCCAGCCCAGCCAGGACCAGTAGAACCGCCTAGCTGAGCCCAGTTCTGATCAGCCAACCCCCAGATGCCCTGAATATTTCTGAGAATAAGTGATTGATTGTTGTGAGAATAAGTGATTGAGATTTAGGTGGTTTATTTTGCAGCATTTTTGCAGCAGGTAAAATCAATAGAACTTGAGAGGTTGGATGTAGCAAATTTGTGGGAACATAATTACAATGTAAAGTGAGGTTCACCTATATTTTGAGATCATTAGCCTCCTACATACATGCTCAGGGACGGACTTAGGAGTGTTTTTTTGGTGGTTGCCTGCCCCTTGCCTCTCTTTACAATTCATGGTTTCTTTTTCTGGAGCTGAATGAGGTAGGCCAGATTTATAGTCCAAAAGAATTAATTGTGTACTCTTTTTCCTTCTCATTCTCCTTCTGGCAGGCTAATCAGATTCCAGCAGAGCCTGAGAGATGAGTAATCCTCAGTTCCCTCAATAGGGGCCTTCAGACCCTAACATTTAGTGTATTCTTGTTGGAGTTGAAATCAATTTTAGCTCTAACTGTGAAGATGGAATTTCACTTGAAGGGGTGAGAAATACAGGACCAGTTATTTTCCTGGTTTTGACTGATTATTTAAAATATATTAGTTCTGATAAAATATTTAGCTTTTAAACAACAAATTTAATGTAGGGAATTGTATTTTATTTATTAATGGAAGTTGCAGGGAGATTGGTAGGAGTTGTGCTAAAGTGCACTGTTGTGATTTTGCAAAGTATAGTAATTACTGTAATATTTTGTTGAATTATTAATATCCACTATGCCTACAGGAACATAAGCTTCTGCAGTCAATTTCATTTTAAAATTGCCTTTCTCCCTTCTGGTTTTGTTTTGTGTTTTGTTTCTTACGCACTTACTAATTTTTAAAGAAATGGGGTGGGGCAGTGTTAATTATATTGTATGAAACACTGTTGTCATGTGCTAACTGAATATATACTTCTTCCAAGCTTGTTTGCAGTGGCAGATTGAGGGATGCTGAAAGAATCATGTCTGAGGAGAAAGGGCTCATCTGTGTGTTTTTTTCAGGAGCTGAGATGAGGAGAGAAAAATAGCAGAGAGGTCACATGTATGCACATGAGTATTATGTCTGCATGCTTCTAAGCAGAGCTGGTCCTACCTGTAGATGAAGTTGGTAGGTGTTTCATATGTGATGAAGCAGCACGAGTATCCTTTTTTTTTGAGATGGAGTTTGCTCTTGTTGCTCAGGCTGGAGTATACAATGGCATGATCTTGGCTCACTTTGTATTTTGTATTTTTAGTATAGACAGTATTTCATCATGTTGGCCAGGGTGGTCTCGAACCCCTGACTTCAGGTGATCCACTGACCTTGGCCTCCCAAAGTGGTGGGATTACAGGTGTGAGCCACAGCACCTGGTCTCAAGTCCCCTTTCTTAATTGCTTTGACAGTGATTACTTAGTGTCTATTATGTGCTCAAATGAAATTATTGTGGATGATGATGATGATGATGGTGATGGTGATGGTGATAATGGTGATAGCTTACAGTTGTTACCTGAATGGGCTCATGCTGCAATAGGACTCTGGATGGAGTGCAGGGTTATACATAAGTGCTTTTATTTTTTTGGTTGTGGCTAAACTGAAATTGGAGTACTAGCCTTCATATGAATATCTGCTAGTTTTATGAAATGGTGTAAGTCCACATCTGAGACTCAGGTTTCCTCATCTGTGTAATAGTTGCAAGGATCAAAATGAAATAATGTACTTGAAAGGGCATTATAAACTATAAATGTACAGATATTTTAAAGGGAATATCATTGTAATTAAACTGTAGAAGAAGTTGCTTATACACATGTTGTGATTTTGAGGGGGAGCAAGGAGGACTTTTTGCTTGATTTTATTTTTTCCTTTCCAGAATCTTCACAATTAGAGGACCATTCTTCATGTTGAACATTGTTCCCTCTAAGGTCCTCTTAAAATATAAATAATTCAGAGACAATATTTAGAGCTGGAAAGAACACATAATGACTTAACTACATCTTTTTTCTGACATAGCAAATGTGGGCAAGAGAGATTGTACAGTGCCCGAATTCACCCAGATAGTAGAAACGCCTGCGCCAATGTCCAGTTCTCTGACTTTTAGTCCAGTGCTCTTTCTGTAACACTCAGATGCCCATTAGTATTCCATTAAGTTTTCAGTCCAGAGAATTTCCTCCCAGAATGTAGCCTTGGGAAGAATAAATTAGATGACTAGTGGGGAGACATCAGGTTTGGGATCCCTTTAGGTAGAAGAGTAATGCTTGAGTTGCAAGGACCTGACCTTGAATCTTAGCTCCACCCTTGACTAGGTAGCTGTGACTTGGGCAAGTTACTTTTCTGAGACCTACTTCTCTCCTTTATAAAATCAGGATATAATCCCATTTTGCCTGGTCTTTGTGAGGATTTAGTGAGTTTAAAGTGCTTGCCAAGGTGCCTGCCCTGTGGTAGAAGATACTCTAAAATGAGTAGGAAATGGTTATTGTTAGGTAAGAGGTCCTGGAGATTAGCTTGATCTCCCTCACAGTTGGTCTGCCTTCTGCCAGCCATTCTTTCACCTGCCTGTGAGGGTGTGTGTTTTTTAAGAGGAGAGGAAGCTGCACCCTCCAACATTGCTGGTTCCGTTCCCCAGGATGGAGGAGGGAGGACTCTCTGAAAGGCCCCTGCAAAGATGCCTGCACAGTGGGGGATGCTCCTGCACTGGCCCGAGGATGAGCTGGGATTTAGCAATAGCCCTTCGTTTCTCTTTTTTCCCAGAATGAAGCAGCTCCTGCCTGATTTAAATTTCCTTTAAAGGAGCTGAGGATGATAGGAGGGTGGAGATGTGCATCTTCAAAGAATGGCAGGTGACTCCAAAAATGAGACAAATTAAAGCACCTGCATCTATAGCTGCACGTTGCTGTGTCTTAGGTGGCTCTGCTTCTTATTTTAAGTTACTAAGGTGGCTTCCTGAAAAGTGGGCTTCAGTTTTTTACCTGAGAGTTTATTATCCTGCTCCTAACTGTCCATCCTGTCTATCTGTGAGCTGGGTAGGACCTACTGCTTCTAGTGAACTTATAGCAAATAAAGCAAGACCACCTATAGGTTAACATTTAGGTAGAGGAGGAACTTCCAGGCACAGAAGAAAATAGAAAACACCCCAGAGTCTGAGTCCCTTCTCACGTGTGGCGGCTGGGTCAGCCTTTACCTGAAATAAAATAACAGCAAGGGATGGGGGGAAGTGAGCTCCTGTGGCCCTCCCCTCCCCCTCCCCTCTACCCAGCACCCTCCACTTTCCTAGGTCTTTCTGATCTAGGGGAAATGGTGTAATACTGGTCCTTTACATCTTCACTTTTTTTTTTCTGAGCCTTTCACATTTTAAATTTGATATCCTAATGGTGAATGAGTTGGGGATGGTTTGGAAAGGCGTTTTAGGGATGGTGACTCTTGAAATCAGAGCCTGCACTATTTGCCCAATTTTTCCAATTTTTAGGGCTGGCATCAGGGAGAGATAGGCCAGTCCAGACATCTTTCTGGTCCAGAGACGCCTATTTCCTGTCTGACGCATGGCTGAGCCTCAAAAGACTCCCATGAGAGGAGAGCCATGGGCTCTGGCCAAAGACTGGCTCTTCTCTCTGTGTTGGTCAAGTACTTACAATGATGGATTTTTCTTGATTTAAGCGGAGGGGCAATTGGGGAGAGCTTTGCTCTGTACCTTTTTTCTTCTTCAATTTTTAAAATTTATTTAAAATACATATGACATAAAATTTGCCATTTGAATCATTTTTATTGCTACAACTCAGTGCATTAATTACATTCACATTTTATGCAACTATCACCACTATGTTTCTAAGACCTTTTCGTTGTCCAAAGAGAAACTCTAGAACCACTTAAACAACAACTTCCTTTTGCTCTGTTCTTCACACGATTAAATTCTGTTCTTCAGCATCTGAGCAAATATGGGGATTTCTAGTTTATTCCCCTCTTCTGCCTTCTCCTGTCCCATCTCTAACCATTTTCTCTTCTTTCTTCCCAGAACAGGGGCCCATGGAGTTGAGAATGAGGACGAGTCTTGTAATATTCAGGGATAAGAAATAGGGGAGTACTTTTCATCTCCCCCTTGACAGCTATGTTATTTATTTATAAAGATAATCATACCTGCTGTCACCCAGAGAAAGATACGTGTCTTGCTCCACCACCCTAACTTGCGCTCTTGAAGCAGGGATGGGTAATGCCAAATTACCTGCTCCTTGACCATCATGGGCATCCTAGCCATCAGTGACATACCTCAACAGGCGAGCTGTCCTTGTCCAGTGCAGTCTTGACATTGTGACTTAAGTCTTGGCTAAGCCTTTTTAAGAGAAGACTTGCTTGTACATAGCTGAGATCAAACACACTTCATAGTTGAGTTGTTATTGCCTATATATTTATTAATATCATTGTTATTTAAGGTAGTATGATTTGGGAATAGATAGATAGATAGATAGATAGATAGATAGATAGATATCATCCTGCAATAAATAGTTTTTTAAATATCTTGAACAGATTCCTAATTGCACTCCAGTGCTGTGATTGATGATACACAAGAAACAGTTCAGACTTGATCTTGGTCTTCTGGGAACTTGAAATCTAACAGAAGTATGTGTAGGTGGAAGGATGGAAATCCAAATCAATATTGGAATCAAAAGTGAAGCCTCTGGGGATGGGATCTAGCATTTACTGAAGGTCTGCTATGTGCCGAGTGCCAGTCTTGGGTGCTTTGTGTCATCTCATTTTCCCACCATAACTTTGTGAGTTGGAGGTTATTATTATCTCTCTTTAATAGATGAGAAAACTGATGAAGAGAAGTTAGATTACCAAGCTCACACTGCTAATAAGCTTCAGAGTGGGTAATGAAGTAGAGGAAAATGCAAATGTAGGGTAGTTGAGTCTGCTGTATTATTGATGTCAAAATCAGGATATTACAGAGTTTGTGAGTGCAGATAGGCTGCGAGAATCAGAGCAAATGGGTGGGAGAAGGTGAAGACATCAGCTTTTATTTCATTTTAAAATCATATAATTTTACAAAAATAATAGACAATTAGGGTACTCTTACCGTGTGCCAAACACTGAGCTATAACCTTTGCATTCAGCATCTTGTTTAATCTTCATGGTGACTCGATGAAGTTTCTACTATTATGAGCCACATTGTAAAGATGAGTAAATAAAAGCATGGTGGAGCTCAATACCTGGCCCAGGTCACAAAGCTGGTGAGTGACAGAACTGTAAGCCCCACGTGGACCATCTGACTTGAGAGCTCCTCCCTTGATGAATTGTAGAGCCCACTTCTCTAATTCATACCAGCAAGGGAAGCAAGGCTTCAGCAATACAAGGTTGAACTGCTGACCTCATGAGGGCTAAGATGGGTTTTCAACTCCTGGGCCTTTTTTCAGTTAAACTGGCACGTTCTTTTCTAGAAGCCTCATTGAATATTTGTTCTTAAGCGCTGGTGTTTGCAGGCAAAGAGCAAGATGAGTAAAGCCTTGGAGGTGAGAAGTAATAGGGTGTTTTGGGGAACTAGGAGAGGCAAGAAGCGATAGGACCAGATCACAGAGGCAAACTTGCACGTTATTTTTCTAGGCACTGGGAATGCTTAGTAATTTTGAGCAAGGGAAACATGTAATTAGCAATGGCGTCAATTGTCCTCAAAACACCACAAAATCCATTCTCCCTACTTCATGGGAGGAAAAAGAAAGGCTCAGAGAGGCTGAGTTTTTGCCTGGAGTCACTCAGCAACTTGTTAGTGGAAGGAGCAGCAGAAGCCCACACTGCTGTCTCTCCTTCCAGCTTTGGGAGCTGCCAGCTGCCTTCCTTTCACTCTGCCTGTTCCCTTCCCACCTCTTGCCCGCTCCCTCCTGGCACAGTGGAGTCCTCTCCATCATTAGAGCAGCCAGTGGGGTTCTGTTGTAATTAAAGGAAGCCAACAGGGAGAAGCAAAGCAGAGCAAGGGAAAAAAGCAACCACCAACACCACACAAACTCCCTAACAACTGCTGTCTATCGCCTTTCATGGGCACTTGCTTGCTTTAAATACAGCAGAGGGAAACCCCATAGGATGGTGTGGGAAAGCAGGTTATTAAGTTGTCTTCAGGCTGGCAGAGTGGGGATTTACTCCTTTTCTTGTCCTCCCTACCCTGCAGTGCAAAACTGATCAAATATTAAAAGTTGAAAGAGACTTTGAAGGCCATTTAGTTCAACTTCTCCTCCTAGGCAGGGCTTCCTCCACTGCTTTCCTCTCTCTGCATAGCATCTCTGATATGTTGTTATGTGGCTCCCTTGCTCCCCAGCTCCCCACATTTTCTGGATCAAAGCTCAGGTAGGGATGGGAAGACATTTTCACTAGCAAAATAGTGACCACACAAGCCTGTTGTCATTTACCGCAATGACTTCAGAAATGTCTAATTAATTCATTTATCCAATTAGCCTCTTGCTCTCTGAAGTGCTTTTTCTTGGTTGCTGAGCAACTAGGACACACTTTGAACACATCCATGCTGCTGCTGAATGAACCAGGAGCTTTTTCCTTCACCCTGGCAGCCCCCACTCCTCTTTCTTCTTTTATTTTTCTGATGCACAGTAAAGAAGAACATCTCCATCATCCCCCAGCCTTCTCGCCTTCCCCTGGCCTCTCTGAATGTGCATGCTGCCTGCCTTAACACATTTCCAAAGGTAACTTTTATGCCAAGCATTTGTCATGGACAAGGAGAATAACAGGATATACGGGCACACAGAGATGCCTTTGTAAAATAATGAAATTATCTGGGCTCAGGCATGACTTGGGAAGAGCTCTGCTGGCTGTTGGGGGAGGTAGGATGAGGGCTGGCTAAGGGTAGGCTCAGACGCCTTGGGGAAGAGGATGCAGTCTGTCTTGGGGTGACGTTGCATTAAGTGTAGCTTGACTAGGCAGCAGTTCCATCTGTCTTTACAGTGTGTCCTTCATGGGGGAATTGTCAGCCATCCCCAACCTGGAGTGCATTGTGAGCAATAAACAGGAGTGGGGCTTAAGGTGAAAATGAAAGGAAAAATATCAATCCAGGAGGGCAGCAAAATGCCTTCAGGAATCATCCCTGAAGTGTAACACGTTTCTGTTTAAGGATGTGAAAATGCCACAGGCTGCTCCACTGAGTTACAATGTTAGAGATGGACTTTGAGCTCAAACTTCCACCATTCTTCATTTTTGCAGATGAGAAAATCGAAGCTTAGGGAGGATAAACAGTTTGCTCAGTGTCTCATAGCCCCGTCCTGCTCATGTCACCATATTCCTCCTCTTAGATTTCATTAAGGGGTCCTGGTCCATAAAATTAGTCACTTGAGTCACCAAAACTTACTTTTAAAAATTTGACTTCATTTTGGAGTAGTTGAAGTTGGCAGTGAAGATTTGCAGCACTCAAGGATCTTGGCATCTATCTCCTCATTCACCTTGGCATGTGTGTGTTGCAGATGCTAGGGGCATGTGCTTGGGCCCAGTATTCAAATATGAATGAGGAAGGGTCCCGTGTCTTCAAAGAGCTTCCCCCAACGCCTCATGTGGTGGAAGAGATGGACAGTAAAGGAGGAAGGAACTCCTTCTCAGAGACGTTAAAGAAACATTCAGAGAAGAGGAGCTGGGCCATTTGCTGGGCCCAGATCTTACAGTGAAGGGGCTATGGGGATGGGATGGGGGTGGGTGAACATTCCTGGTCAAGGGGACAGCTTGGGCCCAGTAAGGAGGCATGAGAGATGGTGGCATGTTTGGGGACTGGAGCATGGCCTGGGAATAGAGCCTTCCAGCCGTCTGGCTTTTCTCTGATACGTGGTGGATGGTTTGGTGCTGCCCACACCGACTTCTGGAAGACACTGCCTCTTGCTCTCTGGAATAATAAGAAAGCACAGTTATCTCTATGCATGTGTTGGTGTGAAAAAGCATATGTCAGGTTTCCTGGATGGAAATGACTTCCCTTTGAAGTTAGTTCATAAATAACGATGAAGGCCATAAAAGTACACACGTACTGCACACATTTAGCTACTCCTGTGGACTGTGCTCGCTGGGAGCAGAGCCTTCAGGAAAACCAGCTGCCCAGAGAAAGAATAAGGGACTATGCATTCTCTAAAGCACTGGCTCCCAGAGCCTCCTGTAGGGCCAGGGGAGATCTTCTATGGAACAGGATCTATTCCGTGGCACTCACAATTGTAGCAATCATTAAGTCACTCTGAAATTCCAAGAGATAGAGAAAAAAAGTGGCCTGTGACAATGATTGCCCTGACCACGCCTTTCCAAGGCAGCAGATGCTTCTTTACTTCCAAACATTGCCCATCATGATCAAGTTCCTCCTCCAGCAGTGCAGCCACGTTTCCCTGGTGGCAGGCATTCCTTTTCCGAGGCTGGACTTGCTTTAAGAGGGCCCAGAGATGGCAAACAGCATTGTGCGGTGCTCCTTAGTATAAAATCTCCTCTGGCAATGTTCTTAACAAGGTGGTTTGAGTTTCTCTAGGAATTAAGCTGGGGCTGGCTGTTATTTTTCTAGTAAGACTTGTTACTCTAAAATGCATATGGGGCCAAAATCACAATAGTCTGTCTTTGGAGCAATCACACAGACACACATGGCAATCTAAGGCTCTGGTAAGAAAGAGTCTGTGGGTTCTTATTCAATAAATATTTGATACATTGGGCTTTGATGGATGTAGACACTGTCTCCTTGGGTTTTCCTAGACCAAAAGGTGAAGTCTCCGGTGGTCACTGCCTCTTGTTTGTTCCTTTGATTTCCTTTGACGAAAAACAATTCTCATCTTGGTGAGGTCTATTAAATCTGTTCTTTTCCAGAATGGGGCTCGTAGTGCATGGTGGACAGAACTGGAACTTTCCCTCTGGTCGTTCCTTGCCATCCCCTGGGTGATTCGGTTTCCCATTTTCTGGGATGTGCTGATAGGGCTTGTCTCCCGCCCCCTCTTATATAAGGAGGCAGGGTGCATCTAGTGCCAGATTTTATTCAACCCTGTAACAATCCCCCCTTTATGACATCACTGCTCATCACCATGGAAACATTTCCTCCAAGTCACAGAGGCTGGATTGTGGCATCATAGCATCAGGCAGGAGGAGGAGAAGAGGATAGGGGAGAGGATTGAAACTGCCTGGAGGGATGAAATGCCAATAAAATAGGATGCAGTCACAGAAATAGGATTTTTCTGTCCAGATCCTTGAATGGAGAATCTAACCATGGGCCGCAGGAATAAACCTCATCTAGCATAAGGAGGAAGAGCTCTTGTGGAATGTAGACATGGGACCTTTTGTTCCTGTGCAGTATTTCTTCAGGGAAATGGAATAATGTTAATGAGAGCTATCCTGTATTTTGTTTAATTTTAGAGACAGGGCCTTGCTCTGTTGCCCAGACTGGAGTGCAGTGATGTGATCATAGCTCACTGTAACCTCAAACTCCTGGGCTCAAGTGATCCTCCTGCCTCAGTTTCCCAAGTAGCTGGGACTGTAGGTGCATGCCTCCATACCCAACTAATTTTTTAAATTTTTTATAGAGATGGGGTCTCACTGTGTTTCTCAGGCTGGTCTATCCTGTATTTTATATGTGTTTCTTATTTGATCCTCACAAAGTCTCTTTGGACTATTGGATCAGAGAGGATAAATAACCTTCCTAAGGTAACACAGCTAGAAAATGGCAGAGCTGAAAATTATTAGGGGCATAAGATGTAAACTGTGTTCTCATGCAGCTTAGAGTTGAGAGAGAGAGAGAGAGAGAGAGAGAGAGAGAGAGAGAGAGAGAAAGTATGTTGGAGGCAATTATCAAGTTAATAACATATACATAGTTAAAATTGTGGTAGGTATCGTGAAGAGAACAGACATGATGCTTTCAGTGAGGAGCTACTGGAGTGTGCATGGGAACTACTTATGTTTGTATGTTAGTAAATTTGGGACAAGACTCTGAACCTAGTCAGTGTGGGCTTAGACATGCAAGGCACTGTGCTCACGTATGTACTGACTTTCCCGAGCTCACCTGCTGAGCCCCACAGCCAAGACCCTTCTCCTCAGCTGTTTTTCTCTCCCTATGCCTCATCTGCCTGCTTCTCCATTTGTCTTCTCCCTTCTCCTGAGATCTTCCTGCCTGCCCTCCTCCCTTGATCCTGTTTCTTCCTACTGATCTCTAATCTTCTCTTTCTCTAGACTGTAAGCTCCTCAAGAGAGAGAAAACCATTCCCCTGTTTTGTATCTTGGTTTACCCAAGGATCAGGCTCTAGCCTGATCTAGGTCTGCTTGTATGGTCTGCTACAGAAATAAATGAGCAATGTCCCTTTTTAAAGAAAAAAAATAATGACTACATTTTTCACAGTTAAAAAATATTGTCTGGTAGATTTTTCTTGTCAAACGCTGGCTGATAAGTGAATAAACAAGTAACAAGTGAGCATTAAAAGGAAACAAAACCCCAGAGTAAGTGGCCAATCCTGTGTAGTTCTTCAGCTTGTTTGCCATTGTTGTTTGCATGGGTTCATTCTGATTGTGATTTCAGGTTGTATTCATGTGATCTAGCCACCTTTTCTCTTAATACAACTGGTCCTAGTCTGTAGGATGGTGTCAGTTAGCTTAGTGCTTCACAGGGTTCTAAGAGCTGGGGGTGCTTTGCCATGGACCTCCTCTGGGAGCTGCTGTCCTGGTGTCCCATCTGGCAATAGATGGATGTAAGGAAGCCTCATACTTTCCATTTGTGTCACCTTGCTGAGCTTTCCTTGATTCATCTGGGTTTCAGGAGTGTTTGCCACTTGAGTTCAAGGCCCCTTCATTGCACTCCTAGGATTTAAATTGGGCAAGTTGGTCTCAATTTGGTCTCCAGTGTCTGGGCTGCCTGACTCAGCTGAGCACCTTACTGGTTGGAGGTCTGTAATTAGACTTTATTGCAACAGCCGTGTGTGTGTGTGTGTGTGTGTGTGTGTGCGCGCGCGCGCGCGCGCATGCATGCACACATACAGCTCTTCATTAGTAAACTGTATTAAGTGCCTTTACTATCCAACCTTGTCCTTTCCAGGACCTACAGTAACTTGATCTGACTTCTAAGGAGGCCCTTCTGGACCTGCTTTATTGATTCTATCAGAACCATTTATGACAGGCACATCTAGAACTACTAAGTGCCTTTTTTCCCTCTTTTTCTTTTTTACGTGTTACATGGGGAGTGAATAGTGAATTAATTAAGATCACAGGCTTTGGAGTGAGAGAGACAAGAGTTTGATCCTGGTTTAGCCTCTTACTAGCTGTATGATCTTGGGCAAGTTACTTGTATTCACTACATTTAAATGTCTTTATTTACAAAACAGGCATGAGTATATATTAGTACCTACTTCATAATGTTGATGTTCAGATTCAGTGAGATACGCTTGTAATGTCTTACCATGAAGTCTGTCTCATCAAAGTTAACTATGATTAAGTGGGCCAAATGTACTACTTGCATATTTTTCTCCCCAAATTATGCAAACACTTTTTGAACTCAACATAAAGCTTGGACTATAGCCCAGATCCTATCTAGACTTTCTCAAGTTTGAATTAGAGGGGTCAGAATAATTGGCATTTTAATTGTTCACCATTTACAGGCACCCTAGGTGAAGGGAGTCTAGGAAGAAGAACTCCTAGTTGGAACTGATTCCCGAGACCTTTGTCAGATATTAGAGATATTTTCCCAAGTATGACTCTGACACTAGGACTGTTAAAGCAAATTAAACAGGTGCAGTCCCCTTCCTCTGAGAGCAAAGAGTTATCTTCCAGAGGGGAAGTTCAGCTGGACGTGTGTCTGTGTTGATATGCATATACACTTCAGCAGAGAGAAGTGTTAAGAACAAGCACTGCCACTCAAAAGTGGCTCTATGACTTTAGGAAGTCAATTCATCTTTCTGGGCCCCCAAATCTTAAGTATAGAAGGGGAAAGGGTAGTAGCCAGTATATGCTTTTTCCCTCCAGCATGTTTATTGATGTATAATATACATGTACTAGAGTGCACAGGTTTAAAACGTTTATTATTTTTTATTTTGGCAAAATACACGTAACGTAAAAGTTTACCATCTTAACCATTTTAAAGTGTATAGTTCAGTAGCATTAAGTACATTCATAATGTTGTATGAGCGTCACTGCCATTCATCCCCAGAACACTTTTCATCTTGCAAAACAAATTCTGTACCCCTTAAATATGCTACTTCCAGCCCTGACCACCACCATTCTACTTTGTGTCTCTATGATGTTGACTACTCTAGCTACCTTAATAAGTGGAATCATACAGCATTTGCCTTTGGAATATTTCACTTAGCATGATGTCCTCAAGGTTCATCCATGTTGTAATATGTGTCAGAATGTCCTCCCTTTTTAAAGCTGAATAATGTTCCATTGTATGTATTTACCGTGTTTTATTTATCCATTCATCTGTTGATGAACGCTTGGGTTGCTTTCATATTTCAGCTATTGGGAGTAATGTTGCTATGAACATGGGTATACGGTATACCATTATCTCTTTGAGACCGTGCTTTCACTTCTTTTGGGGAAATGCCTATAAGTGGAATTGCTATATTATATTGTAATTCTATGTTTAGTTTTTTGAGGAACCATTGCACTGTTTTCAATAGTAGCTATACCAATAGAACACAAGTCTTCCAATTTCTCCACATCACCAACACTTTGTTTTTTTTTTATAGTAGTCATCTGAATGGAAGTGAAGTAGTAGCTCATTGTAGTTTTTATTTTTATTTCTCTAATGATTAGTGATATTGAACATCTTTTCATGTGCTTATTGGTCATTTGTATATCTCCTTTGGAGAAATGTCTGTTCAAGTCCTTTGCCCATTTTTGAAATTGGGTTGCTTGTTTTGTTGTCGAGTTTTGGGAGTTCTCTATATATTCTGCATGCCAACCCTTTATCAGATGTATGATTTGCAAATATTTTCTTCCATTCTGCAGGTTGCCTTTTTACTCTGCTGATGGCATCTTTTGATATATAAAATTTTTTAGTTTTCATGAACTCCAATTTTTCTCTTTTCTTTTGTTGGCTATGCCTTTGGTATTGTATCTAAGAAATCCAATGTAGCGAAACGTTTCCCATAAATTTTCTTCTAACAGCTTTATAGTTTCAGGTCTTACATTTAGGTCTCTTATTCACTTTGAGTTAATTTTTATATATGGTGTTAGGTATTTAATTGTTTTCTATCAAGTTTTCTTAGCACCATTTATTGAAAAGACTGTCCTTTCCCCATTGAATGGTCTTGGCACCTTTGTCAAAAATCATTTGACCATTTATATGAAGGTTTATTTCTGGGCTCTATTCTATTCTATTGATTTATGTATCTGTCTTTATGCTAGTGCCATACTGTTTTGATTACTGTAGCTTTGTAGTAAGATTTTATTCAGGAAGTATAAGTCTTCTAGATTTGTTTTGCTTTTTCAGGACTGTTTTTAGCTATTCAGGCTCCCTTGAGATTCCATATGAATTTTAGGATGGGCCTTTCTATTTCTGTAAAAAATGTCATTGGGATTTTGATAGAGATCACATTGAATCTGTAGATTGCTTTGGATAGTGTTGACATTTTGATAATATTAAGTCTCTCATTCATGAACATGGGGTGTTTCCATTTATTTATGTCTTTAATTTCTTTCAGCAGTATTTTATAATTTTCATTGACAACTTTTTTCTGTCCTTTGATAATCCTAAGTATTTTATTATTTTTACTGCTATTATAAATGAAATTGTTTTCATAATTTTCTTTTCTGATTGTTTCTTGTTAATGTAAAGATATGCAACTGATTTTTGTCTGTATCCTGCTACTTTGCTGAATTTATTAGTTCCAATCGTTTTTTAAACTTTAGAGTGTTCTACACGCTAGATCATATCATCTGTAAACAGATATAATTTTACTTCTTTCTTTCCAATTTGGATGCCTTTTTTTTTTCTTGCCTAATTGCTCTGGCATTCCATGTTCCATTCAGTCCTGGTCCATTATATTTCCATTTTATTTATTTCCTTCCATTATATTCCATTCATTCCATTCCTTCTTTCTTTCTTTCTTTCTTTCTCTTCTTTCTTTCTTTCTTTCTTTTCTTTCTTTCCTCTCCTCTTTTCTTTCTCTTTCCATTCCTTCCTTCCTTCTTCCTCCCTCCCTCCTCCCTCCCTCCTCCCTCCCTCCCTCCCTCCCTCCCTCCTCCTCCCTCCCTCCCTCCCTCCTCCTCCTTCCTTCTTCCTTCCTTCCTTCCTTCCTTCCTTCCTTCCTTCCTTCCTTCCTTCCTTCCTTCCTTCCTTCCTTCCTTCCCCACAGAGTCTTATTCTGTTGCCCAGGCTGGAGTACAGTGGCACAATCTCAGCTCACTGCAACCTCGGCCTTCCAGGTTCATCACAGTCCCCTCCCTGCCCTCCAAAGCCCCTCCCAGTATCTGGGACTGGTGTGCCACCATGCTTGGCTAACTTAAATTTTTTTTTTTTTTTGGTAGAGATGAAGTCTTACTATATTGCCCAGGATCTTGAACTCCTGAGCTCAATTTTTCTGCCTCAGGCTCCCAAAGTGCTGGGATCACAGGTGTGAGCCACCATGCCTGGCTAAGGTAGTTTCCTTCTATTACTAGTTTGTTGAGTGTTTTTATCATGAAAGGGGTGGTGGATTTTGTCAAATGCTTTTTCTGCATCAACTAAGATGATCATGTGTTTTTTTCTGTTTCATTCTGTTAATGTGGTATACTGGTCAATTTTCATATGTTGAACCATCCTTGTATTCCAGGAATAATCCTGGAATACACTTGTCATGGTGTATAATCCTGCTAACATGCTGCCAAATTTGATTTACTAGTATTTTGTTGAGGATTTTTCCAGCTGTGTCAATAAGGGATACTGGTCTATAGTTTTCTTTCTTATAGTGTCTTTGACTGGCTTTGGTATCAGGGTAATTAATGCTGGCTTCATAAAATGAGTTAAAAAGATTCCCCTCCTCTTCAGTTTTTTGGAAAAGTTTAAGAAGGATTAGTGATAATTCTTTAAATATTTGGTAGAATTCACTGGTGAAAACATCAGGTCCAAGGTTTTTATTTGTTGGAAGATTTTTGGCTACTTAATTTCCTTACTGTTATAGGTCTATTCTGATTATGTACTTCTTCATCATTTAATGTTGGTAGGTTTTGTGTTTCTAGGAATTTGTCCATTTTTTCTAAGTTTTCCAATTTGTTGGCATACAATTGTTCATAGTACTCATTTATAGTCCTTTTTATTTCTGTAGAATCAATAGTAATGTTTCTAGTTTCATTTTTTGTTTTAGTGATTTGAATTTCTTTTTTTCTTAGTCTAGCAAGGTAAAGGTTTGTCAATCTCATTGATCTTTTCAAATAACCAACTTTTGGTTTCATTGATTTTCTCTAGTGTTTTTCTATTCTCTGATCTCTGCTCTGACCTTTTTTTTTTTTCCTGTCTGCTAGCTTTGGGTTTAGTTTTCTTCTTTTTCTAGATTCTTAAGTTAGGTATTGATATGAGATATTTCTTGCTTTTTAATTGTAAGTGTTTAAAGCTATAAATTTCCCCCTTAGGACTGCTTTTGCTGCATCCCATAAGATTTGGTATTTTGTGTTTTTGTTTTCATTCATCTCTAAGTATTTTCTAATTTCTGTCTTGATTTTTTCTTTGCTGCATTGGTTGTTTAAGAGTGTGTTGTTTCATTTTCATTGTTGCTGAATAGAATGGTCTGTATATGTTTATATCCAAGTGGTTTATTGCATTAATTCTTTCATTTCCTTATATTTGGTCTAGTTGTTTTATCCATTTTTTGAGGGTAAAGTATTAAAATCTTCAACTGTTATTATGAAGCTGTTTCTCCCTTCAATTTTGTAATGTTTTTACTTGATATATTTTCATGGTCTGTCATTAAGTATTCATAATTATTATGTTTTCCTGCTGTTTTGAACCTTTTATTAATGTATATTGTCCTTCTTTGTCTCTTGTTTGCAACATTTTTTAGATTTAAAGTCTGTTTTGTTAGATATTAGTACACTCACCTTTGTTCTCTTTTGGTTAATGTTTGCATGGAATTTTTTCTCATCTTTTCACTTTCAATGTGTTTGCATGGTTGGATGTAAACTGAGTCTCTTATAGACAGCATATAATTGGACCATGTTTTTTAACAATCCATTCTTCTAATCTCTGTCTTTTGATTGGAGAATTTAGTCCATTTACATTTGTAGTTAATTACTGATAAGGAAGTACTTACTTCTGACATGTTGATATTTGTTTTCTATATGTGCCTTATAGCTTTTTTGCCCCCCATTTCCTGCATTACTATCTTCTTTTGTGTGTGTTTAGTTGATATTTTTTGTAGCAAAAACTGTAAATTTCTTTCTTATTTCCTCTCTCTCTCTCTCTCTCTCTGTCTCTGTGTGTGTGTGTATTTTTTGCTGTTGTTGTTTGTTCATTTGTTTTTGAGGCAGAGTCTCACTCTGTTGCCCAGGCTGGAGTGCAGTGGTGTGATCATAGCTCACTGCAGCCTTGAATTCCTGGGGACAAGTGATCTTCCTGCCTCAACCTCCCAGGTGCATGCCACCATGCCCAGCTAATCTTTAAAATTTTTTTTGGTAGAGACAGGGTCTTGCTATGTTGCCCAGGCTGATCTCAAATTCCTGGGCTCAAGCAGTCCTCCTGCCTTGGCCTCCTATAGTGTTGAGACTACAGGCATGAGCCACTTGCACCCAGTCTCCTTTTGTATATATTCTATAGCTAGTTTCTTTGTGGTTACCATAGGGATTATATTTAACATCTTAAAGTTATAGCAACTCACTTAAATTTGTACCAGCCTAACTTCAATAACATAAAAAACTCTGCTCCTTTAACAGCTCTATCTTCACCCCTTTTGGTTGGTGATGCCATAATTACATCTTTATACATTGTGTGCCCAAAAATGTAAATTAATAATTCTTTGAAATACATTAGCTAGCTAGCACACATTTTCAGTGTCCATTTCAATGAAGTTTCAACACATGATTACACTGATGTTACCACGCAAACAAGATCAGGACATAGAACAGTTATAGCACCCCAGAAAGCTCCTTTATGTTTGCTATAGACTAGTAGTCTCTCCCCCTGGGAATAATCAATGTTTTTACTTCTATTAAGTTTTGCCTGTTCTTGAAAATCATATAAATGGAATAACATAGCATGGTAGATGGCCACTACCATTTAATGTGGTTCTAACAGCCTTTGCCTTCTAATATTCATATCCTTGTATAATCTCCTCCCCTGGGGTGTGGACTAGTCTCAATAACTTGCTTGCAGTGAATAGTATTCAGCGAAAGTGATGGGTTATCACTTCTAAGATTAGGTTACAAAAGACTTTGGCTTTCATTTTGATTTTGCAGTCTCTGGCTCTCCTCATTTGCTCTGATGAAAAGCCTTTGTGTTTTTAGCAACCTTATTGGCATCAACCAATGAAAAATTAAGACCCTTGGCCCTACATCCACAGTGAGTGAGTTTGGAAGCAAATCTTCCCTCAGTTGAGACTTGAGATTACTGTAGCCTGGCTGACATCTTTCGTAATGCCTTGTGAAAAATTGTGAGCTGGAGGACCCAGGTAACATGTGCTTGCATTCTTGACCCACAAAAATTGTGAGACAATAAATATCTGTTGTTTTAAACTGTTCAGTTTTGGAATAATTTGTTACACAGCAACAGATAGCTAATATGTATAATCTTTGTCTTCTCTTTTGTGTCAAGATTTTTTTTTTCGGTTAACATTATGTCTGTGAGATTTATCCCTGTGGATATATATAACTTTATGTTGTTCTTTTTATTTCTCCATAGTATAGAAATACATCCAGATTATCTATCTATTCTGTAATTCATGGACATCTGACTTGTTTCCAATTTTTGGCTATGTGAACATTCCTGTGCATTTTTTGGACATACATACTCATTTCTTTGGTGTATATACCCAAGGATAGACTAGCTGGGTCATAAAGTAGATTTTAGTAGACAACACCAAGTAATTTTCCAGAGTGGTTGTACCGATTCTACTCCTTCCAGCAATGGATGATATTTCTAATGATTTCACTTCCTTGCCAACGCCTATTTTTTTTTTTTTAACTTTTTTCATTTTAGTCATTCTTGTTGGGTATGGTGATATATCTCATTGTGGTTTTTAATTCGATTACTGAGGATGTTGAGCATTTTTCATATGCTTAATGGCCATTTGGATATATTCTTTAGTAAAATGCCTGTTCAAGTATTTTGTCCATTTTATATTGCATTGTCTATTTTTAAGTTAGATTTTGTAAGTTCCTTATTTTCTGGACTTAACTTCTTTGTCAGATGTATTTATTGTAGATATCTTCTTATAGTCTGTCCTTAATTTTAATGAAATACAATTGAGTATTTTTTCTTTTAAAGTTACAAAATCTTTGCCTATTCCAAGGTCAGGGAGATAGTCTCCTATGTTTTATTGTAGAAGTTTTATTGTTTTAATGTTCACATTTAGGCTCATGATTCTTCCAGAATTTGTTTTATGTGTTGAGTGTCTGATGTGACTAAGGGGGCCAATTTCATTTTCTTTTCTCATATAGAACTCCAAATGGCCCAGCAACATTTGTTGGAAAGATGTCTTTGTTGCAAACCAGATATCTTACTTGTGTGTTCATTTGTGAACTTTCTATTTGTTCCATTGGTCTGTTTTCCTATCCTAACACCAACACCACACTGTATTAATACTGTAGCTTTATAATGAATCTTATTATTTGGTAATCTAAGTTTGCCAGTCTTTTCTTTTTTTTCTTCATGGTTGTCTTGGCTCTTTTGGACTGTTTATGTTTTCATAAACATTTTAGAATTACTTGCCAATTTCCACAAAAACATCCTGCTAGGATTTTAGGGTGGGATTATATCAGTCAGTAAGCTTGGGGAAGATGAACCTTTTAAATTTTTCCTTAATTTCTCTCAGCAGTGTTTCATACTTTTCAGTTGAAAGGTCTTGTATATCTTTCAATAGATTAATTCCCAGGGATCTGATGCTTTGTGATACCTTAAGTGGGAATTTATAATTTTTCATTTTCTAATTTTTATTCCAAGTATAATCTTTAAATTCTTTTGGATTTTCATTATGTCATCTGTGAACAAAGAAAGGTGTTTTGTGTGTTCATATCTTTTATTTAATATCTTGTATTTCATTTTCTTGCCTTATTGCACAGGTTATGACCTACCCACAGTGTTGAATAGAAGTGGTAGTAGTGCACATAATTCTCTTGTTCCTGAGTTCAGGGGAAAACATTCAATATTTCTCTGTGAATCATCATGTTTGCTATAGGTGGTTATGGATACTTTTTAGCAGGTTATAGATAAAAGCCTTTTTCAAGTCTAACTTTTGATGAGACTCTATAATTGTATGGAAAAAAGGAAAAGCTAATATATAGAAGGAATAATGATGATAACATGGGTAAGAACAAGAGAAGCAAGAGAGAGAATGAGATAAAGGGGTATGTTAAATAGGAGAATAAAAGAAGAATTTCTTGGGTGCCTCCTATGTTCCAGGTGCTCTGAGAGTCAAGTTAACTTGTGATAGGTCACAGGGCTAGTGAGGACTGGAGGCTGGAGGAGAACCCAGATCTTCTGAGAATCAGGGCTTATTCTTTCTACTGCACTCAGAGGGAGAGTAAACCAAGGGGAAGATTTGTAAGGAAGAGAACAGTTACTCCCAAATCCTCCTGTAAGCCTAGGGCATTGTGTCTTTTTTCTGTCTCTCTTCATCTCTTTTTCTTCTGTTTCTTTCTCAGTTGCATGTATTTCTAGGTCCTGACCTTGATCTTGAATTTTAACTTGATTTCATTCTCTCTCCAGTGACCGAATGGTAGTGTGTGCCTTCTCTCCACTTCCATCCAGATCATATGAAGTTCTTGTGCTCTGAGACATCTCTTATTTTAATTCAGCTTTTGAAACACCCATTACATAATGCCAGTTGACCCTGGTCACTCAGATCACAATGGCTGGGGCATGAGATTAATGGTCATGTCTGGATCCTCTTTGGTGTCATTGTCAGCACTCTGCAAATCATGGCTATCCAGTAGTCACTGGGACACACAGAATAAGTGGGTTGAGCAAGGTTCAGGCTGCAGTGAAAGCTGTAACTACCCCTGAGAAGTCCAACCTTTTGTGGTGACAAGTCACGTTTATCTGCTGTGGCTGTGGACTCCATTTTGAACCCAACTTGGGCATGTTTGGAAGAGAGGCTGCTCCCCTGTTGCCTGAGCTTTTGGCAGCTGGGCCAGTTCTCCTCCTTTTGCAAAGTCTATCCTGAGGCTATTGTTTGGTTTTCTAGTCTTGACTGAATTAGGATGGTTCCATTTAAAGCGAAAACAATATAACACAACCTTAAAAGAGGACTGAAGATGAAACAGAATGAAGAGAGGTTGAATGCAAATGTGTTTTGCAGTGTTTTAATGTATTTGGGATGTTCCTCTAACTTTAGCCAGCCTGTTGCAGCCTACCCAGGAACCTGGTGCATTTGTTGTGTGGCAGAAAGGTTGCTGAAGAAGAAGCTGAGGTTTGGGCTGAGAAGTTACCTGAGGCCTCCTGAACCATCGTCTTCATTATTGAAACATTAAACACCCTTTGGTCCCCAGGGCTTGCTATCAGAGCAGTTGGCTCAGAGGGTGAAATGTGGCAGGATTGAGGCCATTATCTGCCATTATCCTGTTGTTCTGTAAGATTTCCCTATATCCCACCTATATCCCCACCCCAATAGCCAGTTGTCTCTGAGTGTGACTTTCTGGAGAAAGTGTGGATAAATCAAGATCATCCATCTTCATTCCTGGAAGCATCGCGGGTGGGAAGAGAGAGAGAGACAGACTGACTGCATATGCTTAGCAAAGAGGACCAGTCTCAATATTACATTTAAAATATTTGTTTCCTCTATTTTGCAGTGTTTTAAAGTATGAAGGATGATGACCAGATATTTGTTTAAAGCAGGAGGCACACCCACTTCCCAGGAGCTTGCATTCTAGTAATGACACAATCCATGTCAATGTTAGACACACGTGTGCATGCTCTGGCCTTCAAACAATTAAACAGTTGTGAGGATGCCAAAATTAAATCTCTTACCTGGGCATAGACCCATTGAATCAACAATGAAGAGAGTGTACTTTAAGAATACACATGGAAGACATCTTTAGGCTTTAGTAATAAAAAGCCCTGTTTAATCAAGGAGGTTCTTGTTATTTGGGATTGACTGGTTGGATGAACTAGACCCAGTTCACACAAGTGACTTCTAGAGCGTTCACAGCTGAGAAAGCAACAGTTAAGTGCATTCCTATGTGTAAGCACGTACACATCCCTGGCACATAGTAAGTGTTCTGTCAATATTAGTGAATATGACTATTATTGATGAAACAGAAGTGAAGATTAAAAACCATGTGAGTCTGGTAACCAAATCTCTAGGGTCAGAGTTTCTTTCATTTAGGATGAAAGAAACGGCCCAGTGCTGGAAAGTGATTTAGACTGGGTGTGTCCACATGTTTGTAAATGTTTTACTTGGCCTCTTTGATGATTTTTCTGGGCCTAACCTAATGGGGCATGTGCTCAGGACTTGCTGCCCCTACTGTTAGCCTCCTGAAGGCAGGGACCACATCTGTCCCAGTAGTTCCTAGCCAGTAGAGTATGATATGCTCAAAATATATTGTTGCAGTAATTGAATGATATTTTCAAAATGAGTCAGCAACATCTGTGGTATCCCTCAAAGTTGATACTATGGAGGTTTAAAGAAATAATAGGAACATGCCCATCACAAAGCCCTGCTCTGTTTCCTCCCATCCCAGTGTTGTGTTCGCGTCTTGGAGCCCAAGCCAAACAAGAGAATCATTCACTGAAGGAGAGCAGGACAGGGAAGGATACTGGTACCCTATTATAAAATAAACCATTACAAAAATAGGTTCCTTTACTCGGGAGGAGAGAAGACCTTGGGGATGAGAGATCTAAACATTTGAAGGACTTTTATACAGAAGAAGGATAAGAATGTTCTCTGTGGCCTCAGAGGACAAAAGTTAGAATGGGGATGAGAAGTTGCAAGGAGGTTGATTTTGTTGCACCATAAAGAGGAACTATGCCATGGAGAGAAGTGGTTGGCAGAGTCCTGGGATCTGTTTGGGTACCTGCTGAGTGGTTAATGAGTGTGCAGGACTTTGGAATCCACCTTCAGAATTTCTTATAAAGTAGAAATTAAATAAGATGATAACTGGGGTCTCTTTCTTGTGGGGAGGGAAGAAAAAGCCGGTCCATGTAGACCAATTAGGGCTGCTGAGAACCTTGTCTGCCTTGAAAGAGAAATGAAGGGACCCACCAGTTACTATGAATCAGGAGTATTACCAGATGCTTTCTTTACATAGACTTACTTGTCTCATAACACTGGGAGGTTAGTCTTGAAGGAAACATACTGACAGAGGTAGAGTAACCAGTCCAGGGCTCACCTTTTCCTGTCTTAATCCTCTCCTGGAACACTGTGTTGTCAGTTGGATCCCCTTTACACCGAATCCACTTTTTCTTCATTTAAATAAATGACTTGTGGGTAGAATATCCCTGTCTCAAACTGTTCTGGAACTTTCTTCAGGGGCTTGGATGGACCTCTAAGCACTGCATTTTGCCTTGTCAGTCAAGACCTTCTCTTTCCTGCAGAGTCCTTGCCGAGGACTCTTGATTGCAGCATTCCATTTCTTTCCCTTTGCCTTGGTAGAGGGTTTCAGAGAGCCTTCTGTTGACCACCTTTTAATTGCTAATAATTATTCAATTTCATATAGCCCACAGTGATAAATATTCATGAAAAACACAGCGTATCAAGATCCAACACTTTAAGCTATTGTGTTTTTTTAATTAAACTGAAACATGGGATTAAATGCAATAAAACAAAAAAAAGAGAGAGCATATATTGTTATCTATTTCAGTCCTGCTGTGAGACTGTGTGGGAGGCAGATAGGAAACCTTGACCTGGGTGCTGCAGTATTCTGGCCTAAAGTACATAAAGGAGACCTCTAAAACATCTGGACCGGCTGGATTCATTCATTCATTCACACATTTATTCGTTAATTCACTCAGCATACATTTACTGATTGTTACCGTGAGCCTTCCTGGTATCTCTCAGAGGGATACAAATAGACTAGAACAGGGACCTCAAGGAGCTCACTGTTGAGTCCTACACGAGGCAGCTCCATGAACCAGAGTTGCATAGTAAATACAAGTAAGCACATAAAACAGCATTCACACGGGGGCAGTGAGCAGCTGCCTGGGGTGGTAGATGTGGTGGTGTAGAGGTGGTGGTCCCCATCAGGACTTAATAGTTTATTGGTCCTGCCTTCACTGCGTCTTTTCTCGGCCTAGTGAGTCTCATCTCTAGGTGTGTGCCAGAAGCAGGCCACCGATCTTCCCCTCTTCCCCTGGAGAGGCTGTCCCACGTGTGGACTCTGAAGTCGGGCTGCATGGGTTCAAATCCCAGCTCTGCCACTTCCCAACTGCATAACCTTGGGTGAGTCATTTAACCTCCCCATGCCTTAGTTTCCTTATCTGTAAAATGGGGATAATTCATAGAACCTACTGTACAGGATTGTTGTGAGGGCTAAACTAGTAACTGCACGTCAGGGACACAGACTAGTGTCTGGCACACTCGAAGTGCCAAAATGATGACACGCGTTATTATTGTTATTTGTGCCGAGGCCTTGGCCCATGACTTCCAGGTTCTCTGGAGGGCTCTTGCGAAGTTTTGCTCTGCAGGAAGCAGGCAAGCTGCATGTGCGCCCTTGTGGAGAGGTCTGAATCGCTCCTGAGAGCTTCTCTCAAGTACCAGCAAGGAGGAGGCAACGAAGAGCCTTAGCAAATACTTCCCAGACCACCAGCCTCCAGAAGGAGCAGGAGGCCAGGCAGGCCCTGCGGGGAACAGAGAGCAGGAAGAACAGGCGCCAGGGCAGAGAGCAAACTCCCTACGACCCCACCTCCCGCAGAGCTCCGCCTCAGTTCCCTTCTCTCCCGGGAAGACGAGCTCGCGCATGCGCGTGGGCGTAACACACGCTGGTCTCCCTGGTTTGCCACTTTAAAACGGGAAATGTACGTTATTTATTTGCAGCGCAGGCATGGGGAGATGCTGATGAACCAGCATGGGGATTTTCTCCAAGTAAACAGACCCACTTTCTCGAGAGGCGGTTGCTTTTTCCAGCCTGAGAGATGAGGGAGAGCTGGAGAGCGCAGCAGCGCCGCAGGGTTCCTGGCACCCTAGAGTCCCTTCCCAGGCCGACTCCGTCATCCTCCCCCGCTCCTGCCTGCAGTGTGGGGGCTGCTGAGCGAACCCAGGTCCCAGCCCTCCCACGGAACACCACCAGGCTCGTCTTTTTGCGTCAGTTCATCCTGTAGCTGTTTGAAGTCCAAGATGGGCTGCCAGGGCTGTGGGTTGAGGAAGAGGCTCTGGGGTGCTGCTTGGTGGGATGAACAGTTCAGATTGATTTTGCTTAGGGGCCTTGGTTTGCATTGTAGCGCTGTGTGACTTTTAGGGAATCACCAGCTCTCTCTGAGCCTAGGTTCTTCCTCCATCACTAGGGGATTGATCAGAGTCAAAGCCAGAGTCTTTCCCACGGCCAGTTGCACCCTCACCTCATCTCCTGTCTGCTCCTCTAGCTTCCTGGGTCCATCTACACTGGCCTCTCTGTTCTCCAATACCCCAGCAAAACTCCTGCCCCAGGGCCTTTGAATGGACGGCTCCCTTTCTCAGAATGCTCTGTCCCCTGTTAGCTGCATGGTTCATTCTCTCCTCTTCTGGTTTTTACTTAAATGTGTCTTCTCAGTCAGTCCTATCCTGGCCACCCGGTCTAATACTGTGTTCCCCTCCACAAACTTCTCTTTTTCCCTGCCTTAGTTTTTCTCCTGTAAATGTCCTGTGTATTATATATTTTAATGATTTATCTATTGATTGCCTGTCCTCTGGTGGGAATGCAATCTTCATGAAGACAGATTTTGTCTGTTTTGTTTCCAGACTGCCACGTGATACTGTGGAGGGGCTGGTGGGGGGAGTATTATAGAGGTGGGGAAACTTAGCAAGGCAAGGTGGTAGAAACATTTTGCGATTGCCTGCTTTCTGGCTCTCTTTTATTTACAGAGCTGTGAAATTTAGTGGCCTCTCCAGAAAGCAGTTTGTTTACTTGGAAAAAATCCTCGTGCTAGTTCATGAGCATCTCACCTGGCACAACTGGCCCAAAGTAGGTGCCTAATTGTTGGTAAATGAATGAGTATGAGGCCAGGTCCTGGGGCTGCATGGCCTGGACTCCTGCACGTATCACCTTTGTGAAGTTGGGCCAGTTTCTTAGCCTCTCTGGGTTTGGCTCCCTTTCCTGTAGAAAGGGGTTAATGATGTAACTACCTTGTAAGGTTGTTGGAGGAGTCTGTGTGAACGTGAATAAGGCCTGAGCCTTATAAGTCCTCAGCAGGTTAGCTTTCATTTTTAAAAGTACTTTTAGTTCTAGCATTCTAATTCCAGGCAGAGGGGTGCCTCCTATGGAACTTGGGTCAAGTCCTTAAGGAACGACTTCTGTAGGCACTAGGATGATTAATGCATCCTGCCTCCCAGGCTGCTCTGGAAGAGGATGAGGGACTGCTGGTCAAATTGCAGAAGATGTAGCTTTCTCCAGCATATTTATTTTGCTAAAATCATTGAAGAAACACATCTAGGCAGAAAAGTATTCCAAAATGACACCTGCATTAGGAAACTTGGAGGCTGTGGGTCTGGTACCAGGAGGAAAGTTGGGATGGAGGGGCCTGGCCCTAGCTTCTGAAGCAAGCCATGAACTGCTCTTGAGGGCAGATGCGGCAGCCCTGAAGCTTTCTGCTTTCTGCTCCTGAGTCTTGCTCAATCCTGGTCCAGGATTTTATCTAGTTATTCAGCTCTTCCCTGGCATCATGGCTATTGTGGGGCCGTTGGCTTTTAGCCAATACTTTGGGACCTCTACCTACCCCTGACATCTAAGCATGCTTTGGCCCAGGGCCTCACAGAACTCAGAAGCAGGCCTTTCGATGTTCTAGGAGTAGGGACACTTGTCCTCAACCTGGTGCATCCCCAGCCAGCTTTACAGTGGACCATTCAAGTCAAGGTAACATTGGACTTGGGTCATGAAGAGTCCAGGGAGCCAAAGAAGACGTTGAGAAGGAGAAAGCCTTTTTAAATGTGGGGCACAGTACTCAAATAGGAAGTTTGAGTACAAGTCTGTGTTTGCCCCTTGGTCTTAGAGACAGGATATACTTCTCAGGGCCAGAATGCCCAAGACTCCGGGTACTTTGGATTCAGAGAAAGCAGATGCTTGGAAATGAATCCTCACTGCCTGCCCACTTCTGTTCCTCATAATTGCTCTTTATGGGGAAGATAAGAGAAGTGGCCAGCTAAGACCTATCTGGTGAGTCAGTGCATCTTCCAGGATGATTTTTGCCCTCAGCATGTGAAGCCTTGAATGAGAAAGGAGTGAGCAGGAGAGAAAGGTATTTTTACCCTTTTGCCTCGATGCTATCATGATGGCTCATTGTGTAGATGCCATGGGTAATTTTTAGTGCCAGGTGGCATTTGTCACCTGATTTTTGTCCCAGCCAAATAGCAGCTTGGAGAGGGGAAGCTAGGTATGGGAGAGATTGGCCTTAGGACTTAGAAGTGACATGCTCACCAGTTGGCTCACCAGCAGCACCGGTGGCTGGCAAGGCCTGGAATGGGTCCCTCCACAGCCATGAAAAGTCTTCTTGTCCAGCCAGCCAAACAATTTGCTTATTCCTTCTGCATGTGTTTGGGGAGCACCTTCTATATGCTGGGCTCAGGGCTCTATGCTGGGGATACAAGATAGTAAGACCAAGGCCCTCTCATTGAGCTATAACCATCTCAGAGGAGAGCCTTAGAAAGCCTGCAAAGCTCTCTAATAGGGGTCTATACAAAGTTCTATAGTAACAGAGAATGTTGTCTACATTTACATGCTATTGCCTCCACCAGTAGAGTTCACAGAAGTGACACAGGAACTGTATCTTGAAGGTTCCAGGAATCAAGGTGGTAATTCTGCAGTGGCTCAGGGATGGCTCTCGCATGAGTCACCCCTGATCTTGACACTCTTCAGGGATGTGACCCTGGACCAGTGAAGGGCTGTGAGTCTCAGCTTCCTCAGCTGTAACCCAGGAAGCATGGTCCCACCTTACAGGGTGGCTGCGAGGATTAAAGGAGGTGCCATTCATAAAGCATGCCTGGCATGTGGCAGGGAATGGAGCTGTTACCGTTCTCTAAGCACTATGGTGCTTTGCTTCATTTCTTGTTCCTGTCTTTAGTTGGTGACTTGGTTGCGTTATCTGGAATAGTGACACACAGAAAAGGGGAAGCCCATTCATTTGTTCAGTTAATTCCTTCAATTGGTCAACATTTTTTGAGTACCCACTGTGTGCCAGGCATGGGAGCCACCCCTGGGACACAGATGTAGGTAAGGCTGACTCCTTGCCCTTGAACACTGGCAGGGGCTGCGGTGTGTTCGTGGCTCCTCACTGGACCCTGCTGCTGCTCAGGCCTGTTCCACCACCGGCCACTCGTGAGATCTGTGGGCAGTTTTTTTTTTTCACTGCTTCTGTTCTTCAGATGTCTCAACTGAAGAATGAGGATAATGATAATATCAATTTTATGATACAGTTGAGGGGATTAAATGAGCTACTAAATATAAAGAACACAATGTCAGGTATTGGTTGGAAAGTCCTCAGTAATTTTTTTTTCTTTGGTGAGACAGAGTCTCACTTGGTTACCCAGGCTGGAGTGCAGTGGCAAGATCTCGGCTCACTGCAACCTCTGCCTCCTGCGTTTCAGCAATTCTCCTGCCTCAGCCTCCTGAGTGACTGGAGCTACAGGTGGCCACCACCCCACCTGGCTCATTTTTGTATTTTTAGTAGAGACAGGGTTTTGCCATGTTGGCAAGGCTGGTCTCAAACTCCTGGCCTCAAGTGATCCACCTGCCTTGGCCTTCAAAAGTGCTGGGATTACAAGTGTGTACCACCAAGCCTGGTCTGAAAGAACTCAGTAGACGTTGATGTTGATGAATAGTTGGAGTATAGACAAATAAATAGATAGCAGACATGCAATACAAGAAGCCCTGAGAGAAGACTGAACTAAGCGTTGTAGAAGCACAGAGGAAGCACAGACCTTGCCTGCAAGGCAGAAAGAAAGGAGGCTGCTCTGTGTCCAAGGATGAGCTCATTGGTCACCCTGGGTTGCTTCTAACACACAGGCTGCTACTCCCTGGCTCCACTGGAATCCTACAGTGGGCAGAAGCTTCTAGGACCATCTGCCAGTGTTCTTCTGGAGTGAGATCATGGGGCCATGAAGCTGGAATCAGCTCTCCCTGTCCACCCAGGAGGAAGAGGCAGCAGCTACAAAGGTTGCCTGTATGAGGTGCCCTGGCATATCCTGACCCAGGTCACATCCCTCCTGTCTGTTTGAACAGTTTCTAAACCTCTCAGCCAAGCAGTGCCTCTCCCCGTTTATTGAATTTCGTTAGTTTTCTGGCCCAAGCCCTGATCCACCTTCCCCATTTTTAAGCCCTTAAAAAAACTTACATATGCTTAGAAATAAGGCCCAGTTCTGTATAGTGATTTCCAGTAGGAGCAACAATTAGTGTTTTGGGAAGGTAGAACATTCTTTGTGGTGCAGAACTATCATGGGCATTGTAGGACTTAGCATCCCTAGTTCTACCCTTTAAATATCATTGGTTCCCTCTTACCTTTGCCCCCACAAATGTTTTCTAGGGAGTGGAGCATCCCCTAGTGAGACCCAGTAGAGGTGACATAGGATAAGTTTTTGCTTCTGTCCTGGGTTTCTTTGCTGACATTCCTTCCACTTTGGGATTGCCCAGCTTCCTCTTGCCTGACCCTTTTGTCTGCCCCTTACTGGTGGTGAGATCCTGCAGCCCTGGGGTGGGAGAGAGGGAGCTCACGGGAGGAATGGTATTGGGGGAAGGTGAATGAAGTTGAATGAAAGTAGCTAGCACAGGCATCTTTTTTAGGGACATCTACTCTAATTTGTCTTGCAGGCCACCATCTCTGTGGCAGGGAAAGGTCAGGTTGGAGGGTATGGCCCGTTCTTTGGAAGTGAGGCTCTAAGCAGGGGCCTGGCTTTCCTTGAGGCAAACAGGGGGCTCTGTAGGTATGTTCTCTGGTCTTGGTTTTGGGAGGGTGGTAATTTTTGTTGGGAGAGTGGGACAACAGGAGCAGTGGTGACCAGCTGGGACATGGGGGCGGAAGCACAGGGAATGGTGGAAGGGAGTCACCAACTGCTACAGGCTCAGACTTGAGTGACTTCAGCCTCCTGACTCACCCCTGCACCAGCCTTCTGGATAAATAAAGTAACAAATAAGCAATCGTCGTGAGCTCTGGACACCCACAGTTGGTAAATTGCAGAGATGAAAAGCCAGGGTCCCTGTGAGACCATTTCTACTCTGGTGTAATAGCCAGGAAGTCTCAGGAACCCTGGAGGAGAGCCATTTGGATTCAGAAGGCCACACAACTCTTCCCTCTCTCCCATCGTTTCCCCTTTGCTCTTTCTCCTTAACCTTTCCTATCTGTCCAGTACCCATCCTTCCTTCTTCCCTCCTTGTCATCAAAACCTCTCACAGCACGTGATGGAAAAGATCCAGGATCCTGGGAGGAGCCCTGTGTAGTTGGTGGTCCCTCTTAGAACCACAAACCTACCCCTTCTCAGGATCCTTATACATCTGTTTGTCCATGTATCCATTCATTCGTTCATGTACCCATCCATGCATCCATCTGTCAGTCTACCCATGCATCCATCCATGCATCCATCTTTCCATCCATCCATCCATCCATCCATCCATCCATCCATCCATCCATCCATGTATCCATGCATTCATCTTTCCGTTCATCTATCCATCCATCCGTGTACCCCTCCTTCCATCTATCTATTCATCCATCCATGCATCCAGGCATGAATTCATCCATCCATCTGTGCATCCATCCAGTCATTCATCCATGCATTCATGCATTCATCTTTCCATCCATTTATCCACCCATCCATACATCCATGCATTCATCCATGCATCCATCGTTCATGTACCCATCCATGCATCCATCTGTCAGTCTACCCATGCATCCATCCTCGCATCCATCTTTCCATCCATCCATCCATCCATCCATCCATCCATCCATCCATCCATCCATGTATCCATGCATTCATCTTTCCGTTCATCTATCCATCCATCCGTGTACCCCTCCTTCCATCTATCTATTCATCCATCCATGCATCCAGGCATGAATTCATCCATCCATCTGTGCATCCATCCAGTCATTCATCCATGCATTCATGCATTCATCTTTCCATCCATTTATCCACCCATCCATACATCCATGCATTCATCCATGCATCCATC